>NC_138192.1:14355678-16925886 GCF_964194105.1 Spermophilus citellus | reverse complement strand
ATCCATATAGGAGAAAACAGAGTGAAACCTAAAAATTCAAACTGTTTCTGCGAATCAATGGTTTAACCTGGAAGAACAAAATTTGCTGAGCCAAGTGGTATTGGGGTACTGATCATTACGTGAAAGTGTCATCAAGATTGGGTGAAAAAATCTGTGCTCAGATTTCAGGAAACTCGTAGTTTTTTGGAACCTTCCAACCCCTTTCCAAAAAGTGATTTGCGCCGGTCTCAGCTTAGGGCTACATCAATAGCAAATAAACCATAGATATAGAACTTGTAACTACTTTATTGTGTCAAGTTTCAAAGAGCTAGTACAAACCGTGTTTGATTTAGAGTTCCAAATACATGTATCCATATAGGATAAAACAGAGGGAAACCTAAAAATTAAAATTGTTACTGCCAACGAACGGTTTAAACTAGAAGAACGAAATTTGGTGAGCCAAGTGGGAGTGGGGTACAGATCATTACCTGAAAGTGTCATCAAGATTGGCTGAAAAAATGTGTGCTGTGATTTCTGGAAACTCGTAGTTTTTTAGAAGCTTGGCAACCCCTTTCAATGAAAGTGATTTGCGCCAGTCTCTGCTTTGGGCTACATCAATAGGAAACAAACCATAGAGATAGAACTTGGAACTACATTATTGTGTCAAGTTTCAAAGAGCTAGCACAAACCGTGTTTGATTTAGAGTTCCAACTACATGTATCCATATAGGAGAAAACAGAGTGAAACCTAAAAATTTAAACTGTTACTGCCAACGGACGGTTTAACCTGGAAGAATGAATTTTGGTGAGCCAAGTGGTATTCAGCTACAGATCATTACCTGAAAGTGACATCAAGATTGGGTGAAAAAATGTGTGCTGAGATTTCAAGAAACTCATAGTTTTTTGGAAGCTTGGCAACCCCTTTCCAAGAAAGTGATTTGCGCCAGTCTCTGCTTAGGGCTACATCAATAGGAAACAAACCATAGAGATAGAACTTGGAACTACTTTATTGTGTCAAGTTTCAAAGAGCCATCACAAACCGTGTTTGATTTAGAGTTCAAACTACATGTATCCACCTAGGAGAAAACAGAGTGAAACCTAAAAATTAAAACTGTTACTACCCACGAATGGGTTAACCTAGAGGAACGAAATTTGGTGAGACAAGTGGGATTGGGGTACTGATCATTACCTGAAAGTGTCATCAAGATTCGGTGAAAAAATGTGTGCTGAGATTTCAGTAAACTCGTAGTTTTTTGGAAGCTTGGCAACCCCTTTCCATGAAAGTGATTTGCGCTGGTCTCTGCTTAGGGCTACATCAATAGGAAACAAAACATAGAGATAGAACTTGGAACTACTTTATTGTGTCAAGTTTCAAAGAGCTAGCACAAACCGTGTTTGATTTAGGTTCCAACTACATGTATCCATATAGGAGAAAACAGAGTGAAACCTAAAAATTAAAACTGTTACTGCCATCGAAGGGTTTAACCTAGAAGAACGAAATTTGGTGAGCCAAGTGGGATTGGGGTACTGATCATTATCTGAAAGTGACATCATGATTGGGTGAAAATATGTGTGCTGAGATTTCAGGAAACTTGTAGTTTTTTGAAAGCTTGGCAACCCCTTTCCATGAAAGTGATTTGTGCCAGTCTCTGCTTAGGGCTACATCAATAGGAAACAAATCATAGAGATTGAACTTGGAACTACTTTATCGTGTCAAGTTTCAAAGAGCTAGCACAAACCGTGTTTGATTTAGAGTTCCAACAACATGTATCCATATAGGAGAAAACAGAGTGAAACCTAAAAATTAAAACAGTTACTGCCAACGAACGGTTTAACTTAGAGAATGAAATTTGGTGAGCCAAGTGGGATTGGGATACTGATCATTACCTGAAAGTGTCATCAAGATTGGGTGAAAAAATGTGTGCTGAGATTTCAGGAAACTCGTAGTTTTTTGGAAGCTTGGCAACCCCTTTCCATGAAAGTGATTTACCCCAGTCTATGCTTAGGGCTACATCAATAGGAAACAAACCATAGAGATAGAACTTGGAACTACTTATTGTGTCAAGTTTCAAAGAGCTAGCACAAACCGTGTTTGATTTAGAGTTCCAACTACATGTATCCATATAGGAGAAAACAGAGTGAAACCTAAAAATTAAAACTGTTACTGCCATCGAACGGTTTAACCCGGAAGAACGAAATTTGGTGAGCCAAGTGGGACTGGGGTACTGATCATTACCTGAAAGTGTCATCAAGATTGGGTTTAAAAATGTGTGCTGAGATGTCAGGAAACTCGTAGTGTTTTGAAAGCTTGGCAACCCCTTTCCATGAAAGTGATTTGCCCCGTTCTCTGCTTAGGGCTACATCAATAGGAAACAAACCATAGTGATAGAACTTGGAACTAGTTGACTGTGTCACGTTTCAAAGAGCCAGCACAAACCGTGTTTGATTTAGAGTTCCAAATACATTTATCCATATAGGAGAAAACAGAGTGAAACCTAAAAATTAAAATTGTTACTGCCAACGAACGGTTTAAAAAACAAGAACGAAAATTGGTGAGCCAAGTGGGATTCAGGAACTGATCATTACCTGAAAGTGTCATCAAGATTGGGTTAAAAAATGTGTGCTGAGTTCTCAGGAAACTCATAGTGTTTTGAAAGCTTGGCAACCCCTTTCCATGAAAGTGATTTGCCTCGGTCTCTGCTTAGGGCTACATCAATACGAAACAAACCATAGAGATTGAACTTGGAACTACTTGATTGTGTCAAGTTTCATAGAGCTAGCACAAACAGTGTTTGATTTAGAGTTCCAAATACATGTATCCATATAGGATAAAACAGAGTGAAACCTAAAAATTACAATTGTTACTGCCAACGAACGGTTTAAACAAGAAGAACGAAATTTGGTGAGCCAAGTGGGATTGGGGTACAGATCATTACCTGAAAGTGTCATCAAGATTGGCTGAAAAAATGTGTGCTGTGATTTCAGGAAACTCGTAGTTTTTTAGAAGCTTGGCAACCCCTTTCCATGAAAGTGATTTGTGCCGGTCTCTGCTTTGGGCTATATCAATAGGAAACAAACCATAGAGATAGAACTTGGAACTAGTTGATTGAGTCAAGTTTCAAAAAGCTAGCACAAACCATGTTTAATTTAGAGTTCCAACTACATGTATCCATATAGGAGAAAACAGAGTGACACCTAAAAATTTAAACTGTTTCTGCCAATGAACGGTTTAACATGGAAGAAGGAAATTTGGTGAGCCAAGTGGGATTGGGCTACAGATCATTACCTGAAAGTGTCATCAAGATTGGGTGAAAAAATGTGTGCTGAGATTTCAGGAAACTCGTAGTTTTTTGGAAGCTTGGCAACCCCTTTCCATGAAAGAGATTTGCACTGGTCTCTGCTTAGGGCTACATCAATAGGAAACAAACCATAGAGATTGAACTTGGAACTACTTTATCGTGTCAAGTTTCAAAGAGCTAGCACAAACAGTGTTTGATTTAGAGTTCCAAATACATGTATCCATATAGGAGAAAACAGAGTGAAACCTAAAAATTAAAACTGTTACTGCCAACGAACGGTTTAAACTAGAAGAACGAAATTTGGTGAGCCAAGTGGGATTGGGGTACTGATCATTATCTGAAAGTGACATCATGATTGGGTGAAAATATGTGTGCTGAGATTTCAGGAAACTTGTAGTTTTTTGAAAGCTTGGCAACCCCTTTCCATGAAAGTGATTTGTGCCAGTCTCTGCTTAGGGCTACATCAATAGGAAACAAATCATAGAGATTGAACTTGGAACTACTTTATCGTGTCAAGTTTCAAAGAGCTAGCACAAACCGTGTTTGATTTAGAGTTCCAACAACATGTATCCATATAGGAGAAAACAGAGTGAAACCTAAAAATTAAAACTGTTACTGCCAACGAACGGTTTAACTTAGAGAATGAAATTTGGTGAGCCAAGTGGGATTGGGATACTGATCATTACCTGAAAGTGTCATCAAGATTGGGTGAAAAAATGTGTGCTGAGATTTCAGGAAACTCGTAGTTTTTTGGAAGCTTGGCAACCCCTTTCCATGAAAGTGATTTACCCCAGTCTATGCTTAGGGCTACATCAATAGGAAACAAACCATAGAGATAGAACTTGGAACTACTTATTGTGTCAAGTTTCAAAGAGCTAGCACAAACCGTGTTTGATTTAGAGTTCCAACTACATGTATCCATATAGGAGAAAACAGAGTGAAACCTAAAAATTAAAACTGTTACTGCCATCGAACGGTTTAACCCGGAAGAACGAAATTTGGTGAGCCAAGTGGGACTGGGGTACTGATCATTACCTGAAAGTGTCATCAAGATTGGGTTTAAAAATGTGTGCTGAGATGTCAGGAAACTCGTAGTGTTTTGAAAGCTTGGCAACCCCTTTCCATGAAAGTGATTTGCCCCGTTCTCTGCTTAGGGCTACATCAATAGGAAACAAACCATAGTGATAGAACTTGGAACTAGTTGACTGTGTCACGTTTCAAAGAGCCAGCACAAACCGTGTTTGATTTAGAGTTCCAAATACATTTATCCATATAGGAGAAAACAGAGTGAAACCTAAAAATTAAAATTGTTACTGCCAACGAACGGTTTAAAAAACAAGAACGAAATTTGGTGAGCCAAGTGGGATTCAGGAACTGATCATTACCTGAAAGTGTCATCAAGATTGGGTTAAAAAATGTGTGCTGAGTTCTCAGGAAACTCATAGTGTTTTGAAAGCTTGGCAACCCCTTTCCATGAAAGTGATTTGCCCCGGTCTCTGCTTAGGGCTACATCAATACGAAACAAACCATAGAGATTGAACTTGGAACTACTTGATTGTGTCAAGTTTCATAGAGCTAGCACAAACAGTGTTTGATTTAGAGTTCCAAATACATGTATCCATATAGGATAAAACAGAGTGAAACCTAAAAATTACAATTGTTACTGCCAACGAACGGTTTAAACAAGAAGAACGAAATTTGGTGAGCCAAGTGGGATTGGGGTACAGATCATTACCTGAAAGTGTCATCAAGATTGGCTGAAAAAATGTGTGCTGTGATTTCAGGAAACTCGTAGTTTTTTAGAAGCTTGGCAACCCCTTTCCATGAAAGTGATTTGTGCCGGTCTCTGCTTTGGGCTATATCAATAGGAAACAAACCATAGAGATAGAACTTGGAACTAGTTGATTGAGTCAAGTTTCAAAAAGCTAGCACAAACCATGTTTGATTTAGAGTTCCAACTACATGTATCCATATAGGAGAAAACAGAGTGACACCTAAAAATTTAAACTGTTTCTGCCAATGAACGGTTTAACATGGAAGAACGAAATTTGGTGAGCCAAGTGGGATTGGGCTACAGATCATTACCTGAAAGTGTCATCAAGATTGCGTGAAAAAATGTGTGCTGAGATTTCAGGAAACTCGTAGTTTTTTGGAAGCTTGGCAACCCCTTTCCATGAAAGAGATTTGCACTGGTCTCTGCTTAGGGCTACATCAATAGGAAACAAACCATAGAGATTGAACTTGGAACTACTTTATCGTGTCAAGTTTCAAAGAGCTAGCACAAACAGTGTTTGATTTAGAGTTCCAAATACATGTATCCATATAGGAGAAAACAGAGTGAAACCTAAAAATTAAAACTGTTACTGCCAACGAACGGTTTAAACTAGAAGAACGAAATTTGGTGAGCCAAGTGGGATTGGGGTACTGATCATTACCTGAAAGTGTCATCAAGATTGGGTTTAAAAATGTGCTGAGATGTCAGGAAACTCGTAGTGTTTTGAAAGCTTGGCAACCCCTTTCCATGAAAGTGATTTGCCCCATTCTCTGCTTAGGGCTACATCAATAGGAAACAAACCATAGAGATAGAACTTTGAACTACTTGATTGGGTCAAGTTTCAAAGAGCTAGCACAAACCGTGTTTGATTTACAGTTCCAAATACATGTATCCATATAGGAGAAAACAGAGTGAAACCTAAAAATTAAAATTGTTACTGCCAGCGAACGGTTTAATCTAGAAGAATGACATTTGGTGAGCCAAGTGGGATTGGGGTACTGATCATTACCTGAAAGTGTCATCAAGATTGGGTGAAAAAATGTGTGCTGAGATTTCAGGAAACTCGTAGTTATTTGTAAGCTTGGCAACCCCTTTCCTTGAAAGTGATTTGCGCAGGTCTCTGCTTAGGGCTACATAAATACCAAAAACACCATAGAGATGGAACTTGGAACTACTTTATTGTGTCAAGTGTCAAAGAGCTAGCACAAACCGTGTGATTTAGAGTTCCAACTATATGTATCCATATAGGAGAAAACTGAGTGAAACCTAAAAATTTAAACTGTTACTGCCAACGAATGGTTTAAGCTGGAAGAACGACATTTGGTGAGCCAAGTGGGATTGGACTACAGATCATTACCTGAAAGTGTCTTCAAGATTGGGTGAAAAAATGTGTGCTCAGATTTCAGGAAACTCGTAGTTTTTTGGAAGCCTGGCAACCCCTTTCCATGAAAGAGAGTTGCTCCGGTCTCTGCTTAGGGCTACATCAATAGGAAACAAATCATAGAGATTGAACTTGGAACTACTTTATCGTGTCAAGTTTCAAAGGGCTAGCACAAACCGTGTGATTTAGAGTTCCAACTATATGTATCCATATAGGAGAAAACTGAGTGAAACCTAAAAATTTAAACTGTTACTGCCAACAAACGGTTTAACCTAGAAGAACGAAATTTGGTGAGCCAAGTGGGATTGGGGTACTGATCATTACCTGAAAGTGTCATCAAGATTGGGTGAAACAATGTGTGCTGAAATTTCAGGAAACTCGTAGTTTTTGGGAAGCTTGGCAACCACTTTTAATTAAAGTGATTTGCGCCGGTCTCTGCTTAGGGCAACATCAATAGGAAACAAACCATAGAGATAGAAATTGGAACTGCTTTATTGAGACAAGTTTCAAAGAGCTAGCACAAACCGTGTTTGATTTAGAGTTCCAACTACATGTATCCATATAGGAGAAAACAGAGTGAAACCTAAAAATTTAAACTGTTACTGCCAACGAACGGTTTAACCGAGAAGAATGAAATTTGGTGAGCCAAGTGGGATTAGGGTACTGATCATTACCTGAAAGTGTCATCAACATTGGGTGAAACAATGAGTGCTGAGATTTCAGGAAACTCGTAGTTTTTGTAAGCTTGGCAACCCCTTTCCATGAAAGTGATATGCGTCGTTCTCTGCTTAGTGCTACATCAATAGGAAACAAACCGTAGAGATAGAACTCGGTACTACTTTATTGTGTCAAGTTTCAAAGAGCTAGCACAAACCATGTTTGATTTAGAGTTCCAACTACATGTATCCATATAGGAGAAAACAGAGTGAAACCTAAAAATTAAAACTGTTACTGCCAACGAACGGTTTAACCTGGAAGAACGAAATTTGGTGAGCCAAGTGGGATTGGGGTACTGATCATTACCTGAAAGTGTCATCAAGATTGGCTGAAAAAATGTGTGCTGTGATTTCAGGAAACTCGTAGTTTTTTAGAAGCTTGGCAACCCCTTTCCATGAAAGTGATTTGCGCTGGTCTCTGCTTTGGGCTACATGAATAGGAAACAAACCATAGAGATAGAACTTGGAACTACTTGATTGAGTCAAGTTTCAAAGAGCTAGCACAAACCATGTTTGATTTAGAGTTCCAACTACATGTATCCATATAGGAGAAAACAGAGTGAAACCTAAAAATTTAAACTGTTACTGCCAATGAACGGTTTAACCTAGAAGAACGAAATTTGGTGAGCCAAGTGGTATTGGGGTACTGATCATTACCTGAAACTGAAATCAAGATTGGGTTAAAAAATGTGTGCTGAGATTTCAGGAAACTTGTAGTTTTTTGGAAGCTTGGCAATCCCTTTTCATGAAAGTGATTTGCGCCGGTCTCTGCTTAGGGCTACATCAATACGAAACAAACCATAGAGATAGACCTTGGAACTTCTTTATTGTGTCAAGTTTCAAAGAGCTAGCACAAACCGTGTTTGATTTAGAGTTCCAAATACATGTATCCATATAGGAGAAAACAGAGTGAAACCTAAAAATTTAAACTGTTACTGCCAACAAACCGTTTAACCTAGAAGAACGAAATTTGGTGAGCCAATGGGATTGGGGTACTGATAATTACCTGAAAGTGTCATCAAGATTGGGTGAAAAAATGTGTGCTGAGATTTCAGGAAACTCCTAGTTTTTTGGAAGCTTGGCAACCCCTTTCCATGAAAGTGATTTACGCCGGTCTCCGCTTAGGGCTACATCAATAGGAAACAAACCATAGAGATAGAACTTGGAACTTCTTTATTGTCAAGATTCAAAGAGCTAGCACAAACCGTGTTTGATTTAGAGTTCCAACTACATGTATCCATAAAGGAGAAAACAGAGTGAAACCTAAAAATAAACTGTTACTGCCAACGAATGGTTTAACCTGGAAGAATGAAATTTGGTGATCCTAGTGGGATTGGGGTACTGATCATTACCTGAAAGTGTCATCAAGATTGGGTGAAAAAATGTGTGCTGAGATTTCAGGAAACTCATAGTTTTTTGGAAGCTTGGCAACCCCTTTCCATGAAAGTGATATGCGCCGTTCTCTGCTTAGGGCTACATCAATAGGAAACAAACCGTAGAGATAGAACTTGGAAATACTTTATTGTGTCAAGTTTCAAAGAGCTAGCACAAACCGTGTTTGATTTAGAGTTCCACCTACATGCATCCACATAGGAGAAAACAGAGTGAAACCTAAAAATTAAAACTGTTACTGCCAACGAACGGTGTAACCTAGAAGAACGAAATTTGTTGAGCCAACTGGGATTGGCGTACTGATCATTACCTGAAAGTGTCATCAAGATTGGGAGAAAAAAGTGTGCTGAAATTTCAAGAAACTCGTAGTTTTTTGGAAGCTTGGCAACCCCTTTCCGTGAAAGTGATTTGCGCTAGACTCTGCTTAGGGCTACATCAAAAGGAAAGAAACCATAGAGATAGAACTTGGAACTACTTTATTGTGTCAAGTTTCAAAGAGTTAGCAGAAACCGTGTTTGATTTAGAGTTCCAACTACATGTTTCCAAATAGGAGAAAAGAGAGTGAAACCTAAAAATTAAAACTGTTACTGCCAACGAACGGTTTAACCTAGAAGAACGAAATTTGGTGAGCCAAGTGTGAATGGGGTACTGATCATTACCTGAAAGTGTCATCAAGATTGGGTAAAAAAATATGTGCTGAGATTTCAGGAAACTCGTAGTCTTTTGGAAACTTGGCAACCGCTTCCATGAAAGTGATTTGCGCCGGTCTCTGCTTAGGGCTACATCAATAGGAAAAAAACCGTAGAGATAGAACTTGGAACTACTTTATTGTGTCAAGACTCAAAGAGCTAGCACAAACCGTGTTTGATTTAGAGATCCAACTACATGTATCCATATAGGAGAAAACAGAGTGAAACCTAAAAATTAAAACTGTTACTGCCAACGAACGGTTTAACCTAGAAGAATGAAATTTGGTGAGCAAAGTGGGATTGGGGTACTGATATTTACCTGAAAGTGTCATCAAGATTGGGTGAAAAAATGTGTGCTGAGATTTCAGGAAACTCGAAGTTTTTTGAAATCTTGGCAACCCCTTTCCATGAAAGTGATTTGTCCCGGTCTCTTCTTAAGGCTACATCAATAGGAAACAAACCATAGAGATAGAACTTGGAACTTCTTTATTGTGTCAAGTTTCAAAGAGCTAGCACAAACCGTGTTTGATTTAGAGTTCCAACTACATGAATCCATATAGGAGAAAACAGAGTGAAACCTAAAAATTAAAACCGTTACTGCCAACGAACGGTTTAACCTAGAAGAACGAAATTTGGTGAGCCAAGTGTGAGTGGGGTATTGATCATTACCTGAAAGTGTCATCAAGATTGGGAGAAAAAATGTGTGCTGAGATTTCAGGAAACTCGTATTGTTTTGGAAGATTCACAACCCCTATCCGTGAAAGTGATTTGTGCCAGTCTCTGCTTAGGGCTACATCAATAGGAAACAAACCATAGAGATAGAAATTGGAACTACTTTATCGTGTCAAGTTTCAAAAAGCCATCACAAACCGTGTTTGATTTAGAGTTCCAACTATATGTATCCACATAGGAGAAAACAGAGTGAAACCTAAAAATTAAAACTGTTACTGCCAACGAACGGTTTAAAAAACAAGAACGAAATTTGGTGAGCCAAGTGGGATTCAGGAACTGATCATTACCTGAAAGTGTCATCAAGATTGGGTTAAAAAATGTGTGCTGAGTTCTCAGGAAACTCATAGTGTTTTGAAAGCTTGGCAACCCCTTTCCATGAAAGTGATTTGCCCCGGTCTCTGCTTAGGGCTACATCAATACGAAACAAACCATAGAGATTGAACTTGGAACTACTTGATTGTGTCAAGTTTCATAGAGCTAGCACAAACAGTGTTTGATTTAGAGTTCCAAATACATGTATATATAGGATAAAACAGAGTGAAACCTAAAAATTACAATTGTTACTGCCAACGAACGGTTTAAACAAGAAGAACGAAATTTGGTGAGCCAAGTGGGATTGGGGTACAGATCATTACCTGAAAGTGTCATCAAGATTGGCTGAAAAAATGTGTGCTGTGATTTCAGGAAACTCGTAATTTTTTAGAAGCTTGGCAACCCCTTTCCATGAAAGTGATTTGTGCCGGTCTCTGCTTTGGGCTATATCAATAGGAAACAAACCATAGAGATAGAACTTGGAACTAGTTGATTGAGTCAAGTTTCAAAAAGCTAGCACAAACCATGTTTGATTTAGAGTTCCAACTACATGTATCCATATAGGAGAAAACAGAGTGACACCTAAAAATTTAAACTGTTTCTGCCAATGAACGGTTTAACCTGGAAGAACGAAATTTGGTGAGCCAAGTGGGATTGGGCTACAGATCATTACCTGAAAGTGTCATCAAGATTGGGTGAAAAAATGTGTGCTGAGATTTCAGGAAACTCGTAGTTTTTTGGAAGCTTGGCAACCCCTTTCCATGAAAGAGATTTGCACTGGTCTCTGCTTAGGGCTACATCAATAGGAAACAAACCATAGAGATTGAACTTGGAACTACTTTATCGTGTCAAGTTTCAAAGAGCTAGCACAAACAGTGTTTGATTTAGAGTTCCAAATACATGTATCCATATAGGAGAAAACAGAGTGAAACCTAAAAATTAAAACTGTTACTGCCAACGAACGGTTTAAACTAGAAGAACGAAATTTGGTGAGCCAAGTGGGATTGGGGTACTGATCATTACCTGAAAGTGTCATCAAGATTGGGTTTAAAAATGTGCTGAGATGTCAGGAAACTCGTAGTGTTTTGAAAGCTTGGCAACCCCTTTCCATGAAAGTGATTTGCCCCATTCTCTGCTTAGGGCTACATCAATAGGAAACAAACCATAGAGATAGAACTTTGAACTACTTGATTGGGTCAAGTTTCAAAGAGCTAGCACAAACCGTGTTTGATTTACAGTTCCAAATACATGTATCCATATAGGAGAAAACAGAGTGAAACCTAAAAATTAAAATTGTTACTGCCAGCGAACGGTTTAATCTAGAAGAATGACATTTGGTGAGCCAAGTGGGATTGGGGTACTGATCATTACCTGAAAGTGTCATCAAGATTGGGTGAAAAAATGTGTGCTGAGATTTCAGGAAACTCGTAGTTATTTGTAAGCTTGGCAACCCCTTTCCTTGAAAGTGATTTGCGCAGGTCTCTGCTTAGGGCTACATAAATACCAAAAACACCATAGAGATAGAACTTGGAACTACTTTATTGTGTCAAGTGTCAAAGAGCTAGCACAAACCGTGTGATTTAGAGTTCCAACTATATGTATCCATATAGGAGAAAACTGAGTGAAACCTAAAAATTTAAACTGTTACTGCCAACGAATGGTTTAAGCTGGAAGAACGACATTTGGAGAGCCAAGTGGGATTGGACTACAGATCATTACCTGAAAGTGTCTTCAAGATTGGGTGAAAAAATGTGTGCTCAGATTTCAGGAAACTCGTAGTTTTTTGGAAGCCTGGCAACCCCTTTCCATGAAAGAGAGTTGCTCCGGTCTCTGCTTAGGGCTACATCAATAGGAAACAAATCATAGAGATTGAACTTGGAACTACTTTATCGTGTCAAGTTTCAAAGGGCTAGCACAAACCGTGTGATTTAGAGTTCCAACTATATGTATCCATATAGGAGAAAACTGAGAGAAACCTAAAAATTTAAACTGTTACTGCCAACAAACGGTTTAACCTAGAAGAACGAAATTTGGTGAGCCAAGTGGGATTGGGGTACTGATCATTACCTGAAAGTGTCATCAAGATTGGGTGAAACAATGTGTGCTGAAATTTCAGGAAACTCGTAGTTTTTGGGAAGCTTGGCAACCACTTTTAATTAAAGTGATTTGCGCCGGTCTCTGCTTAGGGCAACATCAATAGGAAACAAACCATAGAGATAGAAATTGGAACTGCTTTATTGAGACAAGTTTCAAAGAGCTAGCACAAACCGTGTTTGATTTAGAGTTCCAACTACATGTATCCATATAGGAGAAAACAGAGTGAAACCTAAAAATTTAAACTGTTACTGCCAACGAACGGTTTAACCGAGAAGAATGAAATTTGGTGAGCCAAGTGGGATTAGGGTACTGATCATTACCTGAAAGTGTCATCAACATTGGGTGAAACAATGAGTGCTGAGATTTCAGGAAACTCGTAGTTTTTGTAAGCTTGGCAACCCCTTTCCATGAAAGTGATATGCGTCGTTCTCTGCTTAGTGCTACATCAATAGGAAACAAACCGTAGAGATAGAACTCGGTACTACTTTATTGTGTCAAGTTTCAAAGAGCTAGCACAAACCATGTTTGATTTAGAGTTCCAACTACATGTATCCATATAGGAGAAAACAGAGTGAAACCTAAAAATTA
The DNA here is from genome assembly GCF_964194105.1 of Spermophilus citellus. Lineage (NCBI taxonomy): Eukaryota > Metazoa > Chordata > Mammalia > Rodentia > Sciuridae > Spermophilus > Spermophilus citellus. The sequence continues at coordinate 16,912,928 of NC_138192.1, read as the reverse complement.
AAACTGTTACTGCCAACGAACGGTTTAACCTGGAAGAACGAAATTTGGTGAGCCAAGTGGGATTGGGGTACTGATCATTACCTGAAATTGTCATCAAGATTGGCTGAAAAAATGTGTGCTGTGATTTCAGGAAACTCGTAGTTTTTTAGAAGCTTGGCAACCCCTTTCCATGAAAGTGATTTGCGCTGGTCTCTGCTTTGGGCTACATGAATAGGAAACAAACCATAGAGATAGAACTTGGAACTACTTGATTGAGTCAAGTTTCAAAGAGCTAGCACAAACCATGTTTGATTTAGAGTTCCAACTACATGTATCCATATAGGAGAAAACAGAGTGAAACCTAAAAATTTAAACTGTTACTGCCAACAAACCGTTTAACCTAGAAGAATGAAATTTGGTGAGCCAATGGGATTGGGGTACTGATAATTACCTGAAAGTGTCATCAAGATTGGGTGAAAAAATGTGTGCTGAGATTTCAGGAAACTCCTAGTTTTTTGGAAGCTTGGCAACCCCTTTCCATGAAAGTGATTTACGCCGGTCTCCGCTTAGGGCTACATCAATAGGAAACAAACCATAGAGATAGAACTTGGAACTTCTTTATTGTCAAGATTCAAAGAGCTAGCACAAACCGTGTTTGATTTAGAGTTCCAACTACATGTATCCATAAAGGAGAAAACAGAGTGAAACCTAAAAATAAACTGTTACTGCCAACGAATGGTTTAACCTGGAAGAATGAAATTTGGTGATCCTAGTGGGATTGGGGTACTGATCATTACCTGAAAGTGTCATCAAGATTGGGTGAAAAAATGTGTGCTGAGATTTCAGGAAACTCATAGTTTTTTGGAAGCTTGGCAACCCCTTTCCATGAAAGTGATATGCGCCGTTCTCTGCTTAGGGCTACATCAATAGGAAACAAACCGTAGAGATAGAACTTGGAAATACTTTATTGTGTCAAGTTTCAAAGAGCTAGCACAAACCGTGTTTGATTTAGAGTTCCACCTACATGCATCCACATAGGAGAAAACAGAGTGAAACCTAAAAATTAAAACTGTTACTGCCAACGAACGGTGTAACCTAGAAGAACGAAATTTGTTGAGCCAACTGGGATTGGCGTACTGATCATTACCTGAAAGTGTCATCAAGATTGGGAGAAAAAAGTGTGCTGAAATTTCAAGAAACTCGTAGTTTTTTGGAAGCTTGGCAACCCCTTTCCGTGAAAGTGATTTGTGCTAGACTCTGCTTAGGGCTACATCAAAAGGAAAGAAACCATAGAGATAGAACTTGGAACTACTTTATTGTGTCAAGTTTCAAAGAGTTAGCAGAAACCGTGTTTGATTTAGAGTTCCAACTACATGTTTCCAAATAGGAGAAAAGAGAGTGAAACCTAAAAATTAAAACTGTTACTGCCAACGAACGGTTTAACCTAGAAGAACGAAATTTGGTGAGCCAAGTGTGAATGGGGTACTGATCATTACCTGAAAGTGTCATCAAGATTGGGTAAAAAAATATGTGCTGAGATTTCAGGAAACTCGTAGTCTTTTGGAAACTTGGCAACCGCTTCCATGAAAGTGATTTGCGCCGGTCTCTGCTTAGGGCTACATCAATAGGAAAAAAACCGTAGAGATAGAACTTGGAACTACTTTATTGTGTCAAGACTCAAAGAGCTAGCACAAACCGTGTTTGATTTAGAGATCCAACTACATGTATCCATATAGGAGAAAACAGAGTGAAACCTAAAAATTAAAACTGTTACTGCCAACGAACGGTTTAACCTAGAAGAATGAAATTTGGTGAGCAAAGTGGGATTGGGGTACTGATATTTACCTGAAAGTGTCATCAAGATTGGGTGAAAAAATGTGTGCTGAGATTTCAGGAAACTCGAAGTTTTTTGAAATCTTGGCAACCCCTTTCCATGAAAGTGATTTGTCCCGGTCTCTTCTTAAGGCTACATCAATAGGAAACAAACCATAGAGATAGAACTTGGAATTTCTTTATTGTGTCAAGTTTCAAAGAGCTAGCACAAACCGTGTTTGATTTAGAGTTCCAACTACATGAATCCATATAGGAGAAAACAGAGTGAAACCTAAAAATTAAAACCGTTACTGCCAACGAACGGTTTAACCTAGAAGAACGAAATTTGGTGAGCCAAGTGTGAGTGGGGTATTGATCATTACCTGAAAGTGTCATCAAGATTGGGAGAAAAAATGTGTGCTGAGATTTCAGGAAACTCGTATTGTTTTGGAAGATTCACAACCCCTATCCGTGAAAGTGATTTGTGCCAGTCTCTGCTTAGGGCTACATCAATAGGAAACAAACCATAGAGATAGAAATTGGAACTACTTTATCGTGTCAAGTTTCAAAAAGCCATCACAAACCGTGTTTGATTTAGAGTTCCAACTATATGTATCCACATAGGAGAAAACAGAGTGAAACCTAAAAATTAAAACTGTTACTGCCAACGAACGGTTTAACCTTGAGGAACGAAATTTGTTGAGCCAAGTGGGATTGGGGTACTGATAATTATCTGAAAGTGTCATCAAGATTGGGTGAAAAAATGTGTGCTGAGATTTCAGGAAACTCGTAGTTTTTTGTAAGCTTGGCAACCCCTTTGCATGAAAGTGATTTGCGCCGGTCTCTGCTTAGGGCTACATCAATAGGAAACAAACCATAGAGATAGAACTTGGAACTACTTTATTGTGTCAAGTTTCAAAGAGCTAGCACAAACTGTGTTTGATTTAGAGTTCCAACTACATGTATCCATATAGGAGAAAACAGAGTGAAACGTAAAAATTAAAACTGTTACTGCCAACGTACGGTTTAACCTGGAAGAACGAAATTTGGTGAGCCAAGTGGGATTGGGGTACTGATCATTACCTGAAAGTGTCATCAAGATTGGGTGAAAAAATGTGTGCTGAGATTTCAGGAAACTCGTAGTTTTTTGGAAGCTTGGCAACACCTTTCCATGAAAGTGATTTACGCCGGTCTCTGCTTAGGGCTATATCAATAGGAAACAAACCATAGAGATAGAACTTGGAACTTCTTTATTGTGTCAAGTTTCAAAGAGCTAGCACAAACCGTGTTTGATTTAGAGGTCCAACTACATGTATCCACATAGGAGAAAACAGAGTGAAACCTAAAAATTAAAACTGTTACTGGCACCGTACGGTTTAACCTAGAAGAACAAAATTTGGTGAGCCAACTGGGATTGGGGTACTGATCATTACCTTAAAGTGTCATCAAGATTGGCTGAAAAAATGTGTGCTGAGATTTCAGGAAACTCGTAGTTTTTTCGAAGCTTGGCAACCCCTTTCCATGAAAGTGATTTACGCCGGTCTCTGCTTAGGGCTACATCAATAGGAAACAAACCATAGAGATAGAACTTGGAACTACTTTATTGTGTCAAGTTTCAAAGAGTTAGCAGAAACCGTGTTTGATTTAGAGTTCCAACTACATGTATCCAAATAGGAGAAAAGAGAGTGAAACCTAAAAATTAAAACTGTTACTGCCAACGAACGGTTTAACGTAGAAGAATGAAATTTGGTGAGCCAAGTGTGAATGGGGTACTGATCATTACCTGAAAGTGTCATCAAGATTGGGAAAAAAAAATGTGTGCTGAGATTTCAGGAAACGCGTAGTTTTTTGGAAGCTTGGCAAACCCTTTCCATGAAAGTGATTTGTGCCGGCCTCTGCTAGGGCTACATCAATAGGAAACAAACTATAGAGATTGAACTTGGAACCACTTTATTTTGTAAAGTTTCAAAGAGCTAGCACATACCGTTTTTGATTTAGAGTTCCAACTACATGTATCCATATAGGAGAAAAGAGAGTGAAACCTAAAAATTGAAACTGTTACTGCCATTGAACGGTTTTACCTAGAAGAACGAAATTTGGTGAGCCAAGTGGGATTGGGGTACTGATCATTACCTGAAAGTCTCATCAAGATTGGTTGAAAAAATGTGTGCTGAGATTTCAGGAAACTCGTAGTTTTTTGGAAGCTTGGCAACCCCTTTCCATGCAAGTGATTTGTGCAAGTCTCTGCTTAGGGCTACATCAATAGGAAAAAAACCGTAGAGATAGAACTTGGAACTACTTTATTGTGTCAAGTTTCAAAGAGCTAGCACAAACCGGGTTTGATTTAGAGTTCCAACTACATGTATCCATATAGGAGAAAACAGAGTGAAACCTAAATATTCAAACTGTTACTGCCATCGAAAGGTTTAACCTATAAGAACGAAATTTGGTGAGCCAAGTGGTATTGGGGTACTGATCATTACCTGAAAGTGTCATCAAGATTGGGTGAAAAAATGTGTGCTGAGATTTAAGGAAACTCGTAGTTTTTTGGAAGCTTGGCAAACCCTTTCCATGAAAGTGATTTGTGCCGGCCTCTGCTAGGGCTACATCAATAGGAAACAAACTATAGAGATTGAACTTGGAACCACTTTATTTTGTAAAGTTTCAAAGAGCTAGCACAAACCGTTTTTGATTTAGAGTTCCAACTACATGTATCCATATAGGAGAAAACAGAGTGAAACCTAAAAATTAAAACTGTTACTGCCAACGAACGGTTTAACCTAGAAGAACGAAACTTGGTGAGCCAAGTGGGATTGGGGTTCTGATCATTACCTGAAAGTGTCATCAAGATTGGGTGAAAAAATGTGTGCTGAGATTTCACGAAACTCGTAGTTTTTTGGAAGTTTGGCAAACCCTTTCCATGAAAGTGATTTGTGCCGGCCTCTGCTAGGGCTACATCAATAGCAAACAAACTATAGAGATTGAACTTGGAACCACTTTATTTTGTAAAGTTTCAAAGAGCTAGCACAAACCGTTTTTGATTTAGAGTTCCAACTACATGTATCCATATAGGAGAAAACAGAGTGAAACCTAAAAATTAAAACTGTTACTGCCAACGAACGGTTTAACCTAGAAGAACGAAACTTGGTGAGCCAAGTGGGATTGGGGTTCTGATCATTACCTGAAAGTGTCATCAAGTTGGGGTGAAAAAATGTGTGCTGAGATTTCAGGAAACTCGTAATTTTTTGGAAGCTTGGCAACCCCTTTCCATGAAAGGGATTTGCGCCGGTCTCTGCTTAGGGCTACATCAATAGGAAACAAACCATAGAGATAGAACTTGGAACTACTTTATTGTGTCAAATTTCAAAGAGCTAGCACAAACCATGTTTGATTTAGTGATCCAACTACATGTATCCATATACGAGAAAACAGAGTGAAACCTAAAAATTAAAACTGTCACTGCCAACGAACGGTTTAACCTAGAAGAACGAAATTTGGTGAGCCAAGATGGATTATGGTACTGATCATTACCTGAAACTGTCATCAAGATTGGGTAAAAAAATGTGTGCTGAGATTTCAGGAAACTCGTAGTTTTTTGGAAGCTTGGCAACCCATTTCCATGAAAGTGATATGCGCCGTTCTCTGCTTAGTGCTATGTCAATAGGAAACAAACCGTAGAGATAGAACTTGGAACTACTTTATTGTGTCAAGTTTCAAAGAGCTAGCACAAACCGTGTTTGATTTAGAGTTCCACCTACATGTATCCACATAGGAGAAAACAGAGTGAAACCTAAAAATTAAAACTGTTACTGCCAACGAACGGTTTAACCTAGAAGAACGAAATTTGTTGAGCCAACTGGGATTGGGGTACTGATCATTACCTGAAAGTGTCATCAAGATTGGGTGAAAAAATGTGTGCTGAGATTTCAGGAAACTCATAGTTTTTTGGAAGCTTGGCAACCCCTTTCCATGAAAGTGATTTACGCCGGTCTCTGCTTAGGGCTATATCAATAGGAAACAAACCATAGAGATAGAACTTGGAACTACTTGATTGTGTCAAGTTTCAAAGAGCTAGCACAAACCGTGTTTGATTTAGAGTTCCAAATACATGTATCCATATAGGATAAAACAGAGTGAAACCTAAAAATTAAAACTGTTACTGCCAACGAACTGTTTAACTTAGAAGAACGAAATTTGGTGAGCCAAGTGGGATTGGGGTACTGATTATTACCTGAAAGTGTCATCAAGATTGGGAGAAAAAAGTGTGCTGAGATTTCAAGAAACTCGTAGTTTTTTGGAAGCTTGGCAACCCCTTTCCGTGAAAGTGATTTGCGCTAGACTCTGCTTAGGGCTACATCAATAGGAAAGAAACCATAGAGATAGAACTTGGAACTACTTTATTGTGTCAAGTTTCAAAGAGTTAGCAGAAACCGTGTTTGATTTAGAGATCCAATTACATGTATCCATATAGGAGAAAACAGAGTGAAACCTAAAAATTTAAACTGTTACTGCCAACGAATGGTTTAACCTAGAAGAACGAAAATTGGTGAGCCAAGTGGGATTAGGGTACTGATCATTACCTGAAAGTGTCATCAAGATTGGGTAAAAAAATGTGTGCTGAGATTTCAGGAAACTGGTAGTTTTTTTGAAGCTTGGCAACCCCTTTCCATGAAAGTGATTTGCGCCAGTCTCTGCTTAGGGCTACAGCAATAGGAAACAAACCATAGAGAGAGAACTTGGAACTACTTTATTGTGTCAAGTTTCAAAGAGCTAGCACAAACCGTGTTTGATTTAGAGTTCCAACTACATGTATCCATATAGGAGAAAACAGAGTGAAACCTAAAAATTAAAACTGTTACTGCCAACGAACGGTTTAACCTAGAAGAACGAAATTTGGTGAGCCAAGTGGGATTGGGGTACTGATCATTACCTGAAAGTGTCATCAAGATTGGGTGAAAAAATGTGTGCTGAGATTTCAGGAAACTCATAGTTTTTTGGAAGCTTGGCAACCCCTTTCCATGAAAGTGATTTACGCCGGTCTCTGCTTAGGGCTACATCAATAGGAAACAAACCATAGAGATAGAACTTGGAACTACTTGATTGTGTCAAGTTTCAAAGAGCTAGCACAAACCGTGTTTGATTTAGAGTTCCAAATACATGTATCCATATAGGATAAAACAGAGTGAAACCTAAAAATTAAAACTGTTACTGCCAACGAACTGTTTAACTTAGAAGAACGAAATTTGGTGAGCCAAGTGGGATTGGGGTACTGATTATTACCTGAAAGTGTCATCAAGATTGGGAGAAAAAAGTGTGCTGAGATTTCAAGAAACTCGTAGTTTTTTGGAAGCTTGGCAACCCCTTTCCGTGAAAGTGATTTGCGCTAGACTCTGCTTAGGGCTACATCAATAGGAAAGAAACCATAGAGATAGAACTTGGAACTACTTTATTGTGTCAAGTTTCAAAGAGCTAGCACAAACCGTGTTTGATTTAGAGTTCCAACTACATGTATCCATATAGGAGAAAACAGAGAGAAACCTAAAAATTAAAACTGTTACTGCCAACGAACGGTTTAACCTAGAAGAACGAAATTTGGTGAGCCAAGTGGGATTAGGGTACTGATCATTACCTGAAAGTGTCATCAAAATTGGGTAAAAAAATGTGAGCTGAGATTTCAGGTAACTCGTAGTTTTTTGGAAGCTTGGCAACCCCTTTCCATGAAAGTGATTTGCGCTGGTCTTCGCTTAGGGCTACATCAATAGGAAACAAACCATAGAGATAGAAGTTGGAACTACTTTATTGTGTCATGTTTCAAAGAGCTAGCACAAACCGTGTTTGATTTAGAGTTCCAACTACATGTATCCATATAGGAGAAAACAGAGTGAAACCTAAAAATTAAAACTGTTACTGCCAACGAACGGTTTAACCTAGAAAAACGAAATTTGGTGAGCCAACTGGGATTGGGGTACTGATCATTACCTTAAAGTGTCATCAAGATTGGGTGAAAAAATGTGTGCTGAGATTTCAGGAAACTCGTAGTTTTTTCGAAGCTTGGCAACCCCTTTCCATGAAAGTGATTTACGCCGGTCTCTGCTTAGGGCTACATCAATAGAAAACAAACCATAGAGATAGAACTTGGAACTACTTTATTGTGTCAAGTTTCAAAGAGCTAGCACAAACCGTGTTCGATTTAGAGTTTCAACTACATGTATCCATATAGGAGAAAACAGAGTGAAACCAAAAAATTAAAAGTGTTACTGCCAACGAACGGTTTAACCTAGAAGAACGAAATTTAGTGAGCCAAGTGGGATTGGGGTACTGATCGTTTCATGAAAGTGTCATCAAGATTGGGTGAAAAAATGTGTGCTGAGATATCAGGAAACTCGTAGTTTTTTGGAAGCTTGGCAACCCCTTTCCATGAAAGGGATTTGCGCCGGTCTCTCCTTAGGGCTACATCAATAGGAAACAAACCATAGAGATAGAACTTGGAACTTCTTTATTGTGTCAAGTTTCAAAGAGCTAGCACAAACCGTGTTTGATTTAGAGTTCCAACTACATGTATCCATATAGGAGAAAACAGAGTGAAACCTAAAAATTAAAACTGTTACTGCCAACGAACGGTTTAATCTAGAAGAACGATTTTGGTGAGCCAAGTGTGTGTGGGGTATTGATCATTACCTGAAAGTGTCATCAAGATTGGGAGAAAAAATGTGTGCTGAGATTTCAGGAAACTCGTAGTTTTTTGGAAGATTCACAACCCCTATCCGTGAAAGTGATTTGTGCCAGTCTCTGCTTAGGGCTACATCAATAGGGAACAAAGCATAGAGATAGAACTTGGAACTACGTTATTGTGTCAAGTTTCAAAGAGCTAGCACAAACCGTGTTTGATTTAGAGTTCCACTACATGTATCCATATAGGAGAAAACAGAGTGAAACCTAAAAATTAAAACTGTTACTGCCAACGAACGGTTTAACAAGGAAGAACGAAATTTTGTGAGACAAGTGGGATTGGGGTACTGATCATTACCTGAAACTGAAATCAAGATTGGGTTAAAAAATGTGTGCTGAGATTTCAGGAAACTCATAGTTTTTTGGCAGCTTGGCAACCCCTTTCCATGAAAGTGATTTGCGCCAGTCTCTGCTTAGGGCTACATCATTAGGAAACAAACCATAGAGATAGAACTTGGAAGTACTTTATTGTGTCATGTATCAAAGAGCTAGCACAAACCGTGTTTGATTTAGAGTTCCAACTACATGTATCCATATAGGAGAAAACAGAGTGAAACCTAAAAATTAAAACTGTTACTGCCAATGAACGGTTTAACCTAGAAGAGCGAAATATGGTGAGCCAAGTGGGATTAGGGTACTGATCATTACCTGAAAGTGTCATCAAGATTGGGTAAAAAAATGTGTGCTGAGATTTCAGGAAACTCGTAGTTTTTTGGAAGCTTGGCAACCCCTTTCCATGAAAGTGATTTGCGCTGGTCTTCGCTTAGGGCTACATCAATAGGAAACAAACCATAGAGATAGAACTTGGAACTACTTTACTGTGTCAAGTTTCAAAGAACTAGCACAAACCGTGTTTGATTTAGAGTTCCAACTATGTGTATCCATATAGGAGAAAACAGAGTGAAACCTAAAAATTTAAACTGTTACTGCCAACGAATGGTTTAACCTAGAAGAACGAAATTTGGTGAGCCAAGTGGGATTAGGGTACTGATCATTACCTGAAAGTGTCATCAAGATTGGGTAAAAAAATGTGTGCTGAGATTACAGGAAATTCGTAGTTTTTTGGAAGCTTGGCAACCCCTTTCCATGAAAGTGATATGCGCCCTTCTCTGCTTAGGGCTACATCAATAGGAAACAAACCATAGAGATAGAACTTCGAACTACGTTATTGTGTCAAGTTTCAAAGAGCTAGCATAAACCGTGTTTGATTTACAGTTCCAACTACATTTATCCATATAGGAGAAAACAGAGTGAAACCTAAAAATTCAAACTGTTACTGCCAACGAACGGATTAACCTAGAAGAACGAAATTTGGTGAGCCAAGTGGGATTGGAGTACTGATCATTACCTGAAAGTGTCATCAAGATTGGTTGAAAAAATGTGTGCTGAGATTTCAGGAAACTCGTAGATTTTTGGAAGCTTGGCAACCCCTTTCCGTGAAAGTGATTTGCGCCAGTCTCTGCTTAGGGCTACATCAATAGGAAACAAATCATAGAGATAGAACTTGGAACTACTTTATTGTGTCAAGTTTCAAAGACCTAGCACAAACCGTGTTTGATTTAGAGTTCCAACTACATCTATCCATATAGGAGAAAACAGAGTGAAACCTAAAATTAAAACTGTTACTGCCAACGAACGGTTTAACCTAAAAGAACGAAATTTGGTGAGCCAAGTGGGATTGGCGTACTGATCATTACCTGAAAGTGTCATCAAGATTGGGTGAAAAAATGTGTAGTGAGATTTCAGGAAACTCGTAGTTTTTTGGAAGCTTGGCAGCCCCTTTACATGAAAGGGATTTGCGCAGGTCTCTGCTTAGGGCTACATCAATAGGAAACAAACCATAGAGATAGAACTTGGAACTACTTTATTGTGTCAAGTTTCAAAGAGCTAGTACAAACCGTGTTTGATTTAGAGTTCCAACTACATGTATCCATATAGGAGAAAACAGAGTGAAACCTAAAAATTAAAACTGTTACTGCCAACGAAGGGTTTAACGTAGAAGAACGAAATTTGGTGAGCCAACTAGGATTGGGGTACTGATCATTACCTGAAAGAGTCATCAATATTGGGTGAAAAAATGTGTGCTGAGATTTCAGGAAACTCGTAGTTTTTTGGAAGCTTGACAACCCCTTTCCGTGAAAGTGATTTGTGCCAGTCTCTGCTTAGGGCTACATCAATAGGAAACAAACCATAGAGATAGAACTTGGAACTTCTTTATTGTGTCAAGTTTCAAAGAGCTAGCAAAAACCGTGTTTGATTTAGAGTTCCAACTACATGTATCCACATAGGAGAAAACAGAGTGAAACATAAAAATTTAAACTGTTACTGCCACCGAACGGTTTAACCTAGAAGAACGAAATTTGGTGAGCCAACTGGGATTGGGGTACTGATCATTACCTTAAAGTGTCATCAAGATTGGGTGAAAAAATGTGTGCTGAGATTTCAGGAAACTCATAGTTTTTTCGAAGCTTGGCAACCCCTTTCCATGAAAGTGATTTACGCCGGTCTCTGCTTAGGGCTACATCAATAGAAAACAAACCATAGAGATAGAACTTGGAACTACTTTATTGTGTCAAGTTTCAAAGAGCTAGCACAAACCGTGTTTCATTTAGAGTTTCAACTACATGTATCCATATAGGAGAAAACAGAGTGAAACCAAAAAATTAAAACTGTTACTGCCAACGAACGGTTTAACCTAGAAGAACGAAATTTAGTGAGCCAAGTGGGATTGGGGTACTGACAATTACCTGAAAGTGTCATCAAGATTGGGTGAAAAAATTTGTGCTGAGATATCAGGAAACTCGTAGTTTTTTGGAAGCTTGGCAACCCCTTTCCATGAAAGGGATTTGCGCCGGTCTCTCCTTAGGGCTACATCAATAGGAAACAAACCATAGAGATAGAACTTGGAACTTCTTTATTGTGTCAAGTTTCAAAGAGCTTGTACAAACCGTGTTTGATTTAGAGTTCCAACTACATCTATCCATATAGGAGAAAACAGAGTGAAACCTAAAATTAAAACTGTTACTGCCAACGAACGGTTTAACCTAAAAGAACGAAATTTGGTGAGCCAAGTGGGATTGGCGTACTGATCATTACCTGAAAGTGTCATCAAGATTGGGTGAAAAAATGTGTAGTGAGATTTCAGGAAACTCGTAGTTTTTTGGAAGCTTGGCAGCCCCTTTACATGAAAGGGATTTGCGCAGGTCTCTGCTTAGGGCTACATCAATAGGAAACAAACCATAGAGATAGAACTTGGAACTACTTTATTGTGTCAAGTTTCAAAGAGCTAGCACAAACCGTGTTTGATTTAGAGTTCCAACTACATGTATCCATATAGGCGAAAACAGATTGAAACCTAAAAATTAAAACTGTTACTGCCAATGAACGGTTTAACCTAGAAGAACGAAATTTGGTGAGCCAAGTGGGATTGGGGTACTGATCGTTTCCTGAAAGTGTCATCAAGATTGGGAGAAAAAATGTGTGCTGAGATTTCAGGAAACTCGTAGTTTTTTGGAAGATTCACAACCCCTATCCGTGAAAGTGATTTGTGCCAGTCTCTGCTTAGGGCTACATCAATAGGGAACAAACCATAGAGATAGAACTTGGAACTACGTTATTGTGTCAAGTTTCAAAGAGCTAGCACAAACCGTGTTTGATTTAGAGTTCCAACTACATGTATCCACATAGGAGAAAACAGAGTGAAACCTAAAAATTAAAACTGTTACTGCCAACGAACGGTTTAACCTAGAAGAACGAAATTTGGTGAGCCAACTGGGATTGGGGTACTGATCATTACCTTAAAGTGTCATCAAGATTGGGTGAAAAAATGTGTGCTGAGATTTCAGGAAACTCGTAGTTTTTTCGAAGCTTGGCAACCCCTTTCCATGAAAGTGATTTATGCCGGACTCTGCTTAGGGCTACATCAATAGGAAACAAACCATAGAGATAGAACTTGGAACTACTTTATTGTGTCAAGTTTCAAAGAGCTAGCACAAACCGTGTTTGATTTAGAGTTCCAACTACATGTATCCATATAGGCGAAAACAGATTGAAACCTAAAAATTAAAACTGTTACTGCCAATGAACGGTTTAACCTAGAAGAACGAAATTTGGTGAGCCAAGTGGGATTGGGCTACTGATCGTTTCCTGAAAGTGTCATCAAGATTGGGTTAAAAAATGTGTGCTGAGATTTCAGGAAACTCGTAGTTTTTTGGAAGTTTGGCAAACCCTTTCCATGAAAGTGATTTGTGCCGGCCTCTGGTAGGGCTACATCAATAGGAAACAAACTATAGAGATTGAACTTGGAACCACTTTATTTTGTAAAGTTTCAAAGAGCTAGCACAAACCGTTTTTGATTTAGAGTTCCAACTACATGTATCCATATAGGAGAAAACAGAGTGAAACCTAAAAATTAAAACTGTTACTGCCAACGAACGGTTTAACCTAGAAGAACGAAACATGGTGAGCCAAGTGGGATTGGGGTTCTGATCATTACCTGAAAGTGTCATCAAGATTGGGTGAAAAAATGTGTGCTGAGATTTCAGGAAACTCGTAATTTTTTGGAAGCCTGGCAACCCCTTTCCATGAAAGGGATTTGCGCCGGTCTCTGCTTAGGGCTACATCAATAGGAAACAAACCATAGAGATAGAACTTGGAACTACTTTATTGTGTCAAATTTCAAAGAGCTAGCACACACCATGTTTGATTTAGAGATCCAACTACATGTATCCATATAGGAGAAAACAGAGTGAAACCTAAAATTTAAACTGTTACTGCCAACGAACGGTTTAACAAGGAAGAACAAAATTTGGTGAGCCAACTGGGATTGGCGTACTGATCATTACCTGAAGGTGTCATCAAGACTGGGTGAAAAAATGTGTGCTGAGATTTCAGGAAACTCATAGTTTTTTGGCAGCTTAGCAACCCCTTTCCCTGAAAGTGATTTGCGCCAGTCTCTGCTTAGGGCTACATCAATAGGAAACAAACCATAGAGAGAGAACTTGGAACTACTTTATTGTGTCAAGTTTCAAAGAGCTAGCACAAACCGTGTTTGATTTAGAGTTCCAACTATATGTATCCATATAGGAGAAAACAGAGTGAAACCTAAAAATTAAAACTGTTACTGCCAACGAACGGTTTAACCTAGAAAAACGAAATTTGGTGAGCCAACTGGGATTGGGGTACTGATCATTACCTTAAAGTGTCATCAAGATTGGGTGAAAAAATGTGTGCTGAGATTTCAGGAAACTCGTAGTTTTTTCGAAGCTTGGCAACCCCTTTACATGAAAGTGATTTACGCCGGTCTCTGCTTAGGGCTACATCAATAGGAAACAAACCATAGAGATAGAACTTCGAACTACGTTATTGTGTCAAGTTTCAAAGAGCTAGCATAAACCGTGTTTGATTTACAGTTCCAACTACATGTATCCATATAGGAGAAAACAGAGTGAAACCTAAAAATTCAAACTGTTACTGCCAACGAACGGATTAACCTAGAAGAACGAAATTTGGTGAGCCAAGTGGGATTGGCGTACTGATCATTACCTGAAAGTGTCATCAAGATTGGTTGAAAAAATGTGTGCTGAGATTTCAGGAAACTCATAGATTTTTGGAAGCTTGGCAACCCCTTTCCATGAAAGTGATATGCGCAAGTCTCTGCTTAGGGCTACATCAATAGGAAACAAATCATAGAGATAGAACTTGGCACTACTTTATTGTGTCAAGTTTCAAAGACCTAGCACAAACCGTGTTTGATTTAGAGTTCCAACTACATCTATCCATATAGGAGAAAACAGAGTGAAACCTAAAAATTAAAACTGTTACTGACAACGAACGGTTTAACCTAAAAGAACGAAATTTGGTGAGCCAAGTGGGATTGGGGTACTGATCATTACCTGAAAGTGTCATCAAGATTGGGTGAAAAAATGTGTAGTGAGATTTCAGGAAACTCGTAGTTTTTTGGAAGCTTGGCAACCCCTTTCCATGAAAGGGATTTGCGCTGGTCTCTGCTTAGGGCTACATCAATAGGAAACAAACCATAGAGATAGAACTTGGAACTACTTTACTGTGTCAAGTTTCAAAGAGCTATCACAAACAGTGTTTGATTTAGAGTTCCAACTATATGTATCCATATAGGAGAAAACAGAGTGAAACCTAAAAATTTAAACTGTTACTGCCAACGAACAGTGTAACAAGGAAGAACGAAATTTGGTGAGCCAAGTGGGATTGGGGTACTGATCATTACCTGAAAGTGTCATCAAGATTGGGTGAAAAAATGTGTGCTGAGATTTCAGGAAACTCATAGTTTTTTGGCAGCTTGGCAACCCCTTTCCATGAAAGTGATTTGCGCCAGTCTCTGCTTACGTCTACATCAATAGGAAACAAACCATAGAGAGAGAACTTGGAACTACTTTATTGTGTCATGTTTCAAAGAGCTAGCACAAACCGTGTTTCATTTAGAGTTCCAACTACATGTATCCATATAGGAGAAAACAGAGTGAAACCTAAAAATTAAAACTGTTTCTGCCAACGAACGGTTTAACCTAGAAGAACGAAATTTGGCGAGCCAAGTGGGATTAGGGTACTGATCATTACCTGAAAGTGTCATCAAGATTGGGTAAAAAAATGTGTGCTGAGATTTCAGGTAACTCGTATTTTTTTGGAAGCTTGGCAACCCCTTTCCATGAAAGTGATTTGCGCTGGTCTTCGCTTAGGGCTACATCAATAGGAAACAAACTATAGAGATTGAACTTGGAACCACTTTATTTTGTAAAGTTTCAAAGAGCTAGCACAAACCGTTTTTTATTTAGAGTTCCAACTACATGTATCCATATAGGAGAAAACAGAGTGAAACCTAAAAATTAAAACTGTTACTGCCAACGAATGGTTTAACCTAGAAGAACGAAACTTGGTGAGCCAAGTGGGATTGGGGTTCTGATCATTACCTGAAAGTGTCATCAAGATTGGGTGAAAAAATGTGTGCTGAGATTTCAGGAAACTCGTAATTTTTTGGAAGCCTGGCAACCCCTTTCCATGAAAGGGATTTGCGCCGGTCTCTGCTTAGGGCTACATCAATAGGAAACAAACCATAGAGATAGAACTTGGAACTACTTTATTGTGTCAAATTTCAAAGAGCTAGCACACACCATGTTTGATTTAGAGATCCAACTACATGTATCCATATAGGAGAAAACAGAGTGAAACCTAAAATTTAAACTGTTACTGCCAACGAACGGTTTAACAAGGAAGAACAAAATTTGGTGAGCCAACTGGGATTGGCGTACTGATCATTACCTGAAAGTGTCATCAAGATTGGGTGAAAAAATGTGTGCTGAGATTTCAGGAAACTCATAGTTTTTTGGAAGCTTGGCAACTCCTTTCCATGAAAGTGATTTACGCCGGTCCCTGCTTAGGGCTATATCAATAGGAAACAAACCATAGAGATAGAACTTGGAACTACTTTATTGTGTCAAGTTTCAAAGAGCTAGCAGAAACGGTGTTTGATTTAGAGTTCCAACTACATATTTCCAAATAGGAGAAAAGGGAGTGAAACCTAAAAATGAAAACTGTTACTGCCAACGAACGGTTTAACATAGAAGAACGAAAATTGGTGAGCCAAGTGTGAATGGGGTACTGATCATTACCTGAAAGTGTCATCAAGATTGGGTGAAAAAATGTGTGCTGAGTTTTCAGGAAACTCATAGTTTTTTGAAAGGCTTGGCAACCCCTTTCCATGAAAGTGATTTGTCCCGGTCTCTTCTTTGGGCAACATCAATAGGAAACAAACCATAGAGATAGAACTTGGAACTTCTTTATTGTGTCAAGTTTCAAAGAGCTAGCACAAACCGTGTTTGATTTAGAGTTCCAACTACATGAATCCATATAGGAGAAAACACAGTGAAACCTAAAAATTAAAACTGTTACTGCCAACGAACGGTTTAACCTAGAAGAACGAAATTTGGTGAGCCAAGTGTGAGTGGGGTATTGATCATTACCTGAAAGTGTCATCAAGATTGGGAGAAAAAATGTGTGCTAAGATTTCAGGAAACTCGTAGTTTTTTGGAAGATTCACAACCCCTATCCGTGAAAGTGATTTGTGCCAGTCTCTGCTTAGGGCTACATCAATAGGGAACAAACCATAGAGATAGAACTTGGAACTACGTTATTGTGTCAAGTTTCAAAGAGCTAGCACAAACCGTGTTTGATTTAGAGTTCCACTACATGTATCCATATAGGAGAAAACAGAGTGAAACCTAAAAATTAAAACTGTTACTGCCAACGAACGGTTTAACTTAGAAGAACGAAATTTGGTGAGCCAAGTGGGATTGGGGTACTGATCATTACCTGAAAGTGTCATCAAGATTGGGTAAAAAAATGTGTGCTGAGATTTCAGGAAACTCGTAGTTTTTTGGAAGCTTGGCAACCCCTTTCCATGAAAGTGATATGCGCCGTTCTCTGCTTAGTGCTATGTCAACAGGAAACAAACCGTAGAGATAGATCATGGAACTACTTTATTGTGTCAAGTTTCAAAGAGCTAGCACAAACCGTGTTTGATTTAGAGTTCCAACTACATGTATCCATATAGGAGAAAACAGAGTGAAACCTAAAAATTTAAACTGTTACTGACAACGAACGGTTTTACCCAGAAGAACGAAATTTGGTGAGCCATGTGGGATTGTGGAACTGATCATTACCTGAAAGTGTCATCAAGATTGGGTGAAAAAATGTGTGCTGAGATTTCAGGTAACTCGTAGTTTTTTGGAAGCTTGGCAACCCCTTTCCATGAAAGTGATTTGCGCTGGTCTTCGTTTAGGGATACATGAATAGGAAACAAACCATAGAGATAGAACTTGGAACTACTTTACTGTGTCAAGTTTCAAAGAGCTAGCACAAACAGTGTTTAATTTAGAGTTCCAAATATATGTATCCATATAGGAGAAAAGAGAGTGAAACCTAAAAATTTAAACTGTTACTGCCAACGAACAGTTTAACCTAGAAGAACGAAACTTGCTGAGCCAAGTGGGATTAGGGTACTGATCATTACCTCAAAGTGTCATCAAGATTGGTTAAAAAAATGTGTGCTGAGATTTCAGGAAAATCGTAGATTTTTGGAAGCTTGGCAACCCCTTTCCATGAAAGTGATATGCACCCTTCTCTGCTTAGGGCTATGTCAATAGGAAACAAAACGTAGAGATAGAACTTGGAACTACATTATTGTGTCAAGTTTCAAAGAGCTAGCACAAACCGTGTTTGATTTAGAGTTCCAACTACATGTATCCACATAGGAGAAAACAGATTGAAACCTAAAAATTAAAACTGTTACTGCCAACGAACGGTTTAACCTAGAAGAACGAAATTTGGTGAGACAACTGGGATTGGGGTACTGATCATTACCTTAAAGTGTCATCAAGATTGTGTGAAAAAATGTGTGCTGAGATTTCAGGAAACTCGTAGTTTTTTCGAAGCTTGGCAACCCCTTTCCATGAAAGTGATTTACGCCGGTCTCTGCTTAGGGCTACATCAATAGGAAACAAACCATAGAGATAGAACGTGGAACTATTTTATTGTGTCAAATTTCAAAGAGCTAGCACACACCATGTTTGATTTAGAGATCCAACTACATGTATCCATATAGGAGAAAACAGAGTGAAACCTAAAATTTAAACAGTTACTGCCAACGAACGGTTTAACAAGGAAGAACAAAATTTGGTGAGCCAAGTGGGATTGGGGTACTGATCATTACCTGAAAGTGTCATTAAGATTGGGTAAAAAAATGTGAGCTGAGATTTCAGGAAACTCGTAGTTTTTTGGAAGCTTGGCAACCCCTTTCCATGAAAGTGATATGCGCCGTTCTCTGCTTACTGCTATGTCAATAGGAAACAAACCGTAGAGATAGAACTTGGAACTACTTTATTGTGTCAAGTTTCAAAGAGCTAGCACAAACCGTGTTTGATTTAGAGTTCCACCTACATGTATCCACATAGGAGAAAAAAGAGTGAAACCTAAAAATTAAAACTGTTACTGCCAATGAACTGTTTAACCTAGAAGAACGAAATTTGTTGAGCCAACTGGGATTGGCGTACTGATCATTACCTGAAAGTGTCATCAAAATTGGGTGAAAAAATGTGTGCTGAGATTTCAGGAAACTCGTAGTTTTTTGGAAGCTTGGCAACCCCTTTCCATGAAAGTGATTTGCGCCGGTCTCTGCTTAGGGCTACATCAATAGGAAACAAACCATAGAGATAGAACTTGGAACTACTTGATTGTGTCAAGTTTCAAAGAGCTAGCACAAACCGTGTTTGATTTAGAGTTCCAAATACATGTATCCATATAGGAGAAAACAGAGTGAAACCTAAAAATTCAAACTGATACTGCCAACGAACTGTTTAACTTAGAAGAACGAAATTTGGTGAGCCAAGTGGGATTGGGGTACTGATCATTACCTGAAAGTGTCATCAAGATTGGGAGAAAAAAAGTGTGCTGAGATTTCAAGAAACTCGTAGTTTTTTGGAAGCTTGGCAACCCCTTTCCGTGAAAGTGATTTGCGCTAGACTCTGCTTTGGGCTACATCAATAGGAAAGAAACCATAGAGATAGAACTTGGAACTACTTTATTGTTTCAAGTTTCAAAGAGCTAGCAGAAACCGTGCTCGATTTAGAGTTCCAACTACATATTTCCAAATAGGAGAAAAGAGAGTGAAACCTAAAAATTAAAACTGTTACTGCCAACGAACGGTTTAACATAGAAGAACGAAATTTGGTGAGCCAAGTGTGAATGGGGTACTGATCATTACCTGAAAGTGTCATCAAGATTGGGTAAAAAAATGTGTGCTGAGATTTCAGGAAACTCGTAGTTTTTTGGAAAATTGGCAACCCCTTTCTATGAAAGTGATATGAGCTGTTCTCGGCTTAATGCTATGTCAATAGGAAACAAACCGTAGAGATAGAACTTGGAACTACTTTATTGTGTCAAGTTTCAAAGAACTAGTACAAACCGTGTATGAATTATAGTTCCAACTACATGTATCCACATACGAGAAAACAGAGTGAAACCTAAAAATTAAAACTGCTACAGCCAACGAACGGTTAAACCTAGAAGAACGAAATTTGTTGAGCCAACTGGGATTGGGGTACTGATCATTACATGAAAGTGTCATCAAGATTGGGTAAAAAAATGTGTGCTGAGATTTCAGGAAACTCGTAGTTTTTTGGAAGTTTGGCAACCCCTTTCCATGAAAGTGATTTATGCCGGTCTCTGCTTAGGGCTACATCAATAGGAAACTAACCATAGAGACAGAACTTGGAACTACTTTATTGTGTCAAGTTTCAAAGAGCTAGCACAAACCGTGTTTGATTTAGAGTTCCAACTACATGTATCCATATAGGAGAAATCAGAGTGAAACCTAAAAATTTAAACTGTTACTGCCAACAAACGGTTTAACCTAGAAGAACGAAATTTGGTGAGCCAAGTGGGATTAGGGTACTGATCATTACCTGAAAGTGTCATCAAGATTGGGTAAAAAAATGTGTGCTGAGATTTCAGGAAATTCGTAGTTTTTTGGAAGCTTGGCAACCCCTTTCCATGAAAGTGATATGCGCCGTTCTCTGCTTAGTGCTATGTCAATAGGAAACAAACCGTAGAGATAGAACTTGGAACTACTTTATTGTGTCAAGTTTTAAAGAGCTAGCACAAACCGTGTTTGATTTAGAGTTCCAACTACACGTATCCACATAGGAGAAAACAGAGTGAAACCTAAAAATTAAAACTGTTACTGCCACCGAAAGGTTTAACCTAGAAGAACGAAATTTGGTGAGCCAACTGGGATTGGGGTACTGATCATTACCTTAAAGTGTCATCAAGATTGGGTGAAAAAATGTGTGCTGAGATTTAAGGAAACTCGTAGTTTTTTCGAAGCTTGGCAACCCCTTTCCATGAAAGTGATTTACGCCGGTCTCTGCTTAGGGCTACATCAATAGGAAACAAACCATAGAGATAGAACTTGGAACTACTTTATTGTGTCAAGTTTCAAAGAGCTAGCACAAACCATGTTTGATTTAGAGTTCCAACTACATGTATCCATATAGGAGAAAACAGAGTGAAACCAAAAAATTAAAACTGTTACTGCCAACGAACGGTTTAACCTAGAAGAACGAAATTTGGTGAGCCAAGTGGGATTGGGGTACTGATCGTTTCCTGAAAGTGTCATCAAGATTGGGTGAAAAAATGTGTGCTGAGATTTCAGGAAACTCGTAGTTTTTTCGAAGCTTGGCAACCCCTTTCCATGAAAGGGATTTGCGCCGGTCTCTCCTTAGGGCTACATCAATAGGAAACAAACCATAGAGATAGAACTTGGAACTACTTTATTGTGTCAAATTTCAAAGAGCTAGCACAAACCATGTTTGATTTAGAGATCCAACTACATGTATCCATATAGGAGAAAACAGAGTGAAACCTAAAAATTTCAACTGTTACTTCCAACGAACGGTTTAACTTAGAAGAACGAAATTTGGTGAGCCAAGTGGGATTGGGGTACTGATCATTACCTGTAAGTGTCATCAAGATTGGGTAAAAAAATGTTTGCTGAGATTTCAGGAAACTCGTACTTTTTTGGAAGCTTGGCAACCCCTTTCCATGAAAGTGATATGCGCCGTTCTCTGCTTAGTGCTATGTCAATAGGAAACAAACCGTAGAGATAGAACATGGAACTACTTTATTGTGTCAAGTCAAAGAGCTAGCACAAACCGTGTTTGATTTAGAGTTCCACCTACATGTATCCACATAGGAGAAAACAGAGTGAAACCTAAAAATTAAAACTGTTACTGCCAACGAACGGTTTAACCTAGAAGAACGAAATTTGGTGAGCCAAGTGGGATTGGCGTACTGATCATTACCTGAAAGTGTCATCAAGATTGGGTGAATAAATGTGTGCTGAGATTTCAGGAAACTGGTAGTTTTTTGGAAGCTTGGCAACCCCTTTTCATGAAAGTGATTTACGCCGGTCTCTACTTAGGGCTACGTCAATACGAAAAAAACCGTAGAGATAGAACTTGGAACTACTTTATTGTGTCAAGTTTCAAAGAGTTAGCACAAACCGTGTTTGATTTAGAGTTCCAACTACATGTATCCATATAGGAGAAAACAGAGTGAAACATAAAAATTTAAACTGTTACTGCCAACGAACGGTTATACCTAGAAGAACGAAATTTGGTGAGCCATGTGGGATTGTGGAACTGATCATTACCTGAAAGTGTCATCAAGATTGGGTGAAAAAATGTGTGCTGAGATTTCAGGAAACTCGTAGTTTTTTGGAAGCTTGGCAAACCCTTTCCATGAAAGTGATTTGTGCCGGCCTCTGCTAGGGCTACATCAATAGGAAACAAACTATAGAGATTGAACTTGGAACCACTTTATTTTGTAAAGTTTCAAAGAGCTAGCACAAACCGTTTTTGATTTAGAGTTCCAACTACATGTATCCATATAGGAGAAAACAGAGTGAAACCCAAAAATTAAAACTGTTACTGCCACCGAACGGTTTAACCTAGAAGAACGAAATTTGGTGAGCCAACTGGGATTGGGGTACTGATCATTACCTTAAAGTGTCATCAAGATTGGGTGAAAAAATGTGTGCTGATATTTCAGGAAACTCGTAGTTTTTTGGAAGCTTGGCAACCCCTTTCCATGAAAGTGATATGCGCCGTTCTCTGCTTAGTGCTATGTCAATAGGAAACAAACCGTAGAGATAGAACTTTGAACTACTTTATTGTGTCAAGTTTTAAAGAGCTAGCACAAACCGTGTTTGATTTAGAGTTCCAACTACACGTATCCACATAGGAGAAAACAGAGTGAAACCTAAAAATTAAAACTGTTACTGCCACCGAACGGTTTAACCTAGAAGAACGAAATTTGGTGAGCCAACTGGGATTGGGGTACTGATCATTACCTTAAAGTGTCATCAAGATTGGGTGAAAAAATGTGTGCTGAGATTTCAGGAAACTCGTAGTTTTTTCGAAGCTTGGCAACCCCTTTCCATGAAAGTGATTTACGCCGGTCTCTGCTTAGGGCTACATCAATAGGAAACAAACCATAGAGATAGAACTTGGAACTACTTTATTGTGTCAAGTTTCAAAGAGCTAGCACAAACCGTGTTTGATTTAGAGTTCCAACTACATGTATCCATATAGGAGAAAACAGAGTGAAACCAAAAAATTAAAACTGTTACTGCCAACGAACGGTTTAACCTAGAAGAACGAAATTTGGTGAGCCAAGTGGGATTGGGGAACTGATCGTTTCCTGAAAGTGTCATCAAGATTGGGTGAAAAAATGTGTGCTGAGATTTCAGGAAACTCGTAGTTTTTTGGAAGCTTGGCAACCCCTTTCCATGAAAGGGATTTGCGCCGGTCTCTCCTTAGGGCTACATCAATAGGAAACAAACCATAGAGATAGAACTTGGAACTACTTTATTGTGTCAAATTTCAAAGAGCTAGCACAAACCGTATTTGATTTAGAGATCCAACTACATGTATCCATATAGGAGAAAACAGAGTGAAACCTAAAAATTACAACTGTTACTGCCAACGAACGGTTTAACTTAGAAGAACGAAATTTGGTGAGCCAAGTGGGATTGGGGTACTGATCATTACCTGAAAGTGTCATCAAGATTGGGTAAAAAAATGTTTGCTGAGATTTCAGGAAACTCGTAGTTTTTTGGAAGCTTGGCAACCCCTTTCCATGAAAGTGATATGCGCCGTTCTCTGCTTAGTGCTATGTCAATAGGAAACAAACCGTAGAGATAGAACATGGAACTACTTTATTGTGTCAAGTCAAAGAGCTAGCACAAACCGTGTTTGATTTAGAGTTCCACCTACATGTATCCACATAGGAGAAAACAGAGTGAAACCTAAAAATTAAAACTGTTACTGCCAACGAACGGTTTAACCTAGAAGAACGAAATTTGGTGAGCCAAGTGGGATTGGCGTACTGATCATTACCTGAAAGTGTCATCAAGATTGGGTGAATAAATGTGTGCTGAGATTTCAGGAAACTGGTAGTTTTTTGGAAGCTTGGCAACCCCTTTTCATGAAAGTGATTTGCGCCGGTCTCTACTTAGGGCTACGTCAATACGAAAAAAACCGTAGAGATAGAACTTGGAACTACTTTATTGTGTCAAGTTTCAAAGAGTTAGCACAAACCGTGTTTGATTTAGAGTTCCAACTACATGTATCCATATCGGAGAAAACAGAGTGAAACATAAAAATTTAAACTGTTACTGCCAACGAACGGTTATACCTAGAAGAACGAAATTTGGTGAGCCATGTGGGATTGTGGAACTGATCATTACCTGAAAGTGTCATCAAGATTGCTTGAAAAAATGTGTGCTGAGATTTCAGGAAACTCGTAGTTTTTTGGAAGCTTGGCAAACCCTTTCCATGAAAGTGATTTGTGCCGGCCTCTGCTAGGGCTACATCAATAGGAAACAAACTATAGAGATTGAACTTGGAACCACTTTATTTTGTAAAGTTTCAAAGAGCTAGCACAAACCGTTTTTGATTTAGAGTTCCAACGACATGTATCCATATAGGAGAAAACAGAGTGAAACCCAAAAATTAAAACTGTTACTGCCACCGAACGGTTTAACCTAGAAGAACGAAATTTGGTGAGCCAACTGGGATTGGGGTACTGATCATTACCTTAAAGTGTCATCAAGATTGGGTGAAAAAATGTGTGCTGAGATTTCAGGAAACTCGTAGTATTTTGGAAGCTTGGCAACCCCTTTCCATGAAAGTGATATGCGCCGTTCTCTGCTTAGTGCTATGTCAATAGGAAACAAACCGTAGAGATAGAACTTGGAACTACTTTATTGTGTCAAGTTTTAAAGAGCTAGCACAAACCGTGTTTGATTTAGAGTTCCAACTACACGTATCCACATAGGAGAAAACAGAGTGAAACCTAAAAATTAAAACTGTTACTGCCACCGAACGGTTTAACCTAGAAGAACGAAATTTGGTGAGCCAACTGGGATTGGGGTACTGATCATTACCTTAAAGTGTCATCAAGATTGGGTGAAAAAATGTGTGCTGAGATTTCAGGAAACTCGTAGTTTTTTCGAAGCTTGGCAACCCCTTTCCATGAAAGTGATTTACGCCGGTCTCTGCTTAGGGCTACATCAATAGGAAACAAACCATAGAGATAGAACTTGGAACTACTTTATTGTGTCAAGTTTCAAAGAGCTAGCACAAACCGTGTTTGATTTAGAGTTCCAACTACATGTATCCATATAGGAGAAAACAGAGTGAAACCAAAAAATTAAAACTGTCACTGCCAACGAACGGTTTAACCTAGAAGAACGAAATTTGGTGAGCCAAGTGGGATTGGGGAACTGATCGTTTCCTGAAAGTGTCATCAAGATTGGGTGAAAAAATGTGTGCTGAGATTTCAGGAAACTCGTAGTTTTTTGGAAGCTTGGCAACCCCTTTCCATGAAAGGGATTTGCGCCGGTCTCTCCTTAGGGCTACATCAATAGGAAACAAACCATAGAGATAGAACTTGGAACTACTTTATTGTGTCAAATTTCAAAGAGCTAGCACAAACCATATTTGATTTAGAGATCCAACTACATGTATCCATATAGGAGAAAACAGAGTGAAACCTAAAAATTACAACTGTTACTGCCAACGAACGGTTTAACTTAGAAGAACGAAATTTGGTGAGCCAAGTGGGATTGGGGTACTGATCATTACCTGAAAGTGTCATCAAGATTGGGTAAAAAAATGTTTGCTGAGATTTCAGGAAACTCGTAGTTTTTTGGAAGCTTGGCAACCCCTTTCCATGAAAGTGATATGCGCCGTTCTCTGCTTAGTGCTATGTCAATAGGAAACAAACCGTAGAGATAGAACATGGAACTACTTTATTGTGTCAAGTCAAAGAGCTAGCACAAACCGTGTTTGATTTAGAGTTCCACCTACATGTATCCACATAGGAGAAAACAGAGTGAAACCTAAAAATTAAAACTGTTACTGCCAATGAACGGTTTAACCTAGAAGAACGAAATTTGGTGAGCCAAGTGGGATTGGCGTACTGATCATTACCTGAAAGTGTCATCAAGATTGGGTGAATAAATGTGTGCTGAGATTTCAGGAAACTGGTAGTTTTTTGGAAGCTTGGCAACCCCTTTTCATGAAAGTGATTTGCGCCGGTCTCTACTTAGGGCTACGTCAATACGAAACAAACCATAGAGATAGAACTTGGAACTACTTTATTGTGTCAAGTTTCAAAGAGCTAGCACAAACCGTGTTTGATTTAGAGTTCCAACTACATGTATCCATATAGGAGAAAACAGAGTGAAACCTAAAAATTCAAACTGTTACTGCCAACGAACGGTTTAACCTAGAAGAACAAAACTTGGTGAGCCAAGTGGGATTGAGGTTCTGATCATTACCTGAAAGTGTCATCAAGATTGGGTGAAAAAATGTGTGCTGAGATTTCAGGAAACTCGTAATTTTTTGGAAGCTTGGCAACCCCTCTCCGTGAAAGTGATTTGCGCTAGACTCTGCTTAGGGCTACATCAATAGGAAAGAAACCATAGAGATAGAACTTGGAACTACTTTATTGTGTCAAGTTTCAAAGAGCTAGCAGAAACCGTGTTTGATTTAGAGTTCCAACTACATATTTCCAAATAGGAGAAAAGAGAGTGAAACCTAAAAATTAAAACTGTTACTGCCAACGAACGGTTTAACGTAGAAGAACGAAATTTGGTGAGCCAAGTGTGAATGGGGTACTGATCATTACCTGAAAGTGTCATCAAGATTGGGTAAAAAAATGTGTGCTGAGATTTCAGGAAACTCGTAGTATTTTGGAAGCTTGGCAACCCCTTTCCATGAAAGTGATATGAGCCGTTCTCGGCTTAGTGCTATGTCAATAGGAAACAAACCGTAGAGATAGAACTTGGAACTACTTTATTGTGTCAAGTTTCAAAGAACTAGTACAAACCGTGTTTGAATTAGAGTTCCAACTACATGTATCCACATACGAGAAAACAGAGTGAAACCTAAAAATTAAAACTGTTACTGCCAACGAAGGGTTTAACGTAGAAGAACGAAATTTGGTGAGCCAACTGGGATTGGGGTACTGATCATTACCTGAAAGAGTCATCAAGATTGGGTGAAAAAATGTGTGCTGAGATTTCAGGAAACTCGTAGTTTTTTGGAAGCTTGACAACCCCTTTCCGTGAAAGTGATTTGTGCCAGTCTCTGCTTAGGGCTACATCAATAGGAAACAAACCATAGAGATAGAACTTGGAACTACGTTATTGTGTCAAATTTCAAAGAGCTAACACAAACCGTGTTTGATTTAGAGTTCCACTACATGTATCCATATAGGAGAAAACAGAGTGAAACCAAAAAATTAAAACTGTTACTGCCAACGAACGGTTTAACCTAGAAGAACGAAATTTGGTGAGCCAAGTGGGATTGGGGTACTGATCATTACCAGAAAGTGTCATCAAGATTGGGTGAAAGAAATGTGTGCTGAGATTTCAGGAAACTCATAGTTTTTTGGCAGCTTGGCAACCCCTTTCCATGAAAGTGATTTGCGCCAGTCTCTGCTTAGGGCTACATCAATAGGAAACAAATAATAGAGATAGAACTTGGAACTACTTTATTGTGTCAAGTTTTAAAGAGCTAGCACAAACCGTGTTTGATTTAGAGTTCCAACTACATCTATCCATATAGGAGAAAAAAGAGTGAAACCTAAAAATTAAAACTGTTACTGCCAACGAACGGTTTAAACTAAAAGAACGAAATTTGGTGAGCCAAGTGGGATTGGGGTACTGATCATTACCTGAAAGTGTCATCAAGATTGGTTGAAAAAATGTGTAGTGAGATTTCAGGAAACTCGTAGTTTTTTGGAAGCTTGGCAACCCCTTTCCATGAAAGGGATTTGCGCTGGTCTCTGCTTAGGGCTACATCAATAGGAAACAAACCATAGAGATAGAACTTGGAACTACTTTATTGTGTCAAGTTTCAAAGAGCTAGCACAAACCGTGTTTGATTTAGAGTTCCAACTACATGTATCCATATAGGAGAAAACAGAGTGAAACCTAAAAATTAAAACTGTTACTGCCAACGAACGGCTTAACCTAGAAGAAAGAAATTTGTTGAGCCAAATGGGATTGGGGTACTGATCATTACCTGAAAGTGTCATCAAGATTGGGTGAAAAAATGTGTGCTGAGATTTCAGGAAACTCGTAGTTTATTGGAAGTTTGGCAACCCCTTTCTATAAAAGTGATTTACGCCGGACTCTGCTTAGGTCTACATCAATAGGAAAATAAT
This sequence comes from Spermophilus citellus, assembly GCF_964194105.1. Taxonomy (NCBI): domain Eukaryota; kingdom Metazoa; phylum Chordata; class Mammalia; order Rodentia; family Sciuridae; genus Spermophilus; species Spermophilus citellus. Next base: position 16,885,082 of record NC_138192.1, on the reverse strand, counting down.
CATAGAGATAGAACTTGGAACTACTTTATTGTGTCAAGTTTCAAAGAGCTAGCACAAACCGTGTTTGATTTAGACTTCCAAATACATGTATCCATATAGGAGAAAACAGAGTGAAACCTAACAATTAAAACTGTTACTGCCAACGAACGGTTTAAACTAGAAGAACAAAATTTGGTGAGCCAAGTGGGATTGGGTTACTGATTATTAAGTGAAAGTGTCATCACGATTGGGTGAAAAAAGGTGTGCTGAGATTTCAGGAAACTTGTAGTTTTATGAAAGCTTGGCAACCCCTTTCCATGAAAGTAATTTGCTCTGGTCTCTGCTTAGGGCTACATCAATAGGAAACAAACCATAGAGATAGAACTTGGAACTACTTTATTGTGTCAAGATTCAAAGAGCTAGCACAATTCGTGTTTGATTTAGAGATCCAACTACATGTATCCATATAGGAGAAAACAGAGTGAAACCTAAAAATTAAAACTGTTACTGCCAACGCACGGTTTAACTTAGAAGAATGAAATTTGGTGAGCCAAGTGGGATTGGGGTACTGATATTTACCTGAAAGTGTCATCAAGATTGGGTGAAAAAATGTGTGCTGAGATTTCAGGAAACTCGTAGTTTTTTGAAAGCTTGGCAACCCCTTTCCATGAAAGTGATTTGTCCCGGTCTCTTCTTAGGGCTACATCAATAGGAAACAAACCATAGAGATAGAACTTGGAACTTCTTTATTGTGTCAAGTTTCAAAGAGCTAGCCCAAACCGTGTTTGATTTAGAGTTCCAAATACATGAATCCATATAGGAGAAAACAGAGTGAAACCTAAAAATTAAAACTGTTACTGCCAACGAACGGTTTAACAAGGAAGAACAAAATTTGGTGAGCCAAGTGGGTTTGGCGTACTGATCATTACCTGAAAGTGTCATCAAGATTGGGTAAAAAAATGTGTGCTGAGATTTCAGGAAACTCGTAGTTTTTTGGAAGTTTGGCAACCCCTTTCCATGAAAGTGATTTATGCCTGTCTCTGCTTAGGGCTACATCAATAGGAAACTAACCATAGAGATAGAACTTGGAACTACTTTATTGTGTCAAGTTTCAAAGAGCTAGCACAAACCGTGTTTGATTTAGAGTTCCAACTACGTGTATCCATATAGGAGAAAACAGAGTGAAACCTAAAAATTTAAACTGTTACTGCCAACGAACTGTTTAACTTAGAAGAACAAAATTTGGTGAGCCAAGTGGGATTGGGGTACTGATCATTACCTGGAAGTGTCATCAAGATTGGGAGAAAAAATGTGTGCTGAGATTTCAAGAAACTCGTAGTTTTTTGGAAGCTTGAAACCCCTTTCCGTGAAAGTGATTTGCGATAGACTCTGCTTAGGGCTACATCAATAGGAAAGAAACCATAGAGATAGAACTTGGAACTACTTTATTGTGTCAAGTTTCAAAGAGCTAGCAGAAACCGTGTTTGATTTAGAGCTCCAAATACATGTATCCAAATAGGAGAAAGGAGAGTGAAACCTAAAAATTAAAACTGTTACTGCCAACGAACGGTTTAACGTAGAAGAACGAAATTTGGTGAGCCAAGTGTGAATGGGTACTGATAATTACCTGAAAGTGTCATCAAGATTGGGTGAAAAAAATGTGTGCTGAGATTTCAGGAAACTCATTATTTTTTGGAAGCTTCGCAACCCCTTTCCATGAAAGGGATTTGTGCTGGTCTCTGCTTAGGGCTACAATAATAGGAAACAAACCACAAAGATAGAACTTGGAACTACGTTATTGTGTCAAGTTTCAAAGAGCTAGCACAAACCGTGTTTGATTTAGAGTTCCAACTACATGTATCCACATAGGAGAAAACAGAGTGAAACCTAAAAATTAAAACTGTTACTGCCAACGAACGGTTTAACCTAGAAGAAAGAAATTTGTTGAGCCAAATGGGACTGGGATACTGATCATTACCTGAAAGTGTCATCAAGATTGGGTGAAAAAATGTGTGCTGAGATTTCGGAAACTAGTAGTTTTTTTGGAAGTTTGGCAACCCCTTTCTATGAAAGTGATTTGCGCCGGTCTCTGCTTAGGTCTACATCAATAGGAAAATAACCATAGAGATAGGACTTGGAACAACTTTATTGTGTCAAGTTTCAAAGAGCTAGCACAAACCGTGTTTGATTTAGACTTCCAAATACATGTATCCATATAGGAGAAAACAGAGTGAAACCTAAAAATTAAAACTGTTACTGCCAACGAACGGTTTAACCTAGAAGAATGAAATTTGGTGAGCCAAGTGGGATTGGGTACTGATCATTACCTGAAAGTGTCATCAAGATTGGGTGAAAAAATGTGTTCTGAGATTTCAGGAAACTCGTAGTTTTTTGGAAGCTTGGCAACCCCTTTTCATGGAAGTGATTTGCGCAGGTCTCTGCTTAGGGCTACATCAATAGGAAACAAACCGTAGAGAAAGAACTCGGTATTACTTTATTGTGTCAAGTTTCAAAGAGCTAGCACAAACCATGTTTGATTTAGAGTTCCAACTACATGTATCCATATAGGAGAAAACAGAGTGAAACCTAAAAATTCAAACTGTTACTGCCAACGAACGGTTTAACCTGGAAGAACGAAATTTGGTGAGCCATGTGGGATTGTGGAACTGATCATTACCTGAAAGTGTCATCAAGATTGGGTGAAAAAATGTGTGCTGAGATTTCAGGAAACTCGTAGTTTTTTGGAAGCTTGGCAACCCCTTTCCATGAAAGTGATTTGTCCCGGTCTCTTCTTAGGGCTACATCAATAGGAAACAAACCATAGAGATAGAACTTGAAACTTTTTTATTGTGTCAAGTTTCAAAGAGCTAGCACAAACCGTGTTTGATTTAGAGTTCCAACTACATGAATCCATATAGGAGAAAACAGAGTGAAACCTAAAAATTAAAACTGTTACTGCCAACGAACGGTTTAACCTAGAAGAACGAAATTTGGTGAGCCAAGTGTGATTGGGGTATTGATCATTACCTGAAAGTGTCATCAAGATTGGGAGAAAAAATGTGTGCTGAGATTTCAGGAAACTCGTAGTTTTTTGGAAGCTTCACAACCCATATCCGTGAAAGTGATTTGTGCCAGTCTCTGCTTAGGGCTACATCAATAGGGAAGAAACCATAGAGATAGAACTTGGAACTACGTTATTGTGTCAAGTTTCAAAGAGCTAGCACAAACCGTGTTTGATTTAGAGTTCCACTACATGTATCCATATAGGAGAAAACAGAGTGAAACCTAAAAATTAAAACTGTTACTGCCAACGAAGGGTTTAACGTAGAAGAACGAAATTTGGTGAGCCAACTGGAATTGGGGTACTGATCATTACCTGAAAGAGTCATCAAGATTGGGTGAAAAAATGTGTGCTGAGATTTCAGGAAACTCGTAGTTTTTTGGAAGCTTGACAACCTCTTTCCATGAAAGTGATTTGTGCCAGTCTCTGCTTAGGGCTACATCAATAGGAAACAAACCATAGAGATAGAACTTGGAACTACTTTATTGTGTCAAGTTTCAAAGGGATAGAACAAACCGTGTTTGATTTAGAGTTCCAACTACATGTATCCATATAGGAGAAAACAGAGTGAAACCTAAAAATTCAAACTGTTACTGCCAACGAACGGTTTAACCTGGAAGAACGAAATTTGGTGAGCCATGTGGGATTGTGGAACTGATCATTACCTGAAAGTGTCATCAAGATTGGGTGAAAAAATGTGTGCTGAGATTTCAGGAAACTCGTAGTTTTTTGGAAGCTTGGCAACCCCTTTCCATGAAAGTGAATTGCGCCAGTCTCTACTTAGGGCTACATCAATAGGAAACAAACCATAGAGATAGAACTTGGAACTACTTTATTGTGTCAAGTTTCAAAGAGCTAGCACAAACCGTGTTTGATTTAGAGTTCCAACTACATGTATCCATATAGGAGAAAACAGAGTGAAACCGAAAAATTAAAACTGTTACTGCCATCGAACGGTTTAACCTAGAAGAACGAAATTTGGTGAGCCAAGTGGGATTGGGGTGCTGATCATTATCTGAAAGTGTCATCATGATTGGGTGAAAAAAATGTGTGCTGAGATTTCAGGAAACTCGTAGTTTTTTGGAAGCTTGGCAACCCCTTTCCATGAAAGTGATTTCTGCCAGTCTCTGCTTAGGGCTACATCAATAGGAAACAAACCATAGAGATAAAACTTGGAACTACATTTTTGTGTCAAGTTTCAAAGAGCTAGCACAAACCGTGTTTGATTTAGAGTTCCAAATACATGTATCCATATAGGAGAAAACAGAGTGAAACCTAAAAATTAAAACTGTTACTGCCAATGAACGGTTTAACCTAGAAGAACGAAATTTGGTGAGCCAAGTGTGATTGGGGTATTGATCATTACCTGAAAGTGTCATCAAGATTGGGAGAAAAAATGTGTGCTGAGATTTCAGGAAACTCGTAGTTTTTTGGAAGCTTCACAACCCCTATCCGTGAAAGTGATTTGTGCCAGTCTCTGCTTAGGGCTACATCAATAGGGAAGAAACCATAGAGATAGAACTTGGAACTACGTTATTGTGTCAAGTTTCAAAGAGCTAGCACAAACCGTGTTTGACTTAGAGTTCCACTACATGTATCCATATAGGAGAAAACAGAGTGAAACCTAAAAATTAAAACTGTTACTGCCAATGAACGGTTTAATCTAAAATAACGAAATTTGGTGAGCCAAGTGGGATTGGGGTACTGATCATTACCTGAAAGTGTCATCAAGATTGGTTGAAAAAATGTGTAGTGAGATTTCAGGAAACTCGTAGTTTTTTGGAAGCTTGGCAACCCCTTTCCATGAAAGGGATTTGCGCTGGTCTCTGCTTAGGGCTACATCAATAGGAAACAAACCATAGAGATAGAACATGGAACTACTTTATTGTGTCAAGTTTCAAAGAGCTAGCACAAACCGTGTTTGATTTAGAGTTCCAACTACATGTATCCATAAAGGAGAAAACAGAGTGAAACCTAAAAATTAAAACTGGTACTGCCAACGAACGGTTTAACCTAGAAGAACGAAATTTGGTGAGACAAGTGGGATTGGAATACTGATCATAACCTTAAAGTGTCATCAAGATTGGGTGAAAAAATGTGTGCTGAGATTTCAGGAAACTCGTAGTTTTTTGGAAGCTTGACAACCCCTTTCCATGAAAGTGATTTGTGCCAGTCTCTGCTTAGGGCTACATCAATAGGAAACAAACCATAGAGATAGAACTTGGAAGTACTTTATTGTGCCAAGTTTCAAAGGGATAGAACAAACCGTGTTTGATTTAGAGTTCCAACTACATGTATCCATATAGGAGAAAACAGAGTGAAACCTAAAAATTCAAACTGTTACTGCCAACGAACGGTTTAACCTGGAAGAACGAAATTTGGTGAGCCATGTGGGATTGGGGTTCTGATCATTACCTGAAAGTGTCATCAAGATTGGTTGAAAAAATGTGTGCTAAGATTACAGGAAACTCGTAGTTTTTGGAAGCTTGGCAACCCCTTTCCATGAAAGTGAATTGCGCCAGTCTCTACTTAGGGCTACATCAATAGGAAACAAACCACAGAGATAGAACTTGGAACTACTTTATTGTGTCAAGTTTCAAAGAGCTAGCACAAACCGTGTTTGATTTAGAGTTCCAACTACATGTATCCATATAGGAGAAAACAGAGTGAAACGTAAAAATTAAAACTGTTACTGCCATCGAACGGTTTAACCTAGAAGAACGAAATTTGGTGAGCCAAGTGGGATTGGGGTGCTGATCATTATCTGAAAGTGTCATCAAGATTGGGTGAAAAAAATGTGTGCTTAGATTTCAGGAATCTCGTAGTTTTTTGGAAGCTTGGCAACCCCTTTCCATGAAAGTGATTTGTGCCAGTCTCTGCTTAGGGCTACATCAATAGGAAACAAACCATAGAGATAAAACATGGAACTACATTTTTGTGTAAAGTTTCAAAGAGCTAGCACAAACCGTGTTTGATTTAGAGTTCCAACTACATGTATCCATATAGGAGAAAACAGAGTGAAACCTAAAAATTCAAACTGTTACTGCCAACGAACCGATTAACGTAGAAGAACGAAATTTGGTGAGCCATGTGGGATTGGGGTTCTGATCATTACCTGAAAGTGTCATCAAGATTGGGTGAAAAAATGTGTGCTGAGATTTCAGGAAACTCGTAGTTATTTGGAAGCTTGGCAACCCCTTTCCATGAAAGTGATTTGCGCCAGTCTCTGCTTAGGGCTACATCAATAGGAAACAAACCATAGAGATAGAATTTGGAACTACTTTATTGTGTCAAGTTTCAAAGAGCTAGCACAAACCGTGTTTGATTTACAGTTCCAACTACATGTATCCTTATAGGAGAAAACAGAGTGAAACCTAAAAATTCAAACTGTTACTGCCAACGAACGGATTAACCTAGAAGAACCAAATTTGGTGATCCAAGTGGGATTGGGGTACTGATCATTACCTGAAAGTGTCATCTAGATTGGGTGAAAAAATGTGTGCTGAGATTTCAGGAAACTCGTAGTTTTTTGGAAGCTTGGCAACCCCTTTCCATTAAAGTGATTTGCGCCAGTCTCTGCTTAGGGCTACATCAATAGGAAACAAAACATAGAGATAGAACTTGGAACTTCTTTATTGTGTCAAGTTTCAAAGAGGTAGCACAAACAGTGTTTGATTTAAGTTCCAACTACATGTATCCATATAGGAGAAACCAGAGTGAAACCTAAAAATTAAAACTGTTACTGTCATCGAACGGATTAACCTAGAAGAACGAAATTTGGTGAGCCATGTGGGATTGGGGTTCTGATCATTACCTGAAAGTGTCATCAAGATTGGTTGAAAAAATGTGTGCTGAGATTACAGGAAACTCGTAGTTTTTGGAAGCTTGGCAACCCCTTTCCATGAAAGTGATTTGCGCCAGTCTCTGATTAGGGCTACATCAATAGGAAACAAACCATAGAGATAGAATTTGGAACTACTTTATTGTGTCAAGTTTCAAAGAGCTGGCACAAACCGTGTTTGATTTACAGTTCCAACTACATGTATCCATATAGGAGAAAACAGAGTGAAACCTAAAAATTCAAACTGTTACTGCCAACGAACGGTTTAACCTAGAAGAACGAAATTTGGTGAGCCAAGTGGGATTGGGGTACTGATCATTACCTGAAAGTGTCATCAAGATTGGGTGAAAAAATGTGTGCTGAGATTTCAGGAAACTCGTAGTTTTTTGGAAGCTTGGCAACCCCTTTCCATGAAAGTGATTTGTGCCAGTCTCTGCTTAGGGCTACATCAATAGGAAACAAACCATAGAGATAGAATTTGGAACTACTTTATTTTGTCAAGTTTCAAAGAGCTAGCATAAACCGTGTTTGATTTACAGTTCCAAATACATGTATCCATATAGGAGAAAACAGAGTGAAACCTAAAAATTCAAACTGTTACTGCCAACGAACCGATTAACGTAGAAGAACGAAATTTGGTGAGCCATGTGGGATTGGGGTTCTGATCATTACCTGAAAGTGTCATCAAGATTGGGTGAAAAAATGTGTGCTGAAATTTCAGGAAACTCGTAGTTATTTGGAAGCTTGGCAACCCCTTTCCATGAAAGTGATTTGCGCCAGTCTCTGCTTAGGGCTACATCAATAGGAAACAAACCATAGAGATAGAATTTGGAACTACTTTATTGTGTCAAGTTTCAAAGAGCTAGCACAAACCGTGTTTGATTTACAGTTCCAACTACATGTATCCATATAGTAGAAAACAGAGTGAAACCTAAAAATTCAAACTGTTACTGCCAACGAACTGTTTAACCTAGAAGAACGAAATTTGGTGAGCCAAGTGGGATTGGGGTACTGATCATTACCTGAAAGTGTCATCAAGATTGGGAGAAAAAATGTGTAGTGAGATTTCAGGAAACTCGTAGTTTTTTGGAAGCTTGGCAACCCCTTTCCATGAAAGTGATTTGTGCCAGTCTCTGATTAGGTCTACATCAATAGGAAACAAACCATAGAGATAGAATTTGGAACTACTTTATTGTGTCAAGTTTCAAACAGCTAGCATAAACCGTGTTTGATTTATAGTTCCAACTACATGTATCCATATAGGAGAAAGCAGAGTGAAACCTAAAAATTCAAACTGTTACTGCCAACGAACGGATTAACCTAGAAGAACCAAATTTGGTGAGCCAAGTGGGATTGGGGTACTGATCATTACCTGAAAGTGTTATCTAGATTGGGTGAAAAAATGTGTGCTGAGATTTCAGGAAACTCGTAGTTTTTTGGAAGCTTGGCAACCCCTTTCCATTAAAGTGATTTGCGCCAGTCTCTGCTTAGGGCTACATCAATAGGAAACAAACCATAGAGATAGAACTTGGAACTTCTTTATTGTGTCAAGTTTCAAAGAGGTAGCACAAACAGTGTTTGATTTAAGTTCCAACTACATGTATCCATATAGGAGAAACCAGAGTGAAACCTAAAAATTAAAACTGTTACTGTCATCGAACGGATTAACCTAGAAGAACGAAATTTGGAGAGCCATGTGGGATTGGGGTTCTGATCATTACCTGAAAGTGTCATCAAGATTGGTTGAAAAAATGTGTGCTGAGATTACAGGAAACTCGTAGTTTTTGGAAGCTTGGCAACCCCTTTCCATGAAAGTGATTTGCGCCAGTCTCTGCTTAGGGCTACATCAATAGGAAACAAACCATAGAGATAGAATTTGGAACTACTTTATTGTGTCAAGTTTCAAAGAGCTGGCACAAACCGTGTTTGATTTACAGTTCCAACTACATGTATCCATATAGGAGAAAACAGAGTGAAACCTAAAAATTCAAACTGTTACTGCCAACGAACGGTTTAACCTAGAAGTACGAAATTTGGTGAGCCAAGTGGGATTTGGGTACTGATCATTACCTGAAAGTGTCATCAAGATTGGGTGAAAAAATGTGTGCTGAGATTTCAGGAAACTCGTAGTTTTTTGGAAGCTTGGCAACCCCTTTCCATGAAAGTGATTTGTGCCAGTCTCTGCTTAGGTCTACATCAATAGGAAACAAACCATAGAGATAGAATTTGGAACTACTTTATTGTGTCAAGTTTCAAAGAGCTAGCATAAAGCGTGTTTGATTTACAGTTCCAACTACATGTATCCATATAGGAGAAAGCAGAGTGAAACCTAAAAATTCAAACTGTTACTGCCAACGAACGGATTAACCTAGAAGAACCAAATTTGGTGAGCCAAGTGGGATTGCGGTACTGATCATTACCTGAAAGTGTCATCAAGATTGGGTGAAAAAAGGTGTGCTGAGATTTCAGGAAACTCGTAGTTTTTGGGAAGCTTGGCAACCCCTTTCCATTAAAGTGATTTGCGCCAGTCTCTGCTTAGGGCTACATCAATAGGAAACAAACCATAGAGATAGAACTTGGAACTTCTTTATTGTGTCAAGTTTCAAAGAGCCAGCACAAACAGTGTTTGATTTAAGTTCCAACTACATGTATTCATATAGGAGAAAACAGAGTGAAACCTAAAAATTAAAACTGTTACTGCCATCGAACGGTTATCGTAGTTTTTTGGAAGCTTGGCAACCCCTTTCCATGAAAGTGAATTGCGCCAGTCTCTACTTAGGGCTACATCAATAGGAAACAAACCACAGAGATAGAACTTGGAACTACTTTATTGTGTCAAGTTTCAAAGAGCTAGCACAAACCGTGTTTGATTTAGAGTTCCAACTACATGTATCCATATAGGAGAAAACAGAGTGAAACGTAAAAATTAAAACTGTTACTGCCATCGAACGGTTTAACCTAGAAGAACGAAATTTGGTGAGCCAAGTGGGATTGGGGTGCTGATCATTATCTGAAAGTGTCATCAAGATTGGGTGAAAAAAATGTGTGCTTAGATTTCAGGAATCTCGTAGTTTTTTGGAAGCTTGGCAACCCCTTTCCATGAAAGTGATTTGTGCCAGTCTCTGCTTAGGGCTACATCAATAGGAAACAAACCATAGAGATAAAACATGGAACTACATTTTTGTGTAAAGTTTCAAAGAGCTAGCACAAACCGTGTTTGATTTAGAGTTCCAACTACATGTATCCATATAGGAGAAAACAGAGTGAAACCTAAAAATTCAAACTGTTACTGCCAACGAACCGATTAACGTAGAAGAACGAAATTTGGTGAGCCATGTGGGATTGGGGTTCTGATCATTACCTGAAAGTGTCATCAAGATTGGGTGAAAAAATGTGTGCTGAGATTTCAGGAAACTCGTAGTTATTTGGAAGCTTGGCAACCCCTTTCCATGAAAGTGATTTGCGCCAGTCTCTGCTTAGGGCTACATCAATAGGAAACAAACCATAGAGATAGAATTTGGAACTACTTTATTGTGTCAAGTTTCAAAGAGCTAGCACAAACCGTGTTTGATTTACAGTTCCAACTACATGTATCCTTATAGGAGAAAACAGAGTGAAACCTAAAAATTCAAACTGTTACTGCCAACGAACGGATTAACCTAGAAGAACCAAATTTGGTGATCCAAGTGGGATTGGGGTACTGATCATTACCTGAAAGTGTCATCTAGATTGGGTGAAAAAATGTGTGCTGAGATTTCAGGAAACTCGTAGTTTTTTGGAAGCTTGGCAACCCCTTTCCATTAAAGTGATTTGCGCCAGTCTCTGCTTAGGGCTACATCAATAGGAAACAAAACATAGAGATAGAACTTGGAACTTCTTTATTGTGTCAAGTTTCAAAGAGGTAGCACAAACAGTGTTTGATTTAAGTTCCAACTACATGTATCCATATAGGAGAAACCAGAGTGAAACCTAAAAATTAAAACTGTTACTGTCATCGAACGGATTAACCTAGAAGAACGAAATTTGGTGAGCCATGTGGGATTGGGGTTCTGATCATTACCTGAAAGTGTCATCAAGATTGGTTGAAAAAATGTGTGCTGAGATTACAGGAAACTCGTAGTTTTTGGAAGCTTGGCAACCCCTTTCCATGAAAGTGATTTGCGCCAGTCTCTGCTTAGGGCTACATCAATAGGAAACAAACCATAGAGATAGAATTTGGAACTACTTTATTGTGTCAAGTTTCAAAGAGCTGGCACAAACCGTGTTTGATTTACAGTTCCAACTACATGTATCCATATAGGAGAAAACAGAGTGAAACCTAAAAATTCAAACTGTTACTGCCAACGAACGGTTTAACCTAGAAGAACGAAATTTGGTGAGCCAAGTGGGATTGGGGTACTGATCATTACCTGAAAGTGTCATCAAGATTGGGTGAAAAAATGTGTGCTGAGATTTCAGGAAACTCGTAGTTTTTTGGAAGCTTGGCAACCCCTTTCCATGAAAGTGATTTGTGCCAGTCTCTGCTTAGGGCTACATCAATAGGAAACAAACCATAGAGATAGAATTTGGAACTACTTTATTTTGTCAAGTTTCAAAGAGCTAGCATAAACCGTGTTTGATTTACAGTTCCAAATACATGTATCCATATAGGAGAAAACAGAGTGAAACCTAAAAATTCAAACTGTTACTGCCAACGAACCGATTAACGTAGAAGAACGAAATTTGGTGAGCCATGTGGGATTGGGGTTCTGATCATTACCTGAAAGTGTCATCAAGATTGGGTGAAAAAATGTGTGCTGAAATTTCAGGAAACTCGTAGTTATTTGGAAGCTTGGCAACCCCTTTCCATGAAAGTGATTTGCGCCAGTCTCTGCTTAGGGCTACATCAATAGGAAACAAACCATAGAGATAGAATTTGGAACTACTTTATTGTGTCAAGTTTCAAAGAGCTAGCACAAACCGTGTTTGATTTACAGTTCCAACTACATGTATCCATATAGTAGAAAACAGAGTGAAACCTAAAAATTCAAACTGTTACTGCCAACGAACTGTTTAACCTAGAAGAACGAAATTTGGTGAGCCAAGTGGGATTGGGGTACTGATCATTACCTGAAAGTGTCATCAAGATTGGGAGAAAAAATGTGTAGTGAGATTTCAGGAAACTCGTAGTTTTTTGGAAGCTTGGCAACCCCTTTCCATGAAAGTGATTTGTGCCAGTCTCTGATTAGGTCTACATCAATAGGAAACAAACCATAGAGATAGAATTTGGAACTACTTTATTGTGTCAAGTTTCAAACAGCTAGCATAAACCGTGTTTGATTTATAGTTCCAACTACATGTATCCATATAGGAGAAAGCAGAGTGAAACCTAAAAATTCAAACTGTTACTGCCAACGAACGGATTAACCTAGAAGAACCAAATTTGGTGAGCCAAGTGGGATTGGGGTACTGATCATTACCTGAAAGTGTTATCTAGATTGGGTGAAAAAATGTGTGCTGAGATTTCAGGAAACTCGTAGTTTTTTGGAAGCTTGGCAACCCCTTTCCATTAAAGTGATTTGCGCCAGTCTCTGCTTAGGGCTACATCAATAGGAAACAAACCATAGAGATAGAACTTGGAACTTCTTTATTGTGTCAAGTTTCAAAGAGGTAGCACAAACAGTGTTTGATTTAAGTTCCAACTACATGTATCCATATAGGAGAAACCAGAGTGAAACCTAAAAATTAAAACTGTTACTGTCATCGAACGGATTAACCTAGAAGAACGAAATTTGGAGAGCCATGTGGGATTGGGGTTCTGATCATTACCTGAAAGTGTCATCAAGATTGGTTGAAAAAATGTGTGCTGAGATTACAGGAAACTCGTAGTTTTTGGAAGCTTGGCAACCCCTTTCCATGAAAGTGATTTGCGCCAGTCTCTGCTTAGGGCTACATCAATAGGAAACAAACCATAGAGATAGAATTTGGAACTACTTTATTGTGTCAAGTTTCAAAGAGCTGGCACAAACCGTGTTTGATTTACAGTTCCAACTACATGTATCCATATAGGAGAAAACAGAGTGAAACCTAAAAATTCAAACTGTTACTGCCAACGAACGGTTTAACCTAGAAGTACGAAATTTGGTGAGCCAAGTGGGATTTGGGTACTGATCATTACCTGAAAGTGTCATCAAGATTGGGTGAAAAAATGTGTGCTGAGATTTCAGGAAACTCGTAGTTTTTTGGAAGCTTGGCAACCCCTTTCCATGAAAGTGATTTGTGCCAGTCTCTGCTTAGGTCTACATCAATAGGAAACAAACCATAGAGATAGAATTTGGAACTACTTTATTGTGTCAAGTTTCAAAGAGCTAGCATAAAGCGTGTTTGATTTACAGTTCCAACTACATGTATCCATATAGGAGAAAGCAGAGTGAAACCTAAAAATTCAAACTGTTACTGCCAACGAACGGATTAACCTAGAAGAACCAAATTTGGTGAGCCAAGTGGGATTGCGGTACTGATCATTACCTGAAAGTGTCATCAAGATTGGGTGAAAAAAGGTGTGCTGAGATTTCAGGAAACTCGTAGTTTTTGGGAAGCTTGGCAACCCCTTTCCATTAAAGTGATTTGCGCCAGTCTCTGCTTAGGGCTACATCAATAGGAAACAAACCATAGAGATAGAACTTGGAACTTCTTTATTGTGTCAAGTTTCAAAGAGCCAGCACAAACAGTGTTTGATTTAAGTTCCAACTACATGTATTCATATAGGAGAAAACAGAGTGAAACCTAAAAATTAAAACTGTTACTGCCATCGAACGGTTATCGTAGTTTTTTGGAAGCTTGGCAACCCCTTTCCATGAAAGTGAATTGCGCCAGTCTCTACTTAGGGCTACATCAATAGGAAACAAACCACAGAGATAGAACTTGGAACTACTTTATTGTGTCAAGTTTCAAAGAGCTAGCACAAACCGTGTTTGATTTAGAGTTCCAACTACATGTATCCATATAGGAGAAAACAGAGTGAAACGTAAAAATTAAAACTGTTACTGCCATCGAACGGTTTAACCTAGAAGAACGAAATTTGGTGAGCCAAGTGGGATTGGGGTGCTGATCATTATCTGAAAGTGTCATCAAGATTGGGTGAAAAAAATGTGTGCTTAGATTTCAGGAAACTCGTAGTTTTTTGGAAGCTTGGCAACCCCTTTCCATGAAAGTGATTTGTGCCAGTCTCTGCTTAGGGCTACATCAATAGGAAACAAACCATAGAGATGAAACATGGAACTACATTTTTGTGTAAAGTTTCAAAGAGCTAGCACAAACCGTGTTTGATTTAGAGTTCCAACTACATGTATCCATATAGGAGAAAACAGAGTGAAACCTAAAAATTCAAACTGTTACTGCCAACGAACCGATTAACGTAGAAGAACGAAATTTGGTGAGCCATGTGGGATTGGGGTTCTGATCATTACCTGAAAGTGTCATCAAGATTGGGTGAAAAAATGTGTGCTGAAATTTCAGGAAACTCGTAGTTATTTGGAAGCTTGGCAACCCCTTTCCATGAAAGTGATTTGCGCCAGTCTCTGCTTAGGGCTACATCAATAGGAAACAAACCATAGAGATAGAATTTGGAACTACTTTATTGTGTCAAGTTTCAAAGAGCTAGCACAAACCGTGTTTGATTTACAGTTCCAACTACATGTATCCTTATAGGAGAAAACAGAGTGAAACCTAAAAATTCAAACTGTTACTGCCAACGAACGGATTAACCTAGAAGAACCAAATTTGGTGAGCCAAGTGGGATTGGGGTACTGATCATTACCTGAAAGTGTCATCTAGATTGGGTGAAAAAATGTGTGCTGAGATTTCAGGAAACTCGTAGTTTTTTGGAAGCTTGGCAACCCCTTTCCATTAAAGTGATTTGCGCCAGTCTCTGCTTAGGGCTACATCAATAGGAAACAAAACATAGAGATAGAACTTGGAACTTCTTTATTGTGTCAAGTTTCAAAGAGGTAGCACAAACAGTGTTTGATTTAAGTTCCAACTACATGTATCCATATAGGAGAAACCAGAGTGAAACCTAAAAATTAAAACTGTTACTGTCATCGAACGGATTAACCTAGAAGAACGAAATTTGGTGAGCCATGTGGGATTGGGGTTCTGATCATTACCTGAAAGTGTCATCAAGATTGGTTGAAAAAATGTGTGCTGAGATTACAGGAAACTCGTAGTTTTTGGAAGCTTGGCAACCCCTTTCCATGAAAGTGATTTGCGTCAGTCTCTGCTTAGGGCTACATCAATAGGGAACAAACCATAGAGATAGAATTTGGAACTACTTTATTGTGTCAAGTTTCAAAGAGCTGGCACAAACCGTGTTTGATTTACAGTTCCAACTACATGTATCCATATAGGAGAAAACAGAGTGAAACCTAAAAATTCAAACTGTTTCTGCCAACGAACGGTTTAACCTAGAAGAACGAAATTTGGTGAGCCAAGTGGGATTGGGGTACTGATCATTACCTGAAAGTGTCATCAAGATTGGGTGAAAAAATGTGTGCTGAGATTTCAGGAAACTCGTAGTTTTTTGGAAGCTTGGCAACTCCTTTCCATGAAAGTGATTTGTGCCAGTCTCTGCTTAGGGCTACATCAATAGGAAACAAACCATAGAGATAGAATTTGGAACTACTTTATTTTGTCAAGTTTCAAAGAGCTAGCATAAACCGTGTTTGATTTACAGTTCCAAATACATGTATCCATATAGGAGAAAACAGAGTGAAACCTAAAAATTCAAACTGTTACTGCCAACGAACCGATTAACGTAGAAGAACGAAATTTGGTGAGCCATGTGGGATTGGGGTTCTGATCATTACCTGAAAGTGTCATCAAGATTGGGTGAAAAAATGTGTGCTGAAATTTCAGGAAACTCGTAGTTATTTGGAAGCTTGGCAACCCCTTTCCATGAAAGTGATTTGCGCCAGTCTCTGCTTAGGGCTACATCAATAGGAAACAAACCATAGAGATAGAATTTGGAACTACTTTATTGTGTCAAGTTTCAAAGAGCTAGCACAAACCGTGTTTGATTTACAGTTCCAACTACATGTATCCATATAGTAGAAAACAGAGTGAAACCTAAAAATTCAAACTGTTACTGCCAACGAACTGTTTAACCTAGAAGAACGAAATTTGGTGAGCCAAGTGGGATTGGGGTACTGATCATTACCTGAAAGTGTCATCAAGATTGGGAGAAAAAATGTGTAGTGAGATTTCAGGAAACTCGTAGTTTTTTGGAAGCTTGGCAACCCCTTTCCATGAAAGTGATTTGTGCCTGTCTCTGATTAGGTCTACATCAATAGGAAACAAACCATAGAGATAGAATTTGGAACTACTTTATTGTGTCAAGTTTCAAACAGCTAGCATAAACCGTGTTTGATTTATAGTTCCAACTACATGTATCCATATAGGAGAAAGCAGAGTGAAACCTAAAAATTCAAACTGTTACTGCCAACGAACGGATTAACCTAGAAGAACCAAATTTGGTGAGCCAAGTGGGATTGGGGTACTGATCATTACCTGAAAGTGTTATCTAGATTGGGTGAAAAAATGTGTGCTGAGATTTCAGGAAACTCGTAGTTTTTTGGAAGCTTGGCAACCCCTTTCCATTAAAGTGATTTGCGCCAGTCTCTGCTTAGGGCTACATCAATAGGAAAAAAACCATAGAGATAGAACTTGGAACTTCTTTATTGTGTCAAGTTTCAAAGAGGTAGCACAAACAGTGTTTGATTTAAGTTCCAACTACATGTATCCATATAGGAGAAACCAGAGTGAAACCTAAAAATTAAAACTGTTACTGTCATCGAACGGATTAACCTAGAAGAACGAAATTTGGAGAGCCATGTGGGATTGGGGTTCTGATCATTACCTGAAAGTGTCATCAAGATTGGTTGAAAAAATGTGTGCTGAGATTACAGGAAACTCGTAGTTTTTGGAAGCTTGGCAACCCCTTTCCATGAAAGTGATTTGCGCCAGTCTCTGCTTAGGGCTACATCAATAGGAAACAAACCATAGAGATAGAATTTGGAACTACTTTATTGTGTCAAGTTTCAAAGAGCTGGCACAAACCGTGTTTGATTTACAGTTCGAACTACATGTATCCATATAGGAGAAAACAGAGTGAAACCTAAAAATTCAAACTGTTACTGCCAACGAACGGTTTAACCTAGAAGTACGAAATTTGGTGAGCCAAGTGGGATTTGGGTACTGATCATTACCTGAAAGTGTCATCAAGATTGGGTGAAAAAATGTGTGCTGAGATTTCAGGAAACTCGTAGTTTTTTGGAAGCTTGGCAACCCCTTTCCATGAAAGTGATTTGTGCCAGTCTCTGCTTAGGTCTACATCAATAGGAAACAAACCATAGAGATAGAATTTGGAACTACTTTATTGTGTCAAGTTTCAAAGAGCTAGCATAAAGCGTGTTTGATTTACAGTTCCAACTACATGTATCCATATAGGAGAAAGCAGAGTGAAACCTAAAAATTCAAACTGTTACTGCCAACGAACGGATTAACCTAGAAGAACCAAATTTGGTGAGCCAAGTGGGATTGCGGTACTGATCATTACCTGAAAGTGTCATCAAAATTGGGTGAAAAAAGGTGTGCTGAGATTTCAGGAAACTCGTAGTTTTTGGGAAGCTTGGCAACCCCTTTCCATTAAAGTGATTTGCGCCAGTCTCTGCTTAGGGCTACATCAATAGGAAACAAACCATAGAGATAGAACTTGGAACTTCTTTATTGTGTCAAGTTTCAAAGAGCCAGCACAAACAGTGTTTGATTTAAGTTCCAACTACATGTATTCATATAGGAGAAAACAGAGTGAAACCTAAAAATTAAAACTGTTACTGCCATCGAACGGTTATCGTAGTTTTTTGGAAGCTTGGCAACCCCTTTCCATGAAAGTGATTTGTGCCAGTCTCTGCTTAGGGCTACAACAATAGGAAACAAACCATAGAGATAGAACTTGGAACTACTTTATTGTGTCAAGTTTCAAAGAGATAGAACAAACCGTGTTTGATTTAGAGATCCAACTACATGTATCCATATAGGAGAAAACAGAGTGAAACCTAAAAATTCAAACTGTTACTGCCAACGAATGGTTTAACCTAGAAGAACGAAATTTGGTTAGCCAAGTGGGATTGGGGTACTGATCATTACCTGAAAGTGTCATCTAGATTGGGTGAAAAAATGTGTGCTGAGATTTCAGGAAACTCGTAGTTTTTTGGAATCTTGGCAACCCCTTTCCATGAAAGTGATTTGCGCCAGTCTCTGCTTAGGGCTACATGAATAGGAAACAAACCATAGAGATAGAACTTGGAACTATTTTATTGTGTCAAGTTTCAAAGAGCTAGCACAAACAGTGTTTGATTTAGAGTTCCAACTACATGTATCCATATAGGAGAAAACAGAGTGAAACCTAAAAATTAAAAGTGTTACTGCCATCGAACGGATTAACCTAGAAGAACGAAATTTGGTGAGCCAAGTGGAATTGGGATACTGATCATCACCTGAAAGTGTGATCAAGATTGGGTGAAAAAATGTGTGCTGAGATTTCAGGAAACTCGTAGTTTTTTGGAAGCTTGGCAACCCCTTTCCATGAAAGTGATTTGCGCCAGTCTCTGCTTAGGGCTACATCAATAGGAAACAAACCATAGAGATAAAACTTGGAACTACTTTATTGTGTCAAGTTTCAAAGAGATAGAACAAACCGTGTTTGATTTAGAGTTCAAACTACATGTATCCATATAGGAGAAAACAGAGTGAAACCTAAAAATTCAAAGTGTTACTGCCAACGAACGGTTTAACCTGGAAGAACGAAATTTGGTGAGAAAAGTGGGATTGGGGAACTGATCATTACCTGAAAGTGTCATCAAGATTGGGTGAAAAAATTTGTGCTGAGACTTCAGGAAACTCGTAGTTTTTTGGAATCTTCGCAACCCCTTTCCATGAAAGTGATTTGCGCTGGTCTCTGCTTAGGGCTACATCAATAGGAAACAAACCATAGAGATAGAACTTGGAACTACTTTATTGTGTCAAGTTTCAAAGAGCTAGAACAAACCGTGTTTGATTTAGAGTTCCAACTGCATGTATCCATATAGGAGAAAACAGAGTGAAACCTAAAAAGTAAAACTGTTACTGCCAATGAACGGTTTAACCTAGAAGAACGAAATTTGGTGAGCCAAGTGGGATTGGGGTAATGATCATTACCTGAAAGTGTCATCAAGATTGGGTGAAAAAATGTGTGCTGAGATTTCAGGAAACTCGTAGTTTTTTGGAAGCTTGGCAACCCCTTTCCATGAACGTGATTTGTGCCAGTCTCTGCTTAGGGCTACATCAATAGGAAACAAACCATAGAGATAGAATTTGGAACTACTTTATTGTGTCAAGTTTCAAAGAGCTAGCATAAACCGTGTTTGATTTACAGTTCCAACTACATGTATCCATATAGGAGAAAACAGAGTGAAACCTAAAAATTAAAACTGTTACTGCCAACGAACCGATAAACGTAGAAGAACGAAATTTGGTGAGCCATGTGGGAGTGGGGTTCTGATCATTACCTGAAAGTGTCATCAAGATTGGGTGAAAAAATGTGTGCTGAGATTTCAGGAAACTCGAAGTTTTTTGGAAGCTTGGCAACCCCTTTCCATGAAAGTGATTTGCGCCAGTCTCTGCTTAGGGCTACATCAATAGGAAACAAACCATAGAGATAGAATTTGGAAATACTTGATTGTGTCAAGTTTCAAAGAGCTAGCACAAACCGTGTTTGATTTACAGTTCCAACTAAAGGTATCCATATAGGAGAAAACAGAGTGAAACCTAAAAATTCAAACTGTTACTGAAAACGAACTGTTTAACCTAGAAGAACGAAATTTGGTGAGCCAAGTGGGATTGGGGTACTGATCATTACCTGAAAGTGTCATCAAGATTGGGTGAAAAAATGTGTAGTGAGATTTCAGGAAACTCGTAGTTTTTTGGAAGCTTGGCAACCCCTTTCCATGAAAGTGATTTGTGCCAGTCTCTGCTTAGGTCTACATCAATAGGAAACAAACCATAGAGATAGAATTTGGAACTACTTTATTGTGTCAAGTTTCAAAGAGCTAGCATAAACCGTGTTTGATTTACAGTTCCAACTACATGTATCCATAGAGGAGAAAGCAGAGTGAAACCTAAAAATTCAAACTGTTACTGCCAACGAAGGGATTAACCTAGAAGAACCAAATTTGGTGAGCCAAGTGGGATTGGGGTACTGATCATTACCTGAAAGTGTCATCAAGATTGGGTGAAAAAATGTGTGCTGAGATATCAGGAAACTCGTAGTTTTTTGGAAGCTTGGCAACCCCTTTCCATTAAAGTGATTTGCGCCAGTCTCTGCTTAGGGCTACATCAATAGGAAACAAACCATAGAGATAGAACTTGGAACTTCTTTATTGTGTCAAGTTTCAAAGAGGTAGCACAAACAGTGTTTGATTTAAGTTCCAACTACATGTATCCATATAGGAGAAACCAGAGTGAAACCTAAAAATTAAAACTGTTACTGTCATCGAACGGATTAACCTAGAAGAACGAAATTTGGTGAGCCACGTGGGATTGGGGTTCTGATCATTACCTGAAAGTGTCATCAAGATTGGTTGAAAAAATGTGTGCTGAGATTTCAGGAAACTCGTAGTTTTTGGAAGCTTGGCAACCCCTTTCCATGAAAGTGATTTGCGCCAGTCTCTGCTTAGGGCTACATCAATAGGAAACAAACCATAGAGATAGAATTTGGAACTACTTTATTGTGTCAAGTTTCAAAGAGCTAGCACAAACCGTGTTTGATTTACAGTTCCAACTACATGTATACATATAGGAGAAAACAGAGTGAAACCTAAAAATTCAAACTGTTACTGCCAACGAACGGTTTAACCTAGAAGAACGAAATTTGGTGAGCCAAGTGGGATTGCGGTAATGATCATTACCTGAAAGTGTCATCAAGATTGGGAGAAAAAAGGTGTGCTGAGATTTCAGGAAACTCGTAGTTTTTTGGAAGCTTGGCAACCCCTTTCCATGAAAGTGATTTGCGCCAGTCTCTGCTTAGGGCTACATGAATAGGAAACAAACCATAGAGATAGAACTTGGAACTTCTTTATTGTGTCAAGTTTCAAAGAGCTAGCACAAACAGTGTTTGATTTAGAGTTCCAACTACATGTATCCATATAGGAGAAAACAGAGTGAAACCTAAAAATTAAAAGTGTTACTGCCATCGAACGGATTAACCTAGAAGAACGAAATTTGGTGAGCCAAGTGGGATTGGGATACTCATCATCACCTGAAAGTGTCATCAAGATTGGGTGAAAAAATGTGTGCTGAGATTTCAGGAAACTCGTAGTTTTTTGGAAGCTTGGCAACCCCTTTCCATGAAAGTGATTTGCGCCAGTCTCTGCTTAGGGCTACATCAATAGGAAACAAACCATAGAGATAAAACTTGGAACTACTTTATTGTGTCAAGTTTCAAAGAGATAGAACAAACCGTGATTGATTTAGAGTTCAAACTACATGTATCCTTATAGGAGAAAACAGAGTGAAACCTAAAAATTCAAACTGTTACTGCCAACGAACGGTTTAACCTGGAAGAACGAAATTTGGTGAGAAAAGTGGGATTGGGGAACTGAACATTACCTGAAAGTGTCATCAAGATTGGGTGAAAAAATGTGTGCTGAGATTTCAGGAAACTCGTAGTTTTTTGGAATCTTCGCAACCCCTTTCCATGAAAGTGATTTGCGCTGGTCTCTGCTTAGGGCTACATCAATAGGAAACAAACCATAGAGATAGAACTTGGAACTACTTTATTGTGTCAAGTTTCAAAGAGCTAGCACAAACCGTGTTTGATTTAGAGTTCCAACTACATGTATCCATATAGGAGAAAACAGAGTGAAACCTAAAAATTCAAACTGTTACTGCCAATGAACGGTTTAACCTAGAAGAACGAAATTTGGTGAGCCAAGTGGGATTGGGGTACTCATCATTACCTGAAAGTGTCATCAAGATTGGTTGAAAAAATGTGTGCTGAGATTTCAGGAAACTCGTAGTATTTTGGAAGCTTGGCAACCCCTTTCCATGAAAGTGATTTGTGCCAGTCTCTGCTTAGGGCTACATCAATAGGAAACAAACCATAGAGATAGAATTTGGAACTACTTTATTGTGTCAAGTTTCAAAGAGCTAGCATAAACCGTGTTTGATTTACAGTTCCAACTACATGTATCCATATAGGAGAAAACAGAGTGAAACCTAAAAATTCAAACTGTTACTGCCAACGAACCTATTAACATAGAAGAACGAAATTTGGTGAGCCATGTGGGATTGGGGTTCTGATCATTACCTGAAAGTGTCATCAAGATTGGGTGAAAAAATGTGTGCTGTGATTTCAGAAAACTCGTAGTTTTTTGGAAGCTTGGCAACCCCTTTCCATGAAAGTGATTTGCGCCAGTCTCTGCTTAGGGCTACATCAATAGGAAACAAACCATAGAGATAGAATTTGGAACTACTTTATTGTGTCAAGTTTCAAAGAGCTAGCACAAACCGTGTTTGATTTACAGTTCCAACTACATGTATCCATATAGGAGAAAACAGAGTGAAACCTAAAAATTCAAACTGTTACTGCCAACGAACGGATTAACCTAGAAGAACCAAATTTGGTGAGCCAAGTGGGATTGGGGTACTGATCATTACCTGAAAGTGTCATCAAGATTGGGTGAAAAAATGTGTGCTGAGATTTCAGGAAACTCGTAGTTTTTTGGAAGGTTGGCAACCCCTTTCCATTAAAGTGATTTGCGCCAGTCTCTGCTTAGGGCTACATCAATAGGAAAAAAACCATAGAGATAGAATTTGGAACTTCTTTATTGTGTCAAGTTTCAAAGAGCTAGCACAAACCGTGTTTGATTTAGAGTTCCAACTACATGTATCCATATAGGAGAAAACACAGTGAAACCTAAAAATTAAAACTGTTACTGCCAACGAAAGGTTTAACCTGGAAGAACGAAATATGGTGAGCCAAGTGGGATTGGGGTACTGATCATTACCTGAAAGTGTCATCAAGATTGGGTGAAAAAATGTGTGCTGAGATTTCAGGAAACTCGTAGTTTTTTGGAAGCTTGGCAACCCCTTTCCATGAAAGTGATTTGCGCCGGTCTCTGCTTAGGGCTACATCAATAGGAAACAAACCATAGAGATAGAACTTGGAACTACTTTATTGTGTCAAGTTTCAAAGAGCTAGCACAAACCGTGTTTGATTTAGAGTTCCAACTACGTGTTTCCATATAGGAGAAAACAGAGTGAAACCTAAAAATTTAAACTGTTACTGCCAACGAACGGTTTAACCTGGAAGAACGAAATTTGGTGAGACAAGTTGGATTGGGGTACTGATCATTACCTGAAAGTGTCATCAAGATTGGGTGAAAAAATGTGTGCTGAGATTTCAGGAAACTCGTAGTTTTTTGGAAGCTTGGCAACCCCTTTCCATGAAAGGGATTTGCGCCAGTCTCTGCTTACGTCTACATCAATAGGAAACAAACCATAGAGACAGAACTTGGAACTACGTTATTGTGTCAAGTTTCAAAGAGCTAGCACAAACCGTGTTTGATTTAGAGTTCCAACTACATGTATCCATATAGGAGAAAACAGAGTGAAACCTAAAAATTAAAACTGTTATTGCCAACAAACTGTTTAACCTAGAAGAACGAAATTTGGTGAGACAAGTGGGATTGGGGTACTGATCATTACCTGAAAGTGTCATCAAGATTGGGTGAAAAAATGTGTGCTGATATTTTCGAAACTCGTAGTTTTTTGGAAGCTTGGCAACCCCTTTCCATCAGAGTGATTTGCGCCAGTCTCTGCTTAGGGCTACATCAATAGGAAACAAACCATAGAGATAGAACTTGGAACTACTTTATTGTGTCAAGTTTCAAAGAGATAGAACAAACCGCGTTTGATTTAGAGTTCCAACTACATGTATCCATGTAGGAGAAAACAGAGTGAAACCTAAAAATTCAAACTGTTACTGCCAACGAACGGTTTAACCTGGAAGAACGAAATTTGTTGAGCCATGTGGGATTGTGGAACTGATCATTACCTGAAAGTGTCATCAAGATTGGGTGAAAAAATGTGTGCTGAGATTTCAGGAAACTCGTAGTTTTTTGGAAGCTTGGCACCCCCTTTCCTTGATAGTGGTTTACGCCGGTCTCTGCTTAGGGCTACATCAATAGGAAACAAACCGTAGAAATAGAACTTGGAACTACTTTATTGTGTCAAGTTTCAAAGAGCTAGCACAAACCGTGTTTGATTTAGAATTCCAACTACAAGTATCCATATAGGAGAAAACAGAGTGAAAGATAAAGATTAAAACTGTTACTGCCAACGAATGGTTTAACCTGGAAGAACGAAATTTGGTGAGCCAAGTGGGATTGGGGAACTGATCATTACGTGAAAGTGTCATCAAGATTGGGTGAAAAAATATGTGCTGAGATTTCAGGAAACTCGTAGTTTTTTGGAAGCTTGGCAACCCCTTTCCATGAAAGTCATTTGTGCCGGTCTCTGCTTAGGGCTACATCAGTAGGAAACAAACCATAGATATAGAACATGGAACTAATTTATTTTGTCACGTTTCAAAGAGCTAGCACAAACCGTGTTTGATTTAGAGTTCCAACTACATGTTTCCATATAGGGGAAAACAGAGTGAAACCTAAAAATTTAAACTGTTACTGCCAACGAACGGTTTAACCTAGAAGAACGAAATTTGGTGAGCCAAGTGGGATTGGGATACTGATCATTACCTGAAAGTGTCATCAAAATTGGATGAAATAACGTGTCCTGAGATTTCAGGAAACTCGTAGTTTTTTGGAAGCTTGGCAACCCCTTTCCATGAAAGTGATTTGCGCCAGTCTCTGCTTAGGGCTACATCAATAGGAAACAAACCATAGAGATAGAACTTGGAACTACTTTATTGTGTCAAGTTTCAAAGAGATAGAACAAACCGTGTTTGATTTAGAGTTCCAACTACATGTATCCATGTAGGAGAAAACAGAGTGAAACCTAAAAATAAACTGTTACTGCCAACGAATGGTTTAACCTGGAAGAACGAAATTTGGTGAGCCATGTGGGATTGTGGAACTGATCATTACCTGAAAGTGTCATCAAGATTAGGTGAAAAAATATGTGCTGAGATTTCAGGAAACTCGTAGTTTTTTGGAAGCTTGGCAACCCCTTTCCATGAAAGTGATTTGCGCCAGTCTCTACTTAGGGCTACATCAATAGGAAACAAACCATAGAGATAGAACTTGGAACTACTTTATTGTGTCAACTTTCAAAGAGCTAGAACAAATTGTGTTTGATTTAGAGTTCCAACTACATGTATCCATATAGGAGAAAACAGAGTGAAACCTAAAAATTAAAACTGTTACTGCCATCGAACGGTTTAACCTAGAAGAACGAAATTTGGTGAGCCAAGTGGGATTGGGGTGCTGATCATTATCTGAAAGTGACATCAAGATTGGGTGAAAAAAATGTGTGCTGAGATTTCAGGAAACTCGTAGTTTTTTGGAAGCTTGGCAACCCCTTTCCATGAAAGTGATTTGCGCCAGTCTCTGCTTAGGGCTACATCAATAGGAAACAAACCATAGAAATAGAACTTGGAACTACTTTATTGTGTCAAGTTTCAAAGAGCTAGCACAAACCGTGTTTGATTTAGAGTTCCAACTACATGTATCCATATAGGAGAAAACAGAGTGAAACCTAAAAATTAAAACTGTTACTTCCAACGAATGGTTTAACCTGGAAGAACGAAATTTGGTGAGCCAAGTAGGATTGGGGAACTGATCATTACCTGAAAGTGTCATCAAGATTGGTTGAAAAAATGTATGCTGAGATTTCAGGAAACTCGTAGTTTTTTGGAAGCTTGGCAACCCCTTTCCATGAAAGTGATTTGCGCTGGTGTCTGCTTAGGGCTACATCAATAGTAAACAAACCATAGTGATAGAACTTGGAACTATTTTATTGTGTCAAGTTTCAATGAGCTAGCACAAACCCTGTTTGATTTAGAGTTCCAACTACGTGTATCCATATAGGAGAAAACATAGTGAAACCTAAAAATTAAAACTGTTACTGCCAACGAAAGGTTTAACCTGGAAGAATGAAATTTGGTGAGCCAAGTGGGATTGGGGTACTGATCATTATCTGAAAGTGTCATCAAGGTTGGGTGAAAAAATGTGTGCTGAGATTTCAGGAAACTCGTAGTTTCTTGGAAGCTTGGCAACCCCTTTCCGTTAAAGTGATTTGCGCCGGTCACTGCTTAGGGCTACATCAAGAGGAAACAAACCATATAGATAGAACTTCAAACTACTTTATTGTGTCAAGTTTCAAAGAGCTAGCACAAACCGTGTTTGATTTAGAGTTCCAACTACATGTATCCATATAGGAGAAAACAGAGTGAAACCTAAAAATTAAAACTGTTACTGCCAACGAACGGTTTAACCTGGAAGAACGAAATATGGTGAGCCGAGTGGGATTGGGGTACTGATCATTACCTGAACGTGTCATCAAGATTGGGTGAACAAATGTGTGCTGAGATTTCTGGAAACTCGTAGTTTTTTGGAAGCTTGGCAACCCCTTTCCATGAAAGTGATTTGCGCCAGTCTCTGCTTAGGGCTACATCAATAGGAAACAAACCATAGTGATAGAACTTCAAACTTCTTTATTGTGTCAAGTTTCAAAGAGCTAGCACAAACCGTGTTTGATTTAGAGTTCCAAATACATGTATCCATATAGGAGAAAACAGAGTGAAACCTAAAAATTAAAACTGTTATTGCCAACAAACTGTTTAACCTAGAAGAACGAAATTTGGTGAGACAAGTGGGATTGGGGTACTGATCATTACCTGAAAGTGTCATCAAGATTGGGTGAAAAAATGTGTGCTGATATTTCACGAAACTCGTAGTTTTTTGGAAGCTTGGCAACCCCTTTCCATCAGAGTGATTTGCGCCAGTCTCTGCTTAGGGCTACATCAATAGGAAACAAACCATAGAGATAGAACTTGGAACTACTTTATTGTGTCAAGTTTCAAAGAGATAGAACAAACCGCGTTTGATTTAGAGTTCCAACTACATGTATCCATGTAGGAGAAAACAGAGTGAAACCTAAAAATTCAAACTGTTACTGCCAACGAACGGTTTAACCTGGAAGAACGAAATTTGTTGAGCCATGTGGGATTGTGGAACTGATCATTACCTGAAAGTGTCATCAAGATTGGGTGAAAAAATGTGTGCTGAGATTTCAGGAAACTCGTAGTTTTTTGGAAGCTTGGCACCCCCTTTCCTTGATAGTGGTTTACGCCGGTCTCTGCTTAGGGCTACATCAATAGGAAACAAACCGTAGAAATAGAACTTGGAACTACTTTATTGTGTCAAGTTTCAAAGAGCTAGCACAAACCGTGTTTGATTTAGAATTCCAATTACAAGTATCCATATAGGAGAAAACAGAGTGAAAGATAAAATTTAAAACTGTTACTGCCAACGAATGGTTTAACCTGGAAGAACGAAATTTGGTGAGCCAAGTGGGATTGGGGAACTGATCATTACGTGAAAGTGTCATCAAGATTGGGTGAAAAAATATGTGCTGAGATTTCAGGAAACTCGTAGTTTTTTGGAAGCTTGGCAACCCCTTTCCATGAAAGTCATTTGTGCCGGTCTCTGCTTAGGGCTACATCAGTAGGAAACAAACCATAGAGATAGAACATGGAACTACTTTATTGTGTCACGTTTCAAAGAGCTAGCACAAACCGTGTTTGATTTAGAGTTCCAACTACATGTTTCCATATAGGGGAAAACAGAGTGAAACCTAAAAATTTAAACTGTTACTGCCAACGAACGGTTTAACCTAGAAGAACGAAATTTGGTGAGCCAAGTGGGATTGGGATACTGATCATTACCTGAAAGTGTCATCAAAATTGGATGAAATAACGTGTCCTGAGATTTCAGGAAACTCGTAGTTTTTTGGAAGCTTGGCAACCCCTTTCCATGAAAGTGATTTGCGCCAGTCTCTGCTTAGGGCTACATCAATAGGAAACAAACCATAGAGATAGAACTTGGAACTACTTTATTGTGTCAAGTTTCAAAGAGATAGAACAAACCGTGTTTGATTTAGAGTTCCAACTACATGTATCCA
The DNA here is from genome assembly GCF_964194105.1 of Spermophilus citellus. Classification (NCBI taxonomy): domain Eukaryota; kingdom Metazoa; phylum Chordata; class Mammalia; order Rodentia; family Sciuridae; genus Spermophilus; species Spermophilus citellus. Next base: position 16,856,985 of record NC_138192.1, on the reverse strand, counting down.
TGTAGGAGAAAACAGAGTGAAACCTAAAAATAAACTGTTACTGCCAACGCATGGTTTAACCTGGAAGAACGAAATTTGGTGAGCCATGTGGGATTGTGGAACTGATCATTACCTGAAAGTGTCATCAAGATTAGGTGAAAAAATATGTGCTGAGATTTCAGGAAACTCGTAGTTTTTTGGAAGCTTGGCAACCCCTTTCCATGAAAGTGATTTGCGCCAGTCTCTACTTAGGGCTACATCAATAGTAAACAAACCATAGAGATAGAACTTGGAACTACTTTATTGTGTCAACTTTCAAAGAGCTAGAACAAATTGTGTTTGATTTAGAGTTCCAACTACATGTATCCATATAGGAGAAAACAGAGTGAAACCTAAAAATTAAAACTGTTACTGCCATCGAACGGTTTAACCTAGAAGAACGAAATTTGGTGAGCCAAGTGGGATTGGGGTGCTGATCATTATCTGAAAGTGACATCAAGATTGGGTGAAAAAAATGTGTGCTGAGATTTCAGGAAACTCGTAGTTTTTTGGAAGCTTGGCAACCCCTTTCCATGAAAGTGATTTGCGCCAGTCTCTGCTTAGGGCTACATCAATAGGAAACAAACCATAGAAATAGAACTTGGAACTACTTTATTGTGTCAAGTTTCAAAGAGCTAGCACAAACCGTGTTTGATTTAGAGTTCCAACTACATGTATCCATATAGGAGAAAACAGAGTGAAACCTAAAAATTAAAACTGTTACTTCCAACGAATGGTTTAACCTGGAAGAACGAAATTTGGTGAGCCAAGTAGGATTGGGGAACTGATCATTACCTGAAAGTGTCATCAAGATTGGTTGAAAAAATGTATGCTGAGATTTCAGGAAACTCGTAGTTTTTTGGAAGCTTGGCAACCCCTTTCCATGAAAGTGATTTGCGCTGGTGTCTGCTTAGGGCTACATCAATAGTAAACAAACCATAGTGATAGAACTTGGAACTATTTTATTGTGTCAAGTTTCAATGAGCTAGCACAAACCCTGTTTGATTTAGAGTTCCAACTACGTGTATCCATATAGGAGAAAACATAGTGAAACCTAAAAATTAAAACTGTTACTGCCAACGAAAGGTTTAACCTGGAAGAATGAAATTTGGTGAGCCAAGTGGGATTGGGGTACTGATCATTATCTGAAAGTGTCATCAAGGTTGGGTGAAAAAATGTGTGCTGAGATTTCAGGAAACTCGTAGTTTCTTGGAAGCTTGGCAACCCCTTTCCGTTAAAGTGATTTGCGCCGGTCACTGCTTAGGGCTACATCAAGAGGAAACAAACCATATAGATAGAACTTCAAACTACTTTATTGTGTCAAGTTTCAAAGAGCTAGCACAAACCGTGTTTGATTTAGAGTTCCAACTACATGTATCCATATAGGAGAAAACAGAGTGAAACCTAAAAATTAAAACTGTTACTGCCAACGAACGGTTTAACCTGGAAGAACGAAATATGGTGAGCCGAGTGGGATTGGGGTACTGATCATTACCTGAACGTGTCATCAAGATTGGGTGAACAAATGTGTGCTGAGATTTCTGGAAACTCGTAGTTTTTTGGAAGCTTGGCAACCCCTTTCCATGAAAGTGATTTGCGCCAGTCTCTGCTTAGGGCTACATCAATAGGAAACAAACCATAGTGATAGAACTTCAAACTTCTTTATTGTGTCAAGTTTCAAAGAGCTAGCACAAACCGTGTTTGATTTAGAGTTCCAAATACATGTATCCATATAGGAGAAAACACAGTGAAACCTAAAAATTAAAACTGTTACTGCCACTGAAAGGTTTAACCTGGAAGAACGAAATATGGTGAGCCAAGTGGGATTGGGTTACTGATCATTACCTGAAAGTGTCATCAAGATTGGGTGAAAAAATGTGTGCTGAGATTTAAGGAAACTCATAGTTTTTTGGAAGCTTGGCAACCCCTTTCCATGAAAGTGACTTGCGCCAGTCTCTGCTTAGGGCTACATCAATAGGAAAGAAACCATAGAGATAGAACTTGGAACTACTTTATTGTGTCAAGTTTCAAAGAGCTATCAAAAACCGTGTTTGATTTACAGTTCCAACTACATGTATCCATATAGGTGAAAACAGAGTGAAACCTAAAAATTAAAACTGTTACTGACAACGAACGGTTTAACGTACAAGAACGAAATTTGGTGAGCCACGTGGGATTGAGGTACTGATCATTACCTGAAAGTGTCATCAAATTTGGTGAAAAAATGTGTGCTGAGATTTCAGGAAACTCGTAGTTTTTTGGAAGCTTGGCAACCCCTATCCATGTAAGTGATTTGTGCCAGTCTTTGTTTAGGGCTACATCAATAGGAAACAAACCATAGAGATTGAACTTGGAACTACGTTATTGTGTCAAGTTTGAAAGAGCTAGCACAAACCGTGTTTGATTTAGAGTTCCAACTACATGTATCCATATAGGAGAAAACAGAGTGACACCTAAAAATTAAAACTGTTACTACCAACGAACGGTTTAACCTGGAAGAAGGAAATATGATGAGCCAAGTGGGATTGGGGTACTGATCATTACCTGAAAGTGTCATCAGGTTTTCGTGAAAAAATGTGTACTGAGATTTCAGAAAACTCGTAGTTTTTTGGAAGCCTGGCAACCCCTTTTCATGAAAGTGATTTGCCCCAGTCTCTGCTTAGGGCTACATCAATAGGAAACAAACCATAGAGATAGAACTTCAAACTACTTTATTGTGTCAAGTTTCAAAGTGCTAGCAGAAACCGTGTTTGACTTAGAGTTCCAACTACATGTATCAATATAGGAGAAAACAGAGTGAAACCTAAAAATTAAAACTGTTTCTGCCAACGAATGGTTTAACCTAGAATAACGAAATTTGGTGAGCCAAGTGGGATTGGGGTACTGATCATTACCTGAAAGTGTCATCAAGATTGGGTGAAAAAATGTGTACTGAGATTTCAGGAAACTCGTAGTTTTTTGGAAGCTTGCAACCCCTTTCCGTTAAAGTGATTTGCGCCGGTCTCTGCTTAGGGCTACATCAATAGGAAACAAACCATAGAGATAGAACTTGGAACTACTTCATTGTGTCAAGTTTCAAAGAGCTCCCACAAACCGTGTTTGATTTACAGGTCCAACTACATGTATCCATATAGGAGAAAACAGAGTGAAACCTAAAAATTCAAACTGTTACTGCCAACGAATGGATTAACCTAGAAGAACGAAATTTGGTGAGCCAAGTGGGATTGGGGTACTGATCATTACCTGAAAGTGTCATCAAGATTGGGTGAAAAAATGTGTGCTGAGATTTCAGGAAACTCGTAGTTTTTTGGAAGCTTGGCAACCCTTTCCCATGAATTTGATTTGTGCCAGTATCTGCTTAGGGCTACATCAATAGGAAACAAACCATAGATATAGAACTTGGAACTACTTTATTGTGTCAAGTTTCGAAGAGCTAGCACAAACCGTGTTTGATTTAGAATTCCAACTACATGTATCCATATAGGAGAAAACAGAGTGAAACCTAATAATTAAAACTGTTACTGCCAACGAAAGGTTTAACCTGGAAGAACGAAATTTGGTGAGCCAAGTGGGATTGGAGTACTGATCATAACCTGAAAGTGTCATCAAGATTGGGTGAAAAAATTTGTGCTGAGATTTCAGGAAACTCGTAGTTTTTTGGAAGCTTGGCAACCCCTTTCCATGAAAGTGATTTGCGCCAGTCTCTGCTTAGGGCTACATCAATAGGAAACAAACCATAGAGATAGAACTTGGAACTACTTTATTGTGTCAAGTTTCAAATAGCTACCTCAAACCATGTTTGATTTACAGTTCCAACTACACGTATCCATATAGGAGAAAACAGAGTGAAACCTAAAAATTAAAACTGTTACTGCCAATGAACGGTTTAAACTAGAAGAACGAAATTTGGTTAGCCAAGTGGGATTAGGGTACTGATCATTACCTGAAAGTGTCATCAAGATTTGCTGAAAAAATGTGTGCTGAGATTTCAGGAAACTCGTAGTTTTTTGAAAGCTTCCAACCCCTTTCCATGAAAGTGATTTACCCCAGTCTCTGCTTAGGCCTACATCAATAGGAAACAAACCATAGAGATAGAACTTGGAACTACATTATTGTGTCAAGTTTCAAATAGCTAGCTCAAACCATGTTTGATTTACAGTTCCAACTACACGTATCCATATAGGAGAAAACAGAGTGAAACCTAAAAATTAAAACTGTTACTGCCAACGAACGGTTTAACCTGGAAGAACGAAATATGGTGAGCCAAGTGGGATTGGGGTACTGATCATTACCTGAAAGTGTCATCAGGTTTTCGTGAAAAAATGTTTACTGAGATTTCAGGAAACTGGTAGTTTTTTGGAAGCTTGGCAACCCCTTTTCATGAAAGTGATTTGTGCCAGTCTCTGCTTAGGGCTACATCAATAGGAAACAAACCATAGAGATAGAACTTCAAACTACTTTATTGTGTCAAGTTTCAAAGAGCTAGCACAAACCGTGTTTGATTTAGAGTTCCAACTACATGTATCAATATAGGAGAAAACAGAGTGAAACCTAAAAATTAAAACTGTTACTGCCAATCAACGGTTTAACCTAGAAAAACGAAATTTGGTGAGCCAAGTGGGAATGGGGTACTGATCATTACCTGAAAGTGTCATCAAGATTGGGTGAAAAATGTGTGCTGAGATTTCAGGAAACTCGTTTTTTGGAAACTTGGCAACCCCTTTCCATGTATGTGATTTGTGCCAGTCTCTGCTTATGGCTACATCAAAAGGAAACAAATCATAGGGATAGAACTTGGAACTACTTTATTGTTTCAAGTTTCAAAGAGCTAGCACAAACCGTGTTGGATTTAGAGTTCCAACTACATGTATCCATATAGGAGAAAACAGAGTGAAAGATAAAAATTAAAACTATTACTGCCAACGAACGGTTTAATCTAGAAGAACGAAATTTGGTGAGCCAAGTGGGATTGGGGTACTGATCATTACCTGAAAGTGTCATCAAGATTGTGTGAAGAAATATGTGCTGAGATTTCAGGAAACTCGTAGTTTTTTGGAAGCTTGGCAACACCTTACCGTGAAAGTGATTGGCGCCGGTCTCTGCTTAGGGCTACATCAATAGGAAACAAACCATAGAGATAGAACTTGGGACTACTTTATTGTGTCAAGTTTCAAACAGCTAGCACAAACCGTGTTTGATTTAGAGTTCCAACTACATGTATCCATATAGGAGAAAACAGAGTGAAACCTAAAAATTAAAACTGTTACTGCCAACGAACGGATTAAACTAGAAGAACGAAATTTGGTGAGCCAAGTGGGATTGGGGTACTGATCATTACCAGAAAGTGTCATCAAGATTGGGTTAAAAAATATGTGCTGAGATTTCAGGAAACTCGTAGTTTTTTGGAAGCTTGGCATCCCCTTTACATGATAGTGGTTTCCGCCGGTCTCTGCTTAGGGCTACATCAATAGGAAACAAACCATAGAAATAGAACTTGGAACTACTTTATTGTGTCAAGTTTAAAAGAGCTAGCACAAGCCGTGTTTGATTTAGAGTTCCAACTACATGTATCCATATAGGAGAAAACAGAGTGAAAGATAAAATTTAAAACTGTTACTGCCATCGAACGGTTTAACCTAGAAGAACGAAATTATGTGAGCCTAGTGGGATTGGCATACTGATCATTACCTGAAAGTGTCATCAAGATTGGGTGAAAAAATGTGTGCTTATATTTCTGGAAACTCGTAGTTTTTTGGAAGCTTGACAACCCATTTCCATGAAAGTGATTTGCGGTGGTCTCTGCTTAGGGCTACATCAATAGGAAACAAACCATAGAAATAGAATTGGGAACTACTTTATTGTGTCAAGTTTCAAAGAGCTAGCACAAACCGTGTTTGATTTAGAGTCCAACTACATGTATCCATATCGGAGAAAACAGAGTGAAACCGAAAAATTAAAACTGTTACTGCCAACGAACGGTTTAACCTGGAAGAACGAAATATGGTGAGCCATGTGGGATTGGGGTACTGATCATTACCTGAAAGTGTCATCAAGATTGGGTGAAAAAATGTGTGCTGAGATTTCTGGAAACTCGTAGTTTTTTGGAAGCTTGGCAACCCCTTTCCATGAAAGTGATTTGCGCCAGTCTCTGCTTAGGGCTACATCAATAGGAAACAAACCATAGAGATAGAACTTCAAACTACTTTATTGTGTCAAGTTTCAAAGAGCTAGCACAAACCGTGTTTGATTTAGAGTTCCAACTACATGTATCCATATAGGAGAAAACAGAGTGAAACCTAAAAATTTAAACTGTTACTGCCAATGAACTGTTTAACCTAGAAGAACGAAATTTGTTGAGCCAAGTGGCATTGGGGTACTTATCATTACCTGAAAGTGTCATCAATATTGGGTGAAAAAATCTGTGCTGAGATTTCAGGATACTCGTAGTTTTTTGGAAGCTTGGCAACCACTTTCCATGAAAGTGATTTGCGCCGGTCTCTGCTTAGGGCTACATCAATAGGAAACAAACCATAGAGACAGAACTTGCAACTACTTTATTGTGTCAAGTTTCAAAGAGCTAGCACAAACCGTGTTGGATTTAGAGTTCCAATTACATGTATCCATATAGGAGAAAACAGAGTGAAAGATAAAAATTAAAACTGTTACTGCCATCGAACTGTTTAACCTAGAAGAACGAAATTTGGTGAGCCTAGTGGGATTGGCGTACTGATCCTTACCTGAAAGTGTCATCAAGATTGGGTGAAAAAATGTGTGGTGAGATTCAGGAAACTCGCAGTTTTTTGGAAGCTTGGCAACCCCTTTCCGTGAAAGTGATTTGCGCTGGTCTCTGCTTAGGGCTACATCAATAGGAAACAAACCATAGAGATAGATCTTGGGACTACTTTATTGTGTCAAGTTTCAAAGAGCTAGCACAAACCGTTTTTGATTTAGAGTTCCAACTACATGTATCCATATAGGAGAAAACAGAGTGAAACCTAAAAATTTAAACTCGTACTGCCAACAAACGGTTTAACCTAGAAGAACGAAATGTGGTGAGCCAAGTGAGATTGGGGTACTGATCATTACCTGAAAGTGTCATCAAGATTGGGTGAAAAAATGTGTGCTGAGATTTCTGGAAACTCGTACTTTTTTGGAAGCTTGGCAACCCCTTTTCATGAAAGTGATTTGCGCAAGTCTCTGCTTAGGGCTACATCAATAGGAAACAAACCATAGAGATAGAACTTCAAACTACTTTATTGTGTCAAGTTTCAAAGAGCTAGCACAAACCGTGTTTGATTTAGAGTTCCAACTACATGTATCCATATAGGAGAAAACAGATTGAAACCTAAAAATTTAAACTGTTACTGCCAATGAACGGTTTAACCTAGAAGAACGAAATTTGGTGAGCCAAGTGGGATTGGGGTACTGATCATTACCTGAAATTGTCATGAATATTGGGTGAAAAAATGTGTGCTGAGATTTCAGGAAACTCGTAGTTTCTTGGATGCTTGGCAACCCCTTTCCATGAAAGTGATTTGCGCCGGTCTCTGATTAGGGCTACATCAATAGGCAACAAACCATAGAGATAGAACTTGGAACTACTTTATTGTGTCAAGTTTCAAAGAGCTAGCACAAACCGTGTTTGATTTAGAGTTCCAACTACATGTATCCATATAGGAGAAAACAGAGTGAAACCTAAAAATTAAAACTGTTACTGCCAACGAACTGTTTAACCTAGAAGAAAGAAATTTGGTGAGCCAAGTGGCATTCGGGTACTGATCCTTACCTGATAGTGTCATCAAGATTGGGTGAAAAAATGTGGGCTGAGATTTCAGGAACCTCGTAGTTTCTTGGATGCTTGGCAACCCCTTTCCATGAAAGTGATTTGCGCCGGTCTCTGATTAGGGCTACATCAATAGGCAACAAACCATAGAGATAGAACTTGGAACTACTTTATTGTGTCAAGATTCAAAGAGCTAGAACAAACAGTGTTTGATTTAGAGTTCCAAATACATGTATCCATATTGGAGAAAACAGAGTGAAACCTAAAAATTAAAACTGTTACTGCCATCGAACGGTTTAACCTAGAAGAACGAAATTTGGTGAGCCATGTGGGATTGGGGTACTGATCATTACCTGAAAGTGTCATCAAGATTGGTTGAAAAAATGTGTGCTTATATTTCAGGAAACTCGTAGTTTTTTGGAAGCTTGGCAACCCCTTTCCATGAAAGTGATTTGCGCTAGTCTCTGCTTAGGGCTACATCAATAGGAAACAAACCATAGAGATAGAACTTGGAACTACTTTATTGTGTCAAGTTTTAAAGAGCTAGCACAAACCGTGTTTACTTTAGAGTTCCAACTACATGTATCCATATAGGAGAAAACAGAGTGAAATGTCAAAATTAAAACTGTTACTGCCAACGAACTGTTTAACCTAGAAGAACGAAATTTGGTGAGCCAAGTGGCATTGGGGTACTTATCATTACCTGAAAGTGTCATCAAGATTGGGTGAAAAAATGTGTGCTGAGATTTCAGGAAACTCGTAGTTTTTTGGAAGCTTGGCAACCCCTTTCCATGAAAGTGATTTGCGCCGGTCTCTGATTAGGGCTACATCAATAGGAAACAAACCATAGAGACAGAACTTGGAACTACTTTATTGTGTCAAGTTTCAAAGAGCTAGCACAAACCGTGTTGTATTTAGAGTTCCAACTACATGTATCCATATAGGAGAAAACAGAGTGAAAGATGAAATTAAAACTGTTACTGCCATCGAACTGTAACCTAGAAGAACGAAATTTGGTGAGCCTAGTGGGATTGGCGTACTGATCCTTACCTGAAATTGTCATCAAGATTGGGTGAAAAAATGTGTGCTTAGATTTCGGGAAACTCGTAGTATTTTGGAAGCTTGGCAACCCATTTCCATGAAAGTGATTTGCGGTGGTCTCTGCTTAGGGCTACATCAATAGGAAACAAACCATAGAGGTAGAACTTGGAACTACTTTATTGTGTCAAGTTTCAAAGAGCTAGCACAAACCGTGTTTGATTTAGAGTTCCAACTACATGTATCCATATAGGAGAAAACAGATTGAAACCTAAAAATTTAAACTGTTACTGCCAATGAACGGTTTAACCTAGAAGAACGAAATTTGGTGAGCCAAGTGGGATTGGGGTACTGATCATTACCTGAAAGTGTCATGAATATTGGGTGAAAAAATGTGTGCTTAGATTTCAGGAAACTCGTAGTTTTTTGGAAGCTTTCAACCCCTTTCCATGAAAGTGATTTGCGGTGGTCTCTGCTTAGGGCAACATCAATAGGAAACAAACCATAGAGATAGAACTTCGAACTACTTTATTGTGTCAAGTTTCAAAGAGCTAGCACAAACCGTGTTTGATTTAGAGTTCCAACTACATGTATCCATATAGGAGAAAACAGAGTGAAACCTAAAAATTTAAACTGTTACTGCCAATGAACGGTTTAACCTAGAAGAACGAAATTTGGTGAGACAAGTGGGATTGGGGTACTGATCATTACCTGAAAGTGTCAGCAAGATTGGGTGAAAAAATGTGGGCTGAGATTTCAGGAATCTCGTAGTTTTTTGGAAGTTTGGCAACCCCTTTCCATGAAAGTGATTTGCGCCGGTCTCTGATTAGGGCTACATCAATAGGAAACAAACCATAGAGATAGAACTTGGAACTACTTTATTGTGTCAAGTTTCAAAGAGCTAGCACAAACCGTGTTTGATTTAGAGTTCCAACTGCATGTATCCATATTGGAGAAAACAGAGTGAAACCTAAAAATTAAAACTATTACTGCCAACGAATGGTTTAATCTAGAAGAACGAAATTTGGTGAGCCAAGTGAGATTGGGGTACTGATCATTACCTGAAAGTGTCATCAAGATTGTGTGAAAAAATATGTGCTGAGATTTCAGGAAACTCGTAGTTTTTTGGAAGCTTGGCAACACCTTTCCGTGAAAGTGATTTGCGCCGGTCTCTGCTTAGGGCTACATAAATAGGAAACAAACCATAGAGATAGAACTTGGGACTACTTTATTGTGTCAAGTTTCAAAGAGCTAGCACAAACCGTGTTTGATTTAGAGTTCCAACTACATGTATCCATATAGGAGAAAACAGAGTGAAACCTAAAAATTAAAACTGTTACTGCCAACGAACGGATTAAACTAGAAGAACGAAATTTGGTGAGCCAAGTGGGATTGGGGTACTGATCATTACCAGAAAGTGTCATCAAGATTGGGTTAAAAAATATGTGCTGAGATTTCAGGAAACTCGTAGTTTTCTGGAAGCTTGGCAACCCATTTCCATGAAAGTGATTTGAGGTGGTCTCTGCTTAGGGCTACATCAATAAGAAACAAACCATAGAAATAGAACTTGGAACTACTTTATTGTGTCAAGTTTCAAAGAGCTAGCACAAACCGTGTTTGATTTAGAGTTCCAAATACATGTATCCATATAGGAGAAAACAGAGTGAAACCTAAAAATTTAAACTCGTACTGACAACAAACGGTTTAATCTAGAAGAACGAAATTTGGTGAGCCAAGTGAGATTGGGGTACTGATCATTACCTGAAAGTGTCATCAAGATTGTGTGAAAAAATGTGTGCTGAGATTCAGGAAACTCGTAGTTTTTTGGAAGCTTGGCAACCCCTTTTTGTGAAAGTGATTTGCGCTGGTCTCTGCTTAGGGCTACATCAATAGGAAACAAACCACAGAGATAGATCTTGGGACTACTTTATTGTGTCAAGTTTCAAAGAGCTAGCACAAACCGTGTTTGATTTAGAGTTCCAACTACATGTATCCATATAGGAGAAAACAGATTGAAACCTAAAAATTTAAACTGTTACTGCCAATGAACGGTTTAACCTAGAAGAACGAAATTTGGTGAGCCAAGTGGGATTGGGGTACTGATCATTACCTGAAAGTGTCATGAATATTGGGTGAAAAAACGTGTGCTTAGATTTCAGGAAACTCGTAGTTTTTTGGAAGCTTTCAACCCCTTTCCATGAAAGTGATTTGCGGTGGTCTCTGCTTAGGGCAACATCAATAGGAAACAAACCATAGAGATAGAACTTCGAACTACTTTATTGTTTCAAGTTTCAAAGAGCTAGCACAAACCGTGTTTGATTTAGAGTTCCAACTACATGTATCCATATAGGAGAAAACAGAGTGAAACCTAAAAATTTAAACTGTTACTGCCAATGAACGGTTTAACCTAGAAGAACGAAATTTGGTGAGCCAAGTGGGATTGGGGTACTGATCATTACCTGAAAGTGTCAGCAAGATTGGGAGAAAAAATGTGGGCTGAGATTTCAGGAATCTCGTAGTTTTTTGGAAGTTTGGCAACCCCTTTCCATGAAAGTGATTTGCGCCGGTCTCTGATTAGGGCTACATCAATAGGAAACAAACCATAGAGATAGAACTTGGAACTACTTTATTGTGTCAAGTTTCAAAGAGCTAGCACAAACCGTGTTTGATTTAGAGTTCCAACTACATGTATCCATATTGGAGAAAACAGAGTGAAACCTAAAAATTAAAACTGTTACTGCCATCGAACTGTTTAACCTAGAAGAACGAAATTTGGTGAGCCATGTGGGATTGGGGTACTGATCATTACCTGAAAGTGTCATCAAGATTGGTTGAAAAAATGTGTGCTTATATTTCTGGAAACTCGTAGTTTTTTGGAAGCTTGGCAACCCCTTTCCATGAAAGTGATTTGCGCCGGTCTCTGATTAGGGCTACATAAATAGGAAACAAACCATAGAGATAGAACTTGGAACTACTTTATTGTGTCAAGTTTCAAAGAGCTAGCACAAACCGTGTTGGATTTAGAGTTCCAACTACATGTATCCATATAGGAGAAAACAGAGTGAAAGATAAAAATTAAAACTGTTACTGCCATCGAACTGTTTAACCTAGAAGAACGAAATTTGGTGAGCCTAGTGGGATTGGCGTACTGATCCTTACCTGAAAGTGTCATCAAGATTCGGTGAAAAAATGTGTGCTGAGATTTCAGGAAACTCGTAGTATTTTGGAAGCTTGGCAACCCATTTCCATGAAAGTGATTTGCAGTGGTCTCTGCTTAGGGCTACATCAATAGGAAACAAACCATAGAGGTAGAACTTGGAACTACTTTATTGTGTCAATTTTCAAAGAGCTAGCACAAACCGTGTTTGATTTAGAGTTCCAACTACATGTATCCATATAGGAGAAAACAGAGTGAAAGATAAAAATTAAAACTGTTATTGCCAACGAACAGATTAACCTAGAAGAACGAAATTTGGTGAGCCAAGTGGGATTGGGGTACTGATCATTACCAGAAAGTGTCATCAAGATTGGGTTAAAAAATATGTGCTGAGATTTCAGGAAACTCGTAGTTTTTTGGAAGCTTGGCATCCCGTTTACATGATAGTGGTTTCCACCGGTCTCTGCTTAGGGCTACATCAATAGGAAACAAACCATAGAAATAGAACTTGGAACTACTTTATTGTGTCAAGTTTAAAAGAGCTAGCACAAACCGTGTTTGATTTAGAGTTCCAACTACATGTATCCATATAGGAGAAAACAGAGTGAAACCGAAAAATTAAAACTGTTACTGCCAACGAACGGTTTAACCTAGAAGAACCAAATTTGGTGAGCCAAATGGGATTGGGGTACTGATCATTACCTGAAAGTTTCATCAAGATTGGGTGAAAAAATGTGTGCTGAGATTTCAGAAAACTCGTAGTTTTTTGGAAGCTTGGCAACCCATTTCCATGAAAGTGATTTGCGGTGGTCTCTGCTTAGGGCTACATCAATAAGAAGCAAACCATAGAAATAGAACTTGGAACTACTTTATTGTGTCAAGTTTCAAAGAGCTAGCACAAACCGTGTTTGATTTAGAGTTCCAAATACATGTATCCATATAGGAGAAAACAGAGTGAAACCTAAAAATTTAAACTCGTACTGCCAACAAACGGTTTAACCTAGAAGAACGAAATTTGGTGAGCCAAGTGAGACTGGGGTACTGATCATTACCTGAAAGTGTCATCAAGATTGAGTGAAAAAATGTGTGCTGAGATTCAGGAAACTTGTAGTTTTTTGGAAGCTTGGCAACCCCTTTCCGTGAAAGTGATTTGCGCTGGTCTCTGCTTAGGGCTACATCAATAGGAAACAAACCATAGAGATAGATCTTGGGACTACTTTATTGTCTCAAGTTTCAAAGAGCTAGCACAAACCGTGTTTACTTTAGAGTTCCAACTACATGTATCCATATAGGAGAAAACAGAGTGAAACCGAAAAATTAAAACTGTTACTGCCAACGAACGGTTTAACCGAGAAGAACCAAATTTGGTGAGCCAAATGGGATTGGGGTACTGATCATTACCTGAAAGTGTCATCAAGATTGGGTGAAAAAATGTGTGCTGAGATTTCAGGAAACTCGTAGTTTTTTGGAAGCTTGGCAACCCCTTTCCATGAAAGGGATTTGCGCTGGTCTCTGCTTAGGCCTACAACAATAGGAAACAAACCATAGAGATAGAACTTGGAACTACTTTATTGTGTCAAGTTTCAAAGAGCTAGCACAAACCGTGTTTGATTTAGAGTTCCAACTACATGTATCCATATAGGAGAAAACAGAGTGAAACCTAAAAATTAAAACTGTTACTGCCAACGAACAGTTTAACCTAGAAGAACGAAAATTGGTGAGCCAAGTGGGATTGGGGTACTGATCATTACCTGAAAGTGTCATCAAGATTGGGTGAAAATATGTGAGCTGAGATTTCAGGAAACTCGTAGTTTTTTGGAAGCTTGGCAACCCATTTCCATGAAAGTGATTTGCGCCGGTCTCTGCTTAGGGGTACATCAATAGGAAACAAACCATAGAGATAGAACTTGGAACTATTTAATTGTGTCAAGTTTCAAAGAACTAGCACAAACCGTGTTTGATTTAGAATTCCAACTACATGTATCCATATAGGAGAAAACAGAGTGAAACCTAAAAATTAAAACTTTTAATGCCAACGAACGGTTTAACCTAGAAGAACGAAATTTGGTGAGCCAAGTGGGATTGGCGTACTGATCATTACCTGAAAGTGTCATCAAGATTGGGTGAAAAAATGTGTGCTGAGATTTCAGGAAACTCGTAGTATTTTGGAAGCTTGGCAACCCCTTGACATGAAAGTGATTTGCGCTGGACTCTACTTAGGGCTACATCAATAGGAAACAAACCATAGAGGTAGAACTTGGAACTATTTATTGTGTCAAGTTTCAAACAGCTAGCCCAAACCGTGTTTGATTTAGAGTTCCAACTACATGTATCCATATAGGAGAAAACAGAGTGAAACCGAAAAATTAAAACTGTTTCTGCCAACGAACGGTTTAAACTAGAAGAACGAAATTTGGTGAGCCAAGTGGAATTGGGGTACTGATCATTACCTGAAAGTGTCATCAAGATTGGGTGAAAAAATGTGTGCTGAGATTTCAGGAAACTCGTAGTTTTTTGGAAGCTTGGCAACCCCTTTCCATGAAAGGGATTTGCGCTGGTCTCTGCTTAGGGATACATCAATAGGAAACAAACCATAAAGATAGAACTTGGAACTACTTTATTGTGTCAAGTTTCAAAGAGTTAGCACAAACCGTGTTTGATTTAGAGTTCCAACTACATGTATCCATATAGGAGAAAACAGAGTGAAACCTAAAAATTTAAACTGTTACTGCCAATGAACGGTTTAACCTAGAAGAACGAAATTTGGTGAGCCAAGTGGGATTGGGGTACTGACCATTACCTGAAAGTGTCATGAATATTGGGTGAAAAAATGTGTGCTGAGATTTCAGGAAACTCGTAGTTTTTTGGAAGCTTTCAACCCTTTTCCATGAAAGTGATTTGCGGTGGTCTCTGCTTAGGGCAACATGAATAGGAAACAAACCATAGAGATAGAACTTGGAACTACTTTATTGTGTCAAGTTTCAAAGAGCTAGCACAAACCGTGTTTGATTTAGAGTTCCAACTACATGTATCCATATCGGAGAAAACAGAGTGAAACGTCAAAATTAAAACTGTTACTGCCAACGAACTGTTTAACCTAGAAGAACGAAATTTGGTGAGCCAAGTGGGATTGGGGTACTGATCATTACCAGAAAGTGTCATCAAGATTGGGTTAAAAAATATGTGCTGAGATTTCAGGAAACTCGTAGTTTTCTGGAAGCTTGGCAACCCATTTCCATGAAAGTGATTTGAGGTGGTCTCTGCTTAGGGCTACATCAATAAGAAACAAACCATAGAAATAGAACTTGGAACTACTTTATTGTGTCAAGTTTCAAAGAGCTAGCACAAACCGTGTTTGATTTAGAGTTCCAAATACATGTATCCATATAGGAGAAAACAGAGTGAAACCTAAAAATTTAAACTCGTACTGACAACAAACGGTTTAATCTAGAAGAACAAAATTTGGTGAGCCAAGTGAGATTGGGGTACTGATCATTACCTGAAAGTGTCATCAAGATTGTGTGAAAAAATGTGTGCTGAGATTCAGGAAACTCGTAGTTTTTTGGAAGCTTGGCAACCCCTTTTTGTGAAAGTGATTTGCGCTGGTCTCTGCTTAGGGCTACATCAATAGGAAACAAACCACAGAGATAGATCTTGGGACTACTTTATTGTGTCAAGTTTCAAAGAGCTAGCACAAACCGTGTTTGATTTAGAGTTCCAACTACATGTATCCATATAGGAGAAAACAGATTGAAACCTAAAAATTTAAACTGTTACTGCCAATGAACGGTTTAACCTAGAAGAACGAAATTTGGTGAGCCAAGTGGGATTGGGGTACTGATCATTACCTGAAAGTGTCATGAATATTGGGTGAAAAAATGTGTGCTTAGATTTCAGGAAACTCGTAGTTTTTTGGAAGCTTTCAACCCCTTTCCATGAAAGTGATTTGCGGTGGTCTCTGCTTAGGGCAACATCAATAGGAAACAAACCATAGAGATAGAACTTCGAACTACTTTATTGTGTCAAGTTTCAAAGAGCTAGCACAAACCGTGTTTGATTTAGAGTTCCAACTACATGTATCCATATAGGAGAAAACAGAGTGAAACCTAAAAATTTAAACTGTTACTGCCAATGAACGGTTTAACCTAGAAGAACGAAATTTGGTGAGACAAGTGGGATTGGGGTACTGATCATTACCTGAAAGTGTCAGCAAGATTGGGTGAAAAAATGTGGGCTGAGATTTCAGGAATCTCGTAGTTTTTTGGAAGTTTGGCAACCCCTTTCCATGAAAGTGATTTGCGCCGGTCTCTGATTAAGGCTACATCAATAGGAAACAAACCATAGAGATAGAACTTGGAACTACTTTATTGTGTCAAGTTTCAAAGAGCTAGCACAAACCGTGTTTGATTTAGAGTTCCAACTGCATGTATCCATATTGGAGAAAACAGAGTGAAACCTAAAAATTAAAACTGTTACTGCCATCGAACTGTTTAACCTAGAAGAACGAAATTTGGTGAGCCATGTGGGATTGGGGTACTGATCATTACCTGAAAGTGTCATCAAGATTGGTTGAAAAAATGTGTGCTTATATTTCTGGAAACTCGTAGTTTTTTGGAAGCTTGGCAACCCCTTTCCATGAAAGTGATTTGCGCCGGTATCTGATTAGGGCTACATAAATAGGAAACAAACCATAGAGATAGAACTTGGAACTACTTTATTGTGTCAAGTTTCTAAGAGCTAGCACAAACCGTGTTGGATTTAGAGTTCCAACTACATGTATCCATATAGGAGAAAACAGAGTGAAAGATAAAAATTAAAACTGTTACTGCCATCGAACTGTTTAACCTAGAAGAACGAAATTTGGTGAGCCTAGTGTGATTGGCGTACTGATCCTTACATGAAAGTGTCATCAAGATTCGGTGAAAAAATGTGTGCTGAGATTTCAGGAAACTCGTAGTATTTTGGAAGCTTGGCAACCCATTTCCATGAAAGTGATTTGCAGTGGTCTCTGCTTAGGGCTACATCAATAGGAAACAAACCATAGAGGTAGAACTTGGAACTACTTTATTGTGTCAATTTTCAAAGAGCTAGCACAAACCGTGTTTGATTTAGAGTTCCAACTACATGTATCCATATAGGAGAAAACAGAGTGAAAGATAAAAATTAAAACTGTTACTGCCAACGAACAGATTAACCTAGAAGAACGAAATTTGGTGAGCCAAGTGGGATTGGGGTACTGATCATTACCAGAAAGTGTCATCAAGATTGGGTTAAAAAATATGTGCTGAGATTTCAGGAAACTCGTAGTTTTTTGGAAGCTTGGCATCCCGTTTACATGATAGTGGTTTCCACCGGTCTCTGCTTAGGGCTACATCAATAGGAAACAAACCATAGAAATAGAACTTGGAACTACTTTATTGTGTCAAGTTTAAAAGAGCTAGCACAAACCGTGTTTGATTTAGAGTTCCAACTACATGTATCCATATAGGAGAAAACAGAGTGAAACCGAAAAATTAAAACTGTTACTGCCAACGAACGGTTTAACCTAGAAGAACCAAATTTGGTGAGCCAAATGGGATTGGGGTACTGATCATTACCTGAAAGTTTCATCAAGATTGGGTGAAAAAATGTGTGCTGAGATTTCAGAAAACTCGTAGTTTTTTGGAAGCTTGGCAACCCATTTCCATGAAAGTGATTTGCGGTGGTCTCTGCTTAGGGCTACATCAATAAGAAGCAAACCATAGAAATAGAACTTGGAACTACTTTATTGTGTCAAGTTTCAAAGAGCTAGCACAAACCGTGTTTGATTTAGAGTTCCAAATACATGTATCCATATAGAAGAAAACAGAGTGAAACCTAAAAATTTAAACTCGTACTGCCAACAAACGGTTTAACCTAGAAGAACGAAATTTGGTGAGCCAAGTGAGACTGGGGTACTGATCATTACCTGAAAGTGTCATCAAGATTGAGTGAAAAAATGTGTGCTGAGATTCAGGAAACTTGTAGTTTTTTGGAAGCTTGGCAACCCCTTTCCGTGAAAGTGATTTTCGCTGGTCTCTGCTTAGGGCTACATCAATAGGAAACAAACCATAGAGATAGATCTTGGGACTACTTTATTGTCTCAAGTTTCAAAGAGCTAGCACAAACCGTGTTTACTTTAGAGTTCCAACTACATGTATCCATATAGGAGAAAACAGAGTGAAACCGAAAAATTAAAACTGTTACTGCCAACGAACGGTTTAACCGAGAAGAACCAAATTTGGTGAGCCAAATGGGATTGGGGTACTGATCATTACCTGAAAGTGTCATCAAGATTGGGTGAAAAAATGTGTGCTGAGATTTCAGGAAACTCGTAGTTTTTTGGAAGCTTGGCAACCCCTTTCCATGAAAGGGATTTGCGCTGGTCCCTGCTTAGGCCTACAACAATAGGAAACAAACCATAGAGATAGAACTTGGAACTACTTTATTGTGTCAAGTTTCAAAGAGCTAGCACAAACCGTGTTTGATTTAGAGTTCCAACTACATGTATCCATATAGGAGAAAACAGAGTGAAACCTAAAAATTAAAACTGTTACTGCCAACGAACAGTTTAACCTAGAAGAACGAAAATTGGTGAGCCAAGTGGGATTGGGGTACTGATCATTACCTGAAAGTGTCATCAAGATTGGGTGAAAATATGTGTGCTGAGATTTCAGGAAACTCGTAGTTTTTTGGAAGCTTGGCAACCCATTTCCATGAAAGTGATTTGCGCCGGTCTCTGCTTAGTGGTACATCAATAGGAAACAAACCATAGAGATAGAACTTGGAACTATTTAATTGTGTCAAGTTTCAAAGAACTAGCACAAACCGTGTTTGATTTAGAATTCCAACTACATGTATCCATATAGGAGAAAACAGAGTGAAACCTAAAAATTAAAACTTTTAATGCCAACGAACGGTTTAACCTAGAAGAACGAAATTTGGTGAGCCAAGTGGGATTGGCGTACTGATCATTACCTGAAAGTGTCATCAAGATTGGGTGAAAAAATGTGTGCTGAGATTTCAGGAAACTCGTAGTATTTTGGAAGCTTGGCAACCCCTTTCCATGAAAGTGATTTGCGCTGGACTCTACTTAGGGCTACATCAATAGGAAACAAACCATAGAGGTAGAACTTGGAACTATTTATTGTGTCAAGTTTCAAACAGCTAGCCCAAACCGTGTTTGATTTAGAGTTCCAACTACATGTATCCATATAGGAGAAAACAGAGTGAAACCGAAAAATTAAAACTGTTTCTGCCAACGAACGGTTTAAACTAGAAGAACGAAATTTGGTGAGCCAAGTGGAATTGGGGTACTGATCATTACCTGAAAGTGTCATCAAGATTGGGTGAAAAAATGTGTGCTGAGATTTCAGGAAACTCGTAGTTTTTTGGAAGCTTGGCAACCCCTTTCCATGAAAGTGATTTGCGGTGGTCTCTGCTTAGGGATACATCAATAGGAAACAAACCATAAAGATAGAACTTGGAACTACTTTATTGTGTCAAGTTTCAAAGAGTTAGCACAAACCGTGTTTGATTTAGAGTTCCAACTACATGTATCCATATAGGAGAAAACAGAGTGAAACCTAAAAATTTAAACTGTTACTGCCAATGAACGGTTTAACCTAGAAGAACGAAATTTGGTGAGCCAAGTAGGATTGGGGTACTGACCATTACCTGAAAGTGTCATGAATATTGGGTGAAAAAATGTGTGCTGAGATTTCAGGAAACTCGTAGTTTTTTGGAAGCTTTCAACCCCTTTCCATGAAAGTGATTTGCGGTGGTCTCTGCTTAGGGCAACATGAATAGGAAACAAACCATAGAGATAGAACTTGGAACTACTTTATTGTGTCAAGTTTCAAAGAGCTAGCACAAACCGTGTTTGATTTAGAGTTCCAACTACATGTATCCATATCGGAGAAAACAGAGTGAAACGTCAAAATTAAAACTGTTACTGCCAACGAACTGTTTAACCTAGAAGAACGAAATTTGGTGAGCCAAGTGGCATTGGGGTACTTATCATTACCTGAAAGTGTCATCAAGATTGGGTGAAAAAATCTGTGCTGAGATTTCAGGAAACTCGTAGTTTTTTGGAAGCTTGGCAACACCTTTCCGTGAAAGTGATTTGGCCGGTCTCTGCTTAGGGCTACATCAACAGGAAACAAACCATAGAGATAGAACTTGGGACTACTTTATTGTGTCAAGTTTCAAACAGCTAGCACAAACCGTGTTTGATTTAGAGTTCCAACTACATGTATCCATATAGGAGAAAACAGAGTGAAACCTAAAAATTAAAACTGTTACTGCCAACGAACGGATTAACCTAGAAGAACGAAATTTGGTGAGCCAAGTGGGAATGAGGTACTGATCATTACCAGAAAGTGTCATCAAGATTGGGTTAAAAAATATGTGCTGAGATTTCAGGAAACTCGTAGTTTTTTGGAAGATTGGCATCCCCTTTACATGATAGTGGTTTCCGCCGGTCTCTGCTTAGGGCTACATCAATAGGAAACAAACCATAGAAATAGAACTTGGAACTACTTTATTGTGTCAAGTTTAAAAGAGCTAGCACAAAACGTGTTTGATTTAGAGTTCCAACTACATGTATCCATATAGGAGAAAACAGAGTGAAACCGAAAAATTAAAACTGTTACTGCCAACGAACGGTTTAACCTAGAAGAACCAAATTTGGTGAGCCAAATGGGATTGGGGTACTGATCATTACCTGAAAGTTTCATCAAGATTGGGTGAAAAAATGTGTGCTGAGATTTCAGAAAACTCGTAGTTTTTTGGAAGCTTGGCAACCCATTTCCATGAAAGTGATTTGCGGTGGACTCTGCTTAGGGCTACATCAATAAGAAGCAAACCATAGAAATAGAACTTGGAACTACTTTATTGTGTCAAGTTTCAAAGAGCTAGCACAAACCGTGTTTGATTTAGAGTACCAAATACATGTATCCATATAGGAGATAACAGAGTGAAACCTAAAAATTTAAACTCGTACTGCCAACAAACGGTTTAACCTAGAAGAACGAAATTTGGTGAGCCAAGTGAGACTGGGGTACTGATCATTACCTGAAAGTGTCATCAAGATTGAGTGAAAAAATGTGTGCTGAGATTCAGGAAACTTGTAGTTTTTTGGAAGCTTGGCAACCCCTTTCCGTGAAAGTGATTTGCGCTGGTCTCTGCTTAGGGCTACATCAATAGGAAACAAACCATAGAGATAGATCTTGGGACTACTTTATTGTCTCAAGTTTCAAAGAGCTAGCACAAACCGTGTTTACTTTAGAGTTCCAACTACATGTATCCATATAGGAGAAAACAGAGTGAAACCGAAAAATTAAAACTGTTACTGCCAACGAACGGTTTAACCGAGAAGAACCAAATTTGGTGAGCCAAATGGGATTGGGGTACTGATCATTACCTGAAAGTGTCATCAAGATTGGGTGAAAAAATGTGTGCTGAGATTTCAGGAAACTCGTAGTTTTTTGGAAGCTTGGCAACCCCTTTCCATGAAAGGGATTTGCGCTGGTCTCTGCTTAGGCCTACAACAATAGGAAACAAACCATAGAGATAGAACTTGGAACTACTTTATTGTGTCAAGTTTCAAAGAGCTAGCACAAACCGTGTTTGATTTAGAGTTCCAACTACATGTATCCATATAGGAGAAAACAGAGTGAAACCTAAAAATTAAAACTGTTACTGCCAACGAACAGTTTAACCTAGAAGAACGAAAATTGGTGAGCCAAGTGGGATTGGGGTACTGATCATTACCTGAAAGTGTCATCAAGATTGGGTGAAAATATGTGTGCTGAGATTTCAGGAAACTCGTAGTTTTTTGGAAGCTTGGCAACCCATTTCCATGAAAGTGATTTGCGCCGGTCTCTGCTTAGGGGTACATCAATAGGAAACAAACCATAGAGATAGAACTTGGAACTATTTAATTGTGTCAAGTTTCAAAGAACTAGCAGAAACCGTGTTTGATTTAGAATTCCAACTACATTTATCCATATAGGAGAAAACAGAGTGAAACCTAAAAATTAAAACTTTTAATGCCAACGAACGGTTTAACCTAGAAGAACGAAATTTGGTGAGCCAAGTGGGATTGGCATACTGATCATTACCTGAAAGTGTCATCAAGATTGGGTGAAAAAATGTGTGCTGAGATTTCAGGAAACTCGTAGTATTTTGGAAGCTTGGCAACCCCTTTCCATGAAAGTGATTTGCGCTGGACTCTACTTAGGGCTACATCAATAGGAAACAAACCATAGAGGTAGAACTTGGAACTATTTATTGTGTCAAGTTTCAAACAGCTAGCCCAAACCGTGTTTGATTTAGAGTTCCAACTACATGTATCCATATAGGAGAAAACAGAGTGAAACCGAAAAATTAAAACTGTTTCTGCCAACGAACGGTTTAAACTAGAAGAACGAAATTTGGTGAGCCAAGTGGAATTGGGGTACTGATCATTACCTGAAAGTGTCATCAAGATTGGGTGAAAAAATGTGTGCTGAGATTTCAGGAAACTCGTAGTTTTTTGGAAGCTTGGCAACCCCTTTCCATGAAAGTGATTTGCGGTGGTCTCTGCTTAGGGATACATCAATAGGAAACAAACCATAAAGATAGAACTTGGAACTACTTTATTGTGTCAAGTTTCAAAGAGCTAGCACAAACCGTGTTTGATTTAGAGTTCCAACTACATGTATCCATATAGGAGAAAACAGAGTGAAACCTAAAAATTTAAACTGTTACTGCCAATGAACGGTTTAACCTAGAAGAACGAAATTTGGTGAGCCAAGTGGGATTGGGGTACTGACCATTACCTGAAAGTGTCATGAATATTGGGTGAAAAAATGTGTGCTGAGATTTCAGGAAACTCGTAGTTTTTTGGAAGCTTTCAACCCCTTTCCATGAAAGTGATTTGCGGTGGTCTCTGCTTAGGGCAACATGAATAGGAAACAAACCATACAGATAGAACTTGGAACTACTTTATTGTGTCAAGTTTCAAAGAGCTAGCACAAACCGTGTTTGATTTAGAGTTCCAACTACATGTATCCATATCGGAGAAAACAGAGTGAAACGTCAAAATTAAAACTGTTACTGCCAACGAACTGTTTAACCTAGAAGAACGAAATTTGGTGAGCCAAGTGGCATTGGGGTACTTATCATTACCTGAAAGTGTCATCAAGATTGGGTGAAAAAATCTGTGCTGAGATTTCAGGAAACTCGTAGTTTTTTGGAAGCTTGGCAACACCTTTCCATGAAAGTGATTTGCGCTGGTCTCTGCTTAGGGCTACATCAACAGGAAACAAACCATAGAGATAGAACTTGGAACTACTTTATTGTGTCAAGTTTCAAACAGCTAGCACAAACCGTGTTTGATTTAGAGTTCCAACTACATGTATCCATATAGGAGAAAACAGAGTGAAACCTAAAAATTAAAACTGTTACTGCCAACGAACAGTTTAACCTAGAAGAACGAAATTTGGTGAGCCAAGTGGGAATGAGGTACTGATCATTACCTGAAAGTGTCATCAAGATTGGGTTAAAAAATATGTGCTGAGATTTCAGGAAACTCGTAGTTTTTTGGAAGATTGGCATCCCCTTTACATGAAAGTGGTTTCCGCCGGTCTCTGCTTAGGGGTACATCAATAGGAAACAAACCATAGAAATAGAACTTGGAACTACTTTATTGTGTCAAGTTTAAAAGAGCTAGCACAAAACGTGTTTGATTTAGAATTCCAACTACATGTATCCATATAGGAGAAAACAGAGTGAAACCTAAAAATTAAAACTTTTAATGCCAACGAACGGTTTAACCTAGAAGAACGAAATTTGATGAGCCAAATGGGATTGGGGTACTGATCATTACCTGAAAGTGTCATATAGATTGGGTGAAAAAATGTGTGCTGAGATTTCAGGAAACTCGTAGTATTTTGGAAGCTTGGCAACCCCTTTCCATGAAAGTGATTTGCGCTGGACTCTACTTAGGGCTACATCAATAGGAAACAAACCATAGAGGTAGAACTTGGAACTATTTATTGTGTCAAGTTTCAAACAGCTAGCCCAAACCGTGTTTGATTTAGAGTTCCAACTACATGTATCCATATAGGAGAAAACAGAGTGAAACCGAGAAATTAAAACTGTTTCTGCCAACGAACGGTTTAAACTAGAAGAACGAAATTTGGTGAGCCAAGTGGAATTGGGGTACTGATCATTACCTGAAAGTGTCATCAAGATTGGGTGAAAAAATGTGTGCTGAGATTTCAGGAAACTCGTAGTTTTTTGGAAGCTTGGCAACCCCTTTCCATGAAAGTGATTTGCGGTGGTCTCTGCTTAGGGATACATCAATAGGAAACAAACCATAAAGATAGAACTTGGAACTACTTTATTGTGTCAAGTTTCAAAGAGCTAGCACAAACCGTGTTTGATTTAGAGTTCCAACTACATGTATCCATATAGGAGAAAACAGAGTGAAACCTAAAAATTTAAACTGTTACTGCCAAAAAACGGTTTAACCTAGAAGAACGAAATTTGGTGAGCCAAGTGGGATTGGGGTACTGACCATTACCTGAAAGTGTCATGAATATTGGGTGAAAAAATGTGTGCTGAGATTTCAGGAAACTCGTAGTTTTTTGGAAGCTTTCAACCCCTTTCCATGAAAGTGATTTGCGGTGGTCTCTGCTTAGGGCAACATGAATAGGAAACAAACCATAGAGATAGAACTTGGAACTACTTTATTGTGTCAAGTTTCAAAGAGCTAGCACAAACCGTGTTTGATTTAGAGTTCCAACTACATGTATCCATATCGGAGAAAACAGAGTGAAACGTCAAAATTAAAACTGTTACTGCCAACGAACTGTTTAACCTAGAAGAACGAAATTTGGTGAGCCAAGTGGCATTGGGGTACTTATCATTACCTGAAAGTGTCATCAAGATTGGGTGAAAAAATCTGTCCTGAGATTTCAGGAAACTCGTAGTTTTTTGGAAGCTTGGCAACACCTTTCCGTGAAAGTGATTTGGCCGGTCTCTGCTTAGGGCTACATCAACAGGAAACAAACCATAGAGATAGAACTTGGGACTACTTTATTGTGTCAAGTTTCAAACAGCTAGCACAAACCGTGTTTGATTTAGAGTTCCAACTACATGTATCCATATAGGAGAAAACAGAGTGAAACCTAAAAATTAAAACTGTTACTGCCAACGAACGGATTAACCTAGAAGAACGAAATTTGGTGAGCCAAGTGGGAATGAGGTACTGATCATTACCAGAAAGTGTCATCAAGATTGGGTTAAAAAATATGTGCTGAGATTTCAGGAAACTCGTAGTTTTTTGGAAGATTGGCATCCCCTTTACATGATAGTGGTTTCCGCCGGTCTCTGCTTAGGGCTACATCAATAGGAAACAAACCATAGAAATAGAACTTGGAACTACTTTATTGTGTCAAGTTTAAAAGAGCTAGCACAAAACGTGTTTGATTTAGAGTTCCAACTACATGTATCCATATAGGAGAAAACAGAGTGAAACCGAAAAATTAAAACTGTTACTGCCAACGAACGGTTTAACCTAGAAGAACCAAATTTGGTGAGCCAAATGGGATTGGGGTACTGATCATTACCTGAAAGTTTCATCAAGATTGGGTGAAAAAATGTGTGCTGAGATTTCAGAAAACTCGTAGTTTTTTGGAAGCTTGGCAACCCATTTCCATGAAAGTGATTTGCGGTGGACTCTGCTTAGGGCTACATCAATAAGAAGCAAACCATAGAAATAGAACTTGGAACTACTTTATTGTGTCAAGTTTCAAAGAGCTAGCACAAACCGTGTTTGATTTAGAGTTCCAAATACATGTATCCATATAGGAGATAACAGAGTGAAACCTAAAAATTTAAACTCGTACTGCCAACAAACGGTTTAACCTAGAAGAACGAAATTTGGTGAGCCAAGTGAGACTGGGGTACTGATCATTACCTGAAAGTGTCATCAAGATTGAGTGAAAAAATGTGTGCTGAGATTCAGGAAACTTGTAGTTTTTTGGAAGCTTGGCAACCCCTTTCCGTGAAAGTGATTTGCGCTGGTCTCTGCTTAGGGCTACATCAATAGGAAACAAACCATAGAGATAGATCTTGGGACTACTTTATTGTCTCAAGTTTCAAAGAGCTAGCACAAACCGTGTTTACTTTAGAGTTCCAACTACATGTATCCATATAGGAGAAAACAGAGTGAAACCGAAAAATTAAAACTGTTACTGCCAACGAACGGTTTAACCGAGAAGAACCAAATTTGGTGAGCCAAATGGGATTGGGGTACTGATCATTACCTGAAAGTGTCATCAAGATTGGGTGAAAAAATGTGTGCTGAGATTTCAGGAAACTCGTAGTATTTTGGAAGCTTGGCAACCCCTTTCCATGAAAGTGATTTGCGCTGGACTCTACTTAGGGCTACATCAATAGGAAACAAACCATAGAGGTAGAACTTGGAACTATTTATTGTGTCAAGTTTCAAACAGCTAGCCCAAACCGTGTTTGATTTAGAGTTCCAACTACATGTATCCATATAGGAGAAAACAGAGTGAAACCGAAAAATTAAAACTGTTTCTGCCAACGAACGGTTTAAACTAGAAGAATGAAATTTGGTGAGCCAAGTGGAATTGGGGTACTGATCATTACCTGAAAGTGTCATCAAGATTGGGTGAAAAAATGTGTGCTGAGATTTCAGGAAACTCGTAGTTTTTTGGAAGCTTGGCAACCCCTTTCCATGAAAGTGATTTGCGGTGGTCTCTGCTTAGGGATACATCAATAGGAAACAAACCATAAAGATAGAACTTGGAACTACTTTATTGTGTCAAGTTTCAAAGAGCTAGCACAAACCGTGTTTGATTTAGAGTTCCAACTACATGTATCCATATAGGAGAAAACAGAGTGAAACCTAAAAATTTAAACTGTTACTGCCAATGAATGGTTTAACCTAGAAGAACGAAATTTGGTGAGCCAAGTGGGATTGGGGTACTGACCATTACCTGAAAGTGTCATGAATATTGGGTGAAAAAATGTGTGCTGAGATTTCAGGAAACTCGTAGTTTTTTGGAAGCTTTCAACCCCTTTCCATGAAAGTGATTTGCGGTGGTCTCTGCTTAGGGCAACATGAATAGGAAACAAACCATACAGATAGAACTTGGAACTACTTTATTGTGTCAAGTTTCAAAGAGCTAGCACAAACCGTGTTTGATTTAGAGTTCCAACTACATGTATCCATATCGGAGAAAACAGAGTGAAACGTCAAAATTAAAACTGTTACTGCCAACGAACTGTTTAACCTAGAAGAACGAAATTTGGTGAGCCAAGTGGCATTGGGGTACTTATCATTACCTGAAAGTGTCATCAAGATTGGGTGAAAAAATCTGTGCTGAGATTTCAGGAAACTCGTAGTTTTTTGGAAGCTTGGCAACACCTTTCCGTGAAAGTGATTTGGCCGGTCTCTGCTTAGGGCTACATCAACAGGAAACAAACCATAGAGATAGAACTTGGGACTACTTTATTGTGTCAAGTTTCAAACAGCTAGCACAAACCGTGTTTGATTTAGAGTTCCAACTACATGTATCCATATAGGAGAAAACAGAGTGAAACCTAAAAATTAAAACTGTTACTGCCAACGAACAGTTTAACCTAGAAGAACGAAAATTGGTGAGCCAAGTGGGATTGGGGTACTGATCATTACCTGAAAGTGTCATCAAGATTGGGTGAAAATATGTGTGCTGAAATTTCAGGAAACTCGTAGTTTTTTGGAAGCTTGGCAACCCATTTCCATGAAAGTGATTTGCGCCGGTCTCTGCTTAGGGCTACATCAATAGGAAACAAACCATAGAGATAGAACTTGGAACTATTTAATTGTGTCAAGTTTCAAAGAACTAGCACAAACCGTGTTTGATTTAGAATTCCAACTACATGTATCCATATAGGAGAAAACAGAGTGAAACCTAAAAATTAAAACTTTTAATGCCAACGAACGGTTTAACCTAGAAGAACGAAATTTGGTGAGCCAAGTGGGATTGGCGTACTGATCATTACCTGAAAGTGTCATATAGATTGGGTGAAAAAATGTGTGCTGAGATTTCAGGAAACTCGTAGTATTTTGGAAGCTTGGCAACCCATTTCCATGAAAGTGATTTGCGGTGGTCTCTGCTTAGGGCTACATCAATAAGAAACAAACCACAGAAAAAGAACTTGAACTACTTTATTGTGTCAAGTTTCAAAGAGCTAGCACAAACCGTGTTTGATATAGAGTTCCAAATACATGTATCCATATAGGGGAAAACAGAGTGAAACCTCAAAATATAAACTCGTACTGCCAACAAACGGTTTAACCTAGAAGAACGAAATTTGGTGAGCCAAGTGAGATTGGGGTACTGATCATTACCTAAAGTGTCATCAAGATTGAGTGAAAAAATGTGTGCTGAGATTCAGGAAACTCGTAGTTTTTTGGAAGCTTGGCAACCCCTTTCCGTGAAAGTGATTTGTGCTGGTCTCTGCTTAGGGCTACATCAATAGGAAACAAACCATAGAGATAGATCTTGGGACTACTTTATTGTGTCAAGTTTCAAAGAGCTAGCACAAACCGTGTTTACTTTAGAGTTCCAACTACATGTATCCATATAGGAGAAAACAGAGTGAAACCGAAAAATTAAAACTGTTACTGCCAACGAATGGTTTAACCGAGAAGAACCAAATTTGGTGAGCCAAATGGGATTGGGGTACTGATCATTACCTGAAAGTGTCATCAAGATTGGGTGAAAAAATGTGTGCTGAGATTTCATGAAATTCGTAGTTTTTTGGAAGCTTGGCAACCCCTTTCCATGAAAGTGATTTGCGCCAGTCTCTGCTTAGGGCTACATCAATAGGAAACAAACCATAGAGATAGAACTTGGAACTACTTTATTGTGTCAAGTTTCAAAGAGCTAGCACAAACCGTGTTTGATTTAGAGTTCCAACTACATGTATCCATATAGGAGAAAACAGAGTGAAACGTCAAAATTAAAACTGTTACTGCCAACGAACTGTTTAACCTAGAAGAACGAAATTTGGTGAGCCAAGTGGCATTGGGGTACTTATCATTACCTGAAAGTGTCATCAAGATTGGTTGAAAAAATGTGTGCTGAGATTTCAGGAAACTCGTAATTTTTTGGAAGCTTGGCAACACCTTTCCGTGAAAGTGATTTGCGCTGGTCTCTGCTTAGGGCTACATCAATAGGAAACAAACCATAGAGATAGAACTTGGGACTACTTTATTGTGTCAAGTTTAAAAGAGCTAGCACAAACCGTGTTTGATTTAGAGTTCCAACTACATGTATCCATATAGGAGAAAACAGAGTGAAACCGAATAATTAAAACTGTTACTGCCAACGAACGGTTTAACCTAGAAGAACCAAATTTGGTGAGCCAAATGGGATTGGGGTACTGATCATTACCTGAAAGTGTCATCAAGATTGGGTGAAAAAATGTGTGCTGAGATTTCAGGAAACTCGTAGTTTTTTGGAAGCTTGGCAACCCATTTCCATGAAAGTGATTTGCGGTGGTCTCTGCTTAGGGCTACATCAATAAGAAACAAACCACAGAAAAAGAACTTGGAAGTACTTTATTGTGTCAAGTTTCAAAGAGCTAGCACAAACCGTGTTTGATTTAGAGTTCCAAATACATGTATCCATATAGGAGAAAACAGATTGAAACCTAAAAATTTAAACTCGTACTGCCAACAAACGGTTTAACCTAGAAGAACGAAATTTGGTGAGCCAAGTGAGATTGGGGTACTGATCATTACCTAAAGTGTCATCAAGATTGAGTGAAAAAATGTGTGCTGAGATTCAGGAAACTCGTAGTTTTTTGGAAGCTTGGCAACCCCTTTCCGTGAAAGTGATTTGCGCTGGTCTCTGCTTAGGGCTACATCAATAGGAAAAAAACCATAGAGATAGATCTTGGGACTACTTTATTGTGTCAAGTTTCAAAGAGCTAGCACAAACCGTGTTTACTTTAGAGTTCCAACTATATGTATCCATATAGGAGAAAACAGAGTGAAACCGAAAAATTAAAACTGTTACTGCCAACGAACGGTTTAACCGAGAAGAACCAAATTTGGTGAGACAAATGGGATTGGGGTACTGATCATTACCTGAAAGCGTCATCAAGATTGGGTGAAAAAATGTGTGCTGAGATTTCAGGAAACTCGTAGTTTTTTGGAAGCTTGGCAACCCCTTTCCATGAAAGTGATTTGCGCCAGTCTCTGCTTAGGGCTACATCAATAGGAAACAAACCATAGAGACAGAACTTGGAACTATGTTATTGTGTCAAGTTTCAAAGAGCTAGCACAAACCCTGTTTCATTTAGAGTTCCAACTACATGTATCCATATAGGAGAAAACAGAGTGAAACCTAAAAATTTAAACTCGTACTGCCAACAAACGGTTTAACCTAGAAGAACGAAATTTGGTGAGCCAAGTGAGATTGTGGTACTGATCATTACCTAAAGTGTCATCAAGATTGAGTGAAAAAATGTGTGCTGAGATTCAGGAAACTCGTAGTTTTTTGGAAGCTTGGCAACCCCTTTCCATGAAAGTGATTTGCGCTGGTCTCTGCTTAGGGCTGCATCAATAGGAAACAAACCATAGAGATAGATCTTGGGACTACTTTATTGTGTCAAGTTTCAAAGAGCTAGCACAAACCGTGTTTACTTTAGAGTTCCAACTATATGTATCCATATAGGAGAAAACAGAGTGAAACCGAAAAATTAAAACTGTTACTGCCAACGAACGGTTTAACCGAGAATAACCAAATTTGGTGAGCCAAATGGGATTGGGGTACTGATCATTACCTGAAAGCATCATCAAGATTGGGTGAAAAAATGTGTGCTGAGATTTCAGGAAACTCGTAGTTTTTTGGAAGCTTGGCAACCCCTTTCCATGAAAGTGATTTGCGCCAGTCTCTGCTTAGGGCTACATCAATAGGAAACAAACCATAGAGACAGAACTTGGAACTACGTTATTGTGTCAAGTTTCAAAGAGCTAGCACAAACCGTGTTTCATTTAGAGTTCCAACTACATGTATCCATATAGGAGAAAACAGAGTGAAACCTAAAATTTAAAACTGTTACTGCCAACGAATGGTTTAACCTAGAATAATGAAATTTGGTGAGCCAAGTGGGATTGGGGTACTCATCATTACCTGAAAGTGTCATCAATATTGGGTGAAAAAATGTGTGCTGAGATTTCAGGAAACTCGTAGTTTTTTGGAAGCTTGGCAACCCCTTTCCGTGAAAGTGATTTGCGCTGGTCTCTGCTTAGGGCTACATCAATAGGAAACAAACCACAGAGATAGAACTTGGAACTACTTTATTGTGTCAAGTTTCAAAGAGCTAGCACAAACCGTGTTTGATTTAGAGTTCCAACTACATGTATCCATATAGGAGAAAACAGAGTGAAACCTAAAAATTTAAACTGTTACTGCCAATGAACGGTTTAACCTAGAAGAACGAAATTTGGTGAGCCAAGTGGGATTGGGGTACTGATCATTACCTGAAAGTGTCATGAATATTGGGTGAAAAAATGTGTGCTGAGATTTCAGGAAACTCGTAGTTTTTTGGAAGCTTTCAACCCCTTTCCATGAAAGTGATTGGCGGTGGTCTCTGCTTAGGGCAACATCAATAGGAAACAAACCAGAGAGATAGAACTTGGAACTACTTTATTGTGTCAAGTTTCCAAGAGCTAGCACAAACCGTGTTGGATTTAGAGTTCCAACTACATGTATCCATATAGGATAAAACAGATTGAAACCTAAAAATTTAAACTGTTACTGCCAATGAACGGTTTAACCTAGAAGAACGAAATTTGGTGAGCCAAGTGGGATTGGGGTACTGATCATTACCTGAAAGTGTCATGAATATTGGGTGAAAAAATGTGTGCTGAGATTTCAGGAAACTCGTAGTTTTTTGGAAGCTTTCAACCCCTTTCCATGAAAGTGATTTGCGGTGGTCTCTGCTTAGGGCAACATGAATAGGAAACAAACAATAGAGATAGAACTTGGAACTACTTTATTGTGTCAAGTTTCAAAGAGCTAGCACAAACCGTGTTTTATTTAGAGTTCCAACTACATGTATCCATATAGGAGAAAACAGAGTGAAACCTAAAAATTTAAACTGTTACTGCCAATGAACGGTTTAACCTAGAAGAACGAAATTTGGTGAGCCAAGTGGGATTGGGGTACTGATCATTACCTGAAAGTGTCAGCAAGTTTGGGTGAAAAAATGTGGGCTGAGATTTCAGGAATCTCGTAGTTTTTTGGAAGCTTGGCAACCCCTTTCCATGAAAGTGATTTGCGCCGGTCTCTGATTAGGGCAACATCAATAGGAAACAAACCATAGAGATAGAACTTGGAACTACTTTATTGTGTCAAGTTTCAAAGAGCTAGCACAAACCGTGTTTGATTTAGATTTCCAACTACATGTATCCATATAGGAGAAAACAGAGTGAAACCTAAAAATTAAAACTGTTACTGCCAACGAACGGATTAACCTAGAAGAACGAAATTTGATGAACAAAGTGGGATTGGGGTAGTGATCATTACCAGAAAGTGTCATCAAGATTGGGTTAAAAAATGTGTGCTGAGATTTCAGGAAACTCGTAGTTTTTTGGAACCTTGGCATCCCCTTTCCATGATAGTGGTTTCCGCCGGTCTCTGCTTAGGGCTAAATCAATAGGAAACAAACCGTAGAAATAGAACTTGGAACTACTTTATTGTGTCAAGTTTCAAAGAGCTAGCACAAACCGTGTTTGATTTAGAGTTCCAACTACATGTATCCATATAGGAGAAAACAGAGTGAAACCTAAAAATTTAAACTGTTACTGCCAATGAACGGTTTAACCTAGAAGAACGAAATTTGGTGAGCCAAGTGGGATTGGGGTACTGATCATTACCTGAAAGTGTCAGCAAGATTGGGTGAAAAAATGTGGGCTGAGATTTCAGGAATCTCGTAGTTTTTTGGAAGCTTGGCAACCCCTTTCCATGAAAGTGATTTGCGCCGGTCTCTGATTAGGGCTACATCAATAGGAAACAAACCATAGAGGTAGAACTTGGAACTACTTTATTGTGTCAAGTTTCAAAGAGCTAGCACAAACCGTGTTTGATTTAGAGTTCCAACTACATGTATCCATATTGGAGAAAACAGATTGAAACCTAAAAATTAAAACTGTTCTCCCATCGAACGGTTTAACCTGGAAGAAAGAAATTTGCTGAGCCAAGTGGATTTGGGGTACTGATCATTACCTGAAAGTGTCATCAAGATTGGGTGAAAAAATGTGTGCTGAGATTTCAGGAAACTCTTACTTTTTTGGAAGCTTGGCAACCCCTTTCCATGAAAGTGATTTGGGCCGGTCTCTGCTTAGGGCTACATCAATAGGAAAAAAACCATAGAGACAGAACTTTGAACTACTCTATTGTGTCAAGTTTCAAAGAGCTAGCACAAACCGTGTTTGATTTAGAGTTCCTAAAACATGTATCCATTAGGAGAAAACAGAGTGAAACCTAAAAATTAAAACTGTTACTTCCATCGAACGGTTTAACCTAGAAGAACGAAATTTGGTGAGCCATGTGGGATTGGGGTACTGATCATTACCTGAAAGTGTCATCAAGATTGGTAGAAAAAATGTGTGCTTATATTTCAGGTAACTCGTAGTTTTTTGGAAGCTTCGCAACCCTTTACCAAGAAAGTGATTTGCGCCAGTATCTGCTTAGGGCTACATCAATAGGAAACAAACCATAGAGATGCCAAGTGGCATTCGGGTACTGATCCTTACCTGAAAGTGTCATCAAGATTGGGTGAAAAAATGTGTGCTGAGATTTCAGGAAACTCGTAGTATTTTGGAAGCTTGGCAACCCATTTCCATGAAAGTGATTTGCGGTGGTCTCTGCTTAGGGCTACATCAATAGGAAACAAACCATAGAGGTAGAACTTGGAACTACTTTATTGTGTAAACTTTCAAAGAGCTAGCACAAACCGTGTTTGATTTAGAGTTCCAACTACATGTATCCATACAGGAGAAAACAGAGTGAAACCTAAAAATTAAAACTGTTACTGCCAACGAACGGATTAACCTAAAAGAACGAAATTTGGTGAGCCAAGTGGGATTGGGGTACTGATCATTACCAGAAAGTGTCATCAAGATTGGGTTAAAAAATATGTGCTGAGATTTCAGGAAACTCGTAGTTTTTTGGAAGCTTGGCATCCCCTTTACATGATAGTGGTTTCCGCCGGTCTCTGCTTAGGGCTACATCAATAGGAAACAAACCATAGAAATAGAACTTGGAACTACTTTATTGTGTCAAGTTTAAAAGAGCTAGCACAAACCGTGTTTGATTTAGAGTTCCAACTACATGTATCCATATAGGAGAAAACAGAGTGAAAGATAAAATTTTAAACTGTTACTGCCATCGAACGGTTTAACCTAGAAGAACGAAATTATGTGAGCCTAGTGGGACTGGCGTACTGATCATTACCTGAAAGTGTCATCAAGATTGGGTGAAAAAATGTGTGCTGAGATTTCAGGAAACTCGTAGTATTTTGGAAGCTTGGCAACCCATTTCCATGAAAGTGATTTGCGGTGGTCTCTGCTTAGGGCTACATCAATAGGAAACAAACCATAGAGGTAGAACTTGGAACTATTTATTGTGTCAAGTTTCAAAGAGCTAGCACAAAACGTGTTTGATTTAGAGTTCCAACTACATGTATCCATATAGGAAAAAACAGAGTGAAACCTAAAAATTTAAACTGTTACTGCCAATGAACGGTTTAACCTAGAAGAACGAAATTTGGTGAGCCAAGTGGGATTGGGGTACTGATCATTACCTGAAAGTGTCATGAATATTGGGTGAAAAAATGTGTGCTGAGATTTCAGGAAACTCGTAGTTTTTTGGAAGCTTTCAACCCCTTTCCATGAAAGTGATTGGCGGTGGTTTCTGCTTAGGGCAACATCAATAGGAAACAAACCATAGAGATAGAACTTGAAACTACTTTATTGTGTCAAGTTTCAGAGAGCTAGCACAAACCGTGTTTGATTTAGAGTTCCAAATACATGTATCCATATAGGATAAAACAGATTGAAACCTAAAAATTTAAACTGTTACTGCCAATGAACGGTTTAACCTAGAAGAACAAAATTTGGGGAGCCAAGTGGGATTGGGGTACTGATCATTACCTGAAAGTGTCATGAATATTGGGTGAAAAAATGTGTGCTGAGATTTCAGGAAACTCGTAGTTTTTTGGAAGCTTTCAACCCCTTTCCATGAAAGTGATTTGCGGTGGTCTCTGCTTAGGGCAACATCAATAGGAAACAAACCATAGAGATAGAACTTGGAACTACTTTATTGTGTCAAGTTTCAAAGTGCTAGCACAAACCGTGTTTGATTTAGAGTTCCAACTACATGTATCCATATAGGAGAAAACAGAGTGAAACCTAAAAATTTAAACTGTTACTGCCAATGAACGGTTTAACCTAGAAGAACGAAATTTGGTGAGCCAAGTGGGATTGGGGTACTGATCATTACCTGAAAGTGTCAGCAAGATTGGGTGAAAAAATGTGGGCTGAGATTTCAGGAATCTCGTAGTTTTTTGGAAGCTTGGCAACCCCTTTCCATGAAAGTGATTTGCGCCGGTCTCTGATTAGGGTTACATCAATAGGAAACAAACCAAAGAGATAGAACTTGGAACTACTTTATTGTGTCAAGTTTCAAAGAGCTAGCACAAACCGTGTTTGATTTAGAGTTCCAACTACATGTATCCATATTGGAGAAAACAGAGTGAAACCTAAAAATTAAAACTGTTACTCCCATCGAACGGTTTAACCTGGAAGAAAGAAATTTGCTGAGCC
Organism: Spermophilus citellus; assembly: GCF_964194105.1. Lineage (NCBI taxonomy): Eukaryota > Metazoa > Chordata > Mammalia > Rodentia > Sciuridae > Spermophilus > Spermophilus citellus. The sequence continues at coordinate 16,821,066 of NC_138192.1, read as the reverse complement.
AAGTGGATTTGGGGTACTGATCATTACCTGAAAGTGTCATCAAGATTGGGTGAAAAAATGTGTGCTGAGATTTCAGGAAACTCTTACTTTTTTGGTAGCTTGGCAACCCCTGTCCATGAAAGTGATTTGGGCCGGTCTCTGCTTAGGGCTACATCAATAGGAAAAAAACCATAGAGACAGAACTTTGAACTACTCTATTGTGTCAAGTTTCAAAGAGCTAGCACAAACCGTGTTTGATTTAGAGTTCCTACAACATGTATCCATTAGGAGAAAACAGAGTGAAACCTAAAAATTAAAACTGTTACTGCCATCGAACGGTTTAACCTAGAAGAACGAAATTTGGTGAGCCATGTGGGATTGGGGTACTGATCATTACCTGAAAGTGTCATCAAGATTGGTTGAAAAAATGTGTGCTTATATTTCAGGAAACTCGTAGTTTTTTGGAAGCTTGGCAACCCTTTTCCAAGAAAGTGATTTGCGCCAGTATCTGCTTAGGGCTACATCAATAGGAAACAAACCATAGAGATAGAACTTGGAACTACTTTATTGTGTCAAGTTTCAAAGAGCTAGCACAAACCGTGTTTGATTTAGAGTTCCAACTACATGTATCCATATAGGAGAAAACAGAGTGAAACCTAAAAATTAAAACTGTTACTGCCAACGAACTGTTTAACCTAGAAGAAAGAAATTTGGTGAGCCAAGTGGCATTCGGGTACTGATCCTTACCTGATAGTGTCATCAAGATTGGGTGAAAAAATGTGTGCTGAGATTTCAGGAAACTCGTAGTATTTTGGAAGCTTGGCAACTCATTTCCATGAAAGTGATTTGCGGTGGTCTCTGCTTAGGGCTACATCAATAGGAAACAAACCATAGAGGTAGAACTTGGAACTACTTTATTGTGCCAAGTTTCAAAGAGCTAGCACAAACCGTGTTTGATTTAGAGTTCCAACTACATGTATCCATATAGGATAAAACAGATTGAAACCTAAAAATTTAAACTGTTACTTCCAATGAACGGTTTAACCTAGAAGAACGAAATTTGGTGAGCCAAGTGGGATTGGGGTACTGATCATTACCTGAAAGTGTCAGCAAGATTGGGTGAAAAAATGTGGGCTGAGATTTCAGGAATCTCGTAGTTTTTTGGAAGCTTGGCAACCCCTTTCCATGAAAGTGATTTGCGCTGGTCTCTGCTTAGGGCTACATCAATAGGAAACAAACCATCGAGGTAGAACTTGGAACTACTTTATTGTGCCAAGTTTCAAAGAGCTAGCACAAACCGTGTTTGATTTAGAGTTCCTACAACATGTATCCATTAGGAGAAAACAGAGTGAAACCTAAAAATTTAAACTGTTACTGCCAATGAAAGGTTTAACCTAGAAGCACGAAATTTGGTGAGCCAAGTGGGATTGGGTACTGATCATTACCTGAAAGTGTCATGAATATTGGGTGAAAAAATGTGTGCTGAGATTTCAGGAAACTCGTAGTTTTTTGGAAGCTTTCAACCCCTTTCCATGAAAGTGATTGGCGGTGGTCTCTGCTTAGGGCAACATCAATAGGAAACAAACCATAGAGATAGAACTTGGAACTACTTTATTGTGTCAAGTTTCAAAGAGCTAGCACAAACCGTGTTTGATTTAGAGTTCCAACTACATGTATCCATATAGGATAAAACAGATTGAAACCTAAAAATTTAAACTGTTACTTCCAATGAACGGTTTAACCTAGAAGAACGAAATTTGGTGAGCCAAGTGGGATTGGGGTTCTGATCATTACCTGAAAGTGTCATGAATATTGGGTGAAAAAATGTGTGCTGAGATTTCAGGAAACTCGTAGTTTTTTGGAAGCTTTCAACCCCTTTCCATGAAAGTGATTTGCGGTGGTCTCTGCTTAGGGCAACATCAATAGGAAACAAACCATAGAGATAGAACTTGGAACTACTTTATTGTGTCAAGTTTCAAAGAGCTAGCACAAACCGTGTTTGATTTAGAGTTCCAACTGCATGTATCCATATAGGAGAAAACAGAGTGAAACCTAAAAATTTAAACTGTTACTGCCAATGAACGGTTTAACATAGAAGAACGAAATTTGGTGAGCCAAGTGGGATTGGGGTACTGATCATTACCTGAAAGTGTCAGCAAGATTGGGTGAAAAAATGTGGGCTGAGATTTCAGGAATCTCGTAGTTTTTTGGAAGCTTGGCAACCCCTTTCCATGAAAGTGATTTGCGCTGGTCTCTGATTAGGTCTACATCAATAGGAAACAAACCATAGAGATAGAACTTGGAACTACTTTATTGTGTCAAGTTTCAAAGAGCTAGCACAAACCGTGTTTGATTTAGAGTTCCAACTGCATGTATCCATATAGGAGAAAACAGAGTGAAACCTAAAAATTAAAACTGTTACTCCCATCGAACGGTTTAACCTGGAAGAAAGAAATTTGCTGAGCCAAGTGTATTTGGGGTACTGATCATTACCTGAAAGTGTCATCAAGATTGGGTGAAAAAATGTGTACTGAGATTTCAGGAAACTCTTACTTTTTTGGAAGCTTGGTAACCCCTTTCCATGAAAGTGATTTGGGCCGGTCTCTGCTTAGGGCTACATCAATAGGAAAAAAACCATAGAGACAGAACTTTGAACTACTCTATTGTGTCAAGTTTCAAAGAGCTAGCACAAACCGTGTTTGATTTAGAGTTCCTACAACATGTATCCATTAGGAGAAAACAGAGTGAAACGTAAAAATTAAAACTGTTACTGCCATCGAACGGTTTAACCTAGAAAAACGAAATTTGGTGAGCCATGTGGGATTGGGGTACTGATCATTACCTGAAAGTGTCATCAAGATTGGTTGAAAAAATGTGTGCTTTTATTTCAGGAAACTCGTAGTTTTTTGGAAGCTTGGCAACCCCTTTCCATGAAAGTGATTTGCGCCAGTCTCTGCTTAGGGCTACATCAATAGGAAAAAAACCATAGAGACAGAACTTGGAACTACGTTATTGTGTCAAGTTTCAAAGAGCTAGCACAAACCGTGTTTCATTTAGAGTTCCAACTACATGTATCCATATAGGAGAAAACAGAGTGAAACCTAAAAATTTAAAACTGTTACTGCCAACGAATGGTTTAACCTAGAATAACGAAATTTGGTGAGCCAAGTGGGATTGGGGTACTCATCATTACCTGAAAGTGTCATCAATATTGGGTGAAAAAATGTGTGCTGAGATTTCAGGAAACTCGTAGTTTTTTGGAAGCTTGGCAACCCCTTTCCATGAAAGGGATTTGCGCTGGTCTCTGCTTAGGGCTACATCAATAGGAAACAAACCACAGAGATAGAACTTGGAACTACTTTATTGTGTCAAGTTTCAAAGAGCTAGCACAAACCGTGTTTGATTTAGAGTTCCAACTACATGTATCCATATAGGAGAAAACAGAGTGAAACCTAAAAATTTAAACTGTTACTGCCAATGAACGGTTTAACCTAGAAGAACGAAATTTGGTGAGCCAAGTGGGATTGGAGTACTGATCATTACCTGAAAGTGTCATGAATATTGGGTGAAAAAATGTGTGCTGAGATTTCAGGAAACTCGTAGTTTTTTGGAAGCTTTCAACCCCTTTCCATGAAAGTGATTGGCGGTGGTCTCTGCTTAGGGCAACATCAATAGGAAACAAACCAGAGAGATAGAACTTGGAACTACTTTATTGTGTCAAGTTTCCAAGAGCTAGCACAAACCGTGTTGGATTTAGAGTTCCAACTACATGTATCCATATAGGATAAAACAGAGTGAAACCTAAAAATTTAAACTGTTACTGCCAATGAACGGTTTAACCTAGAAGAACGAAATTTGGTGAGCCAAGTGGGATTGGGGTACTGATCATTACCTGAAAGTGTCATGAATATTGGGTGAAAAAATGTGTGCTGAGATTTCAGGAAACTCGTAGTTTTTTGGAAGCTTTCAACCCCTTTCCATGAAAGTGATTTGCGGTGGTCTCTGCTTAGGGCAACATGAATAGGAAACAAACCATAGAGATAGAACTTGGAACTACTTTATTGTGTCAAGTTTCAAAGAGCTAGCACAAACCGTGTTTTATTTAGAGTTCCAACTACATGTATCCATATAGGAGAAAACAGAGTGAAACCTAAAAATTTAAACTGTTACTGCCAATGAACGGTTTAACCTAGAAGAACGAAATTTGGTGAGCCAAGTGGGATTGGGGTACTGATCATTACCTGAAAGTGTCAGCAAGTTTGGGTGAAAAAATGTGGGCAGAGATTTCAGGAATCTCGTAGTTTTTTGGAAGCTTGGCAACCCCTTTCCATGAAAGTGATTTGCGCCGGTCTCTGATTAGGGCAACATCAATAGGAAACAAACCATAGAGATAGAACTTGGAACTACTTTATTGTGTCAAGTTTCAAAGAGCTAGCACAAACCGTGTTTGATTTAGATTTCCAACTACATGTATCCATATAGGAGAAAACAGAGTGAAACCTAAAAATTAAAACTCTTACTGCCAACGAACGGATTAACCTAGAAGAACGAAATTTGATGAGCAAAGTGGGATTGGGGTAGTGATCATTACCAGAAAGTGTCATCAAGATTGGGTTAAAAAATGTGTGCTGAGATTTCAGGAAACTCGTAGTTTTTTGGAACCTTGGCATCCCCTTTCCATGATAGTGGTTTCCGCCGGTCTCTGCTTAGGGCTAAATCAATAGGAAACAAACCGTAGAAATAGAACTTGGAACTACTTTATTGTGTCAAGTTTCAAAGAGCTAGCACAAACCGTGTTTGATTTAGATTTCCAACTACATGTATCCATATAGGAGAAAACAGAGTGAAACCTAAAAATTTAAACTGTTACTGCCAATGAACGGTTTAACCTAGAAGAACGAAATTTGGTGAGCCAAGTGGGATTGGGGTACTGATCATTACCTGAAAGTGTCAGCAAGATTGGGTGAAAAAATGTGGGCTGAGATTTCAGGAATCTCGTAGTTTTTTGGAAGCTTGGCAACCCCTTTCCATGAAAGTGATTTGCGCCGGTCTCTGATTAGGGCTACATCAATAGGAAACAAACCATAGAGATAGAACTTGGAACTACTTTATTGTGTCAAGTTTCAAAGAGCTAGCACAAACCGTGTTTGATTTAGAGTTCCAACTACATGTATCCATATAGGATAAAACAGATTGAAACCTAAAAATTTAAACTGTTACTTCCAATGAACGGTTTAACCTAGAAGAACGAAATTTGGTGAGCCAAGTGGGATTGGGGTACTGATCATTACCTGAAAGTGTCATGAATATTGGGTGAAAAAATGTGTGCTGAGATTTCAGGAAACTCGTAGTTTTTTGGAAGCTTTCAACCCCTTTCCATGAAAGTGATTTGCGGTGGTCTCTGCTTAGGGCAACATCAATAGGAAACAAACCATAGAGATAGAACTTGGAACTACTTTATTGTGTCAAGTTTCAAAGAGCTAGCAGAAACCGTGTTTGATTTAGAGTTCCAACTGCATGTATCCATATAGGAGAAAACAGAGTGAAACATAAAAATTTAAACTGTTACTGCCAATGAACGGTTTAACATAGAAGAACGAAATTTGGTGAGCCAAGTGGGATTGGGGTACTGATCATTACCTGAAAGTGTCAGCAAGATTGGGTGAAAAAATGTGGGCTGAGATTTCAGGAATCTCGTAGTTTTTTGGAAGCTTGGCAACCCCTTTCCATGAAAGTGATTTGCGCTGGTCTCTGATTAGGGCTACATCAATAGGAAACAAACCATAGAGATAGAACTTGGAACTACTTTATTGTGTCAAGTTTCAAAGAGCTAGCACAAACCGTGTTTGATTTAGAGTTCCAACTGCATGTATCCATATAGGAGAAAACAGAGTGAAACCTAAAAATTAAAACTGTTACTCCCATCGAATGGTTTAACCTGGAAGAAAGAAATTTGCTGAGCCAAGTGGATTTGGGGTACTGATCATTACCTGAAAGTGTCATCAAGATTGGGTGAAAAAATGTGTACTGAGATTTCAGGAAACTCTTACTTTTTTGGAAGCTTGGCAACCCCTTTCCATGAAAGTGATTTGGGCCGGTCTCTGCTTAGGGCTACATCAATAGGAAAAAAACCATAGAGACAGAACTTTGAACTACTCTATTGTGTCAAGTTTCAAAGAGCTAGCACAAACCGTGTTTGATTTAGAGTTCCTACAACATGTATCCATTAGGAGAAAACAGAGTGAAACCTAAAAATTAAAACTGTTACTGCCATCGAACGGTTTAACCTAGAAAAACGAAATTTGGTGAGCCATGTGGGATTGGGGTACTGATCATTACCTGAAAGTGTCATCAAGATTGGTTGAAAAAATGTGTGCTTATATTTCAGGAAACTCGTAGTTTTTTGGAAGCTTGGCAACCCCTTTCCATGAAAGTGATTTGCGCCAGTCTCTGCTTAGGGCTACATCAATAGGAAACAAACCATAGAGACAGAACTTGGAACTACGTTATTGTGTCAAGTTTCAAAGAGCTAGCACAAACCGTGTTTCATTTAGAGTTCCAACTACATGTATCCATATAGGAGAAAACAGAGTGAAACCTAAAAATTTAAACTGTTACTGCCAATGAACGGTTTAACCTAGAAGAACGAAATTTGGTGAGCCAAGTGGGATTGGGGTACTGATCATTACCTGAAAGTGTCAGCAAGATTGGGTGAAAAAATGTGGGCTGAGATTTCAGGAATCTCGTAGTTTTTTGGAAGCTTGGCAACCCCTTTCCATGAAAGTGATTTGCGCCGGTCTCTGATTAGGGCTACATCAATAGGAAACAAACCATAGAGATAGAACTTGGAACTACTTTATTGTGTCAAGTTTCAAAGAGCTAGCACAAACCGTGTTTGATTTAGAGTTCCAACTACATGTATCCATATAGGATAAAACAGATTGAAACCTAAAAATTTAAACTGTTACTTCCAATGAACGGTTTAACCTAGAAGAACGAAATTTGGTGAGCCAAGTGGGATTGGGGTACTGATCATTACCTGAAAGTGTCATGAATATTGGGTGAAAAAATGTGTGCTGAGATTTCAGGAAACTCGTAGTTTTTTGGAAGCTTTCAACCCCTTTCCATGAAAGTGATTTGCGGTGGTCTCTGCTTAGGGCAACATCAATAGGAAACAAACCATAGAGATAGAACTTGGAACTACTTTATTGTGTCAAGTTTCAAAGAGCTAGCACAAACCGTGTTTGATTTAGAGTTCCAACTGCATGTATCCATATAGGAGAAAACAGAGTGAAACATAAAAATTTAAACTGTTACTGCCAATGAACGGTTTAACATAGAAGAACGAAATTTGGTGAGCCAAGTGGGATTGGGGTACTGATCATTACCTGAAAGTGTCAGCAAGATTGGGTGAAAAAATGTGGGCTGAGATTTCAGGAATCTCGTAGTTTTTTGGAAGCTTGGCAACCCCTTTCCATGAAAGTGATTTGCGCTGGTCTCTGATTAGGGCTACATCAATAGGAAACAAACCATAGAGATAGAACTTGGAACTACTTTATTGTGTCAAGTTTCAAAGAGCTAGCACAAACCGTGTTTGATTTAGAGTTCCAACTGCATGTATCCATATAGGAGAAAACAGAGTGAAACCTAAAAATTAAAACTGTTACTCCCATCGAACGGTTTAACCTGGAAGAAAGAAATTTGCTGAGCCAAGTGGATTTGGGGTACTGATCATTACCTGAAAGTGTCATCAAGATTGGGTGAAAAAATGTGTACTGAGATTTCAGGAAACTCTTACTTTTTTGGAAGCTTGGCAACCCCTTTCCATGAAAGTGATTTGGGCCGGTCTCTGCTTAGGGCTACATCAATAGGAAAAAAACCATAGAGACAGAACTTTGAACTACTCTATTGTGTCAAGTTTCAAAGAGCTAGCACAAACCGTGTTTGATTTAGAGTTCCTACAACATGTATCCATTAGGAGAAAACAGAGTGAAACCTAAAAATTAAAACTGTTACTGCCATCGAACGGTTTAACCTAGAAAAACGAAATTTGGTGAGCCATGTGGGATTGGGGTACTGATCATTACCTGAAAGTGTCATCAAGATTGGTTGAAAAAATGTGTGCTTATATTTCAGGAAACTCGTAGTTTTTTGGAAGCTTGGCAACCCCTTTCCATGAAAGTGATTTGCGCCAGTCTCTGCTTAGGGCTACATCAATAGGAAACAAACCATAGAGACAGAACTTGGAACTACGTTATTGTGTCAAGTTTCAAAGAGCTAGCACAAACCGTGTTTCATTTAGAGTTCCAACTACATGTATCCATATAGGAGAAAACAGAGTGAAACCTAAAAATTTAAAACTGTTACTGCCAACGAATGGTTTAACCTAGAATAACGAAATTTGGTGAGCCAAGTGGGATTGGGGTACTCATCATTACCTGAAAGTGTCATCAATATTGGGTGAAAAAATGTGTGCTGAGATTTCAGGAAACTCGTAGTTTTTTGGAAGCTTGGCAACCCCTTTCCATGAAAGGGATTTGCGCTGGTCTCTGCTTAGGGCTACCTCAATAGGAAACAAACCACAAAGATAGAACTTGGAACTACTTTATTGTGTCAAGTTTCAAAGAGCTAGCACAAACCGTGTTTGATTTAGAGTTCCAACTACATGTATCCATATTGGAGAAAACAGAGTGAAACCTAAAAATTTAAACTGTTACTGCCAATGAACGGTTTAACCTAGAAGAACGAAATTTGGTGAGCCAAGTGGGATTGGGGTACTGATCATTACCTGAAAGTGTCATGAATATTGGGTGAAAAAATGTGTGCTGAGATTTCAGGAAACTCGTAGTTTTTTGGAAGCTTTCAACCCCTTTCCATGAAAGTGATTGGCGGTGGTCTCTGCTTAGGGCAACATCAATAGGAAACAAACCAGAGAGATAGAACTTGGAACTACTTTATTGTGTCAAGTTTCCAAGAGCTAGCACAAACCGTGTTGGATTTAGAGTTCCAACTACATGTATCCATATAGGATAAAACAGATTGAAACCTAAAAATTTAAACTGTTACTGCCAATGAACGGTTTAACCTAGAAGAACGAAATTTGGTGAGCCAAGTGGGATTGGGGTACTGATCATTACCTGAAAGTGTCATGAATATTGGGTGAAAAAATGTGTGCTGAGATTTCAGGAAACTCGTAGTTTTTTGGAAGCTTTCAACCCCTTTCCATGAAAGTGATTTGCGGTGGTCTCTGCTTAGGGCAACATGAATAGGAAACAAACCATAGAGATAGAACTTGGAACTACTTTATTGTGTCAAGTTTCAAAGAGCTAGCACAAACCGTGTTTTATTTAGAGTTCCAACTACATGTATCCATATAGGAGAAAACAGAGTGAAACCTAAAAATTTAAACTGTTACTGCCAATGAACGGTTTAACCTAGAAGAACGAAATTTGGTGAGCCAAGTGGGATTGGGGTACTGATCATTACCTGAAAGTGTCAGCAAGTTTGGGTGAAAAAATGTGGGCTGAGATTTCAGGAATCTCGTAGTTTTTTGGAAGCTTGGCAACCCCTTTCCATGAAAGTGATTTGCGCCGGTCTCTGATTAGGGCAACATCAATAGGAAACAAACCATAGAGATAGAACTTGGAACTACTTTACTGTGTCAAGTTTCAAAGAGCTAGCACAAACCGTGTTTGATTTAGATTTCCAACTACATGTATCCATATAGGAGAAAACAGAGTGAAACCTAAAAATTAAAACTGTTACTGCCAACGAACGGATTAACCTAGAAGAACGAAATTTGATGAGCAAAGTGGGATTGGGGTAGTGATCATTACCAGAAAGTGTCATCAAGATTGGGTTGAAAAATGTGTGCTGAGATTTCAGGAAACTCGTAGTTTTTTGGAACCTTGGCATCCCCTTTCCATGATAGTGGTTTCCGCCGGTCTCTGCTTAGGGCTAAATCAATAGGAAACAAACCGTAGAAATAGAACTTGGAACTACTTTATTGTGTCAAGTTTCAAAGAGCTAGCACAAACCGTGTTTGATTTAGAGTTCCAACTACATGTATCCATATTGGAGAAAACAGATTGAAACCTAAAAATTAAAACTGTTCTCCCATCGAACGGTTTAACCTGGAAGAAAGAAATTTGCTGAGCCAAGTGGATTTGGGGTACTGATCATTACCTGAAAGTGTCATCAAGATTGGGTGAAAAAATGTGTGCTGAGATTTCAGGAAACTCTTACTTTTTTGGAAGCTTGGCAACCCCTTTCCATGAAAGTGATTTGGGCCGGTCTCTGCTTAGGGCTACATCAATAGGAAAAAAAACATAGAGACAGAACTTTGAACTACTCTATTGTGTCAAGTTTCAAAGAGCTAGCACAAACCGTGTTTGATTTAGAGTTCCTAAAACATGTATCCATTAGGAGAAAACAGAGTGAAACCTAAAAATTAAAACTGTTACTTCCATCGAACGGTTTAACCTAGAAGAACGAAATTTGGTGAGCCATGTGGGATTGGGGTACTGATCATTACCTGAAAGTGTCATCAAGATTGGTAGAAAAAATGTGTGCTTATATTTCAGGAAACTCGTAGTTTTTTGGAAGCTTGGCAACCCTTTTCCAAGAAAGTGATTTGCGCCAGTATCTGCTTAGGGCTACATCAATAGGAAACAAACCATAGAGATGCCAAGTGGCATTCGGGTACTGATCCTTACCTGAAAGTGTCATCAAGATTGGGTGAAAAAATGTGTGCTGAGATTTCAGGAAACTCGTAGTATTTTGGAAGCTTGGCAACCCACTTCCATGAAAGTGATTTGCGGTGGTCTCTGCTTAGGGCTACATCAATAGGAAACAAACCATAGAGGTAGAACTTGGAACTACTTTATTGTGTAAACTTTCAAAGAGCTAGCACAAACCGTGTTTGATTTAGAGTTCCAACTACATGTATCCATACAGGAGAAAACAGAGTGAAATCTAAAAATTAAAACTGTTACTGCCAACGAACGGATTAACCTAAAAGAACGAAATTTGGTGAGCCAAGTGGGATTGGGGTACTGATCATTACCAGAAAGTGTCATCAAGATTGGGTTAAAAAATATGTGCTGAGATTTCAGGAAACTCGTAGTTTTTTGGAAGCTTGGCATCCCCTTTACATGATAGTGGTTTCCGCCGGTCTCTGCTTAGGGCTACATCAATAGGAAACAAACCATAGAAATAGAACTTGGAACTACTTTATTGTGTCAAGTTTAAAAGAGCTAGCACAAACCGTGTTTGATTTAGAGTTCCAACTACATGTATCCATATAGGAGAAAACAGAGTGAAAGATAAAATTTTAAACTGTTACTGCCATCGAACGGTTTAACCTAGAAGAACGAAATTATGTGAGCCTAGTGGGACTGGCGTACTGATCATTACCTGAAAGTGTCATGAATATTGGGTGAAAAAATGTGTGCTGAGATTTCAGGAAACTCGTAGTATTTTGGAAGCTTGGCAACCCATTTCCATGAAAGTGATTTGCGGTGGTCTCTGCTTAGGGCTACATCAATAGGAAACAAACCATAGAGGTAGAACTTGGAACTATTTATTGTGTCAAGTTTCAAAGAGCTAGCACAAAACGTGTTTGATTTAGAGTTCCAACTACATGTATCCATATAGGAAAAAACAGAGTGAAACCTAAAAATTTAAACTGTTACTGCCAATGAACGGTTTAACCTAGAAGAACGAAATTTGGTGAGCCAAGTGGGATTGGGGTACTGATCATTACCTGAAAGTGTCATGAATATTGGGTGAAAAAATGTGTGCTGAGATTTCAGGAAACTCGTAGTTTTTTGGAAGCTTTCAACCCCTTTCCATGAAAGTGATTGGCGGTGGTCTCTGCTTAGGGCAACATCAATAGGAAACAAACCATAGAGATAGAACTTGAAACTACTTTATTGTGTCAAGTTTCAAAGAGCTAGCACAAACCGTGTTTGATTTAGAGTTCCAAATACATGTATCCATATAGGATAAAACAGATTGAAACCTAAAAATTTAAACTGTTACTGCCAATGAACGGTTTAACCTAGAAGAACGAAATTTGGGGAGCCAAGTGGGATTGGGGTACTGATCATTACCTGAAAGTGTCATGAATATTGGGTGAAAAAATGTGTGCTGAGATTTCAGGAAACTCGTAGTTTTTTGGAAGCTTTCAACCCCTTTCCATGAAAGTGATTTGCGCTGGTCTCTGCTTAGGGCAACATCAATAGGAAACAAACCATAGAGATAGAACTTGGAACTACTTTATTGTGTCAAGTTTCAAAGAGCTAGCACAAACCGTGTTTGATTTAGAGTTCCAACTACATGTATCCATATAGGAGAAAACAGAGTGAAACCTAAAAATTTAAACTGTCACTGCCAATGAACGGTTTAACCTAGAAGAACGAAATTTGGTGAGCCAAGTGGGATTGGGGTACTGATCATTACCTGAAAGTGTCAGCAAGATTGGGTGAAAAAATGTGGGCTGAGATTTCAGGAATCTCGTAGTTTTTTGGAAGCTTGGCAACCCCTTTCCATGAAAGTGATTTGCGCCGGTCTCTGATTAGGGTTACATCAATAGGAAACAAACCAAAGAGATAGAACTTGGAACTACTTTATTGTGTCAAGTTTCAAAGAGCTAGCACAAACCGTGTTTGATTTAGAGTTCCAACTACATGTATCCATATTGGAGAAAACAGAGTGAAACCTAAAAATTAAAACTGTTACTCCCATCGAACGGTTTAACCTGGAAGAAAGAAATTTGCTGAGCCAAGTGGATTTGGGGTACTGATCATTACCTGAAAGTGTCATCAAGATTGGGTGAAAAAATGTGTGCTGAGATTTCAGGAAACTCTTACTTTTTTGGTAGCTTGGCAACCCCTGTCCATGAAAGTGATTTGGGCCGGTCTCTGCTTAGGGCTACATCAATAGGAAAAAAACCATAGAGACAGAACTTTGAACTACTCTATTGTGTCAAGTTTCAAAGTGCTAGCACAAACCGTGTTTGATTTAGAGTTCCTACAACATGTATCCATTAGGAGAAAACAGAGTGAAACCTAAAAATTAAAACTGTTACTGCCATCGAACGGTTTAACCTAGAAGAACGAAATTTGGTGAGCCATGTGGGATTGGGGTACTGATCATTACCTGAAAGTGTCATCAAGATTGGTTGAAAAAATGTGTGCTTATATTTCAGGAAACTCGTAGTTTTTTGGAAGCTTGGCAACCCTTTTCCAAGAAAGTGATTTGCGCCAGTATCTGCTTAGGGCTACATCAATAGGAAACAAACCATAGAGATAGAACTTGGAACTACTTTATTGTGTCAAGTTTCAAAGAGCTAGCACAAACCGTGTTTGATTTAGAGTTCCAAATACATGTATCCATATAGGAGAAAACAGAGTGAAACCTAAAAATTAAAACTGTTACTGCCAACGAACTGTTTAACCTAGAAGAAAGAAATTTGGTGAGCCAAGTGGCATTCGGGTACTGATCCTTACCTGATAGTGTCATCAAGATTGGGTGAAAAAATGTGTGCTGAGATTTCAGGAAACTCGTAGTATTTTGGAAGCTTGGCAACCCTTTTCCATGAAAGTGATTTGCGGTGGTCTCTGCTTAGGGCTACATCAATAGGAAACAAACCATAGAGGTAGAACTTGGAACTACTTTATTGTGCCAAGTTTCAAAGAGCTAGCACAAACCATGTTTGATTTAGAGTTCCAACTACATGTATCCATATAGGATAAAACAGATTGAAACCTAAAAATTTAAACTGTTACTTCCAATGAACGGTTTAACCTAGAAGAACGAAATTTGGTGAGCCAAGTGGGATTGGGGTACTGATCATTACCTGAAAGTGTCATGAATATTGGGTGAAAAAATGTGTGCTGAGATTTCAGGAAACTCGTAGTTTTTTGGAAGCTTTCAACCCCTTTCCATGAAAGTGATTGGCGGTGGTGTCTGCTTAGGGCTACATCAATAGGAAAAAAACCATAGAGACAGAACTTTGAACTACTCTATTGTGTCAAGTTTCAAAGAGCTAGCACAAACCGTGTTTGATTTAGAGTTCCTACAACATGTATCCATTAGGAGAAAACAGAGTGAAACCTAAAAATTAAAACTGTTACTGCCATCGAACGGTTTAACCTAGAAAAACGAAATTTGGTGAGCCATGTGGGATTGGGGTACTGATCATTACCTGAAAGTGTCATCAAGATTGGTTGAAAAAATGTGTGCTTATATTTCAGGAAACTCGTAGTTTTTTGGAAGCTTGGCAACCCCTTTCCATGAAAGTGATTTGCGCCAGTCTCTGCTTAGGGCTACATCAATAGGAAACAAACCATAGAGACAGAACTTGGAACTACGTTATTGTGTCAAGTTTCAAAGAGCTAGCACAAACCGTGTTTCATTTAGAGTTCCAACTACATGTATCCATATAGGAGAAAACAGAGTGAAACCTAAAAATTTAAACTGTTACTGCCAATGAACGGTTTAACCTAGAAGAACGAAATTTGGTGAGCCAAGTGGGATTGGGGTACTGATCATTACCTGAAAGTGTCAGCAAGATTGGGTGAAAAAATGTGGGCTGAGATTTCAGGAATCTCGTAGTTTTTTGGAAGCTTGGCAACCCCTTTCCATGAAAGTGATTTGCGCCGGTCTCTGATTAGGGCTACATCAATAGGAAACAAACCATAGAGATAGAACTTGGAACTACTTTATTGTGTCAAGTTTCAAAGAGCTAGCACAAACCGTGTTTGATTTAGAGTTCCAACTACATGTATCCATATAGGATAAAACAGATTGAAACCTAAAAATTTAAACTGTTACTTCCAATGAACGGTTTAACCTAGAAGAACGAAATTTGGTGAGCCAAGTGGGATTGGGGTACTGATCATTACCTGAAAGTGTCATGAATATTGGGTGAAAAAATGTGTGCTGAGATTTCAGGAAACTCGTAGTTTTTTGGAAGCTTTCAACCCCTTTCCATGAAAGTGATTTGCGGTGGTCTCTGCTTAGGGCAACATCAATAGGAAACAAACCATAGAGATAGAACTTGGAACTACTTTATTGTGTCAAGTTTCAAAGAGCTAGCACAAACCGTGTTTGATTTAGAGTTCCAACTGCATGTATCCATATAGGAGAAAACAGAGTGAAACATAAAAATTTAAACTGTTACTGCCAATGAACGGTTTAACATAGAAGAACGAAATTTGGTGAGCCAAGTGGGATTGGGGTACTGATCATTACCTGAAAGTGTCAGCAAGATTGGGTGAAAAAATGTGGGCTGAGATTTCAGGAATCTCGTAGTTTTTTGGAAGCTTGGCAACCCCTTTCCATGAAAGTGATTTGCGCTGGTCTCTGATTAGGGCTACATCAATAGGAAACAAACCATAGAGATAGAACTTGGAACTACTTTATTGTGTCAAGTTTCAAAGAGCTAGCACAAACCGTGTTTGATTTAGAGTTCCAACTGCATGTATCCATATAGGAGAAAACAGAGTGAAACCTAAAAATTAAAACTGTTACTCCCATCGAACGGTTTAACCTGGAAGAAAGAAATTTGCTGAGCCAAGTGGATTTGGGGTACTGATCATTACCTGAAAGTGTCATCAAGATTGGGTGAAAAAATGTGTACTGAGATTTCAGGAAACTCTTACTTTTTTGGAAGCTTGGCAACCCCTTTCCATGAAAGTGATTTGGGCCGGTCTCTGCTTAGGGCTACATCAATAGGAAAAAAACCATAGAGACAGAACTTTGAACTACTCTATTGTGTCAAGTTTCAAAGAGCTAGCACAAACCGTGTTTGATTTAGAGTTCCTACAACATGTATCCATTAGGAGAAAACAGAGTGAAACCTAAAAATTAAAACTGTTACTGCCATCGAACGGTTTAACCTAGAAAAACGAAATTTGGTGAGCCATGTGGGATTGGGGTACTGATCATTACCTGAAAGTGTCATCAAGATTGGTTGAAAAAATGTGTGCTTATATTTCAGGAAACTCGTAGTTTTTTGGAAGCTTGGCAACCCCTTTCCATGAAAGTGATTTGCGCCAGTCTCTGCTTAGGGCTACATCAATAGGAAACAAACCATAGAGACAGAACTTGGAACTACGTTATTGTGTCAAGTTTCAAAGAGCTAGCACAAACCGTGTTTCATTTAGAGTTCCAACTACATGTATCCATATAGGAGAAAACAGAGTGAAACCTAAAAATTTAAAACTGTTACTGCCAACGAATGGTTTAACCTAGAATAACGAAATTTGGTGAGCCAAGTGGGATTGGGGTACTCATCATTACCTGAAAGTGTCATCAATATTGGGTGAAAAAATGTGTGCTGAGATTTCAGGAAACTCGTAGTTTTTTGGAAGCTTGGCAACCCCTTTCCATGAAAGGGATTTGCGCTGGTCTCTGCTTAGGGCTACCTCAATAGGAAACAAACCACAAAGATAGAACTTGGAACTACTTTATTGTGTCAAGTTTCAAAGAGCTAGCACAAACCGTGTTTGATTTAGAGTTCCAACTACATGTATCCATATTGGAGAAAACAGAGTGAAACCTAAAAATTTAAACTGTTACTGCCAATGAACGGTTTAACCTAGAAGAACGAAATTTGGTGAGCCAAGTGGGATTGGGGTACTGATCATTACCTGAAAGTGTCATGAATATTGGGTGAAAAAATGTGTGCTGAGATTTCAGGAAACTCGTAGTTTTTTGGAAGCTTTCAACCCCTTTCCATGAAAGTGATTGGCGGTGGTCTCTGCTTAGGGCAACATCAATAGGAAACAAACCAGAGAGATAGAACTTGGAACTACTTTATTGTGTCAAGTTTCCAAGAGCTAGCACAAACCGTGTTGGATTTAGAGTTCCAACTACATGTATCCATATAGGATAAAACAGATTGAAACCTAAAAATTTAAACTGTTACTGCCAATGAACGGTTTAACCTAGAAGAACGAAATTTGGTGAGCCAAGTGGGATTGGGGTACTGATCATTACCTGAAAGTGTCATGAATATTGGGTGAAAAAATGTGTGCTGAGATTTCAGGAAACTCGTAGTTTTTTGGAAGCTTTCAACCCCTTTCCATGAAAGTGATTTGCGGTGGTCTCTGCTTAGGGCAACATGAATAGGAAACAAACCATAGAGATAGAACTTGGAACTACTTTATTGTGTCAAGTTTCAAAGAGCTAGCACAAACCGTGTTTTATTTAGAGTTCCAACTACATGTATCCATATAGGAGAAAACAGAGTGAAACCTAAAAATTTAAACTGTTACTGCCAATGAACGGTTTAACCTAGAAGAACGAAATTTGGTGAGCCAAGTGGGATTGGGGTACTGATCATTACCTGAAAGTGTCAGCAAGTTTGGGTGAAAAAATGTGGGCTGAGATTTCAGGAATCTCGTAGTTTTTTGGAAGCTTGGCAACCCCTTTCCATGAAAGTGATTTGCGCCGGTCTCTGATTAGGGCAACATCAATAGGAAACAAACCATAGAGATAGAACTTGGAACTACTTTACTGTGTCAAGTTTCAAAGAGCTAGCACAAACCGTGTTTGATTTAGATTTCCAACTACATGTATCCATATAGGAGAAAACAGAGTGAAACCTAAAAATTAAAACTGTTACTGCCAACGAACGGATTAACCTAGAAGAACGAAATTTGATGAGCAAAGTGGGATTGGGGTAGTGATCATTACCAGAAAGTGTCATCAAGATTGGGTTGAAAAATGTGTGCTGAGATTTCAGGAAACTCGTAGTTTTTTGGAACCTTGGCATCCCCTTTCCATGATAGTGGTTTCCGCCGGTCTCTGCTTAGGGCTAAATCAATAGGAAACAAACCGTAGAAATAGAACTTGGAACTACTTTATTGTGTCAAGTTTCAAAGAGCTAGCACAAACCGTGTTTGATTTAGAGTTCCAACTACATGTATCCATATTGGAGAAAACAGATTGAAACCTAAAAATTAAAACTGTTCTCCCATCGAACGGTTTAACCTGGAAGAAAGAAATTTGCTGAGCCAAGTGGATTTGGGGTACTGATCATTACCTGAAAGTGTCATCAAGATTGGGTGAAAAAATGTGTGCTGAGATTTCAGGAAACTCTTACTTTTTTGGAAGCTTGGCAACCCCTTTCCATGAAAGTGATTTGGGCCGGTCTCTGCTTAGGGCTACATCAATAGGAAAAAAAACATAGAGACAGAACTTTGAACTACTCTATTGTGTCAAGTTTCAAAGAGCTAGCACAAACCGTGTTTGATTTAGAGTTCCTAAAACATGTATCCATTAGGAGAAAACAGAGTGAAACCTAAAAATTAAAACTGTTACTTCCATCGAACGGTTTAACCTAGAAGAACGAAATTTGGTGAGCCATGTGGGATTGGGGTACTGATCATTACCTGAAAGTGTCATCAAGATTGGTAGAAAAAATGTGTGCTTATATTTCAGGAAACTCGTAGTTTTTTGGAAGCTTGGCAACCCTTTTCCAAGAAAGTGATTTGCGCCAGTATCTGCTTAGGGCTACATCAATAGGAAACAAACCATAGAGATGCCAAGTGGCATTCGGGTACTGATCCTTACCTGAAAGTGTCATCAAGATTGGGTGAAAAAATGTGTGCTGAGATTTCAGGAAACTCGTAGTATTTTGGAAGCTTGGCAACCCACTTCCATGAAAGTGATTTGCGGTGGTCTCTGCTTAGGGCTACATCAATAGGAAACAAACCATAGAGGTAGAACTTGGAACTACTTTATTGTGTAAACTTTCAAAGAGCTAGCACAAACCGTGTTTGATTTAGAGTTCCAACTACATGTATCCATACAGGAGAAAACAGAGTGAAATCTAAAAATTAAAACTGTTACTGCCAACGAACGGATTAACCTAAAAGAACGAAATTTGGTGAGCCAAGTGGGATTGGGGTACTGATCATTACCAGAAAGTGTCATCAAGATTGGGTTAAAAAATATGTGCTGAGATTTCAGGAAACTCGTAGTTTTTTGGAAGCTTGGCATCCCCTTTACATGATAGTGGTTTCCGCCGGTCTCTGCTTAGGGCTACATCAATAGGAAACAAACCATAGAAATAGAACTTGGAACTACTTTATTGTGTCAAGTTTAAAAGAGCTAGCACAAACCGTGTTTGATTTAGAGTTCCAACTACATGTATCCATATAGGAGAAAACAGAGTGAAAGATAAAATTTTAAACTGTTACTGCCATCGAACGGTTTAACCTAGAAGAACGAAATTATGTGAGCCTAGTGGGACTGGCGTACTGATCATTACCTGAAAGTGTCATGAATATTGGGTGAAAAAATGTGTGCTGAGATTTCAGGAAACTCGTAGTATTTTGGAAGCTTGGCAACCCATTTCCATGAAAGTGATTTGCGGTGGTCTCTGCTTAGGGCTACATCAATAGGAAACAAACCATAGAGGTAGAACTTGGAACTATTTATTGTGTCAAGTTTCAAAGAGCTAGCACAAAACGTGTTTGATTTAGAGTTCCAACTACATGTATCCATATAGGAAAAAACAGAGTGAAACCTAAAAATTTAAACTGTTACTGCCAATGAACGGTTTAACCTAGAAGAACGAAATTTGGTGAGCCAAGTGGGATTGGGGTACTGATCATTACCTGAAAGTGTCATGAATATTGGGTGAAAAAATGTGTGCTGAGATTTCAGGAAACTCGTAGTTTTTTGGAAGCTTTCAACCCCTTTCCATGAAAGTGATTGGCGGTGGTCTCTGCTTAGGGCAACATCAATAGGAAACAAACCATAGAGATAGAACTTGAAACTACTTTATTGTGTCAAGTTTCAAAGAGCTAGCACAAACCGTGTTTGATTTAGAGTTCCAAATACATGTATCCATATAGGATAAAACAGATTGAAACCTAAAAATTTAAACTGTTACTGCCAATGAACGGTTTAACCTAGAAGAACGAAATTTGGGGAGCCAAGTGGGATTGGGGTACTGATCATTACCTGAAAGTGTCATGAATATTGGGTGAAAAAATGTGTGCTGAGATTTCAGGAAACTCGTAGTTTTTTGGAAGCTTTCAACCCCTTTCCATGAAAGTGATTTGCGCTGGTCTCTGCTTAGGGCAACATCAATAGGAAACAAACCATAGAGATAGAACTTGGAACTACTTTATTGTGTCAAGTTTCAAAGAGCTAGCACAAACCGTGTTTGATTTAGAGTTCCAACTACATGTATCCATATAGGAGAAAACAGAGTGAAACCTAAAAATTTAAACTGTCACTGCCAATGAACGGTTTATCCTAGAAGAACGAAATTTGGTGAGCCAAGTGGGATTGGGGTACTGATCATTACCTGAAAGTGTCAGCAAGATTGGGTGAAAAAATGTGGGCTGAGATTTCAGGAATCTCGTAGTTTTTTGGAAGCTTGGCAACCCCTTTCCATGAAAGTGATTTGCGCCGGTCTCTGATTAGGGTTACATCAATAGGAAACAAACCAAAGAGATAGAACTTGGAACTACTTTATTGTGTCAAGTTTCAAAGAGCTAGCACAAACCGTGTTTGATTTAGAGTTCCAACTACATGTATCCATATTGGAGAAAACAGAGTGAAACCTAAAAATTAAAACTGTTACTCCCATCGAACGGTTTAACCTGGAAGAAAGAAATTTGCTGAGCCAAGTGGATTTGGGGTACTGATCATTACCTGAAAGTGTCATCAAGATTGGGTGAAAAAATGTGTGCTGAGATTTCAGGAAACTCTTACTTTTTTGGTAGCTTGGCAACCCCTGTCCATGAAAGTGATTTGGGCCGGTCTCTGCTTAGGGCTACATCAATAGGAAAAAAACCATAGAGACAGAACTTTGAACTACTCTATTGTGTCAAGTTTCAAAGTGCTAGCACAAACCGTGTTTGATTTAGAGTTCCTACAACATGTATCCATTAGGAGAAAACAGAGTGAAACCTAAAAATTAAAACTGTTACTGCCATCGAACGGTTTAACCTAGAAGAACGAAATTTGGTGAGCCATGTGGGATTGGGGTACTGATCATTACCTGAAAGTGTCATCAAGATTGGTTGAAAAAATGTGTGCTTATATTTCAGGAAACTCGTAGTTTTTTGGAAGCTTGGCAACCCTTTTCCAAGAAAGTGATTTGCGCCAGTATCTGCTTAGGGCTACATCAATAGGAAACAAACCATAGAGATAGAACTTGGAACTACTTTATTGTGTCAAGTTTCAAAGAGCTAGCACAAACCGTGTTTGATTTAGAGTTCCAAATACATGTATCCATATAGGAGAAAACAGAGTGAAACCTAAAAATTAAAACTGTTACTGCCAACGAACTGTTTAACCTAGAAGAAAGAAATTTGGTGAGCCAAGTGGCATTCGGGTACTGATCCTTACCTGATAGTGTCATCAAGATTGGGTGAAAAAATGTGTGCTGAGATTTCAGGAAACTCGTAGTATTTTGGAAGCTTGGCAACCCTTTTCCATGAAAGTGATTTGCGGTGGTCTCTGCTTAGGGCTACATCAATAGGAAACAAACCATAGAGGTAGAACTTGGAACTACTTTATTGTGCCAAGTTTCAAAGAGCTAGCACAAACCGTGTTTGATTTAGAGTTCCAACTACATGTATCCATATAGGATAAAACAGATTGAAACCTAAAAATTTAAACTGTTACTTCCAATGAACGGTTTAACCTAGAAGAACGAAATTTGGTGAGCCAAGTGGGATTGGGATACTGATCATTACCTGAAAGTGTCAGCAAGATTGGGTGAAAAAATGTGGGCTGAGATTTCAGGAATCTCGTAGTTTTTTGGAAGCTTGGCAACCCCTTTCCATGAAAGTGATTTGCGCTGGTCTCTGCTTAGGGCTACATCAATAGGAAACAAACCATAGAGGTAGAACTTGGAACTACTTTATTGTGCCAAGTTTCAAAGAGCTAGCACAAACCGTGTTTGATTTAGAGTTCCTACAACATGTATCCATTAGGAGAAAACAGAGTGAAACCTAAAAATTTAAACTGTTACTGCCAATGAAAGGTTTAACCTAGAAGCACGAAATTTGGTGAGCCAAGTGGGATTGGGGTACTGATCATTACCTGAAAGTGTCATGAATATTGGGTGAAAAAATGTGTGCTGAGATTTCAGGAAACTCGTAGTTTTTTGGAAGCTTTCAACCCCTTTCCATGAAAGTGATTGGCGGTGGTGTCTGCTTAGGGCAACATCAATAGGAAACAAACCATAGAGATAGAACTTGGAACTACTTTATTGTGTCAAGTTTCAAAGAGCTAGCACAAACCGTGTTTGATTTAGAGTTCCAACTACATGTATCCATATAGGATAAAACAGATTGAAACCTAAAAATTTAAACTGTTACTTCCAATGAACGGTTTAACCTAGAAGAACGAAATTTGGTGAGCCAAGTGGGATTGGGGTACTGATCATTACCTGAAAGTGTCATGAATATTGGGTGAAAAAATGTGTGCTGAGATTTCAGGAAACTCGTAGTTTTTTGGAAACTTTCAACCCCTTTCCATGAAAGTGATTTGCGGTGGTCTCTGCTTAGGGCAACATCAATAGGAAACAAACCATAGAGATAGAACTTGGAACTACTTTATTGTGTCAAGTTTCAAAGAGCTAGCACAAACCGTGTTTGATTTAGAGTTCCAACTACATGTATCCATATAGGAGAAAACAGAGTGAAACCTAAAAATTAAAACTGTTACTGCCATCGAACGGTTTAACCTAGAAGAATGAAATTTGGTGAGCCATGTGGGATTGGGGTACTGATCATTACCTGAAAGTGTCATCAAGATTGGTTGAAAAAATGTGTGCTTATATTTCAGGAAACTCGTAGTTTTTTGGAAGCTTGGCAACCCTTTTCCAAGAAAGTGATTTGCGCCAGTATCTGCTTAGGGCTACATCAATAGGAAACAAACCATAGAGATAGAACTTGGAACTACTTTATTGTGTCAAGTTTCAAAGAGCTAGCACAAACCGTGTTTGATTTAGAGTTCCAAATACATGTATCCATATAGGAGAAAACAGAGTGAAACCTAAAAATTAAAACTGTTACTGCCAACGAACTGTTTAACCTAGAAGAAAGAAATTTGGTGAGCCAAGTGGCATTCGGGTACTGATCCTTACCTGATAGTGTCATCAAGATTGGGTGAAAAAATGTGTGCTGAGATTTCAGGAAACTCGTAGTATTTTGGAAGCTTGGCAACCCTTTTCCATGAAAGTGATTTGCGGTGGTCTCTGCTTAGGGCTACATCAATAGGAAACAAACCATAGAGGTAGAACTTGGAACTACTTTATTGTGCCAAGTTTCAAAGAGCTAGCACAAACCGTGTTTGATTTAGAGTTCCAACTACATGTATCCATATAGGATAAAACAGATTGAAACCTAAAAATTTAAACTGTTACTTCCAATGAACGGTTTAACCTAGAAGAACGAAATTTGGTGAGCCAAGTGGGATTGGGATACTGATCATTACCTGAAAGTGTCAGCAAGATTGGGTGAAAAAATGTGGGCTGAGATTTCAGGAATCTCGTAGTTTTTTGGAAGCTTGGCAACCCCTTTCCATGAAAGTGATTTGCGCTGGTCTCTGCTTAGGGCTACATCAATAGGAAACAAACCATAGAGGTAGAACTTGGAACTACTTTATTGTGCCAAGTTTCAAAGAGCTAGCACAAACCGTGTTTGATTTAGAGTTCCTACAACATGTATCCATTAGGAGAAAACAGAGTGAAACCTAAAAATTTAAACTGTTACTGCCAATGAAAGGTTTAACCTAGAAGCACGAAATTTGGTGAGCCAAGTGGGATTGGGGTACTGATCATTACCTGAAAGTGTCATGAATATTGGGTGAAAAAATGTGTGCTGAGATTTCAGGAAACTCGTAGTTTTTTGGAAGCTTTCAACCCCTTTCCATGAAAGTGATTGGCGGTGGTGTCTGCTTAGGGCAACATCAATAGGAAACAAACCATAGAGATAGAACTTGGAACTACTTTATTGTGTCAAGTTTCAAAGAGCTAGCACAAACCGTGTTTGATTTAGAGTTCCAACTACATGTATCCATATAGGATAAAACAGATTGAAACCTAAAAATTTAAACTGTTACTTCCAATGAACGGTTTAACCTAGAAGAACGAAATTTGGTGAGCCAAGTGGGATTGGGGTACTGATCATTACCTGAAAGTGTCATGAATATTGGGTGAAAAAATGTGTGCTGAGATTTCAGGAAACTCGTAGTTTTTTGGAAACTTTCAACCCCTTTCCATGAAAGTGATTTGCGGTGGTCTCTGCTTAGGGCAACATCAATAGGAAACAAACCATAGAGATAGAACTTGGAACTACTTTATTGTGTCAAGTTTCAAAGAGCTAGCACAAACCGTGTTTGATTTAGAGTTCCAACTACATGTATCCATATAGGAGAAAACAGAGTGAAACATAAAAATTTAAACTGTTACTGCCAATGAACGGTTTAACATAGAAGAACGAAATTTGGTGAGCCAAGTGGGATTGGGGTACTGATCATTACCTGAAAGTGTCAGCAAGATTGGGTGAAAAAATGTGGGCTGAGATTTCAGGAATCTCGTAGTTTTTTGGAAGCTTGGCAACCCCTTTCCATGAAAGTGATTTGCGCTGGTCTCTGATTAGGGCTACATCAATAGGAAACAAACCATAGAGATAGAACTTGGAACTACTTTATTGTGTCAAGTTTCAAAGAGCTAGCACAAACCGTGTTTGATTTAGAGTTCCAACTGCATGTATCCATATAGGAGAAAACAGAGTGAAACCTAAAAATTAAAACTGTTACTCCCATCGAACGGTTTAACCTGGAAGAAAGAAATTTGCTGAGCCAAGTGGATTTGGGGTACTGATCATTACCTGAAAGTGTCATCAAGATTGGGTGAAAAAATGTGTACTGAGATTTCAGGAAACTCTTACTTTTTTGGAAGCTTGGCAACCCCTTTCCATGAAAGTGATTTGGGCCGGTCTCTGCTTAGGGCTACATCAATAGGAAAAAAACCATAGAGACAGAACTTTGAACTACTCTATTGTGTCAAGTTTCAAAGAGCTAGCACAAACCGTGTTTGATTTAGAGTTCCTACAACATGTATCCATTAGGAGAAAACAGAGTGAAACCTAAAAATTAAAACTGTTACTGCCATCGAACGGTTTAACCTAGAAAAACGAAATTTGGTGAGCCATGTGGGATTGGGGTACTGATCATTACCTGAAAGTGTCATCAAGATTGGTTGAAAAAATGTGTGCTTATATTTCAGGAAACTCGTAGTTTTTTGGAAGCTTGGCAACCCCTTTCCATAAAAGTGATTTGCGCTGGTCTCTGCTTAGGGCTACATCAATAGGAAACAATCCAAACCGTACAAATAGAACTTGGAACTACTGTATTGTGTCAAGTTTAAAAGAGCTAGCACAAACAGTGTTTGATTTAGAGTTCCAACTACATGTATCCATATAGGAGAAAACAGAGTGAAACCTAAAAATTTAAACTCGTACTGCCAACAAACGGTTTAACCTAGAAGAACGAAATTTGGTGAGCCAAGTGAGATTGGGGTACTGATCATTACCTGAAAGTGTCATCAAGATTGTGTGAAAAAATGAGTGCTGAGATTCAGGAAACTCGTAGTTTTTTGGAAGCTTGGCAACCCCTTTCCGTGAAAGTGATTTGCGCTGGTCTCTGCTTAGGGCTACATCAATAGGAAACAAACCATAGAGATAGATCTTGGGACTACTTTATTGTGTCAAGTTTCAAAGAGCTAGCACAAACCGTGTTTGATTTAGAGTTCCAACTACATGTATCCATATAGGAGAAAACAGAGTGAAACCGAAAAATAAAAACTGTTACTGCCAACGAACGGTTTAACCTAGAAGAACCAAATTTGGTGAGCCAAATGGGATTGGGGTACTGATCATTATCTGAAAGTGTCATCAATATTGGGTGAAAAAATGTGTGCTGTGATTTCAGGAAACTCGTAGTTTTTTGGAAGCTTGGCAACCCCTTTCCATGAAAGTGATTTGTGCCAGTCTCTGCTTAGGGCTACATCAATAGGAAACAAACCATAGAGATAGAACTTGGAACTACTTTATTGTGTCAAGTTTCCAAGAGCTAGCACAAACCGTGTTTGATTTAGAGTTCCAACTACATGTATCCCTATATGAGAAAACAGAGTGAAACCGAAAAATTAAAACTGTTACTGCCATGGAACGGTTTAACCTAGAAGAACGAAATTTGGTGAGCCTAGTGGGATTGGCGTACTGATCCTTACCTGAAAGTGTCATCAAGATTGGGTGAAAAAATGTGTGCTGAGATTTCAGGAAACTCGTAGTATTTTGGAAGCTTGGCAACCCATTTCCATGAAAGTGATTTGCGGTGGTCTCTGTTTAGGGCTACATCAATAGGAAACAAACCATAGAGGTAGAACTTGGAACTACTTTATTGTGTCAAGTTTCAAAGAGCTAGCACAAACCGTCTTTGATTTAGAGTTCCAACTACATGTATCCCTATAGGAGAAAACAGAGTGAAAGATAAAAATTAAAACTCTTACTGCCAACAAACGGTTTAATCTAGAAGAACGAAATTTGGTGAGCCAAGTGGGATTGGGGTACTGATCATTACCTGAAAGTGTCATCAAGATTGGGTGAAAAAATGGGTACTGATATTTCAGGAAACTCGTAGTTTTTTGGAAGCTTGGCAACCCCTTTCCATGATAGTGGTTTCCGCCGGTCTCTGCTTAGGGCTACATCAATAGAAAACAAACAGTAGAAATAGAACTTGGAACTACTTTATTGTGTCAAGTTTAAAAGAGATAGCACAAACCGTGTTTGATTTGAAGTTCCAACTACATGTATCCATGTAGGAGAAAGCAGAGTGAAACATAAAATTTAAACTGTTACTGCCAATGAACGGTTTAACCTAGAAGAATGAAATTTGGTGAGCCACGTGGGATTGGGGTACTGATCATTACCCGAAAGTGTCATCAAGATTGGGTGAAAAATGTATGCTGAGATTTCACGAAACTCGTAGTTACTTGGAAGCTTGGCAACCTCTTTCCATGAAAGTGATTTGCGCCGGTCTCTGCTTAGGGCTCCTTCAATAGAAAACAAACCATAGAGATAGAACTTGGAACTACTTTATTGTGTCAAGTTTCAAAGAGCTAACACAAACCGTGTTGGCTTTAGAGTTCCAACTACATGTATCCATATAGGATAAAACAGATTGAAACCTAAAAATTTAAACTGTTACTGCCAATGAACGGTTTAACCTAGAAGAACGAAATTTGGTGAGCCAAGTGGGATTGGGGTACTGATCATTACCTGAAAGTGTCATGAATATATGGGTGAAAAAATGTGTGCTGAGATTTCAGGAAACTCGTAGTTTTTTGGAAGCTTTCAACCCCTTTCCATGAAAGTGATTTGTGGTGGTCTCTGCTTAGGGCAACATGAATAGGAAACAAACCATAGAGATAGAACTTGGAACTACTTTATTGTGTCAAGTTTCAAAGAGCTAGCACAAACCGTGTTTTATTTAGAGTTCCAACTACATGTATCCATATAAAAGAAAACAGAGTGAAACCTAAAAATTTAAACTGTTACTGCCAATGAACGGTTTAACCTAGAAGAACGAAATTTTTTGAGCCAAGTGGGATTGGGGTACTGATCATTACCTGAAAGTGTCAGCAAGTTTGGGTGAAAAAATGTGGGCTGAGATTTCAGGAATCTCGTAGTTTTTTGGAAGCTTGGCAACCCCTTTCCATGACAGTGATTTGCGCCGGTCTCTGATTAGGGCAACATCAATAGGAAACAAACCATAGAGATAGAACTTGGAACTACTTTATTGTGTCAAGTTTCAAAGAGCTAGCACAAACCGTGTTTGATTTAGAGTTCCAACTACATGTATCCATATAGGAGAAAACAGAGTGAAACCTAAAAATTAAAACTGTTACTGCCAACGAACGGATTAACCTAGAAGAACGAAATTTGATGAGCAAAGTGGGATTGGGGTAGTGATCATTACCAGAAAGTGTCATCAAGATTGGGTTAAAAAATGTGTGCTGAGATTTCAGGAAACTCGTAGTTTTTTGGAACCTTGGCATCCCCTTTCCATGATAGTGGTTTCCGCCGGTCTCTGCTTAGGGCTAAATCAATAGGAAACAAACCGTAGAAATAGAACTTGGAACTACTTTATTGTGTCAAGTTTCAAAGAGCTAGCACAAACCGTGTTTGATTTAGAGTTCCAACTACATGTATCCATATAGGAGAAAACAGAGTGAAACCTAAAAATTTAAACTGTTACTGCCAATGAACGGTTTAACCTAGAAGAACGAAATTTGGTGAGCCAAGTGGGATTGGGGTACTGATCATTACCTGAAAGTGTCAGCAAGATTGGGTGAAAAAATGTGGGCTGAGATTTCAGGAATCTCGTAGTTTTTTGGAAGCTTGGCAACCCCTTTCCATGAAAGTGATTTGTGCCGGTCTCTGATTAGGGCTACATCAATAGGAAACAAACCATAGAGGTAGAACTTGGAACTACTTTATTGTGTCAAGTTTCAAAGAGCTAGCACAAACCGTGTTTGATTTAGAGTTCCAACTACATGTATCCATATTGGAGAAAACAGATTGAAACCTAAAAATTAAAACTGTTCTCCCATCGAACGGTTTAACCTGGAAGAAAGAAATTTGCTGAGCCAAGTGGATTTGGGGTACTGATCATTACCTGAAAGTGTCATCAAGATTGGGTGAAAAAATGTGTGCTGAGATTTCAGGAAACTCTTACTTTTTTGGAAGCTTGGCAACCCCTTTCCATGAAAGTGATTTGGGCCGGTCTCTGCTTAGGGCTACATCAATAGGAAAAAAACCATAGAGACAGAACTTTGAACTACTCTATTGTGTCAAGTTTCAAAGAGCTAGCACAAACCGTGTTTGATTTAGAGTTCCTAAAACATGTATCCATTAGGAGAAAACAGAGTGAAACCTAAAAATTAAAACTGTTACTTCCATCGAACGGTTTAACCTAGAAGAACGAAATTTGGTGAGCCATGTGGGATTCGGGTACTGATCATTACCTGAAAGTGTCATCAAGATTGGTAGAAGAAATGTGTGCTTATATTTCAGGAAACTCGTAGTTTTTTGGAAGCTTGGCAACCCTTTTCCAAGAAAGTGATTTGCGCCAGTATCTGCTTAGGGCTACATCAATAGGAAACAAACCATAGAGATAGAACTTGGAACTACTTTATTGTGTCAAGTTTCAAAGAGCTAGCACAAACTGTGTTTGATTTAGAGTTCCAAATACATGTATCCATATAGGAAAAAACAGAGTGAAACCTAAAAATTAAAACTGTTACTGCCAACGAACTGTTCAACCTAGAAGAAAGAAATTTGGTGAGCCAAGTGGCATTCGGGTACTGATCCTTACCTGAAAGTGTCATCAAGATTGGGTGAAAAAATGTGTGCTGAGATTTCAGGAAACTCGTAGTATTTTGGAAGCTTGGCAACCCATTTCCATGAAAGTGATTTGCGGTGGTCTCTGCTTAGGGCTACATCAATAGAAAACAAACCATAGAGGTAGAACTTGGAACTATTTATTGTGTCAAGTTTCAAAGAGCTAGCACAAACCGTGTTTGATTTAGAGTTCCAACTACATGTATCCATATAGGAGAAAACAGAGTGAAACCTAAAAATTTAAACTGTTACTGCCAATGAAAGGTTTAACCTAGAAGCACGAAATTTGGTGAGCCAAGTGGGATTGGGGTACTGATCATTACCTGAAAGTGTCATGAATATTGGGTGAAAAAATGTGTGCTGAGATTTCAGGAAACTCGTAGTTTTTTGGAAGCTTTCAACCCCTTTCCATGAAAGTGATTGGCGGTGGTCTCTGCTTAGGGCAACATCAATAGGAAACAAACCATAGAGATAGAACTTGGAACTACTTTATTGTGTCAAGTTTCAAAGAGCTAGCACAAACCGTGTTTGATTTAGAGTTCCAACTACATGTATCCATATAGGATAAAACAGATTGAAACCTAAAAATTTAAACTGTTACTTCCAATGAACGGTTTAACCTAGAAGAACGAAATTTGGTGAGCCAAGTGGGATTGGGGTACTGATCATTACCTGAAAGTGTCATGAATATTGGGTGAAAAAATGTGTGCTGAGATTTCAGGAAACTCGTAGTTTTTTGGAAGCTTTCAACCCCTTTCCATGAAAGTGATTTGCGGTGGTCTCTGCTTAGGGCAACATCAATAGGAAACAAACCATAGAGATAGAACTTGGAACTACTTTATTGTGTCAAGTTTCAAAGAGCTAGCACAAACCGTGTTTGATTTAGAGTTCCAACTGCATGTATCCATATAGGAGAAAACAGAGTGAAACCTAAAAATTTAAACTGTTACTGCCAATGAACGGTTTAACATAGAAGAACGAAATTTGGTGAGCCAAGTGGGATTGGGGTACTGATCATTACCTGAAAGTGTCAGCAAGATTGGGTGAAAAAATGTGGGCTGAGATTTCAGGAATCTCGTAGTTTTTTGGAAGCTTGGCAACCCCTTTCCATGAAAGTGGTTTGCGCTGGTCTCTGATTAGGGCTACATCAATAGGAAACAAACCATAGAGATAGAACTTGGAACTACTTTATTGTGTCAAGTTTCAAAGAGCTAGCACAAACCGTGTTTGTTTTAGAATTCCAACTACATGTATCCATATTGGAGAAAACAGAGTGAAACCTAAAAATTAAAACAGTTATTCCCATCGAACGGTTTAACCTGGAAGAAAGAAATTTGCTGAGCCAAATGGATTTGGGGTACTGATCATTACCTGAAAGTGTCATCAAGATTGGGTGAAAAAATGTGTACTGAGATTTCAGGAAACTCTTACTTTTTTGGAAGCTTGGCAACCCCTTTCCATGAAAGTGATTTGGGCCGGTCTCTGCTTAGGGCTACATCAATAGGAAAAAAACCATAGAGACAGAACTTTGAACTACTCTATTGTGTCAAGTTTCAAAGAGCTAGCACAAACCGTGTTTGATTTAGAGTTCCTACAACATGTATCCATTAGGAGAAAACAAAGTGAATTCTAAAAATTAAAACTGTTACTGCCATCGAACGATTTAACCTAGAAAAACGAAATTTGGTGAGCCATGTGGGATTGGGGTACTGATCATTACCTGAAAGTGTCATCAAGATTGGTTGAAAAAATGTGTGCTTATATTTCAGGGAACTCGTAGTTTTTTGGAAGCTTGGCAACCCCTTTCCATAAAAGTGATTTGCGCTGGTCTCTGCCTAGGGCTACATATATAGGAAACAAACCAAACCGTACAAATAGAACTTGGAACTACTGTATTGTGTCAAGTTTAAAAGAGCTAGCACAAACTGTGTTTGATTTAGAGTTCCAACTACATGTATCCATATAGGAGAAAACAGAGTGAAACCTAAAAATTTAAACTCGTACTGCCAACAAACGGTTTAACCTAGAAGAACGAAATTTGGTGATCCAAGTGAGATTGGGGTACTGATCATTACCTGAAAGTGTCATCAAGATTGTGTGAAAAAATGTGTGCTGAGATTCAGGAAACTCGTAGTTTTTTGGAAGCTTGGCAACCCCTTTCCGTGAAAGTGATTTGCGCTGGTCTCTGCTTAGGGCTACATCAATAGGAAACAAACCATAGAGATAGATCTTGGGACTACTTTATTGTGTCAAGTTTCAAAGAGCTAGCACAAACCGTGTTTGATTTAGAGTTCCAACTACATGTATCCATATAGGAGAAAACAGAGTGAAACCGAAAAATTAAAACTGTTACTGCCAACGAACGGTTTAACCTAGAAGAACGAAATTTGGTGAGCCTAGTGGGATTGGCGTACTGATCCTTACCTGAAAGTGTCATCAAGATTGGGTGAAAAAATGTGTGCTGAGATTTCAGGAAACTCGTAGTATTTTGGAAGCTTGGCAACCCATTTCCATGAAAGTGATTTGCGGTGGT
Organism: Spermophilus citellus; assembly: GCF_964194105.1. NCBI lineage: Eukaryota > Metazoa > Chordata > Mammalia > Rodentia > Sciuridae > Spermophilus > Spermophilus citellus. Next base: position 16,789,104 of record NC_138192.1, on the reverse strand, counting down.
CTCTGTTTAGGGCTACATCAATAGGAAACAAACCATAGAGGTAGAACTTGGAACTACTTTATTGTGTCAAGTTTCAAAGAGCTAGCACAAACCGTGTTTGATTTAGAGTTCCAACTACATGTATCCCTATAGGAGAAAACAGAGTGAAAGATAAAAATTAAAACTCTTACTGCCAACAAACGGTTTAATCTAGAAGAACGAAATTTGGTGAGCCAAGTGGGATTGGGGTACTGATCATTACCTGAAAGTGTCATCAAGATTGGGTGAAAAAATGGATACTGATATTTCAGGAAACTCGTAGTTTTTGGAAGCTTGGCAACCCCTTTCCATGATAGTGGTTTCCGCCGGTCTCTGCTTAGGGCTACATCAATAGAAAACAAACAGTAGAAATAGAACTTGGAACTACTTTATTGTGTCAAGTTTAAAAGAGATAGCACAAACCGTGTTTGATTTGAAGTTCCAACTACATGTATCCACGTAGGAGAAAGCAGAGTGAAACATAAAATTTAAACTGTTACTGCCAATGAACGGTTTAACCTAGAAGAACGAAATTTGGTGAGCCACGTGGGATTGGGGTACTGATCATTACCCGAAAGTGTCATCAAGATTGGGTGAAAAATGTGTGCTGAGATTTCACGAAACTCGTAGTTACTTGGAAGCTTGGCAACCTCTTTCCATGAAAGTGATTTGCGCCGGTCTCTGCTTAGGGCTCCTTCAATAGGAAACAAACCATAGAGATAGAACTTGGAACTACTTTATTGTGTCAAGTTTCAAAGAGCTAACACAAACCGTGTTTGATTTAGAGTTCCAACTACATGTATCCCTATAGCAGAAAACATAGTGAAACCTAAAAATTAAAACTGTTACTGCCAACGAACGGTTTAACCTAGAAGAATGAAATTTGGTGAGCCAAGTGAAATTGGGGTATGAGCAGTACCTGAAAGTGTCATCAAGATTGGGTGAAAAAATGTGGGGTGAGATTTCAGGAAACTCGTAGTTTTTTGGAAGCTTGGCAACCCCTTTCCATAAAAGTGATTTGCGATGGTCTCTGCTTAGGGCTACATCAATAGGAAACAAACCATAGAAATAGAACTTGGAACTACTTTATTGTGTCAAGTTTAAAAGAGCTAGCACAAACCGTGTTTGATTTAGAGTTCCAACTACATGTATCCATATAGGAGAAAACAGAGTGAAACCTAAAAATTAAAACTGTTACTGCCAACGAACTGTTTAACCTAGAAGAACGAAATTTGGTGAGCCAAGTGGCATTGGGGTACTGATCATTTCCTGAAAATGTCATCAAGATTGGGTGAAAAAATGTGTGCTGAGATTTCAGGAAACTCGTAGTTTTTTGGAAGCTTGGCAACCCCTTTCCGTGAATGTGATTTGAGCCGGTTCTTGCTTAGGGCTACATCAATAGGAAACAAACTATAGAGATAGATCTTGGGACTACTTTATTGTGTCAAGTTTCAAAGAGCTAGCACAAACCGTGTTTGATTTAGAGTTCCAACTACATGTTTCCATATCGGAGAAAACAGAGTGAAACCTAAAAATTAAAACTGTTACTGCCAACGAACGGTTTAACCTAGAAGAACGAAATTAAGTGAGCCAAGTGGGATTGGGGTACTGATCTTTACCTGAAAGTGTCATCAAGATTGGGTGAAAAAATGTGTGCTGAGATTTCAGGAAACTCGTAGTTTTTTGGAATCTTGGCAACCCCTTTCCATTAAAGTGATTTGCGGTGGTCTCTCCTTAGGGCTACATCAATAGGAAACAAACCATAGAGACATAACTTGGAACTACTTTATTGTGACAAGTTTCAAAGAGCTAGCACAAACCGTGTTTGATTTAGAGTTCCAAGAACATGTATCCATTGGGAGAAAACAGAGTGAAACCTAAAAATTAAAACTGTTACTGCCATCGAACTGTTTAACCTAGAAGAACGAAATTTGGTGAGCCAAGTGGCATTGGCGTACTGATCATTTCCTGAAAATGTAATCAAGATTGGGTGAAAAAATGTGTGCTGAGATTTCGGGAAACACGTAGTTTTTTGGAAGCTTGGAACCCCATTTCCATGAAAGTGATTTGCGGTGGTCTCTGCTTAGGGCTACATCAATAGGAAACAAACCATAGAGATAGAACTTGGAACTACTTTATTGTGTCAGGTTTCAAAGAGCTAGCACAAACCGTGTTTGATTTAGAGTTCCAAATACATGTATCCATATAGGAGAAAACAGAGTGAAACCTAAAAATTAAAACTGTTACTGCCAACGAAAGGTTTAACCTAGAAGAACGAAATTTGGTGAGCCAAGTGGGATTGGGGTACTGATCATTTCCTGAAAGTGTCATCAAGATTGGGTGAAAAAATGTGGGCTGAGATTTCAGGAAACTCGTAGTTTTCTGGAAGCTTGGCAACCCCATTCCATGTAAGTGATTTGCACCGGTCTCTGCTTAGGGCTACATCAATAGGAAACAAACCATAGAGACATAACTTGGAACTAATTTATTGTGTCAAGTTTCAAAGAGCTAGCACAAACCGTGTTTGATTTAGAGTTCCAACAACATGTATCCATTAGGAGAAAACAGAGTGAAACCTAAAAATTAAAACTGTTACTGCCATCGAATGGTTTAACCTAGAAGAACGAAATTTGGTGAGCCAAGTGGAATTGGGGTACTGATCATTACCTGAAAGTGTCATCAAGATTGGGTTTAAAAATGTGTGCTGATATTTCAGGAAACTCGTAGTTTTTTGGAAGCTTGGCAACCCCTTTCCATGAAAGTGATTTGTGCCAGTCTCTGCTTAGGGCTACATCAATAGGAAAAAAATCATAGAGATAGATCTTGGAACTAATTTATTGTGTCAAGTTTCCAAGTGCTAGCACAAACCGTGTTTGATTTAGTGTTCCAAATACATGTATCCATATAGGAGAAAACAGAGTAAAACCTAAAAATTAAAACTGTTACTGCTACCAAACGGTTTAACCTAGAAGAACGAAATTTGGTGAGCCAATTGGGATTGGCATACTGATCACTACCTGAAAGTGTCATCAAGATTGGGTGAAAAAATGTGTGCTGAGATTTCAGGAAACTCGTAGATTTTTGGAAGCTTGGCAACCCCTTTCCATGAAAGTGATTTGCGCCGGTCTCTGCTTAGGGCTACATCAATAGGAAACAAACCATAGAGATAGAACTTGGAACTACTTTATTGTGTCAAGTTTCAAAGAGCTAGCACAAACCGTGTTGGATTTAGAGTTCCAACTACATGTATCCATATAGGAGAAAACAGAGTGAAACCTAAAAATTAAAACTGTTACTGCCAACGAACGGTTTAACCTAGAAGAACGAAAATTGGTGAGCTAAGTGGGATTGGGGTACTGATCATTACCTGAAAGTGTCATCAAGATTGTGTGAAAAAATGTGTGCTGAGATTTTAGGAAACTCGTAGTTTTTTGGAAGCTTGGCAACCTTTTTCCTTGAAAGTGATTTGCGCTGGTCTCTGTTTAGGGCTACATCAATAGGAAACAAATCATAGAGATAGAACTTGGAACTACTTTATTGTGTCAAGTTTCCAAGTGCTAGCACAAACCGTGTTTGATTTAGTGTTCCAACTACATGTATCCATATAGGAGAATCCAGAGTGAAACCTAAAAATTAAAACTGTTACTGCCAACGAAGGGTTTAACCTAGAAGAACGAAATTTAATGAGCCAAGTGGGATTGTGGTACTGATCATTACCTGAAAGTGTCATCAAGATTGGGTGAAAAAATGTGTGCTGAAATTTGAGAAAACTCGTAGTTTTTTGGAAGCTTGGCAACCCCTTTCCATGAAAGTGATTTGCGGTGGTCTCTGCTTAGGGCTACAGCAATAGGAAACAAACCATAGAGATAGAACTTGGAACTACTTTATTGTGTCAAGTTTCAAAGAGCCATCACAAACCGTGTTTGATTTAGAGTTCCATCTACATGTATCCACATAGGAGAAAACAGAGTGAAACCTAAAAATTAAAACTGTTACTGCCAACGAACGGTTTTAACTAGAGGAACGAAATTTGGTGAACCAAGTGGGATTGGGGTACTGATCATTACCTGAAAGTGACATCAAGATTGGGTGAAAAAATGTGTGCTGAGATTTCAGGAAACTCGTAGTTTTTTGGAAGCTTGGCAACACCTTTCCGTGAAAGTGATTTCCGCTGGTCTCTGGTTAGGGCTACACAAATAGGAAACAAACCATAGAGACAGAACTTGGAAGTACTTTATTGTGTCAAGTTTCAAAGAGCTAGCACAATCCATGTTTGATTTAGAGTTCCAACTACATGTACCATATAGGAGAAAACAGAGTGAAACCTAAAAATTAAAACTCCTACTGCTAACGAACGGTTTAATCTAGAAGAACGAAATTTGGTGAGCCAAGTGGGATTGGGGTACTGATCATTACCTGAAATTGTCATCAAGATTGGGTGAAAAAATGTGTGCTGATATTTCAGGAAACTCGTAGTTTTTTGGAAGCTTGGCAACCCCTTTCCATGAAAGTGATTTGTGCCAGTCTCTGCTTAGGGCTACAACAATAGGAAACAAATCATAGAGATAGAACTTGGACTACTTTATTGTGTCAAGTTTCAAAGAGCTAGCACAAACCGTTTTTGATTTAGAGTTCCAAATACATGTATCCATATAGGAGAAAACAGAGTGAAACCTAAAAATTTAAAATGTTACTGCCCATGAACGGTTTAACCTAGAAGAACGAAATTTGGTGAACCAAGTGGGATTGGGGTACTGATCATTACCTGAAAGTGTCATCAAGATTGGGTGAAAAAATGTGGGCTGAGATTTCAGGAATCTCGTAGTTTTTTGGAAGCTTGGCAACCCCTTTCCATGAAAGTGATTTGCGCCGGTCTCTGATTAGGGCTACATCAATAGGAAACAAACCATAGAGATACTACTTGGAACTACTTTATTGTGTCAAGTTTCAAAGAGCTAGCACAAACCGTGTTTGATTTAGAGTTCCAACTACATGTATCCATATAGGAGAAAACAGTGTGAAACCTAAAAATTAAACTGTTACTGCAATCGAACGGTTTAACCTGGAAGAACGAAATTTGCTGAGCCAAGTGGATTTGGTGTACTGATCACTACCTGAAAGTGTCATCAAGATTGGGTGAAAAAATGTGTGCTGAGATTTCAGGAAACTCTTACTTTTTTGGAAGCTTGGCAACCCCTTTCCATGAAAGTGATTTGCGCCGGTCTCTGCTTAGGGCTACATCAATAGGAAACAAACCATAGAGACAGAACTTTGAACTATTTTATTGTGTCAAGTTTCAAAGAGCTAGCACAAACCGTGTTTGATTTAGAGTTCCTACAACATGTATCCATTAGGAGAAAACAGAGTGAAACCTAAAAATTAAAACTGTTACTGCCATCGAACGGTTTAACCTAGAAGAACGAAATTTGGTGAGCCAAGTGGGATTGGGGTACTGATCATTACCTGAAACTGTCATCAAGATTGGGTGAAAAAATGTGTGCTGAGATATCAGGAAACTCGTAGTTTTTTGGAAGCTTGGCAACCTATTTCCATGCAAGTGATTTGCGCCGGTCTCTGCTTAGGGCTACATCAATAGGAAACAAACCATAGAGATAGAACTTGGAACTACTTTATTGTGTCAAGTTTCAAAGAGCTAGCACAAACCGTGTTTGATTTAGAGTTCCAACTACATGTATCCATATCGGAGAAAACAGAGTGAAACCTAAAAATTAAAACTGTTACTGCCAACGAACAGTTTATCCTAGAAGAACGAAATTTGGTGAGCCAAATGGGATTGGCGTACTGATCATTACCTGAAAGTGTCATCAAGATTGGTTGAAAAAATGTGTGCTGAGATTTCAGGAAACTCGTAGTTTTTTGGAAGCTTGGCAACCCATTTCCATGCAAGTGATTTGCGCCGGTCTCTGCTTAGGGCTACATCAATAGGAAACAAACCAGAGAGATAGAACTTGGAACTACTTTATTGTGTCAAGTTTGAAAGAGCTAGCACAAACCGTGTTTGATTTAGAGTTCCAACTACATGTATCCATATCGGAGAAAACAGAGTGAAACCTAAAAATTCAAACTGTTACTGCCAACGAACGGTTTAACCTGGAAGAACGAAATTTGGTGAGCCAAGTGGGATTGGCGTACTGATCATTACATGAAAGTGTCATCAAGATTGGGTGAAAAAATGTGTGCTGAGATTTCACGAAACTCGTAGTTTTTTGGAAGCTTGGCAACCCCTTTCCATGAAAGTGATTTGCGCCGGTCTCTGCTTAGGGCTACATCAATAGGAAACAAACCATAGAGATAGAACTTGGAAATACTTTATTGTGTCAAGGTTCAAAGAGCTAGCACAAACCGTGTTTGATTTAGAGTTCCTATGACATATATCCATATTGGAGAAAACAGAGTGAAAAATAAAAATTAAAACTGTTACTGCCAACGAACGGTTTAACCTAGAAGAACGAAATTTGGTGAGCCAAGTGGGATTGGGGTACTGATCATTACTGAAATTTTCATCAAGATTGGGTGAAAAAATGTGTGCTGAGATTTCAGGAAACTCTTAGTTTTTTGGAAGCTTGGCAACCCCTTTCCATGAAAGTGATTTGCGCCGGTCACTGCTTAGGGCTACATCAATAGGAAACAACCATAGAGATAGAACTTGGAACTACTTTATTGTGTCAAGTTTCAAAGAGCAAGCAAAAACCGTCTTTGATTTAGAGTTCCAAATACATGTATCCATATAGGAGAAAACAGAAAGAAACTTAAAAATTAAAACTGTTACTGCAAACGAACGGTTTAACCTGAAAAAACGAAATTTGATGAGCCCAATTGGATTGGGGTACTGATCATTACCTGAAAGTGTCATCAAGATTGGGTGAAAAAATGTGTGCTGAGATTTCAGGAAACTCGTAGTTTTATGGAAGCTTGGCAACCCCTTTCCATGAAACTGATTTGTACCGGTCTCTATTAGGGCTACATCAATAGGAAACAAACCATAGAGATAGAACTTAGAACTACTTTATTGTGTCACGTTTCAAAGAGCTAACACAAACCGTGTTTGATTTAGAGTTCCAACTACATGTTTCCTTATAGGAGAAAACAGAGTGAAACCGAAATATTAAAACTGTTACTGCCAACGAACGGTTTAACCTAGAAGAACGAAATTTGGTGAGCCATGTGGGATTGGGGTACTGATCATTACCTGAAAGTGTCATCAAGATTGGGTGAAAAAATGTGTGCTGAGATTTCAGGAAACTCGTAGTTTTTTGGAAGCTTGGCAACCCCTTTCCATAAAAGTGATTTGCGCCGGTTTCTGCATAAGGCTACATCAATAGGAAACAAACCATAGAGATAGAACTTGGAACTACTTTATTGTGTCAAGTTTCAAAGAGCTAGCACAAACCGTGTTTGATTTAGAGTTCCAACTACATGTATCCATATAGGAGAAAACAGAATGAAACCTAAAAATTTAAACTATTACTGCCAACGAACGGTTTAACCTAGAAGAACAAAATTTGGTAAGCCAAGTGGGATTCGGGTACTGATCAATACCTGAAAGTGACATCCAGATTTGGTGAAAAAATGTGTGGTGAGATTTCAGGAAACTCTTAGTTTTTTGGAAGCTTGGCAACCCCTTTCCATGAAAGTGATTTGCGCTGGTCTCTGCTTAGGGCTACATCAATAGGAAACAAACCATAGAGATAGAACTTGGAACTACTTTATTGTGTCAATTTTCAAAGAGCTAGCACAAATCGGGTTTGATTTAGAGTTCCAACTACATGTATCCATATAGGAGAAAACAGAGTGAAACCTAAAAATTAAAACTGTTACTGCCACCCAACAGTTTAACCTAGAAGAACGAAATTTGGTGAGCCAAGTGGGATTTCGGTACTGATCATTACCTGAAAGTGTCATCAAGATTGGGTGAGAAATGTGTGCTGAGATTTCACGAAACTCGTAGTTTTTTGAAAGCTTGGCAACCCCTTTCCATGAAAGTGATTTGCGCCGGTCTCTGCTTAGGGCTACATCAATAGGAAACAAACCATAGAGATAGAACTTGGAACTACTTTATTGTGTCAAGTTTCAAAGAGCTAGCACAAACCGTGTTTGATTTAGAGTTCCAACTACATGTATCCATATCGGAGAAAACAGAGTGAAAGATAAAAATTAAAACTGTTACTGCCAACGAACGGTTTAACCTAGAAGAACGAAATTTGGTGAGCCAAGTGGGATTGGGGTACTGATCATTACCTGAAAGTGTCATCAAGATTGGGTGAAAAAATGTGTGCTGAGATATCAGGAAATTCGTAGTTTTTTGGAAGCTTGGCAACTCCTATCCATGAAAGTGATTTGCGCCGGTCTCTGCTTAGGGCTAAATCAATAGGAAACAAACCATAGAGATAGAACTTGGAACTACTTTATTGTGTCAATTTTCAAAGAGCTAGCACAAATCGGGTTTGATTTAGAGTTCCAACTACATGTATCCATATAGGAGAAAACAGAGTGAAACCTAAAAATTAAAACTGTTACTGCCAACGAAAGGTATCACCAAGAAGAACTAAATTTGGTGAGCCAAGTGGGATTGGGGTACTGATCATTACCTGAAAATGTCATCAAGATTGGGTGAAAAAATATGTGCTGAGATTTCAGGAAACTCCTAGTTTTTTGGAAGCTTGGCAACCCCTTTCCATTAAAGTGATTTGCGCCGGAATCTTGTTAGGCCTACATCAATAGGAAACAAACCATAGAGATAGAACTTGGAACTACTTTATTGTGTCAAGTTTCCAAGAGCTAGCACAAACCGTTTTTGAATTAGAGTTCCAACTACATGTATCCATATAGGAGAAAACAGAGTGAAACCTAAAAATTAAAACTGTTACTGCCACCCAATGGTTTAACCTAGAGGAACGAAATTTGGTGAGCCAAGTGGGATTGCGGTACTGATCATTACCTGAAAGTGTCATCAAGATTGGGTGAAAAATGTGTGCTGAGATTTCACAAAACTCGTAGTTTTTTGGAAGCTTGGCAACCCCTTTCCATGTAAGTGATTTGCGGCGGTCTCTGCTTAGGGCTACATCAATAGGAAACAAACCATAGAGATAGAACTTGAAACTACTTTATTGTGTCAAGTTTCAAAGAGCTAGCACAAACCGTGTTTGATTTAGAGTTCCAACTACATGTATCCATATAGGAGAAAACAGAGGGAAACCTAAAAATTAAAACTGTTACTGCCAACGAACGGATTAACCTAGAAGAACGAAATTTGGTGAGCCAAGTGGGATTGGGGTACTGATCATTACCTGAAAGTGTCATCAAGTTTGGGTGAAAAAATGTGTGCTGAGATTTCAGGAAACTCGTAGTTTTTTGAAGCTTGGCAACCCCTTTCCATGCAAGTGATTTGCCCCGCTCTCTGCTTAGGGCTACATCAATAGGAAACAAACCATAGAGATTCACCTTAGAACTTCTTTATTGTGTCAAGTTTCAAAGAGCTAGCACAAACCGTGTTTGATTTAGAGTTCCAAATGCATATATCCATATAGGAGAAGAGAGAGTGAAACCGAAAAATTAAAACTGTTACTGCCAACGAACGGTTTAACCTAGAAGAACGAAATTTGGTGAGCCAAGTGGGATTGGGGTACTGATCATTACCTGAAAGTGTCATCAAGATTGGGTGAAAAAATGTGTGCTGAGATTTCAGGAAACTCGTATTTTTTTGGAAGCTTGGCAACCCCTTTCCATGAAAGTGATTTGCGCCAGTCTCTGCTTAGGGCTACATCAATAGGAAACAAACCATAGAGATAGAACTTGGAACTACTTTATTGTGTCAAGTTTCAAAGAGCTAGCACAAATCGTGTTTGATTTAGAGTTCCAAATACATTTAGCCATATATGAGAAAACAGAGTGAAACCTAAAAATTAAAACATTTATTGCCAACGAACGGTTTAACATAGAGGAACGAAATTTGGTGAGCCAAGTGGGATTTGGGTACTGATCATTACCTGAAAATGTCATCAAGATTGGGTGAAAAAATATGTGCTGAGATTTCAGGAAACTCCTAGTTTTTTGGAAGCTTAGCAACCCCTTTCCATGAAAGTGATTTGCGCCGGAATCTTGTTAGGCCTACATCAATAGGAAACAAACCATAGAGATAGAACTTGGAACTACTTTATTGTGTCAAGTTTCCAAGAGCTAGCACAAACCGTTTTTGAATTAGAGTTCCAACTACATGTATCCATATAGGAGAAAACAGAGTGAAACCTAAAAATTAAAACTGTTATTCCCATCGAACGGTTTAACCTGGAAGAAAGAAATTTGCTGAGCCAAGTGGATTTGGGGTACTGATCATTACCTGAAAGTGTCATCAAGATTGGGTGAAAAAATGTGTACTGAGATTTCAGGAAACTCTTACTTTTTTGGAAGCTTGGCAACCCCTTTCCATGAAAGTGATTTGGGCCGGTCTCTGCTTAGGGCTACATCAATAGGAAAAAAACCATAGAGACAGAACTTTGAACTACTCTATTGTGTCAAGTTTCAAAGAGCTAGCACAAACCGTGTTTGATTTAGAGTTCCTACAACATGTATCCATTAGGAGAAAACAAAGTGAATTCTAAAAATTAAAACTGTTACTGCCATCGAACGATTTAACCTAGAAAAACGAAATTTGGTGAGCCATGTGGGATTGGGGTACTGATCATTACCTGAAAGTGTCATCAAGATTGGTTGAAAAAATGTGTGCTTATATTTCAGGGAACTCGTAGTTTTTTGGAAGCTTGGCAACCCCTTTCCATAAAAGTGATTTGCGCTGGTCTCTGCCTAGGGCTACATATATAGGAAACAAACCAAACCGTACAAATAGAACTTGGAACTACTGTATTGTGTCAAGTTTAAAAGAGCTAGCACAAACTGTGTTTGATTTAGAGTTCCAACTACATGTATCCATATAGGAGAAAACAGAGTGAAACCTAAAAATTTAAACTCGTACTGCCAACAAACGGTTTAACCTAGAAGAACGAAATTTGGTGATCCAAGTGAGATTGGGGTACTGATCATTACCTGAAAGTGTCATCAAGATTGTGTGAAAAAATGTGTGCTGAGATTCAGGAAACTCGTAGTTTTTTGGAAGCTTGGCAACCCCTTTCCGTGAAAGTGATTTGCGCTGGTCTCTGCTTAGGGCTACATCAATAGGAAACAAACCATAGAGATAGATCTTGGGACTACTTTATTGTGTCAAGTTTCAAAGAGCTAGCACAAACCGTGTTTGATTTAGAGTTCCAACTACATGTATCCATATAGGAGAAAACAGAGTGAAACCGAAAAATTAAAACTGTTACTGCCAACGAACGGTTTAACCTAGAAGAACGAAATTTGGTGAGCCTAGTGGGATTGGCGTACTGATCCTTACCTGAAAGTGTCATCAAGATTGGGTGAAAAAATGTGTGCTGAGATTTCAGGAAACTCGTAGTATTTTGGAAGCTTGGCAACCCATTTCCATGAAAGTGATTTGCGGTGGTCTCTGTTTAGGGCTACATCAATAGGAAACAAACCATAGAGGTAGAACTTGGAACTACTTTATTGTGTCAAGTTTCAAAGAGCTAGCACAAACCGTGTTTGATTTAGAGTTCCAACTACATGTATCCCTATAGGAGAAAACAGAGTGAAACCTAAAAATTAAAACTGTTACTGCCATCGAACGGTTTAACCTAGAAAAACAAAATTTGGTGAGCCAAGTGGGATTGGGGTACTGATCATTACCTGAAAGTGTCATCAAGATTGGGTGAAAAAATGGGTACTGATATTTCAGGAAACTCGTAGTTTTTGGAAGCTTGGCAACCCCTTTCCATGATAGTGGTTTCCGCCGGTCTCTGCTTAGGGCTACATCAATAGAAAACAAACAGTAGAAATAGAACTTGGAACTACTTTATTGTGTCAAGTTTAAAAGAGATAGCACAAACCGTGTTTGATTTGAAGTTCCAACTACATGTATCCATGTAGGAGAAAGCAGAGTGAAACATAAAATTTAAACTGTTACTGCCAATGAACGGTTTAACCTAGAAGAACGAAATTTGGTGAGCCAAGTGGGATTGGGGTACTGATCATTACCCGAAAGTGTCATCAAGATTGGGTGAAAAATGTGTGCTGAGATTTCACGAAACTCGTAGTTACTTGGAAGCTTGGCAACCTCTTTCCATGAAAGTGATTTGCGCCGGTCTCTGCTTAGGGCTCCTTCAATAGGAAACAAACCATAGAGATAGAACTTGGAACTACTTTATTGTGTCAAGTTTCAAAGAGCTAACACAAACCGTGTTTGATTTAGAGTTCCAACTACATGTATCCCTATAGCAGAAAACATAGTGAAACCTAAAAATTAAAACTGTTACTGCCAACGAACGGTTTAACCTAGAAGAATGAAATTTGGTGAGCCAAGTGAAATTGGGGTATGAGCAGTACCTGAAAGTGTCATCAAGATTGGGTGAAAAAATGTGGGGTGAGATTTCAGGAAACTCGTAGTTTTTTGGAAGCTTGGCAACCCCTTTCCATAAAAGTGATTTGCGATGGTCTCTGCTTAGGGCTACATCAATAGGAAACAAACCGTAGAAATAGAACTTGGAACTACTTTATTGTGTCAAGTTTAAAAGAGCTAGCACAAACCGTGTTTGATTTAGAGTTCCAACTACATGTATCCATATAGGAGAAAACAGAGTGAAACCTAAAAATTAAAACTGTTACTGCCAACGAACTGTTTAACCTAGAAGAACGAAATTTGGTGAGCCAAGTGGCATTGGGGTACTGATCATTTCCTGAAAATGTCATCAAGATTGGGTGAAAAAATGTGTGCTGAGATTTCAGGAAACTCGTAGTTTTTTGGAAGCTTGGCAACCCCTTTCCGTGAATGTGATTTGAGCCGGTTCTTGCTTAGGGCTACATCAATAGGAAACAAACTATAGAGATAGATCTTGGGACTACTTTATTGTGTCAAGTTTCAAAGAGCTAGCACAAACCGTGTTTGATTTAGAGTTCCAACTACATGTTTCCATATCGGAGAAAACAGAGTGAAACCTAAAAATTAAAACTGTTACTGCCAACGAACGGTTTAACCTAGAAGAACGAAATTAAGTGAGCCAAGTGGGATTGGGGTACTGATCTTTACCTGAAAGTGTCATCAAGATTGGGTGAAAAAATGTGTGCTGAGATTTCAGGAAACTCGTAGTTTTTTGGAATCTTGGCAACCCCTTTCCATTAAAGTGATTTGCGGTGGTCTCTCCTTAGGGCTACATCAATAGGAAACAAACCATAGAGACATAACTTGGAACTACTTTATTGTGACAAGTTTCAAAGAGCTAGCACAAACCGTGTTTGATTTAGAGTTCCTACAACATGTATCCATTAGGAGAAAACAGAGTGAAACCTAAAAATTAAAACTGTTACTGCCATCGAACTGTTTAACCTAGAAGAACGAAATTTGGTGAGCCAAGTGGCATTGGCGTACTGATCATTTCCTGAAAATGTAATCAAGATTGGGTGAAAAAATGTGTGCTGAGATTTCGGGAAACACGTTGTTTTTTGGAAGCTTGGAACCCCATTTCCATGAAAGTGATTTGCGGTGGTCTCTGCTTAGGGCTACATCAATAGGAAACAAACCATAGAGATAGAACTTGGAACTACTTTATTGTGTCAGGTTTCAAAGAGCTAGCACAAACCGTGTTTGATTTAGAGTTCCAAATACATGTATCCATATAGGAGAAAACAGAGTGAAACCTAAAAATTAAAACTGTTACTGCCAACGAAAGGTTTAACCTAGAAGAACGAAATTTGGTGAGCCAAGTGGGATTGGGGTACTGATCATTTCCTGAAAGTGTCATCAAGATTGGGTGAAAAAATGTGGGCTGAGATTTCAGGAAACTCGTAGTTTTCTGGAAGCTTGGCAACCCCATTCCATGTAAGTGATTTGCACCGGTCTCTGCTTAGGGCTACATCAATAGGAAACAAACCATAGAGACATAACTTGGAACTAATTTATTGTGTCAAGTTTCAAAGAGCTAGCACAAACCGTGTTTGATTTAGAGTTCCAACAACATGTATCCATTAGGAGAAAACAGAGTGAAACCTAAAAATTAAAACTGTTACTGCCATCGAATGGTTTAACCTAGAAGAACGAAATTTGGTGAGCCAAGTGGAATTGGGGTACTGATCATTACCTGAAAGTGTCATCAAGATTGGGTTTAAAAATGTGTGCTGATATTTCAGGAAACTCGTAGTTTTTTGGAAGCTTGGCAACCCCTTTCCATGAAAGTGATTTGTGCCAGTCTCTGCTTAGGGCTACATCAATAGGAAAAAAATCATAGAGATAGAACTTGGAACTAATTTATTGTGTCAAGTTTCCAAGTGCTAGCACAAACCGTGTTTGATTTAGTGTTCCAAATACATGTATCCATATAGGAGAAAACAGAGTAAAACCTAAAAATTAAAACTGTTACTGCTACCAAACGGTTTAACCTAGAAGAACGAAATTTGGTGAGCCAATTGGGATTGGCATACTGATCACTACCTGAAAGTGTCATCAAGATTGGGTGAAAAAATGTGTGCTGAGATTTCAGGAAACTCGTAGATTTTTGGAAGCTTGGCAACCCCTTTCCATGAAAGTGATTTGCGCCGGTCTCTGCTTAGGGCTACATCAATAGGAAACAAACCATAGAGATAGAACTTGGAACTACTTTATTGTGTCAAGTTTCAAAGAGCTAGCACAAACCGTGTTGGATTTAGAGTTCCAACTACATGTATCCATATAGGAGAAAACAGAGTGAAACCTAAAAATTAAAACTGTTACTGCCAACGAACGGTTTAACCTAGAAGAACGAAAATTGGTGAGCTAAGTGGGATTGGGGTACTGATCATTACCTGAAAGTGTCATCAAGATTGTGTGAAAAAATGTGTGCTGAGATTTTAGGAAACTCGTAGTTTTTTGGAAGCTTGGCAACCTTTTTCCTTGAAAGTGATTTGCGCTGGTCTCTGTTTAGGGCTACATCAATAGGAAACAAATCATAGAGATAGAACTTGGAACTACTTTATTGTGTCAAGTTTCCAAGTGCTAGCACAAACCGTGTTTGATTTAGTGTTCCAACTACATGTATCCATACAGGAGAATCCAGAGTGAAACCTAAAAATTAAAACTGTTACTGCCAACGAAGGGTTTAACCTAGAAGAACGAAATTTAATGAGCCAAGTGGGATTGTGGTACTGATCATTACCTGAAAGTGTCATCAAGATTGGGTGAAAAAATGTGTGCTGAAATTTGAGAAAACTCGTAGTTTTTTGGAAGCTTGGCAACCCCTTTCCATGAAAGTGATTTGCGGTGGTCTCTGCTTAGGGCTACAGCAATAGGAAACAAACCATAGAGATAGAACTTGGAACTAATTTATTGTGTCAAGTTTCAAAGAGCCATCACAAACCGTGTTTGATTTAGAGTTCCATCTACATGTATCCACATAGGAGAAAACAGAGTGAAACCTAAAAATTAAAACTGTTACTGCCAACGAACGGTTTTAACTAGAGGAACGAAATTTGGTGAACCAAGTGGGATTGGGGTACTGATCATTACCTGAAAGTGACATCAAGATTGGGTGAAAAAATGTGTGCTGAGATTTCAGGAAACTCGTAGTTTTTTGGAAGCTTGGCAACACCTTTCCGTGAAAGTGATTTCCGCTGGTCTCTGGTTAGGGCTACACAAATAGGAAACAAACCATAGAGACAGAACTTGGAAGTACTTTATTGTGTCAAGTTTCAAAGAGCTAGCACAATCCATGTTTGATTTAGAGTTCCAACTACATGTACCATATAGGAGAAAACAGAGTGAAACCTAAAAATTAAAACTCCTACTGCCAACGAACGGTTTAATCTAGAAGAACGAAATTTGGTGAGCCAAGTGGGATTGGGGTACTGATCATTACCTGAAATTGTCATCAAGATTGGGTGAAAAAATGTGTGCTGATATTTCAGGAAACTCGTAGTTTTTTGGAAGCTTGGCAACCCCTTTCCATGAAAGTGATTTGTGCCAGTCTCTGCTTAGGGCTACAACAATAGGAAACAAATCATAGAGATAGAACTTGGACTACTTTATTGTGTCAAGTTTCAAAGAGCTAGCACAAACCGTTTTTGATTTAGAGTTCCAAATACATGTATCCATATAGGAGAAAACAGAGTGAAACCTAAAAATTTAAAATGTTACTGCCCATGAACGGTTTAACCTAGAAGAACGAAATTTGGTGAACCAAGTGGGATTGGGGTACTGATCATTACCTGAAAGTGTCATCAAGATTGGGTGAAAAAATGTGGGCTGAGATTTCAGGAATCTCGTAGTTTTTTGGAAGCTTGGCAACCCCTTTCCATGAAAGTGATTTGCGCCGGTCTCTGATTAGGGCTACATCAATAGGAAACAAACCATAGAGATACTACTTGGAACTACTTTATTGTGTCAAGTTTCAAAGAGCTAGCACAAACCGTGTTTGATTTAGAGTTCCAACTACATGTATCCATATAGGAGAAAACAGTGTGAAACCTAAAAATTAAACTGTTACTGCAATCGAACGGTTTAACCTGGAAGAACGAAATTTGCTGAGCCAAGTGGATTTGGTGTACTGATCACTACCTGAAAGTGTCATCAAGATTGGGTGAAAAAATGTGTGCTGAGATTTCAGGAAACTCTTACTTTTTTGGAAGCTTGGCAACCCCTTTCCATGAAAGTGATTTGCGCCGGTCTCTGCTTAGGGCTACATCAATAGGAAACAAACCATAGAGACAGAACTTTGAACTATTTTATTGTGTCAAGTTTCAAAGAGCTAGCACAAACCGTGTTTGATTTAGAGTTCCTACAACATGTATCCATTAGGAGAAAACAGAGTGAAACCTAAAAATTAAAACTGTTACTGCCATCGAACGGTTTAACCTAGAAGAACGAAATTTGGTGAGCCAAGTGGGATTGGGGTACTGATCATTACCTGAAACTGTCATCAAGATTGGGTGAAAAAATGTGTGCTGAGATATCAGGAAACTCGTAGTTTTTTGGAAGCTTGGCAACCTATTTCCATGCAAGTGATTTGCGCCGGTCTCTGCTTAGGGCTACATCAATAGGAAACAAACCATAGAGATAGAACTTGGAACTACTTTATTGTGTCAAGTTTCAAAGAGCTAGCACAAACCGTGTTTGATTTAGAGTTCCAACTACATGTATCCATATCGGAGAAAACAGAGTGAAACCTAAAAATTAAAACTGTTACTGCCAACGAACAGTTTATCCTAGAAGAACGAAATTTGGTGAGCCAAGTGGGATTGGCGTACTGATCATTACCTGAAAGTGTCATCAAGATTGGTTGAAAAAATGTGTGCTGAGATTTCAGGAAACTCGTAGTTTTTTGGAAGCTTGGCAACCCATTTCCATGCAAGTGATTTGCGCCGGTCTCTGCTTAGGGCTACATCAATAGGAAACAAACCAGAGAGATAGAACTTGGAACTACTTTATTGTGTCAAGTTTGAAAGAGCTAGCACAAACCGTGTTTGATTTAGAGTTCCAACTACATGTATCCATATCGGAGAAAACAGAGTGAAACCTAAAAATTCAAACTGTTACTGCCAACGAACGGTTTAACCTGGAAGAACGAAATTTGGTGAGCCAAGTGGGATTGGCGTACTGATCATTACATGAAAGTGTCATCAAGATTGGGTGAAAAAATGTGTGCTGAGATTTCACGAAACTCGTAGTTTTTTGGAAGCTTGGCAACCCCTTTCCATGAAAGTGATTTGCGCCGGTCTCTGCTTAGGGCTACATCAATAGGAAACAAACCATAGAGATAGAACTTGGAAATACTTTATTGTGTCAAGGTTCAAAGAGCTAGCACAAACCGTGTTTGATTTAGAGTTCCTATGACATATATCCATATTGGAGAAAACAGAGTGAAAAATAAAAATTAAAACTGTTACTGCCAACGAACGGTTTAACCTAGAAGAACGAAATTTGGTGAGCCAAGTGGGATTGGGGTACTGATCATTACTGAAATTTTCATCAAGATTGGGTGAAAAAATGTGTGCTGAGATTTCAGGAAACTCTTAGTTTTTTGGAAGCTTGGCAACCCCTTTCCATGAAAGTGATTTGCGCCGGTCACTGCTTAGGGCTACATCAATAGGAAACAACCATAGAGATAGAACTTGGAACTACTTTATTGTGTCAAGTTTCAAAGAGCAAGCAAAAACCGTCTTTGATTTAGAGTTCCAAATACATGTATCCATATAGGAGAAAACAGAAAGAAACTTAAAAATTAAAACTGTTACTGCAAACGAACGGTTTAACCTGAAAAAACGAAATTTGATGAGCCCAATTGATTGGCGTACTGATCATTACATGAAAGTGTCATCAAGATTGGGTGAAAAAATGTGTGCTGAGATTTCACGAAACTCGTAGTTTTTTGGAAGCTTGGCAACCCCTTTCCATGAAAGTGATTTGCGCCGGTCTCTGCTTAGGGCTACATCAATAGGAAACAAACCATAGAGATAGAACTTGGAAATACTTTATTGTGTCAAGGTTCAAAGAGCTAGCACAAACCGTGTTTGATTTAGAGTTCCTATGACATATATCCATATTGGAGAAAACAGAGTGAAAAATAAAAATTAAAACTGTTACTGCCAACGAACGGTTTAACCTAGAAGAACGAAATTTGGTGAGCCATGTGGGATTGGGGTACTGATCATTACCTGAAAGTGTCATCAAGATTGGGTGAAAAAATGTGTGCTGAGATTTCAGGAAACTCGTAGTTTTTTGGAAGCTTGGCAACCCCTTTCCATAAAAGTGATTTGCGCCGGTTTCTGCATAAGGCTACATCAATAGGAAACAAACCATAGAGATAGAACTTGGAACTACTTTATTGTGTCAAGTTTCAAAGAGCTAGCACAAACCGTGTTTGATTTAGAGTTCCAACTACATGTATCCATATAGGAGAAAACAGAATGAAACCTAAAAATTTAAACTATTACTGCCAACGAACGGTTTAACCTAGAAGAACAAAATTTGGTAAGCCAAGTGGGATTCGGGTACTGATCAATACCTGAAAGTGACATCCAGATTTGGTGAAAAAATGTGTGGTGAGATTTCAGGAAACTCTTAGTTTTTTGGAAGCTTGGCAACCCCTTTCCATGAAAGTGATTTGCGCTGGTCTCTGCTTAGGGCTACATCAATAGGAAACAAACCATAGAGATAGAACTTGGAACTACTTTATTGTGTCAATTTTCAAAGAGCTAGCACAAATCGGGTTTGATTTAGAGTTCCAACTACATGTATCCATATAGGAGAAAACAGAGTGAAACCTAAAAATTAAAACTGTTACTGCCACCCAACAGTTTAACCTAGAAGAACGAAATTTGGTGAGCCAAGTGGGATTTCGGTACTGATCATTACCTGAAAGTGTCATCAAGATTGGGTGAGAAATGTGTGCTGAGATTTCACGAAACTCGTAGTTTTTTGAAAGCTTGGCAACCCCTTTCCATGAAAGTGATTTGCGCCGGTCTCTGCTTAGGGCTACATCAATAGGAAACAAACCATAGAGATTCACCTTAGAACTTTTTTATTTTGTCAAGTTTCAAAGAGCTAGCACAAACCGTGTTTGATTTAGAGTTCCAAATGCATATATCCATATAGGAGAAAAGAGAGTGAAACCTAAAAATTAAAACTGTTACTGCCAACGAACGGTTTAACCTAGAAGAACGAAATTTGGTGAGCCAAGTGGGATTGGGGTACTGATCATTACCTGAAAGTGTCATCAAGATTGGGTGAAAAAATGTGTGCTGAGATTTCAGGAAACTCGTATTTTTTTGGAAGCTTGGCAACCCCTTTCCATGAAAGTGATTTGCTCCGGTCTCTGCTTAGGGCTACATCAATAGGAAACAAACCATAGAGATAGAACTTGGAACTACTTTATTTTGTCAAGTTTCAAAGAGCTAGCACAAACCGTCTTTGATTTCGAGTTCCAAATACATGTATCCATATAGGAGAAAACAGAAAGAAACCTAAAAATTAAAACTGTTACTGCCAACGAACGGTTTAACCTGAAAAAACGAAATTTGATGAGCCCAATTGGATAGGGGTACTGATCATTACCTGAAAGTGTCATCAAGATTGGGTGAAAAAATGTGTGCTGAGATTTCAGGAAACTCGTAGTTTTATGGAAGCTTGGCAACCCCTTTCCATGAAACTGATTTGCGCCGGTCTCTGTTAGGGCTACATCAATAGGAAACAAACCATAGAGATAGAACTTGGAATTACTTTATTGTGTCACGTTTCAAAGAGCTAACACAAACAGTTTGATTTAGAGTTCCAACTACATGTATCCTTATAGGAGAAAACAGAGTGAAACCGAAAAATTAAAACTGTTACTGCCAACGAACGGTTTAACCTAGAAGAACGAAATTTGGTGAGCCATGTGGGATTGGGGTACTGATCATTACCTGAAAGTGTCATCAAGATTGGGTGAAAAAATGTGTGCTGAGATTTCAGGAAACTCGTAGTTTTTTGGAATCTTGGCAACCCCTTTCCATAAAAGTGATTTGCGCCGGTTTCTGCATAAGGCTACATCAATAGGAAACAAACCATAGAGATAGAACTTGGAACTACTTTTTTGTGTCAAGTTTCAAAGAGCTAGCACAAACCGTGTTTGATTTAGAGTTCCAACTACATGTATCCATATAGGAGAAAACAGAATGAAACCTAAAAATTTAATCTATTACTGCCAACAAACGGTTTAACCTAGAAGAACAAAATTTGGTAAGCCAAGTGGGATTTGGGTACTGATCAATACCTGAAAGTGTCATCCAGATTTGTTGAAAAAATGTGTGGTGAGATTTCAGGAAACTGGTAGTTTTTTGGAAGCTTGGCAACCCCTTTCCATGAAAGTGATTTGCGCTGGTCTCTGCTTAGGGCTACATCAATAGGAAAGAAACCATAGAGATAGAACTTGGAACTACTTTATTGTGTCAAGTTTGAAAGAGCTAGCACAAACCGTGTTTGATTTAGAGTTCCAACTACATGTATCCATATAGGAGAAAACAGAGTGAAAGATAAAAATTAAAACTGTTACTGCCAACGAACGGTTTAACCTAGAAGAACGAAATTTGGTGAGCCAAGTTGGATTGGGGTACTGATCATTACCTGAAACTGTCATCAAGATTGGGTGAAAAAATGTGTGCTGAGATTTCAGGAAACTCGTAGTTTTTTGGAAGCTTGGCAACCCCTTTCCATGCAAGTGATTTGCGCCGGTCTCTGCTTAGGGCTACATCAATAGGAAACAAACCATAGAGATAGAACTTGGAAATACTTTATTGTGTCAAGTTTCAAAGAGCTAGCACAAACCGTGTTTGATTTAGAGTTCCTATGACATATATCCATATTGGAGAAAACAGAGTGAAAAATAAAAATTAAAACTGTTACTGCCAACGAACGGTTTAACCTAGAAGAACGAAATTTGGTGAGCCAAGTGGGATTGGGGTACTGATCATTACTGAAATTGTCATCAAGATTGGGTGAAAAAATGTGTGCTGAGATTTCAGGAAACTCGTAGTTTTTTGGAAGCTTGGCAACCCCTTTCCATGAAAGTGATTTGCGTCGGTCTCTGCTTAGGGCTACATCAATAGGAAACAAACCAAAGAGATAGAACTTGGAACTACTTTATTGTGTCAAGTTTCAAAGAGCTACCACAAACCGTGTTTGATTTAGAGTTCCAACTACATGTATCCATATAGGAGAAAACAGAGTGGGACCTAAAAATTAAAACTGTTACTGCCAACGAACGGTTTAACCTAGAAGAACAAAATTTGGTGAGCCAAGTGGGATTGGGGTTCTGATCATTACCTGAAAGTGTCATCAAGATTGGGTGAAAAAATGTGTGCTGAGATTTCAGGAAACTCGTAGTTTTATGGAAGCTTGGCAACCCCTTTCCATGAAACTGATTTGCGCCGGTCTCTGTTAGGGCTACATCAATAGGAAACAAACCATAGAGATAGAACTTGGAACTACTTTATTGTGTCACGTTTCAAAGAGCTAACACAAACCGTGTTTGATTTAGAGTTCCAACTACATGTATCCTTATAGGAGAAAACAGAGTGAAACCGAAAAATTAAAACTGTTACTGCCAACGAACGGTTTAACCTAGAAGAACGAAATTTGGTGAGCTTTGTGGGATTGGGGTACTGATCATTACCTGAAAGTGTCATCAATATTGGGTGAAAAAATGTGTGCTGAGATTTCAGGAAACTCGTAGTTTTTTGGAAGCTTGGCAACCCCTTTCCATGAAACTGATTTGCGCCGGTCTCTGTTAGGGCTACATCAATAGGAAACAAACCATAGAGATAGAACTTGGAACTACTTTATTGTGTCACGTTTCAAAGAGCTAACACAAACCGTGTTTGATTTAGAGTTCCAACTACATGTATCCTTATAGGAGAAAACAGAGTGAAACCGAAAAATTAAAACTGTTACTGCCAATGAACGGTTTAACCTAGAAGAACGAAATTTGGTGAGCCATGTGGGATTGGGGTACTGATCATTACCTGAAAGTGTCATCAATATTGGGTGAAAAAATGTGTGCTGAGATTTCAGGAAACTCGTAGTTTTTTGGAAGCTTGGCAACCCCTTTCCATAAAAGTGATTTGCGCCAGTCTCTGCTTAGGGCTACATCAATAGGAAACAAACCATAGAGATAGAACTTGGAACTACTTTATTGTGTCAAGTTTCAAAGAGCTAGCACAAACCGTGTTTGATTTAGAGTTCCAACTACATGTATCCATATCGGAGAAAACAGAATGAAACCTAAAAATTTAAACTATTACTGCCAACAAACGGTTTAACCTAGAAGAACAAAATTTGGTAAGCCAAGTGGGATTCGGGTACTGATCAATACCTGAAAGTGTCATCCAGATTTGTTGAAAAAATGTGTGGTTAGATTTCAGGAAACTCGTAGTTTTTTGGAAGCTTGGCAACCCCTTTCCATGAAAGTGATTTGCTCCGGTCTCTGCTTAGGGCTACATCAATAGGAAACAAACCATAGAGATAGAACTTGGAACTACTTTATTTTGTCAAGTTTCAAAGAGCTAGCACAAACCGTCTTTGATTTAGAGTTCCAAATACATGTATCCATATAGGAGAAAACAGAAAGAAACCTAAAAATTAAAACTGTTACTGCCAACGAACGGTTTAACCTGAAAAAACGAAATTTGATGAGCCCAATTGGATTGGGGTACTGATCATTACCTGAAAGTGTCATCAAGATTGGGTGAAAAAATGTGTGCTGAGATTTCAGGAAACTCGTAGTTTTATGGAAGCTTGGCAACCCCTTTCCATGAAACTGATTTGCGCCGGTCTCTGTTAGGGCTACATCAATAGGAAACAAACCATAGAGATAGAACTTGGAATTACTTTATTGTGTCACGTTTCAAAGAGCTAACACAAACCGTGTTTGATTTAGAGTTCCAACTACATGTATCCTTATAGGAGAAAACAGAGTGAAACCGAAAAATTAAAACTGTTACTGCCAACGAACGGTTTAACCTAGAAGAACGAAATTTGGTGAGCCATGTGGGATTGGGGTACTGATCATTACCTGAAAGTGTCATCAAGATTGGGTGAAAAAATGTGTGCTGAGATTTCAGGAAACTCGTAGTTTTTTGGAAGCTTGGCAACCCCTTTCCATAAAAGTGATTTGCGCCGGTTTCTGCATAAGGCTACATCAATAGGAAACAAACCATAGAGATAGAACTTGGAACTACTTTATTGTGTCAAGTTTCAAAGAGCTAGCACAAACCGTGTTTGATTTAGAGTTCCAACTACATGTATCCATATAGGAGAAAACAGAATGAAACCTAAAAATTTAATCTATTACTGCCAACAAACGGTTTAACCTAGAAGAACAAAATTTGGTAAGCCAAGTGGGATTTGGGTACTGATCAATACCTGAAAGTGTCATCCAGATTTGTTGAAAAAATGTGTGGTGAGATTTCAGGAAACTGGTAGTTTTTTGGAAGCTTGGCAACCCCTTTCCATGAAAGTGATTTGCGCTGGTCTCTGCTTAGGGCTACATCAATAGGAAAGAAACCATAGAGATAGAACTTGGAACTACTTTATTGTGTCAAGTTTGAAAGAGCTAGCACAAACCGTGTTTGATTTAGAGTTCCAACTACATGTATCCATATAGGAGAAAACAGAGTGAAAGATAAAAATTAAAACTGTTACTGCCAACGAACGGTTTAACCTAGAAGAACGAAATTTGGTGAGCCAAGTGGGATTGGGGTACTGATCATTACCTGAAACTGTCATCAAGATTGGGTGAAAAAATGTGTGCTGAGATATCAGGAAACTCGTAGTTTTTTGGAAGCTTGGCAACCCCTTTCCATGCAAGTGATTTGCGCCGGTCTCTGCTTAGGGCTACATCAATAGGAAACAAACCATAGAGATAGAACTTGGAAATACTTTATTGTGTCAAGTTTCAAAGAGCTAGCACAAACCGTGTTTGATTTAGAGTTCCTATGACATATATCCATATTGGAGAAAACAGAGTGAAAAATAAAAATTAAAACTGTTACTGCCAACGAACGGTTTAACCTAGAAGAACGAAATTTGGTGAGCCATGTGGGATTGGGGTACTGATCATTACCTGAAAGTGTCATCAAGATTGGTTGAAAATATGTGTGCTGAGATTTCAGGAAACTCGTAGTTTTTTGGAAGCTTGGCAACCCCTTTCCATGAAAGTGATTTGCTCCGGTCTCTGCTTAGGGCTACATCAATAGGAAAAAAACCATAGAGATAGAACTTGGAACTACTCTATTTGTCAAGTTTCAAAGAGCTAGCACAAACCGTCTTTGATTTAGAGTTCCAAATACATGTATCCATATAGGAGAAAACAGAAAGAAACCTAAAAATTAAAACTGTTACTGCCAACGAACGGTTTAACCTGAAAAAACGAAATTTGATGAGCCCAATTGGATTGGGGTACTGATCATTACCTGAAAGTGTCATCAAGATTGGGTGAAAAAATGTGTGCTGAGATTTCAGGAAACTCGTAGTTTTATGGAAGCTTGGCAACCCCTTTCCATGAAACTGATTTGCGCCGGACTCTGTTAGGGCTACATCAATAGGAAACAAACCATAGAGATAGAACTTGGAACTACTTTATTGTGTCACGTTTCAAACAGCTAACACAAACCGTGTTTGATTTAGAGTTCCAACTACATGTATCCTTATAGGAGAAAACAGAGTGAAACCGAAAAATTAAAACTGTTACTGCCAACGAACAGTTTAACCTAGAAGAACGAAATTTGGTGAGCCATGTGGGATTGGGGTACTGATCATTACCTGAAAGTGTCATCAAGATTGGGTGAAAAAATGTGTGCTGAGATTTCAGGAAACTCGTAGTTTTTTGGAAGCTTGGCAACCCCTTTCCATAAAAGTGATTTGCGCTGGTTTCTGCATAAGGCTACATCAATAGGAAACAAACCATAGAGATAGAACTTGGAACTACTTTATTGTGTCAAGTTTCAAAGAGCTAGCACAAACCGTGTTTGATTTAGAGTTCCAACTACATGTATCCATATCGGAGAAAACAGAATGAAACCTAAAAATTTAAACTATTACTGCCAACAAACGGTTTAACCTAGAAGAACAAAATTTGGTAAGCCAAGTGTGATTCGGGTACTGATCAATACCTGAAAGTGTCATCCAGATTTGTTGAAAAAATGTGTGGTGAGATTTCAGGAAACTCGTAGTTTTTTGGAAGCTTGGCAACCCCTTTCCATGAAAGTGATTTGCGCTGGTCTCTGCTTAGGGCTACATCAATAGGAAAGAAACCATAGAGATAGAACTTGGAACTACTTTATTGTGTCAAGTTTGAAAGAGCTAGCACAAACCGTGTTTGATTTAGAGTTCCAACTACATGTATCCATATAGGAGAAAATAGAGTGAAAGATAAAAATTAAAACTGTTACTGCCAACGAACGGTTTAACCTAGAAGAACGAAATTTGGTGAGCCAAGTGGGATTGGGGAACTGATCATTACCTGAAACTGTCATCAAGATTGGGTGAAAAAATGTGTGCTGAGATATCAGGAAACTCGTAGTTTTTTGGAAGCTTGGCAACCCCTTTCCATGCAAGTGATTTGCGCCGGTCTCTGCTTAGGGCTACATCAATAGGAAACAAACCATAGAGATAGAACTTGGAACTACTTTATTGTGTCAAGTTTCAAAGAGCTAGCACAAACCGTGTTTGATTTAGAGTTCCAACTACATGTATCCATATTGGAGAAAACAGAGTGAAACCTAAAAATTCAAACTGTTACTGCCAACGAACAGTTTAACCTAGAAGAACGAAATTTGGTGAGCCAAGTGGGATTGGCGTACTGATCATTACCTGAAAGTGTCATCAAGATTGGTTGAAAAAATGTGTGCTGAGATTTCAGGAAACTCGTAGTTTTTTGGAAGCTTGGCAACCCCTTTCCATGAAAGTGATTTGCGCCGGTCTCTGCTTAGGGCTACATCAATAGGAAACAAAACATAGAGATACAACTTGGAACTACTTTATTGTGTCAACTTTCAAAGAGCTAGCACAAACCGTCTTTGATTTAGAGTTCCAACTACATGTATTCATATAGGAGAAAACAGAAAGAAACCTAAAAATTAAAACTGTTACTGCCAACGAACGGTTTAAACTGGAAGAACGAAATTTGATGAGCCCAGTTGGAATGGGGTACTGATCATTACCTGAAAGTGTCATCAAGATTGGGTGAAAAAATGTGTGCCGAGATTTCAGGAAACTCGTAGTTTTTTTGAAGCTTGGCAACCCCTTTCCATGAAAGTGATTTGCGCCGCTCTCTGCTTAGGGCTACATCAATAGGAAACAAACCATAGAGATTCACCTTAGAACTTCTTTATTGTGTCAAGTTTCAAAGAGCTAGCACAAACCGTGTTTGATTTAGAGTTCCAAATGCATATATCCATATAGGAGAAAAGAGAGTGAAACCTAAAAATTAAAACTGTTACTGCCAACGAACGGTTTAACCTAGAAGAACGAAATTTGGTGAGCCAAGTGGGATTGGGGTACTGATCATTACCTGAAAGTGTCATCAAGATTGGGTGAAAAAATGTGTGCTGAGATTTCAGGAAACTCGTATTTTTTTGGAAGCTTGGCAACCCCTTTCCATGAAAGTGATTTGCTGCGGTCTCTGCTTAGGGCTACATCAATAGGAAACAAACCATAGAGATAGAACTTGGAACTACTTTATTGTGTCAAGTTTCAAAGAGCTAGCACAAACCGTCTTTGAGTTAGAGTTTCAAATACATGTATCCATATAGGAGAAAACAGAAAGAAACCTAAAAATTAAAACTGTTACTGCCAACGAACGGTTTAACCTGAAAAAACGAAATTTGATGAGCCCAAATGGATTGGGGTACTGATCATTACCTGAAAGTGTCATCAACATTGGGTGAAAAAATGTGTGCTGAGATTTCAGGAAACTCGTAGTTTTTTTGAAGCTTGGCAACCACTTTCCATGAAACTGATTTGCGCCGGTCTCTGTTAGGGCTACATCAATAGGAAACAAACCATAGAGATACAACTTGGAACTACTTTATTGTGTCACGTTTCAAAGAGCTAACACAAACCGTGTTTGATTTAGAGTTCCAACTACATGTATCCTTAAAGGAGAAAACAGAGTGAAACCGAAAAATTAAAACTGTTACTGCCAACGAACAGTTTAACCTAGAAGAACGAAATTTGGTGAGCCATGTGGGATTGGGGTACTGATCATTACCTGAAAGTGTCATCAAGATTGGGTGAAAAAATGTGTGCTGAGATTTCAGGAAACTCGTAGTTTTTTGGAAGCTTGGCAACCCCTTTCCATAAAAGTGATTTGCGCCGGTTTCTGCATAAGGCTACATCAATAGGAAACAAACCATAGAGATAGAACTTGGAACTACTTTATTGTGTCAAGTTTCAAAGAGCTAGCACAAACCGTGTTTGATTTAGAGTTCCAACTACATGTATCCATATCGGAGAAAACAGAATGAAACCTAAAAATTTAAACTATTACTGCCAACAAACGGTTTAACCTAGAAGAACAAAATTTGGTAAGCCAAGTGGGATTCGGGTACTGATCAATACCTGAAAGTGTCATCAAGATTTGTTGAAAAAATGTGTGGTGAGATTTCAGGAAACTCATAGTTTTTTTGAAGCTTGGCAACCCCTTTCCATAAAAGTGATTTGCCCTGGTCTCTGCTTAGGGCTACATCAATAGGAAAGAAACCATAGAGATAGAACTTGGAACTACTTTATTGTGTCAAGTTTGAAAGAGCTAGCACAAACCGTGTTTGATTTAGAGTTCCAACTACATGTATCCATATAGGAGAAAACAGAGTGAAAGATAAAAATTAAAAATGTTACTGCCAACGAACGGTTTAACCTAGAAGAACGAAATTTGGTGAGCCAAGTGGGATTGGGGTACTGATCATTACCTGAAACTGTCATCAAGATTGGGTGAAAAAATGTGTGCTGAGATATCAGGAAACTCGTAGTTTTTTGGAAGCTTGGCAACCCCTTTCCATGCAAGTGATTTGCGTCGGTCTCTGCTTAGGGCTACATCAATAGGAAACAAACCATGGAGATAGAACTTGGAACTACTTTATTGTGTCAAGTTTCAAAGAGCTAGCACAAACCGTGTTTGATTTAGAGTTCCAACTACATGTATCCCTATCGGAGAAAACAGAGTGAAACCTAAAAATTCAAACTGTTACTGCCAACGAACAGTTTATCCTAGAAGAACGAAATTTGGTGAGCCAAGTGGGATTGGCGTACTGATCATTACCTGAAAGTGTCATCAAGATTGGTTGAAAAAATGTGTGCTGAGATTTCAGGAAACTCGTAGTTTTTTGGAAGCTTGGCAACCCCTTTCCATGCAAGTGATTTGCGCCGGTCTCTGCTTAGGGCTACATCAATAGGAAACAAAGCAGAGAGATAGAACTTGGAACTACTTTATTGTGTCAAGTTTGAAAGAGCTAGCACAAACCGTGTTTGATTTAGAGTTCCAACTACATATATCCATATCGGAGAAAACAGAGTGAAACCTAAAAATTCAAACTGTTACTGCCAACGAACGGTTTAACCTGAAAGAACGAAATTTGGTGAGCCAAGTGGGATTGGCGTACTGATCATTACATGAAAGTGTCATCAAGATTGGGTGAAAAAATGTGTGCTGAGATTTCAGGAAACTCGTAGTTTTTTGGAAGCTTGGCAACCCCTTTCCATGAAAGTGATCTGCGCTGGTCTCTGCTTAGGGCTACATCAATAGGAAACAAACCATAGAGACAGAACTTGGAACTTCTTTATTGTGTCATGTTTCAAAGAGCTAGCACAAACCATGTTTGATTTAGAGTTCCAACTACATGTATCCATATCGGAGAAACCAGAGTGAAACCTAAAAATTAAAACTGTTACTGCCAACGAACGGTTTAAACTAGAAGAACGAAATTTGGTGAGCCAAGTGGGATTGGGGTACTGATCATTACCTGAAAGTGTCATCAAGATTGGGTGAAAAAATGTGTGCTGAGATTTCAGGAAATTCGTAGTTTTTTGGAAGATTGGCAACCCCTTTCCATGCAAGTGATTTGCGCCGGTCTCCTCTTAGGGCTACATCAATAGGAAACAACCATAGAGATAGAATTTGCATCTACTTTATTGTGTCAAGTTTCAAAGAGCTAGCACAAACCGTGTTTGATTTAGAGGTCCAACTACATGTATCCATATTGGAGAAAACAGAGTGAAACCTAAAAATTAAAACTATTACTGCCACCCAACGGTTTAACCTAGAGGAACGAAATTTCGTGAGCCAAGTGCGATTGTGGTACTGATCATTACCTGGAAGTGTCATCAAGATTGGGTGAAAAATGTGTGCTGAGATTTCAGGAAACTCTTAGTTTTTTGGAAGCTTGGCAACCCCTTTCCATGCAAGTGATTTGCGCCGGTCTATGCTTAGGGCTACATCAATAGGAAACAAACCATAGAGATAGAACTTGGAACTACTTTATTGTGTCAAGTTTCAAAGAGCTAGCACAAACCGTGTTTGATTTAGAGTTCCAACTACATGTAGCCATATAGGAGAAAACAGAGTGAAACCTAAAAATTAAAACTGTTACTGCCAACGAACGGTTTAACCTAGAAGAACGAAATTTGGTGAGCGAAGTGGGATTGGGGTACTGATCATTACCTGAAAGTGTCATCAAGTTTGTGTGAAAAAATGTGTTCTGAGATTTCAGGAAACTCGTAGTTTTTTGGAAGCTTGGCAACCCTTTTCCATGCAAGTTATTTGCCCCACTCTCTGCTTAGGGCTACATCAATAGGAAACAAACCATAGAGATAGAACTTGGAACTACTTTATTGTGTCAAGTTTCAAAGAGCTAGCACAAACCGTGTTTGATTTAGAGTTCCAACTACATGTATCCATATAGGAGAAAACAGAGTGAAACCTAAAATTTAAAACTGTTACTGCCAACGAACGGTTTAAACTAGAAGAACGAAATTTGGTGAGCCAAGTGTGATTGCAGTACTGATCATTACCTGAAAGTGTCATCAAGATTGGGTGAAAAAATGTGTGCTGAGATTTCAGGAAACTCATAGTTTTTTGGAAGCTTGGCAACCCCTTTCCATGCAAGTGATTTGCGCCGGTCTCTGCTTAGGGCTACATAAATAGGAAACAAACCATAGAGATAGAACTTGGAACTACTTTATTGTGTCAAGTTTCAAAGAGCTAGCACAAACCGTGTTTGATTAAGAGTTCCAACTATATGTATCCATATTGGAGAAAACAGAGTGAAAGATAAAAATTAAAACTGTTACTGCCAACGAACGGTTTAACCTAGAAGAACGAAATTTGGTGAGCCAAGTGGGATTGGGGTACTGTTCATTACCTGAAACTGTCATCAAGATTGGGTAAAAAAATGTGTGCTGAGATATCAGGAAACTCGTAGTTTTTTGGAAGCTTGGCAACCCCTTTCCATGCAAGTGATTGGCGCCGGTCTCTGCTTAGGGCTACATCAATAGGAAACAACCATAGAGATAGAACTTGGAACTACTTTATTGTGTCAAGTTTCAAAGAGCTAGCACAAACCGTGTTTGATTTAGAGTTCCAACTACATGTATCCATATCGGAGAAAACAGAATGAAACCTAAAAATTTAAACTATTACTGCCAACAAACGGTTTAACCTAGAAGAACAAAATTTGGTAAGCCAAGTGTGATTCGGGTACTGATCAATACCTGAAAGTGTCATCCAGATTTGTTGAAAAAATGTGTGGTGAGATTTCAGGAAACTCGTAGTTTTTTGGAAGCTTGGCAACCCCTTTCCATGAAAGTGATTTGCGCTGGTCTCTGCTTAGGGCTACATCAATAGGAAAGAAACCATAGAGATAGAACTTGGAACTATATTATTGTGTCAAGTTTGAAAGAGCTAGCACAAACCGTGTTTTATTTAGAGTTCCAACTACATGTATCCATATAGGAGAAAATAGAGTGAAAGATAAAAATTAAAACTGTTACTGCCAACGAACGGTTTAACCTAGAAGAACGAAATTTGGTGAGCCAAGTGGGATTGGGGAACTGATCATTACCTGAAACTGTCATCAAGATTGGGTGAAAAAATGTGTGCTGAGATATCAGGAAACTCGTAGTTTTTTGGAAGCTTGGCAACCCCTTTCCATTCAAGTGATTTGCGCCGGTCTCTGCTTAGGGCTACATCAATAGGAAACAAACCATAGAGATAGAACTTGGAACTACTTTATTGTGTCAAGTTTCAAAGAGCTAGCACAAACCGTGTTTGATTTAGAGTTCCAACTACATGTATCCATATTGGAGAAAACAGAGTGAAACCTAAAAATTCAAACTGTTACTGCCAACGAACAGTTTAACCTAGAAGAACGAAATTTGGTGAGCCAAGTGGGATTGGCGTACTGATCATTACCTGAAAGTGTCATCAAGATTGGTTGAAAAAATGTGTGCTGAGATTTCAGGAAACTCGTAGTTTTTTGGAAGCTTGGCAACCCCTTTCCATGAAAGTGATTTGCGCCGGTCTCTGCTTAGGGCTACATCAATAGGAAACAAAACATAGAGATACAACTTGGAACTACTTTATTGTGTCAACTTTCAAAGAGCTAGCACAAACCGTCTTTGATTTAGAGTTCCAACTACATGTATTCATATAGGAGAAAACAGAAAGAAACCTAAAAATTAAAACTGTTACTGCCAACGAACGGTTTAAACTGGAAGAACGAAATTTGATGAGCCCAGTTGGAATGGGGTACTGATCATTACCTGAAAGTGTCATCAAGATTGGGTGAAAAAATGTGTGCCGAGATTTCAGGAAACTCGTAGTTTTTTTGAAGCTTGGCAACCCCTTTCCATGAAAGTGATTTGCGCCGCTCTCTGCTTAGGGCTACATCAATAGGAAACAAACCATAGAGATTCACCTTAGAACTTCTTTATTGTGTCAAGTTTCAAAGAGCTAGCACAAACCGTGTTTGATTTAGAGTTCCAAATGCATATATCCATATAGGAGAAAAGAGAGTGAAACCTAAAAATTAAAACTGTTACTGCCAACGAACGGTTTAACCTAGAAGAACGAAATTTGGTGAGCCAAGTGGGATTGGGGTACTGATCATTACCTGAAAGTGTCATCAAGATTGGGTGAAAAAATGTGTGCTGAGATTTCAGGAAACTCGTATTTTTTTGGAAGCTTGGCAACCCCTTTCCATGAAAGTGATTTGCTGCGGTCTCTGCTTAGGGCTACATCAATAGGAAACAAACCATAGAGATAGAACTTGGAACTACTTTATTGTGTCAAGTTTCAAAGAGCTAGCACAAACCGTCTTTGAGTTAGAGTTTCAAATACATGTATCCATATAGGAGAAAACAGAAAGAAACCTAAAAATTAAAACTGTTACTGCCAACGAACGGTTTAACCTGAAAAAACGAAATTTGATGAGCCCAAATGGATTGGGGTACTGATCATTACCTGAAAGTGTCATCAACATTGGGTGAAAAAATGTGTGCTGAGATTTCAGAAAACTCGTAGTTTTTTTGAAGCTTGGCAACCACTTTCCATGAAACTGATTTGCGCCGGTCTCTGTTAGGGCTACATCAATAGGAAACAAACCATAGAGATACAACTTGGAACTACTTTATTGTGTCACGTTTCAAAGAGCTAACACAAACCGTGTTTGATTTAGAGTTCCAAATACATGTATCCTTAAAGGAGAAAACAGAGTGAAACCGAAAAATTAAAACTGTTACTGCCAACGAACAGTTTAACCTAGAAGAACGAAATTTGGTGAGCCATGTGGGATTGGGGTACTGATCATTACCTGAAAGTGTCATCAAGATTGGGTGAAAAAATGTGTGCTGAGATTTCAGGAAACTCGTAGTTTTTTGGAAGCTTGGCAACCCCTTTCCATAAAAGTGATTTGCGCCGGTTTCTGCATAAGGCTACATCAATAGGAAACAAACCATAGAGATAGAACTTGGAACTACTTTATTGTGTCAAGTTTCAAAGAGCTAGCACAAACCGTGTTTGATTTAGAGTTCCAACTACATGTATCCATATCGGAGAAAACAGAATGAAACCTAAAAATTTAAACTATTACTGCCAACAAACGGTTTAACCTAGAAGAACAAAATTTGGTAAGCCAAGTGGGATTCGGGTACTGATCAATACCTGAAAGTGTCATCCAGATTTGTTGAAAAAATGTGTGGTGAGATTTCAGGAAACTCGTAGTTTTTTTGAAGCTTGGCAACCCCTTTCCATGAAAGTGATTTGCCCTGGTCTCTGCTTAGGGCTACATCAATAGGAAAGAAACCATAGAGATAGAACTTGGAACTACTTTATTGTGTCAAGTTTGAAAGAGCTAGCACAAACCGTGTTTGATTTAGAGTTCCAACTACATGTATCCATATAGGAGAAAACAGAGTGAAAGATAAAAATTAAAAATGTTACTGCCAACGAACGGTTTAACCTAGAAGAACGAAATTTGGTGAGCCAAGTGGGATTGGGGTACTGATCATTACCTGAAACTGTCATCAAGATTGGGTGAAAAAATGTGTGCTGAGATATCAGGAAACTGGTAGTTTTTTGGAAGCTTGGCAACCCCTTTCCATGCAAGTGATTTGCGCCGGTCTCTGCTTAGGGCTACATCAATAGGAAACAAACCATAGAGATAGAACTTGGAACTACTTTATTGTGTCAAGTTTCAAAGAGCTAGCACAAACCGTGTTTGATTTAGAGTTCCAACTACATGTATCCCTATCGGAGAAAACAGAGTGAAACCTAAAAATTCAAACTGTTACTGCCAACGAACAGTTTATCCTAGAAGAACGAAATTTGGTGAGCCAAGTGGGATTGGCGTACTGATCATTACCTGAAAGTGTCATCAAGATTGGTTGAAAAAATGTGTGCTGAGATTTCAGGAAACTCGTAGTTTTTTGGAAGCTTGGCAACCCCTTTCCATGCAAGTGATTTGCGCCGGTCTCTGCTTAGGGCTACATCAATAGGAAACAAAGCAGAGAGATAGAACTTGGAACTACTTTATTGTGTCAAGTTTGAAAGAGCTAGCACAAACCGTGTTTGATTTAGAGTTCCAACTACATATATCCATATCGGAGAAAACAGAGTGAAACCTAAAAATTCAAACTGTTACTGCCAACGAACGGTTTAACCTGGAAGAACGAAATTTGGTGAGCCAAGTGGGATTGGCGTACTGATCATTACATGAAAGTGTCATCAAGATTGGGTGAAAAAATGTGTGCTGAGATTTCAGGAAACTCGTAGTTTTTTGGAAGCTTGGCAACCCCTTTCCATGAAAGTGATCTGCGCTGGTCTCTGCTTAGGGCTACATCAATAGGAAACAAACCATAGAGACAGAACTTGGAACTTCTTTATTGTGTCATGTTTCAAAGAGCTAGCACAAACCATGTTTGATTTAGAGTTCCAACTACATGTATCCATATCGGAGAAACCAGAGTGAAACCTAAAAATTAAAACTGTTACTGCCAACGAACGGTTTAAACTAGAAGAACGAAATTTGGTGAGCCAAGTGGGATTGGGGTACTGATCATTACCTGAAAGTGTCATCAAGATTGGGTGAAAAAATGTGTGCTGAGATTTCAGGAAATTCGTAGTTTTTTGGAAGATTGGCAACCCCTTTCCATGCAAGTGATTTGCGCCGGTCTCCTCTTAGGGCTACATCAATAGGAAACAACCATAGAGATAGAATTTGCATCTACTTTATTGTGTCAAGTTTCAAAGAGCTAGCACAAACCGTGTTTGATTTAGAGGTCCAACTACATGTATCCATATTGGAGAAAACAGAGTGAAACCTAAAAATTAAAACTATTACTGCCACCCAACGGTTTAACCTAGAGGAACGAAATTTCGTGAGCCAAGTGCGATTGTGGTACTGATCATTACCTGGAAGTGTCATCAAGATTGGGTGAAAAATGTGTGCTGAGATTTCAGGAAACTCTTAGTTTTTTGGAAGCTTGGCAACCCCTTTCCATGCAAGTGATTTGCGCCGGTCTATGCTTAGGGCTACATCAATAGGAAACAAACCATAGAGATAGAACTTGGAACTACTTTATTGTGTCAAGTTTCAAAGAGCTAGCACAAACCGTGTTTGATTTAGAGTTCCAACTACATGTAGCCATATAGGAGAAAACAGAGTGAAACCTAAAAATTAAAACTGTTACTGCCAACGAACGGTTTAACCTAGAAGAACGAAATTTGGTGAGCGAAGTGGGATTGGGGTACTGATCATTACCTGAAAGTGTCATCAAGTTTGTGTGAAAAAATGTGTTCTGAGATTTCAGGAAACTCGTAGTTTTTTGGAAGCTTGGCAACCCTTTTCCATGCAAGTGATTTGCCCCACTCTCTGCTTAGGGCTACATCAATAGGAAACAAACCATAGAGATAGAACTTGGAACTACTTTATTGTGTCAAGTTTCAAAGAGCTAGCACAAACCGTGTTTGATTTAGAGTTCCAACTACATGTATCCATATAGGAGAAAACAGAGTGAAACCTAAAATTTAAAACTGTTACTGCCAACGAACGGTTTAAACTAGAAGAACGAAATTTGGTGAGCCAAGTGGGATTGCAGTACTGATCATTACCTGAAAGTGTCATCAAGATTGGGTGAAAAAATGTGTGCTGAGATTTCAGGAAACTCATAGTTTTTTGGAAGCTTGGCAACCCCTTTCCATGCAAGTGATTTGCGCCGGTCTCTGCTTAGGGCTACATAAATAGGAAACAAACCATAGAGATAGAACTTGGAACTACTTTATTGTGTCAAGTTTCAAAGAGCTAGCACAAACCGTGTTTGATTAAGAGTTCCAACTATATGTATCCATATTGGAGAAAACAGAGTGAAAGATAAAAATTAAAACTGTTACTGCCAACGAACGGTTTAACCTAGAAGAACGAAATTTGGTGAGCCAAGTGGGATTGGGGTACTGTTCATTACCTGAAACTGTCATCAAGATTGGGTAAAAAAATGTGTGCTGAGATATCAGGAAACTCGTAGTTTTTTGGAAGCTTGGCAACCCCTTTCCATGCAAGTGATTGGCGCCGGTCTCTGCTTAGGGCTACATCAATAGGAAACAACCATAGAGATAGAACTTGGAACTACTTTATTGTGTCAAGTTTGAAAGAGCTAGCACAAACCGTGTTTGATTTAGAGTTCCAACTACATGTATCCATATTGGAGAAAACAGAGTGAAACCTAAAATTTAAAACTGTTACTGCCAACGAACGGTTTAACCTAGAAGAACGAAATTTGGTGAGCCAAGTGGGATTGGGTTTCTGATCATTACCTGAAAATGTCATCAAGATTGGGTGAAAAAATATGTGCTGAGATTTCAGGAAATTCGTAGTTTTTTGGAATCTTGGCAACCCCTTTCCATGCAAGTAATTTGCCCAGCTCTCTGCTTAGGGCTACATCAATAGGAAAAAAACATAGAGATAGAACTTGGAACTACTTTATTGTGTCAAGTTTGAAAGAGCTAGCACAAACCGTGTTTGATTTAGAGTTCCAACTACATGTATCCATATCGGAGAAAACAGAGTGAAACCTAAAAATTCAAACTGTTACTGCCCACGAACTGTTTAACCTAGAAGAACGAAATTTGGTGAGCCAAGTTGGATTGGCGTACTGATCATTACCTGAAAATGTCATCAAGATTGGTTGAAAAAATGTGTGCTGAGATTTCAGGAAACTCGTAGTTTTTTGGAAGCTTGGCAACCCCTTTCCATGAAAGTGATTTGTGCCGGTCTCTGCTTAGGGCTACATCAATAGGAAACAACCATAGAGATAGAACTTGGAACTACTTTATTGTGTCAAGTTTGAAAGAGCTAGCACAAACCGTGTTTGATTTAGAGTTCCAACTACATGTATCCATATTGGAGAAAACAGAGTGAAACCTAAAAATTAAAACTGTTACTGCCAACGAACGGTTTAACCTAGAAGAACGAAATTTGGTGAGCCAAGTGGGATTTGGGTACTGATCATTACCTGAAAGTGTCATCAAGATTGGAAGAAAAAATGTATGATGAGATTTCAGGAAACTCGTTTTTTTTTGGAAGCTTGGCAACCCCTTTCCATGAAAGTGATTTGCGCCGGAATCTGCTTAGGCCTACATCAATAGGAAACAAACCATAGAGACAGAACTTGGAACTACTTTATTGTGTCAAGTTTCAAAGAGCTAGCACAAACCGTGTTTGATTTAGAGTTCCAACTACATGTATCCATATAGGAGAAAACAGAGTGAAACCTAAAAATTAAAACTGTTACTGCCACCCAACTGTTTAACCTAGAAAAACGAAATTGGTGAGCCAAGTGGGATTGCGGTACTGATCATTACCTGAAATTGTCATCAAAATTGGGTGAAAAAATCTGTGCTGAGATTTCAGGAAACTCGTAGTTTTTTGGAAGCTTGGCAACCCCTTTCCATGAAAGTGATTTGCGCCGGTCTCTGCTTAGGGCTACATCAATAGGAAACAAACCATAGAGATAGAACTTGGAACTACTTTATTGTGTCAAGTTTCAAAGAGCTACCACAAACCGTGTTTGATTTAGAGTTCCAACTACATGTATCCATATAGGAGAAAACTGAGTGAAACCTAAAAATTAATACTGTTACTGCCAACGAACGGTTTAACCTAGAAGAACAAAATTTGGTGAGCCAAGCGGGATTTGGGTACTGATCATTACCTGAAAGTCTCATCAAGATTGGGTGAAAAAATGTAAGCTGAGATTTCAGGAAACTCGTTTTTTGGAAGCTTGGCAACCCGTTTCCATGAAAGTGATTTGCGCCGGAATCTGCTTAGGCCTACATCAATAGGAAACAAACCATAGAGATAGAACTTGGAACTACTTTATTGTGTCAAGTTTCAAAGTGCAAGCACAAACCGTGTTTGATTTAGAGTTCCAACTACATGTATCCATATTGGAGAGCAGAGTGAAAGATAAAAATTAAAACTGTTACTGCCAACGAATGGTTTAACCTAGAAGAACGAAATTTGGTGAGCCAAGTGGGATTGGGGTACTGATCATTACCTGAAAGTGTCATCAAGATTGGGTGAAAAAATGTGTGCTGAGATATCAGGAAACTCGTAGTTTTTTGGAAGCTTGGCAACCCCTTTCCATGCAAGTGATTTGCGCCGGTCTGTGATTAGGGCTACATCAATAGGAAACAAACCAGAGAGATAGAACTTGGAACTAATTTATTGTGTCAAGTTTCAAAGAGGTACCACAAACCGTGTTTGATTTAGAGTTCCAATGACATGTATCCATATAGGAGAAAACAGAGTGAAACCTAAAAATTAAAACTGTTACTGCCAACGAACGGTTTTTACTAGAAGAACGAAATTTGGTGAGCCAAGTGGGATTGGGGTACTGATCATTACCTGAAAGTGTCATCAAGATTGGTTGAAAAAAATGTGTGCTGGGATTTCAGGAAACACGTTGTTTTTTGGAAGCTTGGAAACCCCTTTCCTTGCAAGTGATTTGCGCTGTTCTCTGCTTAGGGCTACATCAATAGGAAACAAACCATAGAGATAGAATTTGGAACTACTTTATTGTGTCAAGTTTGAAAGAGCTAGCACAAACCGTGTTTGATTTAGAGTTCCAACTACATGTATCCATATTGGAGAAAACAGAGTGAAAGATAAAAATTAAAACTGTTACCGCCAACGAACGGTTTAACCTAGAAGAACGAAAGTTGGTGAGCCAAGTCGGATTGGCGTACTGATCATTACCTGAGGGTGTCATCAAGATTGGGTGAAAAAATGTGTGCTGACATATCAGGAAACTCGTAGTTTTTTGGAAGCTTGGCACCCCCTTTCCATGCAAGTGATTTGCGCCGGTCTCTGCTTAGGGCTACATCAATAGGAAACAAACCATAGAGATAGAACTTGGAACTACTTTATTGTGTCAAGTTTCAAAGAGTAGCACAAACCGTGTTTGATTTAGAGTTCCATCTAAATGTATCCATATAGTAGAAAACAGAGTGGAACCTAAAAATTAAAACTGTTACTGCCAACGAACGATTTAACCTAGAAGAACGAAATTTGGTGAGCCAAGTGGGATTGGGGTACTGATCATTACCTGAAAGTGTCATTAAGATTCGGTGAAAAAATGTATGCTGAGATTTCAGGAAACTCATTGTTTTTTGGAAGCTTGGCATCCCCTTTCCATGAAAGTGATTTGCGCCGGAATCTGCTTAGGC
The DNA here is from genome assembly GCF_964194105.1 of Spermophilus citellus. Lineage (NCBI taxonomy): Eukaryota > Metazoa > Chordata > Mammalia > Rodentia > Sciuridae > Spermophilus > Spermophilus citellus. Next base: position 16,749,244 of record NC_138192.1, on the reverse strand, counting down.
CTACATCAAAAGGAAACAAACCATAGAGATAGAACTTGGAACTACTTTATTGTGTCAAGTTTCAAAGAGCTAGCACAAACCGTGTTTGATTTAGAGGTCCAACTACATGTATCCATATTGGAGAAAACAGAGTGAAACCTAAAAATTAAAACTGTTACTGCCACAAAACGGTTTAACCTAGAGGAACGAAATTTGGTGAGCCAAGTGGGATTGTGGTACTGATCATTACCTGAAAGTGTCATCAAGATTGGGTGAAAAATGTGTGCTGAGATTTCACGAAACTCGTAGTTTTTTGGAAGCTTGGCAACCCCTTTCCATATAAGTGATTTGCGCCGGTCTCTGCTTAGGGCTACATCAATAGGAAACAAACCATAGAGATAGAACTTGGAACTACTTTATTGTGTCAAGTTTCAAAGAGCTAGCACAAACCGTGTTTGGTTTAGATTTCCAACTACATGTATCCATATCGGAGAAAACAGAGTGAAACCTAAAAATTAAAACTGTTGCTGCCAACGAACGGTTTAACTTAGAAGAACGAAATCTGGTGAGCCAAGTGGGATTGGGGTACTGATCATTACCTGAAAGTGACATCAAGATTGGGTGAAAAAATGTGTGCTGAGATTTCAGGAAATTTGTAGTTTTTTGGAAGATTGGCAACCCCTTTCCATGCAAGTGATTTGCGCCGGTCTCTGCTTAGGGCTACATCAATAGGAAACAACCATAGAGATAGATCTTGGAACTACTTTATTGTGTCAAGTTTGAAAGAGCTAGCACAAACCGTGTTTGATTTAGAGTTCCAACTACATGTATCCATATTGGAGAAAACAGAGTGAAACCTAAAATTTAAACTGTTACTGCCAACGAATGGTTTAACCTAGAAGAACGAAATTTGGTGAGCCAAGTGGGATTGGGGTTCTGATCATTACCTGAAAATGTCATCAAGATTGGGTGAAAAAATATGTGCTGAGATTTCAGGAAACTCGTAGTTTTTTGGAATCTTGGCAACCCCTTTCCATGCAAGTAATTTGCCCAGCTCTCTGCTTAGGGCTACATCAATAGGAAAAAAACATAGAGATAGAACTTGGAACTACTTTATTGTGTCAAGTTTGAAAGAGCTAGCACAAACCGTGTTTGATTTAGAGTTCCAACTACATGTATCCATATCGGAGAAAACAGAGTGAAACCTAAAAATTCAAACTGTTACTGCCCACGAACTGTTTAACCTAGAAGAACGAAATTTGGTGAGCCAAGTTGGATTGGCGTACTGATCATTACCTGAAAATGTCATCAAGATTGGTTGTAAAAATGTGTGCTGAGATTTCAGGAAACTCGTAGTTTTTTGGAAGCTTGGCAACCCCTTTCCATGAAAGTGATTTGTGCCGGTCTCTGCTTAGGGCTACATCAATAGGAAACAAACCATAGAGATAGAACTTGGAACTACTTTATTGTGTCATGTTTGAAAGAGCTAGCACAAACCGTGTTTGATTTAGAGTTCCAACTACATGTATCCATATTGGAGAAAACAGAGTGAAACCTGAAATTTAAAACTGTTACTGCCAACGAACGGTTTAACTTAGAAGAACGAAATTTGGTGAGCCAAGTGGGATTGGGGTACTGATCATTACCTGAAAGTGTCATCAATATTGGGTGAAAAAATGTGTGCTGAGATTTCAGGAAATTTGTAGTTTTTTGGAAGATTGGCAACCCCTTTCCATGCAAGTGATTGGCGCCGGTCTCTGCTTAGGGCTACATCAATAGGAAACAACCATAGAGATAGAACTTGGAACTACTTTATTGTGTCAAGTTTGAAAGAGCTAGCACAAACCCTGTTTGATTTAGAGTTCCAACTACATGTATCCATATTGGAGAAAACAGAGTGAAACCTAAAATTTAAAACTGTTACTGCCAACGAACGGTTTAACCTAGAAGAACGAAATTTGGTGAGCCAAGTGGGATTGGGGTACTGATCATTACTGAAAGTGTCTTCAAGATTGGGTGAAAAAATATGTGCTGAGATTTCAAGAAACTCTTAGTTTTTTTGAATCTTGGCAACCCCTTTCCATGCAAGTGATTTGCCCCACTCTCTGCTTAGGGCTACATCAATAGGAAACAAACCATAGAGACAAAACTTGGAACTACTTTATTGTGTCAAGTTTCAAAGAGCTAGCACAAACCGTGTTTGATTTAGAGTTCCAACTACATGTATCCATATTGGAGAAAACAGAGTGAAACCTAAAAATTAAAACTGTTACTGCCAACGAACGGTTTAACCTAGAAGAACGAAATTTGGTGAGCCAAGTGGGATTTGGGTACTGATCATTACCTGAAAGTGTCATCAAGATTGGAAGAAAAAATGTATGATGAGATTTCAGGAAACTCGTTTTTTTTTGGAAGCTTGGCAACCCCTTTCCATGAAAGTGATTTGCGCCGGAATCTGCTTAGGCCTACATCAATAGGAAACAAACCATAGAGACAGAACTTGGAACTACTTTATTGTGTCAAGTTTCAAAGAGCTAGCACAAACCGTGTTTGATTTAGAGTTCCAACTACATGTATCCATATAGGAGAAAACAGAGTGAAACCTAAAAATTAAAACTGTTACTGCCACCCAACGGTTTAACCTAGAAGAACGAAATTTGGTGAGCCAAGTGGAATTGCGGTACTGATCATTACCTGAAAGTGTCATCAAAATTGGGTGAAAAAATTTGTGCTGAGATTTCAGGAAACTCGTAGTTTTTTGGAAGCTTGGCAACCCCTTTCCATGAAAGTGATTTGCGCCGGAATCTGCTTAGGGCTACATCAATAGGAAACAAACCATAGAGATAGAACTTGGAACTACTTTATTGTGCCAAGTTTGAAAGAGCTAGCACAAACCGTGTTTGATTTAGAGTTCCAACTACATGTATCCATATTGGAGAAAACAGAGTGAAACCTAAAAATTAAAACTGTTACTGCCAACGAACGGTTTAACCTAGAAGAACAAAATTTGGTGAGCCAAGTGGGATTTGGGTACTGATCCTTACCTGAAAGTCTCATCAAGATTGGGTGAAAAAATGTAAGCTGAGATTTCAGGAAACTCGTTTTTTGGAAGCTTGGCAAACCGTTTCCATGAAAGTGATTTGCGCCGGAATCTGCTTAGGCCTACATCAATAGGAAACAAACCATAGAGATAGAACTTGGAACTACTTTATTGTGTCAAGTTTCAAAGTGCTAGCGCAAACCGTGTTTGATTTAGAGTTCCAACTACATGTATCCATATTGGAGAAAGCAGAGTGAAAGATAAAAATTAAAACTGTTACTGCCAACGAACGGTTTAACCTAGAAGAACGAAATTTGGTGAGCCAAGTGGGATTGGAGTACTGATCATTACCTGAAAGTGTCATCAAGATTGGGTGAAAAAATGTGTGCTGAGATATCAGGAACCTCGTAGTTTTTTGGAAGCTTGGCAACCCCTTTCCATGCAAGTGATTTGCGCCGGTCTGTGCTTAGGGCTACATCAATAGGAAACAAACCAGAGAGATAGAACTTGGAACTAATATATTGTGTCAAGTTTCAAAGAGGTAGCACAAACCGTGTTTGATTTAGAGTTCCAACGACATGTGTCCATATAGGAGAAAACAGAGTGAAACCTAAAAATTAAAACTGTTACTGCCAACGAACGGTTTTTACTAGAAGAACGAAATTTGGTGAGCCAAGTGGGATTGGGGTACTGATCATTACCTGAAAGTGTCATCAAGATTGGTTGAAAAAATGTGTGCTGGGATTTCAGGAAACACGTTGTTTTTTGGAAGCTTGGAAACCCCTTTCCTTGCAAGTGATTTGCGCTGTTCTCTGCTTAGGGCTACATCAATAGGAAACAAACCATAGAGATAGAATTTGGAACTACTTTATTGTGTCAAGTTTGAAAGAGCTAGCACAAACCGTGTTTGATTTAGAGTTAAAACTACATGTATCCATATTGGAGAAAACAGAGTGAAAGATAAAAATTAAAACTGTTACCGCCAACGAACGGTTTAACCTAGAAGAACGAAAGTTGGTGAGCCAAGTCGGATTGGCGTACTGATCATTACCTGAGGGTGTCATCAAGATTGGGTGAAAAAATGTGTGCTGAGATATCAGGAAACTCGTAGTTTTTTGGAAGCTTGGCACCCCCTTTCCATGCAAGTGATTTGCGCCGGTCTCTGCTTAGGGCTACATCAATAGGAAACAAACCATAGAGATAGAACTTGGAACTACTTTATTGTGTCAAGTTTCAAAGAGTAGCACAAACCGTGTTTGATTTAAAGTTCCATCTAAATGTATCCATATAGTAGAAAACAGAGTGGAACCTAAAAATTAAAACTGTTACTGCCAACGAACGATTTAACCTAGAAGAACAAAATTTGGTGAGCCAAGTGGGATTGGGGTACTGATCATTACCTGAAAGTGTCATTAAGATTCGGTGAAAAAATGTATGCTGAGAATTCAGGAAACTCATTGTTTTTTGGAAGCTTGGCATCCCCTTTCCATGAAAGTGATTTGCGCCGGAATCTGCTTAGGCCTACATCAAAAGGAAACAAACCATAGAGATAGAACTTGGAACTACTTTATTGTGTCAAGTTTCAAAGAGCTAGCACAAACCGTGTTTGATTTAGAGTTCCAACTACATGTATCCATATAGGAGAAAACAGAGTGAAACCTAAAAATTAAAACTGTTACTGCCAACCAACGGTTTAACCTAGAAGAACGAAATTTGGTGAGCCAAGTGGGATTGCAGTTCTGATCATTACCTGAAAGTGTCATCAAAATTGGGTGAAAAAATCTGTGCTGAGATTTCAGGAAACTCGTAGTTTTTTGGAGCTTGGCAACCCCTTTCAATGAAAGTGATTTGCGCCGGTCTCTGCTTAGGGCTATATCAATAGGAAACAAACCATAGAGATAGAACTTGGAACTACTTTATTGTGTCAAGTTTCAAAGAGCTAGCACAAACCGTGTTTAATTTAGAGTTCCAACTACATGGACCCATATAGGAGAAAACAAGTGAAACCTAAAAATTAAAACTGTTACTGCCAATGAACGGTTTCACCTAGAAGAACGAAATTTGCTGAGCCAAGTGGGATTGGCGTACTGATCATTACCTGAAAATGTCATCAAGATTGGTTGAAAAAATGTGTGCTGAGATTTCAGGAAACTCGTAGTTTTTTGGAATCTTGGCAACCCCTTTCCATGCAAGTAATTTGCCCAGCTCTCTGCTTAGGGCTACATCAATAGGAAAAAACCATAGAGATAGAACTTGGAACTACTTTATTGTGTCAAGTTTGAAAGAGCTAGCACAAACCGTGTTTGATTTAGAGTTCCAACTACATGTATCCATATCGGAGAAAACAGAGTGAAACCTAAAAATTCAAACTGTTACTGCCCACGAACTGTTTAACCTAGAAGAACGAAATTTGGTGAGCCAAGTTGGATTGGCGTACTGATCATTACCTGAAAATGTCATCAAGATTGGTTGAAAAAATGTGTGCTGAGATTTCAGGAAACTCGTAGTTTTTTGGAAGCTTGGCAACCCCTTTCCATGAAAGTGATTTGTGCCGGTCTCTGCTTAGGGCTACATCAATAGGAAACAAACCATAGAGATAGAACTTGGAACTACTTTATTGTGTCAAGTTTGAAAGAGCTAGCACAAACCGTGTTTGATTTAGAGTTCCAACTACATGTATCCATATTGGAGAAAACAGAGTGAAACCTCAAATTTAAAACTGTTACTGCCAACGAACGGTTTAACCTAGAAGAACAAAATTTGGTGAGCCAAGTGGGATTGGGGTACTGATCATTACTGAAAGTGTCATCAAGATTGGGTGAAAAAATATGTGCTGAGATTTCAGGAAACTCTTAGTTTTTTGGAATCTTGGCAACCCCTTTCCATGCAAGTGATTTGCCCCGCTCTCTGCTTAGGGCTACATCAATAGGAAAAAACCATAGAGATAAAACTTGGAACTACTTTATTGTGTCAAGTTTCAAAGAGCTAGCACAAACCGTGTTTGATTTAGAGTTCCAACTACATGTATCCATATAGGAGAAAACAGAGTGAAACCTAATAATTAAAACTGTTACTGCCACCCAACGGTTTAACCTAGAAGAACGAAATTTGGTGAGCCAAGTGGGATTGTGGTACTGATCTTACCTGAAAGTGTCATCAAGATTGGGTGAAAAATGTGTGCTGAGATTTCACGAAACTCGTAGTTTTTTGGAAGCTTGGCAACCCCTTTCCATATAAGTGATTTGCGCCGGTCTCTGCTTAGGGCTACATCAATAGGAAACAAACCATAGAGATAGAACTTGGAACTACTTTATTGTGTCAAGTTTCAAAGAGCTAGCACAAACCGTATTTGATTTAGAGTTGCAACTACATGTATCCATATCGGAGAAAACAGAGTGAAACCTAAAAATTAAAACTGTTACTGCCAACGAATGGTTTAACTTAGAAGAACGAAATTTGGTGAGCCAAGTGGGATTGGGGTACTGATCATTACCTGAAAGTGTCATCATGATTGGGTGAAAAAATGTGTGCTGAGATTTCAGGAAATTTGTAGTTTTTTGGAAGATTGGCAACCCCTTTCCATGCAAGTGATTTGCGCCGGTCTCTGCTTAGGGCTACATCAATAGGAAACAAACCATAGAGATAGAACTTGGAACTACTTTATTGTGTCAAGTTTGAAAGAGCTAGCACAAACCGTGTTTGATTTAGAGTTCCAACTACATGTATCCATATTGGAGAAAACAGAGTGAAACCTAAAATTTAAAACTGTTACTGCCAACGAACGGTTTAACCTAGAAGAACGAAATTTGGTGAGCCAAGTGGGATTGAGGTTCTGATCATTACCTGAAAATGTCATCAAGATTGGGTGAAAAAATATGTGCTGAGATTTCAGGAAACTCGTAGTTTTTTGGAATCTTGGCATCCCCTTTCCATGCAAGTAATTTGCCAAGCTCTCTGCTTAGGACTACATCAATAGGAAAAAACCATAGAGATAGAACTTGGAACTACTTTATTGTGTCAAGTTTGAAAGAGCTAGCACAAACCGTGTTTGATTTAGAGTTCCAACTACATGTATCCATATCGGAGAAAACAGAGTGAAACCTAAAAATTCAAACTGTTACTGCCCACGAACTGTTTAACCTAGAAGAACGAAATTTGGTGAGCCAAGTTGGATTGGCGTACTGATCATTACCTGAAAATGTCATCAAGATTGGTTGAAAAAATCTGTGCTGAGATTTCAGGAAACTCGTAGTTTTTTGAAAGCTTGGCAACCCCTTTCCATGAAAGTGATTTGTGCCGGTCTCTGCTTAGGGCTACATCAATAGGAAACAAACCATAGAGATAGAACTTGGAACTACTTTATTGTGTCATGTTTGAAAGAGCTAGCACAAACCGTGTTTGATTTAGAGTTCCAACTACATGTATCCATATTGGAGAAAACAGAGTGAAACCTAAAATTTAAAACTGTTACTGCCAACGAACAATTTAACCTAGAAGAACGAAATTTGGTGAGCCAAGTGGGATTGGGGTACTGATCATTACCTGAAAGTGTCATCAAGATTGGGTGAAAAAATGTGTGCTGAGATTTCAGGAAATTTGTAGTTTTTTGGAAGATTGGCAACCCCTTTCCATGCAAGTGATTGGCGCCGGTCTCTGCTTAGGGCTACATCAATAGGAAACAACCATAGAGATAGAACTTGGAACTACTTTATTGTGTCAAGTTTGAAAGAGCTAGCACAAACCGTGTTTGATTTAGAGTTCCAACTACATGTATCCATATTGGAGAAAACAGAGTGAAACCTAAAATTTAAAACTGTTACTGCCAACGAACGGTTCAACCTAGAAGAACGAAATTTGGTGAGCCAAGTGGGATTGGGGTTCTGATCATTACCTGAAAGTGTCATCAAGATTGGGTGAAAAAATATGTGCTGAGATTTCAGAAAACTCGTAGTTTTTTGGAATCTTGGCAACCCCTTTCCATGCAAGTAATTTGCCCCGCTCTGTGCTTAGTGCTACATCAATAGGAAAAAAACATAGAGATAGAACTTGGAACTACTTTATTGTGTCAAGTTTCAAAGAGCTAGCACAAACCGTGTTTGATTTAGAGTTCCAACTACATGTATCCATATCGGAGAAAACAGAGTGAAACCTAAAAATTCAAACTGTTACTGCCAACGAACTGTTTAACCTAGAAGAACGAAATTTGGTGAGCCAAGTTGGATTGGCGTACTGATCATTATCTGAAAATGTCATCAAGATTGGTTGAAAAAATGTGTGCTGAGATTTCAGGAAACTCGTAGTTTTTTGGAAGCTTGGCAACCCCTTTCCTTGAAAGTGATTTGCGCCAGAATCTGCTTAGGCCTACATCAATAGGAAACAAACCATAGAGACAGAACTTGGAACTACTTTATTGTGTCAAGTTTCAAAGAGCTAGCAAAAACCGTGTTTGATTTAGAGTTCCAACGACATGTATCCATATAGGAGAAAACAGAGTGAAACCTAAAAATTAAAACTGTTACTGCCACCCAACGGTTTAACCTAGAAGAACGAAAATTGGTGAGCCAAGTGGGATTGCGGTACTGATCATTACCTGAAAGTGTCATCAAAATTGGGTGAATAAATCTGTGCTGAGATTTCAGGAAACGCGTAGTTTTTAGGAAGCTTGGCAACCCCTTTCCATGAAAGTGTTTTGCGCCGGTCTCTGCTTAGGGCTACATCAATAGGAAACAAACCATAGAGAGAGAACTTGGAACTACTTTATTGTGTCAAGTTTCAAAGAGCTAGCACAAACCGTGTTTGATTTAGAGTTCCAAATACATGTATCCATATAGGAGAAAACAGAGTGAAACCTAAAAATTAAAACTGTTACTGCCAACGAACGGTTTAACCTAGAAGAACAAAATTTGGTGAGCCAAGTGGGATTGGGATACTGATCATTACCTGAAAGTCTCATCAAGATTGGGTGAAAAAATGTAAGCTGAGAATTCAGGAAACTCGTTTTTTGGAAGCTTGGCAACCCGTTTCCATGAAAGTGATTTGCGCCGGAATCTGCTTAGGCCTACATCAATAGGAAAGAAAACATAGAGAGAGAACTTGGAACTACTTTATTGTGTCAAGTTTCAAAGAGCTAGCACAAACCGTGTTTGATTTAGAGTTCCAACTACATGTATCCATATTGGAGAAAGCAGAGTGAAAGATAAAAATTAAAACTGTTACTGCCAACGAACGGTTTTTACTAGAAGAACGAAATTTGGTGAGCCAAGTGGGATTGGGGTACTGATCATTACCTGAAAGAGTAATCAAGAATGGTTGAAAAAATGTGTGCTGAGATTTCAGGAAACACGTTGTTTTTTGGAAGCTTGGCAACCCCTTTCCTTGAAAGTGATTTGCGCCGGTCTCTGCTTAGGGCTACATCAATAGGAAACAAACCATAGAGATTCACCTTAGAACTTCTTTATTGTGTCAAGTTTCAAAGAGCTAGCACAAACCGTGTTTGATTTAGAGTTCCAAATGCATATATCCATATAGGAGAAAAGAGAGTGAAACCTAAAAATTAAAACTGTTACTGCCAAAGAACGGATTAACCTAGAAGAACGAAATTTGGTGAGCCAAGTGGGATTGGGGTACTGATCATTACCTGAAAGTGTCATCAAGATTGGGTGAAAAAATGTGTGCTGAGATATCAGGAAACTCGTAGTTTTTTGGAAGCTTGGCAACCCCTTTCCATGCAAGTGATTTGCGCCGGTCTCTGCTTAGGGCTACATCAATAGGAAACAAACCAGAGAGATAGAACTTGGAACTACTTTATTGTGTCATGTTTGAAAGAGCTAGCACAAACCGTGTTTGATTTAGAGTTCCAACTACATGTATCCATATCGGAGAAAACAGAGTGAAACCTAAAAATTAAAACTGTTACTGCCAACGAACGGTTTAAACAAGAAGAACGAAATTTGGTGAGCCAAGTGGGATTGGGGTACTGATCATTACCTGAAAGTGTCATCAAGATTGGGTGAAAAAATGTGTGCTGAGATTTCAGGAAATTTGTAGTTTTTTGGAAGATTGGCAACCCCTTTCCGTGCAAGTGATTTGCGCCGGTCTCTGCTTAGGGCTACATCAATAGGAAACAAGCATAGAGATAGAACTTGGAACTACTTTATTGTGTCAAGTTTCAAAGAGCTAGCACAAACCATGTATGATTTAGAGGTCCAAATACATGTATCCATATTGGAGAAAACAGAGTGAAACCTAAAAATTTAAACTGTTACTGCCACCCAATGGTTTAACCTAGAAGAACGAAATTTGGTGAGCCAAGTGGGATTGCGGTACTGATCATTACCTGAAAGTGTCATCAAAATTGGGTGAAAAAATCTGTGCTGAGATTTCAGGAAACTCGTAGTTTTTTGGAAGCTTGGCAACCCCTTTCCATGAAAGTGATTTGCGCCGGTCTCTGCTTAGGGCTACATCAATAGGAAACAACCATAGAGAGAGAACTTGGAACTACTTTATTGTGTCAAGTTTCAAAGAGCTAGCACAAACCGTGTTTGATTTAGAGTTCCAACTACATGTATCCATATAGGAGAAAACAGAGTGAAACCTAAAAATTAAAACTGTTACTGCCAATGAACGGTTTAACCTAGAAGAACAAAATTTGGTGAGCCAAGTGGGATTGGGGTACTGATCATTACCTGAAAGTCTCATCAAGATTGGGTGAAAAAATGTAAGCTGAGAATTCAGGAAACTCGTTTTTTGGAAGCTTGGCAACCCGTTTCCATGAAAGTGATTTGCGCCGGAATCTGCTTAGGCCTACATCAATAGGAAACAAACCATAGAGATAGAACTTGGAACTACTTTATTGTGTCAAGTTTCAAAGAGCTAGCACAAACCGTGTTTGATTTAGAGTTCCAACTACATGTATCCATATTGGAGAAAGCAGAGTGAAAGATAAAAATTAAAACTGTTACTGCCAACGAACGGTTTAACCTAGAAGAACGAAATTTGGTGAGCCAAGTGGGATTGGGGTACTGATCATTACCTGAAAGTGTCATCACTATTGGGTGAAAAAATGTGTGCTGAGATATCAGGAAACTCATAGTTTTTTGGAAGCTTGGCAACCCCTTTCCATGCAAGTGATTTGCGCTGGTCTGTGCTTAGGGCTACATCAATAGGAAACAAACCAGAGAGATAGAACTTGGAACTACTTTATTGTGTCAAGTTTCAAAGAGCTAGCACAAACCGTGTTTGATTTAGAGTTCCAACGACATGTATCCATATAGGAGAAAACAGAGTGAAACCTAAAAATTAAAACTGTTACTGCCAACGAACGGTTTAACCTAGAAGAACGAAATTTGGTGAGCCAAGTGGGATTGGGGTACTGATCATTACCTGAAAGTGTCATCAAGATTGGGTGAAAAAACGTGTGCTGAGATATCAGGAAACTCGTAGTTTTTTGGAAGCTTGGCAACCCCTTTCCATGCAAGTGATTTGCGCCGGTCTCTGCTTAGGGCTACATCAATAGGAAACAACCATAGAGATAGAACTTGGAACTACTTTATTGTGTCAAGTTTGAAAGAGCTAGCACAAACCGTGTTTGATTTAGAGTTCCAACTACATGTATCCATATTGGAGAAAACAGAGTGAAACCTAAAATTTAAAACTGTTACTGCCAACGAACGGTTTAACCTAGAAGAACGAAATTTGGTGAGCCAAGTGGGATTGGGGTACTGATCATTACTGAATGTGTCATCAAGATTGGGTGAATAAATATGTGCTGAGATTTCAGGAAACTCTTAGTTTTTTGGAATCTTGGCAACCCCTTTCCATGCAAGTGATTTGCCCCGCTCTCTGCTTAGGGCTACATCAATAGGAAACAAACCATAGAGATAAAACTTGGAACTACTTTATTGTGTCAAGTTTCAAAGAGCTAGCACAAACCGTGTTTGATTTAGAGTTCCAACTACATGTATCCATATTGGAGAAAACAGAGTGAAACCTAAAAATTCAAACTGTTACTGCCCACGAACTGTTTAACCTAGAAGAACGAAATTTGGTGAGCCAAGTTGGATTGGCGTACTGATCATTACCTGAAAATGTCATCAAGATTGGTTGAAAAAATGTGTGCTGAGATTTCAGGAAACTCGTAGTTTTTTGGAAGCTTGGCAACCCCTTTCCATGAAAGTGATTTGTGCCGGTCTCTGCTTAGGGCTACATCAATAGGAAACAAACCATAGAGATAGAACTTGGAACTACTTTATTGTGTCATGTTAGAAAGAGCTAGCACAAACCGTGTTTGATTTAGAGTTCCAAATACATGTATCCATATTGGAGAAAACAGAGTGAAACCTAAAATTTAAAACTGTTACTGCCAACGAATGGTTTAACGTAGAAGAACGAAATTTGGTGAGCCAAGTGGGATTGGGGTACTGATCATTACCTGAAAGTGTCATCAAGATTGGGTGAAAAAATGTGTGCTGAGATTTCAGGAAATTTGTAGTTTTTTGGAAGATTGGCAACCCCTTTCCATGCAAGTGATTGTCGCCGGTCTCTGCTTAGGGCTACATCAATAGGAAACAACCATAGAGATAGAACTTGGAACTACTTTATTGTGTCAAGTTTGAAAGAGCTAGCACAAACCGTGTTTGATTTAGAGTTCCAACTACATGTATCCATATTGGAGAAAACAGAGTGAAACCTAAAATTTAAAACTGTTACTGCCAACGAACGGTTTAACCTAGAAGAACGAAATTTGGTGAGCCAAGTGGGATTGGGGTACTGATCATTACTGAATGTGTCATCAAGATTGGGTGAAAAAATATGTGCTGAGATTTCAGGAAACTCTTAGTTTTTTGGAATCTTGGCAACCCCTTTCCATGCAAGTGATTTGCCCCGCTCTCTGCTTAGGGCTACATCCATAGGAAACAAACCATAGAGATAAAACTTGGAACTACTTTATTGTGTCAAGTTTCAAAGAGCTAGCACAAACCGTGTTTGATTTAGAGTTCCAACAACATGTATCCATATTGGAGAAAACAGAGTGACACCTAAAAATTCAAACTGTTACTGCCCACGAATTCTTTAACCTAGAAGAACGAAATTTGGTGAGCCAAGTTGGATTGGCGTACTGATCATTACCTGAAAATGTCATCAAGATTGGTTGAAAAAATGTGTGCTGAGATTTCAGGAAACTCGTAGTTTTTTGGAAGCTTGGCAACCCCTTTCCATGAAAGAGATTTGTGCCGGTCTCTGCTTAGGGCTACATCAATAGGAAACAAACCATAGAGATAGAACTTGGAACTACTTTATTGTGTCATGTTAGAAAGAGCTAGCACAAACCGTGTTTGATTTAGAGTTCCAACTACATGTATCCATATTGGAGAAAACAGAGTGAAACCTAAAATTTAAAACTGTTACTGCCAACGAACGGTTTAACCTAGAAGAACGAAATTTGGTGAGCCAAGTGGGATTGGGGTACTGATCATTACCTGAAAGTGTCATCAAGATTGGGTGAAAAAATGTGTGCTGAGATATCAGGAATCTCGTAGTTTTTTGAAGCTTGGCAACCCCTTTCCATGCAAGTGATTTGCGCCGGTCTGTGCTTAGGGCTACATCAATAGGAAACAAACCAGAGAGATAGAACTTGGAACTAATTTATTGTGTCAAGTTTCAAAGAGGTAGCACAAACCGTGTTTGATTTAGAGTTCCAATGACATGTATCCATATAGGAGAAAACAGAGTGAAACCTAAAAATTAAAACTGTTACTGCCAACGAACGGTTTTTACTAGAAGAACGAAATTTGGTGAGCCAAGTGGGATTGGGGTACTGATCATTACCTGAAAGTGTCATCAAGATTGGGTGAAAAAATGTGTGCAGAGATTTCAGGAAATTTGTAGTTTTTTGGAAGATTGGCAACCCCTTTCCATGCAAGTGATTGGCGCCGGTCTCTGCTTAGGGCTACATCAATAGGAAACAACCATAGAGATAGAACTTGGAACTACTTTATTGTGTCAAGTTTGAAAGAGCTAGCACAAACCGTGTTTGATTTAGAGTTCCAACTACATGTATCCATATTGGAGAAAACAGAGTGAAACCTAAAATTTAAAACTGTTACTGCCAACGAACGGTTTAACCTAGAAGAACGAAATTTGGTGAGCCAAGTGGGATTGGGGTTCTGATCATTACCTGAAAATGTCATCAAGATTGGGTGAAAAAATATGTGCTGAGATTTCAGGAAATTCGTAGTTTTTTGGAATCTTGGCAACCCCTTTCCATGCAAGTAATTTGCCCAGCTCTCTGCTTAGGGATACATCAATAGGAAAAAACCATAGAGATAGAACTTGGAACTACTTTATTGTGTCAAGTTTGAAAGAGCTAGCACAAACCGTGTTTGATTTAGAGTTCCAACTACATGTATCCATATCGGAGAAAACAGAGTGAAACCTAAAAATTCAAACTGTTACTGCCCACGAACTGTTTAACCTAGAAGAACGAAATTTGGTGAGCCAAGTTGGATTGGCGTACTGATCATTACCTGAAAATGTCATCAAGATTGGTTGAAAAAATGTGTGCTGAGATTTCAGGAAACTCGTAGTTTTTTGAAAGCTTGGCAACCCCTTTCCATGAAAGTGATTTGTGCCGGTCTCTGCTTAGGGCTACATCAATAGGAAACAAACCATAGAGATAGAACTTGGAACTACTTTATTGTGTCATGTTTGAAAGAGCTAGCACAAACCGTGTTTGATTTAGAGTTCCAACTACATGTATCCATATTGGAGAAAGCAGAGTGAAAGATAAAAATTAAAACTGTTACTGCCAACGAACGGTTTTTACTAGAAGAACGAAATTTGGTGAGCCAAGTGGGATTGGGGTACTGATCATTACCTGAAAGAGTAATCAAGATTGGTTGAAAAAATGTGTGCTGAGATTTCAGGAAACACGTTGTTTTTTGGAAGCTTGGCAACCCCTTTCCTTGAAAGTGATTTGCGCCGGTCTCTGCTTAGGGCTACATCAATAGGAAACAAACCATAGAGATTCACCTTAGAACTTCTTTATTGTGTCAAGTTTAAAAGAGCTAGCACAAACCGTGTTTGATTTAGAGTTCCAAATGCATATATCCATATAGGAGAAAAGAGAGTGAAACCTAAAAATTAAAACTGTTACTGCCAACGAACGGTTTAACCTAGAAGAACGAAATTTGGTGAGCCAAGTGGGATTGGGGTACTGATCATTACCTGAAAGTGTCATCAAGATTGGGTGAAAAAATGTGTGCTGAGATATCAGGAAACTCGTAGTTTTTGGAAGCTTGGCAACCCCTTTCCATGCAAGTGATTTGCGCCGGTCTCTGCTTAGGGCTACATCAATAGGAAACAAACCAGAGAGATAGAACTTGGAACTACTTTATTGTGTCAAGTTTGAAAGAGCTAGCACAAACCGTGTTTGATTTAGAGTTCCAACTACATGTATCCATATGGGAGAAAACAGAGTGAAACCTAAAAATTAAAACTGTTACTGCCAACGAACGGTTTAAACAAGAAGAACGAAATTTGGTGAGCCAAGTGGGATTGGGGTACTGATCATTACCTGAAAGTGTCATCAAGATTGGGTGAAAAAATGTGTGCTGAGATTTCAGGAAATTCGTAGTTTTTTGGAAGATTGGCAACCCCTTTCCATGCAAGTGATTTGTGCCGGTCTCTGCTTAGGGCTACATCAATAGGAAACAAGCATAGAGATAGAACTTGGAACTACTTTATTGTGTCAAGTTTCAAAGAGCTAGCACAAACCGTGTTTGATTTAGAGGTCCAAATACATGTATCCATATTGGAGAAAACAGAGTGAAACCTAAAAATTTAAACTGTTACTGCCACCCAATGGTTTAACCTAGAAGAACGAAATTTGGTGAGCCAAGTGGGATTGCAGTACTGATCATTACCTGAAAGTGTCATCAAAATTGGGTGAAAAAATCTGTGCTGAGATTTCAGGAAACTCGTAGTTTTTTGGAAGCTTGGCAACCCCTTTCCATGAAAGTGATTTGCGCCGGTCTCTGCTTAGGGCTACATCAATAGGAAACAAACCATAGAGAGAGAACTTGGAACTACTTTATTGTGTCAAGTTTCAAAGAGCTAGCACAAACCGTGTTTGATTTAGAGTTGCAACTACATGTATCCATATAGGAGAAAACAGAGTGAAACCTAATAATTAAAACTGTTACTGCCAATGAACGGTTTAACCTAGAAGAACAAAATTTGGTGAGCCAAGTGGGATTGGGGTACTGATCATTACCTGAAAGTCTCATAAAGATTGGGTGAAAAAATGTAAGCTGAGAATTCAGGAAACTCGTTTTTTGGAAGCTTGGCAACCCGTTTCCATGAAAGTGATTTGCGCCGGAATCTGCTTAGGCCTACATCAATAGGAAACAAACCATAGAGATAGAACTTGGAACTACTTTATTGTGTCAAGTTTCAAAGAGCTAGCATAAACCGTGTTTGATTTAGAGTTCCAACTACATGTATCCATATTGGAGAAAGCAGAGTGAAAGACAAAAATTAAAACTGTTACTGCCAACGAACGGTTTAACCTAGAAGAACGAAATTTGGTGAGCCAAGTGGGATTGGGGTACTGATCATTACCTGAAAGTGTCATCAAGATTGGGTGAAAAAATGTGTGCTAAGATATCAGGAAACTCGTAGTTTTTTGGAAGCTTGGCAACCCCTTTCCATGCCAGTGATTTGCGCCGGTCTGTGCTTAGGGCTACATCAATAGGAAACAAACCAGAGAGATAGAACTTGGAACTACTTTATTGTGTCAAGTTTCAAAGAGCTAGCACAAACCGTGTTTGATTTAGAGTTCCAACTACATGTATCCATATTGGAGAAAACAGAGTGAAACCTAAAAATTAAAACTGTTACTGCCAACGAACGGTTTTTACTAGAAGAACGAAATTTGGTGAGCCAAGTGGGATTGGGGTACTGATCATTACCTGAAAGTGTCATCAAGATTGGTTGAAAAAATATATGCTGAGATTTCAGGAAACACGTTGTTTTTTGGAAGCTTGGCAACCCCTTTCTTGCAAGTGATTTGCGCCGGTCTCTGCTTAGGGCTACATCAATAGGAAACAAACCATAGAGATAGAATTTGGAACTACTTTATTGTGTCAAGTTTGAAAGAGCTAGCACAAACCGTGTTTGATTTAGAGTTCCAACTACATGTATCCATATTGGAGAAAACAGAGTGAAAGATAAAAATTAAAACTGTTACCGCCAACGAACTGTTTAACCTAGAAGAACGAAATTTGGTGAGCCAAGTGGGATTGGGGTACTGATCATTACCTGAAAGTGTCATCAAGATTGGGTGAAAAAATGTGTGCTGAGATATCAGGAAACTCGTAGTTTTTTGGAAGCTTGGCAACCCCTTTCCATGCAAGTGATTTGCGCCGGTCTCTGCTTAGGGCGACATCAATAGGAAACAACCATGGACATAGAACTTGGAACTACTTTATTGTGTCAAGTTTCAAAGAGTAGCACAAACCGTGTTTGATTTAGAGTTCCATCTAAATGTATCCATATAGTAGAAAACAGAGTGGAACCTAAAAATTAAAACTGTTACTGCCAACGAACGATTTAACCTAGAAGAACGAAATTTGGTGAGCCAAGTGGGATTGGGGTACTGATCATTACCTGAAAGTGTCATTAAGATTCGGTGAAAAAATGTATGCTGAGATTTCAGGAAACTCATTGTTTTTTGGAAGCTTGGCAACCCCTTTCCATGAAAGTGATTTGCGCTGGAATCTGCTTAGGCCTACATCACAAGGAAACAAACCATAGAGATAGAACTTGGAACTACTTTATTGTGTCAAGTTTCAAAGAGTAGCACAAACCGTGTTTGATTTAGAGTTCCATCTAAATGTATCCATATAGTAGAAAACAGAGTGGAACCTAAAAATTAAAACTGTTACTGCCAGCGAACGATTTAACCTAGAAGAACGAAATTTGGTGAGGAAAGTGGGATTGGGGTACTGATCATTACCTGAAAATGTCATTAAGATTCGGTGAAAAAATGTATGCTGAGTTTTCAGGAAACTCATTGTTTTTTGGAAGCTTGGCAACCCCTTTCCATGAAAGTGATTTGCGCCGAAATCTGCTTAGGCCTACATCAATAGGAAACAAACCAGAGAGATAGAACTTGGAACTACTTTATTGTGTCAAGTTTCAAAGAGGTAGCACAAACCGTGTTTGATTTAGAGTTCCAACTACATGTATCCATATAGGAGAAAACAGAGTGAAACCTAAAAATTAAAACTGTTACTACCAACGAACGGTTTTTACTAGAAGAACGAAATTTGGTGAGCCAAGTGGGATTGGGGTACTGATCATTACCTGAAAGTGTCATCAAGATTGGTTGAAAAAATGTGTGCTGAGATTTCAGGAAACACGTTGTTTTTTGGAAGCTTGGCAACCCGTTTCCTTGAAAGTGATTTGCGCCGGTCTCTGCTTAGGGCTACATCAATAGGAAACAAACCATAGAGATTCACCTTAGAACTTCTTTATTGTGTCAAGTTTCAAAGAGCTAGCACAAACCGTGTTTGATTTAGAGTTCCAAATGCATATATCCATATAGGAGAAAAGAGAGTGAAACCTAAAAATTAAAACTGTTACTGCCAACGAACGGTTTAACCTAGAAGAACGAAATTTGGTGAGCCAAGTGGGATTGGGGTACTGATCATTACCTGAAAGTGTCATCAAGATTGGGTGAAAAAATGTGTGCTGAGATTTCAGGAAACTTGTATTTTTTTGGAAGCTTGGCAACCCCTTTCCATGAAAGTGATTTGCGCCGGTCTCTGCTTAGGGCTACATCAATAGGAAACAAACCATAGAGATAGAACTTGGAACTACTTTATTTTGTCAAGTTTCAAAGAGCTAGCACAAACCGTCTTTGATTTAGAGTTCCAAATACATGTATCCATATAGGAGAAAACAGAAAGAAACCTAAAAATTAAAACTGTTACTGCCAACGAACGGTTTAACCTGAAAAAACGAAATTTGATGAGCCCAATTGGATTGGGGTACTGATCATTACCTGAAAGTGTCATCAAGATTGGGTGAAAAAATGTGTGCTGAGATTTCAGGAAACTCGTAGTTTTATGGAAGCTTGGCAACCCCTTTCCATAAAACTGATTTGCGCCGGTCTTTGTTAGGGCTACATCAATAGGAAACAAACCATAGAGATAGAACTTGGAACTACTTTATTGTGTCACGTTTCAAAGAGCTAACACAAACCGTGTTTGATTTAGAGTTCCAACTACATGTATCCTTATAGGAGAAAACAGAGTGAAACCGAAAAATTAAAACTGTTACTGCCAACGAACGGTTTAACCTAGAAGAACGAAATTTGGTGAACCATGTGGGATTGGGGTACTGATCATTACCTGAAAGTGTCATCAAGATTGGGTGAAAAAATGTGTGCTGAGAAATCAGGAAACTCGTAGTTTTTTGGAAGCTTGGCAACCCCTTTCCATGCAAGTGATTTGCGCCGGTCTCTGCTTAGGGCTACATCAATAGGAAACAAACCAGAGAGATAGAACTTGGAACTACTTTATTGTGTCAAGTTTCAAAGAGCTAGCACAAACCGTGTTTGATTTAGAGTTCCAACTACATGTATCCATATAGGAGAAAACAGAGTGAAACCTAAAAATTAAAACTGTTACTGCCAATGAACGGTTTAACCTAGAAGAACAAAATTTGGTGAGCCAAGTGGGATTGGGGTACTGATCATTACCTGAAAGTCTCATCAAGATTGGGTGAAAAAATGTAAGCTGAGAATTCAGGAAACTCGTTTTTTGGAAGCTTTGCAACCCGTTTCCATGAAAGTGATTTGCGCCGGAATCTGCTTAGGCCTACATCAATAGGAAACAAACCATAGAGATAGAACTTGGAACTACTTTATTGTGTCAAGTTTCAAAGAGCTAGCACAAACCGTGTTTGATTTAGAGTTCCAACTACATGTATCCATATTGGAGAAAGCAGAGTGAAAGATAAAAATTAAAACTGTTACTGCCAACGAACGGTTTAACCTAGAAGAACGAAATTTGGTGAGCCAAGTGGGATTGGGGTACTGATCATTACCTGAAAGTGTCATTAAGATTCGGTGAAAAAATGTATGCTGAGATTTCAGGAAACTCATTGTTTTTTGGAAGCTTGGCAACCCCTTTCCATGAAAGTGATTTGCGCCGGAATCTGCTTAGGCCAACATCACAAGGAAACAAACCATAGAGATAGAACTTGGAACTACTTTATTGTGTCAAGTTTGAAAGAGCTAGCACAAACCGTGTTTGATTTAGAGTTCCAACTACATGTATCCATATTGGAGAAAACAGAGTGAAACCTAAAATTTAAAACTGTTACTGCCAACGAACGGTTTAACCTAGAAGAACGAAATTTGGTGAGCCAAGTGGGATTGGGGTACTGATCTTTACTGAAAGTGTCATCAAGATTGGGTGAAAAAATATGTGCTGAGATTTCAGGAAACTCGTAGTTTTTTGGAATCTTGGCAACCTTTTTCCATGCAAGTGATTTGCCCCGCTCTCTGCTTAGGGCTACATCAATAGGAAACAAACCATAGAGATAGAACTTGGAACTACTTTATTGTGTCAAGTTTGAAAGAGCTAGCACAAACCGTGTTTGATTTAGAGTTCCAACTACATGTATCCATATCGGAGAAAACAGAGTGAAACCTAAAAATTCAAACTGTTACTGCCAACGAACGGTTTAACCTAGAAGAACAAAATTTGGTGAGCCAAGTGGGATTGGGGTACTGATCATTACCTGAAAGTCTCATCAAGATTGGGTGAAAAAATGTAAGCTGAGATTTCAGGAAACTCGTTTTTTGGAAGCTTGGCAACCCGTTTCCATGAAAGTGATTTGCGCCGGAATCTGCTTAGGCCTACATCAATAGGAAACAAACCATAGAGATAGAACTTGGAACTACTTTATTGTGTCAAGTTTCAAAGAGCTAGCACAAACCGTGTTTGATTTAGAGTTCCAACTACATGTATCCATATTGGAGAAAGCAGAGTGAAACCTAAAAATTAAAACTGTTACTGCCAACGAACGGTTTAACCTAGAAGAACGAAATTTGGTGAGCCAAGTGGGATTGCGGTACTGATCATTACCTGAAAGTGTCATCAAGATTGGGTGAAAAAATGTGTGCTGAGATATCAGGAAACTCGTAGTTTTTTGGAAGCTTGGCAACCCCTTTCCATGCAAGTGATTTGCGCCGGTCTCTGCTTCGGGCTACATCAATAGGAAACAAACCAGAGAGATAGAACTTGGAACTACTTTATTGTGTCAAGTTTCAAAGAGGTAGCACAAACCGTGTTTGATTTAGAGTTCCAAGTACATGTATCCATATAGGAGAAAACAGAGTGAAACCTAAAAATTAAAACTGTTACTGCCAACGAACGGTTTTTACTAGAAGAACGAAATTTGGTGAGCCAAGTGGGATTGGGGTACTGATCATTACCTGAAAGTGTCATCAAAATTGGTTGAAAAAATCTGTGCTGAGATTTCAGGAAACTCGTAGTTTTTTGGAAGCTTGGCAACCCCTTTCCTTGATAGTGGTTTCCGCCGGTCTCTGCTTAGGGCTATATCAATAGGAAACAAACCATAGAGATAGAACTTGGAACTACTTTATTGTGTCAAGTTTCAAAGAGCTAGCACAAACCGTGTTTAATTTAGAGTTCCAACTACATGGATCCATATAGGAGAAAACAAGTGAAACCTAAAAATTAAAACTGTTACTGCCAACGAACGGTTTCACCTAGAAGAACAAAATTTGGTGAGCCAAGTGGGATTGGGGTACTTATCATTACCTGAAAGTCTCATCAAGATTGGATGAAAAAATGTATTCTGAGATTTCAGGAAACTCGTTTTTTGGAAGCTTGGCAAACCCTTTCCATGAAAGTGATTTGCGCCAGAATCTGCTTAGGCCTACATCAATAGGAAACAAACCATAGAGATAGAACTTGGAACTACTTTATTGTGTCAAGTTTCAAAGAGCTAGCACAAACCGTGTTTGATTTAGAGTTCCAACTACATGTATCCATATAGGAGAAAACAGAGTGAAACCTAAAAATTAAAACTGTTACTGCCACCCAACGGTTTAACCTAGAGGAACGAAATTTGGTGAGCCAAGTGGGATTGGGGTACTGATCATTACCTGAAAGTGTCATCAAGATTGGGTGAAAAATGTGTGCTGAGATTTCACGAAACTCGTAGTTTTTTGGAAGCTTGGCAACCCCTTTCCATATAAGTGATTTGCGCCGGTCTCTGCTTAGGGCTACATCAATAGGAAACAAACCATAGAGATAGAACTTGGAACTACTTTATTGTGTCAAGTTTCAAAGAGCTAGCACAAACCGTGTTTGATTTAGAGTTCCAACTACATGTATCCATATCGGAGAAAACAGAGTGAAACCTAAAAATTAAAACTGTTATTGCCAACGAACGGTTTTTACTAGAAGAACGAAATTTGGTGAGCCAAGTGGCATTGGGGTACTGATCATTACCTGAAAGTGTCATCAAGATTGGGTGAAAAATGTGTGCTGAGATTTCAGGAAAATCGTAATTTTTTGGAATCTTGGCAACCTTTTTCCATGCAAGTGATTTGCCCCGCTCTCTGCTTAGGGCTACATCAATAGGAAACAAACCATAGAGACAGAACTTGGAACTACTTTATTGTGTCAAGTTTGAAAGAGCTAGCACAAACCGTGTTTGATTTAGAGTTCCAACTACATGTATCCATATCGTAGAAAACAGAGTGAAACCTAAAAATTCAAACTGTTACTGCCAACGAACGGTTTCACCTAGAAGAACAAAATTTGGTGAGCCAAGTGGGATTGGGGTACTGATCATTACCTGAAAGTCTCATAAAGATTGGGTGAAAAAATGTAAGCTGAGATTTCAGGAAACTCGTTTTTTGGAAGCTTGGCAACCCGTTTCCATGAAAGTGATTTGCGCTGGAATCTGCTTAGGCCTACATCAATAGGAAACAAACCATAGAGATAGAACTTGGAACTACTTTATTGTGTCAAGTTTCAAAGAGCTAGCACAAACCGTGTTTGATTTAGAGTTCCAACTACATATATCCATATAGGAGAAAACAGAGTGAAACCTAAAAATTAAAACTGTTACTGCCAACGAACGGTTTAACCTAGAAGAACAAAATTTGGTGAGCCAAGTGGGATTGGGTACTGATCATTACCTGAAAGTCTCATCAAGATTGGGTGAAAAAATGTAAGCTGAGAATTCCGGAAACTCGTTTTTTGGAAGCTTGGCAACCCGTTTCCATGAAAGTGATTTGCGCCGGAATCTGCTTAGGCCTACATCAATAGGAAACAAACCATAGAGATAGAACTTGGAACTACTTTATTGTGTCAAGTTTCAAAGAGCTAGCACAAACCGTGTTTGATTTAGAGTTCCAACTACATGTATCCATATTGGAGAAAGCAGAGTGAAAGATAAAAATTAAAACTGTTACTGCCAACGTACGGTTTAACCTAGAAGAACGAAATTTGGTGAGCCATGTGGGATTGGGGTACTGATCATTACCTGAAAGTGTCATCAAGATTGGGTGAAAAAATGTGTGCTGAGATATCAGGAAACTCGTAGTTTTTTGGAAGCTTGGCAACCCCTTTCCATGCAAGTGATTTGCGCCGGTCTGTGCTTAGGGCTACATCAATAGGAAACAAACCAGAGAGATAGAACTTGGAACTACTTTATTGTGTCAAGTTTCAAAGAGGTAGCACAAACCGTGTTTGATTTAGAGTTCCAACTACATGTATCCATATAGGAGAAAACAGAGTGAAACCTAAAAATTAAAACTGTTACTGCCAACGAACGGTTTTTAGTAGAAGAACGAAATTTGGTGAGCCAAGTGGGATTGGGGTACTGATCATTACCTGAAAGTGTCATCAAGATTGGTTGAAAAAATGTGTGCTGAGATTTCAGGAAACACGTTGTTTTTTGGAAGCTTGGCAACCCCTTTCCTTGCAAGTGATTTGCGCCGGTCTCTGCTTAGGGCTACATCAATAGGAAACAAACCAGAGAGATAGAATTTGGAACTACTTTATTGTGTCAAGTTTGAAAGAGCTAGCACAAACCGTGTTTGATTTAGAGTTCCAACTACATGTATCCATATTGGAGAAAACAGAGTGAAAGATAAAATTTAAAACTGTTACCGCCAACGAACGGTTTAACCTAGAAAAACGAAAGTTGGTGAGCCAAGTGGGATTGGCGTACTGATCATTACCTGAGGGTGTCATCAAGATTGGGTGAAAAAATGTGTGCTGAGATATCAGGAAACTCGTAGTTTTTTGGAAGCTGGGCAACCCCTTTCCATGCAAGTGATTTGCGCCGGTCTCTGCTTAGGGCTACATCAATAGGAAACA
Source organism: Spermophilus citellus (assembly GCF_964194105.1). NCBI lineage: Eukaryota > Metazoa > Chordata > Mammalia > Rodentia > Sciuridae > Spermophilus > Spermophilus citellus. The sequence goes on along the minus strand of NC_138192.1, from coordinate 16,724,791 downwards.
AACCATAGAGATAGAACTTGGAACTAATTTATTGTGTCAAGTTTCAAAGAGTAGCACAAACCGTGTTTGATTTAGAGTTCCATCTAAATGTATCCATATAGTAGAAAACAGAGTGGAACCTAAAAATTAAAACTGTTACTGCCAACGAACGATTTAACCTAGAAGAACGAAATTTGGTGAGCCAAGTGGGATTGGGGTACTGATCATTACCTGAAAGTCTCATCAAGATTGGGTGAAAAAATGTAAGCTGAGAATTCAGGAAACTCGTTTTTTGGAAGCTTGGCAACCCGTTTCCATGAAAGTGATTTGCGCCGGAATCTGCTTAGGCCTACATCAATAGGAAACAAACCATAGAGATAGAACTTGGAACTACTTTATTGTGTCAAGTTTCAAAGAGCTAGCACAAACCGTGTTTGATTTAGAGTTCCAACTACATGTATCCATATAAAAGAAAACTGAGTGAAACCTAAAAATTAAAACTGTTACTGCCAACGAACGGTTTAACCTAGAAGAACAAAATTTGGTGAGCCAAGTGGGATTGGGGTACTGATCATTACCTGAAAGTGTCATCAAGATTGGGTGAAAAATGTGTGCTGAGATTTCACGAAACTCGTAGTTTTTTGGAAGCTTGGCAACCCCTTTCCATATAAGTGATTTGCGCCGGTCTCTGCTTAGGGCTACATCAATAGGAAACAAACCATAGAGATAGAACTTGGAACTACTTTATTGTGTCAAGTTTCAAAGAGCTAGCACAAACCGTGTTTGATTTAGAGTTCCAACTACATGTATCCATATCGGAGAAAACAGAGTGAAACCTAAAAATTAAAACTGTTACTGCCAACGAACGGTTTTTACTAGAAGAACGAAATTTGGTGAGCCAAGTGGGATTGGGGTACTGATCATTACCTGAAAGTGTCATCAAGATTGGGTGAAAAATGTGTGCTGAGATTTCAGGAAAATCGTAATTTTTTGGAATCTTGGCAACCTTTTTCCATGCAAGTGATTTGCCCCGCTCTCTGCTTAGGGCTACATCAATAGGAAACAAACCATAGAGATAGAACTTGGAACTACTTTATTGTGTCAAGTTTGAAAGAGCTAGCACAAACCGTGTTTGATTTAGAGTTCCAACTACATGTATCTATATCGTAGAAAACAGAGTGAAACCTAAAAATTCAAACTGTTACTGCTAACGAACGGTTTCACCTAGAAGAACAAAATTTGGTGAGCCAAGTGGGATTGGGGTACTGATCATTACCTGAAAGTCTCATAAAGATTGGGTGAAAAAATGTAAGCTGAGATTTCAGGAAACTCGTTTTTTGGAAGCTTGGCAACCCGTTTCCATGAAAGTGATTTGCGCTGGAATCTGCTTAGGCCTACATCAATAGGAAACAAACCATAGAGATAGAACTTGGAACTACTTTATTGTGTCAAGTTTCAAAGAGCTAGCACAAACCGTGTTTGATTTAGAGTTCCAACTACATATATCCATATAGGAGAAAACAGAGTGAAACCTAAAAATTAAAACTGTTACTGCCAACGAACGGTTTAACCTAGAAGAACAAAATTTGGTGAGCCAAGTGGGATTGGGTACTGATCATTACCTGAAAGTCTCATCAAGATTGGGTGAAAAAATGTAAGCTGAGAATTCCGGAAACTCGTTTTTTGGAAGCTTGGCAACCCGTTTCCATGAAAGTGATTTGCGCCGGAATCTGCTTAGGCCTACATCAATAGGAAACAAACCATAGAGATAGAACTTGGAACTACTTTATTGTGTCAAGTTTCAAAGAGCTAGCACAAACCGTGTTTGATTTAGAGTTCCAACTACATGTATCCATATTGGAGAAAGCAGAGTGAAAGATAAAAATTAAAACTGTTACTGCCAACGTACGGTTTAACCTAGAAGAACGAAATTTGGTGAGCCAAGTGGGATTGGGGTACTGATCATTACTGAAAGTGTCATCAAGATTGGGTGAAAAAATATGTGCTGAGATTTCAGGAAAATCGTAATTTTTTGGAATCTTGGCAACCTTTTTCCATGCAAGTGATTTGCCCCGCTCTCTGCTTAGGGCTACATCAATAGGAAACAAACCATAGAGATAGAACTTGGAACTACTTTATTGTGTCAAGTTTGAAAGAGCTAGCACAAACCGTGTTTGATTTAGAGTTCCAACTACATGTATCCATATCGTAGAAAACAGAGTGAAACCTAAAAATTCAAACTGTTACTGCCAAAAAACGGTTTTTACTAGAAGAACAAAATTTGGTGAGCCAAGTGGGATTGGGGTACTGATCATTACCTGAAAGTCTCATCAAGATTGGGTGAAAAAATGTAAGCTGAGATTTCAGGAAACTCGTTTTTTGGAAGCTTGGCAACCCGTTTCCATGAAAGTGATTTGCGCCGGAATCTGCTTAGGCCTACATCAATAGGAAACAAACCATAGAGATAGAACTTGGAACTACTTTATTGTGTCAAGTTTCAAAGACCTAGCACAAACCGTGTTTGATTTAGAGTTCCAACTACATGTATCCATATAGGAGAAAACAGAGTGAAACCTAAAAATTAAAACTGTTACTGCCAACGAACGGTTTTTACTAGAAGAACGAAATTTGGTGAGCCAAGTGGGATTGGGGTACTGATCATTACCTGAAAGTGTCATCAAGATTGGTTGAAAAAATGTGTGCTGAGATTTCAGGAAACACGTTGTTTTTTGGAAGCTTGGCAACCCCTTTCCTTGCAAGTGATTTGCGCCGGTCTCTGCTTAGGGCTACATCAATAGGAAACAAACCATAGAGATAGAATTTGGAACTACTTTATTGTGTCAAGTTTGAAAGAGCTAGCACAAACCGTGTTTGATTTAGAGTTCCAACTACATGTATCCATATTGGAGAAAACAGAGTGAAAGATAAAATTTAAAACTGTTACCGCCAACGAACGGTTTAACCTAGAAAAACGAAAGTTGGTGAGCCAAGTGGGATTGGCGTACTGATCATTACCTGAGGGTGTCATCAAGATTGGGTGAAAAAATGTGTGCTGAGATATCAGGAAACTCGTAGTTTTTGGAAGCTGGGCAACCCCTTTCCATGCAAGTGATTTGCGCTGGTCTCTGCTTAGGGCTACATCAATAGGAAACAAACCATAGAGATAGAACTTGGAACTAATTTATTGTGTCAAGTTTCAAAGAGTAGCACAAACCGTGTTTGATTTAGAGTTCCATCTAAATGTATCCATATAGTAGAAAACAGAGTGGAACCTAAAAATTAAAACTGTTACTGCCAACGAACGATTTAACCTAGAAGAACGAAATTTGGTGAGCCAAGTGGGATTGGGGTACTGATCATTACCTGAAAGTCTCATCAAGATTGGGTGAAAAAATGTAAGCTGAGATTTCAGGAAACTCGTTTTTTGGAAGCTTGGCAACCCGTTTCCATGAAAGTGATTTGCGCCGGAATCTGCTTAGGCCTACATCAATAGGAAACAAACCATAGAGATAGAACTTGGAACTACTTTATTGTGTCAAGTTTCAAAGAGCTAGCACAAACCGTGTTTGATTTAGAGTTCCAACTACATGTATCCATATAGGAGAAAACTGAGTGAAACCTAAAAATTAAAACTGTTACTGCCAACGAACGGTTTAACCTAGAAGAACAAAATTTGGTGAGCCAAGTGGGATTGGGGTACTGATCATTACCTGAAAGTGTCATCAAGATTGGGTGAAAAAATGTGTGCTGAGATATCAGGAAACTCGTAGTTTTTTGGAAGCTTGGCAACCCCTTTCCATATAAGTGATTTGCGCCGGTCTGTGCTTAGGGCTACATCAATAGGAAACAAACCAGAGAGATAGAACTTGGAACTACTTTATTGTGTCAAGTTTCAAAGAGGTAGCACAAACCGTGTTTGATTTAGAGTTCCAACTACATGTATCCATATAGGAGAAAACAGAGTGAAACCTAAAAATTAAAACTGTTACTGCCAACGAACGGTTTTTACTAGAAGAACGAAATTTGGTGAGCCAAGTGGGATTGGGGTACTGATCATTACCTGAAAGTGTCATCAAGATTGGTTGAAAAAATATGTGCTGAGATTTCAGGAAACACGTTGTTTTTTGGAAGCTTGGCAACCCCTTTCCTTGATAGTTGTTTCCGCCGGTCTCTGCTTAGGGCTATATCAATAGGAAACAAACCATAGAGATAGAACTTGGAACTACTTTATTGTGTCAAGTTTCAAAGAGCTAGCACAAACCGTTTTTGATTTAGAGTTCCAACTACATGGATCCATATAGGAGAAAACAAGTGAAACCTAAAAATTAAAACTGTTACTGCCAACGAACGGTTTCACCTAGAAGAACAAAATTTGGTGAGCCAAGTGGGATTGGGGTACTGATCATTACCTGAAAGTCTCATCAAGATTGGATGAAAAAATGTATGCTGAGATTTCAGGAAACTCGTTTTTTGGAAGCTTGGCAACCCCTTTCCATGAAAGTGATTTGCGCCGGAATCTGCTTAGGCCTACATCAATAGGAAACAAACCATAGAGATAGAACTTGGAACTACTTTATTGTGTCAAGTTTCAAAGAGCTAGCACAAACCGTGTTTGATTTAGAGTTCCAACTACATGTATCCATATAGGAGAAAACAGAGTGAATCCTAAAAATTAAAACTGTTACTGCCACCCAACGGTTTAACCTAGAGGAACGAAATTTGGTGAGCCAAGTGGGATTGTGGTACTGATCATTACCTGAAAGTGTCATCAAGATTGGGTGAAAAATGTGTGCTGAGATTTCAGGAAACTCGTAGTTTTTTGGAAGCTTGGCAACCCCTTTCCATATAAGTGATTTGCGCAGGTCTCTGCTTAGGGCTACATCAATAGGAAACAAACCATAGAGATAGAACTTGGAACTACTTTATTGTGTCAAGTTTCAAAGAGCTAGCACAAACCGTGTTTGATTTAGAGTTCCAACTACATGTATCCATATCGGAGAAAACAGAGTGAAACCTAAAAATTTAAACTGTTACTGCCAACGAACGGTTTAACCTAGAAGAACGAAATTTGGTGAGCCAAGTGGGATTGGGGTACTGATCATTACCTGAAAGTGTCATCAAGATTGGGTGAAAAAATGTGTGCTGAGATTTCAGGAAATTTGTAGTTTTTTGGAAGATTGGCAACCCCTTTCCATGCAAGTGATTTGCGCCGGTCTCTGCTTAGGGCTACATCAATAGGAAACAACCATAGAGATAGAACTTGGAACTACTTTATTGTGTCAAGTTTCAAAGAGCTAGCACAAACCGTGTTTGATTTAGAGTTCCAACTACATGTATCCATATCGGAGAAAACAGAGTGAAACCTAAAAATTAAAACTGTTACTGCCAACGAACGGTTTAACCTAGAAGAACGAAATTTGGTGAGCCAAGTGGCATTGGGGTACTGATCATTACCTGAAAGTGTCATCAAGATTGGGTGAAAAAATGTGTGCTGAGATTTCAGGAAATTTGTAGTTTTTTGGAAGATTGGCAACCCCTTTCCATGCAAGTGATTTGCGCCGGTCTTTGCTTAGGGCTACATCAATAGGAAACAAACCATAGAGATAGAACTTGGAACTACTTTATTGTGTCAAGTTTGAAAGAGCTAGCACAAACCGTGTTTGATTTAGAGTTCCAACTACATGTATCCATATCGTAGAAAACAGAGTGAAACCTAAAAATTCAAACTGTTACTGCCAACAAACGGTTTTTACTAGAAGAACAAAATTTGGTGAGCCAAGTGGGATTGGGGTACTGATCATAACCTGAAAGTCTCATCAAGATTGGGTGAAAAAATGTAAGCTGAGATTTCAGGAAACTCGTTTTTTGGAAGCTTGGCAACCCGTTTCCATGAAAGTGATTTGCGCCGGAATCTGCTTAGGCCTACATCAATAGGAAACAAACCATAGAGATAGAACTTGGAACTACTTTATTGTGTCAAGTTTCAAAGAGCTAGCACAAACCGTGTTTGATTTAGAGTTCCAACTACATGTATCCATATTGGAGAAAGCAGAGTGAAAGAAAAAAATTAAAACTGTTACTGCCAACGAACGGTTTAAACTAGAAGAACGAAATTTGGTGGGCCAAGTGGGATTGGGGTACTGATCATTACCTGAAAGTGTCATCAAGATTGGGTGAAAAAATGTGTGCTGAGATATCAGGAAACTCGTAGTTTTTTGGAAGCTTGGCAACCCCTTTCCATGCAAGTGATTTGCGCAGGTCTGTGCTTAGGGCTACATCAATAGGAAACAAACCAGAGAGATAGAACGTGGAACTACTTTATTGTGTCAAGTTTCAAAGAGGTAGCAAAAACCGTGTTTGATTTAGAGTTCCAACTACATGTATCCATATAGGAGAAAACAGAGTGAAACCTAAAAATTAAAACTGTTACTGCCAACGAACGGTTTTTACTAGAAGAACGAAATTTGGTGAGCCAATTGGGATTGGGGTACTGATCATTACCTGAAAGTGTCATCAAGATTGGTTGAAAAAATATGTGCTGAGATTTCAGGAAACACGTTGTTTTTTGGAAGCTTGGCAACCCCTTTCCTTGCAAGTGATTTGCGCCGGTCTCTGCTTAGGGCTACATCAATAGGAAACAAACCGTAGAGATAGAATTTGGAACTACTTTATTGTGTCAAGTTTGAAAGAGCTAGCACAAACCGTGTTTGATTTAGAGTTCCAACTACATGTATCCATATTGGAGAAAACAGAGTGAAAGATAAAAATTAAAACTGTTACCGCCAACAAACGGTTTAACCTAGAAGAACGAAATTTGGTGAGCCAAGTGGGATTGGGGTACTGATCATTACCTGAAAGTGTCATCAAGATTGGGTGAAAAAATGTGTGCTGAGATATCAGGAAACTCGTAGTTTTTTGGAAGCTTCGCAACCCCTTTCCATGCAAGTGATTTGCGCCGGTCTCTGCTTAGGGCTACACCAATAGGAAACAAACCATAGAGATAGAACTTGGAACTACTTTATTGTGTCAAGTTTCAAAGAGTAGCACAAACCGTGTTTGATTTAGAGTTCCATCTAAAAGTATCCATATAGTAGAAAACAGAGTGGAACCTAAAAATTAAAACTGTTACTGCCAACGAACGATTTAACCGAGAAGAACGAAATTTGGTGAGCCAAGTGGGATTGGGGTACTGATCATTACCTGAAAGTGTCATTAAGATTCGGTGAAAAAATGTGTGCTGAGATTTCAGGAAACTCGTAGTTTTTTGGAAGCTTAGCATCCCCTTTCCATGATAGTGGTTTCCGCCGGTCTCTGCTTAGGGCTACATCAATAGGAAACAAACCATAGAGATAGAACTTGGAACTACTTTATTGTGTCAAGTTTCAAAGAGTAGCACAAACCGTGTTTGATTTAGAGTTCCAACTACATGGATCCATATAGGAGAAAACAGAGTGAAACCTAAAAATTAAAACTGTTACTGCCAACGAACGGTTTCACCTAGAAGAACGAAATTTGGTGAGTCAAGTGGGATTGGGGTACTGATCATTACCTGAAAGTCTCATCAAGATTGGGTGAAAAAATGTATGTTGAGATTTCAGGAAACTCGTTTTTTGGAAGCTTGGCAATACCTTTCCATGAAAGTGATTTGCGCCGGAATCTGCTTAGGCCTACATCAATAGGAAAAAAACCATAGAGATAGAACTTGGAACTACTTTATTGTGTCAAGTTTCAAAGAGCTAGCACAAACCGTTTTTGATTTAGAGTTCCAACTACATGTATCCATATAGGAGAAAACAGAGTGAAACCTAAAAATTAAAACTGTTACTGCCACCCAACGGTTTAACCTAGAGGAACAAAATTTGGTGAGCCAAGTGGGATTGTGGTACTGATCATTACCTGAAAGTGTCATCAAGATTGGGTGAAAAATGTGTTCTGAGATTTCACGAAATTCGTAGTTTTTTGGAAGCTTGGCAACCCCTTTCCATATAAGTGATTTGCGCCGGTCTCTGCTTAGGGCTACATCAATAGGAATCAAACCATAGAGATAGTACTTGAAACTACTTTATTTTGTCAAGTTTCAAAGAGCTAGCTCAACCCGTCTTTGATTTAGAGTTCCAACTACATGTATCCATATAGGAGAAAACAGAGTGAAACCTTAAAATTTAAACTGTTACTGCCAACGAACGGTTTAACCTAGAAGAACGAAATTTGGTGAGCCAAGTGGGATTGGGGTACTGATCATTACCTGAAAGTCTCATCAAGATTGGGTGAAAAAATGTATGCTGAGAAGATAGGAAACTCGTTTTTTGAAGCTTGGCAACCCCTTTCCATGAAAGTGATTTGCGCCGGAATCTGCTTAGGCCTACATCAATAGGAAACAAACCATAGAGATAGAACTTGGAACTATTTTATTGTGTCAATTTTCAAAGAGCTAGCACAAACCGTGTTTGATTTAGAGTTCCAACTACATGTATCCATATAAAAGAAAACAGAGTGAAACCTAAAAATTAAAACTGTTACTGCCAACGAACGGTTTAACCTAGAAGAACGAAATTTGGTGAGCCAAGTTGGATTGGCGTACTGATTATTACCTGAAAGTGTCATCAAGATTGGGTGAAAAAATGTGTGCCAAGATTTCAGGAAACTCGTAGTTTTTTGGAAGCTTGGCAACCCCTTTCCATGAAAGTGATTTGCGCCAGTCTCTGTTAGGGCTACATCAATAGGAAACAAACCATAGAGATAGAACTTGGAACTACTTTATTGTGTCAAGTTTCAAAGAGCTAGCACAAACCGGGTTTGATTTAGATTTCCAACTACATGTATCCTTATAGGAGAAAACAGAATGAAACCTAAAAATTAAAACTGGTCCTGCCAACGAACGGTTTAACCTAGAAGAACGAAATTTGGTGAGCCAAGTGGGATTGGGGTACTGATCATTACCTGAAAGTGTCATCAAGATTGGGTGAAAAAATGTGTGCTGAGATTTCAGGATACTGTAGTTTTTTGGAAGCTTGGCAACCCCTTTCCATGAAAGTGATTTGCGCCGGTTTCTGCTTAGGGCTACATCAATAGGAAACAAACCATAGAGATAGAACTTGGAACGACTTTATTGTGTCAAGTTTCTAAGAGTTAGCACAAACTTTTTTTGATTTAGTGTTCCAACTATATGTATCAATATAGGAGAAAACAGAGTGAAACCTAAAAATTAAAACTGTTACTACCACCGAACGGTTTAACTTAGATAACGAAATTTGGTGAGCCAAGTGGGATTGGAATACTGATCATTACCTGAAAGTGTCAAGAGTATTGGGTGAAAAAATGTGTGGTTTGATTTCAGGAAACTCGTAGTTTTTTGTAAGCTTGGCAACCCCTTTCCATGAAAGTGATTTGCGCCACTCTCTGCTTAGGGCTACATCAATAGGAAACAAACCATAGAGATTCACCTTAGAACTTCTTTATTGTGTCAAGTTTCAAAGAGCTAGCACAAACCGTGTTTGATTTAGAGTTCCAAATGCATATATCCATATAGGAGAAAAGAGAGTGAAACCTAAAAATTAAAACTGTTACTGCCAACGAACGGTTTAACCTGGAAGAACGAAATTTGGTGAGCCAAGTGGGATTGGGGTACTGATCATTACCTGAAAGTGTCATCCATATTGGGTGAAAAAATGTGTGCTGAGATTTCAGGAAACTCATAGTTTTTTGGAAGCTTGGCAACCCCTTTCCATGAAAGTGATTTGCGCCAGTCTCTGCTTAGGGCTACATCAATAGGAAACAAACCATAGAGATAGAACTTGGAACTATTTTATTGTGTCAATTTTCAAAGAGCTAGCACAAACCGTGTTTGATTTAGAGTTCCAACTACATGTATCCATATAAAAGAAAACAGAGTGAAACCTAAAAATTAAAACTGTTACTGCCAACGAACGGTTTAACCTAGAAGAACGAAATTTGGTGAGCCAAGTTGGATTGGCGTACTGATCATTACCTGAAAGTGTCATCAAGATTGGTTGAAAAAATGTGTGTTGAGATTTCAGGAAACTCGTAGTTTTTTGGAAGCTTGGCAACCCCTTTCCATGAAAGTGATTTGCGCCGGTCTCTGCTTAGGGCTACATCAATAGGAAACAAACCATAGAGATAGAACTTGGAACTACTTTATTGTGTCAAGTTTCAAAGAGCTAGCACAAACCGTGTTTGATTTAGAGTTCCAAATACATTTAGCCATATAGGAGAAAACAGAGTGAAACCTAAAAATTAAAACATTTACTCCCAAAGAACGGTTTAACATAGAGGAAAGAAATTTTGTGAGCCAAGTGGGATTTGGGTACTGATCATTACCTGAAAGTGTCATCAAGATTGGGTGAAAAAATGTGTGCTGAGATTTCTGAAAACTCGTAGTTTTTTGGAAGCTTGGCAACCCCTTTCCATGAAAGTGATTTGCCCCGCTCTCTGCTTAGGGCTACATCAATAGGAAACAAACCATAGAGATAGAACTTGGAACTACTTTATTGTGTCAAGTTTCAAAGAGCTAGCACAAACTGTGTTTGATTTAGAATTCCAACTACATGTATCCATATAGGAGAAAACAGAGTGAAACCTAAAAATTTAAACTGTTACTACCATCGAACGGTTGAACCTAGAAGAACGAAATTTGGTGAGCCAAGTGGGATTGGGGTACTGATCATTACCTGAAAGTGTCATCAAGATTGGGTGAAGAAATGTATGCTGAGATTTCAGGAAACTCGTTGTTTTTTGGAAGATTGGCAACCCCTTTCCATGAAACTGATTTGCGCAGGAATCTGCTTAGGCCTACATCAATAGGAAACAAAGCATAGAGATAGAACATGGAACTATTTTACTGTGTCAAGTTTCAAAGTGCTAGCACAAACCGCGTTTGATTTAGAGTTCCAACTACATGTATCCATATAGGAGAAAACAGAGTGGAACCTAAAAATTAAAACTGTTACTGCCAACGAACGGTTTAACCTAGAAGAACAAAATTTGGTGAGCCAAGTGGGATTGGGGTACTGATCATTACCTGAAAGTGTCATCAAGTTTGGGTGAAAAAATGTGTGCTGAGATTTCAGGAAACTCGTAGTTTTTTGGAAGCTTGGCAACCCCTTTCCATGCAAGTGATTTGCCCCGCTCTCTGCTTAGGGCTACATCAATAGGAAACAAACCATAGAGATAGAACTTGGAACTACTTTATTGTGTCAATTTTCAAAGAGCTAGCACAAATCGGGTTTGATTTAGAGTTCCAACTACATGTATCCATATAGGAGAATACAGAGTGAAACCTAAAAATTTAAACTGTTACTGCCAACGAACGGTTTCACCAAGAAGAACTAAATTTGGTAAGCAAAGTGGGATTGGGGTACTGATCATTACCTGAAAGTGTCATTAAGATTGGGTGAAAAAATGTGTGCTGAGATTTCAGGAAACTCGTAGTTTTTTGGAAGCTTGGCAACCCCTTTCCATGAAAGTGATTTGCGCCGGTCTCTGCTTAGGGCTACATCAATAGGAAACAAAACATAGAGATACAACTTGGAACTACATTATTGTGTCAAGTTTCAAAGAGCTAGCACAAACCGTCTTTGATTTAGAGTTCCAACTACATGTATTCATATAGGAGAAAAGAGAAAGAAACCTAAAAATTAAAACTGTTACTGCCAACGAACGGTTTAAACTGGAAGAACGAAATTTGATGAGCCCAGTTGGAATGGGGTACTGATCATTACCTGAAAGTGTCATCAAGATTGGGTGAAAAAATGTGTGCCAAGATTTCAGGAAACTCGTAGTTTTTTGGAAGCTTGGCAACCCCTTTCCATGAAAGTGATTTGCGCCGCTCTTTACTTAGGGCTACATCAATAGGAAACAAACCATAGAGATTCACCTTAGAACTTCTTTATTGTGTCAAGTTTCAAAGAGCTAGCACAAACCGTGTTTGATTTAGAGTTCCAAATGCATATATCCATATAGGAGAAAAGAGAGTGAAACCTAAAAATTAAAACTGTTACTGCCAACGAACGGTTTAACCTAGAAGAACGAAATTTGGTGAGCCAAGTGGGATTGGGTAACTGATCATTACCTGAAAGTGTCATCAAGATTGGGTGAAAAAATATGTGCTGAGATTTCAGGAAACTCGTATTTTTTTGGAAGCTTGGCAACCCCTTTCCATGAAAGTGATTTGCGCCGGTCTCTGCTTAGGGCTACATCAATAGGAAAGAAACCATAGAGATAGAAATTGGAACTACTTTATTTTGTCAAGTTTCAAAGAGCTAGCACAAACCGTCTTTGATTTAGAGTTCCAAATACATGTATCCATATAGGAGAAAACAGAAAGAAACCTAAAAATTAAAACTGTTACTGCCACCCAACGGTTTAACCTAGAGGGACGAAATTTGGTGAGCCAAGTGGGATTGTGGTACTGATCATTACCTGAAAGTGTCATCAAGATTGGGTGAAAAAGTGTGTGCTGAGATTTCAGGAAACTCGAAGTTTTATGGAAGCTTGGCAACCCCTTTCCATGAAACTGATTTGCGCAGGTCTCTGTTAGGGCTACATCAATAGGAAACAAACCATAGAGATAGAACTTGGAACTACTTTATTGTGTCAAGTTTCAAAGAGCTAACACAAATCGTGTTTGATTTAGAGTTCCAACTACATGTATCCTTATAGGAGAAAACAGAGTGAAACCGAAAAATTAAAGCTGTTACTGCCAATGAACGATTTAACCTAGAAGAGCGAAATTTGGTGAGCCATGTGGGATTGGGGTACTGATCATTACCTGAAAGTGTCATCAAGATTGGGTGAAAAAATGTGTGCTGAGATTTCAGGAAACTCGTAGTTTTTTGGAAGCTTGGCAACCACTTTCCATAAAAGTGATTTGCGCCGGTTTCTGTATAAAGCTACATCAATAGGAAACAAACCATAGAGATAGAACTTGGAACTACTTTATTGTGTCAAGTTTCAAAGAGCTAGCACAAACCGTGTTTCATTTAGAGTTCCAACTACATGTATCCATATAGGAGAAAACAGAGTGGAACCTAAAAATTAAAACTGTTACTGCCAACGAACGGTTTAACCTAGAAGAACAAAATTTGGTGAGCCAAGTGGGATTGGGGTACTGATCATTACCTGAAAGTGTCATCAAGTTTGGGTGAAAAAATGTGTGGTGAGATTTCAGGAAACTCGTAGTTTTTTGGAAGCTTGGCAACCCCTTTCCATGCAAGTGATTTGCCCCGCTCTCTGCTTAGGGCTACATCAATAGGAAACAAACCATAGAGATAGAACTTGGAACTACTTTATTGTGTCAATTTTCAAAGAGCTAGCACAAATCGGGTTTGATTTAGAGTTCCAACTACATGTATCCATATAGGAGAATACAGAGTGAAACCTAAAAATTTAAACTGTTACTGCCAACGAACGGTTTCACCAAGAAGAACTAAATTTGGTAAGCAAAGTGGGATTGGGGTACTGATCATTACCTGAAAGTGTCATTAAGATTGGGTGAAAAAATGTGTGCTGAGATTTCAGGAAACTCGTAGTTTTTTGGAAGCTTGGCAACCCCTTTCCATGAAAGTGATTTGCGCCGGTCTCTGCTTAGGGCTACATCAATAGGAAACAAAACATAGAGATACAACTTGGAACTACTTTATTGTGTCAAGTTTCAAAGAGCTAGCACAAACCGTCTTTGATTTAGAGTTCCAACTACATGTATTCATATAGGAGAAAAGAGAAAGAAACCTAAAAATTAAAACTGTTACTGCCAAGGAACGGTTTAAACTGGAAGAACGAAATTTGATGAGCCCAGTTGGAATGGGGTACTGATCATTACCTGAAAGTGTCATCAAGATTGGGTGAAAAAATGTGTGCCAAGATTTCAGGAAACTCGTAGTTTTTTGGAAGCTTGGCAACCCCTTTCCATGAAAGTGATTTGCGCCGCTCTCTACTTAGGGCTACATCAATAGGAAACAAACCATAGAGATTCACCTTAGAACTTCTTTATTGTGTCAAGTTTCAAAGAGCTAGCACAAACCGTGTTTGATTTAGAGTTCCAAATGCATATATCCATATAGGAGAAAAGAGAGTGAAACCTAAAAATTAAAACTGTTACTGCCAACGAACGGTTTAACCTAGAAGAACAAAATTTGGTGAGCCAAGTGGGATTGGGTTACTGATCATTACCTGAAAGTGTCATCAAGATTGGGTGAAAAAATATGTGCTGAGATTTCAGGAAACTCGTATTTTTTTGGAAGCTTGGCAACCCCTTTCCATGAAAGTGATTTGCGCCGGTCTCTGCTTAGGGCTACATCAATAAAAAAAAAACCATAGAGATAGAAATTGGAACTACTTTATTTTGTCAAGTTTCAAAGAGCTAGCACAAACCGTCTTTGATTTAGAGTTCCAAATACATGTATCCATATAGGAGAAAACAGAAAGAAACCTAAAAATTAAAACTGTTACTGCCACCCAACGGTTTAACCTAGAGGGACGAAATTTGGTGAGCCAAGTGGGATTGTGGTACTGATCATTACCTGAAAGTGTCATCAAGATTGGGTGAAAAAATGTGTGCTGAGATTTCAGGAAACTCGTAGTTTTATGGAAGCTTGGCAACCGCTTTCCATGAAACTGATTTGCGCAGGTCTCTGTTAGGGCTACATCAATAGGAAACAAACCATAGAGATAGAACTTGGAACTACTTTATTGTGTCAAGTTTCAAAGAGCTAACACAAATCGTGTTTGATTTAGAGTTCCAACTACATGTATCCTTATAGGAGAAAACAGAGTGAAACCGAAAAATTAAAGCTGTTACTGCCAACGAACGATTTAACCTAGAAGAGCGAAATTTGGTGAGCCATGTGGGATTGGGGTACTGAAAATTACCTGAAAGTGTCATCAAGATTGGGTAAAAAAATGTGTGCTGAGATTTCAGGAAACTCGTAGTTTTTTGGAAGCTTGGCAACCACTTTCCATAAAAGTGATTTGCGCCGGTTTCTGTATAAAGCTACATCAATAGGAAACAAACCATAGAGATAGAACTTGGAACTACTTTATTGTGTCAAGTTTCAAAGAGCTAGCACAAACCGTGTTTGATTTAGAGTTCCAAATACATGTATCCATATCGAAGAAAACAGAATGAAACCTAAAAATTTAAACTATTACTGCCAACGAACGGTTTAACCTAGAAGAACAAAATTTGGTAAGCCAAGTGGGATTCGGGTACTGATCAATACCTGAAAGTGTCATCCAGATTTGGTGAAAAAATGTGTGGTGAGATTTCAGGAAACTCGTAGTTTTTTGGAAGCTTGGCAACCCCTTTCCATGAAAGTGATTTGCGCTGGTCTCTGCTTAGGGCTACATCAATAGGAAACAAAACATAGGGATAGAACTAGGAATTATTTTATTGTGTTAAGTTTCAAAGAGCCAGCACAAACCGTGTTTGATTTAGAGTTCCAACTACATGTATCCATATAGGAGAAAACAGAGTGAAACCTAAAAATTAAAACTGTTACTGCCAACGAACGGTTTAACCTAGAAGAACGAAATTTGTTGAGCCAAGTGGGATTGGGATACTGATCATTACCTGAAAGTGTCATCAAGCTTGGGTGAAAAAATGTGTCCTGAGATTTCAGGAAACTCGTAGTTTTTTGGAAGCTTTTCAACCCCTTTCCATGAAAGTGATTTGCGCCAGTCTCTGCTTAGGGCTACATCAATAGGAAACAAACCATAGTGATAGGACATGGAACTACTTTATTCTGTCGAGTTTCAAAGAGCTAGCACAAACCGTGTTTGATTTAGAGTTCCAACTATATGTATCCATATAGGAGAAAACAGAGTGAAACCTAAAAATTTAAACTATTACTGCCAACGAACGGTTTAACCTAGAAGAATGAAATTTGGTGAGCCTTGTGGGATTGGGGTACTGATCATTACCTGAAAGTGTCATCAAGATTGGGTGAAAAAATGTGTGCTGAGATTTCAGGAAACTCGTAGTTTTTTGGAAGCTTGGCAACCCCTTTCCATAAAAGTGATTTGCGCCGGTTTCTGCATAAGGCTACATGAATAGGAAACAAACCATAGAGATAGAACTTGGAACTACTTTATTGTGTCAAGTTTCAAAGAGCTAGCACAAACCGTGTTTGATTTAGAGTTCCAACTACATATATCCATATAGGAGAAAACAGAATGAAACCTAAAAATTTAAACTATTACTGCCAACGAACGGTTTAATCTAGAAGAACAAAATTTGGTAAGCCAAGTGGGATTCGGGTACTGATCAATACCTGAAAGTGTCATCCAGATTTGGTGAAAAAATGTGTGGTGAGATTTCAGGAAACTCGTAGTTTTTTGGAAGCTTGGCAACCCCTTTCCATGAAAGTGATTTGCGCTGGTCTCTGCTTAGGGCTACATCAATAGGAAACAAAACATATGGAGAGAACTAGGAATTATTTTATTGTGTCAAGTTTCAAAGAGCTAGCACAAACCGTGTTTGATTTAGAGTTCCAACTACATGTATCCATATAGGAGAAAACAGAGTGAAACCTAAAAATTAAAACTGTTACTGCCAACGAACGGTTTAACCTAGAAGAACGAAATTTGTTGAGCCAAGTGGGATTGGGATACTCATCATTACCTGAAAGTGTCATCAAGCTTGGATGAAAAAATGTGTGCTGAGATTTCAGGAAACTCGTAGTTTTTTGGAAGCTTTTCAACCCCTTTCCATGAAATTGATTTGCGCCAGTCTCTGCTTAGGGCTACATCAATAGGAAACAAACCATAGTGATAGGACTTGGAACTACTTTATTCTGTCAAGTTTCAAAGAGCTAGCATAAACCGTGTTTGATTTAGAGTTCCAACTACATGTATCCATATAGGAGAAAACAGAGTGAAACCTAAAAATTTAAACTGTTACTGCCAACGAACGGTTTAAACTAGAAGAACGAAATTTGGTAAGCCAAGTGGGATTGGGGTACTGATCAATATTGAAAGTGTCATCCAGCTCTGGTGAAAAAATGTGTCCTGAGATTTCAGGACACTCGTAGTTTTTTGGAAGCTTGGCAACCCCTTTCCATGAAAGTGATTTGCGCCAGTCTCTGCTTAGTGCTACATCAATAAGAAACAAACCATAGAGATAGAATTTGGAACTACTTTATTGTGTCAAGTTTCAAAGAGCTAGCACAAACCGTGTTTGATTTAGAGTTCCAAATACATTTAGCCATATAGGAGAAAACAGAGTGAAACCTAAAAATTAAAACATTTACTCCCAAAGAACGGTTTAACATAGAGGAAAGAAATTTTGTGAGCCAAGTGGGATTTGGGTACTGATCATTACCTGAAAGTGTCATCAAGATTGGGTGAAAAAATGTGTGCTGAGATTTCTGAAAACTCGTAGTTTTTTGGAAGCTTGGCAACCCCTTTCCATGAAAGTGATTTGCCCCGCTCTCTGCTTAGGGCTACATCAATAGGAAACAAACCATAGAGATAGAACTTGGAACTACTTTATTGTGTCAAGTTTCAAAGAGCTAGCACAAACTGTGTTTGATTTAGAATTCCAACTACATGTATCCATATAGGAGAAAACAGAGTGAAACCTAAAAATTTAAACTGTTACTACCATCGAACGGTTGAACCTAGAAGAACGAAATTTGGTGAGCCAAGTGGGATTGGGGTACTGATCATTACCTGAAAGTGTCATCAAGATTGGGTGAAAAAATGTATGCTGAGATTTCAGGAAACTCGTTGTTTTTTGGAAGATTGGCAACCCCTTTCCATGAAACTGATTTGCGCCGGAATCTGCTTAGGCCTACATCAATAGGAAACAAAGCATAGAGATAGAACATGGAACTATTTTACTGTGTCAAGTTTCAAAGTGCTAGCACAAACCGCGTTTGATTTAGAGTTCCAACTACATGTATCCATATAGGAGAAAACAGAGTGGAACCTAAAAATTAAAACTGTTACTGCCAACGAACGGTTTAACCTAGAAGAACAAAATTTGGTGAGCCAAGTGGGATTGGGGTACTGATCATTACCTGAAAGTGTCATCAAGTTTGGGTGAAAAAATGTGTGCTGAGATTTCAGGAAACTCGTAGTTTTTTGGAAGCTTGGCAACCCCTTTCCATGCAAGTGATTTGCCCCGCTCTCTGCTTAGGGCTACATCAATAGGAAACAAACCATAGAGATAGAACTTGGAACTACTTTATTGTGTCAATTTTCAAAGAGCTAGCACAAATCGGGTTTGATTTAGAGTTCCAACTACATGTATCCATATAGGAGAATACAGAGTGAAACCTAAAAATTTAAACTGTTACTGCCAACGAACCGTTTCACCAAGAAGAACTAAATTTGGTAAGCAAAGTGGGATTGGGGTACTGATCATTACCTGAAAGTGTCATTAAGATTGGGTGAAAAAATGTGTGCTGAGATTTCAGGAAACTCGTAGTTTTTTGGAAGCTTGGCAACCCCTTTCCATGAAAGTGATTTGCGCCGGTCTCTGCTTAGGGCTACATCAATAGGAAACAAAACATAGAGATACAACTTGGAACTACATTATTGTGTCAAGTTTCAAAGAGCTAGCACAAACCGTCTTTGATTTAGAGTTCCAACTACATGTATTCATATAGGAGAAAAGAGAAAGAAACCTAAAAATTAAAACTGTTACTGCCAACGAACGGTTTAAACTGGAAGAACGAAATTTGATGAGCCCAGTTGGAATGGGGTACTGATCATTACCTGAAAGTGTCATCAAGATTGGGTGAAAAAATGTGTGCCAAGATTTCAGGAAACTCGTAGTATTTTGGAAGCTTGGCAACCCCTTTCCATGAAAGTGATTTGCGCCGCTCTTTACTTAGGGCTACATCAATAGGAAACAAACCATAGAGATTCACCTTAGAACTTCTTTATTGTGTCAAGTTTCAAAGAGCTAGCACAAACCGTGTTTGATTTAGAGTTCCAAATGCATATATCCATATAGGAGAAAAGAGAGTGAAACCTAAAAATTAAAACTGTTACTGCCAACGAACGGTTTAACCTAGAAGAACGAAATTTGGTGAGCCAAGTGGGATTGGGTAACTGATCATTACCTGAAAGTGTCATCAAGATTTGGTGAAAAAATATGTGCTGAGATTTCAGGAAACTCGTATTTTTTTGGAAGCTTGGCAACCCCTTTCCATGAAAGTGATTTGCGCCGGTCTCTGCTTAGGGCTACATCAATAAAAAAAAAACCATAGAGATAGAAATTGGAACTACTTTATTTTGTCAAGTTTCAAAGAGCTAGCACAAACCGTCTTTGATTTAGAGTTCCAAATACATGTATCCATATAGGAGAAAACAGAAAGAAACCTAAAAATTAAAACTGTTACTGCCACCCAACGGTTTAACCTAGAGGGACGAAATTTGGTGAGCCAAGTGGGATTGTGGTACTGATCATTACCTGAAAGTGTCATCAAGATTGGGTGAAAAAATGTGTGCTGAGATTTCAGGAAACTCGTAGTTTTATGGAAGCTTGGCAACCGCTTTCCATGAAACTGATTTGCGCAGGTCTCTGTTAGGGCTACATCAATAGGAAACAAACCATAGAGATAGAACTTGGAACTACTTTATTGTGTCAAGTTTCAAAGAGCTAACACAAATCGTGTTTGATTTAGAGTTCCAACTACATGTATCCTTATAGGAGAAAACAGAGTGAAACCGAAAAATTAAAGCTGTTACTGCCAACGAACGATTTAACCTAGAAGAGCGAAATTTGGTGAGCCATGTGGGATTGGGGTACTGAAAATTACCTGAAAGTGTCATCAAGATTGGGTAAAAAAATGTGTGCTGAGATTTCAGGAAACTCGTAGTTTTTTGGAAGCTTGGCAACCACTTTCCATAAAAGTGATTTGCGCCGGTTTCTGTATAAAGCTACATCAATAGGAAACAAACCATAGAGATAGAACTTGGAACTACTTTATTGTGTCAAGTTTCAAAGAGCTAGCACAAACCGTGTTTGATTTAGAGTTCCAAATACATGTATCCATATCGAAGAAAACAGAATGAAACCTAAAAATTTAAACTATTACTGCCAACGAACGGTTTAACCTAGAAGAACAAAATTTGGTAAGCCAAGTGGGATTCGGGTACTGATCAATACCTGAAAGTGTCATCCAGATTTGGTGAAAAAATGTGTGGTGAGATTTCAGGAAACTCGTAGTTTTTTGGAAGCTTGGCAACCCCTTTCCATGAAAGTGATTTGCGCTGGTCTCTGCTTAGGGCTACATCAATAGGAAACAAAACATAGGGATAGAACTAGGAATTATTTTATTGTGTTAAGTTTCAAAGAGCCAGCACAAACCGTGTTTGATTTAGAGTTCCAACTACATGTATCCATATAGGAGAAAACAGAGTGAAACCTAAAAATTAAAACTGTTACTGCCAACGAACGGTTTAACCTAGAAGAACGAAATTTGTTGAGCCAAGTGGGATTGGGATACTGATCATTACCTGAAAGTGTCATCAAGCTTGGGTGAAAAAATGTGTCCTGAGATTTCAGGAAACTCGTAGTTTTTTGGAAGCTTTTCAACCCCTTTCCATGAAAGTGATTTGCGCCAGTCTCTGCTTAGGGCTACATCAATAGGAAACAAACCATAGTGATAGGACATGGAACTACTTTATTCTGTCGAGTTTCAAAGAGCTAGCACAAACCGTGTTTGATTTAGAGTTCCAACTATATGTATCCATATAGGAGAAAACAGAGTGAAACCTAAAAATTTAAACTATTACTGCCAACGAACGGTTTAACCTAGAAGAATGAAATTTGGTGAGCCTTGTGGGATTGGGGTACTGATCATTACCTGAAAGTGTCATCAAGATTGGGTGAAAAAATGTGTGCTGAGATTTCAGGAAACTCGTAGTTTTTTGGAAGCTTGGCAACCCCTTTCCATAAAAGTGATTTGCGCCGGTTTCTGCATAAGGCTACATGAATAGGAAACAAACCATAGAGATAGAACTTGGAACTACTTTATTGTGTCAAGTTTCAAAGAGCTAGCACAAACCGTGTTTGATTTAGAGTTCCAACTACATATATCCATATAGGAGAAAACAGAATGAAACCTAAAAATTTAAACTATTACTGCCAACGAACGGTTTAATCTAGAAGAACAAAATTTGGTAAGCCAAGTGGGATTCGGGTACTGATCAATACCTGAAAGTGTCATCCAGATTTGGTGAAAAAATGTGTGGTGAGATTTCAGGAAACTCGTAGTTTTTTGGAAGCTTGGCAACCCCTTTCCATGAAAGTGATTTGCGCTGGTCTCTGCTTAGGGCTACATCAATAGGAAACAAAACATATGGAGAGAAGTAGGAATTATTTTATTGTGTCAAGTTTCAAAGAGCTAGCACAAACCGTGTTTGATTTAGAGTTCCAACTACATGTATCCATATAGGAGAAAACAGAGTGAAACCTAAAAATTAAAACTGTTACTGCCAACGAACGGTTTAACCTAGAAGAACGAAATTTGTTGAGCCAAGTGGGATTGGGATACTCATCATTACCTGAAAGTGTCATCAAGCTTGGATGAAAAAATGTGTGCTGAGATTTCAGGAAACTCGTAGTTTTTTGGAAGCTTTTCAACCCCTTTCCATGAAATTGATTTGCGCCAGTCTCTGCTTAGGGCTACATCAATAGGAAACAAACCATAGTGATAGGACTTGGAACTACTTTATTCTGTCAAGTTTCAAAGAGCTAGCATAAACCGTGTTTGATTTAGAGTTCCAACTACATGTATCCATATAGGAGAAAACAGAGTGAAACCTAAAAATTTAAACTGTTACTGCCAACGAACGGTTTAACCTAGAAGAACGAAATTTGGTAAGCCAAGTGGGATTGGGGTACTGATCAATATTGAAAGTGTCATCCAGCTCTGGTGAAAAAATGTGTCCTGAGATTTCAGGACACTCGTAGTTTTTTGGAAGCTTGGCAACCCCTTTCCATGAAAGTGATTTGCGCCAGTCTCTGCTTAGTGCTACATCAATAAGAAACAAACCATAGAGATAGAATTTGGAACTACTTTATTGTGTCAAATTTCAAAGAGCTAGCACAAACCGTGTTTGATTTAGAGTTCCAACTACATGTATCCATATAGGAGAAAACAGAGTGAAACCTAAAAATTAAAACTGTTACTGCCAACGAACGGTTTCACCAAGAAGAACTAAATTTGGTGTGCCAAGTGGGATTGGGGTACTGATCATTACCTAAAAGTGTCATCAAGATTGTGTGAAAAAATGTGTGCTGAGATTTCAGGAAACTCGTAGTTTTTTGGAAGCTTGGCAACCCCTTTCCATGAAAGTGATTTGCACCGGTCTCTGCTTAGGGCTACATCAATAGGAAACAAAACATAGTGATACAACTTGGAACTACTTTATTGTGTCAAGTTTCAAAGAGCTAGCACAAACCGTCTTTGATTTAGAGTTCCAACTACATGTATTCATATTGAAGAAAACAGAAAGAAACCTAAAAATTAAAACTGTTACTGCCAAAGAACGGTTTAAACTGGAAGAACGAAATTTGATGAGCCCAGTTGGAATGGGGTACTGATCATTACCTGAAAGTGTCATCAAGATTGGGTGAAAAAATGTGTGCCGAGATTTCAGGAAACTCGTAGTTTTTTGGAAGCTTGGCAACCCCTTTCCATGTAGTGATTTGCGCCACTCTCTGCTTAGGGCTACATCAATAGGAAACAAACCATATAGATTCACCTTAGAACTTCTTTATTGTGTCAAGTTTCAAAGAGCTAGCACAAACCGTGTTTGATTTAGAGTTCCAAATGCATATATCCATATAGGAGAAAAGAGAGTGAAACCTAAAAATTAAAACTGTTACTGCCACCGAACGGTTTAACCTAGAAGAACGAAATTTGGTGAGCCAAGTGGGATTGGGGTACTGATCATTACCTGAAAGTGTCATGAAGATTGGGTGAAAAAATATGTTCTGAGATTTCAGGAAACTCGTATTTTTTTGGAAGCTTGGCAACCCCTTTCCATGAAAGTGATTTGCGCCGGTCTCTGCTTAGGGCTACATCAATAGGAAACAAACCATAGAGATAGAACTTGGAACTACTTTATTTTGTCAAGTTTCAAAGAGCTAGCACAAACCGTCTTTGATTTAGAGTTCCAAATACATGTATCAATATAGGAGAAAACAGAGTGAAACCTAAAAATTAAAACTGTTACTGCCAACGAACGGTTTAACCTGAAAAAACGAAATTTGATGAGCCAAGTGGGATTGCGGTACTGATCATTACCTGAAAGTGTCATCAAGATTGGGTGAAAAAATGTGTGCTGAGATTTCAGGAAACTCGTAGTTTTATGGAAGCTTGGCAACCCCTTTCCATGAAACTGATTTGCGCCAGTCTCTGTTAGGGCTACATCAATAGGAAACAAACCATAGAGATAGAACTTGGAACTACTTTATTGTGTCAAGTTTGAAAGAGCTAGCACAAACCGGGTTTGATTTAGAGTTCCAACTACATGTATCCTTATAGGAGAAAACAGAGTGAAACCTAAAAATTAAAACTGTTCCTGCCAACGAACGGTTTAACCTAGAAGAACGAAATTTGGTGAGCCAAGTGGGATTGGGGTACTGATCATTACCTGAAAGTGTCATCAAGATTGGGTGAAAAAATGTGTGCTGAGATTTCAGGAAACTCGTAGTTTTTTGGAAGCTTGGCAACCCCTGTCCATGAAAGTGATTTGCGCCGGTTTCTGCTTAGGGCTACATCAATAGGAAACAAACCATAGAGATATAACTTGGAACGACTTTATTGTGTCAAGTTTCTAAGAGTTAGCACAAACTGTGTTTGATTTAGAGTTCCAACTATATGTATCAATATAGGAGAAAACAGAGTGAAACCTAAAAATTAAAACTGTTACTACCACCGAGCGGTTTAACTTAGATAACGAAATTTGGTGAGCCAAGTGGGATTGGGATACTGATCATTACCTGAAAGTGTCAAGAGTATTGGGTGAAAAAATGTGTGGTTTGATTTCAGGAAATACGTAGGTTTTTGGAAGCTTGGCAACCCCTTTCCATGCAAGTGATTTGCGCCGGTCTCTGCTTAGGGCTACATCAATAGGAAACAAACCATAGAGATAGAACTTGGAACAACTTTATTATGTCACGTTTCAAAGAGCTAGCACAAAACGTGTTTGATTTAGAGTTCCAACTATATGTATCCATATCGGAGAAAAGAGAGTAAAACCTAAAAATTAAAACTGTTACTGCCAACGAACGGTTTAACCTAGAAGAACGAAATTTGGTGAGCCAAGTTGGATTGGGGTACTGGTAATTACCTGAAAGTGTCATCAAGATTGGGTGAAAAAATGTGTGCTGAGATTTCAGGAAATTTGTAGTTTTTTGGAAGCTTGGCAACCCCTTTCCATGAAAGTGATTTGCACCGGTCTCTCCTTAGGGCTACATCAATAGGAAACAAACCATAGAGATAGAACTTGGAAGGACTTTATTATGACAAGTTTCAAAGAGTTAGCACAAACCGTGTTTGATTTAGAGTTCCAACTACATGTATCCATATAGGAGAAAACAGAGTGAAACCTAAAAATTAAAACTGTTACTGCCACCGAATGATTTATCCTAGAAGAACGAAATTTGATGAGCCAATTGGGATTGGGGTACTAATCTTTACCTGAAAGTGTCATCAAGTTTGGTGAAAAAATATGTGCTGAGATTTCAGGAAACTCGTAGTTTTTTGGAAGCTTGGCAACCCCTTTCCATGAAAGTGATTTGCGCCGCTCTCTGCTTAGGGCTACATCAATAGGAAACAAACCATAGAGATTCACCTTAGAACTTCTTTATTGTGTCAAGTTTCAAAGAGCTAGCACAAACCGTCTTTGATTTAGAGTTCCAAATACATGTATCCATATAGGAGAAAACAGAGTGAAACCTAAAAATTAAAACTGTTACTGCCACCCAACGGTTTAACCTAGAGGGACGAAATTTGGTGAGCCAAGTGGGATTGTGGTACTGATCATTACCTGAAAGTGTCATCAAGATTGGGTGAAAAAATGTGTGCTGAGATTTCAGGAAACTCGTAGTTTTATGGAAGCTTGGCAACCCCTTTCCATGAAACTGATTTGCGCAGGTCTCTGTTAGGGCTACATCAATAGGAAACAAACCATAGAGATAGAACTTGGAACTACTTTATTGTGTCAAGTTTCAAAGAGCTAACACAAATCGTGTTTGATTTAGAGTCCCAACTACATGTATCCTTATAGGAGAAAACAGAGTGAAACCAAAAAATTAAAACTGTTACTGCCAACGAACGATTTAACCTAGAAGAGCGAAATTTGGTGAGCCATGTGGGATTGGGGTACTGATCATTACCTGAAAGTGTCATCAAGATTGGGTGAAAAAATGTGTGCTGAGATTTCAGGATACTCGTAGTTTTTTGGAAGCTTGGCAACCCCTTTCCATGAAAGTGATTTGCGCCGGTTTCTGCTTAGGGCTACATCAATAGGAAACAAACCATAGAGATAGAACTTGGAACGACTTTATTGTGTCAAGTTTCTAAGAGTTAGCACAAACTTTTTTTGATTTAGAGTTCCAACTATATGTATCAATATAGGAGAAAACAGAGTGAAACCTAAAAATTAAAACTGTTACTACCAGCGAACGGTTTAACTTAGATAACAAAATTTGGTGAGCCAAGTGGGATTGGGATACTGATCATTACCTGAAAGTGTCAAGAGTATTGGGTGAAAAAATGTGTGGTTTGATTTCAGGAAATTCGTAGTTTTTTGGAAGCTTGGCAACCTCTTTCCATGAAAGTGATTTGCGCCGGTCTCTGCTTAGGGCTACATCAATAGGAAACAAACCATAGAGATAGAACTTGGAACAACTTTATTATGTCACGTTTCAAAGAGCTAGCACAAAACGTGTTTGATTTAGAGTTCCGACTATATGTATCCATATTGGAGAAAAGAGAGTAAAACCTAAAAATTAAAACTGTTACTGCCAACGAACGGTTTAACCTAGAAGAACGAAATTTGGTAAGCCAAGAAGGATTGGGGTACTGATCATTACCTGAACGTGTCATCAAGATTGGGTGAAAAAATGTGTGCTGAGGTTTTAGGAAACTCGTAGTTTTTTGGAAGCTTGGCAACCCCTTTCCATGAAAGTGATTTGCGCCGGTCTCTCCTTAGGGCTACATCAATAGGAAACAAACCATAGAGATAGAACTTGGAAGGACTTTATTATGACAATTTTCAAAGAGTTAGCACAAACCGTGTTTGATTTAGAGTTCCAACTACATGTATCCATATAGGAGAAAACAGAGTGAAACCTAAAAATTAAAACTGTTACTGCCACCCAATGGTTTAACCTAGAAGAACGAAATTTGGTGAGCCAATTGGGATTGGGGTACTAATCTTTACCTGAAAGTGTCATCAAGTTTGGTGAAAAAATATGTGCTGAGATTTCAGGAAACACGTAGTTTTTTGGAAGCTTGACAACCCCTTTCCATGAAAGTGATTTGCGCCCGTCTCTGCTTAGGGCTACATCAATAGGAAACAAACCATAGAGATAGAACTTGGAACTACTTTATTGTGTCAAGTTTCAAAGAGCTAGCACAAACCGTGTTTGATTTAGAGTTCCAACTACATGTATCCATATAGGAGAAAACAGAGTGAAACGTAAAAATTAAAACTGTTATTGCCAACGAACGGTTTAACCTAGAAAAACGAAATTTGTTGAGCCAAGTGGGATTGGGATACTCATCATTACCTGAAAGTGTCATCAAGCTTGGATGAAAAAATGTGTGCTGAGATTTCAGGAAACTCGTAGTTTTTTGGAAGCTTTTCAACCCCTTTCCATGAAAGTGATTTGCGCCAGTCTCTGCTTAGGGCTACATCAATAGGAAACAAACCATAGTGATAGGACTTGGAACTACTTTATTCTGTCAAGTTTCAAAGAGCTAGCACAAACCGTGTTTGATTTAGAGTTCCAACTACATGTATCCATATAGGAGAAAACAGAGTGAAACCTAAAAATTTAAACTGCTACTGCCAACGAACGGTTTAACCTAGAAGAACGAAATTTGGTAAGCCAAGTGGGATTAGGGTACTGATCAATATTGAAAGTGTCATCCAGCTCTGGTGAAAAAATGTGTCCTGAGATTTCAGGACACTCGTAGTTTTTTGGAAGCTTGCCAACCCCTTTCCATGAAAGTGATTTGCGCCAGTCTCTGCTTAGGGCTACATCAATAAGAAACAAACCATAGAGATAGAATTTGGAACTACTTTATTGTGTCAAATTTCAAAGAGCTAGCACAAACCGTGTTTGATTTAGAGTTCCAACTACATGTATCCATATAGGAGAAAACAGAGTGAAACCTAAAAATTAAAACTGTTACTGCCAACGAACGGTTTCACCAAGAAGAACTAAATTTGGTGATCCAAGTGGGATTGGGGTACTGATCATTACCTGAAAGTGTCATTAAGATTGGGTGAAAAAATGTGTGCTGAGATTTCAGGAAACTCGTAGTTTTTTGGAAGCTTGGCAACCCCTTTCAATGAAAGTGATTTGCGCCGGTCTCTGCTTAGGGCTACATCGATAGGAAACAAAACATAGAGATACAACTAGGAACTACTTTATTGTGTCAAGTTTCAAATAGCTAGCACAAACCGTCTTTGATTTAGAGTTCCAACTACATGTATTCATATAGGAGAAAACAGAAAGAAACCTAAAAATTAAAACTGTTACTGCCAACGAACGGTTTAAACTGGAAGAACGAAATTTGATGAGCCCAGTTGGAATGGGGTAATGATCATTACCTGAAAGTGTCATCAAGATTGGGTGAAAAAATGTGTGCCGAGATTTCAGGAAACTCGTAGTTTTTTGGAAGCTTGGCAACCCCTTTCCATGAAAGTGATTTGCGCCACTCTCTGCTTAGGGCTACATCAATAGGAAACAAACCATAGAGATTCACCTTAGAACTTCTTTATTGTGTCAAGTTTCAAAGAGCTAGCACAAACCGTGTTTGATTTAGAGTTCCAAATGCATATATCCATATAGGAGAAAAGAGAGTGAAACCTAAAAATTAAAACTGTTACTGCCAACGAACGGTTTAACCTAGAAGAACGAAATTTGGTGAGCCAAGTGGGATTGGGGTACTGATCATTACCTGAAAGTTTCATGAAGATTGGGTGAAAAAACATGTGCTGAGATTTCAGGAAACTCGTATTTTTTTGGAAGCTTGGCAACCCCTTTCCATGAAAGTGATTTGCGCCGGTCTCTGCTTAGGGCTACATCAATAGGAAACAAACCATAGAGATAGAACTTGGAACTACTTTATTGTGTCAAGTTTCAAAGAGCTAGCACAAACCGTCTTTGATTTAGAGTTCCAAATACATGTATCAATATAGGAGAAAACAGAAAGAAACCTAAAAATTAAAACTGTAACTGCCAACGAATGGTTTAACCTGAAAAAACGAAATTTGATGAGCCAAGTGGGATTGCGGTACTGATCATTACCTGAAAGTGTCATCAAGATTGGGTGAAAAAATGTGTGCTGAGATTTCAGGAAACTCGTAGTTTTATGGAAGCTTGGCAACCCCTTTCCATGAAACTGATTTGCGCCAGTCTCTGTTAGGGCTACATCAATAGGAAACAAACCATAGAGATAGAACTTGGAACTACTTTATTGTGTCAAGTTTCAAAGAGCTAGCACAAACCGGGTTTGATTTAGATTTCCAACTACATGTATCCTTATAGGAGAAAACAGAGTGAAACCTAAAAATTAAAACTGGTCCTGCCAACGAACGGTTTAACCTAGAAGAACGAAATTTGGTGAGCCAAGTGGGATTGGGGTACTGATCATTACCTGAAAGTGTCATCAAGATTGGGTGAAAAAATGTGTGCTGAGATTTCAGGATACTCGTAGTTTTTTGGAAGCTTGGCAACCCCTTTCCATGAAAGTGATTTGCGCCGGTTTCTGCTTAGGGCTACATCAATAGGAAACAAACCATAGAGATAGAACTTGGAACGACTTTATTGTGTCAAGTTTCTAAGAGTTAGCACAAACTTTTTTTGATTTAGAGTTCCAACTATATGTATC
Organism: Spermophilus citellus; assembly: GCF_964194105.1. NCBI lineage: Eukaryota > Metazoa > Chordata > Mammalia > Rodentia > Sciuridae > Spermophilus > Spermophilus citellus. The sequence continues at coordinate 16,695,704 of NC_138192.1, read as the reverse complement.
AATATAGGAGAAAACAGAGTGAAACCTAAAAATTAAAACTGTTACTACCACCGAACGGTTTAACTTAGATAACGAAATTTGGTGAGCCAAGTGGGATTGGAATACTGATCATTACCTGAAAGTGTCAAGAGTATTGGGTGAAAAAATGTGTGGTTTGATTTCAGGAAACTCGTAGTTTTTTGTAAGCTTGGCAACCCCTTTCCATGAAAGTGATTTGCGCCACTCTCTGCTTAGGGCTACATCAATAGGAAACAAACCATAGAGATTCACCTTAGAACTTCTTTATTGTGTCAAGTTTCAAAGAGCTAGCACAAACCGTGTTTGATTTAGAGTTCCAAATGCATATATCCATATAGGAGAAAAGAGAGTGAAACCTAAAAATTAAAACTGTTACTGCCAACGAACGGTTTAACCTGGAAGAACGAAATTTGGTGAGCCAAGTGGGATTGGGGTACTGATCATTACCTGAAAGTGTCATCCATATTGGGTGAAAAAATGTGTGCTGAGATTTCAGGAAACTCATAGTTTTTTGGAAGCTTGGCAACCCCTTTCCATGAAAGTGATTTGCGCCAGTCTCTGCTTAGGGCTACATCAATAGGAAACAAACCATAGAGATAGAACTTGGAACTACTTTATTGTGTCAAGTTTCAAAGAGCTAGCACAAACCGTGTTTGATTTAGAGTTCCAACTACATGTATCCATATAGGAGAAAACAGAGTAAAACCTAAACTTTAAAACTGTTACTGCCAACGAACGGTTTATCCTAGAAGAACGAAATTTGGTGAGCCAAGTGGGATTGGGGTACTGATCATTACCTGAAAGTGTCATCAAGATTGGGTGAAAAAATGTGTGCTGAGATTTCAGGAAACTCGTAGATTTTGGAAGCTTGGAAACCCCTTTCCATGTAAGTGATTTGCGCCGGTCTCTGCTGAGGGCTACATCAATAGGAAACAAACCATAGAGATAGAACTTGGAACTACTTTATTGTGTCAAGTTTCAAAGAGCTAGCACAAACCGTGTTTGATTTAGAGTTCCAACTACATGTATCCATATAGGAGAAAACAGAGTGAAACCTAAAAATTAAAACTGTTACTGCCACCGAAGTGTTTAACCTAGAAGAACGAAATTTGGTGAGCCATATTGGATTGGGGTACTGATCATTACCTGAAAGTGTCATCAAGATTGGGTGAAAAAATGTGTGCTGAGATTTCAGGAAACTCGTAGTTTTTGGAAGCTTGGAAACCCCTTTCCATGCAAGTGATTTGCGCCGGTCTCTGATTAGGGCTACATCAATAGGAAACAAACCATAGAGACAGAACTTTGAAGTACTTTATTGTGTCAAGTTTCAAAGAGCTAGCACAAACCGTGTTTGATTTAGAGATCCAACTACATGTATCCATATAGGAGAAAACAGAGTGAAACCTAAAAATTTAAACTGTTACTACCACCGAACGGTTTAATCTAGAAGAACGAAATTTGGTGAGCCAAGTGTGATTGGGGTACTGATCTTTACCTGAAAGTGTCATCAAGTTTGGGTGAAAAAAATGTGTGCTGAGATTTCAGGAAACTCGTAGTTTTTTGTAAGCTTGGCAACCCCTTTCCATGAAAGTGATTTGCGCCGGTCTCTCCTTAGGGCTACATCAATAGGAAACAAACCAGAGAGATAGAACTTGGCACTATTTTTTTGTGTCAAGTTGCAAAGAGCTAGCACAAACCGTGTTTATTTAGAATTCCAACTACATGTATCCATATTGGACAAAACAGAGTGAAACCTAAAAAGTAAAACTGTTACTGCCAACGAACGGTTTAACCTGGAAGAATGAAATTTGGTGAGCCAAGTGGGATTGGGGTACTGATCATTACCTGAAAGTGTCATCAAGATTGTGTGAAAAAATGTGTGCTGAGATTTCAGGAAACTCGTAGTTTTTTGGAAGCTTGGCAACCCCTTTCCATGAAAGTGATTTGCGCTGGTCTCTCCTTAGGGCTAAAAAATTAGGAAACAAACCAGAGAGATAGAACTTGGAACTACTTTATTGTGTCAAGTTTCAAAGTGCTAGCACAAACCGTGTTTGATTTAGAGTTCCAACTACATGTATCCATATAGGAGAAAACAGAGTGAAACGTAAAAATTAAAACTGTTACTGCCACCGAACGGTTTAACCTAGAAGAACGAAATTTGGTGAGCCAAGTGGGATTGGGGTACTGATCATTACCTGAAAGTGTCATCAAGATTGGGTGAAAAAAATGTGTGCTGAGATTTCAGAAAACTCGTAGTTTTTTGGAAGCTTGGCAACCCATTACCATGAAAGTGATTTGCGCCAGTCTCTGCTTAGGGCTACAGCAATAGGAAACAAACCATAGAGATAGAATTTGGAACTACTTTATTGTGTCAAGTTTCAAAGAGCCATCACAAACCGTATTTGATTTAGAGTTCCAACTACGTGTATTTATATAGGAGAAAACAGAGTGAAACCTAAAAATTAAAAGCGTTACTGCCAAGGAACGGTTTAACCTAGAAGAACGAAATTTGGTGAGCCAAGTGGGATTGGGGTACTGATGCTTAACTGAAAGTGTCCTCAAGATTGGGTGAAAAAATGTGTGCTGAGATTTCAGGAAACTCGTAGTTTTTTGGAAGCTTGGCAACCCCTTTCCATGAAAGTGATTTGTGCTGGTATCTCCTTAGGGCTACATCAATAGGAAACAAACCATAGAGGTAGAACTTGGAACTACTTTATTGTGTCAAGTTTCAAAGAGCTAGCACAAACCGTGTTTGATTTAGAGTTCCAACTACATGTATCCATATAGGAGAAAAGAGAGTGAAACCTAAAAAGTAAAACTGTTACTGCCAACAAACGGTTTAACCTGGAAGAACGAAATTTGGTGAGCCAAGTGGGATTGGGGTACTGATCATTACCTGAAAGTGTCATCAATATTGGGTGAAAAAATGTGTGCTGAGATTTCAGGAAACTCGTAGTTTTTTGTAAGCTTGGCAACCCCTTTCCATGAATGTGATTTGCGCCGGTCTCTTCTTAGGGCTATATCAATAGGAAACAAACCATAGAGATAGAACTTGGAACTACTTTATTGTGTCAAGTTTCAAAGAGCTAGCACAAACCGTGTTTGATTTAGAGTTCCAACTACATGTATCCATATAAGAGAAAACAGAGTGAAAACTAAAAGTTAAAACTGTTACTGCCACGGAACGGTTTAACCTAGAAGAATGAAATTTGGTGAGACAAGTGGGATTGGGGTACTGATCATTACCTGAAAGTGTCATCAAGATTGGCTGAAAAAATGTGTGCTGAGATTTCAGGAAACTCGTAGTTTTTTGGAAGCTTGGCAACCCCTTTCCATGCAAGTGATTTGCGCCAACGAACGTTTTAACCTAGAAGAACGATATTTGGTGAGCCAAGTGGGATTGGGGTACTGATCATTACCTGAAAGTGTTATCAAGATTGGGTGAAAAAATGTGTGCTGAGATTTTAGGAAACTCGTATTTTTTTGTAAGCTTGGCAACCCCTTTCCATGAAAGTGATCTGCGCCGGTCTCTCCTTAGGGCTACATCAATAGGAAACAAACCATAGAGATAGAACTTGGAACTACTTTATTGTGTCAAGTTGCAAAGAGCTAGCACTAACCGTGTTTATTTAGAGTTCCAACTACATGTATCCATATAGGAGAAAACAGAGTGAAACCTAAAAATTAAAACTGTTACTGCCACCGAACGGTTTAACCTGAAAAAACGAAATTTGGTGAGCCAAGTGGGATTGGGGTACTGATCCTTACCTGAAAGTGTCATCAAGAGTGGGTGAAAAAATTTGTGCTGAGATTTCAGGAAACTCTTAGTTTTTTGGAAGCTTGGCAACCCTTTTCCCTGAAAGTGATTTGTGCAGGTCTCTGCTTAGGGCTACATCAATAGGAAACAAACCATAGAGATAGAACTTGGAACTACTTTATTGTGTCAAGTTGCAAAGAGCTAGCACAAACCGTGTTGGATTTAGAGTTCCAACTACATGTATCCATATAGGAGAAAACAGAGTGAAACCTAAAAATTAAAACTGTTACTGCCAACGAACGGTTTAATCTGAAAAAAAGAAATTTGGTGAGCCAAGTGGGATTGGGGTACTGATCATTACCTGAAAGTGTCATCAAGATTGTGTGAAAAAATGTGTGCTGAGATTTCAGGAAACTCGTAGTTTTTTGGAAGCTTGGCAACCCCTTTCCATGCAAGTGATTTGCGCTGGTCTCTCCTTAGGGCTAAAAAATTAGGAAACAAACCAGAGAGATAGAACTTGGAACTACTTTATTGTGTCAAGTTTCAAAGAGCTAGCACAAACCGTGTTTGATTTAGAGTTCCAAATACATGTATCCATATAGGAGAAAACAGAGTGAAACCTAAAAATTAAAACTGTTACTGCCACCGAACGGTTTAACCTAGAAGAACGAAATTTGGTGAGCCAAGTGGGATTGGGGTACTGATCTTTACCTGAAAGTGTCATCAAGATTGGGTGAAAAAAATGTGTGCTGAGATTTCAGGAAATTCGTAGTTTTTTGTAAGCTTGGCAACCCCTTTCCATGAAAGTGATTTGCGCCGGTCTCTCCTTAGGGCTACATCAATAGGAAACAAACCAGAGAGATCGAACTTGGAACTATTTTTTTGTGTGAAGTTGCAAAGCGCTAGCACAAACCGTGTTTATTTAGAGTTCCAACTACATGTATCCATATAGGAGAAAACAGAGTGAAACCTAAAAATTAAAACTGTTACTGCCACCGAACGGTTTAAACTAGTAGAACGAAATTTGGTGAGCCATGTGGGATTGGGGTACTGATCATTACCTAAAAGTGTCATCAAGATTGGGTGAAAAAATGTGTGCTGAGATTTCAGGAAACTCGTAGTTTTTTGGAAGCTTGGCAACCCCTTTCCATGAAAGTGATTTGCGCAGGTCTCTGCTTAGGGCTACATCAATAGGAAACAAACCATAGAGATAGAACTTGGAACTACTTTATTGTGTCAAGTTTCAAAGAGCTAGCACAAACCGTGTTTGACTTACAGTTCCAACTACATGTATCCATATAGGAGAAAACAGAGTGAAAACTAAAAGTTAAAACTGTTACTGCCACAGAACGGTTAAACCTAGAAGAACGAAATTTGGTGAGCCAAGTGGGATTGGGGTACTGATCATTACCTGAAAGTGTCATCAAGATTGGGTGAAAAAATGTGTGCTGACATTTCAGGAAACTCGTAGTTTTTTGTAAGCTTGGCAACCCCTTTCCATGAAAGTGATTTGCGCCGGTCTCTCCTTAGGGCTACATCAATAGGAAACAAACCATAGAGATAGAACTTGGAACTACTTTATTGTGTCAAGTTGCAAAGAGCTAGCACTAACCGTGTTTATTTAGAGTTCCAACTACATGTATCCATATAGGAGAAAACAGAGTGAAACCTAAAAATTAAAACTGTTACTGCCACCGAACGGTTTAACCTGAAAAAACGAAATTTGGTGAGCCAAGTGGGATTGGGGTACTGATCCTTACCTGAAATTGTCATCAAGAGTGGGTGAAAAAATTTGTGCTGAGATTTCAGGAAACTCTTAGTTTTTTGGAAGCTTGGCAACCCTTTTCCATGAAAGTGATTTGTGCAGGTCTCTGCTTAGGGCTACATCAATAGGAAACAAACCATAGAGATAGAACTTGGAACTACTTTATTGTGTCAAGTTGCAAAGAGCTACCACAAACCGTGTTTTTTAGAGTTCCAACTACATGTATCCATATAGGAGAAAACAGAGTGAAACCTAAAAATTAAAACTGTTACTGCCAACGAACGGTTTAACCTAGAAGAACGAAAATTGGTGAGCCAAGTGGTATTGGGGTACTGATCCTTACCTGAAAGTGTCATCAAGATTGGGTGAAAAAATGTGTGCTGAGATTTCATTAAACTCGTAGTTTTTTGGAAGCTTGGCATCCCCTTTCCATGATAGTGGTTTCCGCCGGTCTCTGCTTAGGGCTACATCAATAGGAAACAAACCGTAGAAATAGAACTTGGAACTACTTTATTGTGTCAAGTTTCAAAGATCTAACACAAACCGTGTTTGATTTAGAGTTCCAACTACATGTATCCATATAGGAGAAAACAGAGTGAAACCTAAAAATTAAAACTGTTACTGCCAACGAACGGTTTAATCTGAAAAAAAGAAATTTGGTGAGCCAAGTGGGATTGGGGTACTGATCATTACCTAAAAGTGTCATCAAGATTGTGTGAAAAAATGTGTGCTGAGATTTCAGGAAACTCGTAGTTTTTTGGAAGCTTGGCAACCCCTTTCCATGCAAGTGATTCGCGCTGGTCTCTCCTTAGGGCTAAAAAATTAGGAAACAAACCAGAGAGATAGAACTTGGAACTACTTTATTGTGTCAAGTTTCAAAGAGCTAGCACAAACCGTGTTTGATTTAGAGTTCCAACTACATGTATCCATATAGGAGAAAACAGAGTGAAACGTAAAAATTAAAACTGTTACTGCCACCGAACGGTTTAACCTAGAAGAACGAAATTTGGTGAGCCAAGTGGGATTGGGGTACTGATCATTACCTGAAAGTGTCATCAAGATTGGGTGAAAAAAATGTGTGCTGAGATTTCAGAAAACTCGTAGTTTTTTGGAAGCTTGGCAACCCATTTCCATGAAAGTGATTTGCGCCAGTCTCTGCTTAGGGCTACAGCAACAGGAAACAAACCATAGAGATAGAATTTGGAACTACTTTATTGTGTCAAGTTTCAAAGAGCCACCACAAACCGTATTTGATTTAGAGTTCCAACTACATGTATCCTCATAGGAGAAAACAGAGTGAAACCTAAAAATTAAAACTGTTACTGCCAACGAACGATTTAACCTAGAGGAACGAAATTTGGTGAGCCAAGTGGGATTGGGGTACTGATCATTACCTGAAAGTGTCATCAAGATTGGGTGAAAAAATGTGTGCTGAGATTTCAGGAAACTACTAGTTTTTTGGAAACTTGGCAACCCCTTTCCGTGAAAGTGATTTACGCCGGTCTCTGGTTAGCGCTACATCAATAGGAAACAAACCATAGAAATAGAACATGGTACCACTTTATTGTGTCAAGTTTCAAAGAGCTAGCGCAAACCGTGTTTGATTTAGAGTTCCAACTACATGTATTTATATAGGAGAAAACAGAGTGAAACCTAAAAATTAAAAGCGTTACTGCCAACGAACGATTTAACCTAGAGGAACGAAATTTGGTGAGCCAAGTGGGATTGGGGTACTGATCATTACCTGAAAGTGTCATCAAGATTGGGTCAAAAAATGTGTGCTGAGATTTCAGGAAACTCCTAGTTTTTTGGAAGCTTGGCAACCCCTTTCCATGAAAGTGATTTGCGCCAGTCTCTGCTTACGTCTACATCAATAGGAAACAAACCATAGAGACAGAACTTGGAACTACGTTATTGTGTCAAGTTTCAAAGAGCTAGCACAAACCGTGTTTGATTTAGAGTTCCAACTACATGTATCCATATAGGAGAAAACAGAGTGAAACCTAAAAATTAAAACTGTTACTGCCAACGTACTGTTTAACCTAGAAGAATGAAATTCGGTGAGACAAGTGGCATTGTGGTACTGATCATTACCTGAAAGTGTCATCAAGATTGGGTGAAAAAATGTGTGCTGAGATTTCAGGAAACTCGTAGTTTTTTGGAAGATTGGCAACCCCTTTCCATGAAAGTGATTTGCGCCGGTCTATGCTTAGGGCTACATCAATAGGAAACAAACCATAGAGATAGAACTTGGAACTACTTTATTGTGTCAAGTTTCAAAGAGCTAGCACAAACCGTGTTGGATTTAGAGTTCCAACTACATGTATCCATATAGGAGAAAACAGAGTGAAACCTAAAAATTAAAACTGTTACTGCCAATGAATGGTTTAACCTAGAAGAACGAAAATTGGTGAGCCAAGTGGGATTGGGGTACTGATCCTTACCTGAAAGTGTCATCAAGATTGGGTGAAAAAATGTGTGCTGAGATTTCAGGAAACTCGTAGTTTTTTGGAAGCTTGGCATCCCCTTTCCATGATAGTGGTTTCCGCAGGTCTCTGCTTAGGGCTACATCAATAGGAAACAAACCGTAGAAATGGAACTTGGAACTACTTTATTGTGTCAAGTTTCAAAGAGCTAACACAAACCGTGTTTGATTTAGAGTTCCAACTACATGTATCCATATAGGAGAAAACAGAGTGAAACCTAAAAATTAAAACTGTTACTGCCAACGAACGGTTTAACCTAGAAGAACGAAATTTGGTGAGCCAAGTGGGATTGGGGTACTGATGCTTAACTGAAAGTGTCCTCAAGATTGGGTGAAAAAATGTGTGCTGAGATTTCAGGAAACTCTTAGTTTTTTGGAAGCTTGGCAACCCCTTTCCATGAAAGTGATTTGTGCTGGTCTCTCCTTAGGGCTACATCAATAGGAAACAAACCATAGAGATAGAACTTGGAACTACTTTATTGTATCAAGTTTCAAAGAGCTAGCACAAACCGTGTTTGATTTAGAGTTCCAACTACATGTATCCATATAGGAGAAAAGAGAGTGAAACCTAAAAAGTAAAACTGTTACTGCCAACGAACGGTTTAACCTGGAAGAACGAAATTTGGTGGGCCAAGAGGGATTGGGGTACTGATCATTACCTGAAAGTGTCATCAATATTGGTTGAAAAAATGTGTGCTGAGATTTCAGGAAACTCGTAGTTTTTTGTAAGCTTGGCAACCCCTTTCCATGAATGTGATTTGCGCCGGTCTCTTCTTAGGGCTATATCAATAGGAAACAAACCATAGAGATAGAACTTGGAACTGCTTTATTGTGTCAAGTTTCAAAGAGCTAGCACAAACCGTGTTTGATTTAGAGTTCCAACTACATGTATCCATATAAGAGAAAACAGAGTGAAAACTAAAAGTTAAAACTGTTCCTGCCAACGAACGGTTTAACATAGAAGAACGAAATTTGGTGAGACAAGTGGGATTGGGGTACTGATCATTACCTGAAAGTGTCATCAAGATTGGCTGAAAAAATGTGTGCTGAGATTTCAGGAACCTCGTAGTTTTTTGGAAGCTTGGCAACCCCTTTCCATGCAAGTGATTTGCGCCAACGAACGTTTTAACCTAGAAGAACGATATTTGGTGAGCCAAGTGGGATTGGGGTACTGATCATTACCTGAAAGTGTTATCAAGATTGGGTGAAAAAATGTGTGCTGAGATTTTAGGAAACTCGTATTTTTTTGGAAGCTTGGCATCCCCTTTCCATGAAAGTGATTTGCGCCAGTCTCTGCTTAGGGCTACATCAATAGGAAACAAACCATAGAGAGAGAACTTGGAACTACTTTATTGTGTCACGTTTCAAAAAGGTAGCAAAAACCGTGTTTGATTTAGAGTTCCAACTACATGTATTCATATAGGAGAAAACAGAGTGAAACCTAAAAATTAAAACTGTTACTGCCAACGAACGGTTTAACCTGGAAGAACGAAATTTGGTGATCCAAGTGGGATTGGGGTACTGATCATTACCTGAAAGTGTCATCAAGTTTGGGTGAAAAAATGTGTGCTGAGATTTCAGGAAACTCGTAGTTTTTTGGAAGCTTGGCAACCCCTTTCCATGAAAGTGATTTGCGCCGGTCTCTGCTTAGGGCTACATCAATAGGAAACAAACCATAGAGATAGAACTTGGAACTACTTTATTGTGTCAAGTTTCAAAGAGCTAGCACAAACCGTGTTTTTTAGAGTTCCAACTACATGTATCCATATAGGAGAAAACAGAGTGAAACCTCAAAATTAAAACTGTTACTGCCAACGTACTGTTTAACCTAGAAGAATGAAATTCGGTGAGCCAAGTGGCATTGTGGTACTGATCATTACCTGAAAGTGTCATCAAGATTGGGTGAAAAAATGTGTGCTGAGATTTCAGGAAACTCGTAGTTTTTTGGAAGATTGGCAACCCCTTTCCATGAAAGTGATTTGCGCCGGTCTATGCTTAGGGCTACATCAAGAGGAAACAAACCATAGAGATAGAACTTGGAACTACTTTATTGTGTCAAGTTTAAAAGAGCTAGCACAAACCGTGTTTGATTTAGAGTTCCAACTACATGTATCCATATAGGAGAAAACAGAGTGAAACCTAAAAATTAAAACTGTTACTGCCACCGAAGTGTTTAACCTAGAAGAACGAATTTTGGTGAGCCATATTGGATTGGGGTACTGATCATTACCTGAAAGTATCATCAAGATTGGGTGAAAAAATGTGTGCTGAGATTTCAGGAAACTCGTAGTTTTTGGAAGCTTGGCAACCCCTTTCCATGCAAGTGATTTGCGCTGGTCTCTCCTTAGGGCTAAATCAATAGGAAACAAACCGAAGAAATGGAACTTGGAACTACTTTATTGTGTCAAGTTTAAAAGAGCTAACACAAACCGTGTTTGATTTAGAGTTCCAACTACATGTATCCATATAGGAGAAAACAGAGTGAAACCTAAAAATTAAAACTGTTACTGCCAACGAACGGTTTAACCTAGAAGAACGAAATTTGGTGAGCCAAGTGGGATTGGGGTACTGATGCTTAACTGAAAGTGTCCTCAAGATTGGGTGAAAAAATATGTGCTGAGATTTCAGGAAACTCGTAGTTTTTTGGAAGCTTGGCAACCCCTTTCCATGAAAGTGATTTGTGCTGGTCTCTCCTTAGGGCTACATCAATAGGAAACAAACCATAGAGATTGAACTTGGAACTACTTTATTGTGTCAAGTTTCAAAGAGCTAGCACAAACCGTGTTTGATTTAGAGTTCCAACTACATGTATCCATATAGGAGAAAAGAGAGTGAAACCTAAAAAGTAAAACTGTTACTGCCAACGAACGGTTTAACCTGGAAGAACGAAATTTGGTGAGCCAAGAGGGATTGGGGTACTGATCATTACCTGAAAGTGTCATCAATATTGGGTGAAAAAATGTGTGCTGAGATTTCAGGAAACTCGTAGTTTTTTGTAAGCTTGGCAACCCCTTTCCATGAATGTGATTTGCGCCGGTCTCTTCTTAGGGCTATATCAATAGGAAACAAACCATAGAGATAGAACTTGGAACTACTTTATTGTGTCAAGTTTCAAAGAGCTAGCACAAACCGTGTTTGATTTAGAGTTCCAACTACATGTATCCATATAAGAGAAAACAGAGTGAAAACTAAAAGTTAAAACTGTTACTGCCACGGAACGGTTTAACCTAGAAGAACGAAATTTGGTGAGACAAGTGGGATTGGGGTACTGATCATTACCTGAAAGTGTCATCAAGATTGGCTGAAAAAATGTGTGCTGAGATTTCAGGAAACTCGTAGTTTTTTGGAAGCTTGGGAACCCCTTTCCATGCAAGTGATTTGCGCCAACGAACGTTTTAACCTAGAAGAACGATATTTGGTGAGCCAAGTGGGATTGGGGTACTGATCATTACCTGAAAGTGTTATCAAGATTGGGTGAAAAAATGTGTGCTGAGATTTTAGGAAACTCGTATTTTTTTGGAAGCTTGGCAACCCCTTTCCATGAAAGTGATTTGCGCCAGTCTCTACTTAGGGCTACATCAATAGGAAACAAACCATAGAGATAGAACTTCGAACTACTTTATTGTGTCATGTTTCAAAAAGGTAGCAAAAACCGTGTTTGATTTAGAGTTCCAACTACATGTATTCATATAGGAGAAAACAGAGTGAAACCTAAAAATTAAAACTGTTACTGCCACCGAACGGTTTAAACTAGAAGAACGATATTTGGTGAGCCAAGTGGGATTGGGGTACTGATCATTACCTGAAAGTGTTATCAAGATTGGGTGAAAAAATGTGTGCTGAGATTTTAGGAAACTCGTATTTTTTTGGAAGCTTGGCAACCCCTTTCCATGCAAGTGATTTGCGCCGGTCTCTCCTTAGGGCTAAAACAATAGAAAACAAACCAGAGAGATAGAACTTGGAACTACTTTATTGTGTCAAGTTTCAAAGAGCTAGCACAAACCGTGTTTGATTTAGAGTTCCAAATACATGTATCCATATAGGAGAAAACAGAGTGAAACCTAAAAATTAAAACTGTTACTGCCACCGAACGGTTTAACCTAGAAGAACGAAATTTGGTGAGCCAAGTGGGATTGGGGTACTGATCTTTACCTGAAAGTGTCATCAAGATTGGGTGAAAAAAATGTGTGCTGAGATTTCAGGAAATTAGTAGTTTTTTGTAAGCTTGGCAACCCCTTTCCATATAAGTGATTTGCGCCGGTCCCTCCTTAGGGCTACATCAATAGGAAACAAACCAGAGAGATCGAACTTGGAACTATTTTTTTGTGTGAAGTTGCAAAGCGCTAGCACAAACCGTGTTTATTTAGAGTTCCAACTACATGTATCCATATAGGAGAAAACAGAGTGAAACCTAAAAATTAAAACTGTTACTGCCACCGAACGGTTTAAACTAGAAGAACGAAATTTGGTGAGCCATGTGGGATTGGGGTACTGATCATTACCTAAAAGTGTCATCAAGATTGGGTGAAAAAATGTGTGCTGAGATTTCAGGAAACTCGTAGTTTTTTGGAAGCTTGGCAACCCCTTTCCATGAAAGTGATTTGCGCAGGTCTCTGCTTAGGGCTACATCAATAGGAAACAAACCATAGAGATAGAACTTGGAACTACTTTATTGTGTCAAGTTTCAAAGAGCTAGCACAAACCGTGTTTGACTTACAGTTCCAACTACATGTATCCATATAGGAGAAAACAGAGTGAAAACTAAAAGTTAAAACTGTTACTGCCACAGAACGGTTAAACCTAGAAGAACGAAATTTGGTGAGCCAAGTGGGATTGGGGTACTGATCATTACCTGAAAGTGTCATCAAGATTGGGTGAAAAAATATGTGCTGACATTTCAGGAAACTCGTAGTTTTTTGTAAGCTTGGCAACCCCTTTCCATGAAAGTGATTTGCGCTGGTCTCTCCTTAGGGCTACATCAATAGGAAACAAACCATAGAGATAGAACTTGGAACTACTTTATTGTGTCAAGTTTCAAAGAGCTAGCACAAACCGTGTTTGATTTATAGTTCCAAATACATGTATCCATATAGGAGAAAACAGAGTGAAACCTAAAAATTAAAACTGTTACTGCCACCGAACGGTTTAACCTGAAAAAACGAAATTTGGTGAGCCAAGTGGGATTGGGGTACTGATCCTTACCTGAAAGTGTCATCAAGAGTGGGTGAAAAAATTTGTGCTGAGATTTCAGGAAACTCTTAGTTTTTTGGAAGCTTGGCAACCCTTTTCCATGAAAGTGATTTGTGCAGGTCTCTGCTTAGGGCTACATCAATAGGAAACAAACCATAGAGATAGAACTTGGAACTACTTTATTGTGTCAAGTTGCAAATAGCTACCACAAACCGTGTTTTTTAGAGTTCCAACTACATGTATCCATATAGGAGAAAACAGAGTGAAACCTAAAAATTAAAACTGTTACTGCCAACGAACGGTTTAACCTAGAAGAACGAAAATTGGTGAGCCAAGTGGTATTGGGGTGCTGATCCTTACCTGAAAGTGTCATCAAGATTGGGTGAAAAAATGTGTGCTGAGATTTCAGGAAACTCGTAGTTTTTTGGAAGCTTGGCATCCCCTTTCCATGATAGTGGTTTCCGCCGGTCTCTGCTTAGGGCTACATCAATAGGAAACAAACCGTAGAAATAGAACTTGGAAATACTTTATTGTGTCAAGTTTCAAAGATCTAACACAAACCGTGTTTGATTTAGAGTTCCAACTACATGTATCCATATAGGAGAAAACAGAGTGAAACCGAAAAATTAAAACTGTTACTGCCAACGAACGGTTTAACCTAGAAGAACGAAAATTGGTGAGCCAAGTGGGACTGGGGTACTGATGGTTAACTGAAAGTGTCATCAATATTGGGTGAAAAAACGTGTGCGGAGATTTCAGAAAACTCGTAGTTTTTTGGAAGCTTGGCAACCCCTTTCCATGAAAGTGATTTGCGCTGGTCTCTGCTTAGGGCTACATCAATAGGAAACAAACCATAGAGGTAGAACTTGGAACTACTTTATTGTGTCAAGTTTCAAAGAGCTAGCACAAACCGTGTTTGATTTAGAGTTCCAACTACATGTATCCATATAGGAGAAAACAGAGTGAAAGATAAAAATTAAAACTGTTACTGCCAACGAACGGTTTAACCTAGAAGAACAAAATTTGGTGAGCCAAGTGGGATTGGGGTACTGATGCTTAACTGAAAGTGTCCTCAAGATTGGGTGAAAAAATGTGTGCTGAGATTTCAGGAAACTCGTAGTTTTTTGGAAGCTTGGCAACCCCTTTCCATGAAAGTGATTTGCACCAGTCTCTGCTTAGGGCTACATCAATAGGAAACAAACCATAGAGATAGAATTGGAACTACTTTATTGTGTCAAGTTTAAAAGAGCTAGCACAAACCGTGTTTGATTTAGAGTTCCAAATACATGTATCCATATAGGAGAAAAGAGAGTGAAACCTAAAAATTAAAACTGTTACTGCCAACGAACGGTTTAAGCTAGAAGAACGAAATTTGGTGAGCCAAGTGGGATTGGGGTACTGATCATTACCTGAAAGTGTCATCAATATTGGGTGAAAAAATGTATGCTGAGATTTCAGGAAACTCGTAGTTTTTTGTAAGCTTGGCAACCCCTTTCCATGAATGTGATTTGCGCCGGTCTCTTCTTAGGGCTTTATCAATAGGAAACAAACCATAGAGATAGAACTTGGAACTACTTTATTGTGTCAAGTTTCAAAGAGCTAGCACAAACCGTGTTTGATTTAGAGTTCCAACTACATGTATCCATATAAGAGAAAACAGAGTGAAAACTAAAAGTTAAAACTGTTACTGCCACGGAACGGTTTAACCTAGAAGAACGAAATTTGGTGAGACAAGTGGGATTGGGGTACTGATCATTACCTGAAAGTGTCATCAAGATTGGCTGAAAAAATGTGTGCTGAGATTTCAGGAAACTCGTAGTTTTTTGGAAGCTTGGGAACCCCTTTCCATGCAAGTGATTTGCGCCAACGAACGTTTTAACCTAGAAGAACGATATTTGGTGAGCCAAGTGGGATTGGGGTACTGATCATTACCTGAAAGTGTTATCAAGATTGGGTGAAAAAATGTGTGCTGAGATTTTAGGAAACTCGTATTTTTTTGGAAGCTTGGCAACCCCTTTCCATGAAAGTGATTTGCGCCAGTCTCTACTTAGGGCTACATCAATAGGAAACAAACCATAGAGATAGAACTTCGAACTACTTTATTGTGTCATGTTTCAAAAAGGTAGCAAAAACCGTGTTTGATTTAGAGTTCCAACTACATGTATTCATATAGGAGAAAACAGAGTGAAACCTAAAAATTAAAACTGTTACTGCCACCGAACGGTTTAAACTAGAAGAACGATATTTGGTGAGCCAAGTGGGATTGGGGTACTGATCATTACCTGAAAGTGTTATCAAGATTGGGTGAAAAAATGTGTGCTGAGATTTTAGGAAACTCGTATTTTTTTGGAAGCTTGGCAACCCCTTTCCATGCAAGTGATTTGCGCCGGTCTCTCCTTAGGGCTAAAACAATAGAAAACAAACCAGAGAGATAGAACTTGGAACTACTTTATTGTGTCAAGTTTCAAAGAGCTAGCACAAACCGTGTTTGATTTAGAGTTCCAAATACATGTATCCATATAGGAGAAAACAGAGTGAAACCTAAAAATTAAAACTGTTACTGCCACCGAACGGTTTAACCTAGAAGAACGAAATTTGGTGAGCCAAGTAGGATTGGGGTACTGATCTTTACCTGAAAGTGTCATCAAGATTGGGTGAAAAAAATGTGTGCTGAGATTTCAGGAAATTCGTAGTTTTTTGTAAGCTTGGCAACCCCTTTCCATATAAGTGATTTGCGCCGGTCCCTCCTTAGGGCTACATCAATAGGAAACAAACCAGAGAGATCGAACTTGGAACTATTTTTTTGTGTGAAGTTGCAAAGCGCTAGCACAAACCGTGTTTATTTAGAGTTCCAACTACATGTATCCATATAGGAGAAAACAGAGTGAAACCTAAAAATTAAAACTGTTACTGCCACCGAACGGTTTAAACTAGAAGAATGAAATTTGGTGAGCCATGTGGGATTGGGGTACTGATCATTACCTAAAAGTGTCATCAAGATTGGGTGAAAAAATGTGTGCTGAGATTTCAGGAAACTCGTAGTTTTTTGGAAGCTTGGCAACCCCTTTCCATGAAAGTGATTTGCGCAGGTCTCTGCTTAGGGCTACATCAATAGGAAACAAACCATAGAGATAGAACTTGGAACTACTTTATTGTGTCAAGTTTCAAAGAGCTAGCACAAACCGTGTTTGACTTACAGTTCCAACTACATGTATCCATATAGGAGAAAACAGAGTGAAAACTAAAAGTTAAAACTGTTACTGCCACAGAACGGTTAAACCTAGAAGAACGAAATTTGGTGAGCCAAGTGGGATTGGGGTACTGATCATTACCTGAAAGTGTCATCAAGATTGGGTGAAAAAATATGTGCTGACATTTCAGGAAACTCGTAGTTTTTTGTAAGCTTGGCAACCCCTTTCCATGAAAGTGATTTGCGCCGGTCTCTCCTTAGGGCTACATCAATAGGAAACAAACCATAGAGATAGAACTTGGAACTACTTTATTGTGTCAAGTTTCAAAGAGCTAGCACAAACCGTGTTTGATTTATAGTTCCAAATACATGTATCCATATAGGAGAAAACAGAGTGAAACCTAAAAATTAAAACTGTTACTGCCACCGAACGGTTTAACCTGAAAAAAAGAAATTTGGTGAGCCAAGTGGGATTGGGGTACTGATCCTTACCTGAAAGTGTCATCAAGAGTGGGTGAAAAAATTTGTGCTGAGATTTCAGGAAACTCTTAGTTTTTTGGAAGCTTGGCAACCCTTTTCCATGAAAGTGATTTGTGCAGGTCTCTGCTTAGGGCTACATCAATAGGAAACAAACCATAGAGATAGAACTTGGAACTACTTTATTGTGTCAAGTTGCAAATAGCTACCACAAACCGTGTTTTTTAGAGTTCCAACTACATGTATCCATATAGGAGAAAACAGAGTGAAACCTAAAAATTAAAACTGTTACTGCCAACGAACGGTTTAACCTAGAAGAACAAAAATTGGTGAGCCAAGTGGTATTGGGGTGCTGATCCTTACCTGAAAGTGTCATCAAGATTGGGTGAAAAAATGTGTGCTGAGATTTCAGGAAACTCGTAGTTTTTTGGAAGCTTGGCATCCCCTTTCCATGATAGTGGTTTCCGCCAGTCTCTGCTTAGGGCTACATCAATAGGAAACAAACCGTAGAAATAGAACTTGGAAATACTTTATTGTGTCAAGTTTCAAAGATCTAACACAAACCGTGTTTGATTTAGAGTTCCAACTACATGTATCCATATAGGAGAAAACAGAGTGAAACCGAAAAATTAAAACTGTTACTGCCAACGAACGGTTTAACCTAGAAGAACGAAAATTGGTGAGCCAAGTGGGACTGGGGTACTGATGGTTAACTGAAAGTGTCATCAATATTGGGTGAAAAAATGTGTGCGGAGATTTCAGAAAACTCGTAGTTTTTTGGAAGCTTGGCAACCCCTTTCCATGAAAGTGATTTGCGCTGGTCTCTGCTTAGGGCTACATCAATAGGAAACAAACCATAGAGGTAGAACTTGGAACTACTTTATTGTGTCAAGTTTCAAAGAGCTAGCACAAACCGTGTTTGATTTAGAGTTCCAACTACATGTATCCATATAGGAGAAAACAGAGTGAAAGATAAAAATTAAAACTGTTACTGCCAACGAACGGTTTAACCTAGAAGAACAAAATTTGGTGAGCCAAGTGGGATTGGTGTACTGATCATTACCTGAAAGTGTCCTCAAGATTGGGTGAAAAAATGTGTGCTGATATTTCAGGAAACTCGTAGTTTTTTGGAAGCTTGGCAACCCCTTTCCATGAAAGTGATTTGCACCAGTCTCTGCTTAGGGCTACATCAATAGGAAACAAACCATAGAGATAGAACTTGGAACTACTTTATTGTGTCAAGTTTAAAAGAGCTAGCACAAACCGTGTTTGATTTAGAGTTCCAAATACATGTATCCATATAGGAGAAAAGAGAGTGAAACCTAAAAATTAAAACTGTTACTGCCAACGAACGGTTTAAGCTAGAAGAACGAAATTTGGTGAGCCAAGTGGGATTGGGGTACTGATCATTACCTGAAAGTGTCATCAATATTGGGTGAAAAAATGTATGCTGAGATTTCAGGAAACTCGTAGTTTTTTGTAAGCTTGGCAACCCCTTTCCATGAATGTGATTTGCGCCGGTCTCTTCTTAGGGCTTTATCAATAGGAAACAAACCATAGAGATAGAACTTGGAACTACTTTATTGTGTCAAGTTTCAAAGAGCTAGCACAAACCGTGTTTGATTTAGAGTTCCAACTACATGTATCCATATAAGAGAAAACAGAGTGAAAACTAAAAGTTAAAACTGTTACTGCCACGGAACGGTTTAACCTAAAAGAACGAAATTTGGTGAGACAAGAGGGATTGGGGTACTGATCATTACCTGAAAGTGTCATCAAGATTGGGTGAAAAAATGTGTGCTGAGATTTCAGGAAACTCGTAGTTTTTTGGAAGCTTGGCAACCCCTTTCCATGAAAGTGATTTGCGCCGGTCTCTCCTTAGGGCTAAAACAATAGGAAACAAACCAGAGAGATAGAACTTGGAACTACTTTATTGTGTCAAGTTTCAAAGAGCTAGCACAAACCGTGTTTGATTTAGAGTTCTAACTACCTGTATCCATATAGGAGAAAACAGAGTGAAACCTAAAAATTAAAACTGTTACTGCCACCGAACGGTTTAACCTAGAAGAACGAAATTTGGTGAGCCAAGTGGGATTGGGGTACTGATCTTTACCTTAAAGTGTCATCAAGATTGGGTGAAAAAAATGTGTGCTGAGATTTCAGGAAACTCGTAGTTTTTTGGAATCTTGGCAACCCATTTCCATGAAAGTGATTTGCGCCGGTCTCTCCTTAGGGCTACATCAATAGGAAACAAACCAGAGAGATAGAACTTGGAACTATATTTTTTGTGTCAAGTTGCAAAGAGCTAGCACAAACCGTGTTTATTTAGAGTTCCAACTACATGTATCCATATAGGAGAAAACAGAGTGAAACCTAAAAATTAAAACTGTTACTGCCACCGAACGGTTTAACCTGAAAAAACGAAATTTGGTGAGCCAAGTGGGATTGGGGTACTGATCCTTACCTGAAAGTGTCATCAAGAGTGGGTGAAAAAATTTGTGCTGAGATTTCAGGAAACTCTTAGTTTTTTGGAAGCTTGGCAACCCTTTTCCATGAAAGTGATTTGTGCAGGTCTCTGCTTAGGGCTACATCAATAGGAAACAAACCATAGAGATAGAACTTGGAACTACTTTATTGTGTCAAGTTGCAAAGAGCTACCACAAACCGTGTTTTTTAGAGTTCCAACTACATGTATCCATATAGGAGAAAACAGAGTGAAACCGAAAAATTAAAACTGTTACTGCCAACGAACGGTTTAACCTAGAAGAACGAAAATTGGTGAGCCAAGTGGTATTGGGGTACTGATCCTTACCTGAAAGTGTCATCAAGATTGGGTGAAAAAATGTGTGCTGAGATTTCAGGAAACTCGTAGTATTTTGGAAGCTTGGCATCCCCTTTCCATGATAGTGGTTTCCGCTGGTCTCTGCTTAGGGCTACATCAATAGGAAACAAACCGTAGAAATAGAACTTGGAACTACTTTATTGTGTCAAGTTTCAAAGATCTAACACAAACCGTGTTTGATTTAGAGTTCCAACTACATGTATCCATATAGGAGAAAACAGAGTGAAACCTAAAAATTAAAACTGTTACTGCCAACGAACGGTTTAACCTAGAAGAACGAAAATTGGTGAGCCAAGTGGGACTGGGGTACTGATGGTTAACTGAAAGTGTCATCAATATTGGGTGAAAAAATGTGTGCGGAGATTTCAGAAAACTCGTAGTTTTTTGGAAGCTTGGCAACCCCTTTCCATGAAAGTGATTTGCGCTGGTCTCTGCTTAGGGCTACATCAATAGGAAACAAACCATAGAGGTAGAACTTGGAACTACTTTATTGTGTCAAGTTTCAAAGAGCTAGCACAAACCGTGTTTGATTTAGAGTTCCAACTACATGTATCCATATAGGAGAAAACAGAGTGAAAGATAAAAATTAAAACTGTTACTGCCAACGAACGGTTTAACCTAGAAGAACAAAATTTGGTGAGCCAAGTGGGATTGGTGTACTGATCATTACCTGAAAGTGTCCTCAAGATTGGGTGAAAAAATGTGTGCTGAGATTTCAGGAAACTCGTAGTTTTTTGGAAGCTTGGCAACCCCTTTCCATGAAAGTGATTTGCACCAGTCTCTGCTTAGGGCTACATCAATAGGAAACAAACCATAGAGATAGAACTTGGAACTACTTTATTGTGTCAAGTTTAAAAGAGCTAGCACAAACCGTGTTTGATTTAGAGTTCCAAATACATGTATCCATATAGGAGAAAACAGAGTGAAACCGAAAAATTAAAACTGTTACTGCCAACGAACGGTTTAAGCTAGAAGAACGAAATTTGGTGAGCCAAGTGGGATTGGGGTACTGATCATTACCTGAAAGTGTCATCAATATTGGGTGAAAAAATGTATGCTGAGATTTCAGGAAACTCGTAGTTTTTTGGAAGCTTGGCAACCCCTTTCCATGAAAGTGATTTGCGCCGGTCTCTCCTTAGGGCTAAAACAATAGGAAACAAACCAGAGAGATAGAACTTGGAACTACTTTATTGTGTCAAGTTTCAAAGAGCTAGCACAAACCGTGTTTGATTTAGAGTTCTAACTACCTGTATCCATATAGGAGAAAACAGAGTGAAACCTAAAAAGTAAAACTGTTACTGCCACCGAAGGGTTTAACCTAGAAGAACGAAATTTGGTGAGCCAAGTGGGATTGGGGTACTGATCTTTACCTGAAAGTGTCATCAAGATTTGGTGAAAAAAATGTGTGCTGAGATTTCAGGAAACTCGTAGTTTTTTGGAATCTTGGCAACCCATTTCCATGAAAGTGATTTGCGCCGGTCTCTCCTTAGGGCTACATCAATAGGAAACAAACCAGAGAGATAGAACTTGGAACTATATTTTTTGTGTCAAGTTGCAAAGAGCTAGCGCAAACCGTGTTTATTTAGAGTTCCAACTACATGTATCCATATAGGAGAAAACAGAGTGAATCCTAAAAATTAAAACTGTTACTGCCACCGAACGGTTTAACCTAGAAGAACGAAATTTGGTGAGCCATGTGGGATTGGGGTACTGATCATTACCTAAAAGTGTCATCAAGATTGGGTGAAAAAATGTGTGCTGAGATTTCAGGAAACTCGTAGTTTTTTGGAAGATTGGCAACCCCTTTCCATGAAAGTGATTTGCGCCGGTCTATGCTTAGGGCTACATCAAGAGGAAACAAACCATAGAGATAGAACTTGGAACTACTTTATTGTGTCAAGTTTCAAAGAGCTAGCACAAACCGTGTTGGATTTAGAGTTCCAACTACATGTATCCATATAGGAGAAAACAGAGTGAAACCTAAAAATTAAAACTGTTACTGCCAACGAATGGTTTAACCTAGAAGAACGAAAATTGGTGAGCCAAGTGGGATTGGGGTACTGATCCTTACCTGAAAGTGTCATCAAGATTGGGTGAAAAAATGTGTGCTGAGATTTCAGGAAACTCGTAGTTTTTTGGAAGCTTGGCATCCCCTTTCCATGATAGTGGTTTCCGCAGGTCTCTGCTTAGGGCTACATCAATAGGAAACAAACCGTAGAAATGGAACTTGGAACTACTTTATTGTGTCAAGTTTCAAAGAGCTAACACAAACCGTGTTTGATTTAGAGTTCCAACTACATGTATCCATATAGGAGAAAACAGAGTGAAACCTAAAAATTAAAACTGTTACTGCCAACGAACGGTTTAACCTAGAAGAACGAAATTTGGTGAGCCAAGTGGGATTGGGGTACTGATGCTTAACTGAAAGTGTCCTCAAGATTGGGTGAAAAAATGTGTGCTGAGATTTCAGGAAACTCGTAGTTTTTTGGAAGCTTGGCAACCCCTTTCCATGAAAGTGATTTGTGCTGGTCTCTCCTTAGGGCTACATCAATAGGAAACAAACCATAGAGATAGAACTTGGAACTACTTTATTGTGTCAAGTTTCAAAGAGCTAGCACAAACCGTGTTTGATTTAGAGTTCCAACTACATGTATCCATATAGGAGAAAACAGAGTGAAACCTAAAAATTAAAACTGTTACTGCCACCGAACGGTTTAACCTAGAAGAACGAAATTTGTTGAGCCAAGTGGGATTGGGGTACTGATCTTTACCTGAAAGTGTCATCAAGATTGGGTGAAAAAAATGTGTGCTGAGATTTCAGGAAATTCGTAGTTTTTTGTAAGATTGGCAACCCCTTTCCATGAAAGTGATTTGCGCCGGTCTCTCCTTAGGGCTACATCAATAGGAAACAAACCAGAGAGATCGAACTTGGAACTATTTTTTTGTGTGATGTTGCAAAGCGCTAGCACAAACCGTGTTTATTTAGAGTTCCAACTACATGTATCCATATAGGAGAAAACAGAGTGAAACCTAAAAATTAAAACTGTTACTGCCACCGAACGGTTTAAACTAGAAGAACGAAATTTGGTGAGCCATGTGGGATTGGGGTACTGATCATTACCTAAAAGTCTCATCAAGATTGGGTGAAAAAATGTGTGCTGAGATTTCAGGAAACTCGTAGTTTTTTGGAAGCTTGGCAACCCCTTTCCATGAAAGTGATTTGCGCAGGTCTCTGCTTAGGGCTACATCAATAGGAAACAAACCATAGAGATAGAACTTGGAACTAATTTATTGTGTCAAGTTTCAAAGAGCTAGCACAAACCGTGCTTGACTTACAGTTCCAACTACATGTATCCATATAGGAGAAAACAGAGTGAAAACTACAAGTTAAAACTGTTACTGCCACGGAACGGTTAAACCTAGAAGAACGAAATTTGGTGAGCCAAGTGGGATTGGGGTACTGATCATTACCTGAAAGTGTCATCAAGTTTGGGTGAAAAAATGTGTGCTGACATTTCAGGAAACTCGTAGTTTTTTGGAAGCTTGGCAACCCCTTTCCATGAAAGTGATTTGCGCCGGTCTCTCCTTAGGGCTACATCAATAGGAAACAAACCATAGAGATAGAACTTGGAACTACTTTATTGTGTCAAGTTTCAAAGAGCTAGCACAAACCGTGTTTGATTTAGAGTTCCAAATACATGTATCCATATAGGAGAAAACAGAGTGAAACCTAAAAATTAAAACTGTTACTGCCACCGAACGGTTTAACCTGAAAAAACGAAATTTGGTTAGCCAAGTGGGATTGGGGTACTGATCCTTACCTGAAAGTGTCATCAAGAGTGGGTGAAAAAATTTCTGCTGAGATTTCAGGAAACTCTTAGTTTTTTGGAAGCTTGGCAACCCTTTTCCATGAAAGTGATTTGTGCAGGTCTCTGCTTAGGGCTACATCAATAGGAAACAAACCATAGAGATAGAACTTGGAACTACTTTATTGTGTCAAGTTGCAAAGAGCTACCACAAACCGTGTTTTTTAGAGTTCCAACTACATGTATCCATATAGGAGAAAACAGAGTGAAACCTAAAAATTAAAACTGTTACTGCCAACGAACGGTTTAACCTAGAAGAACGAAAATTGGTGAGCCAAGTGGTATTGGGATACTGATCCTTACCTGAAAGTGTCATCAAGATTGGGTGAAAAAATGTGTGCTGAGATTTCAGGAAACTCGTAGTTTTTTGGAAGCTTGGCATCCCCTTTCCATGATAGTGGTTTCCGCCGGTCTCTGCTTAGTTCTACATCAACAGGAAACAAACCGTAGAAATAGAACTTGGAACTACTTTATTGTGTCAAGTTTCAAAGATCTAACACAAACCGTGTTTGATTTAGAGTTCCAACTACATGTATCCATATAGGAGAAAACAGAGTGAAAGCTAAAAATTAAAACTGTTACTGCCAACGAACGGTTTAACCTAGAAGAACGAAAATTGGTGAGCCACGTGGGACTGGGGTACTGATGGTTAACTGAAAGTGTCATCAATATTGGGTGAAAAAATATGTGCGGAGATTTCAGAAAACTCGTAGTTTTTTGGAAGCTTGGCAACCTCTTTCCATGAAAGTGATTTGCGCTGGTCTCTGCTTAGGGCTACATCAATAGGAAACAAACCATAGAGGTAGAACTTGGAACTACTTTATTGTGTCAAGTTTCAAAGAGCTAGCACAAACCGTGTTTGATTTAGAGTTCCAACTACATGTATCCATATAGGAGAAAACAGAGTGAAAGATAAAAATTAAAACTGTTACTGCCAACGAACGGTTTAACCTAGAAGAACAAAATTTGGTGAGCCAAGTGGGATTGGTGTACTGATCATTACCTGAAAGTGTCCTCAAGATTGGGTGAAAAAATGTGTGCTGAGATTTCAGGAAACTCGTAGTTTTTTGGAAGCTTGGCAACCCCTTTCCATGAAAGTGATTTGCACCAGTCTCTGCTTAGGGCTACATCAATAGGAAACAAACCATAGAGATAGAACTTGGAACTACTTTATTGTGTCAAGTTTCAAAGAGCTAGCACAAACCGTGTTTGATTTAGAGTTCTAACTACCTGTATCCATATAGGAGAAAACAGAGTGAAACCGAAAAATTAAAACTGTTACTGCCAACGAACGGTTTAAGCTAGAAGAACGAAATTTGGTGAGCCAAATGGGATTGGGGTACTGATCATTACCTGAAAGTGTCATCAATATTGGGTGAAAAAATGTGTGCTGAGATTTCAGGAAACTCGTAGTTTTTTGGAAGCTTGGCAACCCCTTTCCATGAAAGTGATTTGCGCCGGTCTCTCCTTAGGGCTACATCAATAGGAAACAAACCATAGAGATAGAACTTGGAACTACTTTATTGTGTCAAGTTTCAAAGAGCTAGCACAAACCGTGTTTGATTTAGAGTTCCAACTACATGTATCCATATAGGAGAAAAGAGAGTGAAACCTAAAAATTAAAACTGTTACTGCCAACGAACGGTTTAACCTGGATGAACGAAATTTGGTGAGACAAGAGGGATTGGGGTACTGATCATTACCTGAAAGTGTCATCAAGATTGGGTGAAAAAATGTGTGCTGAGATTTCAGGAAACTCGTAGTTTTTTGGAAGCTTGGCAACCCCTTTCCATGAAAGTGATTTGCGCCGGTCTCTCCTTAGGGCTAAAACAATAGGAAACAAACCAGAGAGATAGAACTTGGAACTACTTTATTGTGTCAAGTTTCAAAGAGCTAGCACAAACCGAGTTTGATTTAGAGTTCTAACTACCTGTATCCATATAGGAGAAAACAGAGTGAAACCTAAAAATTAAAACTGTTACTGCCACCGAACGGTTTAACCTAGAAGAACGAAATTTGGTGAGCCAAGTGGGATTGGGGTACTGATCTTTACCTTAAAGTGTCATCAAGATTGGGTGAAAAAAATGTGTGCTGAGATTTCAGGAAACTCGTAGTTTTTTGGAATCTTGGCAACCCATTTCCATGAAAGTGATTTGCGCCGGTCTCTCCTTAGGGCTACATCAATAGGAAACAAACCAGAGAGATAGAACTTGGAACTATATTTTTTGTGTCAAGTTGCAAAGAGCTAGCACAAACCGTGTTTATTTAGAGTTCCAACTACATGTATCCATATAGGAGAAAACAGAGTGAAACCTAAAAATTAAAACTGTTACTGCCAACGAACGGTTTAACCTAGAAGAACGAAATTTGGTGAGCCATGTGGGATTGGGGTACTGATCATTACCTAAAAGTGTCATCAAGATTGGGTGAAAAAATGTGTGCTGAGATTTCAGGCAACTCGTAGTTTTTTGGAAGATTGGCAACCCCTTTCCATGAAAGTGATTTGCGCCGGTCTATGCTTAGGGCTACATCAATAGGAAACAAACCATAGAGATAGAACTTGGAACTACTTTATTGTGTCAAGTTTCAAAGAGCTAGCACAAACTGTGTTGGATTTAGAGTTCCAACTACATGTATCCATATAGGAGAAAACAGAGTGAAACCTAAAAATTAAAACTGTTACTGCCAAGGAATGGTTTAACCTAGAAGAACGAAATTGGTGAGCCAAGTGGGATTGGGGTACTGATCCTTACCTGAAAGTGTCATCAAGATTGGGTGAAAAAATGTGTGCTGAGATTTCAGGAAACTCGTAGTTTTTTGGAAGCTTGGCATCCCCTTTCCATGATAGTGGTTTCCGCAGGTCTCTGCTTAGGGCTACATCAATAGGAAACAAACCATAGAGATAGAACTTGGAACTACTTTATTGTGTCAAGTTTCAAAGAGCTAGCACAAACCGTGTTTGATTTAGAGTTCCAAATACATGTATCCATATAGGAGAAAACAGAGTGAAACCGAAAAATTAAAACTGTTACTGCCAACGAACGGTTTAAGCTAGAAGAACGAAATTTGGTGAGCCAAATGGGATTGGGGTACTGATCATTACCTGAAAGTGTCATCAATATTGGGTGAAAAAATGTGTGCTGAGATTTCAGGAAACTCGTAGTTTTTTGGAAGCTTGGCAACCCCTTTCCATGAAAGTGATTTGCGCCGGTCTCTCCTTAGGGCTACATCAATAGGAAACAAACCATAGAGATAGGACTTGGAACTACTTTATTGTGTCAAGTTTCAAAGAGCTAGCACAAACCGTGTTTGATTTAGAGTTCCAACTACATGTATCCATATAAGAGAAAACAGAGTGAAAACTAAAAGTTAAAACTGTTACTGCCAACGAACGGTTTAACCTAAAAGAACGAAATTAGGTGAGACAAGAGGGATTGGGGTACTGATCTTTACCTGAAAGTGTCATCAAGATTGGGTGAAAAAAATGTGTGCTGAGATTTCAGGAAACTCGTAGTTTTTTGTAAGCTTGGCAACCCGTTTCCATAAAAGTGATTTGCTCCGGTCTCTCCTTAGGGCTACATCAATAGGAAACAAACCAGAGAGATAGAACTTGGAACTATTTTTTTGTGTCAAGTTGCAAAGAGCTAGCACAAACCGTGTTTATTTAGAGTTCCAACTACATGTATCCATATAGGAGAAAACAGAGTGAAACCTAAAAATTAAAACTGTTACTGCCACTGAACGGTTTAACCTAGAAGAACGAAATTTGGTGAGCCAAGTTGGATTGGGGTACTGATATTTACCTGAAAGTGTCATCAAGATTGGGTGAAAAAATGTGTGCTGAGATTTCAGGAAACTTGTAGTTTTTTGGAAGTTTGGCAACCTTTTTCCGTGAAAGTGATTTACTCCGGTCTCTGCATAGGGCTACATCAATAGGAAACAAACCATAGAGATAGAACTTGGAACTAATTTATTGTGTCAAGTTTCAAAGAGCTAGCACAAACTGTGTTTGATTTAGAGTTCCAACTACATGTAACCATATAGGAGAAAACAGAGTGAAACCTAAAAATTAAAACTGTTACTGCCAACGAACGGTTTAACCTAGAAGAACGAAATTTCTTGAACCAAGTGGGATTGTGGTACTGATCATTACCCTAAAGTGTCATCAAGATTGGGTGAAAAAATGTGTGCTGAGATTTCAGGAAACTCGTAGATTTTTGGAAGCTTGGCAACCCCTTTCCATGAAAGTTATTTGCGCCGGTCTCTCCTTAGGGCTACATCAATAGGAAACAAACCATAGAGATAGAACTTGGAACTACTTTATTGTGTCAAGTTTCAAAGAGCTAGCACAAACCGAGCTTGATTTAGAGTTCCAACTACATGTATCCATATAGGAGAAAACAGAGTGAATCCTAAAAATTAAATCCGTTACTGCCAACGAACAGTTTAACCTAGAAGAACGAAATTTGGAGAGCCATGTGGGATTGGGGTACTGATCATTACCTGAAAGTCTCATCAAGATTGGGTGAAAAAATGTGTGCTGAGATTTCAGGAAACTCGTAGTTTTTTGGAAGCTTGGCAACCCCTTTTCGTGAAAGTGATTTGCGCCGGTCTCTGCTTAGGGCTACATCAATAGGAAACAAACCCTAGAGATAGAACTTGGAACTACTTTATTGTGTCAAGTTTCAACGAGCTAGCACAAACCGTGTTTTTTAGAGTTCCAACTACATGTATCCATATGGGAGAAAACAGAGTGAAACCTCAAAATTAAAACTCTTACTGCCAACGAACTGTTTAACCTAGAAGAACAAAATTTGGTGAGCCAAGTGGCATTGGGGTACTGATCATTACCTGAAAGTGTCATCAAGATTGGGTGAAAAAAGGTGTGCTGAGATTTCAGGAAACTCGTAGTTTTTTGGAAGCTTGGCAACCCCTTTACGTGAAAGTGATTTGCGCCGGTCACTGCTTAGGGCTACATATATAGGAAACAAACCATAGAGATAGAACTTGGAACTACTTTATTGTGTCAAGTTTCAAAGAGCTAGCACAAACCGTGTAGGATTCAGAGTTCCAAATACATGTATCCATATAGGAGAAAACAGAGTGAAACCTAAAAATTAAAACTGTTACTGCCAACGAACGGTTTAACATAGAAGAACGAGAATTGGTGAGCCAAGTGGGATTGGGGTACTGATCCTTACCTGAAAGTGTCATCAAGATTCGGTGAAAAAATGTGTGCTGAGATTTCAGGAAACTCGTAGTTTTTTGGAAGCTTGGCATCCCCTTTCCATGATAGTGGTTTCCGCAGGTCTCTGCTTAGGGCTACATCAATAGGAAACAAACCGTAGAAATAGAACTTGGAACTACTTTATTGTGTCAAGTTTCAAAGAGCTAACACAAACCGTGTTTGATTTAGAGTTCCAACTACATGTATCCATATAGGAGAAAAGAGAGTGAAACCTAAAAATTAAAACTGTTACTGCCAACGAACGGTTTAACCTAGAAGAACGAAAATTGGTGAGCCAAGTGGGATTGGGGTACTGATCCTTAACTGAAAGTTTCATCAATATTGGGTGAAAAAAATATGTGCGGAGATTTCAGGAAACTCGTAGTTTTTTGGAAGCTTGGCAACCCCTTTCCATGAAAGTTATTTGCGCTGGTCTCTGCTTAGGGCTACATCAATAGGAAACAAACCATAGAGGTAGAACTTGGAACTACTTTATTGTGTCAAGTTTCAAAGAGCTAGCACAAACCGTGTTTGATTTAGAGTTCCAACTATATGTATCCATATAGGAGAAAACAGAGTGAAAGATAAAAATTAAAACTCTTACTGCCAACGAATGGTTTATCCTAGAAGAAAGAAATTTGGTGAGCCAAGTGGGATTGGGTACTGATCATTACCTGAAAGTGTCATCAAGATTGGGTGAAAAAATGTGTGCTGAGATTTCAGGAAACTCGTAGTTTTTTGGAAGCTTGGCATCCCCTTTCCATGATAGTGGTTTCCGCCGGTCTCTGCTTAGGGCTACATCAATAGGAAACAAACCGTAGAAATAGAACTTGGAACTACTTTATTGTGTCAAGTTTCAAAGAGCTAACACAAACCATGTTTGATTTAGAGTTCCAACTACATGTATCCATATAGGAGAAAACAGAGTGAAACCTAAAAATTAAAACTGTTACTGCCAACGAACGGTTTAACCTAGAAGAACGAAAATTGGTGAGCCAAGTGGGATTGGGGTACTGATCCTTAACTGAAAGTGTCATCAATATTGGGTGAAAAAATATGTGCGGAGATTTCAGGAAACTCGTAGTTTTTTGGAAGCTTGGCAACCCCTTTCCATGAAAGTTATTTGCGCTGGTCTCTGCTTAGGGCTACATCAATAGGAAACAAACCAAAGAGGTAGAACTTGGAACTACTTTATTGTGTCAAGTTTCAAAGAGCTAGCACAAACCGTGTTTGATTTAGATTTCCAACTATATGTATCCATATAGGAGAAAACAGAGTGAAAGATAAAAATTAAAACTCTTACTGCCAACGAACGGTTTATCCTAGAAGAAAGAAATTTGGTGAGCCAAGTGGGATTGGGTACTGATCATTACCTGAAAGTGTCATCAAGATTGGGTGAAAAAATGTGTGCTGAGATTTCAGGAAAATCGTAGTTTTTTGAAAGCTTGGCAACCCCTTTCCGTGAAAGTGATTTGCGCCGGTCTCTGGTTAGGGCTACATCAATAGGAAACAAACCATAGAGATAGAACTTGGAACTACTTTATTGTGTCAAGTTTCAAAGAGCTAGCACAAACCGTGTTTGATTTAGAGTTCCAACTACATGTATCCATATAGGAGAAAACAGAGTGAAACCGAAAAATTAAAACTGTTACTGCCAACGAACGGTTTAACCTAGAGGAACGAAATTTGGTGAGCCAAGTGGGGTTGGCGTACTGATCATTACCTGAAAGTGTCATCAAGATTGGGTGAAAAAAATGTGTGCTGAGATTTCAGAATACTCGTAGTTTTTTGGAAGATTGGCAACCCATTTCCATGAAAGTGATTTGCGCAAGTCTCTGCTTAGGGCTACAGCAATAGGAAACAAACCATAGAGATAGAATTTGGAACTACTTTATTGTGTCAAGTTTCAAAGAAACATCACAAACCGTGTTTGATTTAGAGTTCCAACTACATGTATCCTCATAGGAGAAAACAGAGTGAAACCTAAAAATTAAAACTGTTACTGCCAAGGAACGGTTTAACCTAGAGAAACGAAATTTGGTGATCCAAGTGGGATTGGGGTACTGATCATTACCTGAAAGTGTCATCAAGATTGGGTGAAAATATGTGTGCTGAGATTTCAGGAAACTCGTAGTTTTTTGGAAGCTTGGCAACCCCTTTCCATGAAAGTGATTTGCGCCGGTCACTGCTTAGGGCTACATCAATAGGAAACAAACCATAGAGACAGAACTTGGAAGTACTTTATTGTGTCAAGTTTCAAAGAGCTAGCACAAACCGTGTTTGATTTAGAGTTCCAACTACATGTATCCATATAGGAGAAAAGAGAGTGAAAACTAAAAGTTAAAACTGTTACTGCCACGGAGCGGTTTAACCTAGAAGAACGAAATTTGGTGAGACAAGTGGGATTGGGGTACTGATCATTACTTGAAAGTGTCATCAATATTGGGTGAAAAAATGTGTGCTGAGATTTCAGGAAACTCGTAGTTTTTTGGAAGCTTGTCAACCCCTTTGCATGCAAGTGATTTGCGCCAACGAAAGTTTTAACCTAGAAGAACGATATTTGGTGAGCCAAGTGGGATTGGGGTACTGATCATTACCTGAAAGTGTCATCAAGATTGGGTGAAAAAATGTGTGCTGAGATTTTAGGAAACTCGTTGTTTTTTGGAAGCTTGGCAACCCCTTTCCATGAAAGTGATTTGCGCCGGTCTCTGCTTAGGGCTACATCAATAGGAAACAAACCAGAGAGATAGAACTTGGAACTACTTTATTGTGTCAAGTTTCAAAGAGCTAGCACAAACCGTGTAGGATTCAGAGTTCCAATTACATGTATCCATATAGGAGAAAACAGAGTGAAACCTAAAAATTAAAACTGTTACTGCCAACGAACGGTTTAACATAGAAGAACGAGAATTGGTGAGCCAAGTGGGATTGGGGTACTGATCCTTACCTGAAAGTGTCATCAAGATTCGGTGAAAAAATGTGTGCTGAGATTTCAGGAAACTCGTAGTTTTTTGGAAGCTTGGCATCCCCTTTCCATGATAGTGGTTTCCGCAGGTCTCTGCTTAGGGCTACATCAATAGGAAACAAACCGTAGAAATAGAACTTGGAACTACTTTATTGTGTCAAGTTTCAAAGAGCTAACACAAACCGTGTTTGATTTAGAGTTCTAACTACATGTATCCATATAGGAGAAAACAGAGTGAAACCTAAAAATTAAAACTGTTACTGCCAACGAACGGTTTAACCTAGAAGAACGAAAATTGGTGAGCCAAGTGGGATTGGGGTACTGATCCTTAACTGAAAGTGTCATCAATATTGGGTGAAAAAAATATGTGCGGAGATTTCAGGAAACTCGTAGTTTTTTGAAAGCTTGGCAACCCCTTTCCATGAAAGTTATTTGCGCTGGTCTCTGCTTAGGGCTACATCAATAGGAAACAAACCATAGAGGTAGAACTTGGAACTACTTTATTGTGTCAAGTTTCAAAGAACTAGCACAAACCGTGTTTGATTTAGAGTTCCAACTACATGTATCCATATAGGAGAAAACAGAGTGAAAGATAAAAATTAAAACTCTTACTGCCAACGAACGGTTTATCCTAGAAGAACGAAATTTGGTGATCCAAGTGGGATTGGGGTACTGATCATTACCTGAAAGTGTCATCAAGATTGGGTGAAAAAATGTGTGCTGAGATTTCAGGAAACTCGTAGTTTTTTGGAAGCTTGGCAACCCCTTTCCATGCAAGTGATTTGCGCCAACGAACGTTTTAACCTAGAAGAACGATATTTGGTGAGCCAAGTGGGATTGGGGTACTGATCATTACCTGAAAGTGTCATCAAGATTGGGTGAAAAAATGTATGCTGATATTTTAGGAAACTCGTTGTTTTTTGGAAGCTTGGCAACCCCTTTCCATGAAAGTGATTTGCGACAGTCTCTGCTTAGGGCTACATCAATAGGAAACAAACCATAGAGATAGAACTTGGAACTAATTTATTGTGTCATGTTTCAAAAAGGTAGCACAAACCCTGTTTGATTTAGAGTTCCAACTACATGTATTCATATAGGAGAAAACAGAGTGAAACTTAAAAATTAAAACTGTTACTGCCACTGAACGGTTTAACCTAGAAGAACGAAATTTGGTGAGCCAAGTTGGATTGGGGTACTGATATTTACCTGAAAGTGTCATCAAGATTGGGTGAAAAAATGTGTGCTGACATTTCAGGAAACTCGTAGTTTTTTGGAAGTTTGGCAACCTGTTTCCGTGAAAGTGATTTACTCCGGTCTCTGCATAGGGCTACATCAATAGGAAACAAACCATAGAGATAGAACGTGGAACTAATTTATTGTGTCAAGTTTCAAAGAGCTAGCACAAACTGTGTTTGATTTAGAGTTCCAACTACATGTATCCATATAGGAGAAAACAGAGTGAAACCTAAAAATTAAAACTGTTACTGCCAACGAACGGTTTAACCTAGAAGAACGAAATTTCTTGAACCAAGTGGGATTGTGGTACTGATCATTACCCTAAAGTGTCATCAAGATTGGGTGAAAAAATGTGTGCTGAGATTTCAGGAAACTCGTAGATTTTTGGAAGCTTGGCAACCCCTTTCCATGAAAGTTATTTGCGCCGGTCTCTCCTTAGGGCTACATCAATAGGAAACAAACCATAGAGATAGAACTTGGAACTACTTTATTGTGTCAAGTTTCAAAGAGCTAGCACAAACCGAGCTTGATTTAGAGTTCCAACTACATGTATCCATATAGGAGAAAACAGAGTGAATCCTAAAAATTAAATCCGTTACTGCCAACGAACGGTTTAACCTAGAAGAACGAAATTTGGAGAGCCATGTGGGATTGGGGTACTGATCATTACCTGAAAGTCTCATCAAGATTGGGTGAAAAAATGTGTGCTGAGATTTCAGGAAACTCGTAGTTTTTTGGAAGCTTGGCAACCCCTTTCCGTGAAAGTGATTTGCGCCGGTCTCTGCTTAGGGCTACATCAATAGGAAACAAACCATAGAGATAGAACTTGGAACTACTTTATTGTGTCAAGTTTCAACGAGCTAGCACAAACCGTGTTTTTTAGAGTTCCAACTACATGTATCCATATAGGAGAAAACAGAGTGAAACCTCAAAATTAAAACTCTTACTGCCAACGAACTGTTTAACCTAGAAGAACAAAATTTGGTGAGCCAAGTGGCATTGGGGTACTGATCATTACCTGAAAGTGTCATCAAGATTGGGTGAAAAAAGGTGTGCTGAGATTTCAGGAAACTCGTAGTTTTTTGGAAGCTTGGCAACCCCTTTACGTGAAAGTGGTTTGCGCCGGTCACTGCTTAGGGCTACATATATAGGAAACAAACCATAGAGATAGAACTTGGAACTACTTTATTGTGTCAAGTTTCAAAGAGCTAGCACAAACCGTGTAGGATTCAGAGTTCCAAATACATGTATCCATATAGGAGAAAACAGAGTGAAACCTAAAAATTAAAACTGTTACTGCCAACGAACGGTTTAACATAGAAGAACGAGAATTGGTGAGCCAAGTGGGATTGGGGTACTGATCCTTACCTGAAAGTGTCATCAAGATTCGGTGAAAAAATGTGTGCTGAGATTTCAGGAAACTCGTAGTTTTTTGGAAGCTTGGCATCCCCTTTCCATGATAGTGGTTTCCGCCGGTCTCTGCTTAGGGCTACATCAATAGGAAACAAACCGTAGAAATAGAACTTGGAACTACTTTATTGTGTCAAGTTTCAAAGAGCTAACACAAACCGTGTTTGATTTAGAGTTCCAACTACATGTATCCATATAGGAGAAAACAGAGTGAAACCTAAAAATTAAAACTGTTACTGCCAACGAACGGTTTAACCTAGAAGAACGAAAATTGGTGAGCCAAGTGGGATTGGGGTACTGATCCTTAACTGAAAGTGTCATCAATATTGGGTGAAAAAAATATGTGCGGAGATTTCAGGAAACTCGTAGTTTTTTGGAAGCTTGGCAACCCCTTTCCATGAAAGTTATTTGCGCTGGTCTCTGCTTAGGGCTACATCAATAGGAAACAAACCATAGAGGTAGAACTTGGAACTACTTTATTGTGTCAAGTTTCAAAGAGCTAGCACAAACCGTGTTTGATTTAGAGTTCCAACTATATGTATCCATATAGGAGAAAACAGAGTGAAAGATAAAAATTAAAACTCTTACTGCCAACGAACGGTTTATCCTAGAAGAAAGAAATTTGGTGAGCCAAGTGGGATTGGGTACTGATCATTACCTGAAAGTGTCATCAAGATTGGGTGAAAAAATGTGTGCTGAGATTTCAGGAAACTCGTAGTTTTTTGGAAGCTTGGCATCCCCTTTCCATGATAGTGGTTTCCGCCGGTCTCTGCTTAGGGCTACATCAATAGGAAACAAACCGTAGAAATAGAACTTGGAACTACTTTATTGTGTCAAGTTTCAAAGAGGTAACACAAACCATGTTTGATTTAGAGTTCCAACTACATGTATCCATATAAGAGAAAACAGAGTGAAACCTAAAAATTAAAACTGTTACTGCCAACGAACGGTTTAACCTAGAAGAACGAAAATTGGTGAGCCAAGTGGGATTGGGGTACTGATCCTTAACTGAAAGTGTCATCAATATTGGGTGAAAAAAATATGTGCGGAGATTTCAGGAAACTCGTAGTTTTTTGGAAGCTTGGCAACCCCTTTCCATGAAAGTTATTTGCGCTGGTCTCTGCTTAGGGCTACATCAATAGGAAACAAACCATAGAGGTAGAACTTGGAACTACTTTATTGTGTCAAGTTTCAAAGAACTAGCACAAACCGTGTTTGATTTAGAGTTCCAACTACATGTATCCATATAGGAGAAAACAGAGTGAAAGATAAAAATTAAAACTCTTACTGCCAACGAACGGTTTATCCTAGAAGAACGAAATTTGGTGATCCAAGTGGGATTGGGGTACTGATCATTACCTGAAAGTGTCATCAAGATTGGGTGAAAAAATGTGTGCTGAGATTTCAGGAAACTCGTAGTTTTTTGGAAGCTTGGCAACCCCTTTCCATGCAAGTGATTTGCGCCAACGAACGTTTTAACCTAGAAGAACGATATTTGGTGAGCCAAGTGGGATTGGGGTACTGATCATTACCTGAAAGTGTCATCAAGATTGGGTGAAAAAATGTATGCTGATATTTTAGGAAACTCGTTGTTTTTTGGAAGCTTGGCAACCCCTTTCCATGAAAGTGATTTGCGACAGTCTCTGCTTAGGGCTACATCAATAGGAAACAAACCATAGAGATAGAACTTGGAACTAATTTATTGTGTCATGTTTCAAAAAGGTAGCACAAACCCTGTTTGATTTAGAGTTCCAACTACATGTATTCATATAGGAGAAAACAGAGTGAAACTTAAAAATTAAAACTGTTACTGCCACTGAACGGTTTAACCTAGAAGAACGAAATTTGGTGAGCCAAGTTGGATTGGGGTACTGATATTTACCTGAAAGTGTCATCAAGATTGGGTGAAAAAATGTGTGCTGACATTTCAGGAAACTCGTAGTTTTTTGGAAGTTTGGCAACCTGTTTCCGTGAAAGTGATTTACTCCGGTCTCTGCATAGGGCTACATCAATAGGAAACAAACCATAGAGATAGAACGTGGAACTAATTTATTGTGTCAATTTTCAAAGAGCTAGCACAAACTGTGTTTGATTTAGAGTTCCAACTACATGTATCCATATAGGAGAAAACAGAGTGAAACCTAAAAATTAAAACTGTTACTGCCAACGAACGGTTTAACCTAGAAGAACGAAATTTCTTGAACCAAGTGGGATTGTGGTACTGATCATTACCCTAAAGTGTCATCAAGATTGGGTGAAAAAATGTGTGCTGAGATTTCAGGAAACTCGTAGATTTTTGGAAGCTTGGCAACCCCTTTCCATGAAAGTTATTTGCGCCGGTCTCTCCTTAGGGCTACATCAATAGGAAACAAACCATAGAGATAGAACTTGGAACTACTTTATTGTGTCAAGTTTCAAAGAGCTAGCACAAACCGAGCTTGATTTAGAGTTCCAACTACATGTATCCATATAGGAGAAAACAGAGTGAATCCTAAAAATTAAATCCGTTACTGCCAACGAACGGTTTAACCTAGAAGAACGAAATTTGGAGAGCCATGTGGGATTGGGGTACTGATCATTACCTGAAAGTCTCATCAAGATTGGGTGAAAAAATGTGTGCTGAGATTTCAGGAAACTCGTAGTTTTTTGGAAGCTTGGCAACCCCTTTCCGTGAAAGTGATTTGCGCCGGTCTCTGCTTAGGGCTACATCAATAGGAAACAAACCATAGAGATAGAACTTGGAACTACTTTATTGTGTCAAGTTTCAACGAGCTAGCACAAACCGTGTTTTTTAGAGTTCCAACTACATGTATCCATATAGGAGAAAACAGAGTGAAACCTCAAAATTAAAACTCTTACTGCCAACGAACTGTTTAACCTAGAAGAACAAAATTTGGTGAGCCAAGTGGCATTGGGGTACTGATCATTACCTGAAAGTGTCATCAAGATTGGGTGAAAAAAGGTGTGCTGAGATTTCAGGAAACTCGTAGTTTTTTGGAAGCTTGGCAACCCCTTTACGTGAAAGTGATTTGCGCCGGTCACTGCTTAGGGCTACATATATAGGAAACAAACCATAGAGATAGAACTTGGAACTACTTTATTGTGTCAAGTTTCAAAGAGCTAGCACAAACCGTGTAGGATTCAGAGTTCCAAATACATGTATCCATATAGGAGAAAACAGAGTGAAACCTAAAAATTAAAACTGTTACTGCCAACGAACGGTTTAACATAGAAGAACGAGAATTGGTGAGCCAAGTGGGATTGGGGTACTGATCCTTACCTGAAAGTGTCATCAAGATTCGGTGAAAAAATGTGTGCTGAGATTTCAGGAAACTCGTAGTTTTTTGGAAGCTTGGCATCCCCTTTCCATGATAGTGGTTTCCGCCGGTCTCTGCTTAGGGCTACATCAATAGGAAACAAACCGTAGAAATAGAACTTGGAACTACTTTATTGTGTCAAGTTTCAAAGAGCTAACACAAACCGTGTTTGATTTAGAGTTCCAACTACATGTATCCATATAGGAGAAAACAGAGTGAAACCTAAAAATTAAAACTGTTACTGCCAACGAACGGTTTAACCTAGAAGAACGAAAATTGGTGAGCCAAGTGGGATTGGGGTACTGATCCTTAACTGAAAGTGTCATCAATATTGGGTGAAAAAAATATGTGCGGAGATTTCAGGAAACTCGTAGTTTTTTGGAAGCTTGGCAACCCCTTTCCATGAAAGTTATTTGCGCTGGTCTCTGCTTAGGGCTACATCAATAGGAAACAAACCATAGAGGTAGAACTTGGAACTACTTTATTGTGTCAAGTTTCAAAGAGCTAGCACAAACCGTGTTTGATTTAGAGTTCCAACTATATGTATCCATATAGGAGAAAACAGAGTGAAAGATAAAAATTAAAACTCTTACTGCCAACGAACGGTTTATCCTAGAAGAAAGAAATTTGGTGAGCCAAGTGGGATTGGGTACTGATCATTACCTGAAAGTGTCATCAAGATTGGGTGAAAAAATGTGTGCTGAGATTTCAGGAAACTCGTAGTTTTTTGGAAGCTTGGCATCCCCTTTCCATGATAGTGGTTACCGCCGGTCTCTGCTTAGGGCTACATCAATAGGAAACAAACCGTAGAAATAGAACTTGGAACTACTTTATTGTGTCAAGTTTCAAAGAGCTAACACAAACCATGTTTGATTTAGAGTTCCAACTACATGTATCCATATAAGAGAAAACAGAGTGAAACCTAAAAATTAAAACTGTTACTGCCAACGAACGGTTTAACCTAGAAGAACGAAAATTGGTGAGCCAAGTGGGATTGGGGTACTGATCCTTAACTGAAAGTGTCATCAATATTGGGTGAAAAAAATATGTGCGGAGATTTCAGGAAACTCGTAGTTTTTTGGAAGCTTGGCAACCCCTTTCCATGAAAGTTATTTGCGCTGGTCTCTGCTTAGGGCTACATCAATAGGAAACAAACCAAAGAGGTAGAACTTGGAACTACTTTATTGTGTCAAGTTTCAAAGAGCTAGCACAAACCGAGCTTGATTTAGAGTTCCAACTACATGTATCCATATAGGAGAAAACAGAGTGAATCCTAAAAATTAAATCCGTTACTGCCAACGAACGGTTTAACGTAGAAGAACGAAATTTGGAGAGCCATGTGGGATTGGGGTACTGATCATTACCTGAAAGTCTCATCAAGATTGGGTGAAAAAATGTGTGCTGAGATTTCAGGGAACTCGTAGTTTTTTGGAAGCTTGGCAACCCCTTTCCGTGAAAGTGATTTGCGCCGGTCTCTGCTTAGGGCTACATCAATAGGAAACAAACCATAGAGATAGAACTTGGAACTACTTTATTGTGTCAAGTTTCAACGAGCTAGCACAAACCGTGTTTTTTAGAGTTCCAACTACATGTATCCATATAGGAGAAAACAGAGTGAAACCTCAAAATTAAAACTCTTACTGCCAACGAACTGTTTAACCTAGAAGAACAAAATTTGGTGAGCCAAGTGGCATTGGGGTACTGATCATTACCTGAAAGTGTCATCAAGATTGGGTGAAAAAAGGTGTGCTGAGATTTCAGGAAACTCGTAGTTTTTTGGAAGCTTGGCAACCCCTTTACGTGAAAGTGATTTGCGCCGGTCACTGCTTAGGGCTACATATATAGGAAACAAACCATAGAGATAGAACTTGGAACTACTTTATTGTGTCAAGTTTCAAAGAGCTAGCACAAACCGTGTAGGATTCAGAGTTCCAAATACATGTATCCATATAGGAGAAAACAGAGTGAAACCTAAAAATTAAAACTGTTACTGCCAACGAACGGTTTAACATAGAAGAACGAGAATTGGTGAGCCAAGTGGGATTGGGGTTCTGATCCTTACCTGAAAGTGTCATCAAGATTCGGTGAAAAAATGTGTGCTGAGATTTCAGGAAACTCGTAGTTTTTTGGAAGCTTGGCATCCCCTTTCCATGATAGTGGTTTCCGCCGGTCTCTGCTTAGGGCTACATCAATAGGAAACAAACCGTAGAAATAGAACTTGGAACTACTTTATTGTGTCAAGTTTCAAAGAGCTAACACAAACCGTGTTTGATTTAGAGTTCCAACTACATGTATCCATATAGGAGAAAACAGAGTGAAACCTAAAAATTAAAACTGTTACTGCCAACGAACGGTTTAACCTAGAAGAACGAAAATTGGTGAGCCAAGTGGGATTGGGGTACTGATCCTTAACTGAAAGTGTCATCAATATTGGGTGAAAAAAATATGTGCGGAGATTTCAGGAAACTCGTAGTTTTTTGGAAGCTTGGCAACCCCTTTCCATGAAAGTTATTTGCGCTGGTCTCTGCTTAGGGCTACATCAATAGGAAACAAACCATAGAGGTAGAACTTGGAACTACTTTATTGTGTCAAGTTTCAAAGAGCTAGCACAAACCGTGTTTGATTTAGAGTTCCAACTATATGTATCCATATAGGAGAAAACAGAGTGAAAGATAAAAATTAAAACTCTTACTGCCAACGAACGGTTTATCCTAGAAGAAAGAAATTTGGTGAGCCAAGTGGGATTGGGTACTGATCATTACCTGAAAGTGTCATCAAGATTGGGTGAAAAAATGTGTGCTGAGATTTCAGGAAACTCGTAGTTTTTTTGAAGCTTGGCATCCCCTTTCCATGATAGTGGTTTCCGCCGGTCTCTGCTTAGGGCTACATCAATAGGAAACAAACCGTAGAAATAGAACTTGGAACTACTTTATTGTGTCAAGTTTCAAAGAGCTAACACAAACCATGTTTGATTTAGAGTTCCAACTACATGTATCCATATAAGAGAAAACAGAGTGAAACCTAAAAATTAAAACTGTTACTGCCAACGAACGGTTTAACCTAGAAGAACGAAAATTGGTGAGCCAAGTGGGATTGGGGTACTGATCCTTAACTGAAAGTGTCATCAATATTGGGTGAAAAAAATATGTGCGGAGATTTCAGGAAACTCGTAGTTTTTTGGAAGCTTGGCAACCCCTTTCCATGAAAGTTATTTGCGCTGGTCTCTGCTTAGGGCTACATCAATAGGAAACAAACCAAAGAGGTAGAACTTGGAACTACTTTATTGTGTCAAGTTTCAAAGAGCTAGCACAAACCGTGTTTGATTTAGAGTTCCAACTATATGTATCCATATAGGAGAAAACAGAGTGAAAGATAAAAATTAAAACTCTTACTGCCAACGAACGGTTTATCCTAGAAGAAAGAAATTTGGTGAGCCAAGTGGGATTGGGTACTGATCATTACCTGAAAGTGTCATCAAGATTGGGTGAAAAAATGTGTGCTGAGATTTCAGGAAAATCGTAGTTTTTTGAAAGCTTGGCAACCCCTTTCCGTGAAAGTGATTTGCGCCGGTCTCTGGTTAGGGCTACATCAATAGGAAACAAACCATAGAGATAGAACTTGGAACTACTTTATTGTGTCAAGTTTCAAAGAGCTAGCACAAACCGTGTTTGATTTAGAGTTCCAACTACATGTATCCATATAGGAGAAAACAGAGTGAAACCGAAAAATTAAAACTGTTACTGCCAACGAACGGTTTAACCTAGAGGAACGAAATTTGGTGAGCCAAGTGGGGTTGGCGTACTGATCATTACCTGAAAGTGTCATCAAGATTGGATGAAAAAATGTGTGCTGAGATTTCAGGAAATTCATAGTTTTTTGGAAGTTTGGCAACTCCTTTCCATGAAAGTGATTTGCGCCAGTCTCTGG
This sequence comes from Spermophilus citellus, assembly GCF_964194105.1. NCBI lineage: Eukaryota > Metazoa > Chordata > Mammalia > Rodentia > Sciuridae > Spermophilus > Spermophilus citellus. Next base: position 16,654,032 of record NC_138192.1, on the reverse strand, counting down.
TTAGGGCTACATCAATAGGAAACAAACCAGAGAGATAGAACTTGGAACTACTTTATTGTGTCAAGTTTCCAAGTGCTAGCACAAACCGTGTTTGATTTAGTGTTCCAACTACATGTATCCATATAGGAGAAAACAGAGTGAAACCTAAAAATTAAAACTGTTACTGCCAACGAACGGTTTAATCTAGAAGAATGAAATTTAATGAGCCAAGTGGGATTGGGGTACTGATCATTACCTGAAAGTGTCATCAAGATTGGGTGAAAAAAATGTGTGCTGAGATTTCAGAATACTCGTAGTTTTTTGGAAGATTGGCAACCCATTTCCATGAAAGTGATTTGCGCAAGTCTCTGCTTAGGGCTACAGCAATAGGAAACAAACCATAGAGATAGAATTTGGAACTACTTTATTGTGTCAAGTTTCAAAGAGACATCACAAACCGTGTTTGATTTAGAGTTCCAACTACATGTATCCTCATAGGAGAAAACAGAGTGAAACCTAAAAATTAAAACTGTTACTGCCAAGGAACGGTTTAACCTAGAGAAACGAAATTTGGTGATCCAAGTGGGATTGGGGTACTGATCATTACCTGAAAGTGTCATCAAGATTGGGTGAAAATATGTGTGCTGAGATTTCAGGAAACTCGTAGTTTTTTGGAAGCTTGGCAACCCCTTTCCATGAAAGTGATTTGCGCCGGTCACTGCTTAGGGCTACATCAATAGGAAACAAACCATAGAGACAGAACTTGGAAGTACTTTATTGTGTCAAGTTTCAAAGAGCTAGCACAAACCGTGTTTGATTTAGAGTTCCAACTACATGTATCCATATAGGAGAAAAGAGAGTGAAAACTAAAAGTTAAAACTGTTACTGCCACGGAGCGGTTTAACCTAGAAGAACGAAATTTGGTGAGACAAGTGGGATTGGGGTACTGATCATTACTTGAAAGTGTCATCAATATTGGGTGAAAAAATGTGTGCTGAGATTTCAGGAAACTCGTAGTTTTTTGGAAGCTTGTCAACCCCTTTCCATGCAAGTGATTTGCGCCAACGAAAGTTTTAACCTAGAAGAACGATATTTGGTGAGCCAAGTGGGATTGGGGTACTGATCATTACCTGAAAGTGTCATCAAGATTGGGTGAAAAAATGTGTGCTGAGATTTTAGGAAACTCGTTGTTTTTTGGAAGCTTGGCAACCCCTTTCCATGAAAGTGATTTGCGCCGGTCTCTGCTTAGGGCTACATCAATAGGAAACAAACCAGAGAGATAGAACTTGGAACTACTTTATTGTGTCAAGTTTCAAAGAGCTAGCACAAACCGAGCTTGATTTAGAGTTCCAACTACATGTATCCATATAGGAGAAAACAGAGTGAATCCTAAAAATTAAATCCGTTACTGCCAACGAACGGTTTAACCTAGAAGAACGAAATTTGGAGAGCCATGTGGGATTGGGGTACTGATCATTACCTGAAAGTCTCATCAAGATTGGGTGAAAAAATGTGTGCTGAGATTTCAGGAAACTCGTAGTTTTTTGGAAGCTTGGCAACCCCTTTCCGTGAAAGTGATTTGCGCCGGTCTCTGCTTAGGGCTACATCAATAGGAAACAAACCATAGAGATAGAACTTGGAACTACTTTATTGTGTCAAGTTTCAACGAGCTAGCACAAACCGTGTTTTTTAGAGTTCCAACTACATGTATCCATATAGGAGAAAACAGAGTGAAACCTCAAAATTAAAACTCTTACTGCCAACGAACTGTTTAACCTAGAAGAACAAAATTTGGTGAGCCAAGTGGCATTGGGGTACTGATCATTACCTGAAAGTGTCATCAAGATTGGGTGAAAAAAGGTGTGCTGAGATTTCAGGAAACTCGTAGTTTTTTGGAAGCTTGGCAACCCCTTTACGTGAAAGTGATTTGCGCCGGTCACTGCTTAGGGCTACATATATAGGAAACAAACCATAGAGATAGAACTTGGAACTACTTTATTGTGTCAAGTTTCAAAGAGCTAGCACAAACCGTGTAGGATTCAGAGTTCCAAATACATGTATCCATATAGGAGAAAACAGAGTGAAACCTAAAAATTAAAACTGTTACTGCCAACGAACGGTTTAACATAGAAGAACGAGAATTGGTGAGCCAAGTGGGATTGGGGTACTGATCCTTACCTGAAAGTGTCATCAAGATTCGGTGAAAAAATGTGTGCTGAGATTTCAGGAAACTCGTAGTTTTTTGGAAGCTTGGCATCCCCTTTCCATGATAGTGGTTTCCGCCGGTCTCTGCTTAGGGCTACATCAATAGGAAACAAACCGTAGAAATAGAACTTGGAACTACTTTATTGTGTCAAGTTTCAAAGAGCTAACACAAACCGTGTTTGATTTAGAGTTCCAACTACATGTATCCATATAGGAGAAAACAGAGTGAAACCTAAAAATTAAAACTGTTACTGCCAACGAACGGTTTAACCTAGAAGAACGAAAATTGGTGAGCCAAGTGGGATTGGGGTACTGATCCTTAACTGAAAGTGTCATCAATATTGGGTGAAAAAAATATGTGCGGAGATTTCAGGAAACTCGTAGTTTTTTGGAAGCTTGGCAACCCCTTTCCATGAAAGTTATTTGCGCTGGTCTCTGCTTAGGGCTACATCAATAGGAAACAAACCATAGAGGTAGAACTTGGAACTACTTTATTGTGTCAAGTTTCAAAGAGCTAGCACAAACCGTGTTTGATTTAGAGTTCCAACTATATGTATCCATATAGGAGAAAACAGAGTGAAAGATAAAAATTAAAACTCTTACTGCCAACGAACGGTTTATCCTAGAAGAAAGAAATTTGGTGAGCCAAGTGGGATTGGGTACTGATCATTACCTGAAAGTGTCATCAAGATTGGGTGAAAAAATGTGTGCTGAGATTTCAGGAAACTCGTAGTTTTTTGGAAGCTTAGCATCCCCTTTCCATGATAGTGGTTTCCGCCGGTCTCTGCTTAGGGCTACATCAATAGGAAACAAACCGTAGAAATAGAACTTGGAACTACTTTATTGTGTCAAGTTTCAAAGAGCTAACACAAACCATGTTTGATTTAGAGTTCCAACTACATGTATCCATATAAGAGAAAACAGAGTGAAACCTAAAAATTAAAACTGTTACTGCCAACGAACGGTTTAACCTAGAAGAACGAAAATTGGTGAGCCAAGTGGGATTGGGGTACTGATCCTTAACTGAAAGTGTCATCAATATTGGGTGAAAAAAATATGTGCGGAGATTTCAGGAAACTCGTAGTTTTTTGGAAGCTTGGCAACCCCTTTCCATGAAAGTTATTTGCGCTGGTCTCTGCTTAGGGCTACATCAATAGGAAACAAACCAAAGAGGTAGAACTTGGAACTACTTTATTGTGTCAAGTTTCAAAGAGCTAGCACAAACCGAGCTTGATTTAGAGTTCCAACTACATGTATCCATATAGGAGAAAACAGAGTGAATCCTAAAAATTAAATCCGTTACTGCCAACGAACGGTTTAACGTAGAAGAACGAAATTTGGAGAGCCATGTGGGATTGGGGTACTGATCATTACCTGAAAGTCTCATCAAGATTGGGTGAAAAAATGTGTGCTGAGATTTCAGGGAACTCGTAGTTTTTTGGAAGCTTGGCAACCCCTTTCCGTGAAAGTGATTTGCGCCGGTCTCTGCTTAGGGCTACATCAATAGGAAACAAACCATAGAGATAGAACTTGGAACTACTTTATTGTGTCAAGTTTCAACGAGCTAGCACAAACCGTGTTTTTTAGAGTTCCAACTACATGTATCCATATAGGAGAAAACAGAGTGAAACCTCAAAATTAAAACTCTTACTGCCAACGAACTGTTTAACCTAGAAGAACAAAATTTGGTGAGCCAAGTGGCATTGGGGTACTGATCATTACCTGAAAGTGTCATCAAGATTGGGTGAAAAAAGGTGTGCTGAGATTTCAGGAAACTCGTAGTTTTTTGGAAGCTTGGCAACCCCTTTACGTGAAAGTGATTTGCGCCGGTCACTGCTTAGGGCTACATATATAGGAAACAAACCATAGAGATAGAACTTGGAACTACTTTATTGTGTCAAGTTTCAAAGAGCTAGCACAAACCGTGTAGGATTCAGAGTTCCAAATACATGTATCCATATAGGAGAAAACAGAGTGAAACCTAAAAATTAAAACTGTTACTGCCAACGAACGGTTTAACATAGAAGAACGAGAATTGGTGAGCCAAGTGGGATTGGGGTTCTGATCCTTACCTGAAAGTGTCATCAAGATTCGGTGAAAAAATGTGTGCTGAGATTTCAGGAAACTCGTAGTTTTTTGGAAGCTTGGCATCCCCTTTCCATGATAGTGGTTTCCGCCGGTCTCTGCTTAGGGCTACATCAATAGGAAACAAACCGTAGAAATAGAACTTGGAACTACTTTATTGTGTCAAGTTTCAAAGAGCTAACACAAACCGTGTTTGATTTAGAGTTCCAACTACATGTATCCATATAGGAGAAAACAGAGTGAAACCTAAAAATTAAAACTGTTACTGCCAACGAACGGTTTAACCTAGAAGAACGAAAATTGGTGAGCCAAGTGGGATTGGGGTACTGATCCTTAACTGAAAGTGTCATCAATATTGGGTGAAAAAAATATGTGCGGAGATTTCAGGAAACTCGTAGTTTTTTGGAAGCTTGGCAACCCCTTTCCATGAAAGTTATTTGCGCTGGTCTCTGCTTAGGGCTACATCAATAGGAAACAAACCATAGAGGTAGAACTTGGAACTACTTTATTGTGTCAAGTTTCAAAGAGCTAGCACAAACCGTGTTTGATTTAGAGTTCCAACTATATGTATCCATATAGGAGAAAACAGAGTGAAAGATAAAAATTAAAACTCTTACTGCCAACGAACGGTTTATCCTAGAAGAAAGAAATTTGGTGAGCCAAGTGGGATTGGGTACTGATCATTACCTGAAAGTGTCATCAAGATTGGGTGAAAAAATGTGTGCTGAGATTTCAGGAAACTCGTAGTTTTTTGGAAGCTTAGCATCCCCTTTCCATGATAGTGGTTTCCGCCGGTCTCTGCTTAGGGCTACATCAATAGGAAACAAACCGTAGAAATAGAACTTGGAACTACTTTATTGTGTCAAGTTTCAAAGAGCTAACACAAACCATGTTTGATTTAGAGTTCCAACTACATGTATCCATATAAGAGAAAACAGAGTGAAACCTAAAAATTAAAACTGTTACTGCCAACGAACGGTTTAACCTAGAAGAACGAAAATTGGTGAGCCAAGTGGGATTGGGGTACTGATCCTTAACTGAAAGTGTCATCAATATTGGGTGAAAAAAATATGTGCGGAGATTTCAGGAAACTCGTAGTTTTTTGGAAGCTTGGCAACCCCTTTCCATGAAAGTTATTTGCGCTGGTCTCTGCTTAGGGCTACATCAATAGGAAACAAACCAAAGAGGTAGAACTTGGAACTACTTTATTGTGTCAAGTTTCAAAGAGCTAGCACAAACCGAGCTTGATTTAGAGTTCCAACTACATGTATCCATATAGGAGAAAACAGAGTGAATCCTAAAAATTAAATCCGTTACTGCCAACGAACGGTTTAACGTAGAAGAACGAAATTTGGAGAGCCATGTGGGATTGGGGTACTGATCATTACCTGAAAGTCTCATCAAGATTGGGTGAAAAAATGTGTGCTGAGATTTCAGGGAACTCGTAGTTTTTTGGAAGCTTGGCAACCCCTTTCCGTGAAAGTGATTTGCGCCGGTCTCTGCTTAGGGCTACATCAATAGGAAACAAACCATAGAGATAGAACTTGGAACTACTTTATTGTGTCAAGTTTCAACGAGCTAGCACAAACCGTGTTTTTTAGAGTTCCAACTACATGTATCCATATAGGAGAAAACAGAGTGAAACCTCAAAATTAAAACTCTTACTGCCAACGAACTGTTTAACCTAGAAGAACAAAATTTGGTGAGCCAAGTGGCATTGGGGTACTGATCATTACCTGAAAGTGTCATCAAGATTGGGTGAAAAAAGGTGTGCTGAGATTTCAGGAAACTCGTAGTTTTTTGGAAGCTTGGCAACCCCTTTACGTGAAAGTGATTTGCGCCGGTCACTGCTTAGGGCTACATATATAGGAAACAAACCATAGAGATAGAACTTGGAACTACTTTATTGTGTCAAGTTTCAAAGAGCTAGCACAAACCGTGTAGGATTCAGAGTTCCAAATACATGTATCCATATAGGAGAAAACAGAGTGAAACCTAAAAATTAAAACTGTTACTGCCAACGAACGGTTTAACATAGAAGAACGAGAATTGGTGAGCCAAGTGGGATTGGGGTTCTGATCCTTACCTGAAAGTGTCATCAAGATTCGGTGAAAAAATGTGTGCTGAGATTTCAGGAAACTCGTAGTTTTTTGGAAGCTTGGCATCCCCTTTCCATGATAGTGGTTTCCGCCGGTCTCTGCTTAGGGCTACATCAATAGGAAACAAACCGTAGAAATAGAACTTGGAACTACTTTATTGTGTCAAGTTTCAAAGAGCTAACACAAACCGTGTTTGATTTAGAGTTCCAACTACATGTATCCATATAGGAGAAAACAGAGTGAAACCTAAAAATTAAAACTGTTACTGCCAACGAACGGTTTAACCTAGAAGAACGAAAATTGGTGAGCCAAGTGGGATTGGGGTACTGATCCTTAACTGAAAGTGTCATCAATATTGGGTGAAAAAAATATGTGCGGAGATTTCAGGAAACTCGTAGTTTTTTGGAAGCTTGGCAACCCCTTTCCATGAAAGTTATTTGCGCTGGTCTCTGCTTAGGGCTACATCAATAGGAAACAAACCACAGAGGTAGAACTTGGAACTACTTTATTGTGTCAAGTTTCAAAGAGCTAGCACAAACCGTGTTTGATTTAGAGTTCCAACTATATGTATCCATATAGGAGAAAACAGAGTGAAAGATAAAAATTAAAACTCTTACTGCCAACGAACGGTTTATCCTAGAAGAAAGAAATTTGGTGAGCCAAGTGGGATTGGGTACTGATCATTACCTGAAAGTGTCATCAAGATTGGGTGAAAAAATGTGTGCTGAGATTTCAGGAAACTCGTAGTTTTTTTGAAGCTTGGCATCCCCTTTCCATGATAGTGGTTTCCGCCGGTCTCTGCTTAGGGCTACATCAATAGGAAACAAACCGTAGAAATAGAACTTGGAACTACTTTATTGTGTCAAGTTTCAAAGAGCTAACACAAACCATGTTTGATTTAGAGTTCCAACTACATGTATCCATATAAGAGAAAACAGAGTGAAACCTAAAAATTAAAACTGTTACTGCCAACGAACGGTTTAACCTAGAAGAACGAAAATTGGTGAGCCAAGTGGGATTGGGGTACTGATCCTTAACTGAAAGTGTCATCAATATTGGGTGAAAAAAATATGTGCGGAGATTTCAGGAAACTCGTAGTTTTTTGGAAGCTTGGCAACCCCTTTCCATGAAAGTTATTTGCGCTGGTCTCTGCTTAGGGCTACATCAATAGGAAACAAACCAAAGAGGTAGAACTTGGAACTACTTTATTGTGTCAAGTTTCAAAGAGCTAGCACAAACCGTGTTTGATTTAGAGTTCCAACTATATGTATCCATATAGGAGAAAACAGAGTGAAAGATAAAAATTAAAACTCTTACTGCCAACGAACGGTTTATCCTAGAAGAAAGAAATTTGGTGAGCCAAGTGGGATTGGGTACTGATCATTACCTGAAAGTGTCATCAAGATTGGGTGAAAAAATGTGTGCTGAGATTTCAGGAAAATCGTAGTTTTTTGAAAGCTTGGCAACCCCTTTCCGTGAAAGTGATTTGCGCCGGTCTCTGGTTAGGGCTACATCAATAGGAAACAAACCATAGAGATAGAACTTGGAACTACTTTATTGTGTCAAGTTTCAAAGAGCTAGCACAAACCGTGTTTGATTTAGAGTTCCAACTACATGTATCCATATAGGAGAAAACAGAGTGAAACCGAAAAATTAAAACTGTTACTGCCAACGAACGGTTTAACCTAGAGGAACGAAATTTGGTGAGCCAAGTGGGGTTGGCGTACTGATCATTACCTGAAAGTGTCATCAAGATTGGATGAAAAAATGTGTGCTGAGATTTCAGGAAATTCATAGTTTTTTGGAAGTTTGGCAACTCCTTTCCATGAAAGTGATTTGCGCCAGTCTCTGGTAAGGCTACATCAATAGGAAACAAACCAGAGAGATAGAACTTGGAACTACTTTATTGTGTCAAGTTTCCAAGTGCTAGCACAAACCGTGTTTGATTTAGTGTTCCAACTACATGTATCCATATAGGAGAAAACAGAGTGAAACCTAAAAATTAAAACTGTTACTGCCAACGAACGGTTTAATCTAGAAGAATGAAATTTAATGAGCCAAGTGGGATTGGGGTACTGATCATTACCTGAAAGTGTCATCAAGATTGGGTGAAAAAAATGTGTGCTGAGATTTCAGAATACTCGTAGTTTTTTGGAAGATTGGCAACCCATTTCCATGAAAGTGATTTGCGCAAGTCTCTGCTTAGGGCTACAGCAATAGGAAACAAACCATAGAGATAGAATTTGGAACTACTTTATTGTGTCAAGTTTCAAAGAGACATCACAAACCGTGTTTGATTTAGAGTTCCAACTACATGTATCCTCATAGGAGAAAACAGAGTGAAACCTAAAAATTAAAACTGTTACTGCCAAGGAACGGTTTAACCTAGAGAAACGAAATTTGGTGATCCAAGTGGGATTGGGGTACTGATCATTACCTGAAAGTGTCATCAAGATTGGGTGAAAATATGTGTGCTGAGATTTCAGGAAACTCGTAGTTTTTTGGAAGCTTGGCAACCCCTTTCCATGAAAGTGATTTGCGCCGGTCACTGCTTAGGGCTACATCAATAGGAAACAAACCATAGAGACAGAACTTGGAAGTACTTTATTGTGTCAAGTTTCAAAGAGCTAGCACAAACCGTGTTTGATTTAGAGTTCCAACTACATGTATCCATATAGGAGAAAAGAGAGTGAAAACTAAAAGTTAAAACTGTTACTGCCACGGAGCGGTTTAACCTAGAAGAACGAAATTTGGTGAGACAAGTGGGATTGGGGTACTGATCATTACTTGAAAGTGTCATCAATATTGGGTGAAAAAATGTGTGCTGAGATTTCAGGAAACTCGTAGTTTTTTGGAAGCTTGTCAACCCCTTTCCATGCAAGTGATTTGCGCCAACGAAAGTTTTAACCTAGAAGAACGATATTTGGTGAGCCAAGTGGGATTGGGGTACTGATCATTACCTGAAAGTGTCATCAAGATTGGGTGAAAAAATGTGTGCTGAGATTTTAGGAAACTCGTTGTTTTTTGGAAGCTTGGCAACCCCTTTCCATGAAAGTGATTTGCGCCGGTCTCTGCTTAGGGCTACATCAATAGGAAACAAACCAGAGAGATAGAACTTGGAACTACTTTATTGTGTCAAGTTTCAAAGAGCTAGCACAAACCGTGTAGGATTCAGAGTTCCAATTAAATGTATCCATATAGGAGAAAACAGAGTGAAACCTAAAAATTAAAACTGTTACTGCCAACGAACGGTTTAACATAGAAGAACGAGAATTGGTGAGCCAAGTGGGATTGGGGTACTGATCCTTACCTGAAAGTGTCATCAAGATTCGGTGAAAAAATGTGTGCTGAGATTTCAGGAAACTCGTAGTTTTTTGGAAGCTTGGCATCCCTCTTTCCATGATAGTGGTTTCCGCAGGTCTCTGCTTAGGGCTACATCAATAGGAAACAAACCGTAGAAATAGAACTTGGAACTACTTTATAGTGTCAAGTTTCAAAGAGCTAACACAAACCGTGTTTGATTTAGAGTTCTAACTACATGTATCCATATAGGAGAAAACAGATTGAAACCTAAAAATTAAAACTGTTACTGCCAACAAACGGTTTAACCTAGAAGAACGAAAATTGGTGAGCCAAGTGGGATTGGGGTACTGATCCTTAACTGAAAGTGTCATCAATATTGGGTGAAAAAAATATGTGCGGAGATTTCAGGAAACTCGTAGTTTTTTGGAAGCTTGGCAACCCCTTTCCATGAAAGTTATTTGCGCTGGTCTCTGCTTAGGGCTACATCAATAGGAAACAAACCACAGAGGTAGAACTTGGAACTACTTTATTGTGTCAAGTTTCAAAGAACTAGCACAAACCGTGTTTGATTTAGAGTTCCAACTACATGTATCCATATAGGAGAAAACAGAGTGAAAGATAAAAATTAAAACTCTTACTGCCAAAGAACGGTTTATCCTAGAAGAACGAAATTTGGTGATCCAAGTGGGATTGGGGTACTGATCATTACCTGAAAGTGTCATCAAGATTGGGTGAAAAAATGTGTGCTGAGATTTCAGGAAACTCGTAGTTTTTTGGAAGCTTGGCAACCCCTTTTCATGTAAGTGATTTGCGCCGGTCTCTGATTAGGGCTACATCAATAGGAAACAAACCATAGAGGTAGAACTTGGAACTACTTTATTGTGTCAAGTTTCAAAGAGCTAGCACAAACCGTGTTTGATTTAGAGTTCCAACTACATGTATCCATATAGGAGAAAACAGAGTGAAACCTAAAAATTAAAACTCGTACTGCCAACAAACGGTTTAACCTAGAAGAACGAAATTTGGTGAGCCAAGTGAGATTGGGTACTGATCATTACCTGAAAGTGTCATCAAGATTGTGTGAAAAAATGTGTGCTGAGATTCAGGAAAATCGTAGTTTTTTGGAAGCTTGGCAACCCCTTTCCGTGAAAGTGATTTGCGCCGGTCTCTGGTTAGGGCTACATCAATAGGAAACAAACCATAGAGATAGAACTTGGAACTACTTTATTGTGTCAAGTTTCAAAGAGCTAGCACAAACCGTGTTTGATTTAGAGTTCCAACTACATGTATCCATATAGGAGAAAACAGAGTGAAACCGAAAAATTAAAACTGTTACTGCCAACGAACGGTTTAACCTAGAGGAACGAAATTTGGTGAGCCAAGTGGGGTTGGCGTACTGATCATTACCTGAAAGTGTCATCAAGATTGGATGAAAAAATGTGTGCTGAGATTTCAGGAAATTCATAGTTTTTTGGAAGTTTGGCAACTCCTTTCCATGAAAGTGATTTGCGCCAGTCTCTGGTTAGGGCTACATCAATAGGAAACAAACCAGAGAGATAGAACTTGGAACTACTTTATTGTGTCAAGTTTCCAAGTGCTAGCACAAACCGTGTTTGATTTAGTGTTCCAACTACATGTATCCATATAGGAGAAAACAGAGTGAAACCTAAAAATTAAAACTGTTACTGCCAACGAACGGTTTAACCTAGAAGAACGAAAATTGGTGAGCCAAGTGGGATTGGGGTACTGATCCTTAACTGAAAGTGTCATCAATATTGGGTGAAAAAAATATGTGCGGAGATTTCAGGAAACTCGTAGTTTTTTGGAAGCTTGGCAACCCCTTTCCATGAAAGTTATTTGCGCTGGTCTCTGCTTAGGGCTACATCAATAGGAAACAAACCACAGAGGTAGAACATGGAACTACTTTATTGTGTCAAGTTTCAAAGAACTAGCACAAACCGTGTTTGATTTAGAGTTCCAAATACATGTATCCATATAGGAGAAAACAGAGTGAAAGATAAAAATTAAAACTCTTACTGCCAAAGAACGGTTTATCCTAGAAGAACGAAATTTGGTGATCCAAGTGGGATTGGGGTACTGATCATTACCTGAAAGTGTCATCAAGATTGGGTGAAAAAATGTGTGCTGAGATTTCAGGAAACTCGTAGTTTTTTGGAAGCTTGGCAACCCCTTTTCATGTAAGTGATTTGCGCCGGTCTCTGATTAGGGCTACATCAATAGGAAACAAACCATAGAGGTAGAACTTGGAACTACTTTATTGTGTCAAGTTTCAAAGAGCTAGCACAAACCGTGTTTGATTTAGAGTTCCAACTACATGTATCCATATAGGAGAAAACAGAGTGAAACCTAAAAATTAAAACTCGTACTGCCAACAAACGGTTTAACCTAGAAGAACGAAATTTGGTGAGCCAAGTGAGATTGGGGTACTGATCATTACCTGAAAGTGTCATCAAGATTGTGTGAAAAAATGTGTGCTGAGATTCAGGAAAATCGTAGTTTTTTGGAAGCTTGGCAACCCCTTTCCGTGAAAGTGATTTGCGCCGGTCTCTGCTTAGGGCTACATCAATAGGAAACAAACCATAGAGATAGATCTTGGGACTACTTTATTGTGTCAAGTTTCAAAGAGCTAGCACAAACCGTGTTTGATTTAGAGTTCCAAATACATGTATCCATATAGGAGAAAACAGAGTGAAACCGAAAAATTAAAACTGTTACTGCCAACGAACGGTTTAACCTAGAAGAACGAAATTTGCTGAGCCAAGTGGATTTGGGGTACTGATCATTACCTGAAAGTGTCATCAAGATTGGGTGAAAAAATGTGTGCTGAGATTTCAGGAAACTCGTAGTTTTTTGGAAGCTTGGCAACCCCTTTCCGTGAAAGTGATTTGCGCCGGTCTCTGCTTAGGGCTACATCAATAGGAAACAACCATAGAGATAGAACTTGGAACTACTTTATTGTGTCAAGTTTCAACGAGCTAGCACAAACCGTGTTTTTTAGAGTTCCAACTACATGTATGCATATATGAGAAAACAGAGTGAAACTCAAAATTAAAACTCTTACTGCCAACGAACTGTTTAACCTAGAAGAACAAAATTTGGTGAGCCAAGTGGCATTGGGGTACTGATCATTACCTGAAAGTGTCATCAAGATTGGGTGAAAAAATGTGTGCTGAGATTTCAGGAAACTCGTAGTTTTTTGGAAGCTTGGCAACCCCTTTCCATGCAAGTGATTTGCGCCAACGAACGTTTTAACCTAGAAGAACGATATTTGGTGAGCCAAGTGGGATTGGGGTACTGATCATTACCTGAAAGTGTCATCAAGATTGGGTGAAAAAATGTATGCTGAGATTTTAGGAAACTCGTAGTTTTTTGGAAGCTTGGCAACCCCTTTCCATGAAAGTGATTTGCGACAGTCTCTGCTTAGGGCTACATCAATAGGAAACAAACCATAGAGATAGAACTTGGAACTACTTTATTGTGTCATGTTTCAAAAAGGTAGCACAAACCCTGTTTGATTTAGAGTTCCAACTACATGTATTTATATAGGAGAAAACAGAGTGAAACCTAAAAATTAAAACTGTTACTGCCAACGAACGGTTTAACCTGGAAGAACGAAATTTGGTGATCCAAGTGGGATTGGGGTACTGATCATTACCTGAAAGTGTCATCAAGATTGGGTGAAAAAATGTGTGCTGAGATTTCAGGAAACTCGTAGTTTTTTGGAAGCTTGGCAACCCCTTTCCATGAAAGTGATTTGCGCCGGTCTCTCCTTAGGGCTGCATCAATAGGAAACAATCCAGAGAGATAGAACTTGGAACTACTTTATTGTGTCAAGTTTCAAAGAGCTAGCACAAACCGTGTTTGATTTAGAGTTCCAACTACATGTATCCATATAGGAGAAAAAGAGTGAAACCTAAAAATTAGAACTCTTACTGCCAACGAACGGTTTAACCTAGAAGAACGAAATTTGGTGAGCCAAGTGGGATTGGTGTACTGATCTTTACCTGAAAGTGTCATCAAGATTGGGTGAAAAAAATGTGTGCTGAGATTTCAGGAAACTCGTAGTTTTTTGTAAGCTTGGCAACCCCTTTCCATGAAAGTGATTTGCGCCGGTCTCTCCTTAGGGCTGCATCAATAGGAAACAATCCAGAGAGATAGAACTTGGAACTATTTTTTTGTGTCAAGTTGCAAAGAGCTAGCACAAACCGTGTTTATTTAGAGTTCCAACTACATGTATCCATATAGGAGAAAACAGAGTGAAACCTAAAAATTAAAACTGTTACTGCCACTGAACGGTTTAACCTAGAAGAACGAAATTTGGTGAGCCAAGTTGGATTGGGGTACTGATATTTACCTGAAAGTGTCATCAAGATTGGGTGAAAAAATGTGTGCTGACATTTCAGGAAACTCGTAGTTTTTTGGAAGTTTGGCAACCTGTTTCCGTGAAAGTGATTTACTCCGGTCTCTGCATAGGGCTACATCAATAGGAAACAAACCATAGAGATAGAACTTGGAACTAATTTATTGTGTCAAGTTTCAAAGAGCTAGCACAAACTGTGTTTGATTTAGAGTTCCAACTACATGTATCCATATAGGAGAAAACAGAGTGAAACCTAAAAATTAAAACTGTTACTGCCAACGAACGGTTTAACCTAGAAGAACGAAATTTCTTGAACCAAGTGGGATTGTGGTACTGATCATTACCCTAAAGTGTCATCAAGATTGGGTGAAAAAATGTGTGCTGAGATTTCAGGAAACTCGTAGATTTTTGGAAGCTTGGCAACCCCTTTCCATGAAAGTTATTTGCGCCGGTCTCTCCTTAGGGCTACATCAATAGGAAACAAACCATAGAGACAGAACTTGGAAGTACTTTATTGTGTCAAGTTTCAAAGAGCTAGCAAAAACCGTGTTTGATTTAGAGTTCCAACTACATGTATCCATATAGGAGAAAAGAGAGTGAAAACTAAAAGTTAAAACTGTTACTGCCACGGAGCGGTTTAACCTAGAAGAACGAAATTTGGTGAGACAAGTGGGATTGGGGTACTGATCATTACTTGAAAGTGTCATCAATATTGGGTGAAAAAATGTGTGCTGAGATTTCAGGAAACTCGTAGTTTTTTGGAAGCTTGTCAACCCCTTTCCATGCAAGTGATTTGCGCCAACGAAAGTTTTAACCTAGAAGAACGATATTTGGTGAGCCAAGTGGGATTGGGGTACTGATCATTACCTGAAAGTGTCATCAAGATTGGGTGAAAAAATGTGTGCTGAGATTTTAGGAAACTCGTTGTTTTTTGGAAGCTTGGCAACCCCTTTCCATGAAAGTGATTTGCGCCGGTCTCTGCTTAGGGCTACATCAATAGGAAACAAACCAGAGAGATAGAACTTGGAACTACTTTATTGTGTCAAGTTTCAAAGAGCTAGCACAAACCGTGTAGGATTCAGAGTTCCAATTAAATGTATCCATATAGGAGAAAACAGAGTGAAACCTAAAAATTAAAACTGTTACTGCCAACGAACGGTTTAACATAGAAGAACGAGAATTGGTGAGCCAAGTGGGATTGGGGTACTGATCCTTACCTGAAAGTGTCATCAAGATTCGGTGAAAAAATGTGTGCTGAGATTTCAGGAAACTCGTAGTTTTTTGGAAGCTTGGCATCCCTCTTTCCATGATAGTGGTTTCCGCAGGTCTCTGCTTAGGGCTACATCAATAGGAAACAAACCGTAGAAATAGAACTTGGAACTACTTTATAGTGTCAAGTTTCAAAGAGCTAACACAAACCGTGTTTGATTTAGAGTTCTAACTACATGTATCCATATAGGAGAAAACAGAGTGAAACCTAAAAATTAAAACTGTTACTGCCAACAAACGGTTTAACCTAGAAGAACGAAAATTGGTGAGCCAAGTGGGATTGGGGTACTGATCCTTAACTGAAAGTGTCATCAATATTGGGTGAAAAAAATATGTGCGGAGATTTCAGGAAACTCGTAGTTTTTTGGAAGCTTGGCAACCCCTTTCCATGAAAGTTATTTGCGCTGGTCTCTGCTTAGGGCTACATCAATAGGAAACAAACCACAGAGGTAGAACTTGGAACTACTTTATTGTGTCAAGTTTCAAAGAACTAGCACAAACCGTGTTTGATTTAGAGTTCCAACTACATGTATCCATATAGGAGAAAACAGAGTGAAAGATAAAAATTAAAACTCTTACTGCCAAAGAACGGTTTATCCTAGAAGAACGAAATTTGGTGATCCAAGTGGGATTGGGGTACTGATCATTACCTGAAAGTGTCATCAAGATTGGGTGAAAAAATGTGTGCTGAGATTTCAGGAAACTCGTAGTTTTTTGGAAGCTTGGCAACCCCTTTTCATGTAAGTGATTTGCGCCGGTCTCTGATTAGGGCTACATCAATAGGAAACAAACCATAGAGGTAGAACTTGGAACTACTTTATTGTGTCAAGTTTCAAAGAGCTAGCACAAACCGTGTTTGATTTAGAGTTCCAACTACATGTATCCATATAGGAGAAAACAGAGTGAAACCTAAAAATTAAAACTCGTACTGCCAACAAACGGTTTAACCTAGAAGAACGAAATTTGGTGAGCCAAGTGAGATTGGGGTACTGATCATTACCTGAAAGTGTCATCAAGATTGTGTGAAAAAATGTGTGCTGAGATTCAGGAAAATCGTAGTTTTTTGGAAGCTTGGCAACCCCTTTCCGTGAAAGTGATTTGCGCCGGTCTCTGGTTAGGGCTACATCAATAGGAAACAAACCATAGAGATAGAACTTGGAACTACTTTATTGTGTCAAGTTTCAAAGAGCTAGCACAAACCGTGTTTGATTTAGAGTTCCAACTACATGTATCCATATAGGAGAAAACAGAGTGAAACCGAAAAATTAAAACTGTTACTGCCAACGAACGGTTTAACCTAGAGGAACGAAATTTGGTGAGCCAAGTGGGGTTGGCGTACTGATCATTACCTGAAAGTGTCATCAAGATTGGATGAAAAAATGTGTGCTGAGATTTCAGGAAATTCATAGTTTTTTGGAAGTTTGGCAACTCCTTTCCATGAAAGTGATTTGCGCCAGTCTCTGGTTAGGGCTACATCAATAGGAAACAAACCAGAGAGATAGAACTTGGAACTACTTTATTGTGTCAAGTTTCCAAGTGCTAGCACAAACCGTGTTTGATTTAGTGTTCCAACTACATGTATCCATATAGGAGAAAACAGAGTGAAACCTAAAAATTAAAACTGTTACTGCCAACGAACGGTTTAATCTAGAAGAATGAAATTTAATGAGCCAAGTGGGATTGGGGTACTGATCATTACCTGAAAGTGTCATCAAGATTGGGTGAAAAAAATGTGTGCTGAGATTTCAGAATACTCGTAGTTTTTTGGAAGATTGGCAACCCATTTCCATGAAAGTGATTTGCGCAAGTCTCTGCTTAGGGCTACAGCAATAGGAAACAAACCATAGAGATAGAATTTGGAACTACTTTATTGTGTCAAGTTTCAAAGAGACATCACAAACCGTGTTTGATTTAGAGTTCCAACTACATGTATCCTCATAGGAGAAAACAGAGTGAAACCTAAAAATTAAAACTGTTACTGCCAAGGAACGGTTTAACCTAGAGAAACGAAATTTGGTGATCCAAGTGGGATTGGGGTACTGATCATTACCTGAAAGTGTCATCAAGATTGGGTGAAAATATGTGTGCTGAGATTTCAGGAAACTCGTAGTTTTTTGGAAGCTTGGCAACCCCTTTCCATGAAAGTGATTTGCGCCGGTCACTGCTTAGGGCTACATCAATAGGAAACAAACCATAGAGACAGAACTTGGAAGTACTTTATTGTGTCAAGTTTCAAAGAGCTAGCACAAACCGTGTTTGATTTAGAGTTCCAACTACATGTATCCATATAGGAGAAAAGAGAGTGAAAACTAAAAGTTAAAACTGTTACTGCCACGGAGCGGTTTAACCTAGAAGAACGAAATTTGGTGAGACAAGTGGGATTGGGGTACTGATCATTACTTGAAAGTGTCATCAATATTGGGTGAAAAAATGTGTGCTGAGATTTCAGGAAACTCGTAGTTTTTTGGAAGCTTGTCAACCCCTTTCCATTCAAGTGATTTGCGCCAACGAAAGTTTTAACCTAGAAGAACGATATTTGGTGAGCCAAGTGGGATTGGGGTACTGATCATTACCTGAAAGTGTCATCAAGATTGGGTGAAAAAATGTGTGCTGAGATTTTAGGAAACTCGTTGTTTTTTGGAAGCTTGGCAACCCCTTTCCATGAAAGTGATTTGCGCCGGTCTCTGCTTAGGGCTACATCAATAGGAAACAAACCAGAGAGATAGAACTTGGAACTACTTTATTGTGTCAAGTTTGAAAGAGCTAGCACAAACCGTGTAGGATTCAGAGTTCCAATTACATGTATCCATATAGGAGAAAACAGAGTGAAACCTAAAAATTAAAACTGTTACTGCCAACGAACGGTTTAACATAGAAGAACGAGAATTGGTGAGCCAAGTGGGATTGGGGTACTGATCCTTACCTGAAAGTGTCATCAAGATTCGGTGAAAAAATGTGTGCTGAGATTTCAGGAAACTCGTAGTTTTTTGGAAGCTTGGCATCCCCTTTCCATGATAGTGGTTTCCGCAGGTCTCTGCTTAGGGCTACATCAATAGGAAACAAACCGTAGAAATAGAACTTGGAACTACTTTATTGTGTCAAGTTTCAAAGAGCTAACACAAACCGTGTTTGATTTAGAGTTCTAACTACATGTATCCATATAGGAGAAAACAGAGTGAAACCTAAAAATTAAAACTGTTACTGCCAACGAACGGTTTAACCTAGAAGAACGAAAATTGGTGAGCCAAGTGGGATTGGGGTACTGATCCTTAACTGAAAGTGTCATCAATATTGGGTGAAAAAAATATGTGCGGAGATTTCAGGAAACTCGTAGTTTTTTGGAAGCTTGGCAACCCCTTTCCATGAAAGTTATTTGCGCTGGTCTCTGCTTAGGGCTACATCAATAGGAAACAAACCACAGAGGTAGAATATGGAACTACTTTATTGTGTCAAGTTTCAAAGAACTAGCACAAACCGTGTTTGATTTAGAGTTCCAAATACATGTATCCATATAGGAGAAAACAGAGTGAAAGATAAAAATTAAAACTCTTACTGCCAAAGAACGGTTTATCCTAGAAGAACGAAATTTGGTGATCCAAGTGGGATTGGGGTACTGATCATTACCTGAAAGTGTCATCAAGATTGGGTGAAAAAATGTGTGCTGAGATTTCAGGAAACTCGTAGTTTTTTGGAAGCTTGGCAACCCCTTTTCATGTAAGTGATTTGCGCCGGTCTCTGATTAGGGCTACATCAATAGGAAACAAACCATAGAGGTAGAACTTGGAACTACTTTATTGTGTCAAGTTTCAAAGAGCTAGCACAAACCGTGTTTGATTTAGAGTTCCAACTACATGTATCCATATAGGAGAAAACAGAGTGAAACCTAAAAATTAAAACTCGTACTGCCAACAAACGGTTTAACCTAGAAGAACGAAATTTGGTGAGCCAAGTGAGATTGGGGTACTGATCATTACCTGAAAGTGTCATCAAGATTGTGTGAAAAAATGTGTGCTGAGATTCAGGAAAATCGTAGTTTTTTGGAAGCTTGGCAACCCCTTTCCGTGAAAGTGATTTGCGCCGGTCTCTGCTTAGGGCTACATCAATAGGAAACAAACCATAGAGATAGATCTTGGGACTACTTTATTGTGTCAAGTTTCAAAGAGCTAGCACAAACCGTGTTTGATTTAGAGTTCCAAATACATGTATCCATATAGGAGAAAACAGAGTGAAACCGAAAAATTAAAACTGTTACTGCCAACGAACGGTTTAACCTAGAAGAACGAAATTTGCTGAGCCAAGTGGATTTGGGGTACTGATCATTACCTGAAAGTGTCATCAAGATTGGGTGAAAAAATGTGTGCTGAGATTTCAGGAAACTCGTAGTTTTTTGGAAGCTTGGCAACCCCTTTCCGTGAAAGTGATTTGCGCCGGTCTCTGCTTAGGGCTACATCAATAGGAAACAACCATAGAGATAGAACTTGGAACTACTTTATTGTGTCAAGTTTCAACGAGCTAGCACAAACCGTGTTTTTTAGAGTTCCAACTACATGTATGCATATATGAGAAAACAGAGTGAAACTCAAAATTAAAACTCTTACTGCCAACGAACTGTTTAACCTAGAAGAACAAAATTTGGTGAGCCAAGTGGCATTGGGGTACTGATCATTACCTGAAAGTGTCATCAAGATTGGGTGAAAAAATGTGTGCTGAGATTTCAGGAAACTCGTAGTTTTTTGGAAGCTTGGCAACCCCTTTCCATGCAAGTGATTTGCGCCAACGAACGTTTTAACCTAGAAGAACGATATTTGGTGAGCCAAGTGGGATTGGGGTACTGATCATTACCTGAAAGTGTCATCAAGATTGGGTGAAAAAATGTATGCTGAGATTTTAGGAAACTCGTAGTTTTTTGGAAGCTTGGCAACCCCTTTCCATGAAAGTGATTTGCGACAGTCTCTGCTTAGGGCTACATCAATAGGAAACAAACCATAGAGATAGAACTTGGAACTACTTTATTGTGTCATGTTTCAAAAAGGTAGCACAAACCCTGTTTGATTTAGAGTTCCAACTACATGTATTTATATAGGAGAAAACAGAGTGAAACCTAAAAATTAAAACTGTTACTGCCAACGAACGGTTTAACCTGGAAGAACGAAATTTGGTGATCCAAGTGGGATTGGGGTACTGATCATTACCTGAAAGTGTCATCAAGATTGGGTGAAAAAATGTGTGCTGAGATTTCAGGAAACTCGTAGTTTTTTGGAAGCTTGGCAACCCCTTTCCATGAAAGTGATTTGCGCCGGTCTCTCCTTAGGGCTGCATCAATAGGAAACAATCCAGAGAGATAGAACTTGGAACTACTTTATTGTGTCAAGTTTCAAAGAGCTAGCACAAACCGTGTTTGATTTAGAGTTCCAACTACATGTATCCATATAGGAGAAAAAGAGTGAAACCTAAAAATTAGAACTCTTACTGCCAACGAACGGTTTAACCTAGAAGAACGAAATTTGGTGAGCCAAGTGGGATTGGTGTACTGATCTTTACCTGAAAGTGTCATCAAGATTGGGTGAAAAAAATGTGTGCTGAGATTTCAGGAAACTCGTAGTTTTTTGTAAGCTTGGCAACCCCTTTCCATGAAAGTGATTTGCGCCGGTCTCTCCTTAGGGCTGCATCAATAGGAAACAATCCAGAGAGATAGAACTTGGAACTATTTTTTTGTGTCAAGTTGCAAAGAGCTAGCACAAACCGTGTTTATTTAGAGTTCCAACTACATGTATCCATATAGGAGAAAACAGAGTGAAACCTAAAAATTAAAACTGTTACTGCCACTGAACGGTTTAACCTAGAAGAACGAAATTTGGTGAGCCAAGTTGGATTGGGGTACTGATATTTACCTGAAAGTGTCATCAAGATTGGGTGAAAAAATGTGTGCTGACATTTCAGGAAACTCGTAGTTTTTTGGAAGTTTGGCAACCTGTTTCCGTGAAAGTGATTTACTCCGGTCTCTGCATAGGGCTACATCAATAGGAAACAAACCATAGAGATAGAACTTGGAACTAATTTATTGTGTCAAGTTTCAAAGAGCTAGCACAAACTGTGTTTGATTTAGAGTTCCAACTACATGTATCCATATAGGAGAAAACAGAGTGAAACCTAAAAATTAAAACTGTTACTGCCAACGAACGGTTTAACCTAGAAGAACGAAATTTCTTGAACCAAGTGGGATTGTGGTACTGATCATTACCCTAAAGTGTCATCAAGATTGGGTGAAAAAATGTGTGCTGAGATTTCAGGAAACTCGTAGATTTTTGGAAGCTTGGCAACCCCTTTCCATGAAAGTTATTTGCGCCGGTCTCTCCTTAGGGCTACATCAATAGGAAACAAACCATAGAGATAGAACTTGGAACTACTTTATTGTGTCAAGTTTCAAAGAGCTAGCAAAAACCGAGCTTGATTTAGAGTTCCAACTACATGTATCCATAAGGAGAAAACAGAGTGAATCCTAAAAATTAAATCTGTTACTGCCAACGAACGGTTTAACCTAGAAGAACGAAATTTGGAGAGCCATGTGGGATTGGGGTACTGATCATTACCTGAAAGTCTCATCAAGATTGGGTGAAAAAATGTGTGCTGAGATTTCAGGAAACTCGTAGTTTTTTTAAAGGTTGGCAACCCCTTTCCGTGAAAGTGATTTGCGCCGGTCTCTGCTTAGGGCTACATCAATAGGAAACAAACCATAGAGATAGAACTTGGAACTACTTTATTGTGTCAAGTTTCACAGAGCTAGCACAAACCGTGTAGGATTCAGAGTTCCAAATACATGTATCCATATAGGAGAAAACAGAGTGAAACCTAAAAATTAAAACTGTTACTGCCAACGAACGGTTTAACATAGAAGAACGAGAATTGGTGAGCCAAGTGGGATTGGGGTACTGATCCTTACCTGAAAGTGTCATCAAGATTCGGTGAAAAAATGTGTGCTGAGATTTCAGGAAACTCGTAGTTTTTTGGAAGCTTGGCATTCCCTTTCCATGATAGTGGTTTCCGCCGGTCTCTGCTTAGGGCTACATCAATAGGAAACAAACCGTAGAAATAGAACTTGGAACTACTTTATTGTGTCAAGTTTCAAAGAGCTAACACAAACCGTGTTTGATTTAGAGTTCCAACTACATGTATCCATATAGGAGAAAACAGAGTGAAACCTAAAAATTAAAACTGTTACTGCCAACGAACGGTTTAACCTAGAAGAACGAAAATTGGTGAGCCAAGTGGGATTGGGGTACTGATCCTTAACTGAAAGTGTCATCAATATTGGGTGAAAAAAATATGTGCGGAGATTTCAGGAAACTCGTAGTTTTTTGGAAGCTTGGCAACCCCTTTCCATTAAAGTTATTTGCGCTGGTCTCTGCTTAGGGCTACATCAATAGGAAACAAACCATAGAGGTAGTACTTGGAACTACTTTATTGTGTCAAGTTTCAAAGAGCTAGCACAAACCGTGTTTGATTTAGAGTTCCAACTATATGTATCCATATAGGAGAAAACAGAGTGAAAGATAAAAATTAAAACTCTTACTGCCAACGAACGGTTTATCCTAGAAGAAAGAAATTTGGTGAGCCAAGTGGGATTGGGTACTGATCATTACCTGAAAGTGTCATCAAGATTGGGTAAAAAAATGTGTGCTGAGATTTCAGGAAACTCGTAGTTTTTTGGAAGCTTGGCATCCCCTTTCCATGATAGTGGTTTCCGCCGGTCTCTGCTTAGGGCTACATCATTAGGAAACAAACCGTAGAAATAGAACTTGGAACTACTTTATTGTGTCAAGTTTCAAAGAGCTAACACAAACCATGTTTGATTTAGAGTTCCAACTACATGTATCCATATAGGAGAAAACAGAGTGAAACCTAAAAATTAAAACTGTTACTGCCAACGAACGGTTTAACCTAGAAGAACGAAAATTGGTGAGCCAAGTGGGATTGGGGTACTGATCCTTAACTGAAAGTGTCATCAATATTGGGTGAAAAAAATATGTGCGGAGATTTCAGGAAACTCGTAGTTTTTTGGAAGCTTGGCAACCCCTTTCCATGAAAGTTATTTGCGCTGGTCTCTGCTTAGGGCTACATCAATAGGAAACAAACCAAAGAGGTAGAACTTGGAAATACTTTATTGTGTCAAGTTTCAAAGAGCTAGCACAAATCGTGTTTGATTTAGAGTTCCAACTATATGTATCCATATAGGAGAAAACAGAGTGAAAGATAAAAATTAAAACTCTTACTGCCAACGAACGGTTTATCCTAGAAGAAAGAAATTTGGTGAGCCAAGTGGGATTGGGTACTGATCATTACCTGAAAGTGTCATCAAGATTGGATGAAAAAATGTGTGCTGAGATTTCAGGAAATTCATAGTTTTTTGGAAGTTTGGCAACTCCTTTCCATGAAAGTGATTTGCGCCAGTCTCTGGTTAGGGCTACATCAATAGGAAACAAACCAGAGTGATAGAACTTGGAACTACTTTATTGTGTCAAGTTTCCAAGAGCTAGCACAAACCGTGTTTGATTTAGTGTTCCAACTACATGTATCCATATAGGAGAAAACAGAGTGAAACCTAAAAATTAAAACTGTTACTGCCAACGAACGGTTTAATCTAGAAGAATGAAATTTAATGAGCCAAGTGGGATTGGGGTACTGATCATTACCTGAAAGTGTCATCAAGATTGGGTGAAAAAAATGTGTGCTGAGATTTCAGAATACTCGTAGTTTTTTGGAAGATTGGCAACCCATTTCCATGAAAGTGATTTGCGCAAGTCTCTGCATAGGGCTACAGCAATAGGAAACAAACCATAGAGATAGAACTTGGAACTAATTTATTGTGTCAAGTTTCAAAGAGCTAGCACAAACTGTGTTTGATTTAGAGTTCCAACTACATGTATCCATATAGGAGAAAACAGAGTGAAACCTAAAAATTAAAACTGTTACTGCCAAGGAACGGTTTAACCTAGAGAAACGAAATTTGGTGAGCCAAGTGGGATTGGGGTACTGATCATTACCTGAAAGTGTCATCAAGATTGGGTGAAAATATGTGTGCTGAGATTTCAGGAAACTCGTAGTTTTTTGGAAGCTTGGCAACCCCTTTCCATGAAAGTGATTTGCGCCGGTCACTGCTTAGGGCTACATCAATAGGAAACAAAACATAGAGACAGAACTTGGAAGTACTTTATTGTGTCAAGTTTCAAAGAGCTAGCACAAACCGTGTTTGATTTAGAGTTCCAACTACATGTATCCATATAGGAGAAAAGAGAGTGAAAACTAAAACTTAAAACTGTTACTGCCACGGAGCGGTTTAACCTAGAAGAACGAAATTTGGTGAGACAAGTGGGATTGGGGTACTGATCATTACCTGAAAGTGTCATCAAGATTGGGTGAAAAAATGTGTGCTGAGATTTCAGGAAACTCGTAGTTTTTTGGAAGCTTGGCAACCCCTTTCCATGCAAGTGATTTGCGCCAACGAACGTTTTAACCTAGAAGAACGATATTTGGTGAGCCAAGTGGGATTGGGGTACTGATCATTACCTGAAAGTGTCATCAAGATTGGGTGAAAAAATGTGTGCTGAGATTTTAGGAAACTCGTTGTTTTTTGGAAGCTTGGCAACCCCTTTCCATGAAAGTGATTTGCGACAGTCTCTGCTTAGGGCTACATCAATAGGAAACAAACCATAGAGATAGAACTTGGAACTACTTTATTGTGTCATGTTTCAAAAAGGTAGCACAAACCCTGTTTGATTTAGAGTTCCAACTACATGTATTCATATAGGAGAAAACAGAGTGAAACCTAAAAATTAAAACTGTTACTGCCAACGAACGGTTTAACCTGGAAGAACGAAATTTGGTGATCCAAGTGGGATTGGCGTACTGATCATTACCTGAAAGTGTCATCAAGTTTGGGTGAAAAAATGTGTGCTGAGATTTCAGGAAACTCGTAGTTTTTTGGAAGCTTGGCAACCCCTTTCCATGCAAGTGATTTGCGCCGGTCTCTCCTTAGGGCTAAAACAATAGGAAACAAACCAGAGAGATAGAACTTGGAACTCCTTTATTGTGTCAAGTTTCAAAGAGCTAGCACAAACCGTGTTTGATTTAGAGTTCCAACTACATGTATCCATATAGGAGAAAAAGAGTGAAACCTAAAAATTAGAACTCTTACTGCCAACGAACGGTTTAACCTAGAAGAACGAAATTTGGTGAGCCAAGTGGGATTGGTGTACTGATCTTTACCTGAAAGTGTCCTCAAGATTGGGTGAAAAAAATGTGTGCTGAGATTTCAGGAAACTCGTAGTTTTTTGTAAGCTTGGCAACCCCTTTCTATGAAAGTGATTTGCGCCGGTCTCTCCTTAGGGCTACATCAATAGGAAACAAACCAGAGAGATAGAACTTGGAACTATTTTTTTGTGTCAAGTTGCAAAGAGGTAGCACAAACCGTGTTTATTTAGAGTTCCAACTACATGTATCCATATAGGAGAAAACAGAGTGAAACCTAAAAATTAAAACTGTTACTGCCACTGAACGGTTTAACCTAGAAGAACGAAATTTGGTGAGCTAAGTTGGATTGGGGTACTGATCTTTACCTGAAAGTGTCATCAAGATTGGGTGAAAAAATGTGTGCTGACATTTCAGGAAACTCGTAGTTTTTTGGAAGTTTGGCAACCTGTTTCCGTGAAAGTGATTTACTCCGGTCTCTGCATAGGGCTACATCAATAGGAAACAAACCATAGAGATAGAACTTGGAACTAATTTATTGTGTCAAGTTTCAAAGAGCTAGCACAAACTGTGTTTGATTTAGAGTTCCAACTACATGTATCCATATAGGAGAAAACAGAGTGAAACCTAAAAATTAAAACTGTTACTGCCAAGGAACGGTTTAACCTAGATAAACGAAATTTGGTGAGCCAAGTGGGATTGGGGTACTGATCATTACCTGAAAGTGTCATCAAGATTGGGTGAAAATATGTGTGCTGAGATTTCAGGAAACTCGTAGTTTTTTGGAAGCTTGGCAACCCCGTTCCATGAAAGTGATTTGCGCCGGTCACTGCTTAGGGCTACATCAATAGGAAACAAAACATAGAGACAGAACTTGGAAGTACTTTATTGTGTCAAGTTTCAAAGAGCTAGCACAAACCGTGTTTGATTTAGAGTTCCAACTAATGTATCCATATAGGAGAAAAGAGAGTGAAAACTAAAAGTTAAAACTGTTACTGCCACGGAGCGGTTTAACCTAGAAGAACGAAATTTGGTGAGACAAGTGGGATTGGGGTACAGATCATTACCTGAAAGTGTCATCAAGATTGGGTGAAAAAAATGTGTGCTGAGATTTCAGGAAACTCGTAGTTTTTTGGAAGCTTGGCAACCCCTTTCCATGCAAGTGATTTGCGCCAACGAACGTTTTAACCTAGAAGAACGATATTTGGTGAGCCAAGTGGGATTGGGGTACTGATCATTACCTGAAAGTGTCATCAAGATTGGGTGAAAAAATGTGTGCTGAGATTTTAGGAAACTCGTTGTTTTTTGGAAGCTTGGCAACCCCTTTCCATGAAAGTGATTTGCGACAGTCTCTGCTTAGGGCTACATCAATAGGAAACAAACCATAGAGATAGAACTTGGAACTACTTTATTGTGTCATGTTTCAAAAAGGTAGCACAAACCCTGTTTGATTTAGAGTTCCAACTACATGTATTCATATAGGAGAAAACAGAGTGAAACCTAAAAATTAAAACTGTTACTGCCAACGAACGGTTTAACCTGGAAGAACGAAATTTGGTGATCCAAGTGGGATTGGGGTACTGATCATTACCTGAAAGTGTCATCATGATTGGGTGAAAAAATGTGTGCTGAGATTTCAGGAAACTCGTAGTTTTTTGGAAGCTTGGCAACCCCTTTCCATGCAAGTGATTTGCGCCGGTCTCTCCTTAGGGCTAAAACAATAGGAAACAAACCAGAGAGATAGAACTTGGAACTACTTTATTGTGTCAAGTTTCAAAGAGCTAGCACAAACCGTGTTTGATTTAGAGTTCCAACTACATGTATCCATATAGGAGAAAAAGAGTGAAACCTAAAAATTAAAACTCTTACTGCCAACGAACGGTTTAACCTAGAAGAACAAAATTTGGTGAGCCAAGTGGGATTGGTGTACTGATCTTTACCTGAAAGTGTCATCAAGATTGGGTGAAAAAAATGTGTGCTGAGATTTCAGGAAACTCGTAGTTTTTTGGAAGCTTGGCAACCCCGTTCCATGAAAGTGATTTGCGCCGGTCACTGCTTAGGGCTACATCTATAGGAAACAAAACATAGAGACAGAACTTGGAAGTACTTTATTGTGTCAAGTTTCAAAGAGCTAGCACAAACCGTGTTTGATTTAGAGTTCCAACTAATGTATCCATATAGGAGAAAAGAGAGTGAAAACTAAAAGTTAAAACTGTTACTGCCACGGAGCGGTTTAACCTAGAAGAACGAAATTTGGTGAGACAAGTGGGATTGGGGTACAGATCATTACCTGAAAGTGTCATCAAGATTGGGTGAAAAAAATGTGTGCTGAGATTTCAGGAAACTCGTAGTTTTTTGGAAGCTTGGCAACCCCTTTCCATGCAAGTGATTTGCGCCAACGAACGTTTTAACCTAGAAGAACGATATTTGGTGAGCCAAGTGGGATTGGGGTACTGATCATTACCTGAAAGTGTCATCAAGATTGGGTGAAAAAATGTGTGCTGAGATTTTAGGAAACTCGTTGTTTTTTGGAAGCTTGGCAACCCCTTTCCATGAAAGTGATTTGCGACAGTCTCTGCTTAGGGCTACATCAATAGGAAACAAACCATAGAGATAGAACTTGGAACTAATTTATTGTGTCATGTTTCAAAAAGGTAGCACAAACCCTGTTTGATTTAGAGTTCCAACTACATGTATTCATATAGGAGAAAACAGAGTGAAACCTAAAAATTAAAACTGTTACTGCCAACGAACGGTTTAACCTGGAAGAACGAAATTTGGTGATCCAAGTGGGATTGGGGTACTGATCATTACCTGAAAGTGTCATCAAGATTGGGGGAAAAAATGTGTGCTGAGATTTCAAGAAACTCATAGTTTTTTGGAAGCTTGGCAACCCCTTTCCATGCAAGTGATTTGCGCCGGTCTCTCCTTAGGGCTAAAACAATAGGAAACAAACCAGAGAGATAGAACTTGGAACTCCTTTATTGTGTCAAGTTTCAAAGAGCTAGCACAAACCGTGTTTGATTTAGAGTTCCAACTACATGTATCCATATAGGAGAAAAAGAGTGAAACCTAAAAATTAAAACTCTTACTGCCAACGAACGGTTTAACCTAGAAGAACAAAATTTGGTGAGCCAAGTGGGATTGGTGTACTGATCTTTACCTGAAAGTGTCATCAAGATTGGGTGAAAAAAATGTGTGCTGAGATTTCAGGAACCTCGTAGTTTTTTGTAAGCTTGACAACCCCTTTCCATGAAAGTGATTTGCGCCGGTCTCTCCTTAGGGCTACATCAATAGGAAACAAACCAGAGAGATAGAACTTGGAACTAATTTATTGTGTCAAGTTTCAAAGAGCTAGCACAAACTGTGTTTGATTTAGAGTTCCAACTACATGTATCCATATAGGAGAAAACAGAGTGAAACCTAAAAATTAAAACTGTTACTGCCAAGGAACGGTTTAACCTAGAGAAACGAAATTTGGTGAGCCAAGTGGGATTGGGGTACTGATCATTACCTGAAAGTGTCATCAAGATTGGGTGAAAATATGTGTGCTGTGATTTCAGGAAACTCGTAGTTTTTTGGAAGCTTGGCAACCCCTTTCCATGAAAGTGATTTGCGCCGGTCACTGCTTAGGGCTACATCAATAGGAAACAAAACATAGAGACAGAACTTGGAAGTACTTTATTGTGTCAAGTTTCAAAGAGCTAGCACAAACCGTGTTTGATTTAGAGTTCCAACTACATGTATCCATATAGGAGAAAAGAGAGTGAAAACTAAAAGTTAAAACTGTTACTGCCACGGAGCGGTTTAACCTAGAAGAATGAAATTTGGTGAGACAAGTGGGAATGGGGTACTGATCATTACCTGAAAGTGTCATCAAGATTGGGTGAAAAAATGTGTGCTGAGATTTCAGGAAACTCGTAGTTTTTTGGAAGCTTGGCAACCCCTTTCCATGCAAGTGATTTGCGCCAACGAACGTTTTAACCTAGAAGAATGATATTTGGTGAGCCAAGTGGGATTGGGGTACTGATCATTACCTGAAAGTGTCATCAAGATTGGGTGAAAAAATGTATGCTGAGATTTTAGGAAACTCGTAGTTTTTTGGAAGCTTGGCAACCCCTTTCCATGAAAGTGATTTGCGACAGTCTCTGCTTAGGGCTACATCAATAGGAAACAAACCATAGAGATAGAACTTGGAACTACTTTATTGTGTCATGTTTCAAAAAGGTAGCACAAACCCTGTTTGATTTAGAGTTCCAACTACATGTATTCATATAGGAGAAAACAGAGTGAAACCTAAAAATTAAAACTGTTACTGCCAACGAACGGTTTAACATGGAAGAACGAAATTTGGTGATCCAAGTGGGATTGGGGTACTGATCATTACCTGAAAGTGTCATCAAGATTGGGTGAAAAAATGTGTGCTGAGATTTCAGGAAACTCGTAGTTTTTTTGGAAGCTTGGCAACCCCTTTCCATGCAAGTGATTTGCGCCGGTCTCTCCTTAGGGCTAAAACAATAGGAAACAAACCAGAGAGATAGAACTTGGAACTACTTTATTGTGTCAAGTTTCAAAGAGCTAGCACAAACCGTGTTTGATTTAGAGTTCCAACTACATGTATCCATATCGGAGAAAAAGAGTGAAACCTAAAAATTAGAACTCTTACTGCCAACGAACGGTTTAACCTAGAAGAACGAAATTTGGTGAGCCAAGTGGGATTGGTGTACTGATCTTTACCTGAAAGTGTCATCAAGATTGGGTGAAAAAAATGTGTGCTGAGATTTCAGGAAACTCGTAGTTTTTTGTAAGCTTGGCAACCCCTTTCCATGAAAGTGATTTGCGCCGGTCTCTCCTTAGGGCTACATCAATAGGAAACAAACCAGAGAGATAGAACTTGGAACTATTTTTTTGTGTCAAGTTGCAAAGAGCTAGCACAAACCGTGTTTATTTAGAGTTCCAACTACATGTATCCATATAGGAGAAAACAGAGTGAAACCTAAAAATTAAAACTGTTACTGCCACTGAACGGTTTAACCTAGAAGAACGAAATTTGGTGAGCCAAGTTGGATTGGGGTACTGATCTTTATCTGAAAGTGTCATCAAGATTGGGTGAAAAAATGTGTGCTGACATTTCAGGAAACTCGTAGTTTTCTGGAAGTTTGGCAACCTGTTTCCGTGAAAGTGATTTACTCAAGTCTCTGCATAGGGCTACATCAATAGGAAACAAACCATAGAGATAGAACTTGGAACTAATTTATTGTGTCAAGTTTCAAAGAGCTAGCACAAACTGTGTTTGATTTAGAGTTCCAACTACATGTATCCATATAGGAGAAAACAGAGTGAAACCTAAAAATTAAAACTGTTACTGCCAACGAACGGTTTAACCTAGAAGAACAAAATTTCTTGAACCAAGTGGGATTGTGGTACTGATCATTACCCTAAAGTGTCATCAAGATTGGGTGAAAAAATGTGTGCTGAGATTTCAGGAAACTCGTAGATTTTTGGAAGCTTGGCAACCCCTTTCCATGAAAGTTATTTGCGCCGGTCTCTCCTTAGGGCTACATCAATAGGAAACAAACCATAGAGATAGAACTTGGAACTACTTTATTGTGTCAAGTTTCAAAGAGCTAGCACAAACCGAGCTTGATTTAGAGTTCCAACTACATGTATCCATATAGGAGAAAACAGAGTGAATCCTAAAAATTAAATCCGTTACTGCCAACGAACGGTTTAACCTAGAAGAACGAAATTTGGAGAGCCATGTGGGATTGGGGTACTGATCATTACCTGAAAGTGTCATCAAGATTGGGTGAAAAAATGTGTGCTGAGATTTCAGGAAACTCGTAGTTTTTTGGAAGCTTGGCAACCCCTTTCCGTGAAAGTGATTTGCGCCGGTCTCTGCTTAGGGCTACATCAATAGGAAACAAACCATAGAGATAGAACTTGGAACTACTTTATTGTGTCAAGTTTCAACGAGCTAGCACAAACCGTGTTTTTTAGAGTTCCAACTACATGTATCCATATAGGAGAAAACAGAGTGAAACCTCAAAATTAAAACCTTTACTGCCAACGAACTGTTTAACCTAGAAGAACAAAATTTGGTGAGCCAAGTGGCATTGGGGTACTGATCATTACCTGAAAGTGTCATCAAGATTGGGTGAAAAAATGTGTGCTGAGATTTCAGGAAACTCGTAGTTTTTTGGAAGCTTGGCAACCCCTTTCCATGCAAGTGATTTGCGCCAACGAACGTTTTAACCTAGAAGAACGATATTTGGTGAGCCAAGTGGGATTGGGGTACTGATCATTACCTGAAAGTGTCATCAAGATTGGGTGAAAAAATGTGTGCTGAGATTTCAGGAAACTCGTAGTTTTTTGGAAGTTTGGCAACCTGTTTCCGTGAAAGTGATTTACTCCGGTCTCTGCATAGGGCTACATCAATAGGAATCAAACCATAGAGACATAACTTGGAACTACTTTATTGTGTCAAGTTTCAAAGAGCTAGCACAAACCGTGTTGGATTTAGAGTTCCAACTACATGTATCCATATAGGAGAAAACAGAGTGTAACCTAAAAATTAAAACTGTTACTGCCAACGAACTGTTTAACCTAGAAGAACGAAAATTGATGAGCCAAGTGGGATTGGGGTACTGATCATTACCTGAAATTGTCATCAAGATTGTGTGAAAAAATGTGTGCTGAGATTTCAGGAAACTCGTAGTTTTTTGGAAGCTTGGCAACCTTTTTCCGTGAAAGTGATTTGCGCTGGTCTCTGTTTAGGGCTACATCAATAGGAAACAAACCATAGATATAGAACTTGGGACCACTTTATTGTGTCAAGTTTCAAACAGCTAGCACAAACCAGGTTTGATTTAGATTTCCAACTACATGTATCCTTATAGGAGAAAACAGAGTGAAACCTAAAAATTAAAACTGGTCCTGCCAACGAACGGTTTAACCTAGAAGAACGAAATATGGTGAGCCAAGTGGGTTGGGGTCCTGATCATTACCTGAAAGTGTCATCAAGATTGGTTGAAAAAATGTGTGCTGAGATTTCAGGAAACTCGTAGTTTTTTGGAAGCTTGGCAACCCCTTTCCATGATAGTGGTTTCCGCCGGTCTCTGCTTAGGGCTACATCAATAGGAAACAAACCTTAGAAATAGAACTTGGAACTACTTTATTGTGTCAAGTTTCAAAGAGCTAGCACAAACCGTGTTTGATTTAGAGTTCCAAATACTTGTATCCATATAGGAGAAAACAGAGTGAAACCTAAAAATTAAAACTGTTACTGCCAACGAACGGATTAACCTAGAAGAACGAAATTTGATGAGCCAAGTGGGATTGGGGTAGTGATCATTACCAGAAAGTGTCATCAAGATTGGGTTAAAAAATGTGTGCTGAGATTTCAGGAAACTCGTAGTTTTTTGGAAGCTTGGCATCCCCTTTCCATGATAGTGGTTTCCGCCGGTCTCTGCTTAGGGCTACATCAATAGGAAACAAACCATAGAAATAGAACTTGGAACTACTTTATTGTGTCAAGTTTCAAAGAGCTAGCACAAACCGTGTTTGATTTAGAGTTCCAACTACATGTATCCATATAGGAGAAAACAGAGTGAAACCGAAAAATTAAAACTGTTACTGCCACCGAACTGTTTAACCTAGAAGAACGAAATTTGGTGAGCCAAGTGGGATTGGGGTACTGACCATTACCTGAAAGTGTCATCAAGATTGGGTGAAAAAATGTGTGCTGAGATTTCAGGAAACTGGTAGTTTTTTGGAAGCTTGGCAACCCATTTCCATGAAAGTGATTTGCGGTGGTCTCTGCTTAGGGCTACATCAATAGTAAACAAACCATAGAGATAGAATTTGGAACTACTTTATTCTATCAAGTTTCAAAGAGCTAGCACAAACCGTGTTTGATTTAGAGTTCCAACTACATTTATCCATATAGGAGAAAACAGAGTGAAAGATAAAAATTAAAACTCTTACTGCCAACGAACGGTTTAACCTAGAAGAACGAAATTTGGTGAGCCAAGTGGGATTGGGGTACTGATCATTACCTGAAAGTGTCATCAAGATTTTGAGAAAAAATGTGTGCTGAGATTTCAGGAAACTCGTAGTATTTTGGAAGCTTGGCAACCCATTTCCATGAAAGTGATTTGCGGTGGTCTCTGCTTAGGGCTACATCAATAGTAAACAAACCATAGAGATAGAATTTGGAACTACTTTATTCTATCAAGTTTCAAAGAGCTAGCACAAACCGTGTTTGATTTAGAGTTCCAACTACATTTATCCATATAGGAGAAAACAGATTGAAACCTAAAAATTAAAACTGTTACTGCCAACGAACGGATTAAACTAGAAGAACGAAATTTGATGAGCCAAGTTGGATTGGGGTAGTGATCATTACCAGAAAGTGTCATCAAGTTTGGGTTAAAAAATGTGTGCTGAGATATCAGGAAACTCGTAGTTTTTTGGAAGCTTGGCAACCCATTTCCATGATAGTGGTTTCCGCCGGTCTCTGCTTAGGGCTACATCAATAGGAAACAAACCATAGAAATAGAACTTGGAACTACTTTATTGTGTCAAGTTTCAAAGAGCTAGCACAAACCGTGGTTGATTTAGAGTTCCAACTACATGTATCCATATAGGAGAAAACAGAGTGAAACCGAAAAATTAAAACTGTTACTGCCAACGAACGGTTTAACCTAGAAGAACGAAATTTGGTGAGCCAAGTGGGATTGGTGTACTGACCATTACCTGAAAGTGTCATCAAGATTGGGTGAAAAAATGTGTGCTGAGATTTCAGAAAACTGGTAGTTTTTTGGAAGCTTGGCAACCCCTTTCCATGAAAGTGATTTGCGCCGGTCTCTGCTTAGGGCTACATCAATAGGAAACAAACCATAGAGACAGAACTTGGAACTACTTTATTGTGAAAAGTTTCAAAGAGCTAGCACAAACCGTGTTTGATTTAGAGTTCCAACTACATGTATCCATTAGGAGAAAACAGAGTGAAAGATAAAAATTAATACTGTTACTGCCATCGAACGGTTTAACCTAGAAATATGAAATTTGGTGAGCCATCTGGGATTGGGGTACTGATCATTACCTGAAAGTGTCATCAAGATTGGGTGAAAAAATGTGTGCTGATATTTCAGGAAACTCGTAGTTTTTTGGAATCTTGGCAACCCCTTTCCATGAAAGTGATTTACGCCGGTCTCTGCTTAGGGCTACATCAATAGGAAACAAACCACAGAGATAGAACTTGGAACTACTTTATTGTGTCAAGTTTAAAAGAGCTATCACAAACCGTGTTGGATTTAGAGTTCCAACTACATGTATCCATATAGGAGAAAACAGAGTGAAAGATAAAAATTAAAACTGTTACTGCCATCGAACGGTTTAACCTAGAAGAACGAAATTTGGTTAGCCTAGTGGGATTGGCATACTGATCCTTACCTGAAAGTGTCATCAAGATTGGGTGAAAAAATGTGTGCTGAGATTTCAGGAAACTCGTAGTATTTTGGAAGCTTGGCAACCCATTTCCATGAAAGTGATTTGTGGTGGTCTCTGCTTAGGGCTACATCAATAGGAAACAAATCATAGAGGTAGAACTTGGAACTACTTTATTGTGTCAAGTTTCAAAGAGCTAGCACAAACCGTGTTAGATTTAGAGTTCCAACTACATGTATCCCTATAGGGGAAAACAGAGTGAAAGATAAAAATTAAAACTCTTACTGCCAATGAACGGTTTAATCTAGAAGAACGTAATTTGGTGAGCCAAGTGGGATTGGGGTACTGATCATTACCTGAAAGTGTCATCAAGATTGGGTGAAAAAATGTGTGCTGAGATTTCAGGAAACTCGTAGTATTTTGGAAGCTTGGCAACTTCTTTCCGTGAAAGTGATTTGCGCCGGTCTCTGCTTAGGGCTACATCAATAAAAAACAAATCATAGAGATAGAACTTGGGACTACTTTATTGTGTCAAGTTTCAAACAGCTAGCACAA
The DNA here is from genome assembly GCF_964194105.1 of Spermophilus citellus. Taxonomy (NCBI): domain Eukaryota; kingdom Metazoa; phylum Chordata; class Mammalia; order Rodentia; family Sciuridae; genus Spermophilus; species Spermophilus citellus. The sequence goes on along the minus strand of NC_138192.1, from coordinate 16,618,461 downwards.
ACCGTGTTTGATTTAGAGTTCCAACTACATGTATCCATATAGGAGAAAACAGAGTGAAACCGAAAAATTAAAACTGTTACTGCCACCGAACTGTTTAACCTAGAAGAACGAAATTTGGTGAGCCAAGTGGGATTGGGGTACTGACCATTACCTGAAAGTGTCATCAAGATTGGGTGAAAAAATGTGTGCTGAGATTTCAGGAAACTGGTAGTTTTTTGGAAGCTTGGCAACCCCTTTCCATGAAAGTGATTTGCGCCGGTCTCTGCTTAGGGCTACATCAATAGTAAACAAACCATAGAGATAGAATTTGGAACTACTTTATTCTATCAAGTTTCAAAGAGCTAGCACAAACCGTGTTTGATTTAGAGTTCCAACTACATTTATCCATATAGGAGAAAACAGAGTGAAAGATAAAAATTAAAACTCTTACTGCCAACGAACGGTTTAACCTAGAAGAACGAAATTTGGTGAGCCAAGTGGGATTGGGGTACTGATCATTACCTGAAAGTGTCATCAAGATTTTGAGAAAAAATGTGTGCTGAGATTTCAGGAAACTCGTAGTATTTTGGAAGCTTGGCAACCCATTTCCATGAAAGTGATTTGCGGTGGTCTCTGCTTAGGGCTACATCAATAGTAAACAAACCATAGAGATAGAATTTGGAACTACTTTATTCTATCAAGTTTCAAAGAGCTAGCACAAACCGTGTTTGATTTAGAGTTCCAACTACATTTATCCATATAGGAGAAAACAGAGGGAAACCTAAAAATTAAAACTGTTACTGCCAACGAACGGATTAAACTAGAAGAACGAAATTTGATGAGCCAAGTTGGATTGGGGTAGTGATCATTACCAGAAAGTGTCATCAAGATTGGGTTAAAAAATGTGTGCTGAGATTTCAGGAAACTCGTAGTTTTTTGGAAGCTTGGCAACCCATTTCCATGATAGTGGTTTCCGCCGGTCTCTGCTTAGGGCTACATCAATAGGAAACAAACCATAGAAATAGAACTTGGAACTACTTTATTGTGTCAAGTTTCAAAGAGCTAGCACAAACCGTGGTTGATTTAGAGTTCCAACTACATGTATCCATATAGGAGAAAACAGAGTGAAACCGAAAAATTAAAACTGTTACTGCCAACGAACGGTTTAACCTAGAAGAACGAAATTTGGTGAGCCAAGTGGGATTGGTGTACTGACCATTACCTGAAAGTGTCATCTAGATTGGGTGAAAAAATGTGTGCTGAGATTTCAGGAAACTGGTAGTTTTTTGGAAGCTTGGCAACCCCTTTCCATGAAAGTGATTTGCGCCGGTCTCTGCTTAGGGCTACATCAATAGGAAACAAACCATAGAGACAGAACTTGGAACTACTTTATTGTGAAAAGTTTCAAAGAGCTAGCACAAACCGTGTTTGATTTAGAGTTCCAACTACATGTATCCATTAGGAGAAAACAGAGTGAAAGATAAAAATTAATACTGTTACTGCCATCGAACGGTTTAACCTAGAAATACGAAATTTGGTGAGCCATGTGGGATTGGGGTACTGATCATTACCTGAAAGTGTCATCAAGATTGGGTGAAAAAATGTGTGCTGATATTTCAGGAAACTCGTAGTTTTTTGGAATCTTGGCAACCCCTTTCCATGAAAGTGATTTACGCCGGTCTCTGCTTAGGGCTACATCAATAGGAAACAAACCACAGAGAAAGAACTTGGAACTACTTTATTGTGTCAAGTTTAAAAGAGCTATCACAAACCGTGTTGGATTTAGAGTTCCAACTACATGTATCCATATAGGAGAAAACAGAGTGAAAGATAAAAATTAAAACTGTTACTGCCATCGAACGGTTTAACCTAGAAGAACGAAATTTGGTTAGCCTAGTGGGATTGGCATACTGATCCTTACCTGAAAGTGTCATCAAGATTGGGTGAAAAAATGTGTGCTGAGATTTCAGGAAACTCGTAGTATTTTGGAAGCTTGGCAACCCATTTCCATGAAAGTGATTTGTGGTGGTCTCTGCTTAGGGCTACATCAATAGGAAACAAATCATAGAGGTAGAACTTGGAACTACTTTATTGTGTCAAGTTTCAAAGAGCTAGCACAAACCGTGTTAGATTTAGAGTTCCAACTACATGTATCCCTATAGGGGAAAACAGAGTGAAAGATAAAAATTAAAACTCTTACTGCCAATGAACGGTTTAATCTAGAAGAACGTAATTTGGTGAGCCAAGTGGGATTGGGGTACTGATCATTACCTGAAAGTGTCATCAAGATTGGGTGAAAAAATGTGTGCTGAGATTTCAGGAAACTCGTAGTATTTTGGAAGCTTGGCAACTTCTTTCCGTGAAAGTGATTTGCGCCGGTCTCTGCTTTGGGCTACATCAATAAAAAACAAATCATAGAGATAGAACTTGGGACTACTTTATTGTGTCAAGTTTCAAACAGCTAGCACAAACCGTGTTTGATTTAGAGTTCCAACTACATGTATCCATATATGAGAAAACAGAGTGAAACCTAAAAATTAAAACTGTTACTGCCAACGAACGGTTTAACCTAGAAGAACGAAAATTGGTGAGCCAAGTGGGATTGGGGTACTGATTCTTAACTGAAAGTGTCATCAATATTGGGTGAAAAAATATGTGCGGAGATTTCAGGAAACTCGTAGTTTTTTGGAAGCTTGGCAACCCCTTTCCATGAAAGTGATATGCGCTGGTCTCTGCTTAGGGCTACATCAATAGGAAACAAACCATAGAGGTAGATCTTGGAACTACTTTATTGTGTCAAGTTTCAAAGAGCTAGCACAAACCGTGTTTGATTTAGAGTTCCAACTACATGTATCCATATAGGAGAAAACAGAGTGAAAGATAAAAATTAAAACTCTTATGCCAACGAACGGTTTAACCTAGAAGAACGAAATTTGGTGAGCCAAGTGGGATTGGGGTACTGATCATTACCTGAAAGTGTCATCAAGATTGTGTGAAAAAATGTGTGCTGAGATTTCAGGAAACTCGTAGTTTTTTGGAACCTTGGCAACCCCTTTCCGTGAAAGTGATTTGCGTCGGTCTCTGCTTAGGACTACATCAATAGGAAACAAACCATAGAGATAGAACTTGGGACTACTTCATTGTGTCAACTTTCAAACAGCTGGCACAAACCGTGTTTGATTTAGAGTTCCAAATACTTGTATCCATATAGGAGAAAACAGAGTGAAACCTAAAAATTAAAACTGTTACTGCCAACGAGCGGATTAACCTAGAAGAACGAAATTTGATGAGCCAAGTGGGATTGGGGTAGTGATCATTACCAGAAAGTTTCATCAAGATTGGTTTAAAAAATGTGTGCTGAGATTTCAGGAAACTCGTAGTATTTGGAAGCTTGGCATCCCCTTTCCATGATAGTGGTTTCCGCCGGTCTCTGCTTAGGGCTACATCAATAGGAAACAAACCGTAGAAATAGAACATGGAACTACTTTATTGTGTCAAGTTTCAAAGAGCTAGCACAAACCGTGTTTGATTTAGAGTTCCAACTACACGTATCCATATAGGAGAAAACAGAGTGAAAGATAAAAATTAAAACTGTTACTGCCATCGAACGGTTTAACCTAGAAGAACGCAATTTGGTGAGCCTAGTGGGATTGGCGTACTGATCATTACCTGAAAGTGTTATCAAGATTGGGTGAAAATATGTGTGCTGAGATTTCAGGAAACTCGTAGTTTTTTGGAAGCTTGGCAACCCATTTCCATGAAAGTGATTTGCGCCGGTCTCTGCTTAGGGGTACATCAATAGGAAACAAACCATAGAGATAGAACTTGGAACTACTTAATTGTGTCAAGTTTCAAAGAGCTAGCACAAACCGTGTTTGATTTAGAATTCCAACTACATGTATATATATAGGAGAAAACAGAGTGAAACCTAAAAATTAAAACTGTTAATGCCAAGGAACGATTTAAGCTAGAAGAACGAAATTTGGTGAGCCAAGTGGGATTGGCGTACTGATCATTACCTGAAAGTGTCATCAAGATTGGGTTAAAAAATGTGTGCTGAGATTTCAGGAAACTCGCAGTTTTTTGGAAGCTTGGCAACCCCTTTCCATGAAAGTGATTTGCGCTGGTCTCTGCTTAGGGCTACATCAATAGGAAACAAACCATAGAGGTAGAACTTGGAACTACTTTATTGTGTCAAGTTTCAAAGAGCTAGCACAAACCGTGTTTGATTTAGAGTTCCAAATACATGTATCCATATAGGAGAAAACAGAGTGAAAGATAAAAATTAAAACTCTTACTGCCAACGAACGGTTTAACCTAGAAGAACGAAATTTGGTGAGCCAAGTGGGACTGGGGTACTGATCATTACCTGAAAGTGTCATCAAGATTGTGTGAAAAAATGTGTGCTGAGATTTAAGGAAACTCGTAGTTTTTTGGAAGCTTGGCAAACCCTTTCCGTGAAAGTGATTTGCGCGCGTCTCAGCTTAGGACTACATCAATAGGAAACAAACCATATAAATAGAACTTGGAACTACTTCATTGTGTCAAGTTTCAAAGAGCTAGCACAAACCGTGTTTGATTTAGAGTTCCAACTACATGTATCCATATTGGAGAAAACAGAGTGAAACGCCAAATTAAAACTGTTACTGCCAACGAACTTTTTAACCTAGAAGAACGAAATTTGGTGAGCCAAATGGGATTGGAGTACTGATCATTACCTGAAAGTGTCATCAATATTGGGTGAAAAAATGTGTGCTGAGATTTCAGGAAACTCGTAGTTTTTTGGAAGCTTTCAACCCCTTTCCATGAAAGTGATTTGTGGTGGTCTCTGCTTAGGGCAACATCAATAGGAAACAAACCATAGAGATAGAACTTGGAACTACTTTATTGTGTCAAGTTTCAAAGAGCTAGCACAAACCGTGTTTGATTTAGAGTTCCAACTACATGTATCCATATAGGAGAAAACAGAGTGAAACCTAAAAATTAAAACTGTTACTGCCATTGAACGGTTTAACCTGGAAGAACGAAATTTGCTGAGCCAATTGGATTTGGGGTACTGATCATTACCTGAAAGTGTCATCAAGATTGGGTGAAAAAATGTGTGCTGAGATTTCAGGAAACTCTTACTTTTTTGGAAGCTTGGCAACCCCTTTCCATGAAAGTGATTTGGGCCGGTCTGTGCTTAGGGCTACATCAATAGGAAACAAACCATAGAGACAGAACTTTGAACTACTTTATTGTGTCAAGTTTCAAAGAGCTAGCACAAACCGTTTTTGATTTAGAGTTCCTACAGCATGTATCCATTAGGTGAAAACAGAGTGAAAACTAAAAATTAAAACTGTTACTGCCATCGAACGGTTTAAACTAGAAGAACGAAATTTGGTGAGCCATGTGGTATTGGGGTACTGATCATTACCTGAAAGTGTCATCAAGATTGGGTGAAAAAATGTGTGCTGATATTTCAGGAAACTCGTAGTTTTTTGGAGGCTTGGCAACCCCTTTCCATGAAAGTGATTTGTGCCACTCTCTGCTTAGGGCTACATCAATAGGAAACAAACCATAGAGATAGAACTTGGAACTACTTTATTGTGTCAAGTTTCAAAGAGCTAGCACAAACCGTGTTTGATTTAGAGTTCCAACTACATGTATCCATATTGGAGAAAACAGAGTGAAACGTCAAAATTAAAACTGTTACTGCCAACGAACTGTTTAACCTAGAAGAACGAAATTTGGTGAGCCAAGTGGCATTGGTGTACTGATCATTACCTGAAAGTGTCATCAAGATTGGGTGAAAAAATCTGTGCTGAGATTTCAGGAAACTCATAGTTTTTTGGAAGCTTTGCTACCCATTTCCATGAAAGTGATTTGCGGTGGTCTCTGCTTAGGTCTACATCAATAGGAAACAAACCATAGAGGTAGAACTTGGAATTCTTTATTGTGTCAAGTTTAAAAGAGCTAGCACAAACCGTGTTTGATTTAGAGTTCCAAATACATGTATCCATAAGAGAAAACAGAGTGAAAGATAAAAATTAAAACTCTTACTGCCAACGAACGGTTTAATCTAGAAGAACCAAATTTGGTGAGCCAAGTGGGATTGGGGTACTGATCATTACCAGAAAGTGTCATCAAGATTGGGTCAAAAAATATGTGCTGAGATTTCAGGAATCTCGTAGTTTTTTGGAAGATTGGCATCCCGTTTTCATGATAGTGGTTTCCGCCGGTCTCTGCTTAGGGCTACATCAATAGGAAACAAACCATAGAAATAGAACTTGGAACTACTTTATTGTGTCAAGTTTCAAACAGCTAGCACAAACCGTGTTTGATTTAGAGTTCCATCTACATGTATCCATATAGGAGAAAACAGAGTGAAAGATAAAATTTAAAACTGTTACTGCCATCGAACGGTTTAACCTAGAAGAACGAAATTATGTGAGCCTAGTGGGATTGGTGTACTGATCATTACCTGAAAGTGTCATCAAGATTGGGTGAAAAAATGTGGGCTGAGATTTCAGGAAACTCTTACTTTTTTGGAAGCTTGGCAACCCCTTTCCATGAAAGTGATTTGCGGTGGTCTCTGCTTGGGGCTACATCAATAAGAAACAAACCATAGAAATAGAACTTGGAACTACTTTATTGTGTCAAGTTTCAAAGAGCTAGCACAAACCGTGTTTGATTTAGAGTTCCAACTACATGTACCCATGTAGGAGAAAACAGAGTGAAACCTAAAAATTTAAACTCATACTGCCAACAAACGGTTTAACCTAGAAGAACGAAATTTGGTGAGCCAAGTGGGATTGGGGTACTGACAATTACCTGAAAGTGTCATCAAGATTGGGTGAAAAAATGTGGGCTGAGATTTCAGGAAACTCGTAGTTTTTTGGAAGCTTGGCAACCCCTTTTCATGAAAGTGATTTGCTCCGGTCTCTGATTATGGCTACATCAATAGGAAACAAATCATAGAGATAGAACTTGGAACTACTTTATTGTGTCAAGTTTCAAAGAGCTAGCACAAACCGTGTTTGATTTAGAGTTCCAACAACATGTATCCATTAGGAGAAAACAGAGTGAAACCTAAAGATTAATACTGTTACTGCCATCGAACTGTTTAACCTAGAAATACGAAATTTGGTGAGCCATGTGGGATTGGGGTACTGATCATTACCTGAAAGTGTCATCAAGATTGGGTGAAAAAATGTGTGCTGATATTTCAGGAAACTCGTAGTTTTTTGGAAGCTTGGCAACCCTTTCCATGAAAGTGATTTGCGCCAGTCTCTGCTTAGGGCTACATCAATAGGAAACAAACCATAGAGATAGAACTTGGAACTACTTTATTGTGTCAAGTTTCAAAGAGCTAGCACAAACCGTGTTGGATTTAGAGTTCCAACTACATGTATCCATATAGGAGAAAACAGAGTGAAAGATAAAAATTAAAACTGTTACTGCCATCGAATGGTTTAACCTAGAAGAACAAAATTTGGTGAGCCAAGTGGGATTGGGGTACTGATCATTACCTGAAAGTGTCATCAAGATTGGGTGAAAAAATGTGTGCTGAGATTTCAGGAAACTCGTAGTATTTTGGAAGCTTGGCAACCCATTTCCATGTAAGTGATTTGCGGTGGTCTCTGCTTAGGGCTACATCAATAGGAAACAAACCATAGAGGTAGAACTTGGAACTACTTTATTGTGTCAAGTTTCAAAGAGCTAGCACAAACCGTGTTTGATTTAGAGTTCCAACTACATGTATCCCTATAGGAGAAAACAGAGTGAAAGATAAAAATTAAAACTCTTACTGCCAACGAACGGTTTAATCTAGAAAAACGAAATTTGGTGAGCCAAGTGGGATTCGGGTATTGATCATTACCTGAAAGTGTCATCAAGATTGGGTGAAAAAATGTGTGCTGAGATTTCAGGAAACTCGTAGTATTTTGGAAGCTTGGCAACCCCTTTCCGTGAAAGTGATTTGCACCGGTCTCTGCTTAGGGCTACATCAATAGGAAACAAACCATAGAGATAGAACTTGGGACTACTTTATTGTGTCAAGTTTCAAACAGCTAGCACAAACCGTGTTTGATTTAGAGTTCCAACTACATGTATCCATATAGGAGAAAACAGAGTGAAACCTAAAAATTAAAACTGATACTGCCATCGAACGGATTAACCAAGAAGAACGAAATTTGGTGATCAAGTGGATTTGGGGTACTGATCATTACCTGAAAGTGTCATCAAGATTGGGTGAAAAAATATGTGCTGAGATTTTAGGAAAATCATAGTTTTCTAGAAGTTTGGCAACCCCTTTCCATGAAAGTGATTTGCGCCGGAATCTGCTTAGGCCTACATCAATAGGAAACTAACCATAGAGATGGAACTTGGAACTAGTTTATTGTGTCAGGTTTCAAAGAGCTAGCACAAACCGTGTTTGATTTAGAGTTCCAAAAACATGTAACCATTAGGAGAAAACACAGTGAAACCTAAAAATTAAAACTGTTACCGCCATCGAACGGTTTAACCTAGAAGAAGGAAATTTGGTGATCCAAGTGGGATTGGGGTACTGATCATTACCTGAAAGTGTCATCAAGATTGGGTGAAAAAATGGGTGCTGATATTTCAGGAAACTTGTAGTTTTTTGGAAGCTTGGCAACCCCTTTCCATGATAGTGGTTTCCTCCGGTCTCTGCTTAGGGCTACATCAATAGGAAACAAACAGTAGAAATAGAACTTGGAACTACTTTATTGTGTCAAGTTTAAAAGAGCTAGCACAAACCGTGTTTGATTTGGAGTTCCAACTACATGTATCCATATAGGAGAAAACAGAGTGAAAGATAAAATTTAAAACTGTTACTGCCATCGAATGGTTTAACCTTGAAGAACGAAATTAGGTGAGCCTAGTGGGATTGGCGTACTGATCATTACCTGAAAGTGTCATCAAGATTGGGTGAAAAAATGTGTGCTGGGATTTCAGGAAACTCGTAGTTTTTTGGAAGCTTGGCAACCCATTTTCATGAAAGTGATTTGCGGTGGTCTCTGCTTAGGGCTACATCAATAGGAAACAAACCATAGAGATAGAACTTGGAACTACTTTATTGTGTCAAGTTTCAAAGAGCTAGCACAAACCGTGTTTGATTTAGAGTTCCAACTACATGTATCCATATAGGAGAAAACAGAGTGAAATATAAAAATTAAAACTGTTACTGCCATCCAACGTTTTAACCTAGAAGAACGAAATTTGGTGAGCCATGTGGGATTCGCGTACTGATCATTACCTGAAAGTGACATCAAGATTGGGTGAAAAAATGTGTGCTGAGATTTCAGGAAACTCGTAGTTTTTTGGAAGCTTGGCAACCCCTTTCCGTGAAAGTGATTTGTGCAGGTCTCTGCTTAGGGCTACATCAATAGGAAACAAACCATAGAGATAGAACTTGGGACTACTTTATTGTGTCAAGTTTCAAAGAGCTAGCACAAACCGTGTTTGATTCAGAGTTCCAACAACATGTATTCATTAGGAGAAAACACAGTGAAACCTGAAAATTAAAACTGTTACTGCCATCGAACGGTTTAACCTAGAAGAATGAAATTTGGTGAGCCAAGTGGGTTTGGGGTACTGATCATTACCTGAAAGTGTCATCAAGATTGGGTGAAAAAATGGGTGCTGATATTTCAGGAAACTTGTAGTTTTTTGGAAGCTTGGCAACCCCTTTCCATGATAGTGGTTTCCTCCGGTCTCTGCTTAGGGCTACATCAATAGGAAACAAACAGTAGAAATAGAACTTGGAACTACTTTATTGTGTCAAGTTTAAAAGAGCCAGCACAAACCGTGTTTGATTTGAAGTTCCAACTACATGTATCCATATAGGAGAAAGCAGAGTGAAACATAAAATTTAAACTGTTACTGCCAACGAACGGTTTAACCTAGAAGAACGAAATTTGGTGAGCCAAGTGGGATTGTGGTACTGATCATTACCCGAAAGTGTCATCCAGATTGGGTGAAAAATGTGTGCTGAGATTTCACGAATCTCGTAGTTACTTGGAAGCTTGGCAACCCCTTTCCATGAAAGTGATTTGCGCCAGTCTCTGCTTAGGGCTCCTTCAATAGAAAACAAACCATAGAGATAGAACTTGGAACTACTTTATTGTGTCAAGTTTCAAAGAGCTAACACAAACCGTGTTTGATTTAGAGTTCCAACTACATGTATCCATATAGCAGAAAACTGAGTGAAACCTAAAAATTAAAACTGTTACTGCCAACGAACCGTTTAAACTAGAGGAACGAAATTTGGTGAGCCAAGTGGGATTGGCATACTGATCATTACCTGAAAGTGTCATCAAGATTGGATGAAAAAATGTGTGCTGAGATTTCAGTAAACTCGTAGTTGTTTGGAAGCTTGGCAACCCCTTTCCATGAAAGTGATTTGCGCCAGTCTCTGCTTAGGGCTACATCAATAGGAAACAAATCATAGAGATAGAAATTGGAACTACTTTATTGTGTCAAGTTTCAAAGTTCTAGCAAAAACAGTGTTTGTTTTAGTGTTCCAACTACATGTATCCATATAGGAGAAACCAGAGTGAAACATAAAAATTAAAACTGTTACTGCCAACCAACGGTTTAACTTAGAAGTACGAAATTTTATGAGCCAAGTGGGATTGGGGTACTGATCATTTCCTGAAAGCGTCATCAAGTTTGGGTGAAAAAATGTGTGCTGAGATTTCAGGAAACTCGTAGTTTTTTGGAAGGTTGGCAATCCCTTTCCATGAAAGGGATTTGCGCCGGTCTCTCCTTAGGGCTATATTAATTTGAAACAAACCATAGAGATTGAACTTGGAACTACTTTATTGTGTCAAGTTTCAAAGAGGTAGCACAAACCGTGTTTGATGTAGAGTTCCAAATACATGTATCCATATAGGAGAAAACAGAGTGAAACCCAAAAATTAAAACTGTTACTGCCAACAAACTGTTTAACCTAGATGAACGAAATTTGGTGAGCTAAGTGGGATTGGCGTACTGAACATTACCTGAAAGTGTCATCAAGATTGGGTGAAAAAATGTGTGCTGAGATTACAGGAAATTCGTAGTTTTTGGAAGCTTGGCAAAAACTTTCCATGAAAGTTAATTGAGCCGGTCTCTCCCTAGGGCTACATCAATAGGAAACAAACCATAGAGATAGAACTTGGAACTACTTTATTGTGTCCAGTTTCAAAGAGCTAGCACACACCGTGTTTGATTTAGAATTTCAACTACGTGTAGCCATATAGGAGAAAACAGAGTGAAACCTAAAAATTAAAACTGTTACTGCCAACGAACGGTTTAACCTAGAAGAACAAAATTTGGTGAGCCAAGTGGGATTGGGGTACTGATCATTACCTGAAAGCGTCATCAATATTGGGTGAAAAAATGTGTGCTGAAATTTCAGGAAACTCGTAGTTTTTTGGAAGCTTGGCAACCCCTTTCCATGAAAGTGATTTGCGCCAGTCTCTGCTTAGGGCTACATCAATAGGAAACAAACCACAGAGACAGAACTTGGAACTACTTTATTGTGTCAAGTTTCAAAGAGCTAGCACAAACCGTGTTTGATTTAGAGTTCCAACTACATGTATCCATATAGGAGAAAACAGAGTGAAACCTAAAAATTAAAACTGTTACTGCCAACGAACGGTTAAACCTAGAAGAATGAAATTTGGTGAGCCAACTGGGATTGGGGTACTGATCATTACCTGAAAGTGTCATCAAGATTGGGTGAAAGAATGTGTGCTGAAATTTCAGGAAACTCGTAGTTTTTTGGAAGCTTGGCAACCCCTTTCCATGAAAGTGATTTGCGCCAGTCTCTGCTTAGGGCTACATCAATAGGAAACAAACCACAGAGATAGAACTTGGAACTACTTTATTGTGTCAATTTTGAAAGAGCTAGCACAAACCGTGTTTGATTTAGAGTTCCAACTACATGTATCCATATTGGAGAAAACAGAGTGAAACCTAAAAATTAAAACCGTTACAGCCAACGAACGGTTTAACCTAGAAGAAGGAAATTTGGTGATCCAAGTGGGATTGGGGTACTGATCATTACCTGAAAGTGTCATCAAGATTGGGTGAAAAAATGTGTGCTGAGATTTCAGGAAACTCGTAGTTTTTTGGAAGCTTGGCTACCCCTTTCCATGAAAGTGATTTGCGCCGGTCTCTGCTTAGGGCTACATCAATAGGAAACAAATCGTAGAGATAGAACGTGGAACTACTTTATTGTGTCAAGTTTCAAAGAGTTAGCACAAGCCGTGTTTGATTTAGAGTTCCAACTACATGTATCCAAATATGAGAAAACAGAGTGAAACCTAAAAATTAAAACTGTTACTGCCAACGAACGGATTAACCTAGAAGAACAAAATTTGATGAGCCAAGTGGGATTGGCGTACTGATCATAACCTGAAAGCGTCATCAAGATTGGTTGAAAAAATGTGTGCTGAGATTTCAGGAAACTCGTAGTTTTTTGGAAGGTTGGCAATCCCTTTCCATGAAAGTGATTTGCGCCGGTCTCTCCTTAGGGCTACATTAATTTGAAACAAACCATAGAGATTGAACTTGGAACTACTTTATTGTGTCAAGTTTCAAAGAGCTAGCACAAACCGTGTTTGATTTAGAGTTCCAAATACATGTATCCATATAGGAGAAAACAGAGTGAAACCTAAAAATTAAAACTGTTACTGCCAAGGAACTGTTTAAACTAGAAGAAGGAAATTTGGTGAGCCAAGTGGGATTGGGGTACTGATCATTACCTGAAAGTGTCATCAAGTTTGGGTGATAAAATGTGTGCTGAGATTTCAGGAAACTCGTAGTTTTTTGGAAGCTTGGCAACCCCTTTCCTTGAAAGTGATTTGCGCCAGTCTCTGCTTTGGGCTACATCAATAGGAAACAAACCATAGAGATAGAACTTGGAACTACTTTATTGTGTCAAGTTTGAAAGAGCTAGCACAAACCGTGTTTGATTTAGAGTTCCAAATACGTGTACCATATAGGAGAAAACAGAGTGAAACCTAAAAATTAAAACTGTTACTGCCAACGAACGGTTTAACCTAGAAGAACGAAATTGGGTGAATCAAGTGGGATTGGGGTACTGATCATTACCTGAAAGCGTCATCAAGATTGGGTGAAAAAATGTGTGCTGAAATATCAGGAAACGCCTAGTTTTTTGAAAGCTTGGCAACCCCATTCCATGAAAGTGATTTGCGCCAGTCTCTGCTTAGGGCTACATCAATAGGAACCAAACCGTAGAGATAGAACTTGGAACTACTTTATTGTGTCAAGGTTCAAAGAGCTGGCACAAACCGTGTTTGATTTACAGTTCCAAATACAAGTATCCATATAGGAGAAAACAGAGTGAAACCTAAAAATTAAAACTGTTACTTCCCAACGAACGGTATAACCTAGTAGAACAAAATTTGGTTAGCAAAGTGGGATTGCGGTACTGATAATTACCTGAAAGTGTCATCAAGATTGGGTGAAAAAATGTGTGCTGAGATTTCAGGAAACTCGTAGTTTTTTGGAAGCTTGGCAAACCCTTTCCATGAAAGTGATTTGGGCCAGTCTCTGATTAGGGCTACATCAATAGGATAAAAATCGTAGAGATAGAACTTGGAACTACTTTATAGTGTCAAGTTTCAAAGAGCTAGCACAAACCGTGCGTGATTTAGAGTTTCAAGTACATGTATCCATATAGGAGAAAACAGAGTGAAACCTAAAAATTAAAACTGTTACTGCCAACGAACGGTTTAACCTAGAAGAACGAAATTGGGTGAATCAAGTGGGATTGGGGTACTGATCATTACCTGAAAGCGTCATCAAGATTGGGTGAAAAAATGTGGGCTGAAATATCAGGAAACGCCTAGTTTTTTGAAAGCTTGGCAACCCCATTCCATGAAAGTGATTTGCGCCAGTCTCTGCTTAGGGCTACATCAATAGGAACCAAACCATAGAGATAGAACTTGGAACTACTTTATTGTGTCAAGGTTCAAAGAGCTGGCACAAACCGTGTTTGATTTACAGTTCCAAATACAAGTATCCATATAGGAGAAAACAGAGTGAAACCTAAAAATTAAAACTGTTACTTCCCAACGAACGGTATAACCTAGTAGAACAAAATTTGGTTAGCAAAGTGGGATTGCGGTACTGATAATTACCTGAAAGTGTCATCAAGATTGGGTGAAAAAATGTGTGCTGAGATTTCAGGAAACTCGTAGTTTTTTGGAAGCTTGGCAAACCCTTTCCATGAAAGTGATTTGGGCCAGTCTCTGATTAGGGCTACATCAATAGGATAAAAATCATAGAGATAGAACTTGGAACTACTTTATAGTGTCAAGTTTCAAAGAGCTAGCACAAACCGTGCGTGATTTAGAGTTTCAAGTACATGTATCCATATAGGAGAAAACAGAGTGAAACCTAAAAATTAAAACTGTTACTGCCAACGAACGGTTTAACCTAGAAGAACGAAATTGGGTGAATCAAGTGTGATTGGGGTACTGATCATTACCTGAAAGCGTCATCAAGATTGGGTGAAAAAATGTGTGCTGAAATATCAGGAAACGCCTAGTTTTTTGAAAGCTTGGCAACCCCATTCCATGAAAGTGATTTGCGCCAGTCTCTGCTTAGGGCTACATCAATAGGAACCAAACCATAGAGATAGAACTTGGAACTACTTTATTGTGTCAAGGTTCAAAGAGCTGGCACAAACCGTGTTTGATTTACAGTTCCAAATACAAGTATCCATATAGGAGAAAACAGAGTGAAACCTAAAAATTAAAACTGTTACTTCCCAACGAACGGTATAACCTAGTAGAACAAAATTTGGTTAGCAAAGTGGGATTGCGGTACTGATAATTACCTGAAAGTGTCATCAAGATTGGGTGAAAAAATGTGTGCTGAGATTTCAGGAAACTCGTAGTTTTTTGGAAGCTTGGCAAACCCTTTCCATGAAAGTGATTTGGGCCAGTCTCTGATTAGGGCTACATCAATAGGATAAAAATCGTAGAGATAGAACTTGGAACTACTTTATAGTGTCAAGTTTCAAAGAGCTAGCACAAACCGTGCGTGATTTAGAGTTTCAAGTACATGTATCCATATAGGAGAAAACAGAGTGAAACCCAAAAATTAAAACTGTTACTGCCAACAAACTGTTTAACCTAGATGAACGAAATTTGGTGAGCTAAGTGGGATTGGCGTACTGAACATTACCTGATAGTGTCATCAAGATTGGGTGAAAAAATGTGTGCTGAGATTTCAGGAAACTGGTAGTTTTTTGGAAGCTTGGCAACTCCTTTCCATGAGAGTGATTTGAGCCGGTCTCTCCCTAGGGCTACATCAATAGGAAACAAACCATAGAGATTGAACTTGGAACTACTTTATTGTGTCATGCTTCAAAGAGCTAACACAAACCGTCTTTGATTTAGAGTTCCAACTACATGTATCCATATAGGAGAAAACAGAGTGAAACCTAAAAATTAAAACTGTTACTGCCAACGAACGGTTTAAATTTGAAGAAGGAAATTTGGTGAGCCAAGTGGGATTGGTGTACTGATCATTACCTGAAAGTGTCATCAAGACTGGGTGAAAAAATGTGTGCTGAAATTTCAGGAAACTCCTAGTTTTTTGGAATCTTGGCAACCCCATTCCATGAAAGTGATTTGCGCCAGTCTCTGCTTAGGGCTACATCAATAGGAACCAAACCATAGAGATAGAACATGGAACTACTTTATTGTGTCAACTTTCAAAGAGCTAGCACAAACCGTGTTTGATTTAGAGTTCCAACTACATGTATCCATATAGGAGAAAACAGAGTGAAACCTAAAAATAAAACTGTTACTTCCAACGAACGGTTTAACCTAGAAGACCGAAATTCGGTGAGCCAAGTGGGATTGGGGTACTGATCATTACCTGAAAGTGTTATCAAGATTGGGTGAAAAAATGTGTGCTGAGATTTTAGGAAACTCGTAGTTTTTTGGAAGCTTGGCACCCCCTTTCCATGAGAGTGATTTGAGCCTGTCTCTGCTTAGGGCTACAACAAGAGGAAACAAACCATAGAGATAGAACTTGGAACTACTTTATTGTGTCAAGTTTCAAAGAGCTAGCACACACCGTGTTTGATTTAGAATTTCAACCTCGTGTAGCCATATAGGAGAAAACAGAGTGAAACCTACAAATTAAAACTGTTACTGCCAACGAACGGTTTAACCTAGAAGAACAAAATTTGGTGAGCCAAGTGGGATTGGGGTACTGATCATTACCTGAAAGCGTCATCAATATTGGGTGAAAAAATGTGTGCTGAAATTTCAGGAAACTCGTAGTTTTTTGGAAGCTTGGAAACCCCTTTCCTTGAAAGTGATTTGCGCCAGTCTCTGCTTAGGGCTACATCAATAGGAAACAAACCACAGAGACAGAACTTGGAACTACTTTATTGAGTCAAGTTTCAAAGAGCTAGCACAAAGCGTGTTTGATTTAGAGTTCCAACTACATGTATCCATATAGGAGAAAACAGAGTGAAACCTAAAAATTAAAACTGTTACTGCCAACGAACGGTTAAACCTAGAAGAACGAAATTTGGTGAGCCAACTGGGATTGGGGTACTGATCATTACCTGAAAGTGTCATCAAGATTGGGTGAAAAAATGTGTGCTGAAATTTCAGGAAACTCGTAGTTTTTTGGAAGCTTGGCAACCCCTTTCCATGAAAGTGATTTGCGCCAGTCTCTGCTTAGGGCTACATCAATAGAAAACAAACCACAGAGATAGAACTTGGAACTACTTTATTGTGTCAATTTTGAAAGAGCTAGCACAAACCGTGTTTGATTTAGAGTTCCAACTACATGTATCCATATTGGAGAAAACAGAGTGAAACCTAAAAATTAAAACCGTTACAGCCAACGAACGGTTTAACCTAGAAGAAGGATATTTGGTGATCCAAGTGGGATTGGGGTACTGATCATTACTTGAAAGTGTCATCAAGATTGGGTGAAAAAATGTGTGCTGAGATTTCAGGAAACTCGTAGTTTTTTGGAAGCTTGGCTACCCCTTTCCATGAAAGTGTTTTACGCCGGTCTCTGCTTAGGGCTACATCAATAGGAAACAAATCGTAGAGATAGAACGTGGAACTACGTTATTGTGTCAAGTTTCAAAGTGTTAGCACAAACCGTGTTTGATTTAGAGTTCCAACTACATGTATCCATATATGAGAAAACAGAGTGAAACCTAAAAATTAAAACTGTTACTGCCAACGAACGGTTTAACCTAGAAGAAGGAAATTTGGTGAGCCAAGTGGGACTGGGGTACTGATCATTACCTGAAATTTTCATCAAGATTGGGTGAAAAAATGTGTGCTGAGATTTCAGGAAACTCGTAGTTTTTTGGAAGCTTGGCAACCCCTTTCCATGAAAGTGATTTTCGCTGGTCTCTGCTTAGGGCTACATCAATAGGAAACAAAACACAGAGATAGAACTTTGAACTACTTTATTGTGTCAAGTTTCAATGAGCTAGCACAAACCGTGTTTGATTTAGAGTTCCAAGTACATGTATCCATACAGGAGAAAACAGAGTGAAACGTAAAAATTAAAACTGTTACTGCCAACAAACGGTATAACCTAGATGAACAAAATTTGGTGAGCCAAGTGGGATTGGCGTACTGATCATTACCTGAAAGCGTCATCAAGATTGGGTGAAAAAATGTGTGCTGAGATTTCAGGAAACTCGTAGTTTTTTGGAAGGTTGGCAATCCCTTTCCATGAAAGTGATTAGCGCTGGTCTCTCCTTAGGGCTACAGTAATTTGAAACAAACCATAGAGATTGAACTTGGAACTACTTTATTGTGTCAAGTTTCAAAGAGCTAGCACAAACCGTGTTTGAATTAGAGTTCCAAATACGTGTACCATATAGGAGAAAACAGAGTGAAACCTAAAAATTAAAACTGTTACTGCCAACGAACGGTTTAACCTAGAAGAACGAATTTTGGTGAATCAAGTGGAATTGGGGTACTGATCATTACCTGAAAGCGTCATCAAGATTGGGTGAAAAAATGTGTGCTGAAATATCAGGAAACGCCTAGTTTTTTGAAAGCTTGGCAACCCCATTCCATGAAAGTGATTTGCGCCAGTCTCTGCTTAGGGCTACATCAATAGGAACCAAACCATAGAGATAGAACTTGGAACTACTTTATTGTGTCAAGGTTCAAAGAGCTGGCACAAACCGTGTTTGATTTACAGTTCCAAATACAAGTATCCATATAGGAGAAAACATAGTGAAACCTAAAAATTAAAACTGTTACTGCCAACGAACGGTTTAACCTAGAAGAACAAAATTTGGTGAGCAAAGTGGGATTGCGGTACTGATCATTACCTGAAAGTGTCATCAAGATTGGGTGAAAAAATGTGTGCTGAGATTTCAGGAAATTCGTAGTTTTTTGGAAGCTTGGCAAACCCTTTCCATGAAAGTGATTTGGGCCAGTCTCTGATTAGGGCTACATCAATAGGATAAAAATAGTAGAGATAGAACTTGGAACTACTTTATAGTGTCAAGTTTCAAAGAGCTAGCACAAACCGTGCGTGATTTAGAGTTTCAAGTACATGTATCCATATAGGAGAAAACAGAGTGAAACCTAAAAATTAAAACTGTTACTGCCAACGAACGGTTTTACCTAGATGAACGAAATTTGGTGAGCCAAGTGGGATTGTCGTACTGATCATTACCTGAAAGCGTCATCAAGATTGGGTGAAAATATGTGCGCTGAGATTTCAGGAAACTCGTAGTTTTTTGGAAGCTTGGCAACCCCTTTCAATGAAAGTGATTTGAGCCTGTCTCTGCTTAGGGATACATCAATAGGAAACAAACCATAGAGATAGAACTTGGAACTACTTTATTGTGTCAAGTTTCAATGAGCTAGCCCAAACCGTGTTTGATATAGAGTTCCAACTACATGTACCCATATTGGAGAAAACAGAGTGAAACCTAAAAATTAAAACCGTTACAGCCAATGAACGGTTTAACCAAGAAGAAGGAAATTTGGTGATCCAAGTGGGATTGGGGTACAGATAATTATCTGAAAGTGTCATCAAGATTGGTGAAGAAATGTGTGCTGAGATTTCAGGAAACTCGTAGTTTTTTGAAAGCTTGGCACCCCCTTTCCATGAAAGTGATTTGAGCCTGTCTCTGCTTAGGGCTACATTAATAGGAAACAAACCACAGAGATAGAACTTGGAACTACTTTATTGTGTCAAGTTTCAATGAGCTAGCACAAACCGTGTTTGATTTAGAGTTCCAACTACATGTATCCATATAGGAGAAAACAGAGTGAATCATAAAAATTAAAACTGTTACTGCCAACGAACGGTTTAAGCTGGAAGAACGAAATTCGGTGAGCCAAGTGGATTGGGGTACTGATCATTACCTGAAAGTGTCATCAAGATTGGGTGAAAAAATGTGTGCTGAGATTTCAGGAAATCGTAGTTTTTTGGAAGCTTGTCACCCCCTTTCCATGAAAGTGATTTGAGCCTGTCTCTGCTTAGGGCTACAACAATAGGAAACAAACCATCGAGATAGAACTTGGAACTACTTTATTGTGTCAAGTTTCAAAGAGCTAGCACAAACCGTGTTTGATTTAGAGTTCCAACTACATGTATCCATATAGGAGAAAACAGAGTGAAACCTAAAAATTAAAACTGTTACTGCCAACGAACGGTTTAACCTAGAAGAACGAAATTTGGTGAGCCACGTGGGATTGGGGTACTGATCATTACCTGAAAATGTCATCAAGATTGGGTGAAAAAATGTGTCTTTAGATTTCAGGAAACTCGTAGTTTTTTGGAAGCTTGGCAACCCCTTTTCATAAAAGTGATTTGCGCCATTCTCTGCTTAGGGATACATCAATAGGAACCAAACTGTAGAGATAGAACTTGGAACTACATTATTCTTTCAAATTTCAAAGAGCTGGCACAAACCGTGTTTGATTTACAGTTCCAAATACATGTATCCATATAGGAGAAAACAGAGTGAAACCTAAAAATTAAAACTCTTACTGCCAACAAACGGTTTAACCTAGATGAACGAAATTTGGTGAGCCAAGTGGGATTGGCGTACTGAACATTACCTGAAAGTGTCATCAAGATTGGGTGAAAAAATGTGTGCTGAGATTTCAGGAAACTCGTAGTTTTTTGGAAGCTTGGCAAACCCTTTCCATGAAAGTGATTTGGGCCAGTCTCTGATTAGGGCTACATCAATAGGATAAAAATCATAGAGATAGAACTTGGAACTACTTTATAGTGTCAAGTTTCAAAGAGCTAGCACAAACCGTGCGTGATTTAGAGTTTCAAGTACATGTATCCATATAGGAGAAAACAGAGTGAAACCTAAAAATTAAAACTGTTACTGCCAACGAACGGTTTAACCTAGAAGAACGAAATTGGGTGAATCAAGTGTGATTGGGGTACTGATCATTACCTGAAAGCGTCATCAAGATTGGGTGAAAAAATGTGTGCTGAAATATCAGGAAACGCCTAGTTTTTTGAAAGCTTGGCAACCCCATTCCATGAAAGTGATTTGCGCCAGTCTCTGCTTAGGGCTACATCAATAGGAACCAAACCATAGAGATAGAACTTGGAACTACTTTATTGTGTCAAGGTTCAAAGAGCTGGCACAAACCGTGTTTGATTTACAGTTCCAAATACAAGTATCCATATAGGAGAAAACAGAGTGAAACCTAAAAATTAAAACTGTTACTTCCCAACGAACGGTATAACCTAGTAGAACAAAATTTGGTTAGCAAAGTGGGATTGCGGTACTGATAATTACCTGAAAGTGTCATCAAGATTGGGTGAAAAAATGTGTGCTGAGATTTCAGGAAACTCGTAGTTTTTTGGAAGCTTGGCAAACCCTTTCCATGAAAGTGATTTGGGCCAGTCTCTGATTAGGGCTACATCAATAGGATAAAAATCGTAGAGATAGAACTTGGAACTACTTTATAGTGTCAAGTTTCAAAGAGCTAGCACAAACCGTGCGTGATTTAGAGTTTCAAGTACATGTATCCATATAGGAGAAAACAGAGTGAAACCCAAAAATTAAAACTGTTACTGCCAACAAACTGTTTAACCTAGATGAACGAAATTTGGTGAGCTAAGTGGGATTGGCGTACTGAACATTACCTGATAGTGTCATCAAGATTGGGTGAAAAAATGTGTGCTGAGATTTCAGGAAACTGGTAGTTTTTTGGAAGCTTGGCAACTCCTTTCCATGAGAGTGATTTGAGCCGGTCTCTCCCTAGGGCTACATCAATAGGAAACAAACCATAGAGATTGAACTTGGAACTACTTTATTGTGTCATGCTTCAAAGAGCTAACACAAACCGTCTTTGATTTAGAGTTCCAACTACATGTATCCATATAGGAGAAAACAGAGTGAAACCTAAAAATTAAAACTGTTACTGCCAACGAACAGTTTAAATTTGAAGAAGGAAATTTGGTGAGCCAAGTGGGATTGGTGTACTGATCATTACCTGAAAGTGTCATCAAGACTGGGTGAAAAAATGTGTGCTGAAATTTCAGGAAACTCCTAGTTTTTTGGAATCTTGGCAACCCCATTCCATGAAAGTGATTTGCGCCAGTCTCTGCTTAGGGCTACATCAATAGGAACCAAACCATAGAGATAGAACATGGAACTACTTTATTGTGTCAACTTTCAAAGAGCTAGCACAAACCGTGTTTGATTTAGAGTTCCAACTACATGTATCCATATAGGAGAAAACAGAGTGAAACCTAAAAATAAAACTGTTACTTCCAACGAACGGTTTAACCTAGAAGACCGAAATTCGGTGAGCCAAGTGGGATTGGGGTACTGATCATTACCTGAAAGTGTTATCAAGATTGGGTGAAAAAATGTGTGCTGAGATTTTAGGAAACTCGTAGTTTTTTGGAAGCTTGGCACCCCCTTTCCATGAGAGTGATTTGAGCCTGTCTCTGCTTAGGGCTACAACAAGAGGAAACAAACCATAGAGATAGAACTTGGAACTACTTTATTGTGTCAAGTTTCAAAGAGCTAGCACACACCGTGTTTGATTTAGAATTTCAACCTCGTGTAGCCATATAGGAGAAAACAGAGTGAAACCTACAAATTAAAACTGTTACTGCCAACGAACGGTTTAACCTAGAAGAACAAAATTTGGTGAGCCAAGTGGGATTGGGGTACTGATCATTACCTGAAAGCGTCATCAATATTGGGTGAAAAAATGTGTGCTGAAATTTCAGGAAACTCGTAGTTTTTTGGAAGCTTGGAAACCCCTTTCCTTGAAAGTGATTTGCGCCAGTCTCTGCTTAGGGCTACATCAATAGGAAACAAACCACAGAGACAGAACTTGGAACTACTTTATTGAGTCAAGTTTCAAAGAGCTAGCACAAAGCGTGTTTGATTTAGAGTTCCAACTACATGTATCCATATAGGAGAAAACAGAGTGAAACCTAAAAATTAAAACTGTTACTGCCAACGAACGGTTAAACCTAGAAGAACGAAATTTGGTGAGCCAACTGGGATTGGGGTACTGATCATTACCTGAAAGTGTCATCAAGATTGGGTGAAAAAATGTGTGCTGAAATTTCAGGAAACTCGTAGTTTTTTGGAAGCTTGGCAACCCCTTTCCATGAAAGTGATTTGCGCCAGTCTCTGCTTAGGGCTACATCAATAGAAAACAAACCACAGAGATAGAACTTGGAACTACTTTATTGTGTCAATTTTGAAAGAGCTAGCACAAACCGTGTTTGATTTAGAGTTCCAACTACATGTATCCATATTGGAGAAAACAGAGTGAAACCTAAAAATTAAAACCGTTACAGCCAACGAACGGTTTAACCTAGAAGAAGGATATTTGGTGATCCAAGTGGGATTGGGGTACTGATCATTACTTGAAAGTGTCATCAAGATTGGGTGAAAAAATGTGTGCTGAGATTTCAGGAAACTCGTAGTTTTTTGGAAGCTTGGCTACCCCTTTCCATGAAAGTGTTTTACGCCGGTCTCTGCTTAGGGCTACATCAATAGGAAACAAATCGTAGAGATAGAACGTGGAACTACGTTATTGTGTCAAGTTTCAAAGTGTTAGCACAAACCGTGTTTGATTTAGAGTTCCAACTACATGTATCCATATATGAGAAAACAGAGTGAAACCTAAAAATTAAAACTGTTACTGCCAACGAACGGTTTAACCTAGAAGAAGGAAATTTGGTGAGCCAAGTGGGACTGGGGTACTGATCATTACCTGAAATTTTCATCAAGATTGGGTGAAAAAATGTGTGCTGAGATTTCAGGAAACTCGTAGTTTTTTGGAAGCTTGGCAACCCCTTTCCATGAAAGTGATTTTCGCTGGTCTCTGCTTAGGGCTACATCAATAGGAAACAAAACACAGAGATAGAACTTTGAACTACTTTATTGTGTCAAGTTTCAATGAGCTAGCACAAACCGTGTTTGATTTAGAGTTCCAAGTACATGTATCCATACAGGAGAAAACAGAGTGAAACGTAAAAATTAAAACTGTTACTGCCAACAAACGGTATAACCTAGATGAACAAAATTTGGTGAGCCAAGTGGGATTGGCGTACTGATCATTACCTGAAAGCGTCATCAAGATTGGGTGAAAAAATGTGTGCTGAGATTTCAGGAAACTCGTAGTTTTTTGGAAGGTTGGCAATCCCTTTCCATGAAAGTGATTAGCGCTGGTCTCTCCTTAGGGCTACAGTAATTTGAAACAAACCATAGAGATTGAACTTGGAACTACTTTATTGTGTCAAGTTTCAAAGAGCTAGCACAAACCGTGTTTGAATTAGAGTTCCAAATACGTGTACCATATAGGAGAAAACAGAGTGAAACCTAAAAATTAAAACTGTTACTGCCAACGAACGGTTTAACCTAGAAGAACGAATTTTGGTGAATCAAGTGGAATTGGGGAACTGATCATTACCTGAAAGCGTCATCAAGATTGGGTGAAAAAATGTGTGCTGAAATATCAGGAAACGCCTAGTTTTTTGAAAGCTTGGAAACCCCATTCCATGAAAGTGATTTGCGCCAGTCTCTGCTTAGGGCTACATCAATAGGAACCAAACCATAGAGATAGAACTTGGAACTACTTTATTGTGTCAAGGTTCAAAGAGCTGGCACAAACCGTGTTTGATTTACAGTTCCAAATACAAGTATCCATATAGGAGAAAACATAGTGAAACCTAAAAATTAAAACTGTTACTGCCAACGAACGGTTTAACCTAGAAGAACAAAATTTGGTGAGCAAAGTGGGATTGCGGTACTGATCATTACCTGAAAGTGTCATCAAGATTGGGTGAAAAAATGTGTGCTGAGATTTCAGGAAATTCGTAGTTTTTTGGAAGCTTGGCAAACCCTTTCCATGAAAGTGATTTGGGCCAGTCTCTGATTAGGGCTACATCAATAGGATAAAAATCGTAGAGATAGAACTTGGAACTACTTTATAGTGTCAAGTTTCAAAGAGCTAGCACAAACCGTGCGTGATTTAGAGTTTCAAGTACATGTATCCATATAGGAGAAAACAGAGTGAAACCTAAAAATTAAAACTGTTACTGCCAACGAACGGTTTTACCTAGATGAACGAAATTTGGTGAGCCAAGTGGGATTGTCGTACTGATCATTACCTGAAAGCGTCATCAAGATTGGGTGAAAATATGTGTGCTGAGATTTCAGGAAACTCGTAGTTTTTTGGAAGCTTGGCAACCCCTTTCAATGAAAGTGATTTGAGCCTGTCTCTGCTTAGGGATACATCAATAGGAAACAAACCATAGAGATAGAACTTGGAACTACTTTATTGTGTCAAGTTTCAATGAGCTAGCCCAAACCGTGTTTGATATAGAGTTCCAACTACATGTACCCATATTGGAGAAAACAGAGTGAAACCTAAAAATTAAAACCGTTACAGCCAATGAACGGTTTAACCAAGAAGAAGGAAATTTGGTGATCCAAGTGGGATTGGGGTACAGATAATTATCTGAAAGTGTCATCAAGATTGGTGAAGAAATGTGTGCTGAGATTTCAGGAAACTCGTAGTTTTTTGAAAGCTTGGCACCCCCTTTCCATGAAAGTGATTTGAGCCTGTCTCTGCTTAGGGCTACATTAATAGGAAACAAACCACAGAGATAGAACTTGGAACTACTTTATTGTGTCAAGTTTCAATGAGCTAGCACAAACCGTGTTTGATTTAGAGTTCCAACTACATGTATCCATATAGGAGAAAACAGAGTGAATCATAAAAATTAAAACTGTTACTGCCAACGAACGGTTTAAGCTGGAAGAACGAAATTCGGTGAGCCAAGTGGATTGGGGTACTGATCATTACCTGAAAGTGTCATCAAGATTGGGTGAAAAAATGTGTGCTGAGATTTCAGGAAATCGTAGTTTTTTGGAAGCTTGTCACCCCCTTTCCATGAAAGTGATTTGAGCCTGTCTCTGCTTAGGGCTACAACAATAGGAAACAAACCATCGAGATAGAACTTGGAACTACTTTATTGTGTCAAGTTTCAAAGAGCTAGCACAAACCGTGTTTGATTTAGAGTTCCAACTACATGTATCCATATAGGAGAAAACAGAGTGAAACCTAAAAATTAAAACTGTTACTGCCAACGAACGGTTTAACCTAGAAGAACGAAATTTGGTGAGCCACGTGGGATTGGGGTACTGATCATTACCTGAAAATGTCATCAAGATTGGGTGAAAAAATGTGTCTTTAGATTTCAGGAAACTCGTAGTTTTTTGGAAGCTTGGCAACCCCTTTTCATAAAAGTGATTTGCGCCATTCTCTGCTTAGGGATACATCAATAGGAACCAAACTGTAGAAATAGAACTTGGAACTACATTATTCTTTCAAATTTCAAAGAGCTGGCACAAACCGTGTTTGATTTACAGTTCCAAATACATGTATCCATATAGGAGAAAACAGAGTGAAACCTAAAAATTAAAACTCTTACTGCCAACAAACGGTTTAACCTAGATGAACGAAATTTGGTGAGCCAAGTGGGATTGGCGTACTGAACATTACCTGAAAGTGTCATCAAGATTGGGTGAAAAAATGTGTGCTGAGATTTCAGGAAACTCGTAGTTTTTTGGAAGCTTGGCAAACCCTTTCCATGAAAGTGATTTGGGCCAGTCTCTGATTAGGGCTACATCAATAGGATAAAAATCATAGAGATAGAACTTGGAACTACTTTATAGTGTCAAGTTTCAAAGAGCTAGCACAAACCGTGCGTGATTTAGAGTTTCAAGTACATGTATCCATATAGGAGAAAACAGAGTGAAACCTAAAAATTAAAACTGTTACTGCCAACGAACGGTTTAACCTAGAAGAACGAAATTGGGTGAATCAAGTGTGATTGGGGTACTGATCATTACCTGAAAGCGTCATCAAGATTGGGTGAAAAAATGTGTGCTGAAATATCAGGAAACGCCTAGTTTTTTGAAAGCTTGGCAACCCCATTCCATGAAAGTGATTTGCGCCAGTCTCTGCTTAGGGCTACATCAATAGGAACCAAACCATAGAGATAGAACTTGGAACTACTTTATTGTGTCAAGGTTCAAAGAGCTGGCACAAACCGTGTTTGATTTACAGTTCCAAATACAAGTATCCATATAGGAGAAAACAGAGTGAAACCTAAAAATTAAAACTGTTACTTCCCAACGAACGGTATAACCTAGTAGAACAAAATTTGGTTAGCAAAGTGGGATTGCGGTACTGATAATTACCTGAAAGTGTCATCAAGATTGGGTGAAAAAATGTGTGCTGAGATTTCAGGAAACTCGTAGTTTTTTGGAAGCTTGGCAAACCCTTTCCATGAAAGTGATTTGGGCCAGTCTCTGATTAGGGCTACATCAATAGGATAAAAATCGTAGAGATAGAACTTGGAACTACTTTATAGTGTCAAGTTTCAAAGAGCTAGCACAAACCGTGCGTGATTTAGAGTTTCAAGTACATGTATCCATATAGGAGAAAACAGAGTGAAACCCAAAAATTAAAACTGTTACTGCCAACAAACTGTTTAACCTAGATGAACGAAATTTGGTGAGCTAAGTGGGATTGGCGTACTGAACATTACCTGATAGTGTCATCAAGATTGGGTGAAAAAATGTGTGCTGAGATTTCAGGAAACTGGTAGTTTTTTGGAAGCTTGGCAACTCCTTTCCATGAGAGTGATTTGAGCCGGTCTCTCCCTAGGGCTACATCAATAGGAAACAAACCATAGAGATTGAACTTGGAACTACTTTATTGTGTCATGCTTCAAAGAGCTAACACAAACCGTCTTTGATTTAGAGTTCCAACTACATGTATCCATATAGGAGAAAACAGAGTGAAACCTAAAAATTAAAACTGTTACTGCCAACGAACGGTTTAAATTTGAAGAAGGAAATTTGGTGAGCCAAGTGGGATTGGTGTACTGATCATTACCTGAAAGTGTCATCAAGACTGGGTGAAAAAATGTGTGCTGAAATTTCAGGAAACTCCTAGTTTTTTGGAATCTTGGCAACCCCATTCCATGAAAGTGATTTGCGCCAGTCTCTGCTTAGGGCTACATCAATAGGAACCAAACCATAGAGATAGAACATGGAACTACTTTATTGTGTCAACTTTCAAAGAGCTAGCACAAACCGTGTTTGATTTAGAGTTCCAACTACATGTATCCATATAGGAGAAAACAGAGTGAAACCTAAAAATAAAACTGTTACTTCCAACGAACGGTTTAACCTAGAAGACCGAAATTCGGTGAGCCAAGTGGGATTGGGGTACTGATCATTACCTGAAAGTGTTATCAAGATTGGGTGAAAAAATGTGTGCTGAGATTTTAGGAAACTCGTAGTTTTTTGGAAGCTTGGCACCCCCTTTCCATGAGAGTGATTTGAGCCTGTCTCTGCTTAGGGCTACAACAAGAGGAAACAAACCATAGAGATAGAACTTGGAACTACTTTATTGTGTCAAGTTTCAAAGAGCTAGCACACACCGTGTTTGATTTAGAATTTCAACCTCGTGTAGCCATATAGGAGAAAACAGAGTGAAACCTACAAATTAAAACTGTTACTGCCAACGAACGGTTTAACCTAGAAGAACAAAATTTGGTGAGCCAAGTGGGATTGGGGTACTGATCATTACCTGAAAGCGTCATCAATATTGGGTGAAAAAATGTGTGCTGAAATTTCAGGAAACTCGTAGTTTTTTGGAAGCTTGGAAACCCCTTTCCTTGAAAGTGATTTGCGCCAGTCTCTGCTTAGGGCTACATCAATAGGAAACAAACCACAGAGACAGAACTTGGAACTACTTTATTGAGTCAAGTTTCAAAGAGCTAGCACAAAGCGTGTTTGATTTAGAGTTCCAACTACATGTATCCATATAGGAGAAAACAGAGTGAAACCTAAAAATTAAAACTGTTACTGCCAACGAACGGTTAAACCTAGAAGAACGAAATTTGGTGAGCCAACTGGGATTGGGGTACTGATCATTACCTGAAAGTGTCATCAAGATTGGGTGAAAAAATGTGTGCTGAAATTTCAGGAAACTCGTAGTTTTTTGGAAGCTTGGCAACCCCTTTCCATGAAAGTGATTTGCGCCAGTCTCTGCTTAGGGCTACATCAATAGAAAACAAACCACAGAGATAGAACTTGGAACTACTTTATTGTGTCAATTTTGAAAGAGCTAGCACAAACCGTGTTTGATTTAGAGTTCCAACTACATGTATCCATATTGGAGAAAACAGAGTGAAACCTAAAAATTAAAACCGTTACAGCCAACGAACGGTTTAACCTAGAAGAAGGATATTTGGTGATCCAAGTGGGATTGGGGTACTGATCATTACTTGAAAGTGTCATCAAGATTTGGTGAAAAAATGTGTGCTGAGATTTCAGGAAACTCGTAGTTTTTTGGAAGCTTGGCTACCCCTTTCCATGAAAGTGTTTTACGCCGGTCTCTGCTTAGGGCTACATCAATAGGAAACAAATCGTAGAGATAGAACGTGGAACTACGTTATTGTGTCAAGTTTCAAAGTGTTAGCACAAACCGTGTTTGATTTAGAGTTCCAACTACATGTATCCATATATGAGAAAACAGAGTGAAACCTAAAAATTAAAACTGTTACTGCCAACGAACGGTTTAACCTAGAAGAAGGAAATTTGGTGAGCCAAGTGGGACTGGGGTACTGATCATTACCTGAAATTTTCATCAAGATTGGGTGAAAAAATGTGTGCTGAGATTTCAGGAAACTCGTAGTTTTTTGGAAGCTTGGCAACCCCTTTCCATGAAAGTGATTTTCGCTGGTCTCTGCTTAGGGCTACATCAATAGGAAACAAAACACAGAGATAGAACTTTGAACTACTTTATTGTGTCAAGTTTCAATGAGCTAGCACAAACCGTGTTTGATTTAGAGTTCCAAGTACATGTATCCATACAGGAGAAAACAGAGTGAAACGTAAAAATTAAAACTGTTACTGCCAACAAACGGTATAACCTAGATGAACAAAATTTGGTGAGCCAAGTGGGATTGGCGTACTGATCATTACCTGAAAGCGTCATCAAGATTGGGTGAAAAAATGTGTGCTGAGATTTCAGGAAACTCGTAGTTTTTTGGAAGGTTGGCAATCCCTTTCCATGAAAGTGATTAGCGCTGGTCTCTCCTTAGGGCTACAGTAATTTGAAACAAACCATAGAGATTGAACTTGGAACTACTTTATTGTGTCAAGTTTCAAAGAGCTAGCACAAACCGTGTTTGAATTAGAGTTCCAAATACGTGTACCATATAGGAGAAAACAGAGTGAAACCTAAAAATTAAAACTGTTACTGCCAACGAACGGTTTAACCTAGAAGAACGAATTTTGGTGAATCAAGTGGAATTGGGGTACTGATCATTACCTGAAAGCGTCATCAAGATTGGGTGAAAAAATGTGTGCTGAAATATCAGGAAACGCCTAGTTTTTTGAAAGCTTGGCAACCCCATTCCATGAAAGTGATTTGCGCCAGTCTCTGCTTAGGGCTACATCAATAGGAACCAAACCATAGAGATAGAACTTGGAACTACTTTATTGTGTCAAGGTTCAAAGAGCTGGCACAAACCGTGTTTGATTTACAGTTCCAAATACAAGTATCCATATAGGAGAAAACATAGTGAAACCTAAAAATTAAAACTGTTACTGCCAACGAACGGTTTAACCTAGAAGAACAAAATTTGGTGAGCAAAGTGGGATTGCGGTACTGATCATTACCTGAAAGTGTCATCAAGATTGGGTGAAAAAATGTGTGCTGAGATTTCAGGAAATTCGTAGTTTTTTGGAAGCTTGGCAAACCATTTCCATGAAAGTGATTTGGGCCAGTCTCTGATTAGGGCTACATCAATAGGATAAAAATCGTAGAGATAGAACTTGGAACTACTTTATAGTGTCAAGTTTCAAAGAGCTAGCACAAACCGTGCGTGATTTAGAGTTTCAAGTACATGTATCCATATAGGAGAAAACAGAGTGAAACCTAAAAATTAAAACTGTTACTGCCAACGAACGGTTTTACCTAGATGAACGAAATTTGGTGAGCCAAGTGGGATTGTCGTACTGATCATTACCTGAAAGCGTCATCAAGATTGGGTGAAAATATGTGTGCTGAGATTTCAGGAAACTCGTAGTTTTTTGGAAGCTTGGCAACCCCTTTCAATGAAAGTGATTTGAGCCTGTCTCTGCTTAGGGATACATCAATAGGAAACAAACCATAGAGATAGAACTTGGAACTACTTTATTGTGTCAAGTTTCAATGAGCTAGCCCAAACCGTGTTTGATATAGAGTTCCAACTACATGTACCCATATTGGAGAAAACAGAGTGAAACCTAAAAATTAAAACCGTTACAGCCAATGAACGGTTTAACCAAGAAGAAGGAAATTTGGTGATCCAAGTGGGATTGGGGTACAGATAATTATCTGAAAGTGTCATCAAGATTGGTGAAGAAATGTGTGCTGAGATTTCAGGAAACTCGTAGTTTTTTGAAAGCTTGGCACCCCCTTTCCATGAAAGTGATTTGAGCCTGTCTCTGCTTAGGGCTACATTAATAGGAAACAAACCACAGAGATAGAACTTGGAACTACTTTATTGTGTCAAGTTTCAATGAGCTAGCACAAACCGTGTTTGATTTAGAGTTCCAACTACATGTATCCATAGAGGAGAAAACAGAGTGAATCATAAAAATTAAAACTGTTACTGCCAACGAACGGTTTAAGCTGGAAGAACGAAATTCGGTGAGCCAAGTGGATTGGGGTACTGATCATTACCTGAAAGTGTCATCAAGATTGGGTGAAAAAATGTGTGCTGAGATTTCAGGAAATCGTAGTTTTTTGGAAGCTTGTCACCCCCTTTCCATGAAAGTGATTTGAGCCTGTCTCTGCTTAGGGCTACAACAATAGGAAACAAACCATCGAGATAGAACTTGGAACTACTTTATTGTGTCAAGTTTCAAAGAGCTACCACAAACCGTGTTTGATTTAGAGTTCCAACTACATGTATCCATATAGGAGAAAACAGAGTGAAACCTAAAAATTAAAACTGTTACTGCCAACGAACGGTTTAACCTAGAAGAACGAAATTTGGTGAGCCACGTGGGATTGGGGTACTGATCATTACCTGAAAATGTCATCAAGATTGGGTGAAAAAATGTGTCTTTAGATTTCAGGAAACTCGTAGTTTTTTGGAAGCTTGGCAACCCCTTTTCATAAAAGTGATTTGCGCCATTCTCTGCTTAGGGATACATCAATAGGAACCAAACTGTAGAGATAGAACTTGGAACTACATTATTCTTTCAAATTTCAAAGAGCTGGCACAAACCGTGTTTGATTTACAGTTCCAAATACATGTATCCATATAGGAGAAAACAGAGTGAAACCTAAAAATTAAAACTCTTACTGCCAACAAACGGTTTAACCTAGATGAACGAAATTTGGTGAGCCAAGTGGGATTGGCGTACTGAACATTACCTGAAAGTGTCATCAAGATTGGGTGAAAAAATGTGTGCTGAGATTTCAGGAAACTCGTAGTTTTTGGAAGCTTGGCAACCCCTTTCCATGAAAGTTAATTGAGCCGGTCTCTCCCTAGGGCTACATCAATAGGAAACAAACCATAGAGATTGAACTTGGAACTACTTTTTTGTGTCATGCTTCAAAGAGCTAACACAAACCGTCTTTGATTTAGAGTTCCAACTACATGTATCCATATAGGAGAAAACAGAGTGAAACCTAAAAATTAAAACTGTTACTGCCAACGAACGGTTTAAACTAGAAGAAGGAAATTTGGTGAGCCAAGTGGGATTGGGGTACTGATCATTTCCTGAAAGTGTCATCAAGATTGGGTGAAAAAATGTGTGCTGAAATTTCAGGAAACGCCTAGTTTTTTGGAAGCTTGGCAACCCCATTCCATGAAAGTGATTTGCGCCAGTCTCTGCTTAGGGCTACATCAATAGGAACCAAACCATAGAGAAAGAACTTGGAACTACTTTATTGTGTCAAGTTTTAAAGAGCTAGCACAAACCGTGTTTGATTTAGAGTTCCAAACACATGTATCCATATAGGAGAAAACAGAGTGAAACCTAAATATTAAAACTGTTACTGCCAACGAACGGTTTAACCTAGATGAACGAAATTTGGTGAGCCAAGTGGGACTGGGGTACTGATCATTACCTGAAAGTTTCATCAAGATTGGGTGAAAAAATGTGTGCTGAGATTTCAGGAAACTCGTAGTTTTTTGGAAGCTTGGCAACCCCTTTCCATGAAAGTGATTTTCGCTGGTCTCTGCTTAGGGCTACATCAATAGGAAACAAAACACAGAGATAGAACTTTGAACTACTTTATTGTGTCAAGTTTCAATGAGCTAGCACAAACCGTGTTTGATTTAGAGTTCCAAGTACATGTATCCATACAGGAGAAAACAGAGTGAAACGTAAAAATTAAAACTGTTACTGCCAACAAACGGTATAACCTAGATGAACAAAATTTGGTGAGCCAAGTGGGATTGGCGTACTGATCATTACCTGAAAGCGTCATCAAGATTGGGTGAAAAAATGTGTGCTGAGATTTCAGGAAACTCGTAGTTTTTTGGAAGGTTGGCAATCCCTTTCCATGAAAGTGATTAGCGCTGGTCTCTCCTTAGGGCTACAGTAATTTGAAACAAACCATAGAGATTGAACTTGGAACTACTTTATTGTGTCAAGTTTCAAAGAGCTAGCACAAACCGTGTTTGAATTAGAGTTCCAAATACGTGTACCATATAGGAGAAAACAGAGTGAAACCTAAAAATTAAAACTGTTACTGCCAACGAACGGTTTAACCTAGAAGAACGAATTTTGGTGAATCAAGTGGAATTGGGGTACTGATCATTACCTGAAAGCGTCATCAAGATTGGGTGAAAAAATGTGTGCTGAAATATCAGGAAACGCCTAGTTTTTTGAAAGCTTGGCAACCCCATTCCATGAAAGTGATTTGTGCCAGTCTCTGCTTAGGGCTACATCAATAGGAACCAAACCATAGAGATAGAACTTGGAACTACTTTATTGTGTCAAGGTTCAAAGAGCTGGCACAAACCGTGTTTGATTTACAGTTCCAAATACAAGTATCCATATAGGAGAAAACATAGTGAAACCTAAAAATTAAAACTGTTACTGCCAACGAACGGTTTAACCTAGAAGAACAAAATTTGGTGAGCAAAGTGGGATTGCGGTACTGATCATTACCTGAAAGTGTCATCAAGATTGGGTGAAAAAATGTGTGCTGAGATTTCAGGAAACTCGTAGTTTTTTGGAAGCTTGGCAAACCCTTTCCATGAAAGTGATTTGGGCCAGTCTCTGATTAGGGCTACATCAATAGGATAAAAATCGTAGAGATAGAACTTGGAACTACTTTATAGTGTCAAGTTTCAAAGAGCTAGCACAAACCGTGCGTGATTTAGAGTTTCAAGTACATGTATCCATATAGGAGAAAACAGAGTGAAACCTAAAAATTAAAACTGTTACTGCCAACGAACGGTTTTACCTAGATGAACGTAATTTGGTGAGCCAAGTGGGATTGTCGTACTGATCATTACCTGAAAGCGTCATCAAGATTGGGTGAAAATATGTGTGCTGAGATTTCAGGAAACTCGTAGTTTTTTGGAAGCTTGGCAACCCCTTTCAATGAAAGTGATTTGAGCCTGTCTCTGCTTAGGGATACATCAATAGGAAACAAACCATAGAGATAGAACTTGGAACTACTTTATTGTGTCAAGTTTCAATGAGCTAGCCCAAACCGTGTTTGATATAGAGTTCCAACTACATGTACCCATATTGGAGAAAACAGAGTGAAACCTAAAAATTAAAACCGTTAGAGCCAATGAACGGTTTAACCAAGAAGAAGGAAATTTGGTGATCCAAGTGGGATTGGGGTACAGATAATTATCTGAAAGTGTCATCAAGATTGGTGAAGAAATGTGTGCTGAGATTTCAGGAAACTCGTAGTTTTTTGGAAGCTTGGCACCCCCTTTCCATGAAAGTGATTTGAGCCTGTCTCTGCTTAGGGCTACATTAATAGGAAACAAACCACAGAGATAGAACTTGGAACTACTTTATTGTGTCAAGTTTCAATGAGCTAGCACAAACCGTGTTTGATTTAGAGTTCCAACTACATGTATCCATATAGGAGAAAACAGAGTGAATCATAAAAATTAAAACTGTTACTGCCAACGAACGGTTTAAGCTGGAAGAACGAAATTCGGTGAGCCAAGTGGATTGGGGTACTGATCATTACCTGAAAGTGTCATCAAGATTGGGTGAAAAAATGTGTGCTGAGATTTCAGGAAATCGTAGTTTTTTGGAAGCTTGTCACCCCCTTTCCATGAAAGTGATTTGAGCCTGTCTCTGCTTAGGGCTACAACAATAGGAAACAAACCATCGAGATAGAACTTGGAACTACTTTATTGTGTCAAGTTTCAAAGAGCTAGCACAAACCGTGTTTGATTTAGAGTTCCAACTACATGTATCCATATAGGAGAAAACAGAGTGAAACCTAAAAATTAAAACTGTTACTGCCAACGAACGGTTTAACCTAGAAGAACGAAATTTGGTGAGCCACGTGGGATTGGGGTACTGATCATTACCTGAAAATGTCATCAAGATTGGGTGAAAAAATGTGTCTTTAGATTTCAGGAAACTCGTAGTTTTTTGGAAGCTTGGCAACCCCTTTTCATAAAAGTGATTTGCGCCATTCTCTGCTTAGGGATACATCAATAGGAACCAAACTGTAGAGATAGAACTTGGAACTACATTATTCTTTCAAATTTCAAAGAGCTGGCACAAACCGTGTTTGATTTACAGTTCCAAATACATGTATCCATATAGGAGAAAACAGAGTGAAACCTAAAAATTAAAACTCTTACTGCCAACAAACGGTTTAACCTAGATGAACGAAATTTGGTGAGCTAAGTGGGATTGGCGTACTGAACATTACCTGAAAGTGTCATCAAGATTGGGTGAAAAAATGTGTGCTGAGATTTCAGGAAACTCGTAGTTTTTGGAAGCTTGGCAACCCCTTTCCATGAAAGTTAATTGAGCCGGTCTCTCCCTAGGGCTACATCAATAGGAAACAAAGCATAGAGATTGAACTTGGAACTACTTTTTTGTGTCATGCTTCAAAGAGCTAACACAAACCGTCTTTGATTTAGAGTTCCAACTACATGTATCCATATAGGAGAAAACAGAGTGAAACCTAAAAATTAAAACTGTTACTGCCAACGAACGGTTTAAACTAGAAGAAGGAAATTTGGTGAGCCAAGTGGGATTGGGGTACTGATCATTTCCTGAAAGTGTCATCAAGATTGGGTGAAAAAATGTGTGCTGAAATTTCAGGAAACGCCTAGTTTTTTGGAAGCTTGGCAACCCCATTCCATGAAAGTGATTTGCGCCAGTCTCTGCTTAGGGCTACATCAATAGGAACCAAACCATAGAGAAAGAACTTGGAACTACTTTATTGTGTCAAGTTTTAAAGAGCTAGCACAAACCGTGTTTGATTTAGAGTTCCAAACACATGTATCCATATAGGAGAAAACAGAGTGAAACCTAAATATTAAA
Organism: Spermophilus citellus; assembly: GCF_964194105.1. Classification (NCBI taxonomy): domain Eukaryota; kingdom Metazoa; phylum Chordata; class Mammalia; order Rodentia; family Sciuridae; genus Spermophilus; species Spermophilus citellus. Next base: position 16,582,373 of record NC_138192.1, on the reverse strand, counting down.
ACTGTTACTGCCAACGAACGGTTTAACCTAGATGAACGAAATTTGGTGAGCCAAGTGGGACTGGGGTACTGATCATTACCTGAAAGTTTCATCAAGATTGGGTGAAAAAATGTGTGCTGAGATTTCAGGAAACTCGTAGTTTTTTGGAAGCTTGGCAACCCCTTTCCATGAAAGTGATTTTCGCTGGTCTCTGCTTAGGGCTACATCAATAGGAAACAAAACACTGAGATAGAACTTTGAACTACTTTATTGTGTCAAGATTGAATGAGCTAGCACAAACCGTGTTTGATTTAGAGTTCCAAGTACATGTATCCATACAGGAGAAAACAGAGTGAAACGTAAAAATTAAAACTGTTACTGCCAACAAACGGTATAACCTAGATGAACAAAATTTGGTGAGCCAAGTGGGATTGGCGTACTGATCATTACCTGAAAGCGTCATCAAGATTGGGTGAAAAAATGTGTGCTGAGATTTCAGGAAACTCGTAGTTTTTTGGAAGGTTGGCAATCCCTTTCCATGTAAGTGATTTGCGCCGGTCTCTCCTTAGGGCTACATTAATTTGAAACAAACCATAGAGATTAAACTTGGAACTACTTTATTGTGTCAAGTATCAAAGAGCTAGCACAAACCGTGTTTGATTTAGAGTTCCAACTACATGTATCCATATAGGAGAAAACAGAGTGAAACCTAAAAATTAAAACTGTTACTGCCAAGAAACGGTTTAAACTAGAAGAAGGAAATTTGGTGAGCCAAGTGGGATTGGGGTACTGATCATTACCTGAAAGTGTCATCAAGATTGGGTGAAAAAATGTGTGCTGAGATTTCAGGAAACTCGTAGTTTTTTGGAAGCTTGGCAACCCCTTTCCTTGAAAGTGATTTGCGCCAGTCTCTGCTTTGGGCTACATCAATAGGAAACAAACCATAGAGATAGAACTTGGAACTACTTTATTGTGTCAAGTTTGAAAGAGCTAGCACAAACCGTGTTTGATTTAGAGTTCCAAATACGTGTACCATATAGGAGAAAACAGAGTGAAACCTAAAAATTAAAACTGTTACTGCCAACGAACGGTTTAACCTAGAAGAACGAAATTTGGTGAATCAAGTGGGATTGGGGTACTGATCATTACCTGAAAGCGTCATCAAGATTGGGTGAAAAAATGTGTGCTGAAATATCAGGAAACGCCTAGTTTTTTGAAAGCTTGGCAACCCCATTCCATGAAAGTGATTTGCGCCAGTCTCTGCTTAGGGCTACATCAATAGGAACCAAACCATAGAGATAGAACTTGGAACTACTTTATTGTGTCAAGGTTCAAAGAGCTGGCACAAACCGTGTTTGATTTACAGTTCCAAATACAAGTATCCATATAGGAGAAAACAGAGTGAAACCTAAAAATTAAAACTGTTACTGCCAACGAACGGTTTAACCTAGAAGAACAAAATTTGGTGAGCAAAGTGGGATTGTGGTACTGATCATTACCTGAAAGTGTCATCAAGATTGGGTGAAAAAATGTGTGCTGAGATTTCAGGAAACTCGTAGTTTTTTGGAAGCTTGGCAAACCCTTTCCATGAAAGTGATTTGGGCCATTCTCTGATTAGGGCTACATCAATAGGATAAAAATCGTAGAGATAGAACTTGGAACTACTTTATAGTGTCAAGTTTCAAAGAGCTAGCACAAACCGTGCGTGATTTAGAGTTTCAAGTACATGTATCCATATAGGAGAAAACAGAGTGAAACCTAAAAATTAAAACTGTTACTGCCAACGAACGGTTTTACCTAGATGAACGAAATTTGGTGAGCCAAGTGGGATTGTCATACTCATCATTACCTGAAAGCGTCATCAAGATTGGGTGAAAAAATGTGTGCTGAGATTTCAGGAAACTCGTAGTTTTTTGGAAGCTTGGCAACCCCTTTCAATGAAAGTGATTTGAGCCTGTCTCTGCTTAGGGATACATCAATAGGAAACAAACCATAGAGATAGAACTTGGAACTACTTTATTGTGTCAAGTTTCAATGAGCTAGCCCAAACCGTGTTTGATATAGAGTTCCAACTACATGTACCCATATTGGAGAAAACAGAGTGAAACCTAAAAATTAAAACCGTTACAGCCAATGAATGGTTTAACCAAGAAGAAGGAAATTTGGTGATCCAAGTGGGATTGGGGTACAGATAATTATCTGAAAGTGTCATCAAGATTGGTGAAGAAATGTGTGCTGAGATTTCAGGAAACTCGTAGTTTTTTGGAAGCTTGGCACCCCCTTTCCATTAAAGTGATTTGAGCCTGTCTCTGCTTAGGGATATATCAATAGGAAACAAACCATAGAGATTGAACTTGGAACTACTTTATTGTGTCATGCTTCAAAGAGCTAACAAAAACCGTCTTTGATTTAGAGTTCCAACTACATGTATCCATATAGGAGAAAACAGAGTGAAACCTAAATATTAAAACTGTTACTGCCAACGAACGGTTTAACCTAGATGAACGAAATTTGGTGAGCCAAGTAGGATTGGTGTACTGATCATTACGTGAAAGCGTCATCAAGATTGGTTGAAAAAATGTGTGCTGAGATTTCAGGAAACTCGTAGTTTTTTGGAAGCTTGGCACCCCCTTTCCATTAAAGTGATTTGAGCCTGTCTCTGCTTAGGGCTACATCAATAGGAAACAAACCATAGAGACAGAACTTGGAACTACTTTATTGTGTCAAGTTTCAAAGAGCTAGCACAAACCGTGTTTGATTTAGAGTTCCAACTTCGTGTAGCCATATAGGAGAAGACAGAGTGAAACCTAAAAATTAAAACTGTTACTGCCAACGAACGGTTTAACCTGGAAGAACGAAATTTGGTGAGCCAAGTGGGATTGGGGTACTGATCATTACCTGAAAGCGTCATCAAGATTGGGTGAAAAAATGTGTGCATAGATTTCAGGAAACTCGTAGTTTTTTGGAAGCTTGGCAACCCCTTTCCATGAAAGTGATTTGCGCCCGTCTCTGCTTAGGGCTATATCAATAGGAAACAAATCGTAGAGATAGAACTTGGAACTACTTTATTGTGTCAAGTTTCAAAGAGCTAGCACAAACCGTGTTTGATTCAGAGTTCCAACTACATGTATCCATATAGGAGAAAACAGAGTGAAACCTAAAAATTAAAACTGTTACTGAAAACGAACGGTTTAACCTAGAAGAATGAAATTTGGTGAGCCACGTGGGATTGGGGTACTGATCATTACTAAAAGTGTCATCAAGATTGGGTGAAAAAATGTGTGCTGAGATTTCACGAAAATCGTAGTTTTTTGGAAGCTTGGCAACCCCTTTCCATGCAAGTGATTTGCCCCGCTCTCTGCTTAGGGCTACATCAATAGGAAACAAACCATAGAGACAGAACTTGGAATTACTTTATTGTGTCAAGTTTTAAAGAGCTAGCACAAACCGTGTTTGGTTTAGAGTTCCAACTACATGTATCCATATAGGAGAAAACAGAGTGAAACCTAAAAATTTAAACTGTTACTGCCAACAAACGGTTTAACCTAGAAGAACGAAATTTGGTGAGCCAAGTGGGATTGGGGTACTGATCATTACCTGAAAGTGTCATCAAGATTGGGTGAAAAAATGTTTGCTGAGATTTCAGTAAACTCGTAGTTTTTTGGAGGCTTGGCAACCCCTTTCCAGGTAAGTGATTTGCGCTGGTCTCTGCTTAGGGCTACATCAATAGGAAACAAACCATAGAGATAGAACTTGGAACTACTTTATTGTGTCAAGTGTCAAAGAGCTAGCACAAACCGTGTTTGATTTAGAGTTCCAACTACATGTATCCATATAGGAGAAAACAGGGTGAAACCTAAAAATTAAAACTGTTACTGCCAACGAACGGTTTAACCTAGAAGAACGAAATTTTGTGAGCCAAGTGGGATTGGGGTACTGATCATTACCTGAAAGTGTCATCAAGATTGGGTGAAAAAATGTGTGCTGAGATATCAGAAACTCGTAGTTTTTTGGAAGCTTGGCAACCCCTTTCCATGAAAGTGATTTGCGCCGGAATCTGCTTAGGCCTACATCAATAGGAAACAAACCATAGAGATAGAACTTGGAACTACTTTATTGTGTCAAGTTTCAAAGAGCTAGCACAAACCGTGTTTCATTTAGAGTTCCAACTACATGTATCCATATAGGAGAAAACAGAGTGAAACCTAAAAACTAAAACTGTTACTGCCACCCAACGGTTTAACCTAGAAGAACGAAATTTGGTGAGCCAAGTGGGATTGGGGTACTGATCATTACCTGAAAGTGTCATCAAGATTGGGTGAAAAATGTGTGCTGAGATTTCACGAAACTCGTATTTTTTGGAAGCTTGGCAACCCCTTTCCATGTAAGTGATTTGCGCAGGTCTCTGCTTAGGGCTACATCAATAGGAAACAAACCATAGAGATAGAACTTGGAACTACTTTATTGTGTCAAGTTTCAAAGAGCTAGCACAAACCGTGTTTGATTTAGAGTTCCAACTACATGTATCCATATAGGAGAAAACAGAGTGAAACCTAAAAATTAAAACTGTTACTTCCAACGAACGGTTTAACCTAGAAGAACGAAATTTGGTGAGCCAAGTGGGATTGGGGTACTGATCTTTACCTGAAAGTGTCATCAAGATTGGGTGAAAAAATGTGTGCTGAGATTTCAGGAAACTCGTTGTTTTTTGGAAGCTTGGCAACCCCTTTCCATGAAAGTGATTTGCGCCGGAATCTGCTTAGGCCTACATCAATAGGAAACAAACCATAGAGATAGAACTTGGAACTACTTTATTGTGTCAAGTTTCAAAGAGCTAGCACAAACCGTGTTTGATTTAGAGTTCCAACTACATGTATCCATATAGGAGAAAACAGAGTGAAACCTAAAAATTAAAACTGTTACTGCAAACAAATGGTTTAACCTAGAAGAACGAAATTTGGTCAGCCAAGTGGGATTGGGGTACTGATCATTACCTGAAAGTGTCATCAAGTTTGGGTGAAAAAATGTTTGCTGAGATTTCAGGAAACTCGTAGTTTTTTGGAAGCTTGGCAACCCCTTTCCTTGAAAGTGATTTGCGCCGGAATCTGCTTAGGCCTACATCAATAGGAAACAAACCATAGAGATAGAACTTGGAACTAATTTATTGTGTCAAGTTTCAAAGAGCTAACACAAACCTTGTTTGATTTAGAGTTCCAACTACATGTATCCATATAGGAGAAAACAGAGTGAAACCTAAAAATTAAAACTGTTACTGCCAACGAACGGTTTAAGCTAGAAGAACGAAATTTGGTGAGCCAAGTGGGATTGGGGTACTGATCATTACCTGAAAGTTTTATCAAGATTGGGTGAAAAAATGTGTGATGAGATTTCAGGAAACTCGTAGTTTTTTGGAAGCTTGGCAACCCCTTTCCATGCAAGTGATTTGCGCCGGACTCTGCTTAGGGCTACATCAATAGGAAACAAACCATAGAGATAGAACTTGGAACTACTTTATTGTGTCAAGTTTGAAAGAGCTAGCACAAACCGTGTTTGATTTAGATTTCCAACTACATGTATCCATATTGGAGAAAACAGAGTGAAACCTAAAAATTAAAACTGTTACTGCCAATGAACGGTTTAACCTGGAAGAACGAAATTTGGTGAGCCAAGTGGGATTGGGGTACTGATCATTACTAAAAGTGTCATCAAGATTGGGTGAAAAAATGTGTGCTTTGATTTCAGGAAACTCGTAGTTTTTTGGAAGCTTGGCAACCGCTTTCCATGCAAGTGATTTGCCCCGCTCTCTGCTTAGGGCTACATCAATAGGAAACAAACCATAGAGATAGAACTTGGAACTACTTTATTGTGTCAAGTGTCAAAGAGCTAGCACAAACCGTGTTTGATTTAGAGTTCCAACAACATGTATCCATATAGGAGAAAACAGGGTGAAACCTAAAAATTAAAACTGTTACTGCCAACGAACGGTTTAACCTAGAAGAACGAAATTTGGTGAGCCAAGTGGGATTGCGTTATTGATCATTACCTGAAAGTGTCATAAAGATTGGGTGAAAAAATGTGTGCTGAGATCAGGAAACTCATAGTTTTTTGGAAGCTTGGAAAACCCTTTCCATGCAAGTGATTTGCCCCGCTCTCTGCTTAGGGCTACATCAATAGGAAACAACCCATAGAGATAGAACATGGAACTACTGTATTGTGTCAAGTTTCAAAGAGCTAGCACAAACCGTGTTTGATTTAGAGTTCCAACTACATGTATCCATATAGGAGAAAACAAAGTGAAACCTAAAAATTAAAACTGTTACTGCCACCCAACGGTTTAACCTAGAAGAACGAAATTTGGTGAGCCAAGTGGGATTTCTGTACTGATCATTACCTGCAAGTGTCATCAAGATTGGGTGAAAAATGTGTGCTGAGATTTCACGAAACTCGTAGTTTTTTGGAAGCTTGGCAACCCCTTTCCATGTAAGTGATTTGCGCCGGTCTCTCCTTAGGGCTACATCAATAGGAAACAAACCATAGTGATAGAACATGGAACTACTTTTTTGTATCAAGTTTCAAAGAGCTAGCACAAACCGTGTTTGATTTAGAGTTCCAACTACATGTATCCATATTGGAGAAAACAGAGTGAAAGATAATAATTAAAACTGTTACTGCCAACGAACGGTTTAAGCTAGAAGAACGAAATTTGGTGAGGCAAGTGGGATTGGGGTACTGATCATTACCTGAAAGTGTCATCAAGATTGGGTGAAAAAATATATGCTGAGATTTCAGGAAACTCGTTGTTTTTTGGAAGCTTGGCAACCCCTTTTCTTGAAAGTGATTTGCGCCGGAATCTGCTTAGGCCTACATCAGTAGGAAACAAACCATAGAGATATAACTTGGAACTACTTTATTGTGTCAAGTTTCAAAGAGGTAGCACAAACCGTGTTTGATTTAGAGTTCCAAATACATTTAGCCATATAGGAGAAAACAGCATGAAACCTAAAAATTAAAACATTTACTGACAACGAACGGTTTAACATAGAGGAACGAAATTTGGTGAGCCAAGTGGGATTTGGGTACTGATCATTACCTGAAAATGTCATCAAGATTGGGTGAAAAAATATGTGCTGAGATATCAGGAAACTCGTAATTTTTTGGAAGCTTGGCAACCCCGTTCCATGCAAGTGATTTGCCCCGCTCTCTGCTTAGGGCTACATCAATAGGAAACAAACCATAGAGATAGAACTTGGAACTACTTTATTGTGTCAAGTTTCAAAGAGCTAGCACAAACCGTGTTTGATTTAGAGTTCCAACTACATGTATCCATATCGGAGAAAACAGAGTGAAACCTAAAAATTAAAACTGTTACTGCCACCCAACGGTTTAACCTAGAAGAACGAAATTTGGTGAGCCAATTGGGATTGCTGTACTGATCATTACCTGCAAGTGTCATCCAGATTGGGTGAAAAAATGTGTGCTGAGATTTCAGGAAACTCGTAGTTTTTTGGAAGCTTGGCAACCCCTTTCCATGAAAGTGATTTGCGCCGGTCTCTGCTTAGAACTACATCAACAGGAAACAAACCATAGAGATAGAACTTGGAACTACTTTATTGTGTCAAGTTTCAAAGAGCTAGCATAAACAGTGTTTGATTTAGAGTTCCAACTACATGTATCCATATAGGAGAAAACAGAGTGAAACCTAAAAATTAAAACTGTTACTGCCAACGAACGGTTTAACCTAGAAGAACGAAATTTGGTGAGCCAAGTGGGATTGGGCTACTGATCATTACCTGAAAGTGTTCTCAAGATTGGGTGAAAAAATGTGTGCTGAGATTTTAGGAAACTCATAGTTTTTTGGAAGCTTGGCAACCCCTTTCCATGCAAGTGATTTGCCCCGCTCTCTGCTTAGGGCTACATCAATAGGAAACAAACCATAGAGATAGAACATGGAACTACTGTATTGTGTCAAGTTTCAAAGAGCTAGCACAAACCGTGTTTGATTTAGAGTTCCAACTACATGTATCCATATAGGAGAAAACAGAGTGAAACCTAAAAATTAAAACTGTTACTGCCAACGAACGGTTTAACCTAGAAGAACGAAATTTGGTGAGCCAAGTGGGATAGGGGTACTGATCATTACCTGAAAGTGTCATCAAGATTGGGTGAAAAAATGTATGCTGAGATTTCAGGAAACTCGTTGTTTTTTGGAAGCTTGGCAACCCCTTTCCTTGAAAGTGATTTGCGATGGAATCTGCTTAGGCCTACATCAATAGAGAACAAACCATAGAGTTAGAACTTGGAACTACTTTATTGTGTCAAGTTTCAAAGAGCTAGCACAAACCGTGTTTGATTTAGAGTTCCAACTACATGTATCCATATAGGAGAAAACAGAGTGAAACCTAAAAATTAAAACATTTACTGCCAACGAACGGTTTAACATAGAGGAACGAAATTTGGTGAGCCAAGTGGGATTGGGGTACTGATCATTACCTGAAAGTGTCATCAAGATTGGGTGAAAAATGTGTGCTGAGATTTCACGAAACTCGTAGTATTTTGGAAGCTTGGCAACCCCTTTCCATGTATGTGATTTGCGCAGGTCTCTGCTTAGGGCTACATCAATAGGAAACAAACCATAGAGATAGAACTTGGAACTACTTTATTGTGTCAAGTTTCAAAGAGCTAGCACAAACATTGTTTGATTTAGAATTCCAACTACATGTATTCATATAGGAGAAAACAGAGTGAAAACCAAAAATTAAAACTGTTACTGCCAACGAACGGTTTAAACTAGAAGAACGAAATTTGGTGAGCCAAGTGGGATTGGGGTACTCATCATTACCTGAAAGTGTCATCAAGATTGGGTGAAAAAATGTGTGCTGAGATATCAGAAACTCGTAGTTTTTTGGAAGCTTGGCAACCCCTTTCCATGCAAGTGATTTGCGGTGGTCTCTGCTTAGAGCTACATCAATAGGAAACAAACCATAGAGATAGAACTTTGAACTACTTTATTGTGTCAAGTTTCAAAGAGCTAGCACAAACCGTGTTTGATTTAGAGTTCCAACTACATGTATCCATATAGGAGAAAACAGAGTGAAACCTAAAAATTAAAACTGTTACTGCCAACGAACGGTTTAACATAGAAGAACGAAATTTGGTGAGCCAAGTTGGATTGGCGTACTGATCATTACCTGAAAGTGTCATCAAGATTGGTTGAAAAAATGTGTGCTGAGACTTCAGGAAACTCGTAGTTTTTTGGAAGCTTGGCAACCCCTTTCCATGCAAGTGATTTGCGCCGGTCTCTACTTAGGGCTACATCAATAGGAAACAAACCATAGAGATAGAACTTGGAACTACTTTATTGTGTCAAGTTTCAAAGAGCTAGCACAAACCGTGTTTGATTTAGAGTTCCAACTACATGTATCCATATCGGAGAAAACAGAGTGAAACCTAAAAATTAAAACTGTTACTGCCACCCAACGGTTTAACCTGGAGGAACGAAATTTGGAGAGCCAAGTGGGATTGCGGTACTGATCATTACCTGAAAGTGTCATCAAGATTGGGTGAAAAATGTGTGCTGAGATTTCACGAAAATCGTAGTTTTTTGGAAGCTTGGCAACCCCTTTCCATGAAAGTGATTTGCGCCGGTCTCTGCTTAGGGCTACATCAATAGGAAACAAACCATAGAGATAGAACTTGGAACTACTTTATTTTGTCAAGTTTCAAAGAGCTAGCACAAACCGTGTTTGATTTAGAGTTCCAACTACATGTATCCATATAGGAGAAAACAGAGTGAAACCTAAAAATTAAAACTGTTACTGCCAACGAACGGTTTAACCTAGAAGAACGAAATTTGGTGAGCCAAGTGGGATTGCAGTACTGATCATTACCTGAAAGTGTCATCAAAATTGGGTGAAAAAATCTGTGCTGAGATTTCAGGAAACTCGTAGTTTTTTGGAAGCTTGGCAACCCCTTTCCATGAAAGTGATTTGCGCCGGTCTCTACTTAGGGCTACATCAATAGGAAACAAACCATAGAGATAGAACTTGGAACTACTTTATTGTGTCAAGTTTCAAAGAGCTAGCACAAACATTGTTTGATTTAGAATTCCAACTACATGTATACATAGAGGAGAAAACAGAGTGAAAACCAAAAATTAAAACTGTTACTGCCAACGAACGGTTTAAACTAGAAGAACGAAATTTGGTGAGCCAAGTGGGATTGGGGTACTGATCATTACCTGAAAGTGTCATCAAGATTGGGTGAAAAAATGTGTGCTGAGATATCAGAAACTCGTAGTTTTTTGGAAGCTTGGCAACCCCTTTCCATGCAAGTGATTTGCGGTGGTCTCTGATTAGTGCTACTTCAATAGGAAACAAACCATAGAGATAGAACATGGAACTACTGTATTGTGTCAAGTTTCAAAGAGCTAGCACAAACCGTGTTTGATTTAGAGTTCCAACTACATGTATCCATATAGGAGAAAACAGAGTGAAACCTAAAAATTAAAACTGTTACTGCCAACGAACGGTTTAACCTAGAAGAACGAAATTTGGTGAGCCAAGTGGGATTGGGGTACTGATCATTACCTGAAAGTGTCATCAAGATTGGGTGAAAAAATGTATGCTGAGATTTCAGGAAACTCGTTGTTTTTTGGAAGCTTGGCAACCCCTTTCCTTGAAAGTGATTTGCGATGGAATCTGCTTAGGCCTACATCAATAGAGAACAAACCATAGAGTTAGAACTTGGAACTACTTTATTGTGTGAAGTTTCAAAGAGCTAGCACAAACCGTGTTTGATTTAGAGTTCCAACTACATGTATCCATATAGGAGAAAACAGAGTGAAACCTAAAAATTAAAACATTTACTGCCAACGAACGGTTTAACATAGAGGAACGAAATTTGGTGAGCCAAGTTGGATTGGGGTACTGATCATTACCTGAAAGTGTCATCAAGATTGGGTGAAAAATGTGTGCTGAGATTTCACGAAACTCGTAGTTTTTTGGAAGCTTGGCAACCCCTTTCCATGCAAGTGATTTGCGCCGGTCTCTGCTTAGGGCTACATCAATAGGAAACAAACCATAGAGATAGAACTTGGAACTACTTTATTTTGTCAAGTTTCAAAGAGTAGCACAAACCGTGTTTGATTTAGAGTTCCAACTAAATGTATCCATATAGTAGAAAACAGAGTGGAACCTAAAAATTAAAACTGTTACTGCCAACGAACGGTTTAACCTAGAACACGGAATTTGGTGAGCCAAGTGGGATTGTGGTACTGATCATTACTTGAAAGTGTCATCAAGATTGGGTGAAAAAATGTATGCTGAGATTTCAGGAAACTCATTGTTTTTTGGAAGCTTGGCAACCCCTTTCCATGAAAGTGATTTGCGCCGGAATCTGCTTAGGCCTACATCAAAAGGAAACAAACCATAGAGATAGAACTTGGAACTACTTTATTGTGTCAAGTTTCAAAGAGCTAGCACAAACCGTGTTTGATTTAGAGTTCCAACTACATGTATCCATATAGGAGAAAACAGAGTGAAACCTAAAAATTAAAACTGTTACTGCGAACCAATGGTTTAACCTAGAAGAACGAAACTTGGTGAGCCAAGTGGGATTGCGGTACTGATCATTACCTGAAAGTGCCATCAAAATTGGGTGAAAAAATCTGTGCTGAGATTTCAGGAAACTCGTAGTTTTTTGGAAGCTTGGCAACCCCTTTCCATGAAAGTGATTTGCGCCGGTCTCTGCTTAGGGCTACATCAATAGGAAACAAACAATAGAGATAGAACTTGGAACTACTTTATTGTGTCAAGTTTCAAAGAACTAGCACAAACCGTGTTTGATTTAGAGTTCCAACTACATGTATCCATATAGGAGAAAACAGAGTGAAACCTAAAAATTAAAACTGTTACTGCCAACAAACGGTTTAACGTAGAAAAACGAAATTTGGTGAGCCAAGTGGGATTGGGGTACTGATCATTACCTGAAAGTGTCATCAAGATTGGGTGAAAAAATATATGCTGAGATATCAGAAAACTCGTAGTTTTTTGGAAGCTTGGCAACCACTTTCCATGCAAGTGATTTGCGCCGGTCTCTGCTTAGGGCTACATCAATAGGAAACAAACCATAGAGATAGAACTTGGAACTACTTTATTGTGTCAAGTTTCAAAGAGCTAGCACAAACCGGGTTAGATTTAGAGTTCCAAATACATTAAGCCATATAGGAGAAAACAGAGTGAAACCTAAAAATTAAAACATTTACTGCCAACGAACGGTTTAACATAGAGGAACGAAATTTGGTGAGCCAAGTGGCATTGGGGTATTGATCTTTACATGAAAGTCTCATCAAGATTGGGTGAAAAAATGTATGATGAGATTTCAGGAAACTCGTTTTTTGGAAGCTTGGCAACCCGTTTCCATGAAAGTGATTTGCGCCGGAATCTGCTTAGGCCTACATCAATAGGAAACAAACCATAGAGATAGAACTTGGAACTACTTTATTGTGTCAAGTTTCAAAGAGCTAGCACAAACCGTGTTTGATTTAGAGTTCCAAATACATGTATCATTATTGTAGAAAACAGAGTGAAAGATAATAATTAAAACTGTTACTGCCAACGAACGGTTTAACCTAGAAGAACGAAATTTGGTGAGCAAAGTGGGATTGGGGTACTGATCATTACCTGAAAGTGTCATCAAGTTTGGGTGAAAAAATGTGTGCTGACATTTCAGGAAACTCGTAGTTTTTTGGAAGCTTGGCAACCCCTTTCCATATGAGTGATTTGCGCCGGTCTCTGCTTAGGGCTACATCAATAGGAAACAAACCATAGAGATAGAACTTGGAACTACTTTATTGTGTCAAGTTTCAAAGAGCTAGCACAAACCGTGTTTGATTTAGAGTTCCAACTACATGTATCCATATAGGAGAAAATAGAGTGAAACCTAAAAATTAAAACTGTTACTGCCAACGGACGGTTTAACCTAGAAGAACGAAATTTGGTGAGCCAAGTGGGATTGGGGTACTGATCATTCCCTGAAAGTGTCATCAATTTTGGGTGAAAAAATGTGTGCTGAGATTTCAGGAAACTCGTAGTTTTTTGGAAGCTTGGCAACCCCTTTCTATGCAAGTGATTTGCCGCGCTCTCTGCTTAGGGCTACATCAATAGGAAACAAACCATAGAGATAGAACTTGGAACTACTTTATTGTGTCAAGTTTCAAAGAGCTAGCACAAACCGTGTTTGATTTAGAGTTCCAACTACATGTATCCATATAGGAGAAAACAGAGTGAAACCTAAAAATTAAAACTGTTACTGCCAACGAACGGTTTAAACTAGAAGAACGAAATTTGGTGAGCCAAGTGGGATTGGGGTACTGATCATTACCTGAAAGTGTCATCAAGATTGGGTGAAAAAATGTATGCTGAGATTTCAGGAAACTCGTTGTTTTTTGGAAGCTTGGCAATCCCTTTCCATATAAGTGATTTGCGCCGGTATCTGCTTAGGGCTACATCAATAGGAAACAAACCATAGAGATAGAACTTGGAACTACTTTATTGTGTCAAGTTTCAAAGAGCTAGCACAAACCGTGTTTGATTTAGAGTTCCAACTACATGTATCCATATTGGAGAAAACAGAGTGAAAGATAAAAATTAAAACTCTTACTGCCAACGAACGGTTTAACCTAGAAGAACGAAACTTGGAGAGCCAAGTGGGATTGGGGTACTGATCATTACCTGAAAGTGTCATCAATATTGGGTGAAAAAATGTGTGCTGAGATATCAGGAAACTCGTAGTTTTTTGGAAGCTTGGCAATCTTTTTCCATGCAAGTGAATTGCGCCAGTCTCTGCTTAGGGCTACCTCAATAGGAAACAAACCATAGAGATAGAACTTGGAACTACTTTATTGTGTCAAGTTTCAAAGAGCTAGCACAAACCGTGTTTGATTTAGAGTTCCAACTAAATGTATCCATATAGTAGAAAACAGAGTGGAACCTAAAAATTAAAACTGTTACTGCCAACGAACGGTTTAACCTAGAACACGGAATTTGGTGAGCCAAGTGGGATTGTGGTACTGATCATTACTTGAAAGTGTCATCAAGATTGGGTGAAAAAATGTATGCTGAGATTTCAGGAAACTCATTGTTTTTTGGAAGCTTGGCAACCCCTTTCCATGAAAGTGATTTGCGCCGGAATCTGCTTAGGCCTACATCAAAAGGAAACAAACCATAGAGATAGAACTTGGAACTACTTTATTGTGTCAAGTTTCAAAGAGCTAGCACAAACCGTGTTTGATTTAGAGTTCCAACTACATGTATCCATATAGGAGAAAACAGAGTGAAACCTAAAAATTAAAACTGTTACTGCGAACCAATGGTTTAACCTAGAAGAACGAAACTTGGTGAGCCAAGTGGGATTGCGGTACTGATCATTACCTGAAAGTGCCATCAAAATTGGGTGAAAAAATCTGTGCTGAGATTTCAGGAAACTCGTAGTTTTTTGGAAGCTTGGCAACCCCTTTCCATGAAAGTGATTTGCGCCGGTCTCTGCTTAGGGCTACATCAATAGGAAACAAACAATAGAGATAGAACTTGGAACTACTTTATTGTGTCAAGTTTCAAAGAACTAGCACAAACCGTGTTTGATTTAGAGTTCCAACTACATGTATCCATATAGGAGAAAACAGAGTGAAACCTAAAAATTAAAACTGTTACTGCCAACAAACGGTTTAACGTAGAAGAACGAAATTTGGTGAGCCAAGTGGGATTGGGGTACTGATCATTACCTGAAAGTGTCATCAAGATTGGGTGAAAAAATATATGCTGAGATATCAGAAAACTCGTAGTTTTTTGGAAGCTTGGCAACCACTTTCCATGCAAGTGATTTGCGCCGGTCTCTGCTTAGGGCTACATCAATAGGAAACAAACCATAGAGATAGAACTTGGAACTACTTTATTGTGTCAAGTTTCAAAGAGCTAGCACAAACCGGGTTAGATTTAGAGTTCCAAATACATTAAGCCATATAGGAGAAAACAGAGTGAAACCTAAAAATTAAAACATTTACTGCCAACGAACGGTTTAACATAGAGGAACGAAATTTGGTGAGCCAAGAGGCATTGGGGTATTGATCATTACATGAAAGTCTCATCAAGATTGGGTGAAAAAATGTATGATGAGATTTCAGGAAACTCGTTTTTTGGAAGCTTGGCAACCCGTTTCCATGAAAGTGATTTGCGCTGGAATCTGCTTAGGCCTACATCAATAGGAAACAAACCATAGAGATAGAACTTGGAACTACTTTATTGTGTCAAGTTTCAAAGAGCTAGCACAAACCGTGTTTGATTTAGAGTTCCAAATACATGTATCATTATTGTAGAAAACAGAGTGAAAGATAATAATTAAAACTGTTACTGCCAACGAACGGTTTAACCTAGAAGAACGAAATTTGGTGAGCCAAGTGGGATTGGGGTACTGATCATTACCTGAAAGTGTCATCAAGTTTGGGTCAAAAAATGTGTGCTGAGATATCAGGAAACTCGTAGTTTTTTGGAAGCTTGGCAACCCCTTTCCATTCAAGTGATTTGCGCCGGTCTCTGCTTATGGCTACATGAATAGGAAACAAACCATAGAGATAGAACTTGGAACTACTTTATTGTGTCAAGTTTCAAAGAGCTAGCACAAACCGTGTTTGATTTAGAGTTCCAACTACGTGTATCCATATCGGAGAAAACAGAGTGAAACCTAAAAATTCAAACTGTTACTGCCATCGAACTGTTTAACCTAGAAGAACGAAATTTGGTGAGCCAAGTTGGATTGGCATACTGATAATTACCTGAAAGTGTCATCAAGATTGGGTGAAAAAATGTATGCTGAGATTTCAGGAAACTCGTAGTTTTTTGGAAGCTTGGCAACCCCTTTCCATGTAGTGATTTGCGCCGGTCTCTGCTTAGGGCTACATCAATAGGAAACAAACCATAGAGATAGAACTTGGAACTACTTTATTGTGTCAAGTTTCAAAGAGCTAGCACAAACCGTGTTTGATTTAGAGTTCCAACTACATGTATCCATATTGGAGAAAACAGAGTGAAACCTAAAAATTAAAACTGTTACTGCCAACGAACGGTTTAACCTAGAAGAACGAAATTTGGTGAGCCAAGTTGGATTGGCATACTGATCATTACCTGAAACTGTCATCAAGTTTGGGTGAAAAAATGTGTGCTGAGATTTCAGGAAACTCGTAGTTTTTTGGAAGCTTGGCAACCCATTTCCATGCAAGTGATTTGCCCTGCTCTCTGCTTAGGGCTACATCAATAGGAAACAAACCATAGAGATAGAACTTGGAACTACTTTATTGTGTCAAGTTTCAAAGAGCTAGCACAAACCGTGTTTGATTTAGAGTTCCAACTACATGTATCCATATAGGAGAAAACAGAGTGAAACCTAAAAATTAAAACTGTTACTGCCAACGAACGGTTTTTACTAGAAGAACAAAATTTGGTGAGCCAAGTGGGATTGGGGTACTGATCATTACCTGAAAGTGTCATCAAGATTGGTTGAAAAAATGTATGCTGAGATTTCACGAAACTCGTTTTTTGGAAGCTTGGCAACCCCTTTCCATGAAAGTGATTTGCGCCGGAATCTGGTTAGGCCTACATCCATAGGAAACAAACCATAGAGATAGAACTTGGAACTACTTTATTGTGTCAAGTTTCAAAGAGCTAGCACAAACCGTTTTTGATTTAGAGTTCCAACTACATGTATCCATATAGGAGAAAACAGAGTGAAACCTAAAAATTAAAACTGTTACTGCCACCCAACGGTTTAACCTAGAGGAACGAAATTTGGTGAGCCAAGTGGGATTGCAGTACTGATCATTACCTGAAAGTGTCATCAAGATTGGGTGAAAAATGTGTGCTGAGATTTCACGAAACTCGTAGTTTTTTGGAAGCTTGGCAACCCCTTTACATATAAGTGATTTGCGCCGGTATCTGCTTTGGGCTACATCAATAGGAAACAAACCATAGAGATAGAACTTGGAACTACTATATTGTGTCAAGTTTGAAAGAGCTAGCACAAACCGTGTTTGATTTAGAGTTCCAACTACATGTATCCATATAGGAGAAAACAGAGTGAAAGATAAAAATTAAAACTGTTACTGCCAACGAACGGTTTAACCTAGAAGAACGAAATTTGGTGAGCCAATTGGGATTGGGGTACTGATCATTACCTGAAAGTGTCATCAAGATTGGGTGAAAAAATGTATGCTGAGATATCAGGAAACTCGTAGTTTTTTGGAAGCTTGGCAACCCCTTTCCATTTAAGTGATTTGCGCCGGTCTCTGCTTAGGGCTACATCAATAGGAAACAATCCATAGAGATAGAACTTGGAACTACTTTATTGTGTCAAGTTTCAGAGAGCTAGCACAAACCGTTTTTGATTTAGAGTTCCAACTACATGTGTCCATATAGGAGAAAACAGAGTGAAAGATAAAAATTAAAACTGTTACTGCCACCCAACGGTTTAACCTAGAGGAACGAAATTTGGTGAGCCAAGTGGGATTGGGGTACTGATCATTAAGTGAAAGTGTCATCAAGATTGGGTGAAAAAATGTATGCTGAGATTTCAGGAAACTCGTTTTTTGGAAGCTTGGCAACCCGTTTCCATGAAAGTGATTTGCGCCGGAATCTGCTTAGGCCTACATCAATAGGAAACAAACCATAGAGATAGAACTTGGAACTACTTTATTGTGTCAAGTTTCAAAGAGCTAGCACAAACCGTGTTTGATTTAGAGTTCCAAATACATGTATCATTATTGTAGAAAACAGAGTGAAAGATAATAATTAAAACTGTTACTGCCAACGAACGGTTTAACCTAGAAGAACGAAATTTGGTGAGCCAAGTGGGATTGGGGTACTGATCATTACCTGAAAGTGTCATCAAGTTTGGGTCAAAAAATGTGTGCTGAGATATCAGGAAACTCGTAGTTTTTTGGAAGCTTGGCAACCCCTTTCCATTCAAGTGATTTGCGCCGGTCTCTGCTTATGGCTACATGAATAGGAAACAAACCATAGAGATAGAACTTGGAACTACTTTATTGTGTCAAGTTTCAAAGAGCTAGCACAAACCGTGTTTGATTTAGAGTTCCAACTACGTGTATCCATATCGGAGAAAACAGAGTGAAACCTAAAAATTCAAACTGTTACTGCCATCGAACTGTTTAACCTAGAAGAACGAAATTTGGTGAGCCAAGTTGGATTGGCATACTGATAATTACCTGAAAGTGTCATCAAGATTGGGTGAAAAAATGTATGCTGAGATTTCAGGAAACTCGTAGTTTTTTGGAAGCTTGGCAACCCCTTTCCATGTAGTGATTTGCGCCGGTCTCTGCTTAGGGCTACATCAATAGGAAACAAACCATAGAGATAGAACTTGGAACTACTTTATTGTGTCAAGTTTCAAAGAGCTAGCACAAACCGTGTTTGATTTAGAGTTCCAACTACATGTATCCATATTGGAGAAAACAGAGTGAAACCTAAAAATTAAAACTGTTACTGCCAACGAACGGTTTAACCTAGAAGAACGAAATTTGGTGAGCCAAGTTGGATTGGCATACTGATCATTACCTGAAAGTGTCATCAAGTTTGGGTGAAAAAATGTGTGCTGAGATTTCAGGAAACTCGTAGTTTTTTGGAAGCTTGGCAACCCATTTCCATGCAAGTGATTTGCCCCGCTCTCTGCTTAGGGCTACATCAATAGGAAACAAACCATAGAGATAGAACTTGGAACTACTTTATTGTGTCAAGTTTCAAAGAGCTAGCACAAACCGTGTTTGATTTAGAGTTCCAACTACATGTATCCATATAGGAGAAAACAGAGTGAAACCTAAAAATTAAAACTGTTACTGCCAACGAACGGTTTTTACTAGAAGAACAAAATTTGGTGAGCCAAGTGGGATTGGGGTACTGATCATTACCTGAAAGTGTCATCAAGATTGGTTGAAAAAATGTATGCTGAGATTTCACGAAACTCGTTTTTTGGAAGCTTGGCAACCCCTTTCCATGAAAGTGATTTCCGCCGGAATCTGGTTAGGCCTACATCCATAGGAAACAAACCATAGAGATAGAACTTGGAACTACTTTATTGTGTCAAGTTTCAAAGAGCTAGCACAAACCGTTTTTGATTTAGAGTTCCAACTACATGTATCCATATAGGAGAAAACAGAGTGAAACCTAAAAATTAAAACTGTTACTGCCACCCAACGGTTTAACCTAGAGGAACGAAATT
The DNA here is from genome assembly GCF_964194105.1 of Spermophilus citellus. Classification (NCBI taxonomy): domain Eukaryota; kingdom Metazoa; phylum Chordata; class Mammalia; order Rodentia; family Sciuridae; genus Spermophilus; species Spermophilus citellus. Next base: position 16,563,116 of record NC_138192.1, on the reverse strand, counting down.
TGGTGAGCCAAGTGGGATTGCAGTACTGATCATTACCTGAAAGTGTCATCAAGATTGGGTGAAAAATGTGTGCTGAGATTTCACGAAACTCGTAGTTTTTTGGAAGCTTGGCAACCCCTTTACATATAAGTGATTTGCGCCGGTATCTGCTTTGGGCTACATCAATAGGAAACAAACCATAGAGATAGAACTTGGAACTACTATATTGTGTCAAGTTTGAAAGAGCTAGCACAAACCGTGTTTGATTTAGAGTTCCAACTACATGTATCCATATTGGAGAAAACAGAGTGAAAGATAATAATTAAAACTCTTACTGCCAACGAACGGTTTAACCTAGAAGAACGAAATTTGGTAAGCAAAGTGGGATTGGTGTACTGATCATTACCTGAAAGTCTCATCAAGATTGGGTGAAAAAATGTATGCTGAGATTTTAGGAAACTCGTTTTTTGGAAGCTTGGCAACCCCTTTCCATGAAAGTGATTTGCGCCGGAATCTGCTTAGGCCTACATCAATAGGAAACAAACCATAGAGATAGAACTTGGAACTACTTTATTGTGTCAAGTTTCATAGAGCTAGCACAAACGGTTTTTGATTTAGAGTTCCAACTACATGTATCCATATAGGAGAAAACAGAGTGAAACCTAAAAATTAAAACTGTTACTGCCAACGAACGGTTTAACCTAGAAGAACGAAATTTGGTGAGCCAAGTGGGATTGGGGTACTGATCATTACCTGAAAGTGTCATCAAGATGGGTGAAAAAAGTGTGCTGAGATTTCAGGAAACTCGTAGTTTTTTGGAAGCTTGGCAACCCTTTTCCATGCAAGTGATTTGCGCCGGTCTCTGCTTAGGGCTACATCAATAGGAAACAAACTATAGAGATAGAACTTGGAACTAATTTATTGTGTCAAGTTTCAAAGAGCTAGCACAAACCGTGTTTGATTTAGAGTTCCAACTACATGTATCCATATAGGAGAAAACAGAGTGAAACCTAAAAATTAAAACTGTTACTGCCAATGAACGGTTTAACCTAGAAGAAGGAAATTTGGTGAGCCAAGTGGGATTGCAGTACTGATCATTACCTGAAAGTGTCATCAAAATTGGGTGAAAAAATCTGTGCTGAGATTTCAGGAAACTTGTAGTTTTTTGGAAGCTTGGCAACCCCTTTCCATGAAAGTGATTTGCGCCGGTCTCTGCTTAGGGCTATATCAATAGGAAACAAACCATAGAGATAGAACTTGGAACTACTTTATTGTGTCAAGTTTCAAAGAGCTAGCACAAACCGTTTTTGATTTAGAGTTCCAAATTCATGTATCCATATAGGAGAAAACAGAGTGAAACCTAAAAATTAAAACTGTTACTGCCACCCAACGGTTAAACCTAGAGGAACGAAATTTGGTGAGCCAAGTGGGATTGTGGTACTGATCATTACCTGAAAGTGTCATCAAGATTGGTGTAAAATATGTGCTGAGATTTCAGGAAACTCGTAGTTTTTTGGAAGCTTGGCAACCCCTTTCCATATAAGTGATTTGCGCCGGTCTCTGCTTAGGGCTACATCAATAGGAAACAAACCATAGAGAAAGAACTTGGAACTACTTTATTGTGTCAAGTTTCAAAGAGCTAGCACAAACCGTGTTTGATTTAGAGTTCCAAATACATGTATCCATATAGGAGAAAATAGAGTGAAACCTAAAAATTAAAACTGTTACTGCCAACGAACGGTTTAACCTAGAAGAACGAAATTTGGTGAGCAAAGTGGGATTGGGGTAATGATCATTACCTGAAAGTGTATTCAAGTTTGGGTGAAAAAATGTGTGCTGACATTTCAGGAAACTCGTAGTTTTTTGGAAGCTAGGCAACCCCTTTCCATATGAGTGATTTGCGCAGGTCTCTGCTTAGGGCTACATCAATAGGAAACAAACCATAGAGAAAGAACTTGGAACTACTTTATTGTGTCAAGTTTCAAAGAGCTAGCACAAACCGTGTTTGATTTAGAGTTCCAACTACATGTATCCATATAGGAGAAAACAGAGTGAAACCTAAAAATTAAAACTGTTACTGCCAACGAACGGTTTAAACTAGAAGAACGAAATTTGGTAAGCCAAGTGGGATTGGGGTACTGATCATTACGTGAAAGTGTCCTCAAGATTGGGTGAAAAAATGTGTGCTGAGATTTCAGGAAACTCGTAGTTTTTTGGAAGCTTGGCAACCCCTTTCCATGCAAGTGATTTGCGCCGGTCTCTGCTTAGGGCTACATCAATAGGAAAAAAACCATAGAGATAGAACTTGGAACTACTTTATTGTGTCAAGTTTCAAAGAGCTAGCACAAACCGAGTTTGATTTAGAGTTCCAACTACATGTATCCATATCGGAGAAAACAGAGTGAAACCTAAAAATTAAAACTGTTACTGCAAACGAACGGTTTTTACTAGAAGAACAAAATTTGGTGAGCCAAGTGGGATTGGGGAACTGATCATTACCTGAAAGTGTCATCAAGATTGGGTGAAAATATGTGTGCTGATTTCAGGAAACTCGTTGTTTTTTACAAGCTTGGCAACCCCTTTTCGTGAAAGTGATTTGCGCCGGTCTCTGCTTAGGGCTACATCAATAGGAAACAAACCATAGAGATAGAACTTGGAACTACTTTATTGTGTCAAGTTTGAAAGAGCTAGCACAAACCGTGTTTGATTTAGAGTTCCAACTACATGTATCCATATAGGAGAAAACAGAGTGAAACCTAAAAATTAAAACTGTTACTGCCAACGAACGGTTTAACCTAGAAGAACGAAATTTGGTGAGCCAAGTGGGATTGGGGTACTGATCATTACCTGAAAGTGTCATCAAGATTGGGTGAAAAAATGTGTGCTGAGATATCAGGAAACTCGTAGTTTTTTGGAAGCTTGGCAACCCCTTTCCATGCAAGTGATTTGCGCCGGTCTCTGCTTAGGGCTACATCAATAGGAAACAAACCATAGAGATAGAACTTGGAACTACTTTATTTTGTCAAGTTTCAAAGAGTAGCACAAACCGTGTTTGATTTAGAGTTCCAACTAAATGTATCCATATAGTAGAAAACAGAGTGGAACCTAAAAATTAAAACTGTTACTGCCAACGAACGGTTTAACCTAGAACACGGAATTTGGTGAGCCAAGTGGGATTGTGGTACTGATCATTACTTGAAAGTGTCATCAAGATTGGGTGAAAAAATGTATGCTGAGATTTCAGGAAACTCATTGTTTTTTGGAAGCTTGGCAACCCCTTTCCATGAAAGTGATTTGCGCCGGAATCTGCTTAGGCCTACATCAAAAGGAAACAAACCATAGAGATAGAACTTGGAACTACTTTATTGTGTCAAGTTTCAAAGAGCTAGCACAAACCGTGTTTGATTTAGAGTTCCAACTACATGTATCCATATAGGAGAAAACAGAGTGAAACCTAAAAATTAAAACTGTTACTGCGAACCAATGGTTTAACCTAGAAGAACGAAACTTGGTGAGCCAAGTGGGATTGCGGTACTGATCATTACCTGAAAGTGCCATCAAAATTGGGTGAAAAAATCTGTGCTGAGATTTCAGGAAACTCGTAGTTTTTTGGAAGCTTGGCAACCCCTTTCCATGAAAGTGATTTGCGCCGGTCTCTGCTTAGGGCTACATCAATAGGAAACAAACAATAGAGATAGAACTTGGAACTACTTTATTGTGTCAAGTTTCAAAGAACTAGCACAAACCGTGTTTGATTTAGAGTTCCAACTACATGTATCCATATAGGAGAAAACAGAGTGAAACCTAAAAATTAAAACTGTTACTGCCAACAAACGGTTTAACGTAGAAAAACGAAATTTGGTGAGCCAAGTGGGATTGGGGTACTGATCATTACCTGAAAGTGTCATCAAGATTGGGTGAAAAAATATATGCTGAGATATCAGAAAACTCGTAGTTTTTTGGAAGCTTGGCAACCACTTTCCATGCAAGTGATTTGCGCCGGTCTCTGCTTAGGGCTACATCAATAGGAAACAAACCATAGAGATAGAACTTGGAACTACTTTATTGTGTCAAGTTTCAAAGAGCTAGCACAAACCGGGTTAGATTTAGAGTTCCAAATACATTAAGCCATATAGGAGAAAACAGAGTGAAACCTAAAAATTAAAACATTTACTGCCAACGAACGGTTTAACATAGAGGAACGAAATTTGGTGAGCCAAGTGGCATTGGGGTATTGATCTTTACATGAAAGTCTCATCAAGATTGGGTGAAAAAATGTATGATGAGATTTCAGGAAACTCGTTTTTTGGAAGCTTGGCAACCCGTTTCCATGAAAGTGATTTGCGCCGGAATCTGCTTAGGCCTACATCAATAGGAAACAAACCATAGAGATAGAACTTGGAACTACTTTATTGTGTCAAGTTTCAAAGAGCTAGCACAAACCGTGTTTGATTTAGAGTTCCAAATACATGTATCATTATTGTAGAAAACAGAGTGAAAGATAATAATTAAAACTGTTACTGCCAACGAACGGTTTAACCTAGAAGAACGAAATTTGGTGAGCAAAGTGGGATTGGGGTACTGATCATTACCTGAAAGTGTCATCAAGTTTGGGTGAAAAAATGTGTGCTGACATTTCAGGAAACTCGTAGTTTTTTGGAAGCTTGGCAACCCCTTTCCATATGAGTGATTTGCGCCGGTCTCTGCTTAGGGCTACATCAATAGGAAACAAACCATAGAGATAGAACTTGGAACTACTTTATTGTGTCAAGTTTCAAAGAGCTAGCACAAACCGTGTTTGATTTAGAGTTCCAACTACATGTATCCATATAGGAGAAAATAGAGTGAAACCTAAAAATTAAAACTGTTACTGCCAACGGACGGTTTAACCTAGAAGAACGAAATTTGGTGAGCCAAGTGGGATTGGGGTACTGATCATTCCCTGAAAGTGTCATCAATTTTGGGTGAAAAAATGTGTGCTGAGATTTCAGGAAACTCGTAGTTTTTTGGAAGCTTGGCAACCCCTTTCTATGCAAGTGATTTGCCGCGCTCTCTGCTTAGGGCTACATCAATAGGAAACAAACCATAGAGATAGAACTTGGAACTACTTTATTGTGTCAAGTTTCAAAGAGCTAGCACAAACCGTGTTTGATTTAGAGTTCCAACTACATGTATCCATATAGGAGAAAACAGAGTGAAACCTAAAAATTAAAACTGTTACTGCCAACGAACGGTTTAAACTAGAAGAACGAAATTTGGTGAGCCAAGTGGGATTGGGGTACTGATCATTACCTGAAAGTGTCATCAAGATTGGGTGAAAAAATGTATGCTGAGATTTCAGGAAACTCGTTGTTTTTTGGAAGCTTGGCAATCCCTTTCCATATAAGTGATTTGCGCCGGTATCTGCTTAGGGCTACATCAATAGGAAACAAACCATAGAGATAGAACTTGGAACTACTTTATTGTGTCAAGTTTCAAAGAGCTAGCACAAACCGTGTTTGATTTAGAGTTCCAACTACATGTATCCATATTGGAGAAAACAGAGTGAAAGATAAAAATTAAAACTCTTACTGCCAACGAACGGTTTAACCTAGAAGAACGAAACTTGGAGAGCCAAGTGGGATTGGGGTACTGATCATTACCTGAAAGTGTCATCAATATTGGGTGAAAAAATGTGTGCTGAGATATCAGGAAACTCGTAGTTTTTTGGAAGCTTGGCAATCTTTTTCCATGCAAGTGAATTGCGCCAGTCTCTGCTTAGGGCTACATCAATAGGAAACAAACCATAGAGATAGAACTTGGAACTACTTTATTGTGTCAAGTTTCAAAGAGCTAGCACAAACCGTGTTTGATTTAGAGTTCCAACTAAATGTATCCATATAGTAGAAAACAGAGTGGAACCTAAAAATTAAAACTGTTACTGCCAACGAACGGTTTAACCTAGAACACGGAATTTGGTGAGCCAAGTGGGATTGTGGTACTGATCATTACTTGAAAGTGTCATCAAGATTGGGTGAAAAAATGTATGCTGAGATTTCAGGAAACTCATTGTTTTTTGGAAGCTTGGCAACCCCTTTCCATGAAAGTGATTTGCGCCGGAATCTGCTTAGGCCTACATCAAAAGGAAACAAACCATAGAGATAGAACTTGGAACTACTTTATTGTGTCAAGTTTCAAAGAGCTAGCACAAACCGTGTTTGATTTAGAGTTCCAACTACATGTATCCATATAGGAGAAAACAGAGTGAAACCTAAAAATTAAAACTGTTACTGCGAACCAATGGTTTAACCTAGAAGAACGAAACTTGGTGAGCCAAGTGGGATTGCGGTACTGATCATTACCTGAAAGTGCCATCAAAATTGGGTGAAAAAATCTGTGCTGAGATTTCAGGAAACTCGTAGTTTTTTGGAAGCTTGGCAACCCCTTTCCATGAAAGTGATTTGCGCCGGTCTCTGCTTAGGGCTACATCAATAGGAAACAAACAATAGAGATAGAACTTGGAACTACTTTATTGTGTCAAGTTTCAAAGAACTAGCACAAACCGTGTTTGATTTAGAGTTCCAACTACATGTATCCATATAGGAGAAAACAGAGTGAAACCTAAAAATTAAAACTGTTACTGCCAACAAACGGTTTAACGTAGAAGAACGAAATTTGGTGAGCCAAGTGGGATTGGGGTACTGATCATTACCTGAAAGTGTCATCAAGATTGGGTGAAAAAATATATGCTGAGATATCAGAAAACTCGTAGTTTTTTGGAAGCTTGGCAACCACTTTCCATGCAAGTGATTTGCGCCGGTCTCTGCTTAGGGCTACATCAATAGGAAACAAACCATAGAGATAGAACTTGGAACTACTTTATTGTGTCAAGTTTCAAAGAGCTAGCACAAACCGGGTTAGATTTAGAGTTCCAAATACATTAAGCCATATAGGAGAAAACAGAGTGAAACCTAAAAATTAAAACATTTACTGCCAACGAACGGTTTAACATAGAGGAACGAAATTTGGTGAGCCAAGAGGCATTGGGGTATTGATCATTACATGAAAGTCTCATCAAGATTGGGTGAAAAAATGTATGATGAGATTTCAGGAAACTCGTTTTTTGGAAGCTTGGCAACCCGTTTCCATGAAAGTGATTTGCGCTGGAATCTGCTTAGGCCTACATCAATAGGAAACAAACCATAGAGATAGAACTTGGAACTACTTTATTGTGTCAAGTTTCAAAGAGCTAGCACAAACCGTGTTTGATTTAGAGTTCCAAATACATGTATCATTATTGTAGAAAACAGAGTGAAAGATAATAATTAAAACTGTTACTGCCAACGAACGGTTTAACCTAGAAGAACGAAATTTGGTGAGCCAAGTGGGATTGGGGTACTGATCATTACCTGAAAGTGTCATCAAGTTTGGGTCAAAAAATGTGTGCTGAGATATCAGGAAACTCGTAGTTTTTTGGAAGCTTGGCAACCCCTTTCCATTCAAGTGATTTGCGCCGGTCTCTGCTTATGGCTACATGAATAGGAAACAAACCATAGAGATAGAACTTGGAACTACTTTATTGTGTCAAGTTTCAAAGAGCTAGCACAAACCGTGTTTGATTTAGAGTTCCAACTACGTGTATCCATATCGGAGAAAACAGAGTGAAACCTAAAAATTCAAACTGTTACTGCCATCGAACTGTTTAACCTAGAAGAACGAAATTTGGTGAGCCAAGTTGGATTGGCATACTGATAATTACCTGAAAGTGTCATCAAGATTGGGTGAAAAAATGTATGCTGAGATTTCAGGAAACTCGTAGTTTTTTGGAAGCTTGGCAACCCCTTTCCATGTAGTGATTTGCGCCGGTCTCTGCTTAGGGCTACATCAATAGGAAACAAACCATAGAGATAGAACTTGGAACTACTTTATTGTGTCAAGTTTCAAAGAGCTAGCACAAACCGTGTTTGATTTAGAGTTCCAACTACATGTATCCATATTGGAGAAAACAGAGTGAAACCTAAAAATTAAAACTGTTACTGCCAACGAACGGTTTAACCTAGAAGAACGAAATTTGGTGAGCCAAGTTGGATTGGCATACTGATCATTACCTGAAACTGTCATCAAGTTTGGGTGAAAAAATGTGTGCTGAGATTTCAGGAAACTCGTAGTTTTTTGGAAGCTTGGCAACCCATTTCCATGCAAGTGATTTGCCCTGCTCTCTGCTTAGGGCTACATCAATAGGAAACAAACCATAGAGATAGAACTTGGAACTACTTTATTGTGTCAAGTTTCAAAGAGCTAGCACAAACCGTGTTTGATTTAGAGTTCCAACTACATGTATCCATATAGGAGAAAACAGAGTGAAACCTAAAAATTAAAACTGTTACTGCCAACGAACGGTTTTTACTAGAAGAACAAAATTTGGTGAGCCAAGTGGGATTGGGGTACTGATCATTACCTGAAAGTGTCATCAAGATTGGTTGAAAAAATGTATGCTGAGATTTCACGAAACTCGTTTTTTGGAAGCTTGGCAACCCCTTTCCATGAAAGTGATTTGCGCCGGAATCTGGTTAGGCCTACATCCATAGGAAACAAACCATAGAGATAGAACTTGGAACTACTTTATTGTGTCAAGTTTCAAAGAGCTAGCACAAACCGTTTTTGATTTAGAGTTCCAACTACATGTATCCATATAGGAGAAAACAGAGTGAAACCTAAAAATTAAAACTGTTACTGCCACCCAACGGTTTAACCTAGAGGAACGAAATTTGGTGAGCCAAGTGGGATTGCAGTACTGATCATTACCTGAAAGTGTCATCAAGATTGGGTGAAAAATGTGTGCTGAGATTTCACGAAACTCGTAGTTTTTTGGAAGCTTGGCAACCCCTTTACATATAAGTGATTTGCGCCGGTATCTGCTTTGGGCTACATCAATAGGAAACAAACCATAGAGATAGAACTTGGAACTACTATATTGTGTCAAGTTTGAAAGAGCTAGCACAAACCGTGTTTGATTTAGAGTTCCAACTACATGTATCCATATAGGAGAAAACAGAGTGAAAGATAAAAATTAAAACTGTTACTGCCAACGAACGGTTTAACCTAGAAGAACGAAATTTGGTGAGCCAATTGGGATTGGGGTACTGATCATTACCTGAAAGTGTCATCAAGATTGGGTGAAAAAATGTATGCTGAGATATCAGGAAACTCGTAGTTTTTTGGAAGCTTGGCAACCCCTTTCCATTTAAGTGATTTGCGCCGGTCTCTGCTTAGGGCTACATCAATAGGAAACAATCCATAGAGATAGAACTTGGAACTACTTTATTGTGTCAAGTTTCAGAGAGCTAGCACAAACCGTTTTTGATTTAGAGTTCCAACTACATGTGTCCATATAGGAGAAAACAGAGTGAAAGATAAAAATTAAAACTGTTACTGCCACCCAACGGTTTAACCTAGAGGAACGAAATTTGGTGAGCCAAGTGGGATTGGGGTACTGATCATTAAGTGAAAGTGTCATCAAGATTGGGTGAAAAAATGTATGCTGAGATTTCAGGAAACTCGTTTTTTGGAAGCTTGGCAACCCGTTTCCATGAAAGTGATTTGCGCCGGAATCTGCTTAGGCCTACATCAATAGGAAACAAACCATAGAGATAGAACTTGGAACTACTTTATTGTGTCAAGTTTCAAAGAGCTAGCACAAACCGTGTTTGATTTAGAGTTCCAAATACATGTATCATTATTGTAGAAAACAGAGTGAAAGATAATAATTAAAACTGTTACTGCCAACGAACGGTTTAACCTAGAAGAACGAAATTTGGTGAGCCAAGTGGGATTGGGGTACTGATCATTACCTGAAAGTGTCATCAAGTTTGGGTCAAAAAATGTGTGCTGAGATATCAGGAAACTCGTAGTTTTTTGGAAGCTTGGCAACCCCTTTCCATTCAAGTGATTTGCGCCGGTCTCTGCTTATGGCTACATGAATAGGAAACAAACCATAGAGATAGAACTTGGAACTACTTTATTGTGTCAAGTTTCAAAGAGCTAGCACAAACCGTGTTTGATTTAGAGTTCCAACTACGTGTATCCATATCGGAGAAAACAGAGTGAAACCTAAAAATTCAAACTGTTACTGCCATCGAACTGTTTAACCTAGAAGAACGAAATTTGGTGAGCCAAGTTGGATTGGCATACTGATAATTACCTGAAAGTGTCATCAAGATTGGGTGAAAAAATGTATGCTGAGATTTCAGGAAACTCGTAGTTTTTTGGAAGCTTGGCAACCCCTTTCCATGTAGTGATTTGCGCCGGTCTCTGCTTAGGGCTACATCAATAGGAAACAAACCATAGAGATAGAACTTGGAACTACTTTATTGTGTCAAGTTTCAAAGAGCTAGCACAAACCGTGTTTGATTTAGAGTTCCAACTACATGTATCCATATTGGAGAAAACAGAGTGAAACCTAAAAATTAAAACTGTTACTGCCAACGAACGGTTTAACCTAGAAGAACGAAATTTGGTGAGCCAAGTTGGATTGGCATACTGATCATTACCTGAAAGTGTCATCAAGTTTGGGTGAAAAAATGTGTGCTGAGATTTCAGGAAACTCGTAGTTTTTTGGAAGCTTGGCAACCCATTTCCATGCAAGTGATTTGCCCCGCTCTCTGCTTAGGGCTACATCAATAGGAAACAAACCATAGAGATAGAACTTGGAACTACTTTATTGTGTCAAGTTTCAAAGAGCTAGCACAAACCGTGTTTGATTTAGAGTTCCAACTACATGTATCCATATAGGAGAAAACAGAGTGAAACCTAAAAATTAAAACTGTTACTGCCAACGAACGGTTTTTACTAGAAGAACAAAATTTGGTGAGCCAAGTGGGATTGGGGTACTGATCATTACCTGAAAGTGTCATCAAGATTGGTTGAAAAAATGTATGCTGAGATTTCACGAAACTCGTTTTTTGGAAGCTTGGCAACCCCTTTCCATGAAAGTGATTTCCGCCGGAATCTGGTTAGGCCTACATCCATAGGAAACAAACCATAGAGATAGAACTTGGAACTACTTTATTGTGTCAAGTTTCAAAGAGCTAGCACAAACCGTTTTTGATTTAGAGTTCCAACTACATGTATCCATATAGGAGAAAACAGAGTGAAACCTAAAAATTAAAACTGTTACTGCCACCCAACGGTTTAACCTAGAGGAACGAAATTTGGTGAGCCAAGTGGGATTGCAGTACTGATCATTACCTGAAAGTGTCATCAAGATTGGGTGAAAAATGTGTGCTGAGATTTCACGAAACTCGTAGTTTTTTGGAAGCTTGGCAACCCCTTTACATATAAGTGATTTGCGCCGGTATCTGCTTTGGGCTACATCAATAGGAAACAAACCATAGAGATAGAACTTGGAACTACTATATTGTGTCAAGTTTGAAAGAGCTAGCACAAACCGTGTTTGATTTAGAGTTCCAACTACATGTATCCATATTGGAGAAAACAGAGTGAAAGATAATAATTAAAACTCTTACTGCCAACGAACGGTTTAACCTAGAAGAACGAAATTTGGTAAGCAAAGTGGGATTGGTGTACTGATCATTACCTGAAAGTCTCATCAAGATTGGGTGAAAAAATGTATGCTGAGATTTTAGGAAACTCGTTTTTTGGAAGCTTGGCAACCCCTTTCCATGAAAGTGATTTGCGCCGGAATCTGCTTAGGCCTACATCAATAGGAAACAAACCATAGAGATAGAACTTGGAACTACTTTATTGTGTCAAGTTTCATAGAGCTAGCACAAACGGTTTTTGATTTAGAGTTCCAACTACATGTATCCATATAGGAGAAAACAGAGTGAAACCTAAAAATTAAAACTGTTACTGCCAACGAACGGTTTAACCTAGAAGAACGAAATTTGGTGAGCCAAGTGGGATTGGGGTACTGATCATTACCTGAAAGTGTCATCAAGATGGGTGAAAAAAGTGTGCTGAGATTTCAGGAAACTCGTAGTTTTTTGGAAGCTTGGCAACCCTTTTCCATGCAAGTGATTTGCGCCGGTCTCTGCTTAGGGCTACATCAATAGGAAACAAACTATAGAGATAGAACTTGGAACTAATTTATTGTGTCAAGTTTCAAAGAGCTAGCACAAACCGTGTTTGATTTAGAGTTCCAACTACATGTATCCATATAGGAGAAAACAGAGTGAAACCTAAAAATTAAAACTGTTACTGCCAATGAACGGTTTAACCTAGAAGAAGGAAATTTGGTGAGGCAAGTGGGATTGCAGTACTGATCATTACCTGAAAGTGTCATCAAAATTGGGTGAAAAAATCTGTGCTGAGATTTCAGGAAACTTGTAGTTTTTTGGAAGCTTGGCAACCCCTTTCCATGAAAGTGATTTGCGCCGGTCTCTGCTTAGGGCTATATCAATAGGAAACAAACCATAGAGATAGAACTTGGAACTACTTTATTGTGTCAAGTTTCAAAGAGCTAGCACAAACCGTTTTTGATTTAGAGTTCCAAATTCATGTATCCATATAGGAGAAAACAGAGTGAAACCTAAAAATTAAAACTGTTACTGCCACCCAACGGTTAAACCTAGAGGAACGAAATTTGGTGAGCCAAGTGGGATTGTGGTACTGATCATTACCTGAAAGTGTCATCAAGATTGGTGTAAAATATGTGCTGAGATTTCAGGAAACTCGTAGTTTTTTGGAAGCTTGGCAACCCCTTTCCATATAAGTGATTTGCGCCGGTCTCTGCTTAGGGCTACATCAATAGGAAACAAACCATAGAGAAAGAACTTGGAACTACTTTATTGTGTCAAGTTTCAAAGAGCTAGCACAAACCGTGTTTGATTTAGAGTTCCAAATACATGTATCCATATAGGAGAAAATAGAGTGAAACCTAAAAATTAAAACTGTTACTGCCAACGAACGGTTTAACCTAGAAGAACGAAATTTGGTGAGCAAAGTGGGATTGGGGTAATGATCATTACCTGAAAGTGTATTCAAGTTTGGGTGAAAAAATGTGTGCTGACATTTCAGGAAACTCGTAGTTTTTTGGAAGCTAGGCAACCCCTTTCCATATGAGTGATTTGCGCAGGTCTCTGCTTAGGGCTACATCAATAGGAAACAAACCATAGAGAAAGAACTTGGAACTACTTTATTGTGTCAAGTTTCAAAGAGCTAGCACAAACCGTGTTTGATTTAGAGTTCCAACTACATGTATCCATATAGGAGAAAACAGAGTGAAACCTAAAAATTAAAACTGTTACTGCCAACGAACGGTTTAAACTAGAAGAACGAAATTTGGTAAGCCAAGTGGGATTGGGGTACTGATCATTACGTGAAAGTGTCCTCAAGATTGGGTGAAAAAATGTGTGCTGAGATTTCAGGAAACTCGTTGTTTTTTGGAAGCTTGGCAACCCCTTTCCATGAAAGTGATTTGCGCAGGTCTCTGCTTAGGGCTACATCCATAGGATTCAAACCATAGAGATAGAACTTGGAACTACTTTATTGTGTCAAGTTTCAAAGAGCTAGCACAAACCGTTTTTGATTTAGAGTTCCAACTACATGTATCCATATAGGAGAAAACAGAGTGAAACCTAAAAATTAAAACTGTTACTGCCACACAACGGTTTAACCTAGAGGAACTAAATTTGGTGAGCCAAGTGGGATTGTGGTACTGATCATTACCTGAAAGTGTCATCAAGATTGGGTGAAAAATGTGTGCTGAGATTTCACGAAACTCGTAGTTTTTTGGAAGCTTGGCAACCCCTTTCCATATAAGTGATTTGCGCCGGTCTCTGCTTAGGGCTACATCAATAGGAAACAAACCATAGAGATAGAACTTGGAACTACTTTATTGTGTCAAGTTTCAAAGAGCTAGCACAAACCGTGTTTGATTTAGAGTTCCAACTACATGTATCCATATAGGAGAAAATAGTGTGAAACCTAAAAATTAAAACTGTTACTGCCAACGGACGGTTTAACCTAGAAGAACGAAATTTGGTGAGCCAAGTGGGATTGGGGTACTGATCATTCCCTGAAAGTGTCATCAATTTTGGGTGAAAAAATGTGTGCTGAGATTTCAGGAAACTCGTAGTTTTTTGGAAGCTTGGCAACCCCTTTCTATGCAAGTGATTTGCCGCGCTCTCTGCTTAGGGCTACATCAATAGGAAACAAACCATAGAGATAGAACTTGGAACTACTTTATTGTGTCAAGTTTCAAAGAGCTAGCACAAACCGTGTTTGATTTAGAGTTCCAACTACATGTATCCATATAGGAGAAAACAGAGTGAAACCTAAAAATTAAAACTGTTACTGCCAACGAACGGTTTAAACTAGAAGAACGAAATTTGGTGAGCCAAGTGGGATTGGGGTACTGATCATTACCTGAAAGTGTCATCAAGATTGGGTGAAAAAATGTATGCTGAGATTTCAGGAAACTCGTTGTTTTTTGGAAGCTTGGCAATCCCTTTCCATATAAGTGATTTGCGCCGGTCTCTGCTTAGGGCTACATCAATAGGAAACAAACCATAGAGATAGAACTTGGAACTACTTTATTGTGTCAAGTTTCAAAGAGCTAGCACAAACCGTGTTTGATTTAGAGTTCCAACTACATGTATCCATATTGGAGAAAAGAGAGTGAAAGATAAAAATTAAAACTCTTACTGCCAACGAACGGTTTAACCTAGAAGAACGAAATTTGGAGAGCCAAGTGGGATTGGGGTACTGATCATTACCTGAAAGTGTCATCAATATTGGGTGAAAAAATGTGTGCTGAGATATCAGGAAACTCGTAGTTTTTTGGAAGCTTGGCAATCTTTTTCCATGCAAGTGAATTGCGCCAGTCTCTGCTTAGGGCTACATCAATAGGAAACAAACCATAGAGATAGAACTTGGAACTACTTTATTGTGTCAAGTTTCAAAGAGCTAGCACAAACCGTGTTTGATTTAGAGTTCCAACTACATGTATCCATATAGGAGAAAACAGAGTGAAACCTAAAAATTAAAACTGTTACTGCCAACGACGGTTTAACCTAGAAGAATGAAATTTGGTGAGCCAAGTGGGATTGGGGTACTGATCATTACCTGAAAGTGTCACCAAGATTGGGTGAAAAAATGTGTGCTGAGATTTCAGGAAACTCGTAGTTTTTTGAAGCTTGGCAACCCCTTTCCATGCAAGTGATTTGCGCCGGTCTCTCCTTAGGGCTACATCAATAGGAAACAAACCATAGAGATAGAACTTGGAACTACTTTATTGTGTCAAGTTTCAAAGAGCTAGCACAAACCGTGTTTGATTTAGAGTTCCAACTACATGTATCCATATTGGAGAAAACAGAGTGAAAGATAAAAATTAAAACTCTTACTGCCAACGAACGGTTTAACCTAGAAGTACGAAATTTGGTGAGCCAAGTGGGATTGGGGTACTGATCATTACCTGAAAGTGTCACCAAGATTGGGTGAAAAAATGTGTGCTGAGATATCAGGAAACTCGTAGTTTTTTGGAAGCTTGGCAACCCCTTTCCATGCAAGTGATTTGCGCCGGTCTCTGCTTAGGGCTACATCAATAGGAATCAAACCATAGAGATAGAACATGGAACTACTTTATTGTGTCAAGTTTCAAAGAGCTAGCACAAACCGTGTTTGATTTAGAGTTCCAACTACATGTATCCATATAGTAGAAAACACAGTGGAACCTAAAAATTAAAACTGTTACTGCCAACGAACGGTTTAACCTAGAAGAACGAAATTTGTTGAGCCAAGTGGGATTGGGCTACTGATCATTACCTGAAAGTGTCATCAAGATTGGGTGAAAAAATGTATGCTGAGATTTCAGGAAACTCGTTTTTTGGAAGCTTGGCAACCCCTTTCCATGAAAGTGATTTGCGCCGGAATCTGCTTAGGCCTACATCAATAGGAAATAAACCATAGAGATAGAACTTGGAACTACTTTATGGTGTCAAGTTTCAAAGAGCTAGCACAAACCGTGTTTGATTTAGTTTTCCAACTACATGTATCCATATAGGAGAAAACAGAGTGAAACCTAAAAATTAAAACTGTTACTGCCACCCAACGGTTTAACCTAGAGGAACGAAATTTGGTGAGCCAAGTGGCATTGGGGTACTGATCATTACCTGAAAGTGTCATCAAGATTGGTTGAAAAAATGTGTGCTGAGATTTCAGGAAACTCATAGTTTTTTGGAAGCTTGGCAACCCCTTTCAATGAAAGTGATTTGCCCCGCTCTCTGTTTAGGGCTACATCAATAGGAAACAAACCATAGAGATAGAACTTGGAACTACTTTATTGTGTCAAGTTTCAAAGAGCTAGCACAAACCGTGTTTCATTTAGAGTTCCAACTACATGTATCCATATAGGAGAAAACAGAGTGAAACCTAAAAATTAAAACTGTTACTGGCAACGAACGGTTTAACCTAGAAGAACGAAATTTGGTGAGCCAAGTGTGATTGGGGTACTGATCATTACCTGAAAGTGTCATCAAGATTGGGTGAAAAAATGTATGCTGAGATTTCAGGGAACTCGTTGTTTTTTGGAAGATTGGCAACCCCTTTCCATGAAACTGATTTGCGCCGAAATCTGCTTAGGCCTACATCAATAGGAAACAAACCATAGAGATAGAACATGGAACTACTTTATTGTGTCAAGTTTCAAAGAGCTAGCACAAACCGTGTTTGATTTAGAGTTCCAACTACATGTATCCATATAGGAGAAAACAGAGTGAAACCTAAAAATTAAAACTGTTACTGCCAACGAACGGTTTAACCTAGAAGAACGAAATTTGGTGAGCCAAGTAGGATTGCAGTACTGATCATTACCTGAACGTGTCATCAAGATTGGGTGAAAAAATGTATGCTGAGATTTCAGGAAACTCGTTGTTTTTTGGAAGCTTGGCAACCCCTTTCCTTGAAAGTGATTTGCGCCGGAATCTGCTTAGGCCTACATCAATAGGAAACAAACCATAGAGATAGAACTTGGAACTACTTTATTGTGTCAAGTTTCAAAGAGCTAGCACAAACCGTGTTTGATTTAGAGTTCCAACTACATGTATCCATATAGGAGAAAACAGAGAGAAACCTAAAAATTAAAACTGTTACTGACAACGAAAGGTTTAAAATAGAAGAACGAAATTTGGTAAGCCAAGTGGGATTGGGGTACTGATCATTACCTGAAAGTGTCATCAAGATTGGGTGAAAAAATGTGTGCTGAGATTTCAGGAAACTCGTTGTTTTTTGGAAGCTTGGCAACCACTTTCCTTGAAAGTGATTTGAGCCGGTCTCTGCTTAGGGATACATCAATAGGAAACAAACCATAGAGATAGAACTTTGGACTACATTATTGTGTCAAGTTTGAAAGAGCTAGCACAAACCGTGTTTGATTTAGAGTTCCAAGTACATGTTTCCATATAGGAGAAAACAGAGTGAAAGATAAAAATTAAAACTGTTACTGCCAACGACCGGTTTAACAAGAAGAACGAAATTTGGTGAGCCAAGTGGGATTGGGGTACTGATCATTACCTGAAAGTGTCATCAAGTTTGGGTGAAAAAATCTGTGCTGAGATATCAGGAAACTCGTAGTTTTTTGGAAGCTTGGCAACCCCTTTCCATGCAAGTGATTTGCGCCGGTCTCTGCTTAGGGCTACATCAATAGGAAAAAAACCATAGAGATAGAACTTGGAACTACTTTATTGTGTCAAGTTTCAAAGAGCTAGCACAAACCGTGTTTGATTTAGAGTTCCAACTACATGTATCCATATCAGAGAAAACAGAGTGAAACCTAAAACTTCAAACTGTTACTGCCAACGAACGGTTTAACCTAGAAGAACGAAAATTGGTGAGCCAAGTGGGATTGGCATACTGATCATTACCTGAAAGTGTCATCAAGATTGGTTGAAAAAATGTGTGCTGAGATTTCACGAAACTCGTAGTTTTTTGGAAGCTTGGCAACCCCTTTCCTTGTAAGTGATTTGCGCCGGTCTCTGCTTAGGGCTACATCAATAGGAAACAAACCATAGAGATAGAACTTGGAACTACTTTATGGTGACAAGTTTCAAAGAGCTAGCACAAACCGTGTTTGATTTAGAGTTCCAACTACATGTATCCATATAGGAGAAAACAGAGTGAAACCTAAAAATTAAAACTGTTACTGCCAACGAACGGTTTAACCTAGAAGAACGAAATTTGGTGAGCCAAGTGGGATTGGGGTACTGATCATTACCTGAAAGTGTCATCAATTTTGGGTGAAAAAATGTGTGCTGAGATTTCAGGAAACTCGTAGTTTTTTGGAAGCTTGGCAACCCCTTTCCATGCAAGTGATTTGCCGCGCTCTCTGCTTAGGGCTACATCAATAGGAAACAAACCATAGAGATAGAACTTGGAACTACTTTATTGTGTCAAGTTTCAAAGAGCTAGCACAAACCGTGTTTGATTTAGAGTTCCAACTACATGTATCCATATAGGAGAAAACAGAGTGAAACCTAAAAATTAAAACTGTTACTGCTAACGAATGGTTTAAACTAGAAGAACGAAATTTGGTAAGCCAAGTGGGATTGGGGTACTGATCATTACCTGAAAGTGTCATCAAGATTGGGTGAAAAAATGTGTGCTGAGAATTCAGGAAACTCGTTTTTTGTAAGCTTGGCAACCCCTTTCCATGAAAGTGATTTGCAACGGTCTCTGCTTAGGGCTACATCAATAGGAAACAAACCATAGAGATAGAACTTGGAACTACTTTATTGTGTCAAGTTTGAAAGAGCTAGCACAAACCGTGTTTGATTTAGAGTTCCAACTACATGTATCCATATAGGAGAAAACAGAGTGAAAGATAAAAATTAAAACTGTTACTGCCAACGAACGGTTTAACCTAGAAGAACGAAATTTGGTTAGCCAAGTGGGATTGGGGTACTGATCATTACCTGAAAGTGTCATCAAGATTGGGTGAAAAAATGTATGCTGAGATTTCAGGAAACTCATTGTTTTTTGGAAGCTTGGCAACCCCTTTCCATGAAAGTGATTTGCGCTGGAATCTGCTTAGGCCTACATCAAAAGGAAACAAACCATAGAGATAGAACTTGGAACTACTTTATTGTGTCAAGTTTCAAAGAGCGAGCACAAACCGTGTTTAATTTAGAGTTCCAACTACATGTATCCATATTGGAGAAAACAGAGTGAAAGATAATAATTTAAACACTTTCTGCCAACGAACGGATTAACCTAGAAGAACGAAATTTGGTGAGCCAAGTGGGATTGGGGTACTGATCATTACCTGAAAGTCTCATCAAGATTGGGTGAAAAAATGTATGCTGAGATTTCAGGAAACTCGTTTTTTGGAAGCTTGGCAACCCCTTTCCATGAAAGTGATTTGCGACAGTCTCTGCTTAGGGCTACATCAATAGGAAACAAACCATAGAGATAGAACTTGGAACTACTTTATTGTGTCAAGTTTCAAAGAGCTAGCACAAAACGGTTTTGATTTAGAGTTCCAACTACATGTATCCATATAGGAGAAAACAGAGTGAAACCTAAAAATTAAAACTGTTACTGCCACCCAACGGTTTAACCTAGAAGAAGGAAATTTGGTGAGCCAAGTTTGATTGCCGTACTGATCATTACCTGAAAGTGTCATCAAAATTGGGTGAAAAAATCTGTGCTGAGATTTCAGGAAACTTGTAGTTTTTTGGAAGCTTGGCAACCCCTTTCCATGAAAGTGATTTGCGCCGGTCTCTGCTTAGGGCTATATCAATAGGAAACAAACCATAGAGATAGAACTTGGAACTACTATATTGTGTCAAGTTTCAAAGAGCTAGCACAAACCGTTTTTGATTTAGAGTTCCAACTTCATGTATCCATATAGGAGAAAACAGAGTGAAACCTAAAAATTAAAACTGTTACTGCCACCCAACGGTTAAACCTAGAGGAACGAAATTTGGTGAGCCAAGTGGGATTGTGGTACTGATCATTACCTGAAAGTGTCATCAAGATTGGGTGAAAAATATGTGCTGTGATTTCAGGAAACTCGTAGATTTTTGGAAGCTTGGCAACCCCTTTCCATATAAGTGATTTGCGCCGGTCTCTGCTTAGGGCTACATCAATAGGAAACAAACCATAGAAAAAGAACTTGGAACTACTTTATTGTGTCAAGTTTCAAAGAGCTAGCACAAACCGTGTTTGATTTAGAGTTCCAACTACATGTATCCATATAGGAGAAAATAGAGTGAAACCTAAAAATTAAAACTGTTACTGCCAATGAACGGTTTA
The DNA here is from genome assembly GCF_964194105.1 of Spermophilus citellus. NCBI lineage: Eukaryota > Metazoa > Chordata > Mammalia > Rodentia > Sciuridae > Spermophilus > Spermophilus citellus. Next base: position 16,542,887 of record NC_138192.1, on the reverse strand, counting down.
AACTAGAAGAACGAAATTTGGTAAGCCAAGTGGGATTGGGGTACTGATCATTACCTGAAAGTGTCCTCAAGATTGGGTGAAAAAATGTGTGCTGAGATTTCAGGAAACTCGTTGTATTTTGGAAGCTTGGCAACCCCTTTCCATAAAAGTGATTTGCGCAGGTCTCTGCTTAGGGCTACATCAATAGGAAACACACCATAGAGATAGAACTTGGAACTACTTTATTGTGTCAAGTTTGAAAGAGCTAGCACAAACCGTGTTTGATTTAGAGTTCCAACTACATGTATCCATATTGGAGAAAACAGAGTGAAAGATAAAAATTAAAACTGTTACTGCCAACGAACGGTTTAACCTAGAAGAACGAACTTTGGTGAGCTAAGTGGGACTGGGGTACTGATCATTACCTGAAAGTCTCATCAAGATTGGGTGAAAAAATGTATGCTGAGATTTCAGGAAACTCGTTTTTTGGAAGCTTGGCAACCCCTTTCCATGAAAGTGATTTGCGCCGGAATCTGCTTAGGCCTACATCAATAGGAAACAAACCATAGAGATAGAACTTGGAACTACTTTATTGTGTCAAGTTTCAAAGAGCTAGCACAAACCGTTTTTGATTTAGAGTTCCAACTACATGTATCCATATAGGAGAAAACCGAGTGAAACCTAAAAATTAAAACTGTTACTGCCACACAACGGTTTAACCTAGAGCAACGAAATTTGGTGAGCCAAGTGGGATTGTGGTACTGATCATTACCTGAAAGTGTCATCAATATTGGGTGAAAAATGTGTGCTGAGATTTCACGAAACTCGTAGTTTTTTGGAAGCTTGGCAACCCCTTTCCATATAAGTGATTTGCGCCGGTCTCTGCTTAGGGCTACATCAATAGGAAACAAACCATAGAGAAAGAACTTGGAAATACTTTATTGTGTCAAGTTTCAAAGAGCTAGCACAAACCCTGTTTGATTTAGAGTTCCAACTACATGTATCCATATAGGAGAAAATAGAGTGAAACCTAAAAATTAAAACTGTTACTGCGAACGAACGGTTTAAACTAGAAGAACGAAATTTGGTAAGCCAAGTGGGATTGGGTTACTGATCATTACCTGAAAGTGTCCTCAAGATTGGGTGAAAAAATGTGTGCTGAGATTTCAGGAAACTCGTTGTTTTTTGGAAGCTTGGCAACCCCTTTCAATGAAAGTGATTTGCGCAGGTCTCTGCTTAGGGCTACATCGATAGGAAACAAACCATAGAGATAGAACTTGGAACTACTTTATTGTGTCAAGTTTGAAAGAGCTAGCACAAACCGTGTTTGATTTAGAGTTCCAACTACATGTATCCATATTGGAGTAAACAGAGTGAAAGATAAAAATTAAAACTGTTACTGCCAACGAACGGTTTAACCTAGAAGAACGAACTTTGGTGAGCTAAGTGGGACTGGGGTACTGATCATTACCTGAAAGTCTCATCAAGATTGGGTGAAAAAATGTATGCTGAGATTTCAGGAAACTCGTTTTTTGGAAGCTTGGCAACCCCTTTCCATGAAAGTGATTTGCGCCGGAATCTGCTTAGGCCTACATCAATAGGAAACAAACCATAGAGATAGAACTTGGAACTACTTTATTGTGTCAAGTTTCAAAGAGCTAGCACAAACCGTTTTGATTTAGAGTTCCAACTACATGTATCCATATAGGAGAAAACCGAGTGAAACCTAAAAATTAAAACTGTTACTGCCACAAAACAGTTTAACCTAGAGGAACGAAATTTGGTGAGCCAAGTGGGATTGGGGTACTGATCATTACCTGAAAGTGTCATCAAGATTGGGTGAAAAATGTGTGCTGAGATTTCATGAAACTCGTAGTTTTTTGGAAGCTTGGCAACCCCTTTCCATATAAGTGATTTGCGCCGGTCTCTGCTTAGGGCTACATCAATAGGAAACAAACCATAGAGATAGAACTTGGAACTACTTTATTGTGTCAAGTTTCAAAGAGCTAGCACAAACCGTGTTTGATTTAGAGTTCCAACTACATGTATCCATATAGGAGAAAACAGAGTGAAACCTAAAAATTAAAACTGTTACTGCCAACGAACGGTTTAACCTAGAAGAACGAAATTTGGTGAGCCAAGTGGGATTGGGGTACTGATCATTACCTGAAAGTGTCATCAAGATTGGGTGAAAAAATGTATGCTGAGATTTCAGGAAACTCATTGTTTTTTGGAAGCTTGGCAACCCCTTTCCATGAAAGTGATTTGCGCCGGAATCTGCTTATGCCTACATCAAAAGGAAACAAACCATAGAGATAGAACTTGGAACTACTTTATTGTGTCAAGTTTCAAAGAGCTAGCACAAACCGTGTTTGATTTAGAGTTCCAACTACATGTATCCATATAGGAGAAAACAGAGTGAAACCTAAAAATTAAAACTGTTACTGCCACCCAACGGTTTAACCTAGAGGAACGAAATTTGGTGAGCCAAGTGGGATTGTGGTACTGATCATTACCTGAAAGCGACATCAAGATTGGGTGAAAAATGTGTGCTGAGATATCAGGAAACTCGTAGTTTTTTGGAAGCTTGGCAACCTTTTTCCATGCAAGTGATTTGCGCCAGTCTCTGCTTAGGGCTACATCAATAGGAAACAAACCATAGAGATAGAACTTGGAACTACTTTATTTTGTCAAGTTTCAAAGAGCTAGCACAAACCGTGTTTGATTTAGAGTTCCAACTACATGTATCCATATAGGAGAAAACAGAGTGAAACCTAAAAATTAAAACTGTTACTGCCAACGACGGTTTAAACTAGAAGAATGAAATTTGGTGAGCCAAGTGGGATTGGGGTACTGATGATTACCTGAAAGTGTCATCAAGATTGGGTGAAAAAATGTGTGCTGAGATTTCAGGAAACTCGTAGTTTTTTGGAAGCTTGGCAACCCCTTTCCATGAAAGTGATTTGCGCCGTTCTCTGCTTAGGGCTACAGCAATAGGAAACAAACCATAGAGATAGAACTTGGAACTACTTTATTGTGTCAAGTTTCAAAGAGCTAGCACAAACCGTGTTTGATTTAGAGTTCCAACTACATGTATCCATATAGGAGAAAACAGAGTGAAAGATAAAAATTAAAACTCTTACTGCCAACGAACGGTTTAACCTAGAAGAACGAAATTTGGAGAACCAAGTGGGATTGGGGTACTGATCATTACCTGAAAGTGTCATCAAGATTGGGTGAAAAAATGTGTGCTGAGATTTCAGGAAACTCGTAGTTTTTTGAAGCTTGGCAACCCCTTTCCATGCAAGTGATTTGCGCCGGTCTCTGCTTAGGGCTACATCAATAGGAAACAAACCATAGAGATAGAACATGGAACTACTTTATTGTGTCAAGTTTCAAAGAGCTAGCACAAACCGTGTTTGATTTACAGTTCCAACTACATGTATCCATATTGGAGAAAACAGAGTGAAAGATAAAAATTAAAACTGTTACTGCCAACGAACGGTTTAAGCTAGAAGAACGAAATTTGGTGAGCCAAGTGGGATTGGGGTACTGATCATTACCTGAAAGTGTCATCAAGATTGGGTGAAAAAATGTGTGCTGAGATTTCAGGAAACTCGTAGTTTTTTGGAAGCTTGGCAACCCCTTTCCATGAAAGTGATTTGCCCCGCTCTCTGTTTAGGGCTACATCAATAGGAAACAAACCATAGAGATAGAACTTGGAACTACTTTATTGTGTCAAGTTTCAAAGAGCTAGCACAAACCGTGTTTCATTTAGAGTTCCAACTACATGTATCCATATAGGAGAAAACAGAGTGAAACCTAAAAATTAAAACTGTTACTGCCAACGAACGGTTTAACTTAGAAGATCGAAATTTGGTGAGCCAAGTGGGATTTCTGTACTGATCATTACCTGAAAGTGTCATCAAGATTGGGTGAAAAAATGTATGCTGAGATTTCAGGGAACTCGTTGTTTTTTGGAAGATTGGCAACCCCTTTCCATGAAACTGATTTGCGCCGAAATCTGCTTAGGCCTACATCAATAGGAAACAAACCATAGAGATTGAACATGGATCTACTTTATTGTGTCAAGTTTCAAAGAGCTAGCACAAACCGTATTTGATTTAGAGTTCCAACTACATGTATCCATATAGGAGAAAACAGAGTGAAACCTAAAAATTAAAACTGTTACTGCCAACGAACGGTTTAACCTAGAAGAACGAAATTTGGTGAGCCAAGTAGGATTGCAGTACTGATCATTACCTGAACGTGTCATCAAGATTGGGTGAAAAAATGTATGCTGATATTTCAGGAAACTCGTTGTTTTTTGGAAGCTTGGCAACCCCTTTCCTTGAAAGTGATTTGCGCCGGAATCTGCTTAGGCCTACATCAATAGGAAACAAACCATAGAGATAGAACTTGGAACTACTTTATTGTGTCAAGTTTCAAATAGCTAGCACAAACCGTGTTTGATTTAGAGTTCCAACTACATGTATTCATATAGGAGAAAACAGAGTGAAATCTAAAAATTAAAACTGTTACTGCCACCCAACAGTTTAACCTAGAAGATCGAAATTTGGTGAGCCAAGTGGGATTTCTGTACTGATCATTACCTGAAAGTGTCATCAAGATTGGGTGAAAAAATGTGTGCTGAGATATCAGGAAACTCGTAGTTTTTTGGAAGCTTGGCAACCCCTTTCCATGCAAGTGATTTGCGCCGGTCTCTGCTTAGGGCTACATCAATAGGAAACAAACCATAGAGATAGAACTTGGAACTACTTTATTGTGTCAAGTTTCAAAGAGCTAGCACAAACCGTGTTTGATTTAGAGTTCCAACTACATGTATCCATATAGGAGAAAACAGAGTGAAACCTAAAAATTAAAACTATTCCTGCCAAGGAACGGTTATTACTAGAAGAACGAAATTTGGTGAGCCAAGTGGGATTGGGGTACTGATCATTACCTGAAAGTGTCATCAAGATTGGGTGAAAAAATGTATGCTGAGATTTCAGGAAACTCGTTTTTTGGAAGCTTGGTAACCCCTTTCCATGAAAGTGATTTGCGCCGGAATCTGCTTAGGCCTACATCCATAGGAAACAAACCATAGAGATAGAACTTGGAACTACTTTATTGTGTCAAGTTTCAAAGAGCTAGCACAAACCGTTTTTGATTTAGAGTTCCAACTACATGTATCCATATAGGAGAAAACAGAGTGAAACCTAAAAATTAAAACTGTTACTGCCACCCAACGGTTTAACCTAGAGGTACGAAATTTGGTGAGCCAAGTGGGATTGCAGTACTGATCATTACCTGAAAGTGTCATCAAGATTGGGTGAAAAAAGTGTGCTGAGATTTCAGGAAACTCGTAGTTTTTTGGAAGCTTGGCAACCCATTTCCATGAAAGTGATTTGCGCCGGTGTCTGCTTAGGGCTACATCAATAGGAAACAAACCATAGTGATAGAACTTGGAACTACTTTATTGTGTCAAGTTTCAAAGAGCTAGCACAAACCGTGTTTGATTTAGAGTTCCAACTACATGTATTTATATTGGAGAAAACAGAGTGAAAGATAAAAATTAAAACTGTTACTGCCAACGAACGGTTTAACCTAGAAGAACGAACTTTGGTGAGCTAAGTGGGACTGGGGTACTGATCATTACCTGAAAGTCTCATCAAGATTGGGTGAAAAAATGTATGCTGAGATTTCAGGAAACTCGTTTTTTGGAAGCTTGGCAACCCCTTTCCATGAAAGTGATTTGCGCCGGAATCTGCTTAGGCCTACTACAATAGGAAACAAACCATAGAGATAGAACTTGGAACTACTTTATTGTGTCAAGTTTCAAAGAGCTAGCACAAACCGTGTTTGATTTAGAGTTCCAACTACATGTATCCATATAGGCGAAAACAGAGTGAATCCTAAAAATTAAAACTGTTACTGCCACACAACAGTTTAACCTAGAGGAACGAAATTTGGTGAGCCAAGTGGGATTGTTGTACTGATCATTACCTGAAAGTGTCATCAAGATTGGGTGAAAAATGTGTGCTGAGATTTCACGAAACTCGCAGTTTTTTGGAAGCTTGGCAACCCCTTTCCATATAAGTGATTTGCGCCGGTCTCTGCTTAGGGCTACATCAATAGGAAACAAACCATAGAGATAGAACTTGGAACTACTTTATTGTGTCAAGTTTCAAAGAGCTAGCACAAACCGTGTTTGATTTAGAGTTCCAACTACATGTATCCATATAGGAGAAAATAGAGTGAAACCTAAAAATTAAAACTGTTACTGCCAATGGACGGTTTAACCTAGAAGAACGAAATTTGGTGAGACAAGTGGGATTGGGGTAATGATCATTACTTGAAAGTGTCATCAATTTTGGGTGAAAAAATGTGTGCTGAGATTTCAGGAAACTCGTAGTTTTTTGGAAGCTTGGCAACCCCTTTCTATGCAAGTGATTTGCCGCGCTCTCTGCTTAGGGCTACATCAATAGGAAACAAACCATAGAGATAGAACTTGGAACTACTTTATTGTGTCAAGTTTCAAAGAGCTAGCACAAACCGTGTTTGACTTAGAGTTCCAACTACATGTATCCCTATAGGAGAAAACAGAGTGAAACCTAAAAATTAAAACTGTTACTGCCAACGAACGGTTTAACCTAGAAGAACGAAATTTGTTGAGCCAAGTAGGATGCAGTAGTGATCATTACCTGAACGTGTCATCAAGATTGGGTGAAAAAATGTATGCTGAGATTTCAGGAAACTCGTTGTTTTTTGGAAGCTTGGCAACCCCTTTCCTTGAAAGTGATTTGCGCCGGAATCTGCTTATGCCTACATCAAAAGGAAACAAACCATAGAGATAGAACTTGGAACTACTTTATTGTGTCAAGTTTCAAAGAGCTAGCACAAACCGTGTTTGATTTAGAGTTCCAACTACATGTATCCATATAGGAGAAAACAGAGTGAAACCTAAAAATTAAACCTGTTACTGCCACCCAACGGTTTAACTTAGAGGAACGAAATTTGGTGAGCCAAGTGGGATTGTGGTACTGATCATTACCTGAAAGCATCATCAAGATTGGGTGAAAAATGTGTGCTGAGATTTCACAAAAATCGTAGTTTTTTGGAAGCTTGGCAACCCCTTTCCATGTAAGTGATTTGCGCCGGTCTCTGCTTAGGGCTACATCAATAGGAAACAAACCATAGAGATAGAACTTGGAACTACTTTATTTTGTCAAGTTTCAAAGAGCTAGCACAAACCGTGTTTGATTTAGAGTTCCAACTACATGTATCCATATTGGAGAAAACAGAGTGAAAGATAAAAATTAAAACTCTTACTGCCAACGAACGGTTTAACCAAGAAGAACGAAATTTGGAGAGCCAAGTGGGATTGGGGTACTGATCATTACCTGAAAGTGTCATCAAGATTGGGTGAAAAAATGTGTGCTGAGATTTCAGGAAACTCGTAGTTTTTTGAAGCTTGGCAACCCCTTTCCATGCAAGTGATTTGCGCCGGTCTCTGCTTAGGGCTACATCAATAGGAAACAAACCATAGAGATAGAACTTGGAACTACTTTATTGTGTCAAGTTTAAAAGAGCTAGCACAAACCGTGTTTGAATTAGAGTTCCAACTATATGTATCCATATTGGAGAAAACAGAGTGAAAGATAAAAATTAAAACTCTTACTGCCAACGAACGGTTTAACCTAGAAGAACGAAATTTGGTGAGCCAAGTGGGATTGGGGTACTGATCATTACCTGAAAGTGTCATCAAGATTGGGTGAAAAAATGTATGCTGATATTTCAGGAAACTCGTTGTTTTTTGGAAGCTTGGCAACCCCTTTCCTTGAAAGTGATTTGCGCCGGAAGCTGCTTAGGCCTACATCAATAGGAAACAAACCATAGAGATAGAACTTAGAACTATTTATTGTGTCACATTTCAAAGAGCTAGCACAAACCGTGTTTGATTTAGAGTTCCAACTACATGTATCCGTATAGGAGAAAACAGAGTGAAACCTAAAAATTTAAACTGTTACTGACAACGAACGGTTTAAGCTAGAAGAACGAAATTTGGTGAGCCAAGTGGGATTGGGGTACTGATCATTACCTGAAAGTGTCATCAAGATTGGGTGAAAAAATGTGTGCTGAGATTTCAGGAAACTCGTAGTTTTTTGGAAGCTTGGCAACCCCTTTCCATGAAAGTGATTTGCCCAGCTCTCTGTTTAGGGCTACATCAATAGGAAACAAACCATAGAGATAGAACTGGGAACTACTTTATTGTGTCAAGTTTCAAAGAGCTAGCACAAACCGTGTTTCATTTAGAGTTCCAACTACATGTATCCATATAGGAGAAAACAGAGTGAAACCTAAAAATTAAAACTGTTACTGCCAACGAACGGTTTAACCTAGAAGAACGAAATTTGGTGAGCCAAGTAGGATTGCAGTACTGATCATTACCTGAACGTGTCATCAAGATTGGGTGAAAAAATGTATGCTGAGATTTCAGGAAACTCGTTGTTTTTTGGAAGCTTGGCAACCCCTTTCCTTGAAAGTGATTTGCGCCGGAATCTGCTTAGGCCTACATCAATAGGAAACAAACCATAGAGATAGAACTTGGAACTACTTTATTGTGTCAAGTTTCAAAGAGCTAGCACAAACCGTGTTTGATTTAGAGTTCCAACTACATGTATTCATATAGGAGAAAACAGAGTGAAATCTAAAAATTAAAACTGTTACTGCCACCCAACAGTTTAACCTAGAAGATCGAAATTTGGTGAGCCAAGTGGGATTTCTGTACTGATCATTACCTGAAAGTGTCATCAAGATTGGGTGAAAAAATGTGTGCTGAGATATCAGGAAACTCGTAGTTTTTTGGAAGCTTGGCAACCCCTTTCCATGCAAGTGATTTGCGCCGGTCTCTGCTTAGGGCTACATCAATAGGAAACAAACCATAGAGATAGAACTTGGAACTACTTTATTGTGTCAAGTTTCAAAGAGCTAGCACTAACCGTGTTTGATATAGAGTTCCAACTACATGTATCCATATCGGAGAAAACAGAGTGGAACCTAAAAATTAAAACTGTTACTGCCAACGAACGGTTTAACCTAGAAGAACGAAATTTGGTGAGCCAAGTGGGATTGGAGTACTGATCATTACCTGAAAGTGTCATCAAGATTGGGTGAAAATATGTGTGCTGAGATATCAGGAAATTCGTAGTATTTTGGAAGCTTGGCAACTCCTATCCATGAAAGTGATTTGCGCGGGTCTCTGCTTAGGGCTACATCAATAGGAAACAAACCATAGAGATAGAACTTGGAACTACATTATTGTGTCAATTTTGAAAGAGCTAGCACAAATCCGGTTTGATTTAGAGTTCCAACTACATGTATCCATATAGGAGAAAACAGAGTGAAACCTAAAAATTAAAACTGTTACTGCCAAGGAACGGATTTACTAGAAGAACGAAATTTGGTGAGCCAAGTGGGATTGGGGTACTGATCATTACCTGAAAGTGTCATCAAGATTGGGTGAAAAAATGTATGCTGAGATTTCAGGAAACTCGTTTTTTGGAAGCTTGGCAACCCCTTTCCATGAAAGTGATTTGCGCCGGAATCTGCTTATGCCTACATCCATAGGAAACAAACCATAGAGATAGAACTTGGAACTACTTTATTGTGTCAAGTTTCAAAGAGCTAGCACAAACCGTTTTTGATTTAGAGTTCCAACTACATGTATCCATATAGGAGAAAACAGAGTGAAACCTAAAAATTAAAACTGTTACTGCCACCCAACGGTTTAACCTAGAGGAACGAAATTTGGTGAGCCAAGTGGAATTGCAGTAGTGATCATTACCTGAAAGTGTCATCAAGATTGGGTGAAAAAAGTGTGCTGAGATTTCAGGAAACTCGTAGTTTTTTGGAAGCTTGGCAACCCATTTCCATGAAAGTGATTTGTGCTGGTGTCTGCTTAGGGCTACATCAATAGGAAACAAACCATAGTGATAGAACTTGGAACTACTTTATTATGTCAAGTTTCAAAGAGCTAGCACAAACCGTGTTTGATTTAGAGTTCCAACTACATGTATCCATATAGGAGAAAACAGAGTGAAACCTAAAAATTAAAACTGTTACTGCCAACGAACGGTTTAACCTAGAAGAACGAAATTTGGTGAGCCAAGTGGGATTGGGGTACTGATCATTACCTGAAAGTGTCATCAAGTTTGGGTGAAAAAATGTGTGCTGACATTTCAGGAAACTCGTAGTTTTTTGGAAGCTTGGCAACCCCTTTCCATGCAAGGGATTTGCCGCGCTCTCTGCTTAGGGCTACATCAATAGGAAACAAACCATAGAGATAGAACTTGGAACTACTTTATTGTGTCAAGTTTCAAAGAGCTAGCACAAACCGTGTTTGATTTAGAGTTCCAACTACATGTATCCATATAGGAGAAAACAGAGTGAAACCTAAAAATTAAAACTGTTACTGCCACCCAACGGTTTAACCTAGATGAACGAAATTTGGTGAGCCAAGTGGGATTGCAGTACTGATCATTACCTGAAAGTGTCATCAAAATTGGGTGAAAATATCTGTGCTGAGATTTCAGGAAACTTGTAGTTTTTTGGAAGCTTGGCAACCCCTTTCCATGAAAGTGATTTGCGCCGGTCTCTGCTTAGGGCTATATCAATAGGAAACAAACCATAGAGATAGAATTTGGAACTACTTTATTGTGTCAAGTTTCAAAGAGCTAGCACAAACCGTGTTTAATTTAGAGTTCCAACTACATGTATCCATACAGGAGAAAACAGAGTGAAAGATAATAATTAAAACTGTTACTGTCAACGAACGGTTTAACCTAGAAGAACGAAATTTGGTGAGACAAGTGGGATTGGGGTACTGTTCATTACATGAAAGTCTCATCAAGATTGGGTGAAAAAATGTATGCTGAGATTTCAGGAAACTCGTTGTTTTTTGGAAGCTTGGCAACCCCTTTCCATGAAAGTGATTTGAGCAGGTCTCTGCTTAGGGCTACATCCATAGGAAACAAACCATAGAGATAGAACTTGGAACTACTTTATTGTGTCAAGTTTGAAAGAGCTAGCACAAACCGTGTTTGATTTAGAGTTCCAACTACATGTATCCATATTGGAGAAAACAGAGTGAAAGATAAAAATTAAAACTGTTACTGCCACCCAACGGTTTAACCTAGAGGAACGAAATTTGGTGACCCAAGTGGGATTGTGTTACTGATCATTACCTGAAAGTGTCATCAAGATTGGGTGAAAAATGTGTGATGAGATTTCATGAAACTCGTAGTTTTTTGGAAGCTTGGCAACCCCTTTCCATATAAGTGATTTGCGCCGGTCTCTGCTTAGGGCTACATCAATAGGAAACAAACCGTAGAGATAGAACTTGGAACTACTTTATTGTGTCAAGTTTCAAAGAGCTAGCACAAACCGTGTTTGATTTAGAGTTCCAACTACATGTATCTATATAGGAGAAAACAGAATGAAACCTAAAAATTAAAACTGTTACTGCCAACGACGGTTTAACCTAGAAGAATGAAATTTGGTGAGCCAAGTGGGATTGGGGTACTGATCATTACCTGAAAGTGTCATCAAGATTGGCTGAAAAAATGTGTGCTGAGATTTCAGGAAACTCGTAGTCTTTTGAAGCTTGGCAACCCCTTTCCATGCAAGTGATTTGCTCCGGTCTCTGCTTAGGGGTACATCAATAGGAAACAAACCATAGAGATAGAACTTGGAACTACTTTATTGTGTCAAGTTTGAAAGAGCTAGCACAAACCGTGTTTGATTTAGAGTTCCAACTACTTGTATCCATATAGGAGAAAATAGAGTGAAAGATAAAAATTAAAACTGTTACTGCCAACGGACGGTTTAACCTAGAAGAAGGAAATTTGGTGAGCCAAGTGGGATTTGGGTACTGATCATTACCTGAAAGTGTCATCAAGATTGGGTGAAAAAATGTATGCTGAGATATCAGGAAACTCGTAGTTTTCTGGAAGCTTGGCAACCCCTTTCCATGCAAGTGATTTGCGCCGGTCTCTGCTTAGGGCTACATCAATAGGAAACAAACCATAGAGATAGAACCTGGAACTACTTTATTGTGTCAAGTTTCAAAGAGCTAGCACACACCGTGTTTGATTTAGAGTTCCAAATACATGTATCCATATAGTACAAAACAGAGTGGAACCTAAAAATTAAAACTGTTACTGCCAACGAACGGTTTAACCTAGAAGAACGAAATTTGGTGAGCCAAGTGGGATTGGGGTACTGATCATTACCTGAAAGTGTCATCAATATTGGGTGAAAAAATGTATGCTGAGATTTAGGGAAACTCATTGTTTTTTGGAAGCTTGGCAACCCCTTTCCATGAAAGTGATTTGCGCCGGAATCTGCTTAGGACTACATCAAAAGGAAACAAACCATAGAGATAGAACTTGGAACTACTTTATTGTGTCAAGTTTCAAAGAGCTAGCACAAAACGTGTTTAATTTAGAGTTCCAACTACATGTATCCATATTGGAGAAAACAGAGTGAAAGATAATAATTAAAACTCTTACTGCCAACGAACGGTTTAACCTAGAAGAACAAAATTTGGTGAGCCAAGTGGGATTGGTGTACTGATCATTACCTGAAAGTCTCATCAAGATTGGGTGAAAAAATGTATGCTGAGATTTCAGGAAACTCGTTTTTTGGAAGCTTCGCAACCCCTTTCCATGAAAGTGATTTGCACCGGAATCTGCTTAGGCCTACATCAATAGGAAACAAACCATAGAGATAGAACCTGGAACTACTTTATTGTGTCAAGTTTCAAAGAGCTAGCACAAACCGTTTTTGATTTAGAGTTCCAACTACATGTATCCATATAGGAGAAATCAGAGTGAAACCTAAAAATTAAAACTGTTACTGCCACCCAACGGTTTAACCTAGAGGATCGAAATTTGGTGAGCCAAGTGGGATTGTGGTACTGATCATTACCTGAAAGTATCATCAAGATTGGGTGAAAAATGTGTGCTGAGATTTCATGAAACTCGTAGTTTTTTGGAAGCTTGGCAACCCCTTTCCATATAAGTGATTTGCGCAGGTCTCTGCTTAGGGCTACATCAATAGGAAACAAACCATAGAGATAGAACTTGGAACTACTTTATTGTGTCAAGTTTCAAAGAGCTAGCACAAACCGTGTTTGATTTAGAGTTCCAACTACATGTATCCATATAGGAGAAAATAGAGTGAAACCTAAAAATTCAAACTGTTACTGCCAACGGACGGTTTAACCTAGAAGAACGAAATTTGGTGAGCCAAGTGGGATTGGGGTACTGATCATTACCTGAAAGTGTCATCAATTTTGGGTGAAAAAATGTGTGCTGAGATTTCAGGAAACTCGTAGTTTTTTGGAAGCTTGGCAACCCCTTTCTATGCAAGTGATTTGCCGCGCTCTCTGCTTAGGGCTACATCAATAGGAAACAAACCATAGAGATAGAACTTGGAACTACTTTATTGTGTCAAGTTTGAAAGAGCTAGCACAAACCGTGTTTGATTTAGAGTTCCAAATACATGTATCCATATAGGAGAAAACAGAGTGAAACCTAAAAATTAAAACTGTTACTGCCAACGAACGGATTAAACTAGAAGAACGAAATTTGGTGAGCCAAGTGGGATTGGGGTACTGATCATTACGTGAAAGTGTCATCAAGATTGGGTGAAAAAATGTATGCTGAGATTTCAGGAAACTCATTGTTTTTTGGAAGCTTGGCAACCCCTTTCCATGAAAGTGATTTTCGCCGGAATCTGCTTAGGCCTACATCAAAAGGAAACAAACCATAGAGATAGAACTTGGAACTACTTTATTGTGTCAAGTTTCAAAGAGCTAGCACAAACCGTGTTTGATTTAGAGTTCCAACTACATGTATCCATATAGGAGAAAACAGAGTGAAACCTAAAAATTAAAACTGTTACTGCCACCCAACGGTTTAACCTAGAGGAACGAAATTTGGTGAGCCAAGTGGGATTGTGGTACTGATCATTACCTCAAAGCGTCATCAAGATTGGGTGAAAAATGTGTGCTGAGATTTCACGAAACTCGTAGTTTTTTGGAAGCTTGGCAACCCCTTTCCATATCTTTCCATATAAGTGATTTGCGCCGGTCTCTGCTTAGGGCTACATCAATAGGAAACAAACCATAGAGATAGAACTTGGAACTACTTTATTGTGTCAAGTTTCAAAGAGCTAGCACAAACCGTGTTTGATTTAGAGTTCCAACTACATGTATCCATATTGGAGAAAACAGAGTGAAATATAAAAATTAAAACTCTTACTGCCAATGAACGGTTTAACCTAGAAGAACGAAATTTGGTGAGCCAAGTGGGATTGGGGTACTGATCATTACCTGAAAGTGTCATCAAGATTGGGTGAAAAAATGTGTGCTGAGATATCAGGAAACTCGTAGTTTTTTGGAAGCTTGGCAACCCCTTTCCATGCAAGTGATTTGCGCCGGTCTCTGCTTAGGGCTACATCAATAGGAAACAAACCATAGAGATAGAACTTGGAACTACTTTATTGTGTCAAGTTTCAAAGAGCTAGCACAAACCGTGTTTGATTTAGAGTTCCAACTACATGTATCCATATAGTAGAAAACAGAGTGGAACCTAAAAATTAAAACTGTTACTGCCAACGAACGGTTTAACCTAGAAGAACGAAATTTGTTGAGCCAAGTGGGATTGGGGTACTTATCAATACTTGAAAGTGTCATCAAGATTGGGTGAAAAAATGTATGCTGAGATTTCAGGAAACTCGTTTTTTGGAAGCTTGGCAACCCCTTTCCATGAAAGTGATTTGCGCCGGAATCTGCTTAGGCCTACATCAATAGGAAATAAACCATAGAGATAGAACTTGGAACTACTTTATTGTGTCAAGTTTCAAAGAGCTAGCACAAACCGTGTTTGATTTAGTTTTCCAACTACATGTATCCATATAGGAGAAAACAGAGTGAAACCTAAAAATTAAAACTGTTACTGCCACCCAACGGTTTAACCTAGAGAAACGAAATTTGGTGAGCCAAGTGGGATTGGGGTACTGATCATTACCTGAAAGTGTCATCAAGATTGGGTAAAAAATGTGTGCTGAGATTTCACGAAACTCGTAGTTTTTTGGAAGCTTGGCAACCCCTTTCCATGCAAGTGATTTGCCCCGCTCTCTGCTTAGGGCTACATCAATAGGAAACAAACCATAGAGATAGAACGTGGAACTACTGTATTGTGTCAAGTTTCAAAGAGCTAGCACAAACCGTGTTTGATTTAGAGTTCCAACTACATGTATCCATATAGGAGAAAACAGAGTGAAAGATAAAAATTAAAACTCTTACTGTCAACGAACGGTTTAACCTAGAAGAATGAAATTTGGAGAGCCAAGTGGGATTGGGGTACTGATCATTACCTAAAAGTGTCATCAAGATTGGGTGAAAAAATGTGTGCTGAGATATCAGGAAACTCGTAGTTTTTTGGAAGCTTGGCAACCCCTTTCCACGCAAGTGATTGCGCCAGTCTCTGCTTAGGGCTATATCAATAGGAAACAAACCATAGAGATAGAACTTGGAACTACTTTATTTTGTCAAGTTTCAAAGAGCTAGCACAAACCGTGTTTGATTTAGAGTTCCAACTACATGTATCCATATAGGAGAAAACAGAGTGAAACCTAAAAATTAAAACTGTTACTGCCAACGAACGGTTTAATCTAGAAGAATGAAATTTGGTGAGCCAAGTGGGATTGGGGTACTGATCATTACCTGAAAGTGTCATCAAGATTGGGTGAAAAAATGTATGCTGAGATTTCAGGAAACTCGTAGTTTTTTGGAAGCTTGGCAACCCCTTTCCATGAAAGTGATTTGCGCTGGTCTCTGCTTAGGGCTACATCAATAGGAAACAAACCATAGAGATAGAACTTGGAACTACTTTATTGTGTCAAGTTTCAAAGAGCTAGCACACACCGTGTTTGATTTAGAGTTCCAACTACATGTATCCATATTGGAGAAAACAGAATGAAAGATAAAAATTAAAACTCTTACTGCCAACGAACGGTTTAACCTAGAAGAACGCAATTTGGTGAGCCAAGTGGGATTGGGGTACTGATCATTACCTGAAAGTGTCATCAAGATTGGGTGAAAAAATGTGTGCTGAGATTTCAGGAAACTCGGAGTTTTTTGAAGCTTGGCAACCCCTTTCCATGCAAGTGATTTGCGCCGGTCTCTGCTTAGGGCTACATCAATAGGAAACAAACCATAGAGAGAGAACTTGGAACTACTTTATTGTGTCAAGTTTCAAAGAGCTAGCAGAAACCGTGTTTGATTTAGAGTTCCAAATACATGTATCCATATTGGAGAAAACAGAGTGAAATATAAAAATTAAAACACTTACTGCCAACGAACGGTTTAACCTAGAAGAACGAAATTTGGTGAGCCAAGTGGGATTGGGGTACTGATCATTACCTGAAAGTGTCATCAAGATTGGGTGAAAAAATGTGTGCTGAGATATCAGGAAACTTGTACTTTTTGGAAGCTTGGCAACCCCTTTCCATGCAAGTGATTTGCGCCGGTCTCTGCTTAGGGCTACATCAATAGGAAACAAACCATAGAGATAGAACATGGAACTACTTTATTGTGTCAAGTTTCAAAGAGCTAGCAGAAATCGTGTTTGATTTAGAGTTCCAACTACATGTATCCATATAGTAGAAAACAGAGTGGAACCTAAAAATTAAAACTGTTACTGCCAACGAACGGTTTAACCTAGAAGAACGAAATTTGTTGAGCCAAGTGGGATTGGGGTACTGATCATTACCTGAAAGTGTCATCAAGATTGGGTGAAAAAATGTATGCTGAGATTTCAGGAAACTCGTTTTTTGGAAGCTTGGCAACCCCTTTACATGAAAGTGATTTGCGCCGGAATCTGCTTAGGCCTACATCAATAGGAAATAAACCATAGAGATAGAACTTGGAACTACTTTATTGTGTCAAGTTTCAAAGAGCTAGCACAAACCGTGTTTGATTTAGTTTTCCAACTACATGTATCCATATAGGAGAAAACAGAGTGAAACCTAAAAATTAAAACTGTTACTGCCACCCAACGGTTTAACCTAGAGGAACGAAATTTGGTGATCCAAGTGGGATTGGGGTACTGATCATTACCTGAAAGTGTCATCAAGATTGGGTGAAAAATGTATGCTGAGATTTCACGAAACTCGTAGTTTTTTGGAAGCTTGGCAACCCCTTTCCATGAAAGTGATTTGTGCTGCTCTCTGCTTAGGGCTACATCAATAGGAAACAAACCATAGAGATTCAACTTGGAACTACTTTATTGTGTCAAGTTTCAAAGAGCTAGCACAAACCGTGTTTGATTTAGAGTTCCAACTACATGTATCCTTATAGGAGAAAACAGAGTGAAACCTAAAAATTAAAACTGTTACTGCCAACGAACGGTTTAAACCAGAAGAACGAAATTTGGTGAGCCATGTGGGATTGGGGTACTGATCATTATCTGAAAGTGTCCTCAATATTGGGTGAAAAAATGTGTGCTGAGATTTCAGTAAACACGTAGTTTTTTGGAAGCTTGGCAACCCCTTTCCATGAAAGTGATTTGCGCTGTTCTCTGCTTAGGGCTACATCAATAGAAAAAAAAACATAGAGATAGAACTTGGAACTACTTTATTGTGTCAAGTTTCAAAGAGCTAGCACAAACCGTTTTTGATTTAGAGTTCCAACTACATGTATCCATATAGGAGAAAACAGAATGAAACCTAAAAATTTAAACTATTACTGCCAACGAACGGTTTAACCTAGAAGAACAAAATTTGGTAAGCCAAGTGGGATTGGGGTACTGATCAATACCTGAAAGTGTCATCCAGATTTGGTGAAAAAATGTGTGCTGAGATTTCAGGAAACTCGTAGTTTTTTGGAAGCTTGGCAACCCCTTTCCATGAAAGTGATTTGCGCTGGTCTCTGCTTAGGGCTACATCAATAGGAAACAAAACATAGGGATAGAACTAGGAATTATTTTATTGTGTCAAGTTTCAAAGAGCTAGCACAAACCGTGTTTGATTTAGAGTTCCAACTACATGTATCCATATAGGAGAAAAAAGAGTGAAACCTAAAAATTTCAACTGTTACTGCCAACGAACGGTTTAACCTAGAAGAACGATATTTGGTAAGCCAAGTGGGATTGGGGTACTGATCAATACATGAAAGTGTCATCCAGATTTGGTGAAAAAATGTGTGCTGAGATTTCAGGAAACTCGTAGTTTTTTGGAAGCTTGGCAACCCCTTTCCATGAAAGTGATTTGCGCCAGTCTCTGCTTAGGGCTACATCAATAAGAAAAAAACCATAGAGATAGAACTTGCAACTACTTTATTGTGTCAAGTTTCAAAGAGCTACCACAAACCGTGTTTGATTTAGAGTTCCAAATACATGTATCCATATAGGAGAAAACAGAGTGAAACCTAAAAATTTAAACTGTTACTGCCAACGAACGGTTTAACCTAGAAGAACGAAATTTGGTGAGCCACGTAAGATTGGGGTACTGATCATTACCTGAAAGTTTCATCAATATTGGGTGAAAAAATGTGTGCTGAGATTTCAGGAAACTCGGAGTTTTTTGGAAGCTCTGCAACCCTTTCCATGAAAGTGATTTGCGCCGGTCTCTTTTTAGGGCTACATCAATAGGAAACAAACCATAGAGATAGAACATGGAACTACTTTATTGTGTCAAGTTTCAAAGAGCTACCACAAACCGTGTTTGATTTAGAGTTCCAACTACATGTATCAATATAGAAGAAGACAGAGTGAAACCTAAAAATTTCAACTGTTACTGCCAACGAACGGTTTAACCTAGAAGAACGAAATTTGGTGAGCCACGTAAGATTGGGGTACTGATCATTACCTGAAAGTTTCATCAAGATTGGGTGAAAAAATGTGTGCTGAGATTTCAGGAAACTCGGAGTTTTTTGGAAGCTTGGCAACCCTTTCCATGAAAGTGATTTGCGCCGGTCTCTGCTTAAGGCTACATGAATAGGAAACAAACCATAGAGATAGAACTTGGAACTACTTTATTGTGTCAAGTTTCAAAGACCTAGCACAAACCATGTTTGATTTCGTGTTCCAACTACATTTTTACATATAGCAGAAAACAGAGTGAAATCTAAAATTTAAAACTGTCACAGCCACCTAACGCTTTAACCTAGAAGAATGAAATTTGGTGAACCAAGTGGGATTGGGGTACTGATCATTACCTGAAAGTGTCATCAAGATTGGGTGAAAAAATGTGTGCTGAGATTTCAGAAAATTCGTAGTTTTTTGGAAGCTTGGCAACCCCTTTCCATGAAAGTGATTTGCGCCGGTCTCTGCTTAGGCTACATCAATAGGAAACAAACCATAGAGATAGAACTTGGAACGACTTTATTATGTCAAGTTTCAAAGAGCTAGCACAAAACGTGTTTGATTTAGAGTTCCAACTACATGTATCCATATAGGAGAAAACAGAGTGAAACCTAAAAATTAAAACTGTTACTGCCAACGAACGGTTTAACCTAGAAGAACGAAATTTGGTGAGCCAAGTGGGATTGGGGTACTGATCATTACCTGAAAGTGTCATCAAAATTGGGTGAAAAAATCTGTGCTGAGATTTCAGGAAACTCGTAGTTTTTTGGAAGCTTGGCAACCCCTTTCCTAGAAAGTGATTTGTGCCGGTCTCTGTTTAGGGCTACATCAATAGGAAACAAACCATAGAGATGGAACTGGGAACTACTTTATTGTGTCAAGTTTCAAAGAGCTAGCACAAACCGTCTTTGATTTAGAGTTCCAAATACATGTATCCATATAGGAGAAAACAGAGTGAAACCTAAAAATTAAAACTGTTACTGCTAACGAACGGTTTAAACTAGAAGAACGAAATTTGGTGAGCCATGTGGGATTGGGGTACGGATCATTACCTGAAAGTGTAATCAAGATTGGGAAAAAAATGTGTGCTGAGATTTCAGGAAACTCGTAGTTTTTTGGAAGCTTGGCAACCCCTTTCCATGAAAGTGATTTGCGCCGCTCTCTGCTTAGGGCTACATCAATAGGAAACAAACCATAGAGATAGAACTTGGAACTACTTTATTGTGTCAAGTTTCAAAGAGCTAGCACAAACCGTGTTTGATTTAGAGTTCCAACTACATGTATCCATATTGGATAAAACAGTGAAACCTAAAAATTAAAACTGTTACTGCCACCCAACGGTTTAACCTAGAAGAATGAAATTTGGTGAGCCAAGTGGGATTGGGGTACTTATCATTACCTGAAAATGTCATCAAGATTGGGTGAAAAAATGTGTGCTGAGATTTCAGAAAATTCGTAGTTTTTTGGAAGCTTGGCAACCCCTTTCCATGAAAGTGATTTGCGCTGGTCTCTGCTTAGGGCTACAACAATATGAAACAAACCATAGAGATAGAACTTGGAACGACTTTATTGTGTCAAGCTTCTAAGAGTTAGCACAAACCATGTTTGATTTAGAGTTCCAACTACATGTATCCATATAGGAGAAAACAGAGTGAAACCTAAAAATTAAAACTGTTACTGCCAATGAACGGTTTAACCTATATGAACGAAATTTGGTGAGCCAAGTGGGATTGGGGTACTGATCATTACCTGAAAGTGTCATCAAGATTGGGTGAATAAATGTATGCTGAGATTTCAGGAAACTCGTAGTTTTTTGGAAGCTTGGCAACCCCTTTCCATGAAAGTGATTTGCGCCTGTCTCTGCTTAGGGCTACATCAATAGGAAACAAACCATAGAGATAGAACTTGGAACTACTTTATTGTGTCAAGTTTGAAAGAGCTAGCCCAAACCGTGTTTGATTTCGTGTTCCAACTACATGTATCCATATTGGAGAAAACAGAGTGAAAGATAAAAATTAAAACTGTTACTGCCAACGAACGGTTTAACCTAGAAGAACAAAATTTGGTGAGCCAAGTGGGATTGGGGTACTGATCATTACCTGAAAGTGTCATCAAGATTGGGTGAACAAATGTATGCTGAGATTTCAGGAAACTCGTTTTTTGGAAGCCTGGCAACCCCTTTCCATGAAAGTGATTTGCGCCGGAATCTGCTTAGGCCTACATCAATAGGAAACAAACCATAGAGATAGAACTTGGACCTACTTTATTGTGTCAAGTTTCAAAGAGCTAGCACAAACCGTGTTTGATTTAGAGTTCCAACTACATGTATCCATATAGGAGAAAACAGAGTGAAACCTAAAAATTAAAACTGTTACTGCCACCCAACGGTTTAACCTAGAAGAACGAAATTTGGTGAGCCAAGTGGGATTGCGGTACTGATCATTACCTGAAAGTGTCATCAAGATTCGGTGAAAAAATCTGTGCTGAGATTTCAGGAAACTCGTAGTTTTTTGGAAGCTTGGCAACCCATTTCCATGAAAGTGATTTGCGTCGGTCTCTGCTTAGCGCTACATCAATAGGAAACAAACCATAGAGAAAGAACTTGGAACTACTTTATTGTGTCAAGTTTCAAAGAGCTAGCACAAACCGTGTTTGATTTAGAGTTCCAACTACATGTATCCATATAGGAGAAAACAGAGTGAAACCTAAAAATTAAAACAGTCACTGCCAAGGAACGGTTTAACTTAGAAGAACGAAATTTGGTGAGCCAAGTGGGATTGGGGTACTGATCATTACCTGAAAGTGTCATCAAGATTGGGTGAAAAAATGTGTGCTGAGATTTCAGGAAACTCGTAGTTTTATGGAAGCTTGGCAACCCCTTTCCATGAAAGTGATTTGCGCCAATCTCTGTTAGGGCTACATCAATAGGAAACAAACCATAGAGATAGAACTTGGAACTACTTTATTGTGTCAAGTTTCAAAGAGCTAACACAAACCGTGTTTGATTTAGAGTTCCAACTACATGTATCCTTATAGGAGAAAACAGAGTGAAACTTAAAAATTAAAACTGTTACTGCCAACGAACGGCTTAACCTAGAAGAACGAAATTTGGTGAGCCATGTGGGATTGGGGTACTGATCATTACCTGAAAGTGTCATCAAGATTGGGTGAAAAAATGTGTGCTGAGATTTCAGGAAACTCGTAGTTTTTTGGAAGCTTTTCAACCCCTTTCCATGAAAGTGATTTGCGCCAGTCTCTGCTTAGGGCTACATCAATAGGAAACAAACCATAGTGATAGGACATGGAACTACTTTATTGTGTCAAGTTTGAAAGAGCTAGCACAAACCGTGTTTGATTTAGAGTTCCAACTACATGTATCCATATAGGAGAAAACAGAGTGAAACCTAAAAATTAAAACTGTTACTGCCAACGAACGGTTTAACCTAGAAGAACAAAATTTGGTAAGCCAAGTGGGATTGGGGTACTGATCAATACCTGAAAGTGTCATCCAGCTTTGGTGAAAAAATGTGTGCTGAGATTTCAGGAAACTCGTAGTTTTTTGGAAGCTTGGCAACCCCTTTCCATGAAAGTGATTTGTGCTGGTCTCTGCTTAGGGCTACATCAATAGGAAACAAACCATAGAGATTCAACTTGGAACTACTTTATTGTGTCAAGTTTCAAAGAGCTAGCACAAACCGTGTTTGATTTAGAGTTCCAACTACATGTATCCTTATAGGAGAAAACAGAGTGAAACCTAAAAATTAAAACTGTTACTGCCAACGAACGGTTTAAACCAGAAGAACGAAATTTGGTGAGCCATGTGGGATTGGGGTACTGATCATTATCTGAAAGTGTCCTCAATATTGGGTGAAAAAATGTGTGCTGAGATTTCAGTAAACACTTAGTTTTTTGGAAGCTTGGCAACCCCTTTCCATGAACGTGATTTGCGCTGTTCTCTGCTTAGGGCTACATCAATAGAAAAAAAACCATAGAGATAGAACTTGGAACTACTTTATTGTGTCAAGTTTCAAAGAGCTAGCACAAACCGTTTTTGATTTAGAGTTCCAACTACATGTATCCAAATAGGAGAAAACAGAATGAAACCTAAAAATTTCAACTATTACTGCCAACGAACGGTTTAACCTAGAAGAACAAAATTTGGTAAGCCAAGTGGGATTGGGGTACTGATCAATACCTGAAAGTGTCATCCAGATTTGGTGAAAAAATGTGTGCTGAGATTTCAGGAAACTCGTAGTTTTTTGGAAGCTTGGCAACCCCTTTCCATGAAAGTGATTTGCGCTGGTCTCTGCTTAGGGCTACATCAATAGGAAACAAAACATAGGGATAGAACTAGGAATTATTTTATTGTGTCAAGTTTCAAAGAGCTAGCACAAACCGTGTTTGATTTAGAGTTCCAACTACATGTATCCATATAGGAGAAAAAAGAGTGAAACCTAAAAATTTAAACTGTTACTGCCAACGAACGGTTTAACCTAGAAGAATGAAATTTGGTGAGCCAAGTGGGATTGGGATACTGATCATTACCTGAAAGTGTCATCAAGCTTGGGTGAAAAAATGTGTGCTGAGATTTCAGGAAACTTGTAGTTTTTTGGAAGCTTTTCAACCCCTTTCCATGAAAGTGATTTGCGCCAGTCTCTGCTTAGGGCTACATCAATAGGAAACAAACCATAGTGATAGGACTTGGAACTACTTTATTCTGTCAAGTTTCAAAGAGCTAGCACAAACCGTGTTTGATTTAGAGTTCCAACTACATGTATCCATATAGGAGAAAACAGAGTGAAACCTAAAAATTTAAACTGTTACTGCCAACGAACGGTTTAACCTAGAAGAACGAAATTTGGTAAGCCAAGTGGGATTGGGGTACTGAACAATATTTAAAGTGTCATCCAGCTTTGTTGAAAAAATGTGTGCTGAGATTTCAGGAAACTCGTAGTTTTTTGGAAGCTTGGCAACCCCTTTCCATGAAAGTGATTTGCGCTGGTCTCTCCTTAGGGCTACATCAATAGGAAACAAAACATAGAGATAGAACTTGGTATTATTTTATTGTGTGAAGTTTCAAAGAGCTAGCACAAACCGTGTTTGATTTAGAGTTCCAACTACATGTATCCATATAGGAGAAAACAGAGTGAAACCTAAAAATTTAAACTGTTACTGCCAACGAACGGTTTAACCTAGAAGAACGAAATTTGGTGAGCCAAGTGGGATTGGGGTACTGATCATTACCTGAAAGTGTCATCAAGATTGGGTGAAAAAATGTGTGCTGAGAATTCAGGAAACTCGTAGTTTTTTGGAAGCTTTTCAACCCCTTTCCATGAAAGTGATTTGCGCCGGTCTCTACTTAAGGCTACATCAATAGGAAACAAACCATAGTGATACGACTTGGAACTACTTTATTGTGTCAAGTTTCAAAGAGCTAGCACAAACCGTGGTTGATTTAGAGTTCCAACTACATGTATCCATATAGGAGAAAACAGAGTGAAACCTAAAAATTTAAACTGTTACTGCCAACGAACGGTTTAACCTAGAAGAACGATATTTGGTAAGCCAAGTGGGATTGGGGTACTGATCAATACATGAAAGTGTCATCCAGATTTGGTGAAAAAATGTGTGCTGAGATTTCAGGAAACTCGTAGTTTTTTGGAAGCTTGGCAACCCCTTACCATGAAAGTGATTTGCGCCAGTCTCTGCTTAGGGCTACATCAATAAGAAAAAAACCATAGAGATAGAACTTGGAACTACTTTATTGTGTCAAATTTCAAAGAGCTAGCACAAACCGTGTTTGATTTAGAGTTCCAACTACATGTATCCATATAGGAGAAAACAGAGTGAAACTTAAAAATTAAAACTGTTACTGCCAACGAACGATTTAACCTAGAAGAACGAAATTTGGTGAGCTAAGTTGGATAGGGGTACTGATCATTACCTGAAAATGTCATCAAGATTGGGTGAAAAAATGTGTGCTGAGATTTCAGGAAACTCGTAGTTTTTTGGAAGCTTGGCAACCCCTTTCCATGAAAGTGATTTGCGGCGGTCTATGCTTAGGGCTATATCAATAGGAAACAAACCATAGAGATAGAACTTGGAACTACTTTATTGTTTCAAGTTTCAAAGAGCTACCACAAACCGTGTTTGATTTAGAGTTCCAAATACATGTATCCATATAGGAGAAAACAGAGTGAAACCTAAAAATTTAAACTGTTACTGCCAACGAATGGTTTAACCTAGAAGAACGAAATTTGGTGAGACAAGTTGGATTGGGGTACTGATCATTACCTCAAAGTGTCATCAAGATGGGTTGAAAAAATGTGTGCTGAGATTTCAGGAAACTCGTAGTTTTTGGGAAGCTTGGCAACCCTTTCCATGAAAGTGATTTGCGCCGGTCTCTTTTTAGGGCTACATCAATAGGAAACAAACCATAGAGATAGAACTTGGAACTACATTATTGTGTCAAGTTTCAAAGAGCTAGCACAAACCGTGTTTGATTTAGAGTTCCAACTACATGTATCCATATAGGAGAAAACAGAGTGAAACCTAAAAATTTAAACTGTTACTGCCAACGAACGGTTTAACCTAGAAGAACGAAATTTGGTGAGCCACGTAAGATTGGGGTACTGATCATTACCTGAAAGTTTCATCAAGATTGGGTGAAAAAATGTGTGCTGAGATTTTAGGAAACTCGGAGTTTTTTGGAAGCTTGGCAACCCTTTCCATGAAAGTGATTTGCGCCGGTCTCTGCTTAAGGCTACAGGAATAGGAAACAAACCATAGAGATAGAACTTGGAACTACTTTATTGTGTCAAGTTTCAAAGACCTAGCACAAACCGTGGTTGATTTAGAGTTCCAACTACGTGTATCCATATAGCAGAAAACAGAGTGAAACCTAAAAATTAAAACTGTTACTGCCAACGAACGGTTTAAACCAGAAGAACGAAATTTGGTGAGCCATGTGGGATTGGGGTACTGATCATTATCTGAAAGTGTCCTCAATATTGGGTGAAAAAATGTGTGCTGAGATTTCAGTAAACACGTAGTTTTTTGGAAGCTTGGCAACCCCTTTCCATGAAAGTGATTTGCGCTGGTCTCTGCTTAGGGCTACATCAATAGAAAAAAAACCATAGAGATAGAACTTGGAACTACTTTATTGTGTCAAGTTTCAAAGAGCTAGCACAAACCGTTTTTGATTTAGAGTTCCAACTACATGTATCCATATAGGAGAAAACAGAATGAAACCTAAAAATTTAAACTATTACTGCCAACGAACGGTTTAACCTAGAAGAACAAAATTTGGTAAGCCAAGTGGGATTGGGGTACTGATCAATACCTGAAAGTGTCATCCAGATTTGGTGAAAAAATGTGTGCTGAGATTTCAGGAAATTCGTAGTTTTTTGGAAGCTTGGCAACCCCTTTCCATGAAAGTGATTTGCGCTGGTCTCTGCTTAGGGCTACATCAATAGGAAACAAAACATAGGGATAGAACTAGGAATTATTTTATTGTGTCAAGTTTCAAAGAGCTAGCACAAACCGTGTTTGATTTAGAGTTCCAACTACATGTATCCATATAGGAGAAAAAAGAGTGAAACCTAAAAATTTAAACTGTTACTGCCAACGAACGGTTTAACCTAGAAGAACGAAATTTGGTAAGCCAAGTGGGATTGGGGTACTGAACAATATTTAAAGTGTCATCCAGCTTTGGTGAAAAAATGTGTGCTGAGATTTCAGGAAACTCGTAGTTTTTTGGAAGCTTGGCAACCCCTTTCCATGAAAGTGATTTGCGCTGGTCTCTGCTTAGGGCTACATCAATAGGAAACAAAACATAGAGATAGAACTTGGTATTATTTTATTGTGTGAAGTTTCAAAGAGCTAGCACAAACCGTGTTTGATTTAGAGTTCCAACTACATGTATCCATATAGGAGAAAACAGAGTGAAACCTAAAAATTTATAATGTAACTGCCAACGAACGGTTTAACCTAGAAGAACGATATTTGGTAAGCCAAGTGGGATTGGGGTACTGATCAATACATGAAAGTGTCATCCAGATTTGGTGAAAAAATGTGTGCTGAGATTTCAGGACACTCGTAGTTTTTTGGAAGCTTGGCAACCCCTTTCCATGAAAGTGATTTGTGCCAGTCTCTGCTTAGGGCTACATCAATAAGAAAAAAACCATAGAGATAGAACTTGGAACTACTTTATTGTGTCAAATTTCAAAGAGCTAGCACAAACCGTGTTTGATTTAGAGTTCCAACTACATGTATCCATATAGGAGAAAACAGAGTGAAACCTAAAAATTAAAACTGTTACTGCCAACGAACGATTTAACCTAGAAGAACGAAATTTGGTGAGCCAAGTTGGATAGGGGTACTGATCATTACCTGAAAATGTCATCAAGATTGGGTGAAAAAATGTGTGCTGAGATTTCAGGAAACTCGTAGTTTTTTGGAAGCTTGGCATCCCCTTTCCATGAAAGTGATTTGCGGCGGTCTATGCTTAGGGCTACATCAATAGGAAACAAACCATAGAGATAGAACTTGGAACTACTTTATTGTGTCAAGTTTCAAAGAGCTACCACAAACCGTGTTTGATTTAGAGTTCCAAATACATGTATCCATATAGGAGAAAACAGAGTGAAACCTAAAAATTTAAACTGTTACTGCCAACGAACGGTTTAACCTAGAAGAACGAAATTTGGTGAGCCAAGTTGGATTGGGGTACTGATCATTACCTCAAAGTGTCATCAAGATGGGTTGAAAAAATGTGTGCTGAGATTTCAGGAAACTCGTAGTTTTTGGGAAGCTTGGCAACCCTTTCCATGAAAGTGATTTGCGCCGGTCTCTTTTTAGGGCTACATCAATAGGAAACAAACCATAGAGATAGAACATGGAACTACTTTATTGTGTCAAGTTTCAAAGAGCTACCACAAACCGTGTTTGATTTAGAGTTCCAACTACATGTATCAATATAGGAGAAGACAGAGTGAAACCTAAAAATTTCAACTGTTACTGCCAAGGAACGGTTTAACCTAGAAGAACGAAATTTGGTGAGCCACGTAAGTTTGGGGTACTGATCATTACCTGAAAGTTTCATCAAGATTGGGTGAAAAAATGTGTGCTGAGATTTCAGGAAACTCGGAGTTTTTTGGAAGCTTGGCAACCCTTTCCATGAAAGTGATTTGCGCCGGTCTCTGCTTAAGGCTACATGAATAGGAAACAAACCATAGAGATAGATCTTGGAACTACTTTATTGTGTCAAGTTTCAAAGACCTAGCACAAACCGTGTTTGATTTCGTATTCCAACTACATTTTTACATATAGCAGAAAACAGAGTGAAACCTAAAAATTAAAACTGTTACTGCCAACGAACGGTTTAACCTAGAAGAACAAAATTGGGTGAGCCAAGTGGGATTTGGGTACTGATCATTACCTGAAAGTGTCATCAAGATTGGGTGAAAAAATGTGTGCTGAGATTTCAGGAAACACGTAGTTTTTTGGAAGCTTGGCAACCCCTTTCTATGAAAGTGATTTGCGCCAGTCTCTGCTTAGGGCTACATCAATAGGAAACAAACCATAGAGATAGAACTTGGAACTACTTTATTGTGTCAAGTTTCAAAGAGCTAGCACAAACCGTGTTTGATTTAGAGTTCCAACTACATGTATCCATATTGGATAAAACAGTGAAACCTAAAAATTTAAACTGTTACTGCCACCTAACGCTTTAACCTAGAAGAATGAAATTTGGTGAACCAAGTGGGATTGGGGTACTAATCATTACCTGAAAGTGTCATCAAGATTGGGTGAAAAAATGTGTGCTGAGATTTCAGGAAACTCGTAGTTTTTTTGAAGCTTGGCAACCCCTTTCCATGAAAGTGATTTGTGCTGGTCTCTGCTTAGGGCTACATCAATAGGAAACAAACCATAGAGATTCAACTTGGAACTACTTTATTGTGTAAAGTTTCAAAGAGCTAGCACAAACCGTGTTTGATTTAGAGTTCCAAATACATGTATCCTTATAGGAGAAAACAGAGTGAAACCTAAAAATTAAAACTGTTACTGCCAACGAACGGTTTAAACCAGAAGAACGAAATTTGGTGAGCCATGTGGGATTGGGGTACTGATCATTACCTGAAAGTGTCCTCAATATTGGGTGAAAAAATGTGTGCTGAGATTTCAGTAAACACGTAGTTTTTTGGAAGCTTGGCAACCCCTTTCCATGAAAGTGATTTGCGCTGGTCTCTGCTTAGGGCTACATCAATAGAAAAAAAACCATAGAGATAGAACTTGGAACTACTTTATTGTGTCAAGTTTCAAAGAGCTAGCACAAACCGTTTTTGATTTAGAGTTCCAACTACATGTATCCATATAGGAGAAAACAGAATGAAACCTAAAAATTTAAACTATTACTGCCAACGAACGGTTTAACCTAGAAGAACAAAATTTGGTAAGCCAAGTGGGATTGGGGTACTGAACAATATTTAAAGTGTCATCCAGCTTTGGTGAAAAAATGTGTGCTGAGATTTCAGGAAACTCGTAGTTTTTTGGAAGCTTGGCAACCCCTTTCCATGAAAGTGATTTGCGCTGGTCTCTGCTTAGGGCTACATCAATAGGAAACAAAACATAGAGATAGAACTTGGTATTATTTTATTGTGTGAAGTTTCAAAGAGCTAGCACAAACCGTGTTTGATTTAGAGTTCCAACTACATGTATCAATATAGGAGAAAACAGAGTGAAACCTAAAAATTTAAACTGTTACTGCCAACGAACGGTTTAACCTAGAAGAACGAAATTTGGTGAGCCAAGTGGGATTGGGGTACTGATCATTACCTGAAAGTGTCATCAAGATTGGGTGAAAAAATGTGTGCTGAGATTTCAGGAAACTCGTAGTTTTTTGGAAGCTTTTCAACCCCTTTCCATGAAAGTGATTTGCGCCGGTCTCTACTTAAGGATACATCAATAGGAAACAAACCATAGTGATAGGACTTGGAACTACTTTATTGTGTCAAGTTTCAAAGAGCTAGCACAAACCGTGGTTGATTTAGAGTTCCAACTACATGTATCCATATAGGAGAAAACAGAGTGAAACCTAAAAATTTAAACTGTTACTGCCAACGAACGGTTTAACCTAGAAGAACGATATTTGGTAAGCCAAGTGGGATTGGGGTACTGATCAATACATGAAAGTGTCATCCAGATTTGGTGAAAAAATGTGTGCTGAGATTTCAGGACACTCGTAGTTTTTTGGAAGCTTGGCAACCCCTTTCCATGAAAGTGATTTGCGCCAGTCTCTGCTTAGGGCTACATCAATAAGAAAAAAAACCATAGAGATAGAACTTGGAACTACTTTATTGTGTCAAATTTCAAAGAGCTAGCACAAACCGTGTTTGATTTAGAGTTCCAACTACATGTATCCATATAGGAGAAAACAGAGTGAAACCTAAAAATTAAAACTGTTACTGCCAACGAACGATTTAACCTAGAAGAACGAAATTTGGTGAGCCAAGTTGGATAGGGGTACTTATCATTACCTGAAAATGTCATCAAGATTGGGTGAAAAAATGTGTGCTGAGATTTCAGGAAACTCGTAGTTTTTTGGAAGCTTGGCATCCCCTTTCCATGAAAGTGATTTGCGGCGGTCTATGCTTAGGGCTACATCAATAGGAAACAAACCATAGAGATAGAACTTGGAACTACTTTATTGTGTCAAGTTTCAAAGAGCTACCACAAACCGTGTTTGATTTAGTGTTCCAAATACATGTATCCATATAGGAGAAAACAGAGTGAAACCTAAAAATTTAAACTGTTACTGCCAACGAACGGTTTAACCTAGAAGAACGAAATTTGGTGAGCCAAGTTGGATTGGGGTACTGATCATTACCTCAAAGTGTCATCAAGATGGGTTGAAAAAATGTGTGCTGAGATTTCAGGAAACTCGTAGTTTTTTGGAAGCTTGGCAACCCTTTCCATGAAAGTGATTTGCGCCGGTCTCTTTTTAGGGCTACATCAATAGGAAACAAACCATAGAGATAGAACATGGAACTACTTTATTGTGTCAAGTTTCAAAGAGCTACCATAATCCGTGTTTGATTTAGAGTTCCAACTACATGTATCAATATAGGAGAAGACAGAGTGAAACCTAAAAATTTCAACTGTTACTGCCAACGAACGGTTTAACCTAGAAGAACGAAATTTGGTGAGCCACGTAAGATTGGGGTACCGATCATTACCTGAAAGTTTCATCAAGATTGGGTGAAAAAATGTGTGCTGAGATTTCAGGAAACTCGGAGTTTTTTGGAAGCTTGGCAACCCTTTCCATGAAAGTGATTTGCGCCGGTCTCTGCTTAAGGCTACATGAATAGGAAACAAACCATAGAGATAGAACTTGGAACTACTTTATTGTGTCAAGTTTCAAAGACCTAGCACAAACCGTGTTTGATTTCGTGTTCCAACTACATTTTTACATATAGCAGAAAACAGAGTGAAACCTAAAAATTAAAACTGTTCCTGCCAACGAACGGTCTAACCTAGAAGAAGGAAGTTTGGTGAGCCAAGTGGGATTGGGGTACTGATCATTACCTGAAAGTGTCATCAAGATTGGGTGAAAAAATGTGTGCTGAGATTTCAGGAAACTCGTAGTTTTTTGGAAGCTTAGCAACCCCTTTCCTTGAAAGTGATTTGTGCCGGTCTCTGCTTAGG
The DNA here is from genome assembly GCF_964194105.1 of Spermophilus citellus. NCBI lineage: Eukaryota > Metazoa > Chordata > Mammalia > Rodentia > Sciuridae > Spermophilus > Spermophilus citellus. Next base: position 16,511,271 of record NC_138192.1, on the reverse strand, counting down.
GCTACATCAATAGGAAACAAACCATAGAGATAGAACTGGGAACTACTTTATTGTGTCAAGTTTCAAAGAGCTAGCACAAACCGTCTTTGATTTAGAGTTCCAAATACATGTATCCATATAGGAGAAAACAGAGTGAAACCTAAAAATTAAAACTGTTACTGCCAACGAACGGTTTAAACTAGAAGAACGAAATTTGGTGAGCCATGTGGGATTGGGGTACGGATCATTACCTGAAAGTGTCATCAAGATTGGGTGAATAAATGTGTGCTGAGATTTCAGGAAACTGGTAGTTTTTTGGAAGCTTGGCAACCCCTTTCCATGAAAGTGATTTGCTCCGGTCTCTGCTTAGGGCTACATCAATAGGAAACAAACCATAGAGATAGAACTTGGAACTACTTTATTGTGTCAAGTTTCAAAGAGCTATAACAAACCGTGTTTGATTTAGAGTTCCAACTACATGTATTCCTATAGGAGAAAACAGAAAGAAACCTAAAAATTAAAACTGTTACTGCCAACGAACGGTTTAACCTGGAAGAACGAAATTTGATGAGCCCAGTTGGATTGGGGTACTGATCATTACCTGAAAGTGTCATCAAGATTGGGAGAAAAAATGTGTGCTGAGATTTCAGGAAACTCGTAGTTTTTTGGAAGCTTGGCAACCCCTTTCCATGAAAGTGATTTGCGCCACTCTCTGCTGAGGGCTATATCAATAGGAAACAAACCATAGAGATAGAACTTGGAACTACTTTATTGTGTCAAGTTTCAAAGAGCTAGCACAAACCGTGTTTGATTTAGAGTTCCAACTACATGTATCCATATTGGATAAAACAGTGAAACCTAAAAATTTAAACTGTTACTGCCACCCAACGGTTTAACCTAGAAGAATGAAATTTGGTGAGCCAAGTGGGATTGGGGTACTGATCATTACCTGAAAATGTCATCAAGATTGGGTGAAAAAATGTGTGCTGAGATTTCAGAAAATTCGTAGTTTTTTGGAAGCTTGGCAACCCCTTTCCATGAAAGTGATTTGCGCTGGTCTCTGCTTAGGGCTACAACAATATGAAACAAACCATAGAGATAGAACTTGGAACGACTTTATTGTGTCAAGCTTCTAAGAGTTTGCACAAACCGTGTTTGATTTAGAGTTCCAACTACATGTATCAATATAGGAGAAACAGTGTGAAACCTAAAAATTAAAACTGTTACTACCACTGAACGGGTTAACCTAGATAACGAAATTTGGTGAGCCAAGTTGGATTGGGGTACTGGTCATTACCTGAAAGTGTCATCAAGATTGGGTGAAAAAATGTGTGCTGAGATTTCAGGAAACTCGTAGTTTTTTGGAAGCTTGGCAACCCCTTTCCGTGAAAGTGATTTGCGCCGGTCTCTGCTTAGGGCTACATCAATAGGAAACAACCATAGAGATAGAACTTGGAACTACTTTATTGTGTCAAGTTTCAACGAGCTAGCACAAACCGTGTTTTTTAGAGTTCCAACTACATGTATCCATATATGAGAAAACAGAGTGAAACTCAAAATTAAAACTCTTACTGCCAACGAACTGTTTAACCTAGAAGAACAAAATTTGGTGAGCCAAGTGGCATTGGGGTACTGATCATTACCTGAAAGTGTCATCAAGATTGGGTGAAAAAATGTGTGCTGAGATTTCAGGAAACTCGTAGTTTTTTGGAAGCTTGGCAACCCCTTTCCATGCAAGTGATTTGCGCCAACGAACGTTTTAACCTAGAAGAACGATATTTGGTGAGCCAAGTGGGATTGGGGTACTGATCATTACCTGAAAGTGTCATCAAGATTGGGTGAAAAAATGTATGCTGAGATTTTAGGAAACTCGTAGTTTTTTGGAAGCTTGGCAACCCCTTTCCATGAAAGTGATTTGCGACAGTCTCTGCTTAGGGCTACATCAATAGGAAACAAACCATAGAGATAGAACTTGGAACTACTTTATTGTGTCATGTTTCAAAAAGGTAGCACAAACCCTGTTTGATTTAGAGTTCCAACTACATGTATTTATATAGGAGAAAACAGAGTGAAACCTAAAAATTAAAACTGTTACTGCCAACGAACGGTTTAACCTGGAAGAACGAAATTTGGTGATCCAAGTGGGATTGGGGTACTGATCATTACCTGAAAGTGTCATCAAGATTGGGTGAAAAAATGTGTGCTGAGATTTCAGGAAACTCGTAGTTTTTTGGAAGCTTGGCAACCCCTTTCCATGAAAGTGATTTGCGCCGGTCTCTCCTTAGGGCTGCATCAATAGGAAACAATCCAGAGAGATAGAACTTGGAACTACTTTATTGTGTCAAGTTTCAAAGAGCTAGCACAAACCGTGTTTGATTTAGAGTTCCAACTACATGTATCCATATAGGAGAAAAAGAGTGAAACCTAAAAATTAGAACTCTTACTGCCAACGAACGGTTTAACCTAGAAGAACGAAATTTGGTGAGCCAAGTGGGATTGGTGTACTGATCTTTACCTGAAAGTGTCATCAAGATTGGGTGAAAAAAATGTGTGCTGAGATTTCAGGAAACTCGTAGTTTTTTGTAAGCTTGGCAACCCCTTTCCATGAAAGTGATTTGCGCCGGTCTCTCCTTAGGGCTGCATCAATAGGAAACAATCCAGAGAGATAGAACTTGGAACTATTTTTTTGTGTCAAGTTGCAAAGAGCTAGCACAAACCGTGTTTATTTAGAGTTCCAACTACATGTATCCATATAGGAGAAAACAGAGTGAAACCTAAAAATTAAAACTGTTACTGCCACTGAACGGTTTAACCTAGAAGAACGAAATTTGGTGAGCCAAGTTGGATTGGGGTACTGATATTTACCTGAAAGTGTCATCAGGATTGGGTGAAAAAATGTGTGCTGACATTTCAGGAAACTCGTAGTTTTTTGGAAGTTTGGCAACCTGTTTCCGTGAAAGTGATTTACTCCGGTCTCTGCATAGGGCTACATCAATAGGAAACAAACCATAGAGATAGAACTTGGAACTAATTTATTGTGTCAAGTTTCAAAGAGCTAGCACAAACTGTGTTTGATTTAGAGTTCCAACTACATGTATCCATATAGGAGAAAACAGAGTGAAACCTAAAAATTAAAACTGTTACTGCCAACGAACGGTTTAACCTAGAAGAACGAAATTTCTTGAACCAAGTGGGATTGTGGTACTGATCATTACCCTAAAGTGTCATCAAGATTGGGTGAAAAAATGTGTGCTGAGATTTCAGGAAACTCGTAGATTTTTGGAAGCTTGGCAACCCCTTTCCATGAAAGTTATTTGCGCCGGTCTCTCCTTAGGGCTACATCAATAGGAAACAAACCATAGAGATAGAACTTGGAACTACTTTATTGTGTCAAGTTTCAAAGAGCTAGCACAAACTGAGCTTGATTTAGAGTTCCAACTACATGTATCCATAAGGAGAAAACAGAGTGAATCCTAAAAATTAAATCTGTTACTGCCAACGAACGGTTTAACCTAGAAGAACGAAATTTGGAGAGCCATGTGGGATTGGGGTACTGATCATTACCTGAAAGTCTCATCAAGATTGGGTGAAAAAATGTGTGCTGAGATTTCAGGAAACTCGTAGTTTTTTGGAAGCTTGGCAACCCCTTTCCGTGAAAGTGATTTGCGCCGGTCTCTGCTTAGGGCTACATCAATAGGAAACAAACCATAGAGATAGAACTTGGAACTACTTTATTGTGTCAAGTTTCACAGAGCTAGCACAAACCGTGTAGGATTCAGAGTTCCAAATACATGTATCCATATAGGAGAAAACAGAGTGAAACCTAAAAATTAAAACTGTTACTGCCAACGAACGGTTTAACATAGAAGAACGAGAATTGGTGAGCCAAGTGGGATTGGGGTACTGATCCTTACCTGAAAGTGTCATCAAGATTCGGTGAAAAAATGTGTGCTGAGATTTCAGGAAACTCGTAGTTTTTTGGAAGCTTGGCATCCCCTTTCCATGATAGTGGTTTCCGCCGGTCTCTGCTTAGGGCTACATCAATAGGAAACAAACCGTAGAAATAGAACTTGGAACTACTTTATTGTGTCAAGTTTCAAAGAGCTAACACAAACCGTGTTTGATTTAGAGTTCCAACTACATGTATCCATATAGGAGAAAACAGAGTGAAACCTAAAAATTAAAACTGTTACTGCCAACGAACGGTTTAACCTAGAAGAACGAAAATTGGTGAGCCAAGTGGGATTGGGGTACTGATCCTTAACTGAAAGTGTCATCAATATTGGGTGAAAAAAATATGTGCGGAGATTTCAGGAAACTCGTAGTTTTTTGGAAGCTTGGCAACCCCTTTCCATTAAAATTATTTGCGCTGGTCTCTGCTTAGGGCTACATCAATAGGAAACAAACCATAGAGGTAGAACTTGGAACTACTTTATTGTGTCAAGTTTCAAAGAGCTAGCACAAACCGTGTTTGATTTAGAGTTCCAACTATATGTATCCATATAGGAGAAAACAGAGTGAAAGATAAAAATTAAAACTCTTACTGCCAACGAACGGTTTATCCTAGAAGAAAGAAATTTGGTGAGCCAAGTGGGATTGGGTACTGATCATTACCTGAAAGTGTCATCAAGATTGGGTAAAAAAATGTGTGCTGAGATTTCAGGAAACTCGTAGTTTTTTGGAAGCTTGGCATCCCCTTTCCATGATAGTGGTTTCCGCCGGTCTCTGCTTAGGGCTACATCATTAGGAAACAAACCGTAGAAATAGAACTTGGAACTACTTTATTGTGTCAAGTTTCAAAGAGCTAACACAAACCATGTTTGATTTAGAGTTCCAACTACATGTATCCATATAGGAGAAAACAGAGTGAAACCTAAAAATTAAAACTGTTACTGCCAACGAACGGTTTAACCTAGAAGAACGAAAATTGGTGAGCCAAGTGGGATTGGGGTACTGATCCTTAACTGAAAGTGTCATCAATATTGGGTGAAAAAAATATGTGCGGAGATTTCAGGAAACTCGTAGTTTTTTGGAAGCTTGGCAACCCCTTTCCATGAAAGTTATTTGCGCTGGTCTCTGCTTAGGGCTACATCAATAGGAAACAAACCAAAGAGGTAGAACTTGGAACTACTTTATTGTGTCAAGTTTCAAAGAGCTAGCACAAATCGTGTTTGATTTAGAGTTCCAACTATATGTATCCATATAGGAGAAAACAGAGTGAAAGATAAAAATTAAAACTCTTACTGCCAACGAACGGTTTATCCTAGAAGAAAGAAATTTGGTGAGCCAAGTGGGATTGGGTACTGATCATTACCTGAAAGTGTCATCAAGATTGGATGAAAAAATGTGTGCTGAGATTTCAGGAAATTCATAGTTTTTTGGAAGTTTGGCAACTCCTTTCCATGAAAGTGATTTGCGCCAGTCTCTGGTTAGGGCTACATCAATAGGAAACAAACCAGAGTGATAGAACTTGGAACTACTTTATTGTGTCAAGTTTCCAAGTGCTAGCACAAACCGTGTTTGATTTAGTGTTCCAACTACATGTATCCATATAGGAGAAAACAGAGTGAAACCTAAAAATTAAAACTGTTACTGCCAACGAACGGTTTAATCTAGAAGAATGAAATTTAATGAGCCAAGTGGGATTGGGGTACTGATCATTACCTGAAAGTGTCATCAAGATTGGGTGAAAAAAATGTGTGCTGAGATTTCAGAATACTCGTAGTTTTTTGGAAGATTGGCAACCCATTTCCATGAAAGTGATTTGCGCCGGTCTCTCCTTAGGGCTAAAACAATAGGAAACAAACCAGAGAGATAGAACTTGGAACTCCTTTATTGTGTCAAGTTTCAAAGAGCTAGCACAAACCGTGTTTGATTTAGAGTTCCAACTACATGTATCCATATAGGAGAAAAAGAGTGAAACCTAAAAATTAGAACTCTTACTGCCAACGAACGGTTTAAACTAGAAGAACGAAATTTGGTGAGCCAAGTGGGATTGGTGTACTGATCTTTACCTGAAAGTGTCCTCAAGATTGGGTGAAAAAAATGTGTGCTGAGATTTCAGGAAACTCGTAGTTTTTTGTAAGCTTGGCAACCCCTTTCTATGAAAGTGATTTGCGCCGGTCTCTCCTTAGGGCTACATCAATAGGAAACAAACCAGAGAGATAGAACTTGGAACTATTTTTTTGTGTCAAGTTGCAAAGAGGTAGCACAAACCGTGTTTATTTAGAGTTCCAACTACATGTATCCATATAGGAGAAAACAGAGTGAAACCTCAAAATTAAAACTGTTACTGCCACTGAACGGTTTAACCTAGAAGAACGAAATTTGGTGAGCTAAGTTGGATTGGGGTACTGATCTTTACCTGAAAGTGTCATCAAGATTGGGTGAAAAAATGTGTGCTGACATTTCAGGAAACTCGTAGTTTTTTGGAAGTTTGGCAACCTGTTTCCGTGAAAGTGATTTACTCCGGTCTCTGCATAGGGCTACATCAATAGGAAACAAACCATAGAGATAGAACTTGGAACTAATTTATTGTGTCAAGTTTCAAAGAGCTAGCACAAACTGTGTTTGATTTAGAGTTCCAACTACATGTATCCATATAGGAGAAAACAGAGTGAAACCTAAAAATTAAAACTGTTACTGCCAAGGAACGGTTTAACCTAGAGAAACGAAATTTGGTGAGCCAATTGGGATTGGGGTACTGATCATTACCTGAAAGTGTCATCAAGATTGGGTGAAAATATGTGTGCTGAGATTTCAGGAAACTCGTAGTTTTTTGGAAGCTTGGCAACCCCGTTCCATGAAAGTGATTTGCGCCGGTCACTGCTTAGGGCTACATCAATAGGAAACAAAACATAGAGACAGAACTTGGAAGTACTTTATTGTGTCAAGTTTCAAAGAGCTAGCACAAACCGTGTTTGATTTAGAGTTCCAACTAATGTATCCATATAGGAGAAAAGAGAGTGAAAACTAAAAGTTAAAACTGTTACTGCCACGGAGCGGTTTAACCTAGAAGAACGAAATTTGGTGAGACAAGTGGGATTGGGGTACTGATCATTACCTGAAAGTGTCATCAAGATTGGGTGAAAAAAATGTGTGCTGAGATTTCAGGAAACTCGTAGTTTTTTGGAAGCTTGGCAACCCCTTTCCATGCAAGTGATTTGCGCCAACGAACGTTTTAACCTAGAAGAACGATATTTGGTGAGCCAAGTGGGATTGGGGTACTGATCATTACCTGAAAGTGTCATCAAGATTGGGTGAAAAAATGTGTGCTGAGATTTTAGGAAACTCGTTGTTTTTTGGAAGCTTGGCAACCCCTTTCCATGAAAGTGATTTGCGACAGTCTCTGCTTAGGGCTACATCAATAGGAAACAAACCATAGAGATAGAACTTGGAACTACTTTATTGTGTCATGTTTCAAAAAGGTAGCACAAACCCTGTTTGATTTAGAGTTCCAACTACATGTATTCATATAGGAGAAAACAGAGTGAAACCTAAAAATTAAAACTGTTACTGCCAACGAACGGTTTAACCTGGAAGAACGAAATTTGGTGATCCAAGTGGGATTGGGGTACTGATCATTACCTGAAAGTGTCATCATGATTGGGTGAAAAAATGTGTGCTGAGATTTCAGGAAACTCGTAGTTTTTTGGAAGCTTGGCAACCCCTTTCCATGCAAGTGATTTGCGCCGGTCTCTCCTTAGGGCTAAAACAATAGGAAACAAACCAGAGAGATAGAACTTGGAACTACTTTATTGTGTCAAGTTTCAAAGAGCTAGCACAAACCGTGTTTGATTTAGAGTTCCAACTACATGTATCCATATAGGAGAAAAAGAGTGAAACCTAAAAATTAAAACTCTTACTGCCAACGAACGGTTTAACCTAGAAGAACAAAATTTGGTGAGCCAAGTGGGATTGGTGTACTGATCTTTACCTGAAAGTGTCATCAAGATTGGGTGAAAAAAATGTGTGCTGAGATTTCAGGAAACTCGTAGTTTTTTGGAAGCTTGGCAACCCCGTTCCATGAAAGTGATTTGCGCCGGTCACTGCTTAGGGCTACATCTATAGGAAACAAAACATAGAGACAGAACTTGGAAGTACTTTATTGTGTCAAGTTTCAAAGAGCTAGCACAAACCGTGTTTGATTTAGAGTTCCAACTAATGTATCCATATAGGAGAAAAGAGAGTGAAAACTAAAAGTTAAAACTGTTACTGCCACGGAGCGGTTTAACCTAGAAGAACGAAATTTGGTGAGACAAGTGGGATTGGGGTACTGATCATTACCTGAAAGTGTCATCAAGATTGGGTGAAAAAAATGTGTGCTGAGATTTCAGGAAACTCGTAGTTTTTTGGAAGCTTGGCAACCCCTTTCCATGCAAGTGATTTGCGCCAACGAACGTTTTAACCTAGAAGAACGATATTTGGTGAGCCAAGTGGGATTGGGGTACTGATCATTACCTGAAAGTGTCATCAAGATTGGGTGAAAAAATGTGTGCTGAGATTTTAGGAAACTCGTTGTTTTTTGGAAGCTTGGCAACCCCTTTCCATGAAAGTGATTTGCGACAGTCTCTGCTTAGGGCTACATCAATAGGAAACAAACCATAGAGATAGAACTTGGAACTAATTTATTGTGTCATGTTTCAAAAAGGTAGCACAAACCCTGTTTGATTTAGAGTTCCAACTACATGTATTCATATAGGAGAAAACAGAGTGAAACCTAAAAATTAAAACTGTTACTGCCAACGAACGGTTTAACCTGGAAGAACGAAATTTGGTGATCCAAGTGGGATTGGGGTACTGATCATTACCTGAAAGTGTCATCAAGATTGGGGGAAAAAATGTGTGCTGAGATTTCAGGAAACTCGTAGTTTTTTGGAAGCTTGGCAACCCCTTTCCATGCAAGTGATTTGCGCCGGTCTCTCCTTAGGGCTAAAACAATAGGAAACAAACCAGAGAGATAGAACTTGGAACTCCTTTATTGTGTCAAGTTTCAAAGAGCTAGCACAAACCGTGTTTGATTTAGAGTTCCAACTACATGTATCCATATAGGAGAAAAAGAGTGAAACCTAAAAATTAAAACTCTTACTGCCAACGAACGGTTTAACCTAGAAGAACAAAATTTGGTGAGCCAAGTGGGATTGGTGTACTGATCTTTACCTGAAAGTGTCATCAAGATTGGGTGAAAAAAATGTGTGCTGAGATTTCAGGAAACTCGTAGTTTTTTGTAAGCTTGACAACCCCTTTCCATGAAAGTGATTTGCGCCGGTCTCTCCTTAGGGCTACATCAATAGGAAACAAACCAGAGAGATAGAACTTGGAACTATTTTTTTGTGTCAAGTTGCAAAGAGCTAGCACAAACCGTGTTTATTTAGAGTTCCAACTACATGTATCCATATAGGAGAAAACAGAGTGAAACCTCAAAATTAAAACTGTTACTGCCGTAGAACGGTTTAACCTAGAAGAACGAAATTTGGTGAGCCAAGTTGGATTGGGGTACTGATCTTTACCTGAAAGTGTCATCAAGATTGGGTGAAAAAATGTGTGCTGACATTTCAGGAAACTCGTAGTTTTTTGGAAGTTTGGCAACCTGTTTCCGTGAAAGTGATTTGCGCCGGTCTCTGCATAGGGCTACATCAATAGGAAACAAACCATAGAGATAGAACTTGGAACTAATTTATTGTGTCAAGTTTCAAAGAGCTAGCACAAACTGTGTTTGATTTAGAGTTCCAACTACATGTATCCATATAGGAGAAAACAGAGTGAAACCTAAAAATTAAAACTGTTACTGCCAAGGAACGGTTTAACCTAGAGAAACGAAATTTGGTGAGCCAAGTGGGATTGGGGTACTGATCATTACCTGAAAGTGTCATCAAGATTGGGTGAAAATATGTGTGCTGTGATTTCAGGAAACTCGTAGTTTTTTGGAAGCTTGGCAACCCCTTTCCATGAAAGTGATTTGCGCCGGTCACTGCTTAGGGCTACATCAATAGGAAACAAAACATAGAGACAGAACTTGGAAGTACTTTATTGTGTCAAGTTTCAAAGAGCTAGCACAAACCGTGTTTGATTTAGAGTTCCAACTACATGTATCCATATAGGAGAAAAGAGAGTGAAAACTAAAAGTTAAAACTGTTACTGCCACGGAGCGGTTTAACCTAGAAGAATGAAATTTGGTGAGACAAGTGGGAATGGGGTACTGATCATTACCTGAAAGTGTCATCAAGATTGGGTGAAAAAATGTGTGCTGAGATTTCAGGAAACTCGTAGTTTTTTGGAAGCTTGGCAACCCCTTTCCATGCAAGTGATTTGCGCCAACGAACGTTTTAACCTAGAAGAATGATATTTGGTGAGCCAAGTGGGATTGGGGTACTGATCATTACCTGAAAGTGTCATCAAGATTGGGTGAAAAAATGTATGCTGAGATTTTAGGAAACTCGTAGTTTTTTGGAAGCTTGGCAACCCCTTTCCATGAAAGTGATTTGCGACAGTCTCTGCTTAGGGCTACATCAATAGGAAACAAACCATAGAGATAGAACTTGGAACTACTTTATTGTGTCATGTTTCAAAAAGGTAGCACAAACCCTGTTTGATTTAGAGTTCCAACTACATGTATTCATATAGGAGAAAACAGAGTGAAACCTAAAAATTAAAACTGTTACTGCCAACGAACAGTTTAACATGGAAGAACGAAATTTGGTGATCCAAGTGGGATTGGGGTACTGATCATTACCTGAAAGTGTCATCAAGATTGGGTGAAAAAATGTGTGCTGAGATTTCAGGAAACTCGTAGTTTTTTTGGAAGCTTGGCAACCCCTTTCCATGCAAGTGATTTGCGCCGGTCTCTCCTTAGGGCTAAAACAATAGGAAACAAACCAGAGAGATAGAACTTGGAACTACTTTATTGTGTCAAGTTTCAAAGAGCTAGCACAAACCGTGTTTGATTTAGAGTTCCAACTACATGTATCCATATCGGAGAAAAAGAGTGAAACCTAAAAATTAGAACTCTTACTGCCAACGAACGGTTTAACCTAGAAGAACGAAATTTGGTGAGCCAAGTGGGATTGGTGTACTGATCTTTACCTGAAAGTGTCATCAAGATTGGGTGAAAAAAATGTGTGCTGAGATTTCAGGAAACTCGTAGTTTTTTGTAAGCTTGGCAACCCCTTTCCATGAAAGTGATTTGCGCCGGTCTCTCCTTAGGGCTACATCAATAGGAAACAAACCAGAGAGATAGAACTTGGAACTATTTTTTTGTGTCAAGTTGCAAAGAGCTAGCACAAACCGTGTTTATTTAGAGTTCCAACTACATGTATCCATATAGGAGAAAACAGAGTGAAACCTAAAAATTAAAACTGTTACTGCCACTGAACGGTTTAACCTAGAAGAACGAAATTTGGTGAGCCAAGTTGGATTGGGGTACTGATCTTTATCTGAAAGTGTCATCAAGATTGGGTGAAAAAATGTGTGCTGACATTTCAGGAAACTCGTAGTTTTCTGGAAGTTTGGCAACCTGTTTCCGTGAAAGTGATTTACTCAAGTCTCTGCATAGGGCTACATCAATAGGAAACAAACCATAGAGATAGAACTTGGAACTAATTTATTGTGTCAAGTTTCAAAGAGATAGCACAAACTGTGTTTGATTTAGAGTTCCAACTACATGTATCCATATAGGAGAAAACAGAGTGAAACCTAAAAATTAAAACTGTTACTGCCAACGAACGGTTTAACCTAGAAGAACAAAATTTCTTGAACCAAGTGGGATTGTGGTACTGATCATTACCCTAAAGTGTCATCAAGATTGGGTGAAAAAATGTGTGCTGAGATTTCAGGAAACTCGTAGATTTTTGGAAGCTTGGCAACCCCTTTCCATGAAAGTTATTTGCGCCGGTCTCTCCTTAGGGCTACATCAATAGGAAACAAACCATAGAGATAGAACTTGGAACTACTTTATTGTGTCAAGTTTCAAAGAGCTAGCACAAACCGAGCTTGATTTAGAGTTCCAACTACATGTATCCATATAGGAGAAAACAGAGTGAATCCTAAAAATTAAATCCGTTACTGCCAACGAACGGTTTAACCTAGAAGAACGAAATTTGGAGAGCCATGTGGGATTGGGGTACTGATCATTACCTGAAAGTGTCATCAAGATTGGGTGAAAAAATGTGTGCTGAGATTTCAGGAAACTCGTAGTTTTTTGGAAGCTTGGCAACCCCTTTCCGTGAAAGTGATTTGCGCCGGTCTCTGCTTAGGGCTACATCAATAGGAAACAAACCATAGAGATAGAACTTGGAACTACTTTATTGTGTCAAGTTTCAACGAGCTAGCACAAACCGTGTTTTTTAGAGTTCCAACTACATGTATCCATATAGGAGAAAACAGAGTGAAACCTCAAAATTAAAACCTTTACTGCCAACGAACTGTTTAACCTAGAAGAACAAAATTTGGTGAGCCAAGTGGCATTGGGGTACTGATCATTACCTGAAAGTGTCATCAAGATTGGGTGAAAAAATGTGTGCTGAGATTTCAGGAAACTCGTAGTTTTTTGGAAGCTTGGCAACCCCTTTCCATGCAAGTGATTTGCGCCAACGAACGTTTTAACCTAGAAGAACGATATTTGGTGAGCCAAGTGGGATTGGGGTACTGATCATTACCTGAAAGTGTCATCAAGATTGGGTGAAAAAATGTGTGCTGAGATTTCAGGAAACTCGTAGTTTTTTGGAAGTTTGGCAACCTGTTTCCGTGAAAGTGATTTACTCCGGTCTCTGCATAGGGCTACATCAATAGGAATCAAACCATAGAGACATAACTTGGAACTACTTTATTGTGTCAAGTTTCAAAGAGCTAGCACAAACCGTGTTGGATTTAGAGTTCCAACTACATGTATCCATATAGGAGAAAACAGAGTGTAACCTAAAAATTAAAACTGTTACTGCCAACGAACTGTTTAACCTAGAAGAACGAAAATTGATGAGCCAAGTGGGATTGGGGTACTGATCATTACCTGAAATTGTCATCAAGATTGTGTGAAAAAATGTGTGCTGAGATTTCAGGAAACTCGTAGTTTTTTGGAAGCTTGGCAACCTTTTTCCGTGAAAGTGATTTGCGCTGGTCTCTGTTTAGGGCTACATCAATAGGAAACAAACCATAGATATAGAACTTGGGACCACTTTATTGTGTCAAGTTTCAAACAGCTAGCACAAACCGGGTTTGATTTAGATTTCCAACTACATGTATCCTTATAGGAGAAAACAGAGTGAAACCTAAAAATTAAAACTGGTCCTGCCAACGAACGGTTTAACCTAGAAGAACGAAATATGGTGAGCCAAGTGGGTTGGGGTCCTGATCATTACCTGAAAGTATCATCAAGATTGGTTGAAAAAATGTGTGCTGAGATTTCAGGAAACTCGTAGTTTTTTGGAAGCTTGGCAACCCCTTTCCATGATAGTGGTTTCCGCCGGTCTCTGCTTAGGGCTACATCAATAGGAAACAAACCTTAGAAATAGAACTTGGAACTACTTTATTGTGTCAAGTTTCAAAGAGCTAGCACAAACCGTGGTTGATTTAGAGTTCCAACTACATGTATACATATAGGAGAAAACAGAGTGAAACCGAAAAATTAAAACTGTTACTGCCAACGAACGGTTTAACCTAGAAGAACGAAATTTGGTGAGCCAAGTGGGATTGGTGTACTGACCATTACCTGAAAGTGTCATCAAGATTGGGTGAAAAAATGTGTGCTGAGATTTCAGGAAACTGGTAGTTTTTTGGAAGCTTGGCAACCCCTTTCCATGAAAGTGATTTGCGCCGGTCTCTGCTTAGGGCTACATCAATAGGAAACAAACCATAGAGACAGAACTTGGAACTACTTTATTGTGAAAAGTTTCAAAGAGCTAGCACAAACCGTGTTTGATTTAGAGTTCCAACTACATGTATCCATATAGGAGAAAACAGAGTGAAACCTCAAAATTTAAACTGTTACTGCCAACGAACGGTTTAACCTAGAAGAACGAAAATTGGTGAGCCAAGTGGGATTGGGGTACTGATCCTTAACTGAAAGTGTCATCAATATTGGGTGAAAAAATATGTGCGGAGATTTCAGGAAACTCGTAGTTTTTTGGAAGCTTGGCAACCCCTTTCCATGAAAGTGATTTGTGCTGGTCTCTGCTTAGGGCTACATGAATAGGAAACAAACCATAGAGGTAGAACTTGGAATTACTTTATTGTGTCAAGTTTCAAAGAGCTAGCACAAACCGTGTTTGATTTAGAGTTCCAACTACATGTATCCATATAGGAGAAAACAGAGTGAAAGATAAAAATTAAAACTCTTACTGCCAACGAACGGTTTAACCTAGAAGAATAAAATTTGGTGAGCCAAGTGGGATTGGGGTACTGATCATTACCTGAAAGTGTCATCAAGATTGTGTGAAAAAATGTGTGCTGAGATTTCAGGAAACTCATAGTTTTTTGGAAGCTTGGCAACCCCTTTCCGTGTAAGTGATTTGCGCTGGTCTCTGCTTAGGACTACATCTATAGGAAACAAACCATAGAGATAGAACTTAGGACTACATTATTGTGTCAAGTTTCAAACAGCTAGCACAAACCGTGTTTGATTTAGAGTTCCAAATACTTGTATCCATATAGGAGAAAACAGAGTGAAACCTAAAAATTAAAACTGTTACTGCCAACGAACGGATTAACCTAGAAGAACGAAATTTGATGAGCCAAGTGGGATTGGGGTAGTGATCATTACCAGAAAGTGTCATCAAGATTGGGTTAAAAAATGTGTGCTGAGATTTCAGGAAACTCGTAGTTTTTTGGAAGCTTGGCATCCCCTTTCCATGATAGTGGTTTCCGCCGGTCTCTGCTTAGGGCTACATCAATAGGAAACAAACCATAGAAATAGAACTTGGAACTACTTTATTGTGTCAAGTTTCAAAGAGCTAGCACAAACCGTGTTTGATTTAGAGTTCCAACTACATGTATCCATATAGGAGAAAACAGAGTGAAACCGAAAAATTAAAACTGTTACTGCCACCGAACTGTTTAACCTAGAAGAACGAAATTTGGTGAGCCAAGTGGGATTGGGGTACTGACCATTACCTGAAAGTGTCATCAAGATTGGGTGAAAAAATGTGTGCTGAGATTTCAGGAAACTGGTAGTTTTTTGGAAGCTTGGCAACCCCTTTCCATGAAAGTGATTTGCGCCGGTCTCTGCTTAGGGCTACATCAATAGTAAACAAACCATAGAGATAGAATTTGGAACTACTTTATTCTATCAAGTTTCAAAGAGCTAGCACAAACCGTGTTTGATTTAGAGTTCCAACTACATTTATCCATATAGGAGAAAACTGAGTGAAAGATAAAAATTAAAACTCTTACTGCCAACGAACGGTTTAACCTAGAAGAACGAAATTTGGTGAGCCAAGTGGGATTGGGGTACTGATCATTACCTGAAAGTGTCATCAAGATTTTGAGAAAAAATGTGTGCTGAGATTTCAGGAAACTCGTAGTATTTTGGAAGCTTGGCAACCCATTTCCATGAAAGTGATTTGCGGTGGTCTCTGCTTAGGGCTACATCAATAGTAAACAAACCATAGAGATAGAATTTGGAACTACTTTATTCTATCAAGTTTCAAAGAGCTAGCACAAACCGTGTTTGATTTAGAGTTCCAAATACATTTATCCATATAGGAGAAAACAGAGTGAAACCTAAAAATTAAAACTGTTACTGCCAACGAACGGATTAAACTAGAAGAACGAAATTTGATGAGCCAAGTTGGATTGGGGTAGTGATCATTACCAGAAAGTGTCATCAAGATTGGGTTAAAAAATGTGTGCTGAGATATCAGGAAACTCGTAGTGTTTTGGAAGCTTGGCAACCCATTTCCATGATAGTGGTTTCCGCCGGTCTCTGCTTAGGGCTACATCAATAGGAAACAAACCATAGAAATAGAACTTGGAACTACTTTATTGTGTCAAGTTTCAAAGAGCTAGCACAAACCGTGGTTGATTTAGAGTTCCAACTACATGTATCCATATAGGAGAAAACAGAGTGAAACCGAAAAATTAAAACTGTTACTGCCAACGAACGGTTTAACCTAGAAGAACGAAATTTGGTGAGCCAAGTGGGATTGGTGTACTGACCATTACCTGAAAGTGTCATCAAGATTGGGTGAAAAAATGTGTGCTGAGATTTCAGAAAACTGGTAGTTTTTTGGAAGCTTGGCAACCCCTTTCCATGAAAGTGATTTGCGCCGGTCTCTGCTTAGGGCTACATCAATAGGAAACAAACCATAGAGACAGAACTTGGAACTACTTTATTGTGAAAAGTTTCAAAGAGCTAGCACAAACCGTGTTTGATTTAGAGTTCCAACTACATGTATCCATTAGGAGAAAACAGAGTGAAAGATAAAAATTAATACTGTTACTGCCATCGAACGGTTTAACCTAGAAATATGAAATTTGGTGAGCCATCTGGGATTGGGGTACTGATCATTACCTGAAAGTGTCATCAAGATTGGGTGAAAAAATGTGTGCTGATATTTCAGGAAACTCGTAGTTTTTTGGAATCTTGGCAACCCCTTTCCATGAAAGTGATTTACGCCGGTCTCTGCTTAGGGCTACATCAATAGGAAACAAACCACAGAGATAGAACTTGGAACTACTTTATTGTGTCAAGTTTAAAAGAGCTATCACAAACCGTGTTGGATTTAGAGTTCCAACTACATGTATCCATATAGGAGAAAACAGAGTGAAAGATAAAAATTAAAACTGTTACTGCCATCGAACGGTTTAACCTAGAAGAACGAAATTTGGTTAGCCTAGTGGGATTGGCATACTGATCCTTACCTGAAAGTGTCATCAAGATTGGGTGAAAAAATGTGTGCTGAGATTTCAGGAAACTCGTAGTATTTTGGAAGCTTGGCAACCCATTTCCATGAAAGTGATTTGTGGTGGTCTCTGCTTAGGGCTACATCAATAGGAAACAAATCATAGAGGTAGAACTTGGAACTACTTTATTGTGTCAAGTTTCAAAGAGCTAGCACAAACCGTGTTAGATTTAGAGTTCCAACTACATGTATCCCTATAGGGGAAAACAGAGTGAAAGATAAAAATTAAAACTCTTACTGCCAATGAACGGTTTAATCTAGAAGAACGTAATTTGGTGAGCCAAGTGGGATTGGGGTACTGATCATTACCTGAAAGTGTCATCAAGATTGGGTGAAAAAATGTGTGCTGAGATTTCAGGAAACTCGTAGTATTTTGGAAGCTTGGCAACTTCTTTCCGTGAAAGTGATTTGCGCCGGTCTCTGCTTAGGGCTACATCAATAAAAAACAAATCATAGAGATAGAACTTGGGACTACTTTATTGTGTCAAGTTTCAAACAGCTTGCACAAACCGTGTTTGATTTAGAGTTCCAACTACATGTATCCATATAGGAGAAAACAGAGTGAAACCGAAAAATTAAAACTGTTACTGCCACCGAACTGTTTAACCTAGAAGAACGAAATTTGGTGAGCCAAGTGGGATTGGGGTACTGACCATTACCTGAAAGTGTCATCAAGATTGGGTGAAAAAATGTGTGCTGAGATTTCAGGAAACTGGTAGTTTTTTGGAAGCTTGGCAACCCCTTTCCATGAAAGTGATTTGCGCCGGTCTCTGCTTAGGGCTACATCAATAGTAAACAAACCATAGAGATAGAATTTGGAACTACTTTATTCTATCAAGTTTCAAAGAGCTAGCACAAACCGTGTTTGATTTAGAGTTCCAACTACATTTATCCATATAGGAGAAAACAGAGTGAAAGATAAAAATTAAAACTCTTACTGCCAACGAACGGTTTAACCTAGAAGAACGAAATTTGGTGAGCCAAGTGGGATTGGGGTACTGATCATTACCTGAAAGTGTCATCAAGATTTTGAGAAAAAATGTGTGCTGAGATTTCAGGAAACTCGTAGTATTTTGGAAGCTTGGCAACCCATTTCCATGAAAGTGATTTGCGGTGGTCTCTGCTTAGGGCTACATCAATAGTAAACAAACCATAGAGATAGAATTTGGAACTACTTTATTCTATCAAGTTTCAAAGAGCTAGCACAAACCGTGTTTGATTTAGAGTTCCAACTACATTTATCCATATAGGAGAAAACAGAGTGAAACCTAAAAATTAAAACTGTTACTGCCAACGAACGGATTAAACTAGAAGAACGAAATTTGATGAGCCAAGTTGGATTGGGGTAGTGATCATTACCAGAAAGTGTCATCAAGATTGGGTTAAAAAATGTGTGCTGAGATTTCAGGAAACTCGTAGTTTTTTGGAAGCTTGGCAACCCATTTCCATGATAGTGGTTTCCGCCGGTCTCTGCTTAGGGCTACATCAATAGGAAACAAACCATAGAAATAGAACTTGGAACTACTTTATTGTGTCAAGTTTCAAAGAGCTAGCACAAACCGTGGTTGATTTAGAGTTCCAACTACATGTATCCATATAGGAGAAAACAGAGTGAAACCGAAAAATTAAAACTGTTACTGCCAACGAACGGTTTAACCTAGAAGAACGAAATTTGGTGAGCCAAGTGGGATTGGTGTACTGACCATTACCTGAAAGTGTCATCAAGATTGGGTGAAAAAATGTGTGCTGAGATTTCAGGAAACTGGTAGTTTTTTGGAAGCTTGGCAACCCCTTTCCATGAAAGTGATTTGCGCCGGTCTCTGCTTAGGGCTACATCAATAGGAAACAAACCATAGAGACAGAACTTGGAACTACTTTATTGTGAAAAGTTTCAAAGAGCTAGCACAAACCGTGTTTGATTTAGAGTTCCAACTACATGTATCCATTAGGAGAAAACAGAGTGAAAGATAAAAATTAATACTGTTACTGCCATCGAACGGTTTAACCTAGAAATACGAAATTTGGTGAGCCATGTGGGATTGGGGTACTGATCATTACCTGAAAGTGTCATCAAGATTGGGTGAAAAAATGTGTGCTGATATTTCAGGAAACTCGTAGTTTTTTGGAATCTTGGCAACCCCTTTCCATGAAAGTGATTTACGCCGGTCTCTGCTTAGGGCTACATCAATAGGAAACAAACCACAGAGATAGAACTTGGAACTACTTTATTGTGTCAAGTTTAAAAGAGCTATCACAAACCGTGTTGGATTTAGAGTTCCAACTACATGTATCCATATAGGAGAAAACAGAGTGAAAGATAAAAATTAAAACTGTTACTGCCATCGAACGGTTTAACCTAGAAGAACGAAATTTGGTTAGCCTAGTGGGATTGGCATACTGATCCTTACCTGAAAGTGTCATCAAGATTGGGTGAAAAAATGTGTGCTGAGATTTCAGGAAACTCGTAGTATTTTGGAAGCTTGGCAACCCCTTTCCATGAAAGTGATTTGTGGTGGTCTCTTCTTAGGGCTACATCAATAGGAAACAAATCATAGAGGTAGAACTTGGAACTACTTTATTGTGTCAAGTTTCAAAGAGCTAGCACAAACCGTGTTAGATTTAGAGTTCCAACTACATGTATCCCTATAGGGGAAAACAGAGTGAAAGATAAAAATTAAAACTCTTACTGCCAATGAACGGTTTAATCTAGAAGAACGTAATTTGGTGAGCCAAGTGGGATTGGGGTACTGATCATTACCTGAAAGTGTCATCAAGATTGGGTGAAAAAATGTGTGCTGAGATTTCAGGAAACTCGTAGTATTTTGGAAGCTTGGCAACTTCTTTCCGTGAAAGTGATTTGCGCCGGTCTCTGCTTTGGGCTACATCAATAAAAAACAAATCATAGAGATAGAACTTGGGACTACTTTATTGTGTCAAGTTTCAAACAGCTAGCACAAAC
This sequence comes from Spermophilus citellus, assembly GCF_964194105.1. Classification (NCBI taxonomy): domain Eukaryota; kingdom Metazoa; phylum Chordata; class Mammalia; order Rodentia; family Sciuridae; genus Spermophilus; species Spermophilus citellus. The sequence continues at coordinate 16,491,441 of NC_138192.1, read as the reverse complement.
CGTGTTTGATTTAGAGTTCCAACTACATGTATCCATATATGAGAAAACAGAGTGAAACCTAAAAATTAAAACTGTTACTGCCAACGAACGGTTTAACCTAGAAGAACGAAAATTGGTGAGCCAAGTGGGATTGGGGTACTGATTCTTAACTGAAAGTGTCATCAATATTGGGTGAAAAAATATGTGCGGAGATTTCAGGAAACTCGTAGTTTTTTGGAAGCTTGGCAACCCCTTTCCATGAAAGTGATATGCGCTGGTCTCTGCTTAGGGCTACATCAATAGGAAACAAACCATAGAGGTAGATCTTGGAACTACTTTATTGTGTCAAGTTTCAAAGAGCTAGCACAAACCGTGTTTGATTTAGAGTTCCAACTACATGTATCCATATAGGAGAAAACAGAGTGAAAGATAAAAATTAAAACTCTTATGCCAACGAACGGTTTAACCTAGAAGAACGAAATTTGGTGAGCCAAGTGGGATTGGGGTACTGATCATTACCTGAAAGTGTCATCAAGATTGTGTGAAAAAATGTGTGCTGAGATTTCAGGAAACTCGTAGTTTTTTGGAACCTTGGCAACCCCTTTCCGTGAAAGTGATTTGCGTCGGTCTCTGCTTAGGACTACATCAATAGGAAACAAACCATAGAGATAGAACTTGGGACTACTTCATTGTGTCAACTTTCAAACAGCTGGCACAAACCGTGTTTGATTTAGAGTTCCAAATACTTGTATCCATATAGGAGAAAACAGAGTGAAACCTAAAAATTAAAACTGTTACTGCCAACGAGCGGATTAACCTAGAAGAACGAAATTTGATGAGCCAAGTGGGATTGGGGTAGTGATCATTACCAGAAAGTTTCATCAAGATTGGTTTAAAAAATGTGTGCTGAGATTTCAGGAAACTCGTAGTATTTGGAAGCTTGGCATCCCCTTTCCATGATAGTGGTTTCCGCCGGTCTCTGCTTAGGGCTACATCAATAGGAAACAAACCGTAGAAATAGAACATGGAACTACTTTATTGTGTCAAGTTTCAAAGAGCTAGCACAAACCGTGTTTGATTTAGAGTTCCAACTACATGTATCCATATAGGAGAAAACAGAGTGAAACCTAAAATTTAAACTGTTACTGCCAACGAACGGTTTAACCTAGAAGAACGAAATTTGGTGAGCCAAGTGGGATTGGGGTTCTGACCATTACCTGAAAGTGTCATCAAGATTGGGTGAAAAAATTTGTGCTGAGATTTCAGGAAACTCGTAGTTTTTTTGAAGCTTGGCAACCCCTTTCCATGAAAGTGATTTGTGCCGGTCTCTGCTTAGGGCTACATCAATAGTAAACAAACCATAGAGATAGAATTTGGAACTACTTTATTGTATCAAGTTTCAAAGAGCTAGCACAAACCGTGTTTGATTTAGAGTTCCAACTACATGTATCCATATAGGAGAAAACAGAGTGAAACCGAAAAATTAAAACTGTTACTGCCAACGAATGGTTTAACCTAGAAGAACGAAATTTGGTGAGCCAAGTGGGATTGGGGTACTGATCATTACCTGAAAGTGTCATCAAGATTGGGTGAAAAATGTGTGCTGAGATTTCAGGAAACTTGTAGTTTTTTGGAAGCTTGGCAACCCCTTTCCATGTAAGTGATTTGCGCTGGTCTCTGCTTAGGGCTACATCAATAGGAAACAAACCATAGAGATAGAACTTGGAACTACTTTATTGTGTCAAGTTTGAAAGAGCTAGCAGAAACCGTGTTTGATTTAGAGTTCCAACTACATGTATCCATATAGGAGAAAACAGAGTGAAACCTAAAAATTAAAACTGTTACTGCCAACGAATGGTTTAACCTAGAAGAACGAAATTTGGTGAGCCAAGTGGAATTGGGGTACTGATCATTACCTGAAAGTGTCATCAAGATTGGGTGAAAAAATGTGTGCTGAGATTTCAGGAAACTCGTAGTTTTTTGGAAGCATGGCAACCCATTTCCATGAAAGTGATTTGCGCTGGTCTCTGATTAGGGCTACATCAATAGGAAAGAAACCATAGAGCTAGAACTTGGAACTTCTTTATTGTGTCAAGTTTCAAAGAGCTAGCACAAACCGTGTTTTATTTAGAGTTCCAACTACACGTATCCATATAGGAGAAAACAGAGTGAAAGATAAAAATTAAAACTGTTACTGCCATCGAACGGTTTAACCTAGAAGAACCCAATTTGGTGAGCCTAGTGGGATTGGCGTACTGATCATTACCTGAAAGTGTTATCAAGATTGGGTGAAAATATGTGTGCTGAGATTTCAGGAAACTCGTAGTTTTTTGGAAGCTTGGCAACCCATTTCCATGAAAGTGATTTGCGCCGGTCTCTGCTTAGGGGTACATCAATAGGAAACAAACCATAGAGATAGAACTTGGAACTACTTAATTGTGTCAAGTTTCAAAGAGCTAGCACAAACCGTGTTTGATTTAGAATTCCAACTACATGTATATATATAGGAGAAAACAGAGTGAAACCTAAAAATTAAAACTGTTAATGCCAAGGAACGATTTAAGCTAGAAGAACGAAATTTGGTGAGCCAAGTGGGATTGGCGTACTGATCATTACCTGAAAGTGTCATCAAGATTGGGTTAAAAAATGTGTGCTGAGATTTCAGGAAACTCGCAGTTTTTTGGAAGCTTGGCAACCCCTTTCCATGAAAGTGATTTGCGCTGGTCTCTGCTTAGGGCTACATCAATAGGAAACAAACCATAGAGGTAGAACTTGGAACTACTTTATTGTGTCAAGTTTCAAAGAGCTAGCACAAACCGTGTTTGATTTAGAGTTCCAAATACATGTATCCATATAGGAGAAAACAGAGTGAAAGATAAAAATTAAAACTCTTACTGCCAACGAACGGTTTAACCTAGAAGAACGAAATTTGGTGAGCCAAGTGGGACTGGGGTACTGATCATTACCTGAAAGTGTCATCAAGATTGTGTGAAAAAATGTGTGCTGAGATTTAAGGAAACTCGTAGTTTTTTGGAAGCTTGGCAAACCCTTTCCGTGAAAGTGATTTGCGCGCGTCTCAGCTTAGGACTACATCAATAGGAAACAAACCATATAAATAGAACTTGGAACTACTTTATTGTGTCAAGTTTCAAAGAGCTAGCACAAACCGTGTTTGATTTAGAGTTCCAACTACATGTATCCATATTGGAGAAAACAGAGTGAAACGCCAAATTAAAACTGTTACTGCCAACGAACTTTTTAACCTAGAAGAACGAAATTTGGTGAGCCAAATGGGATTGGAGTACTGATCATTACCTGAAAGTGTCATCAATATTGGGTGAAAAAATGTGTGCTGAGATTTCAGGAAACTCGTAGTTTTTTGGAAGCTTTCAACCCCTTTCCATGAAAGTGATTTGTGGTGGTCTCTGCTTACGGCAACATCAATAGGAAACAAACCATAGAGATAGAACTTGGAACTACTTTATTGTGTCAAGTTTCAAAGAGCTAGCACAAACCGTGTTTGATTTAGAGTTCCAACTTCATGTATCCATATAGGAGAAAACAGAGTGAAACCTAAAAATTAAAACTGTTACTGCCATTGAACGGTTTAACCTGGAAGAACGAAATTTGCTGAGCCAATTGGATTTGGGGTACTGATCATTACCTGAAAGTGTCATCAAGATTGGGTGAAAAAATGTGTGCTGAGATTTCAGGAAACTCTTACTTTTTTGGAAGCTTGGCAACCCCTTTCCATGAAAGTGATTTGGGCCGGTCTGTGCTTAGGGCTACATCAATAGGAAACAAACCATAGAGACAGAACTTTGAACTACTTTATTGTGTCAAGTTTCAAAGAGCTAGCACAAACCGTTTTTGATTTAGAGTTCCTACAGCATGTATCCATTAGGTGAAAACAGAGTGAAAACTAAAAATTAAAACTGTTACTGCCATCGAACGGTTTAAACTAGAAGAACAAAATTTGGTGAGCCATGTGGTATTGGGGTACTGATCATTACCTGAAAGTGTCATCAAGATTGGGTGAAAAAATGTGTGCTGATATTTCAGGAAACTCGTAGTTTTTTGGAGGCTTGGCAACCCCTTTCCATGAAAGTGATTTGTGCCACTCTCTGCTTAGGGCTACATCAATAGGAAACAAACCATAGAGATAGAACTTGGAACTACTTTATTGTGTCAAGTTTCAAAGAGCTAGCACAAACCGTGTTTGATTTAGAGTTCCAACTACATGTATCCATATTGGAGAAAACAGAGTGAAACGTCAAAATTAAAACTGTTACTGCCAACGAACTGTTTAACCTAGAAGAACGAAATTTGGTGAGCCAAGTGGCATTGGTGTACTGATCATTACCTGAAAGTGTCATCAAGATTGGGTGAAAAAATCTGTGCTGAGATTTCAGGAAACTCATAGTTTTTTGGAAGCTTTGCTACCCATTTCCATGAAAGTGATTTGCGGTGGTCTCTGCTTAGGTCTACATCAATAGGAAACAAACCATAGAGGTAGAACTTGAAATTCTTTATTGTGTCAAGTTTAAAAGAGCTAGCACAAACCGTGTTTGATTTAGAGTTCCAAATACATGTATCCATAAGAGAAAACAGAGTGAAAGATAAAAATTAAAACTCTTACTGCCAACGAACGGTTTAATCTAGAAGAACCAAATTTGGTGAGCCAAGTGGGATTGGGGTACTGATCATTACCAGAAAGTGTCATCAAGATTGGGTCAAAAAATATGTGCTGAGATTTCAGGAATCTCGTAGTTTTTTGGAAGATTGGCATCCCGTTTTCATGATAGTGGTTTCCGCCGGTCTCTGCTTAGGGCTACATCAATAGGAGACAAACCATAGAAATAGAACTTGGAACTACTTTATTGTGTCAAGTTTCAAACAGCTAGCACAAACCGTGTTTGATTTAGAGTTCCATCTACATGTATCCATATAGGAGAAAACAGAGTGAAAGATAAAATTTAAAACTGTTACTGCCATCGAACGGTTTAACCTAGAAGAACGAAATTATGTGAGCCTAGTGGGATTGGTGTACTGATCATTACCTGAAAGTGTCATCAAGATTGGGTGAAAAAATGTGGGCTGAGATTTCAGGAAACTCTTACTTTTTTGGAAGCTTGGCAACCCCTTTCCATGAAAGTGATTTGCGGTGGTCTCTGCTTGGGGCTACATCAATAAGAAACAAACCATAGAAATAGAACTTGGAACTACTTTATTGTGTCAAGTTTCAAAGAGCTAGCACAAACCGTGTTTGATTTAGAGTTCCAACTACATGTATCCATATAGGAGAAAACAGAGTGAAACCTAAAAATTTAAACTCATACTGCCAACAAACGGTTTAACCTAGAAGAACGAAATTTGGTGAGCCAAGTGGGATTGGGGTACTGACAATTACCTGAAAGTGTCATCAAGATTGGGTGAAAAAATGTGGGCTGAGATTTCAGGAAACTCGTAGTTTTTTGGAAGCTTGGCAACCCCTTTTCATGAAAGTGATTTGCTCCGGTCTCTGATTATGGCTACATCAATAGGAAACAAATCATAGAGATAGAACTTGGAACTACTTTATTGTGTCAAGTTTCAAAGAGCTAGCACAAACCGTGTTTGATTTAGAGTTCCAACAACATGTATCCATTAGGAGAAAACAGAGTGAAACCTAAAGATTAATACTGTTACTGACATCGAACTGTTTAACCTAGAAATACGAAATTTGGTGAGCCATGTGGGATTGGGGTACTGATCATTACCTGAAAGTGTCATCAAGATTGGGTGAAAAAATGTGTGCTGATATTTCAGGAAACTCGTAGTTTTTTGGAAGCTTGGCAACCCTTTCCATGAAAGTGATTTGCGCCAGTCTCTGCTTAGGGCTACATCAATAGGAAACAAACCATAGAGATAGAACTTGGAACTACTTTATTGTGTCAAGTTTCAAAGAGCTAGCACAAACCGTGTTGGATTTAGAGTTCCAACTACATGTATCCATATAGGAGAAAACAGAGTGAAAGATAAAAATTAAAACTGTTACTGCCATCGAATGGTTTAACCTAGAAGAACAAAATTTGGTGAGCCAAGTGGGATTGGGGTACTGATCATTACCTGAAAGTGTCATCAAGATTGGGTGAAAAAATGTGTGCTGAGATTTCAGGAAACTCGTAGTATTTTGGAAGCTTGGCAACCCATTTCCATGTAAGTGATTTGCGGTGGTCTCTGCTTAGGGCTACATCAATAGGAAACAAACCATAGAGGTAGAACTTGGAACTACTTTATTGTGTCAAGTTTCAAAGAGCTAGCACAAACCGTGTTTGATTTAGAGTTCCAACTACATGTATCCCTATAGGAGAAAACAGAGTGAAAGATAAAAATTAAAACTCTTACTGCCAACGAACGGTTTAATCTAGAAAAACGAAATTTGGTGAGCCAAGTGGGATTCGGGTATTGATCATTACCTGAAAGTGTCATCAAGATTGGGTGAAAAAATGTGTGCTGAGATTTCAGGAAACTCGTAGTATTTTGGAAGCTTGGCAACCCCTTTCCGTGAAAGTGATTTGCACCGGTCTCTGCTTAGGGCTACATCAATAGGAAACAAACCATAGAGATAGAACTTGGGACTACTTTATTGTGTCAAGTTTCAAACAGCTAGCACAAACCGTGTTTGATTTAGAGTTCCAACTACATGTATCCATATAGGAGAAAACAGAGTGAAACCTAAAAATTAAAACTGATACTGCCATCGAACGGATTAACCAAGAAGAACGAAATTTGGTGATCAAGTGGATTTGGGGTACTGATCATTACCTGAAAGTGTCATCAAGATTGGGTGAAAAAATATGTGCTGAGATTTTAGGAAAATCATAGTTTTCTAGAAGTTTGGCAACCCCTTTCCATGAAAGTGATTTGCGCGGGAATCTGCTTAGGCCTACATCAATAGGAAACTAACCATAGAGATGGAACTTGGAACTAGTTTATTGTGTCAGGTTTCAAAGAGCTAGCACAAACCGTGTTTGATTTAGAGTTCCAAAAACATGTAACCATTAGGAGAAAACACAGTGAAACCTAAAAATTAAAACTGTTACCGCCATCGAACGGTTTAACCTAGAAGAAGGAAATTTGGTGATCCAAGTGGGATTGGGGTACTGATCATTACCTGAAAGTGTCATCAAGATTGGGTGAAAAAATGGGTGCTGATATTTCAGGAAACTTGTAGTTTTTTGGAAGCTTGGCAACCCCTTTCCATGATAGTGGTTTCCTCCGGTCTCTGCTTAGGGCTACATCAATAGGAAACAAACAGTAGAAATAGAACTTGGAACTACTTTATTGTGTCAAGTTTAAAAGAGCTAGCACAAACCGTGTTTGATTTGGAGTTCCAACTACATGTATCCATATAGGAGAAAACAGAGTGAAAGATAAAATTTAAAACTGTTACTGCCATCGAATGGTTTAACCTTGAAGAACGAAATTAGGTGAGCCTAGTGGGATTGGCGTACTGATCATTACCTGAAAGCGTCATCAAGATTGGGTGAAAAAATGTGTGCTGGGATTTCAGGAAACTCATAGTTTTTTGGAAGCTTGGCAACCCATTTTCATGAAAGTGATTTGCGGTGGTCTCTGCTTAGGGCTACATCAATAGGAAACAAACCATAGAGATAGAACTTGGAACTACTTTATTGTGTCAAGTTTCAAAGAGCTAGCACAAACCGTGTTTGATTTAGAGTTCCAACTACATGTATCCATATAGGAGAAAACAGAGTGAAATATAAAAATTAAAACTGTTACTGCCATCCAACGTTTTAACCTAGAAGAACGAAATTTGGTGAGCCATGTGGGATTCGCGTACTGATCATTACCTGAAAGTGACATCAAGATTGGGTGAAAAAATGTGTGCTGAGATTTCAGGAAACTCGTAGTTTTTTGGAAGCTTGGCAACCCCTTTCCGTGAAAGTGATTTGTGCAGGTCTCTGCTTAGGGCTACATCAATAGGAAACAAACCATAGAGATAGAACTTGGGACTACTTTATTGTGTCAAGTTTCAAAGAGCTAGCACAAACCGTGTTTGATTCAGAGTTCCAACAACATGTATTCATTAGGAGAAAACACAGTGAAACCTGAAAATTAAAACTGTTACTGCCATCGAACGGTTTAACCTAGAAGAATGAAATTTGGTGAGCCAAGTGGGTTTGGGGTACTGATCATTACCTGAAAGTGTCATCAAGATTGGGTGAAAAAATGGGTGCTGATATTTCAGGAAACTTGTAGTTTTTTGGAAGCTTGGCAACCCCTTTCCATGATAGTGGTTTCCTCCGGTCTCTGCTTAGGGCTACATCAATAGGAAACAAACAGTAGAAATAGAACTTGGAACTACTTTATTGTGTCAAGTTTAAAAGAGCCAGCACAAACCGTGTTTGATTTGAAGTTCCAACTACATGTATCCATATAGGAGAAAGCAGAGTGAAACATAAAATTTAAACTGTTACTGCCAACGAACGGTTTAACCTAGAAGAACGAAATTTGGTGAGCCAAGTGGGATTGTGGTACTGATCATTACCCGAAAGTGTCATCCAGATTGGGTGAAAAATGTGTGCTGAGATTTCACGAATCTCGTAGTTACTTGGAAGCTTGGCAACCCCTTTCCATGAAAGTGATTTGCGCCAGTCTCTGCTTAGGGCTCCTTCAATAGAAAACAAACCATAGAGATAGAACTTGGAACTACTTTATTGTGTCAAGTTTCAAAGAGCTAACACAAACCGTGTTTGATTTAGAGTTCCAACTACATGTATCCATATAGCAGAAAACTGAGTGAAACCTAAAAATTAAAACTGTTACTGCCAACGAACCGTTTAAACTAGAGGAACGAAATTTGGTGAGCCAAGTGGGATTGGCATACTGATCATTACCTGAAAGTGTCATCAAGATTGGATGAAAAAATGTGTGCTGAGATTTCAGTAAACTCGTAGTTGTTTGGAAGCTTGGCAACCCCTTTCCATGAAAGTGATTTGCGCCAGTCTCTGCTTAGGGCTACATCAATAGGAAACAAATCATAGAGATAGAAATTGGAACTACTTTATTGTGTCAAGTTTCAAAGTTCTAGCAAAAACAGTGTTTGTTTTAGTGTTCCAACTACATGTATCCATATAGGAGAAACCAGAGTGAAACATAAAAATTAAAACTGTTACTGCCAACCAACGGTTTAACTTAGAAGTACGAAATTTTATGAGCCAAGTGGGATTGGGGTACTGATCATTTCCTGAAAGCGTCATCAAGTTTGGGTGAAAAAATGTGTGCTGAGATTTCAGGAAACTCGTAGTTTTTTGGAAGGTTGGCAATCCCTTTCCATGAAAGGGATTTGCGCCGGTCTCTCCTTAGGGCTATATTAATTTGAAACAAACCATAGAGATTGAACTTGGAACTACTTTATTGTGTCAAGTTTCAAAGAGGTAGCACAAACCGTGTTTGATGTAGAGTTCCAAATACATGTATCCATATAGGAGAAAACAGAGTGAAACCCAAAAATTAAAACTGTTACTGCCAACAAACTGTTTAACCTAGATGAACGAAATTTGGTGAGCTAAGTGGGATTGGCGTACTGAACATTACCTGAAAGTGTCATCAAGATTGGGTGAAAAAATGTGTGCTGAGATTACAGGAAATTCGTAGTTTTTGGAAGCTTGGCAAAAACTTTCCATGAAAGTTAATTGAGCCGGTCTCTCCCTAGGGCTACATCAATAGGAAACAAACCATAGAGATAGAACTTGGAACTACTTTATTGTGTCAAGTTTCAAAGAGCTAGCACACACCGTGTTTGATTTAGAATTTCAACTACGTGTAGCCATATAGGAGAAAACAGAGTGAAACCTAAAAATTAAAACTGTTACTGCCAACGAACGGTTTAACCTAGAAGAACAAAATTTGGTGAGCCAAGTGGGATTGGGGTACTGATCATTACCTGAAAGCGTCATCAATATTGGGTGAAAAAATGTGTGCTGAAATTTCAGGAAACTCGTAGTTTTTTGGAAGCTTGGCAACCCCTTTCCATGAAAGTGATTTGCGCCAGTCTCTGCTTAGGGCTACATCAATAGGAAACAAACCACAGAGACAGAACTTGGAACTACTTTATTGTGTCAAGTTTCAAAGAGCTAGCACAAACCGTGTTTGATTTAGAGTTCCAACTACATGTATCCATATAGGAGAAAACAGAGTGAAACCTAAAAATTAAAACTGTTACTGCCAACGAACGGTTAAACCTAGAAGAACGAAATTTGGTGAGCCAACTGGGATTGGGGTACTGATCATTACCTGAAAGTGTCATCAAGATTGGGTGAAAGAATGTGTGCTGAAATTTCAGGAAACTCGTAGTTTTTTGGAAGCTTGGCAACCCCTTTCCATGAAAGTGATTTGCGCCAGTCTCTGCTTAGGGCTACATCAATAGGAAACAAACCACAGAGATAGAACTTGGAACTACTTTATTGTGTCAATTTTGAAAGAGCTAGCACAAACCGTGTTTGATTTAGAGTTCCAACTACATGTATCCATATTGGAGAAAACAGAGTGAAACCTAAAAATTAAAACCGTTACAGCCAACGAACGGTTTAACCTAGTAGAAGGAAATTTGGTGATCCAAGTGGGATTGGGGTACTGATCATTACCTGAAAGTGTCATCAAGATTGGGTGAAAAAAGGTGTGCTGAGATTTCAGGAAACTCGTAGTTTTTTGGAAGCTTGGCTACCCCTTTCCATGAAAGTGATTTGCGCCGGTCTCTGCTTAGGGCTACATCAATAGGAAACAAATCGTAGAGATAGAACGTGGAACTACTTTATTGTGTCAAGTTTCAAAGAGTTAGCACAAGCCGTGTTTGATTTAGAGTTCCAACTACATGTATCCAAATATGAGAAAACAGAGTGAAACCTAAAAATTAAAACTGTTACTGCCAACGAACGGATTAACCTAGAAGAACAAAATTTGATGAGCCAAGTGGGATTGGCGTACTGATCATAACCTGAAAGCGTCATCAAGATTGGTTGAAAAAATGTGTGCTGAGATTTCAGGAAACTCGTAGTTTTTTGGAAGGTTGGCAATCCCTTTCCATGAAAGTGATTTGCGCCGGTCTCTCCTTAGGGCTACATTAATTTGAAACAAACCATAGAGATTGAACTTGGAACTACTTTATTGTGTCAAGTTTCAAAGAGCTAGCACAAACCGTGTTTGATTTAGAGTTCCAAATACATGTATCCATATAGGAGAAAACAGAGTGAAACCTAAAAATTAAAACTGTTACTGCCAAGGAACTGTTTAAACTAGAAGAAGGAAATTTGGTGAGCCAAGTGGGATTGGGGTACTGATCATTACCTGAAAGTGTCATCAAGATTGGGTGATAAAATGTGTGCTGAGATTTCAGGAAACTCGTAGTTTTTTGGAAGCTTGGCAACCCCTTTCCTTGAAAGTGATTTGCGCCAGTCTCTGCTTTGGGCTACATCAATAGGAAACAAACCATAGAGATAGAACTTGGAACTACTTTATTGTGTCAAGTTTGAAAGAGCTAGCACAAACCGTGTTTGATTTAGAGTTCCAAATACGTGTACCATATAGGAGAAAACAGAGTGAAACCTAAAAATTAAAACTGTTACTGCCAACGAACGGTTTAACCTAGAAGAACGAAATTGGGTGAATCAAGTGGGATTGGGGTACTGATCATTACCTGAAAGCGTCATCAAGATTGGGTGAAAAAATGTGTGCTGAAATATCAGGAAACGCCTAGTTTTTTGAAAGCTTGGCAACCCCATTCCATGAAAGTGATTTGCGCCAGTCTCTGCTTAGGGCTACATCAATAGGAACCAAACCGTAGAGATAGAACTTGGAACTACTTTATTGTGTCAAGGTTCAAAGAGCTGGCACAAACCGTGTTTGATTTACAGTTCCAAATACAAGTATCCATATAGGAGAAAACAGAGTGAAACCTAAAAATTAAAACTGTTACTTCCCAACGAACGGTATAACCTAGTAGAACAAAATTTGGTTAGCAAAGTGGGATTGCGGTACTGATAATTACCTGAAAGTGTCATCAAGATTGGGTGAAAAAATGTGTGCTGAGATTTCAGGAAACTCGTAGTTTTTTGGAAGCTTGGCAAACCCTTTCCATGAAAGTGATTTGGGCCAGTCTCTGATTAGGGCTACATCAATAGGATAAAAATCGTAGAGATAGAACTTGGAACTACTTTATAGTGTCAAGTTTCAAAGAGCTAGCACAAACCGTGCGTGATTTAGAGTTTCAAGTACATGTATCCATATAGGAGAAAACAGAGTGAAACCTAAAAATTAAAACTGTTACTGCCAACGAACGGTTTAACCTAGAAGAACGAAATTGGGTGAATCAAGTGGGATTGGGGTACTGATCATTACCTGAAAGCGTCATCAAGATTGGGTGAAAAAATGTGGGCTGAAATATCAGGAAACGCCTAGTTTTTTGAAAGCTTGGCAACCCCATTCCATGAAAGTGATTTGCGCCAGTCTCTGCTTAGGGCTACATCAATAGGAACCAAACCATAGAGATAGAACTTGGAACTACTTTACTGTGTCAAGGTTCAAAGAGCTGGCACAAACCGTGTTTGATTTACAGTTCCAAATACAAGTATCCATATAGGAGAAAACAGAGTGAAACCTAAAAATTAAAACTGTTACTTCCCAACGAACGGTATAACCTAGTAGAACAAAATTTGGTTAGCAAAGTGGGATTGCGGTACTGATAATTACCTGAAAGTGTCATCAAGATTGGGTGAAAAAATGTGTGCTGAGATTTCAGGAAACTCGTAGTTTTTTGGAAGCTTGGCAAACCCTTTCCATGAAAGTGATTTGGGCCAGTCTCTGATTAGGGCTACATCAATAGGATAAAAATCGTAGAGATAGAACTTGGAACTACTTTATAGTGTCAAGTTTCAAAGAGCTAGCACAAACCGTGCGTGATTTAGAGTTTCAAGTACATGTATCCATATAGGAGAAAACAGAGTGAAACCCAAAAATTAAAACTGTTACTGCCAACAAACTGTTTAACCTAGATGAACGAAATTTGGTGAGCTAAGTGGGATTGGCGTACTGAACATTACCTGATAGTGTCATCAAGATTGGGTGAAAAAATGTGTGCTGAGATTTCAGGAAACTGGTAGTTTTTTGGAAGCTTGGCAACTCCTTTCCATGAGAGTGATTTGAGCCGGTCTCTCCCTAGGGCTACATCAATAGGAAACAAACCATAGAGATTGAACTTGGAACTACTTTATTGTGTCATGCTTCAAAGAGCTAACACAAACCGTCTTTGATTTAGAGTTCCAACTACATGTATCCATATAGGAGAAAACAGAGTGAAACCTAAAAATTAAAACTGTTACTGCCAACGAACGGTTTAAATTTGAAGAAGGAAATTTGGTGAGCCAAGTGGGATTGGTGTACTGATCATTACCTGAAAGTGTCATCAAGACTGGGTGAAAAAATGTGTGCTGAAATTTCAGGAAACTCCTAGTTTTTTGGAATCTTGGCAACCCCATTCCATGAAAGTGATTTGCGCCAGTCTCTGCTTAGGGCTACATCAATAGGAACCAAACCATAGAGATAGAACATGGAACTACTTTATTGTGTCAACTTTCAAAGAGCTAGCACAAACCGTGTTTGATTTAGAGTTCCAACTACATGTATCCATATAGGAGAAAACAGAGTGAAACCTAAAAATAAAACTGTTACTTCCAACGAACGGTTTAACCTAGAAGACCGAAATTCGGTGAGCCAAGTGGGATTGGGGTACTGATCATTACCTGAAAGTGTCATCAAGATTGGGTGAAAAAATGTGTGCTGAGATTTTAGGGAACTCGTAGTTTTTTGGAAGCTTGGCACCCCCTTTCCATGAGAGTGATTTGAGCCTGTCTCTGCTTAGGGCTACAACAAGAGGAAACAAACCATAGAGATAGAACTTGGAACTACTTTATTCTGTCAAGTTTCAAAGAGCTAGCACACACCGTGTTTGATTTAGAATTTCAACCTCGTGTAGCCATATAGGAGAAAACAGAGTGAAACCTACAAATTAAAACTGTTACTGCCAACGAACGGTTTAACCTAGAAGAACAAAATTTGATGAGCCAAGTGGGATTGGGGTACTGATCATTACCTGAAAGCGTCATCAATATTGGGTGAAAAAATGTGTGCTGAAATTTCAGGAAACTCGTAGTTTTTTGGAAGCTTGGAAACCCCTTTCCTTGAAAGTGATTTGCGCCAGTCTCTGCTTAGGGCTACATCAATAGGAAACAAACCACAGAGACAGAACTTGGAACTACTTTATTGAGTCAAGTTTCAAAGAGCTAGCACAAAGCGTGTTTGATTTAGAGTTCCAACTACATGTATCCATATAGGAGAAAACAGAGTGAAACCTAAAAATTAAAACTGTTACTGCCAACGAACGGTTAAACCTAGAAGAACGAAATTTGGTGAGCCAACTGGGATTGGGGTACTGATCATTACCTGAAAGTGTCATCAAGATTGGGTGAAAAAATGTGTGCTGAAATTTCAGGAAACTCGTAGTTTTTTGGAAGCTTGGCAACCCCTTTCCATGAAAGTGATTTGCGCCAGTCTCTGCTTAGGGCTACATCAATAGAAAACAAACCACAGAGATAGAACTTGGAACTACTTTATTGTGTCAATTTTGAAAGAGCTAGCACAAACCGTGTTTGATTTAGAGTTCCAACTACATGTATCCATATTGGAGAAAACAGAGTGAAACCTAAAAATTAAAACCGTTACAGCCAACGAACGGTTTAACCTAGAAGAAGGATATTTGGTGATCCAAGTGGGATTGGGGTACTGATCATTACTTGAAAGTGTCATCAAGATTGGGTGAAAAAATGTGTGCTGAGATTTCAGGAAACTCGTAGTTTTTTGGAAGCTTGGCTACCCCTTTCCATGAAAGTGTTTTACGCCGGTCTCTGCTTAGGGCTACATCAATAGGAAACAAATCGTAGAGATAGAACGTGGAACTACGTTATTGTGTCAAGTTTCAAAGAGTTAGCACAAACCGTGTTTGATTTAGAGTTCCAACTACATGTATCCATATATGAGAAAACAGAGTGAAACCTAAAAATTAAAACTGTTACTGCCAACGAACGGTTTAACCTAGAAGAAGGAAATTTGGTGAGCCAAGTGGGACTGGCGTACTGATCATTACCTGAAATTTTCATCAAGATTGGGTGAAAAAATGTGTGCTGAGATTTCAGGAAACTCGTAGTTTTTTGGAAGCTTGGCAACCCCTTTCCATGAAAGTGATTTTCGCTGGTCTCTGCTTAGGGCTACATCAATAGGAAACAAAACACAGAGATAGAACTTTGAACTACTTTATTGTGTCAAGTTTCAATGAGCTAGCACAAACCGTGTTTGATTTAGAGTTCCAAGTACATGTATCCATACAGGAGAAAACAGAGTGAAACGTAAAAATTAAAACTGTTACTGCCAACAAACGGTATAACCTAGATGAACAAAATTTGGTGAGCCAAGTGGGATTGGCGTACTGATCATTACCTGAAAGCGTCATCAAGATTGGGTGAAAAAATGTGTGCTGAGATTTCAGGAAACTCGTAGTTTTTTGGAAGGTTGGCAATCCCTTTCCATGAAAGTGATTAGCGCTGGTCTCTCCTTAGGGCTACAGTAATTTGAAACAAACCATAGAGATTGAACTTGGAACTACTTTATTGTGTCAAGTTTCAAAGAGCTAGCACAAACCGTGTTTGAATTAGAGTTCCAAATACGTGTACCATATAGGAGAAAACAGAGTGAAACCTAAAAATTAAAACTGTTACTGCCAACGAACGGTTTAACCTAGAAGAACGAATTTTGGTGAATCAAGTGGAATTGGGGTACTGATCATTACCTGAAAGCGTCATCAAGATTGGGTGAAAAAATGTGTGCTGAAATATCAGGAAACGCCTAGTTTTTTGAAAGCTTGGCAACCCCATTCCATGAAAGTGATTTGCGCCAGTCTCTGCTTAGGGCTACATCAATAGGAACCAAACCATAGAGATAGAACTTGGAACTACTTTATTGTGTCAAGGTTCAAAGAGCTGGCACAAACCGTGTTTGATTTACAGTTCCAAATACAAGTATCCATATAGGAGAAAACATAGTGAAACCTAAAAATTAAAACTGTTACTGCCAACGAACGGTTTAACCTAGAAGAACAAAATTTGGTGAGCAAAGTGGGATTGCGGTACTGATCATTAACTGAAAGTGTCATCAAGATTGGGTGAAAAAATGTGTGCTGAGATTTCAGGAAACTCGTAGTTTTTTGGAAGCTTGGCAAACCCTTTCCATGAAAGTGATTTGGGCCAGTCTCTGATTAGGGCTACATCAATAGGATAAAAATCGTAGAGATAGAACTTAGAACTACTTTATAGTGTCAAGTTTCAAAGAGCTAGCACAAACCGTGCGTGATTTAGAGTTTCAAGTACATGTATCCATATAGGAGAAAACAGAGTGAAACCTAAAAATTAAAACTGTTACTGCCAACGAACGGTTTTACCTAGATGAACGAAATTTGGTGAGCCAAGTGGGATTGTCGTACTGATCATTACCTGAAAGCGTCATCAAGATTGGGTGAAAATATGTGTGCTGAGATTTCAGGAAACTCGTAGTTTTTTGGAAGCTTGGCAACCCCTTTCAATGAAAGTGATTTGAGCCTGTCTCTGCTTAGGGATACATCAATAGGAAACAAACCATAGAGATAGAACTTGGAACTACTTTATTGTGTCAAGTTTCAATGAGCTAGCCCAAACCGTGTTTGATATAGAGTTCCAACTACATGTACCCATATTGGAGAAAACAGAGTGAAACCTAAAAATTAAAACCGTTACAGCCAATGAACGGTTTAACCAAGAAGAAGGAAATTTGGTGATCCAAGTGGGATTGGGGTACAGATAATTATCTGAAAGTGTCATCAAGATTGGTGAAGAAATGTGTGCTGAGATTTCAGGAAACTCGTAGTTTTTTGAAAGCTTGGCACCCCCTTTCCATGAAAGTGATTTGAGCCTGTCTCTGCTTAGGGCTACATTAATAGGAAACAAACCACAGAGATAGAACTTGGAACTACTTTATTGTGTCAAGTTTCAATGAGCTAGCACAAACCGTGTTTGATTTAGAGTTCCAACTACATGTATCCATATAGGAGAAAACAGAGTGAATCATAAAAATTAAAACTGTTACTGCCAACGAACGGTTTAAGCTGGAAGAACGAAATTCGGTGAGCCAAGTGGATTGGGGTACTGATCATTACCTGAAAGTGTCATCAAGATTGGGTGAAAAAATGTGTGCTGAGATTTCAGGAAATCGTAGTTTTTTGGAAGCTTGTCACCCCCTTTCCATGAAAGTGATTTGAGCCTGTCTCTGCTTAGGGCTACAACAATAGGAAACAAACCATCGAGATAGAACTTGGAACTACTTTATTGTGTCAAGTTTCAAAGAGCTAGCACAAACCGTGTTTGATTTAGAGTTCCAACTACATGTATCCATATAGGAGAAAACAGAGTGAAACCTAAAAATTAAAACTGTTACTGCCAACGAACGGTTTAACCTAGAAGAACGAAATTTGGTGAGCCACGTGGGATTGGGGTACTGATCATTACCTGAAAATGTCATCAAGATTGGGTGAAAAAATGTGTCTTTAGATTTCAGGAAACTCGTAGTTTTTTGGAAGCTTGGCAACCCCTTTTCATAAAAGTGATTTGCGCCATTCTCTGCTTAGGGATACATCAATAGGAACCAAACTGTAGAGATAGAACTTGGAACTACATTATTCTTTCAAATTTCAAAGAGCTGGCACAAACCGTGTTTGATTTACAGTTCCAAATACATGTATTCATATAGGAGAAAACAGAGTGAAACCTAAAAATTAAAACTCTTACTGCCAACAAACGGTTTAACCTAGATGAACGAAATTTGGTGAGCTAAGTGGGATTGGCGTACTGAACATTACCTGAAAGTGTCATCAAGATTGGGTGAAAAAATGTGTGCTGAGATTTCAGGAAACTCGTAGTTTTTGGAAGCTTGGCAACCCCTTTCCATGAAAGTTAATTGAGCCGGTCTCTCCCTAGGGCTACATCAATAGGAAACAAACCATAGAGATTGAACTTGGAACTACTTTTTTGTGTCATGCTTCAAAGAGCTAACACAAACCGTCTTTGATTTAGAGTTCCAACTACATGTATCCATATAGGAGAAAACAGAGTGAAACCTAAAAATTAAAACTGTTACTGCCAACGAACGGTTTAAACTAGAAGAAGGAAATTTGGTGAGCCAAGTGGGATTGGGGTACTGATCATTTCCTGAAAGTGTCATCAAGATTGGGTGAAAAAATGTGTGCTGAAATTTCAGGAAACGCCTAGTTTTTTGGAAGCTTGGCAACCCCATTCCATGAAAGTGATTTGCGCCAGTCTCTGCTTAGGGCTACATCAATAGGAACCAAACCATAGAGAAAGAACTTGGAACTACTTTATTGTGTCAAGTTTTAAAGAGCTAGCACAAACCGTGTTTGATTTAGAGTTCCAAACACATGTATCCATATAGGAGAAAACAGAGTGAAACCTAAATATTAAAACTGTTACTGCCAACGAACGGTTTAACCTAGATGAACGAAATTTGGTGAGCCAAGTGGGACTGGGGTACTGATCATTACCTGAAAGTTTCATCAAGATTGGGTGAAAAAATGTGTGCTGAGATTTCAGGAAACTCGTAGTTTTTTGGAAGCTTGGCAACCCCTTTCCATGAAAGTGATTTTCGCTGGTCTCTGCTTAGGGCTACATCAATAGGAAACAAAACACAGAGATAGAACTTTGAACTACTTTATTGTGTCAAGTTTCAATGAGCTAGCACAAACCGTGTTTGATTTAGAGTTCCAAGTACATGTATCCATACAGGAGAAAACAGAGTGAAACGTAAAAATTAAAACTGTTACTGCCAACAAACGGTATAACCTAGATGAACAAAATTTGGTGAGCCAAGTGGGATTGGCGTACTGATCATTACCTGAAAGCGTCATCAAGATTGGGTGAAAAAATGTGTGCTGAGATTTCAGGAAACTCGTAGTTTTTTGGAAGGTTGGCAATCCCTTTCCATGAAAGTGATTAGCGCTGGTCTCTCCTTAGGGCTACAGTAATTTGAAACAAACCATAGAGATTGAACTTGGAACTACTTTATTGTGTCAAGTTTCAAAGAGCTAGCACAAACCGTGTTTGAATTAGAGTTCCAAATACGTGTACCATATAGGAGAAAACAGAGTGAAACCTAAAAATTAAAACTGTTACTGCCAACGAACGGTTTAACCTAGAAGAACGAATTTTGGTGAATCAAGTGGAATTGGGGTACTGATCATTACCTGAAAGCGTCATCAAGATTGGGTGAAAAAATGTGTGCTGAAATATCAGGAAACGCCTAGTTTTTTGAAAGCTTGGCAACCCCATTCCATGAAAGTGATTTGCGCCAGTCTCTGCTTAGGGCTACATCAATAGGAACCAAACCATAGAGATAGAACTTGGAACTACTTTATTGTGTCAAGGTTCAAAGAGCTGGCACAAACCGTGTTTGATTTACAGTTCCAAATACAAGTATCCATATAGGAGAAAACATAGTGAAACCTAAAAATTAAAACTGTTACTGCCAACGAACGGTTTAACCTAGAAGAACAAAATTTGGTGAGCAAAGTGGGATTGCGGTACTGATCATTACCTGAAAGTGTCATCAAGATTGGGTGAAAAAATGTGTGCTGAGATTTCAGGAAACTCGTAGTTTTTTGGAAGCTTGGCAAACCCTTTCCATGAAAGTGATTTGGGCCAGTCTCTGATTAGGGCTACATCAATAGGATAAAAATCGTAGAGATAGAACTTGGAACTACTTTATAGTGTCAAGTTTCAAAGAGCTAGCACAAACCGTGCGTGATTTAGAGTTTCAAGTACATGTATCCATATAGGAGAAAACAGAGTGAAACCTAAAAATTAAAACTGTTACTGCCAACGAACGGTTTTACCTAGATGAACGAAATTTGGTGAGCCAAGTGGGATTGTCGTACTGATCATTACCTGAAAGCGTCATCAAGATTGGGTGAAAATATGTGTGCTGAGATTTCAGGAAACTCGTAGTTTTTTGGAAGCTTGGCAACCCCTTTCAATGAAAGTGATTTGAGCCTGTCTCTGCTTAGGGATACATCAATAGGAAACAAACCATAGAGATAGAACTTGGAACTACTTTATTGTGTCAAGTTTCAATGAGCTAGCCCAAACCGTGTTTGATATAGAGATCCAACTACATGTACCCATATTGGAGAAAACAGAGTGAAACCTAAAAATTAAAACCGTTACAGCCAATGAACGGTTTAACCAAGAAGAAGGAAATTTGGTGATCCAAGTGGGATTGGGGTACAGATAATTATCTGAAAGTGTCATCAAGATTGGTGAAGAAATGTGTGCTGAGATTTCAGGAAACTCGTAGTTTTTTGAAAGCTTGGCACCCCCTTTCCATGAAAGTGATTTGAGCCTGTCTCTGCTTAGGGCTACATTAATAGGAAACAAACCACAGAGATAGAACTTGGAACTACTTTATTGTGTCAAGTTTCAATGAGCTAGCACAAACCGTGTTTGATTTAGAGTTCCAACTACATGTATCCATATAGGAGAAAACAGAGTGAATCATAAAAATTAAAACTGTTACTGCCAACGAACGGTTTAAGCTGGAAGAACGAAATTCGGTGAGCCAAGTGGATTGGGGTACTGATCATTACCTGAAAGTGTCATCAAGATTGGGTGAAAAAATGTGTGCTGAGATTTCAGGAAATCGTAGTTTTTTGGAAGCTTGTCACCCCCTTTCCATGAAAGTGATTTGAGCCTGTCTCTGCTTAGGGCTACAACAATAGGAAACAAACCATCGAGATAGAACTTGGAACTACTTTATTGTGTCAAGTTTCAAAGAGCTAGCACAAACCGTGTTTGATTTAGAGTTCCAACTACATGTATCCATATAGGAGAAAACAGAGTGAAACCTAAAAATTAAAACTGTTACTGCCAACGAACGGTTTAACCTAGAAGAACGAAATTTGGTGAGCCACGTGGGATTGGGGTACTGATCATTACCTGAAAATGTCATCAAGATTGGGTGAAAAAATGTGTCTTTAGATTTCAGGAAACTCGTAGTTTTTTGGAAGCTTGGCAACCCCTTTTCATAAAAGTGATTTGCGCCATTCTCTGCTTAGGGATACATCAATAGGAACCAAACTGTAGAGATAGAACTTGGAACTACATTATTCTTTCAAATTTCAAAGAGCTGGCACAAACCGTGTTTGATTTACAGTTCCAAATACATGTATTCATATAGGAGAAAACAGAGTGAAACCTAAAAATTAAAACTCTTACTGCCAACAAACGGTTTAACCTAGATGAACGAAATTTGGTGAGCTAAGTGGGATTGGCGTACTGAACATTACCTGAAAGTGTCATCAAGATTGGGTGAAAAAATGTGTGCTGAGATTTCAGGAAACTCGTAGTTTTTGGAAGCTTGGCAACCCCTTTCCATGAAAGTTAATTGAGCCGGTCTCTCCCTAGGGCTACATCAATAGGAAACAAACCATAGAGATTGAACTTGGAACTACTTTTTTGTGTCATGCTTCAAATAGCTAACACAAACCGTCTTTGATTTAGAGTTCCAACTACATGTATCCATATAGGAGAAAACAGAGTGAAACCTAAAAATTAAAACTGTTACTGCCAACGAACGGTTTAAACTAGAAGAAGGAAATTTGGTGAGCCAAGTGGGATTGGGGTACTGATCATTTCCTGAAAGTGTCATCAAGATTGGGTGAAAAAATGTGTGCTGAAATTTCAGGAAACGCCTAGTTTTTTGGAAGCTTGGCAACCCCATTCCATGAAAGTGATTTGCGCCAGTCTCTGCTTAGGGCTACATCAATAGGAACCAAACCATAGAGAAAGAACTTGGAACTACTTTATTGTGTCAAGTTTTAAAGAGCTAGCACAAACCGTGTTTGATTTAGAGTTCCAAACACATGTATCCATATAGGAGAAAACAGAGTGAAACCTAAATATTAAAACTGTTACTGCCAACGAACGGTTTAACCTAGATGAACGAAATTTGGTGAGCCAAGTGGGACTGGGGTACTGATCATTACCTGAAAGTTTCATCAAGATTGGGTGAAAAAATGTGTGCTGAGATTTCAGGAAACTCGTAGTTTTTTGGAAGCTTGGCAACCCCTTTCCATGAAAGTGATTTTCGCTGGTCTCTGCTTAGGGCTACATCAATAGGAAACAAAACACAGAGATAGAACTTTGAACTACTTTATTGTGTCAAGTTTCAATGAGCTAGCACAAACCGTGTTTGATTTAGAGTTCCAAGTACATGTATCCATACAGGAGAAAACAGAGTGAAACGTAAAAATTAAAACTGTTACTGCCAACAAACGGTATAACCTAGATGAACAAAATTTGGTGAGCCAAGTGGGATTGGCGTACTGATCATTACCTGAAAGCGTCATCAAGATTGGGTGAAAAAATGTGTGCTGAGATTTCAGGAAACTCGTAGTTTTTTGGAAGGTTGGCAATCCCTTTCCATGAAAGTGATTAGCGCTGGTCTCTCCTTAGGGCTACAGTAATTTGAAACAAACCATAGAGATTGAACTTGGAACTACTTTATTGTGTCAAGTTTCAAAGAGCTAGCACAAACCGTGTTTGAATTAGAGTTCCAAATACGTGTACCATATAGGAGAAAACAGAGTGAAACCTAAAAATTAAAACTGTTACTGCCAACGAACGGTTTAACCTAGAAGAACGAATTTTGGTGAATCAAGTGGAATTGGGGTACTGATCATTACCTGAAAGCGTCATCAAGATTGGGTGAAAAAATGTGTGCTGAAATATCAGGAAACGCCTAGTTTTTTGAAAGCTTGGCAACCCCATTCCATGAAAGTGATTTGCGCCAGTCTCTGCTTAGGGCTACATCAATAGGAACCAAACCATAGAGATAGAACTTGGAACTACTTTATTGTGTCAAGGTTCAAAGAGCTGGCACAAACCGTGTTTGATTTACAGTTCCAAATACAAGTATCCATATAGGAGAAAACATAGTGAAACCTAAAAATTAAAACTGTTACTGCCAACGAACGGTTTAACCTAGAAGAACAAAATTTGGTGAGCAAAGTGGGATTGCGGTACTGATCATTACCTGAAAGTGTCATCAAGATTGGGTGAAAAAATGTGTGCTGAGATTTCAGGAAACTCGTAGTTTTTTGGAAGCTTGGCAAACCCTTTCCATGAAAGTGATTTGGGCCAGTCTCTGATTAGGGCTACATCAATAGGATAAAAATCGTAGAGATAGAACTTGGAACTACTTTATAGTGTCAAGTTTCAAAGAGCTAGCACAAACCGTGCGTGATTTAGAGTTTCAAGTACATGTATCCATATAGGAGAAAACAGAGTGAAACCTAAAAATTAAAACTGTTACTGCCAACGAACGGTTTTACCTAGATGAACGAAATTTGGTGAGCCAAGTGGGATTGTCGTACTGATCATTACCTGAAAGCGTCATCAAGATTGGGTGAAAATATGTGTGCTGAGATTTCAGGAAACTCGTAGTTTTTTGGAAGCTTGGCAACCCCTTTCAATGAAAGTGATTTGAGCCTGTCTCTGCTTAGGGATACATCAATAGGAAACAAACCATAGAGATAGAACTTGGAACTACTTTATTGTGTCAAGTTTCAATGAGCTAGCCCAAACCGTGTTTGATATAGAGATCCAACTACATGTACCCATATTGGAGAAAACAGAGTGAAACCTAAAAATTAAAACCGTTACAGCCAATGAACGGTTTAACCAAGAAGAAGGAAATTTGGTGATCCAAGTGGGATTGGGGTACAGATAATTATCTGAAAGTGTCATCAAGATTGGTGAAGAAATGTGTGCTGAGATTTCAGGAAACTCGTAGTTTTTTGGAAGCTTGGCACCCCCTTTCCATGAAAGTGATTTGAGCCTGTTTCTGCTTAGGGCTACATTAATAGGAAACAAACCACAGAGATAGAACTTGGAACTACTTTATTGTGTCAAGTTTCAATGAGCTAGCACAAACCGTGTTTGATTTAGAGTTCCAACTACATGTATCCATATAGGAGAAAACAGAGTGAAACCTAAAAATTAAAACTGTTACTGCCAACGAACGGTTTAAGCTGGAAGAACGAAATTCGGTGAGCCAAGTGGATTGGGGTACTGATCATTACCTGAAAGTGTCATCAAGATTGGGTGAAAAAATGTGTGCTGAGATTTCAGGAAATCGTAGTTTTTTGGAAGCTTGTCACCCCCTTTCCATGAAAGTGATTTGAGCCTGTCTCTGCTTAGGGCTACAACAATAGGAAACAAACCATCGAGATAGAACTTGGAACTAATTTATTGTGTCAAGTTTCAAAGAGCTAGCACAAACCGTGTTTGATTTAGAGTTCCAACTACATGTATCCATATAGGAGAAAACAGAGTGAAACCTAAAAATTAAAACTGTTACTGCCAACGAACGGTTTAACCTAGAAGAACGAAATTTGGTGAGCCACGTGGGATTGGGGTACTGATCATTACCTGAAAATGTCATCAAGATTGGGTGAAAAAATGTGTCTTTAGATTTCAGGAAACTCGTAGTTTTTTGGAAGCTTGGCAACCCCTTTTCATAAAAGTGATTTGCGCCATTCTCTGCTTAGGGATACATCAATAGGAACCAAACTGTAGAGATAGAACTTGGAACTACATTATTCTTTCAAATTTCAAAGAGCTGGCACAAACCGTGTTTGATTTACAGTTCCAAATACATGTATCCATATAGGAGAAAACAGAGTGAAACCTAAAAATTAAAACTCTTACTGCCAACAAACGGTTTAACCTAGATGAACGAAATTTGGTGAGCTAAGTGGGATTGGCGTACTGAACATTACCTGAAAGTGTCATCAAGATTGGGTGAAAAAATGTGTGCTGAGATTTCAGGAAACTCGTAGTTTTTGGAAGCTTGGCAACCCCTTTCCATGAAAGTTAATTGAGCCGGTCTCTCCCTAGGGCTACATCAATAGGAAACAAACCATAGAGATTGAACTTGGAACTACTTTTTTGTGTCATGCTTCAAAGAGCTAACACAAACCGTCTTTGATTTAGAGTTCCAACTACATGTATCCATATAGGAGAAAACAGAGTGAAACCTAAAACTTAAAACTGTTACTGCCAACGAACGGTTTAAACTAGAAGAAGGAAATTTGGTGAGCCAAGTGGGATTGGGGTACTGATCATTTCCTGAAAGTGTCATCAAGATTGGGTGAAAAAATGTGTGCTGAAATTTCAGGAAACGCCTAGTTTTTTGGAAGCTTGGCAACCCCATTCCATGAAAGTGATTTGCGCCAGTCTCTGCTTAGGGCTACATCAATAGGAACCAAACCATAAAGAAAGAACTTGGAACTACTTTATTGTGTCAAGTTTTAAAGAGCTAGCACAAACCGTGTTTGATTTAGAGTTCCAAACACATGTATCCATATAGGAGAAAACAGAGTGAAACCTAAATATTAAAACTGTTACTGCCAACGAACGGTTTAACCTAGATGAACGAAATTTGGTGAGCCAAGTGGGACTGGGGTACTGATCATTACCTGAAAGTTTCATCAAGATTGGGTGAAAAAATGTGTGCTGAGATTTCAGGAAACTCGTAGTTTTTTGGAAGCTTGGCAACCCCTTTCCATGAAAGTGATTTTCGCTGGTCTCTGCTTAGGGCTACATCAATAGGAAACAAAACACTGAGATAGAACTTTGAACTACTTTATTGTTTCAAGTTTTAAAGAGCTAGCACAAACCGTGTTTGGTTTAGAGTTCCAACTACATGTATCCATATAGGAGAAAACAGAGTGAAACCTAAAAATTTAAACTGTTACTGCCAACAAACGGTTTAACCTAGAAGAACGAAATTTGGTGAGCCAAGTGGCATTGGGGTACTGATCATTACCTGAAAGTGTCATCAAGATTGGGTGAAAAAATGTTTGCTGAGATTTCAGTAAACTCGTAGTTTTTTGGAGGCTTGGCAACCCCTTTCCAGGTAAGTGATTTGCGCTGGTCTCTGCTTAGGGCTACATCAATAGGAAACAAACCATAGAGATAGAACTTGGAACTACTTTATTGTGTCAAGTGTCAAAGAGCTAGCACAAACCGTCTTTGATTTAGAGTTCCAACTACATGTATCCATATAGGAGAAAACAGAGTGAAACCTAAAAATTAAAACTGTTACTGCCAACGAACGGTTTAAATTTGAAGAAGGAAATTTGGTGAGCCAAGTGGGATTGGTGTACTGATCATTACCTGAAAGTGTCATCAAGACTGGGTGAAAAAATGTGTGCTGAAATTTCAGGAAACTCCTAGTTTTTTGGAATCTTGGCAACCCCATTCCATGAAAGTGATTTGCGCCAGTCTCTGCTTAGGGCTACATCAATAGGAACCAAACCATAGAGATAGAACATGGAACTACTTTATTGTGTCAACTTTCAAAGAGCTAGCACAAACCGTGTTTGATTTAGAGTTCCAACTACATGTATCCATATAGGAGAAAACAGAGTGAAACCTAAAAATAAAACTGTTACTTCCAACGAACGGTTTAACCTAGAAGAACGAAATTCGGTGAGCCAAGTGGGATTGGGGTACTGATCATTACCTGAAAGTGTCATCAAGATTGGGTGAAAAAATGTGTGCTGGGATTTCAGGAAACTCGTAGTTTTTTGGAAGCTTGGCAACCCCTTTCCTTGAAAGTGATTTGCGCCAGTCTCTGCTTTGGGCTACATCAATAGGAAACAAACCATAGAGATAGAACTTGGAACTACTTTATTGTGTCAAGTTTGAAAGAGCTAGCACAAACCGTGTTTGATTTAGAGTTCCAAATACGTGTACCATATAGGAGAAAACAGAGTGAAACCTAAAAATTAAAACTGTTACTGCCAACGAACGGTTTAACCTAGAAGAACGAAATTTGGTGAATCAAGTGGGATTGGGGTACTGATCATTACCTGAAAGCGTCATCAAGATTGGGTGAAAAAATGTGTGCTGAAATATCAGGAAACGCCTAGTTTTTTGAAAGCTTGGCAACCCCATTCCATGAAAGTGATTTGCGCCAGTCTCTGCTTAGGGCTACATCAATAGGAACCAAACCATAGAGATAGAACTTGGAACTACATTATTGTGTCAAGGTTCAAACAGCTGGCACAAACCGTGTTTGATTTACAGTTCCAAATACAAGTATCCATATAGGAGAAAACAGAGTGAAACCTAAAAATTAAAACTGTTACTGCCAACGAACGGTTTAACCTAGAAGAACAAAATTTGGTGAGCAAAGTGGGATTGTGGTACTGATCATTACCTGAAAGTGTCATCAAGATTGGGTGAAAAAATGTGTGCTGAGATTTCAGGAAACTCGTAGTTTTTTGGAAGCTTGGCAAACCCTTTCCATGAAAGTGATTTGGGCCAGTCTCTGATTAGGGCTACATCAATAGGATAAAAATCGTAGAGATAGAACTTGGAACTACTTTATAGTGTCAAGTTTCAAAGAGCTAGCACAAACCGTGCGTGATTTAGAGTTTCAAGTACATGTATCCATATAGGAGAAAACAGAGTGAAACCTAAAAATTAAAACTGTTACTGCCAACGAACGGTTTTACCTAGATGAACGAAATTTGGTGAGCCAAGTGGGATTGTCATACTCATCATTACCTGAAAGCGTCATCAAGATTGGGTGAAAAAATGTGTGCTGAGATTTCAGGAAACTCGTAGTTTTTTGGAAGCTTGGCAACCCCTTTCAATGAAAGTGATTTGAGCCTGTCTCTGCTTAGGGATACATCAATAGGAAACAAACCATAGAGATAGAACTTGGAACTACTTTATTGTGTCAAGTTTCAATGAGCTAGCCCAAACCGTGTTTGATATAGAGTTCCAACTACATGTACCCATATAGGAGAAAACAGAGTGAAACCTAAAAATTAAAACCGTTACAGCCAATGAATGGTTTAACCAAGAAGAAGGAAATTTGGTGATCCAAGTGGGATTGGGGTACAGATAATTATCTGAAAGTGTCATCAAGATTGGTGAAGAAATGTGTGCTGAGATTTCAGGAAACTCGTAGTTTTTTGGAAGCTTGGCACCCCCTTTCCATGAAAGTGATTTGAGCCTGTCTCTGCTTAGGGATACATCAATAGGAAACAAACCATAGAGATTGAACTTGGAACTACTTTATTGTGTCATGCTTCAAAGAGCTAACACAAACCGTCTTTGATTTAGAGTTCCAACTACATGTATCCATATAGGAGAAAACAGAGTGAAACCTAAATATTAAAACTGTTACTGCCAACGAACGGTTTAACCTAGATGAACGAAATTTGGTGAGCCAAGTAGGATTGGTGTACTGATCATTACGTGAAAGCGTCATCAAGATTGGTTGAAAAAATGTGTGCTGAGATTTCAGGAAACTCGTAGTTTTTTGGAAGCTTGGCACCCCCTTTCCATTAAAGTGATTTGAGCCTGTCTCTGCTTAGGGCTACATCAATAGGAAACAAACCATAGAGACAGAACTTGGAACTACTTTATTGTGTCAAGTTTCAAAGAGCTAGCACAAACCGTGTTTGATTTAGAGTTCCAACTTCGTGTAGCCATATAGGAGAAGACAGAGTGAAACCTAAAAATTAAAACTGTTACTGCCAACGAACGGTTTAACCTGGAAGAACGAAATTTGGTGAGCCAAGTGGGATTGGGGTACTGATCATTACCTGAAAGCGTCATCAAGATTGGGTGAAAAAATGTGTGCATAGATTTCAGGAAACTCGTAGTTTTTTGGAAGCTTGGCAACCCCTTTCCATGAAAGTGATTTGCGCCCGTCTCTGCTTAGGGCTATATCAATAGGAAACAAATCGTAGAGATAGAACTTGGAACTACTTTATTGTGTCAAGTTTCAAAGAGCTAGCACAAACCGTGTTTGATTTAGAGTTCCAACTACATGTATCCATATAGGAGAAAACAGAGTGAAACCTAAAAATTAAAACTGTTACTGAAAACGAACGGTTTAACCTAGAAGAATGAAATTTGGTGAGCCACGTGGGATTGGGGTACTGATCATTACTAAAAGTGTCATCAAGATTGGGTGAAAAAATGTGTGCTGAGATTTCACGAAAATCGTAGTTTTTTGGAAGCTTGGCAACCCCTTTCCATGCAAGTGATTTGCCCCGCTCTCTGCTTAGGGCTACATCAATAGGAAACAAACCATAGAGACAGAACTTGGAATTACTTTATTGTGTCAAGTTTTAAAGAGCTAGCACAAACCGTGTTTGGTTTAGAGTTCCAACTACATGTATCCATATAGGAGAAAACAGAGTGAAACCTAAAAATTTAAACTGTTACTGCCAACAAACGGTTTAACCTAGAAGAACGAAATTTGGTGAGCCAAGTGGGATTGGGGTACTGATCATTACCTGAAAGTGTCATCAAGATTGGGTGAAAAAATGTTTGCTGAGATTTCAGTAAACTCGTAGTTTTTTGGAGGCTTGGCAACCCCTTTCCAGGTAAGTGATTTGCGCTGGTCTCTGCTTAGGGCTACATCAATAGGAAACAAACCATAGAGATAGAACTTGGAACTACTTTATTGTGTCAAGTGTCAAAGAGCTAGCACAAACCGTGTTTGATTTAGAGTTCCAACTACATGTATCCATATAGGAGAAAACAGGGTGAAACCTAAAAATTAAAACTGTTACTGCCAACGAACGGTTTAACCTAGAAGAACGAAATTTTGTGAGCCAAGTGGGATTGGGGTACTGATCATTACCTGAAAGTGTCATCAAGATTGGGTGAAAAAATGTGTGCTGAGATATCAGAAACTCGTAGTTTTTTGGAAGCTTGGCAACCCCTTTCCATGAAAGTGATTTGCGCCGGAATCTGCTTAGGCCTACATCAATAGGAAACAAACCATAGAGATAGAACTTGGAACTACTTTATTGTGTCAAGTTTCAAAGAGCTAGCACAAACCGTGTTTCATTTAGAGTTCCAACTACATGTATCCATATAGGAGAAAACAGAGTGAAACCTAAAAATTAAAACTGTTACTGCCACCCAACGGTTTAACCTAGAAGAACGAAATTTGGTGAGCCAAGTGGGATTGGGGTACTGATCATTACCTGAAAGTGTCATCAAGATTGGGTGAAAAATGTGTGCTGAGATTTCACGAAACTCCTATTTTTTGGAAGCTTGGCAACCCCTTTCCATGTAAGTGATTTGCGCAGGTCTCTGCTTAGGGCTACATCAATAGGAAACAAACCATAGAGATAGAACTTGGAACTACTTTATTGTGTCAAGTTTCAAAGAGCTAGCACAAACCGTGTTTGATTTAGAGTTCCAACTACATGTATCCATATAGGAGAAAACAGAGTGAAACCTAAAAATTAAAACTGTTACTTCCAACGAACGGTTTAAACTAGAAGAACGAAATTTGGTGAGCCAAGTGGGATTGGGGTACTGATCTTTACCTGAAAGTGTCATCAAGATTGGGTGAAAAAATGTGTGCTGAGATTTCAGGAAACTCGTTGTTTTTTGGAAGCTTGGCAACCCCTTTCCATGAAAGTGATTTGCGCCGGAATCTGCTTAGGCCTACATCAATAGGAAACAAACCATAGAGATAGAACTTGGAACTACTTTATTGTGTCAAGTTTCAAAGAGCTAGCACAAACCGTGTTTGATTTAGAGTTCCAACTACATGTATCCATATAGGAGAAAACAGAGTGAAACCTAAAAATTAAAACTGTTACTGCAAACAAATGGTTTAACCTAGAAGAACGAAATTTGGTCAGCCAAGTGGGATTGGGGTACTGATCATTACCTGAAAGTGTCATCAAGTTTGGGTGAAAAAATGTTTGCTGAGATTTCAGGAAACTCGTAGTTTTTTGGAAGCTTGGCAACCCCTTTCCTTGAAAGTGATTTGCGCCGGAATCTGCTTAGGCCTACATCAATAGGAAACAAACCATAGAGATAGAACTTGGAACTAATTTATTGTGTCAAGTTTCAAAGAGCTAACACAAACCTTGTTTGATTTAGAGTTCCAACTACATGTATCCATATAGGAGAAAACAGAGTGAAACCTAAAAATTAAAACTGTTACTGCCAACGAACGGTTTAAGCTAGAAGAACGAAATTTGGTGAGCCAAGTGGGATTGGAGTACTGATCATTACCTGAAAGTTTTATCAAGATTGGGTGAAAAAATGTGTGATGAGATTTCAGGAAACTCGTAGTTTTTTGGAAGCTTGGCAACCCCTTTCCATGCAAGTGATTTGCGCCGGACTCTGCTTAGGGCTACATCAATAGGAAACAAACCATAGAGATAGAACTTGGAACTACTTTATTGTGTCAAGTTTGAAAGAGCTAGCACAAACCGTGTTTGATTTAGATTTCCAACTACATGTATCCATATTGGAGAAAACAGAGTGAAACCTAAAAATTAAAACTGTTACTGCCAATGAACGGTTTAACCTGGAAGAACGAAATTTGGTGAGCCAAGTGGGATTGGGGTACTGATCATTACTAAAAGTGTCATCAAGATTGGGTGAAAAAATGTGTGCTTTGATTTCAGGAAACTCGTAGTTTTTTGGAAGCTTGGCAACCGCTTTCCATGCAAGTGATTTGCCCCGCTCTCTGCTTAGGGCTACATCAATAGGAAACAAACCATAGAGATAGAACTTGGAACTACTTTATTGTGTCAAGTGTCAAAGAGCTAGCACAAACCGTGTTTGATTTAGAGTTCCAACTACATGTATCCATATAGGAGAAAACAGGGTGAAACCTAAAAATTAAAACTGTTACTGCCAACGAACGGTTTAACCTAGAAGAACGAAATTTGGTGAGCCAAGTGGGATTGCGTTATTGATCATTACCTGAAAGTGTCATAAAGATTGGGTGAAAAAATGTGTGCTGAGATCAGGAAACTCATAGTTTTTTGGAAGCTTGGAAAACCCTTTCCATGCAAGTGATTTGCCCCGCTCTCTGCTTAGGGCTACATCAATAGGAAACAACCCATAGAGATAGAACATGGAACTACTGTATTGTGTCAAGTTTCAAAGAGCTAGCACAAACCGTGTTTGATTTAGAGTTCCAACTACATGTATCCATATAGGAGAAAACAAAGTGAAACCTAAAAATTAAAACTGTTACTGCCACCCAACGGTTTAACCTAGAAGAACGAAATTTGGTGAGCCAAGTGGGATTTCTGTACTGATCATTACCTGCAAGTGTCATCAAGATTGGGTGAAAAATGTGTGCTGAGATTTCACGAAACTCGTAGTTTTTTGGAAGCTTGGCAACCCCTTTCCATGTAAGTGATTTGCGCCGGTCTCTCCTTAGGGCTACATCAATAGGAAACAAACCATAGTGATAGAACATGGAACTACTTTTTTGTATCAAGTTTCAAAGAGCTAGCACAAACCGTGTTTGATTTAGAGTTCCAACTACATGTATCCATATTGGAGAAAACAGAGTGAAAGATAATAATTAAAACTGTTACTGCCAACGAACGGTTTAAGCTAGAAGAACGAAATTTGGTGAGGCAAGTGGGATTGGGGTACTGATCATTACCTGAAAGTGTCATCAAGATTGGGTGAAAAAATATATGCTGAGATTTCAGGAAACTCGTTGTTTTTTGGAAGCTTGGCAACCCCTTTTCTTGAAAGTGATTTGCGCCGGAATCTGCTTAGGCCTACATCAGTAGGAAACAAACCATAGAGATATAACTTGGAACTACTTTATTGTGTCAAGTTTCAAAGAGGTAGCACAAACCGTGTTTGATTTAGAGTTCCAAATACATTTAGCCATATAGGAGAAAACAGCATGAAACCTAAAAATTAAAACATTTACTGACAACGAACGGTTTAACATAGAGGAACGAAATTTGGTGAGCCAAGTGGGATTTGGGTACTGATCATTACCTGAAAATGTCATCAAGATTGGGTGAAAAAATATGTGCTGAGATATCAGGAAACTCGTAATTTTTTGGAAGCTTGGCAACCCCGTTCCATGCAAGTGATTTGCCCCGCTCTCTGCTTAGGGCTACATCAATAGGAAACAAACCATAGAGATAGAACTTGGAACTACTTTATTGTGTCAAGTTTCAAAGAGGTAGCACAAACCGTGTTTGATTTAGAGTTCCAACAACATGTATCCATATAGGAGAAAACAGAGTGAAACCTAAAAATAAAAACTGTTACTGCCACCCAACGGTTTAACCTAGAAGAACGAAATTTGGTGAGCCAATTGGGATTGCTGTACTGATCATTACCTGCAAGTGTCATCCAGATTGGGTGAAAAAATGTGTGCTGAGATTTCAGGAAACTCGTAGTTTTTTGGAAGCTTGGCAACCCCTTTCCATGAAAGTGATTTGCGCCGGTCTCTGCTTAGAACTACATCAATAGGAAACAAACCATAGAGATAGAACTTGGAACAACTTTATTGTGTCAAGTTTCAAAGAGCTAGCATAAACAGTGTTTGATTTAGAGTTCCAACTACATGTATCCATATAGGAGAAAACAGAGTGAAACCTAAAAATTAAAACTGTTACTGCCAACGAACGGTTTAACCTAGAAGAACGAAATTTGGTGAGCCAAGTGGGATTGGGCTACTGATCATTACCTGAAAGTGTTCTCAAGATTGGGTGAAAAAATGTGTGCTGAGATTTTAGGAAACTCATAGTTTTTTGGAAGCTTGGCAACCCTTTCCATGCAAGTGATTTGCCCCGCTCTCTGCTTAGGGCTACATCAATAGGAAACAAACCATAGAGATAGAACATGGAACTACTGTATTGTGTCAAGTTTCAAAGAGCTAGCACAAACCGTGTTTGATTTAGAGTTCCAACTACATGTATCCATATAGGAGAAAACAGAGTGAAACCTAAAAATTAAAACTGTTACTGCCAACGAACGGTTTAACCTAGAAGAACGAAATTTGGTGAGCCAAGTGGGATAGGGGTACTGATCATTACCTGAAAGTGTCATCAAGATTGGGTGAAAAAATGTATGCTGAGATTTCAGGAAACTCGTTGTTTTTTGGAAGCTTGGCAACCCCTTTCCTTGAAAGTGATTTGCGATGGAATCTGCTTAGGCCTACATCAATAGAGAACAAACCATAGAGTTAGAACTTGGAACTACTTTATTGTGTGAAGTTTCAAAGAGCTAGCACAAACCGTGTTTGATTTAGAGTTCCAACTACATGTATCCATATAGGAGAAAACAGAGTGAAACCTAAAAATTAAAACATTTACTGCCAACGAACGGTTTAACATAGAGGAACGAAATTTGGTGAGCCAAGTTGGATTGGGGTACTGATCATTACCTGAAAGTGTCATCAAGATTGGGTGAAAAATGTGTGCTGAGATTTCACGAAACTCGTAGTTTTTTGGAAGCTTGGCAACCCCTTTCAATGTAAGTGATTTGCGCAGGTCTCTGCTTAGGGCTACATCAATAGGAAATAAACCATAGAGATAGAACTTGGAACTACTTTATTGTGTCAAGTTTCAAAGAGGTAGCACAAACCGTGTTTGATTTAGAGTTCCAACTACATGTATCCATATAGGAGAAAACAGAGTGAAACCTAAAAATTAAAACTGTTCCTGCCAACGAACCGTTTAACCTAGAAGAACGAAATTTGGTGAGCCAAGTGGGATTGGGGTACTGATCATTACCTGAAAGTGTCATCAAGATTGGGTGAAAAAATATATGCAGAGATTTCAGGAAACTCGTTGTTATTGGAAGATTGGCAACCCCTTTTCTTGAAAGTGATTTGCGCCGGAATCTGCTTAGGCCTACATCAATAGGAAACAAACCATAGAGATAGAACTTGGAACTACTTTATTGTGTCAAGTTTCAAAGAGCTAGCACAAACATTGTTTGATTTAGAATTCCAACTACATGTATTCATATAGGAGAAAACAGAGTGAAAACCAAAAATTAAAACTGTTACTGCCAACGAACGGTTTAAACTAGAAGAACGAAATTTGGTGAGCCAAGTGGGATTGCAGTACTGATCATTACCTGAAAGTGTCATCAAGATTGGGTGAAAAAATGTGTGCTGAGATATAAGAAACTCGTAGTTTTTTGGAAGCTTGGCAACCCCTTTCCATGCAAGTGATTTGCGGTGGTCTCTGATTAGGGCTACATCAATAGGAAACAAACCATAGAGATAGAACTTCGAACTACTTTATTGTGTCAAGTTTCAAAGAGCTAGCACAAACCGTGTTTGATTTAGAGTTCCAACTACATGTATCCATATAGGAGAAAACAGAGTGAAACCTAAAAATTAAAACTGTTACTGCCAACGAACGGTTTAACATAGAAGAACGAAATTTGGTGAGCCAAGTTGGATTGGCGTACTGATCATTACCTGAAAGTGTCATCAAGATTGGTTGAAAAAATGTGTGCTGAGATTTCAGGAAACTCGTAGTTTTTTGGAAGCTTGGCAACCCCTTTCCATGCAAGTGATTTGCGCCGGTCTCTGCTTAGGGCTACATCAATAGGAAACAAACCATAGAGATAGAACTTGGAACTACTTTATTGTGTCAAGTTTCAAAGAGCTAGCACAAACCGTGTTTGATTTAGAGTTCCAACTACATGTATCCATATCGGAGAAAACAGAGTGAAACCTAAAAATTAAAACTGTTACTGCCACCCAACGGTTTAACCTAGAAGAACGAAATTTGGTGAGCCAATTGGGATTGCTGTACTGATCATTACCTGCAAGTGTCATCCAGATTGGGTGAAAAAATGTGTGCTGAGATTTCAGGAAACTCGTAGTTTTTTGGAAGCTTGGCAACCCCTTTCCATGAAAGTGATTTGCGCCGGTCTCTGCTTAGAACTACATCAACAGGAAACAAACCATAGAGATAGAACTTGGAACTACTTTATTGTGTCAAGTTTCAAAGAGCTAGCATAAACAGTGTTTGATTTAGAGTTCCAACTACATGTATCCATATAGGAGAAAACAGAGTGAAACCTAAAAATTAAAACTGTTACTGCCAACGAACGGTTTAACCTAGAAGAACGAAATTTGGTGAGCCAAGTGGGATTGGGCTACTGATCATTACCTGAAAATGTTCTCAAGATTGGGTGAAAAAATGTGTGCTGAGATTTTAGGAAACTCATAGTTTTTTGGAAGCTTGGCAACCCCTTTCCATGCAAGTGATTTGCCCCGCTCTCTGCTTAGGGCTACATCAATAGGAAACAAACCATAGAGATAGAACATGGAACTACTGTATTGTGTCAAGTTTCAAAGAGCTAGCACAAACCGTGTTTGATTTAGAGTTCCAACTACATGTATCCATATAGGAGAAAACAGAGTGAAACCTAAAAATTAAAACTGTTACTGCCAACGAACGGTTTAACCTAGAAGAACGAAATTTGGTGAGCCATGTGGGATAGGGGTACTGATCATTACCTGAAAGTGTCATCAAGATTGGGTGAAAAAATGTATGCTGAGATTTCAGGAAACTCGTTGTTTTTTGGAAGCTTGGCAACCCCTTTCCTTGAAAGTGATTTGCGATGGAATCTGCTTAGGCCTACATCAATAGAGAACAAACCATAGAGTTAGAACTTGGAACTACTTTATTGTGTCAAGTTTCAAAGAGCTAGCACAAACCGTGTTTGATTTAGAGTTCCAACTACATGTATCCATATAGGAGAAAACAGAGTGAAACCTAAAAATTAAAACATTTACTGCCAACGAACGGTTTAACATAGAGGAACGAAATTTGGTGAGCCAAGTGGGATTGGGGTACTGATCATTACCTGAAAGTGTCATCAAGATTGGGTGAAAAATGTGTGCTGAGATTTCACGAAACTCGTAGTTTTTTGGAAGCTTGGCAACCCCTTTCCATGTAAGTGATTTGCGCAGGTCTCTGCTTAGGGCTACATCAATAGGAAACAAACCATAGAGATAGAACTTGGAACTACTTTATTGTGTCAAGTTTCAAAGAGCTAGCACAAACATTGTTTGATTTAGAATTCCAACTACATGTATTCATATAGGAGAAAACAGAGTGAAAACCAAAAATTAAAACTGTTACTGCCAACGAACGGTTTAAACTAGAAGAACGAAATTTGGTGAGCCAAGTGGGATTGGGGTACTCATCATTACCTGAAAGTGTCATCAAGATTGGGTGAAAAAATGTGTGCTGAGATATCAGAAACTCGTAGTTTTTTGGAAGCTTGGCAACCCCTTTCCATGCAAGTGATTTGCGGTGGTCTCTGCTTAGAGCTACATCAATAGGAAACAAACCATAGAGATAGAACTTCGAACTACTTTATTGTGTCAAGTTTCAAAGAGCTAGCACAAACCGTGTTTGATTTAGAGTTCCAACTACATGTATCCATATAGGAGAAAACAGAGTGAAACCTAAAAATTAAAACTGTTACTGCCAACGAACGGTTTAACATAGAAGAACGAAATTTGGTGAGCCAAGTTGGATTGGCGTACTGATCATTACCTGAAAGTGTCATCAAGATTGGTTGAAAAAATGTGTGCTGAGACTTCAGGAAACTCGTAGTTTTTTGGAAGCTTGGCAACCCCTTTCCATGCAAGTGATTTGCGCCGGTCTCTACTTAGGGCTACATCAATAGGAAACAAACCATAGAGATAGAACTTGGAACTACTTTATTGTGTCAAGTTTCAAAGAGCTAGCACAAACCGTGTTTGATTTAGAGTTCCAACTACATGTATCCATATCGGAGAAAACAGAGTGAAACCTAAAAATTAAAACTGTTACTGCCACCCAACGGTTTAACCTGGAGGAACGAAATTTGGAGAGCCAAGTGGGATTGCGGTACTGATCATTACCTGAAAGTGTCATCAAGATTGGGTGAAAAATGTGTGCTGAGATTTCACGAAAATCGTAGTTTTTTGGAAGCTTGGCAACCCCTTTCCATGAAAGTGATTTGCGCCGGTCTCTGCTTAGGGCTACATCAATAGGAAACAAACCATAGAGATAGAACTTGGAACTACTTTATTTTGTCAAGTTTCAAAGAGCTAGCACAAACCGTGTTTGATTTAGAGTTCCAACTACATGTATCCATATAGGAGAAAACAGAGTGAAACCTAAAAATTAAAACTGTTACTGCCAACGAACGGTTTAACCTAGAAGAACGAAATTTGGTGAGCCAAGTGGGATTGCAGTACTGATCATTACCTGAAAGTGTCATCAAAATTGGGTGAAAAAATCTGTGCTGAGATTTCAGGAAACTCGTAGTTTTTTGGAAGCTTGGCAACCCCTTTCCATGAAAGTGATTTGCGCCGGTCTCTACTTAGGGCTACATCAATAGGAAACAAACCATAGAGATAGAACTTGGAACTACTTTATTGTGTCAAGTTTCAAAGAGCTAGCACAAACATTGTTTGATTTAGAATTCCAACT
This sequence comes from Spermophilus citellus, assembly GCF_964194105.1. NCBI lineage: Eukaryota > Metazoa > Chordata > Mammalia > Rodentia > Sciuridae > Spermophilus > Spermophilus citellus. The sequence continues at coordinate 16,452,968 of NC_138192.1, read as the reverse complement.
ACATGTATACATAGAGGAGAAAACAGAGTGAAAACCAAAAATTAAAACTGTTACTGCCAACGAACGGTTTAAACTAGAAGAACGAAATTTGGTGAGCCAAGTGGGATTGGGGTACTGATCATTACCTGAAAGTGTCATCAAGATTGGGTGAAAAAATGTGTGCTGAGATATCAGAAACTCGTAGTTTTTTGGAAGCTTGGCAACCCCTTTCCATGCAAGTGATTTGCGGTGGTCTCTGATTAGGGCTACTTCAATAGGAAACAAACCATAGAGATAGAACATGGAACTACTGTATTGTGTCAAGTTTCAAAGAGCTAGCACAAACCGTGTTTGATTTAGAGTTCCAACTACATGTATCCATATAGGAGAAAACAGAGTGAAACCTAAAAATTAAAACTGTTACTGCCAACGAACGGTTTAACCTAGAAGAACGAAATTTGGTGAGCCAAGTGGGATTGGGGTACTGATCATTACCTGAAAGTGTCATCAAGATTGGGTGAAAAAATGTATGCTGAGATTTCAGGAAACTCGTTGTTTTTTGGAAGCTTGGCAACCCCTTTCCTTGAAAGTGATTTGCGATGGAATCTGCTTAGGCCTACATCAATAGAGAACAAACCATAGAGTTAGAACTTGGAACTACTTTATTGTGTGAAGTTTCAAAGAGCTAGCACAAACCGTGTTTGATTTAGAGTTCCAACTACATGTATCCATATAGGAGAAAACAGAGTGAAACCTAAAAATTAAAACATTTACTGCCAACGAACGGTTTAACATAGAGGAACGAAATTTGGTGAGCCAAGTTGGATTGGGGTACTGATCATTACCTGAAAGTGTCATCAAGATTGGGTGAAAAATGTGTGCTGAGATTTCACGAAACTCGTAGTTTTTTGGAAGCTTGGCAACCCCTTTCCATGTAAGTGATTTGCGCAGGTCTCTGCTTAGGGCTACATCAATAGGAAACAAACCATAGAGATAGAACTTGGAACTACTTTATTGTGTCAAGTTTCAAAGAGGTAGCACAAACCGTGTTTTATTTAGAGTTCCAACTACATGTATCCATATAGGAGAAAACAGAGTGAAACCTAAAAATTAAAACTGTTCCTGCCAACGAACCGTTTAACCTAGAAGAACGAAATTTGGTGAGCCAAGTGGGATTGGGGTACTGATCATTACCTGAAAGTGTCATCAAGATTGGGTGAAAAAATATATGCAGAGATTTCAGGAAACTCGTTGTTATTGGAAGATTGGCAACCCCTTTTCTTGAAAGTGATTTGCGCCGGAATCTGCTTAGGCCTACATCAATAGGAAACAAACCATAGAGATAGAACTTGGAACTACTTTATTGTGTCAAGTTTCAAAGAGCTAGCACAAACATTGTTTGATTTAGAATTCCAACTACATGTATTCATATAGGAGAAAACAGAGTGAAACCTAAAAATTAAAACTGTTACTGCCAACGAACGGTTTAAACTAGAAGAACGAAATTTGGTGAGCCAAGTGGGATTGCAGTACTGATCATTACCTGAAAGTGTCATCAAGATTGGGTGAAAAAATGTGTGCTGAGATATAAGAAACTCGTAGTTTTTTGGAAGCTTGGCAACCCCTTTCCATGCAAGTGATTTGCGGTGGTCTCTGATTAGGGCTACATCAATAGGAAACAAACCATAGAGATAGAACTTCGAACTACTTTATTGTGTCAAGTTTCAAAGAGCTAGCACAAACCGTGTTTGATTTAGAGTTCCAACTACATGTATCCATATAGGAGAAAACAGAGTGAAACCTAAAAATTAAAACTGTTACTGCCAACGAACGGTTTAACATAGAAGAACGAAATTTGGTGAGCCAAGTTGGATTGGCGTACTGATCATTACCTGAAAGTGTCATCAAGATTGGTTGAAAAAATGTGTGCTGAGATTTCAGGAAACTCGTAGTTTTTTGGAAGCTTGGCAACCCCTTTCCATGCAAGTGATTTGCGCCGGTCTCTGCTTAGGGCTACATCAATAGGAAACAAACCATAGAGATAGAACTTGGAACTACTTTATTGTGTCAAGTTTCAAAGAGCTAGCACAAACCGTGTTTGATTTAGAGTTCCAACTACATGTATCCATATCGGAGAAAACAGAGTGAAACCTAAAAATTAAAACTGTTACTGCCACCCAACGGTTTAACCTGGAGGAACGAAATTTGGAGAGCCAAGTGGGATTGCGGTACTGATCATTACCTGAAAGTGTCATCAAGATTGGGTGAAAAATGTGTGCTGAGATTTCAGGGAACTCGTTGTTTTTTGGAAGATTGGCAACCCCTTTCCATGAAACTGATTTGCGCCGAAAACTGCTTAGGCCTACATCAATAGGAAACAAACCATAGAGATAGAACTTGGAACTACTTTATTTTGTCAAGTTTCAAAGAACTAGCACAAACCGTGTTTGATTTAGAGTTCCAACTACATGTATCCATATCGGAGAAAACAGAGTGAAACCTAAAAATTAAAACTGTTACTGCCACCCAACGGTTTAACCTAGAAGAACGAAATTTGGTGAGCCAAGTAGGATTGCAGTACTGATCATTACCTGAACGTGTCATCAAGATTGGGTGAAAAAATGTATGCTGAGATTTCAGGAAACTCGTTGTTTTTTGGAAGCTTGGCAACCCCTTTCCTTGAAAGTGATTTGCGCCGGAATCTGCTTAGGCCTACATCAATAGGAAACAAACCATAGAGATAGAACTTGGAACTACTTTATTGTGTCAAGTTTCAAAGAGCTAGCACAAACCGTGTTTGATTTAGAGTTCCAACTACATGTATTCATATAGGAGAAAACAGAGTGAAATCTAAAAATTAAAACTGTTACTGCCACCCAACAGTTTAACCTAGAAGATCGAAATTTGGTGAGCCAAGTGGGATTTCTGTACTGATCATTACCTGAAAGTGTCATCAAGATTGGCTGAAAAAATGTGTGCTGAGATATCAGGAAACTCGTAGTTTTTTGGAAGCTTGGCAACCCCTTTCCATGCAAGTGATTTGCGCCGGTCTCTGCTTAGGGCTACATCAATAGGAAACAAACCATAGAGATAGAACTTGGAACTACTTTATTGTGTCAAGTTTCAAAGAGCTAGCACAAACCGTGTTTGATTTAGAGTTCCAACTACATGTATCCATATAGGAGAAAACAGAGTGAAACCTAAAAATTAAAACTGTTACTGCCAACGAACGGTTTAACCTAGAAGAACGAAATTTGGTGAGCCATGTGGGATAGGGGTACTGATCATTACCTGAAAGTGTCATCAAGATTGGGTGAAAAAATGTATGCTGAGATTTCAGGAAACTCGTTGTTTTTTGGAAGCTTGGCAACCCCTTTCCTTGAAAGTGATTTGCGATGGAATCTGCTTAGGCCTACATCAATAGAGAACAAACCATAGAGTTAGAACTTGGAACTACTTTATTGTGTCAAGTTTCAAAGAGCTAGCACAAACCGTGTTTGATTTAGAGTTCCAACTACATGTATCCATATAGGAGAAAACAGAGTGAAACCTAAAAATTAAAACATTTACTGCCAACGAACGGTTTAACATAGAGGAACGAAATTTGGTGAGCCAAGTGGGATTGGGGTACTGATCATTACCTGAAAGTGTCATCAAGATTGGGTGAAAAATGTGTGCTGAGATTTCACGAAACTCGTAGTTTTTTGGAAGCTTGGCAACCCCTTTCCATGTAAGTGATTTGCGCAGGTCTCTGCTTAGGGCTACATCAATAGGAAACAAACCATAGAGATAGAACTTGGAACTACTTTATTGTGTCAAGTTTCAAAGAGCTAGCACAAACATTGTTTGATTTAGAATTCCAACTACATGTATTCATATAGGAGAAAACAGAGTGAAAACCAAAAATTAAAACTGTTACTGCCAACGAACGGTTTAAACTAGAAGAACGAAATTTGGTGAGCCAAGTGGGATTGGGGTACTCATCATTACCTGAAAGTGTCATCAAGATTGGGTGAAAAAATGTGTGCTGAGATATCAGAAACTCGTAGTTTTTTGGAAGCTTGGCAACCCCTTTCCATGCAAGTGATTTGCGGTGGTCTCTGCTTAGAGCTACATCAATAGGAAACAAACCATAGAGATAGAACTTCGAACTACTTTATTGTGTCAAGTTTCAAAGAGCTAGCACAAACCGTGTTTGATTTAGAGTTCCAACTACATGTATCCATATAGGAGAAAACAGAGTGAAACCTAAAAATTAAAACTGTTACTGCCAACGAACGGTTTAACATAGAAGAACGAAATTTGGTGAGCCAAGTTGGATTGGCGTACTGATCATTACCTGAAAGTGTCATCAAGATTGGTTGAAAAAATGTGTGCTGAGACTTCAGGAAACTCGTAGTTTTTTGGAAGCTTGGCAACCCCTTTCCATGCAAGTGATTTGCGCCGGTCTCTACTTAGGGCTACATCAATAGGAAACAAACCATAGAGATAGAACTTGGAACTACTTTATTGTGTCAAGTTTCAAAGAGCTAGCACAAACCGTGTTTGATTTAGAGTTCCAACTACATGTATCCATATCGGAGAAAACAGAGTGAAACCTAAAAATTAAAACTGTTACTGCCACCCAACGGTTTAACCTGGAGGAACGAAATTTGGAGAGCCAAGTGGGATTGCGGTACTGATCATTACCTGAAAGTGTCATCAAGATTGGGTGAAAAATGTGTGCTGAGATTTCACGAAAATCGTAGTTTTTTGGAAGCTTGGCAACCCCTTTCCATGAAAGTGATTTGCGCCGGTCTCTGCTTAGGGCTACATCAATAGGAAACAAACCATAGAGATAGAACTTGGAACTACTTTATTTTGTCAAGTTTCAAAGAGCTAGCACAAACCGTGTTTGATTTAGAGTTCCAACTACATGTATCCATATAGGAGAAAACAGAGTGAAACCTAAAAATTAAAACTGTTACTGCCAACGAACGGTTTAACCTAGAAGAACGAAATTTGGTGAGCCAAGTGGGATTGCAGTACTGATCATTACCTGAAAGTGTCATCAAAATTGGGTGAAAAAATCTGTGCTGAGATTTCAGGAAACTCGTAGTTTTTTGGAAGCTTGGCAACCCCTTTCCATGAAAGTGATTTGCGCCGGTCTCTACTTAGGGCTACATCAATAGGAAACAAACCATAGAGATAGAACTTGGAACTACTTTATTGTGTCAAGTTTCAAAGAGCTAGCACAAACATTGTTTGATTTAGAATTCCAACTACATGTATACATAGAGGAGAAAACAGAGTGAAAACCAAAAATTAAAACTGTTACTGCCAACGAACGGTTTAAACTAGAAGAACGAAATTTGGTGAGCCAAGTGGGATTGGGGTACTGATCATTACCTGAAAGTGTCATCAAGATTGGGTGAAAAAATGTGTGCTGAGATATCAGAAACTCGTAGTTTTTTGGAAGCTTGGCAACCCCTTTCCATGCAAGTGATTTGCGGTGGTCTCTGATTAGGGCTACTTCAATAGGAAACAAACCATAGAGATAGAACATGGAACTACTGTATTGTGTCAAGTTTCAAAGAGCTAGCACAAACCGTGTTTGATTTAGAGTTCCAACTACATGTATCCATATAGGAGAAAACAGAGTGAAACCTAAAAATTAAAACTGTTACTGCCAACGAACGGTTTAACCTAGAAGAACGAAATTTGGTGAGCCAAGTGGGATTGGGGTACTGATCATTACCTGAAAGTGTCATCAAGATTGGGTGAAAAAATGTATGCTGAGATTTCAGGAAACTCGTTGTTTTTTGGAAGCTTGGCAACCCCTTTCCTTGAAAGTGATTTGCGATGGAATCTGCTTAGGCCTACATCAATAGAGAACAAACCATAGAGTTAGAACTTGGAACTACTTTATTGTGTGAAGTTTCAAAGAGCTAGCACAAACCGTGTTTGATTTAGAGTTCCAACTACATGTATCCATATAGGAGAAAACAGAGTGAAACCTAAAAATTAAAACATTTACTGCCAACGAACGGTTTAACATAGAGGAACGAAATTTGGTGAGCCAAGTTGGATTGGGGTACTGATCATTACCTGAAAGTGTCATCAAGATTGGGTGAAAAATGTGTGCTGAGATTTCACGAAACTCGTAGTTTTTTGGAAGCTTGGCAACCCCTTTCCATGTAAGTGATTTGCGCAGGTCTCTGCTTAGGGCTACATCAATAGGAAACAAACCATAGAGATAGAACTTGGAACTACTTTATTGTGTCAAGTTTCAAAGAGGTAGCACAAACCGTGTTTTATTTAGAGTTCCAACTACATGTATCCATATAGGAGAAAACAGAGTGAAACCTAAAAATTAAAACTGTTCCTGCCAACGAACCGTTTAACCTAGAAGAACGAAATTTGGTGAGCCAAGTGGGATTGGGGTACTGATCATTACCTGAAAGTGTCATCAAGATTGGGTGAAAAAATATATGCAGAGATTTCAGGAAACTCGTTGTTATTGGAAGATTGGCAACCCCTTTTCTTGAAAGTGATTTGCGCCGGAATCTGCTTAGGCCTACATCAATAGGAAACAAACCATAGAGATAGAACTTGGAACTACTTTATTGTGTCAAGTTTCAAAGAGCTAGCACAAACATTGTTTGATTTAGAATTCCAACTACATGTATTCATATAGGAGAAAACAGAGTGAAACCTAAAAATTAAAACTGTTACTGCCAACGAACGGTTTAAACTAGAAGAACGAAATTTGGTGAGCCAAGTGGGATTGCAGTACTGATCATTACCTGAAAGTGTCATCAAGATTGGGTGAAAAAATGTGTGCTGAGATATAAGAAACTCGTAGTTTTTTGGAAGCTTGGCAACCCCTTTCCATGCAAGTGATTTGCGGTGGTCTCTGATTAGGGCTACATCAATAGGAAACAAACCATAGAGATAGAACTTCGAACTACTTTATTGTGTCAAGTTTCAAAGAGCTAGCACAAACCGTGTTTGATTTAGAGTTCCAACTACATGTATCCATATAGGAGAAAACAGAGTGAAACCTAAAAATTAAAACTGTTACTGCCAACGAACGGTTTAACATAGAAGAACGAAATTTGGTGAGCCAAGTTGGATTGGCGTACTGATCATTACCTGAAAGTGTCATCAAGATTGGTTGAAAAAATGTGTGCTGAGATTTCAGGAAACTCGTAGTTTTTTGGAAGCTTGGCAACCCCTTTCCATGCAAGTGATTTGCGCCGGTCTCTGCTTAGGGCTACATCAATAGGAAACAAACCATAGAGATAGAACTTGGAACTACTTTATTGTGTCAAGTTTCAAAGAGCTAGCACAAACCGTGTTTGATTTAGAGTTCCAACTACATGTATCCATATCGGAGAAAACAGAGTGAAACCTAAAAATTAAAACTGTTACTGCCACCCAACGGTTTAACCTGGAGGAACGAAATTTGGAGAGCCAAGTGGGATTGCGGTACTGATCATTACCTGAAAGTGTCATCAAGATTGGGTGAAAAATGTGTGCTGAGATTTCAGGGAACTCGTTGTTTTTTGGAAGATTGGCAACCCCTTTCCATGAAACTGATTTGCGCCGAAAACTGCTTAGGCCTACATCAATAGGAAACAAACCATAGAGATAGAACTTGGAACTACTTTATTTTGTCAAGTTTCAAAGAACTAGCACAAACCGTGTTTGATTTAGAGTTCCAACTACATGTATCCATATCGGAGAAAACAGAGTGAAACCTAAAAATTAAAACTGTTACTGCCACCCAACGGTTTAACCTAGAAGAACGAAATTTGGTGAGCCAAGTAGGATTGCAGTACTGATCATTACCTGAACGTGTCATCAAGATTGGGTGAAAAAATGTATGCTGAGATTTCAGGAAACTCGTTGTTTTTTGGAAGCTTGGCAACCCCTTTCCTTGAAAGTGATTTGCGCCGGAATCTGCTTAGGCCTACATCAATAGGAAACAAACCATAGAGATAGAACTTGGAACTACTTTATTGTGTCAAGTTTCAAAGAGCTAGCACAAACCGTGTTTGATTTAGAGTTCCAACTACATGTATTCATATAGGAGAAAACAGAGTGAAATCTAAAAATTAAAACTGTTACTGCCACCCAACAGTTTAACCTAGAAGATCGAAATTTGGTGAGCCAAGTGGGATTTCTGTACTGATCATTACCTGAAAGTGTCATCAAGATTGGCTGAAAAAATGTGTGCTGAGATATCAGGAAACTCGTAGTTTTTTGGAAGCTTGGCAACCCCTTTCCATGCAAGTGATTTGCGCCGGTCTCTGCTTAGGGCTACATCAATAGGAAACAAACCATAGAGATAGAACTTGGAACTACTTTATTGTGTCAAGTTTCAAAGAGCTAGCACAAACCGTGTTTGATTTAGAGTTCAAACTACATGTATCCATATAGGAGAAAACAGAGTGAAACCTAAAAATTAAAACTGTTACTGCCAAGGAACGGTTTTTACTAGAAGAATGAAATTTGGTGAGCCAAGTGGGATTGGGGTACTGATCATTACCTAAAAGTGTCATCAAGTTTGGGTGAAAAAATGTGTGTTGAGATATCAGGAAACTCGTAGTTTTTTGGAAGCTTGGCATCCCCTTTCCATGCAAGTTATTTGCGCCGGTCTCTGCTTAGGGCTACATCAATAGGAAAAAAACCATAGAGATAGAACTTGGAACTACTTTATTGTGTCAAGTTTCAAAGAGCTAGCACAAACCGAGTTTGATTTAGAGTTCCAACTACATGTATCCATATCGGAGAAAACAGAGTGAAACCTAAAAATTAAAACTGTTACTGCAAACGAACGGTTTTTACTAGAAGAACAAAATTTGGTGAGCCAAGTGGGATTGGGGAACTGATCATTACCTGAAAGTGTCATCAAGATTGGGTGAAAAAATGTGTGCTGATTTCAGGAAACTCGTTGTTTTTTACAAGCTTGGCAACCCCTTTTCGTGAAAGTGATTTGCGCCGGTCTCTGCTTAGGGCTACATCAATAGGAAACAAACCATAGAGATAGAACTTGGAACTACTTTATTGTGTCAAGTTTGAAAGAGCTAGCACAAACCGTGTTTGATTTAGAGTTCCAACTACATGTATCCATATAGGAGAAAACAGAGTGAAACCTAAAAATTAAAACTGTTACTGCCAACGAACGGTTTAACCTAGAAGAACGAAATTTGGTGAGCCAAGTGGGATTGGGGTACTGATCATTACCTGAAAGTGTCATCAAGATTGGGTGAAAAAATGTGTGCTGAGATATCAGGAAACTCGTAGTTTTTTGGAAGCTTGGCAACCCCTTTCCATGCAAGTGATTTGCGCCGGTCTCTGCTTAGGGCTACATCAATAGGAAACAAACCATAGAGATAGAACTTGGAACTACTTTATTTTGTCAAGTTTCAAAGAGTAGCACAAATCGTGTTTGATTTAGAGTTCCAACTAAATGTATCCATATAGTAGAAAACAGAGTGGAACCTAAAAATTAAAACTGTTACTGCCAACGAACGGTTTAACCTAGAACACGGAATTTGGTGAGCCAAGTGGGATTGTGGTACTGATCATTACTTGAAAGTGTCATCAAGATTGGGTGAAAAAATGTATGCTGAGATTTCAGGAAACTCATTGTTTTTTGGAAGCTTGGCAACCCCTTTCCATGAAAGTGATTTGCGCCGGAATCTGCTTAGGCCTACATCAAAAGGAAACAAACCATAGAGATAGAACTTGGAACTACTTTATTGTGTCAAGTTTCAAAGAGCTAGCACAAACCGTGTTTGATTTAGAGTTCCAACTACATGTATCCATATAGGAGAAAACAGAGTGAAACCTAAAAATTAAAACTGTTACTGCGAACCAATGGTTTAACCTAGAAGAACGAAACTTGGTGAGCCAAGTGGGATTGCGGTACTGATCATTACCTGAAAGTGCCATCAAAATTGGGTGTAAAAATCTGTGCTGAGATTTCAGGAAACTCGTAGTTTTTTGGAAGCTTGGCAACCCCTTTCCATGAAAGTGATTTGCGCCGGTCTCTGCTTAGGGCTACATCAATAGGAAACAAACAATAGAGATAGAACTTGGAACTACTTTATTGTGTCAAGTTTCAAAGAACTAGCACAAACCGTGTTTGATTTAGAGTTCCAACTACATGTATCCATATAGGAGAAAACAGAGTGAAACCTAAAAATTAAAACTGTTACTGCCAACAAACGGTTTAACGTAGAAGAACGAAATTTGGTGAGCCAAGTGGGATTGGAGTACTGATCATTACCTGAAAGTGTCATCAAGATTGGGTGAAAAAATATATGCTGAGATATCAGAAAACTCGTAGTTTTTTGGAAGCTTGGCAACCACTTTCCATGCAAGTGATTTGCGCCGGTCTCTGCTTAGGGCTACATCAATAGGAAACAAACCATAGAGATAGAACTTGGAACTACTTTATTGTGTCAAGTTTCAAAGAGCTAGCACAAACCGGGTTAGATTTAGAGTTCCAAATACATTAAGCCATATAGGAGAAAACAGAGTGAAACCTAAAAATTAAAACATTTACTGCCAACGAACGGTTTAACATAGAGGAACGAAATTTGGTGAGCCAAGTGGCATTGGGGTATTGATCTTTACATGAAAGTCTCATCAAGATTGGGTGAAAAAATGTATGATGAGATTTCAGGAAACTCGTTTTTTGGAAGCTTGGCAACCCGTTTCCATGAAAGTGATTTGCGCCGGAATCTGCTTAGGCCTACATCAATAGGAAACAAACCATAGAGATAGAACTTGGAACTACTTTATTGTGTCAAGTTTCAAAGAGCTAGCACAAACCGTGTTTGATTTAGAGTTCCAAATACATGTATCATTATTGTAGAAAACAGAGTGAAAGATAATAATTAAAACTGTTACTGCCAACGAACGGTTTAACCTAGAAGAACGAAATTTGGTGAGCCAAGTGGGATTGGGGTACTGATCATTACCTGAAAGTGTCATCAAGTTTGGGTCAAAAAATGTGTGCTGAGATATCAGGAAACTCGTAGTTTTTTGGAAGCTTGGCAACCCCTTTCCATTCAAGTGATTTGCGCCGGTCTCTGCTTATGGCTACATGAATAGGAAACAAACCATAGAGATAGAACTTGGAACTACTTTATTGTGTCAAGTTTCAAAGAGCTAGCACAAACCGTGTTTGATTTAGAGTTCCAACTACGTGTATCCATATCGGAGAAAACAGAGTGAAACCTAAAAATTCAAACTGTTACTGCCATCGAACTGTTTAACCTAGAAGAACGAAATTTGGTGAGCCAAGTTGGATTGGCATACTGATAATTACCTGAAAGTGTCATCAAGATTGGGTGAAAAAATGTATGCTGAGATTTCAGGAAACTCGTAGTTTTTTGGAAGCTTGGCAACCCCTTTCCATGTAGTGATTTGCGCCGGTCTCTGCTTAGGGCTACATCAATAGGAAACAAACCATAGAGATAGAACTTGGAACTACTTTATTGTGTCAAGTTTCAAAGAGCTAGCACAAACCGTGTTTGATTTAGAGTTCCAACTACATGTATCCATATTGGAGAAAACAGAGTGAAACCTAAAAATTAAAACTGTTACTGCCAACGAACGGTTTAACCTAGAAGAACGAAATTTGGTGAGCCAAGTTGGATTGGCATACTGATCATTACCTGAAAGTGTCATCAAGTTTGGGTGAAAAAATGTGTGCTGAGATTTCAGGAAACTCGTAGTTTTTTGGAAGCTTGGCAACCCATTTCCATGCAAGTGATTTGCCCCGCTCTCTGCTTAGGGCTACATCAATAGGAAACAAACCATAGAGATAGAACTTGGAACTACTTTATTGTGTCAAGTTTCAAAGAGCTAGCACAAACCGTGTTTGATTTAGAGTTCCAACTACATGTATCCATATAGGAGAAAACAGAGTGAAACCTAAAAATTAAAACTGTTACTGCCAACGAACGGTTTTTACTAGAAGAACAAAATTTGGTGAGCCAAGTGGGATTGGGGTACTGATCATTACCTGAAAGTGTCATCAAGATTGGTTGAAAAAATGTATGCTGAGATTTCACGAAACTCGTTTTTTGGAAGCTTGGCAACCCCTTTCCATGAAAGTGATTTCCGCCGGAATCTGGTTAGGCCTACATCCATAGGAAACAAACCATAGAGATAGAACTTGGAACTACTTTATTGTGTCAAGTTTCAAAGAGCTAGCACAAACCGTTTTTGATTTAGAGTTCCAACTACATGTATCCATATAGGAGAAAACAGAGTGAAACCTAAAAATTAAAACTGTTACTGCCACCCAACGGTTTAACCTAGAGGAACGAAATTTGGTGAGCCAAGTGGGATTGCAGTACTGATCATTACCTGAAAGTGTCATCAAGATTGGGTGAAAAATGTGTGCTGAGATTTCACGAAACTCGTAGTTTTTTGGAAGCTTGGCAACCCCTTTACATATAAGTGATTTGCGCCGGTATCTGCTTTGGGCTACATCAATAGGAAACAAACCATAGAGATAGAACTTGGAACTACTATATTGTGTCAAGTTTGAAAGAGCTAGCACAAACCGTGTTTGATTTAGAGTTCCAACTACATGTGTCCATATAGGAGAAAACAGAGTGAAAGATAAAAATTAAAACTGTTACTGCCACCCAACGGTTTAACCTAGAGGAACGAAATTTGGTGAGCCAAGTGGGATTGGGGTACTGATCATTAAGTGAAAGTGTCATCAAGATTGGGTGAAAAAATGTATGCTGAGATTTCAGGAAACTCATTGTTTTTTGGAAGCTTGGCAACCCCTTTCCATGAAAGTGATTTGCGCCGGAATCTGCTTAGGACTACATCAAAAGGAAACAAACCATAGAGATAGAACTTGGAACTACTTTATTGTGACAAGTTTCAAAGAGCTAGCACAAACCGTGTTTAATTTAGAGTTCCAACTATATGTATCCATATTGGAGAAAACAGAGTGAAAGATAATAATTAAAACTCTTACTGCCAACGAACGGTTTAACCTAGAAGAACGAAATTTGGTAAGCCAAGTGGGATTGGTGTACTGATCATTACCTGAAAGTCTCATCAAGATTGGGTGAAAAAATGTATGCTGAGATTTCAGGAAACTCGTTTTTTGGAAGCTTGGCAACCCCTTTCCATGAAAGTGATTTGCGCCGGAATCTGCTTAGGCCTACATCAATAGGAAACAAACCATAGAGATAGAACTTGGAACTACTTTATTGTGTCAAGTTTCAAAGAGCTAGCACAAACGGTTTTTGATTTAGAGTTCCAACTACATGTATCCATATAGGAGAAAACAGAGTGAAACCTAAAAATTAAAACTGTTACTGCCAACGAACGGTTTAACCTAGAAGAACGAAATTTGGTGAGCCAAGTGGGATTGGGGTAGTGATCATTACCTGAAAGTGTCATCAAGATGGGTGAAAAAAGTGTGCTGAGATTTCAGGAAACTCGTAGTTTTTTGGAAGCTTGGCAACCCTTTTCCATGCAAGTGATTTGCGCCGGTCTCTGCTTAGGGCTACATCAATAGGAAACAAACTATAGAGATAGAACTTGGAACTACTTTATTGTGTCAAGTTTCAAAGAGCTAGCACAAACCGTGTTTGATTTAGAGTTCCAACTACATGTATCCATATAGGAGAAAACAGAGTGAAACCTAAAAATTAAAACTGTTACTGCCAATGAACGGTTTAACCTAGAAGAAGGAAATTTGGTGAGCCAAGTGGGATTGCAGTACTGATCATTACCTGAAAGTGTCATCAAAATTGGGTGAAAAAATCTGTGCTGAGATTTCAGGAAACTTGTAGTTTTTTGGAAGCTTGGCAACCCCTTTCCATGAAAGTGATTTGCGCCGGTCTCTGCTTAGGGCTATATCAATAGGAAACAAACCATAGAGATAGAACTTGGAACTACTTTATTGTGTCAAGTTTCAAAGAGCTAGCACAAACCGTTTTTGATTTAGAGTTCCAAATTCATGTATCCATATAGGAGAAAACAGAGTGAAACCTAAAAATTAAAACTGTTACTGCCACCCAACGGTTAAACCTAGAGGAACGAAATTTGGTGAGCCAAGTGGGATTGTGGTACTGATCATTACCTGAAAGTGTCATCAAGATTGGTGAAAAATATGTGCTGAGATTTCAGGAAACTCGTAGTTTTTTGGAAGCTTGGCAACCCCTTTCCATATAAGTGATTTGCGCCGGTCTCTGCTTAGGGCTACATCAATAGGAAACAAACCATAGAGAAAGAACTTGGAACTACTTTATTGTGTCAAGTTTCAAAGAGCTAGCACAAACCGTGTTTGATTTAGAGTTCCAAATACATGTATCCATATAGGAGAAAATAGAGTGAAACCTAAAAATTAAAACTGTTACTGCCAACGAACGGTTTAACCTAGAAGAACGAAATTTGGTGAGCAAAGTGGGATTGGGGTACTGATCATTACCTGAAAGTGTCATCAAGTTTGGGTGAAAAAATGTGTGCTGACATTTCAGGAAACTCGTAGTTTTTTGGAAGCTTGGCAACCCCTTTCCATATGAGTGATTTGCGCCGGTCTCTGCTTAGGGCTACATCAATAGGAAACAAACCATAGAGATAGAACTTGGAACTACTTTATTGTGTCAAGTTTCAAAGAGCTAGCACAAACCGTGTTTGATTTAGAGTTCCAACTACATGTATCCATATAGGAGAAAATAGAGTGAAACCTAAAAATTAAAACTGTTACTGCCAACGGACGGTTTAACCTAGAAGAACGAAATTTGGTGAGCCAAGTGGGATTGGGGTACTGATCATTCCCTGAAAGTGTCATCAATTTTGGGTGAAAAAATGTGTGCTGAGATTTCAGGAAACTCGTAGTTTTTTGGAAGCTTGGCAACCCCTTTCTATGCAAGTGATTTGCCGCGCTCTCTGCTTAGGGCTACATCAATAGGAAACAAACCATAGAGATAGAACTTGGAACTACTTTATTGTGTCAAGTTTCAAAGAGCTAGCACAAACCGTGTTTGATTTAGAGTTCCAACTACATGTATCCATATAGGAGAAAACAGAGTGAAACCTAAAAATTAAAACTGTTACTGCCAACGAACGGTTTAAACTAGAAGAACGAAATTTGGTGAGCCAAGTGGGATTGGGGTACTGATCATTACCTGAAAGTGTCATCAAGATTGGGTGAAAAAATGTATGCTGAGATTTCAGGAAACTCGTTGTTTTTTGGAAGCTTGGCAATCCCTTTCCATATAAGTGATTTGCGCCGGTATCTGCTTAGGGCTACATCAATAGGAAACAAACCATAGAGATAGAACATGGAACTACTTTATTGTGTCAAGTTTCAAAGAGCTAGCACAAACCGTGTTTGATTTAGAGTTCCAACTACATGTATCCATATTGGAGAAAACAGAGTGAAAGATAAAAATTAAAACTCTTACTGCCAACGAACGGTTTAACCTAGAAGAACGAAACTTGGAGAGCCAAGTGGGATTGGGGTACTGATCATTACCTGAAAGTGTCATCAATATTGGGTGAAAAAATGTGTGCTGAGATATCAGGAAACTCGTAGTTTTTTGGAAGCTTGGCAATCTTTTTCCATGCAAGTGAATTGCGCCAGTCTCTGCTTAGGGCTACATCAATAGGAAACAAACCATAGAGATAGAACTTGGAACTACTTTATTGTGTCAAGTTTCAAAGAGCTAGCACAAACCGTGTTTGATTTAGAGTTCCAACTAAATGTATCCATATAGTAGAAAACAGAGTGGAACCTAAAAATTAAAACTGTTACTGCCAACGAACGGTTTAACCTAGAACACGGAATTTGGTGAGCCAAGTGGGATTGTGGTACTGATCATTACTTGAAAGTGTCATCAAGATTGGGTGAAAAAATGTATGCTGAGATTTCAGGAAACTCATTGTTTTTTGGAAGCTTGGCAACCCCTTTCCATGAAAGTGATTTGCGCCGGAATCTGCTTAGGCCTACATCAAAAGGAAACAAACCATAGAGATAGAACTTGGAACTACTTTATTGTGTCAAGTTTCAAAGAGCTAGCACAAACCGTGTTTGATTTAGAGTTCCAACTACATGTATCCATATAGGAGAATACAGAGTGAAACCTAAAAATTAAAACTGTTACTGCGAACCAATGGTTTAACCTAGAAGAACGAAACTTGGTGAGCCAAGTGGGATTGCGGTACTGATCATTACCTGAAAGTGCCATCAAAATTGGGTGAAAAAATCTGTGCTGAGATTTCAGGAAACTCGTAGTTTTTTGGAAGCTTGGCAACCCCTTTCCATGAAAGTGATTTGCGCCGGTCTCTGCTTAGGGCTACATCAATAGGAAACAAACAATAGAGATAGAACTTGGAACTACTTTATTGTGTCAAGTTTCAAAGAACTAGCACAAACCGTGTTTGATTTAGAGTTCCAACTACATGTATCCATATAGGAGAAAACAGAGTGAAACCTAAAAATTAAAACTGTTACTGCCAACAAACGGTTTAACGTAGAAGAACGAAATTTGGTGAGCCAAGTGGGATTGGGGTACTGATCATTACCTGAAAGTGTCATCAAGATTGGGTGAAAAAATATATGCTGAGATATCAGAAAACTCGTAGTTTTTTGGAAGCTTGGCAACCACTTTCCATGCAAGTGATTTGCGCCGGTCTCTGCTTAGGGCTACATCAATAGGAAACAAACCATAGAGATAGAACTTGGAACTACTTTATTGTGTCAAGTTTCAAAGAGCTAGCACAAACCGGGTTAGATTTAGAGTTCCAAATACATTAAGCCATATAGGAGAAAACAGAGTGAAACCTAAAAATTAAAACATTTACTGCCAACGAACGGTTTAACATAGAGGAACGAAATTTGGTGAGCCAAGAGGCATTGGGGTATTGATCATTACATGAAAGTCTCATCAAGATTGGGTGAAAAAATGTATGATGAGATTTCAGGAAACTCGTTTTTTGGAAGCTTGGCAACCCGTTTCCATGAAAGTGATTTGCGCTGGAATCTGCTTAGGCCTACATCAATAGGAAACAAACCATAGAGATAGAACTTGGAACTACTTTATTGTGTCAAGTTTCAAAGAGCTAGCACAAACCGTGTTTGATTTAGAGTTCCAAATACATGTATCATTATTGTAGAAAACAGAGTGAAAGATAATAATTAAAACTGTTACTGCCAACGAACGGTTTAACCTAGAAGAACGAAATTTGGTGAGCCAAGTGGGATTGGGGTACTGATCATTACCTGAAAGTGTCATCAAGTTTGGGTCAAAAAATGTGTGCTGAGATATCAGGAAACTCGTAGTTTTTTGGAAGCTTGGCAACCCCTTTCCATTCAAGTGATTTGCGCCGGTCTCTGCTTATGGCTACATGAATAGGAAACAAACCATAGAGATAGAACTTGGAACTACTTTATTGTGTCAAGTTTCAAAGAGCTAGCACAAACCGTGTTTTATTTAGAGTTCCAACTACGTGTATCCATATCGGAGAAAACAGAGTGAAACCTAAAAATTCAAACTGTTACTGCCATCGAACTGTTTAACCTAGAAGAACGAAATTTGGTGAGCCAAGTTGGATTGGCATACTGATAATTACCTGAAAGTGTCATCAAGATTGGGTGAAAAAATGTATGCTGAGATTTCAGGAAACTCGTAGTTTTTTGGAAGCTTGGCAACCCCTTTCCATGTAGTGATTTGCGCCGGTCTCTGCTTAGGGCTACATCAATAGGAAACAAACCATAGAGATAGAACTTGGAACTACTTTATTGTGTCAAGTTTCAAAGAGCTAGCACAAACCGTGTTTGATTTAGAGTTCCAACTACATGTATCCATATTGGAGAAAACAGAGTGAAACCTAAAAATTAAAACTGTTACTGCCAACGAACGGTTTAACCTAGAAGAACGAAATTTGGTGAGCCAAGTTGGATTGGCATACTGATCATTACCTGAAACTGTCATCAAGTTTGGGTGAAAAAATGTGTGCTGAGATTTCAGGAAACTCGTAGTTTTTTGGAAGCTTGGCAACCCATTTCCATGCAAGTGATTTGCCCTGCTCTCTGCTTAGGGCTACATCAATAGGAAACAAACCATAGAGATAGAACTTGGAACTACTTTATTGTGTCAAGTTTCAAAGAGCTAGCACAAACCGTGTTTGATTTAGAGTTCCAACTACATGTATCCATATAGGAGAAAACAGAGTGAAACCTAAAAATTAAAACTGTTACTGCCAACGAACGGTTTTTACTAGAAGAACAAAATTTGGTGAGCCAAGTGGGATTGGGGTACTGATCATTACCTGAAAGTGTCATCAAGATTGGTTGAAAAAATGTATGCTGAGATTTCACGAAACTCGTTTTTTGGAAGCTTGGCAACCCCTTTCCATGAAAGTGATTTGCGCCGGAATCTGGTTAGGCCTACATCCATAGGAAACAAACCATAGAGATAGAACTTGGAACTACTTTATTGTGTCAAGTTTCAAAGAGCTAGCACAAACCGTTTTTGATTTAGAGTTCCAACTACATGTATCCATATAGGAGAAAACAGAGTGAAACCTAAAAATTAAAACTGTTACTGCCACCCAACGGTTTAACCTAGAGGAACGAAATTTGGTGAGCCAAGTGGGATTGCAGTACTGATCATTACCTGAAAGTGTCATCAAGATTGGGTGAAAAATGTGTGCTGAGATTTCACGAAACTCGTAGTTTTTTGGAAGCTTGGCAACCCCTTTACATATAAGTGATTTGCGCCGGTATCTGCTTTGGGCTACATCAATAGGAAACAAACCATAGAGATAGAACTTGGAACTACTATATTGTGTCAAGTTTGAAAGAGCTAGCACAAACCGTGTTTGATTTAGAGTTCCAACTACATGTATCCATATAGGAGAAAACAGAGTGAAAGATAAAAATTAAAACTGTTACTGCCAACGAACGGTTTAACCTAGAAGAACGAAATTTGGTGAGCCAATTGGGATTGGGGTACTGATCATTACCTGAAAGTGTCATCAAGATTGGGTGAAAAAATGTATGCTGAGATATCAGGAAACTCGTAGTTTTTTGGAAGCTTGGCAACCCCTTTCCATTTAAGTGATTTGCGCCGGTCTCTGCTTAGGGCTACATCAATAGGAAACAATCCATAGAGATAGAACTTGGAACTACTTTATTGTGTCAAGTTTCAGAGAGCTAGCACAAACCGTTTTTGATTTAGAGTTCCAACTACATGTGTCCATATAGGAGAAAACAGAGTGAAAGATAAAAATTAAAACTGTTACTGCCACCCAACGGTTTAACCTAGAGGAACGAAATTTGGTGAGCCAAGTGGGATTGGGGTACTGATCATTAAGTGAAAGTGTCATCAAGATTGGGTGAAAAAATGTATGCTGAGATTTCAGGAAACTCGTTTTTTGGAAGCTTGGCAACCCGTTTCCATGAAAGTGATTTGCGCCGGAATCTGCTTAGGCCTACATCAATAGGAAACAAACCATAGAGATAGAACTTGGAACTACTTTATTGTGTCAAGTTTCAAAGAGCTAGCACAAACCGTGTTTGATTTAGAGTTCCAAATACATGTATCATTATTGTAGAAAACAGAGTGAAAGATAATAATTAAAACTGTTACTGCCAACGAACGGTTTAACCTAGAAGAACGAAATTTGGTGAGCCAAGTGGGATTGGGGTACTGATCATTACCTGAAAGTGTCATCAAGTTTGGGTCAAAAAATGTGTGCTGAGATATCAGGAAACTCGTAGTTTTTTGGAAGCTTGGCAACCCCTTTCCATTCAAGTGATTTGCGCCGGTCTCTGCTTATGGCTACATGAATAGGAAACAAACCATAGAGATAGAACTTGGAACTACTTTATTGTGTCAAGTTTCAAAGAGCTAGCACAAACCGTGTTTGATTTAGAGTTCCAACTACGTGTATCCATATCGGAGAAAACAGAGTGAAACCTAAAAATTCAAACTGTTACTGCCATCGAACTGTTTAACCTAGAAGAACGAAATTTGGTGAGCCAAGTTGGATTGGCATACTGATAATTACCTGAAAGTGTCATCAAGATTGGGTGAAAAAATGTATGCTGAGATTTCAGGAAACTCGTAGTTTTTTGGAAGCTTGGCAACCCCTTTCCATGTAGTGATTTGCGCCGGTCTCTGCTTAGGGCTACATCAATAGGAAACAAACCATAGAGATAGAACTTGGAACTACTTTATTGTGTCAAGTTTCAAAGAGCTAGCACAAACCGTGTTTGATTTAGAGTTCCAACTACATGTATCCATATTGGAGAAAACAGAATGAAACCTAAAAATTAAAACTGTTACTGCCAACGAACGGTTTAACCTAGAAGAACGAAATTTGGTGAGCCAAGTTGGATTGGCATACTGATCATTACCTGAAAGTGTCATCAAGTTTGGGTGAAAAAATGTGTGCTGAGATTTCAGGAAACTCGTAGTTTTTTGGAAGCTTGGCAACCCATTTCCATGCAAGTGATTTGCCCCGCTCTCTGCTTAGGGCTACATCAATAGGAAACAAACCATAGAGATAGAACTTGGAACTACTTTATTGTGTCAAGTTTCAAAGAGCTAGCACAAACCGTGTTTGATTTAGAGTTCCAACTACATGTATCCATATAGGAGAAAACAGAGTGAAACCTAAAAATTAAAACTGTTACTGCCAACGAACGGTTTTTACTAGAAGAACAAAATTTGGTGAGCCAAGTGGGATTGGGGTACTGATCATTACCTGAAAGTGTCATCAAGATTGGTTGAAAAAATGTATGCTGAGATTTCACGAAACTCGTTTTTTGGAAGCTTGGCAACCCCTTTCCATGAAAGTGATTTCCGCCGGAATCTGGTTAGGCCTACATCCATAGGAAACAAACCATAGAGATAGAACTTGGAACTACTTTATTGTGTCAAGTTTCAAAGAGCTAGCACAAACCGTTTTTGATTTAGAGTTCCAACTACATGTATCCATATAGGAGAAAACAGAGTGAAACCTAAAAATTAAAACTGTTACTGCCACCCAACGGTTTAACCTAGAGGAACGAAATTTGGTGAGCCAAGTGGGATTGCAGTACTGATCATTACCTGAAAGTGTCATCAAGATTGGGTGAAAAATGTGTGCTGAGATTTCACGAAACTCGTAGTATTTTGGAAGCTTGGCAACCCCTTTACATATAAGTGATTTGCGCCGGTATCTGCTTTGGGCTACATCAATAGGAAACAAACCATAGAGATAGAACTTGGAACTACTATATTGTGTCAAGTTTGAAAGAGCTAGCACAAACCATGTTTGATTTAGAGTTCCAACTATATGTATCCATATTGGAGAAAACAGAGTGAAAGATAATAATTAAAACTCTTACTGCCAACGAACGGTTTAACCTAGAAGAACGAAATTTGGTAAGCCAAGTGGGATTGGTGTACTGATCATTACCTGAAAGTCTCATCAAGATTGGGTGAAAAAATGTATGCTGAGATTTCAGGAAACTCGTTTTTTGGAAGCTTGGCAACCCCTTTCCATGAAAGTGATTTGCGCCGGAATCTGCTTAGGCCTACATCAATAGGAAACAAACCATAGAGATAGAACTTGGAACTACTTTATTGTGTCAAGTTTCATAGAGCTAGCACAAACGGTTTTTGATTTAGAGTTCCAACTACATGTATCCATATAGGAGAAAACAGAGTGAAACCTAAAAATTAAAACTGTTACTGCCAACGAACGGTTTAACCTAGAAGAACGAAATTTGGTGAGCCAAGTGGGATTGGGGTACTGATCATTACCTGAAAGTGTCATCAAGATGGGTGAAAAAAGTGTGCTGAGATTTCAGGAAACTCGTAGTTTTTTGGAAGCTTGGCAACCCTTTTCCATGCAAGTGATTTGCGCCGGTCTCTGCTTAGGGCTACATCAATAGGAAACAAACTATAGAGATAGAACTTGGAACTAATTTATTGTGTCAAGTTTCAAAGAGCTAGCACAAACCGTGTTTGATTTAGAGTTCCAACTACATGTATCCATATAGGAGAAAACAGAGTGAAACCTAAAAATTAAAACTGTTACTGCCAATGAACGGTTTAACCTAGAAGAAGGAAATTTGGTGAGCCAAGTGGGATTGCAGTACTGATCATTACCTGAAAGTGTCATCAAAATTGGGTGAAAAAATCTGTGCTGAGATTTCAGGAAACTTGTAGTTTTTTGGAAGCTTGGCAACCCCTTTCCATGAAAGTGATTTGCGCCGGTCTCTGCTTAGGGCTATATCAATAGGAAACAAACCATAGAGATAGAACTTGGAACTACTTTATTGTGTCAAGTTTCAAAGAGCTAGCACAAACCGTTTTTGATTTAGAGTTCCAAATTCATGTATCCATATAGGAGAAAACAGAGTGAAACCTAAAAATTAAAACTGTTACTGCCACCCAACGGTTAAACCTAGAGGAACGAAATTTGGTGAGCCAAGTGGGATTGTGGTACTGATCATTACCTGAAAGTGTCATCAAGATTGGTGTAAAATATGTGCTGAGATTTCAGGAAATTCGTAGTTTTTTGGAAGCTTGGCAACCCCTTTCCATATAAGTGATTTGCGCTGGTCTCTGCTTAGGGCTACATCAATAGGAAACAAACCATAGAGAAAGAACTTGGAACTACTTTATTGTGTCAAGTTTCAAAGAGCTAGCACAAACCGTGTTTGATTTAGAGTTCCAAATACATGTATCCATATAGGAGAAAATAGAGTGAAACCTAAAAATTAAAACTGTTACTGCCAACGAACGGTTTAACCTAGAAGAACGAAATTTGGTGAGCAAAGTGGGATTGGGGTTCTGATCATTACCTGAAAGTGTCATCAAGTTTGGGTGAAAAAATGTGTGCTGACATTTCAGGAAACTCGTAGTTTTTTGGAAGCTTGGCAACCCCTTTCCATATGAGTGATTTGCGCAGGTCTCTGCTTAGGGCTACATCAATAGGAAACAAACCATAGAGAAAGAACTTGGAACTACTTTATTGTGTCAAGTTTCAAAGAGCTAGCACAAACCGTGTTTGATTTAGAGTTCCAACTACATGTATCCATATAGGAGAAAACAGAGTGAAACCTAAAAATTAAAACTGTTACTGCCAACGAACGGTTTAAACTAGAAGAACGAAATTTGGTAAGCCAAGTGGGATTGGGGTACTGATCATTACGTGAAAGTGTCCTCAAGATTGGGTGAAAAAATGTGTGCTGAGATTTCAGGAAACTCGTTGTTTTTTGGAAGCTTGGCAACCCCTTTCCATGAAAGTGATTTGCGCAGGTCTCTGCTTAGGGCTACATCCATAGGATTCAAACCATAGAGATAGAACTTGGAACTACTTTATTGTGTCAAGTTTCAAAGAGCTAGCACAAACCGTTTTTGATTTAGAGTTCCAACTACATGTATCCATATAGGAGAAAACAGAGTGAAACCTAAAAATTAAAACTGTTACTGCCACACAACGGTTTAACCTAGAGGAACTAAATTTGGTGAGCCAAGTGGGATTGTGGTACTGATCATTACCTGAAAGTGTCATCAAGATTGGGTGAAAAATGTGTGCTGAGATTTCACGAAACTCGTAGTTTTTTGGAAGCTTGGCAACCCCTTTCCATATAAGTGATTTGCGCCGGTCTCTGCTTAGGGCTACATCAATAGGAAACAAACCATAGAGATAGAACTTGGAACTACTTTATTGTGTCAAGTTTCAAAGAGCTAGCACAAACCGTGTTTGATTTAGAGTTCCAACTACATGTATCCATATAGGAGAAAATAGTGTGAAACCTAAAAATTAAAACTGTTACTGCCAACGGACGGTTTAACCTAGAAGAACGAAATTTGGTGAGCCAAGTGGGATTGGGGTACTGATCATTCCCTGAAAGTGTCATCAATTTTGGGTGAAAAAATGTGTGCTGAGATTTCAGGAAACTCGTAGTTTTTTGGAAGCTTGGCAACCCCTTTCTATGCAAGTGATTTGCCGCGCTCTCTGCTTAGGGCTACATCAATAGGAAACAAACCATAGAGATAGAACTTGGAACTACTTTATTGTGTCAAGTTTCAAAGAGCTAGCACAAACCGTGTTTGATTTAGAGTTCCAACTACATGTATCCATATAGGAGAAAACAGAGTGAAACCTAAAAATTAAAACTGTTACTGCCAACGAACGGTTTAAACTAGAAGAACGAAATTTGGTGAGCCAAGTGGGATTGGGGTATTGATCATTACCTGAAAGTGTCATCAAGATTGGGTGAAAAAATGTATGCTGAGATTTCAGGAAACTCGTTGTTTTTTGGAAGCTTGGCAATCCCTTTCCATATAAGTGATTTGCGCCGGTCTCTGCTTAGGGCTACATCAATAGGAAACAAACCATAGAGATAGAACTTGGAACTACTTTATTGTGTCAAGTTTCAAAGAGCTAGCACAAACCGTGTTTGATTTAGAGTTCCAACTACATGTATCCATATTGGAGAAAACAGAGTGAAAGATAAAAATTAAAACTCTTACTGCCAACGAACGGTTTAACCTAGAAGAACGAAATTTGGAGAGCCAAGTGGGATTGGGGTACTGATCATTACCTGAAAGTGTCATCAATATTGGGTGAAAAAATGTGTGCTGAGATATCAGGAAACTCGTAGTTTTTTGGAAGCTTGGCAATCTTTTTCCATGCAAGTGAATTGCGCCAGTCTCTGCTTAGGGCTACATCAATAGGAAACAAACCATAGAGATAGAACTTGGAACTACTTTATTGTGTCAAGTTTCAAAGAGCTAGCACAAACCGTGTTTGATTTAGAGTTCCAACTACATGTATCCATATAGGAGAAAACAGAGTGAAACCTAAAAATTAAAACTGTTACTGCCAACGACGGTTTAACCTAGAAGAATGAAATTTGGTGAGCCAAGTGGGATTGGGGTACTGATCATTACCTGAAAGTGTCATCAAGATTGGGTGAAAAAATGTGTGCTGAGATTTCAGGAAACTCGTAGTTTTTTGGAAGCTTGGCAACCCCTTTCCATAAAAGTGATTTGTGCCGGTCTCTGCTTAGGGCTACATCAATAGGAAACAAACCATAGAGATAGAACTTGGAACTACTTTATTGTGTCAAGTTTCAAAGAGCTTGCACAAACCGTGTTTGATTTAGAGTTCCAACTACATGTATCCATATTGGAGAAAACAGAGTGAAAGATAAAAATTAAAACTCTTACTGCCAACGAACGGTTTAACCTAGAAGAATGAAATTTGGAGAGCCAAGTGGGATTGGGGTACTGATCATTACCTGAAAGTGTCATCAAGATTGGGTGAAAAAATGTGTGCTGAGATTTCAGGAAACTCGTAGTTTTTTGAAGCTTGGCAACCCCTTTCCATGCAAGTGATTTGCGCCGGTCTCTCCTTAGGGCTACATCAATAGGAAACAAACCATAGAGATAGAACTTGGAACTACTTTATTGTGTCAAGTTTCAAAGAGCTAGCACAAACCGTGTTTGATTTAGAGTTCCAACTACATGTATCCATATTGGAGAAAACAGAGTGAAAGATAAAAATTAAAACTCTTACTGCCAACGAACGGTTTAACCTAGAAGTACGAAATTTGGTGAGCCAAGTGGGATTGGGGTACTGATCATTACCTGAAAGTGTCACCAAGATTGGGTGAAAAAATGTGTGCTGAGATATCAGGAAACTCGTAGTTTTTTGGAAGCTTGGCAACCCCTTTCCATGCAAGTGATTTGCGCCGGTCTCTGCTTAGGGCTACATCAATAGGAAACAAACCATAGAGATAGAACATGGAACTACTTTATTGTGTCAAGTTTCAAAGAGCTAGCACAAACCGTGTTTGATTTAGAGTTCCAACTACATGTATCCATATAGTAGAAAACACAGTGGAACCTAAAAATTAAAACTGTTACTGCCAACGAACGGTTTAACCTAGAAGAACGAAATTTGTTGAGCCAAGTGGGATTGGGGTACTGATCATTACCTGAAAGTGTCATCAAGATTGGGTGAAAAAATGTATGCTGAGATTTCAGGAAACTCGTTTTTTGGAAGCTTGGCAACCCCTTTCCATGAAAGTGATTTGCGCCGGAATCTGCTTAGGCCTACATCAATAGGAAATAAACCATAGAGATAGAACTTGGAACTACTTTATGGTGTCAAGTTTCAAAGAGCTAGCACAAACCGTGTTTGATTTAGTTTTCCAACTACATGTATCCATATAGGAGAAAACAGAGTGAAACCTAAAAATTAAAACTGTTACTGCCAACGAACGGTTTAACCTAGAAGAACGAAATTTGGTGAGCCAAGTGTGATTGGGGTACTGATCATTACCTGAAAGTGTCATCAAGATTGGGTGAAAAAATGTATGCTGAGATTTCAGGGAACTCGTTGTTTTTTGGAAGATTGGCAACCCCTTTCCATGAAACTGATTTGCGCCGAAATCTGCTTAGGCCTACATCAATAGGAAACAAACCATAGAGATAGAACATGGAACTACTTTATTGTGTCAAGTTTCAAAGAGCTAGCACAAACCGTGTTTGATTTAGAGTTCCAACTACATGTATCCATATAGGAGAAAACAGAGTGAAACCTAAAAATTAAAACTGTTACTGCCAACGAACGGTTTAACCTAGAAGAACGAAATTTGGTGAGCCAAGTAGGATTGCAGTACTGATCATTACCTGAACGTGTCATCAAGATTGGGTGAAAAAATGTATGCTGAGATTTCAGGAAACTCGTTGTTTTTTGGAAGCTTGGCAACCCCTTTCCTTGAAAGTGATTTGCGCCGGAATCTGCTTAGGCCTACATCAATAGGAAACAAACCATAGAGATAGAACTTGGAACTACTTTATTGTGTCAAGTTTCAAAGAGCTAGCACAAACCGTGTTTGATTTAGAGTTCCAACTACATGTATCCATATAGGAGAAAACAGAGAGAAACCTAAAAATTAAAACTGTTACTGACAACGAAAGGTTTAAAATAGAAGAACGAAATTTGGTAAGCCAAGTGGGATTGGGGTACTGATCATTACCTGAAAGTGTCATCAAGATTGGGTGAAAAAATGTGTGCTGAGATTTCAGGAAACTCGTTGTTTTTTGGAAGCTTGGCAACCACTTTCCTTGAAAGTGATTTGAGCCGGTCTCTGCTTAGGGCTACATCAATAGGAAACAAACCATAGAGATAGAACTTTGGACTACATTATTGTGTCAAGTTTGAAAGAGCTAGCAAAACCGTGTTTGATTTAGAGTTCCAAGTACATGTTTCCATATAGGAGAAAACAGAGTGAAAGATAAAAATTAAAACTGTTACTGCCAACGAACGGTTTAACAAGAAGAACGAAATTTGGTGAGCCAAGTGGGATTGGGGTACTGATCATTACCTGAAAGTGTCATCAAGTTTGGGTGAAAAAATCTGTGCTGAGATATCAGGAAACTCGTAGTTTTTTGGAAGCTTGGCAACCCCTTTCCATGCAAGTGATTTGCGCCGGTCTCTGCTTAGGGCTACATCAATAGGAAAAAAACCATAGAGATAGAACTTGGAACTACTTTATTGTGTCAAGTTTCAAAGAGCTAGCACAAACCGTGTTTGATTTAGAGTTCCAACTACATGTATCCATATCAGAGAAAACAGAGTGAAACCTAAAACTTCAAACTGTTACTGCCAACGAACGGTTTAACCTAGAAGAACGAAATTTGGTGAGCCAAGTGGGATTGGCATACTGATCATTACCTGAAAGTGTCATCAAGATTGGTTGAAAAAATGTGTGCTGAGATTTCACGAAACTCGTAGTTTTTTGGAAGCTTGGCAACCCCTTTCCTTGTAAGTGATTTGCGCCGGTCTCTGCTTAGGGCTACATCAATAGGAAACAAACCATAGAGATAGAACTTGGAACTACTTTATGGTGACAAGTTTCAAAGAGCTAGCACAAACCGTGTTTGATTTAGAGTTCCAACTACATGTATCCATATAGGAGAAAACAGAGTGAAACCTAAAAATTAAAACTGTTACTGCCAACGAACGGTTTAACCTAGAAGAACGAAATTTGGTGAGCCAAGTGGGATTGGGGTACTGATCATTACCTGAAAGTGTCATCAATTTTGGGTGAAAAAATGTGTGCTGAGATTTCAGGAAACTCGTAGTTTTTTGGAAGCTTGGCAACCCCTTTCCATGCAAGTGATTTGCCGCGCTCTCTGCTTAGGGCTACATCAATAGGAAACAAACCATAGAGATAGAACTTGGAACTACTTTATTGTGTCAAGTTTCAAAGAGCTAGCACAAACCGTGTTTGATTTAGAGTTCCAACTACATGTATCCATATAGGAGAAAACAGAGTGAAACCTAAAAATTAAAACTGTTACTGCTAACGAATGGTTTAAACTAGAAGAACGAAATTTGGTAAGCCAAGTGGGATTGGGGTACTGATCATTACCTGAAAGTGTCATCAAGATTGGGTGAAAAAATGTGTGCTGAGAATTCAGGAAACTCGTTTTTTGTAAGCTTGGCAACCCCTTTCCATGAAAGTGATTTGCAACGGTCTCTGCTTAGGGCTACATCAATAGGAAACAAACCATAGAGATAGAACTTGGAACTACTTTATTGTGTCAAGTTTGAAAGAGCTAGCACAAACCGTGTTTGATTTAGAGTTCCAACTACATGTATCCATATAGGAGAAAACAGAGTGAAAGATAAAAATTAAAACTGTTACTGCCAACGAACGGTTTAACCTAGAAGAACGAAATTTGGTTAGCCAAGTGGGATTGGGGTACTGATCATTACCTGAAAGTGTCATCAAGATTGGGTGAAAAAATGTATGCTGAGATTTCAGGAAACTCATTGTTTTTTGGAAGCTTGGCAACCCCTTTCCATGAAAGTGATTTGCGCTGGAATCTGCTTAGGCCTACATCAAAAGGAAACAAACCATAGAGATAGAACTTGGAACTACTTTATTGTGTCAAGTTTCAAAGAGCTAGCACAAACCGTGTTTAATTTAGAGTTCCAACTACATGTATCCATATTGGAGAAAACAGAGTGAAAGATAATAATTTAAACACTTTCTGCCAACGAACGGTTTAACCTAGAAGAACGAAATTTGGTGAGCCAAGTGGGATTGGGGTACTGATCATTACCTGAAAGTCTCATCAAGATTGGGTGAAAAAATGTATGCTGAGATTTCAGGAAACTCGTTTTTTGGAAGCTTGGCAACCCCTTTCCATGAAAGTGATTTGCGACAGTCTCTGCTTAGGGCTACATCAATAGGAAACAAACCATAGAGATAGAACTTGGAACTACTTTATTGTGTCAAGTTTCAAAGAGCTAGCACAAACCGTGTTTGATTTAGAGTTCGAACTACATGTATCCATATAGGAGAAAACAGAGTGAAACCTAAAAATTAAAACTGTTACTGCCAACGAACGGTTTAACCTAGAAGAACTAAATTTGGTGAGCCAAGTGGGATTGGGGTACTGATCATTACCTGAAAGTGTCATCAAGTTTGGGTGAAAAAATGTGTGCTGAGATTTCAGGAAACTCGTAGTTTTTTGGAAGCTTGGCAACCCCTTTCCATGCAAGTGATTTGCCGCGCTCTCTGCTTAGGGCTACATCAATAGGAAACAAACCATAGAGATAGAACTTGGAACTACTTTATTGTGTCAAGTTTCAAAGAGCTAGCACAAACCGTTTTTGATTTAGAGTTCCAACTACATGTATCCATATAGGAGAAAACAGAGTGAAACCTAAAAATTAAAACTGTTACTGCCAACGAACGGTTTAACCTAGAAGAAGGAAATTTGGTGAGCCAAGTGGGATTGGGGTACTGATCATTACCCGAAAGTGTCATCAAGATTGGGTGAAAAAATGTGTGCTGAGATTTCAGGAACCTCGTAGTTTTTTGGAAGCTTGGCAACCCCTTTCCATGAAAGTGATTTGCGCCGGTCTCTGCTTAGGGCTATATCAATTTGAAACAAACCATAGAGATAGAACTTGGAACTACTATATTGTGTCAAGTTTCAAAGAGCTAGCACAAACCGTTTTTGATTTAGAGTTCCAACTTCATGTATCCATATAGGAGAAAACAGAGTGAAACCTAAAAATTAAAACTGTTACTGCCACCCAACGGTTAAACCTAGAGGAACGAAATTTGGTGAGCCAAGTGGGATTGTGGTACTGATCATTACCTGAAAGTGTCATCAAGATTGGGTGAAAAATATGTGCTGTGATTTCAGGAAACTCGTAGTTTTTTGGAAGCTTGGCAACCCCTTTCCATATAAGTGATTTGCGCCGGTCTCTGCTTAGGGCTACATCAATAGGAAACAAACCATAGAAAAAGAACTTGGAACTACTTTATTGTGTCAAGTTTCAAAGAGCTAGCACAAACCGTGTTTGATTTAGAGTTCCAACTACATGTATCCATATAGGAGAAAATAGAGTGAAACCTAAAAATTAAAACTGTTACTGCCAATGAACGGTTTAAACTAGAAGAACGAAATTTGGTAAGCCAAGTGGGATTGGGGTACTGATCATTACCTGAAAGTGTCCTCAAGATTGGGTGAAAAAATGTGTGCTGAGATTTCAGGAAACTCGTTGTATTTTGGAAGCTTGGCAACCCCTTTCCATAAAAGTGATTTGCGCAGGTCTCTGCTTAGGGCTACATCAATAGGAAACACACCATAGAGATAGAACTTGGAACTACTTTATTGTGTCAAGTTTGAAAGAGCTAGCACAAACCGTGTTTGATTTAGAGTTCCAACTACATGTATCCATATTGGAGAAAACAGAGTGAAAGATAAAAATTAAAACTGTTACTGCCAACGAACGGTTTAACCTAGAAGAACGAACTTTGGTGAGCTAAGTGGGACTGGGGTACTGATCATTACCTGAAAGTCTCATCAAGATTGGGTGAAAAAATGTATGCTGAGATTTCAGGAAACTCGTTTTTTGGAAGCTTGGCAACCCCTTTCCATGAAAGTGATTTGCGCCGGAATCTGCTTAGGCCTACATCAATAGGAAACAAACCATAGAGATAGAACTTGGAACTACTTTATTGTGTCAAGTTTCAAAGAGCTAGCACAAACCGTTTTTGATTTAGAGTTCCAACTACATGTATCCATATAGGAGAAAACCGAGTGAAACCTAAAAATTAAAACTGTTACTGCCACACAACGGTTT
Organism: Spermophilus citellus; assembly: GCF_964194105.1. Taxonomy (NCBI): domain Eukaryota; kingdom Metazoa; phylum Chordata; class Mammalia; order Rodentia; family Sciuridae; genus Spermophilus; species Spermophilus citellus. The sequence continues at coordinate 16,421,822 of NC_138192.1, read as the reverse complement.
AACCTAGAGCAACGAAATTTGGTGAGCCAAGTGGGATTGTGGTACTGATCATTACCTGAAAGTGTCATCAATATTGGGTGAAAAATGTGTGCTGAGATTTCACGAAACTCGTAGTTTTTTGGAAGCTTGGCAACCCCTTTCCATATAAGTGATTTGCGCCGGTCTCTGCTTAGGGCTACATCAATAGGAAACAAACCATAGAGAAAGAACTTGGAACTACTTTATTGTGTCAAGTTTCAAAGAGCTAGCACAAACCCTGTTTGATTTAGAGTTCCAACTACATGTATCCATATAGGAGAAAATAGAGTGAAACCTAAAAATTAAAACTGTTACTGCGAACGAACGGTTTAAACTAGAAGAACGAAATTTGGTAAGCCAAGTGGGATTGGGTTACTGATCATTACCTGAAAGTGTCCTCAAGATTGGGTGAAAAAATGTGTGCTGAGATTTCAGGAAACTCGTTGTTTTTTGGAAGCTTGGCAACCCCTTTCCATGAAAGTGATTTGCGCAGGTCTCTGCTTAGGGCTACATCGATAGGAAACAAACCATAGAGATAGAACTTGGAACTACTTTATTGTGTCAAGTTTGAAAGAGCTAGCACAAACCGTGTTTGATTTAGAGTTCCAACTACATGTATCCATATTGGAGTAAACAGAGTGAAAGATAAAAATTAAAACTGTTACTGCCAACGAACGGTTTAACCTAGAATAACGAACTTTGGTGAGCTAAGTGGGACTGGGGTACTGATCATTACCTGAAAGTCTCATCAAGATTGGGTGAAAAAATGTATGCTGAGATTTCAGGAAACTCGTTTTTTGGAAGCTTGGCAACCCCTTTCCATGAAAGTGATTTGCGCCGGAATCTGCTTAGGCCTACATCAATAGGAAACAAACCATAGAGATAGAACTTGGAACTACTTTATTGTGTCAAGTTTCAAAGAGCTAGCACAAACCGTTTTGATTTAGAGTTCCAACTACATGTATCCATATAGGAGAAAACCGAGTGAAACCTAAAAATTAAAACTGTTACTGCCACAAAACAGTTTAACCTAGAGGAACGAAATTTGGTGAGCCAAGTGGGATTGGGGTACTGATCATTACCTGAAAGTGTCATCAAGATTGGGTGAAAAATGTGTGCTGAGATTTCATGAAACTCGTAGTTTTTTGGAAGCTTGGCAACCCCTTTCCATATAAGTGATTTGCGCCGGTCTCTGCTTAGGGCTACATCAATAGGAAACAAACCATAGAGATAGAACTTGGAACTACTTTATTGTGTCAAGTTTCAAAGAGCTAGCACAAACCGTGTTTGATTTAGAGTTCCAACTACATGTATCCATATAGGAGAAAACAGAGTGAAACCTAAAAATTAAAACTGTTACTGCCAACGAACGGTTTAACCTAGAAGAACGAAATTTGGTGAGCCAAGTGGGATTGGGGTACTGATCATTACCTGAAAGTGTCATCAAGATTGGGTGAAAAAATGTATGCTGAGATTTCAGGAAACTCATTGTTTTTTGGAAGCTTGGCAACCCCTTTCCATGAAAGTGATTTGCGCCGGAATCTGCTTATGCCTACATCAAAAGGAAACAAACCATAGAGATAGAACTTGGAACTACTTTATTGTGTCAAGTTTCAAAGAGCTAGCACAAACCGTGTTTGATTTAGAGTTCCAACTACATGTATCCATATAGGAGAAAACAGAGTGAAACCTAAAAATTAAAACTGTTACTGCCACCCAACGGTTTAACCTAGAGGAACGAAATTTGGTGAGCCAAGTGGGATTGTGGTACTGATCATTACCTGAAAGCGACATCAAGATTGGGTGAAAAATGTGTGCTGAGATATCAGGAAACTCGTAGTTTTTTGGAAGCTTGGCAACCATTTTCCATGAAAGTGATTTGCGCCAGTCTCTGCTTAGGGCTACATCAATAGGAAACAAACCATAGAGATAGAACTTGGAACTACTTTATTTTGTCAAGTTTCAAAGAGCTAGCACAAACCGTGTTTGATTTAGAGTTCCAACTACATGTATCCATATAGGAGAAAACAGAGTGAAACCTAAAAATTAAAACTGTTACTGCCAACGACGGTTTAAACTAGAAGAATGAAATTTGGTGAGCCAAGTGGGATTGGGGTACTGATGATTACCTGAAAGTGTCATCAAGATTGGGTGAAAAAATGTGTGCTGAGATTTCAGGAAACTCGTAGTTTTTTGGAAGCTTGGCAACCCCTTTCCATGAAAGTGATTTGCGCCGGTCTCTGCTTAGGGCTACAGCAATAGGAAACAAACCATAGAGATAGAACTTGGAACTACTTTATTGTGTCAAGTTTCAAAGAGCTAGCACAAACCGTGTTTGATTTAGAGTTCCAACTACATGTATCCATATAGGAGAAAACAGAGTGAAAGATAAAAATTAAAACTCTTACTGCCAACGAACGGTTTAACCTAGAAGAACGAAATTTGGAGAACCAAGTGGGATTGGGGTACTGATCATTACCTGAAAGTGTCATCAAGATTGGGTGAAAAAATGTGTGCTGAGATTTCAGGAAACTCGTAGTTTTTTGAAGCTTGGCAACCCCTTTCCATGCAAGTGATTTGCGCCGGTCTCTGCTTAGGGCTACATCAATAGGAAACAAACCATAGAGATAGAACATGGAACTACTTTATTGTGTCAAGTTTCAAAGAGCTAGCACAAACCGTGTTTGATTTACAGTTCCAACTACATGTATCCATATTGGAGAAAACAGAGTGAAAGATAAAAATTAAAACTGTTACTGCCAACGAACGGTTTAAGCTAGAAGAACGAAATTTGGTGAGCCAAGTGGGATTGGGGTACTGATCATTACCTGAAAGTGTCATCAAGATTGGGTGAAAAAATGTGTGCTGAGATTTCAGGAAACTCGTAGTTTTTTGGAAGCTTGGCAACCCCTTTCCATGAAAGTGATTTGCCCCGCTCTCTGTTTAGGGCTACATCAATAGGAAACAAACCATAGAGATAGAACTTGGAACTACTTTATTGTGTCAAGTTTCAAAGAGCTAGCACAAACCGTGTTTGATTTAGAGTTCCAACTACATGTATCCATATAGGAGAAAACAGAGTGAAACCTAAAAATTAAAACTGTTACTGCCAACGAACGGTTTAACTTAGAAGATCGAAATTTGGTGAGCCAAGTGGGATTTCTGTACTGATCATTACCTGAAAGTGTCATCAAGATTGGGTGAAAAAATGTGTGCTGAGATATCAGGAAACTCGTAGTTTTTTGGAAGCTTGGCAACCCCTTTCCATGCAAGTGATTTGCGCCGGTCTCTGCTTAGGGCTACATCAATAGGAAACAAACCATAGAGATAGAACTTGGAACTACTTTATTGTGTCAAGTTTCAAAGAGCTAGCACAAACCGTGTTTGATTTAGAGTTCCAACTACATGTATCCATATAGGAGAAAACAGAGTGAAACCTAAAAATTAAAACTATTCCTGCCAAGGAACGGTTATTACTAGAAGAACGAAATTTGGTGAGCCAAGTGGGATTGGGGTACTGATCATTACCTGAAAGTGTCATCAAGATTGGGTGAAAAAATGTATGCTGAGATTTCAGGAAACTCGTTTTTTGGAAGCTTGGTAACCCCTTTCCATGAAAGTGATTTGCGCCGGAATCTGCTTAGGCCTACATCCATAGGAAACAAACCATAGAGATAGAACTTGGAACTACTTTATTGTGTCAAGTTTCAAAGAGCTAGCACAAACCGTTTTTGATTTAGAGTTCCAACTACATGTATCCATATAGGAGAAAACAGAGTGAAACCTAAAAATTAAAACTGTTACTGCCACCCAACGGTTTAACCTAGAGGTACGAAATTTGGTGAGCCAAGTGGGATTGCAGTACTGATCATTACCTGAAAGTGTCATCAAGATTGGGTGAAAAAAGTGTGCTGAGATTTCAGGAAACTCGTAGTTTTTTGGAAGCTTGGCAACCCATTTCCATGAAAGTGATTTGCGCCGGTGTCTGCTTAGGGCTACATCAATAGGAAACAAACCATAGTGATAGAACTTGGAACTACTTTATTGTGTCAAGTTTCAAAGAGCTAGCACAAACCGTGTTTGATTTAGAGTTCCAACTACATGTATTTATATTGGAGAAAACAGAGTGAAAGATAAAAATTAAAACTGTTACTGCCAACGAACGGTTTAACCTAGAAGAACGAACTTTGGTGAGCTAAGTGGGACTGGGGTACTGATCATTACCTGAAAGTCTCATCAAGATTGGGTGAAAAAATGTATGCTGAGATTTCAGGAAACTCGTTTTTTGGAAGCTTGGCAACCCCTTTCCATGAAAGTGATTTGCGCCGGAATCTGCTTAGGCCTACTACAATAGGAAACAAACCATAGAGATAGAACTTGGAACTACTTTATTGTGTCAAGTTTCAAAGAGCTAGCACAAACCGTGTTTGATTTAGAGTTCCAACTACATGTATCCATATAGGAGAAAACAGAGTGAATCCTAAAAATTAAAACTGTTACTGCCACACAACAGTTTAACCTAGAGGAACGAAATTTGGTGAGCCAAGTGGGATTGTTGTACTGATCATTACCTGAAAGTGTCATCAAGATTGGGTGAAAAATGTGTGCTGAGATTTCACGAAACTCGCAGTTTTTTGGAAGCTTGGCAACCCCTTTCCATATAAGTGATTTGCGCCGGTCTCTGCTTAGGGCTACATCAATAGGAAACAAACCATAGAGATAGAACTTGGAACTACTTTATTGTGTCAAGTTTCAAAGAGCTAGCACAAACCGTGTTTGATTTAGAGTTCCAACTACATGTATCCATATAGGAGAAAATAGAGTGAAACCTAAAAATTAAAACTGTTACTGCCAATGGACGGTTTAACCTAGAAGAACGAAATTTGGTGAGACAAGTGGGATTGGGGTAATGATCATTACTTGAAAGTGTCATCAATTTTGGGTGAAAAAATGTGTGCTGAGATTTCAGGAAACTCGTAGTTTTTTGGAAGCTTGGCAACCCCTTTCTATGCAAGTGATTTGCCGCGCTCTCTGCTTAGGGCTACATCAATAGGAAACAAACCATAGAGATAGAACTTGGAACTACTTTATTGTGTCAAGTTTCAAAGAGCTAGCACAAACCGTGTTTGATTTAGAGTTCCAACTACATGTATCCCTATAGGAGAAAACAGAGTGAAACCTAAAAATTAAAACTGTTACTGCCAACGAACGGTTTAACCTAGAAGAACGAAATTTGTTGAGCCAAGTAGGATGCAGTAGTGATCATTACCTGAACGTGTCATCAAGATTGGGTGAAAAAATGTATGCTGAGATTTCAGGAAACTCGTTGTTTTTTGGAAGCTTGGCAACCCCTTTCCTTGAAAGTGATTTGCGCCGGAATCTGCTTATGCCTACATCAAAAGGAAACAAACCATAGAGATAGAACTTGGAACTACTTTATTGTGTCAAGTTTCAAAGAGCTAGCACAAACCGTGTTTGATTTAGAGTTCCAACTACATGTATCCATATAGGAGAAAACAGAGTGAAACCTAAAAATTAAAACTGTTACTGCCACCCAACGGTTTAACTTAGAGGAACGAAATTTGGTGAGCCAAGTGGGATTGTGGTACTGATCATTACCTGAAAGCATCATCAAGATTGGGTGAAAAATGTGTGCTGAGATTTCACAAAAATCGTAGTTTTTTGGAAGCTTGGCAACCCCTTTCCATGTAAGTGATTTGCGCCGGTCTCTGCTTAGGGCTACATCAATAGGAAACAAACCATAGAGATAGAACTTGGAACTACTTTATTTTGTCAAGTTTCAAAGAGCTAGCACAAACCGTGTTTGATTTACAGTTCCAACTACATGTATCCATATTGGAGAAAACAGAGTGAAAGATAAAAATTAAAACTCTTACTGCCAACGAACGGTTTAACCAAGAAGAACGAAATTTGGAGAGCCAAGTGGGATTGGGGTACTGATCATTACCTGAAAGTGTCATCAAGATTGGGTGAAAAAATGTGTGCTGAGATTTCAGGAAACTCGTAGTTTTTTGAAGCTTGGCAACCCCTTTCCATGCAAGTGATTTGCGCCGGTCTCTGCTTAGGGCTACATCAATAGGAAACAAACCATAGAGATAGAACTTGGAACTACTTTATTGTGTCAAGTTTCAAAGAGCTAGCACAAACCGTGTTTGAATTAGAGTTCCAACTATATGTATCCATATTGGAGAAAACAGAGTGAAAGATAAAAATTAAAACTCTTACTGCCAACGAACGGTTTAACCTAGAAGAACGAAATTTGGTGAGCCAAGTGGGATTGGGGTACTGATCATTACCTGAAAGTGTCATCAAGATTGGGTGAAAAAATGTATGCTGATATTTCAGGAAACTCGTTGTTTTTTGGAAGCTTGGCAACCCCTTTCCTTGAAAGTGATTTGCGCCGGAAGCTGCTTAGGCCTACATCAATAGGAAACAAACCATAGAGATAGAACTTAGAACTATTTATTGTGTCACGTTTCAAAGAGCTAGCACAAACCGTGTTTGATTTAGAGTTCCAACTACATGTATCCGTATAGGAGAAAACAGAGTGAAACCTAAAAATTTAAACTGTTACTGCCAACGAACGGTTTAAGCTAGAAGAACGAAATTTGGTGAGCCAAGTGGGATTGGGGTACTGATCATTACCTGAAAGTGTCATCAAGATTGGGTGAAAAAATGTGTGCTGAGATTTCAGGAAACTCGTAGTTTTTTGGAAGCTTGGCAACCCCTTTCCATGAAAGTGATTTGCCCAGCTCTCTGTTTAGGGCTACATCAATAGGAAACAAACCATAGAGATAGAACTGGGAACTACTTTATTGTGTCAAGTTTCAAAGAGCTAGCACAAACCGTGTTTCATTTAGAGTTCCAACTACATGTATCCATATAGGAGAAAACAGAGTGAAACCTAAAAATTAAAACTGTTACTGCCAACGAACGGTTTAACCTAGAAGAACGAAATTTGGTGAGCCAAGTAGGATTGCAGTACTGATCATTACCTGAACGTGTCATCAAGATTGGGTGAAAAAATGTATGCTGAGATTTCAGGAAACTCGTTGTTTTTTGGAAGCTTGGCAACCCCTTTCCTTGAAAGTGATTTGCGCCAGTCTCTGCTTAGGCCTACATCAATAGGAAACAAACCATAGAGATAGAACTTGGAACTACTTTATTGTGTCAAGTTTCAAAGAGCTAGCACAAACCGTGTTTGATTTAGAGTTCCAACTACATGTATTCATATAGGAGAAAACAGAGTGAAACCTAAAAATTAAAACTGTTACTGCCACCCAACAGTTTAACCTAGAAGATCGAAATTTGGTGAGCCAAGTGGGATTTCTGTACTGATCATTACCTGAAAGTGTCATCAAGATTGGGTGAAAAAATGTGTGCTGAGATATCAGGAAACTCCTAGTTTTTTGGAAGCTTGGCAACCCCTTTCCATGCAAGTGATTTGCGCCGGTCTCTGCTTAGGGCTACATCAATAGGAAACAAACCATAGAGATAGAACTTGGAACTACTTTATTGTGTCAAGTTTCAAAGAGCTAGCACTAACCGTGTTTGATATAGAGTTCCAACTACATGTATCCATATCGGAGAAAACAGAGTGGAACCTAAAAATTAAAACTGTTACTGCCAACGAACGGTTTAACCTAGAAGAACGAAATTTGGTGAGCCAAGTGGGATTGGGGTACTGATCATTACCTGAAAGTGTCATCAAGATTGGGTGAAAATATGTGTGCTGAGATATCAGGAAATTCGTAGTATTTTGGAAGCTTGGCAACTCCTATCCATGAAAGTGATTTGCGCGGGTCTCTGCTTAGGGCTACATCAATAGGAAACAAACCATAGAGATAGAACTTGGAACTACATTATTGTGTCAATTTTGAAAGAGCTAGCACAAATCCGGTTTGATTTAGAGTTCCAACTACATGTATCCATATAGGAGAAAACAGAGTGAAACCTAAAAATTAAAACTGTTACTGCCAAGGAACGGATTTACTAGAAGAACGAAATTTGGTGAGCCAAGTGGGATTGGGGTACTGATCATTACCTGAAAGTGTCATCAAGATTGGGTGAAAAAATGTATGCTGAGATTTCAGGAAACTCGTTTTTTGGAAGCTTGGCAACCCCTTTCCATGAAAGTGATTTGCGCCGGAATCTGCTTATGCCTACATCCATAGGAAACAAACCATAGAGATAGAACTTGGAACTACTTTATTGTGTCAAGTTTCAAAGAGCTAGCACAAACCGTTTTTGATTTAGAGTTCCAACTACATGTATCCATATAGGAGAAAACAGAGTGAAACCTAAAAATTAAAACTGTTACTGCCACCCAACGGTTTAACCTAGAGGAACGAAATTTGGTGAGCCAAGTGGAATTGCAGTAGTGATCATTACCTGAAAGTGTCATCAAGATTGGGTGAAAAAAGTGTGCTGAGATTTCAGGAAACTCGTAGTTTTTTGGAAGCTTGGCAACCCATTTCCATGAAAGTGATTTGTGCTGGTGTCTGCTTAGGGCTACATCAATAGGAAACAAACCATAGTGATAGAACTTGGAACTACTTTATTATGTCAAGTTTCAAAGAGCTAGCACAAACCGTGTTTGATTTAGAGTTCCAACTACATGTATCCATATAGGAGAAAACAGAGTGAAACCTAAAAATTAAAACTGTTACTGCCAACGAACGGTTTAACCTAGAAGAACGAAATTTGGTGAGCCAAGTGGGATTGGGGTACTGATCATTACCTGAAAGTGTCATCAAGTTTGGGTGAAAAAATGTGTGCTGACATTTCAGGAAACTCGTAGTTTTTTGGAAGCTTGGCAACCCCTTTCCATGCAAGGGATTTGCCGCGCTCTCTGCTTAGGGCTACATCAATAGGAAACAAACCATAGAGATAGAACTTGGAACTACTTTATTGTGTCAAGTTTCAAAGAGCTAGCACAAACCGTGTTTGATTTAGAGTTCCAACTACATGTATCCATATAGGAGAAAACAGAGTGAAACCTAAAAATTAAAACTGTTACTGCCACCCAACGGTTTAACCTAGATGAACGAAATTTGGTGAGCCAAGTGGGATTGCAGTACTGATCATTACCTGAAAGTGTCATCAAAATTGGGTGAAAATATCTGTGCTGAGATTTCAGGAAACTTGTAGTTTTTTGGAAGCTTGGCAACCCCTTTCCATGAAAGTGATTTGCGCCGGTCTCTGCTTAGGGCTATATCAATAGGAAACAAACCATAGAGATAGAATTTGGAACTACTTTATTGTGTCAAGTTTCAAAGAGCTAGCACAAACCGTGTTTAATTTAGAGTTCCAACTACATGTATCCATACAGGAGAAAACAGAGTGAAAGATAATAATTAAAACTGTTACTGTCAACGAACGGTTTAACCTAGAAAAACGAAATTTGGTGAGCCAAGTGGGATTGGGGTACTGTTCATTACATGAAAGTCTCATCAAGATTGGGTGAAAAAATGTATGCTGAGATTTCAGGAAACTCGTTGTTTTTTGGAAGCTTGGCAACCCCTTTCCATGAAAGTGATTTGAGCAGGTCTCTGCTTAGGGCTACATCCATAGGAAACAAACCATAGAGATAGAACTTGGAACTACTTTATTGTGTCAAGTTTGAAAGAGCTAGCACAAACCGTGTTTGATTTAGAGTTCCAACTACATGTATCCATATTGGAGAAAACAGAGTGAAAGATAAAAATTAAAACTGTTACTGCCACCCAACGGTTTAACCTAGAGGAACGAAATTTGGTGACCCAAGTGGGATTGTGTTACTGATCATTACCTGAAAGTGTCATCAAGATTGGGTGAAAAATGTGTGATGAGATTTCATGAAACTCGTAGTTTTTTGGAAGCTTGGCAACCCCTTTCCATATAAGTGATTTGCGCCGGTCTCTGCTTAGGGCTACATCAATAGGAAACAAACCGTAGAGATAGAACTTGGAACTACTTTATTGTGTCAAGTTTCAAAGAGCTAGCACAAACCGTGTTTGATTTAGAGTTCCAACTACATGTATCCATATAGGAGAAAACAGAATGAAACCTAAAAATTAAAACTGTTACTGCCAACGACGGTTTAACCTAGAAGAATGAAATTTGGTGAGCCAAGTGGGATTGGGGTACTGATCATTAACTGAAAGTGTCATCAAGATTGGCTGAAAAAATGTGTGCTGAGATTTCAGGAAACTCGTAGTCTTTTGAAGCTTGGCAACCCCTTTCCATGCAAGTGATTTGCTCCGGTCTCTGCTTAGGGGTACATCAATAGGAAACAAACCATAGAGATAGAACTTGGAACTACTTTATTGTGTCAAGTTTGAAAGAGCTAGCACAAACCGTGTTTGATTTAGAGTTCCAACTACTTGTATCCATATAGGAGAAAATAGAGTGAAAGATAAAAATTAAAACTGTTACTGCCAACGGACGGTTTAACCTAGAAGAAGGAAATTTGGTGAGCCAAGTGGGATTTGGGTACTGATCATTACCTGAAAGTGTCATCAAGATTGGGTGAAAAAATGTATGCTGAGATATCAGGAAACTCGTAGTTTTCTGGAAGCTTGGCAACCCCTTTCCATGCAAGTGATTTGCGCCGGTCTCTGCTTAGGGCTACATCAATAGGAAACAAACCATAGAGATAGAACCTGGAACTACTTTATTGTGTCAAGTTTCAAAGAGCTAGCACACACCGTGTTTGATTTAGAGTTCCAAATACATGTATCCATATAGTACAAAACAGAGTGGAACCTAAAAATTAAAACTGTTACTGCCAACGAACGGTTTAACCTAGAAGAACGAAATTTGGTGAGCCAAGTGGGATTGGGGTACTGATCATTACCTGAAAGTGTCATCAATATTGGGTGAAAAAATGTATGCTGAGATTTAGGGAAACTCATTGTTTTTTGGAAGCTTGGCAACCCCTTTCCATGAAAGTGATTTGCGCCGGAATCTGCTTAGGACTACATCAAAAGGAAACAAACCATAGAGATAGAACTTGGAACTACTTTATTGTGTCAAGTTTCAAAGAGCTAGCACAAAACGTGTTTAATTTAGAGTTCCAACTACATGTATCCATATTGGAGAAAACAGAGTGAAAGATAATAATTAAAACTCTTACTGCCAACGAACGGTTTAACCTAGAAGAACAAAATTTGGTGAGCCAAGTGGGATTGGTGTACTGATCATTACCTGAAAGTCTCATCAAGATTGGGTGAAAAATGTGTGCTGAGATTTCATGAAACTCGTAGTTTTTTGGAAGCTTGGCAACCCCTTTCCATATAAGTGATTTGCGCCGGTCTCTGCTTAGGGCTACATCAATAGGAAACAAACCATAGAGATAGAACTTGGAACTACTTTATTGTGTCAAGTTTCAAAGAGCTAGCACAAACCGTGTTTGATTTAGAGTTCCAACTACATGTATCCATATAGGAGAAAATAGAGTGAAACCTAAAAATTCAAACTGTTACTGCCAACGGACGGTTTAACCTAGAAGAACGAAATTTGGTGAGCCAAGTGGGATTGGGGTACTGATCATTACCTGAAAGTGTCATCAATTTTGGGTGAAAAAATGTGTGCTGAGATTTCAGGAAACTCGTAGTTTTTTGGAAGCTTGGCAACCCCTTTCTATGCAAGTGATTTGCCGCGCTCTCTGCTTAGGGCTACATCAATAGGAAACAAACCATAGAGATAGAACTTGGAACTACTTTATTGTGTCAAGTTTGAAAGAGCTAGCACAAACCGTGTTTGATTTAGAGTTCCAAATACATGTATCCATATAGGAGAAAACAGAGTGAAACCTAAAAATTAAAACTGTTACTGCCAACGAACGGATTAAACTAGAAGAACGAAATTTGGTGAGCCAAGTGGGATTGGGGTACTGATCATTACGTGAAAGTGTCATCAAGATTGGGTGAAAAAATGTATGCTGAGATTTCAGGAAACTCATTGTTTTTTGGAAGCTTGGCAACCCCTTTCCATGAAAGTGATTTGCGCCGGAATCTGCTTAGGCCTACATCAAAAGGAAACAAACCATAGAGATAGAACTTGGAACTACTTTATTGTGTCAAGTTTCAAAGAGCTAGCACAAACCGTGTTTGATTTAGAGTTCCAACTACATGTATCCATATAGGAGAAAACAGAGTGAAACCTAAAAATTAAAACTGTTACTGCCACCCAACGGTTTAACCTAGAGGAACGAAATTTGGTGAGCCAAGTGGGATTGTGGTACTGATCATTACCTCAAAGCGTCATCAAGATTGGGTGAAAAATGTGTGCTGAGATTTCACGAAACTCGTAGTTTTTTGGAAGCTTGGCAACCCCTTTCCATATCTTTCCATATAAGTGATTTGCGCCGGTCTCTGCTTAGGGCTACATCAATAGGAAACAAACCATAGAGATAGAACTTGGAACTACTTTATTGTGTCAAGTTTCAAAGAGCTAGCACAAACCGTGTTTGATTTAGAGTTCCAACTACATGTATCCATATTGGAGAAAACAGAGTGAAAGATAAAAATTAAAACTCTTACTGCCAATGAACGGTTTAACCTAGAAGAACGAAATTTGGTGAGCCAAGTGGGATTGGGGTACTGATCATTACCTGAAAGTGTCATCAAGATTGGGTGAAAAAATGTGTGCTGAGATATCAGGAAACTCGTAGTTTTTTGGAAGCTTGGCAACCCCTTTCCATGCAAGTGATTTGCGCCGGTCTCTGCTTAGGGCTACATCAATAGGAAACAAACCATAGAGATAGAACATGGAACTACTTTATTGTGTCAAGTTTCAAAGAGCTAGCACAAACCGTGTTTGATTTAGAGTTCCAACAACATGTATCCATATAGTAGAAAACAGAGTGGAACCTAAAAATTAAAACTGTTACTGCCAACGAACGGTTTAACCTAGAAGAACGAAATTTGTTGAGCCAAGTGGGATTGGGGTACTTATCAATACTTGAAAGTGTCATCAAGATTGGGTGAAAAAATGTATGCTGAGATTTCAAGAAACTCGTTTTTTGGAAGCTTGGCAACCCCTTTCCATGAAAGTGATTTGCGCCGGAATCTGCTTAGGCCTACATCAATAGGAAATAAACCATAGAGATAGAACTTGGAACTACTTTATTGTGTCAAGTTTCAAAGAGCTAGCACAAACCGTGTTTGATTTAGTTTTCCAACTACATGTATCCATATAGGAGAAAACAGAGTGAAACCTAAAAATTAAAACTGTTACTGCCACCCAACGGTTTAACCTAGAGAAACGAAATTTGGTGAGCCAAGTGGGATTGGGGTACTGATCATTACCTGAAAGTGTCATCAAGATTGGGTAAAAAATGTGTGCTGAGATTTCACGAAACTCGTAGTTTTTTGGAAGCTTGGCAACCCCTTTCCATGCAAGTGATTTGCCCCGCTCTCTGCTTAGGGCTACATCAATAGGAAACAAACCATAGAGATAGAACGTGGAACTACTGTATTGTGTCAAGTTTCAAAGAGCTAGCACAAACCGTGTTTGATTTAGAGTTCCAACTACATGTATCCATATAGGAGAAAACAGAGTGAAAGATAAAAATTAAAACTCTTACTGTCAACGAACGGTTTAACCTAGAAGAATGAAATTTGGAGAGCCAAGTGGGATTGGGGTACTGATCATTACCTAAAAGTGTCATCAAGATTGGGTGAAAAAATGTGTGCTGAGATATCAGGAAACTCGTAGTTTTTTGGAAGCTTGGCAACCCCTTTCCACGCAAGTGATTGCGCCAGTCTCTGCTTAGGGCTATATCAATAGGAAACAAACCATAGAGATAGAACTTGGAACTACTTTATTGTGTCAAGTTTCAAAGAGCTAGCAGAAATCGTGTTTGATTTAGAGTTCCAACTACATGTATCCATATAGTAGAAAACAGAGTGGAACCTAAAAATTAAAACTGTTACTGCCAACGAACGGTTTAACCTAGAAGAACGAAATTTGTTGAGCCAAGTGGGATTGGGGTACTGATCATTACCTGAAAGTGTCATCAAGATTGGGTGAAAAAATGTATGCTGAGATTTCAGGAAACTCGTTTTTTGGAAGCTTGGCAACCCCTTTACATGAAAGTGATTTGCGCCGGAATCTGCTTAGGCCTACATCAATAGGAAATAAACCATAGAGATAGAACTTGGAACTACTTTATTGTGTCAAGTTTCAAAGAGCTAGCACAAACCGTGTTTGATTTAGTTTTCCAACTACATGTATCCATATAGGAGAAAACAGAGTGAAACCTAAAAATTAAAACTGTTACTGCCACCCAACGGTTTAACCTAGAGGAACGAAATTTGGTGATCCAAGTGGGATTGGGGTACTGATCATTACCTGAAAGTGTCATCAAGATTGGGTGAAAAATGTATGCTGAGATTTCACGAAACTCGTAGTTTTTTGGAAGCTTGGCAACCCCTTTCCATGAAAGTGATTTGTGCTGGTCTCTGCTTAGGGCTACATCAATAGGAAACAAACCATAGAGATTCAACTTGGAACTACTTTATTGTGTCAAGTTTCAAAGAGCTAGCACAAACCGTGTTTGATTTAGAGTTCCAACTACATGTATCCTTATAGGAGAAAACAGAGTGAAACCTAAAAATTAAAACTGTTACTGCCAACGAACGGTTTAAACCAGAAGAACGAAATTTGGTGAGCCATGTGGGATTGGGGTACTGATCATTATCTGAAAGTGTCCTCAATATTGGGTGAAAAAATGTGTGCTGAGATTTCAGTAAACACGTAGTTTTTTGGAAGCTTGGCAACCCCTTTCCATGAAAGTGATTTGCGCTGGTCTCTGCTTAGGGCTACATCAATAGAAAAAAAACCATAGAGATAGAACTTGGAACTACTTTATTGTGTCAAGTTTCAAAGAGCTAGCACAAACCGTTTTTGATTTAGAGTTCCAACTACATGTATCCATATAGGAGAAAACAGAATGAAACCTAAAAATTTAAACTATTACTGCCAACGAACGGTTTAACCTAGAAGAACAAAATTTGGTAAGCCAAGTGGGATTGGGGTACTGATCAATACCTGAAAGTGTCATCCAGATTTGGTGAAAAAATGTGTGCTGAGATTTCAGGAAACTCGTAGTTTTTTGGAAGCTTGGCAACCCCTTTCCATGAAAGTGATTTGCGCTGGTCTCTGCTTAGGGCTACATCAATAGGAAACAAAACATAGGGATAGAACTAGGAATTATTTTATTGTGTCAAGTTTCAAAGAGCTAGCACAAACCGTGTTTGATTTAGAGTTCCAACTACATGTATCCATATAGGAGAAAAAAGAGTGAAACCTAAAAATTTCAACTGTTACTGCCAACGAACGGTTTAACCTAGAAGAACGATATTTGGTAAGCCAAGTGGGATTGGGGTACTGATCAATACATGAAAGTGTCATCCAGATTTGGTGAAAAAATGTGTGCTGAGATTTCAGGAAACTCGTAGTTTTTTGGAAGCTTGGCAACCCCTTTCCATGAAAGTGATTTGCGCCAGTCTCTGCTTAGGGCTACATCAATAAGAAAAAAACCATAGAGATAGAACTTGGAACTACTTTATTGTGTCAAGTTTCAAAGAGCTACCACAAACCGTGTTTGATTTAGAGTTCCAAATACATGTATCCATATAGGAGAAAACAGAGTGAAACCTAAAAATTTAAACTGTTACTGCCAACGAACGGTTTAACCTAGAAGAACGAAATTTGGTGAGCCACGTAAGATTGGGGTACTGATCATTACCTGAAAGTTTCATCAATATTGGGTGAAAAAATGTGTGCTGAGATTTCAGGAAACTCGGAGTTTTTTGGAAGCTCTGCAACCCTTTCCATGAAAGTGATTTGCGCCGGTCTCTTTTTAGGGCTACATCAATAGGAAACAAACCATAGAGATAGAACATGGAACTACTTTATTGTGTCAAGTTTCAAAGAGCTACCACAAACCGTGTTTGATTTAGAGTTCCAACTACATGTATCAATATAGAAGAAGACAGAGTGAAACCTAAAAATTTCAACTGTTACTGCCAACGAACGGTTTAACCTAGAAGAACGAAATTTGGTGAGCCACGTAAGATTGGGGTACTGATCATTACCTGAAAGTTTCATCAAGATTGGGTGAAAAAATGTGTGCTGAGATTTCAGGAAACTCGGAGTTTTTTGGAAGCTTGGCAACCCTTTCCATGAAAGTGATTTGCGCCGGTCTCTGCTTAAGGCTACATGAATAGGAAACAAACCATAGAGATAGAACTTGGAACTACTTTATTGTGTCAAGTTTCAAAGACCTAGCACAAACCATGTTTGATTTCGTGTTCCAACTACATTTTTACATATAGCAGAAAACAGAGTGAAATCTAAAATTTAAAACTGTCACAGCCACCTAACGCTTTAACCTAGAAGAATGAAATTTGGTGAACCAAGTGGGATTGGGGTACTGATCATTACCTGAAAGTGTCATCAAGATTGGGTGAAAAAATGTGTGCTGAGATTTCAGAAAATTCGTAGTTTTTTGGAAGCTTGGCAACCCCTTTCCATGAAAGTGATTTGCGCCGGTCTCTGCTTAGGCTACATCAATAGGAAACAAACCATAGAGATAGAACTTGGAACGACTTTATTATATCAAGTTTCAAAGAGCTAGCACAAAACGTGTTTGATTTAGAGTTCCAACTACATGTATCCATATAGGAGAAAACAGAGTGAAACCTAAAAATTAAAACTGTTCCTGCCAACGAACGGTCTAACCTAGAAGAAGGAAATTTGGTGAGCCAAGTGGGATTGGGGTACTGATCATTACCTGAAAGTGTCATCAAGATTGGGTGAAAAAATGTGTGCTGAGATTTCAGGAAACTCGTAGTTTTTTGGAAGCTTGGCAACCCCTTTCCTAGAAAGTGATTTGTGCCGGTCTCTGTTTAGGGCTACATCAATAGGAAACAAACCATAGAGATGGAACTGGGAACTACTTTATTGTGTCAAGTTTCAAAGAGCTAGCACAAACCGTCTTTGATTTAGAGTTCCAAATACATGTATCCATATAGGAGAAAACAGAGTGAAACCTAAAAATTAAAACTGTTACTGCTAACGAACGGTTTAAACTAGAAGAACGAAATTTGGTGAGCCATGTGGGATTGGGGTACGGATCATTACCTGAAAGTGTAATCAAGATTGGGAAAAAAATGTGTGCTGAGATTTCAGGAAACTCGTAGTTTTTTGGAAGCTTGGCAACCCCTTTCCATGAAAGTGATTTGCGCCACTCTCTGCTTAGGGCTACATCAATAGGAAACAAACCATAGAGATAGAACTTGGAACTACTTTATTGTGTCAAGTTTCAAAGAGCTAGCACAAACCGTGTTTGATTTAGAGTTCCAACTACATGTATCCATATTGGATAAAACAGTGAAACCTAAAAATTAAAACTGTTACTGCCACCCAACGGTTTAACCTAGAAGAATGAAATTTGGTGAGCCAAGTGGGATTGGGGTACTGATCATTACCTGAAAATGTCATCAAGATTGGGTGAAAAAATGTGTGCTGAGATTTCAGAAAATTCGTAGTTTTTTGGAAGCTTGGCAACCCCTTTCCATGAAAGTGATTTGCGCTGGTCTCTGCTTAGGGCTACAACAATATGAAACAAACCATAGAGATAGAACTTGGAACGACTTTATTGTGTCAAGCTTCTAAGAGTTAGCACAAACCATGTTTGATTTAGAGTTCCAACTACATGTATCCATATAGGAGAAAACAGAGTGAAACCTAAAAATTAAAACTGTTACTGCCAATGAACGGTTTAACCTATATGAACGAAATTTGGTGAGCCAAGTGGGATTGGGGTACTGATCATTACCTGAAAGTGTCATCAAGATTGGGTGAATAAATGTATGCTGAGATTTCAGGAAACTCGTAGTTTTTTGGAAGCTTGGCAACCCCTTTCCATGAAAGTGATTTGCGCCTGTCTCTGCTTAGGGCTACATCAATAGGAAACAAACCATAGAGATAGAACTTGGAACTACATTATTGTGTCAAGTTTGAAAGATCTAGCCCAATCCGTGTTTGATTTCGTGTTCCAACTACATGTATCCATATTGGAGAAAACAGAGTGAAAGATAAAAATTAAAACTGTTACAGCCAACGAACGGTTTAACCTAGAAGAACGAAATTTGGTGAGCCAAGTGGGATTGGGGTACTGATCATTACCTGAAAGTGTCATCAAGATTGGGTGAACAAATGTATGCTGAGATTTCAGGAAACTCGTTTTTTGGAAGCCTGGCAACCCCTTTCCATGAAAGTGATTTGCGCCGGAATCTGCTTAGGCCTACATCAATAGGAAACAAACCATAGAGATAGAACTTGGACCTACTTTATTGTGTCAAGTTTCAAAGAGCTAGCACAAACCGTGTTTGATTTAGAGTTCCAACTACATGTATCCATATAGGAGAAAACAGAGTGAAACCTAAAAATTAAAACTGTTACTGCCACCCAACGGTTTAACCTAGAAGAACGAAATTTGGTGAGCCAAGTGGGATTGCGGTACTGATCATTACCTGAAAGTGTCATCAAGATTCGGTGAAAAAATCTGTGCTGAGATTTCAGGAAACTCGTAGTTTTTTGGAAGCTTGGCAACCCATTTCCATGAAAGTGATTTGCGTCGGTCTCTGCTTAGCGCTACATCAATAGGAAACAAACCATAGAGAAAGAACTTGGAACTACTTTATTGTGTCAAGTTTCAAAGAGCTAGCACAAACCGTGTTTGATTTAGAGTTCCAACTACATGTATCCATATAGGAGAAAACAGAGTGAAACCTAAAAATTAAAACAGTCACTGCCAAGGAACGGTTTAACTTAGAAGAACGAAATTTGGTGAGCCAAGTGGGATTGGGGTACTGATCATTACCTGAAAGTGTCATCAAGATTGGGTGAAAAAATATGTGCTGAGATTTCAGGAAACTCGTAGTTTTATGGAAGCTTGGCAACCCCTTTCCATGAAAGTGATTTGCGCCAATCTCTGTTAGGGCTACATCAATAGGAAACAAACCATAGAGATAGAACTTGGAACTACTTTATTGTGCCAAGTTTCAAAGAGCTAACACAAACCGTGTTTGATTTAGAGTTCCAACTACATGTATCCTTATAGGAGAAAACAGAGTGAAACTTAAAAATTAAAACTGTTACTGCCAACGAACGGCTTAACCTAGAAGAACGAAATTTGGTGAGCCATGTGGGATTGGGGTACTGATCATTACCTGAAAGTGTCATCAAGATTGGGTGAAAAAATGTGTGCTGAGATTTCAGGAAACTCGTAGTTTTTTGGAAGCTTTTCAACCCCTTTCCATGAAAGTGATTTGCGCCAGTCTCTGCTTAGGGCTACATCATTAGGAAACAAACCATAGTGATAGGACATGGAACTACTTTATTGTGTCAAGTTTGAAAGAGCTAGCACAAACCGTCTTTGATTTAGAGTTCCAACTACATGTATCCATATAGGAGAAAACAGAGTGAAACCTAAAAATTTAAACTGTTACTGCCAACGAATGGTTTAACCTAGAAGAACGAAATTTGGTAAGCCAAGTGGATTGGGGTACTGATCAATACCTGAAAGTGTCATCCATATTTGGTGAAAAAATGTGTGCCTACATTTCAGGAAACTCGTAGTTTTTTGGAAGCTTGGCAACCCCTTTCCATGAAAGTGATTTGTGCTGGTCTCTGCTTAGGGCTACATCAATAGGAAACAAAACATAGGGATAGAACTTGCAATTATTTTATTGTGTCAAGTTTCAAAGAGCTAGCACAAACCGTGTTTGATTTAGAGTTCCAACTACATGTATCCATATAGGAGAAAACAGAGTGAAACCTAAAAATTAAAACTATTACTGCCAACGCACGGTTTAACCTAGAAGAACGAAATTTGGTGAGCCAAGTGGGATTGGTGTACTGAGCATTACCTGAAAGTGTCATCAAGATTGGGTGAAAAAATGTGTGCTGAGATTTCAGGAAACTCATAGTTTTATGGAAGCTTGGCAACCCCTTTCCATGAAAGTGATTTGCGCTGGTCTCTGCTTAGGGCTACATCAATAGGAAACACACCATAGAGATAGAACTTGGAACTACTTTAGTTGTCAAGTTTCAAAGAGCTAGCACAAACCGTGTTTGATTTAGAGTTCCAACTACATGTATTCATATAGGAGAAAACAGAAAGAAACCTAAAAATTAAAACTGTTACTGCCAACGAACGGTTTAACCTAGAAGAACAAAATTTGGTAAGCCAAGTGGGATTGGGGTACTGATCAATACCTGAAAGTGTCATCCAGCTTTGGTGAAAAAATGTGTGCTGAGATTTCAGGAAACTCGTAGTTTTATGGAAGCTTGGCAACCCCTTTCCATGAAAGTGATTTGTGCTGGTCTCTGCTTAGGGCTACATCAATAGGAAACAAACCATAGAGATTCAACTTGGAACTACTTTATTGTGTCAAGTTTCAAAGAGCTAGCACAAACCGTGTTTGATTTAGAGTTCCAACTACATGTATCCTTATAGGAGAAAACAGAGTGAAACCTAAAAATTAAAACTGTTACTGCCAACGAACGGTTTAAACCAGAAGAACGAAATTTGGTGAGCCATGTGGGATTGGGGTACTGATCATTATCTGAAAGTGTCCTCAATATTGGGTGAAAAAATGTGTGCTGAGATTTCAGTAAACACTTAGTTTTTTGGAAGCTTGGCAACCCCTTTCCATGAACGTGATTTGCGCTGTTCTCTGCTTAGGGCTACATCAATAGAAAAAAAACCATAGAGATAGAACTTGGAACTACTTTATTGTGTCAAGTTTCAAAGAGCTAGCACAAACCGTTTTTGATTTAGAGTTCCAACTACATGTATCCATATAGGAGAAAACAGAATGAAACCTAAAAATTTCAACTATTACTGCCAACGAACGGTTTAACCTAGAAGAACAAAATTTGGTAAGCCAAGTGGGATTGGGGTACTGATCAATACCTGAAAGTGTCATCCAGATTTGGTGAAAAAATGTGTGCTGAGATTTCTGGAAACTCGTAGTTTTTTGGAAGCTTGGCAACCCCTTTCCATGAAAGTGATTTGCGCTGGTCTCTGCTTAGGGCTACATCAATAGGAAACAAAACATAGGGATAGAACTAGGAATTATTTTATTGTGTCAAGTTTCAAAGAGCTAGCACAAACCGTGTTTGATTTAGAGTTCCAACTACATGTATCCATATAGGAGAAAAAAGAGTGAAACCTAAAAATTTAAACTGTTACTGCCAACGAACGGTTTAACCTAGAAGAATGAAATTTGGTGAGCCAAGTGGGATTGGGATACTGATCATTACCTGAAAGTGTCATCAAGCTTGGGTGAAAAAATGTGTGCTGAGATTTCAGGAAACTTGTAGTTTTTTGGAAGCTTTTCAACCCCTTTCCATGAAAGTGATTTGCGCCAGTCTCTGCTTAGGGCTACATCAATAGGAAACAAACCATAGTGATAGGACTTGGAACTACTTTATTCTGTCAAGTTTCAAAGAGCTAGCACAAACCGTGTTTGATTTAGAGTTCCAACTACATGTATCCATATAGGAGAAAACAGAGTGAAACCTAAAAATTTAAACTGTTACTGCCAACGAACGGTTTAACCTAGAAGAACGAAATTTGGTAAGCCAAGT
Organism: Spermophilus citellus; assembly: GCF_964194105.1. Taxonomy (NCBI): domain Eukaryota; kingdom Metazoa; phylum Chordata; class Mammalia; order Rodentia; family Sciuridae; genus Spermophilus; species Spermophilus citellus. Next base: position 16,400,132 of record NC_138192.1, on the reverse strand, counting down.
GGGATTGGGGTACTGAACAATATTTAAAGTGTCATCCAGCTTTGTTGAAAAAATGTGTGCTGAGATTGCAGGAAACTCGTAGTTTTTTGGAAGCTTGGCAACCCCTTTCCATGAAAGTGATTTGCGCTGGTCTCTGCTTAGGGCTACATCAATAGGAAACAAAACATAGAGATAGAACTTGGTATTATTTTATTGTGTGAAGTTTCAAAGAGCTAGCACAAACCGTGTTTGATTTAGAGTTCCAACTACATGTATCCATATAGGAGAAAACAGAGTGAAACCTAAAAATTTAAACTGTTACTGCCAACGAACGGTTTAACCTAGAAGAACGAAATTTGGTGAGCCAAGTGGGATTGGGGTACTGATCATTACCTGAAAATGTCATCAAGATTGGGTGAAAAAATGTGTGCTGAGAATTCAGGAAACTCGTAGTTTTTTGGAAGCTTTTCAACCCCTTTTCATGAAAGTGATTTGCGCCGGTCTCTACTTAAGGCTACATCAATAGGAAACAAACCATAGTGATACGACTTGGAACTACTTTATTGTGTCAAGTTTCAAAGAGCTAGCACAAACCGTGGTTGATATAGAGTTCCAACTACATGTATCCATATAGGAGAAAACAGAGTGAAACCTAAAAATTTAAACTGTTACTGCCAACGAACGGTTTAACCTAGAAGAACGATATTTGGTAAGCCAAGTGGGATTGGGGTACTGATCAATACATGAAAGTGTCATCCAGATTTGGTGAAAAAATGTGTGCTGAGATTTCAGGAAACTCGTAGTTTTTTGGAAGCTTGGCAACCCCTTACCATGAAAGTGATTTGCGCCAGTCTCTGCTTAGGGCTACATCAATAAGAAAAAAACCATAGAGATAGAACTTGGAACTACTTTATTGTGTCAAATTTCAAAGAGCTAGCACAAACCGTGTTTGATTTAGAGTTCCAACTACATGTATCCATATAGGAGAAAACAGAGTGAAACTTAAAAATTAAAACTGTTACTGCCAACGAACGATTTAACCTAGAAGAACGAAATTTGGTGAGCTAAGTTGGATAGGGGTCCTGATCATTACCTGAAAATGTCATCAAGATTGGGTGAAAAAATGTGTGCTGAGATTTCAGGAAATTCGTAGTTTTTTGGAAGCTTGGCAACCCCTTTCCATGAAAGTGATTTGCGGCGGTCTATGCTTAGGGCTACATCAATAGGAAACAAACCATAGAGATAGAACTTGGAACTACTTTATTGTTTCAAGTTTCAAAGAGCTACCACAAACCGTGTTTGATTTAGAGTTCCAAATACATGTATCCATATAGGAGAAAACAGAGTGAAACCTAAAAATTTAAACTGTTACTGCCAACGAATGGTTTAACCTAGAAGAACGAAATTTGGTGAGACAAGTTGGATTGGGGTACTGATCATTACCTCAAAGTGTCATCAAGATGGGTTGAAAAAATGTGTGCTGAGATTTCAGGAAACTCGTAGTTTTTGGGAAGCTTGGCAACCCTTTCCATGAAAGTGATTTGCGCCGGTCTCTTTTTAGGGCTACATCAATAGGAAACAAACCATAGAGATAGAACTTGGAACTACATTATTGTGTCAAGTTTCAAAGAGCTAGCACAAACCGTGTTTGATTTAGAGTTCCAACTACATGTATCCATATAGGAGAAAACAGAGTGAAACCTAAAAATTTAAACTGTTACTGCCAACGAACGGTTTAACCTAGAAGAACGAAATTTGGTGAGCCACGTAAGATTGGGGTACTGATCATTACCTGAAAGTTTCATCAAGATTGGGTGAAAAAATGTGTGCTGAGATTTCAGGAAACTCGGAGTTTTTTGGAAGCTTGGCAACCCTTTCCATGAAAGTGATTTGCGCCGGTCTCTGCTTAAGGCTACATGAATAGGAAACAAACCATAGAGATAGAACTTGGAACTACTTTATTGTGTCAAGTTTCAAAGACCTAGCACAAACCGTGGTTGATTTAGAGTTCCAACTACGTGTATCCATATAGCAGAAAACAGAGTGAAACCTAAAAATTAAAACTGTTACTGCCAACGAACGGTTTAAACCAGAAGAACGAAATTTGGTGAGCCATGTGGGATTGGGGTACTGATCATTATCTGAAAGTGTCCTCAATATTGGGTGAAAAAAATGTGTGCTGAGATTTCAGTAAACACGTAGTTTTTTGGAAGCTTGGCAACCCCTTTCCATGAAAGTGATTTGCGCTGGTCTCTGCTTAGGGCTACATCAATAGAAAAAAAACCATAGAGATAGAACTTGGAACTACTTTATTGTGTCAAGTTTCAAAGAGCTAGCACAAACCGTTTTTGATTTAGAGTTCCAACTACATGTATCCATATAGGAGAAAACAGAATGAAACCTAAAAATTTAAACTATTACTGCCAACGAACGGTTTAACCTAGAAGAACAAAATTTGGTAAGCCAAGTGGGATTGGGGTACTGATCAATACCTGAAAGTGTCATCCAGATTTGGTGAAAAAATGTGTGCTGAGATTTCAGGAAACTCGTAGTTTTTTGGAAGCTTGGCAACCCCTTTCCATGAAAGTGATTTGCGCTGGTCTCTGCTTAGGGCTACATCAATAGGAAACAAAACATAGGGATAGAACTAGGAATTATTTTATTGTGTCAACTTTCAAAGAGCTAGCACAAACCGTGTTTGATTTAGAGTTCCAACTACATGTATCCATATAGGAGAAAAAAGAGTGAAACCTAAAAATTTAAACTGTTACTGCCAACGAACGGTTTAACCTAGAAGAATGAAATTTGGTGAGCCAAGTGGGATTGGGATACTGATCATTACATGAAAGTGTCATCAAGCTTGGGTGAAAAAATGTGTGCTGAGATTTCAGGAAACTTGTAGTTTTTTGGTAGCTTTTCAACCCCTTTCCATGAAAGTGATTTGCGCCAGTCTCTGCTTAGGGCTACATCAATAGGAAACAAACCATAGTGATAGGACTTGGAACTACTTTATTCTGTCAATTTTCAAAGAGCTAGCACAAACCGTGTTTGATTTAGAGTTCCAACTACATGTATCCATATAGGAGAAAAAAGAGTGAAACCTAAAAATTTAAACTGTTACTGCCAACGAACGGTTTAACCTAGAAGAACGAAATTTGGTAAGCCAAGTGGGATTGGGGTACTGAACAATATTTAAAGTGTCATCCAGCTTTGGTGAAAAAATGTGTGCTGAGATTTCAGGAAACTCGTAGTTTTTTGGAAGCTTGGCAACCCCTTTCCATGAAAGTGATTTGCGCTGGTCTCTGCTTAGGGCTACATCAATAGGAAACAAAACATAGAGATAGAACTTGGTATTATTTTATTGTGTGAAGTTTCAAAGAGCTAGCACAAACCGTGTTTGATTTAGAGTTCCAACTACATGTATCCATATAGGAGAAAACAGAGTGAAACCTAAAAATTTAAACTGTAACTGCCAACGAACGGTTTAACCTAGAAGAACGATATTTGGTAAGCCAAGTGGGATTGGGGTACTGATCAATACATGAAAGTGTCATCCAGATTTGGTGAAAAAATGTGTGCTGAGATTTCAGGACACTCGTAGTTTTTTGGAAGCTTGGCAACCCCTTTCCATGAAAGTGATTTGTGCCAGTCTCTGCTTAGGGCTACATCAATAAGAAAAAAACCATAGAGATAGAACTTGGAACTACTTTATTGTGTCAAATTTCAAAGAGCTAGCACAAACCGTGTTTGATTTAGAGTTCCAACTACATGTATCCATATAGGAGAAAACAGAGTGAAACCTAAAAATTAAAACTGTTACTGCCAACGAACGATTTAACCTAGAAGAACGAAATTTGGTGAGCCAAGTTGGATAGGGGTACTGATCATTACCTGAAAATGTCATCAAGATTGGGTGAAAAAATGTGTGCTGAGATTTCAGGAAACTCGTAGTTTTTTGGAAGCTTGGCATCCCCTTTCCATGAAAGTGATTTGCGGCGGTCTATGCTTAGGGCTACATCAATAGGAAACAAACCATAGAGATAGAACTTGGAACTACTTTATTGTGTCAAGTTTCAAAGAGCTACCACAAACCGTGTTTGATTTAGAGTTCCAAATACATGTATCCATATAGGAGAAAACAGAGTGAAACCTAAAAATTTAAACTGTTACTGCCAACGAACGGTTTAACCTGGAAGAACGAAATTTGGTGAGCCAAGTTGGATTGGGGTACTGATCATTACCTCAAAGTGTCATCAAGATGGGTTGAAAAAATGTGTGCTGAGATTTCAGGAAACTCGTAGTTTTTGGGAAGCTTGGCAACCCTTTCCATGAAAGTGATTTGCGCCGGTCTCTTTTTAGGGCTACATCAATAGGAAACAAACCATAGAGATAGAACATGGAACTACTTTATTGTGTCAAGTTTCAAAGAGCTACCACAAACCGTGTTTGATTTAGAGTTCCAACTACATGTATCAATATAGGAGAAGAGAGAGTAAAACCTAAAAATTTCAACTGTTACTGCCAAGGAACGGTTTAACCTAGAAGAACGAAATTTGGTGAGCCACGTAAGTTTGGGGTACTGATCATTACCTGAAAGTATCATCAAGATTGGGTGAAAAAATGTGTGCTGAGATTTCAGGAAACTCGGAGTTTTTTGGAAGCTTGGCAACCCTTTCCATGAAAGTGATTTGCGCCGGTCTCTGCTTAAGGCTACATGAATAGGAAACAAACCATAGAGATAGATCTTGGAACTACTTTATTGTGTCAAGTTTCAAAGACCTAGCACAAACCGTGTTTGATTTCGTGTTCCAACTACATTTTTACATATAGCAGAAAACAGAGTGAAACCTAAAAATTAAAACTGTTACTGCCAACGAACGGTTTAACCTAGAAGAACAAAATTGGGTGAGCCAAGTGGGATTTGTGTACTGATCATTACCTGAAAGTGTCATCAAGATTGGGTGAAAAAATGTGTGCTGAGATTTCAGGAAACACGTAGTTTTTTGGAAGCTTGGCAACCCCTTTCTATGAAAGTGATTTGCGCCAGTCTCTGCTTAGGGCTACATCAATAGGAAACAAACCATAGAGATAGAACTTGGAACTACTTTATTGTGTCAAGTTTCAAAGAGCTAGCACAAACCGTGTTTGATTTAGAGTTCCAACTACATGTATCCATATTGGATAAAACAGTGAAACCTAAAAATTTAAACTGTTACTGCCACCTAACGCTTTAACCTAGAAGAATGAAATTTGGTGAACCAAGTGGGATTGGGGTACTAATCATTACCTGAAAGTGTCATCAAGATTGGGTGAAAAAATGTGTGCTGAGATTTCAGGAAACTCGTAGTTTTTTTGAAGCTTGGCAACCCCTTTCTATGAAAGTGATTTGTGCTGGTCTCTGCTTAGGGCTACATCAATAGGAAACAAACCATAGAGATTCAACTTGGAACTACTTTATTGTGTAAAGTTTCAAAGAGCTAGCACAAACCGTGTTTGATTTAGAGTTCCAAATACATGTATCCTTATAGGAGAAAACAGAGTGAAACCTAAAAATTAAAACTGTTACTGCCAACGAACGGTTTAAACCAGAAGAACGAAATTTGGTGAGCCATGTGGGATTGGGGTACTGATCATTACCTGAAAGTGTCCTCAATATTGGGTGAAAAAATGTGTGCTGAGATTTCAGTAAACACGTAGTTTTTTGGAAGCTTGGCAACCCCTTTCCATGAAAGTGATTTGCGCTGGTCTCTGCTTAGGGCTACATCAATAGAAAAAAAACCATAGAGATAGAACTTGGAACTACTTTATTGTGTCAAGTTTCAAAGAGCTAGCACAAACCGTTTTTGATTTAGAGTTCCAACTACATGTATCCATATAGGAGAAAACAGAATGAAACCTAAAAATTTAAACTATTACTGCCAACGAACGGTTTAACCTAGAAGAACAAAATTTGGTAAGCCAAGTGGGATTGGGGTACTGATCAATACCTGAAAGTGTCATCCAGATTTGGTGAAAAAATGTGTGCTGAGATTTCAGGAAACTCGTAGTTTTTTGGAAGCTTGGCAACCCCTTTCCATGAAAGCGATTTGCGCTGGTCTCTGCTTAGGGCTACATCAATAGGAAACAAAACATAGGGATAGAACTAGGAATTATTTTATTGTGTCAAGTTTCAAAGAGCTAGCACAAACCGTGTTTGATTTAGAGTTCCAACTACATGTATCCATATAGGAGAAAACAGAGTGAAACCTAAAAATTTAAACTGTTACTGCCAACGAATGGTTTAACCTAGAAGAACGAAATTTGGTAAGCCAAGTGGATTGGGGTACTGATCAATACCTGAAAGTGTCATCCATATTTGGTGAAAAAATGTGTGCCTACATTTCAGGAAACTCGTAGTTTTTTGGAAGCTTGGCAACCCCTTTCCATGAAAGTGATTTGTGCTGGTCTCTGCTTAGGGCTACATCAATAGGAAACAAAACATAGGGATAGAACTTGCAATTATTTTATTGTGTCAAGTTTCAAAGAGCTAGCACAAACCGTGTTTGATTTAGAGTTCCAACTACATGTATCCATATAGGAGAAAACAGAGTGAAACCTAAAAATTAAAACTATTACTGCCAACGCACGGTTTAACCTAGAAGAACGAAATTTGGTGAGCCAAGTGGGATTGGTGTACTGAGCATTACCTGAAAGTGTCATCAAGATTGGGTGAAAAAATGTGTGCTGAGATTTCAGGAAACTCATAGTTTTATGGAAGCTTGGCAACCCCTTTCCATGAAAGTGATTTGCGCTGGTCTCTGCTTAGGGCTACATCAATAGGAAACACACCATAGAGATAGAACTTGGAACTACTTTAGTTGTCAAGTTTCAAAGAGCTAGCACAAACCGTGTTTGATTTAGAGTTCCAACTACATGTATTCATATAGGAGAAAACAGAAAGAAACCTAAAAATTAAAACTGTTACTGCCAACGAACGGTTTAACCTAGAAGAACAAAATTTGGTAAGCCAAGTGGGATTGGGGTACTGATCAATACCTGAAAGTGTCATCCAGCTTTGGTGAAAAAATGTGTGCTGAGATTTCAGGAAACTCGTAGTTTTATGGAAGCTTGGCAACCCCTTTCCATGAAAGTGATTTGTGCTGGTCTCTGCTTAGGGCTACATCAATAGGAAACAAACCATAGAGATTCAACTTGGAACTACTTTATTGTGTCAAGTTTCAAAGAGCTAGCACAAACCGTGTTTGATTTAGAGTTCCAACTACATGTATCCTTATAGGAGAAAACAGAGTGAAACCTAAAAATTAAAACTGTTACTGCCAACGAACGGTTTAAACCAGAAGAACGAAATTTGGTGAGCCATGTGGGATTGGGGTACTGATCATTATCTGAAAGTGTCCTCAATATTGGGTGAAAAAATGTGTGCTGAGATTTCAGTAAACACTTAGTTTTTTGGAAGCTTGGCAACCCCTTTCCATGAACGTGATTTGCGCTGTTCTCTGCTTAGGGCTACATCAATAGAAAAAAAACCATAGAGATAGAACTTGGAACTACTTTATTGTGTCAAGTTTCAAAGAGCTAGCACAAACCGTTTTTGATTTAGAGTTCCAACTACATGTATCCATATAGGAGAAAACAGAATGAAACCTAAAAATTTCAACTATTACTGCCAACGAACGGTTTAACCTAGAAGAACAAAATTTGGTAAGCCAAGTGGGATTGGGGTACTGATCAATACCTGAAAGTGTCATCCAGATTTGGTGAAAAAATGTGTGCTGAGATTTCAGGAAACTCGTAGTTTTTTGGAAGCTTGGCAACCCCTTTCCATGAAAGTGATTTGCGCTGGTCTCTGCTTAGGGCTACATCAATAGGAAACAAAACATAGGGATAGAACTAGGAATTATTTTATTGTGTCAAGTTTCAAAGAGCTAGCACAAACCGTGTTTGATTTAGAGTTCCAACTACATGTATCCATATAGGAGAAAAAAGAGTGAAACCTAAAAATTTAAACTGTTACTGCCAACGAACGGTTTAACCTAGAAGAATGAAATTTGGTGAGCCAAGTGGGATTGGGATACTGATCATTACCTGAAAGTGTCATCAAGCTTGGGTGAAAAAATGTGTGCTGAGATTTCAGGAAACTTGTAGTTTTTTGGAAGCTTTTCAACCTTTTTCCATGAAAGTGATTTGCGCCAGTCTCTGCTTAGGGCTACATCAATAGGAAACAAACCATAGTGATAGGACTTGGAACTACTTTATTCTGTCAAGTTTCAAAGAGCTAGCACAAACCGTGTTTGATTTAGAGTTCCAACTACATGTATCCATATAGGAGAAAACAGAGTGAAACCTAAAAATTTAAACTGTTACTGCCAACGAACGGTTTAACCTAGAAGAACGAAATTTGGTAAGCCAAGTGGGATTGGGGTACTGAACAATATTTAAAGTGTCATCCAGCTTTGTTGAAAAAATGTGTGCTGAGATTTCAGGAAACTCGTAGTTTTTTGGAAGCTTGGCAACCCCTTTCCATGAAAGTGATTTGCGCTGGTCTCTGCTTAGGGCTACATCAATAGGAAACAAAACATAGAGATAGAACTTGGTATTATTTTATTGTGTGAAGTTTCAAAGAGCTAGCACAAACCGTGTTTGATTTAGAGTTCCAACTACATGTATCCATATAGGAGAAAACAGAGTGAAACCTAAAAATTTAAACTGTTACTGCCAACGAACGGTTTAACCTAGAAGAACGAAATTTGGTGAGCCAAGTGGGATTGGGGTACTGATCATTACCTGAAAATGTCATCAAGATTGGGTGAAAAAATGTGTGCTGAGAATTCAGGAAACTCGTAGTTTTTTGGAAGCTTTTCAACCCCTTTTCATGAAAGTGATTTGCGCCGGTCTCTACTTAAGGCTACATCAATAGGAAACAAACCATAGTGATACGACTTGGAACTACTTTATTGTGTCAAGTTTCAAAGAGCTAGCACAAACCGTGGTTGATATAGAGTTCCAACTACATGTATCCATATAGGAGAAAACAGAGTGAAACCTAAAAATTTAAACTGTTACTGCCAACGAACGGTTTAACCTAGAAGAACGATATTTGGTAAGCCAAGTGGGATTGGGGTACTGATCAATACATGAAAGTGTCATCCAGATTTGGTGAAAAAATGTGTGCTGAGATTTCAGGAAACTCGTAGTTTTTTGGAAGCTTGGCAACCCCTTACCATGAAAGTGATTTGCGCCAGTCTCTGCTTAGGGCTACATCAATAAGAAAAAAACCATAGAGATAGAACTTGGAACTACTTTATTGTGTCAAATTTCAAAGAGCTAGCACAAACCGTGTTTGATTTAGAGTTCCAACTACATGTATCCATATAGGAGAAAACAGAGTGAAACTTAAAAATTAAAACTGTTACTGCCAACGAACGATTTAACCTAGAAGAACGAAATTTGGTGAGCTAAGTTGGATAGGGGTCCTGATCATTACCTGAAAATGTCATCAAGATTGGGTGAAAAAATGTGTGCTGAGATTTCAGGAAACTCGTAGTTTTTTGGAAGCTTGGCAACCCCTTTCCATGAAAGTGATTTGCGGCGGTCTATGCTTAGGGCTACATCAATAGGAAACAAACCATAGAGATAGAACTTGGAACTACTTTATTGTTTCAAGTTTCAAAGAGCTACCACAAACCGTGTTTGATTTAGAGTTCCAAATACATGTATCCATATAGGAGAAAACAGAGTGAAACCTAAAAATTTAAACTGTTACTGCCAACGAATGGTTTAACCTAGAAGAACGAAATTTGGTGAGACAAGTTGGATTGGGGTACTGATCATTACCTCAAAGTGTCATCAAGATGGGTTGAAAAAATGTGTGCTGAGATTTCAGGAAACTCGTAGTTTTTGGGAAGCTTGGCAACCCTTTCCATGAAAGTGATTTGCGCCGGTCTCTTTTTAGGGCTACATCAATAGGAAACAAACCATAGAGATAGAACTTGGAACTACATTATTGTGTCAAGTTTCAAAGAGCTAGCACAAACCGTGTTTGATTTAGAGTTCCAACTACATGTATCCATATAGGAGAAAACAGAGTGAAACCTAAAAATTTAAACTGTTACTGCCAACGAACGGTTTAACCTAGAAGAACGAAATTTGGTGAGCCACGTAAGATTGGGGTACTGATCATTACCTGAAAGTTTCATCAAGATTGGGTGAAAAAATGTGTGCTGAGATTTCAGGAAACTCGGAGTTTTTTGGAAGCTTGGCAACCCTTTCCATGAAAGTGATTTGCGCCGGTCTCTGCTTAAGGCTACATGAATAGGAAACAAACCATAGAGATAGAACTTGGAACTACTTTATTGTGTCAAGTTTCAAAGACCTAGCACAAACCGTGGTTGATTTAGAGTTCCAACTACGTGTATCCATATAGCAGAAAACAGAGTGAAACCTAAAAATTAAAACTGTTACTGCCAACGAACGGTTTAAACCAGAAGAACGAAATTTGGTGAGCCATGTGGGATTGGGGTACTGATCATTATCTGAAAGTGTCCTCAATATTGGGTGAAAAAATGTGTGCTGAGATTTCAGTAAACACGTAGTTTTTTGGAAGCTTGGCAACCCCTTTCCATGAAAGTGATTTGCGCTGGTCTCTGCTTAGGGCTACATCAATAGAAAAAAAACCATAGAGATAGAACTTGGAACTACTTTATTGTGTCAAGTTTCAAAGAGCTAGCACAAACCGTTTTTGATTTAGAGTTCCAACTACATGTATCCATATAGGAGAAAACAGAATGAAACCTAAAAATTTAAACTATTACTGCCAACGAACGGTTTAACCTAGAAGAACAAAATTTGGTAAGCCAAGTGGGATTGGGGTACTGATCAATACCTGAAAGTGTCATCCAGATTTGGTGAAAAAATGTGTGCTGAGATTTCAGGAAACTCGTAGTTTTTTGGAAGCTTGGCAACCCCTTTCCATGAAAGTGATTTGCGCTGGTCTCTGCTTAGGGCTACATCAATAGGAAACAAAACATAGGGATAGAACTAGGAATTATTTTATTGTGTCAAGTTTCAAAGAGCTAGCACAAACCGTGTTTGATTTAGAGTTCCAACTACATGTATCCATATAGGAGAAAAAAGAGTGAAACCTAAAAATTTAAACTGTTACTGCCAACGAACGGTTTAACCTAGAAGAATGAAATTTGGTGAGCCAAGTGGGATTGGGATACTGATCATTACATGAAAGTGTCATCAAGCTTGGGTGAAAAAATGTGTGCTGAGATTTCAGGAAACTTGTAGTTTTTTGGTAGCTTTTCAACCCCTTTCCATGAAAGTGATTTGCGCCAGTCTCTGCTTAGGGCTACATCAATAGGAAACAAACCATAGTGATAGGACTTGGAACTACTTTATTCTGTCAATTTTCAAAGAGCTAGCACAAACCGTGTTTGATTTAGAGTTCCAACTACATGTATCCATATAGGAGAAAAAAGAGTGAAACCTAAAAATTTAAACTGTTACTGCCAACGAACGGTTTAACCTAGAAGAACGAAATTTGGTAAGCCAAGTGGGATTGGGGTACTGAACAATATTTAAAGTGTCATCCAGCTTTGGTGAAAAAATGTGAGCTGAGATTTCAGGAAACTCGTAGTTTTTTGGAAGCTTGGCAACCCCTTTCCATGAAAGTGATTTGCGCTGGTCTCTGCTTAGGGCTACATCAATAGGAAACAAAACATAGAGATAGAACTTGGTATTATTTTATTGTGTGAAGTTTCAAAGAGCTAGCACAAACCGTGTTTGATTTAGAGTTCCAACTACATGTATCCATATAGGAGAAAACAGAGTGAAACCTAAAAATTTAAACTGTAACTGCCAACGAACGGTTTAACCTAGAAGAACGATATTTGGTAAGCCAAGTGGGATTGGGGTACTGATCAATACATGAAAGTGTCATCCAGATTTGGTGAAAAAATGTGTGCTGAGATTTCAGGACACTCGTAGTTTTTTGGAAGCTTGGCAACCCCTTTCCATGAAAGTGATTTGTGCCAGTCTCTGCTTAGGGCTACATCAATAAGAAAAAAACCATAGAGATAGAACTTGGAACTACTTTATTGTGTCAAATTTCAAAGAGCTAGCACAAACCGTGTTTGATTTAGAGTTCCAACTACATGTATCCATATAGGAGAAAACAGAGTGAAACCTAAAAATTAAAACTGTTACTGCCAACGAACGATTTAACCTAGAAGAACGAAATTTGGTGAGCCAAGTTGGATAGGGGTACTGATCATTACCTGAAAATGTCATCAAGATTGGGTGAAAAAATGTGTGCTGAGATTTCAGGAAACTCGTAGTTTTTTGGAAGCTTGGCATCCCCTTTCCATGAAAGTGATTTGCGGCGGTCTATGCTTAGGGCTACATCAATAGGAAACAAACCATAGAGATAGAACTTGGAACTACTTTATTGTGTCAAGTTTCAAAGAGCTACCACAAACCGTGTTTGATTTAGATTTCCAAATACATGTATCCATATAGGAGAAAACAGAGTGAAACCTAAAAATTTAAACTGTTACTGCCAACGAACGGTTTAACCTGGAAGAACGAAATTTGGTGAGCCAAGTTGGATTGGGGTACTGATCATTACCTCAAAGTGTCATCAAGATGGGTTGAAAAAATGTGTGCTGAGATTTCAGGAAACTCGTAGTTTTTGGGAAGCTTGGCAACCCTTTCCATGAAAGTGATTTGCGCCGGTCTCTTTTTAGGGCTACATCAATAGGAAACAAACCATAGAGATAGAACATGGAACTACTTTATTGTGTCAAGTTTCAAAGAGCTACCACAAACCGTGTTTGATTTAGAGTTCCAACTACATGTATCAATATAGGAGAAGACAGAGTAAAACCTAAAAATTTCAACTGTTACTGCCAAGGAACGGTTTAACCTAGAAGAACGAAATTTGGTGAGCCACGTAAGTTTGGGGTACTGATCATTACCTGAAAGTTTCATCAAGATTGGGTGAAAAAATGTGTGCTGAGATTTCAGGAAACTCGGAGTTTTTTGGAAGCTTGGCAACCCTTTCCATGAAAGTGATTTGCGCCGGTCTCTGCTTAAGGCTACATGAATAGGAAACAAACCATAGAGATAGATCTTGGAACTACTTTATTGTGTCAAGTTTCAAAGACCTAGCACAAACCGTGTTTGATTTCGTGTTCCAACTACATTTTTACATATAGCAGAAAACAGAGTGAAACCTAAAAATTAAAACTGTTACTGCCAACGAACGGTTTAACCTAGAAGAACAAAATTGGGTGAGCCAAGTGGGATTTGTGTACTGATCATTACCTGAAAGTGTCATCAAGATTGGGTGAAAAAATGTGTGCTGAGATTTCAGGAAACACGTAGTTTTTTGGAAGCTTGGCAACCCCTTTCTATGAAAGTGATTTGCGCCAGTCTCTGCTTAGGGCTACATCAATAGGAAACAAACCATAGAGATAGAACTTGGAACTACTTTATTGTGTCAAGTTTCAAAGAGCTAGCACAAACCGTGTTTGATTTAGAGTTCCAACTACATGTATCCATATTGGATAAAACAGTGAAACCTAAAAATTTAAACTGTTACTGCCACCTAACGCTTTAACCTAGAAGAATGAAATTTGGTGAACCAAGTGGGATTGGGGTACTAATCATTACCTGAAAGTGTCATCAAGATTGGGTGAAAAAATGTGTGCTGAGATTTCAGGAAACTCGTAGTTTTTTTGAAGCTTGGCAACCCCTTTCTATGAAAGTGATTTGTGCTGGTCTCTGCTTAGGGCTACATCAATAGGAAACAAACCATAGAGATTCAACTTGGAACTACTTTATTGTGTAAAGTTTCAAAGAGCTAGCACAAACCGTGTTTGATTTAGAGTTCCAAATACATGTATCCTTATAGGAGAAAACAGAGTGAAACCTAAAAATTAAAACTGTTACTGCCAACGAACGGTTTAAACCAGAAGAACGAAATTTGGTGAGCCATGTGGGATTGGGGTACTGATCATTACCTGAAAGTGTCCTCAATATTGGGTGAAAAAATGTGTGCTGAGATTTCAGTAAACACGTAGTTTTTTGGAAGCTTGGCAACCCCTTTCCATGAAAGTGATTTGCGCTGGTCTCTGCTTAGGGCTACATCAATAGAAAAAAAACCATAGAGATAGAACTTGGAACTACTTTATTGTGTCAAGTTTCAAAGAGCTAGCACAAACCGTTTTTGATTTAGAGTTCCAACTACATGTATCCATATAGGAGAAAACAGAATGAAACCTAAAAATTTAAACTATTACTGCCAACGAACGGTTTAACCTAGAAGAACAAAATTTGGTAAGCCAAGTGGGATTGGGGTACTGATCAATACCTGAAAGTGTCATCCAGATTTGGTGAAAAAATGTGTGCTGAGATTTCAGGAAACTCGTAGTTTTTTGGAAGCTTGGCAACCCCTTTCCATGAAAGTGATTTGCGCTGGTCTCTGCTTAGGGCTACATCAATAGGAAACAAAACATAGAGATAGAACTTGGTATTATTTTATTGTGTGAAGTTTCAAAGAGCTAGCACAAACCGTGTTTGATTTAGAGTTCCAACTACATGTATCAATATAGGAGAAAACAGAGTGAAACCTAAAAATTTAAACTGTTACTGCCAACGAACGGTTTAACCTAGAAGAACGAAATTTGGTGAGCCAAGTGGGATTGGGGTACTGATCATTACCTGAAAGTGTCATCAAGATTGGGTGAAAAAATGTGTGCTGAGATTTCAGGAAACTCGTAGTTTTTTGGAAGCTTTTCAACCCCTTTCCATGAAAGTGATTTGCGCCGGTCTCTACTTAAGGATACATCAATAGGAAACAAACCATAGTGATAGGACTTGGAACTACTTTATTGTGTCACGTTTCAAAGAGCTAGCACAAACCGTGGTTGATTTAGAGTTCCAACTACATGTATCCATATAGGAGAAAACAGAGTGAAACCTAAAAATTTAAACTGTTACTGCCAACGAACGGTTTAACCTAGAAGAACGATATTTGGTAAGCCAAGTGGGATTGGGGTACTGATCAATACATGAAAGTGTCATCCAGATTTGGTGAAAAAATGTGTGCTGAGATTTCAGGACACTCGTAGTTTTTTGGAAGCTTGGCAACCCCTTTCCATGAAAGTGATTTGCGCCAGTCTCTGCTTAGGGCTACATCAATAAGAAAAAAAACCATAGAGATAGAACTTGGAACTACTTTATTGTGTCAAATTTCAAAGAGCTAGCACAAACCGTGTTTGATTTAGAGTTCCAACTACATGTATCCATATAGGAGAAAACAGAGTGAAACCTAAAAATTTAAACTGTTACTGCCAACGAACGGTTTAACCTAGAAGAACGAAATTTGGTGAGCCAAGTTGGATTGGGGTACTGATCATTACCTCAAAGTGTCATCAAGATGGGTTGAAAAAATGTGTGCTGAGATTTCAGGAAACTCGTAGTTTTTTGGAAGCTTGGCAACCCTTTCCATGAAAGTGATTTGCGCCGGTCTCTTTTTAGGGCTACATCAATAGGAAACAAACCATAGAGATAGAACATGGAACTACTTTATTGTGTCAAGTTTCAAAGACCTAGCACAAACCGTGTTTGATTTCGTGTTCCAACTACATTTTTACATATAGCAGAAAACAGAGTGAAACCTAAAAATTAAAACTGTTACTGCCAACGAACGGTTTAACCTAGAAGAACAAAATTGGGTGAGCCAAGTGGGATTTGTGTACTGATCATTACCTGAAAGTGTCATCAAGATTGGGTGAAAAAATGTGTGCTGAGATTTCAGGAAACACGTAGTTTTTTGGAAGCTTGGCAACCCCTTTCTATGAAAGTGATTTGCGCCAGTCTCTGCTTAGGGCTACATCAATAGGAAACAAACCATAGAGATAGAACTTGGAACTACTTTATTGTGTCAAGTTTCAAAGAGCTAGCACAAACCGTGTTTGATTTAGAGTTCCAACTACATGTATCCATATTGGATAAAACAGTGAAACCTAAAAATTTAAACTGTTACTGCCACCTAACGCTTTAACCTAGAAGAATGAAATTTGGTGAACCAAGTGGGATTGGGGTACTAATCATTACCTGAAAGTGTCATCAAGATTGGGTGAAAAAATGTGTGCTGAGATTTCAGGAAACTCGTAGTTTTTTTGAAGCTTGGCAACCCCTTTCTATGAAAGTGATTTGTGCTGGTCTCTGCTTAGGGCTACATCAATAGGAAACAAACCATAGAGATTCAACTTGGAACTACTTTATTGTGTAAAGTTTCAAAGAGCTAGCACAAACCGTGTTTGATTTAGAGTTCCAAATACATGTATCCTTATAGGAGAAAACAGAGTGAAACCTAAAAATTAAAACTGTTACTGCCAACGAACGGTTTAAACCAGAAGAACGAAATTTGGTGAGCCATGTGGGATTGGGGTACTGATCATTACCTGAAAGTGTCCTCAATATTGGGTGAAAAAATGTGTGCTGAGATTTCAGTAAACACGTAGTTTTTTGGAAGCTTGGCAACCCCTTTCCATGAAAGTGATTTGCGCTGGTCTCTGCTTAGGGCTACATCAATAGAAAAAAAACCATAGAGATAGAACTTGGAACTACTTTATTGTGTCAAGTTTCAAAGAGCTAGCACAAACCGTTTTTGATTTAGAGTTCCAACTACATGTATCCATATAGGAGAAAACAGAATGAAACCTAAAAATTTAAACTATTACTGCCAACGAACGGTTTAACCTAGAAGAACAAAATTTGGTAAGCCAAGTGGGATTGGGGTACTGATCAATACCTGAAAGTGTCATCCAGATTTGGTGAAAAAATGTGTGCTGAGATTTCAGGAAACTCGTAGTTTTTTGGAAGCTTGGCAACCCCTTTCCATGAAAGCGATTTGCGCTGGTCTCTGCTTAGGGCTACATCAATAGGAAACAAAACATAGGGATAGAACTAGGAATTATTTTATTGTGTCAAGTTTCAAAGAGCTAGCACAAACCGTGTTTGATTTAGAGTTCCAACTACATGTATCCATATAGGAGAAAAAAGAGTGAAACCTAAAAATTTAAACTGTTACTGCCAACGAACGGTTTAACCTAGAAGAATGAAATTTGGTGAGCCAAGTGGGATTGGGATACTGATCATTACCTGAAAGTGTCATCAAGCTTGGGTGAAAAAATGTGTGCTGAGATTTCAGGAAACTTGTAGTTTTTTGGTAGCTTTTCAACCCCTTTCCATGAAAGTGATTTGCGCCAGTCTCTGCTTAGGGCTACATCAATAGGAAACAAACCATAGTGATAGGACTTGGAACTACTTTATTCTGTCAATTTTCAAAGAGCTAGCACAAACCGTGTTTGATTTAGAGTTCCAACTACATGTATCCATATAGGAGAAAACAGAGTGAAACCTAAAAATTTAAACTGTTACTGCCAACGAACGTTTTAACCTAGAAGAACGAAATTTGGTAAGCCAAGTGGGATTGGGGTACTGAACAATATTTAAAGTGTCATCCAGCTTTGGTGAAAAAATGTGTGCTGAGATTTCAGGAAACTCGTAGTTTTTTGGAAGCTTGGCAACCCCTTTCCATGAAAGTGATTTGCGCTGGTCTCTGCTTAGGGCTACATCAATAGGAAACAAAACATAGAGATAGAACTTGGTATTATTTTATTGTGTGAAGTTTCAAAGAGCTAGCACAAACCGTGTTTGATTTAGAGTTCCAACTACATGTATCAATATAGGAGAAAACAGAGTGAAACCTAAAAATTTAAACTGTTACTGCCAACGAACGGTTTAACCTAGAAGAACGAAATTTGGTGAGCCAAGTGGGATTGGGGTACTGATCATTACCTGAAAGTGTCATCAAGATTGGGTGAAAAAATGTGTGCTGAGATTTCAGGAAACTCGTAGTTTTTTGGAAGCTTTTCAACCCCTTTCCATGAAAGTGATTTGCGCCGGTCTCTACTTAAGGATACATCAATAGGAAACAAACCATAGTGATAGGACTTGGAACTACTTTATTGTGTCAAGTTTCAAAGAGCTAGCACAAACCGTGGTTGATTTAGAGTTCCAACTACATGTATCCATATAGGAGAAAACAGAGTGAAACCTAAAAATTTAAACTGTTACTGCCAACGAACGGTTTAACCTAGAAGAACGATATTTGGTAAGCCAAGTGGGATTGGGGTACTGATCAATACATGAAAGTGTCATCCAGATTTGGTGAAAAAATGTGTGCTGAGATTTCAGGACACTCGTAGTTTTTTGGAAGCTTGGCAACCCCTTTCCATGAAAGTGATTTGCGCCAGTCTCTGCTTAGGGCTACATCAATAAGAAAAAAAACCATAGAGATAGAACTTGGAACTACTTTATTGTGTCAAATTTCAAAGAGCTAGCACAAACCGTGTTTGATTTAGAGTTCCAACTACATGTATCCATATAGGAGAAAACAGAGTGAAACCTAAAAATTTAAACTGTTACTGCCAACGAACGGTTTAACCTAGAAGAACGAAATTTGGTGAGCCAAGTTGGATTGGGGTACTGATCATTACCTCAAAGTGTCATCAAGATGGGTTGAAAAAATGTGTGCTGAGATTTCAGGAAACTCGTAGTTTTTTGGAAGCTTGGCAACCCTTTCCATGAAAGTGATTTGCGCCGGTCTCTTTTTAGGGCTACATCAATAGGAAACAAACCATAGAGATAGAACATGGAACTACTTTATTGTGTCAAGTTTCAAAGAGCTACCATAATCCGTGTTTGATTTAGAGTTCCAACTACATGTATCAATATAGGAGAAGACAGAGTGAAACCTAAAAATTTCAACTGTTACTGCCAACGAACGGTTTAACCTAGAAGAACGAAATTTGGTGAGCCACGTAAGATTGGGGTACTGATCATTACCTGAAAGTTTCATCAAGATTGGGTGAAAAAATGTGTGCTGAGATTTCAGGAAACTCGGAGTTTTTTGGAAGCTTGGCAACCCTTTCCATGAAAGTGATTTGCGCCGGTCTCTGCTTAAGGCTACATGAATAGGAAACAAACCATAGAGATAGAACTTGGAACTACTTTATTGTGTCAAGTTTCAAAGACCTAGCACAAACCGTGTTTGATTTCGTGTTCCAACTACATTTTTACATATAGCAGAAAACAGAGTGAAACCTAAAAATTAAAACTGTTCCTGCCAACGAACGGTCTAACCTAGAAGAAGGAAGTTTGGTGAGCCAAGTGGGATTGGGGTACTGATCATTACCTGAAAGTGTCATCAAGATTGGGTGAAAAAATGTGTGCTGAGATTTCAGGAAACTCGTAGTTTTTTGGAAGCTTGGCAACCCCTTTCCTTGAAAGTGATTTGTGCCGGTCTCTGCTTAGGGCTACATCAATAGGAAACAAACCATAGAGATAGAACTGGGAACTACTTTATTGTGTCAAGTTTCAAAGAGCTAGCACAAACCGTCTTTGATTTAGAGTTCCAAATACATGTATCCATATAGGAGAAAACAGAGTGAAACCTAAAAATTAAAACTGTTACTGCCAACGAACGGTTTAAACTAGAAGAACGAAATTTGGTGAGCCATGTGGGATTGGGGTACGGATCATTACCTGAAAGTGTCATCAAGATTGGGTGAATAAATGTGTGCTGAGATTTCAGGAAACTGGTAGTTTTTTGGAAGCTTGGCAACCCCTTTCCATGAAAGTGATTTGCTCCGGTCTCTGCTTAGGGCTACATCAATAGGAAACAAACCATAGAGATAGAACTTGGAACTACTTTATTGTGTCAAGTTTCAAAGAGCTATAACAAACCGTGTTTGATTTAGAGTTCCAACTACATGTATTCCTATAGGAGAAAACAGAAAGAAACCTAAAAATTAAAACTGTTACTGCCAACGAACGGTTTAACCTGGAAGAACGAAATTTGATGAGCCCACTTGGATTGGGGTACTGATCATTACCTGAAAGTGTCATCAAGATTGGGAGAAAAAATGTGTGCTGAGATTTCAGGAAACTCGTAGTTTTTTGGAAGCTTGGCAACCCCTTTCCATGAAAGTGATTTGCGCCACTCTCTGCTGAGGGCTACATCAATAGGAAACAAACCATAGAGATAGAACTTGGAACTACTTTATTGTGTCAAGTTTCAAAGAGCTAGCACAAACCGTGTTTGATTTAGAGTTCCAACTACATGTATCCATATTGGATAAAACAGTGAAACCTAAAAATTTAAACTGTTACTGCCACCCAACGGTTTAACCTAGAAGAATGAAATTTGGTGAGCCAAGTGGGATTGGGGTACTGATCATTACCTGAAAATGTCATCAAGATTGGGTGAAAAAATGTGTGCTGAGATTTCAGAAAATTCGTAGTTTTTTGGAAGCTTGGCAACCCCTTTCCATGAAAGTGATTTGCGCTGGTCTGTGCTTAGGGCTACAACAATATGAAACAAACCATAGAGATAGAACTTGGAACGACTTTATTGTGTCAAGCTTCTAAGAGTTTGCACAAACCGTGTTTGATTTAGAGTTCCAACTACATGTATCAATATAGGAGAAACAGTGTGAAACCTAAAAATTAAAACTGTTACTACCACTGAACGGGTTAACCTAGATAACGAAATTTGGTGAGCCAAGTTGGATTGGGGTACTGGTCATTACCTGAAAGTGTCATCAAGATTGGGTGAAAAAATGTGTGCTGAGATTTCAGGAAACTCGTAGTTTTTTGGAAGCTTGGCAACCCCTTTCCATGAAAGTGATTTGCGCTGGTCTCTGCTTAGGGCTACATCAATAGGAAACAAAACATAGGGATAGAACTAGGAATTATTTTATTGTGTCAAGTTTCAAAGAGCTAGCACAAACCGTGTTTGATTTAGAGTTCCAACTACATGTATCCATATAGGAGAAAAAAGAGTGAAACCTAAAAATTTAAACTGTTACTGCCAACGAACGGTTTAACCTAGAAGAATGAAATTTGGTGAGCCAAGTGGGATTGGGATACTGATCATTACCTGAAAGTGTCATCAAGCTTGGGTGAAAAAATGTGTGCTGAGATTTCAGGAAACTTGTAGTTTTTTGGTAGCTTTTCAACCCCTTTCCATGAAAGTGATTTGCGCCAGTCTCTGCTTAGGGCTACATCAATAGGAAACAAACCATAGTGATAGGACTTGGAACTACTTTATTCTGTCAAGTTTCAAAGAGCTAGCACAAACCGTGTTTGATTTAGAGTTCCAACTACATGTATCCATATAGGAGAAAACAGAGTGAAACCTAAAAATTTAAACTGTTACTGCCAACGAACGGTTTAACCTAGAAGAACGAAATTTGGTAAGCCACGTGGGATTGGGGTACTGAACAATATTTAAAGTGTCATCCAGCTTTGGTGAAAAAATGTGTGCTGAGATTTCAGGAAACTCATAGTTTTTTGGAAGCTTGGCAACCCCTTTCCATGAAAGTGATTTGCGCTGGTCTCTGCTTAGTGCTGCATCAATAGGAAACAAACCGTAGAGATAGAACTCGGTACTACTTTATTGTGTCAAGTTTCAAAGAGCTAGCACCAACCATGTTTGATTTAGAGTTCCAAATACATGTATCCATATAGCAGAAAACAGAGTGAAACCTAAAAATTTAAACTGTTACTGCCAACGAACGGTTTAACCAAAAGAACGAAATTTGGTAAGCCAAGTGGGATTGGGGTACTGATCATTACGTGAAAGTGTCATCAAGATTGGGTGAAAAATTGTGTGCTGAGATTTCAGGAAACTTGTAGTTTTTTGGAAGCTTGGCAACCCCTTTCCATGAAAGTGATTTGCGCCGGTCTCTGCTTAGGGCTACATCAATAGAAAACAAACCATTGAGATAGAACTTGGAACTACTTTATTGTGTCGTGTCAAGTTTCAAAGAGCTAGAACAAACTGTGTTTCATTTAGAGTTCCAACTACATGGATCCATATAGGAGAAAACAGAGTGAAACCTAAAAATTAAAACTGTTAGTGAAAATGAACAGTTTATCCTAGAAGAACGAAATTTGGTGAGCCAAGTGGGATTTGGGTACTGATCATTACGTGAAAGTGTCATCAAGATTGGGTGAAAAAATGTGTGCTGAATTTTCAGGAAACTCGTAGTTTTTTGGAAGATTGGCAACCCCTTTCAATGAAAGTGATTTGAGCCGGTCTCTGCTTAGGGCTACATCAATATGAAACAAACCATAGAGATAGAACTTGGAACTACTTTATTGTGTCAAGTTTCAAATAGCTAGCACAAACCGTGTATGATTTAGAGTTCCAACTACATATATCCATATAGGAGAAAACAGAGTGAAACGTAAAAATTAAGACTGTTACTGCCATCGAATGGTTTAAACTAGAAGAACGAAATTTGGTGAGCCATGTGGTATTGGGGTACTGATCATTACCTGAAAGTGTCATCAAGATTGGGTGAAAAATATGTGCTGAGATGTCAGGAAATTCGTAGTTTTTTGGAAGCTTGGCAACCCCTTCCCTTGAAAGTGATTTGCGCCGGTCTCTGCTTAGGGCTACATCAATAGGAAACAAACCATAGAGATAGAACTTGGAACTACTTTATTGTGTCAAGTTTCAAAGAGCTAGCACAAACCGTGTTTGATTTAGAGTTCCAACTACATGTATCCATATAGGAGAAAACAGAGTGAAACCTAAAAATTAAAACTGTTACTGCCATCGAACGGTTTAACATAGAAGAAGGAAATTTGGTGAGCCAAGTGGGACTGGCGTACTGATCATTACCTGAAAGTGTCATCAAGATTGGGAGAAAAAATGTGTGCTGAGATTTCAGGAAACTCGTAGTTTTTTGGAAGCTTGGCAACCCCTTTCCATGAAAGTGATTTGTGCCAGTCTCTGCATAGGGCTACATCAATAGGAAACAAACCATAGAGATAGAACTTGGAACTACATTATTTGGTCAAGTTTCAAAGAGCTAGCAGAAACCGTGTTTGATTTAGAGTTCCAAATATATTTATTCAATAGGAGAAAACAGAGTGAAACCTAAAAATTAAAACTGTTCCTGCCAACGAACGGTTTAACCTGGAAGAACGTTATTTGGTGAGCCAAGTGGGATTGGGGTACTGATCATTACGTGAAAGTGTCATCAAGATTGGGTGAAAAAATGTGTGCTAAGATTTCAGGAAACTCGTATTTTTTTTGAAGCTTGGCAACCCCTTTCAATGAAAGTGATTTGAGTCCGTCTCTGCTTAGGGCTACATCAATAGGAAACAAACCATAGAGATAGAACTTGGAACTACTTTATTGTGTCAAGTTTCAAAAAGCTAGCACAAACCGTGTTTGATTTAGAGTTCCAACTACATGTATCCATATAGGAGAAAACAGATTGAAACCTAAAAATTAAAACTGTTACTGCCAACGAACGGTTTAACCTAGAAGAACGAAATTTGGTGAGCCAAGTGGGATTGGGGTACTGATCATTACCTGAAAGTGTCATCAAGAATGGGAGAAAAAATGTGCGCTGAGATTTCAGGAAACTCGTAGTTTTTTGGAAGCTTGGCAACCCCTTTCCATGAAAGTGATTTCCGCCGGTCTCTGCTTAGTGTTACATCAATAGGAAACAAACCGTAGAGATAGAACTCGGTACTACTTTATTGTGTCAAGTTTCAAAGAGCTAGCACCAACCATGTTTGATTTAGAGTTCCAAATACATGTATCCATATAGCAGAAAACAGAGTGAAACCTAAAAATTTAAACTGTTACTGCCAACGAACGGTTTAACCTAGAAGAATGAAATTTGGTGAGCCAAGTGGGATTGGGGTACTGATCATTACCTGAAAGTGTCATCAAGACTGGGTGAAAAAATGTGTGCTGAGATGTCAGGAAATTCGTAGTTTTTTGGAAGCTTGGCAACCCCTTTCCATGAAAGTGATATGCACCATTCTCTGCTTAGTGCTACATCAATAGGAAACAAACCATAGAGATACAACTTGGAAGTACTTTATTGTGTCAAGTTTCAAAGAGCTAGAAGAAACTGTGTTTCATTTAGAGTTCCAACTACATGGATCCATATAGGAGAAAACAGAGTGAAACCTAAGAATTAAAACTGTTAGTGCCAACGAACAGTTTATCCTAGAAGAACGAAATTTGGTGAGCCATGTGGGATTGGGGTACTGATCATTACGTGAAACTGTCATCAAGATTGGGTGAAAAAATGTGTGCTGAGATTTAAGGAAACTCGTAGTTTTTAGGAAGCTTGGCAACCCCTTTCAATGAAAGTGATTTGAGCCCGTCTCTGCTTAGGGCTACATCAATAGGAAACATACCATAGAGATAGAACTTGGAACTACTTGATTGTGTGAAGTTTCAAAAAGCTAGCACAAACCGTGTTTGATTTAGAGTTCCAACTACATGTATCCATATAGAAGAAAACAGAGTGAAACCTAAAAATTAAAACTGTTACTACCAACGAATGGTTTAACCTGGAAGAACGAAATTTGGTGAGCCAAGTGGGATTGGAGTACTGATCATTACCTGAAAGTGTCATCAAGATTGGGTGAAAAAATGTGCGCTGAGATTTCAGGAAACTCGTAGTTTTTTGGAAGCTTGGCAACCCCTTTCCATGAAAGTGATTTGCGCCGGTCTCTGCTTAGTGCTACATCTGTTGGAAACAAACCATTGAGATAGAACTCGGTACTACTTTATTGTGTCAAGTTTCAAAGAGCTAGCACAAACCATGTTTGATTTAGAGTTCCAACTACATGTATCCATATAGCAGAAAACAGAGTGAAACCTAAAAATTAAAACTGTTACTGCCAACGAACGGTTTAACCAAAAGAAAGAAATTTGGTAAGCCAAGTGGGATTGGGGTACTGATCGTTACCTGAAAGTGTCATCAAGATTGAGTGAAAAAATGTGTGCTGATATTTCAGGAAACTTGTAGTTTTTTGGAAGCTTGGCAACCCCTTTCCATGAAAGTGATTTGCGCCGGTCTCTGCTTAGGGCTACATCAATAGAAAACAAACCATTGAGATAGAACTTGGAACTACTTTATTGTGTCAAGTTTCAAAGAGCTAGAACAAACCGTATTTCATTTAGAGTTCCAACTACATGGATCCATATAGGAGAAAACAGAGTGAAAGCTAAAAATTAAAACTGTTTGTGCCAACGAACAGTTTATCCTAGGAGAACGAAATTGGTGAGCCAAGTGGGATTGGGGTACTGATCATTACCTGAAAGTGTCATCAAGATTGAGTGAAAAAATGTGTGCTGAGATTTCAGGAAACTCGTAGTTTTTTGGAAGCTTGGCAACCCCTTTCAATGAAAGTGATTTGAGCCGGTCTCTGCTTAGTGTTACATCAATAGGAAACAAACCGTAGAGATAGAACTCGGTACTACTTTATTGTGTCAAGTTTCAAAGAGCTAGCACCAACCATGTTTGATTTAGAGTTCCAAATACATGTATCCATATAGCAGAAAACAGAGTGAAACCTAAAAATTTAAACTGTTACTGCCAACGAACGGTTTAACCTAGAAGAATGAAATTTGGTGAGCCAAGTGGGATTGGGGTACTGATCATTACCTGAAAGTGTCATCAAGACTGGGTGAAAAAATGTGTGCTGAGATGTCAGGAAATTCGTAGTTTTTTGGAAGCTTGGCAACCCCTTTCCATGAAAGTGATATGCACCATTCTCTGCTTAGTGCTACATCAATAGGAAACAAACCATAGAGATACAACTTGGAAGTACTTTATTGTGTCAAGTTTCAAAGAGCTAGAAGAAACTGTGTTTCATTTAGAGTTCCAACTACATGGATCCATATAGGAGAAAACAGAGTGAAACCTAAGAATTAAAACTGTTAGTGCCAACGAACAGTTTATCCTAGAAGAACGAAATTTGGTGAGCCATGTGGGATTGGGGTACTGATCATTACGTGAAACTGTCATCAAGATTGGGTGAAAAAATGTGTGCTGAGATTTAAGGAAACTCGTAGTTTTTAGGAAGCTTGGCAACCCCTTTCAATGAAAGTGATTTGAGCCCGTCTCTGCTTAGGGCTACATCAATAGGAAACATACCATAGAGATAGAACTTGGAACTACTTGATTGTGTGAAGTTTCAAAAAGCTAGCACAAACCGTGTTTGATTTAGAGTTCCAACTACATGTATCCATATAGAAGAAAACAGAGTGAAACCTAAAAATTAAAACTGTTACTACCAACGAATGGTTTAACCTGGAAGAACGAAATTTGGTGAGCCAAGTGGGATTGGAGTACTGATCATTACCTGAAAGTGTCATCAAGATTGGGTGAAAAAATGTGCGCTGAGATTTCAGGAAACTCGTAGTTTTTTGGAAGCTTGGCAACCCCTTTCCATGAAAGTGATTTGCGCCGGTCTCTGCTTAGTGCTACATCTGTTGGAAACAAACCATTGAGATAGAACTCGGTACTACTTTATTGTGTCAAGTTTCAAAGAGCTAGCACAAACCATGTTTGATTTAGAGTTCCAACTACATGTATCCATATAGCAGAAAACAGAGTGAAACCTAAAAATTAAAACTGTTACTGCCAACGAACGGTTTAACCAAAAGAAAGAAATTTGGTAAGCCAAGTGGGATTGGGGTACTGATCGTTACCTGAAAGTGTCATCAAGATTGAGTGAAAAAATGTGTGCTGATATTTCAGGAAACTTGTAGTTTTTTGGAAGCTTGGCAACCCCTTTCCATGAAAGTGATTTGCGCCGGTCTCTGCTTAGGGCTACATCAATAGAAAACAAACCATTGAGATAGAACTTGGAACTACTTTATTGTGTCAAGTTTCAAAGAGCTAGAACAAACCGTATTTCATTTAGAGTTCCAACTACATGGATCCATATAGGAGAAAACAGAGTGAAAGCTAAAAATTAAAACTGTTTGTGCCAACGAACAGTTTATCCTAGGAGAACGAAATTGGTGAGCCAAGTGGGATTGGGGTACTGATCATTACCTGAAAGTGTCATCAAGATTGAGTGAAAAAATGTGTGCTGAGATTTCAGGAAACTCGTAGTTTTTTGGAAGCTTGGCAACCCCTTTCAATGAAAGTGATTTGAGCCGGTCTCTGCTTAGGGCTACATCAATACAAAACAAACCATAGAGATAGAACTTGGAACTACTTTATTGTGTCAAGTTTCAAAGAGCTAGCACAAACCGTGTATGATTTAGAGTTCCAAATACATGTATCCATATAGGAGAAAACAGAGTGAAACCTAAAAATAAAAACTGTTACTGCCATCGAATGTTTTAACCTAGATGAACGAAATTTGGTGAGCCATGTAGTATTGGGGTACTGATCATTACCTGAAAGTGTCATCAAGATTGGGTGAAAAATATGTGCTGAGATTTCAGGAAATTCTTAGTTTTTTGGAAGGTTGGCAACTCCTTCCCTTGAAAGTGATTTGCGCCGGTCTCTGCTTAGGGCTACATCAATAGGAAACAAACCATAGAGATAGAACTTGGAACTACTTTATTGTGTCAAGTTTCAAAGAGCTAGCACAAACCGTGTTTGATTTAGATTTCCAACTACATGTATCCATATAGGAGAAAACAGAGTGAAACCGAAAAATTAAAACTGTTACTGCCATCGAACGGTTTAACATAGAAGAAGGAAATTTGGTGAGCCAAGTGGGACTGGCGTACTGATCATTACCTGAAAGTGTCATCAATATTGGGTGAAAAAATGTATGCTGAGATTTCAGGAAACTCGTAGTTTTTTGGAAGCTTGGCAACCCCTTTCCATGAAAGTGATTTGTGCCAGTCTCTGCTTAGGGCTACATCAATAGGAAACAAACCATAGAGATAGAACTTGGAACTACTTTATTGTGTCAAGTTTCAAAGAGCTAGCAGAAACCGTGTTTGATTTAGAGTTCCAAATATATTTATTCATATAGGAGAAAACAGAGTGAAACCTAAAAATTAAAACTGTTACTGCCAACGAACGGTTTAACCTGGAAGAACGAAATTTGGTGAGCCAAGTTGGATTGGGGTACTGATCATTACCTGAAAGTGTCATCAAGATTGGGTGAAAAAATGTGTGCTGAGATTTCAGGAAACTCATAGTTTTTTGGAAGCTTGGCAACCCCTTTCCATGAAAGTGATTTGGGCCAGTCTCTGCTTAGGGCTACATCAATAGGAAACAAACCATAGAGATAGAACTTGGAACTACATTATTGTGTCAAGTTTCAAAGAGTTAGCACAAATCGTGTTTGATTTAGAGTTCCAACTACATGTATCCATATAGGAGAAAACAGAGTGAAACCTAAAAATTAAAACTGTTACTGCCACCGAACGGTTTAACCTAGAAGAATGAAATTTGGTGAGCCAAGTGGGATTGGGGTACTGATCATTACCTGAAAGTGTCATCAAGATTGGGTGAAAAAATGTGTGCTGAGATTTCAGGAAACTCGTAGTTTTTTGGAAGCTTGGCAACCCCTTTCCATGAAAGGGATTTGCGCCGGTCTCTGCTAAGGGCTACATCAATAGGAAACAAACCATAGAGATAGAACTTGGAACTACTTTATTGTGTCGAGTTTCAAAGAGCTAGCACAAACCGCGTTTGATTGAGAGTTCCAACTACATGTATCCACATAGGAGAAAACAGAGTGAAACCTAAAAATTAAAACTGTTACTGCCAATGAACGGTTTAACCTAGAAGAACGAAATTTGGTGAGCCAAGTGGGATTGGGGTACTGATCATTACCTGAATGTGTCATCAAGATTGGGTGAAACAAAGTGTGCTGAGGTTTCAGGAATCTCGTATTTATTTGGAAGCTTGGCATCCCCTTTCCTTGAAAGTGATTTGCGCCAGTCTCTGCTTAGGGCTACATCAATAGGAAACAAACCATAGAGATAGAACTTGGAACTACTTTATTGTGTCAAGTTTCAAAGAGCTAGCACAAACCGTGTTTGTTTTAGAGTTCCAACTACATGTATCCATGTAGGAAAAAACAGAGTGAAACCTAAAAATTTAAACTGTTACTGCCAACGAATGGTTTAACCTAGAAGAACGAAATTTGGTGAGCCAAGTGGGATTGGGGTACTGATAATTACCTGAAAGTGTCATCAAGATTGGGTGAAAAAATGTGTGCTGAGATTTCAGGAAACTCGCAGTTTTTTGGAACCTTGACAACCCCTTTCCATGAAACTGATTTGCGCCAGTCTCTGCTTAGGGAGACATCAGTAGGAAACAAACCATAGAGATAGACCTTGGAACTACTTTATTGTGTCTAGTTTCAAAGAGCTAGCACAAACCGTCTTTGATTTAGAATTCCAACTACATGTATCCATATAGGATAAAACAGAGTGAAACCTAAAAATTAAAACTGTTACTGCCAACGAACGGTTTAACCTGGAAAAACGAAATTTGGTGAGCCAAGTGGGCTTGGGGTACTGATCATTACCTGAAAGTGTCATCAAGATTGGGTGAAAAAATGTGTGCTGAGATTTCAGGAAACTCGTAGTTTTTTGGAAGCTGGCAACCCCTTTCCATGAAAGTGATTTGCGCTGGTCTCTGCTTAGGGCTACATCAATAGGAAAAAAACCATAGAGATAGACCTTGGAACTACTTTATTGTGTCAAGTTTCAAAGAGCTAGAACAAACCGTGTTTGAATTAGAGTTCCAACAACATGTATCCATATAAGAGAAAACAGAGTGAAACCTAAAAATTAAAACTGTTACTGCCAACGAACGGTTTAACCTGGAAGAACGAAATTTGGTGAGCCAAGTGGGATTGGCGTACTGATCATTACCTGAAAGTGTCATCAATATTGGGTGAAGAAATGTGTGCTGAGATTTCAGGAAACTCGTAGTATTTGGAAGCTTGGCAACCCCTTTCCATGAAAGTGATTTGCGCCGGTCTCTGCTAAGGGCTACATCAATAGGAAACAAACCATAGAGATAGAACTTGGAACTACTTCATTGTGTCGAGTTTCAACGAGCTAGCAAAAACCATGTTTGATTTAGAGTTCCAACTACAGGTATCCATATAGGAGAAAACAGAGTGAAACCTAAAAATTAAAACTGTTACTGCCAAAGAACGGTTTAACCTACAAGAACGAAATTTGGTGAGCCAAGTGGGATTGGGGTACTGATCATTACCTGAAAGTGTCAACAAGATTGGGTGAAAAAATGTGTGCTGAGGTTTCAGCAAACTCATAATTATTTGGAAGCTTGGTATCCCCTTTCCTGGAAAGTGATTTGCGCTGGTCTCTGCTTAGTGCTACATCAATAGGAAACAAACCATAGAGATAGAACTTGGAACTACATTATTGTGTCAAGTTTCAAAGAGCTAGCACAAACCGTGTTTGATTTAGAGTTCCAACTACATGTATCCATGTAGGAGAAAACAGAGTGAAACCTAAAAATTGAAACTGTTACTGCCAACGAACTGTTTAACCTAGAAGAACGAAATTTGGTGAGCCACGTGGGATTGGGGTACTGATCATTACCTGAAAGTGTCATCAAGATTAGGTGAAAAATGTGTGCTGAGATTTCAGGAAACTCGAGGTTTTTTGGAAGCTTGGCAACCCCTTTCCATGAAAGTGATTTGCTCCGGTCTCTGCTTAGGGCTACATCAATAGGAAACAAACCGTAGAGATAGAACTTGAAACTACTTTATTGTGTCAAGTTTCAAAGAGCTTGCACAAACCATGTTTGATTTAGAGTTCCGAATACATGTATCCATATAGGAGAAAACAGAGTGAAACCTAAAAATTAAAACTGTTACTGCCAACGAAAGGTTTAACCTAGAAGAACGAAATTTGGTGAGCCAAGTGGGATTGGGGTACTGATCATTACCTGAAAGTGTCATCAATTTGGGTGAAAAAATGTGTGCTTAGATTTCAGGAAACTCGTAGTTGTTTGGAAGCTTGGCAACCCCTTTCCAAGAAAGTGATTTGAGCCAGTCTCTGCTTAGGGCTACATCAATAGGAAACAAACCATAGAGATAGAACTTGGAACTACTTCATTGTGTCAAGTTTCAAGGAGCTAGCACAAACCGTGTTTGATTTAGAGTTCCAACTACATGTATCCATATAGGAGAAAACAGAGTGAAACCTAAAAATTAAAACTGTTACTGCCAACCAACGGTTTAACCAAAAAGAACGAAATTTGGTGAGCCAAGTGGGATTGGTGTGCTGATCCATACCTGAAAGTGTCATCCAGATTGGGTGAAAAAATGTGTGCTGAGATTTCAGGAAACTCGTAGTTCTTTGGAAGCTTGGCAACCCCTTTCCATGAAAGTGATTTCCGCCAGTCTCTGCTTATTGCTACATCAATAGGAAACAAACCATAGAGATAGAACTTGGAACTACTTTATTGTGTCAAGTTTCAAAGAGGTAGCACAAACCGTGTTTGATTTAGAGTTCCAACTACATGTATCCATATAGGAGAAAACAGAGTGAAACCTAAAAATTAAAACTGTTACTGCCAACGAACGGTTTAACCTGGAAGGACGAAATTTGGTGAGCCAAGTGGGATTGGGGTACTGATCATTACCTGAAAGTGTCATCAAGAGTGGGTGAAGAAATGTGTGCTGAGATTTCAGGAAACTCGTAGTTTTTTGGAAGCTTGGCAACCCCTTTCCATGAAAGAGATTTGCGCCGGTCTCTGCTAAGGGCTACATCAACAGGAAACAAACCATAGAGAGAGAACTTGGAACTACTTTATTGTGTCGAGTTTCAAAGAGCTAGCACAAACCGTGTTTGATTGAGAGTTCCAACTACATGTATCCACATAGGAGAAAACAGAGTGAAACCTAAAAATTAAAACTGTTACTGCCAATGAACGGTTTAACCTAGAAGAAGGAAATTTGGTGAGCCAAGTGGGATTGGGGTACTGATCATTACCTGAATGTGTCATCAAGATTGGGTGAAACAAAGTGTGCTGAGGTTTCAGGAATCTCGTAGTTATTTGGAAGCTTGGCATCCCCTTTACATGAAAGTGATTTGCGCCAGTCTCTGCTTAGGGCTACATCAATAGGAAACAAACCATAGAGATAGAACTTGGAACTACTTTATTGTGTCAAGTTTCAAAGAGCTAGCACAAACCGTGTTTGTTTTAGAGTTCCAACTACATGTATCCATGTAGGAAAAAACAGAGTGAAACCTAAAAATTTAAACTGTTACTGCCAACGAACGGTTTAACCTAGAAGAACGAAATTTGGTGAGCCAAGTGGGATTGGGGTACTGATCATTACCTGAAAGTGTCATCAAGATTGGGTGAAAAAATGTGTGCTGAGATTTCAGGAAACTCGCAGTTTTTTGGAAGTTTGACAACCCCTTTCCATGAAACTGATTTGTGCCAGTCTCTGCTTAGGAAGACATCAGTAGGAAACAAACCATAGAGATAGAACTTGGAACTACTTTATTGTGTCAAGTTTCAAAGAGGTAGCACAAACCGTGTTTGATTTAGAGTTCCAACTACATGTATCCATATAGGAGAAAACAGAGTGAAACCTAAAAATTAAAACTGTTACTGCCAACGAACGGTTTAACCTGGAAGAACGAAATTTGGTGAGCCAAGTGGGATTGGGGTACTGATCATTACCTGAAAGTGTCATCAATATTGGGTGAAGAAATGTGTGCTGAGATTTCAGGAAACTCGTAGTTTTTTGGAAGCTTGGCAACCCCTTTCCATGAAAGTGATTTGCGCCGGTCTCTGCTAAGGGCTACATCAATAGGAAACAAACCATAGAGATAGAACTTGGAACTACTTCATTGTGTCGAGTTTCAACGAGCTAGCAAAAACCATGTTTGATTTAGAGTTCAAACTACAGGTATCCATATAGGAGAAAACAGAGTGAAACCTAAAAATTAAAACTGTTACTGCCAATGAACGGTTTAACCTACAAGAACGAAATTTGGTGAGCCAAGTGGGATTGGGGTACTGATCATTACCTGAAAGTGTCATCAAGATTGGGTGAAAAAATGTGTGCTGAGGTTTCAGCAAACTCATAATTATTTGGAAGCTTGGTATCCACTTTCCTTGAAAGTGATTTGTGCCGGTCTCTGCTTAGTGCTACATCAAGAGGAAACAAACCATAGAGATAGAACTTGGAACTACATTATTGTGTCAAGTTTCAAAGAGTTAGCACAAACCGTGTTTGATTTAGAGTTCCAACTACATGTATCCATGTAGGAGAAAACAGAGTGAAACCTAAAAATTGAAACTGTTACTGCCAACGAACTGTTTAAACTAGAAGAACGAAATTTGGTGAGCCACGTGGGATTGGGGTACTGATCATTACCTGAAAGTGTCATCAAGATTAGGTGAAAAATGTGTGCTGAGATTTCAGGAAACTCGAGGTTTTTTGGAAGCTTGGCAACCCCTTTTCATGAAAGTGATTTGCTCCGGTCTCTGCTTAGGGCTACATCAATAGGAAACAAACCGTAGAGATAGAACTTGGAACTACTTTGTTGTGTCAAGTTTCAAACAGCTAGCACAAACCGTGTTTGATTTAGAGTTCCAACTACATGTATCCATATAGGAGAAAACAGAGTGAAACCTAAAAATTAAAACTGTTACTGCCACCGAACGGTTTAACCTGAAAGAACGAAATTTGGTGAGCCAAGTGGGATTGGGGTACTGATCATTACCTGAAAGTGTCATCAAGATTGGGTGAAGAAATGTGTGCTGAGATTTCAGGAAACTCGTAGTATTTTGGAAGCTTGGCTACCCCTTTCCATGAAAGTGATTTGCGCCAGTCTCTGCTTAGGGCTACATCTATAGGAAACGAACCATAGAGATAGAACTTGGAAATAATTCATTGTGTCAAGTTTCAAAGAGCTTGCACAAACCGTGTTTGATTTAGAGTTCCAACTTAATGTATCCATATAGGAGAAAACAGAGTGAAACCTAAAATTTAAAACTGTTACTGCCAAAGAACGGTTTAACCAAGAAGAACGAAATTTGGTGAGCCAAGTGGGATTGGGGTACTGATCATTATCTGTGAGTGGCATCAAGATTGGGTGAAAAAATGTGTGCTGAGATTTCAGGAAACTCGTAGTTTTTTGGAAGCTTGGCAACCCCTTTCCATGAAACTGATTTGCGCTGGTCTCTGCTTAGGGCTACATCAATAGGAAACAAACCATAGAGATAGAACTTGGAACTACTTTATTGTGTCAAGTTTCAAAGAGCTAGCATAAACCGTGTTTTATTTAGAGTTCCAACTACATGTATCCATATAGGAGAAAACAGAGTGAAACCTAAACATTTAAACTGTTACTGCCAATGAACGGTTTAACCTAGAAGAACAAAATTTGGTGAGCCAAGTTGAATTGGTGTACAGATCATTACCTGAACGTGTCATCAAGATTGGGTGAAAAAATGTGTGCTGAGATTTCAGGAAACTCGCAGTTTTTTGGAAGCTTGACAACCCCTTTCCATGAAACTGATTTGCGCCAGTCTCTGCTTAGGGAGACATCAGTAGGAAACAAACCATAGAGATAGACCTTGGAACTACTTTATTGTGTCAAGTTTCAAAGAGCTAGCACAAACCGTGTTTGATTTAGAGTTCCAACTACATGTATCCATATAGGAGAAAACAGAGTGAAACCTAAAAATTAAAACTGTTACTGCCAATGAACGGTTTAACCTGGAAAAACGAAATTTGGTGAGCCAAGTGGGATTGGGGTACTGATCATTACCTGAAAGTGTCATCAAGATTGGGTGAAAAAATGTGTGCTGAGATTTCAGGAAACTCGTAGTTTTTTGGAAGCTGGCAACCCCTTTCCATGAAAGTGATTTGCGCTGGTCTCTGCTTAGGGCTACATCAATAGGAAAAAAACCATAGAGATAGACCTTGGAACTACTTTATTGTGTCAAGTTTCAAAGAGCTAGAACAAACCGTGTTTGAATTAGAGTTCCAACAACATGTATCCATATAAGAGAAAACAGAGTGAAAACTAAAAATTAAAACTGTTACTGCCAACGAAAGGTTTAACCTAGAAGAACGAAATTTGGTGAGCCACGTCGGATTGGGGTACTGATCATTACCTGAAAGTGTCATCAAGATTAGGTGAAAAATGTGTGCTGAGATTTCAGGAAACTCGAGGTTTTTTGGAAGCTTGGCAACCCCTTTCCATGAAAGTGATTTGCTCCGGTCTCTGCTTAGGGCTACATCAATAGGAAACAAACCGTAGAGATAGAACTTCAAACTACTTTATTGTGTCAAGTTTCAAAGAGCTAGCACAAACCATGTTTGATTTAGAGTTCCGAATACATGTATCCATATAGGAGAAAACAGAGTGAAACCTAAAAATTAAAACTGTTACTGCCAACGAAAGGTTTAACCTAGAAGAACGAAATTTGGTGAGCCAAGTGGGATTGGGGTACTGATCATTACCTGAAAGTGTCATCAAGTTTGGGTGAAAAAATGTGTGCTTAGATTTCAGGAAACTCGTAGTTGTTTGGAAGCTTGGCAACCCCTTTCCAAGTAAGTGATTTGAGCCAGTCTCTGCTTAGGGCTACATCAATAGGAAACAAACCATAGAGATAGAACTTGGAACTACTTCATTGTGTCAAGTTTCAAGGAGCTAGCACAAACCGTGTTTGATTTAGAGTTCCAACTACATGTATCCATATAGGAGAAAACGGAGTGAAACCTAAAAATTAAAACTGTTACTGCCAACCAACGGTTTAACCAAAAAGAACGAAATTTGGTGAGCCAAGTGGGATTGGTGTGCTGATCCATACCTGAAAGTGTCATCCAGATTGGGTGAAAAAATGTGTGCTGAGATTTCAGGAAACTCGTAGTTCTTTGGAAGCTTGGCAACCCCTTTCCATGAAAGTGATTTCCGCCAGTCTCTGCTTATTGCTACATCAATAGGAAACAAACCATAGAGATAGAACTTGGAACTACTTTATTGTGTCAAGTTTCAAAGAGGTAGCACAAACCGTGTTTGATTTAGAGTTCCAACTACATGTATCCATATAGGAGAAAACAGAGTGAAACCTAAAAATTAAAACTGTTACTGCCAACGAACGGTTTAACCTGGAAGGACGAAATTTGGTGAGCCAAGTGGGATTGGGGTACTGATCATTACCTGAAAGTGTCATCAAGATTGGGTGAAGAAATGTGTGCTGAGATTTCAGGAAACTCGTAGTTTTTTGGAAGCTTGGCAACCCCTTTCCATGAAAGAGATTTGCGCCGGTCTCTGCTAAGGGCTACATCAATAGGAAACAAACCATAGAGAGAGAACTTGGAACTACTTTATTGTGTCGAGTTTCAAAGAGCTAGCACAAACCGTGTTTGATTGAGAGTTCCAACTACATGTATCCACATAGGAGAAAACAGAGTGAAACCTAAAAATTAAAACTGTTACTGCCAATGAACGGTTTAACCTAGAAGAAGGAAATTTGGTGAGCCAAGTGGGATTGGGGTACTGATCATTACCTGAATGTGTCATCAAGATTGGGTGAAACAAAGTGTGCTGAGGTTTCAGGAATCTCGTAGTTATTTGGAAGCTTGGCATCCCCTTTACATGAAAGTGATTTGCGCCAGTCTCTGCTTAGGGCTACATCAATAGGAAACAAACCATAGAGATAGAACTTGGAACTACTTTATTGTGTCAAGTTTCAAAGAGCTAGCACAAACCGTGTTTGTTTTAGAGTTCCAACTACATGTATCCATGTAGGAAAAAACAGAGTGAAACCTAAAAATTTAAACTGTTACTGCCAACGAACGGTTTAACCTAGAAGAACGAAATTTGGTGAGCCAAGTGGGATTGGGGTACTGATCATTACCTGAAAGTGTCATCAAGATTGGGTGAAAAAATGTGTGCTGAGATTTCAGGAAACTCGCAGTTTTTTGGAAGCTTGACAACCCCTTTCCATGAAACTGATTTGTGCCAGTCTCTGCTTAGGAAGACATCAGTAGGAAACAAACCATAGAGATAGACCTTGGAACTACTTTATTGTGTCAAGTTTCAAAGAGCTAGCACAAACCGTGTTTGATTTAGAGTTCCAACTACATGTATCCATAAAGGAGAAAACAGAGTGAAACCTAAAAATTAAAACTGTTACTGCCAACGAACGGTTTAACCTGGAAAAACGAAATTTGGTGAGCCAAGTGGGATTGGGGTACTGATCATTACCTGAAAGTGTCATCAAGATTGGGTGAAAAAATGTGTGCTGAGATTTCAGGAAACTCGTAGTTTTTTGGAAGCTGGCAACCCCTTTCCATGAAAGTGATTTGCGCTGGTCTCTGCTTAGGGCTACATCAATAGGAAAAAAACCATAGAGATAGACCTTGGAACTACTTTATTGTGTCAAGTTTCAAAGAGCTAGAACAAACCGTGTTTGAATTAGAGTTCCAACAACATGTATCCATATAAGAGAAAACAGAGTGAAACCTAAAAATTAAAACTGTTACTGCCAACGAACTGTTTAACCTGGAAGAACGAAATTTGGTGAGTCAAGTGGGATTCGTGTACTGATCATTACCTGAAAGTGTCATCAAGATTAGGTGAAAAATGTGTGCTGAGATTTTAGGAAACTCGTAGTTTTTTGGAAGCTTGGCAACCCCTTTCCATCAAAGTGATTTGCGTCAGTCTCTGCTTAGGGCTACATCAATAGGAAACAAACCATAGAGATAGAACTTGGAACTACTTTATTGTGTCAAGTTTCAAAAAGGTAGCACAAACCGTGTTTGATTTAGAGTTCCAACTACATGTATCCATATAGGAGAAAACAGAGTGAAACCTAAAAATTAAAACTGTTACTGCCAACGAACGGTTTAACCTGGAAGAATGAAATTTGGTGAGCCAAGTGGGATTGGGGTACTGATCATTACCTGAAAGTGTCATCAATATTGGGTGAAGAAATGTGTGCTGAGATTTCAGGAAACTCGTAGTTTTTTGGAAGCTTGGCAACCCCTTTCCATGAAAGTGATTTGCGCTGGTCTCTGCTAAGGGCTACATCAATAGGAAACAAACCATAGAGATAGAACTTGGAACTACTTCATTGTGTCGAGTTTCAACGAGCTAGCAAAAACCATGTTTGATTTAGAGTTCAAACTACAGGTATCCATATAGGAGAAAACAGAGTGAAACCTAAAAATTAAAACTGTTACTGCCAATGAACGGTTTAACCTACAAGAACGAAATTTGGTGAGCCAAGTGGGATTGGGGTACTGATCATTACCTGAAAGTGTCATCAAGATTGGGTGAAAAAATGTGTGCTGAGGTTTCAGCAAACTCATAATTATTTGGAAGCTTGGTATCCCCTTTCCTTGAAAGTGATTTGCGCCGGTCTCTGCTTAGTGCTACATCAAGAGGAAACAAACCATAGAGATAGAAATTGGAACTACATTATTGTGTCAAGTTTCAAAGAGTTAGCACAAACCGTGTTTGATTTAGAGTTCCAACTACATGTATCCATATAGGAGAAAACAGAGTGAAACCTAAAAATTAAAACTGTTACTGCCAACGAACGGTTTAACCTAGAAAAACGAAATTTGGTGAACCTAGTAGGATTGGGGTACTGATCATTACCTGAAAGTGTCATAAAGCTTTGGTGAAAAAATGTGTGCTGAGATTTCAGGAAACTCATAGTTTTTTGGAAGCTTGGCCACCCCTTTCCATGAAAGTGATTTGCGCCAGTCTCTGCTTAGGGCTACATCAATAGGAAACAAACCATAGAGATAGAACTTGGAACTACTTCATTCTGTCAAGTTTCAAAGAGCTAGCACAAACTGTGTTTGATTTAGAGTTCCAACTACATGTATCCATATAGGAGAAAACAGAGTGAAACCTAAAAATTAAAACTGTTACTGCCAACGAACGGTTTAACCTAGAAGAACGAAATTTGGTGAGCCAAGTGGGATTGGGGTACTGATAATTACCTGAAAGTGTCACCAAGCTTGGGTGAATAAATGTGTGCTGAGATTTCAGGAAACTCATAGTTTTTTGGAAGCTTGGCCACCCCTTTCCATGAAAGTGATTTGCGCCAGTCTCTGCTTAGGGCTACATCAATAGGAAACAAACCATAGAGAGAGAACTTGGAACTACTTTATTGTGTCGAGTTTCAAAGAGCTAGCACAAACCGTGTTTGATTGAGAGTTCCAACTACATGTATCCACATAGGAGAAAACAGAGTGAAACCTAAAAATTAAAACTGTTACTGCCAATGAACGGTTTAACCTAGAAGAAGGAAATTTGGTGAGCCAAGTGGGATTGGGGTACTGATCATTACCTGAAAGTGTCATCAAGATTGGGTGAAAAAATGTGTGCTGAGATTTCAGGAAACTCGCAGTTTTTTGGAAGCTTGACAACCCCTTTCCATGAAACTGATTTGTGCCAGTCTCTGCTTAGGAAGACATCAGTAGGAAACAAACCATAGAGATAGACCTTGGAACTACTTTATTGTGTCAAGTTTCAAAGAGCTAGCACAAACCGTGTTTGATTTAGAGTTCCAACTACATGTATCCATATAGGAGAAAACAGAGTGAAACCTAAAAATTAAAACTGTTACTGCCAACGAACGGTTTAACCTGGAAAAACGAAATTTGGTGAGCCAAGTGGGATTGGGGTACTGATCATTACCTGAAAGTGTCATCAAGATTGGGTGAAAAAATGTGTGCTGAGATTTCAGGAAACTCGTAGTTTTTTGGAAGCTGGCAACCCCTTTCCATGAAAGTGATTTGCGCTGGTCTCTGCTTAGGGCTACATCAATAGGAAAAAAACCATAGAGATAGACCTTGGAACTACTTTATTGTGTCAAGTTTCAAAGAGCTAGAACAAACCGTGTTTGAATTAGAGTTCCAACAACATGTATCCATATAAGAGAAAACAGAGTGAAACCTAAAAATTAAAACTGTTACTGCCAACGAACTGTTTAACCTGGAAGAACGAAATTTGGTGAGTCAAGTGGGATTCGTGTACTGATCATTACCTGAAAGTGTCATCAAGATTAGGTGAAAAATGTGTGCTGAGATTTTAGGAAACTCGTAGTTTTTTGGAAGCTTGGCAACCCCTTTCCATCAAAGTGATTTGCGTCAGTCTCTGCTTAGGGCTACATCAATAGGAAACAAACCATAGAGATCGAACTTGGAACTACTTTATTGTGTCAAGTTTCAAAGAGTTAGCACAAACCGTGTTTGATTTAGAGTTCCAACTACATGTATCCATGTAGGAGAAAACAGAGTGAAACCTAAAAATTGAAACTGTTACTGCCAATGAACTGTTTAACCTAGAAGAAAGAAATTTGGTGAGCCACGTGGGATTGGGGTACTGATCATTACCTGAAAGTGTCATCAAGATTAGGTGAAAAATGTGTGCTGAGATTTCAGGAAACTCGTAGTTTTTTGGAAGCTTGGCAACCCCTTTTCATGAAAGTGATTTGCTCCGGTCTCTGCTTAGGGCTACATCAATAGGAAACAAACCGTAGAGATAGAACTTGGAACTACTTTATTGTGTCAAGTTTCAAAGAGCTAGCACAAACCGTGTTTGATTTAGAGTTCCAACTACATGTATCCATATAGGAGAAAACAGAGTGAAACCTAAAAATTAAAACTGTTACTGCCACCGAACGGTTTAACCTGAAAGAACGAAATTTGGTGAGCCAAGTGGGATTGGGGTACTGATCATTACCTGAAAGTGTCATCAAGATTGGGTGAAGAAATGTGTGCTGAGATTTCAGGAAACTCGTAGTATTTTGGAAGCTTGGCTACCCCTTTCCATGAAAGTGATTTGCGCCAGTCTCTGCTTAGGGCTACATCTATAGGAAACGAACCATAGAGATAGAACTTGGAAATAATTCATTGTGTCAAGTTTCAAAGAGCTTGCACAAACCGTGTTTGATTTAGAGTTCCAACTTAATGTATCCATATAGGAGAAAACAGAGTGAAACCTAAAATTTAAAACTGTTACTGCCAAAGAACGGTTTAACCAAGAAGAACGAAATTTGGTGAGCCAAGTGGGATTGGGGTACTGATCATTATCTGTGAGTGGCATCAAGATTGGGTGAAAAAATGTGTGCTGAGATTTCAGGAAACTCGTAGTTTTTTGGAAGCTTGGCA
Source organism: Spermophilus citellus (assembly GCF_964194105.1). Lineage (NCBI taxonomy): Eukaryota > Metazoa > Chordata > Mammalia > Rodentia > Sciuridae > Spermophilus > Spermophilus citellus. The sequence continues at coordinate 16,359,122 of NC_138192.1, read as the reverse complement.
ACCCCTTTCCATGAAACTGATTTGCGCTGGTCTCTGCTTAGGGCTACATCAATAGGTAACAAACCATAGAGATAGAACTTGGAACTACTTTATTGTGTCAAGTTTCAAAGAGCTAGCATAAACCGTGTTTTATTTAGAGTTCCAACTACATGTATCCATATAGGAGAAAACAGAGTGAAACCTAAAAATTTAAACTGTTACTGCCAATGAACGGTTTAACCTAGAAGAACAAAATTTGGTGAGCCAAGTTGAATTGGTGTACAGATCATTACCTGAAAGTGTCATCAAGATTGGGTGAAAAAATGTGTGCTGAGATTTCAGGAAACACATAGTTTTTGGAAGCTTGGCAACCCCTTTCCATGAAAGTGATTTCCTCCAGTATCTGCTTAGGGCTACATCAATAGGAAACAAACCATAGAGATAGAACTTGGAACTAATTCATTGTGTCAAGTTTCAAAGAGCTAGCACAAACCGTGTTTGATTTAGAGTTCCAACTACATGTATCCATATAGGAGAAAAGAGAGTGAAACCTAAAAATTAAAACTGTTACTGAAAAGGAACGGTTTAACCTAGAAGAACGAAATTTGGTGAGCCAAGTGGGATTGGGGTACTGAGCAGTACCTGAGTGTCATCAAGATTGTGTAAAAAATGTGTGCTGAGATTTCAGGAAACTCGTAGTTATTTGGAAGCTTGGCAACCCCTTTCCATGAGTGATTTCCACCAGTCTCTGCTTAGGGCTACATCAATAGGAAACAAACCATAGAGATAGAACTTGGAACTTCTTTATTGTGTCAAGTTTCAAAGAGCTAGCACAAACCGTGTTTGATTTAGAGTTCCAACTACATGTATCCATATAGGAGAAAACAGAGTGAAACCTAAAAATTAAAACTGTTACTGCCAACGAACAGTTTAACCTAGAAGAACGAAATTTGGTGAGCTAAGTGTGATTGTGGTACTGATCAATACCTGAAAGTGTCATCCAGATTAGGTGAAAAAATGTGTGCTGACATTAAAGGAAACTCGTAGTTTTTTGGAAGCTTGGCAACCCCTTTCCATGAAAGTGATTTTAGCCAGTCTCTGCATAGGGCTACATCAATAGGAAACAAACCATACAGATAGAACTTGGAACTACTTCATTGTGTCAAGTTTCAAAGAGCTAGCACAAACCGTGTTTGAATTAGAGTTCCAACTACATTTATCCATATAGGAGAAAACAGAATGAAACCTAAATATTAAAACTGTTATTGCCATCGAATGGTTTAAACAAGAAGAACCAAATTTGGTGAGCCAAGTGGGACTGGGGTACTGATCATTACCTGAAAGTGTCATCAAGATTGGGTGAAAAAATGTGTGCTGACATTTCAGGAAACTCGTAGTTTTTTGGAAGCTTGGCAACCCCTTTACATGAAAGTGATTTGCCCCAGTCTCTGCTTAGGGCTACATCAATAGGAAACAAACCATAGAGACAGAACTTGGAACTACTTTATTGTGTCAAGTATCAAATAGCTAGCATAAACCGTGTTTCATTTAGAGTTCCAACTACATGTATCCATATAGGAGAAATCAGAGTGAAACCTAAAAATTAAAACTGATACTGCCACCGAACGGTTTAACCTAGAAGAACGAAATTTGGTGAGCCAAGTGGGATTGGGGTACTGATCATTACCTGAAAGTGTCATCAAGATTGGGTGAAAAAATGTGTCCTGAGATTTCAGGAAATTCGTAGTTTTTTGGAAGCTTGACAACCCCTTTCGATGAAAGTGATTTGCGCCAGTCTCTATAAAGGCTACATCAATAGGAAACAAACCATAGAGATAGAACTTGGAACTACTTTATTGTGTCAAGTTTCAAAGAGCTAGCATAAACAGTGTTTGATTTAGAGTTTCAACTACATGTATCCATATAGGAGAAAACAGAGTGAAACCTAAAAATTAAAACTGTTACTGCCAACAAACGGTTTAACCAAGAAGAACGAAATTTGGTGAGCCAAGTGGGATTGGGGTACTGATCATTACCTGAAAGTGTCATCAAGCTTGGGAGAAAAAATGTGTGCTGAGATTTCAGGAAACTCATAGTTTTTTGGAAGCTTGGCCACCCCTTTCCATGAAAGTGATTTGCGCCAGTCTCTGCTTAGGGCTATATCAATAGGAAACAAACCATAGAGATAGAACTTGGAACTACTTCATTCTGTCAAGTTTCAAAGAGCTAGCACAAACCGTGTTTGATTTAGAGTTCCAACTACATGTATCCATATAGGAGAAAACAGAGTGAAACCTAAAAATTAAAACTTTTACTGCCAACGAACGGTTTAACCTAGAAGAACGAAATTTGGTGAGCCAAGTGGGATTGGGGTACTGATAATTACCTGAAAGTGTCACCAAGCTTGGGTGAATAAATGTGTGCTGAGATTTCAGGAAACACGTAGTTTTTTGGAAGCTTGGCCACCCATTTCCATGAAAGTGATTTGCGCCAGTCTCTGCTTAGGGCTACATCTATAGGAAACGAACCATAGAGATAGAACTTGGAAATAATTCATTGTGTCAAGTTTCAAAGAGCTTGCACAAACCGTGTTTGATTTAGAGTTCCAACTACATGTATCCATATAGGAGAAAACAGAGTGAAACCTAAAAATTAAAACTGTTACTGCCAACGAGCGTTTTAACCAAGAAGAACGAAATTTGGTGAGCCAAGTGTCATTGGGGTACTGATCATTATCTGTGAGTGGCATCAAGATTGGGTGAAAAAATGTGTGCTGAGATTTCAGGAAATTCGTAGTTTTTTGGAAGCTTGACAACCCCTTTCCATGAAAGTGATTTGCGCCAGTCTCTATAAGGGCTACATCAATAGGAAACAAACCATAGAGATAGAACTTGGAACTACTTTATTGTTTCAAGTTTCAAAGAGCTAGCACAAACCGAGTTTGATTTAGAGTTCCAACTACATGTATCCATATAGGAGAAAACAGAGTGAAACCTAAAAATTAAAACAGTTACTGCCAACGAACGGTTTAACCTAGAAGAACGAAATTTGGTGAGCCAAGTGGGATTGTCGTACTGATCAATACCTGAAAGTGTCATCCAGATTGGGTGAAAAAATGTGTGCTGAGATTTCAGGAAACTCATAGTTTTTTGGAAGCTTGGCAACCCCCTTCCATGTAAGTGATTTCCGCCAGTTTCTGCTTAGGGCTACATCAATAGGGAACAAACCATAGTGATAGGACTTGGAACTACTTTATTGTGTCAATTTTCAAAGAGCTAGCACAAACCGTGTTTGATTTAGAGTTCCAAATATATGTATCCATATAGGAGAAAACAGAGTGAAACCTAGAAATTAAAACTGTTACTGCCAACGAACGGTTTAACCTAGAAGAACGAAATTTGGTGAGCCAAGTGAAATTGGGGTACTGATCATTACCTGAAAGTGTCATCCAGATTGGGTGAAAAAATGTGTGCTGAGATTTCAGGAAACTCGTAGTTTTTTGGAAGCTTGACAACCCCTTTCCATGAAAGTGATTTGCGCCAATCTCTGATAAGGGCTACATCAATAGGGAACAAACCATAGAGATAGAACTTGGAACTACTTTATTGTGTAAAATTTCAAAGAGCTAGCATAAACCGTGTTTGATTTAGAGTTCCAACTACATGTATCCATATAGGAGAAAACAGAGTGAAAACTAAAAATTAAAACTGTTACTGCCAACGAACGGTTTAACCTAGAAGAACGAAATTTGGTGAGCCAAGTGGGATTGGGGTACTGATCATTACCTGAAAGTGTCATCCAGATTGGGTGAAAAAATGTGTGCTGAGATTTCAGGAAACTCGTAGTTTTTTGGAAGCTTGACAACCCCTTTCCATGAAAGTGATTTGCGCCAGTCTCTGCTTAGGGCTACATCAATAGGAAACAAACCATAGAGATAGAACTTGGAACTACTTCATTCTGTCAAGTTTCAAAGAGCTAGCACAAACCGTGTTTGATTTAGAGTTCCAACTACATGTATCCATATAGGAGAAAACAGAGTGAAACCTAAAAATTAAAACTGTTACTGCCAATGAACGGTTTAACCTAGAAGAACGAAATTTGGTGAGCCAAGTGGGATTGGGGTACTGATCATTACCTGAAAGTGTCATCAAGATTGGGTGAAAAAATGTGTGCTGAGATTTCAGGAAACTCATAGTTTTTTGGAAGCTTGGCAACACCTTTCCATGAAATTGATTTGAGCCTGTCTCTGCTTAGGGCTACATCAATAGGAAACAAACCATAGAGATAGAACTTGGAACTACTTTATTGTGTCAAGTTTCAAAGAGCTAGCACAAACCGTGTGTGATTTAGAGTTTCACCTACATGTATCCATATAGAAGAAAACAGAGTGAAACCTAAAAATTAAAACTGTTACTGCCAATGAACGGTTTAACCTAGATGAACGAAATTTGGTGAGCCAAGTGGGATTGGCGTACTGAACATTACCTGAAAGTGTCATCAAGATTGGGTGAAAAAATATGTGCTGAGCTGTCAGGAAACTCGTAGTTTTTTGGAAGCTTGGCAACCCTTTTCCATGAAAGTGATTTGCGCTGGTCTCTGCTTACGGCTACATCAATAGGAAACAAACCACAGAGATAGAACTTGGAACTACTTTATTGTTTCAAGTTTCAATGTGCTAGCAAAAACCGTGTTTGATTTAGAGTTCCAACTACATGTATCCTTATAGGAGAAAACAGAGTGAAACCTAAAAATTAAAACTGTTACTGCCAAAGAACGGTTTAACCTAGAAGAACGAAATTTGGTGAGCCAAGTATCATTGGGGTACTGATCATTACCTGAAAGTGTCATCAAGATTGGGTGAAAAAATGTGTGCTGATATTTCAGGAAACTCGTAGTTTTTTGGAAGCTTGGCAACCCATTTCCATGAAACTGATTTGAGCCTCTCTCTGCTTAGGGCTACATCAATAGGAAACAAACCATAGAGAGAGAACTTCGAACTACTTTATTGTGTCAAGTTTCAAAGAGCTAGCACAAACCGTGTTTGATTTAGAGTTCCAACTACATGTATCCATATAGGAGAAAACAGAGTGAAACCTAAAAATTTAAACTGTTACTGCCAACGAACGGTTTAACCTAGAAGAATGAAATTTGGTGTGCCAAGTGGGAATGGGGTACTGATCATTACCTGAAAGTGTCATCAAGATAGGGTGAAAAAATGTGTGCTGAGATTTCAGGAAATTCGTAGTTTTTTGGAAGCTTGGCAACCCCTTTCCATGAAAGTGATTTGAGCCTGTCTCTGCTTAGGGCTACATCAATAGGAAACAAACCATAGAGATCGAACTTGGAACTACTTTATTGTTTCAAGTTTCAAAGAGCTAGCACAAACCGTGTTTGATTTAGAGTTCCAACTACATGTATCCATATAGGAGAAAACAGAGTGAAACCTAAAAATTTAAACTGTTACTGCCAACGAACGGTTTAAACTAGAAGAACGAAATTTGGTGAGCCAAGTGGGATTGGGGTACTGATCATTACCTGAAAGTGTCATCCAGATTGGGTGAAAAAATGTGTGCTGAGATTTCAGGAAACTCATAGTTTTTTGTAAGCTTGGCCACCGCTTTCCATGAAAGTGATTTGCGCCAGTCTCTGATAAGGGCTACATCAATAGGAAACAAACCATAGAGATAGAACTTGGAACTACTTCATTCTGTCAAGTTTCAAAGAGCTAGCACAAACCGTGTTTGATTTAGAGTTCCAAATACATGTATCCATATAGGAGAAGACAGAATGAAACCTAAAAATTAAAATTGTTACTGCCCACGAACGGTTTAACCAAGCACAACGAAATTTAGTGAGCCAAGTGGGATTGGAGTACTGATCATTATCTGAAAGTGTCATCAAGATTGGTTGAAAAAATGTGTGCTGAGATTTCAGGAAACTCGTAGTTTTTTGGAAGCTTGGCATCCCCTTTCCATGAAAGTGATTTGCGCCAGTCTTTGCTTAGGGCTACATCAATAGTAAACAAACCATAGAGATAGAACTTGGAACTACTTCATTCTGTCAAGTTTCAAAGAGCTAGCACAAACCGTGTTTGATTTAGAGTTCCAACTACATGTATCCATATAGGAGAAAACAGAGTGAAACCTAAAAATTAAAACTGTTACTGCCAACGAACGGTTTAACCTAGAAGAACGAAATTTGGTGAGCCAAGTGGGATTGGGGTACTGATCATTATCTTAAAGTGTCATCAAGATTGGGTGAAAAAATGTGTGCTGAGATTTCAGGAAACTCGTAGTTTTTTAGATGTTTGACAACCCCTTTCCATGAAAGTGATTTGCGCCGGTCTCTGCTTAGGGCTACATCAATAGGAAAAAAATCGTAGAGATAGAACTTGGAACTACTTTATTGTGTCAAGTTTCAAAGAGCTAGCACAAACCGTGTTTGATTTAGAGTTCCAAATACATGTATCCATATAGGAGAAAACAGAATGAAACCTAAAAATTAAAACTGTTACTGCAAACGAACGATTTAAACTAGAAGAAGGAAATTTGGTGAGCCAAGTGGGATTGGGGTACTGATCATTACCTGAAAGTGTCATCAAGATTGGGTGAAAAAATGTGTGCTGAGATTTCAGGAAACTCGTAGTTTTTTGGAAGCTTGGCAACCCCTTTACATGAAAGTGATTTGCGCCGGTCTCTGCTTAGGGCTACATCGATAGGAAACAAACCACAGAGATAGAACTTGGAACTACTTTATTGTGTCATGCTTCAAACAGCTAACATAAACCGTCTTTGATTTAGAGTTCCAACTACATGTATCCATATAGGATAAAACAGAGTGAAACCTAAAAATTAAAACTGTTACTGCCAAGGAACGGATTAACCTAGAAGAAGGAAATTTGGTGAGCCAAGTGGGATTGAGGTACTGATCATTACCTGAAAGTGTCATCAAGATTGGGTGAAAAAATGTGTGCTTAGATTTCAGGAAACTCGTAGTTTTTTGGAAGCTTGGCAACCCCCTTCCATGTAAGTGATTTCCGCCAGTTTCTGCTTAGGGCTACATCAATAGGGAACAAACCATAGTGATAGGACTTGGAACTACTTTATTGTGTCAAGTTTCAAAGAGCTAGCACAAACCGTGTTTGATTTAGAGTTCCAACTACATGTATCCATATAGGAGAAAACAGAATGAAACCTAAAAATTAAAACTATTACTGCCAACGAACGGTTTAACCTAGAAGAACGAAATTTGGTGAGCCACGTGGGATTGGGGTACTGATCATTACCTGTAAATGTCATCAAGCTTGGGTGAAAAAATGTGTGCTGAGATTTCAGGAAACTCGTAGTTTTTTGGAAGCTTGGCCACCCCTTTCCATGAAAGGGATTTGCGCCAGTCTCTGCCTAGGGCTACATCAATAGGAAACAATCCATAGAGATCAAACTTGGAACTACTTTATTGTTTCAGGTTTCAAAGAGCTAGCACAAACCGTGTTTGATTTAGAGTTCCAAATACATGTATCCATATAGGAGAAAACAGAGTGAAACCTAAAAATTAAAACAGTTACTGCCAACGAACGGTTTAACCTAGAAGAACGAAATTTGGTGAGCCAAGTGGGATTGGAGTACTGATCATTACCTGAAAGTGTCATCAAGATTGGGTGAAAAAATGTGTGCTGAGATTTCAGGAAACTCGTAGTTTTTTGGAAGCTTGGCAACCCCTTTCCATGAAAGTGATTTGCACCAGTCTCTGCTTAGGGCTACATCAATAGGAAACAAACCATAGTGATAGGACTTGGAACTACTTTATTGTGTCAAGTTTCAAAGAGCTAGCACAAACCGTGTTTGATTTAGAGTTCCAACTACATGTATCCATATAGGAGAAAACAGAGTGAAACCTAAAAATTTAAACTGTTACTGCCAACGAACGGTTTAACCTAGAAGAACGAAATTTGGTGAGCCAAGTGGGATTGGGGTACTGATCATTACCTGAAAGTGTCATCAAGATTGGGTGAAAAAATGTGTGCTGAGATTTCAGGAAACTCATAGTTTTTTGGAAGCTTGGCAACCCCTTTCCATGAAAGTGATTTGAGCCTGTCTCTGCTTAGGGCTACATCAATAGCAAACAAACCATAGAGATAGAACTTGGAACTACTTTATTGATTCAAGTTTCAAAGAGCTAGCACAAACCGTGTGTGATTTAGAGTTTCAACTACATGTATCCATATAGAAGAAAACAGAGTGAAACCTAAAAATTAAAACTGTTACTGCCAAAGAACGGTTTAACCTAGATGAACGAAATTTGGTGAGCCAAGTGGGATTGGCGTACTGAACATTACCTGAAAGTGTCATCAAGATTGGGTGAAAAAATATGTGCTGAGCTGTCAGGAAACTCGTAGTTTTTTGGAAGCTTGGCAACCCCTTTCCATGAAAGTGATTTGCGCTGGTCTCTGCTTACGGCTACATCAATAGGAAACAAACCACAGAGATAGAACTTGGAACTACTTTATTGTTTCAAGTTTCAATGAGCTAGCAAAAACCGTGTTTGATTTAGAGTTCCAACTACATGTATCCATATAGGAGAAAACAGAGTGAAACCTAAAAATTAAAACTGTTACTGCCAATGAACGGTTTAACCTAGAAGAACGAAATTTGGTGACCCAAGTATCATTGGGGTACTGATCATTACCTGAAAGTGTCATCAAGATTGGGAGAAAAAATGTGTGCTGATATTTCAGGAGACTCGTAGTTTTTTGGAAGCTTGGCAACCCCTTTCCATGAAAGTGATTTGCGCTGGTCTCTGCTTAGGGCTACATCAATAGGAAACAAACCATAGAGATCGAACTTGGAACTACTTTATTGTGTCAAGTTTCAAAGAGCTAGCACAAACCGTGTTTGATTTAGATTTCCAACTACATGTATCCATATAGGAGAAAACAGAGTGAAACCTAAAAATTAAAAATGTTACTGCCAACGAACGGTTTAACCTAGAAGAACGAAATTTGGTGAGCCAAGTGGGAATGGGGTACTGATCATTACCTGAAAGTATCATCAAGATTGGGTGAAAAAATATGTGCTGAGATTTCAGGAAACTCATAGTTTTTTGGAAGCTTGGCAACACCTTTCCATGAAAGTGATTTGAGCCTGTCTCTGCTTAGGGCTACATCAATAGGAAACAAACCATAGAGATAGAACTTGGAACTACTTTATTGTGTCAAGTTTCAAAGAGCTAGCACAAACCGTGTGTGATTTAGAGTTTCAACTACATGTATCCATATAGAAGAAAACAGAGTGAAACCTAAAAATTAAAACTGTTACTGCCAATGAACGGTTTAACCTAGATGAACGAAATTTGGTGAGCCAAGTGGGATTGGCGTACTGAACATTACCTGAAAGTGTCATCAAGATTGGGTGAAAAAATATGTGCTGAGCTGTCAGGAAACTCGTAGTTTTTTGGAAGCTTGGCAACCCTTTTCCATGAAAGTGATTTGCGCTGGTCTCTGCTTACGGCTACATCAATAGGAAACAAACCACAGAGATAGAACTTGGAACTACTTTATTGTTTCAAGTTTCAATGTGCTAGCAAAAACCGTGTTTGATTTAGAGTTCCAACTACATGTATCCTTATAGGAGAAAACAGAGTGAAACCTAAAAATTAAAACTGTTACTGCCAACGAACGGTTTAAACTAGAAGAACGAAATTTGGTGAGCCAAGTGGTATTGGGGTACTGATCATTACCTGAAAGTGTCATCCAGATTGGGTGAAAAAATGTGTGCTGAGATTTCAGGAAACTCATAGTTTTTTGTAAGCTTGGCCACCGCTTTCCATGAAAGTGATTTGCGCCAGTCTCTGATAAGGGCTACATCAATAGGAAACAAACCATAGAGATAGAACTTGGAACTACTTCATTCTGTCAAGTTTCAAAGAGCTAGCACAAACCGTGTTTGATTTAGAGTTCCAAATACATGTATCCATATAGGAGAAGACAGAATGAAACCTAAAAATTAAAATTGTTACTGCCCACGAACGGTTTAACCAAGCACAACGAAATTTAGTGAGCCAAGTGGGATTGGAGTACTGATCATTATCTGAAAGTGTCATCAAGATTGGTTGAAAAAATGTGTGCTGAGATTTCAGGAAACTCGTAGTTTTTTGGAAGCTTGGCATCCCCTTTCCATGAAAGTGATTTGCGCCAGTCTTTGCTTAGGGCTACATCAATAGTAAACAAACCATAGAGATAGAACTTGGAACTACTTCATTCTGTCAAGTTTCAAAGAGCTAGCACAAACCGTGTTTGATTTAGAGTTCCAACTACATGTATCCATATAGGAGAAAACAGAGTGAAACCTAAAAATTAAAACTGTTACTGCCAACGAACGGTTTAACCTAGAAGAACGAAATTTGGTGAGCCAAGTGGGATTGGGGTACTGATCATTATCTTAAAGTGTCATCAAGATTGGGTGAAAAAATGTGTGCTGAGATTTCAGGAAACTCGTAGTTTTTTAGATGTTTGACAACCCCTTTCCATGAAAGTGATTTGCGCCGGTCTCTGCTTAGGGCTACATCAATAGGAAAAAAATCGTAGAGATAGAACTTGGAACTACTTTATTGTGTCAAGTTTCAAAGAGCTAGCACAAACCGTGTTTGATTTAGAGTTCCAAATACATGTATCCATATAGGAGAAAACAGAATGAAACCTAAAAATTAAAACTGTTACTGCAAACGAACGATTTAAACTAGAAGAAGGAAATTTGGTGAGCCAAGTGGGATTGGGGTACTGATCATTACCTGAAAGTGTCATCAAGATTGGGTGAAAAAATGTGTGCTGAGATTTCAGGAAACTCGTAGTTTTTTGGAAGCTTGGCAACCCCTTTACATGAAAGTGATTTGCGCCGGTCTCTGCTTAGGGCTACATCAATAGGAAACAAACCACAGAGATAGAACTTGGAACTACTTTATTGTGTCATGCTTCAAACAGCTAACATAAACCGTCTTTGATTTAGAGTTCCAACTACATGTATCCATATAGGATAAAACAGAGTGAAACCTAAAAATTAAAACTGTTACTGCCAAGGAACGGATTAACCTAGAAGAAGGAAATTTGGTGAGCCAAGTGGGATTGGGGTACTGATCATTACCTGAAAGTGTCATCAAGATTGGGTGAAAAAATGTGTGCTTAGATTTCAGGAAACTCGTAGTTTTTGGATGCTTGGCACCCCGTTTCCATGAAAGTGATTTGAGCCTGTCTCTGCTTAGGGCTACAACAATAGGAAACAAACCATAGAGATAGAACTTGGAACTACTTTATTGTGTCAAGTTTGAAAGAGATAGCACAAACCGTGTTTGATTTAGAGTTCCAACTACATGTATCCATATAGGAGAAAACAGAGTGAAACCTAAAAATTAAAACTGTTACAGCCAACGAACGGTTTAACAGAAGAACAAAATTTGGTGAGACAAGTGGGAATGGGGTACTGATAATTATCTAAAATTGTCATCAAGATTGGGTGAAAAAATGTGTGCTGAGATTTCAGGAAACTCGTAGTTTTTTGGAAGCTTGGCACCCCCTTTCCATGAAAGTGATTTGCTCCGGTCTCTCCTTAGGGCTACATCAATTTGAAACAAACCATAGAGATAGAACTTGGAACTACTTTATTGTGTCAAGTTTCAAAGAGCTAGCACAAACCGTGTTTGATTTAGAGTTCCAACTACATGTATCCATATAGGAGAAAACAGAATGAAACCTAAAAATTAAAACTATTACTGCCAACGAACGGTTTAACCTAGAAGAACGAAATTTGGTGAGCCACGTGGGATTGGGGTACTGATCATTACCTGTAAATGTCATCAAGCTTGGGTGAAAAAATGTGTGCTGAGATTTCAGGAAACTCGTAGTTTTTTGGAAGCTTGGCCACCCCTTTCCATGAAAGGGATTTGCGCCAGTCTCTGCCTAGGGCTACATCAATAGGAAACAATCCATAGAGATCAAACTTGGAACTACTTTATTGTTTCAGGTTTCAAAGAGCTAGCACAAACCGTGTTTGATTTAGAGTTCCAAATACATGTATCCATAGGAGAAAACAGAGTGAAACCTAAAAATTAAAACAGTTACTGCCAACGAACGGTTTAACCTAGAAGAACGAAATTTGGTGAGCCAAGTGGGATTGGAGTACTGATCATTACCTGAAAGTGTCATCAAGATTGGGTGAAAAAATGTGTGCTGAGATTTCAGGAAACTCGTAGTTTTTTGGAAGCTTGGCAACCCCTTTCCATGAAAGTGATTTGCACCAGTCTCTGCTTAGGGCTACATCAATAGGAAACAAACCATAGTGATAGGACTTGGAACTACTTTATTGTGTCAAGTTTCAAAGAGCTAGCACAAACCGTGTGTGATTTAGAGTTTCAACTACATGTATCCATATAGAAGAAAACAGAGTGAAACCTAAAAATTAAAACTGTTACTGCCAAAGAACGGTTTAACCTAGATGAACGAAATTTGGTGAACCAAGTGGGATTGGCGTACTGAACATTACCTGAAAGTGTCATCAAGATTGGGTGAAAAAATATGTGCTGAACTGTCAGGAAACTCGTAGTTTTTTGGAAGCTTGGCAACCCCTTTCCATGAAAGTGATTTGCGCTGGTCTCTGCTTAAGGCAACATCAATAGGAAACAAACCACAGAGATAGAACTTGGAACTACTTTATTGTTTCAAGTTTCAATGAGCTAGCAAAAACCGTGTTTGATTTAGAGTTCCAACTACATGTATCCATATAGGAGAAAACAGAGTGAAACCTAAAAATTAAAACTGTTACTGCCAATGAACGGTTTAACCTAGAAGAACGAAATTTGGTGAGCCAAGTATCATTGGGGTACTGATCATTACCTGAAAGTGTCATCAAGATTCGGTGAAAAAATGTGTGCTGATATTTCAGGAAACTCGTAGTTTTTTGGAAGCTTGGCAACCCCTTTCCATGAAAGTGATTTGCGCTGGTCTCTGCTTAGGGCTACATCAATAGGAAACAAACCATAGAGATCGAACTTGGAACTACTTTATTGTGTCAAGTTTCAAAGAGCTAGCACAAACCGTGTTTGATTTAGAGTTCCAACTACATGTATCCATATAGGAGAAAACAGAGTGAAACCTAAAAATTTAAACTGTTACTGCCAACGAACGGTTTAACCTAGAAGAACGAAATTTGGTGAGCCAAGTGGGATTGGGGTACTGATCATCACCTGAAAGTGTCATCAAGATTGGGTGAAAAAATGTGTGCTGAGATTTCAGGAAACTCGTAATTTTTGGAAGCTTGGCAACCACTTTCCATGAAAGTTAATTGAGCCGGTCTCTCCCTAGGGCTACATCAATAGGAAACAAACCATAGTGATTGAACTTGGAACTACTTTATTGTGTCATGCTTCAAACAGCTAACACAAACCGTCTTTGATTTAGAGTTCCAACTACATGTATCCATATAGGAGAAAAAAGAGTGAAACCTAAAAATTAAAACTGTTACTGCCAACGAACGGTTTAACCTAGAAGAAGGAAATTTGGTGAGCCAAGTGGGATTGGGGTACTGATCATTACCTGAAAGTGTCATCAAGATTGGTGAAAAAATGTGTGCTGAGATTTCACGAAACTCGTAGTTTTTTGGAAGCTTGGCAACCCCTTTCCATGAAAGTGATTTGAGCCTGTCTCTGCTTAGGGCTACATCAATAGGAAACAAACCATAGAGATCGAACTTGGAACTACTTTATTGTGTCAAGTTTCAAAGAGCTAGCACAAACCGTGTTTGATTTAGAGTTCCAACTACATGTATCCATATAGGAGAAAACAGAGTGAAACCTAAAAATTAAAACTGTTACAGCCAACGAACGGTTTAACCTAGAAGAACGAAATTTGGTGAGCCAAGTGGGATTGGGGTACTGATAATTATCTGAAATTGTCATCAAGATTGGGTGAAAAAATGTGTGCTGAGATTTCAGGAAACTCATAGTTTTTTGTAAGCTTGGCCACCGCTTTCCATGAAAGTGATTTGCGCCAGTCTCTGATAAGGGCTACATCAATAGGAAACAAACCATAGAGATAGAACTTGGAACTACTTCATTCTGTCAAGTTTCAAAGAGCTAGCACAAACCGTGTTTGATTTAGAGTTCCAAATACATGTATCCATATAGGAGAAGACAGAATGAAACCTAAAAATTAAAATTGTTACTGCCCACGAACGGTTTAACCAAGCACAACGAAATTTAGTGAGCCAAGTGGGATTGGAGTACTGATCATTATCTGAAAGTGTCATCAAGATTGGTTGAAAAAATGTGTGCTGAGATTTCAGGAAACTCGTAGTTTTTTGGAAGCTTGGCATCCCCTTTCCATGAAAGTGATTTGCGCCAGTCTTTGCTTAGGGCTACATCAATAGTAAACAAACCATAGAGATAGAACTTGGAACTACTTCATTCTGTCAAGTTTCAAAGAGCTAGCACAAACCGTGTTTGATTTAGAGTTCCAACTACATGTATCCATATAGGAGAAAACAGAGTGAAACCTAAAAATTAAAACTGTTACTGCCAACGAACGGTTTAACCTAGAAGAACGAAATTTGGTGAGCCAAGTGGGATTGGGGTACTGATCATTATCTTAAAGTGTCATCAAGATTGGGTGAAAAAATGTGTGCTGAGATTTCAGGAAACTCGTAGTTTTTTAGATGTTTGACAACCCCTTTCCATGAAAGTGATTTGCGCCGGTCTCTGCTTAGGGCTACATCAATAGGAAAAAAATCGTAGAGATAGAACTTGGAACTACTTTATTGTGTCAAGTTTCAAAGAGCTAGCACAAACCGTGTTTGATTTAGAGTTCCAAATACATGTATCCATATAGGAGAAAACAGAATGAAACCTAAAAATTAAAACTGTTACTGCAAACGAACGATTTAAACTAGAAGAAGGAAATTTGGTGAGCCAAGTGGGATTGGGGTACTGATCATTACCTGAAAGTGTCATCAAGATTGGGTGAAAAAATGTGTGCTGAGATTTCAGGAAACTCGTAGTTTTTTGGAAGCTTGGCAACCCCTTTACATGAAAGTGATTTGCGCCGGTCTCTGCTTAGGGCTACATCAATAGGAAACAAACCACAGAGATAGAACTTGGAACTACTTTATTGTGTCATGCTTCAAACAGCTAACATAAACCGTCTTTGATTTAGAGTTCCAACTACATGTATCCATATAGGATAAAACAGAGTGAAACCTAAAAATTAAAACTGTTACTGCCAAGGAACGGATTAACCTAGAAGAAGGAAATTTGGTGAGCCAAGTGGGATTGGGGTACTGATCATTACCTGAAAGTGTCATCAAGATTGGGTGAAAAAATGTGTGCTTAGATTTCAGGAAACTCGTAGTTTTTGGATGCTTGGCACCCCGTTTCCATGAAAGTGATTTGAGCCTGTCTCTGCTTAGGGCTACAACAATAGGAAACAAACCATAGAGATAGAACTTGGAACTACTTTATTGTGTCAAGTTTGAAAGAGATAGCACAAACCGTGTTTGATTTAGAGTTCCAACTACATGTATCCATATAGGAGAAAACAGAGTGAAACCTAAAAATTAAAACTGTTACAGCCAACGAACGGTTTAACAGAAGAACGAAATTTGGTGAGACAAGTGGGAATGGGGTACTGATAATTATCTAAAATTGTCATCAAGATTGGGTGAAAAAATGTGTGCTGAGATTTCAGGAAACTCGTAGTTTTTTGGAAGCTTGGCACCCCCTTTCCATGAAAGTGATTTGCTCCGGTCTCTCCTTAGGGCTACATCAATTTGAAACAAACCATAGAGATAGAACTTGGAACTACTTTATTGTGTCAAGTTTCAAAGAGCTAGCACAAACCGTGTTTGATTTAGAGTTCCAACTACATGTATCCATATAGGAGAAAACAGAATGAAACCTAAAAATTAAAACTATTACTGCCAACGAACGGTTTAACCTAGAAGAACGAAATTTGGTGAGCCACGTGGGATTGGGGTACTGATCATTACCTGTAAATGTCATCAAGCTTGGGTGAAAAAATGTGTGCTGAGATTTCAGGAAACTCGTAGTTTTTTGGAAGCTTGGCCACCCCTTTCCATGAAAGGGATTTGCGCCAGTCTCTGCCTAGGGCTACATCAATAGGAAACAATCCATAGAGATCAAACTTGGAACTACTTTATTGTTTCAGGTTTCAAAGAGCTAGCACAAACCGTGTTTGATTTAGAGTTCCAAATACATGTATCCATAGGAGAAAACAGAGTGAAACCTAAAAATTAAAACAGTTACTGCCAACGAACGGTTTAACCTAGAAGAACGAAATTTGGTGAGCCAAGTGGGATTGGCGTACTGATCATTACCTGAAAGTGTCATCAAGATTGGGTGAAAAAATGTGTGCTGAGATTTCAGGAAACTCGTAGTTTTTTGGAAGCTTGGCAACCCCTTTCCATGAAAGTGATTTGCACCAGTCTCTGCTTAGGGCTACATCAATAGGAAACAAACCATAGTGATAGGACTTGGAACTACTTTATTGTGTCAAGTTTCAAAGAGCTAGCACAAACCGTGTTTGATTTAGAGTTCCAACTACATGTATCCATATAGGAGAAAACAGAGTGAAACCTAAAAATTTAAACTGTTACTGCCAACGAACGGTTTAACCTAGAAGAACGAAATTTGGTGAGCCAAGTGGGATTGGGGTATTGATCATTACCTGAAAGTGTCATCAAGATTGGGTGAAAAAATGTGTGCTGAGATTTCAGGAAACTCATAGTTTTTTGGAAGCTTGGCAACCCCTTTCCATGAAAGTGATTTGAGCCTGTCTCTGCTTAGGGCTACATCAATAGGAAACAAACCATAGAGATAGAACTTGGAACTACTTTATTGATTCAAGTTTCAAAGAGCTAGCACAAACCGTGTGTGATTTAGAGTTTCAACTACATGTATCCATATAGAAGAAAACAGAGTGAAACCTAAAAATTAAAACTGTTACTGCCAAAGAACGGTTTAACCTAGATGAACGAAATTTGGTGAACCAAGTGGGATTGGCGTACTGAACATTACCTGAAAGTGTCATCAAGATTGGGTGAAAAAATATGTGCTGAACTGTCAGGAAACTCGTAGTTTTTTGGAAGCTTGGCAACCCCTTTCCATGAAAGTGATTTGCGCTGGTCTCTGCTTAAGGCTACATCAATAGGAAACAAACCACAGAGATAGAACTTGGAACTACTTTATTGTTTCAAGTTTCAATGAGCTAGCAAAAACCGTGTTTGATTTAGAGTTCCAACTACATGTATCCATATAGGAGAAAACAGAGTGAAACCTAAAAATTAAAACTGTTACTGCCAATGAACGGTTTAACCTAGAAGAACGAAATTTGGTGAGCCAAGTATCATTGGGGTACTGATCATTACCTGAAAGTGTCATCAAGATTCGGTGAAAAAATGTGTGCTGATATTTCAGGAAACTCGTAGTTTTTTGGAAGCTTGGCAACCCCTTTCCATGAAAGTGATTTGCGCTGGTCTCTGCTTAGGGCTACATCAATAGGAAACAAACCATAGAGATCGAACTTGGAACTACTTTATTGTGTCAAGTTTCAAAGAGCTAGCACAAACCGTGTTTGATTTAGAGTTCCAACTACATGTATCCATATAGGAGAAAACAGAGTGAAACCTAAAAATTTAAACTGTTACTGCCAACGAACGGTTTAACCTAGAAGAACGAAATTTGGTGAGCCAAGTGGGATTGGGGTACTGATCATCACCTGAAAGTGTCATCAAGATTGGGTGAAAAAATGTGTGCTGAGATTTCAGGAAACTCGTAATTTTTGGAAGCTTGGCAACCACTTTCCATGAAAGTTAATTGAGCCGGTCTCTCCCTAGGGCTACATCAATAGGAAACAAACCATAGTGATTGAACTTGGAACTACTTTATTGTGTCATGCTTCAAACAGCTAACACAAACCGTCTTTGATTTAGAGTTCCAACTACATGTATCCATATAGGAGAAAAAAGAGTGAAACCTAAAAATTAAAACTGTTACTGCCAACGAACGGTTTAACCTAGAAGAAGGAAATTTGGTGAGCCAAGTGGGATTGGGGTACTGATCATTACCTGAAAGTGTCATCAAGATTGGTGAAAAAATGTGTGCTGAGATTTCACGAAACTCGTAGTTTTTTGGAAGCTTGGCAACCCCTTTCCATGAAAGTGATTTGAGCCTGTCTCTGCTTAGGGCTACATCAATAGGAAACAAACCATAGAGATCGAACTTGGAACTACTTTATTGTGTCAAGTTTCAAAGAGCTAGCACAAACCGTGTTTGATTTAGAGTTCCAACTACATGTATCCATATAGGAGAAAACAGAGTGAAACCTAAAAATTAAAACTGTTACAGCCAACGAACGGTTTAACCTAGAAGAACGAAATTTGGTGAGCCAAGTGGGATTGGGGTACTGATAATTATCTGAAATTGTCATCAAGATTGGGTGAAAAAATGTGTGCTGAGATTTCAGGAAACTCGTAGTCTTTTGGAAGCTTGGCACCCCCTTTCCATGAAAGTGATTTGCTCTGGTCTCTCCTTAGGGCTACATCAATTTGAAACAAACCATAGAGATAGAACTTGGAATTACTTTATTGTGTCAAGTTTCAAAGAGCTAGCACAAACCGTGTTTGATTTAGAGTTCCAACTACATGTATCCATATAGGAGAAAACAGAATGAAACCTAAAAATTTAAACTGTTACTGCCAACGAACGGTTTAACCTAGAAGAACGAAATTTGGTGAGCCACGTGGGATTGGGGTACTGATCATTACCTGAAAATGTCATCAAGATTGGGTGAAAAAATGTGTGCTGGGTTTTCAGGAAACTCGTAGTTTTTTGGAAGCTTGGCAACCCCTTTCCATAAAAGTGATTTGCGCCCTCTCTGCTTAGGGATACATCAATTAGAACCAAACCATAGAGATAGAACTTGGAACTACTTTATTGTGTCAAGTTTCAAAGAGCTGGCACAAACCGTGTTTGATTTACAGTTCCAAATACATGTATCCATATAGGAGAAAACAGAGTGAAACCTAAAAATTAAAACTGTTACTGCAAACGAACGATTTAAACTAGAAGAAGGAAATTTGGTGAGCCAAGTGGGATTGGGGTACTGATCATTACCTGAAAGTGTCATCAAGATTGGGTGAAAAAATGTGTGCTGAGATTTCAGGAAACTCGTAGTTTTTTGGAAGCTTGGCAACCCCTTTACATGAAAGTGATTTGCGCCGGTCTCTGCTTAGGGCTACATCGATAGGAAACAAACCACAGAGATAGAACTTGGAACTACTTTATTGTGTCATGCTTCAAACAGCTAACATAAACCGTCTTTGATTTAGAGTTCCAACTACATGTATCCATATAGGATAAAACAGAGTGAAACCTAAAAATTAAAACTGTTACTGCCAAGGAACGGATTAACCTAGAAGAAGGAAATTTGGTGAGCCAAGTGGGATTGGGGTACTGATCATTACCTGAAAGTGTCATCAAGATTGGGTGAAAAAATGTGTGCTTAGATTTCAGGAAACTCGTAGTTTTTGGATGCTTGGCACCCCCTTTCCATGAAAGTGATTTGAGCCTGTCTCTGCTTAGGGCTACAACAATAGGAAACAAACCATAGAGATAGAACTTGGAACTACTTTATTGTGTCAAGTTTGAAAGAGATAGCACAAACCGTGTTTGATTTAGAGTTCCAACTACATGTATCCATATAGGAGAAAACAGAGTGAAACCTAAAAATTAAAACTGTTACAGCCAACGAACGGTTTAACATAGAAGAACGAAATTTGGTGAGCCAAGTGGGATTGGGGTACTGATAATTATCTGAAATTGTCATCAAGATTGGGTGAAAAAATGTGTGCTGAGATTTCAGGAAACTCGTAGTTTTTTGGAAGCTTGGCACCCCCTTTCCATGAAAGTGATTTGCTCCGGTCTCTCCTTAGGGCTACATCAATTTGAAACAAACCATAGAGATAGAACTTGGAACTACTTTATTGTGTCAAGTTTCAAAGAGCTAGCACAAACCGTGTTTGATTTAGAGTTCCAACTACATGTATCCATATAGGAGAAAACAGAATGAAACCTAAAAATTAAAACTATTACTGCCAACGAACGGTTTAACCTAGAAGAACGAAATTTGGTGAGCCACGTGGGATTGGGGTACTGATCATTACCTGTAAATGTCATCAAGCTTGGGTGAAAAAATGTGTGCTGAGATTTCAGGAAACTCGTAGTTTTTTGGAAGCTTGGCCACCCCTTTCCATGAAAGGGATTTGCGCCAGTCTCTGCCTAGGGCTACATCAATAGGAAACAATCCATAGAGATCAAACTTGGAACTACTTTATTGTTTCAGGTTTCAAAGAGCTAGCACAAACCGTGTTTGATTTAGAGTTCCAAATACATGTATCCATATAGGAGAAAACAGAGTGAAACCTAAAAATTAAAACAGTTACTGCCAACGAACGGTTTAACCTAGAAGAACGAAATTTGGTGAGCCAAGTGGGATTGGAGTACTGATCATTACCTGAAAGTGTCATCAAGATTGGGTGAAAAAATGTGTGCTGAGATTTCAGGAAACTCGTAGTTTTTTGGAAGCTTGGCAACCCCTTTCCATGAAAGTGATTTGCACCAGTCTCTGCTTAGGGCTACATCAATAGGAAACAAACCATAGTGATAGGACTTGGAACTACTTTATTGTGTCAAGTTTCAAAGAGCTAGCACAAACCGTGTTTGATTTAGAGTTCCAACTACATGTATCCATATAGGAGAAAACAGAGTGAAACCTAAAAATTTAAACTGTTACTGCCAACGAACGGTTTAACCTAGAAGAACGAAATTTGGTGAGCCAAGTGGGATTGGGGTACTGATCATTACCTGAAAGTGTCATCAAGATTGGGTGAAAAAATGTGTGCTGAGATTTCAGGAAACTCATAGTTTTTTGGAAGCTTGGCAACCCCTTTCCATGAAAGTGATTTGAGCCTGTCTCTGCTTAGGGCTACATCAATAGCAAACAAACCATAGAGATAGAACTTGGAACTACTTTATTGATTCAAGTTTCAAAGAGCTAGCACAAACCGTGTGTGATTTAGAGTTTCAACTACATGTATCCATATAGAAGAAAACAGAGTGAAACCTAAAAATTAAAACTGTTACTGCCAAAGAACGGTTTAACCTAGATGAACGAAATTTGGTGAGCCAAGTGGGATTGGCGTACTGAACATTACCTGAAAGTGTCATCAAGATTGGGTGAAAAAATATGTGCTGAGCTGTCAGGAAACTCGTAGTTTTTTGGAAGCTTGGCAACCCCTTTCCATGAAAGTGATTTGCGCTGGTCTCTGCTTACGGCTACATCAATAGGAAACAAACCACAGAGATAGAACTTGGAACTACTTTATTGTTTCAAGTTTCAATGAGCTAGCAAAAACCGTGTTTGATTTAGAGTTCCAACTACATGTATCCATATAGGAGAAAACAGAGTGAAACCTAAAAATTAAAACTGTTACTGCCAATGAACGGTTTAACCTAGAAGAACGAAATTTGGTGACCCAAGTATCATTGGGGTACTGATCATTACCTGAAAGTGTCATCAAGATTGGGAGAAAAAATGTGTGCTGATATTTCAGGAAACTCGTAGTTTTTTGGAAGCTTGGCAACCCCTTTCCATGAAAGTGATTTGCGCTGGTCTCTGCTTAGGGCTACATCAATAGGAAACAAACCATAGAGATCGAACTTGGAACTACTTTATTGTGTCAAGTTTCAAAGAGCTAGCACAAACCGTGTTTGATTTAGATTTCCAACTACATGTATCCATATAGGAGAAAACAGAGTGAAACCTAAAAATTAAAAATGTTACTGCCAACGAACGGTTTAACCTAGAAGAACGAAATTTGGTGAGCCAAGTGGGAATGGGGTACTGATCATTACCTGAAAGTATCATCAAGATTGGGTGAAAAAATATGTGCTGAGATTTCAGGAAACTCATAGTTTTTTGGAAGCTTGGCAACACCTTTCCATGAAAGTGATTTGAGCCTGTCTCTGCTTAGGGCTACATCAATAGGAAACAAACCATAGAGATAGAACTTGGAACTACTTTATTGTGTCAAGTTTCAAAGAGCTAGCACAAACCGTGTGTGATTTAGAGTTTCAACTACATGTATCCATATAGAAGAAAACAGAGTGAAACCTAAAAATTAAAACTGTTACTGCCAATGAACGGTTTAACCTAGATGAACGAAATTTGGTGAGCCAAGTGGGATTGGCGTACTGAACATTACCTGAAAGTGTCATCAAGATTGGGTGAAAAAATATGTGCTGAGCTGTCAGGAAACTCGTAGTTTTTTGGAAGCTTGGCAACCCTTTTCCATGAAAGTGATTTGCGCTGGTCTCTGCTTACGGCTACATCAATAGGAAACAAACCACAGAGATAGAACTTGGAACTACTTTATTGTTTCAAGTTTCAATGTGCTAGCAAAAACCGTGTTTGATTTAGAGTTCCAACTACATGTATCCTTATAGGAGAAAACAGAGTGAAACCTAAAAATTAAAACTGTTACTGCCAAAGAACGGTTTAACCTAGAAGAACGAAATTTGGTGAGCCAAGTATCATTGGGGTACTGATCATTACCTAAAGTGTCATCAAGATTGGGTGAAAAAATATGTGCTGATATTTCAGGAAACTCGTAGTTTTTTGGAAGCTTGGCAACCCATTTCCATGAAACTGATTTGAGCCTCTCTCTGCTTAGGGCTACATCAATAGGAAACAAACCATAGAGATCGAACTTGGAACTACTTTATTGTGTCAAGTTTCAAAGAGCTAGCACAAACCGTGTTTGATTTAGAGTTCCAACTACATGTATCCATATAGGAGAAAACAGAGTGAAACCTAAAAATTTAAACTGTTACTGCCAACGAACGGTTTAACCTAGAAAAACGAAATTTGGTGAGCCAAGTGGGAATGGGGTACTGATCATTACCTGAAAGTGTCATCAAGATAGGGTGAAAAAATGTGTGCTGAGATTTCAGGAAACTCGTAGTTTTTTGGAAGCTTGGCAACCCCTTTCCATGAAAGTGATTTGAGCCTGTCTCTGCTTAGGGCTACATCAATAGGAAACAAACCATAGAGATCGAACTTGGAACTACTTTATTGTTTCAAGTTTCAAAGAGCTAGCACAAACCGTGTTTGATTTAGAGTTCCAAATACATGTATCCATATAGGAGAAGACAGAATGAAACCTAAAAATTAAAATTGTTACTGCCCACGAACGGTTTAACCAAGCACAACGAAATTTAGTGAGCCAAGTGGGATTGGAGTACTGATCATTATCTGAAAGTGTCATCAAGATTGGGTGAAAAAATGTGTGCTGAGATTTCAGGAAACTCGTAGTTTTTTGGAAGCTTGGCAACCCCTTTACATGAAAGTGATTTGCGCCGGTCTCTGCTTAGGGCTACATCAATAGGAAACAAACCACAGAGATAGAACTTGGAACTACTTTATTGTGTCATGCTTCAAACAGCTAACATAAACCGTCTTTGATTTAGAGTTCCAACTACATGTATCCATATAGGATAAAACAGAGTGAAACCTAAAAATTAAAACTGTTACTGCCAAGGAACGGATTAACCTAGAAGAAGGAAATTTGGTGAGCCAAGTGGGATTGGGGTACTGATCATTACCTGAAAGTGTCATCAAGATTGGGTGAAAAAATGTGTGCTTAGATTTCAGGAAACTCGTAGTTTTTGGATGCTTGGCACCCCGTTTCCATGAAAGTGATTTGAGCCTGTCTCTGCTTAGGGCTACAACAATAGGAAACAAACCATAGAGATAGAACTTGGAACTACTTTATTGTGTCAAGTTTGAAAGAGATAGCACAAACCGTGTTTGATTTAGAGTTCCAACTACATGTATCCATATAGGAGAAAACAGAGTGAAACCTAAAAATTAAAACTGTTACAGCCAACGAACGGTTTAACAGAAGAACGAAATTTGGTGAGACAAGTGGGAATGGGGTACTGATAATTATCTAAAATTGTCATCAAGATTGGGTGAAAAAATGTGTGCTGAGATTTCAGGAAACTCGTAGTTTTTTGGAAGCTTGGCACCCCCTTTCCATGAAAGTGATTTGCTCCGGTCTCTCCTTAGGGCTACATCAATTTGAAACAAACCATAGAGATAGAACTTGGAACTACTTTATTGTGTCAAGTTTCAAAGAGCTAGCACAAACCGTGTTTGATTTAGAGTTCCAACTACATGTATCCATATAGGAGAAAACAGAATGAAACCTAAAAATTAAAACTATTACTGCCAACGAACGGTTTAACCTAGAAGAACGAAATTTGGTGAGCCACGTGGGATTGGGGTACTGATCATTACCTGTAAATGTCATCAAGCTTGGGTGAAAAAATGTGTGCTGAGATTTCAGGAAACTCGTAGTTTTTTGGAAGCTTGGCCACCCCTTTCCATGAAAGGGATTTGCGCCAGTCTCTGCCTAGGGCTACATCAATAGGAAACAATCCATAGAGATCAAACTTGGAACTACTTTATTGTTTCAGGTTTCAAAGAGCTAGCACAAACCGTGTTTGATTTAGAGTTCCAAATACATGTATCCATAGGAGAAAACAGAGTGAAACCTAAAAATTAAAACAGTTACTGCCAACGAACGGTTTAACCTAGAAGAACGAAATTTGGTGAGCCAAGTGGGATTGGAGTACTGATCATTACCTGAAAGTGTCATCAAGATTGGGTGAAAAAATGTGTGCTGAGATTTCAGGAAACTCGTAGTTTTTTGGAAGCTTGGCAACCCCTTTCCATGAAAGTGATTTGCACCAGTCTCTGCTTAGGGCTACATCAATAGGAAACAAACCATAGTGATAGGACTTGGAACTACTTTATTGTGTCAAGTTTCAAAGAGCTAGCACAAACCGTGTTTGATTTAGAGTTCCAACTACATGTATCCGTATAGGAGAAAACAGAGTGAAACCTAAAAATTTAAACTGTTACTGCCAACGAACGGTTTAACCTAGAAGAACGAAATTTGGTGAGCCAAGTGGGATTGGGGTACTGATCATTACCTGAAAGTGTCATCAAGATTGGGTGAAAAAATGTGTGCTGAGATTTCAGGAAACTCATAGTTTTTTGGAAGCTTGGCAACCCCTTTCCATGAAAGTGATTTGAGCCTGTCTCTGCTTAGGGCTACATCAATAGGAAACAAACCATAGAGATAGAACTTGGAACTACTTTATTGATTCAAGTTTCAAAGAGCTAGCACAAACCGTGTGTGATTTAGAGTTTCAACTACATGTATCCATATAGAAGAAAACAGAGTGAAACCTAAAAATTAAAACTGTTACTGCCAAAGAACGGTTTAACCTAGATGAACGAAATTTGGTGAACCAAGTGGGATTGGCGTACTGAACATTACCTGAAAGTGTCATCAAGATTGGGTGAAAAAATATGTGCTGAACTGTCAGGAAACTCGTAGTTTTTTGGAAGCTTGGCAACCCCTTTCCATGAAAGTGATTTGCGCTGGTCTCTGCTTAAGGCTACATCAATAGGAAACAAACCACAGAGATAGAACTTGGAACTACTTTATTGTTTCAAGTTTCAATGAGCTAGCAAAAACCGTGTTTGATTTAGAGTTCCAACTACATGTATCCATATAGGAGAAAACAGAGTGAAACCTAAAAATTAAAACTGTTACTGCCAATGAACGGTTTAACCTAGAAGAACGAAATTTGGTGAGCCTAGTATCATTGGGGTACTGATCATTACCTGAAAGTGTCATCAAGATTCGGTGAAAAAATGTGTGCTGATATTTCAGGAAACTCGTAGTTTTTTGGAAGCTTGGCAACCCCTTTCCATGAAAGTGATTTGCGCTGGTCTCTGCTTAGGGCTACATCAATAGGAAACAAACCATAGAGATCGAACTTGGAACTACTTTATTGTGTCAAGTTTCAAAGAGCTAGCACAAACCGTGTTTGATTTAGAGTTCCAACTACATGTATCCATATAGGAGAAAACAGAGTGAAACCTAAAAATTTAAACTGTTACTGCCAACGAACGGTTTAACCTAGAAGAACGAAATTTGGTGAGCCAAGTGGGATTGGGGTACTGATCATCACCTGAAAGTGTCATCAAGATTGGGTGAAAAAATGTGTGCTGAGATTTCAGGAAACTCGTAGTTTTTGGAAGCTTGGCAACCCCTTTCCATGAAAGTTAATTGAGCCGGTCTCTCCCTAGGGCTACATCAATAGGAAACAAACCATAGTGATTGAACTTGGAACTACTTTATTGTGTCATGCTTCAAACAGCTAACACAAACCGTCTTTGATTTAGAGTTCCAACTACATGTATCCATATAGGAGAAAAAAGAGTGAAACCTAAAAATTAAAACTGTTACTGCCAACGAACGGTTTAACCTAGAAGAAGAAAATTGGTTAGCCAAGTGGGATTGGGGTACTGATCATTACCTGAAAGTGTCATCAAGATTGGTGAAAAAATGTGTGCTGAGATTTCACGAAACTCGTAGTTTTTTGGAAGCTTGGCAACCCCTTTCCATGAAAGTGATTTGAGCCTGTCTCTGCTTAGGGCTACATCAATAGGAAACAAACCATAGAGATCGAACTTGGAACTA
The DNA here is from genome assembly GCF_964194105.1 of Spermophilus citellus. Taxonomy (NCBI): domain Eukaryota; kingdom Metazoa; phylum Chordata; class Mammalia; order Rodentia; family Sciuridae; genus Spermophilus; species Spermophilus citellus. Next base: position 16,332,468 of record NC_138192.1, on the reverse strand, counting down.
CTTTATTGTGTCAAGTTTCAAAGAGCTAGCACAAACCGTGTTTGATTTAGAGTTCCAACTACATGTATCCATATAGGAGAAAACAGAGTGAAACCTAAAAATTAAAACTGTTACAGCCAACGAACGGTTTAACCTAGAAGAACGAAATTTGGTGAGCCAAGTGGGATTGGGGTACTGATAATTATCTGAAATTGTCATCAAGATTGGGTGAAAAAATGTGTGCTGAGATTTCAGGAAACTCGTAGTTTTTTGGAAGCTTGGCACCCCCTTTCCATGAAAGTGATTTGCTCTGGTCTCTCCTTAGGGCTACATCAATTTGAGACAAACCATAGAGATAGAACTTGGAATTACTTTATTGTGTCAAGTTTCAAAGAGCTAGCACAAACCGTGTTTGATTTAGAGTTCCAACTACATGTATCCATATAGGAGAAAACAGAATGAAACCTAAAAATTAAAACTGTTACTGCCAACGAACGGTTTAACCTAGAAGAACGAAATTTGGTGAGCCACGTGGGATTGGGGTACTGATCATTACCTGAAAATGTCATCAAGATTGGGTGAAAAAATGTGTGCTGGGTTTTCAGGAAACTCGTAGTTTTTTGGAAGCTTGGCAACCCCTTTCCATAAAAGTGATTTGCGCCCTCTCTGCTTAGGGATACATCAATTGGAACCAAACCATAGAGATAGAACTTGGAACTACTTTATTGTGTCAAGTTTCAAAGAGCTGGCACAAACCGTGTTTGATTTACAGTTCCAAATACATGTATCCATATAGGAGAAAACAGAGTGAAACCTAAAAATTAAAACTGTTACTGCAAACGAACGATTTAAACTAGAAGAAGGAAATTTGGTGAGCCAAGTGGGATTGGGGTACTGATCATTACCTGAAAGTGTCATCAAGATTGGGTGAAAAAATGTGTGCTGAGATTTCAGGAAACTCGTAGTTTTTTGGAAGCTTGGCAACCCCTTTACATGAAAGTGATTTGCGCCGGTCTCTGCTTAGGGCTACATCAATAGGAAACAAACCACAGAGATAGAACTTGGAACTACTTTATTGTGTCAAGTTTCAATGAGCTAGCACAAACCGTGTTTCATTTAGATTTCCAACTACATGTATCCATATAGGAGAAAACACAGTGTAACCTAAAAATTAAAAATGTTACTGCCAACGAACGGTTTAACCTAGAAGAACGAAATTTGGTGAGCCAAGTGGGAATGGGGTACTGATCATTACCTGAAAGTATCATCAAGATTGTGTGAAAAAATGTGTGCTGAGCTGTCAGGAAACTCGTAGATTTTGGAAGCTTGACAATCACTTTCCATGAAAGTGATTTGTGCTGTTCTCTGCTTAGGGCTACATCAATAGGAAACAAACCGTAGAGATAGAACTTGGAACTACTTTATACTGTCAAGTTTCAAAGAGCTAGCACAAACCGTGTTTGATTTAGAGTTCCAAATACATGTATCCATATAGAAGAAAACAGAGTGAAACCTAAAAATTAAAACTGTTACTGCCAATGAACGGTTTAACCTAGAAGAACGAAATTTGGTGAGCCAAGTGGGATTGGGGTACTGATCATTACTTGAAAGTGTCATCAAGATTGAGTGAAAAAATTTGTGCTGAAATTTCAGGAAACTCGTAGTTTTTTGGAAGGTTGGCAATCCCTTTCTATGAAAGTGAATTGTTCTGGTCTCTCCTTAGGGCTACATCAATTTGAAATAAACCATAGAGATTGAACTTGGAACTACTTTATTGTGTCAAGTTTCAAAGAGCTAGCACAAACCGTGTTTGATTTAGAGTTCCAACTACATGTATCCATATAGGAGAAAACAGAGTGAAACCTAAAAATTAAAACCGTTACAGCCAACGAACGGTTTAACCTAGAAGAAGGAAATTTGGTGAGCCAAGTGGGATTGGATTACTGATCATTACCTGAAAGTGTCATCAAGATTGGGTGAAAAAATGTGTGCTGAGATTTCAGGAATCTCGTAGTTTTTTGGAAGCTTGGCAACCCCTTTCCATAAAAGTGATTTGCGCCAGTCTCTGCTTAGGGATACATGAATAGGAACCAAACCATAGAGATAGAACTTGGAACTACTTTATTCTGTCAAGTTTCAAACAGCTGGCACAAACCGTGTTTGATTTACAGTTGCAAATATATGTATCCATATAGGAGAAAACAGAGTGAAACCTAAAAATTAAAACTGTTACTGCCAACGAACGGTTTAACCAAGAAGAACGAAATTTGGTGAGCCAAGTGGGATTGGTGTACTGATCATTACCTGAAAGTGTCATCAAGATTGGGTGAAAAAATGTGTGCTGAGATTTCAGGAAACTCGTAGTTTTTTGGAAGCTTGGCAACCCCTTTCCATGAAAGTGTTTTGCGCTGGTCTCTCCTTAGGGCTACATCAATTTGAAACAAACCATAGAGATAGAACTTGGAACTACTTTATTGTGTCAAGTTTCAAAGAGCTAGCACAAACCGTGTTTGATTTAGAGTTCCAACTACATGTATCCATATAGGAGAAAATGGAGTGAAACCTAAAAATTAAAACTGTTACTGACAACGAACGGTTTAACCTAGATGTATGAAATTTTTTGAGCCTAGTGGGATTGGGGTACTGATCATTACCTGAAAGTGTCATCAAGATTGTGTGAAAAAATGTGTGCTAAGATTTCAGGAAACTCGTAGTTTTTTGGAAGCTTGGCAACCCCTTTCCTTGAAAGTGTTTTGCACTGGTCTCTCCTTAGGGCTACATCAATTTGAGACAAACCATAGTGATAGAACTTGGAACTACTTTATTGTGTCAAGTTTAAAAGAGCTAGCACAAACCGTGTTTGATTTAGAGTTCCAACTACATGTATCCATATAGAAGAAAACAGAGTGAAACCTAAAAATTAAAACTGTTACTGCCAACGAACGGTTTAACCTAGAAGAACGAAATTTGGTGAGCCAAGTGGGATTGGGGTACTGATCATTACTTGAAAGTGTCATCAAGATTGGGTGAAAAAATGTGTGCTGAAATTTCAGGAAACTCGTAGTTTTTTGGAAGGTTGGCAATCCCTTTCTATGAAAGTGAATTGTTCTGGTCTCTCCTTAGGGCTACATCAATTTGAAATAAACCATAGAGATTGAACTTGGAACTAATTTATTGTGTCAAGTTTCAAAGAGCTAGCACAAACCGTGTTTGATTTAGAGTTCCAACTACATGTATCCATATAGGAGAAAACAGAGTGAAACCTAAAAATTAAAACCGTTACAGCCAACGAACGGTTTAACCTAGAAGAAGGAAATTTGGTGAGCCAAGTGGGATTGGGGTACTGATCATTACCTGAAAGTGTCATCAAGATTGGGTGAAAAAATGTGTGCTGAGATTTCAGGAATCTCGTAGTTTTTTGGAAGCTTGGCAACCCCTTTCCATAAAAGTGATTTGCGCCAGTCTCTGCTTAGGGATACATGAATAGGAACCAAACCATAGAGATAGAACTTGGAACTGCTTTATTCTGTCAAGTTTCAAACAGCTGGCACAAACCGTGTTTGATTTACAGTTGCAAATATATGTATCCATATAGGAGAAAACAGAGTGAAACCTAAAAATTAAAACTGTTACTGCCAACGAACGGTTTAACCAAGAAGATCGAAATTTGGTGAGCCAAGTGGGATTGGTGTACTGATCATTACCTGAAAGTGTCATCAAGATTGGGTGAAAAAATGTGTGCTGAGATTTCAGGAAACTCGTAGTTTTTTGGAAGCTTGGCAACCCCTTTCCATGAAAGTGTTTTGCGCTGGTCTCTCCTTAGGGCTACATCAATTTGAAACAAACCATAGAGATAGAACTTGGAACTACTTTATTGTGTCAAGTTTCAAAGAGCTAGCACAAACCGTGTTTGATTTAGAGTTCCAACTACATGTATCCATATAGGAGAAAATGGAGTGAAACCTAAAAATTAAAACTGTTACTGACAACGAACGGTTTAACCTAGATGTATGAAATTTTTTGAGCCTAGTGAGATTGGGGTACTGATCATTACCTGAAAGTGTCATCAAGATTGTGTGAAAAAATGTGTGCTAAGATTTCAGGAAACTCGTAGTTTTTTGGAAGCTTGGCAACCCCTTTCCTTGAAAGTGTTTTGCGCTGGTCTCTCCTTAGGGCTACATCAATTTGAGACAAACCGTAGTGATAGAACTTGGAACTACTTTATTGTGTCAAGTTTAAAAGAGCTAGCACAAACCGTGTTTCATTTAGAGTTCCAACTACGTGTAGCCATATAGGAGAAAACAGAGTGAAACCTAAAAATTAAAACTGTTACTGCCAACGAATGGTTTAACCTAGAAGAACGAAATTTGGTGAGCCAAGTGGGATTGGGGTACTGATCATTACCTGAAAGCATCATCAAGATTGGGTGAAAAAATGTGTGCTGAAATTTCAGGAAACTTGTAGTTTTTTGGAAGCTTGGCAACCCCTTTTTATGAAAGTGATTTGCGCCAGTCTCTGCTTAGGGCTATATCAATAGGAAAGAAACCATAGAGATAGAACTTGGAACTACTTTATTGTGTCAAGTTTCAAAGAGCTAGCACAAACCGTGTTTCATTTAGAGTTTCAACTACATGTATCCATATACGAGAAAACAGAGTGAAACCTAAAAATTAAAACTGTTACTGCCAATGAACGGTTTAACCTAGAAGAACGAAATTTGGTGAGCCAAGTGGGATTGGGGTACTGATCATTACCTGAAAGCATCATCAAGATTGGGTGAAAAAATGTGTGCTGAAATTTCAGGAAACTTGTAGTTTTTTGGAAGCTTGGCAACCCCTTTTTATGAAAGTGATTTGCGCCAGTCTCTGCTTAGGGCTATATCAATAGGAAACAAACCATAGAGATAGAACTTGGAACTACTTTATTGTGTCAAGTTTCAAAGAGCTAGCACAAACCGTGTTTGATTTAGAGTTCCAACTACATGTATCCATATAGGAGAAAACAGAATGAAACCTAAAAATTAAAACTATTACTGCCAACGAACGGTTTAACCTAGAAGAACGAAATTTGGTGAGCCACGTGGGATTGGGGTACTGATCATTACCTGTAAATGTCATCAAGCTTGGGTGAAAAAATGTGTGCTGAGATTTCAGGAAACTCGTAGTTTTTTGGAAGCTTGGCCACCCCTTTCCATGAAAGGGATTTGCGCCAGTCTCTGCCTAGGGCTACATCAATAGGAAACAATCCATAGAGATCAAACTTGGAACTACTTTATTGTTTCAGGTTTCAAAGAGCTAGCACAAACCGTGTTTGATTTAGAGTTCCAAATACATGTATCCATAGGAGAAAACAGAGTGAAACCTAAAAATTAAAACAGTTACTGCCAACGAACGGTTTAACCTAGAAGAACGAAATTTGGTGAGCCAAGTGGGATTGGAGTACTGATCATTACCTGAAAGTGTCATCAAGATTGGGTGAAAAAATGTGTGCTGAGATTTCAGGAAACTCGTAGTTTTTTGGAAGCTTGGCAACCCCTTTCCATGAAAGTGATTTGCACCAGTCTCTGCTTAGGGCTACATCAATAGGAAACAAACCATAGTGATAGGACTTGGAACTACTTTATTGTGTCAAGTTTCAAAGAGCTAGCACAAACCGTGTTTGATTTAGAGTTCCAACTACATGTATCCGTATAGGAGAAAACAGAGTGAAACCTAAAAATTTAAACTGTTACTGCCAACGAACGGTTTAACCTAGAAGAACGAAATTTGGTGAGCCAAGTGGGATTGGGGTACTGATCATTACCTGAAAGTGTCATCAAGATTGGGTGAAAAAATGTGTGCTGAGATTTCAGGAAACTCATAGTTTTTTGGAAGCTTGGCAACCCCTTTCCATGAAAGTGATTTGAGCCTGTCTCTGCTTAGGGCTACATCAATAGGAAACAAACCATAGAGATAGAACTTGGAACTACTTTATTGATTCAAGTTTCAAAGAGCTAGCACAAACCGTGTGTGATTTAGAGTTTCAACTACATGTATCCATATAGAAGAAAACAGAGTGAAACCTAAAAATTAAAACTGTTACTGCCAAAGAACGGTTTAACCTAGATGAACGAAATTTGGTGAACCAAGTGGGATTGGCGTACTGAACATTACCTGAAAGTGTCATCAAGATTGGGTGAAAAAATATGTGCTGAACTGTCAGGAAACTCGTAGTTTTTTGGAAGCTTGGCAACCCCTTTCCATGAAAGTGATTTGCGCTGGTCTCTGCTTAAGGCTACATCAATAGGAAACAAACCACAGAGATAGAACTTGGAACTACTTTATTGTTTCAAGTTTCAATGAGCTAGCAAAAACCGTGTTTGATTTAGAGTTCCAACTACATGTATCCATATAGGAGAAAACAGAGTGAAACCTAAAAATTAAAACTGTTACTGCCAATGAACGGTTTAACCTAGAAGAACGAAATTTGGTGAGCCTAGTATCATTGGGGTACTGATCATTACCTGAAAGTGTCATCAAGATTCGGTGAAAAAATGTGTGCTGATATTTCAGGAAACTCGTAGTTTTTTGGAAGCTTGGCAACCCCTTTCCATGAAAGTGATTTGCGCTGGTCTCTGCTTAGGGCTACATCAATAGGAAACAAACCATAGAGATCGAACTTGGAACTACTTTATTGTGTCAAGTTTCAAAGAGCTAGCACAAACCGTGTTTGATTTAGAGTTCCAACTACATGTATCCATATAGGAGAAAACAGAGTGAAACCTAAAAATTTAAACTGTTACTGCCAACGAACGGTTTAACCTAGAAGAACGAAATTTGGTGAGCCAAGTGGGATTGGGGTACTGATCATCACCTGAAAGTGTCATCAAGATTGGGTGAAAAAATGTGTGCTGAGATTTCAGGAAACTCGTAGTTTTTGGAAGCTTGGCAACCCCTTTCCATGAAAGTTAATTGAGCCGGTCTCTCCCTAGGGCTACATCAATAGGAAACAAACCATAGTGATTGAACTTGGAACTACTTTATTGTGTCATGCTTCAAACAGCTAACACAAACCGTCTTTGATTTAGAGTTCCAACTACATGTATCCATATAGGAGAAAAAAGAGTGAAACCTAAAAATTAAAACTGTTACTGCCAACGAACGGTTTAACCTAGAAGAAGGAAATTTGGTGAGCCAAGTGGGATTGGGGTACTGATCATTACCTGAAAGTGTCATCAAGATTGGTGAAAAAATGTGTGCTGAGATTTCACGAAACTCGTAGTTTTTTGGAAGCTTGGCAACCCCTTTCCATGAAAGTGATTTGAGCCTGTCTCTGCTTAGGGCTACATCAATAGGAAACAAACCATAGAGATCGAACTTGGAACTACTTTATTGTGTCAAGTTTCAAAGAGCTAGCACAAACCGTGTTTGATTTAGAGTTCCAACTACATGTATCCATATAGGAGAAAACAGAGTGAAACCTAAAAATTAAAACTGTTACAGCCAACGAACGGTTTAACCTAGAAGAACGAAATTTGGTGAGCCAAGTGGGATTGGGGTACTGATAATTATCTGAAATTGTCATCAAGATTGGGTGAAAAAATGTGTGCTGAGATTTCAGGAAACTCGTAGTTTTTTGGAAGCTTGGCACCCCCTTTCCATGAAAGTGATTTGCTCTGGTCTCTCCTTAGGGCTACATCAATTTGAGACAAACCATAGAGATAGAACTTGGAATTACTTTATTGTGTCAAGTTTCAAAGAGCTAGCACAAACCGTGTTTGATTTAGAGTTCCAACTACATGTATCCATATAGGAGAAAACAGAATGAAACCTAAAAATTAAAACTGTTACTGCCAACGAACGGTTTAACCTAGAAGAACGAAATTTGGTGAGCCACGTGGGATTGGGGTACTGATCATTACCTGAAAATGTCATCAAGATTGGGTGAAAAAATGTGTGCTGGGTTTTCAGGAAACTCGTAGTTTTTTGGAAGCTTGGCAACCCCTTTCCATAAAAGTGATTTGCGCCCTCTCTGCTTAGGGATACATCAATTGGAACCAAACCATAGAGATAGAACTTGGAACTACTTTATTGTGTCAAGTTTCAAAGAGCTGGCACAAACCGTGTTTGATTTACAGTTCCAAATACATGTATCCATATAGGAGAAAACAGAGTGAAACCTAAAAATTAAAACTGTTACTGCAAACGAACGATTTAAACTAGAAGAAGGAAATTTGGTGAGCCAAGTGGGATTGGGGTACTGATCATTACCTGAAAGTGTCATCAAGATTGGGTGAAAAAATGTGTGCTGAGATTTCAGGAAACTCGTAGTTTTTTGGAAGCTTGGCAACCCCTTTACATGAAAGTGATTTGCGCCGGTCTCTGCTTAGGGCTACATCAATAGGAAACAAACCACAGAGATAGAACTTGGAACTACTTTATTGTGTCAAGTTTCAATGAGCTAGCACAAACCGTGTTTCATTTAGATTTCCAACTACATGTATCCATATAGGAGAAAACACAGTGTAACCTAAAAATTAAAAATGTTACTGCCAACGAACGGTTTAACCTAGAAGAACGAAATTTGGTGAGCCAAGTGGGAATGGGGTACTGATCATTACCTGAAAGTATCATCAAGATTGTGTGAAAAAATGTGTGCTGAGCTGTCAGGAAACTCGTAGATTTTGGAAGCTTGACAATCACTTTCCATGAAAGTGATTTGTGCTGTTCTCTGCTTAGGGCTACATCAATAGGAAACAAACCGTAGAGATAGAACTTGGAACTACTTTATAGTGTCAAGTTTCAAAGAGCTAGCACAAACCGTGTTTGATTTAGAGTTCCAAATACATGTATCCATATAGAAGAAAACAGAGTGAAACCTAAAAATTAAAACTGTTACTGCCAATGAACGGTTTAACCTAGAAGAACGAAATTTGGTGAGCCAAGTGGGATTGGGGTACTGATCATTACTTGAAAGTGTCATCAAGATTGAGTGAAAAAATTTGTGCTGAAATTTCAGGAAACTCGTAGTTTTTTGGAAGGTTGGCAATCCCTTTCTATGAAAGTGAATTGTTCTGGTCTCTCCTTAGGGCTACATCAATTTGAAATAAACCATAGAGATTGAACTTGGAACTACTTTATTGTGTCAAGTTTCAAAGAGCTAGCACAAACCGTGTTTGATTTAGAGTTCCAACTACATGTATCCATATAGGAGAAAACAGAGTGAAACCTAAAAATTAAAACCGTTACAGCCAACGAACGGTTTAACCTAGAAGAAGGAAATTTGGTGAGCCAAGTGGGATTGGATTACTGATCATTACCTGAAAGTGTCATCAAGATTGGGTGAAAAAATGTGTGCTGAGATTTCAGGAATCTCGTAGTTTTTTGGAAGCTTGGCAACCCCTTTCCATAAAAGTGATTTGCGCCAGTCTCTGCTTAGGGATACATGAATAGGAACCAAACCATAGAGATAGAACTTGGAACTACTTTATTCTGTCAAGTTTCAAACAGCTGGCACAAACCGTGTTTGATTTACAGTTGCAAATATATGTATCCATATAGGAGAAAACAGAGTGAAACCTAAAAATTAAAACTGTTACTGCCAACGAACGGTTTAACCAAGAAGAACGAAATTTGGTGAGCCAAGTGGGATTGGTGTACTGATCATTACCTGAAAGTGTCATCAAGATTGGGTGAAAAAATGTGTGCTGAGATTTCAGGAAACTCGTAGTTTTTTGGAAGCTTGGCAACCCCTTTCCATGAAAGTGTTTTGCGCTGGTCTCTCCTTAGGGCTACATCAATTTGAAACAAACCATAGAGATAGAACTTGGAACTACTTTATTGTGTCAAGTTTCAAAGAGCTAGCACAAACCGTGTTTGATTTAGAGTTCCAACTACATGTATCCATATAGGAGAAAATGGAGTGAAACCTAAAAATTAAAACTGTTACTGACAACGAACGGTTTAACCTAGATGTATGAAATTTTTTGAGCCTAGTGGGATTGGGGTACTGATCATTACCTGAAAGTGTCATCAAGATTGTGTGAAAAAATGTGTGCTAAGATTTCAGGAAACTCGTAGTTTTTTGGAAGCTTGGCAACCCCTTTCCTTGAAAGTGTTTTGCACTGGTCTCTCCTTAGGGCTACATCAATTTGAGACAAACCATAGTGATAGAACTTGGAACTACTTTATTGTGTCAAGTTTAAAAGAGCTAGCACAAACCGTGTTTGATTTAGAGTTCCAACTACATGTATCCATATAGAAGAAAACAGAGTGAAACCTAAAAATTAAAACTGTTACTGCCAACGAACGGTTTAACCTAGAAGAACGAAATTTGGTGAGCCAAGTGGGATTGGGGTACTGATCATTACTTGAAAGTGTCATCAAGATTGGGTGAAAAAATGTGTGCTGAAATTTCAGGAAACTTGTAGTTTTTTGGAAGGTTGGCAATCCCTTTCTATGAAAGTGAATTGTTCTGGTCTCTCCTTAGGGCTACATCAATTTGAAATAAACCATAGAGATTGAACTTGGAACTAATTTATTGTGTCAAGTTTCAAAGAGCTAGCACAAACCGTGTTTGATTTAGAGTTCCAACTACATGTATCCATATAGGAGAAAACAGAGTGAAACCTAAAAATTAAAACCGTTACAGCCAACGAACGGTTTAACCTAGAAGAAGGAAATTTGGTGAGCCAAGTGGGATTGGGGTACTGATCATTACCTGAAAGTGTCATCAAGATTGGGTGAAAAAATGTGTGCTGAGATTTCAGGAATCTCGTAGTTTTTTGGAAGCTTGGCAACCCCTTTCCATAAAAGTGATTTGCGCCAGTCTCTGCTTAGGGATACATGAATAGGAACCAAACCATAGAGATAGAACTTGGAACTGCTTTATTCTGTCAAGTTTCAAACAGCTGGCACAAACCGTGTTTGATTTACAGTTGCAAATATATGTATCCATATAGGAGAAAACAGAGTGAAACCTAAAAATTAAAACTGTTACTGCCAACGAACGGTTTAACCAAGAAGATCGAAATTTGGTGAGCCAAGTGGGATTGGTGTACTGATCATTACCTGAAAGTGTCATCAAGATTGGGTGAAAAAATGTGTGCTGAGATTTCAGGAAACTCGTAGTTTTTTGGAAGCTTGGCAACCCCTTTCCATGAAAGTGTTTTGCGCTGGTCTCTCCTTAGGGCTACATCAATTTGAAACAAACCATAGAGATAGAACTTGGAACTACTTTATTGTGTCAAGTTTCAAAGAGCTAGCACAAACCGTGTTTGATTTAGAGTTCCAACTACATGTATCCATATAGGAGAAAATGGAGTGAAACCTAAAAATTAAAACTGTTACTGACAACGAACGGTTTAACCTAGATGTATGAAATTTTTTGAGCCTAGTGAGATTGGGGTACTGATCATTACCTGAAAGTGTCATCAAGATTGTGTGAAAAAATGTGTGCTAAGATTTCAGGAAACTCGTAGTTTTTTGGAAGCTTGGCAACCCCTTTCCTTGAAAGTGTTTTGCGCTGGTCTCTCCTTAGGGCTACATCAATTTGAGACAAACCGTAGTGATAGAACTTGGAACTACTTTATTGTGTCAAGTTTAAAAGAGCTAGCACAAACCGTGTTTCATTTAGAGTTCCAACTACGTGTAGCCATATAGGAGAAAACAGAGTGAAACCTAAAAATTAAAACTGTTACTGCCAACGAATGGTTTAACCTAGAAGAACGAAATTTGGTGAGCCAAGTGGGATTGGGGTACTGATCATTACCTGAAAGCATCATCAAGATTGGGTGAAAAAATGTGTGCTGAAATTTCAGGAAACTTGTAGTTTTTTGGAAGCTTGGCAACCCCTTTTTATGAAAGTGATTTGCGCCAGTCTCTGCTTAGGGCTATATCAATAGGAAACAAACCATAGAGATAGAACTTGGAACTACTTTATTGTGTCAAGTTTCAAAGAGCTAGCACAAACCGTGTTTCATTTAGAGTTTCAACTACATGTATCCATATACGAGAAAACAGAGTGAAACCTAAAAATTAAAACTGTTACTGCCAATGAACGGTTTAACCTAGAAGAACGAAATCTGGTGAGCCAAGTGGGACTGGGGTTCTGATCATTACCTGAAAGTGTCATCAAGATTGGGTGAAAAAATGTGTGCTGAGATTTCAGGAAACTCGTAGTTTTTTGGAAGCTTGGCAACCCCTTTCCATGAAAGTGATGTGCACCGGTCTCTGCTTAGTGCTACATCAATAGGAAAGAAGACACAGAGATAGAACTTGGAACTACTTTATTGTGTCAAGTTTCAATGAGCTAGCACAAACCGTGTTTGATTTAGAGTTCCAAGTACATGTATCCATATAGGAGAAAACAGAGTGAAACCTAAAAATTAAAACTGTTACTGCCAACGAACGGTTTAACCAAGAAGATCGAAATTTGGTGAGCCAAGTGGGATTGGTGTACTGATCATTACCTGAAAGTGTCATCAAGATTGGGTGAAAAAATGTGTGCTGAGATTTCAGGAAACTCGTAGTTTTTTGGAAGCTTGGCAACCCCTTTCCATGAAAGTGTTTTGCGCTGGTCTCTCCTTAGGGCTACATCAATTTGAAACAAACCATAGAGATAGAACTTGGAACTACTTTATTGTGTCAAGTTTCAAAGAGCTAGCACAAACCGTGTTTGATTTAGAGTTCCAACTACATGTATCCATATAGGAGAAAATGGAGTGAAACCTAAAAATTAAAACTGTTACTGACAACGAACGGTTTAACCTAGATGTATGAAATTTTTTGAGCCTAGTGGGATTGGGGTACTGATCATTACCTGAAAGTGTCATCAAGATTGTGTGAAAAAATGTGTGCTAATATTTCAGGAAACTCGTAGTTTTTTGGAAGCTTGGCAACCCCTTTCCTTGAAAGTGTTTTACTCTGGTCTCTCCTTAGGGCTACATCAATTTGAGACAAACCATAGTGATAGAACTTGGAACTACTTTATTGTGTCAAGTTTAAAAGAGCTAGCACAAACCGTGTTTGATTTAGAGTTCCAACTACATGTATCCATATTGGAGAAAACAGAGCGAAACCTAAAAATTAAAACCGTTACAGCCAACGAACGGTTTAACCTAGAAGAAGGAAATTTGGTGAGCCAAGTGGGATTGGGGTACTGATCATTACTTGAAAGTGTCATCAAGATTGGGTGAAAAAATGTATGCAGAGATTTCAGGAAACTCGTAGTTTTTTGGAAGCTTGGCAACCCCTTTCCATGAAATTGATTTGCGCCGGTCTCTGCTTAGGGCTACATCAATAGGAAACAAATCGTAGAGATAGAACTTGGAACTACTTTATTGTGTCAAGTTTCAAAGAGCTAGCACAAACCGTGTTTGATTTACAGTTCCAACTACATGTATCCATATTGGAGAAAACAGAGTGAAACCTAAAAATTAAAACCGTTACAGCCAATAAACGGTTTAACCTAGAAGAAGGAAATTTGGTGCGCCAAGTGGGATTTGGGTACTGATCATTACCTGAAAGTGTCATCAAGATTGGGTGAAAAAATGTGTGCTGTGATTTCAGGAAACTTGTTGTTTTTTGAAAGCTTGGCAACCCCTTTCCATGAAATTGATTTGCGCCAGTCTCTGCTTAGGGCTACATCAATAGGAAACAAATCGTAGAGATAGAACTTGGAACTACTTTATTCTGTCAAGTTTCAAAGAGCTAGCACAAACCGTGTTTGATTTAGAGTACCAACTACATGTACCCATATAGGAGAAAACAAAGTGTAACCTAAATATTAAAACTGTTATTGCCAACGTATGGTTTAACCTAGAAGAACGAAATTTGTAGAGCCACGTGGGATTGGGGTACTGATCATTACCTGAAAATGTCATCAAGATTGGGTGAAAAAATGTGTGCTGAGATTTCAGGAAACTCGTAGTTTTTTTGGAAGCATGGCAACCCCTTTCCATATAAGTAATTTGCGCCAGTCTCTGCTTAGGGATACATCAATAGGAACCAAACCATAGAGATAGAACATGGAACTACTTTATTGTGTCAAGTTTCAAAGAGCTGGCACAAACCGTGTTTGATTTACAGTTCCAAATACATGTATCCATATAGGAGAAAACAGAGTGAAACCTAAAAATTAATACCATTATAGCCAACGAACGGTTTAACCTAGAAGAAGGAAATTTGGTGAGCCAGGTGGGATTGGGGTACTGATCATTACTTGAAAGTGTCATCAAGATTGGGTGAAAAAATGTGTGCTGAGATTTCAGGAAACTCGTATTTTTTTGGAAGCTTGCCACCCCCTTTCTATGAACGTGATTTGAGCCACTCTCTGCTAAGGGCTGCATCAATAGGAAACAAACCATAGAGATAGAACTTGGAACTACTTTATTGTGTCAAGTTTCAAAGAGCTAGCACAAACCGTGTTTGATTTAGAGTTCCAACTACATGTATCCATATAGAAGAAAACAGAGTGAAACCTAAAAATTAAAACTGTTACTGCCAACGAACGGTTTAACCTAGAAGAACGAAATTTGGTGAGCCAAGTGGGATTGGGGTACTGATCATTACTTGAAAGTGTCATCAAGATTGGGTGAAAAAATGTGTGCTGAAATTTCAGGAAACTCGTAGTTTTTTGGAAGGTTGGCAATCCCTTTCTATGAAAGTGAATTGTTCTGGTCTCTCCTTAGGGCTACATCAATTTGAAATAAACCATAGAGATTGAACTTGGAACTAATTTATTGTGTCAAGTTTCAAAGAGCTAGCACAAACCGTGTTTGATTTAGAGTTCCAACTACATGTATCCATATAGGAGAAAACAGAGTGAAACCTAAAAATTAAAACCGTTACAGCCAACGAACGGTTTAACCTAGAAGAAGGAAATTTGGTGAGCCAAGTGGGATTGGGGTACTGATCATTACCTGAAAGTGTCATCAAGATTGGGTGAAAAAATGTGTGCTGAGATTTCAGGAATCTCGTAGTTTTTTGGAAGCTTGGCAACCCCTTTCCATAAAAGTGATTTGCGCCAGTCTCTGCTTAGGGATACATGAATAGGAACCAAACCATAGAGATAGAACTTGGAACTGCTTTATTCTGTCAAGTTTCAAACAGCTGGCACAAACCGTGTTTGATTTACAGTTGCAAATATATGTATCCATATAGGAGAAAACAGAGTGAAACCTAAAAATTAAAACTGTTACTGCCAACGAACGGTTTAACCAAGAAGATCGAAATTTGGTGAGCCAAGTGGGATTGGTGTACTGATCATTACCTGAAAGTGTCATCAAGATTGGGTGAAAAAATGTGTGCTGAGATTTCAGGAAACTCGTAGTTTTTTGGAAGCTTGGCAACCCCTTTCCATGAAAGTGTTTTGCGCTGGTCTCTCCTTAGGGCTACATCAATTTGAAACAAACCATAGAGATAGAACTTGGAACTACTTTATTGTGTCAAGTTTCAAAGAGCTAGCACAAACCGTGTTTGATTTAGAGTTCCAACTACATGTATCCATATAGGAGAAAATGGAGTGAAACCTAAAAATTAAAACTGTTACTGACAACGAACGGTTTAACCTAGATGTATGAAATTTTTTGAGCCTAGTGAGATTGGGGTACTGATCATTACCTGAAAGTGTCATCAAGATTGTGTGAAAAAATGTGTGCTAAGATTTCAGGAAACTCGTAGTTTTTTGGAAGCTTGGCAACCCCTTTCCTTGAAAGTGTTTTGCGCTGGTCTCTCCTTAGGGCTACATCAATTTGAGACAAACCATAGTGATAGAACTTGGAACTACTTTATTGTGTCAAGTTTAAAAGAGCTAGCACAAACCGTGTTTCATTTAGAGTTCCAACTACGTGTAGCCATATAGGAGAAAACAGAGTGAAACCTAAAAATTAAAACTGTTACTGCCAACGAATGGTTTAACCTAGAAGAACGAAATTTGGTGAGCCAAGTGGGATTGGGGTACTGATCATTACCTGAAAGCATCATCAAGATTGGGTGAAAAAATGTGTGCTGAAATTTCAGGAAACTTGTAGTTTTTTGGAAGCTTGGCAACCCCTTTTTATGAAAGTGATTTGCGCCAGTCTCTGCTTAGGGCTATATCAATAGGAAACAAACCATAGAGATAGAACTTGGAACTACTTTATTGTGTCAAGTTTCAAAGAGCTAGCACAAACCGTGTTTCATTTAGAGTTTCAACTACATGTATCCATATACGAGAAAACAGAGTGAAACCTAAAAATTAAAACTGTTACTGCCAATGAACGGTTTAACCTAGAAGAACGAAATTTGGTGAGCCAAGTGGGACTGGGGTTCTGATCATTACCTGAAAGTGTCATCAAGATTGGGTGAAAAAATGTGTGCTGAGATTTCAGGAAACTCGTAGTTTTTTGGAAGCTTGGCAACCCCTTTCCATGAAAGTGATGTGCACCGGTCTCTGCTTAGTGCTACATCAATAGGAAAGAAGACACAGAGATAGAACTTGGAACTACTTTATTGTGTCAAGTTTCAATGAGCTAGCACAAACCGTGTTTGATTTAGAGTTCCAAGTACATGTATCCATATAGGAGAAAACAGAGTGAAACCTAAAAATTAAAACTGTTACTGCCAACGAACGGTTTAACCAAGAAGATCGAAATTTGGTGAGCCAAGTGGGATTGGTGTACTGATCATTACCTGAAAGTGTCATCAAGATTGGGTGAAAAAATGTGTGCTGAGATTTCAGGAAACTCGTAGTTTTTTGGAAGCTTGGCAACCCCTTTCCATGAAAGTGTTTTGCGCTGGTCTCTCCTTAGGGCTACATCAATTTGAAACAAACCATAGAGATAGAACTTGGAACTACTTTATTGTGTCAAGTTTCAAAGAGCTAGCACAAACCGTGTTTGATTTAGAGTTCCAACTACATGTATCCATATTGGAGAAAATGGAGTGAAACCTAAAAATTAAAACTGTTACTGACAACGAACGGTTTAACCTAGATGTATGAAATTTTTTGAGCCTAGTGGGATTGGGGTACTGATCATTACCTGAAAGTGTCATCAAGATTGTGTGAAAAAATGTGTGCTAATATTTCAGGAAACTCGTAGTTTTTTGGAAGCTTGGCAACCCCTTTCCTTGAAAGTGTTTTGCTCTGGTCTCTCCTTAGGGCTACATCAATTTGAGACAAACCATAGTGATAAAACTTGGAACTACTTTATTGTGTCAAGTTTAAAAGAGCTAGCACAAACCGTGTTTGATTTAGAGTTCCAACTACATGTAGCCATATTGGAGAAAACAGAGCGAAACCTAAAAATTAAAACCGTTACAGCCAACGAACGGTTTAACCTAGAAGAAGGAAATTTGGTGAGCCAAGTGGGATTGGGTACTGATCATTACTTGAAAGTGTCATCAAGATTGGGTGAAAAAATGTATGCAGAGATTTCAGGAAACTCGTAGTTTTTTGGAAGCTTGGCAACCCCTTTCCATGAAATTGATTTGCGCCGGTCTCTGCTTAGGGCTACATCAATAGGAAACAAATCGTAGAGATAGAACTTGGAACTACTTTATTGTGTCAAGTTTCAAAGAGCTAGCACAAACCGTGTTTGATTTACAGTTCCAACTACATGTATCCATATTGGAGAAAACAGAGTGAAACCTAAAAAATAAAACCGTTACAGCCAATAAACGGTTTAACCTAGAAGAAGGAAATTTGGTGCGCCAAGTGGGATTTGGGTACTGATCATTACCTGAAAGTGTCATCAAGATTGGGTGAAAAAATGTGTGCTGTGATTTCAGGAAACTTGTTGTTTTTTGAAAGCTTGGCAACCCCTTTCCATGAAATTGATTTGCGCCAGTCTCTGCTTAGGGCTACATCAATAGGAAACAAATCGTAGAGATAGAACTTGGAACTACTTTATTCTGTCAAGTTTCAAAGAGCTAGCACAAACCGTGTTTGATTTAGAGTACCAACTACATGTACCCATATAGGAGAAAACAAAGTGTAACCTAAATATTAAAACTGTTATTGCCAACGTATGGTTTAACCTAGAAGAACGAAATTTGTAGAGCCACGTGGGATTGGGGTACTGATCATTACCTGAAAGTGTCATCAAGATTGGGTGAAAAAATGTGTGCTGAGATTTCAGGAAACTTGTTGTTTTTTGAAAGCTTGGCAACCCCTTTCCATGAAATTGATTTGCGCCAGTCTCTGCTTAGGGCTACATCAATAGGAAACAAATCGTAGAGATAGAACTTGGAACTACTTTATTCTGTCAAGTTTCAAAGAGCTAGCACAAACCGTGTTTGATTTAGAGTACCAACTACATGTACCCATATAGGAGAAAACAAAGTGTAACCTAAATATTAAAACTGTTATTGCCAACGTATGGTTTAACCTAGAAGAACGAAATTTGTAGAGCCACGTGGGATTGGGGTACTGATCATTACCTGAAAATGTCATCAAGATTGGGTGAAAAAATGTGTGCTGAGATTTCAGGAAACTCGTAGTTTTTTTGGAAGCATGGCAACCCCTTTCCATATAAGTAATTTGCGCCAGTCTCTGCTTAGGGATACATCAATAGGAACCAAACCATAGAGATAGAACATGGAACTACTTTATTGTTTCAAGTTTCAAAGAGCTGGCACAAACCGTGTTTGATTTACAGTTCCAAATACATGTATCCATATAGGAGAAAACAGAGTGAAACCTAAAAATTAATACCATTATAGCCAACGAACGGTTTAACCTAGAAGAAGGAAATTTGGTGAGCCAGGTGGGATTGGGGTACTGATCATTACTTGAAAGTGTCATCAAGATTGGGTGAAAAAATGTGTGCTGAGATTTCAGGAAACTCGTATTTTTTTGGAAGCTTGCCACCCCCTTTCTATGAACGTGATTTGAGCCACTCTCTGCTAAGGGCTGCATCAATAGGAAACAAACCATAGAGATAGAACTTGGAACTACTTTATTGTGTCAAGTTTCAAAGAGCTAGCACTAACCGTGTTTGATTTAGAGTTCCAACTACATGTATCCATATAGAAGAAAACAGAGTGAAACCTAAAAATTAAAACTGTTACTGCCAACGAACAGTTTAACCTAGAAGAACGAAATTTGGTGAGCCAAGTGGGATTGGGGTACTGATCATTACTTGAAAGTGTCATCAAGATTGGGTGAAAAAATGTGTGCTGAAATTTCAGGAAACTCGTAGTTTTTTGGAAGGTTGGCAATCCCTTTCTATGAAAGTGAATTGTTCTGGTCTCTCCTTAGGGCTACATCAATTTGAAATAAACCATAGAGATTGAACTTGGAACTAATTTATTGTGTCAAGTTTCAAAGAGCTAGCACAAACCGTGTTTGATTTAGAGTTCCAACTACATGTATCCATATAGGAGAAAACAGAGTGAAACCTAAAAATTAAAACCGTTACAGCCAACGAATGGTTTAACCTAGAAGAAGGAAATTTGGTGAGCCAAGTGGGATTGGGGAACTGATCATTACCTGAAAGTGTCATCAAGATTGGGTGAAAAAATGTGTGCTGAGATTTCAGGAATCTCGTAGTTTTTTGGAAGCTTGGCAACCCCTTTCCATAAAAGTGATTTGCGCCAGTCTCTGCTTAGGGATACATGAATAGGAACCAAACCATAGAGATAGAACTTGGAACTGCTTTATTCTGTCAAGTTTCAAACAGCTGGCACAAACCGTGTTTGATTTACAGTTGCAAATATATGTATCCATATAGGAGAAAACAGAGTGAAACCTAAAAATTAAAACTGTTACTGCCAACGAACGGTTTAACCAAGAAGATCGAAATTTGGTGAGCCAAGTGGGATTGGTGTACTGATCATTACCTGAAAGTGTCATCAAGATTGGGTGAAAAAATGTGTGCTGAGATTTCAGGAAACTCGTAGTTTTTTGGAAGCTTGGCAACCCCTTTCCATGAAAGTGTTTTGCGCTGGTCTCTCCTTAGGGCTACATCAATTTGAAACAAACCATAGAGATAGAACTTGGAACTACTTTATTGTGTCAAGTTTCAAAGAGCTAGCACAAACCGTGTTTGATTTAGAGTTCCAACTACATGTATCCATATAGGAGAAAATGGAGTGAAACCTAAAAATTAAAACTGTTACTGACAACGAACGGTTTAACCTAGATGTATGAAATTTTTTGAGCCTAGTGAGATTGGGGTACTGATCATTACCTGAAAGTGTCATCAAGATTGTGTGAAAAAATGTGTGCTAAGATTTCAGGAAACTCGTAGTTTTTTGGAAGCTTGGCAACCCCTTTCCTTGAAAGTGTTTTGCGCTGGTCTCTCCTTAGGGCTACATCAATTTGAGACAAACCATAGTGATAGAACTTGGAACTACTTTATTGTGTCAAGTTTAAAAGAGCTAGCACAAACCGTGTTTCATTTAGAGTTCCAACTACGTGTAGCCATATAGGAGAAAACAGAGTGAAACCTAAAAATTAAAACTGTTACTGCCAACGAATGGTTTAACCTAGAAGAACGAAATTTGGTGAGCCAAGTGGGATTGGGGTACTGATCATTACCTGAAAGCATCATCAAGATTGGGTGAAAAAATGTGTGCTGAAATTTCAGGAAACTTGTAGTTTTTTGGAAGCTTGGCAACCCCTTTTTATGAAAGTGATTTGCGCCAGTCTCTGCTTAGGGCTATATCAATAGGAAACAAACCATAGAGATAGAACTTGGAACTACTTTATTGTGTCAAGTTTCAAAGAGCTAGCACAAACCGTGTTTCATTTAGAGTTTCAACTACATGTATCCATATACGAGAAAACAGAGTGAAACCTAAAAATTAAAACTGTTACTGCCAATGAACGGTTTAACCTAGAAGAACGAAATTTGGTGAGCCAAGTGGGACTGGGGTTCTGATCATTACCTGAAAGTGTCATCAAGATTGGGTGAAAAAATGTGTGCTGAGATTTCAGGAAACTCGTAGTTTTTTGGAAGCTTGGCAACCCCTTTCCATGAAAGTGATGTGCACCGGTCTCTGCTTAGTGCTACATCAATAGGAAAGAAGACACAGAGATAGAACTTGGAACTACTTTATTGTGTCAAGTTTCAATGAGCTAGCACAAACCGTGTTTGATTTAGAGTTCCAAGTACATGTATCCATATAGGAGAAAACAGAGTGAAACCTAAAAATTAAAACTGTTACTGCCAACGAACGGTTTAACCAAGAAGATCGAAATTTGGTGAGCCAAGTGGGATTGGTGTACTGATCATTACCTGAAAGTGTCATCAAGATTGGGTGAAAAAATGTGTGCTGAGATTTCAGGAAACTCGTAGTGTTTTGGAAGCTTGGCAACCCCTTTCCATGAAAGTGTTTTGCGCTGGTCTCTCATTAGGGCTACATCAATTTGAAACAAACCATAGAGATAGAACTTGGAACTACTTTATTGTGTCAAGTTTCAAAGAGCTAGCACAAACCGTGTTTGATTTAGAGTTCCAACTACATGTATCCATATAGGAGAAAATGGAGTGAAACCTAAAAATTAAAACTGTTACTGACAACGAACGGTTTAACCTAGATGTATGAAATTTTTTGAGCCTAGTGGGATTGGGGTACTGATCATTACCTGAAAGTGTCATCAAGATTGTGTGAAAAAATGTGTGCTAATATTTCAGGAAACTCGTAGTTTTTTGGAAGCTTGGCAACCCCTTTCCTTGAAAGTGTTTTGCTCTGGTCTCTCCTTAGGGCTACATCAATTTGAGACAAACCATAGTGATAGAACTTGGAACTACTTTATTGTGTCAAGTTTAAAAGAGCTAGCACAAACCGTGTTTGATTTAGAGTTCCAACTATATGTATCCATATTGGAGAAAACAGAGCGAAACCTAAAAATTAAAACCGTTACAGCCAACGAACGGTTTAACCTAGAAGAAGGAAATTTGGTGAGCCAAGTGGGATTGGGGTACTGATCATTACTTGAAAGTGTCATCAAGATTGGGTGAAAAAATGTGTGCAGAGATTTCAGGAAACTCGTAGTTTTTTGGAAGCTTGGCAACCCCTTTCCATGAAATTGATTTGCGCCGGTCTCTGCTTAGGGCTACATCAATAGGAAACAAATCGTAGAGATAGAACTTGGAACTACTTTATTGTGTCAAGTTTCAAAGAGCTAGCACAAACCGTGTTTGATTTAGATTTCCAACTACATGTATCCATATAGGAGAAAACAGAGTGAAACCTAAAAATTAAAACTGTTACTGCCAACGAATGGTTTAACCTAGAAGAACGAAATTTGGTGAGCCACGTGGGATTGGGGTACTGATCATTACCTGAAAATGTCATCAAGATTGGGTGAAAAAATGTGTGCTGAGATTTCAGGAAACTCGTATTTTTTTGGAAGCTTGGCAACCCCTTTCCATAAAAGTGATTTGCTCCGGTCTTTCCTTAGGGCTACATCAATTTGAAATAAACCATAGAGATAGAACTTGGAACTACTTTATTGTGTCAAGTTTCAAAGAGCTAGCACAAACCGTGTTTGATTTAGAGTTCCAACTACATGTATCCATATTGGAGAAAACAGAGTGAAACCTAAAAATTAAAACCGTTACAGCCAATAAACGGTTTAACCTAGAAGAAGGAAATTTGGTGAGCCAAGTGGGATTGGGGTACTGATCATTACTTGAAAGTGTCATCAAGATTGGGTGAAAAAATGTGTGCAGAGATTTCAGGAAACTCGTAGTTTTTTGGAAGCTTGGCAACCCCTTTCCATGAAATTGATTTGCGCCGGTCTCTGCTTAGGGCTACATCAATAGGAAACAAATCGTAGAGATAGAACTTGGAACTACATTATTGTGTCAAGTTTCAAAGAGCTAGCACAAACCGTGTTTGATTTAGATTTCCAACTACATGTATCCATATAGGAGAAAACAGAGTGAAACCTAAAAATTAAAACTGTTACTGCCAACGAATGGTTTAACCTAGAAGAACGAAATTTGGTGAGCCACGTGGGATTGGGGTACTGATCATTACCTGAAAATGTCATCAAGATTGGGTGAAAAAATGTGTGCTGAGATTTCAGGAAACTCGTATTTTTTTGGAAGCTTGGCAACCCCTTTCCATAAAAGTGATTTGCTCCGGTCTCTCCTTAGGGCTACATCAATTTGAAATAAACCATAGAGATAGAACTTGGAACTACTTTATTGTGTCAAGTTTCAAAGAGCTAGCACAAACCGTGTTTGATTTAGAGTTCCAACTACATGTATCCATATTGGAGAAAACAGAGTGAAACCTAAAAATTAAAACCGTTACAGCCAATAAACGGTTTAACCTAGAAGAAGGAAATTTGGTGCGCCAAGTGGGATTTGGGTACTGATCATTACCTGAAAGTGTCATCAAGATTGGGTGAAAAAATGTGTGCTGAGATTTCAGGAAACTTGTTGTTTTTTGAAAGCTTGGCAACCCCTTTCCATGAAATTGATTTGCGCCAGTCTCTGCTTAGGGCTACATCAATAGGAAACAAATCGTAGAGATAGAACTTGGAACTACTTTATTCTGTCAAGTTTCAAAGAGCTAGCACAAACCGTGTTTGATTTAGAGTACCAACTACATGTACCCATATAGGAGAAAACAAAGTGTAACCTAAATATTAAAACTGTTATTGCCAACGTATGGTTTAACCTAGAAGAATGAAATTTGTAGAGCCACGTGGGATTGGGGTACTGATCATTACCTGAAAATGTCATCAAGATTGGGTGAAAAAATGTGTGCTGAGATTTCAGGAAACTCGTAGTTTTTTTGGAAGCATGGCAACCCCTTTCCATATAAGTAATTTGCGCCAGTCTCTGCTTAGGGATACATCAATAGGAACCAAACCATAGAGATAGAACATGGAACTACTTTATTGTGTCAAGTTTCAAAGAGCTGGCACAAACCGTGTTTGATTTACAGTTCCAAATACATGTAACCATATAGGAGAAAACAGAGTGAAACCTAAAAATTAATACAATTATAGCCAACGAACGGTTTAACCTAGAAGAAGGAAATTTGGTGAGCCAGGTGGGATTGGGGTACTGATCATTACTTGAAAGTGTCATCAAGATTGGGTGAAAAAATGTGTGCTGAGATTTCAGGAAACTCGTATTTTTTTGGAAGCTTGCCACCCCCTTTCTATGAACGTGATTTGAGCCACTCTCTGCTAAGGGCTGCATCAATAGGAAACAAACCATAGAGATAGAACTTGGAACTACTTTATTGTGTCAAGTTTCAAAGAGCTAGCACAAACCGTGTTTGATTTAGAGTTCCAACTACATGTATCAAAATAGGAGAAGACAGAGTGAAACCTAAAATTAAAACAGTTACTGCCAACGAACGGTTTAACCTAGAAGAACGAAATTTGGTGCGCCAAGTGGGATTGGGGTACTGATCATTACCTGAAAGTGTCATCAAGATTGGGTGAAAAAATGTGTGCTGAGATTTCAGGAAACTCGTAGTTTTTTGGAAGCTTGGCAACCCCCTTCCATGAAAGTGATGTGCACCGGTCTCTGCTTAGTGCTACATCAATAGGAAAGAAGACACAGAGATAGAACTTGGAACTACTTTATTGTGTCAAGTTTCAATGAGCTAGCACAAACCGTGTTTGATTTAGAGTTCCAAGTACATGTATCCATATAGGAGAAAACAGAGTGAAACCTAAAAATTAAAACTGTTACTGCCAACGAACGGTTTATCCTAGAAGAACAAAATTTGGTGAGCCAAGTGGGACTGGGGTACTGATCATTACCTGAAAGTGTCATCAAGTTTGGGTGAAAAAATGTGTGCTGAGATTTCAGGAAACTCGTAGTTTTTTGGAAGCTTGGCAACCCCTTTCCATGAAAGTGATTTGCGCCGGTCTCTCCTTAGGGCTACATCAATTTGAAACAAACCATAGAGATTGAACTTGGAACTACTTTATTGTGTCAAGTTTCAAAGAGCTAGCACGAACCGTGTTTGATTTAGAGTTCCAACTACATGTATCTATATTGGAGAAAACAGAGTGAAACCTAAAAATTAATACCGTTACAGCCAACGAACGGTTTAACCTAGAAGAAAGAAATTTGGTGAGCCAAGTGGGATTGGGTACTGATCATTACTTGAAAGTGTCATCAAGTTTGGGTGAAAAAATCTGTGCTGAGATTTCAGGAAACTCGTATTTTTTTTGAAGCTTGCCACCCCCTTTCTATGAAAGTGATTTGAGCCAGTCTCTACTAAGGGCTACATCAATAGGAAACAAACCATAGAGATAGAACTTGGAACTACTTTATTGTGTCAAGTTTCAAAGAGCTAGCACAAACCGTGTTTGATTTAGAGTTCCAAATACATGTATCAAAGTAGGAGAAGACAGAGTGAAACCTAAAATTTAAAACTGTTACTGCCAACGAACGGTTTAACCTAGAAGAACGAAATTTGGTGCGCCACGTGGGATTGGGGTACTGATCATTACCTGAAAGTGTCATCAAGATTGGGTGAAAAAATGGGTGCTGATATTTCAGGAAACTCGTAGTTTTTTGGAAGCTTGGCAACCCCTTTCCATGTAAGTGATTTGCGCTGGTCTCTGCTTAGGTCTACATCAATAGGAAACAAACCATAGAGATAAAACTTGGAACTACTTTATTGTGTCAAGTTTCAAAGAGCTAGCACAAACCGTGTTTGATTTAGAGTTCCAAATACATGTATCCATATAGGAGAAAACAGAGTGAAACCTAAAAATTAAAACTGTTACTGCCAAGGAACGGATTAACCTAAAAAAACGAAATTTGGTGAGCCAAGTGGGATTGGGGTACTGACAATTACCTGAAAGTGTCATCAAGATTGGGTGAAAAAATGTGGGCTGAGATTTCAGGAAACTCGTAGTTTTTTGGAAGCTTGGCAACCCCTTTCCATGAAAGTGATTTGCGCCGGTCTCTGATTAGGGCTACATCAATAGGAAACAAACCATAGAGATAGAACTTGGAACTACTTTATTGTGTCAAGTTTCAAAGAGCTAGCACAAACCGTGTTTGATTTAGAGTTCCAACTACATGTATCCATATAGGAGAAAACAGAGTGAAACCTAAAAATTAAAACTGTTACTGCCATCGAATGGTTTAAACTAGAAGAACGAAATTTGCTGAGCCAAGTGGATTTTGGGTACTGATCACTACCTGAAAGTGTCATCAAGATTGGGTGAAAAAATGTGTGCTGAGATTTCAGGAAACTCGTAGTTTTTTGGAAGCTTGGCAACCCCTTTCCATGAAAGTGATTTGCGCTGGTCTCTGCTTAGGGCTACAGCAATAGGAAACAAACCATAGAGACAGAACTTTGAACTACTTTATTGTGTCAAGTTTCAAAGAGCTAGCACAAACCATGTTTGATTTAGAGTTCCAAAAACATGTGTCCATTAGGAGAAAACAGAGTGAAACATAAAAATTAATACTGTTACTGCCAAGGAACGGTTTAACCTAGAAATACGAAATTTCGTGAGCCATGTGGGATTGGGGTACTGATCATTACCTGAAAGTGTCATCAAGATTGGGTGAAAAAATTTGGGCTGAGATTTCAGGAAACTCGTAGTTTTTTGGAAGCTTGGCAACCCATTTCCATGAAAGTGATTTGCGCCGGTCTCTGATTAGGGCTACATCAATAGGAAACAAACCATAGAGATAGAACTTGGAACTACTTTATTGTGTCAAGTTTCAAAGAGCTAGCACAAACCGTGTTTGATTTAGAGTTTCAACTACATGTATCCATATAGGAGAAAACAGAGTGAAACCTAAAAATTAAAACTGTTACTGCCATCGAACGGTTTAACCTAGAAATACAAAATTTTGTGAGCCATGTGGGATATGGGTACTGATCATTATCTGAAAGTGTCATCAAGATTGGGTGAAAAAATGTGTGCTGATATTTCAGGAAACTCGTAGTTTTTTGGAAGCTTGGCAACCCCTTTCCATGAAAGTGATTTGCGCCAGTCTCTGCTTAGGGCTACATCAATAGGAAACAAACCATAGAGATAGAACTTGGAACTACTTTATTGTGTCAAGTTTCAAAGAGCTAGCACAAACCGTGTTGGATTTAGAGTTCCAACTACATGTATCCATATAGGAGAAAACAGAGTGAAAGATAAAAATTAAAACTGTTACTGCCATCGAACGGTTTAACCTAGAAGAACGAAATTTGGTGAGCCAAGTGGGATTGGGGTACTGATCATTACCTGAAAGTGTCATCAAGATTGGGTGAAAAAATGGGTGCTGATATTTCAGGAAACTCGTAGTTTTTTGGAAGCTTGGCAAACCCTTTCCATGATAGTGGTTTCCGCCGGTCTCTGCTTAGGGCTACATCCATAGGAAACAAACAGTAGAAATAGAACTTGCAACTACTTTATTGTGTCAAGTTTTAAAGAGCTAGCACAAACCGTGTTTGATTTAGAGTTCCAACTACATGAATCCATATAGGAGTTAACAGAGTGAAAGATAAAAATTAAAACTGTTACTGCCATCAAACGGTTTAACCTAGAAGAATGAAATTAGGTGAGCCTAGTGGGATTGGTGTACTGATCATTACCTGAAAGTGTCATCAAGATTGGGTGAAAAAATGTGTGCTGAGATTTCAGGAAACTCGTAGTTTTTTGGAAGCTTGGCAACCCCTTTCCATGAAACTGATTTGTGCCAGTCTCTGCTTAGGGCTACATCAATAGGAAACAACTCATAGAGATAGAACTTGGAACTACTTTATTGTGTCAAGTTTCCAAGTGCTAGCACAAACCGTGTTTGATTTAGTGTTCCAACTACATGTATCCATATATGAGAAAACAGAGTGAAAGATAAAAATTAAAACTGTTACTGCCATCAAACGGTTTAACCTAGAAGAACGAAATTAGGTGATCCTAGTGGGATTGGCGTACTGATCATTACGTGAAAGTGTCATCAAGATTGGGTTAAAAAATGTGTGCTGATATTTCAGGAAACTCGTAGTTTTTTGGAATCTTGGAAACCCCTTTCCATGAAAGTGATTTGTGCCAGTCTCTGCTTAGGGCTACATCAATAGGAAACAACTCATAGAGATAGAACTTGGAACTACTTTATTGTGTCAAGTTTCCAAGTGCTAGCACAAACCGTGTTTGATTTAGTGTTCCAACTACATGTATCCATATAGGAGAAAACAGAGTAAAACCTAAATATTAAAACTGTTACTGCCACCCAAAGATTTAACCTAGAAGAACGAAATTTGGTGAGCCAATTGGGATTGGCATACTGATCATTACCTGAAAGTGTCATCAAGATTGGGTGAAAAAATGTGTGCTGAGATTTCATGAAACTCGTAGTTTTTTGGAAGCTTGGCAAACCCTTTCCATGAAAGTGATTTGCGCCAGTCTCTGCTTTGGGCTACATCAATAGGAAACAAACCATAGAGATAGAACTTGGAACTACTTTATTGTGTCAAGTTTCAAAGAGCTAGCACAAACCGTGTTGGATTTAGTGTTCCAACTACATGTATCCATATAGGAGAAAACAGAGTGAAACCTAAATATTAAAACTGTTACTGCCAACGAACGGTTTAACCTAGAAGAATGAAAATTGGTGAGCCAAGTGGGATTGGGGTACTGATCATTACCTGACAGTGTCATCAAGATTGTGTGAAAAAATGTGTGCTGAGATTTCAGGAAACTCGTAGTTTTTTGGAAGCTTGGCAAACTTTTTCCGTGAAAGTGATTTGCGCTGGTCTCTGTTTAGGGCTACATCAATAGGAAAGAAACCATAGAGATAGAACTTGGGATTACTTTATTGTGTCAAGTTTCAAACAGCTAGCACAAACCGTGTTTGATTTAGAGTTCCAAATACATGTATCCATAAAGGAGAAAACAGAGTGAAACCTAAAAATTAAAACTCTTACTGCCAACGATCGGATTAACCTATAAGAACAAAATTTGGTGAGCCAAGTGGGTTGGGGTACTGATCATTACCTGAAAGTGTCATCAAGATTGGGTGAAAAAATGTGTGCTGAGATTTCAGGAAACTCGTAGTTTTTTGGAAGCTTGGCAAACCCTTTCAATGATAGTGGTTTCCGCCGGGCTCTGCTTAGGGCTACATCAATAGGAAACAAACCGTAGAAATAGAACTTGGAACTAGTTTATTGTGTCAAGTTTCAAAGAGCTAGCACAAACTGTGTTTGATTTAGAGTTCCAACTACATGTATCCATATAGGAGAAAACAGAGTTAAACCTAAAAATCAAAACTGTTACTGCCAACGAACGGTTTAACCTAGAAGAACGAAATTTGGTGAGCCACGTTGGATTGGGGTACTGATAATTACCTGAAAATGTCATCAAGATTGGGTGAAAAAATGTGTGCTGAGATTTCAGGAAATTCGTAGTTTTTTGGAAGCTTGGCAACCCCTTTCCATGCAAGTGATTTGCGCCGGTCTCTGCTTAGGGCTACATCAATAGGACACAAACCATAGAAAGAGAACTTGGAACTACTTTATTTTGTCAAGTTTCAAAGAGCTAGCACAAACCGTGTTTGATTTAGAGTTCCAACTACATGTATCCATATAGGAGAAAACAGAATGAAACCTAAAAATTAAAACTGTTACTGCCAACGAACGGTTTAACCTACAAGAACGAAATTTGGTGAGCCACGTGGTATTGGGGTACTGATCATTACCTGAACATGTCATCAAGATTGGGTGAAAAAATGTGTGCTGAGATTTCAGGAAACTCGTAGTTTTTTCGAAGCTTGGCAACCCCTTTCCATGAAAGTGATTTGTGCTGGTCTCTGCTTAGGGCTACATCAATAGGAAACAAACCATAGAGAGAGAACATGGAACTACTTTATTGTGTCAAGTTTTAAAGAGCTAGCACAAACCGTGTTTGATTTAGAGTTCCAACTACATGTATCCATATAGGAGAAAACAGAGTTAAACCTAAAAATTAAAACTGTTACTGCCAACGAACGGTTTAACCTAGAAGAACGAAATTTGGTGAGCCAAGTGGGATTGGGGTACTGATCATTACCTGAAAGTGTCATCAAGATTGGGTGAAAAAATGTGTGCTGAGATTTCAGGAAACTCGTAGTTTTTTGGAAGTTTGGCAATCCATTTCCATGAAAGTTATTTGTTCTGCTCTCTCCTTAGGGCTAAATCAATTTGAAACAAACCATAGAGATTGAACTTGGAACTACTTTATTGTGTCAAGTTTCAAAGAGCTAGCACAAACCGTGTTTGATTTAGAGTTCCAACTACATGTTTCCATACAGGAGAAAACAGAATGAAACCTAAAAATTAAAACTGTTACTGCCAACGAACGGTTTAACCTAGAAGAACGAAATTTGGTGAGCCACGTGGGATTGGGGTACTGATCATTACCTGAAAATGTCATCAAGATTGGGTGAAAAAATGTGTGCTGAGATTTCAGGAAATTCGTAGTTTTTTGGAAGCTTGGCAACCCCTTTCCATAAAAGTGATTTGCGCCAGTCTCTGCTTAGGGATACATCAATAGGAACCAAACCATAGAGATAGAACTTGGAACTACTTTATTCTGTCAAGTTTCAAACAGCTGGCACAAACCGTGTTTGATTTACAGTTCCAAATATATGTATCCATATAGGAGAAAACAGAGTGAAACCTAAAAATTAAAACTGTTACTGCCAACGAACGGTTTAAACTAGAAGAACGAAATTTGGTGAGCCAAGTTGGACTGGGGTACTGATCATTACCTGAAAGTGTCATCAAGATTGGGTGAAAAAATGTGTGCTGAGATTTCAGGAAACTCGTAGTTTTTTGGAAGCTTGGCAACCCCTTTCCATGCAAGTGATTTGCGCCGGTCTCTGCTTAGGGCTACATCAATAGGACACAAACCATAGAAAGAGAACTTGGAACTACTTTATTTTGTCAAGTTTCAAAGAGCTAGCACAAACCGTGTTTGATTTAGAGTTCCAACTACATGTATCCATATAGGAGAAAACAGAATGAAACCTAAAAATTAAAACTGTTACTGCCAACGAACGGTTTAACCTACAAGAACGAAATTTGGTGAGCCACGTGGTATTGGGGTACTGATCATTACCTGAACATGTCATCAAGATTGGGTGAAAAAATGTGTGCTGAGATTTCAGGAAACTCGTAGTTTTTTCGAAGCTTGGCAACCCCTTTCCATGAAAGTGATTTGTGCTGGTCTCTGCTTAGGGCTACATCAATAGGAAAGAAACCATAGAGAGAGAACGTGGAACTACTTTATTGTGTCAAGTTTTATAGAGCTAGCACAAACCGTGTTTGATTTAGAGTTCCAACTACATGTATCCATATAGGAGAAAACAGAGTTAAACCTAAAAATTAAAACTGTTACTGCCAACGAACGGTTTAACCTAGAAGAACGAAATTTGGTGAGCCAAGTGGGATTCGGGTACTGATCATTACCGGAAAGTGTCATCAAGATTGGGTGAAAAAATGTGTGCTGAGATTTCAGGAAACTCGTAGTTTTTTGGAAGTTTGGCAATCCATTTCCATGAAAGTTATTTGTTCTGCTCTCTCCTTAGGGCTAAATCAATTTGAAACAAACGATAGAGATTGAACTTGGAACTACTTTATTGTGTCAAGTTTCAAAGAGCTAGCACAAACCGTGTTTGATTTAGAGTTCCAACTACATGTATCCATACAGGAGAAAACAGAGTGAAACCTAAAAATTAAAACTGTTACTGCCAAAGAACGGTTTAACCTAGAAGAACGAAATTTGGTGAGCCAAGTGGGACTGGGGTACAGATCATTACCTGAAAGTGTCATCAAGATTGGGTGAAAAAATGTGTGCTGAGATTTCAGGAATCTCATATTTTTTTGGAAGCTTGGCAACCCCTTTCCATGAAAGTGATTTGTGCCGGTCTCTGTTAGGGCTACATCAATAGGAAACAAAACACAGAGATAGAACTTGGAACTACTTTATTGTGTCAAGTTTCAATGAGCTAGCAGAAACCGTGTTTCATTTAGAGTTCCAAGTACATGTATCCATATAGGAGAAAACAGAGTGAAACCTAAAAATTAAAACTGTTACTGCCAAAGAACGGTTTAACCTAGAAGAACGAAATTTGGTGAGCCAAGTGGGATTGGGGTACTGATCATTACCTGAAAGTGTTATCCAGATTGGGTGAAAAAATGTGTGCTGAGATTTCAGGAAACTCGTAGTTTTTTTGAAGTTGGCAACCCCTTTCCAAGAAAGTGATTTGCGCCAGTCTCTCCTTAGGGCTACATCAATTTGAAACAAACCATAGAGATAGAACTTGGAACTACTTTATTGTGTCAAGTTTCAAAGAGCTAGCACAAACCGTGTTTGATTTAGAGTTCCAAATACATGTATACATATTGGAGTAAACAGAGTGAAACCTAACAATTAAAACCATTACAGCCAACGAATGGTTTAATCTAGAAGAAGGAAATTTGGTGAGCCAAGTGGGATTGGGGTACTGATCATTACTTGAAAGTGTCATCAAGATTGGGTGAAAAAATGTGTGCTGAGATTTCAGGAAACTCGTAGTTTTTTGGAAGCTTGGCAACCCCTTTCCATGAAATTGATTTGCGCTGGTCTCTGCTTAGGGCTACATCAGTAGGAAACAAATCATAGAGATAGAACTTGGAACTACATTATTGTGTCAAGTTTCAAAGAGCTAGCACAAACCGTGTTTGATTTAGAGTTCCAACTACATGTATCCATATAGGAGAAAACAGAGTGAAACCTAAAAATTAAAACTGTTACTGCCAACGAACGGTTTAACCTACAAGAACGAAATTTGGTGAGCCACGTGGGATTGGGGTACTGATCATTACCTGAAAATGTCATCAAGATTGGGTGAAAAAATGTGTGCTGAGATTTCAGGAAACTCGTAGTTTTTTGGAAGCTTGACAACCCCTTTCCATAAAAGTGATTTGTGCCAGTCTCTGCTTAGGGATACATCAATAGGAACCAAACCGTAGAGATAGAACTTGGAACTACATTATTCTTTCAAATTTCAAAGAGCTGGCACAAACCGTGTTTGATTTACAGTTCCAAATACATGTAGCCATATAGGAGAAAACAGAGTGAAACCTAAAAATTAAAACTGTTACTGCCAACGAACGGTTTAAACTAGAAGAAGGAAATTTGCTGAGCCAAGTGGGACTGAGGTACTGATCATTACCTGAAAGTGTCATCAAGATTGGGTGAAAAAATGTGTGCTGAGATTTCAGGAAACTCGTAGTTTTTTGGAAGCTTGGCAACCCCTTTCCATAAAAGTGATTTGCGCCAGTCTCTGCTTAGGGATACATCAATAGGAACCAAACCATAGAGATAGAACTTGGAACTACTTTATTGTGTCAAGTTTCAAAGAGCTGGCACAAACTGTGTTTGATTTACAGTTCCAAATACATATATCCATATAGGAGAAAACAGAGTGAAACCTAAAAATTAAAACTGTTACTGACAACGAACGGTTTAACCTAGAAGAACGAAATTTGGTGAGCCAAGTGGGATTGGGGTACTGATCATTACCTGAAAGTGTCATCAAGATTGGGTGAAAAAATGTGTGCTGAGATTTCAGGAAACTCGTAGTTTTTTGGAAGCTTGGCAAACCCTTTCCATGAAAGTGATTTGGGCCGGTCTCTGATTAGGGCTACTCAATAGGAAAAAAATCATAGAGATAGAACTTGGATCTATTTTATAGTGTCAAGTTTCAAAGAGCTAGCACAAACCGTTTGTGATTTAGAGTTTCAACTACATGTATCCATATAGGAGAAAACAGAGTGAAACCTAAAAATTTAAACTGTTACTGCCAACGAACGGTTTAACCTAGATGAACGAAATTTGGTGAGCTAAGTGGGATTGGCGTACTGAACATTACCTGAAAGTGTCATCAAGATTGAGTGAAAAAATGTGTGCTGAGATTTCAGGAAACTCGTAGTTTTGGAACCTTGGCAACCCCTTTCCATGAAAGTTAATTGAGCCGGTCTCTCCCTAGGGCTACATCAATAGGAAACAAACCATAGAGATTGAACTTGGAACTACTTTATTGTGTCAAGTTTCAAAGAGCTAGCACAAACCGTGTTTGATTTAGAGTTCCAACTACGTGTATCCATATTGGAGAAAACAGAGTGAAACCTAAAAATTAAAACCTTTACAGCCAACGAACGGTTTAACCTAGAAGAAGGAAATTTGGTGAGCCACGTGGGATTGGGGTACTGATCATTACCTGATAATGTCATCAAGATTGGGTGAAAAAATGTGTGCTGAGATTTCAGGAAACTCGTAGTTTTTTGGAAGCTTGGCAACCCCTTTCCATAAAAGTGATTTGCGCCAGTCTCTGCTTAGGGATACATCAATAGGAACCAAACCATAGAGATAGAACTTGGAACTACTTTATTGTGTCAAGTTTCAAAGAGCTGGCACAAACTGTGTTTGATTTACAGTTCCAAATACATATATCCATATAGGAGAAAACAGAGTGAAACCTAAAAATTAAAACTGTTACTGACAACGAACGGTTTAACCTAGAAGAACGAAATTTGGTGAGCCAAGTGGGATTGGGGTACTGATCATTACCTGAAAGTGTCATCAAGATTGGGTGAAAAAATGTGTGCTGAGATTTCAGGAATCTCATATTTTTTTGGAAGCTTGGCAACCCCTTTCCATGAAAGTGATTTGTGCCGGTCTCTGTTAGGGCTACATCAATAGGAAACAAAACACAGAGATAGAACTTGGAACTACTTTATTGTGTCAAGTTTCAATGAGCTAGCAGAAACCGTGTTTCATTTAGAGTTCCAAGTACATGTATCCATATAGGAGAAAACAGAGTGAAACCTAAAAATTAAAACTGTTACTGCCAAAGAACGGTTTAACCTAGAAGAACGAAATTTGGTGAGCCAAGTGGGATTGGGGTACTGATCATTACCTGAAAGTGTTATCCAGATTGGGTGAAAAAATGTGTGCTGAGATTTCAGGAAACTCGTAGTTTTTTTGAAGTTGGCAACCCCTTTCCAAGAAAGTGATTTGCGCCAGTCTCTCCTTAGGGCTACATCAATTTGAAACAAACCATAGAGATAGAACTTGGAACTACTTTATTGTGTCAAGTTTCAAAGAGCTAGCACAAACCGTGTTTGATTTAGAGTTCCAAATACATGTATACATATTGGAGTAAACAGAGTGAAACCTAACAATTAAAACCATTACAGCCAACGAATGGTTTAATCTAGAAGAAGGAAATTTGGTGAGCCAAGTGGGATTGGGGTACTGATCATTACTTGAAAGTGTCATCAAGATTGGGTGAAAAAATGTGTGCTGAGATTTCAGGAAACTCGTAGTTTTTTGGAAGCTTGGCAACCCCTTTCCATGAAATTGATTTGCGCTGGTCTCTGCTTAGGGCTACATCAGTAGGAAACAAATCATAGAGATAGAACTTGGAACTACATTATTGTGTCAAGTTTCAAAGAGCTAGCACAAACCGTGTTTGATTTAGAGTTCCAACTACATGTATCCATATAGGAGAAAACAGAGTGAAACCTAAAAATTAAAACTGTTACTGCCAACGAACGGTTTAACCTACAAGAACGAAATTTGGTGAGCCACGTGGGATTGGGGTACTGATCATTACCTGAAAATGTCATCAAGATTGGGTGAAAAAATGTGTGCTGAGATTTCAGGAAACTCGTAGTTTTTTGGAAGCTTGACAACCCCTTTCCATAAAAGTGATTTGTGCCAGTCTCTGCTTAGGGATACATCAATAGGAACCAAACCGTAGAGATAGAACTTGGAACTACATTATTCTTTCAAATTTCAAAGAGCTGGCACAAACCGTGTTTGATTTACAGTTCCAAATACATGTAGCCATATAGGAGAAAACAGAGTGAAACCTAAAAATTAAAACTGTTACTGCCAACGAACGGTTTAAACTAGAAGAAGGAAATTTGCTGAGCCAAGTGGGACTGAGGTACTGATCATTACCTGAAAGTGTCATCAAGATTGGGTGAAAAAATGTGTGCTGAGATTTCAGGAAACTCGTAGTTTTTTGGAAGCTTGGCAACCCCTTTCCATAAAAGTGATTTGCGCCAGTCTCTGCTTAGGGATACATCAATAGGAACCAAACCATAGAGATAGAACTTGGAACTACTTTATTGTGTCAAGTTTCAAAGAGCTGGCACAAACTGTGTTTGATTTACAGTTCCAAATACATATATCCATATAGGAGAAAACAGAGTGAAACCTAAAAATTAAAACTGTTACTGACAACGAACGGTTTAACCTAGAAGAACGAAATTTGGTGAGCCAAGTGGGATTGGGGTACTGATCATTACCTGAAAGTGTCATCAAGATTGGGTGAAAAAATGTGTGCTGAGATTTCAGGAAACTCGTAGTTTTTTGGAAGCTTGGCAAACCCTTTCCATGAAAGTGATTTGGGCCGGTCTCTGATTAGGGCTACTCAATAGGAAAAAAATCATAGAGATAGAACTTGGATCTATTTTATAGTGTCAAGTTTCAAAGAGCTAGCACAAACCGTTTGTGATTTAGAGTTTCAACTACATGTATCCATATAGGAGAAAACAGAGTGAAACCTAAAAATTTAAACTGTTACTGCCAACGAACGGTTTAACCTAGATGAACGAAATTTGGTGAGCTAAGTGGGATTGGCGTACTGAACATTACCTGAAAGTGTCATCAAGATTGAGTGAAAAAATGTGTGCTGAGATTTCAGGAAACTCGTAGTTTTGGAACCTTGGCAACCCCTTTCCATGAAAGTTAATTGAGCCGGTCTCTCCCTAGGGCTACATCAATAGGAAACAAACCATAGGGATTGAACTTGGAACTACTTTATTGTGTCAAGTTTCAAAGAGCTAGCACAAACCATGTTTGATTTAGAGTTCCAAATACGTGTTCCATATAGGAGAATACAGAGTGAAACCTAAAAATTAAAACTGTTACTGCCAACGAACGGTTTAACCTAGAAGAACGAAATTTGGTGAGCCAAGTGGGATTGGGGTACTTATCATTACCTGAAAGCGTCATCAAGATTGGGTGAAAAAATGTGTGCTGAAATTTCAGGAAACGCATAGTTTTTTGGAAGCTTGGCAACCCCATTCCATGAAAGTGATTTGCGCTAGTCTCTGCTTAGGGCTACATCAATAGGAACCAAACCATAGAGATAGAACTTGGAACTACTTTATTGTGTCAAGTTTCAAAGAGCTAGCACAAACCGTGTTTGATTTAGAGTTCCAACTACATGTATCCATATAGGAGAAAACAGAGTGAAACCTAAAAATTAAAACTGTTACTGCCAACGAACGGTTTAACCTAGAAGAACGAAATTCGGTGAGCCAAGTGGGATTGGGGTACTGATCATTACCTGAAAGTGTCATCAAGATTGGGTGAAAAAATGTGTGCTGAGATTTCAGGAAACTCGTAGTTTTTTGGAAGCTTGGCACCCCCTTTCCATGAAAGTGATTTGAGCCTGTCTCTGCTTAGGCCTACAACAATAGGAAACAAACCATATAGATAGAACTTGGAAGTACTTTATTGTGTCAAGTTTCAAAGAGCTAGCACAAACCGTGTTTGATTTAAAATTCCAACTACGTGTAGCCATATAGGAGTAAAGAGAGTGAAACCTAAAAATTAAAACTGTTACTGCCAACGAACGGTTTAACCTGGAAGAATGAAATTTGGTGAACCAAGTGGGATTGGCTGACTGATCATTACCTGAAAGTGTCATCAAGATTGGGTGAAAAAATGTGTGCTGAGATTTCAGGAAACTCGTAGTTTTTTGGAAGGTTGGCAATCCCTTTCCATGAAAGTGATTTGTTCTGGTCTCTCCTTAGGGCTACATCAATTTGAAACAAACCATAGAGATTGAACTTGGAACTACTTTATTGTGTCAAGTTTCAAAGAGCTAGCACAAACCGTGTTTGTTTTAGAGTTCCAACTACGTGTATCCATATTGGAGAAAACAGAGTGAAACCTAAAAATTAAAACCTTTACAGCCAACGAACGGTTTAACCTAGAAGAAGGAAATTTGGTGAGCCACGTGGGATTGGGGTACTGATCATTACCTGATAATGTCATCAAGATTGGGTGAAAAAATGTGTGCTGAGATTTCAGGAAACTAGTAGTTTTTTTGAAGCTTGGCAACCCCTTTCCATAAAAGTGATTTGTGCCAGTCTCTGTTTAGGGATACATCAATAGGAACCAAACCGTAGAGATAGAACTTGGAAGTACATTATTCTTTCAAATTTCAAAGAGCTGGCACAAACCGTGTTTGATTTACAGTTCCAAATACATGTATCCATATAGGAGAAAACAGAGTGAAACCTAAAAATTAAAACTGTTACTGCCAACGAACGGTTTAACCTAGAAGAAGGAAATTTGCTGAGCCAAGTGGGACTGAGGTACTGATCATTACCTGAAAGTGTCATCAAGATTGGGTGAAAAAATGTGTGCTGAGATTTCAGGAAACTCGTAGTTTTTTGGAAGCTTGGCAACCCCTTTCCATAAAAGTGATTTGCGCCAGTCTCTGCTTAGGGATACATCAATAGGAACCAAACCATAGAGATAGAACTTGGAACTACTTTATTGTGTCAAGTTTCAAAGAGCTGGCACAAACTGTGTTTGATTTACAGTTCCAAATACATATATCCATATAGGAGAAAACAGAGTGAAACCTAAAAATTAAAACTGTTACTGACAATGAACGGTTTAACCTAGAAGAACGAAATTTGGTGAGCCAAGTGGGATTGGGGTACTGATCATTACTTGAAAGTGACATCAAGATTGGGTGAAAAAATGTGTGCTGAGATTTCAGGAAACTCGTAGTTTTTTGGAAGCTTGGCAACCCCTTTCCATGAAAGTGATTTGAGCCTGTCTCTGCTTAGGCCTACAACAATAGGAAACAAACCATATAGATAGAACTTGGAAGTACTTTATTGTGTCAAGTTTCAAAGAGCTAGCACAAACCGTGTTTGATTTAAAATTCCAACTACGTGTAGCCATATAGGAGTAAAGAGAGTGAAACCTAAAAATTAAAACTGTTACTGCCAACGAACGGTTTAACCTAGAAGAACGAAATTTGGTGAACCAAGTGGGATTGGCTGACTGATCATTACCTGAAAGTGTCATCAAGATTGGGTGAAAAAATGTGTGCTGAGATTTCAGGAAACTCGTAGTTTTTTGGAAGGTTGGCAATCCCTTTCCATGAAAGTGATTTGTTCTGGTCTCTCCTTAGGGCTACATCAATTTGAAACAAACCATAGAGATTGAACTTGGAACTACTTTATTGTGTCAAGTTTCAAAGAGCTAGCACAAACCGTGTTTGATTTAGAGTTCCAACTACGTGTATCCATATTGGAGAAAACAGAGTGAAACCTAAAAATTAAAACCTTTACAGCCAACGAACGGTTTAACCTAGAAGAAGGAAATTTGGTGAGCCACGTGGGATTGGGGTACTGATCATTACCTGATAATGTCATCAAGATTGGGTGAAAAAATGTGTGCTGAGATTTCAGGAAACTCGTAGTTTTTTGGAAGCTTGGCAACCCCTTTCCATAAAAGTGATTTGCGCCAGTCTCTGCTTAGGGATACATCAATAGGAACCAAACCATAGAGATAGAACTTGGAACTACTTTATTGTGTCAAGTTTCAAAGAGCTGGCACAAACTGTGTTTGATTTACAGTTCCAAATACATATATCCATATAGGAGAAAACAGAGTGAAACCTAAAAATTAAAACTGTTACTGACAACGAACGGTTTAACCTAGAAGAACGAAATTTGGTGAGCCAAGTGGGATTGGGGTACTGATCATTACCTGAAAGTGTCATCAAGATTGGTTGAAAAAATGTGTGCTGAGATTTCAGGAAACTCGTAGTTTTTTGGAAGCTTGGCAACCCCTTTCCATTAAAGTGATTTGCGCCAGTCTCTGCTTTGGGCTACATCAATAGGAAACAAACCATAGAGATAGAACTTGGAACTACTTTATTGTGTCAAGTTTCAAAGAGCTAGCACAAACCGTGTTTGATTTAGAGTTCCAAATACGTGTACCATATAGGAGAATACAGAGTGAAACCTAAAAATTAAAACTGTTACTGCCAACGAACGGTTTAACCTAGAAGAACGAAATTCGGTGAGCCTAGTGGGATTGGGGTACTGATCATTACCTGAAAGTGTCATCAAGATTGGGTGAAAAAATGTGTGCTGAGATTTCAGGAAACTCGTAGTTTTTTGGAAGCTTGGCACCCCCTTTCCATGAAAGTGATTTGCGCTGGTCTCTCCTTAGGGCTACATCAATTTGAAACAAACCATAGAGATAGAACTTGGAAGTACTTTATTGTGTCAAGTTTCAAAGAGCTAGCACAAACCGTGTTTGATTTAAAATTCCAACTACTTGTAGCCATATAGGAGTAAAGAGAGTGAAACCTAAAAATTAAAACTGTTACTGCCAACGAACGGTTTAACCTAGAAGAACGAAATTTGGTGAGCCAAGTGGGATTGGGGGACTGATCATTACCTGAAAGTGTCATCAAGATTGGGTGAAAAAATGTGTGCTGAGATTTCAGGAAACTCGTAGTTTTTTGGAAGCTTGGCAACACCTTTCCATGAAAGTGATTTGCGCTGGTCTCTCCTTAGGGCTACATCAATTTGAAACAAACCATAGAGATAGAACTTGGAACTACTTTATTATGTCAAGTTTAAAAGAGCTAGCACAAACCGTGTTTGATTTAGAGTTCCAACTACATGTAACCATATTGGAAAAAAAAAGAGTGAAACCTAAAAATTAAAACCGTTACAGCCAACAAACGGTTTAAACTAGAAGAAGGAAATTTGGTGAGCCAAGTGGGATTGGGGTACTGATCATTACTTGAAAGTGTCATCAAGATTGGGTGAAAAAATGTGTGCTGAGATTTCAGGAAACTCGTAGTTTTTTGGAAGCTTGGCAACCCCTTTCCATGAAATTGATTTGCGCCAGTCTCTGCTTAGGGCTACATCAATAGGAAACAAATCGTAGAGATAGAACTTGGAACTACTTTATTGTGTCAAGTTTCAAAGAGCTAGCACAAACCGTGTTTCATTTAGAGTTCCAACTACATGTATCGATATAGGAGAAAACAGAGTGAAACCTAAAATATTAAAACTGTTACTGCCAACGAACGGTTTAACCTAGAAGAACGAAATTTGGTGAGCCACGTGGGATTGGGGTACTGATCATTACCTGAAAATGTCATCAAGATTGGGTGAAAAAATGTGTGCTGAGATTTCAGGAAACTCGTTGTTTTTTGGAAGCTTGGCAACCCCTTTCCATAAAAGTGATTTGCGCCAGTCTCTGCTTAGGGATACATCAATAGGAACCAAACCATAGAGATAGAACTTGGAACTACTTTATTCTTTCAAATTTCAAAGAGCTGGAACAAACCGTGTTTGATTTACAGTTCCAAATACATGTATCCATATAGGAGAAAACAGAGTGAAACCTAAAAATTAAAACTGTTACTGCCAACGAACGGTTTAACCTAGAAGAAGAAAATTTGGTGAGCCAAGTGGGTCTGGGGTACTGATCATTAAATGAAAGTGTCATCAAGATTGGGTGAAAAAATGTGTGCTGAGATTTCAGGAAACTCGTAGTTTTTTGGAAGGTTGGCAATCCCTTTCCATGAAAGTGATTTGCGCCGGTCTCTCCTTAGGGCTACATTAATTTGAAACAAACCATAGAGATTGAACTTGGAACTACTTTATTGTGTCAAGTTTCAAAGAGCTAGCACAAACCGCGTTTGATTTAGAGTTCCAATTACATGTATCCATATAGGAGAAAACAGAGTGAAACCTAAAAATTAAAACTGTTACTGCCATCGAACGGTTTAACCTAGAAGAACAAAATTTGGTGAGCCAGGTGGGATTGGGGTACTGATCATTACCTGAAAGTGTCATCAAGATTGGGTGAAAAAATGTGTGCTGAGATTTCAGGAAACTCGTATTTTTTTGGAAGCTTGGCAACCCCTTTCCATAAAAGTGATTTGCTCCAGTCTCTCCTTAGGGCTACATCAATTTGAAATAAACCATAGAGATAGAACTTGGAACTACTTTATTGTGTCAAGTTTCAAAGAGCTAGCACAAACCGTGTTTGATTTAGAGTTACAACTACATGTATCCATATTGGAGAAAACAGAGTGAAACCTAAAAATTAAAACCGTTACAGCCAATAAACGGTTTAACCTAGAAGAAGGAAATTTGGTGCGCCAAGTGGGATTTGGGTACTGATCATTACCTGAACGTGTCATCAAGATTGGGTGAAAAAATGTGTGCTGAGATTTCAGGAAACTTGTTGTTTTTTGAAAGCTTGGCAACCCCTTTCCATGAAATTGATTTGCGCCGGTCTCTGCTTAGGGCTACATCAATAGGAAACAAATCGTAGAGATAGAACTTGGAACTACTTTATTCTGTCAAGTTTCAAAGAGCTAGCACAAACCGTGTTTGATTTAGAGTTCCAACTACATGTACCCATATAGGAGAAAACAAAGTGTAACCTAAATATTAAAACTGTTATTGCCAACGTATGGTTTAACCTAGAAGAACGAAATTTGTAGAGCCACGTGGGATTGGGGTACTGATCATTACCTGAAAATGTCATCAAGATTGGGTGAAAAAATGTGTGCTGAGATTTCAGGAAACTCGTAGTTTTTTTGGAAGCTTGGCAACCCCTTTCCATATAAGTAATTTGCGCCAGTCTCTGCTTAGGGATACATCAATAGGAACCAAACCATAGAGATAGAACATGGAACTACTTTATTGTGTCAAGTTTCAAAGAGCTGGCACAAACCGTGTTTGATTTACAGTTCCAAATACATGTATCCATATAGGAGAAAACAGAGTGAAACCTAAAAATTAATACCATTATAGCCAACGAACGGTTTAACCTAGAAGAAGGAAATTTGGTGAGCCAGGTGGGATTGGGGTACTGATCATTACTTGAAAGTGTCATCAAGATTGGGTGAAAAAATGTGTGCTGAGATTTCAGAAAACTCGTATTTTTTTGGAAGCTTGCCACCCCCTTTCTATGAACGTGATTTGAGCCACTCTCTGCTAAGGGCTGCATCAATAGGAAACAAACCATAGAGATAGAACTTGGAACTACTTTATTGTGTCAAGTTTCAAAGAGCTAGCACAAACCGTGTTTGATTTAGAGTTCCAACTACATGTATCAAAATAGGAGAAGACAGAGTGAAACCTAAAATTAAAACAGTTACTGCCAACGAACGGTTTAACCTAGAAGAACGAAATTTGGTGCGCCAAGTGGGATTGGGGTACTGATCATTACCTGAAAGTGTCATCAAGATTGGGTGAAAAAATGTGTGCTGAGATTTCAGGAAACCCGTAGTTTTTTGGAAGCTTGGCAACCCCCTTCCATGAAAGTGATTTCAGCCTGTCTCTGCTTAGGGCTACATCAATAGCAAACAAATCATAGAGATAGAACTTGGAACTACTTTATTGTGTCAAGTTTCAAAGAGCTAGCACAAACCGTGTTTCTTTTAGAGTTCCAACTACGTGTAGCCATATAGGAGAAAACAGAGTGAAACCTAAAAATTAAAACTGTTACTGCCAACGAATGGTTTAACCTAGAAGAACGAAATTTGGTGAGCCAAGTGGAATTGGGGTACTGATCATTACCTGAAAGTGTCATCAAGATTGGGTGAAAAAATGTGTGCTGAGATTTCAGGAAACTCGTAGTTTTTTGGAAGCTTGGCAACCCCTTTCCATGAAAGTGATGTGCACCGGTCTCTGCTTAGTGCTACATCAATAGGAAAGAAGACACAGAGATAGAACTTGGAACTACTTTATTGTGTCAAGTTTCAATGAGCTAGCACAAACCGTGTTTGATTTAGAGTTCCAAGTACATGTATCCATATAGGAGAAAACAGAGTGAAACCTAAAAATTAAAACTGTTACTGCCAACGAACGGTTTAACCAAGAAGATCGAAATTTGGTGAGCCAAGTGGGATTGGTGTACTGATCATTACCTGAAAGTGTCATCAAGATTGGGTGAAAAAATGTGTGCTGAGATTTCAGGAAACTCGTAGTTTTTTGGAAGCTTGGCAACCCCTTTCCATGAAAGTGTTTTGCGCTGGTCTCTCCTTAGGGCTACATCAATTTGAAACAAACCATAGAGATAGAACTTGGAACTACTTTATTGTGTCAAGTTTCAAAGAGCTAGCACAAACCATGTTTGATTTAGAGTTCCAACTACATGTATCCATATAGGAGAAAATGGAGTGAAACCTAAAAATTAAAACTGTTACTGACAACGAACGGTTTAACCTAGATGTATGAAATTTTTTGAGCCTAGTGGAATTGGGGTACTGATCATTACCTGAAAGTGTCATCAAGATTGTGTGAAAAAATGTGTGCTAATATTTCAGGAAACTCGTAGTTTTTTGGAAGCTTGGCAACCCCTTTCCTTGAAAGTGTTTTGCTCTGGTCTCTCCTTAGGGCTACATCAATTTGAAACAAACCATAGAGATAGAACTTGGAAGTACTTTATTGTGTCAAGTTTCAA
Organism: Spermophilus citellus; assembly: GCF_964194105.1. NCBI lineage: Eukaryota > Metazoa > Chordata > Mammalia > Rodentia > Sciuridae > Spermophilus > Spermophilus citellus. Next base: position 16,288,017 of record NC_138192.1, on the reverse strand, counting down.
AGAGCTAGCACAAACCGTGTTTGATTTAAAATTCCAACTACTTGTAGCCATATAGGAGTAAAGAGAGTGAAACCTAAAAATTAAAACTGTTACTGCCAACGAACGGTTTAACCTAGAAGAACGAAATTTGGTGAGCCAAGTGGGATTGGGGGACTGATCATTACCTGAAAGTGTCATCAAGATTGGGTGAAAAAATGTGTGCTGAGATTTCAGGAAACTCGTAGTTTTTTGGAAGCTTGGCAACACCTTTCCATGAAAGTGATTTGCGCTGGTCTCTCCTTAGGGCTACATCAATTTGAAACAAACCATAGAGATAGAACTTGGAACTACTTTATTATGTCAAGTTTAAAAGAGCTAGCACAAACCGTGTTTGATTTAGAGTTCCAACTACATGTAACCATATTGGAAAAAAAAAGAGTGAAACCTAAAAATTAAAACCGTTACAGCCAACAAACGGTTTAAACTAGAAGAAGGAAATTTGGTGAGCCAAGTGGGATTGGGGTACTGATCATTACTTGAAAGTGTCATCAAGATTGGGTGAAAAAATGTGTGCTGAGATTTCAGGAAACTCGTAGTTTTTTGGAAGCTTGGCAACCCCTTTCCATGAAATTGATTTGCGCCAGTCTCTGCTTAGGGCTACATCAATAGGAAACAAATCGTAGAGATAGAACTTGGAACTACTTTATTGTGTCAAGTTTCAAAGAGCTAGCACAAACCGTGTTTCATTTAGAGTTCCAACTACATGTATCGATATAGGAGAAAACAGAGTGAAACCTAAAATATTAAAACTGTTACTGCCAACGAACGGTTTAACCTAGAAGAACGAAATTTGGTGAGCCACGTGGGATTGGGGTACTGATCATTACCTGAAAATGTCATCAAGATTGGGTGAAAAAATGTGTGCTGAGATTTCAGGAAACTCGTTGTTTTTTGGAAGCTTGGCAACCCCTTTCCATAAAAGTGATTTGCGCCAGTCTCTGCTTAGGGATACATCAATAGGAACCAAACCATAGAGATAGAACTTGGAACTACTTTATTCTTTCAAATTTCAAAGAGCTGGAACAAACCGTGTTTGATTTACAGTTCCAAATACATGTATCCATATAGGAGAAAACAGAGTGAAACCTAAAAATTAAAACTGTTACTGCCAACGAACGGTTTAACCTAGAAGAAGAAAATTTGGTGAGCCAAGTGGGTCTGGGGTACTGATCATTAAATGAAAGTGTCATCAAGATTGGGTGAAAAAATGTGTGCTGAGATTTCAGGAAACTCGTAGTTTTTTGGAAGGTTGGCAATCCCTTTCCATGAAAGTGATTTGCGCCGGTCTCTCCTTAGGGCTACATTAATTTGAAACAAACCATAGAGATTGAACTTGGAACTACTTTATTGTGTCAAGTTTCAAAGAGCTAGCACAAACCGCGTTTGATTTAGAGTTCCAATTACATGTATCCATATAGGAGAAAACAGAGTGAAACCTAAAAATTAAAACTGTTACTGCCATCGAACGGTTTAACCTAGAAGAACAAAATTTGGTGAGCCAGGTGGGATTGGGGTACTGATCATTACCTGAAAGTGTCATCAAGATTGGGTGAAAAAATGTGTGCTGAGATTTCAGGAAACTCGTATTTTTTTGGAAGCTTGGCAACCCCTTTCCATAAAAGTGATTTGCTCCAGTCTCTCCTTAGGGCTACATCAATTTGAAATAAACCATAGAGATAGAACTTGGAACTACTTTATTGTGTCAAGTTTCAAAGAGCTAGCACAAACCGTGTTTGATTTAGAGTTACAACTACATGTATCCATATTGGAGAAAACAGAGTGAAACCTAAAAATTAAAACCGTTACAGCCAATAAACGGTTTAACCTAGAAGAAGGAAATTTGGTGCGCCAAGTGGGATTTGGGTACTGATCATTACCTGAACGTGTCATCAAGATTGGGTGAAAAAATGTGTGCTGAGATTTCAGGAAACTTGTTGTTTTTTGAAAGCTTGGCAACCCCTTTCCATGAAATTGATTTGCGCCGGTCTCTGCTTAGGGCTACATCAATAGGAAACAAATCGTAGAGATAGAACTTGGAACTACTTTATTCTGTCAAGTTTCAAAGAGCTAGCACAAACCGTGTTTGATTTAGAGTTCCAACTACATGTACCCATATAGGAGAAAACAAAGTGTAACCTAAATATTAAAACTGTTATTGCCAACGTATGGTTTAACCTAGAAGAACGAAATTTGTAGAGCCACGTGGGATTGGGGTACTGATCATTACCTGAAAATGTCATCAAGATTGGGTGAAAAAATGTGTGCTGAGATTTCAGGAAACTCGTAGTTTTTTTGGAAGCTTGGCAACCCCTTTCCATATAAGTAATTTGCGCCAGTCTCTGCTTAGGGATACATCAATAGGAACCAAACCATAGAGATAGAACATGGAACTACTTTATTGTGTCAAGTTTCAAAGAGCTGGCACAAACCGTGTTTGATTTACAGTTCCAAATACATGTATCCATATAGGAGAAAACAGAGTGAAACCTAAAAATTAATACCATTATAGCCAACGAACGGTTTAACCTAGAAGAAGGAAATTTGGTGAGCCAGGTGGGATTGGGGTACTGATCATTACTTGAAAGTGTCATCAAGATTGGGTGAAAAAATGTGTGCTGAGATTTCAGAAAACTCGTATTTTTTTGGAAGCTTGCCACCCCCTTTCTATGAACGTGATTTGAGCCACTCTCTGCTAAGGGCTGCATCAATAGGAAACAAACCATAGAGATAGAACTTGGAACTACTTTATTGTGTCAAGTTTCAAAGAGCTAGCACAAACCGTGTTTGATTTAGAGTTCCAACTACATGTATCAAAATAGGAGAAGACAGAGTGAAACCTAAAATTAAAACAGTTACTGCCAACGAACGGTTTAACCTAGAAGAACGAAATTTGGTGCGCCAAGTGGGATTGGGGTACTGATCATTACCTGAAAGTGTCATCAAGATTGGGTGAAAAAATGTGTGCTGAGATTTCAGGAAACCCGTAGTTTTTTGGAAGCTTGGCAACCCCCTTCCATGAAAGTGATTTCAGCCTGTCTCTGCTTAGGGCTACATCAATAGCAAACAAATCATAGAGATAGAACTTGGAACTACTTTATTGTGTCAAGTTTCAAAGAGCTAGCACAAACCGTGTTTCATTTAGAGTTCCAACTACGTGTAGCCATATAGGAGAAAACAGAGTGAAACCTAAAAATTAAAACTGTTACTGCCAACGAATGGTTTAACCTAGAAGAACGAAATTTGGTGAGCCAAGTGGAATTGGGGTACTGATCATTACCTGAAAGTGTCATCAAGATTGGGTGAAAAAATGTGTGCTGAGATTTCAGGAAACTCGTAGTTTTTTGGAAGCTTGGCAACCCCTTTCCATGAAAGTGATGTGCACCGGTCTCTGCTTAGTGCTACATCAATAGGAAAGAAGACACAGAGATAGAACTTGGAACTACTTTATTGTGTCAAGTTTCAATGAGCTAGCACAAACCGTGTTTGATTTAGAGTTCCAAGTACATGTATCCATATAGGAGAAAACAGAGTGAAACCTAAAAATTAAAACTGTTACTGCCAACGAACGGTTTAACCAAGAAGATCGAAATTTGGTGAGCCAAGTGGGATTGGTGTACTGATCATTACCTGAAAGTGTCATCAAGATTGGGTGAAAAAATGTGTGCTGAGATTTCAGGAAACTCGTAGTTTTTTGGAAGCTTGGCAACCCCTTTCCATGAAAGTGTTTTGCGCTGGTCTCTCCTTAGGGCTACATCAATTTGAAACAAACCATAGAGATAGAACTTGGAACTACTTTATTGTGTCAAGTTTCAAAGAGCTAGCACAAACCATGTTTGATTTAGAGTTCCAACTACATGTATCCATATAGGAGAAAATGGAGTGAAACCTAAAAATTAAAACTGTTACTGACAACGAACGGTTTAACCTAGATGTATGAAATTTTTTGAGCCTAGTGGGATTGGGGTACTGATCATTACCTGAAAGTGTCATCAAGATTGTGTGAAAAAATGTGTGCTAATATTTCAGGAAACTCGTAGTTTTTTGGAAGCTTGGCAACCCCTTTCCTTGAAAGTGTTTTGCTCTGGTCTCTCCTTAGGGCTACATCAATTTGAGACAAACCATAGTGATAGAACTTGGAACTACTTTATTGTGTCAAGTTTAAAAGAGCTAGCACAAACCGTGTTTGATTTAGAGTTCCAACTACATGTATCCATATTGGAGAAAACAGAGCGAAACCTAAAAATTAAAACCGTTACAGCCAACGAACGGTTTAACCTAGAAGAAGGAAATTTGGTGAGCCAAGTGGGATTGGGGTACTGATCATTACTTGAAAGTGTCATCAAGATTGGGTGAAAAAATGTGTGCAGAGATTTCAGGAAACTCGTAGTTTTTTGGAAGCTTGGCAACCCCTTTCCATGAAATTGATTTGCGCCGGTCTCTGCTTAGGGCTACATCAATAGGAAACAAATCGTAGAGATAGAACTTGGAAATACTTTATTGTGTCAAGTTTCAAAGAGCTAGCACAAACCGTGTTTGATTTAGATTTCCAACTACATGTATCCATATAGGAGAAAACAGAGTGAAACCTAAAAATTAAAACTGTTACTGCCAATGAATGGTTTAACCTAGAAGAACGAAATTTGGTGAGCCACGTGGGATTGGGGTACTGATCATTACCTGAAAATGTCATCAAGATTGGGTGAAAAAATGTGTGCTGAGATTTCAGAAAACTCGTATTTTTTTGGAAGCTTGGCAACCCCTTTCCATAAAAGTGATTTGCTCCGGTCTCTCCTTAGGGCTACATCAATTTGAAATAAACCATAGAGATAGAACTTGGAACTACTTTATTGTGTCAAGTTTCAAAGAGCTAGCACAAACCGTGTTTGATTTAGAGTTCCAACTACATGTATCCATATTGGAGAAAACAGAGTGAAACCTAAAAATTAAAACCGTTACAGCCAATAAACGGTTTAACCTAGAAGAAGGAAATTTGGTGCGCCAAGTGGGATTTGGGTACTGATCATTACCTGAAAGTGTCATCAAGATTGGGTGAAAAAATGTGTGCTGAGATTTCAGGAAACTTGTTGTTTTTTGAAAGCTTGGCAACCCCTTTCCATGAAATTGATTTGCGCCGGTCTCTGCTTAGGGCTACATCAATAGGAAACAAATCGTAGAGATAGAACTTGGAACTACTTTATTCTGTCAAGTTTCAAAGAGCTAGCACAAACCGTGTTTGATTTAGAGTACCAACTACATGTACCCATATAGGAGAAAACAAAGTGTAACCTAAATATTAAAACTGTTATTGCCAACGTATGGTTTAACCTAGAAGAACGAAATTTGTAGAGCCACGTGGGATTGGGGTACTGATCATTACCTGAAAATGTCATCAAGATTGGGTGAAAAAATGTGTGCTGAGATTTCAGGAAACTCGTAGTTTTTTTGGAAGCTTGGCAACCCCTTTCCATATAAGTAATTTGCGCCAGTCTCTGCTTAGGGATACATCAATAGGAACCAAACCATAGAGATAGAACATGGAACTACTTTATTGTGTCAAGTTTCAAAGAGCTGGCACAAACCGTGTTTGATTTACAGTTCCAAATACATGTATCCATATAGGAGAAAACAGAGTGAAACCTAAAAATTAATACCATTATAGCCAACGAACGGTTTAACCTAGAAGAAGGAAATTTGGTGAGCCAGGTGGGATTGGGGTACTGATCATTACTTGAAAGTGTCATCAAGATTGGGTGAAAAAATGTGTGCAGAGATTTCAGGAAACTCGTATTTTTTTGGAAGCTTGCCACCCCCTTTCTATGAACGTGATTTGAGCCACTCTCTGCTAAGGGCTGCATCAATAGGAAACAAACCATAGAGATAGAACTTGGAACTACTTTATTGTGTCAAGTTTCAAAGAGCTAGCACAAACCGTGTTTGATTTAGAGTTCCAACTACATGTATCAAAATAGGAGAAGACAGAGTGAAACCTAAAATTAAAACAGTTACTGCCAACGAACGGTTTAACCTAGAAGAAGGAAATTTGGTGCGCCAAGTGGGATTTGGGTACTGATCATTACCTGAAAGTGTCATCAAGATTGGGTGAAAAAATGTGTGCTGAGATTTCAGGAAACCCGTAGTTTTTTGGAAGCTTGGCAACCCCCTTCCATGAAAGTGATTTCAGCCTGTCTCTGCTTAGGGCTACATCAATAGCAAACAAATCATAGAGATAGAACTTGGAACTACTTTATTGTGTCAAGTTTCAAAGAGCTAGCACAAACCGTGTTTCATTTAGAGTTCCAACTACGTGTAGCCATATAGGAGAAAACAGAGTGAAACCTAAAAATTAAAACTGTTACTGCCAACGAATGGTTTAACCTAGAAGAACGAAATTTGGTGAGCCAAGTGGGATTGGGGTACTGATCATTACCTGAAAGCATCATCAAGATTGGGTGAAAAAATGTGTGCTGAAATTTCAGGAAACTTGTAGTTTTTTGGAAGCTTGGCAACCCCTTTTTATGAAAGTGATTTGCGCCAGTCTCTGCTTAGGGCTATATCAATAGGAAACAAACCATAGAGATAAAACTTGGAACTACTTTATTGTGTCAAGTTTCAAAGAGCTAGCACAAACCGTGTTTCATTTAGAGTTTCAACTACATGTATCCATATACGAGAAAACAGAGTGAAACCTAAAAATTAAAACTGTTACTGCCAATGAACGGTTTAACCTAGAAGAACGAAATTTGGTGAGCCAAGGGAGACTGGGGTTCTGATCATTACCTGAAAGTGTCATCAAGATTGGGTGAAAAAATGTGTGCTGAGATTTCAGGAAACTCGTAGTTTTTTGGAAGCTTGGCAACCCCTTTCCATGAAAGTGATGTGCACCGGTCTCTGCTTAGTGCTACATCAATAGGAAAGAAGACACAGAGATAGAACTTGGAACTACTTTATTGTGTCAAGTTTCAATGAGCTAGCACAAACCGTGTTTGATTTAGAGTTCCAAGTACATGTATCCATATAGGAGAAAACAGAGTGAAACCTAAAAATTAAAACTGTTACTGCCAACGAACGGTTTATCCTAGAAGAACAAAATTTGGTGAGCCAAGTGGGACTGGGGTACTGATCATTACCTGAAAGTGTCATCAAGTTTGGGTGAAAAAATGTGTGCTGAGATTTCAGGAAACTCGTAGTTTTTTGGAAGCTTGGCAACCCATTTCCATGAAAGTGATTTGCGCCGGTCTCTCCTTAGGGCTACATCAATTTGAAACAAACCATAGAGATTGAACTTGGAACTACTTTATTGTGTCAAGTTTCAAAGAGCTAGCACGAACCGTGTTTGATTTAGAGTTCCAACTACATGTATCTATATTGGAGAAAACAGAGTGAAACCTAAAAATTAATACCGTTACAGCCAACGAACGGTTTAACCTAGAAGAAAGAAATTTGGTGAGCCAAGTGGGATTGGGTACTGATCATTACTTGAAAGTGTCATCAAGTTTGGGTGAAAAAATCTGTGCTGAGATTTCAGGAAACTCGTATTTTTTTTGAAGCTTGCCACCCCCTTTCTATGAAAGTGATTTGAGCCAGTCTCTACTAAGGGCTACATCAATAGGAAACAAACCATAGAGATAGAACTTGGAACTACTTTATTGTGTCAAGTTTCAAAGAGCTAGCACAAACCGTGTTTGATTTAGAGTTCCAAATACATGTATCAAAGTAGGAGAAGACAGAGTGAAACCTAAAATTTAAAACTGTTACTGCCAACGAACGGTTTAACCTAGAAGAACGAAATTTGGTGCGCCAAGTGGGATTGGGGTACTGATCATTACCTGAAAGTGTCATCAAGATTGGGTGAAAAAATGGGTGCAGATATTTCAGGAAACTCGTAGTTTTTTGGAAGCTTGGCAACCCCTTTCCATGTAAGTGATTTGCGCTGGTCTCTGCTTAGGTCTACATCAATAGGAAACAAACCATAGAGATAAAACTTGGAACTACTTTATTGTGTCAAGTTTCAAAGAGCTAGCACAAACCGTGTTTGATTTAGAGTTCCAAATACATGTATCCATATAGGAGAAAACAGAGTGAAACCTAAAAATTAAAACTGTTACTGCCAAGGAACGGATTAACCTAAAAAAACGAAATTTGGTGAGCCAAGTGGGATTGGGGTACTGATCATTACCTGAAAGTGTCATCAGGATTGGGTTAATAAATGTGTGCTGGGATTTCAGGAAACTCGTAGTTTTTTGGAAGCTTGGCAACCCCTTTGCATGATAGTGGTTTCTGCCGGTCTCTGCTTAGGGCTACATCAATAGGAAACAAACCGTAGAAATAGAACTTGGAAATACTTTATTGTGTCAAGTTTCAAAGAGCTAGCACAAACCGTGTTTGATTTAGAGTTCCAACTACATGTATCCATATAGGAGAAAACAGAGTGAAACCTAAAATTAAAACTGTTACTGCCAATGAACGGTTTAACCTAGAAGAACGAAATTTGGTGAGCCAAGTGGGATTGGGGTACTGACAATTACCTGAAAGTGTCATCAAGATTGGGTGAAAAAATGTGGGCTGAGATTTCAGGAAACTCGTAGTTTTTTGGAAGCTTGGCAACCCCTTTCCATGAAAGTGATTTGCGCCGGTCTCTGATTAGGGCTACATCAATAGGAAACAAACCATAGAGATAGAACTTGGAACTACTTTATTGTGTCAAGTTTCAAAGAGCTAGCACAAACCGTGTTTGATTTAGAGTTCCAACTACATGTATCCATATAGGAGAAAACAGAGTGAAACCTAAAAATTAAAACTGTTACTGCCATCGAATGGTTTAAACTAGAAGAACGAAATTTGCTGAGCCAAGTGGATTTTGGGTACTGATCACTACCTGAAAGTATCATCAAGATTGGGTGAAAAAATGTGTGCTGAGATTTCAGGAAACTCGTAGTTTTTTGGAAGCTTGGCAACCCCTTTCCATGAAAGTGATTTGCGCTGGTCTCTGCTTAGGGCTACAGCAATAGGAAACAAACCATAGAGACAGAACTTTGAACTACTTTATTGTGTCAAGTTTCAAAGAGCTAGCACAAACCATGTTTGATTTAGAGTTCCAAAAACATGTGTCCATTAGGAGAAAACAGAGTGAAACATAAAAATTAATACTGTTACTGCCATCGAACGGTTTAACCTAGAAATACGAAATTTCGTGAGCCATGTGGGATTGGGGTACTGATCATTACCTGAAAGTGTCATCAAGATTGGGTGAAAAAATGTGGGCTGAGATTTCAGGAAACTCGTAGTTTTTTGGAAGCTTGGCAACCCATTTCCATGAAAGTGATTTGCGCCGGTCTCTGATTAGTGCTACATCAATAGGAAACAAACCATAGAGATAGAACTTGGAACTACTTTATTGTGTCAAGTTTCAAAGAGCTAGCACAAACCGTGTTTGATTTAGAGTTTCAACTACATGTATCCATATAGGAGAAAACAGAGTGAAACCTAAAAATTAAAACTGTTACTGCCATCGAACGGTTTAACCTAGAAGAACGAAATTTGGTGAGCCAAGTGGGATTGGGGTACTGATCATTACCTGAAAGTGTCATCAAGATTGGGTGAAAAAATGGGTGCTGATATTTCAGGAAACTCGTAGTTTTTTGGAAGCTTGGCAAACCCTTTCCATGATAGTGGTTTCCGCCGGTCTCTGCTTAGGGCTACATCCATAGGAAACAAACAGTAGAAATAGAACTTGGAACTACTTTATTGTGTCAAGTTTTAAAGAGCTAGCACAAACCGTGTTTGATTTAGAGTTCCAACTACATGAATCCATATAGGAGTTAACAGAGTGAAAGATAAAAATTAAAACTGTTACTGCCATCAAACGGTTTAACCTAGAAGAATGAAATTAGGTGAGCCTAGTGGGATTGGCGTACTGATCATTACCTGAAAGTGTCATCAAGATTGGGTGAAAAAATGTGTGCTGAGATTTCAGGAAACTCGTAGTTTTTTGGAAGCTTGGCAACCCCTTTCCATGAAACTGATTTGTGCCAGTCTCTGCTTAGGGCTACATCAATAGGAAACAACTCATAGAGATAGAATTTGGAACTACTTTATTGTGTCAAGTTTCCAAGTGCTAGCACAAACCGTGTTTGATTTAGTGTTCCAACTACATGTATCCATATAGGAGAAAACAGAGTAAAACCTAAATATTAAAACTGTTACTGCCACCCAAAGATTTAACCTAGAAGAACGAAATTTGGTGAGCCAATTGGGATTGGCATACTGATCATTACCTGAAAGTGTCATCAAGATTGGGTGAAAAAATGTGTGCTGAGATTTCATGAAACTCATAGTTTTTTGGAAGCTTGGCAACCCCTTTCCATGAAAGTGATTTGCGCCAGTCTCTGCTTTGGGCTACATCAATAGGAAACAAACCATAGAGATAGAACTTGGAACTACTTTATTGTGTCAAGTTTCAAAGAGCTAGCACAAACCGTGTTGGATTTAGTGTTCCAACTACATGTATCCATATAGGAGAAAACAGAGTGAAACCTAAATATTAAAACTGTTACTGCCAACGAACGGTTTAACCTAGAAGAATGAAAATTGGTGAGCCAAGTGGGATTGGGGTACTGATCATTACCTGACAGTGTCATCAAGATTGTGTGAAAAAATGTGTGCTGAGATTTCAGGAAACTCGTAGTTTTTTGGAAGCTTGGCAACCTTTTTCCGTGAAAGTGATTTGCGCTGGTCTCTGTTTAGGGCTACATCAATAGGAAACAAACCATAGAGATAGAACTTGGGATTACTTTATTGTGTCAAGTTTCAAACAGCTAGCACAAACCGTGTTTGATTTAGAGTTCCAAATACATGTATCCATAAAGGAGAAAACAGAGTGAAACCTAAAAATTAAAACTCTTACTGCCAACGATCGGATTAACCTATAAGAACAAAATTTGGTGAGCCAAGTGGGTTGGGGTACTGATCATTACCTGAAAGTGTCATCAAGATTGGGTGAAAAAATGTGTGCTGAGATTTCAGGAAACTCGTAGTTTTTTGGAAGCTTGGCAAACCCTTTCAATGATAGTGGTTTCCGCCGGGCTCTGCTTAGGGCTACATCAATAGGAAACAAACCGTAGAAATAGAACTTGGAACTAGTTTATTGTGTCAAGTTTCAAAGAGCTAGCACAAACTGTGTTTGATTTAGAGTTCCAACTACATGTATCCATATAGGAGAAAACAGAGTTAAACCTAAAAATCAAAACTGTTACTGCCAACGAACGGTTTAACCTAGAAGAACGTAATTTGGTGAGCCACGTTGGATTGGGGTACTGATAATTACCTGAAAATGTCATCAAGATTGGGTGAAAAAATGTGTGCTGAGATTTCAGGAAATTCGTAGTTTTTTGGAAGCTTGGCAACCCCTTTCCATGCAAGTGATTTGCGCCGGTCTCTGCTTAGGGCTACATCAATAGGACACAAACCATAGAAAGAGAACTTGGAACTACTTTATTTTGTCAAGTTTCAAAGAGCTAGCACAAACCGTGTTTGATTTAGAGTTCCAACTACATGTATCCATATAGGAGAAAACAGAATGAAACCTAAAAATTAAAACTGTTACTGCCAACGAACGGTTTAACCTACAAGAACGAAATTTGGTGAGCCACGTGGTATTGGGGTACTGATCATTACCTGAACATGTCATCAAGATTGGGTGAAAAAATGTGTGCTGAGATTTCAGGAAACTCGTAGTTTTTTCGAAGCTTGGCAACCCCTTTCCATGAAAGTGATTTGTGCTGGTCTCTGCTTAGGGCTACATCAATAGGAAACAAACCATAGAGAGAGAACTTGGAACTACTTTATTGTGTCAACTTTTAAAGAGCTAGCACAAACCGTGTTTGATTTAGAGTTCCAACTACATGTATCCATATAGGAGAAAACAGAGTTAAACCTAAAAATTAAAACTGTTACTGCCAACGAACGGTTTAACCTAGAAGAACGAAATTTGGTGAGCCAAGTGGGATTGGGGTACTGATCATTACCTGAAAGTGTCATCAAGATTGGGTGAAAAAATGTGTGCTGAGATTTCAGGAAACTCGTAGTTTTTTGGAAGTTTGGCAATCCATTTCCATGAAAGTTATTTGTTCTGCTCTCTCCTTAGGGCTAAATCAATTTGAAACAAACCATAGAGATTGAACTTGGAACTACTTTATTGTGTCAAGTTTCAAAGAGCTAGCACAAACCGTGTTTGATTTAGAGTTCCAACTACATGTTTCCATACAGGAGAAAACAGAATGAAACCTAAAAATTAAAACTGTTACTGCCAACGAACGGTTTAACCTAGAAGAACGAAATTTGGTGAGCCACGTGGGATTGGGGTACTGATCATTACCTGAAAATGTCATCAAGATTGGGTGAAAAAATGTGTGCTGAGATTTCAGGAAATTCGTAGTTTTTTGGAAGCTTGGCAACCCCTTTCCATAAAAGTGATTTGCGCCAGTCTCTGCTTAGGGATACATCAATAGGAACCAAACCATAGAGATAGAACTTGGAACTACTTTATTCTGTCAAGTTTCAAACAGCTGGCACAAACCGTGTTTGATTTACAGTTCCAAATATATGTATCCATATAGGAGAAAACAGAGTGAAACCTAAAAATTAAAACTGTTACTGCCAACGAACGGTTTAACCTAGAAGAACGAAATTTGGTGAGCCAAGTTGGACTGGGGTACTGATCATTACCTGAAAGTGTCATCAAGATTGGGTGAAAAAATGTGTGCTGAGATTTCAGGAAACTCGTAGTTTTTTGGAAGCTTGGCAACCCCTTTCCATGCAAGTGATTTGCGCCGGTCTCTGCTTAGGGCTACATCAATAGGACACAAACCATAGAAAGAGAACTTGGAACTACTTTATTTTGTCAAGTTTCAAAGAGCTAGCACAAACCGTGTTTGATTTAGAGTTCCAACTACATGTATCCATATAGGAGAAAACAGAATGAAACCTAAAAATTAAAACTGTTACTGCCAACGAACGGTTTAACCTACAAGAACGAAATTTGGTGAGCCACGTGGTATTGGGGTACTGATCATTACCTGAACATGTCATCAAGATTGGGTGAAAAAATGTGTGCTGAGATTTCAGGAAACTCGTAGTTTTTTCGAAGCTTGGCAACCCCTTTCCATGAAAGTGATTTGTGCTGGTCTCTGCTTAGGGCTACATCAATAGGAAAGAAACCATAGAGAGAGAACGTGGAACTACTTTATTGTGTCAAGTTTTAAAGAGCTAGCACAAACCGTGTTTGATTTAGAGTTCCAACTACATGTATCCATATAGGAGAAAACAGAGTTAAACCTAAAAATTAAAACTGTTACTGCCAACGAACGGTTTAACCTAGAAGAACGAAATTTGGTGAGCCAAGTGGGATTGGGGTACTGATCATTACCTGAAAGTGTCATCAAGATTGGGTGAAAAAATGTGTGCTGAGATTTCAGGAAACTCGTAGTTTTTTGGAAGTTTGGCAATCCATTTCCATGAAAGTTATTTGTTCTGCTCTCTCCTTAGGGCTAAATCAATTTGAAACAAACGATAGAGATTGAACTTGGAACTACTTTATTGTGTCAAGTTTCAAAGAGCTAGCACAAACCGTGTTTGATTTAGAGTTCCAACTACATGTATCCATACAGGAGAAAACAGAGTGAAACCTAAAAATTAAAACTGTTACTGCCAAAGAACGGTTTAACCTAGAAGAACGAAATTTGGTGAGCCAAGTGGGACTGGGGTACAGATCATTACCTGAAAGTGTCATCAAGATTGGGTTAAAAAATGTGTGCTGAGATTTCAGGAATCTCATATTTTTTTGGAAGCTTGGCAACCCCTTTCAATGAAAGTGATTTGTGCCGGTCTCTGTTAGGGCTACATCAATAGGAAACAAAACACAGAGATAGAACTTGGAACTACTTTATTGTGTCAAGTTTCAATGAGCTAGCAGAAACCGTGTTTCATTTAGAGTTCCAAGTACATGTATCCATATAGGAGAAAACAGAGTGAAACCTAAAAATTAAAACTGTTACTGCCAAAGAACGGTTTAACCTAGAAGAACGAAATTTGGTGAGCCAAGTGGGATTGGGGTACTGATCATTACCTGAAAGTGTTATCCAGATTGGGTGAAAAAATGTGTGCTGAGATTTCAGGAAACTCGTAGTTTTTTTGAAGTTGGCAACCCCTTTCCAAGAAAGTGATTTGCGCCAGTCTCTCCTTAGGGCTACATCAATTTGAAACAAACCATAGAGATAGAACTTGGAACTACTTTATTGTGTCAAGTTTCAAAGAGCTAGCACAAACCGTGTTTGATTTAGAGTTCCAAATACGTGTATACATATTGGAGAAAACAGAGTGAAACCTAACAATTAAAACCATTACACCCAACGAATGGTTTAATCTAGAAGAAGGAAATTTGGTGAGCCAAGTGGGATTGGGGTACTGATCATTACTTGAAAGTGTCATCAAGATTGGGTGAAAAAATGTGTGCTGAGATTTCAGGAAACTCGTAGTTTTTTGGAAGCTTGGCAACCCCTTTCCATGAAATTGATTTGCGCTGGTCTCTGCTTAGGGCTACATCAGTAGGAAACAAATCATAGAGATAGAACTTGGAACTACATTATTGTGTCAAGTTTCAAAGAGCTAGCACAAACCGTGTTTGATTTAGAGTTCCAACTACATGTATCCATATAGGAGAAAACAGAGTGAAACCTAAAAATTAAAACTGTTACTGCCAACGAACGGTTTAACCTACAAGAACGAAATTTGGTGAGCCACGTGGGATTGGGGTACTGATCATTACCTGAAAATGTCATCAAGATTGGGTGAAAAAATGTGTGCTGAGATTTCAGGAAACTCGTAGTTTTTTGGAAGCTTGACAACCCCTTTCCATAAAAGTGATTTGTGCCAGTCTCTGCTTAGGGATACATCAATAGGAACCAAACCGTAGAGATAGAACTTGGAACTACATTATTCTTTCAAATTTCAAAGAGCTGGCACAAACCATGTTTGATTTACAGTTCCAAATACATGTAGCCATATAGGAGAAAATAGAGTGAAACCTAAAAATTAAAACTGTTACTGCCAACGAACGGTTTAAACTAGAAGAAGGAAATTTGCTGAGCCAAGTGGGACTGAGGTACTGATCATTACCTGAAAGTGTCATCAAGATTGGGTGAAAAAATGTGTGCTGAGATTTCAGGAAACTCGTAGTTTTTTGGAAGCTTGGCAACCCCTTTCCATAAAAGTGATTTGCGCCAGTCTCTGCTTAGGGATACATCAATAGGAACCAAACCATAGAGATAGAACTTGGAACTACTTTATTGTGTCAAGTTTCAAAGAGCTTGCACAAACTGTGTTTGATTTACAGTTCCAAATACATATATCCATATAGGAGAAAACAGAGTGAAACCTAAAAATTAAAACTGTTACTGACAACGAACGGTTTAACCTAGAAGAACGAAATTTGGTGAGCCAAGTGGGATTGGGGTACTGATCATTACCTGAAAGTGTCATCAAGATTGGGTGAAAAAATGTGTGCTGAGATTTCAGGAAACTCGTAGTTTTTTGGAAGCTTGGCAAACCCTTTCCATGAAAGTGATTTGGGCCGGTCTCTGATTAGGGCTACTCAATAGGAAAAAAATCATAGAGATAGAACTTGGATCTATTTTATAGTGTCAAGTTTCAAAGAGCTAGCACAAACCGTTTGTGATTTAGAGTTTCAACTACATGTATCCATATAGGAGAAAACAGAGTGAAACCTAAAAATTTAAACTGTTACTGCCAACGAACGGTTTAACCCAGATGAACGAAATTTGGTGAGCTAAGTGGGATTGGCGTACTGAACATTACCTGAAAGTGTCATCAAGATTGAGTGAAAAAATGTGTGCTGAGATTTCAGGAAACTCGTAGTTTTGGAACCTTGGCAACCCCTTTCCATGAAAGTTAATTGAGCCGGTCTCTCCCTAGGGCTACATCAATAGGAAACAAACCATAGGGATTGAACTTGGAACTACTTTATTGTGTCAAGTTTCAAAGAGCTAGCACAAACCATGTTTGATTTAGAGTTCCAAATACGTGTTCCATATAGGAGAATACAGAGTGAAACCTAAAAATTAAAACTGTTACTGCCAACGAACGGTTTAACCTAGAAGAACGAAATTTGGTGAGCCAAGTGGGATTGGGGTACTTATCATTACCTGAAAGCGTCATCAAGATTGGGTGAAAAAATGTGTGCTGAAATTTCAGGAAACGCATAGTTTTTTGGAAGCTTGGCAACCCCATTCCATGAAAGTGATTTGCGCTAGTCTCTGCTTAGGGCTACATCAATAGGAACCAAACCATAGAGATAGAACTTGGAACTACTTTATTGTGTCAAGTTTCAAAGAGCTAGCACAAACCGTGTTTGATTTAGAGTTCCAACTACATGTATCCATATACGAGAAAACAGAGTGAAACCTAAAAATTAAAACTGTTACTGCCAACGAACGGTTTAACCTAGAAGAACGAAATTCGGTGAGCCAAGTGGGATTGGGGTACTGATCATTACCTGAAAGTGTCATCAAGATTGGGTGAAAAAATGTGTGCTGAGATTTCAGGAAACTCGTAGTTTTTTGGAAGCTTGGCACCCCCTTTCCATGAAAGTGATTTGAGCCTGTCTCTGCTTAGGCCTACAACAATAGGAAACAAACCATATAGATAGAACTTGGAAGTACTTTATTGTGTCAAGAGTCAAAGAGCTAGCACAAACCGTGTTTGATTTAAAATTCCAACTACGTGTAGCCATATAGGAGTAAAGAGAGTGAAACCTAAAAATGAAAACTGTTACTGCCAAGGAACGGTTTAACCTAGAAGAATGAAATTTGGTGAACCAAGTGGGATTGGCTGACTGATCATTACCTGAAAGTGTCTCAAGATTGGGTGAAAAAATGTGTGCTGAGATTTCAGGAAACTCGTAGTTTTTTGGAAGGTTGGCAATCCCTTTCCATGAAAGTGATTTGTTCTGGTCTCTCCTTAGGGCTACATCAATTTGAAACAAACCATAGAGATTGAACTTGGAACTACTTTATTGTGTCAAGTTTCAAAGAGCTAGCACAAACCGTGTTTGTTTTAGAGTTCCAACTACGTGTATCCATATTGGAGAAAACAGAGTGAAACCTAAAAATTAAAACCTTTACAGCCAACGAACGGTTTAACCTAGAAGAAGGAAATTTGGTGAGCCACGTGGGATTGGGGTACTGATCATTACCTGATAATGTCATCAAGATTGGGTGAAAAAATGTGTGCTGAGATTTCAGGAAACTAGTATTTTTTTTGAAGCTTGGCAACCCCTTTCCATAAAAGTGATTTGTGCCAGTCTCTGCTTAGGGATACATCAATAGGAACCAAACCGTAGAGATAGAACTTGGAAGTACATTATTCTTTCAAATTTCAAAGAGCTGGAACAAACCGTGTTTGATTTACAGTTCCAAATACATGTATCCATATAGGAGAAAACAGAGTGAAACCTAAAAATTAAAACTGTTACTGCCAACGAACGGTTTAACCTAGAAGAAGGAAATTTGCTGAGCCAAGTGGGACTGAGGTACTGATCATTACCTGAAAGTGTCATCAAGATTGGGTGAAAAAATGTGTGCTGAGATTTCAGGAAACTCGTAGTTTTTTGGAAGCTTGGCAACCCCTTTCCATAAAAGTGATTTGCGCCAGTCTCTGCTTAGGGATACATCAATAGGAACCAAACCATAGAGATAGAACTTGGAACTACTTTATTGTGTCAAGTTTCAAAGAGCTGGCACAAACTGTGTTTGATTTACAGTTCCAAATACATATATCCATATAGGAGAAAACAGAGTGAAACCTAAAAATTAAAACTGTTACTGACAATGAACGGTTTAACCTAGAAGAACGAAATTTGGTGAGCCAAGTGGGATTGGGGTACTGATCATTACTTGAAAGTGACATCAAGATTGGGTGAAAAAATGTGTGCTGAGATTTCAGGAAACTCGTAGTTTTTTGGAAGCTTGGCAACCCCTTTCCATGAAAGTGATTTGAGCCTGTCTCTGCTTAGGCCTACAACAATAGGAAACAAACCATATAGATAGAACTTGGAAGTACTTTATTGTGTCAAGTTTCAAAGAGCTAGCACAAACCGTGTTTGATTTAAAATTCCAACTACGTGTAGCCATATAGGAGTAAAGAGAGTGAAACCTAAAAATTAAAACTGTTACTGCCAACGAACGGTTTAACCTAGAAGAACGAAATTTGGTGAACCCAGTGGGATTGGCTGACTGATCATTACCTGAAAGTGTCATCAAGATTGGGTGAAAAAATGTGTGCTGAGATTTCAGGAAACTCGTAGTTTTTTGGAAGGTTGGCAATCCCTTTCCATGAAAGTGATTTGTTCTGGTCTCTCCTTAGGGCTACATCAATTTGAAACAAACCATAGAGATTGAACTTGGAACTACTTTATTGTGTCAAGTTTCAAAGAGCTAGCACAAACCGTGTTTGATTTAGAGTTCCAACTACGTGTATCCATATTGGAGAAAACAGAGTGAAACCTAAAAATTAAAACCTTTACAGCCAACGAACGGTTTAACCTAGAAGAAGGAAATTTGGTGAGCCACGTGGGATTGGGGTACTGATCATTACCTGATAATGTCATCAAGATTGGGTGAAAAAATGTGTGCTGAGATTTCAGGAAACTCGTAGTTTTTTGGAAGCTTGGCAACCCCTTTCCATAAAAGTGATATGCGCCAGTCTCTGCTTAGGGATACATCAATAGGAACCAAACCATAGAGATAGAACTTGGAACTACTTTATTGTGTCAAGTTTCAAAGAGCTGGCACAAACTGTGTTTGATTTACAGTTCCAAATACATATATCCATATAGGAGAAAACAGAGTGAAACCTAAAAATTAAAACTGTTACTGACAACGAACGGTTTAACCTAGAAGAACGAAATTTGGTGAGCCAAGTGGGATTGGGGTACTGATCATTACCTGAAAGTGTCATCAAGATTGGGTGAAAAAATGTGTGCTGAGATTTCAGGAAACTCGTAGTTTTTTGGAAGCTTGGCAAACCCTTTCCATGAAAGTGATTTGGGCCGGTCTCTGATTAGGGCTACATCAATAGGAAAAAAATCGTAGAGATAGAACTTGGATCTCCTTTATAGTGTCAAGTTTCAAAGAGCTAGCACAAACCGTGTGTGATTTAGAGTTTCAACTACATGTATCCATATAGGAGAAAACAGAGTGAAACCTAAAAATTAAAACTCTTACTGCCAACGAACGGTTTAACCTAGATGAACGAAATTTGGTGAGCTAAGTGGGATTGGCGTACTGAACATTACCTGAAAGTGTCATCAAGATTGGGTGAAAAAATGTGTGCTGAGATTTCAGGAAACTCGTAGTTTTTGGAAGCTTGGCCACCCCTTTCCATGAAAGTTAATTGAGCCGGTCTCTCCCTAGGGCTACATCAATAGGAAACAAACCATAGGGATTGAACTTGGAATTACTTTATTGTGTCATGCTTCAAAGAACTAACACAAACCGTCTTTGATTTAGAGTTCCAACTACATGTATCCATATAGCAGAAAACAGAGTGAAACCTAAAAATTAAAACTGTTACTGTCAAGGAACGGTTTAACCTAGAAGAAGGAAATTTGGTGAGCCAAGTGGGATTGGGGTACTGATCATTACCTGAAAGTGTCATCAAGATTGGTTGAAAAAATGTGTGCTGAGATTTCAGGAAACTCGTAGTTTTTTGGAAGCTTGGCAACCCCTTTCCATTAAAGTGATTTGCGCCAGTCTCTGCTTTGGGCTACATCAATAGGAAACAAACCATAGAGATAGAACTTGGAACTACTTTATTGTGTCAAGTTTCAAAGAGCTAGCACAAACCGTGTTTGATTTAGAGTTCCAAATACGTGTACCATATAGGAGAATACAGAGTGAAACCTAAAAATTAAAACTGTTACTGCCAACGAACGGTTTAACCTAGAAGAACGAAATTCGGTGAGCCTAGTGGGATTGGGGTACTGATCATTACCTGAAAGTGTCATCAAGATTGGGTGAAAAAATGTGTGCTGAGATTTCAGGAAACTCGTAGTTTTTTGGAAGCTTGGCACCCCCTTTCCATGAAAGTGATTTGCGCTGGTCTCTCCTTAGGGCTACATCAATTTGAAACAAACCATAGAGATAGAACTTGGAAGTACTTTATTGTGTCAAGTTTCAAAGAGCTAGCACAAACCGTGTTTGATTTAAAATTCCAACTACTTGTAGCCATATAGGAGTAAAGAGAGTGAAACCTAAAAATTAAAACTGTTACTGCCAACGAACGGTTTAACCTAGAAGAACGAAATTTGGTGAGCCAAGTGGGATTGGGGGACTGATCATTACCTGAAAGTGTCATCAAGATTGGGTGAAAAAATGTGTGCTGAGATTTCAGGAAACTCGTAGTTTTTTGGAAGCTTGGCAACACCTTTCCATGAAAGTGATTTGCGCTGGTCTCTCCTTAGGGCTACATCAATTTGAAACAAACCATAGAGATAGAACTTGGAACTACTTTATTATGTCAAGTTTAAAAGAGCTAGCACAAACCGTGTTTGATTTAGAGTTCCTACTACATGTAACCATATTGGAAAAAAAAGAGTGAAACCTAAAAATTAAAACCGTTACAGCCAACAAACGGTTTAACCTAGAAGAAGGAAATTTGGTGAGCCAAGTGGGATTGGGGTACTGATCATTACTTGAAAGTGTCATCAAGATTGGGTGAAAAAATGTGTGCTGAGATTTCAGGAAACTCGTAGTTTTTTGGAAGGTTGGCAATCCCTTTCCATGAAAGTGATTTGCGCCGGTCTCTCCTTAGGGCTACATTAATTTGAAACAAACCATAGAGATTGAACTTGGAACTACTTTATTGTGTCAAGTTTCAAAGAGCTAGCACAAACCGTGTTTCATTTAGAGTTCAAACTACATGTATCGATATAGGAGAAAACAGAGTGAAACCTAAAATATTAAAACTGTTACTGCCAACGAACGGTTTAACCTAGAAGAACGAAATTTGGTGAGCCACGTGGGATTGGGGTACTGATCATTAAATGAAAATGTCATCAAGATTGGGTGAAAAAATGTGTGCTGAGATTTCAGGAAACTCGTTGTTTTTTGGAAACTTGGCAACCCCTTTCCATAAAAGTGATTTGCGCCAGTCTCTGCTTAGGGATACATCAATAGGAACCAAACCATAGAGATAGAACTTGGAACTACTTTATTCTTTCAAATTTCAAAGAGCTGGAACAAACCGTGTTTGATTTACAGTTCCAAATACATGTATCCATATAGGAGAAAACAGAGTGAAACCTAAAAATTAAAACTGTTACTGCCAACGAACGGTTTAACCTAGAAGAAGAAAATTTGGTGAGCCAAGTGGGTCTGGGGTACTGATCATTAAATGAAAGTGTCATCAAGATTGGGTGAAAAAATGTGTGCTGAGATTTCAGGAAACTCGTAGTTTTTTGGAAGGTTGGCAATCCCTTTCCATGAAAGTGATTTGCGCCGGTCTCTCCTTAGGGCTACATTAATTTGAAACAAACCATAGAGATTGAACTTGGAACTACTTTATTGTGTCAAGTTTCAAAGAGCTAGCACAAACCGCGTTTGATTTAGAGTTCCAATTACATGTATCCATATAGGAGAAAACAGAGTGAAACCTAAAAATTAAAACTGTTACTGCCATCGAACGGTTTAACCTAGAAGAACAAAATTTGGTGAGCCAGGTGGGATTGGGGTACTGATCATTACCTGAAAGTGTCATCAAGATTGGGTGAAAAAATGTGTGCTGAGATTTCAGGAAACTCGTAGTTTTTTGGAAGCTTGGCAAACCCTTTCCATGAAAGTGATTTGGGCCGGTCTCTGATTAGGGCTACATCAATAGGAAAAAAATCGTAGAGATAGAACTTGGAACTACTTTATAGTGTCAAGTTTCAAAGAGCTAGCACAAATCGTGTGTGATTTAGAGTTTCAACTACATGTATCCATATAGGAGAAAACAGAGTGAAACCTAAAAATTAAAACTGTTACTGCCAACGAACGGTTTAACCTAGATGAACGAAATTTGGTGAGCTAAGTGGGATTGGGGACTGAACATTACCTGAAAGTGTCATCAAGATTGGGTGAAAAAATGTGTGCTGAGATTTCAGGAAACTCGTAGTTTTTGGAAGCTTGGCAACACCTTTCCATGAAAGTTAATTGAGCCGGTCTCTCACTAGGTCTACATCAATAGGAAACAAACCATAGAGATTGAACTTGGACCTACTTTATTGTGTCATGCTTCAAAGAGCTAACACAAACCGTCTTTGATTAAGAGTTCCAACTACATGTATCCATATAGGATAAAACAGAGTGAAACCTAAAAATTAAAACTGTTACTGCCAAGGAACGGTTTAACCTAGAAGAAGGAAATTTGGTGAGCCAAGTGGGATTGGGGTACTGATCATTACCTGAAAGTGTCATCAAGATTGGGTGAAAAAATGTGTGCTGAGATTTCACGAAACTCGTAGTTTTTTGGAAGCTTGGCAACCCCTTTCAATGAATTTGATTTGTGCCAGTCTCTGCTTTGGGCTACTTCAATAGGAAACAAACCATAGAGATAGAACTTGGAACTACTTTATTGTGTCAAGTTTCAAAGAGCTAGCACAAAGCCTGTTTGTATTAGAGTTCCAAATACGTGTACCATATAGGAGAAAACAGAGTGAAACCTAAAAATTAAAACTGTTACTGCCAACGAACGGTTTAACCTAGAAGAACGAAATTTGGTGAGCCAAGTGGGATTGGGGTACTGATCATTACCTGAAAGCGTCATCAAGATTGGGTGAAAAAATGTGTGCTGAAATTTCAGGAAACGCGTAGTTTTTTGGAAGCTTGGCAACCCCATTCCATGAAAGTGATTTGCGCCTGACTCGGCTTAGGGCTACATCAATAGGAACCAAACCATAGAGATAGAACTTGGAACTACTTTATTGTGTCAAGTTTCAAAGAGCTAGCACAAACCGTGTTTGATTTAGAGTTCCAACTAGATGTATCCATATAGGAGAAAACAGAGTGAAACCTAAAAATTAAAACTGTTACTGCCAACGAACGGTTTAACCTAGAAGAACGAAATTCGGTGAGCCAAGTGGGATTGGGGTACTGATCATTACCTGAAAGTGTCATCAAGATTGGGTGAAAAAATGTGTGCTGAGATTTCAGGAAACTCGTAGTTTTTTGGAAGCTTGGCACCCCCTTTCCATGAAAGTGATTTGAGCCTGTCTCTGTTTAGGGCTACAACAATAGGAAAAAAAAACATATAGATAGAACTTGGAAGTACTTTATTGTGTCAAGTTTCAAAGAGCTAGCACAAACCGTGTTTGATTTAGAATTCCAACTACATGTAGCCATATAGGAGAAAAGAGAGTGAAACCTAAAAATTTAAACTGTTACTGCCAACGAACGGTTTAACCTAGAAGAACGAAATTTGGTGAGCCAAGTGGGATTGGGGTACTGATCATTACCTGAAAGTGTCATCAAGATTGGGTGAAAAAATGTGTGCTGAGATTTCAGGAAACTCGTAGTTTTTTTGATGCTTGGCACCCCCTTTCCATGGAAGTGATTTGAGCCTGTCTCTGCTTAGGGCTACAACAATAGGAAACAAACCATAGAGATAGAACTTGGAACTACTTTATTGTGTCAATTTTCAAAGAGCTAGCACAAACCGTGTTTGATTTAGAATTTCAACTACGTGTAGCCATATAGGAGAAAACAGAGTGAAACCTAAAAATTAAAACTGTTACTGCCAACGAACGGTTTAACCTAGAAGAACGAAATTTGGTGAGCCAAGTGGGATTGGGGTACTGATCATTACCTGAAAGCATCATCAAGATTGGGTGAAAAAATGTGTGCTGAAATTTCAGGAAACTCGTAGTTTTTTGGAAGCGTGGCAACCCCTTTCCATGAAGGTGATTTGCGCCACTCTCTGCTTAGGGCTACATCAATAGGAAACAAACCACAGAGATAGAACTTGGAACTACTTTATTGTGTCAAGTTTCAAAGAGCTAGCACAAACCGTGTTTTATTTAGAGTTCCAACTACATGTATCCATATAGGAGAAAACAGAGTGAAACCTAAAAATTAAAACTGTTACTGCCAACGAACGGTTTAACCTAGAAGAACGAAATTTGGTGAGCCAAGTGGGATTGGGGTACTGATAATTATCTGAAAGCGTCATCAAGATTGGGAGAAAAAATGTGTGCTGAGATTTCAGGAAACTCGTAGTTTTTTGGAAGCTTGGCACCCCCTTTCCATGAAAGTGAATTCAGCCTGTCTCTGCTTAGGGCTACATCAATAGGAAACAAACCATAGAGATAGAACTTGGAACTACTTTATTGTGTCAATTATGAAAGAGCTAGCACAAACCGTGTTTGATTTAGAGTTCCAAGTACATGTATCCGTATTGGAGAAAACAGAGTGAAACCTAAAAATTAAATCTGTTACTGCCAACGAACGGTTTAACCTAGAAGAACGAAATTCGGTGAGCCAAGTGGAATTGGGGTACTGATCATTACCTGAAAGCGTCATCAAGATTGGGTGAAAAAATGTGTGCTGAGATTTCAGGAAACTCGTAATTTTTTCGAAGCTTGGCATCCCCTTTCCATGAAAGTGATTTGTGCCGGTCTCTGCTTAGGGCTACATCAATAGGAAACAAACCATAGAGAGAGAACTTGGAACTACTTTATTGTGTCAAGTTTTAAAGCGCTAGCACAAACCGCGTTTGATTTAGAGTTCCAACTACATGTATCCATATAGGAGAAAACAGAGTGAAACCTAAAAATTAAAACTGTTACTGCCAACGAACGGTTTAACCTAAAAGAACGAAATTTGGTGAGCCAAGTGGGATTGGGGTACTGATCATTACCTGAAAGTGTCATCAAGATTGGGTGAAAAAATGTGTACTCAGATTTCAGGAAACACGTAGTTTTTTGGAAGCTTGGCAACCCCATTCCATGAAAGTGATTTGCGCCTGTCTCGGCTTAGGGCTACATCAATAGGAACCAAACCATATAGATAGAACTTGGAACTACTTTATTGTGTCAAGTTTCAAAGAGCTAGCACAAACCGTGTTTGATTTACAGTTCCAACTACATGTATCCATATAGGAGAAAACAGAGTGAAACCTAAAAATTAAAACTGTTACTGCCAACGAACGGTTTAAACTAGAAGAACGAAATTTGATGCGCCAAGTGGGATTGGGGTACTGATCATTACCTGAAAGTGTCATCAAGATTGGGTGAAAAAATGTGTGCTGAGATTTCAGGAAACTCGTAATTTTTTCGAAGCTTGGCATCCCCTTTTCCATGAAAGTGATTTGCGCCGGTCTCTGCTTAGGGCTACATCAATAGGAAACAAACCATAGAGAGAGAACTTGGAACTACTTTATTGTGTCAAGTTTTAAAGCGCTAGCACAAACCGCGTTTGATTTAGAGTTCCAACTACATGTATCCATATAGGAGAAAATAGAGTGAAACCTAAAAATTAAAACTGTTACTGCCAACGAACGGTTTAACCTAGAAGAACGAAATTCGGTGAGCCAAGTGGGATTGGGGTACTGATCATTACCTGAAAGTGTCTTCAAGATTGGGTGAAAAAATGTGTGCTGAGATTTCAGGAAACTCGTAGTTTTTTGGAAGCTTGGCAATCCCTTTCCATGAAAGTGATTTGCTCCGGTCTCTCCTTAGGGCTACATCAATTTGAAACAAACCATAGAGACTGAACTTGAAACAACTTTATTGTGTCAAGTTTCAAAGGGCTAGCACAAACCGTGTTTGATTTAGAGTTCCAACTACATGTATCCATATAGGAGAAAAGAGAGTGAAACCTAAAAATTAAAACTGTTACAGCCAACGAACGGTTTAACCTAGAAGAAGGAAATTTGGTGAGCCAAGTGGGATTGGGGTACTGATCATTACCTGAAAGTGTAATCAAGATTGGGTGAAACAATGTGTGCTGAGATTTCAGGAAACTCGTAGGTTTTTGGAAGCTTGGCAACCCCTTTCCATGAAAGTGATTTGCGCCGGTCTCTGCTTAGGGCTACATCAATAGGAAAAAAATCGTAGATATAGAACTTGGAACTACTTTATTGTGTCAAGTTTCAAAGAGCTAGCACAAACCGTGTTTGATTTAGAGTTCCAACTACATGTATCCATATAGGAGAAAACAGAATGAAACCTAAAAATTAAAACTGTTACTGCCAACGAACGGTTTAACCTAGAAGAATGAAATTTGGTGAGCCAAGTGGGATTGGGGTACTGACCATTACCTGAAAATGTCATCAAGATTGGGTGAAAAAATGTGTGCTGAGATTTCAGGAAACTCGTAGTTTTTTGGAAGGTTGGCAACCCCTTTCCATAAATTTGATTTGCGCCAGTCTCTGCTTAGGGATACATCAATAGGAACCAAACCATAGAGATAGAACTTGGAACTACTTTATTGTGTCAAGGTTCAAAGAGCTGGCACAAACCGTGTTTGATTTAGAGTTCCAACTACATGTATCCATATAGGAGAAAACAGAGTGAAACCTAAAAATTTAAACTGTTACTGCCAATGAACGGTTTAACCTAGAAGAACGAAATTTGGTGAGCCAAGTGGGAATGGGGTACTGATTATTACCTGAAAGTGTCATCAAGATTGGGTGAAAAAATGTGTGCTGAGATTTCAGGAAACTCGTAGTTTTTTGTAAGCTTGGACCCCCTTTCAATTAAAGTGATTTGAGCTTGTCTCTGCTTAGGGGTACATCAATAGGAAACAAACCATAGAGATTGAACTTGGAACTACTTTATTGTGTCATGTTTCAAAGAGCTAACACAAACCGACTTTGATTTAGAGTTCCAACTACATGTATCCATATAGGAGAAAACAGAGTGAAACCTAAAATTTAAAACTGTTACTGCCAACGAACGGTTTAACCTAGATGAAGGAAATTTGGTGAGCCAAGTGGGATTGGTGTACTGTTCATTACCTGAAAGTGTCATCAAGATTGGGTGAAAAAATGTGTGCTGTGATTTCAGGAAACTCGTAGTTTTTTGGAAGGTTGGCAACCCCTTTCCATGAAAGTGATTTGCGCCAGTCTGTGCTTAGGGCTACATCAATAGGAAACAAACCATAGAGATAGAACTTGGAACTACTTTATTGTGTCAAGTTTCAAAGAGCTAGCAAAACCCTTGTTTGATTTAGAGTTCCAAATACGTGTATCAATATAGGAGAAGACAGAGTGAAACCTAAAAATTAAAACTGTTACTGCCAACGAACGGTTTAACCTAGAAGAACGAAATTTGGTGCGCCAAGTGAAATTGGGGTACTGATCATTACCTGAAAGTGTCATCAAGATTGGGTGAAAATATGTGTGCTGAGATTTCAAGAAACTTGTAGTTTTTTGGAAGCTTGGACCCCCTTTCCATTGAAGTGATTTGAGCCTGTCTCTGCTTAGGGCTACATCAATAGGAAACAAACCATAGAGATAGAACTTGGAACTACTTTATTGTGTCAAGTTTCAAAGAGCTAGCAAAAACCTTGTTTGATTTAGAGTTCCAAATACGTGTATCAATATAGGAGAAGACAGAGTGAAACCTAAAAATTAAAACTGTTACTGCCAACGAACGGTTTAACCTAGAAGAACGAAATTTGGTGAGCCAAGTGGGATTGGGGTACTGATCATTACTGAAAGTGTCATCAAGATTGGGTGAAAAAATGTGTGCTGAGATTTCAGGAAACTCGTAGTTTTTTGGAAGCTTGGCAACCCCTTTCCATGAAAGAGATTTTCGCCGGTCTCTGCTTAGGGCTACATCAATAGGAAACAAACCACAGAGATAGAATTTGGAACTACTTTATTGTGTCAAGTTTCAATGAGCTAGCATAAACCGTGTTTGATTTAGAGTTCCAACTACATGTATCCATATAGGAGAAAACAGAGTGAAACCTCAATATTAAAACTGTTACTGCCAACGAACGGTTTAACCTAGATGAACGAAATTTGGTGAGCCAAGTGGGATTGGTGTACTGATCATTACCTGAAACCGTCATCAAGATTGGTTGAAAAAATGTGTGCTGAGATTTCAGGAAACTCGTAGTTATTGGAAGCTTGGCAACCCCTTTCCATGAAAGTGAATTGCGCCTGTCTCTCCCTAGGGCTACATCAATAGGAAACGAACCATAGAGATTGAACTTGGAACTACTTTATTGTGTCCAGGTTCAAAGAGCTAGCACAAACCGTGTTTGATTTAGAGTTCCAACTACATGTATCCATATAGGAGAAAACAGAATGAAACCTAAAAATTCAAACTCTTACTGCCAAAGAACGGTTTAACCTAGAAGAAGGAAATTTGCTGAGCCAAGTGGGATTGGGGTACTGTTCATTACCTGAAAGTGTCATCAAGATTGGGTGAAAAAATGTGTGCTGAGATTTCAGGAAACTCGTAGTTTTTTGGAAGGTTGGCAACCCCTTTCCATGAAAGTGATTTTCGCCAGTCTGTGCTTAGGGCTACATCAATAGGAAACAAACCATAGAGAAAGAACTTGGAACTACTTTATTGTGTCCAGTTTCAAAGAGCTAGCACAAACCGTGTTTGATTTAGAGTTCCAACTACATGTATCCATATAGGAGAAAACAGAATGAAACCTAAAAATTCAAACTGTTACTGCCAACAAACGGTTTAACGTAGAAGAACGAAATTTGGTGAGGCAAGTGGGATTGGGGTACTGATCATTACCTGAAAGTGTCATCAAGATTGGGTGAAAAAATGTGTGCTGAGATTTGAGGAAACTCGTAGTTTTTTGGAAGCTTGGCAACCCCTTTCCATGAAAGTGATTTGAGCCTGTCTCTGCTTAGGGCTACAACAGTAGGAAAAAAAACATAGAGACAGAACTTGGAACTACTTTACTGTGTCAAGTTTCAAAGCGCTAGCACAAACCGTGTTTGATTTAGAATTTCAACTACGTGTAGCCATATAGGATAAAACAGAGTGAAACATAAAAATTAAAACTGTTACTGCCAACGAACGGTTTAACCCAGAAGAACGAAATTTGGTGAGCCAAGTGGGATTGGGGTACTGATAATTATCTGAAAGTGTCATCAAGATTGGGTGAAAAAATGTGTGCTGAGATTTCAGGAAACTCGTATTTTTTTGGAAGCTTGGCACCCAGTTTTTATGAAAGTGATTTGAGCCTGTCTCTGCTTAGGGCTACATCAATAGGAAACAAACCATAGAGATAGAACTTGGAACTACTTTATTGTGTCAATTTTGAAAGAGCTAGCACAAACCGTGTTTGATTTAGAGTTCCAACTACATGTATCCATATTGGAGAAAACAGAGTGAAACCTAAAATTAAAACCGTTACAGCCAACGAACGGTTTAACCTAGAAGAAGGAAATTTGGTGATCCAAGTGGGATTGGGGTACTGATCATTACTTGAAAGTGTCATCAAGATTGGGTGAAAAAATGTGTGCTGAGATTTCAGGAAACTCGTAGTTTTTTGGAAGCTTGGCAACCCCTTTCCATGCAAGTGATTTGCGCCGGTCTCTGCTTAGGGCTACATCAATAGGAAACATACCATAGAGATAGAACTTGGAACTACTTTATTGTGTCAAGTTTCAAACAGCTAGCACAAACCGTGTTTGATTTAGAGTTCCAACTACATGTATCCATATAGGAGAAAACAGAGTGAAACCAAAAAATTAAAACTGTTACTGCCAAGGAACGGTTTTACCTAGAACAACGAAATTTGGTGAGCCACGTGGGATTGGGGTACTGATCATTACCTGAAAATGTCATCAAGATTGGGTGAAAAAATGTGTGCTGAGATTTCAGGAAACTCGTAGTTTTTTGGAAGCTTGGCAACCCCTTTCCATAAAAGTGATTTGCGCCATTTTCTGCTTAAGGATACATCAATAGGAACCAAACCATAGAGATAGAACTTGGAACTACTTTATTCTTTCAAATTTCAAAGAGCTGGCACAAACTGTGTTTGATTTACAGTTCCAAATACATGTATCCATAT
Organism: Spermophilus citellus; assembly: GCF_964194105.1. Lineage (NCBI taxonomy): Eukaryota > Metazoa > Chordata > Mammalia > Rodentia > Sciuridae > Spermophilus > Spermophilus citellus. The sequence goes on along the minus strand of NC_138192.1, from coordinate 16,257,880 downwards.
AGGAGAAAACAGAGTGAAACCTAAAAATTAAAACTGTTATTGCCAACGAACGGTTTAACCTAGAAGAAGGAAATTTGGTGAGCCAAGTGGGACTGGGGTACTAATCATTACCTGAAAGTGTCATCAAGATTGGGTGAAAAAATGTGTGCTGAGATTTCAGGAAACTCGTAGTTTTTTGGAAGCTTGGCAACCCCTTTCCATGAAAGTGATTTTCGCCGGTCTCTGCTTAGGGCTACATCAATGGGAAACAAACCACAGAGATAGAACTTTGAACTACTTTATTGTGTCAATTTTCAATGAGCTAGCACAAACCGTGTTTGATTTAGAGTTCCAAGTACATGTATCCATACAGGAGAAAACAGAGTGAAACGTAAAAATTAAAACTGTTACTGCCAACAAACGGTTTAACCTAGATGAACAAAATTTGGTGAGCCAAGTGATATTCGCGTACTTATCATTACCTGAAAGCGTCATCAAGATTGGGTGAAAAAATGTGTGCTGAGATTTCAGGAAACTCCTAGTTTTTTGGAAGGTTGGCAATCCCTTTCCATGAAAGTGATTTGCGTCGGTCTCTCCTTAGGGCTACATTAATTTGAAACAAACCATAGTGATTGAACTTGGAACTACTTTATTGTGTCAAGTTTCAAAGAGCTAGCACAAACCGGGTTTGATTTAGAGTTCCAACTACACGTATCCATATAGGAGAAAACAGAGTGAAACCTAAAAATTAAAACTGTTACTGCCAACGAACGGTTTAACCTAGAAGAACGAAATTTGGTGAGCCAAGTGGGATTGGGGTACTGATCATTACCTGAAAATGTCATCAAGATTGGGTGAAAAAATGTGTGCTGAGATTTCAGGAAACTCGTAGTTTTTTGGAAGCTTGGCAACCCCTTTCCATAAAAGTGATTTGCGCCAGTCTCTGCTTAGGGATACATCAATAGGAACCAAACCATAGAGATAGAACTTGGAACTACTTTATTGTGTCAAGGTTCAAAGAGCTGGCACAAACCGTGTTTGATTTACAGTTCCAAATACATGTATCCATATAGGAGAAAACAGAGTGAAACCTAAAAATTAAAACTGTTACTGTCAACGAACGGTTTAACCTAGAAGAAGGAAATTTGGTGATCCAAGTGGGATTGGGGTACTGATCATTACTTGAAAGTGTCATCAAGATTGGGTGAAAATATGTGTGCTGAGATTTCAGGAAACTCGTAGTTGTTTGGAAGCTTGGCAACACCTTTCCATGCAAGTGATTTGCGCCGGTCTCTGCTTAGGGCTACATCAATAGGAAACAAATCGTAGAGATAGAACTTGGAACTACTTTATTGTGTCAAGTTTCAAAGAGCTAGCACAAACCGTGTTTGATTTAGAGTTCCAACTACATATATCCATATAGGAGAAAACAGAGTGAAACTTAAAAATTAAAACTGTTACTGCCAACGAACGGTATAACCTAGATGAACGAAATTTGGTGAGCCAAGTGGGATTGTCGTACTGATCATTACCTGAAAGCGTCATCAAGATTGGGTGAAAAAATGTGTGCTGAGATTTCAGGAACTCGTAGTTTTTTGGAAGCTTGGCAACCCCTTCCCATGAAAGTGATTTGAGCCTGTCTCTGCTTAGGGCTACATCAATAGGAAACAAACCATAGAGATAGAACTTGGAACTACTTTATTTTGTCAAGTTTCAAAGAGCTAGCCCACACCGTGTTTGATTTAGAGTTCCAAGTACATGTATCCATACAGGAGAAAACAGAGTGAAACGTAAAAATTAAAACTGTTACTGCCAACAAGCGGTTTAACCTAGAAGAACGAAATTTGGTGAGCCAAGTGGGATTGGGGTACTGATCATTACCTGAAAGTGTCATCAAGATTGGGTGAAAAAATGTGTGCTGAGATTTCAGGAAACTCGTAGTTTTTTGGAAGCTTGGCAAACCCTTTCCATGAAAGTGATTTGGGCCGGTCTCTGATTAGGGCTACATCAATTGGAAAAAAATCATAAGATAGAACATGGAACTACTTTATATTGTCAAGTTTCAAAGAGCTAGCACAAACCATGTGTGATGTAGAGTTTCAACTACATGTATCCATATAGGAGAAAACAGAGTGAAACCTAAAAATTAAAACTGTTACTGCCAACGAACGGTTTAACCTAGAAGAACGAAATTTGGTGAGCCAAGTGGGATTGGGGTACTGATCATTACCTGAAAGTGTCATCAAGATTGGGTGAAAAAATGTGTGCTGAGATTTCAGGAACCTCGTAGTTTTTTGGAAGCTTGGCAACCCCTTTCCATGAAAGTGATTTTCGCCGGTCTCTGCTTAGGGCTACATCAATAGGAAACAAACCACAGAGATAGAATTTGGAACTACTTTATTGTGTCAAGTTTCAATGAGCTAGCACAAACCGTGTTTGATTTAGAGTTCCAACTACATGTATCCATATAGGAGAAAACAGAGTGAAACCTCAATATTAAAACTGGTACTGCCAACGAACGGTTTAAACTAGATGAACGAAATTTGGTGAGCCAAGTGGGATTGGTGTACTGATCATTACCTGAAAGTGTCATCAAGATTGGGTGAAAAAATGTGTGCTGAAATTTCAGGAAATGCGAAGTTTTTTCGAAGCTTGGCAACCCCATTCCATGAAAGTGATTTGCGCCAGTCTCTGCTTAGGGCTACATCAATAGGAAACAAACCATAGAGATAGAACTTGGAACTACTTTATTTTCTCAAGTTTCAAAGAGCTAGCCCACACCGTGTTTGATTTAGAGTTCCAAGTACATGTATCCATACAGGAGAAAACAGAGTGAAACGTAAAAATTAAAACTGTTACTGCCAACAAGCGGTTTAACCTTGAAGAACGAAATTTGGTGAGCCAAGTGGGATTGGGGTACTGATCATTACCTGAAAGTGTCATCAAGATTGGGTGAAAGAATGTGTGCTGAGATTTCAGGAACCTCGTAGTTTTTTGGAAGCTTGGCAAACCCTTTCCATGAAAGTGATTTGGGCCGGTCTCTGATTAGGGCTACATCAATTGGAAAAAAATCATAAGATAGAACATGGAACTACTTTATATTGTCAAGTTTCAAAGAGCTAGCACAAACCATGTGTGATGTAGAGTTTCAACTACATGTATCCATATAGGAGAAAACAGAGTGAAACCTAAAAATTAAAACTGTTACTGCCAACGAACGGTTTAACCTAGAAGAACGAAATTTGGTGAGCCAAGTGGGATTGGTGTACTGATCATTACCTGAAAGTGTCATCAAGATTGGGTGAAAAAATGTGTGCTGAAATTTCAGGAAATGCGAAGTTTTTTCGAAGCTTGGCAACCCCATTCCATGAAAGTGATTTGCGCCAGTCTCTGCTTAGGGCTACATCAATAGGAAACAAACCATAGAGATAGAACTTGGAACTAATTTATTGTGTCAAGTTTCAAAGAGCTAGCACAAACCGTGTTTGATTTAGAGTTCCAACTACATGTAGCCATATAGGAGAAAACAGAGTGAAACCTAAAATTAAAACTGTTACTGCCAACGAACGGTTTAACCTAGAAGAACGAAATTTGGTGAGCCAAGTGGGATTGTGGTACTGATCATTACCTGAAAGTGTCATCAAGATTGGGTGAAAAAATGTGTGCTGAGATTTCAGGAACCTCGTAGTTTTTTGGACGCTTGGCAACCCCTTTCCATCAAAGTGATTTTCGCCGGTCTCTGCTTAGGGCTACATCAATAGGAAACAAACCACAGAGATAGAATTTGGAACTACTTTATTGTGTCAAGATTCAATGAGCTAGCACAAACCGTGTTTGATTTAGAGTTCCAACTACATGTATCCATATAGGAGAAAACAGAGTGGAACCTCAATATTAAAACTGGTACTGCCAACGAACGGTTTAAACTAGATGAACGAAATTTGGTGAGCCAAGTGGGATTGGTGTACTGATCATTACCTGAAAGTGTCATCAAGATTGGGTGAAAAAATGTGTGCTGAAATTTCAGGAAATACGAAGTTTTTTCGAAGCTTGGCAACCCCATTCCATGAAAGTGATTTGCGCCAGTCTCTGCTTAGGGCTACATCAATAGGAAACAAACCATAGAGATAGAACTTGGAACTACTTTATTGTGTCAAGTTTCAAAGAGCTAGCACAAACCGTGTTTGATTTAGAGTTCCAACTACATGTATCCATATAGGAGAAAACAGAGTGAAACCTAAAAATTAAAACTGTTACTGCCAACGAACGGTTTAAGCTAGAAGAACGAAATTTGGTGAGCCAAGTGGGATTGGGGTACTGATCATTACCTGAAAGTGTCATCAAGATTGGGTGAAAAAATGTGTGCTGAGATTTCAGGAAACTCGTAGTTTTTTGGAAGCTTGGCACCCCCTTTCAATGAAAGTGATTTGAGCCTATCTCTGCTTAGGGCTACAACAATAGGAAATAAACCATAGAGATAAAACTTGGAACTACTTTATTGTGTCAAGTTTTAAAGAGCTAGCACATACCGTGTTTGATTTAGAGTTCCAACTACATGTAGCCATATAGGAGAAAACAGAGTGAAACCTAAAAATTAAAACTGTTACTGCCAACGAACGGTTTAACCTAGATGAACGAAATTTGGTGAGCCAAGTGGGGTTGTCGTACTGATCATTACCTGAAAGCGTCATCAAGATTGGGTGAAAAAATGTGTGCTGAGATTTCAGGAACTCGTAGTTTTTTGGAAGCTTGGCAACCCCTTCCCATGAAAGTGATTTGAGCCTGTCTCTGCTTAGGGCTACATCAATAGGAAACAAACCATAGAGATAGAACTTGGAACTACTTTATTTTCTCAAGTTTCAAAGAGCTAGCCCACACCGTGTTTGATTTAGTGTTCCAATTACATGTATCCATATAGGAGAAAACAGAGTGAAACCTAAAAATTAAAACTGTTACTGCCATCGAACGGTTTAACCTAGAAGAACAAAATTTGGTGAGCCAGGTGGGATTGGGGTACTGATCATTACCTGAAAGTGTCATCAAGATTGGGTGAAAAAATGTGTGCTGAGATTTCAGGAAACTCGTAGTTTTTTGGAAGCTTGGCAAACCCTTTCCATGAAAGTGATTTGGGCCGGTCTCTGATTAGGGCTACATCAATAGGAAAAAAATCGTAGAGATAGAACTTGGAACTACTTTATAGTGTCAAGTTTCAAAGAGCTAGCACAAATCGTGTGTGATTTAGAGTTTCAACTACATGTATCCATATAGGAGAAAACAGAGTGAAACCTAAAAATTAAAACTGTTACTGCCAACGAACGGTTTAACCTAGAAGAACGAAATTCGGTGAGCCAAGTGGAATTGGGGTACTGATCATTACCTGAAAGCGTCATCAAGATTGGGTGAAAAAATGTGTGCTGAGATTTCAGGAAACTCGTAATTTTTTCGAAGCTTGGCATCCCCTTTCCATGAAAGTGATTTGTGCCGGTCTCTGCTTAGGGCTACATCAATAGGAAACAAACCATAGAGAGAGAACTTGGAACTACTTTATTGTGTCAAGTTTTAAAGCGCTAGCACAAACCGCGTTTGATTTAGAGTTCCAACTACATGTATCCATATAGGAGAAAAGAGAGTGAAACCTAAAAATTAAAACTGTTACTGCCAACGAACGGTTTAACCTAAAAGAACGAAATTTGGTGAGCCAAGTGGGATTGGGGTACTGATCATTACCTGAAAGTGCCATCAAGATTGGGTGAAAAAATGTGTGCTCAGATTTCAGGAAACTCGTAGTTTTTTGGAAGGTTGGCAATCCCTTTCCAGGAAAGTGATTTGCTCCGGTTTCTCCTTAGGGCTACATCAATTTGAAACAAACCATAGAGACTGAACTTGGAACTACTTTATTGTGTCAAGTTTCAAAGAGCTAGCACAAACCGTGTTTGATTTAGAGTTCCAACTACATGTATCCATTTTGGAGAAAACAGAGTGAAAACTAAAAATTAAAACCATTACTGCCAACGAACGGTTTAACCTAGATGAACGAAATTCGGTGAGCCAAGTGGGATTGGGGTACTGATCATTACCTGAAAGCGTCATCAAGATTGGGTGAAAAAATGTGTGCTGAGATTTCAGGAAACTCGTTGTTTTTTGGAAGCTTGGCAACCCCTTTCCATAAAAGTGATTTGCGCCAGTCTCTGCTTAGGGATACATCAATAGGAACCAAACCATAGAGATAGAACTTGGAACTACTTTATTCTTTCAAATTTCAAAGAGCTGGAACAAACCGTGTTTGATTTACAGTTCCAAATACATGTATCCATATAGGAGAAAACAGAGTGAAACCTAAAAATTAAAACTGTTACTGCCAACGAACGGTTTAACCTAGAAGAAGAAAATTTGGTGAGCCAAGTGGGTCTGGGGTACTGATCATTAAATGAAAGTGTCATCAAGATTGGGTGAAAAAATGTGTGCTGAGATTTCAGGAAACTCGTAGTTTTTTGGAAGGTTGGCAATCCCTTTCCATGAAAGTGATTTGCGCCGGTCTCTCCTTAGGGCTACATTAATTTGAAACAAACCATAGAGATTGAACTTGGAACTACTTTATAGTGTCAAGTTTCAAAGAGCTAGCACAAACCGCGTTTGATTTAGAGTTCCAATTACATGTATCCATATAGGAGAAAACAGAGTGAAACCTAAAAATTAAAACTGTTACTGCCATCGAACGGTTTAACCTAGAAGAACAAAATTTGGTGAGCCAGGTGGGATTGGGGTACTGATCATTACCTGAAAGTGTCATCAAGATTGGGTGAAAAAATGTGTGCTGAGATTTCAGGAAACTCGTAGTTTTTTGGAAGCTTGGCAAACCCTTTCCATGAAAGTGATTTGGGCCGGTCTCTGATTAGGGCTACATCAATAGGAAAAAAATCGTAGAGATAGAACTTGGAACTACTTTATAGTGTCAAGTTTCAAAGAGCTAGCACAAATCGTGTGTGATTTAGAGTTTCAACTACATGTATCCATATAGGAGAAAACAGAGTGAAACCTAAAAATTAAAACTGTTACTGCCAACGAACGGTTTAACCTAGATGAACGAAATTTGGTGAGCTAAGTGGGATTGGGGTACTGAACATTACCTGAAAGTGTCATCAAGATTGGGTGAAAAAATGTGTGCTGAGATTTCAGGAAACTCGTAGTTTTTGGAAGCTTGGCAACACCTTTCCATGAAAGTTAATTGAGCCGGTCTCTCACTAGGTCTACATCAATAGGAAACAAACCATAGAGATTGAACTTGGACCTACTTTATTGTGTCATGCTTCAAAGAGCTAACACAAACCGTCTTTGATTAAGAGTTCCAACTACATGTATCCATATAGGATAAAACAGAGTGAAACCTAAAAATTAAAACTGTTACTGCCAAGGAACGGTTTAACCTAGAAGAAGGAAATTTGGTGAGCCAAGTGGAATTGGGGTACTGATCATTACCTGAAAGTGTCATCAAGATTGGGTGAAAAAATGTGTGCTGAGATTTCACGAAACTCGTAGTTTTTTGGAAGCTTGGCAACCCCTTTCAATGAATTTGATTTGTGCCAGTCTCTGCTTTGGGCTACTTCAATAGGAAACAAACCATAGAGATAGAACTTGGAACTACTTTATTGTGTCAAGTTTCAAAGAGCTAGCACAAACCCTGTTTGTATTAGAGTTCCAAATACGTGTACCATATAGGAGAAAAGAGAGTGAAACCTAAAAATTAAAACTGTTACTGCCAACGAACGGTTTAACCTAGAAGAACGAAATTTGGTGAGCCAAGTGGGATTGGGGTACTGATCATTACCTGAAAGTGTCATCAAGATTGGGTGAAAAAATGTGTGCTGAGATTTCAGGAACCTCGTAGTTTTTTGGACGCTTGGCAACCCCTTTCCATCAAAGTGATTTTCGCCGGTCTCTGCTTAGGGCTACATCAATAGGAAACAAACCACAGAGATAGAATTTGGAACTACTTTATTGTGTCAAGATTCAATGAGCTAGCACAAACCGTGTTTGATTTAGAGTTCCAACTACATGTATCCATATAGGAGAAAACAGAGTGGAACCTCAATATTAAAACTGGTACTGCCAACGAACGGTTTAAACTAGATGAACGAAATTTGGTGAGCCAAGTGGGATTGGTGTACTGATCATTACCTGAAAGTGTCATCAAGATTGGGTGAAAAAATGTGTGCTGAAATTTCAGGAAATACGAAGTTTTTTCGAAGCTTGGCAACCCCATTCCATGAAAGTGATTTGCGCCAGTCTCTGCTTAGGGCTACATCAATAGGAAACAAACCATAGAGATAGAACTTGGAACTACTTTATTGTGTCAAGTTTCAAAGAGCTAGCACAAACCGTGTTTGATTTAGAGTTCCAACTACATGTATCCATATAGGAGAAAACAGAGTGAAACCTAAAAATTAAAACTGTTACTGCCAACGAACGGTTTAAGCTAGAAGAACGAAATTTGGTGAGCCAAGTGGGATTGGGGTACTGATCATTACCTGAAAGTGTCATCAAGATTGGGTGAAAAAATGTGTGCTGAGATTTCAGGAAACTCGTAGTTTTTTGGAAGCTTGGCACCCCCTTTCCATGAAAGTGATTTGAGCCTGTCTCTGCTTAGGGCTACAACAATAGGAAATAAACCATAGAGATAAAACTTGGAACTACTTTATTGTGTCAAGTTTTAAAGAGCTAGCACATACCGTGTTTGATTTAGAGTTCCAACTACATGTAGCCATATAGGAGAAAACAGAGTGAAACCTAAAAATTAAAACTGTTACTGCCAACGAACGGTTTAACCTAGATGAACGAAATTTGGTGAGCCAAGTGGGGTTGTCGTACTGATCATTACCTGAAAGCGTCATCAAGATTGGGTGAAAAAATGTGTGCTGAGATTTCAGGAACTCGTAGTTTTTTGGAAGCTTGGCAACCCCTTCCCATGAAAGTGATTTGAGCCTGTCTCTGCTTAGGGCTACATCAATAGGAAACAAACCATAGAGATAGAACTTGGAACTACTTTATTTTCTCAAGTTTCAAAGAGCTAGCCCACACCGTGTTTGATTTAGTGTTCCAATTACATGTATCCATATAGGAGAAAACAGAGTGAAACCTAAAAATTAAAACTGTTACTGCCATCGAACGGTTTAACCTAGAAGAACAAAATTTGGTGAGCCAGGTGGGATTGGGGTACTGATCATTACCTGAAAGTGTCATCAAGATTGGGTGAAAAAATGTGTGCTGAGATTTCAGGAAACTCGTAGTTTTTTGGAAGCTTGGCAAACCCTTTCCATGAAAGTGATTTGGGCCGGTCTCTGATTAGGGCTACATCAATAGGAAAAAAATCGTAGAGATAGAACTTGGAACTACTTTATAGTGTCAAGTTTCAAAGAGCTAGCACAAATCGTGTGTGATTTAGAGTTTCAACTACATGTATCCATATAGGAGAAAACAGAGTGAAACCTAAAATTTAAAACTGTTACTGCCAACGAACGGTTTAACCTAGAAGAACGAAATTCGGTGAGCCAAGTGGAATTGGGGTACTGATCATTACCTGAAAGCGTCATCAAGATTGGGTGAAAAAATGTGTGCTGAGATTTCAGGAAACTCGTAATTTTTTCGAAGCTTGGCATCCCCTTTCCATGAAAGTGATTTGTGCCGGTCTCTGCTTAGGGCTACATCAATAGGAAACAAACCATAGAGAGAGAACTTGGAACTACTTTATTGTGTCAAGTTTTAAAGCGCTAGCACAAACCGCGTTTGATTTAGAGTTCCAACTACATGTATCCATATAGGAGAAAAGAGAGTGAAACCTAAAAATTAAAACTGTTACTGCCAACGAACGGTTTAACCTAAAAGAACGAAATTTGGTGAGCCAAGTGGGATTGGGGTACTGATCATTACCTGAAAGTGCCATCAAGATTGGGTGAAAAAATGTGTGCTCAGATTTCAGGAAACTCGTAGTTTTTTGGAAGGTTGGCAATCCCTTTCCAGGAAAGTGATTTGCTCCGGTCTCTCCTTAGGGCTACATCAATTTGAAACAAACCATAGAGACTGAACTTGGAACTACTTTATTGTGTCAAGTTTCAAAGAGCTAGCACAAACCGTGTTTGATTTAGAGTTCCAACTACATGTATCCATTTTGGAGAAAACAGAGTGAAAACTAAAAATTAAAACCATTACTGCCAACGAACGGTTTAACCTAGATGAACGAAATTCGGTGAGCCAAGTGGGATTGGGGTACTGATCATTACCTGAAAGCGTCATCAAGATTGGGTGAAAAAATGTGTGCTGAGATTTCAGGAAACTCGTTGTTTTTTGGAAGCTTGGCAACCCCTTTCCATAAAAGTGATTTGCGCCAGTCTCTGCTTAGGGATACATCAATAGGAACCAAACCATAGAGATAGAACTTGGAACTACTTTATTCTTTCAAATTTCAAAGAGCTGGAACAAACCGTGTTTGATTTACAGTTCCAAATACATGTATCCATATAGGAGAAAACAGAGTGAAACCTAAAAATTAAAACTGTTACTGCCAACGAACGGTTTAACCTAGAAGAAGAAAATTTGGTGAGCCAAGTGGGTCTGGGGTACTGATCATTAAATGAAAGTGTCATCAAGATTGGGTGAAAAAATGTGTGCTGAGATTTCAGGAAACTCGTAGTTTTTTGGAAGGTTGGCAATCCCTTTCCATGAAAGTGATTTGCGCCGGTCTCTCCTTAGGGCTACATTAATTTGAAACAAACCATAGAGATTGAACTTGGAACTACTTTATTGTGTCAAGTTTCAAAGAGCTAGCACAAACCGCGTTTGATTTAGAGTTCCAATTACATGTATCCATATAGGAGAAAACAGAGTGAAACCTAAAAATTAAAACTGTTACTGCCATCGAACGGTTTAACCTAGAAGAACAAAATTTGGTGAGCCAGGTGGGATTGGGGTACTGATCATTACCTGAAAGTGTCATCAAGATTGGGTGAAAAAATGTGTGCTGAGATTTCAGGAAACTCGTAGTTTTTTGGAAGCTTGGCAAACCCTTTCCATGAAAGTGATTTGGGCCGGTCTCTGATTAGGGCTACATCAATAGGAAAAAAATCGTAGAGATAGAACTTGGAACTACTTTATAGTGTCAAGTTTCAAAGAGCTAGCACAAATCGTGTGTGATTTAGAGTTTCAACTACATGTATCCATATAGGAGAAAACAGAGTGAAACCTAAAAATTAAAACTGTTACTGCCAACGAACGGTTTAACCTAGATGAACGAAATTTGGTGAGCTAAGTGGGATTGGGGTACTGAACATTACCTGAAAGTGTCATCAAGATTGGGTGAAAAAATGTGTGCTGAGATTTCAGGAAACTCGTAGTTTTTGGAAGCTTGGCAACACCTTTCCATGAAAGTTAATTGAGCCGGTCTCTCACTAGGTCTACATCAATAGGAAACAAACCATAGAGATTGAACTTGGACCTACTTTATTGTGTCATGCTTCAAAGAGCTAACACAAACCGTCTTTGATTAAGAGTTCCAACTACATGTATCCATATAGGATAAAACAGAGTGAAACCTAAAAATTAAAACTGTTACTGCCAAGGAACGGTTTAACCTAGAAGAAGGAAATTTGGTGAGCCAAGTGGAATTGGGGTACTGATCATTACCTGAAAGTGTCATCAAGATTGGGTGAAAAAATGTGTGCTGAGATTTCACGAAACTCGTAGTTTTTTGGAAGCTTGGCAACCCCTTTCAATGAATTTGATTTGTGCCAGTCTCTGCTTTGGGCTACTTCAATAGGAAACAAACCATAGAGATAGAACTTGGAACTACTTTATTGTGTCAAGTTTCAAAGAGCTAGCACAAACCCTGTTTGTATTAGAGTTCCAAATACGTGTACCATATAGGAGAAAAGAGAGTGAAACCTAAAAATTAAAACTGTTACTGCCAACGAACGGTTTAACCTAGAAGAACGAAATTTGGTGAGCCAAGTGGGATTGGGGTACTGATCATTACCTGAAAGCGTCACCAAGATTGGGTGAAAAAATGTGTGCTGAAATTTCAGGAAACGCGTAGTTTTTTGGAAGCTTGGCAACCCCATTCCATGAAAGTGATTTGCGCCTGACTCGGCTTAGGGCTACATCAATAGGAACCAAACCATAGAGATAGAACTTGGAACTACTTTATTGTGTCAAGTTTCAAAGAGCTAGCACAAACCGTGTTTGATTTAGAGTTCCAACTAGATGTATCCATATAGGAGAAAACAGAGTGAAACCTAAAAATTAAAACTGTTAAGGCCAACGAATGGTTTAACCTAGAAGAACGAAATTCGGTGAGCCAAGTGGGATTGGGGTACTGATCATTACCTGAAAGTGTCATCAAGATTGGGTGAAAAAATGTGTGCTGAGATTTCAGGAAACTCGTAGTTTTTTGGAAGCTTGGCACCCCCTTTCCATGAAAGTGATTTGAGCCTGTCTCTGTTTAGGGCTACAACAATAGGAAAAAAAACATATAGATAGAACTTGGAAGTACTTTATTGTGTCAAGTTTCAAAGAGCTAGCACAAACCGTGTTTGATTTAGAATTCCAACTACATGTAGCCATATAGGAGAAAAGAGAGTGAAACCTAAAAATTTAAACTGTTACTGCCAACGAACGGTTTAACCTAGAAGAACGAAATTTGGTGAGCCAAGTGGGATTGGGGTACTGATCATTACCTGAAAGTGTCATCAAGATTGGGTGAAAAAATGTGTGCTGAGATTTCAGGAAACTCGTAGTTTTTTGGATGCTTGGCACCCCCTTTCCATGAAAGTGATTTGAGCCTGTCTCTGCTTAGGGCTACAACAATAGGAAACAAACCATAGAGATAGAACTTGGAACTACTTTATTGTGTCAATTTTCAAAGAGCTAGCACAAACCGTGTTTGATTTAGAATTTCAACTACGTGTAGCCATATAGGAGAAAACAGAGTGAAACCTAAAAATTAAAACTGTTACTGCCAACGAACGGTTTAACCTAGAAGAACGAAATTTGGTGAGCCAAGTGGGATTGGGGTACTGATCATTACCTGAAAGCATCATCAAGATTGGGTGAAAAAATGTGTGCTGAAATTTCAGGAAACTCGTAGTTTTTTGGAAGCGTGGCAACCCCTTTCCATGAACGTGATTTGCGCCAGTCTCTGCTTAGGGCTACATCAATAGGAAACAAACCACAGAGATAGAACTTGGAACTACTTTATTGTGTCAAGTTTCAAAGAGCTAGCACAAACCGTGTTTTATTTAGAGTTCCAACTACATGTATCCATATAGGAGAAAACAGAGTGAAACCTAAAAATTAAAACTGTTACTGCCAACGAACGGTTTAACCTAGAAGAACGAAATTTGGTGAGCCAAGTGGGATTGGTGTACTGATCATTACCTGAAAGTGTCATCAAGATTGGGTGAAAAAATGTGTGCTGAAATTTCAGGAAATGCGAAGTTTTTTCGAAGCTTGGCAACCCCATTCCATGAAAGTGATTTGCGCCAGTCTCTGCTTAGGGCTACATCAATAGGAAACAAACCATAGAGATAGAACTTGGAACTACTTTATTGTGTCAAGTTTCAAAGAGCTAGCACAAACCGTGTTTGATTTAGAGTTCCAACTACATGTATCCATATAGGAGAAAACAGAGTGAAACCTAAAAATTAAAACTGTTACTGCCAACGAACGGTTTAACCTAGATGAACGAAATTTGGTGAGCCAAGTGGGATTGGGGTACTGATCATTACCTGAAAGTGTCATCAAGATTGGGTGAAAAAATGTGTGCTGAAATTTGAGGAAATGCGTAGTTTTTTCGAAGCTTGGCAACCCCATTCCATGAAAGTGATTTGTGCCAGTCTCTGCTTAGGGCTACATCAATAGGAAACAAACCATAGAGATAGAACTTGGAACTAATTTATTGTGTCAAGTTTCAAAGAGCTAGCACAAACCGTGTTTGATTTAGAGTTCCAACTACATGTAGCCATATAGGAGAAAACAGAGTGAAACCTAAAAATTAAAACTGTTACTGCCAACGAACGGTTTAACCTAGAAGAACGAAATTTGGTGAGCCAAGTGGGATTGTGGTACTGATCATTACCTGAAAGTGTCATCAAGATTGGGTGAAAAAATGTGTAGTGAGATTTCAGGAACCTCGTAGTTTTTTGGACGCTTGGCAACCCCTTTCCATCAAAGTGATTTTCGCCGGTCTCTGCTTAGGGCTACATCAATAGGAAACAAACCACAGAGATAGAATTTGGAACTACTTTATTGTGTCAAGATTCAATGAGCTAGCACAAACCGTGTTTGATTTAGAGTTCCAACTACATGTATCCATATAGGAGAAAACAGAGTGGAACCTCAATATTAAAACTGTTACTGCCAACGAACGGTTTAAACTAGATGAACGAAATTTGGTGAGCCAAGTGGGATTGGTGTACTGATCATTACCTGAAAGTGTCATCAAGATTGGGTGAAAAAATGTGTGCTGAAATTTCAGGAAATGCGAAGTTTTTTCGAAGCTTGGCAACCCCATTCCATGAAAGTGATTTGCGCCAGTCTCTGCTTAGGGCTACATCAATAGGAAACAAACCATAGAGATAGAACTTGGAACTACTTTATTGTGTCAAGTTTCAAAGAGCTAGCACAAACCGTGTTTGATTTAGAGTTCCAACTACATGTATCCATATAGGAGAAAACAGAGTGAAACCTAAAAATTAAAACTGTTACTGCCAACGAACGGTTTAAGCTAGAAGAACGAAATTTGGTGAGCCAAGTGGGATTGGGGTACTGATCATTACCTGAAAGTGTCATCAAGATTGGGTGAAAAAATGTGTGCTGAGATTTCAGGAAACTCGTAGTTTTTTGGAAGCTTGGCACCCCCTTTCCATGAAAGTGATTTGAGCCTGTCTCTGCTTAGGGCTACATCAATAGGAAACAAACCATAGAGATAGAACTTGGAACTACTTTATTTTCTCAAGTTTCAAAGAGCTAGCCCACACCGTGTTTGATTTAGTGTTCCAATTACATGTATCCATATAGGAGAAAACAGAGTGAAACCTAAAAATTAAAACTGTTACTGCCATCGAACGGTTTAACCTAGAAGAACAAAATTTGGTGAGCCAGGTGGGATTGGGGTACTGATCATTACCTGAAAGTGTCATCAAGATTGGGTGAAAAAATGTGTGCTGAGATTTCAGGAAACTCGTAGTTTTTTGGAAGCTTGGCAAACCCTTTCCATGAAAGTGATTTGGGCCGGTCTCTGATTAGGGCTACATCAATAGGAAAAAAATCGTAGAGATAGAACTTGGAACTACTTTATAGTGTCAAGTTTCAAAGAGCTAGCACAAATCGTGTGTGATTTAGAGTTTCAACTACATGTATCCATATAGGAGAAAACAGAGTGAAACCTAAAAATTAAAACTGTTACTGCCAACGAACGGTTTAACCTAGAAGAACGAAATTCGGTGAGCCAAGTGGAATTGGGGTACTGATCATTACCTGAAAGCGTCATCAAGATTGGGTGAAAAAATGTGTGCTGAGATTTCAGGAAACTCGTAATTTTTTCGAAGCTTGGCATCCCCTTTCCATGAAAGTGATTTGTGCCGGTCTCTGCTTAGGGCTACATCAATAGGAAACAAACCATAGAGAGAGAACTTGGAACTACTTTATTGTGTCAAGTTTTAAAGCGCTAGCACAAACCGCGTTTGATTTAGAGTTCCAACTACATGTATCCATATAGGAGAAAAGAGAGTGAAACCTAAAAATTAAAACTGTTACTGCCAACGAACGGTTTAACCTAAAAGAACGAAATTTGGTGAGCCAAGTGGGATTGGGGTACTGATCATTACCTGAAAGTGTCATCAAGATTGGGTGAAAAAATGTGTGCTCAGATTTCAGGAAACTCGTAGTTTTTTGGAAGGTTGGCAATCCCTTTCCAGGAAAGTGATTTGCTCCGGTCTCTCCTTAGGGCTACATCAATTTGAAACAAACCATAGAGACTGAACTTGGAACTACTTTATTGTGTCAAGTTTCAAAGAGCTAGCACAAACCGTGTTTGATTTAGAGTTCCAACTACATGTATCCATTTTGGAGAAAACAGAGTGAAAACTAAAAATTAAAACCGTTACTGCCAACGAACGGTTTAACCTAGATGAACGAAATTCGGTGAGCCAAGTGGGATTGGGGTACTGATCATTACCTGAAAGCGTCATCAAGATTGGGTGAAAAAATGTGTGCTGAGATTTCAGGAAACTCGTTGTTTTTTGGAAGCTTGGCAACCCCTTTCCATAAAAGTGATTTGCGCCAGTCTCTGCTTAGGGATACATCAATAGGAACCAAACCATAGAGATAGAACTTGGAACTACTTTATTCTTTCAAATTTCAAAGAGCTGGAACAAACCGTGTTTGATTTACAGTTCCAAATACATGTATCCATATAGGAGAAAACAGAGTGAAACCTAAAAATTAAAACTGTTACTGCCAACGAACGGTTTAACCTAGAAGAAGAAAATTTGGTGAGCCAAGTGGGTCTGGGGTACTGATCATTAAATGAAAGTGTCATCAAGATTGGGTGAAAAAATGTGTGCTGAGATTTCAGGAAACTCGTAGTTTTTTGGAAGGTTGGCAATCCCTTTCCATGAAAGTGATTTGCGCCGGTCTCTCCTTAGGGCTACATTAATTTGAAACAAACCATAGAGATTGAACTTGGAACTACATTATTGTGTCAAGTTTCAAAGAGCTAGCACAAACCGCGTTTGATTTAGAGTTCCAATTACATGTATCCATATAGGAGAAAACAGAGTGAAACCTAAAAATTAAAACTGTTACTGCCATCGAACGGTTTAACCTAGAAGAACAAAATTTGGTGAGCCAGGTGGGATTGGGGTACTGATCATTACCTGAAAGTGTCATCAAGATTGGGTGAAAAAATGTGTGCTGAGATTTCAGGAAACTCGTAGTTTTTTGGAAGCTTGGCAAACCCTTTCCATGAAAGTGATTTGGGCCGGTCTCTGATTAGGGCTACATCAATAGGAAAAAAATCGTAGAGATAGAACTTGGAACTACTTTATAGTGTCAAGTTTCAAAGAGCTAGCACAAATCGTGTGTGATTTAGAGTTTCAACTACATGTATCCATATAGGAGAAAACAGAGTGAAACCTAAAAATTAAAACTGTTACTGCCAACGAACGGTTTAACCTAGATGAACGAAATTTGGTGAGCTAAGTGGGATTGGGGTACTGAACATTACCTGAAAGTGTCATCAAGATTGGGTGAAAAAATGTGTGCTGAGATTTCAGGAAACTCGTAGTTTTTGGAAGCTTGGCAACACCTTTCCATGAAAGTTAATTGAGCCGGTCTCTCACTAGGTCTACATCAATAGGAAACAAACCATAGAGATTGAACTTGGACCTACTTTATTGTGTCATGCTTCAAAGAGCTAACACAAACCGTCTTTGATTAAGAGTTCCAACTACATGTATCCATATAGGATAAAACAGAGTGAAACCTAAAAATTAAAACTGTTACTGCCAAGGAACGGTTTAACCTAGAAGAAGGAAATTTGGTGAGCCAAGTGGGATTGGGGTACTGATCATTACCTGAAAGTGTCATCAAGATTGGGTGAAAAAATGTGTGCTGAGATTTCACGAAACTCGTAGTTTTTGGAAGCTTGGCAACCCCTTTCAATGAATTTGATTTGTGCCAGTCTCTGCTTTGGGCTACTTCAATAGGAAACAAACCATAGAGATAGAACTTGGAACTACTTTATTGTGTCAAGTTTCAAAGAGCTAGCACAAACCCTGTTTGTATTAGAGTTCCAAATACGTGTACCATATAGGAGAAAAGAGAGTGAAACCTAAAAATTAAAACTGTTACTGCCAACGAACGGTTTAACCTAGAAGAACGAAATTTGGTGAGCCAAGTGGGATTGGGGTACTGATCATTACCTGAAAGCGTCATCAAGATTGGGTGAAAAAATGTGTGCTGAAATTTCAGGAAACGCGTAGTTTTTTGGAAGCTTGGCAACCCCATTCCATGAAAGTGATTTGCGCCTGACTCGGCTTAGGGCTACATCAATAGGAACCAAACCATAGAGATAGAACTTGGAACTACTTTATTGTGTCAAGTTTCAAAGAGCTAGCACAAACCGTGTTTGATTTAGAGTTCCAACTAGATGTATCCATATAGGAGAAAACAGAGTGAAACCTAAAAATTAAAACTGTTACTGCCAACGAACGGTTTAACCTAGAAGAACGAAATTCGGTGAGCCAAGTGGGATTGGGGTACTGATCATTACCTGAAAGTGTCATCAAGATTGGGTGAAAAAATGTGTGCTGAGATTTCAGGAAACTCGTAGTTTTTTGGAAGCTTGGCACCCCCTTTCCATGAAAGTGATTTGAGCCTGTCTCTGTTTAGGGCTACAACAATAGGAAAAAAAACATATAGATAGAACTTGGAAGTACTTTATTGTGTCAAGTTTCAAAGAGCTAGCACAAACCGTGTTTGATTTAGAATTCCAACTACATGTAGCCATATAGGAGAAAAGAGAGTGAAACCTAAAAATTTAAACTGTTACTGCCAACGAACGGTTTAACCTAGAAGAACGAAATTTGGTGAGCCAAGTGGGATTGGGGTACTGATCATTACCTGAAAGTGTCATCAAGATTGGGTGAAAAAATGTGTGCTGAGATTTCAGGAAACTCGTAGTTTTTTGGATGCTTGGCACCCCCTTTCCATGAAAGTGATTTGAGCCTGTCTCTGCTTAGGGCTACAACAATAGGAAACAAACCATAGAGATAGAACTTGGAACTACTTTATTGTGTCAATTTTCAAAGAGCTAGCACAAACCGTGTTTGATTTAGAATTTCAACTACGTGTAGCCATATAGGAGAAAAAAGAGTGAAACCTAAAAATTAAAACTGTTACTGCCAACGAACGGTTTAACCTAGAAGAACGAAATTTGGTGAGCCAAGTGGGATTGGGGTACTGATCATTACCTGAAAGCATCATCAAGATTGGGTGAAAAAATGTGTGCTGAAATTTCAGGAAACTCGTAGTTTTTTGGAAGCGTGGCAACCCCTTTCCATGAAGGTGATTTGCGCCAGTCTCTGCTTAGGGCTACATCAATAGGAAACAAACCACAGAGATAGAACTTGGAACTAATTTATTGTGTCAAGTTTCAAAGAGCTAGCACAAACCGTGTTTTATTTAGAGTTCCAACTACATGTATCCATATAGGAGAAAACAGAGTGAAACCTAAAAATTAAAACTGTTACTGCCAAAGAACGGTTTAACCTAGAAGAACGAAATTTGGTGAGCCAAGTGGGATTGGGGTACTGATAATTATCTGAAAGCGTCATCAAGATTGGGAGAAAAAATGTGTGCTGAGTTTTCAGGAAACTCGTAGTTTTTTGGAAGCTTGGCACCCCCTTTCC
Source organism: Spermophilus citellus (assembly GCF_964194105.1). Classification (NCBI taxonomy): domain Eukaryota; kingdom Metazoa; phylum Chordata; class Mammalia; order Rodentia; family Sciuridae; genus Spermophilus; species Spermophilus citellus. The sequence continues at coordinate 16,238,444 of NC_138192.1, read as the reverse complement.
ATGAAAGTGAATTCAGCCTGTCTCTGCTTAGGGCTACATCAATAGGAAACAAACCATAGAGATAGAACTTGGAACTACTTTATTGTGTCAATTATGAAAGAGCTAGCACAAACCGTGTTTGATTTAGAGTTCCAAGTACATGTATCCGTATTGGAGAAAACAGAGTGAAACCTAAAAATTAAATCTGTTACTGCCAACGAACGGTTTAACATAGAAGAACGAAATTCGGTGAGCCAAGTGGAATTGGGGTACTGATCATTACCTGAAAGCGTCATCAAGATTGGGTGAAAAAATGTGTGCTGAGATTTCAGGAAACTCGTAATTTTTTCGAAGCTTGGCATCCCCTTTCCATGAAAGTGATTTGTGCCGGTCTCTGCTTAGGGCTACATCAATAGGAAACAAACCATAGAGAGAGAACTTGGAACTACTTTATTGTGTCAAGTTTTAAAGCGCTAGCACAAACCGCGTTTGATTTAGAGTTCCAACTACATGTATCCATATAGGAGAAAACAGAGTGAAACCTAAAAATTAAAACTGTTACTGCCAACGAACGGTTTAACCTAAAAGAACGAAATTTGGTGAGCCAAGTGGGATTGGGGTACTGATCATTACCTGAAAGTGTCATCAAGATTGGGTGAAAAAATGTGTGCTCAGATTTCAGGAAACTCGTAGTTTTTTGGAAGGTTGGCAATCCCTTTCCAGGAAAGTGATTTGCTCCGGTCTCTCCTTAGGGCTACATCAATTTGAAACAAACCATAGAGACTGAACTTGGAACTACTTTATTGTGTCAAGTTTCCAAGAGCTAGCACAAACCGTGTTTGATTTAGAGTTCCAACTACATGTATCCATTTTGGAGAAAACAGAGTGAAAACTAAAAATTAAAACCGTTACTGCCAACGAACGGTTTAACCTAGATGAACGAAATTCGGTGAGCCAAGTGGGATTGGGGTACTGATCATTACCTGAAAGCGTCATCAAGATTGGTTGAAAAAATGTGTGCTGAAATTTCAGGAAACACGTAGTTTTTTGGAAGCTTGGCAACCCCATTCCATGAAAGTGATTTGCGCCTGTCTCGGCTTAGGGCTACATCAATAGGAACCAAACCATATAGATAGAACTTGGAACTACTTTATTGTGTCAAGTTTCAAAGAGCTAGCACAAACCGTGTTTGATTTACAGTTCCAACTACATGTATCCATATAGGAGAAAACAGAGTGAAACCTAAAAATTAAAACTGTTACTGCCAACGAACGGTTTAACCTAGAAGAACGAAATTTGATGCGCCAAGTGGGATTGGGGTACTGATCATTACCTGAAAGTGTCATCAAGATTGGGTGAAAAAATGTGTGCTGAGATTTCAGGAAACTCGTAATTTTTTCGAAGCTTGGCATCCCCTTTTCCATGAAAGTGATTTGTGCCGGTCTCTGCTTAGGGCTACATCAATAGGAAACAAACCATAGAGAGAGAACTTGGAACTACTTTATTGTGTCAAGTTTTAAAGCGCTAGCACAAACCGCGTTTGATTTAGAGTTCCAACTACATGTATCCATATAGGAGAAAACAGAGTGAAACCTAAAAATTAAAACTGTTACTGCCAACGAACGGTTTAATCTAGAGGAACGAAATTCGGTGAGCCAAGTGGGATTGGGGTACTGATCATTACCTGAAAGTGTCTTCAAGATTGGGTGAAAAAATGTGTGCTGAGATTTCAGGAAACTCGTAGTTTTTTGGAAGCTTGGCAATCCCTTTCCATGAAAGTGATTTGCTCCGGTCTCTCCTTAGGGCTACATCAATTTGAAACAAACCATAGAGACTGAACTTGGAACAACTTTATTGTGTCAAGTTTCAAAGAGCTAGCACAAACCGTGTTTGATTTAGAGTTCCAACTACATGTATCCATATAGGAGAAAACAGAATGAAACCTAAAAATTAAAACTGTTACTGCCAACGAACGGTTTAACCTAGAAGAACGAAATTTGGTGAGCCAAGTGGGATTGGGGTACTGATCATTACCTGAAAGCGTCATCAAGATTGGGTGAAAAAATGTGTGCTGAAATTTCAGGAAACGCGTAGTTTTTTGGAAGCTTGGCAACCCCATTCCATGAAAGTGATTTGCGCCTGACTCGGCTTAGGGCTACATCAATAGGAACCAAACCATAGAGATAGAACTTGGAACTACTTTATTGTGTCAAGTTTCAAAGAGCTAGCACAAACCGTGTTTGATTTAGAGTTCCAACTAGATGTATCCATATAGGAGAAAACAGAGTGAAACCTAAAAATTAAAACTGTTACTGCCAACGAACGGTTTAACCTAGAAGAACGAAATTCGGTGAGCCAAGTGGGATTGGGGTACTGATCATTACCTGAAAGTGTCATCAAGATTGGGTGAAAAAATGTGTGCTGAGATTTCAGGAAACTCGTAGTTTTTTGGAAGCTTGGCACCCCCTTTCCATGAAAGTGATTTGAGCCTGTCTCTGTTTAGGGCTACAACAATAGGAAAAAAAACATATAGATAGAACTTGGAAGTACTTTATTGTGTCAAGTTTCAAAGAGCTAGCACAAACCGTGTTTGATTTAGAATTCCAACTACATGTAGCCATATAGGAGAAAAGAGAGTGAAACCTAAAAATTTAAACTGTTACTGCCAACGAACGGTTTAACCTAGAAGAACGAAATTTGGTGAGCCAAGTGGGATTGGGGTACTGATCATTACCTGAAAGTGTCATCAAGATTGGGTGAAAAAATGTGTGCTGAGATTTCAGGAAACTCGTAGTTTTTTGGATGCTTGGCACCCCCTTTCCATGAAAGTGATTTGAGCCTGTCTCTGCTTAGGGCTACAACAATAGGAAACAAACCATAGAGATAGAACTTGGAACTACTTTATTGTGTCAATTTTCAAAGAGCTAGCACAAACCGTGTTTGATTTAGAATTTCAACTACGTGTAGCCATATAGGAGAAAACAGAGTGAAACCTAAAAATTAAAACTGTTACTGCCAACGAACGGTTTAACCTAGAAGAACGAAATTTGGTGAGCCAAGTGGGATTGGGGTACTGATCATTACCTGAAAGCATCATCAAGATTGGGTGAAAAAATGTGTGCTGAAATTTCAGGAAACTCGTAGTTTTTTGGAAGCGTGGCAACCCCTTTCCATGAAGGTGATTTGCGCCAGTCTCTGCTTAGGGCTACATCAATAGGAAACAAACCACAGAGATAGAACTTGGAACTAATTTATTGTGTCAAGTTTCAAAGAGCTAGCACAAACCGTGTTTTATTTAGAGTTCCAACTACATGTATCCATATAGGAGAAAACAGAGTGAAACCTAAAAATTAAAACTGTTACTGCCAACGAACGGTTTAACCTAGAAGAACGAAATTTGGTGAGCCAAGTGGGATTGGGGTACTGATAATTATCTGAAAGCGTCATCAAGATTGGGAGAAAAAATGTGTGCTGAGTTTTCAGGAAACTCGTAGTTTTTTGGAAGCTTGGCACCCCCTTTCCATGAAAGTGAATTCAGCCTGTCTCTGCTTAGGGCTACATCAATAGGAAACAAACCATAGAGATAGAACTTGGAACTACTTTATTGTGTCAATTATGAAAGAGCTAGCACAAACCGTGTTTGATTTAGAGTTCCAAGTACATGTATCCGTATTGGAGAAAACAGAGTGAAACCTAAAAATTAAATCTGTTACTGCCAACGAACGGTTTAACATAGAAGAACGAAATTCGGTGAGCCAAGTGGAATTGGGGTACTGATCATTACCTGAAAGCGTCATCAAGATTGGGTGAAAAAATGTGTGCTGAGATTTCAGGAAACTCGTAATTTTTTCGAAGCTTGGCATCCCCTTTCCATGAAAGTGATTTGTGCCGGTCTCTGCTTAGGGCTACATCAATAGGAAACAAACCATAGAGAGAGAACTTGGAACTACTTTATTGTGTCAAGTTTTAAAGCGCTAGCACAAACCGCGTTTGATTTAGAGTTCCAACTACATGTATCCATATAGGAGAAAACAGAGTGAAACCTAAAAATTAAAACTGTTACTGCCAACGAACGGTTTAACCTAAAAGAACGAAATTTGGTGAGCCAAGTGGGATTGGGGTACTGATCATTACCTGAAAGTGTCATCAAGATTGGGTGAAAAAATGTGTGCTCAGATTTCAGGAAACTCGTAGTTTTTTGGAAGGTTGGCAATCCCTTTCCAGGAAAGTGATTTGCTCCGGTCTCTCCTTAGGGCTACATCAATTTGAAACAAACCATAGAGACTGAACTTGGAACTACTTTATTGTGTCAAGTTTCAAAGAGCTAGCACAAACCGTGTTTGATTTAGAGTTCCAACTAGATGTATCCATATAGGAGAAAACAGAGTGAAACCTAAAAATTAAAACTGTTACTGCCAACGAACGGTTTAACCTAGAAGAACGAAATTCGGTGAGCCAAGTGGGATTGGTGTACTGATCATTACCTGAAAGTGTCATCAAGATTGGGTGAAAAAATGTGTGCTGAGATTTCAGGAAACTCGTAGTTTTTTGGAAGCTTGGCACCCCCTTTCCATGAAAGTGATTTGAGCCTGTCTCTGTTTAGGGCTACAACAATAGGAAAAAAAACATATAGATAGAACTTGGAAGTACTTTATTGTGTCAAGTTTCAAAGAGCTAGCACAAACCGTGTTTGATTTAGAATTCCAACTACATGTAGCCATATAGGAGAAAAGAGAGTGAAACCTAAAAATTTAAACTGTTACTGCCAACGAACGGTTTAACCTAGAAGAACGAAATTTGGTGAGCCAAGTGGGATTGGGGTACTGATCATTACCTGAAAGTGTCATCAAGATTGGGTGAAAAAATGTGTGCTGAGATTTCAGGAAACTCGTAGTTTTTTGGATGCTTGGCACCCCCTTTCCATGAAAGTGATTTGAGCCTGTCTCTGCTTAGGGCTACAACAATAGGAAACAAACCATAGAGATAGAACTTGGAACTACTTTATTGTGTCAATTTTCAAAGAGCTAGCACAAACCGTGTTTGATTTAGAATTTCAACTACGTGTAGCCATATAGGAGAAAACAGAGTGAAACCTAAAAATTAAAACTGTTACTGCCAACGAACGGTTTAACCTAGAAGAACGAAATTTGGTGAGCCAAGTGGGATTGGGGTACTGATCATTACCTGAAAGCATCATCAAGATTGGGTGAAAAAATGTGTGCTGAAATTTCAGGAAACTCGTAGTTTTTTGGAAGCGTGGCAACCCCTTTCCATGAAGGTGATTTGCGCCAGTCTCTGCTTAGGGCTACATCAATAGGAAACAAACCACAGAGATAGAACTTGGAACTAATTTATTGTGTCAAGTTTCAAAGAGCTAGCACAAACCGTGTTTTATTTAGAGTTCCAACTACATGTATCCATATAGGAGAAAACAGAGTGAAACCTAAAAATTAAAACTGTTACTGCCAACGAACGGTTTAACCTAGAAGAACGAAATTTGGTGAGCCAAGTGGGATTGGGGTACTGATAATTATCTGAAAGCGTCATCAAGATTGGGAGAAAAAATGTGTGCTGAGTTTTCAGGAAACTCGTAGTTTTTTGGAAGCTTGGCACCCCCTTTCCATGAAAGTGAATTCAGCCTGTCTCTGCTTAGGGCTACATCAATAGGAAACAAACCATAGAGATAGAACTTGGAACTACTTTATTGTGTCAATTATGAAAGAGCTAGCACAAACCGTGTTTGATTTAGAGTTCCAAGTACATGTATCCGTATTGGAGAAAACAGAGTGAAACCTAAAAATTAAATCTGTTACTGCCAACGAACGGTTTAACATAGAAGAACGAAATTCGGTGAGCCAAGTGGAATTGGGGTACTGATCATTACCTGAAAGCGTCATCAAGATTGGGTGAAAAAATGTGTGCTGAGATTTCAGGAAACTCGTAATTTTTTCGAAGCTTGGCATCCCCTTTCCATGAAAGTGATTTGTGCCGGTCTCTGCTTAGGGCTACATCAATAGGAAACAAACCATAGAGAGAGAACTTGGAACTACTTTATTGTGTCAAGTTTTAAAGCGCTAGCACAAACCACGTTTGATTTAGAGTTCCAACTACATGTATCCATATAGGAGAAAACAGAGTGAAACCTAAAAATTAAAACTGTTACTGCCAACGAACGGTTTAACCTAAAAGAACGAAATTTGGTGAGCCAAGTGGGATTGGGGTACTGATCATTACCTGAAAGTGTCATCAAGATTGGGTGAAAAAATGTGTGCTCAGATTTCAGGAAACTCGTAGTTTTTTGGAAGGTTGGCAATCCCTTTCCAGGAAAGTGATTTGCTCCGGTCTCTCCTTAGGGCTACATCAATTTGAAACAAACCATAGAGACTGAACTTGGAACTACTTTATTGTGTCAAGTTTCAAAGAGCTAGCACAAACCGTGTTTGATTTAGAGTTCCAACTACATGTATCCATTTTGGAGAAAACAGAGTGAAAACTAAAAATTAAAACCGTTACTGCCAACGAACGGTTTAACCTAGATGAACGAAATTCGGTGAGCCAAGTGGGATTGGGGTACTGATCATTACCTGAAAGCGTCATCAAGATTGGTTGAAAAAATGTGTGCTGAAATTTCAGGAAACACGTAGTTTTTTGGAAGCTTGGCAACCCCATTCCATGAAAGTGATTTGCGCCTGTCTCGGCTTAGGGCTACATCAATAGGAACCAAACCATATAGATAGAACTTGGAACTACTTTATTGTGTCAAGTTTCAAAGAGCTAGCACAAACCGTGTTTGATTTACAGTTCCAACTACATGTATCCATATAGGAGAAAACAGAGTGAAACCTAAAAATTAAAACTGTTACTGCCAACGAACGGTTTAACCTAGAAGAACGAAATTTGATGCGCCAAGTGGGATTGGGGTACTGATCATTACCTGAAAGTGTCATCAAGATTGGGTGAAAAAATGTGTGCTGAGATTTCAGGAAACTCGTAATTTTTTCGAAGCTTGGCATCCCCTTTTCCATGAAAGTGATTTGTGCCGGTCTCTGCTTAGGGCTACATCAATAGGAAACAAACCATAGAGAGAGAACTTGGAACTACTTTATTGTGTCAAGTTTTAAAGCGCTAGCACAAACCGCGTTTGATTTAGAGTTCCAACTACATGTATCCATATAGGAGAAAACAGAGTGAAACCTAAAAATTAAAACTGTTACTGCCAACGAACGGTTTAATCTAGAGGAACGAAATTCGGTGAGCCAAGTGGGATTGGGGTACTGATCATTACCTGAAAGTGTCTTCAAGATTGGGTGAAAAAATGTGTGCTGAGATTTCAGGAAACTCGTAGTTTTTTGGAAGCTTGGCAATCCCTTTCCATGAAAGTGATTTGCTCCGGTCTCTCCTTAGGGCTACATCAATTTGAAACAAACCATAGAGACTGAACTTGGAACAACTTTATTGTGTCAAGTTTCAAAGAGCTAGCACAAACCGTGTTTGATTTAGAGTTCCAACTACATGTATCCATATAGGAGAAAACAGAATGAAACCTAAAAATTAAAACTGTTACTGCCAACGAACGGTTTAACCTAGAAGAACGAAATTTGGTGAGCCACGTGGGATTGGGGTATTGATCATTACCTGAAAATGTCATCAAGATTGGGTGAAAAAATGTGTGCTGAGATTTCAGGAAACTCGTAGTTTTTTGGAAGCTTGGCAACCCCTTTCCATGAAAGTGATTTGCGCTGGTCTCTGCTTAGGGCTACATCAATAGGAAAAAAATCGTAGATATAGAACTTGGAACTACTTTATTGTGTCAAGTTTCAAAGAGCTAGCACAAACCGTGTTTGATTTAGAGTTCCAACTACATGTATCCATATAGGAGAAAACAGAATGAAACCTAAAAATTAAAACTGTTACTGCCAACGAACGGTTTAACCTAGAAGAACGAAATTTGGTGAGCCAAGTGGGATTGTGGTACTGATCATTACCTGAAAGTGTCATCAAGATTGGGTGAAAAAATGTGTGCTGAGATTTCAGGAACCTCGTAGTTTTTTGGAAGCTTGGCAACCCCTTTCCATCAAAGTGATTTTCGCCGGTCTCTGCTTAGGGCTACATCAATAGGAAACAAACCACAGAGATAGAATTTGGAACTACTTTATTGTGTCAAGATTCAATGAGCTAGCACAAACCGTGTTTGATTTAGAGTTCCAACTACATGTATCCATATAGGAGAAAACAGAGTGGAACCTCAATATTAAAACTGTTACTGCCAACGAACGGTTTAAACTAGATGAACGAAATTTGGTGAGCCAAGTGGGATTGGTGTACTGATCATTACCTGAAAGTGTCATCAAGATTGGGTGAAAAAATGTGTGCTGAAATTTCAGGAAATGCGAAGTTTTTTCGAAGCTTGGCAACCCCATTCCATGAAAGTGATTTGCGCCAGTCTCTGCTTAGGGCTACATCAATAGGAAACAAACCATAGAGATAGAACTTGGAACTACTTTATTGTGTCAAGTTTTAAAGAGCTAGCACAAACCGTGTTTGATTTAGAGTTCCAACTACATGTATCCATATAGGAGAAAACAGAGTGAAACCTAAAAATTAAAACTGTTACTGCCAACGAATGGTTTAAGCTAGAAGAACGAAATTTGGTGAGCCAAGTGGGATTGGGGTACTGATCATTACCTGAAAGTGTCATCAAGATTGGGTGAAAAAATGTGTGCTGAGATTTCAGGAAACTCGTAGTTTTTTGGAAGCTTGGCACCCCCTTTCCATGAAAGTGATTTGAGCCTGTCTCTGCTTAGGGCTACAACAATAGGAAATAAACCATAGAGATAAAACTTGGAACTACTTTATTGTGTCAAGTTTTAAAGAGCTAGCACATACCGTGTTTGATTTAGAGTTCCAACTACATGTAGCCATATAGGAGAAAACAGAGTGAAACCTAAAAATTAAAACTGTTACTGCCAACGAACGGTTTAACCTAGATGAACGAAATTTGGTGAGCCAAGTGGGGTTGTCGTACTGATCATTACCTGAAAGCGTCATCAAGATTGGGTGAAAAAATGTGTGCTGAGATTTCAGGAACTCGTAGTTTTTTGGAAGTTTGGCAACCCCTTCCCATGAAAGTGATTTGAGCCTGTCTCTGCTTAGGGCTACATCAATAGGAAACAAACCATAGAGATAGAACTTGGAACTACTTTATTTTCTCAAGTTTCAAAGAGCTAGCCCACACCGTGTTTGATTTAGTGTTCCAAGTACATGTATCCATACAGGAGAAAACAGAGTGAAACGTAAAAAATTAAAACTGTTACTGCCAACAAGCGGTTTAACCTAGAAGAACGAAATTTGGTGAGCCAAGTGGGATTGGGGTACTGATCATTACCTGAAAGTGTCATCAAGATTGGGTGAAAAAATGTGTGCTGAGATTTCAGGAAACTCGTAGTTTTTTGGAAGCTTGGCAAACCCTTTCCATGAAAGTGATTTGGGCCGGTCTCTGATTAGGGCTACATCAATTGGAAAAAAATCATAATATAGAACATGGAACTACTTTATATTGTCAAGTTTCAAAGAGCTAGCACAAACCGTGTGTGATATAGAGTTTCAACTACATGTATCCATATAGGAGAAAACAGAGTGAAACCTAAAAATTAAAACTGTTACTGCCAACGAACGGTTTAACCTAGAAGAACGAAATTTGGTGAGCCAAGTGGGATTGGGGTACTGATCATTACCTGAAAGTGTCATCAAGATTGGGTGAAAAAATGTGTGCTGAGATTTCAGGAACCTCGTAGTTTTTTGGAAGCTTGGCAACCCCTTTCCATGAAAGTGATTTTCGCCGGTCTCTGCTTAGGGCTACATCAATAGGAAACAAACCACAGAGATAGAATTTGGAACTACTTTATTGTGTCAAGTTTCAATGAGCTAGCACAAACCGTGTTTGATTTAGAGTTCCAACTACATGTATCCATATAGGAGAAAACAGAGTGAAACCTCAATATTAAAACTGTTACTGCCAATGAACGGTTTAACCTAGATGAACGAAATTTGGTGAGCCAAGTGGGATTGGTGTACTGATCATTACCTGAAAGTGTCATCAAGATTGGGTGAAAAAATGTGTGCTGAAATTTGAGGAAAAGCGTAGTTTTTTCGAAGCTTGGCAACCCCATTCCATAAAAGTGATTTGCGCCAGTCTCTGCTTAGGGCTACATAAATAGGAAACAAACCATAGAGATAGAAGTTGGAACTACTTTATTGTGTCAAGTTTCAAAGAGCTAGCACAAATCGTGTTTGATTTAGAGTTCCAACTACATGTAGCCATATAGGAGAAAACAGAGTGAAACCTAAAAATTAAAACTGTTACTGCCAACGAACGGTTTAACCTAGAAGAACGAAATTTGGTGAGCCAAGTGGGATTGGGGTACTGATCATTACCTGAAAGTGTCATCAAGATTGGGTGAAAAAATGTGTGCTGAGATTTCAGGAACCTCGTAGTTTTTTGGAAGCTTGGCAACCCCTTTCCATGAAAGTGATTTTCGCTGGTCTCCTGCTTAGGGCTACATCAATAGGAAACAAACCACAGAGATAGAATTTGGAACTACTTTATTGTGTCAAGATTCAATGAGCTAGCACAAACCGTGTTTGATTTAGAGTTCCAAGTACATGTATCCATATAGGAGAAAACAGAGTGAAACCTCAATATTAAAACTGTTACTGCCAACGAACGGTTTAACCTAGATGAACGAAATTTGGTGAGCCAAGTGGGATTGGTGTACTGATCATTACCTGAAAGTGTCATCAAGATTGGGTGAAAAAATGTGTGCTGAAATTTCAGGAAATGCGAAGTTTTTTCGAAGCTTGGCAACCCCATTCCATGAAAGTGATTTGTGCCAGTCTCTGCTTAGGGCTACATCAATAGGAAACAAACCATAGAGATAGAACTTGGAACTACTTTATTGTGTCAAGTTTCAAAGAGCTAGCACAAACCGTGTTTGATTTAGAATTTCAACTACGTGTAGCCATATAGGAGAAAACAGAGTGAAACCTAAAAATTAAAACTGTTACAGCCAACGAACGGTTTAACCTAGATGAACGAAATTTGGTGAGCCAAGTGGGATTGTCGTACTGATCATTACCTGAAAGCGTCATCAAGATTGGGTGAAAAAATGTGTGCTGAGATTTCAGGAACTCGTAGTTTTTTGGAAGCTTGGCAACCCCTTCCCATGAAAGTGATTTGAGCCTGTCTCTGCTTAGGGCTACATCAATAGGAAACAAACCATAGAGATAGAACTTGGAACTACTTTATTTTCTCAAGTTTCAAAGAGCTAGCACAAACCGTGTGTGATATTGAGTTTCAACTACATGTATCCATATAGGAGAAAACAGAGTGAAACCTAAAAATTAAAACTGTTACTGCCAACGAACGGTTTAACCTAGAAGAACGAAATTTGGTGAGCCAAGTGGGATTGGGGTACTGATCATTACCTGAAAGTGTCATCAAGATTGGGTGAAAAAATGTGTGCTGAGATTTCAGGAACCTCGTAGTTTTTTGGAAGCTTGGCAACCCCTTTCCATGAAAGTGATTTTCGCCGGTCTCTGCTTAGGGCTACATCAATAGGAAACAAACCACAGAGATAGAATTTGGAACTACTTTATTGTGTCAAGTTTCAATGAGCTAGCACAAACCGTGTTTGATTTAGAGTTCCAACTACATGTATCCATATAGGAGAAAACAGAGTGAAACCTCAATATTAAAACTGTTACTGCCAACGAACGGTTTAACCTAGATGAACGAAATTTGGTGAGCCAAGTGGGATTGGTGTACTGATCATTACCTGAAAGTGTCATCAAGATTGGGTGAAAAAATGTGTGCTGAAATTTGAGGAAATGCGTAGTTTTTTCGAAGCTTGGCAACCCCATTCCATAAAAGTGATTTGCGCCAGTCTCTGGTTTGGGCTACATCAATAGGAAACAAACCATAGAGATAGAAGTTGGAACTACTTTATTGTGTCAAGTTTCAAAGAGCTAGCACAAACCGTGTTTGATTTAGAGTTCCAACTACATGTAGCCATATAGGAGAAAACAGAGTGAAACCTAAAAATTAAAACTGTTACTGCCAACGAACGGTTTAACCTAGAAGAACGAAATTTGGTGAGCCAAGTGGGATTGGGGTACTGATCATTACCTGAAAGTGTCATCAAGATTGGGTGAAAAAATGTGTGCTGAGATTTCAGGAACCTCGAGGTTTTTTGGAAGCTTGGCAACCCCTTTCCATGAAAGTGATTTTCGCCGGTCTCCTGCTTAGGGCTACATCAATAGGAAACAAACCACAGAGATAGAATTTGGAACTACTTTATTGTGTCAAGATTCAATGAGCTAGCACAAACCGTGTTTGATTTAGAGTTCCAAGTACATGTATCCATATAGGAGAAAACAGAGTGAAACCTCAATATTAAAACTGTTACTGCCAACGAACGGTTTAACCTAGATGAACGAAATTTGGTGAGCCAAGTGGGATTGGTGTACTGATCATTACCTGAAAGTGTCATCAAGATTGGGTGAAAAAATGTGTGCTGAAATTTCAGGAAATGCGAAGTTTTTTCGAAGCTTGGCAACCCCATTCCATGAAAGTGATTTGCGCCAGTCTCTGCTTAGGGCTACATCAATAGGAAACAAACCATAGAGATAGAACTTGGAACTACTTTATTGTGTCAAGTTTCAAAAAGCTAGCACAAACCGTGTTTGATTTAGAGTTCCAACTACATGTATCCATATAGGAGAAAACAGAGTGAAACCTAAAAATTAAAACTGTTACTGCCAACGAACGGTTTAAGCTAGAAGAACAAAATTTGGTGAGCCAAGTGGGATTGGGGTACTGATCATTACCTGAAAGTGTCATCAAGATTGGGTGAAAAAATGTGTGCTGAGATTTCAGGAAACTCGTAGTTTTTTGGAAGCTTGGCACCCCCTTTCCATGAAAGTGATTTGAGCCTGTCTCTGCTTAGGGCTACAACAATAGCAAACAAACCATCGAGATAGAACTTGGAACTAGTTTATTGTGTCAAGTTTCAAAGAGCTAGCACAAACCGTGTTTGATTTAGAATTTCAACTACGTGTAGCCATATAAGAGAAAACTGAGTGAAACCTAAAAATTAAAACTGTTACTGCCAACGAACGGTTTAACCTAGAAGAACGAAATTTGGTGAGCCAAGTGGGATTGGGGTACTGATCATTACCTGAAAGCGTCATCAAGATTGGGTGAAAAAATGTGTGCTGAGATTTCAGGAAACGCGTAGTTTTTTGGAAGCTTGGCAACCCCTTTCCATAAAAGTGATTTGCGCCAGTCTCTGCTTAGGGATGCATCAATAGGAACCAAACCATAGAGATAGAATTTGGAACTACTTTATTGTGTCAAGTTTCAAAGAGCTGGCACAAACCGTGTTTGATTTACAGTTCCAAACACATGTATCCATATAGGAGAAAACAGAGTGAAACCTAAAAATTAAAACTGTTATTGACAACGAACGGTTTAACCTAGAAGACCGAAATTTGGTGAGCCAAGTGGGATTGGGGTACTGATCATTACCTGAAAGTGTCATCAAGATTGGGTGAAAAAATGTTTGCTGAGATTTCAGGAAACTCGTAGTTTTTTGGAAGCTTGGCAAACCCTTTCCATGAAAGTGATTTGGGCCGGTCTCTGATTAGGGCTACATCAATAGGAAAAAAATCGCAGAGATAGAACTTGGAACTACTTTATAGTGTCAAGTTTCAAAGAGCTAGCACAAACCGTTTGTGATTTAGAGTTTCAACTACATGTATCCATATAGGAGAAAACAGAGTGAAACCTAAAAATTAAAACTGTTACTGCCAACGAACGGTTTAACCTAGATGAACGAAATTTGGTGAGCTAAGTGGGATTGGCGTACTGAACATTACCTGAAAGTGTCATCAAGATTGGGTGAAAAAATGTGTGCTGAGATTTCAGGAAACTCGTAGTTTTTGGAAGCTTGGCAACCCCTTTCCATGAAAGTTAATTGAGCCGGTCTCTCCCTAGGGCTACATCAGTAGGAAACAAACCATAGAGATTGAAATTGGAACTACTTTATTGTGTCATGCTTCAAAGAGCTAACACAAACCGTCTTTGATTTAGAGTTCCAACTACATGTATCCATATAGGAGAAAACAGAGTGAAACCTAAAAATTAAAACTGTTACTGCCAAGGAACGGTTTAAACTAGAAGAAGGAAATTTGGTGAGCCAATTGGGATTGGGGTACTGATCATTAGCTGAAAGTGTCATCAAGATTGGGTGAAAAAATGTGTGCTGAGATTTCAGGAAACTCGTAGTTTTTTGGAAGCTTGCCAACCCCTTTCCATGAAAGAGATTTGCGCCAGTCTCTGGTTTGGGCTACATCAATAGGAAACAAACCATAGAGATAGAACTTGGAACTACTTTATTGTGTCAAGTTTCAAAGAGCTAGCACAAACTGTGTTTGATTTAGAGTTCCAAATACGTGTACCATATAGGAGAAAACAGAGTGAAACCTAAAAATTAAAACTGTTACTGCCAACGAACGGTTTAACCTAGAAGAACGAAATTTGGTTAGCCTAGTGGGATTGGGGTACTGATCAATACCTGAAAGTGTCATCAAGATTGGGTGAAAAAATGTGTGCTGAGATTTCAGGAAACTCCTAGTTTTTTGGAAGCTTGGCAACCCCTTTCCATAAAAGTGATTTGCGCCAGTCTCTGCTTAGGGATGCATCAATAGGAACCAAACCATAGAGATAGAACTTGGAACTACTTTATTGTGTCAGTTTCAAAGAGCTGGCAAAAACCGTGTTTGATTTCAGTTCCAAATACATGTATCCATATAGGAGAAAACAGAGTGAAACCTAAAAATTAAAACTGTTATTGCCAACGAACGGTTTAACCTAGAAGAAGGAAATTTTTTGAGCCAAGTGGGACTGGGGTCCTGATCATTACCTGAAAGCGTCATCAAGATTGGGTGAAAAAATGTGTGCTGAGATTTCAGGAAACTCGTAGTTTTTTGGAAGGTTGGCAATCCCTTTCCATGAAAGTGATTTGCGCCGGTCTCTCCTTAGGGCTACATTGATTTGAAACAAACCATAGAGATTGAACTTGGAACTACTTTATTGTGTCAAGTTTTAAAGAGCTAGTACAAACCGTGTTTGATTTAGAGTTCCAACTACATGTATCCATATAAAAGAAAACAGAGTGAAACCTAAAAATTTAAACTGTTACTGCCAACGAACGGTTTAAGCTAGAAGAACAAAATTTGGTGAGCCAAGTGGGATTGGGGTACTGATCATTACCTGAAAGTGTCATCAAGATTGGGTGAAAAAATGTGTGCTGAGATTTCAGGAAACTCGTAGTTTTTTGGAAGCTTGGCTCCCCCTTTCCATGAAAGTGATTTGAGCCTGTCTCTGCTTAGGGCTACAACAATAGCAAACAAACCATCGAGATAGAACTTGGAACTAGTTTATTGTGTCAAGTTTCAAAGAGCTAGCACAAACCGTGTTTGATTTAGAATTTCAACTACGTGTAGCCATATAGGAGAAAACTGAATGAAACCTAAAAATTAAAACTGTTACTGCCAACGAACGGTTTAACCTAGAAGAACGAAATTTGGTGAGCCAAGTGGGATTGGGGTACTGATCATTACCTGAAAGCGTCATCAAGATTGGGTGAAAAAATGTGTGCTGAGATTTCAGGAAATGCGTAGTTTTTTCGAAGCTTGGCAACCCCATTCCATAAAAGTGATTTGCGCCAGTCTCTGGTTTGGGCTACATCAATAGGAAACAAACCATAGAGATAGAAGTTGGAACTACTTTATTGTGTCAAGTTTCAAAGAGCTAGCACAAACCGTGTTTGATTTAGAGTTCCAACTACATGTAGCCATATAGGAGAAAACAGAGTGAAACCTAAAAATTAAAACTGTTACTGCCAACGAACGGTTTAACCTAGAAGAACGAAATTTGGTGAGCCAAGTGGGATTGGGGTACTGATCATTACCTGAAAGTGTCATCAAGATTGGGTGAAAAAATGTGTGCTGAGATTTCAGGAACCTCGAGGTTTTTTGGAAGCTTGGCAACCCCTTTCCATGAAAGTGATTTTCGCCGGTCTCCTGCTTAGGGCTACATCAATAGGAAACAAACCACAGAGATAGAATTTGGAACTACTTTATTGTGTCAAGATTCAATGAGCTAGCACAAACCGTGTTTGATTTAGAGTTCCAAGTACATGTATCCATATAGGAGAAAACAGAGTGAAACCTCAATATTAAAACTGTTACTGCCAACGAACGGTTTAACCTAGATGAACGAAATTTGGTGAGCCAAGTGGGATTGGTGTACTGATCATTACCTGAAAGTGTCATCAAGATTGGGTGAAAAAATGTGTGCTGAAATTTCAGGAAATGCGAAGTTTTTTCGAAGCTTGGCAACCCCATTCCATGAAAGTGATTTGCGCCAGTCTCTGCTTAGGGCTACATCAATAGGAAACAAACCATAGAGATAGAACTTGGAACTACTTTATTGTGTCAAGTTTCAAAAAGCTAGCACAAACCGTGTTTGATTTAGAGTTCCAACTACATGTATCCATATAGGAGAAAACAGAGTGAAACCTAAAAATTAAAACTGTTACTGCCAACGAACGGTTTAAGCTAGAAGAACAAAATTTGGTGAGCCAAGTGGGATTGGGGTACTGATCATTACCTGAAAGTGTCATCAAGATTGGGTGAAAAAATGTGTGCTGAGATTTCAGGAAACTCGTAGTTTTTTGGAAGCTTGGCACCCCCTTTCCATGAAAGTGATTTGAGCCTGTCTCTGCTTAGGGCTACAACAATAGCAAACAAACCATCGAGATAGAACTTGGAACTAGTTTATTGTGTCAAGTTTCAAAGAGCTAGCACAAACCGTGTTTGATTTAGAATTTCAACTACGTGTAGCCATATAAGAGAAAACTGAGTGAAACCTAAAAATTAAAACTGTTACTGCCAACGAACGGTTTAACCTAGAAGAACGAAATTTGGTGAGCCAAGTGGGATTGGGGTACTGATCATTACCTGAAAGCGTCATCAAGATTGGGTGAAAAAATGTGTGCTGAGATTTCAGGAAACGCGTAGTTTTTTGGAAGCTTGGCAACCCCTTTCCATAAAAGTGATTTGCGCCAGTCTCTGCTTAGGGATGCATCAATAGGAACCAAACCATAGAGATAGAATTTGGAACTACTTTATTGTGTCAAGTTTCAAAGAGCTGGCACAAACCGTGTTTGATTTACAGTTCCAAACACATGTATCCATATAGGAGAAAACAGAGTGAAACCTAAAAATTAAAACTGTTATTGACAACGAACGGTTTAACCTAGAAGACCGAAATTTGGTGAGCCAAGTGGGATTGGGGTACTGATCATTACCTGAAAGTGTCATCAAGATTGGGTGAAAAAATGTTTGCTGAGATTTCAGGAAACTCGTAGTTTTTTGGAAGCTTGGCAAACCCTTTCCATGAAAGTGATTTGGGCCGGTCTCTGATTAGGGCTACATCAATAGGAAAAAAATCGCAGAGATAGAACTTGGAACTACTTTATAGTGTCAAGTTTCAAAGAGCTAGCACAAACCGTTTGTGATTTAGAGATTCAACTACATGTATCCATATAGGAGAAAACAGAGTGAAACCTAAAAATTAAAACTGTTACTGCCAACGAACGGTTTAACCTAGATGAACGAAATTTGGTGAGCTAAGTGGGATTGGCGTACTGAACATTACCTGAAAGTGTCATCAAGATTGGGTGAAAAAATGTGTGCTGAGATTTCAGGAAACTCGTAGTTTTTGGAAGCTTGGCAACCCCTTTCCATGAAAGTTAATTGAGCCGGTCTCTCCCTAGGGCTACATCAGTAGGAAACAAACCATAGAGATTGAAATTGGAACTACTTTATTGTGTCATGCTTCAAAGAGCTAACACAAACCGTCTTTGATTTAGAGTTCCAACTACATGTATCCATATAGGAGAAAACAGAGTGAAACCTAAAAATTAAAACTGTTACTGCCAAGGAACGGTTTAAACTAGAAGAAGGAAATTTGGTGAGCCAATTGGGATTGGGGTACTGATCATTAGCTGAAAGTGTCATCAAGATTGGGTGAAAAAATGTGTGCTGAGATTTCAGGAAACTCGTAGTTTTTTGGAAGCTTGCCAACCCCTTTCCATGAAAGAGATTTGCGCCAGTCTCTGGTTTGGGCTACATCAATAGGAAACAAACCATAGAGATAGAACTTGGAACTACTTTATTGTGTCAAGTTTCAAAGAGCTAGCACAAACTGTGTTTGATTTAGAGTTCCAAATACGTGTACCATATAGGAGAAAACAGAGTGAAACCTAAAAATTAAAACTGTTACTGCCAACGAACGGTTTAACCTAGAAGAACGAAATTTGGTTAGCCTAGTGGGATTGGGGTACTGATCAATACCTGAAAGTGTCATCAAGATTGGGTGAAAAAATGTGTGCTGAGATTTCAGGAAACTCCTAGTTTTTTGGAAGCTTGGCAACCCCTTTCCATAAAAGTGATTTGCGCCAGTCTCTGCTTAGGGATGCATCAATAGGAACCAAACCATAGAGATAGAACTTGGAACTACTTTATTGTGTCAGTTTCAAAGAGCTGGCAAAAACCGTGTTTGATTTCAGTTCCAAATACATGTATCCATATAGGAGAAAACAGAGTGAAACCTAAAAATTAAAACTGTTATTGCCAACGAACGGTTTAACCTAGAAGAAGGAAATTTGGTGAGCCAAGTGGGACTGGGGTCCTGATCATTACCTGAAAGCGTCATCAAGATTGGGTGAAAAAATGTGTGCTGAGATTTCAGGAAACTCGTAGTTTTTTGGAAGGTTGGCAATCCCTTTCCATGAAAGTGATTTGCGCCGGTCTCTCCTTAGGGCTACATTGATTTGAAACAAACCATAGAGATTGAACTTGGAACTACTTTATTGTGTCAAGTTTTAAAGAGCTAGTACAAACCGTGTTTGATTTAGAGTTCCAACTACATGTATCCATATAAAAGAAAACAGAGTGAAACCTAAAAATTTAAACTGTTACTGCCAACGAACGGTTTAAGCTAGAAGAACAAAATTTGGTGAGCCAAGTGGGATTGGGGTACTGATCATTACCTGAAAGGGTCATCAAGATTGGGTGAAAAAATGTGTGCTGAGATTTCAGGAAACTCGTAGTTTTTTGGAAGCTTGGCTCCCCCTTTCCATGAAAGTGATTTGAGCCTGTCTCTGCTTAGGGCTACAACAATAGCAAACAAACCATCGAGATAGAACTTGGAACTAGTTTATTGTGTCAAGTTTCAAAGAGCTAGCACAAACCGTGTTTGATTTAGAATTTCAACTACGTGTAGCCATATAGGAGAAAACTGAGTGAAACCTAAAAATTAAAACTGTTACTGCCAACGAACGGTTTAACCTAGAAGAACGAAATTTGGTGAGCCAAGTGGGATTGGGGTACTGATCATTACCTGAAAGCGTCATCAAGATTGGGTGAAAAAATGTGTGCTGAGATTTCAGGAAATGCGTAGTTTTTTCGAAGCTTGGCAACCCCATTCCATAAAAGTGATTTGCGCCAGTCTCTGGTTTGGGCTACATCAATAGGAAACAAACCATAGAGATAGAAGTTGGAACTACTTTATTGTGTCAAGTTTCAAAGAGCTAGCACAAACCGTGTTTGATTTAGAGTTCCAACTACATGTAGCCATATAGGAGAAAACAGAGTGAAACCTAAAAATTAAAACTGTTACTGCCAACGAACGGTTTAACCTAGAAGAACGAAATTTGGTGAGCCAAGTGGGATTGGGGTACTGATCATTACCTGAAAGTGTCATCAAGATTGGGTGAAAAAATGTGTGCTGAGATTTCAGGAACCTCGAGGTTTTTTGGAAGCTTGGCAACCCCTTTCCATGAAAGTGATTTTCGCCGGTCTCCTGCTTAGGGCTACATCAATAGGAAACAAACCACAGAGATAGAATTTGGAACTACTTTATTGTGTCAAGATTCAATGAGCTAGCACAAACCGTGTTTGATTTAGAGTTCCAAGTACATGTATCCATATAGGAGAAAACAGAGTGAAACCTCAATATTAAAACTGTTACTGCCAACGAACGGTTTAACCTAGATGAACGAAATTTGGTGAGCCAAGTGGGATTGGTGTACTGATCATTACCTGAAAGTGTCATCAAGATTGGGTGAAAAAAATGTGTGCTGAAATTTCAGGAAATGCGAAGTTTTTTCGAAGCTTGGCAACCCCATTCCATGAAAGTGATTTGCGCCAGTCTCTGCTTAGGGCTACATCAATAGGAAACAAACCATAGATATAGAACTTGGAACTACTTTATTGTGTCAAGTTTCAAAAAGCTAGCACAAACCGTGTTTGATTTAGAGTTCCAACTACATGTATCCATATAGGAGAAAACAGAGTGAAACCTAAAAATTAAAACTGTTACTGCCAACGAACGGTTTAAGCTAGAAGAACAAAATTTGGTGAGCCAAGTGGGATTGGGGTACTGATCATTACCTGAAAGTGTCATCAAGATTGGGTGAAAAAATGTGTGCTGAGATTTCAGGAAACTCGTAGTTTTTGGAAGCTTGGCAACCCCTTTCCATGAAAGTTAATTGAGCCGGTCTCTCCCTAGGGCTACATCAGTAGGAAACAAACCATAGAGATTGAAATTGGAACTACTTTATTGTGTCATGCTTCAAAGAGCTAACACAAACCGTCTTTGATTTAGAGTTCCAACTACATGTATCCATATAGGAGAAAACAGAGTGAAACCTAAAAATTAAAACTGTTACTGCCAAGGAACGGTTTAAACTAGAAGAAGGAAATTTGGTGAGCCAATTGGGATTGGGGTACTGATCATTAGCTGAAAGTGTCATCAAGATTGGGTGAAAAAATGTGTGCTGAGATTTCAGGAAACTCGTAGTTTTTTGGAAGCTTGCCAACCCCTTTCCATGAAAGAGATTTGCGCCAGTCTCTGGTTTGGGCTACATCAATAGGAAACAAACCATAGAGATAGAACTTGGAACTACTTTATTGTGTCAAGTTTCAAAGAGCTAGCACAAACTGTGTTTGATTTAGAGTTCCAAATACGTGTACCATATAGGAGAAAACAGAGTGAAACCTAAAAATTAAAACTGTTACTGCCAACGAACGGTTTAACCTAGAAGAACGAAATTTGCTTAGCCTAGTGGGATTGGGGTACTGATCAATACCTGAAAGTGTCATCAAGATTGGGTGAAAAAATGTGTGCTGAGATTTCAGGAAACTCCTAGTTTTTTGGAAGCTTGGCAACCCCTTTCCATAAAAGTGATTTGCGCCAGTCTCTGCTTAGGGATGCATCAATAGGAACCAAACCATAGAGATAGAACTTGGAACTACTTTATTGTGTCAGTTTCAAAGAGCTGGCAAAAACCGTGTTTGATTTCAGTTCCAAATACATGTATCCATATAGGAGAAAACAGAGTGAAACCTAAAAATTAAAACTGTTATTGCCAACGAACGGTTTAACCTAGAAGAAGGAAATTTGGTGAGCCAAGTGGGACTGGGGTCCTGATCATTACCTGAAAGCGTCATCAAGATTGGGTGAAAAAATGTGTGCTGAGATTTCAGGAAACTCGTAGTTTTTTGGAAGGTTGGCAATCCCTTTCCATGAAAGTGATTTGCGCCGGTCTCTCCTTAGGGCTACATTGATTTGAAACAAACCATAGAGATTGAACTTGGAACTACTTTATTGTGTCAAGTTTTAAAGAGCTAGTACAAACCGTGTTTGATTTAGAGTTCCAACTACATGTATCCATATAAAAGAAAACAGAGTGAAACCTAAAAATTTAAACTGTTACTGCCAACGAACGGTTTAAGCTAGAAGAACA
Source organism: Spermophilus citellus (assembly GCF_964194105.1). Taxonomy (NCBI): domain Eukaryota; kingdom Metazoa; phylum Chordata; class Mammalia; order Rodentia; family Sciuridae; genus Spermophilus; species Spermophilus citellus. Next base: position 16,216,530 of record NC_138192.1, on the reverse strand, counting down.
AAATTTGGTGAGCCAAGTGGGATTGGGGTACTGATCATTACCTGAAAGTGTCATCAAGATTGGGTGAAAAAATGTGTGCTGAGATTTCAGGAAACTCGTAGTTTTTTGGAAGCTTGGCTCCCCCTTTCCATGAAAGTGATTTGAGCCTGTCTCTGCTTAGGGCTACAACAATAGCAAACAAACCATCGAGATAGAACTTGGAACTAGTTTATTGTGTCAAGTTTCAAAGAGCTAGCACAAACCGTGTTTGATTTAGAATTTCAACTACGTGTAGCCATATAGGAGAAAACTGAGTGAAACCTAAAAATTAAAACTGTTACTGCCAACGAACGGTTTAACCTAGAAGAACGAAATTTGGTGAGCCAAGTGGGATTGGGGTACTGATCATTACCTGAAAGCGTCATCAAGATTGGGTGAAAAAATGTGTGCTGAGATTTCAGGAAACGCGTAGTTTTTTGGAAGCTTGGCAACCCCTTTCCATAAAAGTGATTTGCGCCAGTCTCTGCTTAGGGATGCATCAATAGGAACCAAACCATAGAGATAGAATTTGGAACTACTTTATTGTGTCAAGTTTCAAAGAGCTGGCACAAACCGTGTTTGATTTACAGTTCCAAACACATGTATCCATATAGGAGAAAACAGAGTGAAACCTAAAAATTAAAACTGTTATTGACAACGAATGGTTTAACCTAGAAGACCGAAATTTGGTGAGCCAAGTGGGATTGGGGTACTGATCATTACCTGAAAGTGTCATCAAGATTGGGTGAAAAAATGTTTGCTGAGATTTCAGGAAACTCGTAGTTTTTTGGAAGCTTGGCAAACCCTTTCCATGAAAGTGATTTGGGCCGGTCTCTGATTAGGGCTACATCAATAGGAAAAAAATCGCAGAGATAGAACTTGGAACTACTTTATAGTGTCAAGTTTCAAAGAGCTAGCACAAACCGTTTGTGATTTAGAGTTTAAACTACATGTATCCATATAGGAGAAAACAGAGTGAAACCTAAAAATTAAAACTGTTACTGCCAACGAACGGTTTAACCTAGATGAACGAAATTTGGTGAGCTAAGTGGGATTGGCGTACTGAACATTACCTGAAAGTGTCGTCAAGATTGGGTGAAAAAATGTGTGCTGAGATTTCAATAAACTCGTAGTTTTTGGAAGCTTGGCAACCCCTTTCCATGAAAGTTAATTGAGCCGGTCTCTCCCTAGGGCTACATCAATAGGAAACAAACCATAGAGATTGAAATTGGAACTACTTTATTGTGTCATGCTTCAAAGAGCTAACACAAACCGTCTTTGATTTAGAGTTCCAACTACATGTATCCATATAGGAGAAAACAGAGTGAAACCTAAAAATTAAAACTGTTACTGCCAAGGAACGGTTTAAACTAGAAGAACGAAATTCGGTGAGCCAAGTGGGATTGGGGTACTGATCATTACCTGAAAGCGTCATCAAGATTGGGTGAAAAAATGTGTGCTGAAATTTCAGGAAACTCGTAGTTTTTTGGAAGCGTGGCAACCCCTTTCCATGAAGGTGATTTGCGCCAGTCTCTGCTTAGGGCTACATCAATAGGAAAAAAACCATAGAGATAGAACTTGGAACTACTTTATTGTGTCAAGTTTCAAAGAGCTAGCACAAACCGTGTTTGATTTAGAGTTCCAACTACATGTATCCATATAGGAGAAAACAGAGTGAAACCTAAAAATTAAAACTGTTACTGCCAACGAACGGTTTAACCTAGAAGAACGAAATTTGGTGAGCCAAGTGGGATTGGGGTACTGATTATTACCTAAAAGTGTCATCAAAATTGGGTGAAAAAATGTGTGCTGAGATTTCAGGAAACTCGTAGTTTTTTGGAAGGTTGGAAACCCCTTTCCATGAAAGTGATTTGCGCCAGTCTGTGCTTAGGGCTACATCAATAGGAAAAAAACCATAGAGATAGAACTTGGAACTACTTTATTGTGTCAAGTTTCAAAGAGCTAGCAAAAACTGTGTTTGATTTAGAGTTCCAAATACGTGTATCAATATAGGAGAAGAGAGAGTGAAACCTAAAAATTAAAACTGTTACTGCCAACGAACGGTTTAACCTAGAAGAAGGAAATTTGCTGAGCCAAGTGGGATTGGGGTACTGTTCATTACCTGAAAGTGTCATCAAGATTGGGTGAAAAAATGTGTGCTGAGATTTCAGGAATCTCGTAGTTTTTGGGAAGGTTGGCAACCCCTTTCCATGAAACTGATTTGCGCCAGTCTATGCTTAGGGCTACATCAATAGGAAACAAACCATAGAGAAAGAACTTGGAACTACTTTATTGTGTCCAGTTTCAAAGAGCTAGCACAAACCGTGTTTGATTTAGAGTTCCAACTACATGTATCCATATAGGAGAAAACAGAGTGAAACCTAAAAATTCAAACTGTTACTGCCAACGAACGGTTTAACGTAGAAAAACGAAATTTGGTGAGGCAAGAGGGATTGGGGTACTGATCATTACCTGAAAGTGTCATCATTTTGGGTTAAAAAATGTGTGCTGAGATTTGAGGAAACTCGTAGTTTTTTGGAAGCTTGGCAACCCCTTTCCATGAAAGTGATTTGAGCCTGTCTCTGCTTAGGGAACATCAATAAGAAACAAACCATAGAGATAGAACTTGGAACTACTTTATTGTGTCAAGTTTCAAAGAGCTAGCACAAACCGTGTTTGATTAACAGTTCCAACTACATGTATCAATATAGGAGAAGATAGAGTGAAACCTAAAAATTAAAACTGTTACTGCCAACGAACGGTTTAACCTAGAAGAACGAAATTTGGTTCGCCAAGTGGGATTGGGGTACTGATCATTACCTGAAAGTGTCATCAAGATTGGGTGAAAAAATGTGTGCTGAGATTTCAGGAAACTCGTAGTTTTTTGGAAGCTTGGCACCCCCTTTCCATGAAAGTGATTTGAGCCTGTCTCTGCTTAGGGCTACATCAATAGGAAACAAACCATAGAGATAGAACTTGGAACTACTTTATTGTGTCAATTTCGAAAGAGCTAGCACAAACCGTGTTTGATTTAGAGTTCCAACTACATGTATCCATATTGGAGAAAACAGAGTGAAACCTAAAAATTAAAACCGTTACAGCCAACGAACGGTTTAACCTAGAAGAAGGAAATTTGGTGATCCAAGTGGGATTGGGGTACTGATCATTACTTGAAAGTGTCATCAAGATTGGGTGAAAAAATGTGTGCTGAGATTTCAGGAAACTCGTAGTTTTTTAAAAGCTTGGCAACCCCTTTCCATGCAAGTGATTTGCGCAGGTCTCTGCTTAGGGCTACATCAATAGGAAACAAATCGTAGAGATAGAACTTGGAACTACTTTATTGTGTCAAGTTTCAAAGAGCTAGCACAAACCGTGTTTGATTTAGAGTTCCAACTACATGGATCCATATAGGAGAAAACAGAGTGAAACCTAAAATTAAAACTGTTACTGCCAAGGAACGGTTTAACCTAGAAGAACGAAATTTGGTGAGCCACGTGGGATTTGGGTACTGATCATTACCTGAAAATGTCATCAAGATTGGGTGAAAAATGTGTGCTGAGATTTCAGGAAACTCGTAGTTTTTTGGAAGCTTGGCAACCCCTTTCCATAAAAGTGATTTGCGCCATTCTCTGCTTAGGGATACATCAATAGGAACCAAACCATAGAGATAGAACTTGGAACTACTTTATTGGGTCAAGTTTCAAAGAGCTGGCACAAACCGTGTTTGATTTACAGTTCCAAATACATGTATCCATATAGGAGAAAACAGAGTGAAACCTAAAAATTAAAACTGTTATTGCCAACGAACGGTTTAACCTAGAAGAGGAAATTTGGTGAGCCAAGTGGGACTGGGGTACTAATCATTACCTGAAAGTGTCATCAAGATTGGGTGAAAAAATGTGTGCTGATATTTCAGGAAACTCGTAGTTTTTTGGAAGCTTGGCAAACCCTTTCCATGAACGTGATTTGGGCCAGTCTCTGATTAGTGCTACATCAATAGGAAAAAAATCGCAGAGATAGAACTTGGAACTACTTTATAGTGTCAAGTTTCAAAGAGCTAGCACAAACCGTGTGTGATTTAGAGTTTCAAGTACATGTACCCATATAGGAGAAAACAGAGTGAAACCGAAAAATTAAAACTGTTACTGCCAACGAACGGTTTAACCTAGATGAACGAAATTTGGTGAGCCAAGTGGGATTGTCGTACTGATCATTACCTGAAAGCGTCATCAAGATTGGGTGAAAAAATGTGTGCTGAGATTTCAGGAAACTCATAGTTTTTTGGAAGCTTGGCAACCCCTTCCCATGAAAGTGATTTGAGCCTGTCTCTGCTTAGGGCTACATCAATAGGAAAAAAATCATAGACATAGAACTTGGAACTACTTTATTGTGTCAAGTTTCAAAGAGCTAGCCCACACCGTGTTTGATTTAGAGTTCCAAGTACATGTATCCATACAGGAGAAAACAGAGTGAAACGTAAAAATTAAAACTGTTACTGCCAACAAGCGGTTTAACCTAGAAGAACGAAATTTGGTGAGCCAAGTGGGATTGGGGTACTGATCATTACCTGAAAGTGTCATCAAGATTGGGTGAAAAAATGTGTGCTGAGATTTCAGGAAACTCGTAGTTTTTTGGAAGCTTGGCAAACCCTTTCCATGAAAGTGATTTGGCCCGTCTCTGATTAGGGCTACATCAATTGGAAAAAAATCATAGAGATAGAACATGGAACTACTTTATATTGTCAAGTTTCAAAGAGATAGCACAAACCGTGTGTGATGTAGAGTTTCAACTACATGTATCTATATAGGAGAAAACAGAGTGAAACCTAAAAATTAAAACTGTTACTGCCAACGAACGGTTTAACCTAGAAGAACGAAATTTGGTGAGCCAAGTGGGATTGGGGTACTGATTATTACCTGAAAGTGTCATCAAGATTGGGTGAAAAAATGTGTGCTGAGATTTCAGGAAACTCGTAGTTTTTTGGAAGCTTGGACCCCCTTTCCATTAAAGTGATTTGAGCCTGTCTGTGCTTAGGGCTACATCAATAGGAAACAAACCATAGAGATAGAACTTGGAACTACTTTATTGTGTCAAGTTTTAAAGAGCTAGCACAAACCGTGTTTGATTTAGAGTTCCAACTACATGTAGCCATATAGGAGAAAACAGAGTTAAACTTAAAAATTAAAACTGTTACTGCCAAAGAACGGTTTAACCTAGAAGAACGAAATTTGGTGAGCCAAGTGGGATTGGGGTACTGATCATTACCTGAAAGTGTCATCAAGATTGGGTGAAAAAATGTGTGCTGAGATTTCAGGAACCTCGTAGTTTTTTGGAAGCTTGGCAACCCCTTTCCATGAAAGTGATTTTCGCTGGTCTCTGCTTAGGGCTACATCAATAGGAAACAAACCACAGAGATAGAATTTGGAACTACTTTATTGTGTCAAGTTTCAATGAGCTAGCACAAACCGTGTTTGATTTAGAGTTCCAACTACATGTATCCATATAGGAGAAAACAGAGTGAAACCTAAAAATTAAAACTGTTACTGCCAACGAACGGTTTAACCTAGATGAACGAAATTTGGTGAGCCAAGTGGGATTGGTGTACTGATCATTACCTGAAAGTGTCATCAAGATTGGGTGAAAAAATGTGTGCTGAAATTTCAGGAAATGCGTAGTTTTTTCGAAGCTTGGCAACCCCATTCCATGAAAGTGATTTGCGCCAGTCTCTGCTTAGGGCTACATCAATAGGAAACAAACCATAGAGATAGAACTTGGAACTACTTTATTGGGTCAAGTTTCAAAGAGCTAGCACAAACCGTGTTTGATTTAGAGTTCCAACTACATGTATCCATATAGGAGAAAACAGAGTGAAACCTAAAAATTAAAACTGTTACTGCCAACGAACGGTTTAACCTAGAAGAACGAAATTTGGTGAGCCAAGTGGGATTGGGGTACTGATCATTACCTGAAAGTGTCATCAAGATTGGGTGAAAAAATGTGTGCTGAGATTTCAGGAACCTCGTAGTTTTTTGGAAGCTTGGCAACCCCTTTCCATGAAAGTGATTTTCGCCAGTCTCTGCTTAGGGCTACATCAATAGGAAACAAACCATAGAGATAGAACTTGGAACTAGTTTATTGTGTCAAGTTTCAAAGAGCTAGCACAAACCGTGTTTGATTAACAGTTCCAACTACATGTATCAATATAGGAGAAGACAGAGTGAAACCTAAAAATTAAAACTGTTACTGCCAACGAACGGTTTAACCTAGAAGAACGAAATTTGGTGCGCCAAGTGGGATTTGGGTACTGATCATTACCTGAAAGTGTCATCAAGATTGGGTGAAAAAATGTGTGCTGAGATTTCAGGAAACTCGTAGTTTTTTGGAAGCTTGGCACCCCCTTTCCATGAAAGTGATTTGAGCCTGTCTCTGCTTAGGGCTACATCAATAGGAAACAAACCATAGAGATAGAACTTGGAACTACTTTATTGTGTCAATTTCGAAAGAGCTAGCACAAACCGTGTTTGATTTAGAGTTCCAACTACATGTATCCATATTGGAGAAAACAGAGTGAAACCTAAAAATTAAAACCGTTACAGCCAACGAACGGTTTAACCTAGAAGAAGGAAATTTGGTGATCCAAGTGGGATTGGGGTACTGATCATTACTTGAAAGTGTCATCAAGATTGGGTGAAAAAATGTGTGCTGAGATTTCAGGAACCTCGTAGTTTTTTGGAAGCTTGGCAACCCCTTTCCATGAAAGTGATTTTCGCCGGTCTCTGCTTAGGGCTACATCAATAGGAAACAAACCACAGAGATAGAATTTGGAACTACTTTATTGTGTCAAGTTTCAATGAGCTAGCACAAACCGTGTTTGATTTAGAGTTCCAACTACATGTATCCATATAGGAGAAAACAGAGTGAAACCTCAATATTAAAACTGTTACTGCCAATGAACGGTTTAACCTAGATGAACGAAATTTGGTGAGCCAAGTGGGATTGGTGTACTGATCATTACCTGAAAGTGTCATCAAGATTGGGTGAAAAAATGTGTGCTGAAATTTGAGGAAAAGCGTAGTTTTTTCGAAGCTTGGCAACCCCATTCCATAAAAGTGATTTGCGCCAGTCTCTGCTTAGGGCTACATAAATAGGAAACAAACCATAGAGATAGAAGTTGGAACTACTTTATTGTGTCAAGTTTCAAAGAGCTAGCACAAATCGTGTTTGATTTAGAGTTCCAACTACATGTAGCCATATAGGAGAAAACAGAGTGAAACCTAAAAATTAAAACTGTTACTGCCAACGAATGGTTTAACCTAGAAGAACGAAATTTGGTGAGCCAAGTGGGATTGGGGTACTGATCATTACCTGAAAGTGTCATCAAGATTGGGTGAAAAAATGTGTGCTGAGATTTCAGGAACCTCGTAGTTTTTTGGAAGCTTGGCAACCCCTTTCCATGAAAGTGATTTTCGCTGGTCTCCTGCTTAGGGCTACATCAATAGGAAACAAACCACAGAGATAGAATTTGGAACTACTTTATTGTGTCAAGATTCAATGAGCTAGCACAAACCGTGTTTGATTTAGAGTTCCAAGTACATGTATCCATATAGGAGAAAACAGAGTGAAACCTCAATATTAAAACTGTTACTGCCAACGAACGGTTTAACCTAGATGAACGAAATTTGGTGAGCCAAGTGGGATTGGTGTACTGATCATTACCTGAAAGTGTCATCAAGATTGGGTGAAAAAATGTGTGCTGAAATTTCAGGAAATGCGAAGTTTTTTCGAAGCTTGGCAACCCCATTCCATGAAAGTGATTTGTGCCAGTCTATGCTTAGGGCTACATCAATAGGAAACAAACCATAGAGATAGAACTTGGAACTACTTTATTGTGTCAAGTTTCAAAGAGCTAGCACAAACCGTGTTTGATTTAGAATTTCAACTACGTGTAGCCATATAGGAGAAAACAGAGTGAAACCTAAAAATTAAAACTGTTACAGCCAACGAACGGTTTAACCTAGATGAACGAAATTTGGTGAGCCAAGTGGGATTGTCGTACTGATCATTACCTGAAAGTGTCATCAAGATTGGGTGAAAAAATGTGTGCTGAGATTTCAGGAACTCGTAGTTTTTTGGAAGCTTGGCAACCCCTTCCCATGAAAGTGATTTGAGCCTGTCTCTGCTTAGGGCTACATCAATAGGAAACAAACCATAGAGATAGAACTTGGAACTACTTTATTTTCTCAAGTTTCAAAGAGCTAGCACAAACCGTGTGTGATATAGAGTTTCAACTACATGTATCCATATAGGAGAAAACAGAGTGAAACCTAAAAATTAAAACTGTTACTGCCAACGAACGGTTTAACCTAGAAGAACGAAATTTGGTGAGCCAAGTGGGATTGGGGTACTGATCATTACCTGAAAGTGTCATCAAGATTGGGTGAAAAAATGTGTGCTGAGATTTCAGGAACCTCGTAGTTTTTTGGAAGCTTGGCAACCCCTTTCCATGAAAGTGATTTTCGCCGGTCTCTGCTTAGGGCTACATCAATAGGAAACAAACCACAGAGATAGAATTTGGAACTACTTTATTGTGTCAAGTTTCAATGAGCTAGCACAAACCGTGTTTGATTTAGAGTTCCAACTACATGTATCCATATAGGAGAAAACAGAGTGAAACCTCAATATTAAAACTGTTACTGCCAACGAACGGTTTAACCTAGATGAACGAAATTTGGTGAGCCAAGTGGGATTGGTGTACTGATCATTACCTGAAAGTGTCATCAAGATTGGGTGAAAAAATGTGTGCTGAAATTTGAGGAAATGCGTAGTTTTTTCGAAGCTTGGCAACCCCATTCCATAAAAGTGATTTGCGCCAGTCTCTGGTTTGGGCTACATCAATAGGAAACAAACCATAGAGATAGAAGTTGGAACTACTTTATTGTGTCAAGTTTCAAAGAGCTAGCACAAACCGTGTTTGATTTAGAGTTCCAACTACATGTAGCCATATAGGAGAAAACAGAGTGAAACCTAAAAATTAAAACTGTTACTGCCAACGAACGGTTTAACCTAGAAGAACGAAATTTGGTGAGCCAAGTGGGATTGGGGTACTGATCATTACCTGAAAGTGTCATCAAGATTGGGTGAAAAAATGTGTGCTGAGATTTCAGGAACCTCGAGGTTTTTTGGAAGCTTGGCAACCCCTTTCCATGAAAGTGATTTTCGCCGGTCTCCTGCTTAGGGCTACATCAATAGGAAACAAACCACAGAGATAGAATTTGGAACTACTTTATTGTGTCAAGATTCAATGAGCTAGCACAAACCGTGTTTGATTTAGAGTTCCAAGTACATGTATCCATATAGGAGAAAACAGAGTGAAACCTCAATATTAAAACTGTTACTGCCAACGAACGGTTTAACCTAGATGAACGAAATTTGGTGAGCCAAGTGGGATTGGTGTACTGATCATTACCTGAAAGTGTCATCAAGATTGGGTGAAAAAATGTGTGCTGAAATTTCAGGAAATGCGAAGTTTTTTCGAAGCTTGGCAACCCCATTCCATGAAAGTGATTTGCGCCAGTCTCTGCTTAGGGCTACATCAATAGGAAACAAACCATAGAGATAGAACTTGGAACTACTTTATTGTGTCAAGTTTCAAAAAGCTAGCACAAACCGTGTTTGATTTAGAGTTCCAACTACATGTATCCATATAGGAGAAAACAGAGTGAAACCTAAAAATTAAAACTGTTACTGCCAACGAACGGTTTAAGCTAGAAGAACAAAATTTGGTGAGCCAAGTGGGATTGGGGTACTGATCATTACCTGAAAGTGTCATCAAGATTGGGTGAAAAAATGTGTGCTGAGATTTCAGGAAACTCATAGTTTTTTGGAAGCTTGGCACCCCCTTTCCATGAAAGTGATTTGAGCCTGTCTCTGCTTAGGGCTACAACAATAGCAAACAAACCATCGAGATAGAACTTGGAACTAGTTTATTGTGTCAAGTTTCAAAGAGCTAGCACAAACCGTGTTTGATTTAGAATTTCAACTACGTGTAGCCATATAGGAGAAAACTGAGTGAAACCTAAAAATTAAAACTGTTACTGCCAACGAACGGTTTAACCTAGAAGAACGAAATTTGGTGAGCCAAGTGGGATTGGGGTACTGATCATTACCTGAAAGCGTCATCAAGATTGGGTGAAAAAATGTGTGCTGAGATTTCAGGAAACGCGTAGTTTTTTGGAAGCTTGGCAACCCCTTTCCATAAAAGTGATTTGCGCCAGTCTCTGCTTAGGGATGCATCAATAGGAACCAAACCATAGAGATAGAATTTGGAACTACTTTATTGTGTCAAGTTTCAAAGAGCTGGCACAAACCGTGTTTGATTTACAGTTCCAAACACATGTATCCATGTAGGAGAAAACAGAGTGAAACCTAAAAATTAAAACTGTTATTGACAACGAACGGTTTAACCTAGAAGACCGAAATTTGGTGAGCCAAGTGGGATTGGGGTACTGATCATTACCTGAAAGTGTCATCAAGATTGGGTGAAAAAATGTTTGCTGAGATTTCAGGAAACTCGTAGTTTTTTGGAAGCTTGGCAAACCCTTTCCATGAAAGTGATTTGGGCCGGTCTCTGATTAGGGCTACATCAATAGGAAAAAAATCGCAGAGATAGAACTTGGAACTACTTTATAGTGTCAAGTTTCAAAGAGCTAGCACAAACCGTTTGTGATTTAGAGTTTCAACTACATGTATCCATATAGGAGAAAACAGAGTGAAACCTAAAAATTAAAACTGTTACTGCCAACGAACGGTTTAACCTAGATGAACGAAATTTGGTGAGCTAAGTGGGATTGGCGTACTGAACATTACCTGAAAGTGTCATCAAGATTGGGTGAAAAAATGTGTGCTGAGATTTCAGGAAACTCGTAGTTTTTGGAAGCTTGGCAACCCCTTTCCATGAAAGTTAATTGAGCCGGTCTCTCCCTAGGGCTACATCAGTAGGAAACAAACCATAGAGATTGAAATTGGAACTACTTTATTGTGTCATGCTTCAAAGAGCTAACACAAACCGTCTTTGATTTAGAGTTCCAACTACATGTATCCATATAGGAGAAAACAGAGTGAAACCTAAAAATTAAAACTGTTACTGCCAAGGAACGGTTTAAACTAGAAGAAGGAAATTTGGTGAGCCAATTGGGATTGGGGTACTGATCATTAGCTGAAAGTGTCATCAAGATTGGGTGAAAAAATGTGTGCTGAGATTTCAGGAAACTCGTAGTTTTTTGGAAGCTTGCCAACCCCTTTCCATGAAAGAGATTTGCGCCAGTCTCTGGTTTGGGCTACATCAATAGGAAACAAACCATAGAGATAGAACTTGGAACTACTTTATTGTGTCAAGTTTCAAAGAGCTAGCACAAACTGTGTTTGATTTAGAGTTCCAAATACGTGTACCATATAGGAGAAAACAGAGTGAAACCTAAAAATTAAAACTGTTACTGCCAACGAACGGTTTAACCTAGAAGAACGAAATTTGGTTAGCCTAGTGGGATTGGGGTACTGATCAATACCTGAAAGTGTCATCAAGATTGGGTGAAAAAATGTGTGCTGAGATTTCAGGAAACTCATAGTTTTTTGGAAGCTTGGCAACCCCTTTCCATAAAAGTGATTTGCGCCAGTCTCTGCTTAGGGATGCATCAATAGGAACCAAACCATAGAGATAGAACTTGGAACTACTTTATTGTGTCAGTTTCAAAGAGCTGGCAAAAACCGTGTTTGATTTCAGTTCCAAATACATGTATCCATATAGGAGAAAACAGAGTGAAACCTAAAAATTAAAACTGTTATTGCCAACGAACGGTTTAACCTAGAAGAAGGAAATTTGGTGAGCCAAGTGGGACTGGGGTCCTGATCATTACCTGAAAGCGTCATCAAGATTGGGTGAAAAAATGTGTGCTGAGATTTCAGGAAACTCGTAGTTTTTTGGAAGGTTGGCAATCCCTTTCCATGAAAGTGATTTGCGCCGGTCTCTCCTTAGGGCTACATTGATTTGAAACAAACCATAGAGATTGAACTTGGAACTACTTTATTGTGTCAAGTTTTAAAGAGGTAGTACAAACCGTGTTTGATTTAGAGTTCCAACTACATGTATCCATATAAAAGAAAACAGAGTGAAACCTAAAAATTTAAACTGTTACTGCCAACGAACGGTTTAAGCTAGAAGAACAAAATTTGGTGAGCCAAGTGGGATTGGGGTACTGATCATTACCTGAAAGTGTCATCAAGATTGGGTGAAAAAATGTGTGCTGAGATTTCAGGAAACTCGTAGTTTTTTGGAAGCTTGGCTCCCCCTTTCCATGAAAGTGATTTGAGCCTGTCTCTGCTTAGGGCTACAACAATAGCAAACAAACCATCGAGATAGAACTTGGAACTAGTTTATTGTGTCAAGTTTCAAAGAGCTAGCACAAACCGTGTTTGATTTAGAATTTCAACTACGTGTAGCCATATAGGAGAAAACTGAGTGAAACCTAAAAATTAAAACTGTTACTGCCAACGAACGGTTTAATCTAGAAGAACGAAATTTGGTGAGCCAAGTGGGATTGGGGTACTGATCATTACCTGAAAGCGTCATCAAGATTGGGTGTAAAAATGTGTGCTGAGATTTCAGGAAATGCGTAGTTTTTTCGAAGCTTGGCAACCCCATTCCATAAAAGTGATTTGCGCCAGTCTCTGGTTTGGGCTACATCAATAGGAAACAAACCATAGAGATAGAAGTTGGAACTACTTTATTGTGTCAAGTTTCAAAGAGCTAGCACAAACCGTGTTTGATTTAGAGTTCCAACTACATGTAGCCATATAGGAGAAAACAGAGTGAAACCTAAAAATTAAAACTGTTACTGCCAACGAACGGTTTAACCTAGAAGAACGAAATTTGGTGAGCCAAGTGGGATTGGGGTACTGATCATTACCTGAAAGTGTCATCAAGATTGGGTGAAAAAATGTGTGCTGAGATTTCAGGAACCTCGAGGTTTTTTGGAAGCTTGGCAACCCCTTTCCATGAAAGTGATTTTCGCCGGTCTCCTGCTTAGGGCTACATCAATAGGAAACAAACCACAGAGATAGAATTTGGAACTACTTTATTGTGTCAAGATTCAATGAGCTAGCACAAACCGTGTTTGATTTAGAGTTCCAAGTACATGTATCCATATAGGAGAAAACAGAGTGAAACCTCAATATTAAAACTGTTACTGCCAACGAACGGTTTAACCTAGATGAACGAAATTTGGTGAGCCAAGTGGGATTGGTGTACTGATCATTACCTGAAAGTGTCATCAAGATTGGGTGAAAAAATGTGTGCTGAAATTTCAGGAAATGCGAAGTTTTTTCGAAGCTTGGCAACCCCATTCCATGAAAGTGATTTGCGCCAGTCTCTGCTTAGGGCTACATCAATAGGAAACAAACCATAGAGATAGAACTTGGAACTACTTTATTGTGTCAAGTTTCAAAAAGCTAGCACAAACCGTGTTTGATTTAGAGTTCCAACTACATGTATCCATATAGGAGAAAACAGAGTGAAACCTAAAAATTAAAACTGTTACTGCCAACGAACGGTTTAAGCTAGAAGAACAAAATTTGGTGAGCCAAGTGGGATTGGGGTACTGATCATTACCTGAAAGTGTCATCAAGATTGGGTGAAAAAATGTGTGCTGAGATTTCAGGAAACTCGTAGTTTTTTGGATGCTTGGCACCCCCTTTCCATGAAAGTGATTTGAGCCTGTCTCGGCTTAGGGCTACAACAATAGCAAACAAACCATCGAGATAGAACTTGGAACTAGTTTATTGTGTCAAGTTTCAAAGAGCTAGCACAAACCGTGTTTGATTTAGAATTTCAACTACGTGTAGCCATATAGGGGAAAACTGAGTGAAACCTAAAAATTAAAACTGTTACTGCCAACGAACGGTTTAACCTAGAAGAACGAAATTTGGTGAGCCAAGTGGGATTGGGGTACTGATCATTACCTGAAAGCGTCATCAAGATTGGGTGAAAAAATGTGTGCTGAGATTTCAGGAAACGCGTAGTTTTTTGGAAGCTTGGCAACCCCTTTCCATAAAAGTGATTTGCGCCAGTCTCTGCTTAGGGATGCATCAATAGGAACCAAACCATAGAGATAGAATTTGGAACTACTTTATTGTGTCAAGTTTCAAAGAGCTGGCACAAACCGTGTTTGATTTACAGTTCCAAACACATGTATCCATATAGGAGAAAACAGAGTGAAACCTAAAAATTAAAACTGTTATTGACAACGAACGGTTTAACCTAGAAGACCGAAATTTGGTGAGCCAAGTGGGATTGGGGTACTGATCATTACCTGAGAGTGTCATCAAGATTGGGTGAAAAAATGTTTGCTGAGATTTCAGGAAACTCGTAGTTTTTTGGAAGCTTGGCAAACCCTTTCTATGAAAGTGATTTGGGCCGGTCTCTGATTAGGGCTACATCAATAGGAAAAAAATCGCAGAGATAGAACTTGGAACTACTTTATAGTGTCAAGTTTCAAAGAGCTAGCACAAACCGTTTGTGATTTAGAGTTTCAACTACATGTATCCATATAGGAGAAAACAGAGTGAAACCTAAAAATTAAAACTGTTACTGCCAACGAACGGTTTAACCTAGATGAACGAAATTTGGTGAGCTAAGTGGGATTGGCGTACTGAACATTACCTGAAAGTGTCATCAAGATTGGGTGAAAAAATGTGTGCTGAGATTTCAGGAAACTCGTAGTTTTTGGAAGCTTGGCAACCCCTTTCCATGAAAGTTAATTGAGCCGGTCTCTCCCTAGGGCTACATCAGTAGGAAACAAACCATAGAGATTGAAAATGGAACTACTTTATTGTGTCATGCTTCAAAGAGCTAACACAAACCGTCTTTGATTTAGAGTTCCAACTACATGTATCCATATAGGAGAAAACAGAGTGAAACCTAAAAATTAAAACTGTTACTGCCAAGGAACGGTTTAAACTAGAAGAAGGAAATTTGGTGAGCCAATTGGGATTGGGGTACTGATCATTAGCTGAAAGTGTCATCAAGATTGGGTGAAAAAATGTGTGCTGAGATTTCAGGAAACTCGTAGTTTTTTGGAAGCTTGCCAACCCCTTTCCATGAAAGAGATTTGCGCCAGTCTCTGGTTTGGGCTACATCAATAGGAAACAAACCATAGAGATAGAACTTGGAACTACTTTATTGTGTCAAGTTTCAAAGAGCTAGCACAAACTGTGTTTGATTTAGAGTTCCAAATACGTGTACCATATAGGAGAAAACAGAGTGAAACCTAAAAATTAAAACTGTTACTGCCAACGAACGGTTTAACCTAGAAGAACGAAATTTGGTTAGCCTAGTGGGATTGGGGTACTGATCAATACCTGAAAGTGTCATCAAGATTGGGTGAAAAAATGTGTGCTGAGATTTCAGGAAACTCCTAGTTTTTTGGAAGCTTGGCAACCCCTTTCCATAAAAGTGATTTGCGCCAGTCTCTGCTTAGGGATGCATCAATAGGAACCAAACCATAGAGATAGAACTTGGAACTACTTTATTGTGTCAGTTTCAAAGAGCTGGCAAAAACCGTGTTTGATTTCAGTTCCAAATACATGTATCCATATAGGAGAAAACAGAGTGAAACCTAAAAATTAAAACTGTTATTGCCAACGAACGGTTTAACCTAGAAGAAGGAAATTTGGTGAGCCAAGTGGGACTGGGGTCCTGATCATTACCTGAAAGCGTCATCAAGATTGGGTGAAAAAATGTGTGCTGAGATTTCAGGAAACTCGTAGTTTTTTGGAAGGTTGGCAATCCCTTTCCATGAAAGTGATTTGCGCCGGTCTCTCCTTAGGGCTACATTGATTTGAAACAAACCATAGAGATTGAACTTGGAACTACTTTATTGTGTCAAGTTTTAAAGAGCTAGTACAAACCGTGTTTGATTTAGAGTTCCAACTACATGTATCCATATAAAAGAAAACAGAGTGAAACCTAAAAATTTAAACTGTTACTGCCAACGAACGGTTTAAGCTAGAAGAACAAAATTTGGTGAGCCAAGTGGGATTGGGGTACTGATCATTACCTGAAAGTGTCATCAAGATTGGGTGAAAAAATGTGTGCTGAGATTTCAGGAAACTCGTAGTTTTTTGGAAGCTTGGCTCCCCCTTTCCATGAAAGTGATTTGAGCCTGTCTCTGCTTAGGGCTACAACAATAGCAAACAAACCATCGAGATAGAACTTGGAACTAGTTTATTGTGTCAAGTTTCAAAGAGCTAGCACAAACCGTGTTTGATTTAGAATTTCAACTACGTGTAGCCATATAGGAGAAAACTGAGTGAAACCTAAAAATTAAAACTGTTACTGCCAACGAACGGTTTAACCTAGAAGAACGAAATTTGGTGAGCCAAGTGGGATTGGGGTACTGATCATTACCTGAAAGCGTCATCAAGATTGGGTGAAAAAATGTGTGCTGAGATTTCAGGAAACGCGTAGTTTTTTGGAAGCTTGGCAACCCCTTTCCATAAAAGTGATTTGCGCCAGTCTCTGCTTAGGGATGCATCAATAGGAACCAAACCATAGAGATAGAATTTGGAACTACTTTATTGTGTCAAGTTTCAAAGAGCTGGCACAAACCGTGTTTGATTTACAGTTCCAAACACATGTATCCATATAGGAGAAAACAGAGTGAAACCTAAAAATTAAAACTGTTATTGACAACGAACGGTTTAACCTAGAAGACCGAAATTTGGTGAGCCAAGTGGGATTGGGGTACTGATCATTACCTGAAAGTGTCATCAAGATTGGGTGAAAAAATGTTTGCTGAGATTTCAGGAAACTCGTAGTTTTTTGGAAGCTTGGCAAACCCTTTCCATGAAAGTGATTTGGGCCGGTCTCTGATTAGGGCTACATCAATAGGAAAAAAATCGCAGAGATAGAACTTGGAACTACTTTATAGTGTCAAGTTTCAAAGAGCTAGCACAAACCGTTTGTGATTTAGAGTTTCAACTACATGTATCCATATAGGAGAAAACAGAGTGAAACCTAAAAATTAAAACTGTTACTGCCAACGAACGGTTTAACCTAGATGAACGAAATTTGGTGAGCTAAGTGGGATTGGCGTACTGAACATTACCTGAAAGTGTCGTCAATATTGGGTGAAAAAATGTGTGCTGAGATTTCAGGAAACTCGTAGTTTTTGGAAGCTTGGCAACCCCTTTCCATGAAAGTTAATTGAGCCGGTCTCTCCCTAGGGCTACATCAATAGGAAACAAACCATAGAGATTGAAATTGGAACTACTTTATTGTGTCATGCTTCAAAGAAGTAACACAAACCGTCTTTGATTTAGAGTTCCAACTACATGTATCCATATAGGAGAAAACAGAGTGAAACCTAAAAATTAAAACTGTTACTGCCAAGGAACGGTTTAAACTAGAAGAACGAAATTCGGTGAGCCAAGTGGGATTGGGGTACTGATCATTACCTGAAAGCGTCATCAAGATTGGGTGAAAAAATGTGTGCTGAAATTTCAGGAAACTCGTAGTTTTTTGGAAGCGTGGCAACCCCTTTCCATGAAGGTGATTTGCGCCAGTCTCTGCTTAGGGCTACATCAATAGGAAAAAAACCATAGAGATAGAACTTGGAACTACTTTATTGTGTCAAGTTTCAAAGAGCTAGCACAAACCGTGTTTGATTTAGAGTTCCAACTACATGTATCCATATAGGAGAAAACAGAGTGAAACCTAAAAATTAAAACTGTTACTGCCAACGAACGGTTTAACCTAGAAGAACGAAATTTGGTGAGCCAAGTGGGATTGGGGTACTGATTATTACCTAAAAGTGTCATCAAAATTGGGTGAAAAAATGTGTGCTGAGATTTCAGGAAACTCGTAGTTTTTTGGAAGGTTGGAAACCCCTTTCCATGAAAGTGATTTGCGCCAGTCTGTGCTTAGGGCTACATCAATAGGAAAAAAAACCATAGAGATAGAACTTGGAACTACTTTATTGTGTCAAGTTTCAAAGAGCTAGCAAAAACTGTGTTTGATTTAGAGTTCCAAATACGTGTATCAATATAGGAGAAGAGAGAGTGAAACCTAAAAATTAAAACTGTTACTGCCAACGAACGGTTTAACCTAGAAGAAGGAAATTTGCTGAGCCAAGTGGGATTGGGGTACTGTTCATTACCTGAAAGTGTCATCAAGATTGGGTGAAAAAATGTGTGCTGAGATTTCAGGAATCTCGTAGTTTTTGGGAAGGTTGGCAACCCCTTTCCATGAAACTGATTTGCGCCAGTCTATGCTTAGGGCTACATCAATAGGAAACAAACCATAGAGAAAGAACTTGGAACTACTTTATTGTGTCCAGTTTCAAAGAGCTAGCACAAACCGTGTTTGATTTAGAGTTCCAACTACATGTATCCATATAGGAGAAAACAGAGTGAAACCTAAAAATTCAAACTGTTACTGCCAACGAACGGTTTAACGTAGAAAAACGAAATTTGGTGAGGCAAGAGGGATTGGGGTACTGATCATTACCTGAAAGTGTCATCAAGATTGGGTTAAAAAATGTGTGCTGAGATTTGAGGAAACTCGTAGTTTTTTGGAAGCTTGGCAACCCCTTTCCATGAAAGTGATTTGAGCCTGTCTCTGCTTAGGGAACATCAATAAGAAACAAACCATAGAGATAGAACTTGGAACTACTTTATTGTGTCAAGTTTCAAAGAGCTAGCACAAACCGTGTTTGATTAACAGTTCCAACTACATGTATCAATATAGGAGAAGACAGAGTGAAACCTAAAAATTAAAACTGTTACTGCCAACGAACGGTTTAACCTAGAAGAACGAAATTTGGTGCGCCAAGTGGGATTGGGGTACTGATCATTACCTGAAAGTGTCATCAAGATTGGGTGAAAAAATGTGTGCTGAGATTTCAGGAAACTCGTAGTTTTTTGGAAGCTTGGCACCCCCTTTCCATGAAAGTGATTTGAGCCTGTCTCTGCTTAGGGCTACATCAATAGGAAACAAACCATAGAGATAGAACTTGGAACTACTTTATTGTGTCAATTTCGAAAGAGCTAGCACAAACCGTGTTTGATTTAGAGTTCCAACTACATGTATCCATATTGGAGAAAACAGAGTGAAACCTAAAAATTAAAACCGTTACAGCCAACGAACGGTTTAACCTAGAAGAAGGAAATTTGGTGATCCAAGTGGGATTGGGGTACTGATCATTACTTGAAAGTGTCATCAAGATTGGGTGAAAAAATGTGTGCTGAGATTTCAGGAAACTCGTAGTTTTTTAAAAGCTTGGCAACCCCTTTCCATGCAAGTGATTTGCGCAGGTCTCTGCTTAGGGCTACATCAATAGGAAACAAATCGTAGAGATAGAACTTGGAACTACTTTATTGTGTCAAGTTTCAAAGAGCTAGCACAAACCGTGTTTGATTTAGAGTTCCAACTACATGGATCCATATAGGAGAAAACAGAGTGAAACCTAAAATTAAAACTGTTACTGCCAAGGAACGGTTTAACCTAGAAGAACGAAATTTGGTGAGCCACGTGGGATTTGGGTACTGATCATTACCTGAAAATGTCATCAAGATTGGGTGAAAAATGTGTGCTGAGATTTCAGGAAACTCGTAGTTTTTTGGAAGCTTGGCAACCCCTTTCCATAAAAGTGATTTGCGCCATTCTCTGCTTAGGGATACATCAATAGGAACCAAACCATAGAGATAGAACTTGGAACTACTTTATTGGGTCAAGTTTCAAAGAGCTGGCACAAACCGTGTTTGATTTACAGTTCCAAATACATGTATCCATATAGGAGAAAACAGAGTGAAACCTAAAAATTAAAACTGTTATTGCCAACGAACGGTTTAACCTAGAAGAGGAAATTTGGTGAGCCAAGTGGGACTGGGGTACTAATCATTACCTGAAAGTGTCATCAAGATTGGGTGAAAAAATGTGTGCTGATATTTCAGGAAACTCGTAGTTTTTTGGAAGCTTGGCAAACCCTTTCCATGAACGTGATTTGGGCCAGTCTCTGATTAGTGCTACATCAATAGGAAAAAAATCGCAGAGATAGAACTTGGAACTACTTTATAGTGTCAAGTTTCAAAGAGCTAGCACAAACCGTGTGTGATTTAGAGTTTCAAGTACATGTACCCATATAGGAGAAAACAGAGTGAAACCGAAAAATTAAAACTGTTACTGCCAACGAACGGTTTAACCTAGATGAACGAAATTTGGTGAGCCAAGTGGGATTGTCGTACTGATCATTACCTGAAAGCGTCATCAAGATTGGGTGAAAAAATGTGTGCTGAGATTTCAGGAAACTCATAGTTTTTTGGAAGCTTGGCAACCCCTTCCCATGAAAGTGATTTGAGCCTGTCTCTGCTTAGGGCTACATCAATAGGAAAAAAATCATAGACATAGAACTTGGAACTACTTTATTGTGTCAAGTTTCAAAGAGCTAGCCCACACCGTGTTTGATTTAGAGTTCCAAGTACATGTATCCATACAGGAGAAAACAGAGTGAAACGTAAAAATTAAAACTGTTACTGCCAACAAGCGGTTTAACCTAGAAGAACGAAATTTGGTGAGCCAAGTGGGATTGGGGTACTGATCATTACCTGAAAGTGTCATCAAGATTGGGTGAAAAAATGTGTGCTGAGATTTCAGGAAACTCGTAGTTTTTTGGAAGCTTGGCAAACCCTTTCCATGAAAGTGATTTGGCCCGTCTCTGATTAGGGCTACATCAATTGGAAAAAAATCATAGAGATAGAACATGGAACTACTTTATATTGTCAAGTTTCAAAGAGATAGCACAAACCGTGTGTGATGTAGAGTTTCAACTACATGTATCTATATAGGAGAAAACAGAGTGAAACCTAAAAATTAAAACTGTTACTGCCAACGAACGGTTTAACCTAGAAGAACGAAATTTGGTGAGCCAAGTGGGATTGGGGTACTGATTATTACCTGAAAGTGTCATCAAGATTGGGTGAAAAAATGTGTGCTGAGATTTCAGGAAACTCGTAGTTTTTTGGAAGCTTGGACCCCCTTTCCATTAAAGTGATTTGAGCCTGTCTGTGCTTAGGGCTACATCAATAGGAAACAAACCATAGAGATAGAACTTGGAACTACTTTATTGTGTCAAGTTTTAAAGAGCTAGCACAAACCGTGTTTGATTTAGAGTTCCAACTACATGTAGCCATATAGGAGAAAACAGAGTTAAACCTAAAAATTAAAACTGTTACTGCCAAAGAACGGTTTAACCTAGAAGAACGAAATTTGGTGAGCCAAGTGGGATTGGGGTACTGATCATTACCTGAAAGTGTCATCAAGATTGGGTGAAAAAATGTGTGCTGAGATTTCAGGAACCTCGTAGTTTTTTGGAAGCTTGGCAACCCCTTTCCATGAAAGTGATTTTCGCCGGTCTATGCTTAGGGCTACATCAATAGGAAACAAACCACAGAGATAGAATTTGGAACTACTTTATTGTGTCAAGTTTCAATGAGCTAGCACAAACCGTGTTTAATTTAGAGTTCCAACTACATGTATCCATATAGGAGAAAACAGAGTGAAACCTAAAAATTAAAACTGTTACTGCCAACGAACGGTTTAACCTAGATGAACGAAATTTGGTGAGCCAAGTGGGATTGGTGTACTGAACATTACCTGAAAGTGTCGTCAATATTGGGTGAAAAAATGTGTGCTGAGATTTCAGGAAACTCGTAGTTTTTGGAAGCTTGGCAACCCCTTTCCATGAAAGTTAATTGAGCCGGTCTCTCCCTAGGGCTACATCAATAGGAAACAAACCATAGAGATTGAAATTGGAACTACTTTATTGTGTCATGCTTCAAAGAGCTAACACAAACCGTCTTTGATTTAGAGTTCCAACTACATGTATCCATATAGGAGAAAACAGAGTGAAACCTAAAAATTAAAACTGTTACTGCCAAGGAACGGTTTAAACTAGAAGAACGAAATTCGGTGAGCCAAGTGGGATTGGGGTAGTGATCATTACCTGAAAGCGTCATCAAGATTGGGTGAAAAAATGTGTGCTGAAATTTCAGGAAACTCGTAGTTTTTTGGAAGCGTGGCAACCCCTTTCCATGAAGGTGATTTGCGCCAGTCTCTGCTTAGGGCTACATCAATAGGAAAAAAACCATAGAGATAGAACTTGGAACTACTTTATTGTGTCAAGTTTCAAAGAGCTAGCACAAACCGTGTTTGATTTAGAGTTCCAACTACATGTATCCATATAGGAGAAAACAGAGTGAAACCTAAAAATTAAAACTGTTACTGCCAACGAACGGTTTAACCTAGAAGAACGAAATTTGGTGAGCCAAGTGGGATTGGGGTACTGATTATTACCTAAAAGTGTCATCAAAATTGGGTGAAAAAATGTGTGCTGAGATTTCAGGAAACTCGTAGTTTTTTGGAAGGTTGGAAACCCCTTTCCATGAAAGTGATTTGCGCCAGTCTGTGCTTAGGGCTACATCAATAGGAAAAAAAACCATAGAGATAGAACTTGGAACTACTTTATTGTGTCAAGTTTCAAAGAGCTAGCAAAAACTGTGTTTGATTTAGAGTTCCAAATACGTGTATCAATATAGGAGAAGAGAGAGTGAAACCTAAAAATTAAATCTGTTACTGCCAACGAACGGTTTAACCTAGAAGAAGGAAATTTGCTGAGCCAAGTGGGATTGGGGTACTGTTCATTACCTGAAAGTGTCATCAAGATTGGGTGAAAAAATGTGTGCTGAGATTTCAGGAATCTCGTAGTTTTTGGGAAGGTTGGCAACCCCTTTCCATGAAACTGATTTGCGCCAGTCTATGCTTAGGGCTACATCAATAGGAAACAAACCATAGAGAAAGAACTTGGAACTACTTTATTGTGTCCAGTTTCAAAGAGCTAGCACAAACCGTGTTTGATTTAGAGTTCCAACTACATGTATCCATATAGGAGAAAACAGAGTGAAACCTAAAAATTCAAACTGTTACTGCCAACGAACGGTTTAACGTAGAAAAACGAAATTTGGTGAGGCAAGAGGGATTGGGGTACTGATCATTACCTGAAAGTGTCATCAAGATTGGGTTAAAAAATGTGTGCTGAGATTTGAGGAAACTCGTAGTTTTTTGGAAGCTTGGCAACCCCTTTCCATGAAAGTGATTTGAGCCTGTCTCTGCTTAGGGAACATCAATAAGAAACAAACCATAGAGATAGAACTTGGAACTACTTTATTGTGTCAAGTTTCAAAGAGCTAGCACAAACCGTGTTTGATTAACAGTTCCAACTACATGTATCAATATAGGAGAAGACAGAGTGAAACCTAAAAATTAAAACTGTTACTGCCAACGAACGGTTTAACCTAGAAGAACGAAATTTGGTGCGCCAAGTGGGATTGGGGTACTGATCATTACCTGAAAGTGTCATCAAGATTGGGTGAAAAAATGTGTGCTGAGATTTCAGGAAACTCGTAGTTTTTTGGAAGCTTGGCACCCCCTTTCCATGAAAGTGATTTGAGCCTGTCTCTGCTTAGGGCTACATCAATAGGAAACAAACCATAGAGATAGAACTTGGAACTACTTTATTGTGTCAATTTCGAAAGAGCTAGCACAAACTGTGTTTGATTTAGAGTTCCAACTACATGTATCCATATTGGAGAAAACAGAGTGAAACCTAAAAATTAAAACCGTTACAGCCAACGAACGGTTTAACCTAGAAGAAGGAAATTTGGTGATCCAAGTGGGATTGGGGTACTGATCATTACTTGAAAGTGTCATCAAGATTGGGTGAAAAAATGTGTGCTGAGATTTCAGGAAACTCGTAGTTTTTTAAAAGCTTGGCAACCCCTTTCCATGCAAGTGATTTGCGCAGGTCTCTGCTTAGGGCTACATCAATAGGAAACAAATCGTAGAGATAGAACTTGGAACTACTTTATTGTGTCAAGTTTCAAAGAGCTAGCACAAACCGTGTTTGATTTAGAGTTCCAACTACATGGATCCATATAGGAGAAAACAGAGTGAAACCTAAAATTAAAACTGTTACTGCCAAGGAACGGTTTAACCTAGAAGAACGAAATTTGGTGAGCCACGTGGGATTTGGGTACTGATCATTACCTGAAAATGTCATCAAGATTGGGTGAAAAATGTGTGCTGAGATTTCAGGAAACTCGTAGTTTTTTGGAAGCTTGGCAACCCCTTTCCATAAAAGTGATTTGCGCCATTCTCTGCTTAGGGATACATCAGTAGGAACCAAACCATAGAGATAGAACTTGGAACTACTTTATTGGGTCAAGTTTCAAAGAGCTGGCACAAACCGTGTTTGATTTACAGTTCCAAATACATGTATCCATATAGGAGAAAACAGAGTGAAACCTAAAAATTAAAACTGTTATTGCCAACGAACGGTTTAACCTAGAAGAGGAAATTTGGTGAGCCAAGTGGGACTGGGGTACTAATCATTACCTGAAAGTGTCATCAAGATTGGGTGAAAAAATGTGTGCTGATATTTCAGGAAACTCGTAGTTTTTTGGAAGCTTGGCAAACCCTTTCCATGAACGTGATTTGGGCCAGTCTCTGATTAGTGCTACATCAATAGGAAAAAAATCACAGAGATAGAACTTGGAACTACTTTATAGTGTCAAGTTTCAAAGAGCTAGCACAAACCGTGTGTGATTTAGAGTTTCAAGTACATGTACCCATATAGGAGAAAACAGAGTGAAACCGAAAAATTAAAACTGTTACTGCCAACGAACGGTTTAACCTAGATGAACGAAATTTGGTGAGCCAAGTGGGATTGTCGTACTGATCATTACCTGAAAGCGTCATCAAGATTGGGTGAAAAAATGTGTGCTGAGATTTCAGGAAACTCATAGTTTTTTGGAAGCTTGGCAACCCCTTCCCATGAAAGTGATTTGAGCCTGTCTCTGCTTAGGGCTACATCAATAGGAAAAAAATCATAGACATAGAACTTGGAACTACTTTATTGTGTCAAGTTTCAAAGAGCTAGCCCACACCGTGTTTGATTTAGAGTTCCAAGTACATGTATCCATACAGGAGAAAACAGAGTGAAACGTAAAAATTAAAACTGTTACTGCCAACAAGCGGTTTAACCTAGAAGAACGAAATTTGGTGAGCCAAGTGGGATTGGGGTACTGATCATTACCTGAAAGTGTCATCAAGATTGGGTGAAAAAATGTGTGCTGAGATTTCAGGAAACTCGTAGTTTTTTGGAAGCTTGGCAAACCCTTTCCATGAAAGTGATTTGGCCAGTCTCTGATTAGGGCTACATCAATTGGAAAAAAATCATAGAGATAGAACATGGAACTACTTTATATTGTCAAGTTTCAAAGACATAGCACAAACCGTGTGTGATGTAGAGTTTCAACTACATGTATCTATATAGGAGAAAACAGAGTGAAACCTAAAAATTAAAACTGTTACTGCCAACGAACGGTTTAACCTAGAAGAACGAAATTTGGTGAGCCAAGTGGGATTGGGGTACTGATTATTACCTGAAAGTGTCATCAAGATTGGGTGAAAAAATGTGTGCTGAGATTTCAGGAAACTCGTAGTTTTTTGGAAGCTTGGACCCCCTTTCCATTAAAGTGATTTGAGCCTGTCTGTGCTTAGGGCTACATCAATAGGAAACAAACCATAGAGATAGAACTTGGAACTACTTTATTGTGTCAAGTTTTAAAGAGCTAGCACAAACCGTGTTTGATTTAGAGTTCCAACTACATGTAGCCATATAGGAGAAAACAGAGTTAAACCTAAAAATTAAAACTGTTACTGCCAAAGAACGGTTTAACCTAGAAGAACGAAATTTGGTGAGCCAAGTGGGATTGGGGTACTGATCATTACCTGAAAGTGTCATCAAGATTGGGTGAAAAAATGTGTGCTGAGATTTCAGGAACCTCGTAGTTTTTTGGAAGCTTGGCAACCCCTTTCCATGAAAGTGATTTTCGCCGGTCTCTGCTTAGGGCTACATCAATAGGAAACAAACCACAGAGATAGAATTTGGAACTACTTTATTGTGTCAAGTTTCAATGAGCTAGCACAAACCGTGTTTGATTTAGAGTTCCAAGTACATGTATCCATATAGGAGAAAACAGAGTGAAACCTCAATATTAAAACTGTTACTGCCAACGAACGGTTTAACCTAGAAGAACGAAATTTGGTGAGCCAAGTGGGATTGGGGTACTGATCATTACCTGAAAGCGTCATCAAGATTGGGTGAAAAAATGTGTGCTGAGATTTCAGGAAATGCGTAGTTTTTTCGAAGCTTGGCAACCCCATTCCATAAAAGTGATTTGCGCCAGTCTCTGGTTTGGGCTACATCAATAGGAAACAAACCATAGAGATAGAAGTTGGAACTACTTTATTGTGTCAAGTTTCAAAGAGCTAGCACAAACCGTGTTTGATTTAGAGTTCCAACTACATGTAGCCATATAGGAGAAAACAGAGTGAAACCTAAAAATTAAAACTGTTACTGCCAACGAACGGTTTAACCTAGAAGAACGAAATTTGGTGAGCCAAGTGGGATTGGGGTACTGATCATTACCTGAAAGTGTCATCAAGATTGGGTGAAAAAATGTGTGCTGAGATTTCAGGAACCTCGAGGTTTTTTGGAAGCTTGGCAACCCCTTTCCATGAAAGTGATTTTCGCCGGTCTCCTGCTTAGGGCTACATCAATAGGAAACAAACCACAGAGATAGAATTTGGAACTACTTTATTGTGTCAAGATTCAATGAGCTAGCACAAACCGTGTTTGATTTAGAGTTCCAAGTACATGTATCCATATAGGAGAAAACAGAGTGAAACCTCAATATTAAAACTGTTACTGCCAACGAACGGTTTAACCTAGATGAACGAAATTTGGTGAGCCAAGTGGGATTGGTGTACTGATCATTACCTGAAAGTGTCATCAAGATTGGGTGAAAAAATGTGTGCTGAAATTTCAGGAAATGCGAAGTTTTTTCGAAGCTTGGCAACCCCATTCCATGAAAGTGATTTGCGCCAGTCTCTGCTTAGGGCTACATCAATAGGAAACAAACCATAGAGATAGAACTTGGAACTACTTTATTGTGTCAAGTTTCAAAAAGCTAGCACAAACCGTGTTTGATTTAGAGTTCCAACTACATGTATCCATATAGGAGAAAACAGAGTGAAACCTAAAAATTAAAACTGTTACTGCCAACGAACGGTTTAAGCTAGAAGAACAAAATTTGGTGAGCCAAGTGGGATTGGGGTACTGATCATTACCTGAAAGTGTCATCAAGATTGGGTGAAAAAATGTGTGCTGAGATTTCAGGAAACTCGTAGTTTTTTGGATGCTTGGCACCCCCTTTCCATGAAAGTGATTTGAGCCTGTCTCGGCTTAGGGCTACAACAATAGCAAACAAACCATCGAGATAGAACTTGGAACTAGTTTATTGTGTCAAGTTTCAAAGAGCTAGCACAAACCGTGTTTGATTTAGAATTTCAACTACGTGTAGCCATATAGGGGAAAACTGAGTGAAACCTAAAAATTAAAACTGTTACTGCCAACGAACGGTTTAACCTAGAAGAACGAAATTTGGTGAGCCAAGTGGGATTGGGGTACTGATCATTACCTGAAAGCGTCATCAAGATTGGGTGAAAAAATGTGTGCTGAGATTTCAGGAAACGCGTAGTTTTTTGGAAGCTTGGCAACCCCTTTCCATAAAAGTGATTTGCGCCAGTCTCTGCTTAGGGATGCATCAATAGGAACCAAACCATAGAGATAGAATTTGGAACTACTTTATTGTGTCAAGTTTCAAAGAGCTGGCACAAACCGTGTTTGATTTACAGTTCCAAACACATGTATCCATATAGGAGAAAACAGAGTGAAACCTAAAAATTAAAACTGTTATTGACAACGAACGGTTTAACCTAGAAGACCGAAATTTGGTGAGCCAAGTGGGATTGGGGTAGTGATCATTACCTGAAAGCGTCATCAAGATTGGGTGAAAAAATGTGTGCTGAAATTTCAGGAAACTCGTAGTTTTTTGGAAGCGTGGCAACCCCTTTCCATGAAGGTGATTTGCGCCAGTCTCTGCTTAGGGCTACATCAATAGGAAAAAAACCATAGAGATAGAACTTGGAACTACTTTATTGTGTCAAGTTTCAAAGAGCTAGCACAAACCGTGTTTGATTTAGAGTTCCAACTACATGTATCCATATAGGAGAAAACAGAGTGAAACCTAAAAATTAAAACTGTTACTGCCAACGAACGGTTTAACCTAGAAGAACGAAATTTGGTGAGCCAAGTGGGATTGGGGTACTGATTATTACCTAAAAGTGTCATCAAAATTGGGTGAAAAAATGTGTGCTGAGATTTCAGGAAACTCGTAGTTTTTTGGAAGGTTGGAAACCCCTTTCCATGAAAGTGATTTGCGCCAGTCTGTGCTTAGGGCTACATCAATAGGAAAAAAAACCATAGAGATAGAACTTGGAACTACTTTATTGTGTCAAGTTTCAAAGAGCTAGCAAAAACTGTGTTTGATTTAGAGTTCCAAATACGTGTATCAATATAGGAGAAGAGAGAGTGAAACCTAAAAATTAAATCTGTTACTGCCAACGAACGGTTTAACCTAGAAGAAGGAAATTTGCTGAGCCAAGTGGGATTGGGGTACTGTTCATTACCTGAAAGTGTCATCAAGATTGGGTGAAAAAATGTGTGCTGAGATTTCAGGAATCTCGTAGTTTTTGGGAAGGTTGGCAACCCCTTTCCATGAAACTGATTTGCGCCAGTCTATGCTTAGGGCTACATCAATAGGAAACAAACCATAGAGAAAGAACTTGGAACTACTTTATTGTGTCCAGTTTCAAAGAGCTAGCACAAACCGTGTTTGATTTAGAGTTCCAACTACATGTATCCATATAGGAGAAAACAGAGTGAAACCTAAAAATTCAAACTGTTACTGCCAACGAACGGTTTAACGTAGAAAAACGAAATTTGGTGAGGCAAGAGGGATTGGGGTACTGATCATTACCTGAAAGTGTCATCAAGATTGGGTTAAAAAATGTGTGCTGAGATTTGAGGAAACTCGTAGTTTTTTGGAAGCTTGGCAACCCCTTTCCATGAAAGTGATTTGAGCCTGTCTCTGCTTAGGGAACATCAATAAGAAACAAACCATAGAGATAGAACTTGGAACTACTTTATTGTGTCAAGTTTCAAAGAGCTAGCACAAACCGTGTTTGATTAACAGTTCCAACTACATGTATCAATATAGGAGAAGACAGAGTGAAACCTAAAAATTAAAACTGTTACTGCCAACGAACGGTTTAACCTAGAAGAACGAAATTTGGTGCGCCAAGTGGGATTGGGGTACTGATCATTACCTGAAAGTGTCATCAAGATTGGGTGAAAAAATGTGTGCTGAGATTTCAGGAAACTCGTAGTTTTTTGGAAGCTTGGCACCCCCTTTCCATGAAAGTGATTTGAGCCTGTCTCTGCTTAGGGCTACATCAATAGGAAACAAACCATAGAGATAGAACTTGGAACTACTTTATTGTGTCAATTTCGAAAGAGCTAGCACAAACTGTGTTTGATTTAGAGTTCCAACTACATGTATCCATATTGGAGAAAACAGAGTGAAACCTAAAAATTAAAACCGTTACAGCCAACGAACGGTTTAACCTAGAAGAAGGAAATTTGGTGATCCAAGTGGGATTGGGGTACTGATCATTACTTGAAAGTGTCATCAAGATTGGGTGAAAAAATGTGTGCTGAGATTTCAGGAAACTCGTAGTTTTTTAAAAGCTTGGCAACCCCTTTCCATGCAAGTGATTTGCGCAGGTCTCTGCTTAGGGCTACATCAATAGGAAACAAATCGTAGAGATAGAACTTGGAACTACTTTATTGTGTCAAGTTTCAAAGAGCTAGCACAAACCGTGTTTGATTTAGAGTTCCAACTACATGGATCCATATAGGAGAAAACAGAGTGAAACCTAAAATTAAAACTGTTACTGCCAAGGAACGGTTTAACCTAGAAGAACGAAATTTGGTGAGCCACGTGGGATTTGGGTACTGATCATTACCTGAAAATGTCATCAAGATTGGGTGAAAAATGTGTGCTGAGATTTCAGGAAACTCGTAGTTTTTTGGAAGCTTGGCAACCCCTTTCCATAAAAGTGATTTGCGCCATTCTCTGCTTAGGGATACATCAGTAGGAACCAAACCATAGAGATAGAACTTGGAACTACTTTATTGGGTCAAGTTTCAAAGAGCTGGCACAAACCGTGTTTGATTTACAGTTCCAAATACATGTATCCATATAGGAGAAAACAGAGTGAAACCTAAAAATTAAAACTGTTATTGCCAACGAACGGTTTAACCTAGAAGAGGAAATTTGGTGAGCCAAGTGGGACTGGGGTACTAATCATTACCTGAAAGTGTCATCAAGATTGGGTGAAAAAATGTGTGCTGATATTTCAGGAAACTCGTAGTTTTTTGGAAGCTTGGCAAACCCTTTCCATGAACGTGATTTGGGCCAGTCTCTGATTAGTGCTACATCAATAGGAAAAAAATCACAGAGATAGAACTTGGAACTACTTTATAGTGTCAAGTTTCAAAGAGCTAGCACAAACCGTGTGTGATTTAGAGTTTCAAGTACATGTACCCATATAGGAGAAAACAGAGTGAAACCGAAAAATTAAAACTGTTACTGCCAACGAACGGTTTAACCTAGATGAACGAAATTTGGTGAGCCAAGTGGGATTGTCGTACTGATCATTACCTGAAAGCGTCATCAAGATTGGGTGAAAAAATGTGTGCTGAGATTTCAGGAAACTCATAGTTTTTTGGAAGCTTGGCAACCCCTTCCCATGAAAGTGATTTGAGCCTGTCTCTGCTTAGGGCTACATCAATAGGAAAAAAATCATAGACATAGAACTTGGAACTACTTTATTGTGTCAAGTTTCAAAGAGCTAGCCCACACCGTGTTTGATTTAGAGTTCCAAGTACATGTATCCATACAGGAGAAAACAGAGTGAAACGTAAAAATTAAAACTGTTACTGCCAACAAGCGGTTTAACCTAGAAGAACGAAATTTGGTGAGCCAAGTGGGATTGGGGTACTGATCATTACCTGAAAGTGTCATCAAGATTGGGTGAAAAAATGTGTGCTGAGATTTCAGGAAACTCGTAGTTTTTTGGAAGCTTGGCAAACCCTTTCCATGAAAGTGATTTGGCCAGTCTCTGATTAGGGCTACATCAATTGGAAAAAAATCATAGAGATAGAACATGGAACTACTTTATATTGTCAAGTTTCAAAGACATAGCACAAACCGTGTGTGATGTAGAGTTTCAACTACATGTATCTATATAGGAGAAAACAGAGTGAAACCTAAAAATTAAAACTGTTACTGCCAACGAACGGTTTAACCTAGAAGAACGAAATTTGGTGAGCCAAGTGGGATTGGGGTACTGATTATTACCTGAAAGTGTCATCAAGATTGGGTGAAAAAATGTGTGCTGAGATTTCAGGAAACTCGTAGTTTTTTGGAAGCTTGGACCCCCTTTCCATTAAAGTGATTTGAGCCTGTCTGTGCTTAGGGCTACATCAATAGGAAACAAACCATAGAGATAGAACTTGGAACTACTTTATTGTGTCAAGTTTTAAAGAGCTAGCACAAACCGTGTTTGATTTAGAGTTCCAACTACATGTAGCCATATAGGAGAAAACAGAGTTAAACCTAAAAATTAAAACTGTTACTGCCAAAGAACGGTTTAACCTAGAAGAACGAAATTTGGTGAGCCAAGTGGGATTGGGGTACTGATCATTACCTGAAAGTGTCATCAAGATTGGGTGAAAAAATGTGTGCTGAGATTTCAGGAACCTCGTAGTTTTTTGGAAGCTTGGCAACCCCTTTCCATGAAAGTGATTTTCGCCGGTCTCTGCTTAGGGCTACATCAATAGGAAACAAACCACAGAGATAGAATTTGGAACTACTTTATTGTGTCAAGTTTCAATGAGCTAGCACAAACCGTGTTTGATTTAGAGTTCCAAGTACATGTATCCATATAGGAGAAAACAGAGTGAAACCTCAATATTAAAACTGTTACTGCCAACGAACGGTTTAACCTAGAAGAACGAAATTTGGTGAGCCAAGTGGGATTGGGGTACTGATCATTACCTGAAAGCGTCATCAAGATTGGGTGAAAAAATGTGTGCTGAGATTTCAGGAAATGCGTAGTTTTTTCGAAGCTTGGCAACCCCATTCCATAAAAGTGATTTGCGCCAGTCTCTGGTTTGGGCTACATCAATAGGAAACAAACCATAGAGATAGAAGTTGGAACTACTTTATTGTGTCAAGTTTCAAAGAGCTAGCACAAACCGTGTTTGATTTAGAGTTCCAACTACATGTAGCCATATAGGAGAAAACAGAGTGAAACCTAAAAATTAAAACTGTTACTGCCAACGAACGGTTTAACCTAGAAGAACGAAATTTGGTGAGCCAAGTGGGATTGGGGTACTGATCATTACCTGAAAGTGTCATCAAGATTGGGTGAAAAAATGTGTGCTGAGATTTCAGGAACCTCGAGGTTTTTTGGAAGCTTGGCAACCCCTTTCCATGAAAGTGATTTTCGCCGGTCTCCTGCTTAGGGCTACATCAATAGGAAACAAACCACAGAGATAGAATTTGGAACTACTTTATTGTGTCAAGATTCAATGAGCTAGCACAAACCGTGTTTGATTTAGAGTTCCAAGTACATGTATCCATATAGGAGAAAACAGAGTGAAACCTCAATATTAAAACTGTTACTGCCAACGAACGGTTTAACCTAGATGAACGAAATTTGGTGAGCCAAGTGGGATTGGTGTACTGATCATTACCTGAAAGTGTCATCAAGATTGGGTGAAAAAATGTGTGCTGAAATTTCAGGAAATGCGAAGTTTTTTCGAAGCTTGGCAACCCCATTCCATGAAAGTGATTTGCGCCAGTCTCTGCTTAGGGCTACATCAATAGGAAACAAACCATAGAGATAGAACTTGGAACTACTTTATTGTGTCAAGTTTCAAAAAGCTAGCACAAACCGTGTTTGATTTAGAGTTCCAACTACATGTATCCATATAGGAGAAAACAGAGTGAAACCTAAAAATTAAAACTGTTACTGCCAACGAACGGTTTAAGCTAGAAGAACAAAATTTGGTGAGCCAAGTGGGATTGGGGTACTGATCATTACCTGAAAGTGTCATCAAGATTGGGTGAAAAAATGTGTGCTGAGATTTCAGGAAACTCGTAGTTTTTTGGATGCTTGGCACCCCCTTTCCATGAAAGTGATTTGAGCCTGTCTCGGCTTAGGGCTACAACAATAGCAAACAAACCATCGAGATAGAACTTGGAACTAGTTTATTGTGTCAAGTTTCAAAGAGCTAGCACAAACCGTGTTTGATTTAGAATTTCAACTACGTGTAGCCATATAGGGGAAAACTGAGTGAAACCTAAAAATTAAAACTGTTACTGCCAACGAACGGTTTAACCTAGAAGAACGAAATTTGGTGAGCCAAGTGGGATTGGGGTACTGATCATTACCTGAAAGCGTCATCAAGATTGGGTGAAAAAATGTGTGCTGAGATTTCAGGAAACGCGTAGTTTTTTGGAAGCTTGGCAACCCCTTTCCATAAAAGTGATTTGCGCCAGTCTCTGCTTAGGGATGCATCAATAGGAACCAAACCATAGAGATAGAATTTGGAACTACTTTATTGTGTCAAGTTTCAAAGAGCTGGCACAAACCGTGTTTGATTTACAGTTCCAAACACATGTATCCATATAGGAGAAAACAGAGTGAAACCTAAAAATTAAAACTGTTATTGACAACGAACGGTTTAACCTAGAAGACCGAAATTTGGTGAGCCAAGTGGGATTGGGGTACTGATCATTACCTGAGAGTGTCATCAAGATTGGGTGAAAAAATGTTTGCTGAGATTTCAGGAAACTCGTAGTTTTTTGGAAGCTTGGCAAACCCTTTCTATGAAAGTGATTTGGGCCGGTCTCTGATTAGGGCTACATCAATAGGAAAAAAATCGCAGAGATAGAACTTGGAACTACTTTATAGTGTCAAGTTTCAAAGAGCTAGCACAAACCGTTTGTGATTTAGAGTTTCAACTACATGTATCCATATAGGAGAAAACAGAGTGAAACCTAAAAATTAAAACTGTTACTGCCAACGAACGGTTTAACCTAGATGAACGAAATTTGGTGAGCTAAGTGGGATTGGCGTACTGAACATTACCTGAAAGTGTCATCAAGATTGGGTGAAAAAATGTGTGCTGAGATTTCAGGAAACTCGTAGTTTTTGGAAGCTTGGCAACCCCTTTCCATGAAAGTTAATTGAGCCGGTCTCTCCCTAGGGCTACATCAGTAGGAAACAAACCATAGAGATTGAAATTGGAACTACTTTATTGTGTCATGCTTCAAAGAGCTAACACAAACCGTCTTTGATTTAGAGTTCCAACTACATGTATCCATATAGGAGAAAACAGAGTGAAACCTAAAAATTAAAACTGTTACTGCCAAGGAACGGTTTAAACTAGAAGAAGGAAATTTGGTGAGCCAATTGGGATTGGGGTACTGATCATTAGCTGAAAGTGTCATCAAGATTGGGTGAAAAAATGTGTGCTGAGATTTCAGGAAACTCGTAGTTTTTTGGAAGCTTGCCAACCCCTTTCCATGAAAGAGATTTGCGCCAGTCTCTGGTTTGGGCTACATCAATAGGAAACAAACCATAGAGATAGAACTTGGAACTACTTTATTGTGTCAAGTTTCAAAGAGCTAGCACAAACTGTGTTTGATTTAGAGTTCCAAATACGTGTACCATATAGGAGAAAACAGAGTGAAACCTAAAAATTAAAACTGTTACTGCCAACGAACGGTTTAACCTAGAAGAACGAAATTTGGTTAGCCTAGTGGGATTGGGGTACTGATCAATACCTGAAAGTGTCATCAAGATTGGGTGAAAAAATGTGTGCTGAGATTTCAGGAAACTCCTAGTTTTTTGGAAGCTTGGCAACCCCTTTCCATAAAAGTGATTTGCGCCAGTCTCTGCTTAGGGATGCATCAATAGGAACCAAACCATAGAGATAGAACTTGGAACTACTTTATTGTGTCAGTTTCAAAGAGCTGGCAAAAACCGTGTTTGATTTCAGTTCCAAATACATGTATCCATATAGGAGAAAACAGAGTGAAACCTAAAAATTAAAACTGTTATTGCCAACGAACGGTTTAACCTAGAAGAAGGAAATTTGGTGAGCCAAGTGGGACTGGGGTCCTGATCATTACCTGAAAGCGTCATCAAGATTGGGTGAAAAAATGTGTGCTGAGATTTCAGGAAACTCGTAGTTTTTTGGAAGGTTGGCAATCCCTTTCCATGAAAGTGATTTGCGCCGGTCTCTCCTTAGGGCTACATTGATTTGAAACAAACCATAGAGATTGAACTTGGAACTACTTTATTGTGTCAAGTTTTAAAGAGCTAGTACAAACCGTGTTTGATTTAGAGTTCCAACTACATGTATCCATATAAAAGAAAACAGAGTGAAACCTAAAAATTTAAACTGTTACTGCCAACGAACGGTTTAAGCTAGAAGAACAAAATTTGGTGAGCCAAGTGGGATTGGGGTACTGATCATTACCTGAAAGTGTCATCAAGATTGGGTGAAAAAATGTGTGCTGAGATTTCAGGAAACTCGTAGTTTTTTGGAAGCTTGGCTCCCCCTTTCCATGAAAGTGATTTGAGCCTGTCTCTGCTTAGGGCTACAACAATAGCAAACAAACCATCGAGATAGAACTTGGAACTAGTTTATTGTGTCAAGTTTCAAAGAGCTAGCACAAACCGTGTTTGATTTAGAATTTCAACTACGTGTAGCCATATAGGAGAAAACTGAGTGAAACCTAAAAATTAAAACTGTTACTGCCAACGAACGGTTTAACCTAGAAGAACGAAATTTGGTGAGCCAAGTGGGATTGGGGTACTGATCATTACCTGAAAGCGTCATCAAGATTGGGTGAAAAAATGTGTGCTGAGATTTCAGGAAACGCGTAGTTTTTTGGAAGCTTGGCAACCCCTTTCCATAAAAGTGATTTGCGCCAGTCTCTGCTTAGGGATGCATCAATAGGAACCAAACCATAGAGATAGAATTTGGAACTACTTTATTGTGTCAAGTTTCAAAGAGCTGGCACAAACCGTGTTTGATTTACAGTTCCAAACACATGTATCCATATAGGAGAAAACAGAGTGAAACCTAAAAATTAAAACTGTTATTGACAACGAACGGTTTAACCTAGAAGACCGAAATTTGGTGAGCCAAGTGGGATTGGGGTACTGATCATTACCTGAAAGTGTCATCAAGATTGGGTGAAAAAATGTTTGCTGAGATTTCAGGAAACTCGTAGTTTTTTGGAAGCTTGGCAAACCCTTTCCATGAAAGTGATTTGGGCCGGTCTCTGATTAGGGCTACATCAATAGGAAAAAAATCGCAGAGATAGAACTTGGAACTACTTTATAGTGTCAAGTTTCAAAGAGCTAGCACAAACCGTTTGTGATTTAGAGTTTCAACTACATGTATCCATATAGGAGAAAACAGAGTGAAACCTAAAAATTAAAACTGTTACTGCCA
This sequence comes from Spermophilus citellus, assembly GCF_964194105.1. Taxonomy (NCBI): domain Eukaryota; kingdom Metazoa; phylum Chordata; class Mammalia; order Rodentia; family Sciuridae; genus Spermophilus; species Spermophilus citellus. The sequence continues at coordinate 16,179,838 of NC_138192.1, read as the reverse complement.
ACGAACGGTTTAACCTAGATGAACGAAATTTGGTGAGCTAAGTGGGATTGGCGTACTGAACATTACCTGAAAGTGTCGTCAATATTGGGTGAAAAAATGTGTGCTGAGATTTCAGGAAACTCGTAGTTTTTGGAAGCTTGGCAACCCCTTTCCATGAAAGTTAATTGAGCCGGTCTCTCCCTAGGGCTACATCAATAGGAAACAAACCATAGAGATTGAAATTGGAACTACTTTATTGTGTCATGCTTCAAAGAAGTAACACAAACCGTCTTTGATTTAGAGTTCCAACTACATGTATCCATATAGGAGAAAACAGAGTGAAACCTAAAAATTAAAACTGTTACTGCCAAGGAACGGTTTAAACTAGAAGAACGAAATTCGGTGAGCCAAGTGGGATTGGGGTACTGATCATTACCTGAAAGCGTCATCAAGATTGGGTGAAAAAATGTGTGCTGAAATTTCAGGAAACTCGTAGTTTTTTGGAAGCGTGGCAACCCCTTTCCATGAAGGTGATTTGCGCCAGTCTCTGCTTAGGGCTACATCAATAGGAAAAAAACCATAGAGATAGAACTTGGAACTACTTTATTGTGTCAAGTTTCAAAGAGCTAGCACAAACCGTGTTTGATTTAGAGTTCCAACTACATGTATCCATATAGGAGAAAACAGAGTGAAACCTAAAAATTAAAACTGTTACTGCCAACGAACGGTTTAACCTAGAAGAACGAAATTTGGTGAGCCAAGTGGGATTGGGGTACTGATTATTACCTAAAAGTGTCATCAAAATTGGGTGAAAAAATGTGTGCTGAGATTTCAGGAAACTCGTAGTTTTTTGGAAGGTTGGAAACCCCTTTCCATGAAAGTGATTTGCGCCAGTCTGTGCTTAGGGCTACATCAATAGGAAAAAAAACCATAGAGATAGAACTTGGAACTACTTTATTGTGTCAAGTTTCAAAGAGCTAGCAAAAACTGTGTTTGATTTAGAGTTCCAAATACGTGTATCAATATAGGAGAAGAGAGAGTGAAACCTAAAAATTAAAACTGTTACTGCCAACGAACGGTTTAACCTAGAAGAAGGAAATTTGCTGAGCCAAGTGGGATTGGGGTACTGTTCATTACCTGAAAGTGTCATCAAGATTGGGTGAAAAAATGTGTGCTGAGATTTCAGGAATCTCGTAGTTTTTGGGAAGGTTGGCAACCCCTTTCCATGAAACTGATTTGCGCCAGTCTATGCTTAGGGCTACATCAATAGGAAACAAACCATAGAGAAAGAACTTGGAACTACTTTATTGTGTCCAGTTTCAAAGAGCTAGCACAAACCGTGTTTGATTTAGAGTTCCAACTACATGTATCCATATAGGAGAAAACAGAGTGAAACCTAAAAATTCAAACTGTTACTGCCAACGAACGGTTTAACGTAGAAAAACGAAATTTGGTGAGGCAAGAGGGATTGGGGTACTGATCATTACCTGAAAGTGTCATCAAGATTGGGTTAAAAAATGTGTGCTGAGATTTGAGGAAACTCGTAGTTTTTTGGAAGCTTGGCAACCCCTTTCCATGAAAGTGATTTGAGCCTGTCTCTGCTTAGGGAACATCAATAAGAAACAAACCATAGAGATAGAACTTGGAACTACTTTATTGTGTCAAGTTTCAAAGAGCTAGCACAAACCGTGTTTGATTAACAGTTCCAACTACATGTATCAATATAGGAGAAGACAGAGTGAAACCTAAAAATTAAAACTGTTACTGCCAACGAACGGTTTAACCTAGAAGAACGAAATTTGGTGCGCCAAGTGGGATTGGGGTACTGATCATTACCTGAAAGTGTCATCAAGATTGGGTGAAAAAATGTGTGCTGAGATTTCAGGAAACTCGTAGTTTTTTGGAAGCTTGGCACCCCCTTTCCATGAAAGTGATTTGAGCCTGTCTCTGCTTAGGGCTACATCAATAGGAAACAAACCATAGAGATAGAACTTGGAACTACTTTATTGTGTCAATTTCGAAAGAGCTAGCACAAACCGTGTTTGATTTAGAGTTCCAACTACATGTATCCATATTGGAGAAAACAGAGTGAAACCTAAAAATTAAAACCGTTACAGCCAACGAACGGTTTAACCTAGAAGAAGGAAATTTGGTGATCCAAGTGGGATTGGGGTACTGATCATTACTTGAAAGTGTCATCAAGATTGGGTGAAAAAATGTGTGCTGAGATTTCAGGAAACTCGTAGTTTTTTAAAAGCTTGGCAACCCCTTTCCATGCAAGTGATTTGCGCAGGTCTCTGCTTAGGGCTACATCAATAGGAAACAAATCGTAGAGATAGAACTTGGAACTACTTTATTGTGTCAAGTTTCAAAGAGCTAGCACAAACCGTGTTTGATTTAGAGTTCCAACTACATGGATCCATATAGGAGAAAACAGAGTGAAACCTAAAATTAAAACTGTTACTGCCAAGGAACGGTTTAACCTAGAAGAACGAAATTTGGTGAGCCACGTGGGATTTGGGTACTGATCATTACCTGAAAATGTCATCAAGATTGGGTGAAAAATGTGTGCTGAGATTTCAGGAAACTCGTAGTTTTTTGGAAGCTTGGCAACCCCTTTCCATAAAAGTGATTTGCGCCATTCTCTGCTTAGGGATACATCAATAGGAACCAAACCATAGAGATAGAACTTGGAACTACTTTATTGGGTCAAGTTTCAAAGAGCTGGCACAAACCGTGTTTGATTTACAGTTCCAAATACATGTATCCATATAGGAGAAAACAGAGTGAAACCTAAAAATTAAAACTGTTATTGCCAACGAACGGTTTAACCTAGAAGAGGAAATTTGGTGAGCCAAGTGGGACTGGGGTACTAATCATTACCTGAAAGTGTCATCAAGATTGGGTGAAAAAATGTGTGCTGATATTTCAGGAAACTCGTAGTTTTTTGGAAGCTTGGCAAACCCTTTCCATGAACGTGATTTGGGCCAGTCTCTGATTAGTGCTACATCAATAGGAAAAAAATCGCAGAGATAGAACTTGGAACTACTTTATAGTGTCAAGTTTCAAAGAGCTAGCACAAACCGTGTGTGATTTAGAGTTTCAAGTACATGTACCCATATAGGAGAAAACAGAGTGAAACCGAAAAATTAAAACTGTTACTGCCAACGAACGGTTTAACCTAGATGAACGAAATTTGGTGAGCCAAGTGGGATTGTCGTACTGATCATTACCTGAAAGTGTCATCAAGATTGGGTGAAAAAATGTGTGCTGAGATTTCAGGAAACTCGTAGTTTTTTGGAAGCTTGGACCCCCTTTCCATTAAAGTGATTTGAGCCTGTCTGTGCTTAGGGCTACATCAATAGGAAACAAACCATAGAGATAGAACTTGGAACTACTTTATTGTGTCAAGTTTTAAAGAGCTAGCACAAACCGTGTTTGATTTAGAGTTCCAACTACATGTAGCCATATAGGAGAAAACAGAGTTAAACCTAAAAATTAAAACTGTTACTGCCAAAGAACGGTTTAACCTAGAAGAACGAAATTTGGTGAGCCAAGTGGGATTGGGGTACTGATCATTACCTGAAAGTGTCATCAAGATTGGGTGAAAAAATGTGTGCTGAGATTTCAGGAACCTCGTAGTTTTTTGGAAGCTTGGCAACCCCTTTCCATGAAAGTGATTTTCGCCGGTCTATGCTTAGGGCTACATCAATAGGAAACAAACCACAGAGATAGAATTTGGAACTACTTTATTGTGTCAAGTTTCAATGAGCTAGCACAAACCGTGTTTAATTTAGAGTTCCAACTACATGTATCCATATAGGAGAAAACAGAGTGAAACCTAAAAATTAAAACTGTTACTGCCAACGAACGGTTTAACCTAGATGAACGAAATTTGGTGAGCCAAGTGGGATTGGTGTACTGAACATTACCTGAAAGTGTCGTCAATATTGGGTGAAAAAATGTGTGCTGAGATTTCAGGAAACTCGTAGTTTTTGGAAGCTTGGCAACCCCTTTCCATGAAAGTTAATTGAGCCGGTCTCTCCCTAGGGCTACATCAATAGGAAACAAACCATAGAGATTGAAATTGGAACTACTTTATTGTGTCATGCTTCAAAGAGCTAACACAAACCGTCTTTGATTTAGAGTTCCAACTACATGTATCCATATAGGAGAAAACAGAGTGAAACCTAAAAATTAAAACTGTTACTGCCAAGGAACGGTTTAAACTAGAAGAACGAAATTCGGTGAGCCAAGTGGGATTGGGGTAGTGATCATTACCTGAAAGCGTCATCAAGATTGGGTGAAAAAATGTGTGCTGAAATTTCAGGAAACTCGTAGTTTTTTGGAAGCGTGGCAACCCCTTTCCATGAAGGTGATTTGCGCCAGTCTCTGCTTAGGGCTACATCAATAGGAAAAAAACCATAGAGATAGAACTTGGAACTACTTTATTGTGTCAAGTTTCAAAGAGCTAGCACAAACCGTGTTTGATTTAGAGTTCCAACTACATGTATCCATATAGGAGAAAACAGAGTGAAACCTAAAAATTAAAACTGTTACTGCCAACGAACGGTTTAACCTAGAAGAACGAAATTTGGTGAGCCAAGTGGGATTGGGGTACTGATTATTACCTAAAAGTGTCATCAAAATTGGGTGAAAAAATGTGTGCTGAGATTTCAGGAAACTCGTAGTTTTTTGGAAGGTTGGAAACCCCTTTCCATGAAAGTGATTTGCGCCAGTCTGTGCTTAGGGCTACATCAATAGGAAAAAAAACCATAGAGATAGAACTTGGAACTACTTTATTGTGTCAAGTTTCAAAGAGCTAGCAAAAACTGTGTTTGATTTAGAGTTCCAAATACGTGTATCAATATAGGAGAAGAGAGAGTGAAACCTAAAAATTAAATCTGTTACTGCCAACGAACGGTTTAACCTAGAAGAAGGAAATTTGCTGAGCCAAGTGGGATTGGGGTACTGTTCATTACCTGAAAGTGTCATCAAGATTGGGTGAAAAAATGTGTGCTGAGATTTCAGGAATCTCGTAGTTTTTGGGAAGGTTGGCAACCCCTTTCCATGAAACTGATTTGCGCCAGTCTATGCTTAGGGCTACATCAATAGGAAACAAACCATAGAGAAAGAACTTGGAACTACTTTATTGTGTCCAGTTTCAAAGAGCTAGCACAAACCGTGTTTGATTTAGAGTTCCAACTACATGTATCCATATAGGAGAAAACAGAGTGAAACCTAAAAATTCAAACTGTTACTGCCAACGAACGGTTTAACGTAGAAAAACGAAATTTGGTGAGGCAAGAGGGATTGGGGTACTGATCATTACCTGAAAGTGTCATCAAGATTGGGTTAAAAAATGTGTGCTGAGATTTGAGGAAACTCGTAGTTTTTTGGAAGCTTGGCAACCCCTTTCCATGAAAGTGATTTGAGCCTGTCTCTGCTTAGGGAACATCAATAAGAAACAAACCATAGAGATAGAACTTGGAACTACTTTATTGTGTCAAGTTTCAAAGAGCTAGCACAAACCGTGTTTGATTAACAGTTCCAACTACATGTATCAATATAGGAGAAGACAGAGTGAAACCTAAAAATTAAAACTGTTACTGCCAACGAACGGTTTAACCTAGAAGAACGAAATTTGGTGCGCCAAGTGGGATTGGGGTACTGATCATTACCTGAAAGTGTCATCAAGATTGGGTGAAAAAATGTGTGCTGAGATTTCAGGAAACTCGTAGTTTTTTGGAAGCTTGGCACCCCCTTTCCATGAAAGTGATTTGAGCCTGTCTCTGCTTAGGGCTACATCAATAGGAAACAAACCATAGAGATAGAACTTGGAACTACTTTATTGTGTCAATTTCGAAAGAGCTAGCACAAACTGTGTTTGATTTAGAGTTCCAACTACATGTATCCATATTGGAGAAAACAGAGTGAAACCTAAAAATTAAAACCGTTACAGCCAACGAACGGTTTAACCTAGAAGAAGGAAATTTGGTGATCCAAGTGGGATTGGGGTACTGATCATTACTTGAAAGTGTCATCAAGATTGGGTGAAAAAATGTGTGCTGAGATTTCAGGAAACTCGTAGTTTTTTAAAAGCTTGGCAACCCCTTTCCATGCAAGTGATTTGCGCAGGTCTCTGCTTAGGGCTACATCAATAGGAAACAAATCGTAGAGATAGAACTTGGAACTACTTTATTGTGTCAAGTTTCAAAGAGCTAGCACAAACCGTGTTTGATTTAGAGTTCCAACTACATGGATCCATATAGGAGAAAACAGAGTGAAACCTAAAATTAAAACTGTTACTGCCAAGGAACGGTTTAACCTAGAAGAACGAAATTTGGTGAGCCACGTGGGATTTGGGTACTGATCATTACCTGAAAATGTCATCAAGATTGGGTGAAAAATGTGTGCTGAGATTTCAGGAAACTCGTAGTTTTTTGGAAGCTTGGCAACCCCTTTCCATAAAAGTGATTTGCGCCATTCTCTGCTTAGGGATACATCAGTAGGAACCAAACCATAGAGATAGAACTTGGAACTACTTTATTGGGTCAAGTTTCAAAGAGCTGGCACAAACCGTGTTTGATTTACAGTTCCAAATACATGTATCCATATAGGAGAAAACAGAGTGAAACCTAAAAATTAAAACTGTTATTGCCAACGAACGGTTTAACCTAGAAGAGGAAATTTGGTGAGCCAAGTGGGACTGGGGTACTAATCATTACCTGAAAGTGTCATCAAGATTGGGTGAAAAAATGTGTGCTGATATTTCAGGAAACTCGTAGTTTTTTGGAAGCTTGGCAAACCCTTTCCATGAACGTGATTTGGGCCAGTCTCTGATTAGTGCTACATCAATAGGAAAAAAATCACAGAGATAGAACTTGGAACTACTTTATAGTGTCAAGTTTCAAAGAGCTAGCACAAACCGTGTGTGATTTAGAGTTTCAAGTACATGTACCCATATAGGAGAAAACAGAGTGAAACCGAAAAATTAAAACTGTTACTGCCAACGAACGGTTTAACCTAGATGAACGAAATTTGGTGAGCCAAGTGGGATTGTCGTACTGATCATTACCTGAAAGCGTCATCAAGATTGGGTGAAAAAATGTGTGCTGAGATTTCAGGAAACTCATAGTTTTTTGGAAGCTTGGCAACCCCTTCCCATGAAAGTGATTTGAGCCTGTCTCTGCTTAGGGCTACATCAATAGGAAAAAAATCATAGACATAGAACTTGGAACTACTTTATTGTGTCAAGTTTCAAAGAGCTAGCCCACACCGTGTTTGATTTAGAGTTCCAAGTACATGTATCCATACAGGAGAAAACAGAGTGAAACGTAAAAATTAAAACTGTTACTGCCAACAAGCGGTTTAACCTAGAAGAACGAAATTTGGTGAGCCAAGTGGGATTGGGGTACTGATCATTACCTGAAAGTGTCATCAAGATTGGGTGAAAAAATGTGTGCTGAGATTTCAGGAAACTCGTAGTTTTTTGGAAGCTTGGCAAACCCTTTCCATGAAAGTGATTTGGCCAGTCTCTGATTAGGGCTACATCAATTGGAAAAAAATCATAGAGATAGAACATGGAACTACTTTATATTGTCAAGTTTCAAAGACATAGCACAAACCGTGTGTGATGTAGAGTTTCAACTACATGTATCTATATAGGAGAAAACAGAGTGAAACCTAAAAATTAAAACTGTTACTGCCAACGAACGGTTTAACCTAGAAGAACGAAATTTGGTGAGCCAAGTGGGATTGGGGTACTGATTATTACCTGAAAGTGTCATCAAGATTGGGTGAAAAAATGTGTGCTGAGATTTCAGGAAACTCGTAGTTTTTTGGAAGCTTGGACCCCCTTTCCATTAAAGTGATTTGAGCCTGTCTGTGCTTAGGGCTACATCAATAGGAAACAAACCATAGAGATAGAACTTGGAACTACTTTATTGTGTCAAGTTTTAAAGAGCTAGCACAAACCGTGTTTGATTTAGAGTTCCAACTACATGTAGCCATATAGGAGAAAACAGAGTTAAACCTAAAAATTAAAACTGTTACTGCCAAAGAACGGTTTAACCTAGAAGAACGAAATTTGGTGAGCCAAGTGGGATTGGGGTACTGATCATTACCTGAAAGTGTCATCAAGATTGGGTGAAAAAATGTGTGCTGAGATTTCAGGAACCTCGTAGTTTTTTGGAAGCTTGGCAACCCCTTTCCATGAAAGTGATTTTCGCCGGTCTCTGCTTAGGGCTACATCAATAGGAAACAAACCACAGAGATAGAATTTGGAACTACTTTATTGTGTCAAGTTTCAATGAGCTAGCACAAACCGTGTTTGATTTAGAGTTCCAACTACATGTATCCATATAGGAGAAAACAGAGTGAAACCTAAAAATTAAAACTGTTACTGCCAACGAACGGTTTAACCTAGATGAACGAAATTTGGTGAGCCAAGTGGGATTGGTGTACTGATCATTACCTGAAAGTGTCATCAAGATTGGGTGAAAAAATGTGTGCTGAAATTTCAGGAAATGCGTAGTTTTTTCGAAGCTTGGCAACCCCATTCCATGAAAGTGATTTGCGCCAGTCTCTGCTTAGGGCTACATCAATAGGAAACAAACCATAGAGATAGAACTTGGAACTACTTTATTGGGTCAAGTTTCAAAGAGCTAGCACAAACCGTGTTTGATTTAGAGTTCCAACTACATGTATCCATATAGGAGAAAACAGAGTGAAACCTAAAAATTAAAACTGTTACTGCCAACGAACGGTTTAACCTAGAAGAACGAAATTTGGTGAGCCAAGTGGGATTGGGGTACTGATCATTACCTGAAAGTGTCATCAAGATTGGGTGAAAAAATGTGTGCTGAGATTTCAGGAACCTCGTAGTTTTTTGGAAGCTTGGCAACCCCTTTCCATGAAAGTGATTTTCGCCAGTCTCTGCTTAGGGCTACATCAATAGGAAACAAACCATAGAGATAGAACTTGGAACTAGTTTATTGTGTCAAGTTTCAATGAGCTAGCACAAACCGTGTTTGATTTAGAGTTCCAACTACATGTATCCATATAGGAGAAAACAGAGTGAAACCTCAATATTAAAACTGTTACTGCCAACGAACGGTTTAACCTAGATGAACGAAATTTGGTGAGCCAAGTGGGATTGGTGTACTGATCATTACCTGAAAGTGTCATCAAGATTGGGTGAAAAAATGTGAGCTGAAATTTCAGGAAATGCGTAGTTTTTTCGAAGCTTGGCAACCCAGTTCCATGAAAGTGATTTGCGCCAGTCTCTGCTTAGGGCTACATCAATAGGAAACAAACCATAGAGATAGAACTTGGAACTACTTTATTGTGTCAAGTTTCAAAGAGCTAGCACAAACCGTGTTTGATTTAGAGTTCCAACTACATGTATCCATATAGGAGAAAACAGAGTGAAACCTAAAAATTAAAACTGTTACTGCCAACGAACGGTTTAACCTAGAAGAACGAAATTTGGTGAGCCAAGTGGGATTGGGGTACTGATCATTACCTGAAAGTGTCATCAAGATTGGGTGAAAAAATGTGTGCTGAGATTTCAGGAACCTCGTAGTTTTTTGGAAGCTTGGCAACCCCTTTCCATGAAAGTGATTTTCGCCAGTCTCTGCTTAGGGCTACATCAATAGGAAACAAACCATAGAGATAGAACTTGGAACTAGTTTATTGTGTCAAGTTTCAAAGAGCTAGCACAAACCGTGTTTGATTAAGAATTTCAACTACGTGTAGCCATATAGGAGAAAACAGAGTGAAACCTAAAAATTAAAACTGTTACTGCCAACGAACGGTTTAACCTAGAAGAACGAAATTTGGTGAGCCAAGTAGGATTGGGGTACTGATTATTACCTGAAAGTGTCATCAAGATTGGGTGAAAAAATGTGTGCTGAAATTTCAGGAAACTCGTAGTTTTTTGGAAGCGTGGCAACCCCTTTCCATGAAGGTGATTTGCCCGAGTCTCTGCTTAGGGCTACATCAATAGGAAATAAACCATAGAGATAGAACTTGGAACTACTTTATTGTGTCAAGTTTCAAAGAGCTAGCACAAACCGTGTTTGATTTAGAGTTCCTACTACATGTATCCATATAGGAGAAAACACAGTGAAACCTAAAAATTAAAACTGTTACTGCCAACGAACGGTTTAACCTAGAAGAACGAAATTTGGTGAGCCAAGTGGGATTGGGGTACTGATCGTTACCTGAAAGTTCATCAAGATTGGGTGAAAAAATGTGTGCTGAGATTTCAGGAACCTCGTAGTTTTTTGGAAGCTTGGCAACCCCTTTCCATGAAAGTGATTTTCGCCAGTCTCTGCTTAGGGCTACATCAATAGGAAACAAACCATAGAGATAGAACTTGGAACTAGTTTATTGTGTCAAGTTTCAAAGAGCTAGCACAAACCGTGTTTGATTAAGAATTTCAACTACGTGTATCCATATAGGAGAAAACAGAGTGAAACCTAAAAATTAAAACTGTTACTGCCAACGAACGGTTTAACCTAGAAGAACGAAATTTGGTGAGCCAAGTGGGATTGGGGTACTGATTATTACCTGAAAGTGTCTTCAAGATTGGGTGAAAAAATGTGTGCTGAAATTTCAGGAAACTCGTAGTTTTTTGGAAGCGTGGCAACCCCTTTCCATGAAGGTGATTTGCCCGAGTCTCTGCTTAGGGCTACATCAATAGGAAATAAACCATAGAGATAGAACTTGGAACTACTTTATTGTGTCAAGTTTCAAAGAGCTAGCACAAACCGTGTTTGTATTAGAGTTCCAACTACATGTATCCATATAGGAGAAAACAGAGTGAAACCTAAAAATTAAAACTGTTACTGCCAACGAACGGTTTAACCTAGAAGAACAAAATTTGGTGAGCCAAGTGGGATTGGGGTACTGATTATTACCTGAAAGTGTCATCAAGATTGGGTGAAAAAATGTGTGCTGAGATTTCAGGAAACTCGTAGTTTTTTGGAAGCTTGGACCCACTTTCCATTAAAGTGATTTGAGCCTGTCTCTATTTAGCGATACATCAATAGGAAAAAAATCACAGAGATAGAACTTGGAACTACTTTATTGTGTCAAGTTTCAAAGAGCTGGCACAAACCGTGTTTGATTTCAGTTCCAAATATATGTATCCATATAGGAGAAAACAGAGTGAAACCTAAAAATTAAAACTGTTACTGACAACGAACGGTTTAACCTAGAAGAACGAAATTTGGTGAGCCAAGTGGGATTGGGGTACTGATAATTATCTGAAAGTGTCATCAAGATTGGGTGAAAAAATGTGTGCTGAGATTTCAGGAAACTCGTAATTTTTGGAAGCTTGGCAACCCCTTTCCTTGAAAGTTAATTGAGCCGGTCTCTCCCTAGGGCTACATCAATAGGAAACAAACCATAGAGATTGAACTTCGAACTACTTTATTGTGTCATGCTTCAAAGAGCTAACACAAACCGTCTTTGATTTAGAGTTCCAACTACATGTATCCATATAGGAGAAAACAGAGTGAAACCTAAAAATTAAAACTGTTACTGCCAATGAACGGTTTAAACTAGAAGAAGGAAATTTGGTGAGCCAAGTGGGATTGGGGTACTGATCATTAACTGAAAGTGTCATCAAGTTTGGGTGAAAAAATGTGTGCTGAGATTTCAGGAAACTCGTAGTTTTTTGGAAGCTTGGCAACCCCTTTCCATAAAAGTGATTTGCGCCAGTCTCTGCTTAGGGATGCATCAATAGGAACCAAACCATAGAGATAGAACTTGGAACTACTTTATTGTGTCAAGTTTCAAAGAGCTGGCACAAACCGTGTTTGATTTAAGTTCCAAATATATGTATCCATATAGGAGAAAACAGAGTGAAACCTAAAAATTAAAACTGTTACTGACAACGAACGGTTTAACCTAGAAGAACGAAATTTGGTGAGCCAAGTGGGATTGGGGTACTGATAATTATCTGAAAGTGTCATCAAGATTGGGTGAAAAAATGTGTGCTGAGATTTCAGGAAACTCGTAATTTTTGGAAGCTTGGCAACCCCTTTCCTTGAAAGTTAATTGAGCCGGTCTCTCTCTAGGGCTACATCAATAGGAAACAAACCATAGAGATTGAACTTGGAACTACTTTATTGTGTCATGCTTCAAAGAGCTAACACAAACCGTCTTTGATTTAGAGTTCCAACTACATGTATCCATATAGGAGAAAACAGAGTGAAACCTAAAAATTAAAACTGTTACTGCCAATGAACGGTTTAAACTAGAAGAAGGAAATTTGGTGAGACAAGTGGGATTGGGGTACTGATCATTAACTGAAAGTGTCATCAAGTTTGGGTGAAAAAATGTGTGCTGAGATTTCAGGAAACTCGTAGTTTTTTGGAAGCTTGGCAACCCCTTTCCATGAAAGTGATTTGCGCCAGTCTCTGCTTTGGGCTACATCAATAGGAAACAAACCATAGAGATAGAACTTGGAACTACTTTATTGTGTCAAGTTTCAAAGAGCTAGCACAAACCGTGTTTGATTTAGAGTTCCAAATACGTGTACCATATAGGAGAAAACAGAGTGAAACCTAAAAATTAAAACTGTTACTGCCAACGAACGGTTTAACCTAGAAGAACGAAATTTGGTGAGTCAAGTGGGATTGGGGTACTGATCATTACCTGAAAGCGTCATCAATATTGGGTGAAAAAATGTGTGCTGAAATTTCAGGAAAGGCCTAGTTTTTTGAAAGCTTGGCAACCCCATTCCATGAAAGTGATTTGCGCCAGTCTCTGCTTAGGGCTACATCAATAGGAACCAAACCATAGAGATAGAACTTGGAACTACTTTATTGTGTCAAGTTTTAAAGAGCTAGCACAAACCGTGTTTGATTTAGAGTTCCAAATACTTGTAGCCATATAGGAGAAAACAGAGTGAAACCTAAAAATTAAAACTGTTACTGCCAACGAACGGTTTAACCTAGAAGAACGAAATTTGGTGAGCCAAGTGGGATTGGGGTACTGATCATTACCCGAAAGTGTCATCAAGATTGGGTGAAAAAATGTGTGCTGAGATTTCAGGAACCTCGTAGTTTTTTGGAAGCTTGGCACCCCCTTTCCATTAAAGTGATTTGAGCCTGTCTCTGCTTAGGGCTACATCAATGGAAACAAACCATAGAGATAGAACTTGGAACTACTTTATTGTGTCAAGTTTTAAAGAGCTAGCACAAACCGTGTTTGATTTAGAGTTCCAACTACATGTAGCCATATAGGAGAAAACAGAGTGAAACCTAAAAATTAAAACTGTTACTGCCAACGAACGGTTTAACCTAGAAGAACGAAATTTGGTGAGCCAAGTGGGATTGGGGTACTGATCATTACCTGAGAGTGTCATCAAGATTGGGTGAAGAAATATGTGCTGAGATTTCAGGAAACTCGTAGTTTTTTGGAAGCTTGGCAATCCCTTTCCATGAAAGTGATTTGTGCCGGTCTCTGCTTAGGGCTACATCAATAGGAAACAAACCATAGAGATAGAACTTGGAACTACTTTATTGTGTCAAGTTTCAAAGAGCTAGCACAAACCATGTTTGATTTAGAGTTCCAACTACATGTATCAATATAGGAGAAAACAGAGTGAAACCTAAAAGTTAAAACTGTTACTGACAACAAACGGTTTAACCTAGAAGAACGAAATTTGGTGAGCCAAGTGGTTTTGGGGTACTCTTCATTACCTGAAAGTGTCATCAAGATTGGGTGAAAAAATGTGTGCTGAGATTTCAGGAAACTCGTAGTTTTTTGGAAGCTTGGCAACCCCTTTCCATGAAAGTGATTTGAGCCGGTCTCTGCTTAGGGCTACATCAATAGGAAACAAACCATAGAGATAGAACATGGAACTACTTTATTGTGTCAGGTTTCAAAGAGCTAGCACAAACCGTGTTTGATTTAGAGTTCCAACTACATGTATCCATATAGGAGAAAACAGAGTGAAACCTAAAAATTAAAACTGTTACTGCCAACGAATGTTTTAACCTAGCAGAACGAAATTTGGTGAGCCAAGTGGGATTGGGGTACTGATCATTACCTGAAAGTGTCAACAAGATTGGGTGAAAAAATGTGTGCTGAGATTTCAGAAAACTCGTAGTTTTTGGAAGCTTGGCAACCCCTTTACATGTAAGTGATTTGAGCCTGTCTCTGCTTAGGGCTACATCAATAGTGAACAAACCATAGAGATAGAACTTGGAACTAATTTATTGTGTCAAGTTTCAGAGAGCTAGCACAAACCGTGTTTGATTTAGAGTTCCAACTACATGTATCCATATAGGAGAAAACAGAGTGAAACCTAAAAATTAAAACTGTTACTGCCAAAGAAAGGTTTAACCTAGAAGAATGAAATTTGGTGAGCCAAGTGGGATAGGGATACTGATCATTACCTGAAAGTGTCATCAAGATTGCGTGAAGAAATATGTGCTGAAATTTCAGGAAACTCGTAGTTTTTTGGAAGCTTGGCAACCCCTTTCCATGAAAGTGATTTGCGCCGGTCTCTGCTTAGGCCTATATCAATAGGAAACAAACCATAGAGATAGAACTTGGAACTACTTTATTGTGTCAAGTTTCAAAGAGCTAGCACAAACTGTGTTAGATTTAGAGTTCCAAGTATATGTATCAATATAGGAGAAGACAGAGTGAAACCTAAAAATTAAAACTGTTACTGCCAACAAACTGTTTAACTTAGAAGAACGAAATTTGGTGAGCCAAGTGGTTTTGGGGTACTGATCATTACCTGAAAGTGTCATCAAGATTGGGTGAAAAAATGTGTGCTGAAATTTCAGGAAACTCGCGGTTTTTTGGAAGCTTGGCAAACCCTTTCCATGAAAGTGATTTGCGCCGGTCTCTGCTTAGGGCTACATCAATAGGAAACAAACCATAGAGATAGAATTTGGAACTACTTTATTGTATGAAGTTTCAATGAGCTAGCACAAACCGTGTTTGATTTAGAGTTCCAACTGCTTGTACCCATATAGGAGAAAACAGAGTGAAACCTAAAAATTAAAACTGTTACTGCCAACGATTGGTTTAACCTAGAAGAACGAAATTTGGTGAGCCAAGTGTTATTGGGGTACTGATCATTACCTGAAAGTGTCATCAAGATTGGGTGAAAAAATGTGTGCTGATATTTCAGGAAACTCGTAATTTTTTGGAAGCTTGGCAACCCCTTTCCATGAAAGTGATTTGAGCCGGTCTCTGCTTAGGGCTACATCAATAGGAAAGAAACCATAGAGATAGAACTTGGAACTATTTTATTGTGTCAAGTCACAAAGAGCTAGCACAAACCGTGTTTGATTTAGTGTTCCAACTACATGTATCCATATAGGAGAAAACAGAGTGAAACCTAAAAATTAAAACTGTTACTGCCAACGAACGGTTTAACCTAGAGGAACGAAATTTGGTGAGCAAAGTGGGATTGGGGTACTGATCATTACCTGAAAGTGTCATCAGGATTGGGTGAAAAAATGTGTGCTGAGATTTCAGGAAACCCGTAGTTATTTGGAAGCTTGGCAACCCCTTTCCATGTAAGTAATTTGCGCCGGTCTCTGCTTAGGGCTACATCAATAGGAAACAAACCATAGAGAAGGAACTTGGAAGTACTTTATTGTGTCAAGTTTCAAAGAGCTAGCACAAACCGTGTTTTTTAGAGTTCCAACTACATGTACCCATATAGGAGAAAACAGAGTGAAAGATAAAGATTAAAACTGTTACTGCCAACGAACGGTTTAACTTAGAAGAACGAAATTTGGTGAGCCAAGTGGGATTGGTGTACTGATCATTACCTGAAAGTGTCCTCAAGATTGGGTGAAAAAATGTGTGCTGAGATTTCAGGAAACTCGTAGTTGTTTGGAAGCTTGGCAACCCCTTTCCATGAAAGTGATTTGCGCCGGTCTCTGCTTAGGGCTACATCAATAGTAAACAAACCATAGAGAAGGAATTTGGAACTACTTTATTGTGTCAAGTTTCAAAGAGCTAGCACAAACCGTGTTTGATTTAGAGTTCCAACTACATGTATCCATATAGGAGAAAACAGAGTGAAACCTAAAAATTAAAACTGTTACTGCCAACGAACGGTTTTACCTAGAAGAACGAAATTTGGTGAGCCATTTGGGATTGGGGTACAGATCATTGCCTGTAAGTGTCATCAAGATTGGGTGAAAAAATGTGTGCTGAGATTTCAGGAAACTCGTAGTTTTTTGGAAGCTTGGCAACACCTTTCCATGAAAGTGATTTGCGCCGGTCTCTGCTTAGGGCTACATCAATAGGAAACAAACCACAGAGATAGAACCTGGAAATACTTTATTGTGTCAAGTTTCAAAGAGCTAGCACAAACCGTGTTTTTTAGAGTTCCAACTACATATATCCATATAGGAGAAAACAGAATGAAACCTCAAAATTGAAACTGTTACTGCCAACGAACTGTTTAACCTAGAAGAACGAAATTTGGTGAGCCAAGTGGCATTGGGGTACTGATCATTACCTGAAAGTGTCATCAAGATTGGGTGGAAAAATGTGTGCTGAGATTTCAGGAAACTCGTAGTTTTTTGGAAGATTGGCAACCCCTTTCCATGAAAGTGATTTGCGCCAGTCTCTGCTTAGGGCTACATCAATAGGAAACAAACCAAAGAGATAGAACTTGGAACTACTTTATTGTGTCAAGTTTCAAAGAGCTAGCACAAACCATGTTGGATTTAGAGTTCCAAATACATGTATCTATATAGGAGAAAACAGAGTGAAACCTAAAAATTAAAACTGTTACTGCCAACGAACGGTTTATCCTAGAAGAACGAAAATTGGTGAGCCAAGTGGGATTGGGGTACTGATCCTTACCTGAAAGTGTCATCAAGATTGGGTGATAAACATGTGTGCTGAGATTTCAGGGAACTCGTAGTTTTTTGGAAGCTTGGCATCCAAATTCCATGATAGTGGTTTCCGCCGGTCTCTGCTTAGGGCTATATCAATGGGAAACAAACCGTAGAAATAGAACTTGGAACTACTTTATTGTGTCAAGTTTCAAAGAGCTAGCACAAACCGTGTTTGATTTAGAGTTCCAACTACATGTATCCATATAGGAGAAAACAGAGTGAAACCTAAAAATTAAAACTGTTACTGCCAACGAACGGTTTTACCTAGAAGAACGAAATTTGGTGAGCCATTTGGGATTGGGGTACAGATCATTGCCTGTAAGTGTCATCAAGATTGGGTGAAAAAATGTGTGCTGAGATTTCAGGAAACTCGTAGTTTTTTGGAAGCTTGGCAACACCTTTCCATGAAAGTGATTTGCGCCGGTCTCTGCTTAGGGCTACATCAATAGGAAACAAACCACAGAGATAGAACCTGGAAATACTTTATTGTGTCAAGTTTCAAAGAGCTAGCACAAACCGTGTTTTTTAGAGTTCCAACTACATATATCCATATAGGAGAAAACAGAATGAAACCTCAAAATTGAAACTGTTACTGCCAACGAACTGTTTAACCTAGAAGAACGAAATTTGGTGAGCCAAGTGGCATTGGGGTACTGATCATTACCTGAAAGTGTCATCAAGATTGGGTGGAAAAATGTGTGCTGAGATTTCAGGAAACTCGTAGTTTTTTGGAAGATTGGCAACCCCTTTCCATGAAAGTGATTTGCGCCAGTCTCTGCTTAGGGCTACATCAATAGGAAACAAACCAAAGAGATAGAACTTGGAACTACTTTATTGTGTCAAGTTTCAAAGAGCTAGCACAAACCATGTTGGATTTAGAGTTCCAAATACATGTATCTATATAGGAGAAAACAGAGTGAAACCTAAAAATTAAAACTGTTACTGCCAACGAACGGTTTATCCTAGAAGAACGAAAATTGGTGAGCCAAGTGGGATTGGGGTACTGATCCTTACCTGAAAGTGTCATCAAGATTGGGTGATAAACATGTGTGCTGAGATTTCAGGGAACTCGTAGTTTTTTGGAAGCTTGGCATCCAAATTCCATGATAGTGGTTTCCGCCGGTCTCTGCTTAGGGCTATATCAATGGGAAACAAACCGTAGAAATAGAACTTGGAACTACTTTATTGTGTCAAGTTTCAAAGAGCTAGCACAAACCGTGTTTGATTTAGAGTTCCAACTACATGTATCCATATAGGAGAAAACAGAGTGAAAGATAAAAATTAAAACTGATACTGTCAAAGAAAGGTTTAACCTAGAAGAATGAAATTTGGTTTGCCTAATGGGATTGGCGTACTGATCATTACCTGAAAGTGTCATCAAGATTGGGTTAAAAAATGTGTGCTGAGATTTCAGGAAACTCGTAGTTTTTTGGAAGCTTTCAACCCCTTTCTTTTTTTTTTTTTTTTTTTTTTTTTTTTTTTTTTTTTTTTTTTTTTTTTAAAGAGAATGAGAGAGGATAGAGAGAGAGAGAGAATTTTTAATATTTATTTTTTTTTTTTTTTAGTTCTCGGCGGACACAACATCTTTGTTGGTATGTGGTGCTGAGGATCGAACCCGGGCCGCACGCATGCCAGGCAAGCGCGCTACCGCTTGAGCCACATCCCCAGCCCCTCAACCCCTTTCCATGAAAGTGATTTGCGGTGGTCTCTGCTTAGGGCTACATCAATAGGAAACAAACCATAGAGATAGAACTTGGAACTACTTTATTGTGTCAAGTTTCAAAGAGCTAGCACAAACCGTGTTTGATTTAGAGTTCCAACTACATGTATCCATATAGGAGAAAACAGAGTGCAACCTAAAAATTTAAACTGTTACTGCCATCGAATGGTTTAACCTAGAAGAACGAAATTTGGTGAGCCAAGTGAAACTGGGGTGCTGATCATTACCTGAAAGTTTCATCAATATTGGGTGAAAAAAATGTGTGCTGAGATTTCAGGAAACTCGTAGTTTTTTAGAAGCTTGGCAACCCCTTTCCATGAAAGTGATTTGCGCCAGTCTCTGCTTAGGGCTACATCAATAGGAAACAAACCATAGAGATAGAACTCGGAACTACTTTATTCTCTCAAGTTTCAAAGAGCTAGCACAAACCGTGTTTGATTTAGAGTTCCAACTACATGTATCCATATAGGAGAAAACATAGTGAAACCTAAAAATTCAGACTGTTACTGCCAACGAATGGTTTAACCTGGAAGAACGAAATTTGGTGAGCCAAGTGGGATTGGGGTACTGATCATTACCTGAAAGTGTCATCAAGATTGGGTGAAAAAATGTGTGCTGAGATTTCAGGAAACTCGTAGTTTTTTGGAGGCTTGGCAACCCCTTTCCATGAAAGTGATTTGCGCTGGTCTCTGCTTAGGGCTACATCAATAGGAAACAAGCCACAGAGATAGAACTTGGAACTTCTTTATTGTGTCAAGTTTAAAAGAGCTAGCACAAACCGTGTTTGATTTAGAGTTCCAACTACATGTATCCATATAGGAGAAAACAGAGTGAAACCTAAAAATTAAAACTGTTACTGCCAACGAACGGTTTAAACTAGAAGAACGAAATATGGTGACCCAAGTGGGATTGGGGAACTCATCATAACGTGAAAGTGTCATCAAGATTGGGTGAAAAAATGTGTGCTGAGATTTCAGGAAACTCGTAGTTGTTTGGAAGCTTGGCAACCCCTTTCCATGAAAGTGATTTGCGCCGGTCTCTGATTAGGGCTACATCAATATTAAACAAACCATAGAGATAGAACTTGGAACTACTTTATTGTGTCAAGTTTCAAAGAGCTAGCACAAACCTTGTTTGATTTAGAGTTCCAACTACGTGTATCCATATAGGAGAAAACAGAGTGAAACCTAAAAATTTAAACTCTTACTGCCAACGAACGGTTTAAGCTAGAAGAACGAAATTTGGTGAGCCAAGTGGGATTGGGGTACTGATCATTACCTGAAAGTGTCATCAAGATTGGGTGAAAAATGTGTGCTGAGATTTCACGAAACTCGTAGTTTTTTGGGAGCTTGGCAACCCCTTTCCATGTAAGTGATTTGCGCAGGTCTCTGCTTAGGGCTACATCAATAGGAAACAAACCATAGAGATAGAATTTGGAACTACTTTATTGTGTCAATTTTCAAAGAGCTAGCACAAACCTTGTTTGATTCAGAGTTCCAAATACATTTAGCCATATAGGAGAAAACAGAGTGAAACCTAAAAATTAAAACATTTACTGCCAATGAACGGTTTAACATAGAGGAACGAAATTTGGTGAGCCAAGTGGGATTGGGGTACTGATCATTACCTGAAAGTGTCATCAAGATTGGGTGAAAAAATGTGTGCTGAGATTTCAGAAAACTCGTAGTGTTTTGGAAGCTTGGCAAACCCTTTCCATGAAAGTGATTTGGCCCGTCTCTGATTAGGGCTACATCAATTGGAAAAAAATCATAGAGATAGAACATGGAACTACTTTATATTGTCAAGTTTCAAAGAGATAGCACAAACCGTGTGTGATGTAGAGTTTCAACTACATGTATCCATATAGGAGAAAACAGAGTGAAACCTAAAAATTAAAACTGTTACTGCCAACGAACGGTTTAACCTAGAAGAACGAAATTTGGTGAGCCAAGTGGGATTGGGGTACTGATTATTACCTGAAAGTGTCATCAAGATTGGGTGAAAAAATGTGTGCTGAGATTTCAGGAAACTCGTAGTTTTTTGGAAGCTTGGACCCCCTTTCCATTAAAGTGATTTGAGCCTGTCTCTGCTTAGGGCTACATCAATAGGAAACAAACCATAGAGATAGAACTTGGAACTACTTTATTGGGTCAAGTTTCAAAGAGCTAGCACAAACCGTGTTTGATTTAGAGTTCCAACTACATGTATCCATATAGGAGAAAACAGAGTGAAACCTAAAAATTAAAACTGTTACTGCCAACGAACGGTTTAACCTAGAAGAATGAAATTTGGTGAGCCAAGTGGGATTGGGGTACTGATCATTACCTGAAAGTGTCATCAAGATTGGGTGAAAAAATGTGTGCTGAGATTTCAGGAACCTCGTAGTTTTTTGGAAGCTTGGCAACCCCTTTCCATGAAAGTGATTTTCGCCAGTCTCTGCTTAGGGCTACATCAATAGGAAACAAACCATAGAGATAGAACTTGGAACTAGTTTATTGTGTCAAGTTTCAATGAGCTAGCACAAACCGTGTTTGATTTAGAGTTCCAACTACATGTATCCATATAGGAGAAAACAGAGTGAAACCTCAATATTAAAACTGTTACTGCCAACGAACGGTTTAACCTAGATGAACGAAATTTGGTGAGCCAAGTGGGATTGGTGTACTGATCATTACCTGAAAGTGTCATCAAGATTGGGTGAAAAAATGTGTGCTGAAATTTCAGGAAATGCGTAGTTTTTTCGAAGCTTTGCAACCCCGTTCCATGAAAGTGATTTGCGCCAGTCTCTGCTTAGGGCTACATCAATAGGAAACAAACCATAGAGATAGAACTTGGAACTAGTTTATTGTGTCAAGTTTCAAAGAGCTAGCACAAACCGTGTTTGATTAAGAATTTCAACTACGTGTAGCCATATAGGAGAAAACAGAGTGAAACCTAAAAATTAAAACTCTTACTGCCAACGAACGGTTTAACCTAGAAGAACGAAATTTGGTGAGCCAAGTAGGATTGGGGTACTGATTATTACCTGAAAGTGTCATCAAGATTGGGTGAAAAAATGTGTGCTGAAATTTCAGGAAACTCGTAGTTTTTTGGAAGCGTGGCAACCCCTTTCCATGAAGGTGATTTGCCCGAGTCTCTGCTTAGGGCTACATCAATAGGAAATAAACCATAGAGATAGAACTTGGAACTACTTTATTGTGTCAAGTTTCAAAGAGCTAGCACAAACCGTGTTTGATTTAGAGTTCCTACTACATGTATCCATATAGGAGAAAACACAGTGAAACCTAAAAATTAAAACTGTTACTGCCAACGAACGGTTTAACCTAGAAGAACGAAATTTGGTGAGCCAAGTGGGATTGGGGTACTGATCGTTACCTGAAAGTTCATCAAGATTGGGTGAAAAAATGTGTGCTGAGATTTCAGGAACCTCGTAGTTTTTTGGAAGCTTGGCAACCCCTTTCCATGAAAGTGATTTTCGCCAGTCTCTGCTTAGGGCTACATCAATAGGAAACAAACCATAGAGATAGAACTTGGAACTAGTTTATTGTGTCAAGTTTCAAAGAGCTAGCACAAACCGTGTTTGATTAAGAATTTCAACTACGTGTATCCATATAGGAGAAAACAGAGTGAAACCTAAAAATTAAAACTGTTACTGCCAACGAACGGTTTAACCTAGAAGAACGAAATTTGGTGAGCCAAGTGGGATTGGGGTACTGATTATTACCTGAAAGTGTCTTCAAGATTGGGTGAAAAAATGTGTGCTGAAATTTCAGGAAACTCGTAGTTTTTTTGAAGCGTGGCAACCCCTTTCCATGAAGGTGATTTGCCCGAGTCTCTGCTTAGGGCTACATCAATAGGAAATAAACCATAGAGATAGAACTTGGAACTACTTTATTGTGTCAAGTTTCAAAGAGCTAGCACAAACCGTGTTTGTATTAGAGTTCCAACTACATGTATCCATATAGGAGAAAACAGAGTGAAACCTAAAAATTAAAACTGTTACTGCCAACGAACGGTTTAACCTAGAAGAACGAAATTTGGTGAGCCAAGTGGGATTGGGGTACTGATTATTACCTGAAAGTGTCATCAAGATTGGGTGAAAAAATGTGTGCTGAGATTTCAGGAAACTCGTAGTTTTTTGGAAGCTTGGACCCACTTTCCATTAAAGTGATTTGAGCCTGTCTCTGTTTAGGGCTACATCAATAGGAAACAAACCATAAAGATAGAACTTGGAACTACTTTATTGTGTCAAGTTTCAAAGAGCTGGCACAAACCGTGTTTGATTATCAGTTCCAAATACATGTATCCATATAGGAGAAAACAGAGTGAAACCTAAAAATTAAAATTGTTACTGACAACGAACGGTTTAACCTAGAAGAACGAAATTTGGTCAGCCAAGTGGGATTGGGGTACTGATCATTACCTGAAAGTGTCATCAAGATTGGGTGAAAAAATGTGTGCTGAGATTTCAGGAAACTCGTAGTTTTTTGGAAGCTTGGCAAACCTTTCCATAAAAGTGATTTGGGCCGGTCTCTGATTAGCGGTACATCAATAGGAAAAAAATCACAGAGATAGAACTTGGAACTACTTTATTGTGTCAAGTTTCAAAGAGCTGGCACAAACCGTGTTTGATTTCAGTTCCAAATATATGTATCCATATAGGAGAAAACAGAGTGAAACCTAAAAATTAAAACTGTTACTGACAACGAACGGTTTAACCTAGAATAACGAAATTTGGTGAGCCAAGTGGGATTGGGGTACTGATCATTACCTGAAAGTGTCATCAAGATTGGGTGAAAAAATGTGTGCTGAGATTTCAGGAACCTCGTAGTTTTTTTGGAAGCTTGGCAACCCCTTTCCATGAAAGTGATTTTCGCCGGTTTCTGTTTAGGGCTACATCAATAGGAAACAAACCATAGAGATAGAACTTGGAACTACTTTATTGGGTCAAGTTTCAAAGAGCTAGCACAAACCGTGTTTGATTTAGAGTTCCAACTACATGTATCCATATAGGAGAAAACAGAGTGAAACCTAAAAATTAAAACTGTTACTGCCAACGAACGGTTTAACCTAGAAGAATGAAATTTGGTGAGCCAAGTGGGATTGGGGTACTGATCATTACCTGAAAGTGTCATCAAGATTGGGTGAAAAAATGTGTGCTGAGATTTCAGGAACCTCGTAGTTTTTTGGAAGCTTGGCAACCCCTTTCCATGAAAGTGATTTTCGCCAGTCTCTGCTTAGGGCTACATCAATAGGAAACAAACCATAGAGATAGAACTTGGAACTAGTTTATTGTGTCAAGTTTCAATGAGCTAGCACAAACCGTGTTTGATTTAGAGTTCCAACTACATGTATCCATATAGGAGAAAACAGAGTGAAACCTCAATATTAAAACTGTTACTGCCAACGAACGGTTTAACCTAGATGAACGAAATTTGGTGAGCCAAGTGGGATTGGTGTACTGATCATTACCTGAAAGTGTCATCAAGATTGGGTGAAAAAATGTGTGCTGAAATTTCAGGAAATGCGTAGTTTTTTCGAAGCTTTGCAACCCCGTTCCATGAAAGTGATTTGCGCCAGTCTCTGCTTAGGGCTACATCAATAGGAAACAAACCATAGAGATAGAACTTGGAACTACTTTATTGTGTCAAGTTTCAAAGAGCTAGCACAAACCGTGTTTGTATTAGAGTTCCAACTACATGTATCCATATAGGAGAAAACAGAGTGAAACCTCAATATTAAAACTGTTACTGCCAACGAACGGTTTAACCTAGAAGAAGGAAATTTGGTGAGCCAAGTGGGATTGGGGTACTGATCATTACCTGAAAGTGTCTTCAAGATTGGGTGAAAAAATGTGTGCTGAGATTTCAGGAACCTCGTAGTTTTTTTGGAAGCTTGGCAACCCCTTTCCATGAAAGTGAATTGCGCCGGTCTCTCCCTAGGGCTACATCAATAGGAAACAAACCATAGAGATTGAACTTGGAACTACTTTATTGTGTCATGTTTCAAAGAGCTAACACAAACCGACTTTGATTTAGAGTTCCAACTACATGTATCCATATAGGAGAAAACAGAGTGAAACCTAAAAATTAAAACTGTTACTGCCAACGAACGGTTTAACCTTGAAGAAGGAAATTTGGTGAGCCAAGTGGGATTGGGGTACTGATCATTACCTGAAAGCGTCATCAAGATTGGGTGAAAAAATGTCTGCTGAAATTTCAGGAAATGCGTAGTTTTTTGGAAGCTTGGCAACCCCATTCCATGAAAGTGATTTGCGCCAGTCTCTGCTTAGGGCTACATCAATAGGAAACAAACCATAGAGATAGAACTTGGAACTACTTTATTGTGTCAAGTTTCAAAGAGCTAGCACAAACCCTGTTTGATTTAGAGTTCCAAATACATGTATCAATATAGGAGAAGACAGAGTGAAACCTAAAAATTAAAACTGTTACTGCCAACGAACGGTTTAACCTAGAAGAACGAAATTGGTGAGCCAAGTGGGATTGGGTTACTGATCATTACCTGAATGTGTCATCAATATTGGGTGAAAAAATGTGTGCTGAGATTTCAGGAAAATCGTGGTTTTTTGGAAGCTTGGCAACCGCTTTCCATGAAAGTGATTTGTGCCGGTCTCTGCTTAGGGCTACATCAATAGGAAACAAACCATAGAGAGAGAACTTGGAACTACTTTATTGTGTCAAGTTTTAAAGAGCTAGCACAAACCGTGTGTGATTTAGAGTTCCAACTACATGTATCCATATAGGAGAAAACAGAGTGAAACCTAAAAATTTAAACTTTTACTGCCAACGAACGGTTTAACCTAGAAGAACGAAATTTGGTGAGTCAAGTGGGATTGGGCTACTGATCATTACCTGTAAATGTCATCAAGATTGGGTGAAAAAATGTGTCCTGAGATTTCAGGAAACTCATAGTTTTTTGGAAGCTTGGCAAAACTTTTCAATGTAAGTGATTTGTGCCAGTCTCTGCTTAGGGATACATCAATAGGAACCAAACCATAGAGATAGAACTTGGAACTATTTTATTGTGTCAAGTTTCAATAAGCTGGCACAAACCGTGTTTGATTTACACTTCCAAATACATGTATCCATAGAGGAGAAAACAGAGTGAAACCTAAAAATTTAAACTGTTACTGCCAACAAACGGTTTAACATAGAAGAATGAAATTTGGAGAGCCAAGTGGGATTGCGGTACTGATCATTGCCTGAATGTTTCATCAAGATTGGTTGAAAAAATGTGTGCTGAGATTTCAGGAAACTTGTAGTTTTTTGGAAGCTTGGCAACCCCTTTCCATGAAAGTGATTTGAGCCTGTCTCTGCTTAGGGCTACATCAATAGGAAACAAACCGTAGAGATAGAACTTGGAACTACTTTATTGTGTCAAGTTTCAAAGAGCTAGCACAAACCGTGTGTTATTTAGAGTTTCAACTACATGTATCCATATAGGAGAAAACAGAGTGAAACCTAAAAATTGAAACTGTTACTACCACCGAACGGTTTAAACTAGAAGAACGAAATTTGGTGAGCCAAGTGGGATTGGGGTACTGATCATTACCTGAGAGTGTCATCAAGATTGGGTGAAGAAATATGTGCTGAGATTTCAGGAAACTCGTAGTTTTTTGGAAGCTTGGCAATCCCTTTCCATGAAAGTGATTTGTGCCGGTCTCTGCTTAGGGCTACATCAATAGGAAACAAACCATAGAGATAGAACTTGGAACTACTTTA
Organism: Spermophilus citellus; assembly: GCF_964194105.1. Lineage (NCBI taxonomy): Eukaryota > Metazoa > Chordata > Mammalia > Rodentia > Sciuridae > Spermophilus > Spermophilus citellus. Next base: position 16,153,499 of record NC_138192.1, on the reverse strand, counting down.
TTGTGTCAAGTTTCAAAGAGCTAGCACAAACCATGTTTGATTTAGAGTTCCAACTACATGTATCAATATAGGAGAAAACAGAGTGAAACCTAAAAGTTAAAACTGTTACTGACAACAAACGGTTTAACCTAGAAGAACGAAATTTGGTGAGCCAAGTGGTTTTGGGGTACTCTTCATTACCTGAAAGTGTCATCAAGATTGGGTGAAAAAATGTGTGCTGAGATTTCAGGAAACTCGTAGTTTTTTGGAAGCTTGGCAACCCCTTTCCATGAAAGTGATTTGAGCCGGTCTCTGCTTAGGGCTACATCAATAGGAAACAAACCATAGAGATAGAACTTGGAACTACTTTATTGTGTCACGTTTCAAAGAGCTAGCACAAACCGTGTTTGATTTAGAGTTCCAACTACATGTATCCATATAGGAGAAAACAGAGTGAAACATAAAAATTAAAACTGTTACTGCCAACGAATGTTTTAACCTAGCAGAACGAAATTTGGTGAGCCAAGTGGGATTGGGGTACTGATCATTACCTGAAAGTGTCAACAAGATTGGGTGAAAAAATGTGTGCTGAGATTTCAGAAAACTCGTAGTTTTTGGAAGCTTGGCAACCCTTTACATGTAAGTGATTTGAGCCTGTCTCTGCTTAGGGCTACATCAATAGTGAACAAACCATAGAGATAGAACTTGGAACTAATTTATTGTGTCAAGTTTCAGAGAGCTAGCACAAACTGTGTTTGATTTAGAGTTCCAACTACATGTATCCATATAGGAGAAAACAGAGTGAAACCTAAAAATTAAAACTGTTACTGCCAAAGAAAGGTTTAACCTAGAAGAATGAAATTTGGTGAGCCAAGTGGGATAGGGATACTGATCATTACCTGAAAGTGTCATCAAGATTGCGTGAAGAAATATGTGCTGAGATTTCAGGAAACTCGTAGTTTTTTGGAAGCTTGGCAATCCCTTTCCATGAAAGTGATTTGCGCCGGTCTCTGCTTAGGGCTATATCAATAGGAAACAAACCATAGAGATAGAACTTGGAACTACTTTATTGTGTCAAGTTTCAAAGAGCTAGCACAAACTGTGTTAGATTTAGAGTTCCAAGTATATGTATCAATATAGGAGAAGACAGAGTGAAACCTAAAAATTAAAACTGTTACTGCCAACAAACGGTTTAACTTAGAAGAACGAAATTTGGTGAGCCAAGTGGTTTTGGGGTACTGATCATTACCTGAAAGTGTCATCAAGATTGGGTGAAAAAATGTGTGCTGAAATTTCAGGAAACTCGCGGTTTTTTGGAAGCTTGGCAAACCCTTTCCATGAAAGTGATTTGCGCCGGTCTCTGCTTAGGGCTACATCAATAGGAAACAAACCATAGAGATAGAATTTGGAACTACTTTATTGTATGAAGTTTCAATGAGCTAGCACAAACCGTGTTTGATTTAGAGTTCCAACTGCTTGTACCCATATAGGAGAAAACAGAGTGAAACCTAAAAATTAAAACTGTTACTGCCAACAAACGGTTTAACCTAGAAGAACGAAATTTGGTGAGCCAAGTGGGATTGGTGTACTGATCATTACCTGAAAGTGTCCTCAAGATTGGGTGAAAAAATGTGTGCTGAGATTTCAGGAAACTCGTAGTTGTTTGGAAGCTTGGCATTCCCTTTCCATGATAGTGGTTTCCGCCGGTCTCTGCTTAGGGCTACATCAATAGGAAACAAACCGTAGAAATAGAACTTGGAACTATATTATTGTGTCAAGTTTCAAAGAGCTAGAACAAACCGTGTTTGATTTAGAGTTCCAAATACATGTATCCATATAGGAGAAAACAGAGTGAAACCGAAAAATTAAAACTGTTACTGCCAACGAACGGTTTAACATAGAAGAACGAAATTTGGTGAGCCATGTGGGATTGGGGTACTGATCATTACCTGAAAGTGTCATCAAGATTGGGTGAAAAAATGTTTGGTGAGATTTCAGGAAACTCGTAGTTTTTTGGAAGCTTGGCAACCCCTTTCCATGAAAGGGATTTGCGCTGGTCTCTGCTTAGGGCTACATCAATAGGAAACAAACCATAGAGATAGAACTTGGAACTACTTTATTGTGTCAAGTTTCAAAGAGCTAGTACAAACCGTGTTTTTTAGAGTTCCAACAACATGTATCCATTAGGAGAAAACAGAGTGAAACCTAAAAATTAAAACGGTTACTGCCTTCCAACGGTTTAACCTAGAAGAACGAAATTTGGTGAGCCATGTGGGATTGGGGTACTGATCATTACCTGAAAGTGTCATCAAGATTGGTTGAAAAAATGTGTGCTGAGATTTCAGGAAACTTGTAGTTTTTTGGAAGCTTGGCAACCCCTTTCCATGAAAGTGATTTGCGCCGGTCTCTGCTTAAGGCTACATCAATAGGAAACAAACCATAGAGATAGAACTTAGAACTACTTTATTGTGTCAAGGTTCAAAGAGCTAGCACAAACCGTGTTTGATGTAGAGTTCCAACTACTTGTATCCATATAGGAGAAAACTGAGTGAAACCTAAAAATTAAAACTGTTACTGCCAACGAACTGTTTAAACTAGAGGAACGAAATTTGGTGAGCCAAGTGGGATTGGCGTACTGATCATTACCTGAAAGTGTCATCAAGATTGGATGAAAAAATGTGTGCTGAGATTTCAGGAAATTCGTAGTTTTTTGGAAGTTTGGCAACTCCTTTCCATGCAAGTGATTTGCGCCGGTCTCTGCTTAGGGCTACATCAATAGGAAACAAACCATCGAGATAGAACTTGGAACTACTTTATTGTGTAAAGTTTCCAAGTGCTAGCACAAACCGTGTTTCATTTAGTGTTCCAACTACATGTATCTATATAGGAGAAAACAGAGTTAAACCTAAAAATTAAAAGTGTTACTGCCAACGAACGGTTTAAACTAGAAGAATGAAATTTAATGAGCCAAGTGGGATTGGGGTACTGATCATTACCTGAAAGTGTCATCAAGATTGGGTGAAAAAATCTGTGCTGAGATTTCAGAAAACTCGTAGTTTTTTGGAAGCTTGGCAACCCATTTCCATGAAAGTGATTTGCGCCAGTCTCTGCTTAGGGCTACAGCAATAGGAAACAAACCATAGAGATAGAACTTGGAACTACTTTATTGTGTCAAGTTTCAAAGAGCCATCACAAACCGTGTTTGATTTAGAGTTCCAACAACATGTATCCTCATAGGAGAAAACAGAGTGAAACCTAAAAATTAAAACCGTTACTGCCAACGAACGGTTTAAAATAGAAAACGAAATTTGGTGAGCCAAGTGGGATTGGGGTACTGATCATTACCTGAAAGTGTCATCAAGATTGGGTGAAAAAATTTGTGGTGAGATTTCAGGAAACTCGTAGTTTTTTGGAAGCTTGGCAACCCCTTTCCATGAAAGGGATTTGCGCTGGTCTCTGCTTAGGTCTACATCAATAGGAAACAAACCATAGAGATAGAACTTGGAACTACTTTATTGTGTCAAGTTTCAAAGAGCTAGCACAAACCGTGTTTTTTAGAGTTCCAACAACATGTATCCATTAGGAGAAAACAGAGTGAAACCTAAAAATTAAAACGGTTACTGCCTTCCAACGGTTTAACCTAGAAGAACGAAATTTGGTGAGCCATGTGGGATTGGGGTACTGATCATTACCTGAAAGTGTCATCAAGATTGGGTGAAAAAATGTGTTGTGAGATTTCAGGTAACTCGTAGTTTTTTGGAAGCTTGGCAACCCCTTTCCATGAAAGTGATTTTCGCCGGTCTCTGCGTAGGGCTACATCAATAGGAAACAAACCATAGAGATAGAACTTGGAACTACTTTATTGTGTCAAGTTTCAACGAGCTAGCACATACTGTGTTTTTTAGAGTTCCAACTACATGTATCCACATAGGAGAAAACAGAGTGAAACCTCAAAATTAAAACTGTTACTGCCAACGAACAGTTTAACCTAGAAGAACAAAATTTGGTGAGCCAAGTGGCATTGGGGTACTGATCATTACCTGAAAGTGTCATCAAGATTGGGTGAAAAAATGTGTGCTGAGATTTCAGGAAACTCGTAGTTTTTTGGAAGATTGGCAACCCCTTTCCATGAAAGTGATTTGCGCCGGTCTCTGCTTAGGGCTAAATCAATTTGAAACAAACCATAGAGATAGAAGTTGGAACTACTTTATTGTGTCAAGTTTCAAAGAGCTAGCACAAACCGTGTTGGATTCAGAGTTCCAACTACATGTATCCATATAGGAGAAAACAGAGTGAAACCTAAAAATTAAAACTGTTACTGCCAACGAACGGTTTAACCTAGAAGAACGAGAATTTGTGAGCCAAGTGGGATTGGGGTACTGATCCTTACCTGAAAGTGTCATCAAGATTCGGTGAAAAAATGTGTGCTGAGATTTCAGGAAACTCGTAGTTTTTTGGAAGCTTGGCATCCCCTTTCCATGATAGTGGTTTCCACCTGTCTCTGCTTAGGGCTACATCAATTGGAAACAAACCATAGATATAGAACTTGGAACTACTTTATTGTGTCAAGTTTCAATGAGCTAGCACAAACCGTGTTTTTTAGAGTTCCAACTACATGTATCCATATAGAAGAAAACAGTGTGAAACCTCAAAATTTAAACTGTTACTGCCAACGAACTGTTTAACCTAGAAGAACAAAATTTGGTGAGCCAAGTGGCATTGAGGTACTGATCATTACCTGAAAGTGTCATCAAGATTGGGTGAAAAAATGTGTGCTGAGATTTCAGGAAACTCGTAGTTTTTGGAAGATTGGCAACCCCTTTCCATGAAAGTGATTTGTGCCGGTCTCTGCTTAGGACTACATCAATAGGAAACAAACCATAGAGATAGAACTTGGGACTACTTTATTGTGTCAAGCTTCAAAAAGCTAGCACAAACCGTGTTTGATTTAGAGTTCCAAATACATGTATCCATATAGGAGAAAACAGAGTGAAACCTAAAAATTAAAACTGTTACTGCCAACGAACGGATTAACCTAGAAGAACGAAATTTGATGAGCCAAGTGGGATTGGGGTAGTGATCATTACCAGAAAGTGTCATCAAGATTGGGTTAAAAAATGTGTGCTGAGATTTCAGGAAACTCGTAGTTTTTTGGAAGTTTGGCATCCCCTTTCCATGATAGTGGTTTCCGCCGGTCTCTGCTTAGGGCTACATCAATAGGAAACAAACCATAGAAATAGAACTTGGAACTACTTTATTGTGTCAAGTTTCAAAGAGCTAGAACAAACCGTGTTAGATTTAGAGTTCCAAATACATGTATCCATATAGGAGAAAACAGAGTGAAACCGAAAAATTAAAACTGTTACTGCCAACGAACGGTTTAACCTAGAAGAACGAAATTTGGTGAGCCAAATGGGATTGGGGTACTGATCATTTCCTGAAAGTGTCATCAATACTGGGTGAAAAAATGTGTGCTGAGATTTCAGGAAACTCGTAGTTTTTTGGAAGCTTTCAACCCCTTTCTATGAAAGTGATTTGCGGTGGTCTCTGCATAGGGCTACATCAATAGGAAACAAACCATAGAGATAGAACTTGGAACTACTTTATTGTGTCAAGTTTCAAAGAGCTAGCACAAACCGTGTTTGATTGAGAGTTCCGAATACATGTATCCATATAGGAGAAAACAGAGTGAAACCTAAAAATTAAAACTGTTACTGCCAACGAACGGATTAACCTAGAAGAACGAAATTTGATGATCCAAGTGGGATTGGTGTAGTGATCATTACCAGAAAGTGTCATCAAGACTGTGTGAAAAAATATGTGCTGCTATTTCAGGAAACTCGTAGTTTTTTGGAAGCTTGGCAACCCCTTTCCGTGAAAGTGATTTGAGCCGGTCTCTGCTTAGGGCTAAATCAATAGGAAACAAAACATAGAGATAGAATTTGGAACAACTTTATTGTGTCAAGTTTCAAAGAGCTAGCACAAACCGGGTTTGATTTAGAGTTCCTGCAACATGTATCCATTAGCAGAAAACAGAGTGAAACCTAAAAATTAAAACTGTTACTGCCATCGAACGGTTTAACCTAGAAGAACGAAATTTGGTGAGCCATGTGGGATTGGGGTACTGATCATTACCTGAAAGTGTCATCAAGACTGTGTGAAAAAATATGTGCTGCTATTTCAGGAAACTCGTAGTTTTTTGGAAGCTTGGCAACCCCTTTCCGTGAAAGTGATTTGAGCCGGTCTCTGCTTAGGGCTACATCAATAGGAAACAAACCCTAGAGTTAGATCTTCGGACTATTTTATTGTGTCAAGTTTCAAAGAGCTAGCACAAACCGTGTTTGATTTAGAGTTCCAACTACATGTATCCATATAGGAGAAAACGGAGTGAAACCGAAAAATTAAAACTGTTACTGCCAACGAACGGTTTAACCTAGAAGAACGAAATTTGGTGAGCCAAATGGGATTGGGGTACTGATCATTACCTGAAAGTGTCATCAATATTCGGTGAAAAAATGTGTGCTGAGATTTCAGGAAACTCGTAGTTTTTTGGAAGCTTTCAACCCCTATCCATGAAAGTGATTTGCGGTGGTCTCTGCTTAGGGCTACATCAATAGGAAACAAACCATAGAGATAGAACTTGGAACTACTTTATTGTGTGAAGTTTCAAATAGCTAGCACAAACCGTGTTTGATTTAGAGTTCCAAGTACATGTATCCATATAGGAGAAAACAGAGTGAAACCTAAAAATTAAAACTGTTACTGCTAATGAACGGATTAACCTAGAATAACGAAATTTGCTGAGCCAAGTGGATTTGGGGTACTGATCCTTACCTGAAAGTGTCATCAAGTTTGGGTTAAAAAATGTGTGCTGAGATTTCAAGAAACTCGTAGTTTTTTGGAAGGTTGTCAACCCCTTTCCGTGAAAGTGATTTGTGCCGGTCTCTGCTTAGGACTACATCAATAGGAAACAAACCATAGAGATAGAAGTTGGGACTACTTTATTGTGTCAAGCTTCAAACAGCTAGCACAAACCGTGTTTGATTTAGAGTTCCAAATACATGTATCCATATAGGAGAAAACAGAGTGAAACCTAAAAATTAAAACTGTTACTGCCAACGAACGGATTAACCTAGAAGAACGAAATTTGATGAGCCAAGTGGGATTGGGGTAGTGATCATTACCAGAAAGTGTCATCAAGATTGGGTTAAAAAATGTGTGCTGAGATTTCAGGAAACTCGTAGTTTTTTGGAAGTTTGGCATCCCCTTTCCATGATAGTGGTTTCCGCCGGTCTCTGCTTAGGGCTACATCAGTAGGAAACAAACCATAGAAATAGAACTTGGAACTACTTTATTGTGTCAAGTTTCAAAGAGCTAGAACAAACCGTGTTAGATTTAGAGTTCCAAATACATGTATCCATATAGGAGAAAACAGAGTGAAACCGAAAAATTAAAACTGTTACTGCCAACGAACGGTTTAACCTAGAAGAACGAAATTTGGTGAGCCAAATGGGATTGGGGTACTGATCATTACCTGAAAGTGTCATCAATACTGGGTGAAAAAATGTGTGCTGAGATTTCAGGAAACTCGTAGTTTTTTGGAAGCTTTCAACCCCTTTCTATGAAAGTGATTTGCGGTGGTCTCTGCATAGGGCTACATCAATAGGAAACAAACCCTAGAGATAGAACTTGGAACTACTTTATTGTGTCAAGTTTCAAAGAGCTAGCACAAACCGTGTTTGATTTAGAGTTCCAAGTACATGTATCCATATAAGTGAAAACAGAGTGAAACCTAAAAATTAAAACTGTTACTGCCAACGAACAGTTTAACATAGAAGAACGAAATTTGGTGAGCCAAGTGGCATTGGGGTACTGATCATTACCTGAAAGTGTCATCAAGCTTGGGTGAAAAAATGTGGGCTGAGATTTCAGGAAACTCGTAGTCTTTTGGAAGCTTGGCAACCCCTTTCCATGAAAGTGATTTGCGCCAGTCTCTGCTTAGGGCTACGTCAATAGGAAACAAACCATAGAGATAGAACTTGGAACTACTTTATTGTGTCAAGTTTCAAAGAGCTAGCACAAACCGTGTTTGATTTAGAATTCCAACTACATGTATCCATATAGGAGAATACAGAGTGAAACCTCAAAATTAAAACTGTTACTGCCAACGAACGGTTTAACCTAGAAGAACGAAATTTGGTGAGCCAAGTGAGATTGGGGCACTGATCATTACCTGAAAGTGTCATCAAGATTGTGTGAAAAAATGTGTGCTGAGATTCAGGAAACTCGTAGTTTTTTGCAAGCTTGGCAACCCCTTTCCGTGAAAGTGATTTGCGCTGGTCTCTGCTTAGGGCTACATCAATAGGAAACAAACCATAGAGATAGAACTTGGAACTACTTTATTGTGTCAAGTTTCAAAGCGCTAGCACAAACCGTGTTGGATTTAGAGTTCCAACTACATGTATCCATATAGGAGAAAACAGAGTGAAAGATAAAAATTAAAACTGTTACTGCCATCGAACGGTTTAACCTAGAAGAACGAAATTTGGTGAGCCTAGTGGGATTGGCGTACTGATCCTTACCTGAAAGTGTCATCAAGATTGGGTGAAAAAATGTGTGCTGAGATTTCAGGAAACTTGTAGTTTTTGGGAAGCTTGGCATCCCCTTTCCATGATAGTGGTTTCCGCCGGTCTCTGCTTAGGGCTACATCAATAGGAAACAAACCGTAGAAATAGAACTTGGAACTACTTTATTGTGTCAAGTTTCAAAGAGCTAGCACAAACCGTGTTTGATTTAGAGTTCCAACTACATGTATCCATATTGGAGAAAACAGAGTGAAAGATAAAAATTCAAACGGATACTGTCAAAGAAAGGTTTAACCTAGAAGAACCAAATTTGGTTTGCCTAGTGGGAATGGTGTACTGATCATTACCTGAAAGTGTCATCAAGATTGGGTGAAAAAATGTGTGCTGAGATTTCAGGAAACTCATAGTTTTTTGGAAGCTTCGCAACCCCTTTCCATGAAAGTGATTTGCACCAGTCTCTGCTTAGGGCTACATCAATGGGAAACAAACCATAGAGATAGAACTTGGAACTACTTTATTGTGTCAAGTTTCAAAGAGCTAGCAGAAACCGTGTTTGATTTAGAGTTCCAACTACATATATCCATATAGGAGAAAACAGAGTGAAACCGAAAAATTTAAACTGTTACTGCCAACGAACGGTTTAACCTAGAAGAACGAAATTTGGTGAGCCAAATGGGATTGGGCTACTGATCATTACCTGAAAGTGTCATCAATATTGGGTGAAAAAATGTGTGCTGAGATTTCAGGAAACTCGTAGTTTTTTGGAAGCTTTCAACCCCTTTCCATGAAAGTGATTTGCGGTGTTCTCTGCTTAGGGCTACATCAATAGGAAACAAACCATAGAGATAGAACTTGGAACTAATTTATTGTGTCAAGTTTCAAAGAGCTAGCACAAACCGTGTTTGATTTAGAGTTCCAACTACATGTATCCATATAGGAGAAAACAGAGTGAAACCGAAAAATTAAAACTGTTACTGCCAACGAACGGTTAACCTAGAAGAACGAAATTTGGTGAGCCAAGTGGAATTGGGGTACTGATCATTACCTGAAAGTGTCATCAAGATTGGGTGAAAAAATGTGTGCTGAGATTTCAGGAAACTCATAGTTTTTTGGAAGCTTGGCAACCCCTTTCCAAGAAAGTGATTTGCGCCGGTCCCTGCTTAGGGCTACATCAATAGGAAACAAACCATAGAGACAGAACTTGGAACTACTTTATTGTGTCATGTTTCAAAGAGCTAGCACAAACCGTGTTGGATTTAGAGTTCCAACTACATGTATCCATATAGGAGAAAACAGAGTGAAACCTAAAAATTTAAACTGTTACTGCCAAAGAACAGTTTAACCTAGAAGAACGAAATTTGGTCAGCCAATTGGGATTGGGGTACTGATCGTTACCTGAAAGTGTCATCAAGATTGGGTGAAAAAATGTGTGCTGAGATTTCAGGAAACTCGTAGTTTTTTGGAAGCTTGGCAACCCCTTTCCATGAAAGTGATTTGCGCCGGTCTCTGCTTAGGGCTACATCAATAGGAAACAAACCATAGAGATAGAACATGGAACTACTTTATTGTGTCAAGTTTCAAAGAGCTAGCAGAAACCGTGTTCGATATAGAGTTCCAACTACATGTATCCATATAGGAGAAAACGGAGTGAAACCGAAAAATTAAAACTGTTACTGCCAACTAACGGTTTAACCTAGAAGAATGAAATTTGGTGAGCCAAATGGGATTGGGGTACTGATCATTACCTGAAAGTGTCATCAAGTTTGGGTGAAAAAATGTGTGCTGATATTTCAGGAAACTCGTAGTTTTTTGGAAGCTTGGCAACCCCTTTCAATGAAAGTGATTTGCGCCGGTCTCTGATTAGGGCTACATCAATAGGAAACAAACCATAGAGATAGAACTGGGAACTACTTTATTGTGTCAAGTTTCAAAGAGCTAGCACAAACCGTGTTTGATTTAGAGTTCCAACTACATGTATCCCTATAGGAGAAAACAGAGTGAAACCTAAAAATTAAAACTGTTACTGCCATCGAACGGTTTAACCTAGAAGAACGAAATTTGCTGAGCCAAGTGGATTTGGGGTACTGATCATTACCTGAAAGTGTCATCAAGTTTGGGTGAAAAAATGTGTGCTGATATTTCAGGTAACTCGTAGTTTTTTGGAAGCTTGGCAACCCCTTTCCGTGAAAGTGATTTGCAGTGGTCTCTGATTAGGGCTACATCAATAGGAAACAAAAAATAGAGGTAGAACTTGGAACTACTTTATTTTGTCAAGTTTCAAAGAGCTAGCACAAACCGTGTTGGATTTAGAGTTCCAATTACATGTATCCATATAGGAGAAAACAGAGAGAAACCTAAAAATTAAAACTTTTACTGCCATCGAACGGTTTAACCTAGAAGAACGAAATTTTGTGAGCCAAGTGGATTTGGAGGTACTGATCATTACCTGGAAGTGTCACCAAGATTGGGTGAAAAAATGTGTGCTGAGATTTCAGAAAACTCGTAGTTTTTTGGAAGCTTGGCAACCCATTTCCATGAAAGTGATTTGCGCCAGTCTCTGCTTAGGGCTACAGCAATAGGAAACAAACCATAGAGATAGAACTTGGAACTACTTTATTGTGTCAAGTTTCAAAGAGCCATCACAAACCGTGTTTGATTTAGAGTTCCAAAAACATGTATCCTCATAGGAGAAAACAGAGTGAAACCTAAAAATTAAAACTGTTACTGCCAAGGAACGGTTTAACCTAGAGAAACGAAATTTGGTGAGCCAAGTGGGATTGGGGTACTGATCATTAACTGAAAGTGTCATCAAGATTGGGTGAAAAAATGTGTGCTGAGATTTCAGGAAACTCGTAGTTTTTTGGAAGATTGGCAACCCCTTTCCGTGAAAGTGATTTGCGCCGGTCTCTGGTTAGGGCTACATCAATAGGAAACAAACCATAGAAATAGAACATGGAACTACTTTATTGTGTCAAGTTTCAAAGAGCTAGCAGAAACCGTGTTTGATTTAGAGTTCCAACTACATATATCCATATAGGAGAAAACAGAGTGAAACCGAAAAATTTAAACTGTTACTGCCAACGAACGGTTTAACCTAGAAGAACGAAATTTGGTGAGCCAAATGGGATTGGGGTACTGATCATTACCTGAAAGTGTCATCAATATTGGGTGAAAAAATGTGTGCTGAGATTTCAGGAAACTCGTAGTTTTTTGGAAGCTTTCAAACCCTTTCCATGAAAGTGATTTGCGGTGTTCTCTGCTTAGGGCTACATCAATAGGAAACAAACCATAGAGATAGAACTTGGAACTAATTTATTGTGTCAAGTTTCAAAGAGCTAGCACAAACCCTGTTTGATTTAGAGTTCCAACTACATGTATCCATATAGGAGAAAACAGAGTGAAACCGAAAAATTAAAACTGTTACTGCCAACGAACGGTTAACCTAGAAGAACGAAATTTGGTGAGCCAAGTGTAATTGGGGTACTGATCATTACCTGAAAGTGTCATCAAGATTGGGTGAAAAAATGTGTGCTGAGATTTCAGGAAACTCGTAGTTTTTTGGAAGCTTGGCAACCCCTTTCTATGAAAGTGATTTGCGCCGGTCTCTGCTTAGGGCTACATCAATAGGAAACAAACCATAGAGACAGAACTTGGAACTACTTTATTGTGTCATGTTCCAAAGAGCTAGCACAAACCGTGTTGGATTTAGAGTTCCAACTACATGTATCCGTATAGGAGAAAACAGAGTGAAACCTAAAAATTTAAACTGTTACTGCCAAAGAACAGTTTAACCTAGAAGAACGAAATTTGGTCAGCCAATTGGGATTGGTGTACTGATCCTTACCTGAAAGTGTCATCAAGATTGGGTGAAAAAATGTGTGCTGAGATTTCAGGAAACTCGTAGTTTTTTGGAAGCTTGGCAACCCCTTTCCATGAAAGTGATTTGCGCAGGTCTCTGCTTAGGGCTACATCAATAGGAAACAAACCATAGAGATAGAACATGGAACTACTTTATTGTGTCAAGTTTCAAAGAGCTAGCAGAAACCGTGTTTGATATAGAGTTCCAACTACATGTATCCATATAGGAGAAAACGGAGTGAAACCGAAAAATTAAAACTGTTACTGCCAACTAACGGTTTAACCTAGAAGAATGAAATTTGGTGAGCCAAATGGGATTGGGGTACTGATCATTACCTGAAAGTGTCATCAATATTCGGTGAAAAAATGTGTGCTGAGATTTCAGGAAACTCGTAGATTTTTGGAAGCTTTCAACCCCTATCCATGAAAGTGATTTGCGGTGGTCTCTGCATAGGGCTACATCAATAGGAAACAAACCCTAGAGATAGAACTTGGAACTACTTTATTGTGTGAAGTTTCAAATAGCTAGCACAAACCGTGTTTGATTTAGAGTTCCAAGTACATGTATCCATATAGGAGAAAACAGAGTGACCTACAAATTAAAACTGTTACTGCCAATGAACGGATTAACCTAGAATAACGAAATTTGCTGAGCCAAGTGGATTTGGGGTACTGATCATTACCTGAAAGTGTCATCAAGTTTAGGTGAAAAAATGTGTGCTGATATTTCAGGAAACTCGTAGTTTTTTGGAAGCTTGGCAACCCCTTTCCATGAAAGTGATTTGCGCCGGTCTCTGATTAGGGCTACATCAATAGGAAACAAACCATAGAGATAGAACTGGGAACTACTTTATTGTGTCAAGTTTCAAAGAGCTAGCACAAACCGTGTTTGATTTAGAGTTCCAACTACATGTATCCCTATAGGAGAAAACAGAGTGAAACCTAAAAATTAAAACTGTTACTGCCATCGAACGGTTTAACCTAGAAGAACGAAATTTGCTGAGCCAAGTGGATTTGGGGTACTGATCATTACCTGAAAGTGTCATCAAGATTGGGTGAAAAAATGTGTGCTGATATTTCAGGTAACTCGTAGTTTTTTGGAAGCTTGGCAACCCCTTTCCATGAAAGTGATTTGCAGTGGTCTCTGATTAGGGCTACATCAATAGGAAACAAAAAATAGAGGTAGAACTTGGAACTACTTTATTGTGTCAAGTTTCAAAGAGCTAGCACAAACCGTGTTGGATTTAGAGTTCCAATTACATGTATCCATATAGGAGAAAACAGAGAGAAACCTAAAAATTAAAACTTTTACTGCCATCGAACGGTTTAACCTAGAAGAACGAAATTTTGTGAGCCAAGTGGATTTGGGGGTACTGATCATTACCTGGAAGTGTCACCAAGATTGGGTGAAAAAATGTGTGCTGAGATTTCAGAAAACTCGTAGTTTTTTGGAAGCTTGGCAACCCATTTCCATGAAAGTGATTTGCGCCAGTCTCTGCTTAGGGCTACAGCAATAGGAAACAAACCATAGAGATAGAACTTGGAACTACTTTATTGTGTCAAGTTTCAAAGAGCCATCACAAACCGTGTTTGATTTAGAGTTCCAAAAACATGTATCCTCATAGGAGAAAACAGAGTGAAACCTAAAAATTAAAACTGTTACTGCCAAGGAACGGTTTAACGTAGAGAAACGAAATTTGGTGAGCCAAGTGGGATTGGGGTACTGATCATTAACTGAAAGTGTCATCAAGATTGGGTGAAAAAATGTGTGCTGAGATTTCAGGAAACTCGTAGTTTTTTGGAAGATTGGCAACCCCTTTCCGTGAAAGTGATTTGCGCCGGTCTCTGGTTAGGGCTACATCAATAGGAAACAAACCATAGAAATAGAACATGGAACTACTTTATTGTGTCAAGTTTCAAAGAGCTAGCAGAAACCGTGTTTGATTTAGAGTTCCAACTACATATATCCATATAGGAGAAAACAGAGTGAAACCGAAAAATTTAAACTGTTACTGCCAACGAACGGTTTAACCTAGAAGAACGAAATTTGGTGCGCCAAATGGGATTGGGGTACTGATCATTACCTGAAAGTGTCATCAATATTGGGTGAAAAAATGTGTGCTGAGATTTCAGGAAACTCGTAGTTTTTTGGAAGCTTTCAAACCCTTTCCATGAAAGTGATTTGCGGTGTTCTCTGCTTAGGGCTACATCAATAGGAAACAAACCATAGAGATAGAACTTGGAACTAATTTATTGTGTCAAGTTTCAAAGAGCTAGCACAAACCCTGTTTGATTTAGAGTTCCAACTACATGTATCCATATAGGAGAAAACAGAGTGAAACCGAAAAATTAAAACTGTTACTGCCAACGAACGGTTAACCTAGAAGAACGAAATTTGGTGAGCCAAGTGGAATTGGGGTACTGATCATTACCTGAAAGTGTCATCAATATTCGGTGAAAAAATGTGTGCTGAGATTTCAGGAAACTCGGAGTTTTTTGGAAGCTTTCAACCCCTATCCATGAAAGTGATTTGCGGTGGTCTCTGCATAGGGCTACATCAATAGGAAACAAACCCTAGAGATAGAACTTGGAACTACTTTATTGTGTGAAGTTTCAAATAGCTAGCACAAACCGTGTTTGATTTAGAGTTCCAAGTACATGTATCCATATAGGAGAAAACAGAGTGACCTACAAATTAAAACTGTTACTGCCAATGAACGGATTAACCTAGAATAACGAAATTTGCTGAGCCAAGTGGATTTGGGGTACTGATCATTACCTGAAAGTGTCATCAAGTTTAGGTGAAAAAATGTGTGCTGACATTTCAGGAAACTCGTAGTTTTTTGGAAGCTTGGCAACCCCTTTCCATGAAAGTGATTTGCGCCGGTCTCTGATTAGGGCTACATCAATAGGAAACAAACCATAGAGATAGAACTGGGAACTTCTTTATTGTGTCAAGTTTCAAAGAGCTAGCACAAACCGTGTTTGATTTAGAGTTCCAACTACATGTATCCCTATAGGAGAAAACAGAGTGAAACCTAAAAATTAAAACTGTTACTGCCATCGAACGGTTTAACCTAGAAGAACGAAATTTGCTGAGCCAAGTGGATTTGGGGTACTGATCATTACCTGAAAGTGTCATCAAGTTTGGGTGAAAAAATGTGTGCTGATATTTCAGGTAACTCGTAGTTTTTTGGAAGCTTGGCAACCCCTTTCCATGAAAGTGATTTGCAGTGGTCTCTGATTAGGGCTACATCAATAGGAAACAAAAAATAGAGGTAGAACTTGGAACTACTTTATTGTGTCAAGTTTCAAAGAGCTAGCACAAACCGTGTTGGATTTAGAGATCCAATTACATGTATCCATATAGGAGAAAACAGAGAGAAACCTAAAAATTAAAACTTTTACTGCCATCGAACGGTTTAACCTAGAAGAACGAAATTTTGTGAGCCAAGTGGATTTGGGGGTACTGATCATTACCTGGAAGTGTCACCAAGATTGGGTGAAAAAATGTGTGCTGAGATTTCAGAAAACTCGTAGTTTTTTGGAAGCTTGGCAACCCATTTCCATGAAAGTGATTTGCGCCAGTCTCTGCTTAGGGCTACAGCAATAGGAAACAAACCATAGAGATAGAACTTGGAACTACTTTATTGTGTCAAGTTTCAAAGAGCCATCACAAACCGTGTTTGATTTAGAGTTCCAAAAACATGTATCCTCATAGGAGAAAACAGAGTGAAACCTAAAAATTAAAACTGTTACTGCCAAGGAACGGTTTAACCTAGAGAAACGAAATTTGGTGAGCCAAGTGGGATTGGGGTACTGATCATTAACTGAAAGTGTCATCAAGATTGGGTGAAAAAATGTGTGCTGAGATTTCAGGAAACTCGTAGTTTTTTGGAAGATTGGCAACCCCTTTCCGTGAAAGTGATTTGCGCCGGTCTCGGGTTAGGGCTACATCAATAGGAAACAAACCATAGAAATAGAACATGGAACTACTTTATTGTGTCAAGTTTCAAAGAGCTAGCAGAAACCGTGTTTGATTTAGAGTTCCAACTACATATATCCATATAGGAGAAAACAGAGTGAAACCGAAAAATTTAAACTGTTACTGCCAACGAACGGTTTAACCTAGAAGAACGAAATTTGGTGAGCCAAATGGGATTGGGGTACTGATCATTACCTGAAAGTGTCATCAATATTGGGTGAAAAAATGTGTGCTGAGATTTCAGGAAACTCGTAGTTTTTTGGAAGCTTTCAAACCCTTTCCATGAAAGTGATTTGCGGTGTTCTCTGCTTAGGGCTACATCAATAGGAAACAAACCATAGAGATAGAACTTGGAACTAATTTATTGTGTCAAGTTTCAAAGAGCTAGCACAAACCCTGTTTGATTTAGAGTTCCAACTACATGTATCCATATAGGAGAAAACATAGTGAAACCGAAAAATTAAAACTGTTACTGCCAAAGAACGGTTAACCTAGAAGAACGAAATTTGGTGAGCCAAGTGTAATTGGGGTACTGATCATTACCTGAAAGTGTCATCAAGATTGGGTGAAAAAATGTGTGCTGAGATTTCAGGAAACTCGTAGTTTTTTGGAAGCTTGGCAACCCCTTTCTATGAAAGTGATTTGCGCCGGTCTCTGCTTAGGGCTACATCAATAGGAAACAAACCATAGAGACAGAACTTGGAACTACTTTATTGTGTCATGTTTCAAAGAGCTAGCACAAACCGTGTTGGATTTAGAGTTCCAACTACATGTATCCGTATAGGAGAAAACAGAGTGAAACCTAAAAATTTAAACTGTTACTGCCAAAGAACAGTTTAACCTAGAAGAACGAAATTTGGTCAGCCAAGTGGGATTGGGGTACTGATCCTTACCTGAAAGTGTCATCAAGATTGGGTGAAAAAATGTGTGCTGAGATTTCAGGAAACTCGTAGTTTTTTGGAAGCTTGGCAACCCCTTTCCATGAAAGTGATTTGCGCCGGTCTCTGCTTAGGGCTACATCAATAGGAAACAAACCATAGAGATAAAACATGGATCTACTTTATTGTGTCAAGTTTCAAAGAGCTAGCAGAAACCGTGTTTGATTTAGAGTTCCAACTACATGTATCCATATAGGAGAAAACAGAGTGAAACCTAAAAATTAAAACTGTTATTGCCAACGAACGGTTTAACCTAGAAGAACGAAATTTGGTGAGCCAAATGGGATTGCGGTACTGATTATTACCTGAAAGTGTCATCAATATTGGGTGAAAAAATGTGCGCTGAGATTTCAGGAAACTCGTAGTTTTTTGGAAGCTTTCAACCCCTTTCCATGAAAGTGATTTGCAGTGGTCTCTGCTTAGGGCTACATCAATAGGAAACAAACCATAGAGATAGAACTTGGAACTACTTTATTGTGTCAAGTTTCAAAGAGCTAGCACAAACCGTGTTTGTTTTAGAGTTCCAAATACATGTATCCATATAGGAGAAAACAGAGTGAACGATAAAAATTAAAACTGTTACTGCCAACGAACGGTTTAACCTAGAAGAACGAAATTTGGTGAGCCACGTGGGATTGGGGTACTGATCATTACCTGAAAGTGTCAGCAAGATTGGGTAAAAAAATGTGGGGTGAGATTTCAGGAAACTCGTAGTTTTTTGGAATCTTGGCAACCCCTTTCCATGAAAGTGATTTTCGCCGGTCTCTGCTTACGGCTACATCAATAGGAAACAAACCATAGAGATAGAACTTGGAACTACTTGATTGTGTCAAGTTTCAAAGAGCTAGCACAAACCGTGTTTGTTTTAGAGTTCCAACTACATGTATCCATATAGGAGAAAACAGAGTGAAACCTCAAAATTTAAACTGTTACTGCCAACGAACGGTTTAACCTAGAAGAACAAAAATTGGTGAGGCAAGTGGGATTGGGGTACTGATCCTTAACTGAAAGTGTCATCAATATTGGGTGAAAAAATATGTGCGGAGATTTCAGGAAACTCGTAGTTTTTTGGAAGCTTGGCAACCCCTTTCCATGAAAGTGATTTTCGCTGGTCTCTGATTAGGGCTACATCAATAGGAAACAAACCATAGAGTTAGAACTTGGAACTACTTTATTGTGCCAAGTTTCAAAGAGCTAGCACAAACTGTGTTTGATTTAGAGTTCTAACTACATGTATCCATATAGGAGAAAACAGAGTGAAAGATAAAAATTAAAACTCTTACTGCCAACGAACGGTTTAAACTAGAAGAACGAAATTTGGTGAGCCAAGTGGGATTGGGGTACTGATCATTACCTGAAAGTGTCATCAAGATTGGGTTAAAAAATGTGTGCTGAGATTTCAGTAATCTCGTAGTTTTTTGGAAGCTTGTCATCCCCTTTCCATGATAGTCTTTTCCGCCGGTCTCTGCTTAGGGCTACATCAATATGAAACAAACCATAGAAATAGAACTTGGAACTACTTTCTTGTGTCAAGTTTCAAAGAGCTAGCACAAACCGTGTTTGATTTAGAGTTCCAACTACATGTATCCATATAGGAGAAAACAGAGTGAAACCTAAAAATTAAAACTGTTATTGCCATCGAACGGTTTAACCTAGAATAACAAAATTTGCTGAGCCAAGTGGATTTGGGGTACTGATCATTACCTGAAAGTGTCATCAAGATTGGTTGAAAAAATGTGTGCTGAGATTTCAGGAAACTCTTACTTTTTTGGAAGCTTGGAAACCCCTTTCCATGAAAGTGATTTGCGCGGGTCTCTGCTTAGGGCTACATCAATAGGAAACAAAACATAGAGATAGAATTTGGAACAACTTTATTGTGTCAAGTTTCAAAGAGCTAGACAAACCGGGTTTGATTTAGAGTTCCTGCAACATGTATCCATTAGGAGAAAACAGAGTGAAACCTAAAAATTAAAACTGTTACTGCCATCGAACGGTTTAACCTAGAAGAACGAAATTTGGTGAGCCATGTGGGATTGGGGTACTGATCCTTACCAGAAAGTGTCATCAAGATTGGGTGAAAAAATGTGTGCTGAGATTTCAGGAAACTTGTAGTTTTTTGGAAGCTTGGCAACCCATTTCCATGAAAGTGATTTGCGGTGGTCTCTGCTTAGGGCTACATCAATAGGAAACAAACCATAGAGGTAGAACTTGGAACTACTTTATTGTGTCAAGTTTCAAAGAGCTAGCACAAACCGTGTTTGATTTAGAGTTCCAAGTACATGTATCCATATAGGAGAAAACGGAGTGAAACCGAAAAATTAAAACTGTTACTGCCAACGAACGGTTTAACCTAGAAGAACGAAATTTGGTGAGCCAAGTGGGATTGGGGTACTGATCATTACCTGAAAGTGTCATCAAGACTGTGTGAAAAAATATGTGCTGCTATTTCAGGAAACTCGTAGATTTTTGGAAGCTTGGCAACCCCTTTACGTGAAAGTGATTTGAGCCGGTCTTTGCTTAGGGCTACATCAATAGGAAACAAACCCTAGATTTAGATCTTCGGACTATTTTATTGTGTCAAGTTTCAAAGAGCTAGCACAAACCGTGTTTGATTTAGAGTTCCAACTACATGTATCCATATACGAGAAAACGGAGTGAAACCGAAAAATTAAAACTGTTACTGCCAACGAACGGTTTAACCTAGAAGAACGAAATTTGGTGAGCCAAATGGGATTGGGGTACTGATCATTACCTGAAAGTGTCATCAATATTCGGTGAAAAAATGTGTGCTGAGATTTCAGGAAACTCGTAGTTTTTTGGAAGCTTTCAACCCCTATCCATGAAAGTGATTTGCGGTGGTCTCTGCTTAGGGCTACATCAATAGGAAACAAACCATAGAGATAGAACTTGGAACTACTTTATTGTGTGAAGTTTCAAATAGCTAGCACAAACCGTGTTTGATTTAGAGTTCCAAGTACATGTATCCATATAGGAGAAAACAGAGTGAAACCTAAAAATTAAAACTGTTACTGCTAATGAACGGATTAACCTAGAATAACGAAATTTGGTGAGCCAAGTGGGATTGGGGTACTGACAATTACCTGAAAGTGTCATCAAGATTGGGTGAAAAAATGTGTACTGAGATTTCAGGAAACTCGTAGTTTTTTGGAAGCTTTCAACCCCTTTCCATGAAAGTGATTTGCGGTGGTCACTGCTTAGGGCTACATCAATAGGAAACAAACCATAGAGATAGAACTTGGAACTACTTTATTGTGTCAAGTTTCAAAGAGCTAGCACAAACCGTGTTTGATTTAGAGTTCCAACTACATGTATCCATATAGGAGAAAACAGAGTGAAACCTAAAAATTAAAACTGTTACTGCCATCGAACGGTTTAACCTAGAAGAACGAAATTTGCTGAGCCAAGTGGATTTGGGGTACTGATCATTACCTGAAAGTGTCATCAAGTTTGGGTGAAAAAATGTGTGCTGATATTTCAGGAAACTCGTAGTTTTTTGGAAGCTTGGCAACCCCTTTCCATGAAAGTGATTTGCGCTGGTCTCTGATTAGGGCTACATCAATAGGAAACAAAAAATAGAGGTAGAACTTGGAACTACTTTATTGTGTCAAGTTTCAAAGAGCTAGCACAAACCGTGTTGGATTTAGAGTTCCAATTACATGTATCCATATAGGAGAAAACAGAGTGAAACCTAAAAATTAAAACTGTTACTGCCTTCAAACGGTTTAACCTAGAAGAACGAAATTTTGTGAGCCAAGTGGATTTGGGGGTACTGATCATTACCTGGAAGTGTCACCAAGATTGGGTGAAAAAATGTGTGCTGAGATTTCAGAAAACTCGTAGGTTTTTGGAAGCTTGGCAACCCATTTCCATGAAAGTGATTTGCGCCAGTCTCTGCTTAGGGCTACAGCAATAGTAAACAAACCATAGAGATAGAACTTGGAACTACTTTATTGTGTCAAGTTTCAAAGAGCCATCACAAACCGTGTTTGATTTAGAGTTCCAACAACATGTATCCTCATAGGAGAAAACAGAGTGAAACCTAAAAATTAAAACTGTTACTGCCAAGGAACGGTTTAACCTAGAGAAACGAAATTTGGTGAGCCAAGTGGGATTGGGGTACTGATCATTAACTGAAAGTGTCATCAAGATTGGGTGAAAAAATGTGTGCTGAGATTTCAGGAAACTCGTAGTTTTTTGGAAGATTGGCAACCCCTTTCCGTGAAAGTGATTTGCGCCGGTCTCTGGTTAGGGCTACATCAATAGGAAACAAACCATAGAAATAGAACATGGAACTACTTTATTGTGTCAAGTTTCAAAGAGCTAGCACAAACCGTGTTTGATTTAGAGTTCCAAATACATGTATCCATAAAGGAGAAAACAGAGTGAAACCTAAAAATTAAAACCGTTACTGCCAACGAACGTTTTAACCTAGAAGAACGAAATTTGGTGCGCCAAGTGGGATTGGGGTACTGATCATTACCTGAAAGTGTCATCAAGATTGGGTAAAAAAATGTGTGCTGAGATTTCAGGGAACTCGTAGTTTTTTGGAAGCTTGGTAACCCCTTTCCGTGAGTGACTTGCGCCGGTCTCTGCTTAGGGCTACATCAATAGGAAACAAACCATAGAGATAGAACTTGGAACTACTTTATTGTGTCAAGTTTCAAAGAGCTAACACAAACCGTGTTTGATTTAGAGTTCCAACTACATGTATCCATATAGAAGAAAACAGAGTGAAACCTAAAAATTAAAACTGTTACTGCCAATGAACGGTTTAACCTAGAAGAACAAAAATTGGTGAGCCAAGTGGGATTGGGGTACTGATCCTTAACTGAAAGTGTCATCAATATTGGGTGAAAAAATATGTGCGGAGATTTCAGGAAACTCGTAATTTTTTGGAAGTTTGGCTACCCCTTTCCATGAAAGTGATTTGCGCTGGTCTCTGATTAGGGCTACATCAATAGGAAACAAGCCATAGAGGTAGAACTTGGAACTACTTTATTGTGTCAAGTTTCAAAGAGCTAGCACAAACCGTGTTTGATTTAGAGTTCCAAATACATGTATCCATATAGGAGAAAACAGAGTGAAACCTAAAAATTAAAACTGTTACTGCCAACAAACGGTGTAACCTAGAGGAACGACGTTTTGTGACCCAAGTGGGATTGGGGTACTGATCATTACCTGAAAGTGTCATCAGGATTGGGTAAAAGAATGTTTGCTGAGATTTCAGGAAACTCGTAGTTACTTGGAAGCTTGGCAACCCCTTTCCATGAAAGTGATTTGCGCTGGTCTCTGCTTAGGGCTCCTTCAATAGGAAACAAACCATAGAGATAGAACTTGGAACTAATTTATTGTGTCAAGTTTCAAACAGCTAACACAAACCGTGTTTGATTTAGAGTTCCAACTACATGTATCCATATAGGAGAAAACTGAGTGAAACCTAAAAATTAAAACTGTTACTGCCAACGAACGGTTTAACCTAGAAGAACGAAATTAGGTGAGCCTAGTGGGATTGGCGTACTGATCATTACCTGAAAGTGTCATCAAGATTGGGTGAAAAAATGTGTGCTGGGATTTCAGGAAACTCGTAGTTTTTTGGAAGCTTGGCTACCAATTTTCATGTAAGTGATTTGCGGTGGTCTCTGCTTAGGGCTACATCAAAAGGAAAAACACCATAGAGATAGAACTTGGAACTACTTTATTGTGTCAAGTTTCAAAGAGCTAGCACAAACCGTGTTTGATTTAGAGTTCCAACTACATGTATCCATTTAGGAGAAAACAGAGAGAAACCTAAAAATTAAAACTGTTAATGCCAACGAACTGTTTAACCTAGAAGAACGATATTTGGTGAGCCAAGTGGCATTGGGGTACTGATCATTACCTGAAAATGTCATCAAATTGGGTGAAAAAATGTGTGCTGATATTTCAGGAAACTAATAGTTTTTTGGAAGCTTGGCAACCCCTTTCCATGAAAGTGATTTGCGCCAGTCTCTGCTTAGGGCTACATCAATAGGAAACAAACCATAGAGATAGAACTTGGAACTACTTTATTGTGTCAAGTTTCAAAGAGCTAGCACAAACCGTGTTGGATTTAGCGTTCCAACTACATGTATCCATATAGGAGAAAACAGAGTGAAACCTAAAAATTAAAAGTGTTACTGCCAACGAACGGTTTAACCTAGAAGAACGAAAATTGGTGATCCAAGTGGGATTGGGGTACTGATCATTACCTGAAAGTGTCATCAAGATTCGGTGAAAAAATGTGTGCTGAGATTTCAGAAAACTCGTAGTTTTTTGGAAGCTTTCAACCCCTTTCCATGAAAGTGATTTGCGGTCGTCTCTGCTTAGGGCTACATCAATAGGAAACAAACCATAGAGGTAAATCTTGGAACTATATTATTGTGTCAAGTTTCAAAGAGATAGCACATACTGTGTTTGATTTAGAGTTCCAACTACATGTATCCATATAGGAGAAAACAGAGTGAAAGATAAAAATTAAAACTCTTACTGCCAACGAACGGTTTAACCTAGAAAAACGAAATTTGGTGAGCCAAGTGGGATTGGGGTACTGATCATTACCTGAAAGTGTCATCAATATTGGGTGAAAAAATGTGTGCTGAGATTTCAGGAAACTCGTAGTTTTTTGGAAGCTTGGCATCCCCTTTCTATGATATTATTTTCCGCGGGTCTCTGCTTAGGGCTACATCAATAGGAAACAAACCGTAGAAATAGAACTTGGAACTACTTTATTGTGTCAAGTTTCAAAGAGCTAGCACAAACCGTGTTTTATTTGGAGTTCCAACAACATGTATCCATATAGGAGAAAACAGAGTGAAACCGAAAAATTAAAACTGTTACTGCCAACGAACGGTTTAACCTAGAAGAACGACATTTGGTGAGCCAAGTGGGATTGGGGTACTGACCATTACCTGAAAGTGTCATCAAGATTGGGTGAAAAAATGTGTGCTGAGATTTCAGGAAACTCGTAGTTTTTTGGAAGCTTGGCAACCCCTTTCCATGAAAGTGATTTGCGCCGGTCTCTGCTTAGGGCTACATCAATAGTAAACAAACCATAGAGATAGAATTTGGAACAACTTTATTGTATCAAGTTTCAAAGAGCTAGCACAAACCGTGTTTGATTTAGAGTTCCAACTACATGTATCCATATAGGAGAAAACAGAGTGAAACCGAAAAATTAAAACTGTTACTGCCAACGAACGGTTTAACCTAGAAGAACCAAATTTTGTGAGCCAAGTGGAATTGGGGTACTGATCATTACCTGAAAGTGTCATCAAGATTGGGTGAAAAAATGTGTGCTGACATTTCAGGAAACTCGTAGTTTTTTGGGAGCTTGGCAACCCCTTTCCATGAAAGTGATTTGCAGTGGTCTCTGCTTAGGGCTACATCAATAGGAAACAAACCATAGAGATAGAACTTGGAACTACTTTATTGTGTCAAGTTTCAAAGAGCTAGCACAAACCGTGTTTGATTTAGAGTTCCAACTACATGTATCCATATAGGAAAAACAGAGTGAAACCTAAAAATTAAAAGTGTTACTGCCATCGAACGGTTTAACCTGGAAGAACGAAATTTGCTGAGCCAAGTGGGATTGGGGTACGGATCATTACCTGAAAGTGTCATCAAGATTGGGTGAAAAAATGTGTGCTGAGATTTCAGGAAACTCGTAGTTTTTTGGAAGCTTGGCAACCCCTTTCCGTGAAAGTGATTTGCGCCGGTCTCTGCTTAGGGCTACATCAATAGGAAACAAACCATAGAGATAGATCTTCGTACTACTTTATTGTGTCAAGTTTCAAAGAGCTAGCAAAAACCGTGTTTGATTTAGAGTTCCAACTACATGTATCCATATAGGAGAAAACAGAGTGAAACCGAAAAATTAAAACTGTTACTGCCAACGAACGGTTGAACCTAGAAGAACGAAATTTGGTGAGCCAAGTGGGATTGGGGTACTGACCATTACCTGAAAGTGTCATCAAGATGGGTGAAAAAATGTGTGCTGAGATTTCAGGAAACTCGTAGTTTTTTGGAAGCTTTCAACCCCTTTCCATGAAAGTGATTTGCGGTGGTCTCTGCTTAGGGCTACATCAATAGGAAACAAACCATAGAGATAGAACTTGGAACTACTTTATTGTGTCAAGTTTCAAAGAGCTAGCACAAACCGTGTTTGATTTAGAGTTCCAAATACATGTATCCATATAGGAGAAAACAGAGTGAAACCTAAAAATTAAAACCGTTACTGCCAACGAACGGTTTAACCTAGAAGAATGAAATTTGGTGAGCCAAGTGGGATTGGGGTACTGATCATTACCTGAAAGTGTCATCAAGTTTGGGTGAAAAAATGTGTGCTGAGATTTCAGGAAACTCGTAGTTTTTTGGAAGCTTGGCAACCCCTTTCCGTGAAAGTGATTTGCGCCGATCTCTGCTTAGGGCTACATCAATAGGAAACAAACCATAGAGATAGAACTTGGAACTACTTTATTGTGTCAGTTTCAAAGAGCTAACACAAACCGTGTTTGATTTAGAGTTCCAACTACATGTATCCATATAGGAGAAAACAGAGTGAAACCTAAAAATTAAAACTGTTACTGCCAACGAACGGTTTAACTTAGAAGAACAAAAATTGGTGAGCCAAGTGGGATTGGGGTACTGATCCTTAACTGAAAGTGTCATCAAGATTGGGTGAAAAAAAATGTGCGGAGATTTCAGGAAACTCGTAGTTTTTTGGAAGCTTGGCATCCCCTTTCCATGATAGTCTTTTCCGTGGGTCTCTGCTTAGGGCTACATCAATAGGAAACAAACCGTAGAAATAGAACTTGGAACTACTTTATTGTGTCAAGTTTCAAAGAGCTAGCACAAACCGTGTTTGATTTGGAGTTCCAACAACATGTATCCATATAGGAGAAAACAGAGTGAAACCGAAAAATTAAAACTGTTACTGCCAACGAACGGTTTAACCTAGAAGAACGACATTTGGTGAGCCAAGTGGGATTGGGGTACTGACCATTACCTGAAAGTGTCATCAAGATTGGGTGAAAAAATGTGTGCTGAGATTTCAGGAAACTCGTAGTTTTTTGGAAGCTTTCAACCCCTTTCCATGAAAGTGATTTGCGGTGGTCTCTGCTTAGGGCTACATCAATAGGAAACAAACCATAGAGATAGAACTTGGAACTACTTTATTGTGTCAAGTTTCAAAGAGCTAGCACAAACCGTGTTTGATTTAGAGTTCCAAATACATGTATCCATATAGGAGAAAACAGAGTGAAACCTAAAAATTAAAACCGTTACTGCCAACGAACGGTTTAACCTAGAAGAATGAAATTTGGTGAGCCAAGTGGGATTGGGGTACTGATCATTACCTGAAAGTGTCATCAAGTTTGGGTGAAAAAATGTGTGCTGAGATTTCAGGAAACTCGTAGTTTTTTGGAATCTTGGCAACCCCTTTCCGTGAAAGTGATTTGCGCCGGTCTCTGCTTAGGGCTACATCAATAGGAAACAAACCATAGAGATAGAACTTGGAACTACTTTATTGTGTCAGTTTCAAAGAGCTAACACAAACCGTGTTTGATTTAGAGTTCCAACTACATGTATCCATATAGGAGAAAACAGAGTGAAACCTAAAAATTAAAACTGTTACTGCCAACGAACGGTTTAACCTAGAAGAACAAAAATTGGTGAGCCAAGTGGGATTGGGGTACTGATCCTTAACTGAAAGTGTCATCAAGATTGGGTGAAAAAATATGTGCGGAGATTTCAGGAAACTCGTAGTTTTTTGGAAGCTTGGCATCCCCTTTCCATGATAGTCTTTTCCGCGGGTCTCTGCTTAGGGCTACATCAATAGGAAACAAACCGTAGAAATAGAACTTGGAACTACTTTATTGTGTCAAGTTTCAAAGAGCTAGCACAAACCGTGTTTTATTTGGAGTTCCAACAACATGTATCCATATAGGAGAAAACAGAGTGAAACCGAAAAATTAAAACTGTTACTGCCACCGAACGGTTTAACCTAGAAGAACGACATTTGGTGAGCCAAGTGGGATTGGGGTACTGACCATTACCTGAAAGTGTCATCAAGATTGGGTGAAAAAATGTGTGCTGAGATTTCAGGAAACTCGTAGTTTTTTGGAACCTTGGCAACCCCTTTCCATGAAAGTGATTTCCGCCGGTCTCTGCTTAGGCCTACATCAATAGGAAACAAACCATAGAGATAGAATTTGGAACAACTTTATTGTATCAAGTTTCAAAGAGCTAGCACAAACCGTGTTTGATTTAGAGTTCCAACTACATGTATCCATATAGGAGATAACAGAGTGAAACCGAAAAATTAAAACTGTTACTGCCAACGAACGGTTTAACCTAGAAGAACGAAATTTGGTGAGCCAAGTGGGATTGGGGTACTGATCATTACCTGAAAGTGTCATCAATATTGGGTGAAAAAATGTGTGCTGAGATTTCAGGAAACTCGTAGTTTTTTGGAAGCTTGGCATCCCCTTTCTATGATAGTATTTTCCGCGGGTCTCTGCTTAGGGCTACATCAATAGGAAACAAACCGTAGAAATAGAACTTGGAACTACTTTATTGTGTCAAGTTTCAAAGAGCTAGCACAAACCGTGTTTTATTTGGAGTTCCAACAACATGTATCCATATAGGAGAAAACAGAGTGAAACCGAAAAATTAAAACTGTTACTGCCAACGAACGGTTTAACCTAGAAGAACGACATTTGGTGAGCCAAGTGGGATTGGGGTACTGACCATTACCTGAAAGTGTCATCAAGATTGGGTGAAAAAATGTGTGCTGAGATTTCAGGAAACTCGTAGTTTTTTGGAAGCTTGGCAACCCCTTTCCATGAAAGTGATTTGCGCCGGTCTCTGCTTAGGGCTACATCAATAGTAAACAAACCATAGAGATAGAATTTGGAACAACTTTATTGTATCAAGTTTCAAAGAGCTAGCACAAACCGTGTTTGATTTAGAGTTCCAACTACATGTATCCATATAGGAGAAAACAGAGTGAAACCGAAAAATTAAAACTGTTACTGCCAACGAACGGTTTAACCTAGAAGAACCAAATTTTGTGAGCCAAGTGGAATTGGGGTACTGATCATTACCTGAAAGTGTCATCAAGATTGGGTGAAAAAATGTGTGCTGACATTTCAGGAAACTCGTAGTTTTCTGGAAGCTTGGCAACCCCTTTCCATGAAAGTGATTCTAGTGGTCTCTGCTTAGGGCTACATCAATAGGAAACAAACCATAGAGATAGAACTTGGAACTACTTTATTGTGTCAAGTTTCAAAGAGCTAGCACAAACCGTGTTTGATTTAGAGTTCCAACTACATGTATCCATATAGGAGAAAACAGAGTGAAACCTAAAAATTAAAAGTGTTACTGCCATCGAACGGTTTAACCTGGAAGAACGAAATTTGCTGAGCCAAGTGGGATTGGGGTACTGATCATTACCTGAAAGTGTCATCAAGATTGGTGAAAAAATGTGTGCTGAGATTTCAGGAAACTCGTAGTTTTTTGGAAGCTTGGCAACCCCTTTCCGTGAAAGTGATTTGCGCCGGTCTCTGCTTAGGGCTACATCAATAGGAAACAAACCATAGAGATAGATCTTCGGACTACTTTATTGTGTCAAGTTTCAAAGAGCTAGCACAAACCGTGTTTGATTTAGAGTTCCAACTACATGTATCCATATAGGAGAAAACAGAGTGAAACCGAAAAATTAAAACTGTTACTGCCAACGAACGGTTGAACCTAGAAGAACGAAATTTGGTGAGCCAAGTGGGTTTGGGGTACTGACCATTACCTGAAAGTGTCATCAAGATTGGGTGAAAAAATGTGTGCTGAGATTTCAGGAAACTCGTAGTTTTTTGGAAGCTTTCAACCCCTTTCCATGAAAGTGATTTGCGGTGGTCTCTGCTTAGGGCTACATCAATAGGAAACAAACCATAGAGATAGAACTTGGAACTACTTTATTGTGTCAAGTTTCAAAGAGCTAGCACAAACCGTGTTTGATTTAGAGTTCCAAATACATGTATCCATATAGGAGAAAACAGAGTGAAACCTAAAAATTAAAACCGTTACTGCCAACGAACGGTTCAACCTAGAAGAATGAAATTTTTTGAGCCAAGTGGGATTGGGGTACTGATCATTACCTGAAAGTGTCATCAAGTTTGGGTGAAAAAATGTGTGCTGAGATTTCAGGAAACTCGTAGTTTTTGGAAGCTTGGCAACCTCTTTCCGTGAAAGTGATTTGCGCCGGTCTCTGCTTAGGGCTACATCAATAGGAAACAGACCATAGAGATAGAACTTGGAACTACTTTATTGTGTCAGTTTCAAAGAGCTAACACAAACCGTGTTTGATTTAGAGTTCCAACTACATGTATCCATATAGGAGAAAACAGAGTGAAACCTAAAAATTAAAACTGTTACTGCCAACGAACGGTTTAACCTAGAAGAACAAAAATTGGTGAGCCAAGTGGGATTGGGGTACTGATCCTTAACTGAAAGTGTCATCAAGATTGGGTGAAAAAATATGTGCGGAGATTTCAGGAAACTCGTAGTTTTTTGGAAGCTTGGCATCCCCTTTCCATGATAGTCTTTTCCGCGGGTCTCTGCTTAGGGCTACATCAATAGGAAACAAACCGTAGAAATAGAACTTGGAACTACTTTATTTTGTCAAGTTTCAAAGAGCTAGCACAAACCGTGTTTGATTTGGAGTTCCAACAACATGTATCCATATAGGAGAAAACAGAGTGAAACCGAAAAATTAAAACTGTTACTGCCAACGAACGGTTTAACCTGGAAGAAAGACATTTGGTGAGCCAAGTGGGATTGGGGTACTGACCATTATTTGAAAGTGTCATCAAGATTGGGTGAAAAAATGTGTGCTGAGATTTCAGGAAACTCGTAGTTTTTTGGAAGCTTGGCAACCCCTTTCCATGAAAGTGATTTGCGCCGGTCTCTGCTTAGGGCTACATCAATAGTAAACAAACCATAGAGATAGAATTTGGAACAACTTTATTGTATCAAGTTTCAAAGAGCTAGCACAAACCGTGTTTGATTTAGAGTTCCAACTACATGTATCCATATAGGAGAAAACAGAGTGAAACCGAAAAATTAAAACTGTTACTGCCAACGAACGGTTGAACCTAGAAGAACGAAATTTGGTGAGCCAAGTGGGATTGGGGTACTGACCATTACCTGAAAGTGTCATCAAGATTGGGTGAAAAAATGTGTGCTGAGATTTCAGGAAACTCGTAGTTTTTTGGAAGCTTTCAACCCCTTTCCATGAAAGTGATTTGCGGTGGTCTCTGCTTAGGGCTACATCAATAGGAAACAAACCATAGAGATAGAACTTGGAACTACTTTATTGTGTCAAGTTTCAAAGAGCTAGCACAAACCGTGTTTGATTTAGAGTTCCAAATACATGTATCCATATAGGAGAAAACAGAGTGAAACCTAAAAATTAAAACCGTTACTGCCAACGAACGGTTCAACCTAGAAGAATGAAATTTTTTGAGCCAAGTGGGATTGGGGTACTGATCATTACCTGAAAGTGTCATCAAGTTTGGGTGAAAAAATGTGTGCTGAGATTTCAGGAAACTCGTAGTTTTTGGAAGCTTGGCAACCTCTTTCCGTGAAAGTGATTTGCGCCGGTCTCTGCTTAGGGCTACATCAATAGGAAACAGACCATAGAGATAGAACTTGGAACTACTTTATTGTGTCAGTTTCAAAGAGCTAACACAAACCGTGTTTGATTTAGAGTTCCAACTACATGTATCCATATAGGAGAAAACAGAGTGAAACCTAAAAATTAAAACTGTTACTGCCAACGAACGGTTTAACCTAGAAGAACAAAAATTGGTGAGCCAAGTGGGATTGGGGTACTGATCCTTAACTGAAAGTGTCATCAAGATTGGGTGAAAAAATATGTGCGGAGATTTCAGGAAACTCGTAGTTTTTTGGAAGCTTGGCATCCCCTTTCCATGATAGTCTTTTCCGCGGGTCTCTGCTTAGGGCTACATCAATAGGAAACAAACCGTAGAAATAGAACTTGGAACTACTTTATTGTGTCAAGTTTCAAAGAGCTAGCACAAACCGTGTTTGATTTGGAGTTCCAACAACATGTATCCATATAGGAGAAAACAGAGTGAAACCGAAAAATTAAAACTGTTACTGCCAACGAACGGTTTAACCTGGAAGAAAGACATTTGGTGAGCCAAGTGGGATTGGGGTACTGACCATTATTTGAAAGTGTCATCAAGATTGGGTGAAAAAATGTGTGCTGAGATTTCAGGAAACTCGTAGTTTTTTGGAAGCTTGGCAACCCCTTTCCATGAAAGTGATTTGCGCCGGTCTCTGCTTAGGGCTACATCAATAGTAA
The DNA here is from genome assembly GCF_964194105.1 of Spermophilus citellus. Lineage (NCBI taxonomy): Eukaryota > Metazoa > Chordata > Mammalia > Rodentia > Sciuridae > Spermophilus > Spermophilus citellus. Next base: position 16,121,735 of record NC_138192.1, on the reverse strand, counting down.
ACAAACCATAGAGATAGAATTTGGAACAACTTTATTGTATCAAGTTTCAAAGAGCTAGCACAAACCGTGTTTGATTTAGAGTTCCAACTACATGTATCCATATAGGAGAAAACAGAGTGAAACCGAAAAATTAAAACTGTTACTGCCAACGAACGGTTTAACCTAGAAGAACGATATTTGGTGAGCCAAGTGGAATTGGGGTACTGATCATTACCTGAAAGTGTCATCAAGATTGGGTGAAAAAATGTGTGCTGATATTTCAGGAAACTCGTAGTTTTTTGGAAGCTTGGCAACCCCTTTCCATGAAAGTGATTTGCAGTGGTCTCTGCTTAGGGCTACATCAATAGGAAACAAACCATAGAGATAGAACTTGGAACTACTTTATTGTGTTAAGTTTCAAAGAGCTAGCACAAACCGTGTTTGATTTAGAGTTCCAACTACATGTATCCATATAGGAGAAACAGAGTGAAACCTAAAAATTAAAACTGTTACTGCCATCGAACGGTTTCACCTGGAAGAATGAAATTTGCTGAGCCAAGTGGGATTGGGGTACTGATCATTACCTGAAAGTGTCATCAAGATTGGTTGAAAAAATGTGTGCTGAGATTTCAGGAAACACGTAGTTTTTTGGAAGCTTGGGAACCCCTTTCCGTGAAAGTGATTTGCGCCGGTCTGTGCTCAGGGCTACATCAATAGGAAACAGACCATAGAGATAGATCTTCGGACTACTTTATTGTGTCAAGTTTCAAAGAGCTAGCACAAACCGTGTTTGATTTAGAGTTCCAACTACATGTATCCATATAAGAGAAAACAGAGTGAAACCGAAAAATTAAAACTGTTACTGCCAACGAACGGTTTAACCTAGAAGAACGAAATTTGGTAAGCCAAATGGGATTGGGGTACTGATCATTACCTGAAAGTGTCATCAATATTCGGTGAAAAAATGTGTGCTGAGATTTCAGGAAACTCGTAGTTTTTTGGAAGCTTTCAACCCCTTTCCATGAAAGTGATTTGCGGTGGTCTCTGCTTAGGGCTACATCAATAGGAAACAAACCATAGAGATAGAACTTGGAACTACTTTATTGTGTGAAGTTTCAAAGAGCTAGCACAAACCGCGTTGGATTTAGAGTTCCAATTACATGTATCCATATAGGAGAAAACAGAGAGAAACCTAAAAATTAAAACTGTTAATGCCATCGAACGGTTTAACCTAGAAGAACGAAATTTGGTGAGCCAAGTGGATTTGGGGGTACTGATCATTACCTGGAAGTGTCATCAAGATTGGATGAAAAAATGTGTGCTGAGATTTCAGAAAACTCGTAGTTTTTTGGAAGCTTGGCAACCCATTTCCATGAAAGTGATTTGCGCCAGTCTCTGCTTAGGGCTAGAGCAATAGGAAACAAACCATAGAGATAGAACTTGGAACTACTTTATTGTGTCAAGTTTCAAAGAGCCATCACAAACCGTGTTTGATTTAGAGTTCCAACAACATGTATCCTCATACCAGAAAACAGAGTGAACTCTAAAAATTAAAACTGTTACTGCCAACGAACGGCTTAACCTAGAGAAATGAAATTTGGTGAGCCAAGTCGGATTGGGGTACTGATCATTACCTGAAAGTGTCATCAAGATTGGGTGAAAAAATGTGTGCTGAGATTTCAGGAAACTCGTAGTTTTTTGGAAGATTGGCATCCCCTTTCCGTGAAAGTGATTTGCGCCGGTCTCTGGTTAGGGCTACATCAATAGGAAACAAACCATAGAAATAGAACATGGAACTACTTTATTGTGTCAAGTTTCAAAGAGCTAGCACAAACCGTGTTTGATTTGGAGTTCCAACAACATGTATCCATATAGGAGAAAACAGAGTGAAACCGAAAAATTAAAACTGTTACTGCCAACGAACGGTTTAACCTAGAAGAACGACATTTGGTGAGCCAAGTGGGATTGGGGTACTGACCATTATTTGAAAGTGTCATCAAGATTGGGTGAAAAAATGTGTGCTGAGATTTCAGGAAACTCGTAGTTTTTTGGAAGCTTGGCAACCCCTTTCCATGAAAGTGATTTGCGCCGGTCTCTGCTTAGGGCTACATCAATAGTAAACAAACCATAGAGATAGAATTTGGAACAACTTTATTTTATCAAGTTTCAAAGAGCTAGCACAAACCGTTTTTGATTTAGAGTTCCAACTACATATATCCATATAGGAGAAAACAGAGTGAAACCGAAAAATTAAAACTGTTAATGCCATCGAACGGTTTAACCTAGAAGAACGAAATTTGGTGAGCCAAGTGGATTTGGGGGTACTGAACATTACCTGGAAGTGTCATCAAGATTGGATGAAAAAATGTGTGCTGAGATTTCAGAAAACTCGTAGTTTTTTGGAAGTTTGGCAACCCATTTCCATGACAGTGATTTGCGCCAGTCTCTGCTTAGGGCTAGAGCAATAGGAAACAAACCATAGAGATAGAACTTGGAACTACTTTATTGTGTCAAGTTTCAAAGAGCCATCACAAACCGTGTTTGATTTAGAGTTCCAACAACATGTATCCTCATACCAGAAAACAGAGTGAACTCTAAAAATTAAAACTGTTACTGCCAACGAACGGCTTAACCTAGAGAAATGAAATTTGGTGAGCCAAGTCGGATTGGGGTACTGATCATTACCTGAAAGTGTCATCAAGATTGGGTGAAAAAATGTGTGCTGAGATTTCATGAAACTCGTAGTTTTTTGGAAGATTGGCATCCCCTTTCCGTGAAAGTGATTTGCGCCGGTCTCTGGTTAGGGCTACATCAATAGGAAACAAACCATAGAAATAGAACATGGAACTACTTTATTGTGTCAAGTTTCAAAGAGCTAGCACAAACCGTGTTTGATTTGGAGTTCCAACAACATGTATCCATATAGGAGAAAACAGAGTGAAACCGAAAAATTAAAACTGTTACTGCCAACGAACGGTTTATCCTAGAAGAACGACATTTGGTGAGCCAAGTGGGATTGGGGTACTGACCATTATTTGAAAGTGTCATCAAGATTGGGTGAAAAAATGTGTGCTGAGATTTCAGGAAACTCGTAGTTTTTTGGAAGCTTGGCAACCCCTTTCCATGAAAGTGATTTGCGCCGGTCTCTGCTTAGGGCTACATCAATAGTAAACAAACCATAGAGATAGAATTTGGAACAACTTTATTTTATCAAGTTTCAAAGAGCTAGCACAAACCGTTTTTGATTTAGAGTTCCAACTACATATATCCATATAGGAGAAAACAGAGTGAAACCGAAAAATTAAAACTGTTACTGCCAACGAACGGTTTAACCTAGAAGAACAAAATTTGGTGAGCCAAGTGGAATTGGGGTACTGATCATTACCTGAAAGTGTCATCAAGATTGGGTGAAAAAATGTGTGCTGACATTTCAGGAAACTCGTAGTTTTTTGGAAGCTTGGCAAGCCCTTTCCTTGAAAGTGATTTGCGCCGGTCTCTGCTTAGGGCTACATCAATAGGAAACAAACCATAGAGATAGATCTTCGGACTACTTTATTGTGTCAAGTTTCCAAGAGCTAGCACAAACCGTGTTTGATTTAGAGTTCCAACTACATGTATCCATATAGGAGAAAACAGAGTGAAAACTAAAAATTAAAACTGTTACTGCCAACGAACGGTTTAACCTAGAAGAACGAAATTTGGTGAGCCAAGTGGGATTGGGGTACTGACCATTTCCTGAAAGTGTCATCATGATTGGGTGAAAAAATGTGTGCTGACATTTCAGGAAACTCGTAGTTTTTTGGAAGCTTGGCAACCCCTTTCCATGAAAGTGATTTGCGTCAGTCTCTGCTTAGGGCTACAGCAATAGGAAACAAACCATAGAGATAGAACTTGGAACTACTTTATTGTGTCAAGTTTCAAAGAGCTAGCACAATCCGTGTTTGATTTAGAGTTCCAACTACATGTATCCATATAGGAGAAAACAGAGTGAAAGATAAAAATTAAAACGCTTACTGCCAAGGAACGGTTTAATTTAGAAGAACAAAATTTGGTGAGCCAAGTGGGATTGGGGTACTGATCATTACCTGAAAGTGTCATCAAGACTGTGTGAAAAAATATGTGCTGAGATTTCAGGAAACTCGTAGTTTTTTGGAAGCTTGACAACCCCTTTCCGTGAAAGTGATTTGCGCCGGTCTGTGCTTAGGGCTACATCAATAGGAAACAGACCATAGAGATAGATCTTCGGACTACTTTATTGTGTCAAGTTTCAAAGAGCTAGCACAAACCGTGTTTGATTTAGAGTTCCAACTACATGTATCCATATAGGAGAAAACAGAGTGAAACCGAAAAATTAAAACTGTTACTGCCAACGAATGGTTTAACCTAGAAGAACGAAATTTGGTAAGCAAATGGGATTGGGGTACTGATCATTACCTGAAAGTGTCATCAATATTCGGTTAAAAAATGTGTGCTGAGATTTCAGGAAACTCGTAGTTTTTTGGAAGCTTTCAACCCCTTTCCATGAAAGTGATTTGCGGTGGTCTCTGCTTAGGGCTACATCAATAGGAAACAAACCATAGAGATAGAACTTGGAACTACTTTATTGTGTGAAGTTTCAAAGAGCTAGCACAAACCGTGTTGGATTTAGAGTTCCAATTACATGTATCCATATAGGAGAAAACAGAGAGACCTAAAAATTAAAACTGTTAATGCCATCGAACGGTTTAACCTAGAAGAACGAAATTTTGTGAGCCAAGTGGATTTGGGGGTACTGATCATTACCTGGAAGTGTCATCAAGATTGTTTGAAAAAATGTGTGCTGAGATTTCAGAAAACTCGTAGTTTTTTGGAAGCTTGGCAACCCATTTCCATGAAAGTGATTTGCGCCAGTCTCTGCTTAGGGCTACAGCAATAGGAAACAAACCATAGAAATAGAACATGGAACTACTTTATTGTGTCAAGTTTCAAAGAGCTAGCACAAACCGTGTTTGATTTAGAGTTCCAAATACATGTATCCATATAGGAGAAAACAGAGTGAAACCTAAAAATTAAAACCGTTACTGCCAACGAACGGTTTAACCTAGAAGAATGAAATTTGGTGAGCCAAGTGGGATTGGGGTATTGATCATTACCTGAAAGTGTCATCAATATTGGGTGAAAAAATGTGTGCTGAGATTTCAGGAAACTCGTAGTTTTTTGGAAGCTTGGCAACCCCTTTCCGTGAAAGTGATTTGCGCCGGTCTCTGCTTAGGGCTACATCAATAGGAATCAAACCATAGAGATAGAACTTGGAACTACTTTATTGTGTCAAGTTTCAAAGAGCTAACACAAACTGTGTTTGATTTAGAGTTCCAAATACATGTATCCATATAGGAGAAAACAGAGTGAAACCTAAAAATTAAAACTGTTACTGCCAACGAACGGTTTAACCTAGAAGAACAAAAATTGGTGAGCCAAGTGGGATTGGGGTACTGATCCTTAACTGAAAGTGTCATCAATATTGGGTGAAAAAATATGTGCGGAGATTTCAGGAAACTCGTAGTTTTTTGGAAGCTTGGCAAACCCTTTCCATGAAAGTGATTTGCGCTGGTCTCTGATTAGGGCTACATCAATAGGAAACACACCATAGAGGTAGAACTTGGAACTACATTATTGTGTCAAGTTTCAAAAAGCTAGCACATACTGTGTTTGATTTAGAGTTCCAACTACATGTATCCATATAGGAGAAAACAGAGTGAAAGATAAAAATTAAAACTCTTACTGCCAACGAACGGTTTAACCTAGAAGAACGAAATTTGGTGAGCCACGTGGGATTGGGGTACTGATCATTACCTGAAAGTGTCATCAAGATTGGGTGAAAAAATGTGTGCTGAGATTTCAGGAAACTCGTAGTTTTTTGGAAGCTTGGCATCCCCTTTCCATGATAGTCTTTTCCGCGGGTCTCTGCTTAGGGCTACATCAATAGGAAACAAACCATAGAGATAGAACTTGGAACTACTTTATTGTGTCAAGTTTCAAAGAGCTAGCACAAACCGTGTTTGATTTAGAGTTCCAACTACATGTATCCATATAGGAGAAAACAGAGTGAAACCTAAAAATTAAAACTGTTACTGCGAACGAACGGTTTAACCTAGAAGAACGAAATTTGGTGAGCCTAGTGGGATTGGGGTACTGATCATTACCTGAAAGTGTCATCAAGATTGGGTGAAAAAATGTGTGCTGAGATTTCAGGAAACTCATAGATTTTGGAAGCTTGGCAACCCCTTTCCATGAAAGTGATTTGCGCCAGTCTCTGCTTAGGGCTACATCAATAGGAAACAAACCATAGAGATAGAACTTGGAACTTCTTTATTGTGTCAAGTTTCAAAGAGCTAGGACAAACCGTGTTTGATTTAGAGTTCCAACTACATGTATCCATATAGGAGAAAACAGAGTGAAACCTAAAAATTAAAACTGTTACAGCCAACGAACGGTTTAACCTAGAAGAACGAAATTTGGTGAGCCAAGTGGGATTTGGGTACTGATCATTAAATGAAAGTGTCATCAAGATTGGGTGAAAAAATGTGTGCTGAGATTTCAGAAAACACGTAGTTTTTGGGAAGCTTCCAACGCCTTTCCAAAAAAGTGATTTGCACCGGTCTCTGCTTAGGGCTACATCAATAGCAAACAAACCATAGAGATAGAACTTGGAACTTCTTTATTGTGTCAAGTTTCAAAGAGCTAGCGCAAACCGTGTTTGGTTTACAGTTCCAACTACATGTATCCATATAGGAGAAAACAGAGAGAAACCTAAAAATTAAAACTGTTACTGCCAGCGAACGGTTTAACCTAGAAGAACGAAATTTGGTGAGCCAAGTGGGATTGGGGTACTAATCATTACCTGAAAGTGTCATCAAGATTGGGTGAAAAAATGTGTGCTGAGATTTCAGGAAACTCGTAGTTTTTTGGAAGCTTGGCAACCCCTTTCCATGAAAGTGATTTGCGCTGGTCTCTGCTTAGGGCTACATCAATAGGAAACAAACCATAGAGATAGAACTTGGAACTACTTTATTGTGTCAAGTTTCAAAGAGCTAGCACAAACAGTGTATGATTTAGAGTTCCAAATACATGTATCCATATAGGAGAAAACAGAGTGAAACCTAAAAATTTAAACTGTTACTGCCATCGAATGGTTTAACCTAGAAGAACGAAATTTGGTGAGCCATGTAGTATTGGGGTACTGATCGTTACCTGAAAGTGTCATCAAGATTGGGTGAAAAATATGTGCTGAGATGTCAGGAATTACTTAGTTTTTTGGAAGGTTGGCTACTCCTTCCCTTGAAAGTGATTTGCACCGGTCTCTGATTAGGGCTACATCAATAGGAAACACACCATAGAGATAGAACTTGGAACTACTTTATTGTGTCAAGTTTCAAAGAGCTAGCACAAACCGTGTTTGATTTAGAGTTCCAACTACATGTATCCATATAGGAGAAAACAGAGTGATACCGAAAAATTAAAACTGTTACTGCCATCGAACGGTTTAACATAGAAGAAGGAAATTTGGTGAGAAAGTGGGACTGGCGTACTGATCATTACCTGAAAGTGTCTTCAAGATTGGGTGAAAAAATGTGTGCTGAGATTTCAGGAAACTCGTAGTTTTTTGGAAGCTTGGCAACCCCTTTCCATGAAAGTGATTTGTGCCAGTCTCTGCTTAGGGCTACATCAATAGGAAACAAACCATAGAGATAGAACTGGGAACTACATTATTTGGTCAAGTTTCAAAGAGCTAGCAGAAACCGTGTTTGATTTAGAGTTCCAAATATATTTATTCAATAGGAGAAAACAGAGTGAAACCTAAAAATTAAAACTGTTAGTGCCAACGAACAGTTTATCCTAGACAAACGAAATTTGGTGAGCCAAGTGGGATTGGGGTACTGATCATTACGTGAAAATATCATCAAGATTGGGTGAAAAAATGTGTGCTAAGATTTCAGGAAACTCGTAGTTTTTTGGAAGCTTGGCAACCCCTTTCAATTAAAGTGATTTGAGCCCGTCTCTCCTTAGGGCTACATCAATAGGAAACAAACCATAGAGATAGAACTTGGAACTACTTGATTGTGTCAAGTTTCAAAAAGCTAGCACAAACCGTGTTTGATTTAGTGTTCCAACTACATGTATCCATATAGGAGAAAACAGAGTGAAACCTAAAAATTAAAACTGTTACTGCCAACGAACGGTTTAACCTAGAAGAACGAAATTTGGTGAGCCAAGTGGGATTGGGGTACTGATCATTATCTGAAAGTGTCATCAAGTTTGGGTGAAAAAATGTGCGCTGAGATTTCAGGAAACTCGTAGATTTTTGGAAGCTTGGCAACCCCTTTCCATGAAAGAGTTTTGCGCTGGTCTCTGCTTAGTGCTGCATCAATAGGAAACAAACCGTAGAGATAGAACTCGGTACTACTTTATTGTGTCAAGTTTCAAAGAGCTAGCACCAACCATGTTTGATTTAGAGTTCCAAATACATGTATCCATATAGCAGAAAACAGAGTGAAACCTAAAAATTTAAACTGTTACTGCCAACGAACGGTTTAACCAAAAGAACGAAATTTGGTAAGCCAAGTGGGATTGGGGTACTGATCATTACGTGAAAGTGTCATCAAGATTGGGTGAAAAATTGTGTGCTGAGATTTCAGGAAACTTGTAGTTTTTTGGAAGCTTGGCAACCCCTTTCCATGAAAGTGATTTGCGCTGGTCTCTGCTTAGGGCTACATCAATAGAAAACAAACCATTGAGATAGAACTTGGAACTACTTTATTGTGTCGTGTCAAGTTTCAAAGAGCTAGAACAAACTGTGTTTCATTTAGAGTTCCAACTACATGGATCCATATAGGAGAAAACAGAGTGAAACCTAAGAATTAAAACTGTTAGTGCCAACGAACAGTTTTCCCTAGAAGAACGAAATTTGGTGAGCCAAGTGGGATTGGGGTACTGATCATTACGTGAAATTGTCATCAAGATTGGGTGAAAAAATGTGTGCTGAGATTTCAGGAAACTCGTAGTTTTTTGGAAGATTGGCAACCCCTTCCCTTGAAAGTGATTTGCGCCGGTCTCTCCTTAGGGCTACATCAATAGGAAACAAACCATAGAGATAGAACTTGGAACTACTTTATTGTGTCAAGTTTCAAAGAGCTAGCACAAACCGTGTTTGATTTAGAGTTCCAACTACATGTATCCATATAGGAGAAAACAGAGTGAAACCTAAAAATTAAAACGGTTACTGCCATCGAAAGGTTTAACATAGAAGAAGGAAATTTGGTGAGCCAAGTGGGACTGGCTTACTGATCATTACCTGAAAGTGTCATCAAGATTGGGTGAAAAAATGTGTGCTGAGATTTCAGGAAACTCGTAGTTTTTTGGAAGCTTGGCAACCCCTTTCCATGAAAGTGATTTGTGCCAGTCTCTGCTTAGGGCTACATCAATAGGAAACAAACCATAGAGATAGAACTTGGAACTACATTATTTGGTCAAGTTCCAAAGAGCTAGCAGAAACCGTGTTTGATTTAGAGTTCCAAATATATTTATTCAATAGGAGAAAACAGAGTGAAACCTAAAAATTAAAACTGTTACTGCCAACGAACGGTTTAACCTGGAAGAACGAAATTTGGTGAGCCAAGTGGGATTTGGGTACTGATCATTACGTGAAAGTGTCATCAAGACTGGGTGAAAAAATGTGTGCTGAGATGTCAGGAAATTCGTAGTTTTTTGGAAGCTTGGCAACCCCTTTCCATGAAAGTGATATGCACATTCTCTGCTTAGTGCTACATCAATAGGAAACAAACCATAGAGATACAACTTGGAAGTACTTTATTGTGTCAAGTTTCAAAGAGCTAGAAAAAACTGTGTTTCATTTAGAGTTCCAACTACATGGATCCATATAGGAGAAAACAGAGTGAAACCTAAAAATTAAAACTGTTAGTGCCAACGAACAGTTTATCCTAGAAGAACGAAATTTGGTGAGCCAAGTGGGATTGGGGTACTGATCATTACGTGAAAGTGTCATCAAGATTGGGTGAAAAAATCTGTGCTGAGATTGCAGGAAACTCGTAGTTTTTAGGAAGCTTGGCAACCCCTTTCAATGAAAGTGATTTGAGCCCGTCTCTGCTTAGGGCTACATCAATAGGAAACATACCATAGAGATAGAACTTGGAACTACTTGATTGTGTGAAGTTTCAAAGAGCTAGCACAAACCGTGTTTGATTTAGAGTTCCAACTACATGTATCCATATAGGAGAAACCAGAGTGAAACCTAAAAATTAAAACTGTTACTGCCAACGAACGGTTTAACCTGGAAGAATGAAATTTGGTGAGCCAAGTGGGATTGGGGTACTGATCATTACCTGAAAGTGTCCTCAAAATTGGGTGAAAAAATGTGTGCTGAGATTTCAGGAAACTCGTGTTTTTTTTGGAAGCTTGGCAACCCCTTTCCATGAAAGTGATATGCACCATTCTCTGCTTAGTGCTACGTCAATAGGAAACAAACCATAGAGATAGAACTTGGAAATTCTTTATTGTGTCAAGTTTCAAAGAGCTAGAAAAAACTGTGTTTCATTTAGAGTTCCAACTACATGGATCCATATAGGAGAAAACAGAGTGAAACCTAAAAATTAAAACTGTTAGTGCCAACGAACAGTTTATCCTAGAAGAACGAAATTTGGTGAGCCAAGTGGGATTGGGGTACTGATCATTACGTGAAAGTGTCATCAAGATTGGGTGAAAAAATCTGTGCTGAGATTGCAGGAAACTCGTAGTTTTTAGGAAGCTTGGCAACCCCTTTCAATGAAAGTGATTTGAGCCCGTCTCTGCTTAGGGCTACATCAATAGGAAACATACCATAGAGATAGAACTTGGAACTACTTGATTGTGTGAAGTTTCAAAGAGCTAGCACAAACCGTGTTTGATTTAGAGTTCCAACTACATGTATCCATATAGGAGAAACCAGAGTGAAACCTAAAAATTAAAACTGTTACTGCCAACGAACGGTTTAACCTGGAAGAATGAAATTTGGTGAGCCAAGTGGGATTGGGGTACTGATCATTACCTGAAAGTGTCCTCAAAATTGGGTGAAAAAATGTGTGCTGAGATTTCAGGAAACTCGTGTTTTTTTTGGAAGCTTGGCAACCCCTTTCCATGAAAGTGATATGCACCATTCTCTGCTTAGTGCTACGTCAATAGGAAACAAACCATAGAGATAGAACTTGGAAATTCTTTATTGTGTCAAGTTTCAAAGAGCTAGAAGAAACTGTGTTTCATTTAGAGTTCCAACTACATAGATCCATATAGGAGAAAACAGAGTGAAACCTAAAAATTAAAACTGTTAGTGCCAACGAACAGTTTATCCTAGAAGAATGAAATTTGGTGAGCCAAGTGGGATTGGGGTACTGATCATTACGTGAAAGTGTCATCAAGATTGGGTGAAAAAATGTGTGCTGAGATTTCAGGAAACTCGTAGTTTTTTGGAAGCTTGGCAACCCCTTTCCATGAAAGTGATTTGCGCCGGTCTCTGCTTAGGGCTACATCAATAGGAAACAAAGCATAGAGATAGAACTTGGAACTATTTTATTGTGTCAAGTTTCAAAGAGCTAGCACAAACCGTGTTTGATTTAGAGTTCCAACTACATGTATCCATATAGGAGAAAACAGAGTGAAACCTAAAAATTAAAACTGTTACTGCCAACGAACGGTTTAACCTGGAAGAACGAAATTTGGTGAGCCAAGTGGGATTGGGGTACTGATCATTACCTGAAAGTGTCATCAAGATTGGGTGAAAAAATGTGTGCTGAGATTTCAGGAAACTCATAGTTTTTTGGAAGCTTGGCAACCCCTTTCCATGAAAGGGATTTGCGCCAGTCTCTGCTTAGGGCTACATCAATAAGAAACAAACCGAAGACATAGAACTTGGAACTAAGTTATTTTGTCAAGTTTCAAAGAGCTAGCACAAACCGTGTTTGATTTAGAGTTCCAACTACATGTATCCATATAGGAGAAAACAGAGTGAAACCTAAAAATTAAAACTGTTACTGCCAACGAACGGTTTAACCTAGAAGAACGAAATTTGGTGATCCAAGTGGGATTGGGGTACTGACATTACCTGAAATGACATCAAGATTGGGTGAAAAAATGTGTGCTGAAATTTCAGGAAACTCATAGATTTTGGAAGCTTGGCAACCCCTTTCCATGAAAGTGATTTGCGCCAGTCTCTGCTTAGGGCTACATCAATAGGAAACAAACCATAGAGATAGAACTTGGAACTTCTTTATTGTGTCAAGATTCAAAGACCTAGCACAAACCGTGTTTGATTTAGAGTTCCAACAACATGTATCCATATAGGAGAAAACAGAGGGAAACCTAAAAATTAAAACTGTTACTGCCAACGAACGGTTTAACCTAGAAGAACGAAATTTGGTGAGCCAAGTGGGTTGGGGTACTGTACATTACCTGAAAGTGTCATCGAGATTGGGTGAAAAAATGTAGGCTGCGATTTCAGGAAACTCGTAGTTATTTGGAAGCTTGGCAACCCCTTTCCTTGAAAGTGGTTTGTGACGGTCTCTGCTTAGGGCTACATCAATAGGAAACAAACCACAGAGATAGAACTTGGAACTACTTTATTGTGTCAAGTTTCAAAGAGCTAGCACAAACCGTGTTTGATTTAGAGTTCCAAGTAAATGTATCCATATATGAGAAAACAGAGAGAAACCTAAAAATTAAAACTGTTACTGACAGTGAACGGTTTAACCTGGAATAACGAAATTTGGTGAGCCAAGTGGGTTGGGGTACTGATCATTACCTGAAAGTGTCATCAAGAATGGGTGAAAAAATGTGTGCTGAGATATCAGGAAACTCGTGGTTTTTTGGAAGCTTGGCAACCCCTTTCCATAAAAGTGATTTGCGCTGGTCTCTCCTTAGGGCTACATCAACAGGAAACAAACCAGAGAGATAGAACTTGGAACTACTTTATTGTGTCAAGTTTCAAAGAGCTAGCACAAACCGTGTTTGATTTAGAGTTCCAACTACATGTATCCATATAGGAGAAAACAAAGAGAAACCTAAAAATTAAAACTATTACTGCCACCGAACAGTTTATACTAGAAGAAAGAAATTTGGGGAGCCAAGTTGGATTGGGGTACTGATCTTTACTTGAAAGTGTCATCAAGATTGGGTGAAAAAATGTGTGCTGAGATTTCAGGAAACTCGTGGTTTTTTGGAAGCTTGGCAACCCCTTTCCTTGAAAGTGATTTGCGCCGGTCTTTCCTTAGGGCTACATCAATAGGAAACAATCCAGAGAGATTGAACTTGGAACTACTTTATTGTGTCAAGTTTCAAAGAGCTAGAACAAACTTTGTTTTATTTAGAGTTCCAACTACATGTATCCATATAGGAGAAAACAGAGTGAAACCTAAAAATTCAAATTGTTTCTGCCAATGAACGGTTTAACCTAGAAGAACGAAATTTGGTGACCAAGTGTGATTGAGGTACTGATCATTATCTGAAAGTGTCATCAAGATTGGGTGAAAAAATGTGTGCTGAGATTTCAGGAAACTCGTAGTTTTTTGGAAGCTTGGCAACCCCTTTCCATGAAAGTGATTTGTGCCAGTCTCTGCTTAGGGCTACATCAATAGGAAACAAACCATAGAGATAGAACTTGGAACTACTTTATTGTGTCAAGTTTCAAAGAGCTAGCACAAACTGTCTTTGATTTAGAGTTCCAAGTATATGTATCCATATAGGAGAAAACAGACTGAAACATAAAAATTAAACTGTTACTGCCAACGAAGTGTTTAACCTAGAAGAACGAAATTTGGTGATCCAAGTGGGATTGGGGTACTGATCATTACCTGAAATGTCATCAAGATTGGGTTAAAAAATGTGTGCTGAAATTTCAGGAAACTCGTAGTTATTTGGAAGCTTGGCAACCCCTTTCCTTGAAAGTGGTTTGCGCCGGTCTCTGCTTAAGGCTACATCAATAGGAAACAAACCATAGAGAGAGAACTTGGAACTACTTTATTGTGTCAAGTTTCAAAGAGCTAGCACAAACCGTGTTTGATTTAGAGTTCCAACTACATGTATCCATATAGGAGAAAACAGAGTGAAACCTAAAAATTAAAACTGTTACTGACAACGAACGGTTTAACCTAGAAGAACGAAATTTGGTGAGCCAAGTGGGATTGGGGTACTGATCATGATCTGAAAGTGTCATCAAGATTGGGTGAAAAAATGAGTGCTGAGATTTCAGGAAACTCGTAGTTTTTTGCAAGCTTGGCAAACCCTTTCAATGAAAGTGATTTGCGCCATTCTCTGTTTAGGGCTACATCAATAGGAAACAAACCATAGAGATAGAACTTGGAACTACTTTATTGTGTCAGGTTTCAAAGAGCTAGCACAAACTGTGTTTGATTTAGAGTTCCAAGTATATGTATCCATATAGGAGAAAACAGACTGAAACATAAAAATTAAACTGTTACTGCCAGCGAATGGTTTAACCTAGAAGAACGAAATTTGGTGATCCAAGTGGGATTGAGGTACTGAAATTACCTGAAATTTCATCAAGATTGGGTGAAAAAATGTGTGCTGAGATTTCAGGAAACTCGTATTTTTTCGGAAGCTTGGCAACCCCTTTGCAATGAAAGTGATTTGCGCCGGTCTCTGTTTAGGGCTACATCAATAGGAAACAAACCATAGATTAAGAACTTGGAACTACTTTATTGTGTCAAGTTTCAAAGACCTAGCACAAACCGTGTTTGATTTAGAGTTCCAACTACATGTATCCATATAGGAGAAATCAGAAGAAAACCTAAAAATTAAAACTGTTACTGCCAACAAACGGTTTAACCTAGAAGAACGAAATTGGGTGAGCCAAGTGTGTTGGGGTTCTGATCATTACCTGAAAGTGTCATCAAGATTGGGTGAAAAAATGTGTGCTGAGATTTCAGGAAAATCGTAGTTATTTGGAAGCTTGGCAAACCCTTTCCTTGAAAGTGGTTTGCGCCGGTCTCTGCTTAAGGCTACATCAATAGGAAACAAACCATAGAGAGAGAACTTGGAACTACTTTATTGTTTCAAGTTTCAAAGAGCTAGCACAAACCGTGTTTGATTTAGAGTTACAAATACATGTATCCATATAGGAGTAAACAGAGTGAAACCGAAAAATTAAAACTCCTATTGAAAACGAACGGTTTAACCTACAAGAATGAAATTTAGTTAGCCAAGTGGGATTGGGGTACTGATCATTATCTGAAAGTGTCATCAAGATTGGGTGAAAAAATGTGTGCTGAGATTTCAGGAAACTCGTAGTTTTTTGGAAGCTTGGCAAACCCTTTCAATGAAAGTGATTTGTGCCATTCTCTGCTTAGGGCTACATCAATAGGAAACAAACCATAGAGAGAGAACTTGGAACTACTTTATTGTGTCAAGTTGCAAAGGGCTAGCACAAACCATGTTTGATTTAGAGTTCCAACTACATGTATCCATAAAGGAGAAAACAGAGTGAAACCTAAAAATTAAAACTGTTACTGCCAACTAACGGTTTAACCTAGAAGAACGAAATTTGGTGAGCAAAGTGGGATTGGGGTACTGATCATTAAATGAAAGTGTCATCAAGATTGGGTGAAAAAATGTGTGCTGAGATTTCAGGAAACTCGTAGTTATGTGGAAGCTTGGCAACACATTTCCATGAAAGTGAATTGTGCCGGTCTCTGCTTAGGGCTACATCAATAGGAAACAAACCATAGAGATAGAACTTGGAACGACTATATTGTGCCAATTTTCATAGAGCTAGCACAAACCGTGTTTGATTTAGAGTTCCAAATACATGTATCCATATAGGAGAAAACAGAGTGAAACCTAAAAATTAAAACTGTTACTGCCAACGAACGGTTTAGCCTAGAAGAACGAAATTTGGCGAGCCAAGTGGGAATGGGGTACTGATCATTAAATGAAAGTGTCATCAAGTTTGGGTGAAAAAATATGTGCTGAGATTTCAGAAAACACGTAGTTTTTGGGAAGCTTCCAACCCCTTTCCAAAAAAGTGACTTGCACCGGTCTCTGCTTAGGGCTACATCAATAGGAAACAAACCATAGAGATAGAACTTGGAACTACATTATTGTGTCAAGTTTCAAAGAGCTAGCACAAACCGTGTTTGGTTTACAGTTCCAACTACATGTATCCATATAGGAGAAAACAGAGAGAAACCTAAAAATTAAAACTGTTACTGCCAACGAACGGTTTAACCTAGAAGAAGGAAATTTGGTGAGCCAAGTGGGATTGGGGTACTGATCATTAACTGAAAGTGTCATCAAGATTGGGTGAAAAAATGTGTGCTGAGATTTCAGGAAACTCGTAGTTTTTTGGAAGCTTGGCAACCCCTTTCCTTGAAAGTGGTTTGCGCCGGCCTGTGCTTAGGGCTACATCAATAGGAAACAAACCATAGAGATAGAACTTGGAACTACTTTATTGTGTAAAGGTTCAAAGAGCGAGCACAAACTGTCTTTGATTTAGAGTTCCAAATATATGTATCTATATAGGAGAAAACAGACTGAAACATAAAAATTAAAACTGTTACTGCCAACGAACAGTTTAAACTGGAAGAACGAAATTTGGTGAGCCAAGTGGGATTGGGGAACTGATCAATACCTGAAAGTGTCATCAAGATTGGGTGAAAAAATGTGTGCAGAGACTGCAGGAAACTTGTTGTTTTTTGGAAGCTTGGCAACCCCTTTCCATGAAAGTGATTTGCGCCGGTCTCTGCTAAGGGCTACATGAATAGGAAACAAACCATAGAGATAGAACTTGGAACTACTTTATTGTGTCAAGTTTCAAAGAGCTAGCACAAACCGTGTTTGATTTAGAGTTCCAACTACGTGTATCCATATAGGAGAAACCAGAGTGAAACCTAAAAATTTAAACTGTTACTGCCAACGAACGGTTTAACCTAGAAGAACGAAATTTGGTGAGCCAAGTGGGATTGGGGTACTGATCCTAAAATGAAAGTGTCATCAACATTGGGTGAAAAAATGTGTGATGAGATTTCAGAAAACTCGTAGTTTTTTGGAAGCTTCCAACCCCTTTCCAAAAAAGTGATTTACGCCGGTCTCTGCTTAGGGCTACATCAATAGCAAACAAACCACAGAGATAGAACTTGGAACTACTTTATTGTGTCAAGTTTCAAAGAGCTAGCACAAATCGTGTTTGGTTTACAGTTCCAACTACATGTATGCATATAGGAGAAAACAGAGAGAAACCTAAAAATTAAAACTGTTACTCCCAACGAACGGCTTAACGAAGAAGAACAAAATTTGGTGAGCCAAGTGGGACTGGGGTACTGATCATTCCCTGAAAGTTCATCAAGATTGGGTGAAAAAATATGTGCTGAGATTTCAGGAAACTCGTAGTTTTTTGGAAGCTTGGCAACCCCTTTCCATGAAAGTGATTTATGCCGGTCTCTGTTTAGGGCTACATCAATAGGAAACAAACCATAGAGACAGAACTTGGAACTACTTTATTGTGTCAAGTTTCAAAGAGCTAGCTTAAAACGTGTTTGATTTAGAGTTCCAACTACATGTATTCATATAGGAGAAAACAGAGTGAAACCTAAAAATTAAAACTGTTACTGCCAAAGAACGGTTTAACCTAGAAGAACGAAATTTGGTGAGACATGTAGGATTGGGGTACTGATCATTAAATGAATGTGTCTTCAAGATTGGGTGAAAAAATGTGTGCTGAGATTTCAGAAACACGTAGTTTTTTGGAAGCTTCCAACCCCTTTCCAAAAAAGTGATTTGCACCGGACTCTGCTTAGGGCTACATCAATAGCAAACAAACCATAGAGATAGAACATGGAACTACTTTATTGTGTCAAGTTTCAAAGAGCTAGCACAAACCGTGTTTGGTTTACAGTTCCAAATACATGTATCCATATAGGAGAAAACAGAGAGAAACCTAAAAAATAAAACTGTTACTGCCAATGAATGGTTTAACCAAGAAGTACGAAATTTGGTGAGCCAACTGGGATTGGGGTACTGACATTACCTGAAATGTCATCAAGATTGGGTGAAAAAATGTGAGCTGAGATTTAAGGAAACTCGTATTTTTTTGGAAGCTTGGCAACCCCTTTCCATGAAAGTGATTTGCGCTGGTCTCTGTTTAGGGCTACATCAAAAGAAAAGAAACCATAGAGATAGAACTTGGAACTACTTTATTCTGTCACGTTTCAAAGAGCTAGCACAAACCGTGTTTGATTTAGAGTTCCAAGTACATGTATCCATATAGGAGAAAACAGAGGGAAACCAAAAAATAAAACTGTTACTGTCTACGAACGGTTTAAACTAGAAGAATGAAATTTGGTGAGCCAAGTGGGTTGGGGTACTGATCATTACCTGAAAGTGTCATCAAGATTGGGTGAAAAAATGTGTGCTGAGATTTCAGGAAACTTGTAGTTTTTTGGAAGCTTGGCAACCCCTTTCCATGAAAGTGATTTGCGCCGGTCTCTGCTTAGGGCTACATCAATAGGAAACAAACCATAGAGATAGAACTTGGAACTACTTTGTTGTGTCAAGTTTCAAAGAGCTAGCACAAACCATGTTTGATTTAGAGTTCCAACTATATGTATCTCTATAGGAGAAAACAGACTGAAACATAAAAATTAAAACTGTTACTGCCAATGAAGGGTTTAACCTAGAAGAATGAAATTTGGTGATCCATGTGGGATTGGGGTACTGACATTACCTGAAATGTCATCAAGATTGGGTGAAAAAATGTGTGCTGAGATTTCAGGAAACTCGTAGTTTTTTGGAAGCTTGGCAACCCCTTTCCAATGAAAGTGATTTGCGCCAGTCTCTGTTTAGGGCTACATCAATAGGAAACAATCCATAGATTAAGAACTTGGAACTACTTTATTGTGTCAAGTTTCAAAGACCTAGCACAAACCGTGTTTGATTTAGAGTTCCAACTACATGTATCCATATAGGAGAAAACAGAGGGTAACCGAAAAATTTAAACTGTTACTGCCAACGAACGTTTTTAAACTGGAAGAACGAAATTTGGTGAGCCAAGTGGGATTGGGGAACTGATCATTACCTGAAAGTGTCATCAAGATAGGGTGAAAAAATGTGTGCAGAGATTGCAGGAAACCTGTAGTTTTTTGGAAGCTTGGCAACCCCTTTCCTTGAAAGTGGTTTGCGCCGGTCTCTGCTTAGGGCTACATCAATAGTAAACAAACCATAGAGAGAGAACTTGGAACTACTTTACTGTGTCACGTTTCAAAGAGCTAGCACAAACCATGTTTGATTTAGTGTTCCAACTACATGTATCCATATATGAGAAAACAGAGTGAAACCTAAAAATTAAAACTGTTACAGCCAACGAACGGTTTAACCTGGAAGAACGAAATTTGGTGAGCCAAGTTGGATTGGGGAACTGATCATTACCTGAAAGTGTCATCAAGATTGGGTGAAAAAATGTATGCTGAGATTTCAGGAAACTCGTTGTTTTTTGGAAGCTTGGCAATCCCCTTCCATGAAAGTGATTTGCGCCGGTCTCTGCTTAGGGCTACATCAATAGGAAACAAACCATAGAGATAGAACTTGGAACTACTTTAGTGTGTCAAGTTTCATAGAGCTAGCACAAACCGTGTGTGATTTAGAGTTCCAACTACATATATCCATATAGGACAAAACAGAGTGAAACCTAAATATTAAAACTTTTACTGCCAATGAACGGTTTAACCTAGAAGAACGAAATTTGGTGAGCAAAGTGGGATTGGGGTACTGATCATTACCTGAAAGTGTCATCAAGATAGGTGAAAAAATGTGTGCTGAGATTTCAGGAAACTCATAGTTTTTTGGAAGCCTGGCAACCCTTTTCCATGAAAGTGATTTGTGTCGGTCTCTGCTTAGGGCTACATCAATAGGAAACAAACCATAGAGATAGAACTTGGAACAACTTTATTGTGTCAAGTTTCAAAGAGCTAGCACAAACCGTGTTTCATTTAGAGTTCCAACTACATGTATCCATATAGGAGAAAACAGAGTGAAACCTAAAAATTTAAACTGTTACTGCCATCGAACCGTTTAATCTAGAAGAACGAAATTTGGTGAGCTAAGTGGGATCGGGGACTGATCATTACCTGAAAGTGTCATCAAGATTGGGTGAAAAAATGTGGGCTGAGATTTCAGGAATCTCGTAGTTTTTTTGGAAGCTTGGCAACCCCTTTCCATGTAAGTGATTTGCGCAGGTCTCTGCTTAAGGCTACATCAATAGGAAACAAACCATAGAGATAGAACTTGGAACTATTTGATTGTGTCAAGTTTCAAAGAGCTGGCAGAAACCGTGTTTGATTTAGAGTTCTAACTACATGTATCCATATAGGAGAAAACAGAGTGAAACCTAAAAATTAAAACTGTTACTGCCAACGAACGGTTTAACCTACAAGAACGAAATTTGGTGAGCCAAGTAGGATTGGGGTACTGATCATTAAATGAAAGTGTCATCAAGATTGGGTGAAAAAATGTGTGCTGAGATTTCAGAATACTCGTAGTTTTTTGGAAGCTTCCAAATCCTTTCCAAAAAAGTGATTTGCGCCGGTCTCTGCTCAGGGCTACATCAATAGCAAACAAACCATAGAGATAGAACTTGGAACTACTTTATTGTGTCAAGTTTCAAAGAGCTAGCACAAACCGTGTTTGATTTACAGTTCCAACTACATGTATCCATATAGGAGAAAACAGAGAGAAACCTAAAAATTAAAACTGTTACTGCCAACGAATCGTTTAACCTAGAAGAACGAAATTTGGTGAGCCAAGTGGGATTGGGGTACTGATCATTACCTGAAAGTGGCATCAAGATTGGGTGAAAAAATGTGTGCTGAGATTTCAGGAAACTAGTAGTTTTTTGGAAGCTTGGCAACCCCTTTCCTTGAAAGTGGTTTGCGCCGGTCTCTGCTTAAAACTACATCAATAGGAAACGAACCATAGAGATAGAACTTGGAACTACTTTATTGAGTCAAGTTTCAAAGAGCTAGACAAACCGTGTTTGATTTAGAGTACCAACTACATGTATCCATATAGGAGAAAACAGAGTGAAACCTAAAAATTAAAACTGTTACTGCCAACGAACGGTTTAACCTGGAAGAACGACATTTGGTGAGCCAAGTGGGATTGGGGTACAGCTCATTACCTGAAAGTGTCATCAAGATGGGTGAAAAAATGTGTGCTGAGATTTCAGGAAACTCATAGTTTTTTGGAAGCCTGGCAACCCCTTTCCATGAAAGTGATTTGTGCCGGTCTCTGCTTAGGGCTACATCAATAGGAAACAAACCATAGAGATAGAACTTGGAACTACTTTATTGTGTCAAGTTTCAAAGAGCTAGCACAAACCGAGTTTGATTTAGAGTTCCAACTACATGTATCCATATAGGAGAAAACAGAGTGAAACCTAAAAATTAAAACTGTTACTGCCAACGAAAGGCTTAACCAAGAAGAACGAAATTTGGTGAGCCAAGTGGGACTAGGGTACTGATCATTACCTGAAAGTTCATCAAGATTGGGTGAAAAAATGTGTGCTGAGATTTCAGAAAACTCGTAATTTTTTAGAAGCTTGGCAACCCCTTTCCATGAAAGTGATTTGCGCCAGTCTCTGCTTAGGGCTAAATCAATAGGAAACAAACCATAGAGATAGAACTTGGAACTACTTTATTGTGTCATGTTTCAAAGAGCTAGACAAACCGTGTTTGATTTAGAGTTCCAACTACATGTATCCATATAGGAGAAAACAGAGTGAAACCTAAAAATTAAAACTGTTACTGCCAACGAAAGGTTTAACCTGGAAGAACGAAATTTGGTGAGCCAAGTGGAATTGGGGTACTGATCATCACCTGAATGTGTCATCAAGATTGGGTGAAAAAATGTGTGCTGAGATTTCAGGAAACTCATAGTTTTTTGGAAGCTTGGCAACCCCTTTCCATGAAAGTGATTTGCGCTGGTCTCTGCTTAGGGCTACATCAATAGGAAACAAACCATAGAGATAGAACTTGGAACTACTTTATTGTGTCAAGTTTCAAAGAGCTAGCACAAACCGTGTTTGATTTAGAGTTCCAACTATATGTATCCATATAGGAGAAAACAGAGTGAAACCTAAAAATTAAAACTGTTACTGCCAACGAAAGGCTTAACCAAGAAGAACGAAATTTTGGTGAGCCAAGTGGGACTGGGGTACTGATCATTACCTTAAAGTTCATCAAGTTTGGGTGAAAAAATGTGTGCTGAGATTTCAGAAAACTCGTAGTTTTTTGGAAGCTTGGAAAACCCTTTCCATGAAAGTGATTTACGCCAGTCTCTGCTTAGGGCTACATCAATAGGAAACAAACCATAGAGATAGAACTTGGAACTATTTTATTGTGTCAAGTTTCAAAGAGCTAGACAAACCATGTTTGATTTAGAGTTCCAATTACATGTATCCATATAGGAGAAAACAGAGTGGAACCTAAAAATTAAAATTGTTACTGGCAACGAATGGTTTAACCTGGAAGAACGAAATTTGGTGAGCCAAGTGGGATTGGGGTACTGATCATCACTTGAAAGTGTCATCAAGATTGGGTGAAAAAATGTGTGCTGAGATTTAGGGAAACTCGTAGTTTTTTGGAAGCTTGGCAACCCCTTTCCATGAACGTGATTTACGCCAGTCTCTGCTTAGGGCTACATCAATAGGAAACAAACCATAGTGATAGAACTTGGAACTACTTTATTGTGTCAAGTTTCAAAGAGCTAGACAAACTGTGTTTGATTTAGAGTTCCAACTACATGTATCCATATAGGAGAAAACAGAGTGAAACCTAAAAATTAAAACTGTTACTGCCAACGAACGGTTTAACCTACAAGAACGAAATTTGGTGAGCCAAGTAGGATTGGGGTACTGATCATTACCTGAAAGTGACATCAAGATTGGGTGAAAAAATGTGTGCTGAGATTTCAGAATACTCGTAGTTTTTTGGAAGCTTCCAAACCCTTTCCAAAAAAGTGATTTGCGCCGGTCTCTGCTCAGGGCTACATCAATAGGAAACAAACCATAGAGATAGAACTTGGAACTACTTTATTGTGTCAAGTTTCAAAGAGCTAGCACAAACCGTGTTTGATTTACAGTTCCAACTACATGTATCCATATAGGAGAAAACAGAGAGAAACCTAAAAATTAAAACTGTTACTGCCAACGAATGGTTTAACCTAGAAGAGCGAAATTTGGTGAGCCAAGTGGGATTGGGGTACTGATCATTACCTGAAAGTGTCATCAAGATTGGGTGAAAAAATGTGTGCTGAGATTTCAGGAAACTCGTAGTTTTTTGGAAGCTTGGCAACCCCTTTCCTTGAAAGTGGTTTGCGCCGGTCTCTGCTTAAAACTACATCAATAGGAAACAAACCATAGAGATAGAACTTGGAACTACTTTATTGAGTCAAGTTTCAAAGAGCTAGACAAACCGTGTTTGATTTAGAGTTCCAACTACATGTATCCATATTGGAGAAAACAGAGTGAAACCTAAAAATTAAAACTGTTACTGCCACCCAACGGTTTAACCTGGAGGAACGAAATTTGGAGAGCCAAGTGGGATTGCGGTACTGATCATTACCTGAAAGTGTCATCAAGATTGGGTGAAAAATGTGTGCTGAGATTTCACGAAAATCGTAGTTTTTTGGAAGCTTGGCAACCCCTTTCCATGAAAGTGATTTGCGCCGGTCTCTGCTTAGGGCTACATCAATAGGAAACAAACCATAGAGATAGAACTTGGAACTACTTTATTTTGTCAAGTTTCAAAGAGCTAGCACAAACCGTGTTTGATTTAGAGTTCCAACTACATGTATCCATATAGGAGAAAACAGAGTGAAACCTAAAAATTAAAACTGTTACTGCCAACGAACGGTTTAACCTAGAAGAACGAAATTTGGTGAGCCAAGTGGGATTGCAGTACTGATCATTACCTGAAAGTGTCATCAAAATTGGGTGAAAAAATCTGTGCTGAGATTTCAGGAAACTCGTAGTTTTTTGGAAGCTTGGCAACCCCTTTCCATGAAAGTGATTTGCGCCGGTCTCTACTTAGGGCTACATCAATAGGAAACAAACCATAGAGATAGAACTTGGAACTACTTTATTGTGTCCAGTTTCAAAGAGCTAGCACAAACATTGTTTGATTTAGAATTCCAACTACATGTATACATAGAGGAGAAAACAGAGTGAAAACCAAAAATTAAAACTGTTACTGCCAACGAACGGTTTAAACTAGAAGAACGAAATTTGGTGAGCCAAGTGGGATTGGGGTACTGATCATTACCTGAAAGTGTCATCAAGATTGCGTGAAAAAATGTGTGCTGAGATATCAGAAACTCGTAGTTTTTTGGAAGCTTGGCAACCCCTTTCCATGCAAGTGATTTGCGGTGGTCTCTGATTAGGGCTACTTCAATAGGAAACAAACCATAGAGATAGAACATGGAACTACTGTATTGTGTCAAGTTTCAAAGAGCTAGCACAAACCGTGTTTGATTTAGAGTTCCAACTACATGTATCCATATAGGAGAAAACAGAGTGAAACCTAAAAATTAAAACTGTTACTGCCAACGAACGGTTTAACCTAGAAGAACGAAATTTGGTGAGCCAAGTGGGATTGGGGTACTGATCATTACCTGAAAGTGTCATCAAGATTGGGTGAAAAAATGTATGCTGAGATTTCAGGAAACTCGTTGTTTTTTGGAAGCTTGGCAACCCCTTTCCTTGAAAGTGATTTGCGATGGAATCTGCTTAGGCCTACATCAATAGAGAACAAACCATAGAGTTAGAACTTGGAACTACTTTATTGTGTGAAGTTTCAAAGAGCTAGCACAAACCGTGTTTGATTTAGAGTTCCAACTACATGTATCCATATAGGAGAAAACAGAGTGAAACCTAAAAATTAAAACATTTACTGCCAACGAACGGTTTAACATAGAGGAACGAAATTTGGTGAGCCAAGTTGGATTGGGGTACTGATCATTACCTGAAAGTGTCATCAAGATTGGGTGAAAAATGTGTGCTGAGATTTCACGAAACTCGTAGTTTTTTGGAAGCTTGGCAACCCCTTTCCATGTAAGTGATTTGCGCAGGTCTCTGCTTAGGGCTACATCAATAGGAAACAAACCATAGAGATAGAACTTGGAACTACTTTATTGTGTCAAGTTTCAAAGAGGTAGCACAAACCGTGTTTTATTTAGAGTTCCAACTACATGTATCCATATAGGAGAAAACAGAGTGAAACCTAAAAATTAAAACTGTTCCTGCCAACGAACCGTTTAACCTAGAAGAACGAAATTTGGTGAGCCAAGTGGGATTGGGGTACTGATCATTACCTGAAAGTGTCATCAAGATTGGGTGAAAAAATATATGCAGAGATTTCAGGAAACTCGTTGTTATTGGAAGATTGGCAACCCCTTTTCTTGAAAGTGATTTGCGCCGGAATCTGCTTAGGCCTACATCAATAGGAAACAAACCATAGAGATAGAACTTGGAACTACTTTATTGTG
This sequence comes from Spermophilus citellus, assembly GCF_964194105.1. Taxonomy (NCBI): domain Eukaryota; kingdom Metazoa; phylum Chordata; class Mammalia; order Rodentia; family Sciuridae; genus Spermophilus; species Spermophilus citellus. The sequence continues at coordinate 16,096,184 of NC_138192.1, read as the reverse complement.
TCAAGTTTCAAAGAGCTAGCACAAACATTGTTTGATTTAGAATTCCAACTACATGTATTCATATAGGAGAAAACAGAGTGAAACCTAAAAATTAAAACTGTTACTGCCAACGAACGGTTTAAACTAGAAGAACGAAATTTGGTGAGCCAAGTGGGATTGCAGTACTGATCATTACCTGAAAGTGTCATCAAGATTGGGTGAAAAAATGTGTGCTGAGATATAAGAAACTCGTAGTTTTTTGGAAGCTTGGCAACCCCTTTCCATGCAAGTGATTTGCGGTGGTCTCTGATTAGGGCTACATCAATAGGAAACAAACCATAGAGATAGAACTTCGAACTACTTTATTGTGTCAAGTTTCAAAGAGCTAGCACAAACCGTGTTTGATTTAGAGTTCCAACTACATGTATCCATATAGGAGAAAACAGAGTGAAACCTAAAAATTAAAACTGTTACTGCCAACGAACGGTTTAACATAGAAGAACGAAATTTGGTGAGCCAAGTTGGATTGGCGTACTGATCATTACCTGAAAGTGTCATCAAGATTGGTTGAAAAAATGTGTGCTGAGATTTCAGGAAACTCGTAGTTTTTTGGAAGCTTGGCAACCCCTTTCCATGCAAGTGATTTGCGCCGGTCTCTGCTTAGGGCTACATCAATAGGAAACAAACCATAGAGATAGAACTTGGAACTACTTTATTGTGTCAAGTTTCAAAGAGCTAGCACAAACCGTGTTTGATTTAGAGTTCCAACTACATGTATCCATATCGGAGAAAACAGAGTGAAACCTAAAAATTAAAACTGTTACTGCCACCCAACGGTTTAACCTGGAGGAACGAAATTTGGAGAGCCAAGTGGGATTGCGGTACTGATCATTACCTGAAAGTGTCATCAAGATTGGGTGAAAAATGTGTGCTGAGATTTCAGGGAACTCGTTGTTTTTTGGAAGATTGGCAACCCCTTTCCATGAAACTGATTTGCGCCGAAAACTGCTTAGGCCTACATCAATAGGAAACAAACCATAGAGATAGAACTTGGAACTACTTTATTTTGTCAAGTTTCAAAGAACTAGCACAAACCGTGTTTGATTTAGAGTTCCAACTACATGTATCCATATCGGAGAAAACAGAGTGAAACCTAAAAATTAAAACTGTTACTGCCACCCAACGGTTTAACCTAGAAGAACGAAATTTGGTGAGCCAAGTAGGATTGCAGTACTGATCATTACCTGAACGTGTCATCAAGATTGGGTGAAAAAATGTATGCTGAGATTTCAGGAAACTCGTTGTTTTTTGGAAGCTTGGCAACCCCTTTCCTTGAAAGTGATTTGCGCCGGAATCTGCTTAGGCCTACATCAATAGGAAACAAACCATAGAGATAGAACTTGGAACTACTTTATTGTGTCAAGTTTCAAAGAGCTAGCACAAACCGTGTTTGATTTAGAGTTCCAACTACATGTATTCATATAGGAGAAAACAGAGTGAAATCTAAAAATTAAAACTGTTACTGCCACCCAACAGTTTAACCTAGAAGATCGAAATTTGGTGAGCCAAGTGGGATTTCTGTACTGATCATTACCTGAAAGTGTCATCAAGATTGGCTGAAAAAATGTGTGCTGAGATATCAGGAAACTCGTAGTTTTTTGGAAGCTTGGCAACCCCTTTCCATGCAAGTGATTTGCGCCGGTCTCTGCTTAGGGCTACATCAATAGGAAACAAACCATAGAGATAGAACTTGGAACTACTTTATTGTGTCAAGTTTCAAAGAGCTAGCACAAACCGTGTTTGATTTAGAGTTCAAACTACATGTATCCATATAGGAGAAAACAGAGTGAAACCTAAAAATTAAAACTGTTACTGCCAAGGAACGGTTTTTACTAGAAGAATGAAATTTGGTGAGCCAAGTGGGATTGGGGTACTGATCATTACCTAAAAGTGTCATCAAGTTTGGGTGAAAAAATGTGTGTTGAGATATCAGGAAACTCGTAGTTTTTTGGAAGCTTGGCAACCCCTTTCCATGCAAGTTATTTGCGCCGGTCTCTGCTTAGGGCTACATCAATAGGAAAAAAACCATAGAGATAGAACTTGGAACTACTTTATTGTGTCAAGTTTCAAAGAGCTAGCACAAACCGAGTTTGATTTAGAGTTCCAACTACATGTATCCATATCGGAGAAAACAGAGTGAAACCTAAAAATTAAAACTGTTACTGCAAACGAACGGTTTTTACTAGAAGAACAAAATTTGGTGAGCCAAGTGGGATTGGGGAACTGATCATTACCTGAAAGTGTCATCAAGATTGGGTGAAAAAATGTGTGCTGATTTCAGGAAACTCGTTGTTTTTTACAAGCTTGGCAACCCCTTTTCGTGAAAGTGATTTGCGCCGGTCTCTGCTTAGGGCTACATCAATAGGAAACAAACCATAGAGATAGAACTTGGAACTACTTTATTGTGTCAAGTTTGAAAGAGCTAGCACAAACCGTGTTTGATTTAGAGTTCCAACTACATGTATCCATATAGGAGAAAACAGAGTGAAACCTAAAAATTAAAACTGTTACTGCCAACGAACGGTTTAACCTAGAAGAACGAAATTTGGTGAGCCAAGTGGGATTGGGGTACTGATCATTACCTGAAAGTGTCATCAAGATTGGGTGAAAAAATGTGTGCTGAGATATCAGGAAACTCGTAGTTTTTTGGAAGCTTGGCAACCCCTTTCCATGCAAGTGATTTGCGCCGGTCTCTGCTTAGGGCTACATCAATAGGAAACAAACCATAGAGATAGAACTTGGAACTACTTTATTTTGTCAAGTTTCAAAGAGTAGCACAAATCGTGTTTGATTTAGAGTTCCAACTAAATGTATCCATATAGTAGAAAACAGAGTGGAACCTAAAAATTAAAACTGTTACTGCCAACGAACGGTTTAACCTAGAACACGGAATTTGGTGAGCCAAGTGGGATTGTGGTACTGATCATTACTTGAAAGTGTCATCAAGATTGGGTGAAAAAATGTATGCTGAGATTTCAGGAAACTCATTGTTTTTTGGAAGCTTGGCAACCCCTTTCCATGAAAGTGATTTGCGCCGGAATCTGCTTAGGCCTACATCAAAAGGAAACAAACCATAGAGATAGAACTTGGAACTACTTTATTGTGTCAAGTTTCAAAGAGCTAGCACAAACCGTGTTTGATTTAGAGTTCCAACTACATGTATCCATATAGGAGAAAACAGAGTGAAACCTAAAAATTAAAACTGTTACTGCGAACCAATGGTTTAACCTAGAAGAACGAAACTTGGTGAGCCAAGTGGGATTGCGGTACTGATCATTACCTGAAAGTGCCATCAAAATTGGGTGTAAAAATCTGTGCTGAGATTTCAGGAAACTCGTAGTTTTTTGGAAGCTTGGCAACCCCTTTCCATGAAAGTGATTTGCGCCGGTCTCTGCTTAGGGCTACATCAATAGGAAACAAACAATAGAGATAGAACTTGGAACTACTTTATTGTGTCAAGTTTCAAAGAACTAGCACAAACCGTGTTTGATTTAGAGTTCCAACTACATGTATCCATATAGGAGAAAACAGAGTGAAACCTAAAAATTAAAACTGTTACTGCCAACAAACGGTTTAACGTAGAAGAACGAAATTTGGTGAGCCAAGTGGGATTGGAGTACTGATCATTACCTGAAAGTGTCATCAAGATTGGGTGAAAAAATATATGCTGAGATATCAGAAAACTCGTAGTTTTTTGGAAGCTTGGCAACCACTTTCCATGCAAGTGATTTGCGCCGGTCTCTGCTTAGGGCTACATCAATAGGAAACAAACCATAGAGATAGAACTTGGAACTACTTTATTGTGTCAAGTTTCAAAGAGCTAGCACAAACCGGGTTAGATTTAGAGTTCCAAATACATTAAGCCATATAGGAGAAAACAGAGTGAAACCTAAAAATTAAAACATTTACTGCCAACGAACGGTTTAACATAGAGGAACGAAATTTGGTGAGCCAAGTGGCATTGGGGTATTGATCTTTACATGAAAGTCTCATCAAGATTGGGTGAAAAAATGTATGATGAGATTTCAGGAAACTCGTTTTTTGGAAGCTTGGCAACCCGTTTCCATGAAAGTGATTTGCGCCGGAATCTGCTTAGGCCTACATCAATAGGAAACAAACCATAGAGATAGAACTTGGAACTACTTTATTGTGTCAAGTTTCAAAGAGCTAGCACAAACCGTGTTTGATTTAGAGTTCCAAATACATGTATCATTATTGTAGAAAACAGAGTGAAAGATAATAATTAAAACTGTTACTGCCAACGAACGGTTTAACCTAGAAGAACGAAATTTGGTGAGCCAAGTGGGATTGGGGTACTGATCATTACCTGAAAGTGTCATCAAGTTTGGGTCAAAAAATGTGTGCTGAGATATCAGGAAACTCGTAGTTTTTTGGAAGCTTGGCAACCCCTTTCCATTCAAGTGATTTGCGCCGGTCTCTGCTTATGGCTACATGAATAGGAAACAAACCATAGAGATAGAACTTGGAACTACTTTATTGTGTCAAGTTTCAAAGAGCTAGCACAAACCGTGTTTGATTTAGAGTTCCAACTACGTGTATCCATATCGGAGAAAACAGAGTGAAACCTAAAAATTCAAACTGTTACTGCCATAGAACTGTTTAACCTAGAAGAACGAAATTTGGTGAGCCAAGTTGGATTGGCATACTGATAATTACCTGAAAGTGTCATCAAGATTGGGTGAAAAAATGTATGCTGAGATTTCAGGAAACTCGTAGTTTTTTGGAAGCTTGGCAACCCCTTTCCATGTAGTGATTTGCGCCGGTCTCTGCTTAGGGCTACATCAATAGGAAACAAACCATAGAGATAGAACTTGGAACTACTTTATTGTGTCAAGTTTCAAAGAGCTAGCACAAACCGTGTTTGATTTAGAGTTCCAACTACATGTATCCATATTGGAGAAAACAGAGTGAAACCTAAAAATTAAAACTGTTACTGCCAACGAACGGTTTAACCTAGAAGAACGAAATTTGGTGAGCCAAGTTGGATTGGCATACTGATCATTACCTGAAAGTGTCATCAAGTTTGGGTGAAAAAATGTGTGCTGAGATTTCAGGAAACTCGTAGTTTTTTGGAAGCTTGGCAACCCATTTCCATGCAAGTGATTTGCCCCGCTCTCTGCTTAGGGCTACATCAATAGGAAACAAACCATAGAGATAGAACTTGGAACTACTTTATTGTGTCAAGTTTCAAAGAGCTAGCACAAACCGTGTTTGATTTAGAGTTCCAACTACATGTATCCATATAGGAGAAAACAGAGTGAAACCTAAAAATTAAAACTGTTACTGCCAACGAACGGTTTTTACTAGAAGAACAAAATTTGGTGAGCCAAGTGGGATTGGGGTACTGATCATTACCTGAAAGTGTCATCAAGATTGGTTGAAAAAATGTATGCTGAGATTTCACGAAACTCGTTTTTTGGAAGCTTGGCAACCCCTTTCCATGAAAGTGATTTCCGCCGGAATCTGGTTAGGCCTACATCCATAGGAAACAAACCATAGAGATAGAACTTGGAACTACTTTATTGTGTCAAGTTTCAAAGAGCTAGCACAAACCGTTTTTGATTTAGAGTTCCAACTACATGTATCCATATAGGAGAAAACAGAGTGAAACCTAAAAATTAAAACTGTTACTGCCACCCAACGGTTTAACCTAGAGGAACGAAATTTGGTGAGCCAAGTGGGATTGCAGTACTGATCATTACCTGAAAGTGTCATCAAGATTGGGTGAAAAATGTGTGCTGAGATTTCACGAAACTCGTAGTTTTTTGGAAGCTTGGCAACCCCTTTACATATAAGTGATTTGCGCCGGTATCTGCTTTGGGCTACATCAATAGGAAACAAACCATAGAGATAGAACTTGGAACTACTATATTGTGTCAAGTTTGAAAGAGCTAGCACAAACCGTGTTTGATTTAGAGTTCCAACTACATGTGTCCATATAGGAGAAAACAGAGTGAAAGATAAAAATTAAAACTGTTACTGCCACCCAACGGTTTAACCTAGAGGAACGAAATTTGGTGAGCCAAGTGGGATTGGGGTACTGATCATTAAGTGAAAGTGTCATCAAGATTGGGTGAAAAAATGTATGCTGAGATTTCAGGAAACTCATTGTTTTTTGGAAGCTTGGCAACCCCTTTCCATGAAAGTGATTTGCGCCGGAATCTGCTTAGGACTACATCAAAAGGAAACAAACCATAGAGATAGAACTTGGAACTACTTTATTGTGACAAGTTTCAAAGAGCTAGCACAAACCGTGTTTAATTTAGAGTTCCAACTATATGTATCCATATTGGAGAAAACAGAGTGAAAGATAATAATTAAAACTCTTACTGCCAACGAACGGTTTAACCTAGAAGAACGAAATTTGGTAAGCCAAGTGGGATTGGTGTACTGATCATTACCTGAAAGTCTCATCAAGATTGGGTGAAAAAATGTATGCTGAGATTTCAGGAAACTCGTTTTTTGGAAGCTTGGCAACCCCTTTCCATGAAAGTGATTTGCGCCGGAATCTGCTTAGGCCTACATCAATAGGAAACAAACCATAGAGATAGAACTTGGAACTACTTTATTGTGTCAAGTTTCAAAGAGCTAGCACAAACGGTTTTTGATTTAGAGTTCCAACTACATGTATCCATATAGGAGAAAACAGAGTGAAACCTAAAAATTAAAACTGTTACTGCCAACGAACGGTTTAACCTAGAAGAACGAAATTTGGTGAGCCAAGTGGGATTGGGGTACTGATCATTACCTGAAAGTGTCATCAAGATGGGTGAAAAAAGTGTGCTGAGATTTCAGGAAACTCGTAGTTTTTTGGAAGCTTGGCAACCCTTTTCCATGCAAGTGATTTGCGCCGGTCTCTGCTTAGGGCTACATCAATAGGAAACAAACTATAGAGATAGAACTTGGAACTACTTTATTGTGTCAAGTTTCAAAGAGCTAGCACAAACCGTGTTTGATTTAGAGTTCCAACTACATGTATCCATATAGGAGAAAACAGAGTGAAACCTAAAAATTAAAACTGTTACTGCCAATGAACGGTTTAACCTAGAAGAAGGAAATTTGGTGAGCCAAGTGGGATTGCAGTACTGATCATTACCTGAAAGTGTCATCAAAATTGGGTGAAAAAATCTGTGCTGAGATTTCAGGAAACTTGTAGTTTTTTGGAAGCTTGGCAACCCCTTTCCATGAAAGTGATTTGCGCCGGTCTCTGCTTAGGGCTATATCAATAGGAAACAAACCATAGAGATAGAACTTGGAACTACTTTATTGTGTCAAGTTTCAAAGAGCTAGCACAAACCGTTTTTGATTTAGAGTTCCAAATTCATGTATCCATATAGGAGAAAACAGAGTGAAACCTAAAAATTAAAACTGTTACTGCCACCCAACGGTTAAACCTAGAGGAACGAAATTTGGTGAGCCAAGTGGGATTGTGGTACTGATCATTACCTGAAAGTGTCATCAAGATTGGTGAAAAATATGTGCTGAGATTTCAGGAAACTCGTAGTTTTTTGGAAGCTTGGCAACCCCTTTCCATATAAGTGATTTGCGCCGGTCTCTGCTTAGGGCTACATCAATAGGAAACAAACCATAGAGAAAGAACTTGGAACTACTTTATTGTGTCAAGTTTCAAAGAGCTAGCACAAACCGTGTTTGATTTAGAGTTCCAAATACATGTATCCATATAGGAGAAAATAGAGTGAAACCTAAAAATTAAAACTGTTACTGCCAACGAACGGTTTAACCTAGAAGAACGAAATTTGGTGAGCAAAGTGGGATTGGGGTACTGATCATTACCTGAAAGTGTCATCAAGTTTGGGTGAAAAAATGTGTGCTGACATTTCAGGAAACTCGTAGTTTTTTGGAAGCTTGGCAACCCCTTTCCATATGAGTGATTTGCGCCGGTCTCTGCTTAGGGCTACATCAATAGGAAACAAACCATAGAGATAGAACTTGGAACTACTTTATTGTGTCAAGTTTCAAAGAGCTAGCACAAACCGTGTTTGATTTAGAGTTCCAACTACATGTATCCATATAGGAGAAAATAGAGTGAAACCTAAAAATTAAAACTGTTACTGCCAACGGACGGTTTAACCTAGAAGAACGAAATTTGGTGAGCCAAGTGGGATTGGGGTACTGATCATTCCCTGAAAGTGTCATCAATTTTGGGTGAAAAAATGTGTGCTGAGATTTCAGGAAACTCGTAGTTTTTTGGAAGCTTGGCAACCCCTTTCTATGCAAGTGATTTGCCGCGCTCTCTGCTTAGGGCTACATCAATAGGAAACAAACCATAGAGATAGAACTTGGAACTACTTTATTGTGTCAAGTTTCAAAGAGCTAGCACAAACCGTGTTTGATTTAGAGTTCCAACTACATGTATCCATATAGGAGAAAACAGAGTGAAACCTAAAAATTAAAACTGTTACTGCCAACGAACGGTTTAAACTAGAAGAACGAAATTTGGTGAGCCAAGTGGGATTGGGGTACTGATCATTACCTGAAAGTGTCATCAAGATTGGGTGAAAAAATGTATGCTGAGATTTCAGGAAACTCGTTGTTTTTTGGAAGCTTGGCAATCCCTTTCCATATAAGTGATTTGCGCCGGTATCTGCTTAGGGCTACATCAATAGGAAACAAACCATAGAGATAGAACATGGAACTACTTTATTGTGTCAAGTTTCAAAGAGCTAGCACAAACCGTGTTTGATTTAGAGTTCCAACTACATGTATCCATATTGGAGAAAACAGAGTGAAAGATAAAAATTAAAACTCTTACTGCCAACGAACGGTTTAACCTAGAAGAACGAAACTTGGAGAGCCAAGTGGGATTGGGGTACTGATCATTACCTGAAAGTGTCATCAATATTGGGTGAAAAAATGTGTGCTGAGATATCAGGAAACTCGTAGTTTTTTGGAAGCTTGGCAATCTTTTTCCATGCAAGTGAATTGCGCCAGTCTCTGCTTAGGGCTACATCAATAGGAAACAAACCATAGAGATAGAACTTGGAACTACTTTATTGTGTCAAGTTTCAAAGAGCTAGCACAAACCGTGTTTGATTTAGAGTTCCAACTAAATGTATCCATATAGTAGAAAACAGAGTGGAACCTAAAAATTAAAACTGTTACTGCCAACGAACGGTTTAACCTAGAACACGGAATTTGGTGAGCCAAGTGGGATTGTGGTACTGATCATTACTTGAAAGTGTCATCAAGATTGGGTGAAAAAATGTATGCTGAGATTTCAGGAAACTCATTGTTTTTTGGAAGCTTGGCAACCCCTTTCCATGAAAGTGATTTGCGCCGGAATCTGCTTAGGCCTACATCAAAAGGAAACAAACCATAGAGATAGAACTTGGAACTACTTTATTGTGTCAAGTTTCAAAGAGCTAGCACAAACCGTGTTTGATTTAGAGTTCCAACTACATGTATCCATATAGGAGAAAACAGAGTGAAACCTAAAAATTAAAACTGTTACTGCGAACCAATGGTTTAACCTAGAAGAACGAAACTTGGTGAGCCAAGTGGGATTGCGGTACTGATCATTACCTGAAAGTGCCATCAAAATTGGGTGAAAAAATCTGTGCTGAGATTTCAGGAAACTCGTAGTTTTTTGGAAGCTTGGCAACCCCTTTCCATGAAAGTGATTTGCGCCGGTCTCTGCTTAGGGCTACATCAATAGGAAACAAACAATAGAGATAGAACTTGGAACTACTTTATTGTGTCAAGTTTCAAAGAACTAGCACAAACCGTGTTTGATTTAGAGTTCCAACTACATGTATCCATATAGGAGAAAACAGAGTGAAACCTAAAAATTAAAACTGTTACTGCCAACAAACGGTTTAACGTAGAAGAACGAAATTTGGTGAGCCAAGTGGGATTGGGGTACTGATCATTACCTGAAAGTGTCATCAAGATTGGGTGAAAAAATATATGCTGAGATATCAGAAAACTCGTAGTTTTTTGGAAGCTTGGCAACCACTTTCCATGCAAGTGATTTGCGCCGGTCTCTGCTTAGGGCTACATCAATAGGAAACAAACCATAGAGATAGAACTTGGAACTACTTTATTGTGTCAAGTTTCAAAGAGCTAGCACAAACCGGGTTAGATTTAGAGTTCCAAATACATTAAGCCATATAGGAGAAAACAGAGTGAAACCTAAAAATTAAAACATTTACTGCCAACGAACGGTTTAACATAGAGGAACGAAATTTGGTGAGCCAAGAGGCATTGGGGTATTGATCATTACATGAAAGTCTCATCAAGATTGGGTGAAAAAATGTATGATGAGATTTCAGGAAACTCGTTTTTTGGAAGCTTGGCAACCCGTTTCCATGAAAGTGATTTGCGCTGGAATCTGCTTAGGCCTACATCAATAGGAAACAAACCATAGAGATAGAACTTGGAACTACTTTATTGTGTCAAGTTTCAAAGAGCTAGCACAAACCGTGTTTGATTTAGAGTTCCAAATACATGTATCATTATTGTAGAAAACAGAGTGAAAGATAATAATTAAAACTGTTACTGCCAACGAACGGTTTAACCTAGAAGAACGAAATTTGGTGAGCCAAGTGGGATTGGGGTACTGATCATTACCTGAAAGTGTCATCAAGTTTGGGTCAAAAAATGTGTGCTGAGATATCAGGGAACTCGTAGTTTTTTGGAAGCTTGGCAACCCCTTTCCATTCAAGTGATTTGCGCCGGTCTCTGCTTATGGCTACATGAATAGGAAACAAACCATAGAGATAGAACTTGGAACTACTTTATTGTGTCAAGTTTCAAAGAGCTAGCACAAACCGTGTTTTATTTAGAGTTCCAACTACGTGTATCCATATCGGAGAAAACAGAGTGAAACCTAAAAATTCAAACTGTTACTGCCATCGAACTGTTTAACCTAGAAGAACGAAATTTGGTGAGCCAAGTTGGATTGGCATACTGATAATTACCTGAAAGTGTCATCAAGATTGGGTGAAAAAATGTATGCTGAGATTTCAGGAAACTCGTAGTTTTTTGGAAGCTTGGCAACCCCTTTCCATGTAGTGATTTGCGCCGGTCTCTGCTTAGGGCTACATCAATAGGAAACAAACCATAGAGATAGAACTTGGAACTACTTTATTGTGTCAAGTTTCAAAGAGCTAGCACAAACCGTGTTTGATTTAGAGTTCCAACTACATGTATCCATATTGGAGAAAACAGAGTGAAACCTAAAAATTAAAACTGTTACTGCCAACGAACGGTTTAACCTAGAAGAACGAAATTTGGTGAGCCAAGTTGGATTGGCATACTGATCATTACCTGAAACTGTCATCAAGTTTGGGTGAAAAAATGTGTGCTGAGATTTCAGGAAACTCGTAGTTTTTTGGAAGCTTGGCAACCCATTTCCATGCAAGTGATTTGCCCTGCTCTCTGCTTAGGGCTACATCAATAGGAAACAAACCATAGAGATAGAACTTGGAACTACTTTATTGTGTCAAGTTTCAAAGAGCTAGCACAAACCGTGTTTGATTTAGAGTTCCAACTACATGTATCCATATAGGAGAAAACAGAGTGAAACCTAAAAATTAAAACTGTTACTGCCAACGAACGGTTTTTACTAGAAGAACAAAATTTGGTGAGCCAAGTGGGATTGGGGTACTGATCATTACCTGAAAGTGTCATCAAGATTGGTTGAAAAAATGTATGCTGAGATTTCACGAAACTCGTTTTTTGGAAGCTTGGCAACCCCTTTCCATGAAAGTGATTTGCGCCGGAATCTGGTTAGGCCTACATCCATAGGAAACAAACCATAGAGATAGAACTTGGAACTACTTTATTGTGTCAAGTTTCAAAGAGCTAGCACAAACCGTTTTTGATTTAGAGTTCCAACTACATGTATCCATATAGGAGAAAACAGAGTGAAACCTAAAAATTAAAACTGTTACTGCCACCCAACGGTTTAACCTAGAGGAACGAAATTTGGTGAGCCAAGTGGGATTGCAGTACTGATCATTACCTGAAAGTGTCATCAAGATTGGGTGAAAAATGTGTGCTGAGATTTCACGAAACTCGTAGTTTTTTGGAAGCTTGGCAACCCCTTTACATATAAGTGATTTGCGCCGGTATCTGCTTTGGGCTACATCAATAGGAAACAAACCATAGAGATAGAACTTGGAACTACTATATTGTGTCAAGTTTGAAAGAGCTAGCACAAACCGTGTTTGATTTAGAGTTCCAACTACATGTATCCATATAGGAGAAAACAGAGTGAAAGATAAAAATTAAAACTGTTACTGCCAACGAACGGTTTAACCTAGAAGAACGAAATTTGGTGAGCCAATTGGGATTGGGGTACTGATCATTACCTGAAAGTGTCATCAAGATTGGGTGAAAAAATGTATGCTGAGATATCAGGAAACTCGTAGTTTTTTGGAAGCTTGGCAACCCCTTTCCATTTAAGTGATTTGCGCCGGTCTCTGCTTAGGGCTACATCAATAGGAAACAATCCATAGAGATAGAACTTGGAACTACTTTATTGTGTCAAGTTTCAGAGAGCTAGCACAAACCGTTTTTGATTTAGAGTTCCAACTACATGTGTCCATATAGGAGAAAACAGAGTGAAAGATAAAAATTAAAACTGTTACTGCCACCCAACGGTTTAACCTAGAGGAACGAAATTTGGTGAGCCAAGTGGGATTGGGGTACTGATCATTAAGTGAAAGTGTCATCAAGATTGGGTGAAAAAATGTATGCTGAGATTTCAGGAAACTCGTTTTTTGGAAGCTTGGCAACCCGTTTCCATGAAAGTGATTTGCGCCGGAATCTGCTTAGGCCTACATCAATAGGAAACAAACCATAGAGATAGAACTTGGAACTACTTTATTGTGTCAAGTTTCAAAGAGCTAGCACAAACCGTGTTTGATTTAGAGTTCCAAATACATGTATCATTATTGTAGAAAACAGAGTGAAAGATAATAATTAAAACTGTTACTGCCAACGAACGGTTTAACCTAGAAGAACGAAATTTGGTGAGCCAAGTGGGATTGGGGTACTGATCATTACCTGAAAGTGTCATCAAGTTTGGGTCAAAAAATGTGTGCTGAGATATCAGGAAACTCGTAGTTTTTTGGAAGCTTGGCAACCCCTTTCCATTCAAGTGATTTGCGCCGGTCTCTGCTTATGGCTACATGAATAGGAAACAAACCATAGAGATAGAACTTGGAACTACTTTATTGTGTCAAGTTTCAAAGAGCTAGCACAAACCGTGTTTGATTTAGAGTTCCAACTACGTGTATCCATATCGGAGAAAACAGAGTGAAACCTAAAAATTCAAACTGTTACTGCCATCGAACTGTTTAACCTAGAAGAACGAAATTTGGTGAGCCAAGTTGGATTGGCATACTGATAATTACCTGAAAGTGTCATCAAGATTGGGTGAAAAAATGTATGCTGAGATTTCAGGAAACTCGTAGTTTTTTGGAAGCTTGGCAACCCCTTTCCATGTAGTGATTTGCGCCGGTCTCTGCTTAGGGCTACATCAATAGGAAACAAACCATAGAGATAGAACTTGGAACTACTTTATTGTGTCAAGTTTCAAAGAGCTAGCACAAACCGTGTTTGATTTAGAGTTCCAACTACATGTATCCATATTGGAGAAAACAGAGTGAAACCTAAAAATTAAAACTGTTACTGCCAACGAACGGTTTAACCTAGAAGAACGAAATTTGGTGAGCCAAGTTGGATTGGCATACTGATCATTACCTGAAAGTGTCATCAAGTTTGGGTGAAAAAATGTGTGCTGAGATTTCAGGAAACTCGTAGTTTTTTGGAAGCTTGGCAACCCATTTCCATGCAAGTGATTTGCCCCGCTCTCTGCTTAGGGCTACATCAATAGGAAACAAACCATAGAGATAGAACTTGGAACTACTTTATTGTGTCAAGTTTCAAAGAGCTAGCACAAACCGTGTTTGATTTAGAGTTCCAACTACATGTATCCATATAGGAGAAAACAGAGTGAAACCTAAAAATTAAAACTGTTACTGCCAACGAACGGTTTTTACTAGAAGAACAAAATTTGGTGAGCCAAGTGGGATTGGGGTACTGATCATTACCTGAAAGTGTCATCAAGATTGGTTGAAAAAATGTATGCTGAGATTTCACGAAACTCGTTTTTTGGAAGCTTGGCAACCCCTTTCCATGAAAGTGATTTCCGCCGGAATCTGGTTAGGCCTACATCCATAGGAAACAAACCATAGAGATAGAACTTGGAACTACTTTATTGTGTCAAGTTTCAAAGAGCTAGCACAAACCGTTTTTGATTTAGAGTTCCAACTACATGTATCCATATAGGAGAAAACAGAGTGAAACCTAAAAATTAAAACTGTTACTGCCACCCAACGGTTTAACCTAGAGGAACGAAATTTGGTGAGCCAAGTGGGATTGCAGTACTGATCATTACCTGAAAGTGTCATCAAGATTGGGTGAAAAATGTGTGCTGAGATTTCACGAAACTCGTAGTATTTTGGAAGCTTGGCAACCCCTTTACATATAAGTGATTTGCGCCGGTATCTGCTTTGGGCTACATCAATAGGAAACAAACCATAGAGATAGAACTTGGAACTACTATATTGTGTCAAGTTTGAAAGAGCTAGCACAAACCATGTTTGATTTAGAGTTCCAACTATATGTATCCATATTGGAGAAAACAGAGTGAAAGATAATAATTAAAACTCTTACTGCCAACGAACGGTTTAACCTAGAAGAACGAAATTTGGTAAGCCAAGTGGGATTGGTGTACTGATCATTACCTGAAAGTCTCATCAAGATTGGGTGAAAAAATGTATGCTGAGATTTCAGGAAACTCGTTTTTTGGAAGCTTGGCAACCCCTTTCCATGAAAGTGATTTGCGCCGGAATCTGCTTAGGCCTACATCAATAGGAAACAAACCATAGAGATAGAACTTGGAACTACTTTATTGTGTCAAGTTTCATAGAGCTAGCACAAACGGTTTTTGATTTAGAGTTCCAACTACATGTATCCATATAGGAGAAAACAGAGTGAAACCTAAAAATTAAAACTGTTACTGCCAACGAACGGTTTAACCTAGAAGAACGAAATTTGGTGAGCCAAGTGGGATTGGGGTACTGATCATTACCTGAAAGTGTCATCAAGATGGGTGAAAAAAGTGTGCTGAGATTTCAGGAAACTCGTAGTTTTTTGGAAGCTTGGCAACCCTTTTCCATGCAAGTGATTTGCGCCGGTCTCTGCTTAGGGCTACATCAATAGGAAACAAACTATAGAGATAGAACTTGGAACTAATTTATTGTGTCAAGTTTCAAAGAGCTAGCACAAACCGTGTTTGATTTAGAGTTCCAACTACATGTATCCATATAGGAGAAAACAGAGTGAAACCTAAAAATTAAAACTGTTACTGCCAATGAACGGTTTAACCTAGAAGAAGGAAATTTGGTGAGCCAAGTGGGATTGCAGTACTGATCATTACCTGAAAGTGTCATCAAAATTGGGTGAAAAAATCTGTGCTGAGATTTCAGGAAACTTGTAGTTTTTTGGAAGCTTGGCAACCCCTTTCCATGAAAGTGATTTGCGCCGGTCTCTGCTTAGGGCTATATCAATAGGAAACAAACCATAGAGATAGAACTTGGAACTACTTTATTGTGTCAAGTTTCAAAGAGCTAGCACAAACCGTTTTTGATTTAGAGTTCCAAATTCATGTATCCATATAGGAGAAAACAGAGTGAAACCTAAAAATTAAAACTGTTACTGCCACCCAACGGTTAAACCTAGAGGAACGAAATTTGGTGAGCCAAGTGGGATTGTGGTACTGATCATTACCTGAAAGTGTCATCAAGATTGGTGTAAAATATGTGCTGAGATTTCAGGAAATTCGTAGTTTTTTGGAAGCTTGGCAACCCCTTTCCATATAAGTGATTTGCGCTGGTCTCTGCTTAGGGCTACATCAATAGGAAACAAACCATAGAGAAAGAACTTGGAACTACTTTATTGTGTCAAGTTTCAAAGAGCTAGCACAAACCGTGTTTGATTTAGAGTTCCAAATACATGTATCCATATAGGAGAAAATAGAGTGAAACCTAAAAATTAAAACTGTTACTGCCAACGAACGGTTTAACCTAGAAGAACGAAATTTGGTGAGCAAAGTGGGATTGGGGTTCTGATCATTACCTGAAAGTGTCATCAAGTTTGGGTGAAAAAATGTGTGCTGACATTTCAGGAAACTCGTAGTTTTTTGGAAGCTTGGCAACCCCTTTCCATATGAGTGATTTGCGCAGGTCTCTGCTTAGGGCTACATCAATAGGAAACAAACCATAGAGAAAGAACTTGGAACTACTTTATTGTGTCAAGTTTCAAAGAGCTAGCACAAACCGTGTTTGATTTAGAGTTCCAACTACATGTATCCATATAGGAGAAAACAGAGTGAAACCTAAAAATTAAAACTGTTACTGCCAACGAACGGTTTAAACTAGAAGAACGAAATTTGGTAAGCCAAGTGGGATTGGGGTACTGATCATTACGTGAAAGTGTCCTCAAGATTGGGTGAAAAAATGTGTGCTGAGATTTCAGGAAACTCGTTGTTTTTTGGAAGCTTGGCAACCCCTTTCCATGAAAGTGATTTGCGCAGGTCTCTGCTTAGGGCTACATCCATAGGATTCAAACCATAGAGATAGAACTTGGAACTACTTTATTGTGTCAAGTTTCAAAGAGCTAGCACAAACCGTTTTTGATTTAGAGTTCCAACTACATGTATCCATATAGGAGAAAACAGAGTGAAACCTAAAAATTAAAACTGTTACTGCCACACAACGGTTTAACCTAGAGGAACTAAATTTGGTGAGCCAAGTGGGATTGTGGTACTGATCATTACCTGAAAGTGTCATCAAGATTGGGTGAAAAATGTGTGCTGAGATTTCACGAAACTCGTAGTTTTTTGGAAGCTTGGCAACCCCTTTCCATATAAGTGATTTGCGCCGGTCTCTGCTTAGGGCTACATCAATAGGAAACAAACCATAGAGATAGAACTTGGAACTACTTTATTGTGTCAAGTTTCAAAGAGCTAGCACAAACCGTGTTTGATTTAGAGTTCCAACTACATGTATCCATATAGGAGAAAATAGTGTGAAACCTAAAAATTAAAACTGTTACTGCCAACGGACGGTTTAACCTAGAAGAACGAAATTTGGTGAGCCAAGTGGGATTGGGGTACTGATCATTCCCTGAAAGTGTCATCAATTTTGGGTGAAAAAATGTGTGCTGAGATTTCAGGAAACTCGTAGTTTTTTGGAAGCTTGGCAACCCCTTTCTATGCAAGTGATTTGCCGCGCTCTCTGCTTAGGGCTACATCAATAGGAAACAAACCATAGAGATAGAACTTGGAACTACTTTATTGTGTCAAGTTTCAAAGAGCTAGCACAAACCGTGTTTGATTTAGAGTTCCAACTACATGTATCCATATAGGAGAAAACAGAGTGAAACCTAAAAATTAAAACTGTTACTGCCAACGAACGGTTTAAACTAGAAGAACGAAATTTGGTGAGCCAAGTGGGATTGGGGTACTGATCATTACCTGAAAGTGTCATCAAGATTGGGTGAAAAAATGTATGCTGAGATTTCAGGAAACTCGTTGTTTTTTGGAAGCTTGGCAATCCCTTTCCATATAAGTGATTTGCGCCGGTCTCTGCTTAGGGCTACATCAATAGGAAACAAACCATAGAGATAGAACTTGGAACTACTTTATTGTGTCAAGTTTCAAAGAGCTAGCACAAACCGTGTTTGATTTAGAGTTCCAACTACATGTATCCATATTGGAGAAAACAGAGTGAAAGATAAAAATTAAAACTCTTACTGCCAACGAACGGTTTAACCTAGAAGAACGAAATTTGGAGAGCCAAGTGGGATTGGGGTACTGATCATTACCTGAAAGTGTCATCAATATTGGGTGAAAAAATGTGTGCTGAGATATCAGGAAACTCGTAGTTTTTTGGAAGCTTGGCAATCTTTTTCCATGCAAGTGAATTGCGCCAGTCTCTGCTTAGGGCTACATCAATAGGAAACAAACCATAGAGATAGAACTTGGAACTACTTTATTGTGTCAAGTTTCAAAGAGCTAGCACAAACCGTGTTTGATTTAGAGTTCCAACTACATGTATCCATATAGGAGAAAACAGAGTGAAACCTAAAAATTAAAACTGTTACTGCCAACGACGGTTTAACCTAGAAGAATGAAATTTGGTGAGCCAAGTGGGATTGGGGTACTGATCATTACCTGAAAGTGTCATCAAGATTGGGTGAAAAAATGTGTGCTGAGATTTCAGGAAACTCGTAGTTTTTTGGAAGCTTGGCAACCCCTTTCCATAAAAGTGATTTGTGCCGGTCTCTGCTTAGGGCTACATCAATAGGAAACAAACCATAGAGATAGAACTTGGAACTACTTTATTGTGTCAAGTTTCAAAGAGCTTGCACAAACCGTGTTTGATTTAGAGTTCCAACTACATGTATCCATATTGGAGAAAACAGAGTGAAAGATAAAAATTAAAACTCTTACTGCCAACGAACGGTTTAACCTAGAAGAATGAAATTTGGAGAGCCAAGTGGGATTGGGGTACTGATCATTACCTGAAAGTGTCATCAAGATTGGGTGAAAAAATGTGTGCTGAGATTTCAGGAAACTCGTAGTTTTTTGAAGCTTGGCAACCCCTTTCCATGCAAGTGATTTGCGCCGGTCTCTCCTTAGGGCTACATCAATAGGAAACAAACCATAGAGATAGAACTTGGAACTACTTTATTGTGTCAAGTTTCAAAGAGCTAGCACAAACCGTGTTTGATTTAGAGTTCCAACTACATGTATCCATATTGGAGAAAACAGAGTGAAAGATAAAAATTAAAACTCTTACTGCCAACGAACGGTTTAACCTAGAAGTACGAAATTTGGTGAGCCAAGTGGGATTGGGGTACTGATCATTACCTGAAAGTGTCACCAAGATTGGGTGAAAAAATGTGTGCTGAGATATCAGGAAACTCGTAGTTTTTTGGAAGCTTGGCAACCCCTTTCCATGCAAGTGATTTGCGCCGGTCTCTGCTTAGGGCTACATCAATAGGAAACAAACCATAGAGATAGAACATGGAACTACTTTATTGTGTCAAGTTTCAAAGAGCTAGCACAAACCGTGTTTGATTTAGAGTTCCAACTACATGTATCCATATAGTAGAAAACACAGTGGAACCTAAAAATTAAAACTGTTACTGCCAACGAACGGTTTAACCTAGAAGAACGAAATTTGTTGAGCCAAGTGGGATTGGGGTACTGATCATTACCTGAAAGTGTCATCAAGATTGGGTGAAAAAATGTATGCTGAGATTTCAGGAAACTCGTTTTTTGGAAGCTTGGCAACCCCTTTCCATGAAAGTGATTTGCGCCGGAATCTGCTTAGGCCTACATCAATAGGAAATAAACCATAGAGATAGAACTTGGAACTACTTTATGGTGTCAAGTTTCAAAGAGCTAGCACAAACCGTGTTTGATTTAGTTTTCCAACTACATGTATCCATATAGGAGAAAACAGAGTGAAACCTAAAAATTAAAACTGTTACTGCCACCCAACGGTTTAACCTAGAGGAACGAAATTTGGTGAGCCAAGTGGGATTGGGGTACTGATCATTACCTGAAAGTGTCATCAAGATTGGTTGAAAAAATGTGTGCTGAGATTTCAGGAAACTCGTAGTTTTTTGGAAGCTTGGCAACCCCTTTCCATGAAAGTGATTTGCCCCGCTCTCTGTTTAGGGCTACATCAATAGGAAACAAACCATAGAGATAGAACTTGGAACTACTTTATTGTGTCAAGTTTCAAAGAGCTAGCACAAACCGTGTTTCATTTAGAGTTCCAACTACATGTATCCATATAGGAGAAAACAGAGTGAAACCTAAAAATTAAAACTGTTACTGCCAACGAACGGTTTAACCTAGAAGAACGAAATTTGGTGAGCCAAGTGTGATTGGGGTACTGATCATTACCTGAAAGTGTCATCAAGATTGGGTGAAAAAATGTATGCTGAGATTTCAGGGAACTCGTTGTTTTTTGGAAGATTGGCAACCCCTTTCCATGAAACTGATTTGCGCCGAAATCTGCTTAGGCCTACATCAATAGGAAACAAACCATAGAGATAGAACATGGAACTACTTTATTGTGTCAAGTTTCAAAGAGCTAGCACAAACCGTGTTTGATTTAGAGTTCCAACTACATGTATCCATATAGGAGAAAACAGAGTGAAACCTAAAAATTAAAACTGTTACTGCCAACGAACGGTTTAACCTAGAAGAACGAAATTTGGTGAGCCAAGTAGGATTGCAGTACTGATCATTACCTGAACGTGTCATCAAGATTGGGTGAAAAAATGTATGCTGAGATTTCAGGAAACTCGTTGTTTTTTGGAAGCTTGGCAACCCCTTTCCTTGAAAGTGATTTGCGCCGGAATCTGCTTAGGCCTACATCAATAGGAAACAAACCATAGAGATAGAACTTGGAACTACTTTATTGTGTCAAGTTTCAAAGAGCTAGCACAAACCGTGTTTGATTTAGAGTTCCAACTACATGTATCCATATAGGAGAAAACAGAGAGAAACCTAAAAATTAAAACTGTTACTGACAACGAAAGGTTTAAAATAGAAGAACGAAATTTGGTAAGCCAAGTGGGATTGGGGTACTGATCATTACCTGAAAGTGTCATCAAGATTGGGTGAAAAAATGTGTGCTGAGATTTCAGGAAACTCGTTGTTTTTTGGAAGCTTGGCAACCACTTTCCTTGAAAGTGATTTGAGCCGGTCTCTGCTTAGGGCTACATCAATAGGAAACAAACCATAGAGATAGAACTTTGGACTACATTATTGTGTCAAGTTTGAAAGAGCTAGCAAAACCGTGTTTGATTTAGAGTTCCAAGTACATGTTTCCATATAGGAGAAAACAGAGTGAAAGATAAAAATTAAAACTGTTACTGCCAACGAACGGTTTAACAAGAAGAACGAAATTTGGTGAGCCAAGTGGGATTGGGGTACTGATCATTACCTGAAAGTGTCATCAAGTTTGGGTGAAAAAATCTGTGCTGAGATATCAGGAAACTCGTAGTTTTTTGGAAGCTTGGCAACCCCTTTCCATGCAAGTGATTTGCGCCGGTCTCTGCTTAGGGCTACATCAATAGGAAAAAAACCATAGAGATAGAACTTGGAACTACTTTATTGTGTCAAGTTTCAAAGAGCTAGCACAAACCGTGTTTGATTTAGAGTTCCAACTACATGTATCCATATCAGAGAAAACAGAGTGAAACCTAAAACTTCAAACTGTTACTGCCAACGAACGGTTTAACCTAGAAGAACGAAATTTGGTGAGCCAAGTGGGATTGGCATACTGATCATTACCTGAAAGTGTCATCAAGATTGGTTGAAAAAATGTGTGCTGAGATTTCACAAAACTCGTAGTTTTTTGGAAGCTTGGCAACCCCTTTCCTTGTAAGTGATTTGCGCCGGTCTCTGCTTAGGGCTACATCAATAGGAAACAAACCATAGAGATAGAACTTGGAACTACTTTATGGTGACAAGTTTCAAAGAGCTAGCACAAACCGTGTTTGATTTAGAGTTCCAACTACATGTATCCATATAGGAGAAAACAGAGTGAAACCTAAAAATTAAAACTGTTACTGCCAACGAACGGTTTAACCTAGAAGAACGAAATTTGGTGAGCCAAGTGGGATTGGGGTACTGATCATTACCTGAAAGTGTCATCAATTTTGGGTGAAAAAATGTGTGCTGAGATTTCAGGAAACTCGTAGTTTTTTGGAAGCTTGGCAACCCCTTTCCATGCAAGTGATTTGCCGCGCTCTCTGCTTAGGGCTACATCAATAGGAAACAAACCATAGAGATAGAACTTGGAACTACTTTATTGTGTCAAGTTTCAAAGAGCTAGCACAAACCGTGTTTGATTTAGAGTTCCAACTACATGTATCCATATAGGAGAAAACAGAGTGAAACCTAAAAATTAAAACTGTTACTGCTAACGAATGGTTTAAACTAGAAGAACGAAATTTGGTAAGCCAAGTGGGATTGGGGTACTGATCATTACCTGAAAGTGTCATCAAGATTGGGTGAAAAAATGTGTGCTGAGAATTCAGGAAACTCGTTTTTTGTAAGCTTGGCAACCCCTTTCCATGAAAGTGATTTGCAACGGTCTCTGCTTAGGGCTACATCAATAGGAAACAAACCATAGAGATAGAACTTGGAACTACTTTATTGTGTCAAGTTTGAAAGAGCTAGCACAAACCGTGTTTGATTTAGAGTTCCAACTACATGTATCCATATAGGAGAAAACAGAGTGAAAGATAAAAATTAAAACTGTTACTGCCAACGAACGGTTTAACCTAGAAGAACGAAATTTGGTTAGCCAAGTGGGATTGGGGTACTGATCATTACCTGAAAGTGTCATCAAGATTGGGTGAAAAAATGTATGCTGAGATTTCAGGAAACTCATTGTTTTTTGGAAGCTTGGCAACCCCTTTCCATGAAAGTGATTTGCGCTGGAATCTGCTTAGGCCTACATCAAAAGGAAACAAACCATAGAGATAGAACTTGGAACTACTTTATTGTGTCAAGTTTCAAAGAGCTAGCACAAACCGTGTTTAATTTAGAGTTCCAACTACATGTATCCATATTGGAGAAAACAGAGTGAAAGATAATAATTTAAACACTTTCTGCCAACGAACGGTTTAACCTAGAAGAACGAAATTTGGTGAGCCAAGTGGGATTGGGGTACTGATCATTACCTGAAAGTCTCATCAAGATTGGGTGAAAAAATGTATGCTGAGATTTCAGGAAACTCGTTTTTTGGAAGCTTGGCAACCCCTTTCCATGAAAGTGATTTGCGACAGTCTCTGCTTAGGGCTACATCAATAGGAAACAAACCATAGAGATAGAACTTGGAACTACTTTATTGTGTCAAGTTTCAAAGAGCTAGCACAAACCGTGTTTGATTTAGAGTTCGAACTACATGTATCCATATAGGAGAAAACAGAGTGAAACCTAAAAATTAAAACTGTTACTGCCAACGAACGGTTTAACCTAGAAGAACGAAATTTGGTGAGCCAAGTGGGATTGGGGTACTGATCATTACCTGAAAGTGTCATCAAGTTTGGGTGAAAAAATGTGTGCTGAGATTTCAGGAAACTCGTAGTTTTTTGGAAGCTTGGCAACCCCTTTCCATGCAAGTGATTTGCCGCGCTCTCTGCTTAGGGCTACATCAATAGGAAACAAACCATAGAGATAGAACTTGGAACTACTTTATTGTGTCAAGTTTCAAAGAGCTAGCACAAACCGTTTTTGATTTAGAGTTCCAACTACATGTATCCATATAGGAGAAAACAGAGTGAAACCTAAAAATTAAAACTGTTACTGCCAATGAACGGTTTAACCTAGAAGAAGGAAATTTGGTGAGCCAAGTGGGATTGGGGTACTGATCATTACCCGAAAGTGTCATCAAGATTGGGTGAAAAAATGTGTGCTGAGATTTCAGGAACCTCGTAGTTTTTTGGAAGCTTGGCAACCCCTTTCCATATAAGTGATTTGCGCCGGTCTCTGCTTAGGGCTACATCAATAGGAAACAAACCATAGAAAAAGAACTTGGAACTACTTTATTGTGTCAAGTTTCAAAGAGCTAGCACAAACCGTGTTTGATTTAGAGTTCCAACTACATGTATCCATATAGGAGAAAATAGAGTGAAACCTAAAAATTAAAACTGTTACTGCCAATGAACGGTTTAAACTAGAAGAACGAAATTTGGTAAGCCAAGTGGGATTGGGGTACTGATCATTACCTGAAAGTGTCCTCAAGATTGGGTGAAAAAATGTGTGCTGAGATTTCAGGAAACTCGTTGTATTTTGGAAGCTTGGCAACCCCTTTCCATAAAAGTGATTTGCGCAGGTCTCTGCTTAGGGCTACATCAATAGGAAACACACCATAGAGATAGAACTTGGAACTACTTTATTGTGTCAAGTTTGAAAGAGCTAGCACAAACCGTGTTTGATTTAGAGTTCCAACTACATGTATCCATATTGGAGAAAACAGAGTGAAAGATAAAAATTAAAACTGTTACTGCCAACGAACGGTTTAACCTAGAAGAACGAACTTTGGTGAGCTAAGTGGGACTGGGGTACTGATCATTACCTGAAAGTCTCATCAAGATTGGGTGAAAAAATGTATGCTGAGATTTCAGGAAACTCGTTTTTTGGAAGCTTGGCAACCCCTTTCCATGAAAGTGATTTGCGCCGGAATCTGCTTAGGCCTACATCAATAGGAAACAAACCATAGAGATAGAACTTGGAACTACTTTATTGTGTCAAGTTTCAAAGAGCTAGCACAAACCGTTTTTGATTTAGAGTTCCAACTACATGTATCCATATAGGAGAAAACCGAGTGAAACCTAAAAATTAAAACTGTTACTGCCACACAACGGTTTAACCTAGAGCAACGAAATTTGGTGAGCCAAGTGGGATTGTGGTACTGATCATTACCTGAAAGTGTCATCAATATTGGGTGAAAAATGTGTGCTGAGATTTCACGAAACTCGTAGTTTTTTGGAAGCTTGGCAACCCCTTTCCATATAAGTGATTTGCGCCGGTCTCTGCTTAGGGCTACATCAATAGGAAACAAACCATAGAGAAAGAACTTGGAACTACTTTATTGTGTCAAGTTTCAAAGAGCTAGCACAAACCCTGTTTGATTTAGAGTTCCAACTACATGTATCCATATAGGAGAAAATAGAGTGAAACCTAAAAATTAAAACTGTTACTGCGAACGAACGGTTTAAACTAGAAGAACGAAATTTGGTAAGCCAAGTGGGATTGGGTTACTGATCATTACCTGAAAGTGTCCTCAAGATTGGGTGAAAAAATGTGTGCTGAGATTTCAGGAAACTCGTTGTTTTTTGGAAGCTTGGCAACCCCTTTCCATGAAAGTGATTTGCGCAGGTCTCTGCTTAGGGCTACATCGATAGGAAACAAACCATAGAGATAGAACTTGGAACTACTTTATTGTGTCAAGTTTGAAAGAGCTAGCACAAACCGTGTTTGATTTAGAGTTCCAACTACATGTATCCATATTGGAGTAAACAGAGTGAAAGATAAAAATTAAAACTGTTACTGCCAACGAACGGTTTAACCTAGAATAACGAACTTTGGTGAGCTAAGTGGGACTGGGGTACTGATCATTACCTGAAAGTCTCATCAAGATTGGGTGAAAAAATGTATGCTGAGATTTCAGGAAACTCGTTTTTTGGAAGCTTGGCAACCCCTTTCCATGAAAGTGATTTGCGCCGGAATCTGCTTAGGCCTACATCAATAGGAAACAAACCATAGAGATAGAACTTGGAACTACTTTATTGTGTCAAGTTTCAAAGAGCTAGCACAAACCGTTTTGATTTAGAGTTCCAACTACATGTATCCATATAGGAGAAAACCGAGTGAAACCTAAAAATTAAAACTGTTACTGCCACAAAACAGTTTAACCTAGAGGAACGAAATTTGGTGAGCCAAGTGGGATTGGGGTACTGATCATTACCTGAAAGTGTCATCAAGATTGGGTGAAAAATGTGTGCTGAGATTTCATGAAACTCGTAGTTTTTTGGAAGCTTGGCAACCCCTTTCCATATAAGTGATTTGCGCCGGTCTCTGCTTAGGGCTACATCAATAGGAAACAAACCATAGAGATAGAACTTGGAACTACTTTATTGTGTCAAGTTTCAAAGAGCTAGCACAAACCGTGTTTGATTTAGAGTTCCAACTACATGTATCCATATAGGAGAAAACAGAGTGAAACCTAAAAATTAAAACTGTTACTGCCAACGAACGGTTTAACCTAGAAGAACGAAATTTGGTGAGCCAAGTGGGATTGGGGTACTGATCATTACCTGAAAGTGTCATCAAGATTGCGTGAAAAAATGTATGCTGAGATTTCAGGAAACTCATTGTTTTTTGGAAGCTTGGCAACCCCTTTCCATGAAAGTGATTTGCGCCGGAATCTGCTTATGCCTACATCAAAAGGAAACAAACCATAGAGATAGAACTTGGAACTACTTTATTGTGTCAAGTTTCAAAGAGCTAGCACAAACCGTGTTTGATTTAGAGTTCCAACTACATGTATCCATATAGGAGAAAACAGAGTGAAACCTAAAAATTAAAACTGTTACTGCCACCCAACGGTTTAACCTAGAGGAACGAAATTTGGTGAGCCAAGTGGGATTGTGGTACTGATCATTACCTGAAAGCGACATCAAGATTGGGTGAAAAATGTGTGCTGAGATATCAGGAAACTCGTAGTTTTTTGGAAGCTTGGCAACCTTTTTCCATGCAAGTGATTTGCGCCAGTCTCTGCTTAGGGCTACATCAATAGGAAACAAACCATAGAGATAGAACTTGGAACTACTTTATTTTGTCAAGTTTCAAAGAGCTAGCACAAACCGTGTTTGATTTAGAGTTCCAACTACATGTATCCATATAGGAGAAAACAGAGTGAAACCTAAAAATTAAAACTGTTACTGCCAACGACGGTTTAAACTAGAAGAATGAAATTTGGTGAGCCAAGTGGGATTGGGGTACTGATGATTACCTGAAAGTGTCATCAAGATTGGGTGAAAAAATGTGTGCTGAGATTTCAGGAAACTCGTAGTTTTTTGGAAGCTTGGCAACCCCTTTCCATGAAAGTGATTTGCGCCGGTCTCTGCTTAGGGCTACAGCAATAGGAAACAAACCATAGAGATAGAACTTGGAACTACTTTATTGTGTCAAGTTTCAAAGAGCTAGCACAAACCGTGTTTGATTTAGAGTTCCAACTACATGTATCCATATAGGAGAAAACAGAGTGAAAGATAAAAATTAAAACTCTTACTGCCAACGAACGGTTTAACCTAGAAGAACGAAATTTGGAGAACCAAGTGGGATTGGGGTACTGATCATTACCTGAAAGTGTCATCAAGATTGGGTGAAAAAATGTGTGCTGAGATTTCAGGAAACTCGTAGTTTTTTGAAGCTTGGCAACCCCTTTCCATGCAAGTGATTTGCGCCGGTCTCTGCTTAGGGCTACATCAATAGGAAACAAACCATAGAGATAGAACATGGAACTACTTTATTGTGTCAAGTTTCAAAGAGCTAGCACAAACCGTGTTTGATTTACAGTTCCAACTACATGTATCCATATTGGAGAAAACAGAGTGAAAGATAAAAATTAAAACTGTTACTGCCAACGAACGGTTTAAGCTAGAAGAACGAAATTTGGTGAGCCAAGTGGGATTGGGGTACTGATCATTACCTGAAAGTGTCATCAAGATTGGGTGAAAAAATGTGTGCTGAGATTTCAGGAAACTCGTAGTTTTTTGGAAGCTTGGCAACCCCTTTCCATGAAAGTGATTTGCCCCGCTCTCTGTTTAGGGCTACATCAATAGGAAACAAACCATAGAGATAGAACTTGGAACTACTTTATTGTGTCAAGTTTCAAAGAGCTAGCACAAACCGTGTTTGATTTAGAGTTCCAACTACATGTATCCATATAGGAGAAAACAGAGTGAAACCTAAAAATTAAAACTGTTACTGCCAACGAACGGTTTAACTTAGAAGATCGAAATTTGGTGAGCCAAGTGGGATTTCTGTACTGATCATTACCTGAAAGTGTCATCAAGATTGGGTGAAAAAATGTGTGCTGAGATATCAGGAAACTCGTAGTTTTTTGGAAGCTTGGCAACCCCTTTCCATGCAAGTGATTTGCGCCGGTCTCTGCTTAGGGCTACATCAATAGGAAACAAACCATAGAGATAGAACTTGGAACTACTTTATTGTGTCAAGTTTCAAAGAGCTAGCACAAACCGTGTTTGATTTAGAGTTCCAACTACATGTATCCATATAGGAGAAAACAGAGTGAAACCTAAAAATTAAAACTATTCCTGCCAAGGAACGGTTATTACTAGAAGAACGAAATTTGGTGAGCCAAGTGGGATTGGGGTACTGATCATTACCTGAAAGTGTCATCAAGATTGGGTGAAAAAATGTATGCTGAGATTTCAGGAAACTCGTTTTTTGGAAGCTTGGTAACCCCTTTCCATGAAAGTGATTTGCGCCGGAATCTGCTTAGGCCTACATCCATAGGAAACAAACCATAGAGATAGAACTTGGAACTACTTTATTGTGTCAAGTTTCAAAGAGCTAGCACAAACCGTTTTTGATTTAGAGTTCCAACTACATGTATCCATATAGGAGAAAACAGAGTGAAACCTAAAAATTAAAACTGTTACTGCCACCCAACGGTTTAACCTAGAGGTACGAAATTTGGTGAGCCAAGTGGGATTGCAGTACTGATCATTACCTGAAAGTGTCATCAAGATTGGGTGAAAAAAGTGTGCTGAGATTTCAGGAAACTCGTAGTTTTTTGGAAGCTTGGCAACCCATTTCCATGAAAGTGATTTGCGCCGGTGTCTGCTTAGGGCTACATCAATAGGAAACAAACCATAGTGATAGAACTTGGAACTACTTTATTGTGTCAAGTTTCAAAGAGCTAGCACAAACCGTGTTTGATTTAGAGTTCCAACTACATGTATTTATATTGGAGAAAACAGAGTGAAAGATAAAAATTAAAACTGTTACTGCCAACGAACGGTTTAACCTAGAAGAACGAACTTTGGTGAGCTAAGTGGGACTGGGGTACTGATCATTACCTGAAAGTCTCATCAAGATTGGGTGAAAAAATGTATGCTGAGATTTCAGGAAACTCGTTTTTTGGAAGCTTGGCAACCCCTTTCCATGAAAGTGATTTGCGCCGGAATCTGCTTAGGCCTACTACAATAGGAAACAAACCATAGAGATAGAACTTGGAACTACTTTATTGTGTCAAGTTTCAAAGAGCTAGCACAAACCGTGTTTGATTTAGAGTTCCAACTACATGTATCCATATAGGAGAAAACAGAGTGAATCCTAAAAATTAAAACTGTTACTGCCACACAACAGTTTAACCTAGAGGAACGAAATTTGGTGAGCCAAGTGGGATTGTTGTACTGATCATTACCTGAAAGTGTCATCAAGATTGGGTGAAAAATGTGTGCTGAGATTTCACGAAACTCGCAGTTTTTTGGAAGCTTGGCAACCCCTTTCCATATAAGTGATTTGCGCCGGTCTCTGCTTAGGGCTACATCAATAGGAAACAAACCATAGAGATAGAACTTGGAACTACTTTATTGTGTCAAGTTTCAAAGAGCTAGCACAAACCGTGTTTGATTTAGAGTTCCAACTACATGTATCCATATAGGAGAAAATAGAGTGAAACCTAAAAATTAAAACTGTTACTGCCAATGGACGGTTTAACCTAGAAGAACGAAATTTGGTGAGACAAGTGGGATTGGGGTAATGATCATTACTTGAAAGTGTCATCAATTTTGGGTGAAAAAATGTGTGCTGAGATTTCAGGAAACTCGTAGTTTTTTGGAAGCTTGGCAACCCCTTTCTATGCAAGTGATTTGCCGCGCTCTCTGCTTAGGGCTACATCAATAGGAAACAAACCATAGAGATAGAACTTGGAACTACTTTATTGTGTCAAGTTTCAAAGAGCTAGCACAAACCGTGTTTGATTTAGAGTTCCAACTACATGTATCCCTATAGGAGAAAACAGAGTGAAACCTAAAAATTAAAACTGTTACTGCCAACGAACGGTTTAACCTAGAAGAACGAAATTTGTTGAGCCAAGTAGGATGCAGTAGTGATCATTACCTGAACGTGTCATCAAGATTGGGTGAAAAAATGTATGCTGAGATTTCAGGAAACTCGTTGTTTTTTGGAAGCTTGGCAACCCCTTTCCTTGAAAGTGATTTGCGCCGGAATCTGCTTATGCCTACATCAAAAGGAAACAAACCATAGAGATAGAACTTGGAACTACTTTATTGTGTCAAGTTTCAAAGAGCTAGCACAAACCGTGTTTGATTTAGAGTTCCAACTACATGTATCCATATAGGAGAAAACAGAGTGAAACCTAAAAATTAAAACTGTTACTGCCACCCAACGGTTTAACTTAGAGGAACGAAATTTGGTGAGCCAAGTGGGATTGTGGTACTGATCATTACCTGAAAGCATCATCAAGATTGGGTGAAAAATGTGTGCTGAGATTTCACAAAAATCGTAGTTTTTTGGAAGCTTGGCAACCCCTTTCCATGTAAGTGATTTGCGCCGGTCTCTGCTTAGGGCTACATCAATAGGAAACAAACCATAGAGATAGAACTTGGAACTACTTTATTTTGTCAAGTTTCAAAGAGCTAGCACAAACCGTGTTTGATTTACAGTTCCAACTACATGTATCCATATTGGAGAAAACAGAGTGAAAGATAAAAATTAAAACTCTTACTGCCAACGAACGGTTTAACCAAGAAGAACGAAATTTGGAGAGCCAAGTGGGATTGGGGTACTGATCATTACCTGAAAGTGTCATCAAGATTGGGTGAAAAAATGTGTGCTGAGATTTCAGGAAACTCGTAGTTTTTTGAAGCTTGGCAACCCCTTTCCATGCAAGTGATTTGCGCCGGTCTCTGCTTAGGGCTACATCAATAGGAAACAAACCATAGAGATAGAACTTGGAACTACTTTATTGTGTCAAGTTTCAAAGAGCTAGCACAAACCGTGTTTGAATTAGAGTTCCAACTATATGTATCCATATTGGAGAAAACAGAGTGAAAGATAAAAATTAAAACTCTTACTGCCAACGAACGGTTTAACCTAGAAGAACGAAATTTGGTGAGCCAAGTGGGATTGGGGTACTGATCATTACCTGAAAGTGTCATCAAGATTGGGTGAAAAAATGTATGCTGATATTTCAGGAAACTCGTTGTTTTTTGGAAGCTTGGCAACCCCTTTCCTTGAAAGTGATTTGCGCCGGAAGCTGCTTAGGCCTACATCAATAGGAAACAACCATAGAGATAGAACTTAGAACTATTTATTGTGTCACGTTTCAAAGAGCTAGCACAAACCGTGTTTGATTTAGAGTTCCAACTACATGTATCCGTATAGGAGAAAACAGAGTGAAACCTAAAAATTTAAACTGTTACTGCCAACGAACGGTTTAAGCTAGAAGAACGAAATTTGGTGAGCCAAGTGGGATTGGGGTACTGATCATTACCTGAAAGTGTCATCAAGATTGGGTGAAAAAATGTGTGCTGAGATTTCAGGAAACTCGTAGTTTTTTGGAAGCTTGGCAACCCCTTTCCATGAAAGTGATTTGCCCAGCTCTCTGTTTAGGGCTACATCAATAGGAAACAAACCATAGAGATAGAACTGGGAACTACTTTATTGTGTCAAGTTTCAAAGAGCTAGCACAAACCGTGTTTCATTTAGAGTTCCAACTACATGTATCCATATAGGAGAAAACAGAGTGAAACCTAAAAATTAAAACTGTTACTGCCAACGAACGGTTTAACCTAGAAGAACGAAATTTGGTGAGCCAAGTAGGATTGCAGTACTGATCATTACCTGAACGTGTCATCAAGATTGGGTGAAAAAATGTATGCTGAGATTTCAGGAAACTCGTTGTTTTTTGGAAGCTTGGCAACCCCTTTCCTTGAAAGTGATTTGCGCCGGAATCTGCTTAGGCCTACATCAATAGGAAACAAACCATAGAGATAGAACTTGGAACTACTTTATTGTGTCAAGTTTCAAAGAGCTAGCACAAACCGTGTTTGATTTAGAGTTCCAACTACATGTATTCATATAGGAGAAAACAGAGTGAAACCTAAAAATTAAAACTGTTACTGCCACCCAACAGTTTAACCTAGAAGATCGAAATTTGGTGAGCCAAGTGGGATTTCTGTACTGATCATTACCTGAAAGTGTCATCAAGATTGGGTGAAAAAATGTGTGCTGAGATATCAGGAAACTCGTAGTTTTTTGGAAGCTTGGCAACCCCTTTCCATGCAAGTGATTTGCGCCGGTCTCTGCTTAGGGCTACATCAATAGGAAACAAACCATAGAGATAGAACTTGGAACTACTTTATTGTGTCAAGTTTCAAAGAGCTAGCACTAACCGTGTTTGATATAGAGTTCCAACTACATGTATCCATATCGGAGAAAACAGAGTGGAACCTAAAAATTAAAACTGTTACTGCCAACGAACGGTTTAACCTAGAAGAACGAAATTTGGTGAGCCAAGTGGGATTGGAGTACTGATCATTACCTGAAAGTGTCATCAAGATTGGGTGAAAATATGTGTGCTGAGATATCAGGAAATTCGTAGTATTTTGGAAGCTTGGCAACTCCTATCCATGAAAGTGATTTGCGCGGGTCTCTGCTTAGGGCTACATCAATAGGAAACAAACCATAGAGATAGAACTTGGAACTACATTATTGTGTCAATTTTGAAAGAGCTAGCACAAATCCGGTTTGATTTAGAGTTCCAACTACATGTATCCATATAGGAGAAAACAGAGTGAAACCTAAAAATTAAAACTGTTACTGCCAAGGAACGGATTTACTAGAAGAACGAAATTTGGTGAGCCAAGTGGGATTGGGGTACTGATCATTACCTGAAAGTGTCATCAAGATTGGGTGAAAAAATGTATGCTGAGATTTCAGGAAACTCGTTTTTTGGAAGCTTGGCAACCCCTTTCCATGAAAGTGATTTGCGCCGGAATCTGCTTATGCCTACATCCATAGGAAACAAACCATAGAGATAGAACTTGGAACTACTTTATTGTGTCAAGTTTCAAAGAGCTAGCACAAACCGTTTTTGATTTAGAGTTCCAACTACATGTATCCATATAGGAGAAAACAGAGTGAAACCTAAAAATTAAAACTGTTACTGCCACCCAACGGTTTAACCTAGAGGAACGAAATTTGGTGAGCCAAGTGGAATTGCAGTAGTGATCATTACCTGAAAGTGTCATCAAGATTGGGTGAAAAAAGTGTGCTGAGATTTCAGGAAACTCGTAGTTTTTTGGAAGCTTGGCAACCCATTTCCATGAAAGTGATTTGTGCTGGTGTCTGCTTAGGGCTACATCAATAGGAAACAAACCATAGTGATAGAACTTGGAACTACTTTATTATGTCAAGTTTCAAAGAGCTAGCACAAACCGTGTTTGATTTAGAGTTCCAACTACATGTATCCATATAGGAGAAAACAGAGTGAAACCTAAAAATTAAAACTGTTACTGCCAACGAACGGTTTAACCTAGAAGAACGAAATTTGGTGAGCCAAGTGGGATTGGGGTACTGATCATTACCTGAAAGTGTCATCAAGTTTGGGTGAAAAAATGTGTGCTGACATTTCAGGAAACTCGTAGTTTTTTGGAAGCTTGGCAACCCCTTTCCATGCAAGGGATTTGCCGCGCTCTCTGCTTAGGGCTACATCAATAGGAAACAAACCATAGAGATAGAACTTGGAACTACTTTATTGTGTCAAGTTTCAAAGAGCTAGCACAAACCGTGTTTGATTTAGAGTTCCAACTACATGTATCCATATAGGAGAAAACAGAGTGAAACCTAAAAATTAAAACTGTTACTGCCACCCAACGGTTTAACCTAGATGAACGAAATTTGGTGAGCCAAGTGGGATTGCAGTACTGATCATTACCTGAAAGTGTCATCAAAATTGGGTGAAAATATCTGTGCTGAGATTTCAGGAAACTTGTAGTTTTTTGGAAGCTTGGCAACCCCTTTCCATGAAAGTGATTTGCGCCGGTCTCTGCTTAGGGCTATATCAATAGGAAACAAACCATAGAGATAGAATTTGGAACTACTTTATTGTGTCAAGTTTCAAAGAGCTAGCACAAACCGTGTTTAATTTAGAGTTCCAACTACATGTATCCATACAGGAGAAAACAGAGTGAAAGATAATAATTAAAACTGTTACTGTCAACGAACGGTTTAACCTAGAAAAACGAAATTTGGTGAGCCAAGTGGGATTGGGGTACTGTTCATTACATGAAAGTCTCATCAAGATTGGGTGAAAAAATGTATGCTGAGATTTCAGGAAACTCGTTGTTTTTTGGAAGCTTGGCAACCCCTTTCCATGAAAGTGATTTGAGCAGGTCTCTGCTTAGGGCTACATCCATAGGAAACAAACCATAGAGATAGAACTTGGAACTACTTTATTGTGTCAAGTTTGAAAGAGCTAGCACAAACCGTGTTTGATTTAGAGTTCCAACTACATGTATCCATATTGGAGAAAACAGAGTGAAAGATAAAAATTAAAACTGTTACTGCCACCCAACGGTTTAACCTAGAGGAACGAAATTTGGTGACCCAAGTGGGATTGTGTTACTGATCATTACCTGAAAGTGTCATCAAGATTGGGTGAAAAATGTGTGATGAGATTTCATGAAACTCGTAGTTTTTTGGAAGCTTGGCAACCCCTTTCCATATAAGTGATTTGCGCCGGTCTCTGCTTAGGGCTACATCAATAGGAAACAAACCGTAGAGATAGAACTTGGAACTACTTTATTGTGTCAAGTTTCAAAGAGCTAGCACAAACCGTGTTTGATTTAGAGTTCCAACTACATGTATCCATATAGGAGAAAACAGAATGAAACCTAAAAATTAAAACTGTTACTGCCAACGACGGTTTAACCTAGAAGAATGAAATTTGGTGAGCCAAGTGGGATTGGGGTACTGATCATTAACTGAAAGTGTCATCAAGATTGGCTGAAAAAATGTGTGCTGAGATTTCAGGAAACTCGTAGTCTTTTGAAGCTTGGCAACCCCTTTCCATGCAAGTGATTTGCTCCGGTCTCTGCTTAGGGGTACATCAATAGGAAACAAACCATAGAGATAGAACTTGGAACTACTTTATTGTGTCAAGTTTGAAAGAGCTAGCACAAACCGTGTTTGATTTAGAGTTCCAACTACTTGTATCCATATAGGAGAAAATAGAGTGAAAGATAAAAATTAAAACTGTTACTGCCAACGGACGGTTTAACCTAGAAGAAGGAAATTTGGTGAGCCAAGTGGGATTTGGGTACTGATCATTACCTGAAAGTGTCATCAAGATTGGGTGAAAAAATGTATGCTGAGATATCAGGAAACTCGTAGTTTTCTGGAAGCTTGGCAACCCCTTTCCATGCAAGTGATTTGCGCCGGTCTCTGCTTAGGGCTACATCAATAGGAAACAAACCATAGAGATAGAACCTGGAACTACTTTATTGTGTCAAGTTTCAAAGAGCTAGCACACACCGTGTTTGATTTAGAGTTCCAAATACATGTATCCATATAGTACAAAACAGAGTGGAACCTAAAAATTAAAACTGTTACTGCCAACGAACGGTTTAACCTAGAAGAACGAAATTTGGTGAGCCAAGTGGGATTGGGGTACTGATCATTACCTGAAAGTGTCATCAATATTGGGTGAAAAAATGTATGCTGAGATTTAGGGAAACTCATTGTTTTTTGGAAGCTTGGCAACCCCTTTCCATGAAAGTGATTTGCGCCGGAATCTGCTTAGGACTACATCAAAAGGAAACAAACCATAGAGATAGAACTTGGAACTACTTTATTGTGTCAAGTTTCAAAGAGCTAGCACAAAACGTGTTTAATTTAGAGTTCCAACTACATGTATCCATATTGGAGAAAACAGAGTGAAAGATAATAATTAAAACTCTTACTGCCAACGAACGGTTTAACCTAGAAGAACAAAATTTGGTGAGCCAAGTGGGATTGGTGTACTGATCATTACCTGAAAGTCTCATCAAGATTGGGTGAAAAATGTGTGCTGAGATTTCATGAAACTCGTAGTTTTTTGGAAGCTTGGCAACCCCTTTCCATATAAGTGATTTGCGCCGGTCTCTGCTTAGGGCTACATCAATAGGAAACAAACCATAGAGATAGAACTTGGAACTACTTTATTGTGTCAAGTTTCAAAGAGCTAGCACAAACCGTGTTTGATTTAGAGTTCCAACTACATGTATCCATATAGGAGAAAATAGAGTGAAACCTAAAAATTCAAACTGTTACTGCCAACGGACGGTTTAACCTAGAAGAACGAAATTTGGTGAGCCAAGTGGGATTGGGGTACTGATCATTACCTGAAAGTGTCATCAATTTTGGGTGAAAAAATGTGTGCTGAGATTTCAGGAAACTCGTAGTTTTTTGGAAGCTTGGCAACCCCTTTCTATGCAAGTGATTTGCCGCGCTCTCTGCTTAGGGCTACATCAATAGGAAACAAACCATAGAGATAGAACTTGGAACTACTTTATTGTGTCAAGTTTGAAAGAGCTAGCACAAACCGTGTTTGATTTAGAGTTCCAAATACATGTATCCATATAGGAGAAAACAGAGTGAAACCTAAAAATTAAAACTGTTACTGCCAACGAACGGATTAAACTAGAAGAACGAAATTTGGTGAGCCAAGTGGGATTGGGGTACTGATCATTACGTGAAAGTGTCATCAAGATTGGGTGAAAAAATGTATGCTGAGATTTCAGGAAACTCATTGTTTTTTGGAAGCTTGGCAACCCCTTTCCATGAAAGTGATTTGCGCCGGAATCTGCTTAGGCCTACATCAAAAGGAAACAAACCATAGAGATAGAACTTGGAACTACTTTATTGTGTCAAGTTTCAAAGAGCTAGCACAAACCGTGTTTGATTTAGAGTTCCAACTACATGTATCCATATAGGAGAAAACAGAGTGAAACCTAAAAATTAAAACTGTTACTGCCACCCAACGGTTTAACCTAGAGGAACGAAATTTGGTGAGCCAAGTGGGATTGTGGTACTGATCATTACCTCAAAGCGTCATCAAGATTGGGTGAAAAATGTGTGCTGAGATTTCACGAAACTCGTAGTTTTTTGGAAGCTTGGCAACCCCTTTCCATATCTTTCCATATAAGTGATTTGCGCCGGTCTCTGCTTAGGGCTACATCAATAGGAAACAAACCATAGAGATAGAACTTGGAACTACTTTATTGTGTCAAGTTTCAAAGAGCTAGCACAAACCGTGTTTGATTTAGAGTTCCAACTACATGTATCCATATTGGAGAAAACAGAGTGAAAGATAAAAATTAAAACTCTTACTGCCAATGAACGGTTTAACCTAGAAGAACGAAATTTGGTGAGCCAAGTGGGATTGGGGTACTGATCATTACCTGAAAGTGTCATCAAGATTGGGTGAAAAAATGTGTGCTGAGATATCAGGAAACTCGTAGTTTTTTGGAAGCTTGGCAACCCCTTTCCATGCAAGTGATTTGCGCCGGTCTCTGCTTAGGGCTACATCAATAGGAAACAAACCATAGAGATAGAACATGGAACTACTTTATTGTGTCAAGTTTCAAAGAGCTAGCACAAACCGTGTTTGATTTAGAGTTCCAACAACATGTATCCATATAGTAGAAAACAGAGTGGAACCTAAAAATTAAAACTGTTACTGCCAACGAACGGTTTAACCTAGAAGAACGAAATTTGTTGAGCCAAGTGGGATTGGGGTACTTATCAATACTTGAAAGTGTCATCAAGATTGGGTGAAAAAATGTATGCTGAGATTTCAGGAAACTCGTTTTTTGGAAGCTTGGCAACCCCTTTCCATGAAAGTGATTTGCGCCGGAATCTGCTTAGGCCTACATCAATAGGAAATAAACCATAGAGATAGAACTTGGAACTACTTTATTGTGTCAAGTTTCAAAGAGCTAGCACAAACCGTGTTTGATTTAGTTTTCCAACTACATGTATCCATATAGGAGAAAACAGAGTGAAACCTAAAAATTAAAACTGTTACTGCCACCCAACGGTTTAACCTAGAGAAACGAAATTTGGTGAGCCAAGTGGGATTGGGGTACTGATCATTACCTGAAAGTGTCATCAAGATTGGGTAAAAAATGTGTGCTGAGATTTCACGAAACTCGTAGTTTTTTGGAAGCTTGGCAACCCCTTTCCATGCAAGTGATTTGCCCCGCTCTCTGCTTAGGGCTACATCAATAGGAAACAAACCATAGAGATAGAACGTGGAACTACTGTATTGTGTCAAGTTTCAAAGAGCTAGCACAAACCGTGTTTGATTTAGAGTTCCAACTACATGTATCCATATAGGAGAAAACAGAGTGAAAGATAAAAATTAAAACTCTTACTGTCAACGAACGGTTTAACCTAGAAGAATGAAATTTGGAGAGCCAAGTGGGATTGGGGTACTGATCATTACCTAAAAGTGTCATCAAGATTGGGTGAAAAAATGTGTGCTGAGATATCAGGAAACTCGTAGTTTTTTGGAAGCTTGGCAACCCCTTTCCACGCAAGTGATTGCGCCAGTCTCTGCTTAGGGCTATATCAATAGGAAACAAACCATAGAGATAGAACTTGGAACTACTTTATTGTGTCAAGTTTCAAAGAGCTAGCAGAAATCGTGTTTGATTTAGAGTTCCAACTACATGTATCCATATAGTAGAAAACAGAGTGGAACCTAAAAATTAAAACTGTTACTGCCAACGAACGGTTTAACCTAGAAGAACGAAATTTGTTGAGCCAAGTGGGATTGGGGTACTGATCATTACCTGAAAGTGTCATCAAGATTGGGTGAAAAAATGTATGCTGAGATTTCAGGAAACTCGTTTTTTGGAAGCTTGGCAACCCCTTTACATGAAAGTGATTTGCGCCGGAATCTGCTTAGGCCTACATCAATAGGAAATAAACCATAGAGATAGAACTTGGAACTACTTTATTGTGTCAAGTTTCAAAGAGCTAGCACAAACCGTGTTTGATTTAGTTTTCCAACTACATGTATCCATATAGGAGAAAACAGAGTGAAACCTAAAAATTAAAACTGTTACTGCCACCCAACGGTTTAACCTAGAGGAACGAAATTTGGTGATCCAAGTGGGATTGGGGTACTGATCATTACCTGAAAGTGTCATCAAGATTGGGTGAAAAATGTATGCTGAGATTTCACGAAACTCGTAGTTTTTTGGAAGCTTGGCAACCCCTTTCCATGAAAGTGATTTGTGCTGGTCTCTGCTTAGGGCTACATCAATAGGAAACAAACCATAGAGATTCAACTTGGAACTACTTTATTGTGTCAAGTTTCAAAGAGCTAGCACAAACCGTGTTTGATTTAGAGTTCCAACTACATGTATCCTTATAGGAGAAAACAGAGTGAAACCTAAAAATTAAAACTGTTACTGCCAACGAACGGTTTAAACCAGAAGAACGAAATTTGGTGAGCCATGTGGGATTGGGGTACTGATCATTATCTGAAAGTGTCCTCAATATTGGGTGAAAAAATGTGTGCTGAGATTTCAGTAAACACGTAGTTTTTTGGAAGCTTGGCAACCCCTTTCCATGAAAGTGATTTGCGCTGGTCTCTGCTTAGGGCTACATCAATAGAAAAAAAACCATAGAGATAGAACTTGGAACTACTTTATTGTGTCAAGTTTCAAAGAGCTAGCACAAACCGTTTTTGATTTAGAGTTCCAACTACATGTATCCATATAGGAGAAAACAGAATGAAACCTAAAAATTTAAACTATTACTGCCAACGAACGGTTTAACCTAGAAGAACAAAATTTGGTAAGCCAAGTGGGATTGGGGTACTGATCAATACCTGAAAGTGTCATCCAGATTTGGTGAAAAAATGTGTGCTGAGATTTCAGGAAACTCGTAGTTTTTTGGAAGCTTGGCAACCCCTTTCCATGAAAGTGATTTGCGCTGGTCTCTGCTTAGGGCTACATCAATAGGAAACAAAACATAGGGATAGAACTAGGAATTATTTTATTGTGTCAAGTTTCAAAGAGCTAGCACAAACCGTGTTTGATTTAGAGTTCCAACTACATGTATCCATATAGGAGAAAAAAGAGTGAAACCTAAAAATTTCAACTGTTACTGCCAACGAACGGTTTAACCTAGAAGAACGATATTTGGTAAGCCAAGTGGGATTGGGGTACTGATCAATACATGAAAGTGTCATCCAGATTTGGTGAAAAAATGTGTGCTGAGATTTCAGGAAACTCGTAGTTTTTTGGAAGCTTGGCAACCCCTTTCCATGAAAGTGATTTGCGCCAGTCTCTGCTTAGGGCTACATCAATAAGAAAAAAACCATAGAGATAGAACTTGGAACTACTTTATTGTGTCAAGTTTCAAAGAGCTACCACAAACCGTGTTTGATTTAGAGTTCCAAATACATGTATCCATATAGGAGAAAACAGAGTGAAACCTAAAAATTTAAACTGTTACTGCCAACGAACGGTTTAACCTAGAAGAACGAAATTTGGTGAGCCACGTAAGATTGG
The DNA here is from genome assembly GCF_964194105.1 of Spermophilus citellus. Taxonomy (NCBI): domain Eukaryota; kingdom Metazoa; phylum Chordata; class Mammalia; order Rodentia; family Sciuridae; genus Spermophilus; species Spermophilus citellus. Next base: position 16,055,867 of record NC_138192.1, on the reverse strand, counting down.
GGTACTGATCATTACCTGAAAGTTTCATCAATATTGGGTGAAAAAATGTGTGCTGAGATTTCAGGAAACTCGGAGTTTTTTGGAAGCTCTGCAACCCTTTCCATGAAAGTGATTTGCGCCAGTCTCTTTTTAGGGCTACATCAATAGGAAACAAACCGTAGAGATAGAACTTGGAACTACTTTATTGTGTCAAGTTTCAAAGAGCTAGCACAAACCGTGTTTGATTTAGAGTTCCAACTACATGTATCCATATAGGAGAAAACAGAATGAAACCTAAAAATTAAAACTGTTACTGCCAACGACGGTTTAACCTAGAAGAATGAAATTTGGTGAGCCAAGTGGGATTGGGGTACTGATCATTAACTGAAAGTGTCATCAAGATTGGCTGAAAAAATGTGTGCTGAGATTTCAGGAAACTCGTAGTCTTTTGAAGCTTGGCAACCCCTTTCCATGCAAGTGATTTGCTCCGGTCTCTGCTTAGGGGTACATCAATAGGAAACAAACCATAGAGATAGAACTTGGAACTACTTTATTGTGTCAAGTTTGAAAGAGCTAGCACAAACCGTGTTTGATTTAGAGTTCCAACTACTTGTATCCATATAGGAGAAAATAGAGTGAAAGATAAAAATTAAAACTGTTACTGCCAACGGACGGTTTAACCTAGAAGAAGGAAATTTGGTGAGCCAAGTGGGATTTGGGTACTGATCATTACCTGAAAGTGTCATCAAGATTGGGTGAAAAAATGTATGCTGAGATATCAGGAAACTCGTAGTTTTCTGGAAGCTTGGCAACCCCTTTCCATGCAAGTGATTTGCGCCGGTCTCTGCTTAGGGCTACATCAATAGGAAACAAACCATAGAGATAGAACCTGGAACTACTTTATTGTGTCAAGTTTCAAAGAGCTAGCACACACCGTGTTTGATTTAGAGTTCCAAATACATGTATCCATATAGTACAAAACAGAGTGGAACCTAAAAATTAAAACTGTTACTGCCAACGAACGGTTTAACCTAGAAGAACGAAATTTGGTGAGCCAAGTGGGATTGGGGTACTGATCATTACCTGAAAGTGTCATCAATATTGGGTGAAAAAATGTATGCTGAGATTTAGGGAAACTCATTGTTTTTTGGAAGCTTGGCAACCCCTTTCCATGAAAGTGATTTGCGCCGGAATCTGCTTAGGACTACATCAAAAGGAAACAAACCATAGAGATAGAACTTGGAACTACTTTATTGTGTCAAGTTTCAAAGAGCTAGCACAAAACGTGTTTAATTTAGAGTTCCAACTACATGTATCCATATTGGAGAAAACAGAGTGAAAGATAATAATTAAAACTCTTACTGCCAACGAACGGTTTAACCTAGAAGAACAAAATTTGGTGAGCCAAGTGGGATTGGTGTACTGATCATTACCTGAAAGTCTCATCAAGATTGGGTGAAAAATGTGTGCTGAGATTTCATGAAACTCGTAGTTTTTTGGAAGCTTGGCAACCCCTTTCCATATAAGTGATTTGCGCCGGTCTCTGCTTAGGGCTACATCAATAGGAAACAAACCATAGAGATAGAACTTGGAACTACTTTATTGTGTCAAGTTTCAAAGAGCTAGCACAAACCGTGTTTGATTTAGAGTTCCAACTACATGTATCCATATAGGAGAAAATAGAGTGAAACCTAAAAATTCAAACTGTTACTGCCAACGGACGGTTTAACCTAGAAGAACGAAATTTGGTGAGCCAAGTGGGATTGGGGTACTGATCATTACCTGAAAGTGTCATCAATTTTGGGTGAAAAAATGTGTGCTGAGATTTCAGGAAACTCGTAGTTTTTTGGAAGCTTGGCAACCCCTTTCTATGCAAGTGATTTGCCGCGCTCTCTGCTTAGGGCTACATCAATAGGAAACAAACCATAGAGATAGAACTTGGAACTACTTTATTGTGTCAAGTTTGAAAGAGCTAGCACAAACCGTGTTTGATTTAGAGTTCCAAATACATGTATCCATATAGGAGAAAACAGAGTGAAACCTAAAAATTAAAACTGTTACTGCCAACGAACGGATTAAACTAGAAGAACGAAATTTGGTGAGCCAAGTGGGATTGGGGTACTGATCATTACGTGAAAGTGTCATCAAGATTGGGTGAAAAAATGTATGCTGAGATTTCAGGAAACTCATTGTTTTTTGGAAGCTTGGCAACCCCTTTCCATGAAAGTGATTTGCGCCGGAATCTGCTTAGGCCTACATCAAAAGGAAACAAACCATAGAGATAGAACTTGGAACTACTTTATTGTGTCAAGTTTCAAAGAGCTAGCACAAACCGTGTTTGATTTAGAGTTCCAACTACATGTATCCATATAGGAGAAAACAGAGTGAAACCTAAAAATTAAAACTGTTACTGCCACCCAACGGTTTAACCTAGAGGAACGAAATTTGGTGAGCCAAGTGGGATTGTGGTACTGATCATTACCTCAAAGCGTCATCAAGATTGGGTGAAAAATGTGTGCTGAGATTTCACGAAACTCGTAGTTTTTTGGAAGCTTGGCAACCCCTTTCCATATCTTTCCATATAAGTGATTTGCGCCGGTCTCTGCTTAGGGCTACATCAATAGGAAACAAACCATAGAGATAGAACTTGGAACTACTTTATTGTGTCAAGTTTCAAAGAGCTAGCACAAACCGTGTTTGATTTAGAGTTCCAACTACATGTATCCATATTGGAGAAAACAGAGTGAAAGATAAAAATTAAAACTCTTACTGCCAATGAACGGTTTAACCTAGAAGAACGAAATTTGGTGAGCCAAGTGGGATTGGGGTACTGATCATTACCTGAAAGTGTCATCAAGATTGGGTGAAAAAATGTGTGCTGAGATATCAGGAAACTCGTAGTTTTTTGGAAGCTTGGCAACCCCTTTCCATGCAAGTGATTTGCGCCGGTCTCTGCTTAGGGCTACATCAATAGGAAACAAACCATAGAGATAGAACATGGAACTACTTTATTGTGTCAAGTTTCAAAGAGCTAGCACAAACCGTGTTTGATTTAGAGTTCCAACAACATGTATCCATATAGTAGAAAACAGAGTGGAACCTAAAAATTAAAACTGTTACTGCCAACGAACGGTTTAACCTAGAAGAACGAAATTTGTTGAGCCAAGTGGGATTGGGGTACTTATCAATACTTGAAAGTGTCATCAAGATTGGGTGAAAAAATGTATGCTGAGATTTCAGGAAACTCGTTTTTTGGAAGCTTGGCAACCCCTTTCCATGAAAGTGATTTGCGCCGGAATCTGCTTAGGCCTACATCAATAGGAAATAAACCATAGAGATAGAACTTGGAACTACTTTATTGTGTCAAGTTTCAAAGAGCTAGCACAAACCGTGTTTGATTTAGTTTTCCAACTACATGTATCCATATAGGAGAAAACAGAGTGAAACCTAAAAATTAAAACTGTTACTGCCACCCAACGGTTTAACCTAGAGAAACGAAATTTGGTGAGCCAAGTGGGATTGGGGTACTGATCATTACCTGAAAGTGTCATCAAGATTGGGTAAAAAATGTGTGCTGAGATTTCACGAAACTCGTAGTTTTTTGGAAGCTTGGCAACCCCTTTCCATGCAAGTGATTTGCCCCGCTCTCTGCTTAGGGCTACATCAATAGGAAACAAACCATAGAGATAGAACGTGGAACTACTGTATTGTGTCAAGTTTCAAAGAGCTAGCACAAACCGTGTTTGATTTAGAGTTCCAACTACATGTATCCATATAGGAGAAAACAGAGTGAAAGATAAAAATTAAAACTCTTACTGTCAACGAACGGTTTAACCTAGAAGAATGAAATTTGGAGAGCCAAGTGGGATTGGGGTACTGATCATTACCTAAAAGTGTCATCAAGATTGGGTGAAAAAATGTGTGCTGAGATATCAGGAAACTCGTAGTTTTTTGGAAGCTTGGCAACCCCTTTCCACGCAAGTGATTGCGCCAGTCTCTGCTTAGGGCTATATCAATAGGAAACAAACCATAGAGATAGAACTTGGAACTACTTTATTGTGTCAAGTTTCAAAGAGCTAGCAGAAATCGTGTTTGATTTAGAGTTCCAACTACATGTATCCATATAGTAGAAAACAGAGTGGAACCTAAAAATTAAAACTGTTACTGCCAACGAACGGTTTAACCTAGAAGAACGAAATTTGTTGAGCCAAGTGGGATTGGGGTACTGATCATTACCTGAAAGTGTCATCAAGATTGGGTGAAAAAATGTATGCTGAGATTTCAGGAAACTCGTTTTTTGGAAGCTTGGCAACCCCTTTACATGAAAGTGATTTGCGCCGGAATCTGCTTAGGCCTACATCAATAGGAAATAAACCATAGAGATAGAACTTGGAACTACTTTATTGTGTCAAGTTTCAAAGAGCTAGCACAAACCGTGTTTGATTTAGTTTTCCAACTACATGTATCCATATAGGAGAAAACAGAGTGAAACCTAAAAATTAAAACTGTTACTGCCACCCAACGGTTTAACCTAGAGGAACGAAATTTGGTGATCCAAGTGGGATTGGGGTACTGATCATTACCTGAAAGTGTCATCAAGATTGGGTGAAAAATGTATGCTGAGATTTCACGAAACTCGTAGTTTTTTGGAAGCTTGGCAACCCCTTTCCATGAAAGTGATTTGTGCTGGTCTCTGCTTAGGGCTACATCAATAGGAAACAAACCATAGAGATTCAACTTGGAACTACTTTATTGTGTCAAGTTTCAAAGAGCTAGCACAAACCGTGTTTGATTTAGAGTTCCAACTACATGTATCCTTATAGGAGAAAACAGAGTGAAACCTAAAAATTAAAACTGTTACTGCCAACGAACGGTTTAAACCAGAAGAACGAAATTTGGTGAGCCATGTGGGATTGGGGTACTGATCATTATCTGAAAGTGTCCTCAATATTGGGTGAAAAAATGTGTGCTGAGATTTCAGTAAACACGTAGTTTTTTGGAAGCTTGGCAACCCCTTTCCATGAAAGTGATTTGCGCTGGTCTCTGCTTAGGGCTACATCAATAGAAAAAAAACCATAGAGATAGAACTTGGAACTACTTTATTGTGTCAAGTTTCAAAGAGCTAGCACAAACCGTTTTTGATTTAGAGTTCCAACTACATGTATCCATATAGGAGAAAACAGAATGAAACCTAAAAATTTAAACTATTACTGCCAACGAACGGTTTAACCTAGAAGAACAAAATTTGGTAAGCCAAGTGGGATTGGGGTACTGATCAATACCTGAAAGTGTCATCCAGATTTGGTGAAAAAATGTGTGCTGAGATTTCAGGAAACTCGTAGTTTTTTGGAAGCTTGGCAACCCCTTTCCATGAAAGTGATTTGCGCTGGTCTCTGCTTAGGGCTACATCAATAGGAAACAAAACATAGGGATAGAACTAGGAATTATTTTATTGTGTCAAGTTTCAAAGAGCTAGCACAAACCGTGTTTGATTTAGAGTTCCAACTACATGTATCCATATAGGAGAAAAAAGAGTGAAACCTAAAAATTTCAACTGTTACTGCCAACGAACGGTTTAACCTAGAAGAACGATATTTGGTAAGCCAAGTGGGATTGGGGTACTGATCAATACATGAAAGTGTCATCCAGATTTGGTGAAAAAATGTGTGCTGAGATTTCAGGAAACTCGTAGTTTTTTGGAAGCTTGGCAACCCCTTTCCATGAAAGTGATTTGCGCCAGTCTCTGCTTAGGGCTACATCAATAAGAAAAAAACCATAGAGATAGAACTTGGAACTACTTTATTGTGTCAAGTTTCAAAGAGCTACCACAAACCGTGTTTGATTTAGAGTTCCAAATACATGTATCCATATAGGAGAAAACAGAGTGAAACCTAAAAATTTAAACTGTTACTGCCAACGAACGGTTTAACCTAGAAGAACGAAATTTGGTGAGCCACGTAAGATTGGGGTACTGATCATTACCTGAAAGTTTCATCAATATTGGGTGAAAAAATGTGTGCTGAGATTTCAGGAAACTCGGAGTTTTTTGGAAGCTCTGCAACCCTTTCCATGAAAGTGATTTGCGCCAGTCTCTTTTTAGGGCTACATCAATAGGAAACAAACCATAGAGATAGAACATGGAACTACTTTATTGTGTCAAGTTTCAAAGAGCTACCACAAACCGTGTTTGATTTAGAGTTCCAACTACATGTATCAATATAGAAGAAGACAGAGTGAAACCTAAAAATTTCAACTGTTACTGCCAACGAACGGTTTAACCTAGAAGAACGAAATTTGGTGAGCCACGTAAGATTGGGGTACTGATCATTACCTGAAAGTTTCATCAAGATTGGGTGAAAAAATGTGTGCTGAGATTTCAGGAAACTCGGAGTTTTTTGGAAGCTTGGCAACCCTTTCCATGAAAGTGATTTGCGCCGGTCTCTGCTTAAGGCTACATGAATAGGAAACAAACCATAGAGATAGAACTTGGAACTACTTTATTGTGTCAAGTTTCAAAGACCTAGCACAAACCATGTTTGATTTCGTGTTCCAACTACATTTTTACATATAGCAGAAAACAGAGTGAAATCTAAAATTTAAAACTGTCACAGCCACCTAACGCTTTAACCTAGAAGAATGAAATTTGGTGAACCAAGTGGGATTGGGGTACTGATCATTACCTGAAAGTGTCATCAAGATTGGGTGAAAAAATGTGTGCTGAGATTTCAGAAAATTCGTAGTTTTTTGGAAGCTTGGCAACCCCTTTCCATGAAAGTGATTTGCGCCGGTCTCTGCTTAGGCTACATCAATAGGAAACAAACCATAGAGATAGAACTTGGAACGACTTTATTATGTCAAGTTTCAAAGAGCTAGCACAAAACGTGTTTGATTTAGAGTTCCAACTACATGTATCCATATAGGAGAAAACAGAGTGAAACCTAAAAATTAAAACTGTTCCTGCCAACGAACGGTCTAACCTAGAAGAAGGAAATTTGGTGAGCCAAGTGGGATTGGGGTACTGATCATTACCTGAAAGTGTCATCAAGATTGGGTGAAAAAATGTGTGCTGAGATTTCAGGAAACTCGTAGTTTTTTGGAAGCTTGGCAACCCCTTTCCTAGAAAGTGATTTGTGCCGGTCTCTGTTTAGGGCTACATCAATAGGAAACAAACCATAGAGATGGAACTGGGAACTACTTTATTGTGTCAAGTTTCAAAGAGCTAGCACAAACCGTCTTTGATTTAGAGTTCCAAATACATGTATCCATATAGGAGAAAACAGAGTGAAACCTAAAAATTAAAACTGTTACTGCTAACGAACGGTTTAAACTAGAAGAACGAAATTTGGTGAGCCATGTGGGATTGGGGTACGGATCATTACCTGAAAGTGTAATCAAGATTGGGAAAAAAATGTGTGCTGAGATTTCAGGAAACTCGTAGTTTTTTGGAAGCTTGGCAACCCCTTTCCATGAAAGTGATTTGCGCCACTCTCTGCTTAGGGCTACATCAATAGGAAACAAACCATAGAGATAGAACTTGGAACTACTTTATTGTGTCAAGTTTCAAAGAGCTAGCACAAACCGTGTTTGATTTAGAGTTCCAACTACATGTATCCATATTGGATAAAACAGTGAAACCTAAAAATTAAAACTGTTACTGCCACCCAACGGTTTAACCTAGAAGAATGAAATTTGGTGAGCCAAGTGGGATTGGGGTACTTATCATTACCTGAAAATGTCATCAAGATTGGGTGAAAAAATGTGTGCTGAGATTTCAGAAAATTCGTAGTTTTTTGGAAGCTTGGCAACCCCTTTCCATGAAAGTGATTTGCGCTGGTCTCTGCTTAGGGCTACAACAATATGAAACAAACCATAGAGATAGAACTTGGAACGACTTTATTGTGTCAAGCTTCTAAGAGTTAGCACAAACCATGTTTGATTTAGAGTTCCAACTACATGTATCCATATAGGAGAAAACAGAGTGAAACCTAAAAATTAAAACTGTTACTGCCAATGAACGGTTTAACCTATATGAACGAAATTTGGTGAGCCAAGTGGGATTGGGGTACTGATCATTACCTGAAAGTGTCATCAAGATTGGGTGAATAAATGTATGCTGAGATTTCAGGAAACTCGTAGTTTTTTGGAAGCTTGGCAACCCCTTTCCATGAAAGTGATTTGCGCCTGTCTCTGCTTAGGGCTACATCAATAGGAAACAAACCATAGAGATAGAACTTGGAACTACTTTATTGTGTCAAGTTTGAAAGATCTAGCCCAATCCGTGTTTGATTTCGTGTTCCAACTACATGTATCCATATTGGAGAAAACAGAGTGAAAGATAAAAATTAAAACTGTTACAGCCAACGAACGGTTTAACCTAGAAGAACGAAATTTGGTGAGCCAAGTGGGATTGGGGTACTGATCATTACCTGAAAGTGTCATCAAGATTGGGTGAACAAATGTATGCTGAGATTTCAGGAAACTCGTTTTTTGGAAGCCTGGCAACCCCTTTCCATGAAAGTGATTTGCGCCGGAATCTGCTTAGGCCTACATCAATAGGAAACAAACCATAGAGATAGAACTTGGACCTACTTTATTGTGTCAAGTTTCAAAGAGCTAGCACAAACCGTGTTTGATTTAGAGTTCCAACTACATGTATCCATATAGGAGAAAACAGAGTGAAACCTAAAAATTAAAACTGTTACTGCCACCCAACGGTTTAACCTAGAAGAACGAAATTTGGTGAGCCAAGTGGGATTGCGGTACTGATCATTACCTGAAAGTGTCATCAAGATTCGGTGAAAAAATCTGTGCTGAGATTTCAGGAAACTCGTAGTTTTTTGGAAGCTTGGCAACCCATTTCCATGAAAGTGATTTGCGTCGGTCTCTGCTTAGCGCTACATCAATAGGAAACAAACCATAGAGAAAGAACTTGGAACTACTTTATTGTGTCAAGTTTCAAAGAGCTAGCACAAACCGTGTTTGATTTAGAGTTCCAACTACATGTATCCATATAGGAGAAAACAGAGTGAAACCTAAAAATTAAAACAGTCACTGCCAAGGAACGGTTTAACTTAGAAGAACGAAATTTGGTGAGCCAAGTGGGATTGGGGTACTGATCATTACCTGAAAGTGTCATCAAGATTGGGTGAAAAAATATGTGCTGAGATTTCAGGAAACTCGTAGTTTTATGGAAGCTTGGCAACCCCTTTCCATGAAAGTGATTTGCGCCAATCTCTGTTAGGGCTACATCAATAGGAAACAAACCATAGAGATAGAACTTGGAACTACTTTATTGTGCCAAGTTTCAAAGAGCTAACACAAACCGTGTTTGATTTAGAGTTCCAACTACATGTATCCTTATAGGAGAAAACAGAGTGAAACTTAAAAATTAAAACTGTTACTGCCAACGAACGGCTTAACCTAGAAGAACGAAATTTGGTGAGCCATGTGGGATTGGGGTACTGATCATTACCTGAAAGTGTCATCAAGATTGGGTGAAAAAATGTGTGCTGAGATTTCAGGAAACTCGTAGTTTTTTGGAAGCTTTTCAACCCCTTTCCATGAAAGTGATTTGCGCCAGTCTCTGCTTAGGGCTACATCAATAGGAAACAAACCATAGTGATAGGACATGGAACTACTTTATTGTGTCAAGTTTGAAAGAGCTAGCACAAACCGTCTTTGATTTAGAGTTCCAACTACATGTATCCATATAGGAGAAAACAGAGTGAAACCTAAAAATTTAAACTGTTACTGCCAACGAATGGTTTAACCTAGAAGAACGAAATTTGGTAAGCCAAGTGGATTGGGGTACTGATCAATACCTGAAAGTGTCATCCATATTTGGTGAAAAAATGTGTGCCTACATTTCAGGTAACTCGTAGTTTTTTGGAAGCTTGGCAACCCCTTTCCATGAAAGTGATTTGTGCTGGTCTCTGCTTAGGGCTACATCAATAGGAAACAAAACATAGGGATAGAACTTGCAATTATTTTATTGTGTCAAGTTTCAAAGAGCTAGCACAAACCGTGTTTGATTTAGAGTTCCAACTACATGTATCCATATAGGAGAAAACAGAGTGAAACCTAAAAATTAAAACTATTACTGCCAACGCACGGTTTAACCTAGAAGAACGAAATTTGGTGAGCCAAGTGGGATTGGTGTACTGATCATTACCTGAAAATGTCATCAAGATTGGGTGAAAAAATGTGTGCTGAGATTTCAGGAAACTCATAGTTTTATGGAAGCTTGGCAACCCCTTTCCATGAAAGTGATTTGCGCTGGTCTCTGCTTAGGGCTACATCAATAGGAAACACACCATAGAGATAGAACTTGGAACTACTTTAGTTGTCAAGTTTCAAAGAGCTAGCACAAACCGTGTTTGATTTAGAGTTCCAACTACATGTATTCATATAGGAGAAAACAGAAAGAAACCTAAAAATTAAAACTGTTACTGCCAACGAACGGTTTAACCTAGAAGAACAAAATTTGGTAAGCCAAGTGGGATTGGGGTACTGATCAATACCTGAAAGTGTCATCCAGCTTTGGTGAAAAAATGTGTGCTGAGATTTCAGGAAACTCGTAGTTTTATGGAAGCTTGGCAACCCCTTTCCATGAAAGTGATTTGTGCTGGTCTCTGCTTAGGGCTACATCAATAGGAAACAAACCATAGAGATTCAACTTGGAACTACTTTATTGTGTCAAGTTTCAAAGAGCTAGCACAAACCGTGTTTGATTTAGAGTTCCAACTACATGTATCCTTATAGGAGAAAACAGAGTGAAACCTAAAAATTAAAACTGTTACTGCCAACGAACGGTTTAAACCAGAAGAACGAAATTTGGTGAGCCATGTGGGATTGGGGTACTGATCATTATCTGAAAGTGTCCTCAATATTGGGTGAAAAAATGTGTGCTGAGATTTCAGTAAACACTTAGTTTTTTGGAAGCTTGGCAACCCCTTTCCATGAACGTGATTTGCGCTGTTCTCTGCTTAGGGCTACATCAATAGAAAAAAAACCATAGAGATAGAACTTGGAACTACTTTATTGTGTCAAGTTTCAAAGAGCTAGCACAAACCGTTTTTGATTTAGAGTTCCAACTACATGTATCCATATAGGAGAAAACAGAATGAAACCTAAAAATTTCAACTATTACTGCCAACGAACGGTTTAACCTAGAAGAACAAAATTTGGTAAGCCAAGTGGGATTGGGGTACTGATCAATACCTGAAAGTGTCATCCAGATTTGGTGAAAAAATGTGTGCTGAGATTTCAGGAAACTCGTAGTTTTTTGGAAGCTTGGCAACCCCTTTCCATGAAAGTGATTTGCGCTGGTCTCTGCTTAGGGCTACATCAATAGGAAACAAAACATAGGGATAGAACTAGGAATTATTTTATTGTGTCAAGTTTCAAAGAGCTAGCACAAACCGTGTTTGATTTAGAGTTCCAACTACATGTATCCATATAGGAGAAAAAAGAGTGAAACCTAAAAATTTAAACTGTTACTGCCAACGAACGGTTTAACCTAGAAGAATGAAATTTGGTGAGCCAAGTGGGATTGGGATACTGATCATTACCTGAAAGTGTCATCAAGCTTGGGTGAAAAAATGTGTGCTGAGATTTCAGGAAACTTGTAGTTTTTTGGAAGCTTTTCAACCCCTTTCCATGAAAGTGATTTGCGCCAGTCTCTGCTTAGGGCTACATCAATAGGAAACAAACCATAGTGATAGGACTTGGAACTACTTTATTCTGTCAAGTTTCAAAGAGCTAGCACAAACCGTGTTTGATTTAGAGTTCCAACTACATGTATCCATATAGGAGAAAACAGAGTGAAACCTAAAAATTTAAACTGTTACTGCCAACGAACGGTTTAACCTAGAAGAACGAAATTTGGTAAGCCAAGTGGGATTGGGGTACTGAACAATATTTAAAGTGTCATCCAGCTTTGTTGAAAAAATGTGTGCTGAGATTTCAGGAAACTCGTAGTTTTTTGGAAGCTTGGCAACCCCTTTCCATGAAAGTGATTTGCGCTGGTCTCTGCTTAGGGCTACATCAATAGGAAACAAAACATAGAGATAGAACTTGGTATTATTTTATTGTGTGAAGTTTCAAAGAGCTAGCACAAACCGTGTTTGATTTAGAGTTCCAACTACATGTATCCATATAGGAGAAAACAGAGTGAAACCTAAAAATTTAAACTGTTACTGCCAACGAACGGTTTAACCTAGAAGAACGAAATTTGGTGAGCCAAGTGGGATTGGGGTACTGATCATTACCTGAAAATGTCATCAAGATTGGGTGAAAAAATGTGTGCTGAGAATTCAGGAAACTCGTAGTTTTTTGGAAGCTTTTCAACCCCTTTTCATGAAAGTGATTTGCGCCGGTCTCTACTTAAGGCTACATCAATAGGAAACAAACCATAGTGATACGACTTGGAACTACTTTATTGTGTCAAGTTTCAAAGAGCTAGCACAAACCGTGGTTGATATAGAGTTCCAACTACATGTATCCATATAGGAGAAAACAGAGTGAAACCTAAAAATTTAAACTGTTACTGCCAACGAACGGTTTAACCTAGAAGAACGATATTTGGTAAGCCAAGTGGGATTGGGGTACTGATCAATACATGAAAGTGTCATCCAGATTTGGTGAAAAAATGTGTGCTGAGATTTCAGGAAACTCGTAGTTTTTTGGAAGCTTGGCAACCCCTTACCATGAAAGTGATTTGCGCCAGTCTCTGCTTAGGGCTACATCAATAAGAAAAAAACCATAGAGATAGAACTTGGAACTACTTTATTGTGTCAAATTTCAAAGAGCTAGCACAAACCGTGTTTGATTTAGAGTTCCAACTACATGTATCCATATAGGAGAAAACAGAGTGAAACTTAAAAATTAAAACTGTTACTGCCAACGAACGATTTAACCTAGAAGAACGAAATTTGGTGAGCTAAGTTGGATAGGGGTCCTGATCATTACCTGAAAATGTCATCAAGATTGGGTGAAAAAATGTGTGCTGAGATTTCAGGAAACTCGTAGTTTTTTGGAAGCTTGGCAACCCCTTTCCATGAAAGTGATTTGCGGCGGTCTATGCTTAGGGCTACATCAATAGGAAACAAACCATAGAGATAGAACTTGGAACTACTTTATTGTTTCAAGTTTCAAAGAGCTACCACAAACCGTGTTTGATTTAGAGTTCCAAATACATGTATCCATATAGGAGAAAACAGAGTGAAACCTAAAAATTTAAACTGTTACTGCCAACGAATGGTTTAACCTAGAAGAACGAAATTTGGTGAGACAAGTTGGATTGGGGTACTGATCATTACCTCAAAGTGTCATCAAGATGGGTTGAAAAAATGTGTGCTGAGATTTCAGGAAACTCGTAGTTTTTGGGAAGCTTGGCAACCCTTTCCATGAAAGTGATTTGCGCCGGTCTCTTTTTAGGGCTACATCAATAGGAAACAAACCATAGAGATAGAACTTGGAACTACATTATTGTGTCAAGTTTCAAAGAGCTAGCACAAACCGTGTTTGATTTAGAGTTCCAACTACATGTATCCATATAGGAGAAAACAGAGTGAAACCTAAAAATTTAAACTGTTACTGCCAACGAACGGTTTAACCTAGAAGAACGAAATTTGGTGAGCCACGTAAGATTGGGGTACTGATCATTACCTGAAAGTTTCATCAAGATTGGGTGAAAAAATGTGTGCTGAGATTTCAGGAAACTCGGAGTTTTTTGGAAGCTTGGCAACCCTTTCCATGAAAGTGATTTGCGCCGGTCTCTGCTTAAGGCTACATGAATAGGAAACAAACCATAGAGATAGAACTTGGAACTACTTTATTGTGTCAAGTTTCAAAGACCTAGCACAAACCGTGGTTGATTTAGAGTTCCAACTACGTGTATCCATATAGCAGAAAACAGAGTGAAACCTAAAAATTAAAACTGTTACTGCCAACGAACGGTTTAAACCAGAAGAACGAAATTTGGTGAGCCATGTGGGATTGGGGTACTGATCATTATCTGAAAGTGTCCTCAATATTGGGTGAAAAAATGTGTGCTGAGATTTCAGTAAACACGTAGTTTTTTGGAAGCTTGGCAACCCCTTTCCATGAAAGTGATTTGCGCTGGTCTCTGCTTAGGGCTACATCAATAGAAAAAAAACCATAGAGATAGAACTTGGAACTACTTTATTGTGTCAAGTTTCAAAGAGCTAGCACAAACCGTTTTTGATTTAGAGTTCCAACTACATGTATCCATATAGGAGAAAACAGAATGAAACCTAAAAATTTAAACTATTACTGCCAACGAACGGTTTAACCTAGAAGAACAAAATTTGGTAAGCCAAGTGGGATTGGGGTACTGATCAATACCTGAAAGTGTCATCCAGATTTGGTGAAAAAATGTGTGCTGAGATTTCAGGAAACTCGTAGTTTTTTGGAAGCTTGGCAACCCCTTTCCATGAAAGTGATTTGCGCTGGTCTCTGCTTAGGGCTACATCAATAGGAAACAAAACATAGGGATAGAACTAGGAATTATTTTATTGTGTCAAGTTTCAAAGAGCTAGCACAAACCGTGTTTGATTTAGAGTTCCAACTACATGTATCCATATAGGAGAAAAAAGAGTGAAACCTAAAAATTTAAACTGTTACTGCCAACGAACGGTTTAACCTAGAAGAATGAAATTTGGTGAGCCAAGTGGGATTGGGATACTGATCATTACATGAAAGTGTCATCAAGCTTGGGTGAAAAAATGTGTGCTGAGATTTCAGGAAACTTGTAGTTTTTTGGTAGCTTTTCAACCCCTTTCCATGAAAGTGATTTGCGCCAGTCTCTGCTTAGGGCTACATCAATAGGAAACAAACCATAGTGATAGGACTTGGAACTACTTTATTCTGTCAATTTTCAAAGAGCTAGCACAAACCGTGTTTGATTTAGAGTTCCAACTACATGTATCCATATAGGAGAAAAAAGAGTGAAACCTAAAAATTTAAACTGTTACTGCCAACGAACGGTTTAACCTAGAAGAACGAAATTTGGTAAGCCAAGTGGGATTGGGGTACTGAACAATATTTAAAGTGTCATCCAGCTTTGGTGAAAAAATGTGTGCTGAGATTTCAGGAAACTCGTAGTTTTTTGGAAGCTTGGCAACCCCTTTCCATGAAAGTGATTTGCGCTGGTCTCTGCTTAGGGCTACATCAATAGGAAACAAAACATAGAGATAGAACTTGGTATTATTTTATTGTGTGAAGTTTCAAAGAGCTAGCACAAACCGTGTTTGATTTAGAGTTCCAACTACATGTATCCATATAGGAGAAAACAGAGTGAAACCTAAAAATTTAAACTGTAACTGCCAACGAACGGTTTAACCTAGAAGAACGATATTTGGTAAGCCAAGTAGGATTGGGGTACTGATCAATACATGAAAGTGTCATCCAGATTTGGTGAAAAAATGTGTGCTGAGATTTCAGGACACTCGTAGTTTTTTGGAAGCTTGGCAACCCCTTTCCATGAAAGTGATTTGTGCCAGTCTCTGCTTAGGGCTACATCAATAAGAAAAAAACCATAGAGATAGAACTTGGAACTACTTTATTGTGTCAAATTTCAAAGAGCTAGCACAAACCGTGTTTGATTTAGAGTTCCAACTACATGTATCCATATAGGAGAAAACAGAGTGAAACCTAAAAATTAAAACTGTTACTGCCAACGAACGATTTAACCTAGAAGAACGAAATTTGGTGAGCCAAGTTGGATAGGGGTACTGATCATTACCTGAAAATGTCATCAAGATTGGGTGAAAAAATGTGTGCTGAGATTTCAGGAAACTCGTAGTTTTTTGGAAGCTTGGCATCCCCTTTCCATGAAAGTGATTTGCGGCGGTCTATGCTTAGGGCTACATCAATAGGAAACAAACCATAGAGATAGAACTTGGAACTACTTTATTGTGTCAAGTTTCAAAGAGCTACCACAAACCGTGTTTGATTTAGAGTTCCAAATACATGTATCCATATAGGAGAAAACAGAGTGAAACCTAAAAATTTAAACTGTTACTGCCAACGAACGGTTTAACCTGGAAGAACGAAATTTGGTGAGCCAAGTTGGATTGGGGTACTGATCATTACCTCAAAGTGTCATCAAGATGGGTTGAAAAAATGTGTGCTGAGATTTCAGGAAACTCGTAGTTTTTGGGAAGCTTGGCAACCCTTTCCATGAAAGTGATTTGCGCCGGTCTCTTTTTAGGGCTACATCAATAGGAAACAAACCATAGAGATAGAACATGGAACTACTTTATTGTGTCAAGTTTCAAAGAGCTACCACAAACCGTGTTTGATTTAGAGTTCCAACTACATGTATCAATATAGGAGAAGACAGAGTAAAACCTAAAAATTTCAACTGTTACTGCCAAGGAACGGTTTAACCTAGAAGAACGAAATTTGGTGAGCCACGTAAGTTTGGGGTACTGATCATTACCTGAAAGTTTCATCAAGATTGGGTGAAAAAATGTGTGCTGAGATTTCAGGAAACTCGGAGTTTTTTGGAAGCTTGGCAACCCTTTCCATGAAAGTGATTTGCGCCGGTCTCTGCTTAAGGCTACATGAATAGGAAACAAACCATAGAGATAGATCTTGGAACTACTTTATTGTGTCAAGTTTCAAAGACCTAGCACAAACCGTGTTTGATTTCGTGTTCCAACTACATTTTTACATATAGCAGAAAACAGAGTGAAACCTAAAAATTAAAACTGTTACTGCCAACGAACGGTTTAACCTAGAAGAACAAAATTGGGTGAGCCAAGTGGGATTTGTGTACTGATCATTACCTGAAAGTGTCATCAAGATTGGGTGAAAAAATGTGTGCTGAGATTTCAGGAAACACGTAGTTTTTTGGAAGCTTGGCAACCCCTTTCTATGAAAGTGATTTGCGCCAGTCTCTGCTTAGGGCTACATCAATAGGAAACAAACCATAGAGATAGAACTTGGAACTACTTTATTGTGTCAAGTTTCAAAGAGCTAGCACAAACCGTGTTTGATTTAGAGTTCCAACTACATGTATCCATATTGGATAAAACAGTGAAACCTAAAAATTTAAACTGTTACTGCCACCTAACGCTTTAACCTAGAAGAATGAAATTTGGTGAACCAAGTGGGATTGGGGTACTAATCATTACCTGAAAGTGTCATCAAGATTGGGTGAAAAAATGTGTGCTGAGATTTCAGGAAACTCGTAGTTTTTTTGAAGCTTGGCAACCCCTTTCTATGAAAGTGATTTGTGCTGGTCTCTGCTTAGGGCTACATCAATAGGAAACAAACCATAGAGATTCAACTTGGAACTACTTTATTGTGTAAAGTTTCAAAGAGCTAGCACAAACCGTGTTTGATTTAGAGTTCCAAATACATGTATCCTTATAGGAGAAAACAGAGTGAAACCTAAAAATTAAAACTGTTACTGCCAACGAACGGTTTAAACCAGAAGAACGAAATTTGGTGAGCCATGTGGGATTGGGGTACTGATCATTACCTGAAAGTGTCCTCAATATTGGGTGAAAAAATGTGTGCTGAGATTTCAGTAAACACGTAGTTTTTTGGAAGCTTGGCAACCCCTTTCCATGAAAGTGATTTGCGCTGGTCTCTGCTTAGGGCTACATCAATAGAAAAAAAACCATAGAGATAGAACTTGGAACTACTTTATTGTGTCAAGTTTCAAAGAGCTAGCACAAACCGTTTTTGATTTAGAGTTCCAACTACATGTATCCATATAGGAGAAAACAGAATGAAACCTAAAAATTTCAACTATTACTGCCAACGAACGGTTTAACCTAGAAGAACAAAATTTGGTAAGCCAAGTGGGATTGGGGTACTGATCAATACCTGAAAGTGTCATCCAGATTTGGTGAAAAAATGTGTGCTGAGATTTCAGGAAACTCGTAGTTTTTTGGAAGCTTGGCAACCCCTTTCCATGAAAGCGATTTGCGCTGGTCTCTGCTTAGGGCTACATCAATAGGAAACAAAACATAGGGATAGAACTAGGAATTATTTTATTGTGTCAAGTTTCAAAGAGCTAGCACAAACCGTGTTTGATTTAGAGTTCCAACTACATGTATCCATATAGGAGAAAACAGAGTGAAACCTAAAAATTTAAACTGTTACTGCCAACGAATGGTTTAACCTAGAAGAACGAAATTTGGTAAGCCAAGTGGATTGGGGTACTGATCAATACCTGAAAGTGTCATCCATATTTGGTGAAAAAATGTGTGCCTACATTTCAGGAAACTCGTAGTTTTTTGGAAGCTTGGCAACCCCTTTCCATGAAAGTGATTTGTGCTGGTCTCTGCTTAGGGCTACATCAATAGGAAACAAAACATAGGGATAGAACTTGCAATTATTTTATTGTGTCAAGTTTCAAAGAGCTAGCACAAACCGTGTTTGATTTAGAGTTCCAACTACATGTATCCATATAGGAGAAAACAGAGTGAAACCTAAAAATTAAAACTATTACTGCCAACGCACGGTTTAACCTAGAAGAACGAAATTTGGTGAGCCAAGTGGGATTGGTGTACTGAGCATTACCTGAAAGTGTCATCAAGATTGGGTGAAAAAATGTGTGCTGAGATTTCAGGAAACTCATAGTTTTATGGAAGCTTGGCAACCCCTTTCCATGAAAGTGATTTGCGCTGGTCTCTGCTTAGGGCTACATCAATAGGAAACACACCATAGAGATAGAACTTGGAACTACTTTAGTTGTCAAGTTTCAAAGAGCTAGCACAAACCGTGTTTGATTTAGAGTTCCAACTACATGTATTCATATAGGAGAAAACAGAAAGAAACCTAAAAATTAAAACTGTTACTGCCAACGAACGGTTTAACCTAGAAGAACAAAATTTGGTAAGCCAAGTGGGATTGGGGTACTGATCAATACCTGAAAGTGTCATCCAGCTTTGGTGAAAAAATGTGTGCTGAGATTTCAGGAAACTCGTAGTTTTATGGAAGCTTGGCAACCCCTTTCCATGAAAGTGATTTGTGCTGGTCTCTGCTTAGGGCTACATCAATAGGAAACAAACCATAGAGATTCAACTTGGAACTACTTTATTGTGTCAAGTTTCAAAGAGCTAGCACAAACCGTGTTTGATTTAGAGTTCCAACTACATGTATCCTTATAGGAGAAAACAGAGTGAAACCTAAAAATTAAAACTGTTACTGCCAACGAACGGTTTAAACCAGAAGAACGAAATTTGGTGAGCCATGTGGGATTGGGGTACTGATCATTATCTGAAAGTGTCCTCAATATTGGGTGAAAAAATGTGTGCTGAGATTTCAGTAAACACTTAGTTTTTTGGAAGCTTGGCAACCCCTTTCCATGAACGTGATTTGCGCTGTTCTCTGCTTAGGGCTACATCAATAGAAAAAAAACCATAGAGATAGAACTTGGAACTACTTTATTGTGTCAAGTTTCAAAGAGCTAGCACAAACCGTTTTTGATTTAGAGTTCCAACTACATGTATCCATATAGGAGAAAACAGAATGAAACCTAAAAATTTCAACTATTACTGCCAACGAACGGTTTAACCTAGAAGAACAAAATTTGGTAAGCCAAGTGGGATTGGGGTACTGATCAATACCTGAAAGTGTCATCCAGATTTGGTGAAAAAATGTGTGCTGAGATTTCAGGAAACTCGTAGTTTTTTGGAAGCTTGGCAACCCCTTTCCATGAAAGTGATTTGCGCTGGTCTCTGCTTAGGGCTACATCAATAGGAAACAAAACATAGGGATAGAACTAGGAATTATTTTATTGTGTCAAGTTTCAAAGAGCTAGCACAAACCGTGTTTGATTTAGAGTTCCAACTACATGTATCCATATAGGAGAAAAAAGAGTGAAACCTAAAAATTTAAACTGTTACTGCCAACGAACGGTTTAACCTAGAAGAATGAAATTTGGTGAGCCAAGTGGGATTGGGATACTGATCATTACCTGAAAGTGTCATCAAGCTTGGGTGAAAAAATGTGTGCTGAGATTTCAGGAAACTTGTAGTTTTTTGGAAGCTTTTCAACCCCTTTCCATGAAAGTGATTTGCGCCAGTCTCTGCTTAGGGCTACATCAATAGGAAACAAACCATAGTGATAGGACTTGGAACTACTTTATTCTGTCAAGTTTCAAAGAGCTAGCACAAACCGTGTTTGATTTAGAGTTCCAACTACATGTATCCATATAGGAGAAAACAGAGTGAAACCTAAAAATTTAAACTGTTACTGCCAACGAACGGTTTAACCTAGAAGAACGAAATTTGGTAAGCCAAGTGGGATTGGGGTACTGAACAATATTTAAAGTGTCATCCAGCTTTGTTGAAAAAATGTGTGCTGAGATTTCAGGAAACTCGTAGTTTTTTGGAAGCTTGGCAACCCCTTTCCATGAAAGTGATTTGCGCTGGTCTCTGCTTAGGGCTACATCAATAGGAAACAAAACATAGAGATAGAACTTGGTATTATTTTATTGTGTGAAGTTTCAAAGAGCTAGCACAAACCGTGTTTGATTTAGAGTTCCAACTACATGTATCCATATAGGAGAAAACAGAGTGAAACCTAAAAATTTAAACTGTTACTGCCAACGAACGGTTTAACCTAGAAGAACGAAATTTGGTGAGCCAAGTGGGATTGGGGTACTGATCATTACCTGAAAATGTCATCAAGATTGGGTGAAAAAATGTGTGCTGAGAATTCAGGAAACTCGTAGTTTTTTGGAAGCTTTTCAACCCCTTTTCATGAAAGTGATTTGCGCCGGTCTCTACTTAAGGCTACATCAATAGGAAACAAACCATAGTGATACGACTTGGAACTACTTTATTGTGTCAAGTTTCAAAGAGCTAGCACAAACCGTGGTTGATATAGAGTTCCAACTACATGTATCCATATAGGAGAAAACAGAGTGAAACCTAAAAATTTAAACTGTTACTGCCAACGAACGGTTTAACCTAGAAGAACGATATTTGGTAAGCCAAGTGGGATTGGGGTACTGATCAATACATGAAAGTGTCATCCAGATTTGGTGAAAAAATGTGTGCTGAGATTTCAGGAAACTCGTAGTTTTTTGGAAGCTTGGCAACCCCTTACCATGAAAGTGATTTGCGCCAGTCTCTGCTTAGGGCTACATCAATAAGAAAAAAACCATAGAGATAGAACTTGGAACTACTTTATTGTGTCAAATTTCAAAGAGCTAGCACAAACCGTGTTTGATTTAGAGTTCCAACTACATGTATCCATATAGGAGAAAACAGAGTGAAACTTAAAAATTAAAACTGTTACTGCCAACGAACGATTTAACCTAGAAGAACGAAATTTGGTGAGCTAAGTTGGATAGGGGTCCTGATCATTACCTGAAAATGTCATCAAGATTGGGTGAAAAAATGTGTGCTGAGATTTCAGGAAACTCGTAGTTTTTTGGAAGCTTGGCAACCCCTTTCCATGAAAGTGATTTGCGGCGGTCTATGCTTAGGGCTACATCAATAGGAAACAAACCATAGAGATAGAACTTGGAACTACTTTATTGTTTCAAGTTTCAAAGAGCTACCACAAACCGTGTTTGATTTAGAGTTCCAAATACATGTATCCATATAGGAGAAAACAGAGTGAAACCTAAAAATTTAAACTGTTACTGCCAACGAATGGTTTAACCTAGAAGAACGAAATTTGGTGAGACAAGTTGGATTGGGGTACTGATCATTACCTCAAAGTGTCATCAAGATGGGTTGAAAAAATGTGTGCTGAGATTTCAGGAAACTCGTAGTTTTTGGGAAGCTTGGCAACCCTTTCCATGAAAGTGATTTGCGCCGGTCTCTTTTTAGGGCTACATCAATAGGAAACAAACCATAGAGATAGAACTTGGAACTACATTATTGTGTCAAGTTTCAAAGAGCTAGCACAAACCGTGTTTGATTTAGAGTTCCAACTACATGTATCCATATAGGAGAAAACAGAGTGAAACCTAAAAATTTAAACTGTTACTGCCAACGAACGGTTTAACCTAGAAGAACGAAATTTGGTGAGCCACGTAAGATTGGGGTACTGATCATTACCTGAAAGTTTCATCAAGATTGGGTGAAAAAATGTGTGCTGAGATTTCAGGAAACTCGGAGTTTTTTGGAAGCTTGGCAACCCTTTCCATGAAAGTGATTTGCGCTGGTCTCTGCTTAGGGCTACATCAATAGAAAAAAAACCATAGAGATAGAACTTGGAACTACTTTATTGTGTCAAGTTTCAAAGAGCTAGCACAAACCGTTTTTGATTTAGAGTTCCAACTACATGTATCCATATAGGAGAAAAAAGAGTGAAACCTAAAAATTTAAACTGTTACTGCCAACGAACGGTTTAACCTAGAAGAATGAAATTTGGTGAGCCAAGTGGGATTGGGATACTGATCATTACCTGAAAGTGTCATCAAGCTTGGGTGAAAAAATGTGTGCTGAGATTTCAGGAAACTTGTAGTTTTTTGGTAGCTTTTCAACCCCTTTCCATGAAAGTGATTTGCGCCAGTCTCTGCTTAGGGCTACATCAATAGGAAACAAACCATAGTGATAGGACTTGGAACTACTTTATTCTGTCAATTTTCAAAGAGCTAGCACAAACCGTGTTTGATTTAGAGTTCCAACTACATGTATCCATATAGGAGAAAACAGAGTGAAACCTAAAAATTTAAACTGTTACTGCCAACGAACGTTTTAACCTAGAAGAACGAAATTTGGTAAGCCAAGTGGGATTGGGGTACTGAACAATATTTAAAGTGTCATCCAGCTTTGGTGAAAAAATGTGTGCTGAGATTTCAGGAAACTCGTAGTTTTTTGGAAGCTTGGCAACCCCTTTCCATGAAAGTGATTTGCGCTGGTCTCTGCTTAGGGCTACATCAATAGGAAACAAAACATAGAGATAGAACTTGGTATTATTTTATTGTGTGAAGTTTCAAAGAGCTAGCACAAACCGTGTTTGATTTAGAGTTCCAACTACATGTATCAATATAGGAGAAAACAGAGTGAAACCTAAAAATTTAAACTGTTACTGCCAACGAACGGTTTAACCTAGAAGAACGAAATTTGGTGAGCCAAGTGGGATTGGGGTACTGATCATTACCTGAAAGTGTCATCAAGATTGGGTGAAAAAATGTGTGCTGAGATTTCAGGAAACTCGTAGTTTTTTGGAAGCTTTTCAACCCCTTTCCATGAAAGTGATTTGCGCCGGTCTCTACTTAAGGATACATCAATAGGAAACAAACCATAGTGATAGGACTTGGAACTACTTTATTGTGTCAAGTTTCAAAGAGCTAGCACAAACCGTGGTTGATTTAGAGTTCCAACTACATGTATCCATATAGGAGAAAACAGAGTGAAACCTAAAAATTTAAACTGTTACTGCCAACGAACGGTTTAACCTAGAAGAACGATATTTGGTAAGCCAAGTGGGATTGGGGTACTGATCAATACATGAAAGTGTCATCCAGATTTGGTGAAAAAATGTGTGCTGAGATTTCAGGACACTCGTAGTTTTTTGGAAGCTTGGCAACCCCTTTCCATGAAAGTGATTTGCGCCAGTCTCTGCTTAGGGCTACATCAATAAGAAAAAAAACCATAGAGATAGAACTTGGAACTACTTTATTGTGTCAAATTTCAAAGAGCTAGCACAAACCGTGTTTGATTTAGAGTTCCAACTACATGTATCCATATAGGAGAAAACAGAGTGAAACCTAAAAATTTAAACTGTTACTGCCAACGAACGGTTTAACCTAGAAGAACGAAATTTGGTGAGCCAAGTTGGATTGGGGTACTGATCATTACCTCAAAGTGTCATCAAGATGGGTTGAAAAAATGTGTGCTGAGATTTCAGGAAACTCGTAGTTTTTTGGAAGCTTGGCAACCCTTTCCATGAAAGTGATTTGCGCCGGTCTCTTTTTAGGGCTACATCAATAGGAAACAAACCATAGAGATAGAACATGGAACTACTTTATTGTGTCAAGTTTCAAAGACCTAGCACAAACCGTGTTTGATTTCGTGTTCCAACTACATTTTTACATATAGCAGAAAACAGAGTGAAACCTAAAAATTAAAACTGTTACTGCCAACGAACGGTTTAACCTAGAAGAACAAAATTGGGTGAGCCAAGTGGGATTTGTGTACTGATCATTACCTGAAAGTGTCATCAAGATTGGGAGAAAAAATGTGTGCTGAGATTTCAGGAAACACGTAGTTTTTTGGAAGCTTGGCAACCCCTTTCTATGAAAGTGATTTGCGCCAGTCTCTGCTTAGGGCTACATCAATAGGAAACAAACCATAGAGATAGAACTTGGAACTACTTTATTGTGTCAAGTTTCAAAGAGCTAGCACAAACCGTGTTTGATTTAGAGTTCCAACTACATGTATCCATATTGGATAAAACAGTGAAACCTAAAAATTTAAACTGTTACTGCCACCTAACGCTTTAACCTAGAAGAATGAAATTTGGTGAACCAAGTGGGATTGGGGTACTAATCATTACCTGAAAGTGTCATCAAGATTGGGTGAAAAAATGTGTGCTGAGATTTCAGGAAACTCGTAGTTTTTTTGAAGCTTGGCAACCCCTTTCTATGAAAGTGATTTGTGCTGGTCTCTGCTTAGGGCTACATCAATAGGAAACAAACCATAGAGATTCAACTTGGAACTACTTTATTGTGTAAAGTTTCAAAGAGCTAGCACAAACCGTGTTTGATTTAGAGTTCCAAATACATGTATCCTTATAGGAGAAAACAGAGTGAAACCTAAAAATTAAAACTGTTACTGCCAACGAACGGTTTAAACCAGAAGAACGAAATTTGGTGAGCCATGTGGGATTGGGGTACTGATCATTACCTGAAAGTGTCCTCAATATTGGGTGAAAAAATGTGTGCTGAGATTTCAGTAAACACGTAGTTTTTTGGAAGCTTGGCAACCCCTTTCCATGAAAGTGATTTGCGCTGGTCTCTGCTTAGGGCTACATCAATAGAAAAAAAACCATAGAGATAGAACTTGGAACTACTTTATTGTGTCAAGTTTCAAAGAGCTAGCACAAACCGTTTTTGATTTAGAGTTCCAACTACATGTATCCATATAGGAGAAAACAGAATGAAACCTAAAAATTTAAACTATTACTGCCAACGAACGGTTTAACCTAGAAGAACAAAATTTGGTAAGCCAAGTGGGATTGGGGTACTGATCAATACCTGAAAGTGTCATCCAGATTTGGTGAAAAAATGTGTGCTGAGATTTCAGGAAACTCGTAGTTTTTTGGAAGCTTGGCAACCCCTTTCCATGAAAGCGATTTGCGCTGGTCTCTGCTTAGGGCTACATCAATAGGAAACAAAACATAGGGATAGAACTAGGAATTATTTTATTGTGTCAAGTTTCAAAGAGCTAGCACAAACCGTGTTTGATTTAGAGTTCCAACTACATGTATCCATATAGGAGAAAAAAGAGTGAAACCTAAAAATTTAAACTGTTACTGCCAACGAACGGTTTAACCTAGAAGAATGAAATTTGGTGAGCCAAGTGGGATTGGGATACTGATCATTACCTGAAAGTGTCATCAAGCTTGGGTGAAAAAATGTGTGCTGAGATTTCAGGAAACTTGTAGTTTTTTGGTAGCTTTTCAACCCCTTTCCATGAAAGTGATTTGCGCCAGTCTCTGCTTAGGGCTACATCAATAGGAAACAAACCATAGTGATAGGACTTGGAACTACTTTATTCTGTCAATTTTCAAAGAGCTAGCACAAACCGTGTTTGATTTAGAGTTCCAACTACATGTATCCATATAGGAGAAAACAGAGTGAAACCTAAAAATTTAAACTGTTACTGCCAACGAACGTTTTAACCTAGAAGAACGAAATTTGGTAAGCCAAGTGGGATTGGGGTACTGAACAATATTTAAAGTGTCATCCAGCTTTGGTGAAAAAATGTGTGCTGAGATTTCAGGAAACTCGTAGTTTTTTGGAAGCTTGGCAACCCCTTTCCATGAAAGTGATTTGCGCTGGTCTCTGCTTAGGGCTACATCAATAGGAAACAAAACATAGAGATAGAACTTGGTATTATTTTATTGTGTGAAGTTTCAAAGAGCTAGCACAAACCGTGTTTGATTTAGAGTTCCAACTACATGTATCAATATAGGAGAAAACAGAGTGAAACCTAAAAATTTAAACTGTTACTGCCAACGAACGGTTTAACCTAGAAGAACGAAATTTGGTGAGCCAAGTGGGATTGGGGTACTGATCATTACCTGAAAGTGTCATCAAGATTGGGTGAAAAAATGTGTGCTGAGATTTCAGGAAACTCGTAGTTTTTTGGAAGCTTTTCAACCCCTTTCCATGAAAGTGATTTGCGCCGGTCTCTACTTAAGGATACATCAATAGGAAACAAACCATAGTGATAGGACTTGGAACTACTTTATTGTGTCAAGTTTCAAAGAGCTAGCACAAACCGTGGTTGATTTAGAGTTCCAACTACATGTATCCATATAGGAGAAAACAGAGTGAAACCTAAAAATTTAAACTGTTACTGCCAACGAACGGTTTAACCTAGAAGAACGATATTTGGTAAGCCAAGTGGGATTGGGGTACTGATCAATACATGAAAGTGTCATCCAGATTTGGTGAAAAAATGTGTGCTGAGATTTCAGGACACTCGTAGTTTTTTGGAAGCTTGGCAACCCCTTTCCATGAAAGTGATTTGCGCCAGTCTCTGCTTAGGGCTACATCAATAAGAAAAAAAACCATAGAGATAGAACTTGGAACTACTTTATTGTGTCAAATTTCAAAGAGCTAGCACAAACCGTGTTTGATTTAGAGTTCCAACTACATGTATCCATATAGGAGAAAACAGAGTGAAACCTAAAAATTTAAACTGTTACTGCCAACGAACGGTTTAACCTAGAAGAACGAAATTTGGTGAGCCAAGTTGGATTGGGGTACTGATCATTACCTCAAAGTGTCATCAAGATGGGTTGAAAAAATGTGTGCTGAGATTTCAGGAAACTCGTAGTTTTTTGGAAGCTTGGCAACCCTTTCCATGAAAGTGATTTGCGCCGGTCTCTTTTTAGGGCTACATCAATAGGAAACAAACCATAGAGATAGAACATGGAACTACTTTATTGTGTCAAGTTTCAAAGAGCTACCATAATCCGTGTTTGATTTAGAGTTCCAACTACATGTATCAATATAGGAGAAGACAGAGTGAAACCTAAAAATTTCAACTGTTACTGCCAACGAACGGTTTAACCTAGAAGAACGAAATTTGGTGAGCCACGTAAGATTGGGGTACTGATCATTACCTGAAAGTTTCATCAAGATTGGGTGAAAAAATGTGTGCTGAGATTTCAGGAAACTCGGAGTTTTTTGGAAGCTTGGCAACCCTTTCCATGAAAGTGATTTGCGCCGGTCTCTGCTTAAGGCTACATGAATAGGAAACAAACCATAGAGATAGAACTTGGAACTACTTTATTGTGTCAAGTTTCAAAGACCTAGCACAAACCGTGTTTGATTTCGTGTTCCAACTACATTTTTACATATAGCAGAAAACAGAGTGAAACCTAAAAATTAAAACTGTTCCTGCCAACGAACGGTCTAACCTAGAAGAAGGAAGTTTGGTGAGCCAAGTGGGATTGGGGTACTGATCATTACCTGAAAGTGTCATCAAGATTGGGTGAAAAAATGTGTGCTGAGATTTCAGGAAACTCGTAGTTTTTTGGAAGCTTGGCAACCCCTTTCCTTGAAAGTGATTTTTGCCGGTCTCTGCTTAGGGCTACATCAATAGGAAACAAACCATAGAGATAGAACTGGGAACTACTTTATTGTGTCAAGTTTCAAAGAGCTAGCACAAACCGTCTTTGATTTAGAGTTCCAAATACATGTATCCATATAGGAGAAAACAGAGTGAAACCTAAAAATTAAAACTGTTACTGCCAACGAACGGTTTAAACTAGAAGAACGAAATTTGGTGAGCCATGTGGGATTGGGGTACGGATCATTACCTGAAAGTGTCATCAAGATTGGGTGAATAAATGTGTGCTGAGATTTCAGGAAACTGGTAGTTTTTTGGAAGCTTGGCAACCCCTTTCCATGAAAGTGATTTGCTCCGGTCTCTGCTTAGGGCTACATCAATAGGAAACAAACCATAGAGATAGAACTTGGAACTACTTTATTGTGTCAAGTTTCAAAGAGCTATAACAAACCGTGTTTGATTTAGAGTTCCAACTACATGTATTCCTATAGGAGAAAACAGAAAGAAACCTAAAAATTAAAACTGTTACTGCCAACGAACGGTTTAACCTGGAAGAACGAAATTTGATGAGCCCACTTGGATTGGGGTACTGATCATTACCTGAAAGTGTCATCAAGATTGGGAGAAAAAATGTGTGCTGAGATTTCAGGAAACTCGTAGTTTTTTGGAAGCTTGGCAACCCCTTTCCATAAAAGTGATTTGCGCCACTCTCTGCTGAGGGCTACATCAATAGGAAACAAACCATAGAGATAGAACTTGGAACTACTTTATTGTGTCAAGTTTCAAAGAGCTAGCACAAACCGTGTTTGATTTAGAGTTCCAACTACATGTATCCATATTGGATAAAACAGTGAAACCTAAAAATTTAAACTGTTACTGCCACCCAACGGTTTAACCTAGAAGAATGAAATTTGGTGAGCCAAGTGGGATTGGGGTACTGATCATTACCTGAAAATGTCATCAAGATTGGGTGAAAAAATGTGTGCTGAGATTTCAGAAAATTCGTAGTTTTTTGGAAGCTTGGCAACCCCTTTCCATGAAAGTGATTTGCGCTGGTCTCTGCTTAGGGCTACAACAATATGAAACAAACCATAGAGATAGAACTTGGAACGACTTTATTGTGTCAAGCTTCTAAGAGTTTGCACAAACCGTGTTTGATTTAGAGTTCCAACTACATGTATCAATATAGGAGAAACAGTGTGAAACCTAAAAATTAAAACTGTTACTACCACTGAACGGGTTAACCTAGATAACGAAATTTGGTGAGCCAAGTTGGATTGGGGTACTGGTCATTACCTGAAAGTGTCATCAAGATTGGGTGAAAAAATGTGTGCTGAGATTTCAGGAAACTCGTAGTTTTTTGGAAGCTTGGCAACCCCTTTCCATGAAAGTGATTTGCGCTGGTCTCTGCTTAGGGCTACATCAATAGGAAACAAAACATAGGGATAGAACTAGGAATTATTTTATTGTGTCAAGTTTCAAAGAGCTAGCACAAACCGTGTTTGATTTAGAGTTCCAACTACATGTATCCATATAGGAGAAAAAAGAGTGAAACCTAAAAATTTAAACTGTTACTGCCAACGAACGGTTTAACCTAGAAGAATGAAATTTGGTGAGCCAAGTGGGATTGGGATACTGATCATTACCTGAAAGTGTCATCAAGCTTGGGTGAAAAAATGTGTGCTGAGATTTCAGGAAACTTGTAGTTTTTTGGTAGCTTTTCAACCCCTTTCCATGAAAGTGATTTGCGCCAGTCTCTGCTTAGGGCTACATCAATAGGAAACAAACCATAGTGATAGGACTTGGAACTACTTTATTCTGTCAAGTTTCAAAGAGCTAGCACAAACCGTGTTTGATTTAGAGTTCCAACTACATGTATCCATATAGGAGAAAACAGAGTGAAACCTAAAAATTTAAACTGTTACTGCCAACGAACGGTTTAACCTAGAAGAACGAAATTTGGTAAGCCACGTGGGATTGGGGTACTGAACAATATTTAAAGTGTCATCCAGCTTTGGTGAAAAAATGTGTGCTGAGATTTCAGGAAACTCATAGTTTTTTGGAAGCTTGGCAACCCCTTTCCATGAAAGTGATTTGCGCTGGTCTCTGCTTAGTGCTGCATCAATAGGAAACAAACCGTAGAGATAGAACTCGGTACTACTTTATTGTGTCAAGTTTCAAAGAGCTAGCACCAACCATGTTTGATTTAGAGTTCCAAATACATGTATCCATATAGCAGAAAACAGAGTGAAACCTAAAAATTTAAACTGTTACTGCCAACGAACGGTTTAACCAAAAGAACGAAATTTGGTAAGCCAAGTGGGATTGGGGTACTGATCATTACGTGAAAGTGTCATCAAGATTGGGTGAAAAATTGTGTGCTGAGATTTCAGGAAACTTGTAGTTTTTTGGAAGCTTGGCAACCCCTTTCCATGAAAGTGATTTGCGCCGGTCTCTGCTTAGGGCTACATCAATAGAAAACAAACCATTGAGATAGAACTTGGAACTACTTTATTGTGTCGTGTCAAGTTTCAAAGAGCTAGAACAAACTGTGTTTCATTTAGAGTTCCAACTACATGGATCCATATAGGAGAAAACAGAGTGAAACCTAAAAATTAAAACTGTTAGTGAAAATGAACAGTTTATCCTAGAAGAACGAAATTTGGTGAGCCAAGTGGGATTTGGGTACTGATCATTACGTGAAAGTGTCATCAAGATTGGGTGAAAAAATGTGTGCTGAATTTTCAGGAAACTCGTAGTTTTTTGGAAGATTGGCAACCCCTTTCAATGAAAGTGATTTGAGCCGGTCTCTGCTTAGGGCTACATCAATATGAAACAAACCATAGAGATAGAACTTGGAACTACTTTATTGTGTCAAGTTTCAAATAGCTAGCACAAACCGTGTATGATTTAGAGTTCCAACTACATATATCCATATAGGAGAAAACAGAGTGAAACGTAAAAATTAAGACTGTTACTGCCATCGAATGGTTTAAACTAGAAGAACGAAATTTGGTGAGCCATGTGGTATTGGGGTACTGATCATTACCTGAAAGTGTCATCAAGATTGGGTGAAAAATATGTGCTGAGATGTCAGGAAATTCGTAGTTTTTTGGAAGCTTGGCAACCCCTTCCCTTGAAAGTGATTTGCGCCGGTCTCTGCTTAGGGCTACATCAATAGGAAACAAACCATAGAGATAGAACTTGGAACTACTTTATTGTGTCAAGTTTCAAAGAGCTAGCACAAACCGTGTTTGATTTAGAGTTCCAACTACATGTATCCATATAGGAGAAAACAGAGTGAAACCTAAAAATTAAAACTGTTACTGCCATCGAACGGTTTAACATAGAAGAAGGAAATTTGGTGAGCCAAGTGGGACTGGCGTACTGATCATTACCTGAAAGTGTCATCAAGATTGGGAGAAAAAATGTGTGCTGAGATTTCAGGAAACTCGTAGTTTTTTGGAAGCTTGGCAACCCCTTTCCATGAAAGTGATTTGTGCCAGTCTCTGCATAGGGCTACATCAATAGGAAACAAACCATAGAGATAGAACTTGGAACTACATTATTTGGTCAAGTTTCAAAGAGCTAGCAGAAACCGTGTTTGATTTAGAGTTCCAAATATATTTATTCAATAGGAGAAAACAGAGTGAAACCTAAAAATTAAAACTGTTCCTGCCAACGAACGGTTTAACCTGGAAGAACGTTATTTGGTGAGCCAAGTGGGATTGGGGTACTGATCATTACGTGAAAGTGTCATCAAGATTGGGTGAAAAAATGTGTGCTAAGATTTCAGGAAACTCGTATTTTTTTTGAAGCTTGGCAACCCCTTTCAATGAAAGTGATTTGAGTCCGTCTCTGCTTAGGGCTACATCAATAGGAAACAAACCATAGAGATAGAACTTGGAACTACTTTATTGTGTCAAGTTTCAAAAAGCTAGCACAAACCGTGTTTGATTTAGAGTTCCAACTACATGTATCCATATAGGAGAAAACAGATTGAAACCTAAAAATTAAAACTGTTACTGCCAACGAACGGTTTAACCTAGAAGAACGAAATTTGGTGAGCCAAGTGGGATTGGGGTACTGATCATTACCTGAAAGTGTCATCAAGAATGGGAGAAAAAATGTGCGCTGAGATTTCAGGAAACTCGTAGTTTT
The DNA here is from genome assembly GCF_964194105.1 of Spermophilus citellus. NCBI lineage: Eukaryota > Metazoa > Chordata > Mammalia > Rodentia > Sciuridae > Spermophilus > Spermophilus citellus. The sequence goes on along the minus strand of NC_138192.1, from coordinate 16,023,975 downwards.
TTGGAAGCTTGGCAACCCCTTTCCATGAAAGTGATTTCCGCCGGTCTCTGCTTAGTGTTACATCAATAGGAAACAAACCGTAGAGATAGAACTCGGTACTACTTTATTGTGTCAAGTTTCAAAGAGCTAGCACCAACCATGTTTGATTTAGAGTTCCAAATACATGTATCCATATAGCAGAAAACAGAGTGAAACCTAAAAATTTAAACTGTTACTGCCAACGAACGGTTTAACCTAGAAGAATGAAATTTGGTGAGCCAAGTGGGATTGGGGTACTGATCATTACCTGAAAGTGTCATCAAGACTGGGTGAAAAAATGTGTGCTGAGATGTCAGGAAATTCGTAGTTTTTTGGAAGCTTGGCAACCCCTTTCCATGAAAGTGATATGCACCATTCTCTGCTTAGTGCTACATCAATAGGAAACAAACCATAGAGATACAACTTGGAAGTACTTTATTGTGTCAAGTTTCAAAGAGCTAGAAGAAACTGTGTTTCATTTAGAGTTCCAACTACATGGATCCATATAGGAGAAAACAGAGTGAAACCTAAGAATTAAAACTGTTAGTGCCAACGAACAGTTTATCCTAGAAGAACGAAATTTGGTGAGCCATGTGGGATTGGGGTACTGATCATTACGTGAAACTGTCATCAAGATTGGGTGAAAAAATGTGTGCTGAGATTTAAGGAAACTCGTAGTTTTTAGGAAGCTTGGCAACCCCTTTCAATGAAAGTGATTTGAGCCCGTCTCTGCTTAGGGCTACATCAATAGGAAACATACCATAGAGATAGAACTTGGAACTACTTGATTGTGTGAAGTTTCAAAAAGCTAGCACAAACCGTGTTTGATTTAGAGTTCCAACTACATGTATCCATATAGAAGAAAACAGAGTGAAACCTAAAAATTAAAACTGTTACTACCAACGAATGGTTTAACCTGGAAGAACGAAATTTGGTGAGCCAAGTGGGATTGGAGTACTGATCATTACCTGAAAGTGTCATCAAGATTGGGTGAAAAAATGTGCGCTGAGATTTCAGGAAACTCGTAGTTTTTTGGAAGCTTGGCAACCCCTTTCCATGAAAGTGATTTGCGCCGGTCTCTGCTTAGTGCTACATCTGTAGGAAACAAACCATTGAGATAGAACTCGGTACTACTTTATTGTGTCAAGTTTCAAAGAGCTAGCACAAACCATGTTTGATTTAGAGTTCCAACTACATGTATCCATATAGCAGAAAACAGAGTGAAACCTAAAAATTAAAACTGTTACTGCCAACGAACGGTTTAACCAAAAGAAAGAAATTTGGTAAGCCAAGTGGGATTGGGGTACTGATCGTTACCTGAAAGTGTCATCAAGATTGAGTGAAAAAATGTGTGCTGATATTTCAGGAAACTTGTAGTTTTTTGGAAGCTTGGCAACCCCTTTCCATGAAAGTGATTTGCGCCGGTCTCTGCTTAGGGCTACATCAATAGAAAACAAACCATTGAGATAGAACTTGGAACTACTTTATTGTGTCAAGTTTCAAAGAGCTAGAACAAACCGTATTTCATTTAGAGTTCCAACTACATGGATCCATATAGGAGAAAACAGAGTGAAAGCTAAAAATTAAAACTGTTTGTGCCAACGAACAGTTTATCCTAGGAGAACGAAATTGGTGAGCCAAGTGGGATTGGGGTACTGATCATTACCTGAAAGTGTCATCAAGATTGAGTGAAAAAATGTGTGCTGAGATTTCAGGAAACTCGTAGTTTTTTGGAAGCTTGGCAACCCCTTTCAATGAAAGTGATTTGAGCCGGTCTCTGCTTAGGGCTACATCAATACAAAACAAACCATAGAGATAGAACTTGGAACTACTTTATTGTGTCAAGTTTCAAAGAGCTAGCACAAACCGTGTATGATTTAGAGTTCCAAATACATGTATCCATATAGGAGAAAACAGAGTGAAACCTAAAAATAAAAACTGTTACTGCCATCGAATGTTTTAACCTAGATGAACGAAATTTGGTGAGCCATGTAGTATTGGGGTACTGATCATTACCTGAAAGTGTCATCAAGATTGGGTGAAAAATATGTGCTGAGATGTCAGGAAATTCTTAGTTTTTTGGAAGGTTGGCAACTCCTTCCCTTGAAAGTGATTTGCGCCGGTCTCTGCTTAGGGCTACATCAATAGGAAACAAACCATAGAGATAGAACTTGGAACTACTTTATTGTGTCAAGTTTCAAAGAGCTAGCACAAACCGTGTTTGATTTAGATTTCCAACTACATGTATCCATATAGGAGAAAACAGAGTGAAACCGAAAAATTAAAACTGTTACTGCCATCGAACGGTTTAACATAGAAGAAGGAAATTTGGTGAGCCAAGTGGGACTGGCGTACTGATCATTACCTGAAAGTGTCATCAATATTGGGTGAAAAAATGTATGCTGAGATTTCAGGAAACTCGTAGTTTTTTGGAAGCTTGGCAACCCCTTTCCATGAAAGTGATTTGTGCCAGTCTCTGCTTAGGGCTACATCAATAGGAAACAAACCATAGAGATAGAACTTGGAACTACTTTATTGTGTCAAGTTTCAAAGAGCTAGCAGAAACCGTGTTTGATTTAGAGTTCCAAATATATTTATTCATATAGGAGAAAACAGAGTGAAACCTAAAAATTAAAACTGTTACTGCCAACGAACGGTTTAACCTGGAAGAACGAAATTTGGTGAGCCAAGTTGGATTGGGGTACTGATCATTACCTGAAAGTGTCATCAAGATTGGGTGAAAAAATGTGTGCTGAGATTTCAGGAAACTCATAGTTTTTTGGAAGCTTGGCAACCCCTTTCCATGAAAGTGATTTGGGCCAGTCTCTGCTTAGGGCTACATCAATAGGAAACAAACCATAGAGATAGAACTTGGAACTACATTATTGTGTCAAGTTTCAAAGAGTTAGCACAAATCGTGTTTGATTTAGAGTTCCAACTACATGTATCCATATAGGAGAAAACAGAGTGAAACCTAAAAATTAAAACTGTTACTGCCACCGAACGGTTTAACCTAGAAGAATGAAATTTGGTGAGCCAAGTGGGATTGGGGTACTGATCATTACCTGAAAGTGTCATCAAGATTGGGTGAAAAAATGTGTGCTGAGATTTCAGGAAACTCGTAGTTTTTTGGAAGCTTGGCAACCCCTTTCCATGAAAGGGATTTGCGCCAGTCTCTGCTTAGGGCTACATCAATAAGAAACAAACCGCAGACATAGAACTTGGAACTAAGTTATTTTGTCAAGTTTCAAAGAGCTAGCAGAAACCGTGTTTGATTTAGAGTTCCAACTACATGTATCCATATAGGAGAAAACAGAGTGAAACCTAAAAATTAAAACTGTTACTGCCAACGAACGGTTTAACCTAGAAGAACGAAATTTGGTGAGCCTAGTGGGATTGGGGTACTGATCATTACCTGAAAGTGTCATCAAGATTGGGTGAAAAAATGTGTGCTGAGATTTCAGGAAACTCATAGATTTTGGAAGCTTGGCAACCCCTTTCCATGAAAGTGATTTGCGCCAGTCTCTGCTTAGGGCTACATCAATAGGAAACAAACCATAGAGATAGAACTTGGAACTTCTTTATTGTGTCAAGTTTCAAAGAGCTAGGACAAACCGTGTTTGATTTAGAGTTCAAACTACATATATCCATATAGGAGAAAACAGAGTGAAACCTAAAAATTAAATCTGTTACTGCCAACGAACGGTATAACCTAGAAGAACGAAATTTGGTGAGCCAAGTGGTATAGGGGTACTGATCATTACCTGAAAGTGTCATCAAGATTGGGTGAAAAAATGTGTGCTGAGATTTCAGGAAACTTTTAGTTTTTTGGAAGCTTGGCAACCCCTTTCCATGAAAGTGATTGCGCCGGTCTCTGCTTAGGGCTACATCAATAGAAAACAAACCATTGAGATAGAACTTGGAACTACTTTATTGTGTCGTGTCAAGTTTCAAAGAGCTAGAACAAACTGTGTTTCATTTAGAGTTCCAACTACATGGATCCATATAGGAGAAAACAGAGTGAAACCTAAAAATTAAAACTGTTAGTGCCAACGAACAGTTTATCCTAGAAGAACGAAATTTGGTGAGCCAAGTGGGATTGGGGTACTGATCATTACGTGAAAGTGTCATCAAGATTGGGTGAAAAAATGTGTGCTGAGATTTCAGGAAACTCGTAGTTTTTTGGAAGATTGGCAACCCCTTTCAATGAAAGTGATTTGAGCCGGTCTCTGCTTAGGGCTACATCAATATGAAACAAACCATAGAGATAGAACTTGGAACTACTTTATTGTGTCAAGTTTAAAAGAGCTAGCACAAACCGTGTATGATTTAGAGTTCCAACTACATATATCCATATAGGAGAAAACAGAGTGAAACCTAAAAATTAAGACTGTTACTGCCATCGAATGGTTTAAACTAGAAGAACGAAATTTGGTGAGCCATGTGGTATTGGGGTACTGATCATTACCTGAAAGTGTCATCAAGATTGGGTGAAAAATATGTGCTGAGATGTCAGGAAATTCGTAGTTTTTTGGAAGCTTGGCAACCCCTTCCCTTGAAAGTGATTTGCGCCGGTCTCTGCTTAGGGCTACATCAATAGGAAACAAACCATAGAGATAGAACTTGGAACTACTTTATTGTGTCAAGTTTCAAAGAGCTAGCACAAACCGTGTTTGATTTAGAGTTCCAACTACATGTATCCATATAGGAGAAAACAGAGTGAAACCTAAAAATTAAAACTGTTACTGCCATCGAACGGTTTAACATAGAAGAAGGAAATTTGGTGAGCCAAGTGGGACTGGCGTACTGATCATTACCTGAAAGTGTCATCAAGATTGGGTGAAAAAATGTGTGCTGAGATTTCATGAAACTCGTGGTTTTTTGGAAGCTTGGCAACCCCTTTCCATAAAAGTGATTTGCGCTGGTCTCTCCTTAGGGCTACATCAACAGGAAACAAACCAGAGAGATAGAACTTGGAACTACTTTATTGTGTCAAGTTTCAAAGAGCTAGCACAAACCGTGTTTGATTTAGAGTTCCAACTACATGTATCCATATAGGAGAAAACAAAGAGAAACCTAAAAATTAAAACTATTACTGCCACCGAACGGTTTATACTAGAAGAAAGAAATTTGGGGAGCCAAGTTGGATTGGGGTACTGATCTTTACTTGAAAGTGTCATCAAGATTGGGTGAAAAAATGTGTGCTGAGATTTCAAGAAACTCGTAGTTTTTTGGAAGCTTGGCAACCCCTTTCCTTGAAAGTGATTTGCGCCGGTCTCTCCTTAGGGCTACATCAATAGGAAACAATCCAGAGAGATTGACCTTGGAACTACATTATTGTGTCAAGTTTCAAAGAGCTAGAACAAACCTTGTTTTATTTAGAGTTCCAACTACATGTATCCATATAGGAGAAAACAGAGTGAAACCTAAAAATTCAAATTGTTTCTGCCAATGAACGGTTTAACCTAGAAGAACGAAATTTGGTGAGCCAAGTGTGATTGAGGTACTGATCATTATCTGAAAGTGTCATCAAGATTGGGTGAAAAAATGTGTGCTGAGATTTCAGGAAACTCGTAGTTATTTGGAAGCTTGGCAACCCCTTTCCTTGAAAGTGGTTTGCGACGGTCTCTGCTTAGGGCTACATCAATAGGAAACAAACCACAGAGATAGAACTTGGAACTACATTATTGTGTCAAGTTTCAGAGAGCTAGCACAAACCGTGTTTGATTTAGAGTTCCAAGTAAATGTATCCATATAGGAGAAAACAGAGAGAAACCTAAAAATTAAAACTGTTACTGCCAGTGAACGGTTTAACCTGGAATAACGAAATTTGGTGAGCCAAGTGGGTTGGGGTACTGATCATTACCTGAAAGTGTCATCAAGAATGGGTGAAAAAATGTGTGCTGAGAGTTCAGGAAACTCGTGGTTTTTTGGAAGCTTGGCAACCGCTTTCCATAAAAGTGATTTGCGCTGGTCTCTCCTTAGGGCTACATCAACAGGAAACAAACCAGAGAGATAGAACTTGGAACTACTTTATTGTGTCAAGTTTCAAAGAGCTAGAACAAACCTTGTTTTATTTAGAGTTCCAACTACATGTATCCATATAGGAGAAAACAGAGTGAAACCTAAAAATTCAAATTGTTTCTGCCAATGAACGGTTTAACCTAGAAGAACGAAATTTGGTGAGCCAAGTGTGATTGAGGTACTGATCATTATCTGAAAGTGTCATCAAGATTGGGTGAAAAAATGTGTGCTGAGATTTCAGGAAACTCGTAGTTTTTTGGAAGCTTGGCAACCCCTTTCCATGAAAGTGATATTCGCCAGTCTCTGCTTAGGGCTACATCAATAGGAAACAAACCATAGAGATAGAACTTGGAACTACTTTATTGTGTCAAGTTTCAAAGAGCTAGCACAAACTGTCTTTGATTTAGAGTTCCAACTATATGTATCTATATAGGAGAAAACAGACTGAAACATAAAAATTAAAACTGTTACTGCCAACGAAGTGTTTAACCTAGAAGAACGAAATTTGGTGATCCAAGTGGGATTGGGGTACTGACATTACCTGAAATGTCATCAAGATTGGGTGAAAAAATGTGTGCTGAGTTTTCAGGAAACTCGTATTTTTTTGGAAGCTTGGCAACCCCTTTCCAATGAAAGTGATTTGGGCCGGTCTCTGTTTAGGGCTACATCAATAGGAAACAAACCATAGATTAAGAACTTGGAACTACTTTATTGTGTCAAGTTTCAAAGACCTAGCACAAACCGTGTTTGATTTAGAGTTCCAACTACATGTATCCATATAGGAGAAAACAGAGGGAAACCTAAAAATTAAAACTGTTACTGCCAACGAACGGTTTAACCTAGAAGAACGAAATTTGGTGAGCCAAGTAGGATTGGGGTACTGATCATTACCTAAAAGTGTCATCAAGATTGGGTGAAAAAATGTGTGCTGAGATTTCAGGAAACTCGTAGTTATTTGGAAGCTTGGCAACCCCTTTCCTTGAAAGTGGTTTGCCCCGGTCTCTGCTTAAGGCTACATCAATAGGAAACAAACCATAGAGAGAGAACTTGGAACTACTTTATTGTGTCAAGTTTCAAAGAGCTAGCACAAACCGTGTTTAATTTAGAGTTCCAACTACATGTATCCATATAGGAGAAAACAGAGTGAAACCTAAAAATTAAAACTGTTACTGACAACGAACGGTTTAACCTACAAGAATGTAATTTGGTGAGCCAAGTGGGATTGGGGTACTGATCATTATCTGAAAGTGTCATCAAGATTGGGTGAAAAAATGAGTGCTGAGATTTCAGGAAACTCGTAGTTTTTTGGAAGCTTGGCAACCCCTTTCCATGCAAGTGATTTGCGCCGGTCTCTGCTTAGGGCTACATCAATAGGAAACAAACCATAGAGATAGAACTTGGAACTACTTTATTGTGTCAGGTTTCAAAGAGCTAGCACAAACTGTGTTTGATTTAGAGTTCCAAGTATATGTATCCATATAGGAGAAAACAGACTGAAACATAAAAATTAAACTGTTACTGCCAGCGAATGGTTTAACCTAGAAGAACGAAATTTGGTGATCCAAGTGGGATAGGTGTACTGATCATTACCTGAAAGTGTCATCAAGATTGGGTGAAAAAATGTGTGCTGAGATTTCAGGACACTCGTAATTTTTTGGAAGCTTGGCAACCCCTTTCCATGAAAGTGATTTGTGCCGGTCACTATTGAGGGCTACATCAATAGGAAACAAACCATAGAGAGAGAACTTGGAACTACTTTATTGTGTCAAGTTTCAAAGAGCTAGCACAAACTGTCTTTGGTTTAGAGTTCCAACTATATGTATCTATATAGGAGAAAACAGACTGAAACATAAAATTAAAACTGTTACTGCCAACGAAGGGTTTAACCTAGAAGAACGAAATTTGGTGATCCAAGTGGGATTGGGGTACTGACATTACCTGAAATGTCATCAAGATTGGGTGAAAAAATGAGTGCTGAGATTTCAGGAAACTCGTAGTTTTTTGGAAGCTTGGCAAACCCTTTCAATGAAAGTGATTTGCGCCATTCTCTGCTTAGGGCTACATCAATAGGAAACAAACCATAGAGATAGAACTTGGAACTACTTTATTGTGTCAGGTTTCAAAGAGCTAGCAAAAACTGTGTTTGATTTAGAGTTCCAAGTATATGTATCCATATAGGAGAAAACAGACTGAAACATAAAAATTAAACTGTTACTGCCAACGAATGGTTTAACGTAGAAGAACGAAATTTGGTGATCCAAGTGGGATTGAGGTACTGAAATTACCTGAAATGTCATCAAGATTGGGTGAAAAAATGTGTGCTGAGATTTCAGGAAACTCGTATTTTTTTGGAAGCTTGGCAACCCCTTTCCATGCAAGTGATTTGCGCCGGTCTCTGCTTAGGGCTACATCAATAGGAAACAAACCATAGAGAGAGAACTTCGAACTACTTTATTGTGTCAAGTTTCAAAGAGCTAGCACAAACCGTGTTTGATTTAGAGTTCCAAATACATGTATCCATATAGGAGAAAACAGAGTGAAACCTAAAAATTAAAACTGTTACTGCCAACGAAGTGTTTAACCTAGAAGAACGAAATTTGGTGAGGCAAGTGGGATTTGTGTACTGATCATTAAATGAAAGTGTCATCAAGATTGGGTGAAAAATGTGTGCTGAGATTTCAGAAAACACGTAGTTTTTGGGAAGCTTCCAACCCCTTTCCAAAAAAGTGATTTGCACCGGTCTCTGCTTAGGGCTACATCAATAGCAAACAAACCATAGAGATAGAACTTGGAACTTCTTTATTGTGTCAAGTTTCAAAGAGCTAGCGCAAACCGTGTTTGGTTTACAGTTCCAACTACATGTATCCATATAGGAGAAAACAGAGAGAAACCTATAAATTAAAACTGTTACTGCCAACGAACGGTTTAACCTAGAAGAACGAAATTTGGTGAGCCAAGTGGGATTGGGGTACTGATCATTACCTGAAAGTGTCATCAAGATTGGGTGAAAAAATGTGTGCTGAGATTTCAGGAAACTCGTAGTTTTTTGGAAGCTTGGCAACCCCTTTCATTTAAAGTGATTTGAGCCCGTTTCTGCTTAGGGCTACATCAATAGGAAACAAACCATAGAGATAGAACTTGGAACTACTTTATTGTGTCAAGTTTCAAAGAGCTAGCACAAACTGTCTTTGATTTAGAGTTCCAACTATATGTATCTATATAGGAGAAAACAGACTGAAACATAAAATTAAAACTGTTACTGCCAACGAAGGGTTTAACCTAGAAGAACGAAATTTAGTGATTCAAGTGGGAATGGGGTACTGATCATTACCTGAAATGTCATCAAGATTGGGTGAAAAAATGTGTGCTGAGATTTCAGGAAACTCGTTTTTTTTTGGAAGCTTGGCAACCCCTTTCCATGAAAGTGATTTGTGCCGGTCTCTGTTTGGGGCTACATCAATAGGAAACAAACCATAGAGATAGAACTTGGAACTTCTTTATTGTGTCAAGATTCAAAGACCTAGCACAAACCGTGTTTGATTTAGAGTTCCAAATACATGTATCCATATAAGAGAAAACAGAGTGAAACCTAAAAATTAAAACTGTTACTGCCAAAGAACTGTTTAACCTGGAAGAACGAAATTTGGTGAGTCAAGTGGGATTCGTGTACTGATCATTACCTGAAAGTGTCATCAAGATTAGGTGAAAAATGTGTGCTGAGATTTTAGGAAACTCGTAGTTTTTTGGAAGCTTGGCAACCCCTTTCCATCAAAGTGATTTGCGTCAGTCTCTGCTTAGGGCTACATCAATAGGAAACAAACCATAGAGATAGAACTTGGAACTACTTTATTGTGTCAAGTTTCAAAGAGGTAGCACAAACCGTGTTTGATTTAGAGTTCCAACTACATGTATCCATATAGGAGAAAACAGAGTGAAACCTAAAAATTAAAACTGTTACTGCCAACGAACGGTTTAACCTGGAAGAACGAAATTTGGTGAGCCAAGTGGGATTGGGGTACTGATCATTACCTGAAAGTGTCATCAATATTGGGTGAAGAAATGTGTGCTGAGATTTCAGGAAACTCGTAGTTTTTTGGAAGCTTGGCAACCCCTTTCCATGAAAGTGATTTGCGCCGGTCTCTGCTAAGGGCTACATCAATAGGAAACAAACCATAGAGATAGAACTTGGAACTACTTCATTGTGTCGAGTTTCAACGAGCTAGCAAAAACCATGTTTGATTTAGAGTTCAAACTACAGGTATCCATATAGGAGAAAACAGAGTGAAACCTAAAAATTAAAACTGTTACTGCCAATGAACGGTTTAACCTACAAGAACGAAATTTGGTGAGCCAAGTGGGATTGGGGTACTGATCATTACCTGAAAGTGTCATCAAGATTGGGTGAAAAAATGTGTGCTGAGGTTTCAGCAAACTCATAATTATTTGGAAGCTTGGTATCCACTTTCCTTGAAAGTGATTTGCGCCGGTCTCTGCTTAGTGCTACATCAAGAGGAAACAAACCATAGAGATAGAACTTGGAACTACATTATTGTGTCAAGTTTCAAAGAGTTAGCACAAACCGTGTTTGATTTAGAGTTCCAACTACATGTATCCATGTAGGAGAAAACAGAGTGAAACCTAAAAATTGAAACTGTTACTGCCAACGAACTGTTTAAACTAGAAGAACGAAATTTGGTGAGCCACGTGGGATTGGGGTACTGATCATTACCTGAAAGTGTCATCAAGATTAGGTGAAAAATGTGTGCTGAGATTTCAGGAAACTCGAGGTTTTTTGGAAGCTTGGCAACCCCTTTTCATGAAAGTGATTTGCTCCGGTCTCTGCTTAGGGCTACATCAATAGGAAACAAACCGTAGAGATAGAACTTGGAACTACTTTGTTGTGTCAAGTTTCAAACAGCTAGCACAAACCGTGTTTGATTTAGAGTTCCAACTACATGTATCCATATAGGAGAAAACAGAGTGAAACCTAAAAATTAAAACTGTTACTGCCACCGAACGGTTTAACCTGAAAGAACGAAATTTGGTGAGCCAAGTGGGATTGGGGTACTGATCATTACCTGAAAGTGTCATCAAGATTGGGTGAAGAAATGTGTGCTGAGATTTCAGGAAACTCGTAGTATTTTGGAAGCTTGGCTACCCCTTTCCATGAAAGTGATTTGCGCCAGTCTCTGCTTAGGGCTACATCTATAGGAAACGAACCATAGAGATAGAACTTGGAAATAATTCATTGTGTCAAGTTTCAAAGAGCTTGCACAAACCGTGTTTGATTTAGAGTTCCAACTTAATGTATCCATATAGGAGAAAACAGAGTGAAACCTAAAATTTAAAACTGTTACTGCCAAAGAACGGTTTAACCAAGAAGAACGAAATTTGGTGAGCCAAGTGGGATTGGGGTACTGATCATTATCTGTGAGTGGCATCAAGATTGGGTGAAAAAATGTGTGCTGAGATTTCAGGAAACTCGTAGTTTTTTGGAAGCTTGGCAACCCCTTTCCATGAAACTGATTTGCGCTGGTCTCTGCTTAGGGCTACATCAATAGGAAACAAACCATAGAGATAGAACTTGGAACTACTTTATTGTGTCAAGTTTCAAAGAGCTAGCATAAACCGTGTTTTATTTAGAGTTCCAACTACATGTATCCATATAGGAGAAAACAGAGTGAAACCTAAACATTTAAACTGTTACTGCCAATGAACGGTTTAACCTAGAAGAACAAAATTTGGTGAGCCAAGTTGAATTGGTGTACAGATCATTACCTGAACGTGTCATCAAGATTGGGTGAAAAAATGTGTGCTGAGATTTCAGGAAACTCGCAGTTTTTTGGAAGCTTGACAACCCCTTTCCATGAAACTGATTTGCGCCAGTCTCTGCTTAGGGAGACATCAGTAGGAAACAAACCATAGAGATAGACCTTGGAACTACTTTATTGTGTCAAGTTTCAAAGAGCTAGCACAAACCGTGTTTGATTTAGAGTTCCAACTACATGTATCCATATAGGAGAAAACAGAGTGAAACCTAAAAATTAAAACTGTTACTGCCAATGAACGGTTTAACCTGGAAAAACGAAATTTGGTGAGCCAAGTGGGATTGGGGTACTGATCATTACCTGAAAGTGTCATCAAGATTGGGTGAAAAAATGTGTGCTGAGATTTCAGGAAACTCGTAGTTTTTTGGAAGCTGGCAACCCCTTTCCATGAAAGTGATTTGCGCTGGTCTCTGCTTAGGGCTACATCAATAGGAAAAAAACCATAGAGATAGACCTTGGAACTACTTTATTGTGTCAAGTTTCAAAGAGCTAGAACAAACCGTGTTTGAATTAGAGTTCCAACAACATGTATCCATATAAGAGAAAACAGAGTGAAAACTAAAAATTAAAACTGTTACTGCCAACGAAAGGTTTAACCTAGAAGAACGAAATTTGGTGAGCCACGTCGGATTGGGGTACTGATCATTACCTGAAAGTGTCATCAAGATTAGGTGAAAAATGTGTGCTGAGATTTCAGGAAACTCGAGGTTTTTTGGAAGCTTGGCAACCCCTTTCCATGAAAGTGATTTGCTCCGGTCTCTGCTTAGGGCTACATCAATAGGAAACAAACCGTAGAGATAGAACTTGAAACTACTTTATTGTGTCAAGTTTCAAAGAGCTAGCACAAACCATGTTTGATTTAGAGTTCCGAATACATGTATCCATATAGGAGAAAACAGAGTGAAACCTAAAAATTAAAACTGTTACTGCCAACGAAAGGTTTAACCTAGAAGAACGAAATTTGGTGAGCCAAGTGGGATTGGGGTACTGATCATTACCTGAAAGTGTCATCAAGTTTGGGTGAAAAAATGTGTGCTTAGATTTCAGGAAACTCGTAGTTGTTTGGAAGCTTGGCAACCCCTTTCCAAGTAAGTGATTTGAGCCAGTCTCTGCTTAGGGCTACATCAATAGGAAACAAACCATAGAGATAGAACTTGGAACTACTTCATTGTGTCAAGTTTCAAGGAGCTAGCACAAACCGTGTTTGATTTAGAGTTCCAACTACATGTATCCATATAGGAGAAAACGGAGTGAAACCTAAAAATTAAAACTGTTACTGCCAACCAACGGTTTAACCAAAAAGAACGAAATTTGGTGAGCCAAGTGGGATTGGTGTGCTGATCCATACCTGAAAGTGTCATCCAGATTGGGTGAAAAAATGTGTGCTGAGATTTCAGGAAACTCGTAGTTCTTTGGAAGCTTGGCAACCCCTTTCCATGAAAGTGATTTCCGCCAGTCTCTGCTTATTGCTACATCAATAGGAAACAAACCATAGAGATAGAACTTGGAACTACTTTATTGTGTCAAGTTTCAAAGAGGTAGCACAAACCGTGTTTGATTTAGAGTTCCAACTACATGTATCCATATAGGAGAAAACAGAGTGAAACCTAAAAATTAAAACTGTTACTGCCAACGAACGGTTTAACCTGGAAGGACGAAATTTGGTGAGCCAAGTGGGATTGGGGTACTGATCATTACCTGAAAGTGTCATCAAGATTGGGTGAAGAAATGTGTGCTGAGATTTCAGGAAACTCGTAGTTTTTTGGAAGCTTGGCAACCCCTTTCCATGAAAGAGATTTGCGCCGGTCTCTGCTAAGGGCTACATCAATAGGAAACAAACCATAGAGAGAGAACTTGGAACTACTTTATTGTGTCGAGTTTCAAAGAGCTAGCACAAACCGTGTTTGATTGAGAGTTCCAACTACATGTATCCACATAGGAGAAAACAGAGTGAAACCTAAAAATTAAAACTGTTACTGCCAATGAACGGTTTAACCTAGAAGAAGGAAATTTGGTGAGCCAAGTGGGATTGGGGTACTGATCATTACCTGAATGTGTCATCAAGATTGGGTGAAACAAAGTGTGCTGAGGTTTCAGGAATCTCGTAGTTATTTGGAAGCTTGGCATCCCCTTTACATGAAAGTGATTTGCGCCAGTCTCTGCTTAGGGCTACATCAATAGGAAACAAACCATAGAGATAGAACTTGGAACTACTTTATTGTGTCAAGTTTCAAAGAGCTAGCACAAACCGTGTTTGTTTTAGAGTTCCAACTACATGTATCCATGTAGGAAAAAACAGAGTGAAACCTAAAAATTTAAACTGTTACTGCCAACGAACGGTTTAACCTAGAAGAACGAAATTTGGTGAGCCAAGTGGGATTGGGGTACTGATCATTACCTGAAAGTGTCATCAAGATTGGGTGAAAAAATGTGTGCTGAGATTTCAGGAAACTCGCAGTTTTTTGGAAGCTTGACAACCCCTTTCCATGAAACTGATTTGTGCCAGTCTCTGCTTAGGAAGACATCAGTAGGAAACAAACCATAGAGATAGACCTTGGAACTACTTTATTGTGTCAAGTTTCAAAGAGCTAGCACAAACCGTGTTTGATTTAGAGTTCCAACTACATGTATCCATAAAGGAGAAAACAGAGTGAAACCTAAAAATTAAAACTGTTACTGCCAACGAACGGTTTAACCTGGAAAAACGAAATTTGGTGAGCCAAGTGGGATTGGGGTACTGATCATTACCTGAAAGTGTCATCAAGATTGGGTGAAAAAATGTGTGCTGAGATTTCAGGAAACTCGTAGTTTTTTGGAAGCTGGCAACCCCTTTCCATGAAAGTGATTTGCGCTGGTCTCTGCTTAGGGCTACATCAATAGGAAAAAAACCATAGAGATAGACCTTGGAACTACTTTATTGTGTCAAGTTTCAAAGAGCTAGAACAAACCGTGTTTGAATTAGAGTTCCAACAACATGTATCCATATAAGAGAAAACAGAGTGAAACCTAAAAATTAAAACTGTTACTGCCAACGAACTGTTTAACCTGGAAGAACGAAATTTGGTGAGTCAAGTGGGATTCGTGTACTGATCATTACCTGAAAGTGTCATCAAGATTAGGTGAAAAATGTGTGCTGAGATTTTAGGAAACTCGTAGTTTTTTGGAAGCTTGGCAACCCCTTTCCATCAAAGTGATTTGCGTCAGTCTCTGCTTAGGGCTACATCAATAGGAAACAAACCATAGAGATAGAACTTGGAACTACTTTATTGTGTCAAGTTTCAAAAAGGTAGCACAAACCGTGTTTGATTTAGAGTTCCAACTACATGTATCCATATAGGAGAAAACAGAGTGAAACCTAAAAATTAAAACTGTTACTGCCAATGAACGGTTTAACCTACAAGAACGAAATTTGGTGAGCCAAGTGGGATTGGGGTACTGATCATTACCTGAAAGTGTCATCAAGATTGGGTGAAAAAATGTGTGCTGAGGTTTCAGCAAACTCATAATTATTTGGAAGCTTGGTATCCCCTTTCCTTGAAAGTGATTTGCGCCGGTCTCTGCTTAGTGCTACATCAAGAGGAAACAAACCATAGAGATAGAAATTGGAACTACATTATTGTGTCAAGTTTCAAAGAGTTAGCACAAACCGTGTTTGATTTAGAGTTCCAACTACATGTATCCATATAGGAGAAAACAGAGTGAAACCTAAAAATTAAAACTGTTACTGCCAACGAACGGTTTAACCTAGAAAAACGAAATTTGGTGAACCTAGTAGGATTGGGGTACTGATCATTACCTGAAAGTGTCATAAAGCTTTGGTGAAAAAATGTGTGCTGAGATTTCAGGAAACTCATAGTTTTTTGGAAGCTTGGCCACCCCTTTCCATGAAAGTGATTTGCGCCAGTCTCTGCTTAGGGCTACATCAATAGGAAACAAACCATAGAGATAGAACTTGGAACTACTTCATTCTGTCAAGTTTCAAAGAGCTAGCACAAACTGTGTTTGATTTAGAGTTCCAACTACATGTATCCATATAGGAGAAAACAGAGTGAAACCTAAAAATTAAAACTGTTACTGCCAACGAACGGTTTAACCTAGAAGAACGAAATTTGGTGAGCCAAGTGGGATTGGGGTACTGATAATTACCTGAAAGTGTCACCAAGCTTGGGTGAATAAATGTGTGCTGAGATTTCAGGAAACTCATAGTTTTTTGGAAGCTTGGCCACCCCTTTCCATGAAAGTGATTTGCGCCAGTCTCTGCTTAGGGCTACATCAATAGGAAACAAACCATAGAGAGAGAACTTGGAACTACTTTATTGTGTCGAGTTTCAAAGAGCTAGCACAAACCGTGTTTGATTGAGAGTTCCAACTACATGTATCCACATAGGAGAAAACGGAGTGAAACCTAAAAATTAAAACTGTTACTGCCAATGAACGGTTTAACCTAGAAGAAGGAAATTTGGTGAGCCAAGTGGGATTGGGGTACTGATCATTACCTGAAAGTGTCATCAAGATTGGGTGAAAAAATGTGTGCTGAGATTTCAGGAAACTCGCAGTTTTTTGGAAGCTTGACAACCCCTTTCCATGAAACTGATTTGTGCCAGTCTCTGCTTAGGAAGACATCAGTAGGAAACAAACCATAGAGATAGACCTTGGAACTACTTTATTGTGTCAAGTTTCAAAGAGCTAGCACAAACCGTGTTTGATTTAGAGTTCCAACTACATGTATCCATATAGGAGAAAACAGAGTGAAACCTAAAAATTAAAACTGTTACTGCCAACGAACGGTTTAACCTGGAAAAACGAAATTTGGTGAGCCAAGTGGGATTGGGGTACTGATCATTACCTGAAAGTGTCATCAAGATTGGGTGAAAAAATGTGTGCTGAGATTTCAGGAAACTCGTAGTTTTTTGGAAGCTGGCAACCCCTTTCCATGAAAGTGATTTGCGCTGGTCTCTGCTTAGGGCTACATCAATAGGAAAAAAACCATAGAGATAGACCTTGGAACTACTTTATTGTGTCAAGTTTCAAAGAGCTAGAACAAACCGTGTTTGAATTAGAGTTCCAACAACATGTATCCATATAAGAGAAAACAGAGTGAAACCTAAAAATTAAAACTGTTACTGCCAACGAACTGTTTAACCTGGAAGAACGAAATTTGGTGAGTCAAGTGGGATTCGTGTACTGATCATTACCTGAAAGTGTCATCAAGATTAGGTGAAAAATGTGTGCTGAGATTTTAGGAAACTCGTAATTTTTTGGAAGCTTGGCAACCCCTTTCCATCAAAGTGATTTGCGTCAGTCTCTGCTTAGGGCTACATCAATAGGAAACAAACCATAGAGATCGAACTTGGAACTACTTTATTGTGTCAAGTTTCAAAGAGTTAGCACAAACCGTGTTTGATTTAGAGTTCCAACTACATGTATCCATGTAGGAGAAAACAGAGTGAAACCTAAAAATTGAAACTGTTACTGCCAATGAACTGTTTAACCTAGAAGAAAGAAATTTGGTGAGCCACGTGGGATTGGGGTACTGATCATTACCTGAAAGTGTCATCAAGATTAGGTGAAAAATGTGTGCTGAGATTTCAGGAAACTCGTAGTTTTTTGGAAGCTTGGCAACCCCTTTTCATGAAAGTGATTTGCTCCGGTCTCTGCTTAGGGCTACATCAATAGGAAACAAACCGTAGAGATAGAACTTGGAACTACTTTATTGTGTCAAGTTTCAAAGAGCTAGCACAAACCGTGTTTGATTTAGAGTTCCAACTACATGTATCCATATAGGAGAAAACAGAGTGAAACCTAAAAATTAAAACTGTTACTGCCACCGAACGGTTTAACCTGAAAGAACGAAATTTGGTGAGCCAAGTGGGATTGGGGTACTGATCATTACCTGAAAGTGTCATCAAGATTGGGTGAAGAAATGTGTGCTGAGATTTCAGGAAACTCGTAGTATTTTGGAAGCTTGGCTACCCCTTTCCATGAAAGTGATTTGCGCCAGTCTCTGCTTAGGGCTACATCTATAGGAAACGAACCATAGAGATAGAACTTGGAAATAATTCATTGTGTCAAGTTTCAAAGAACTTGCACAAACCGTGTTTGATTTAGAGTTCCAACTTAATGTATCCATATAGGAGAAAACAGAGTGAAACCTAAAATTTAAAACTGTTACTGCCAAAGAACGGTTTAACCAAGAAGAACGAAATTTGGTGAGCCAAGTGGGATTGGGGTACTGATCATTATCTGTGAGTGGCATCAAGATTGGGTGAAAAAATGTGTGCTGAGATTTCAGGAAACTCGTAGTTTTTTGGAAGCTTGGCAACCCCTTTCCATGAAACTGATTTGCGCTGGTCTCTGCTTAGGGCTACATCAATAGGTAACAAACCATAGAGATAGAACTTGGAACTACTTTATTGTGTCAAGTTTCAAAGAGCTAGCATAAACCGTGTTTTATTTAGAGTTCCAACTACATGTATCCATATAGGAGAAAACAGAGTGAAACCTAAAAATTTAAACTGTTACTGCCAATGAACGGTTTAACCTAGAAGAACAAAATTTGGTGAGCCAAGTTGAATTGGTGTACAGATCATTACCTGAAAGTGTCATCAAGATTGGGTGAAAAAATGTGTGCTGAGATTTCAGGAAACACATAGTTTTTGGAAGCTTGGCAACCCCTTTCCATGAAAGTGATTTCCTCCAGTATCTGCTTAGGGCTACATCAATAGGAAACAAACCATAGAGATAGAACTTGGAACTAATTCATTGTGTCAAGTTTCAAAGAGCTAGCACAAACCGTGTTTGATTTAGAGTTCCAACTACATGTATCCATATAGGAGAAAAGAGAGTGAAACCTAAAAATTAAAACTGTTACTGAAAAGGAACGGTTTAACCTAGAAGAACGAAATTTGGTGAGCCAAGTGGGATTGGGGTACTGAGCAGTACCTGAGTGTCATCAAGATTGTGTAAAAAATGTGTGCTGAGATTTCAGGAAACTCGTAGTTATTTGGAAGCTTGGCAACCCCTTTCCATGAGTGATTTCCACCAGTCTCTGCTTAGGGCTACATCAATAGGAAACAAACCATAGAGATAGAACTTGGAACTTCTTTATTGTGTCAAGTTTCAAAGAGCTAGCACAAACCGTGTTTGATTTAGAGTTCCAACTACATGTATCCATATAGGAGAAAACAGAGTGAAACCTAAAAATTAAAACTGTTACTGCCAACGAACAGTTTAACCTAGAAGAACGAAATTTGGTGAGCTAAGTGTGATTGTGGTACTGATCAATACCTGAAAGTGTCATCCAGATTAGGTGAAAAAATGTGTGCTGACATTAAAGGAAACTCGTAGTTTTTTGGAAGCTTGGCAACCCCTTTCCATGAAAGTGATTTTAGCCAGTCTCTGCATAGGGCTACATCAATAGGAAACAAACCATACAGATAGAACTTGGAACTACTTCATTGTGTCAAGTTTCAAAGAGCTAGCACAAACCGTGTTTGAATTAGAGTTCCAACTACATTTATCCATATAGGAGAAAACAGAATGAAACCTAAATATTAAAACTGTTATTGCCATCGAATGGTTTAAACAAGAAGAACCAAATTTGGTGAGCCAAGTGGGACTGGGGTACTGATCATTACCTGAAAGTGTCATCAAGATTGGGTGAAAAAATGTGTGCTGACATTTCAGGAAACTCGTAGTTTTTTGGAAGCTTGGCAACCCCTTTACATGAAAGTGATTTGCCCCAGTCTCTGCTTAGGTCTACATCAATAGGAAACAAACCATAGAGACAGAACTTGGAACTACTTTATTGTGTCAAGTATCAAATAGCTAGCATAAACCGTGTTTCATTTAGAGTTCCAACTACATGTATCCATATAGGAGAAAACAGAGTGAAACCTAAAAATTAAAACTGATACTGCCACCGAACGGTTTAACCTAGAAGAACGAAATTTGGTGAGCCAAGTGGGATTGGGGTACTGATCATTACCTGAAAGTGTCATCAAGATTGGGTGAAAAAATGTGTGCTGAGATTTCAGGAAACTCATAGTTTTTTGGAAGCTTGGCAACCCCTTTCCATGAAAGTGATTTGGGCCAGTCTCTGCTTAGGGCTACATCAATAGGAAACAAACCATAGAGATAGAACTTGGAACTACATTATTGTGTCAAGTTTCAAAGAGTTAGCACAAATCGTGTTTGATTTAGAGTTCCAACTACATGTATCCATATAGGAGAAAACAAAGTGAAACCTAAAAATTAAAACTGTTACTGCCAACGAAAGGTTTAACCTGGAAGAACGAAATTTGGTGAGCCAAGTGGAATTGGGGTACTGATCATTACCTGAAAGTGTCATCAAGATTGGGTGAAAAAATGTGTCCTGAGATTTCAGGAAATTCGTAGTTTTTTGGAAGCTTGACAACCCCTTTCGATGAAAGTGATTTGCGCCAGTCTCTATAAAGGCTACATCAATAGGAAACAAACCATAGAGATAGAACTTGGAACTACTTTATTGTGTCAAGTTTCAAAGAGCTAGCATAAACAGTGTTTGATTTAGAGTTTCAACTACATGTATCCATATAGGAGAAAACAGAGTGAAACCTAAAAATTAAAACTGTTACTGCCAACAAACGGTTTAACCAAGAAGAACGAAATTTGGTGAGCCAAGTGGGATTGGGGTACTGATCATTACCTGAAAGTGTCATCAAGCTTGGGAGAAAAAATGTGTGCTGAGATTTCAGGAAACTCATAGTTTTTTGGAAGCTTGGCCACCCCTTTCCATGAAAGTGATTTGCGCCAGTCTCTGCTTAGGGCTACATCAATAGGAAACAAACCATAGAGATAGAACTTGGAACTACTTCATTCTGTCAAGTTTCAAAGAGCTAGCACAAACCGTGTTTGATTTAGAGTTCCAACTACATGTATCCATATAGGAGAAAACAGAGTGAAACCTAAAAATTAAAACTTTTACTGCCAACGAACGGTTTAACCTAGAAGAACGAAATTTGGTGAGCCAAGTGGGATTGGGGTACTGATAATTACCTGAAAGTGTCACCAAGCTTGGGTGAATAAATGTGTGCTGAGATTTCAGGAAACACGTAGTTTTTTGGAAGCTTGGCCACCCATTTCCATGAAAGTGATTTGCGCCAGTCTCTGCTTAGGGCTACATCTATAGGAAACGAACCATAGAGATAGAACTTGGAAATAATTCATTGTGTCAAGTTTCAAAGAGCTTGCACAAACCGTGTTTGATTTAGAGTTCCAACTACATGTATCCATATAGGAGAAAACAGAGTGAAACCTAAAAATTAAAACTGTTACTGCCAACGAGCGTTTTAACCAAGAAGAACGAAATTTGGTGAGCCAAGTGTCATTGGGGTACTGATCATTATCTGTGAGTGGCATCAAGATTGGGTGAAAAAATGTGTGCTGAGATTTCAGGAAATTCGTAGTTTTTTGGAAGCTTGACAACCCCTTTCCATGAAAGTGATTTGCGCCAGTCTCTATAAGGGCTACATCAATAGGAAACAAACCATAGAGATAGAACTTGGAACTACTTTATTGTTTCAAGTTTCAAAGAGCTAGCACAAACCGAGTTTGATTTAGAGTTCCAACTACATGTATCCATATAGGAGAAAACAGAGTGAAACCTAAAAATTAAAACAGTTACTGCCAACGAACGGTTTAACCTAGAAGAACGAAATTTGGTGAGCCAAGTGGGATTGTCGTACTGATCAATACCTGAAAGTGTCATCCAGATTGGGTGAAAAAATGTGTGCTGAGATTCCAGGAAACTCATAGTTTTTTGGAAGCTTGGCAACCCCCTTCCATGTAAGTGATTTCCGCCAGTTTCTGCTTAGGGCTACATCAATAGGGAACAAACCATAGTGATAGGACTTGGAACTACTTTATTGTGTCAATTTTCAAAGAGCTAGCACAAACCGTGTTTGATTTAGAGTTCCAAATATATGTATCCATATAGGAGAAAACAGAGTGAAACCTAGAAATTAAAACTGTTACTGCCAACGAACGGTTTAACCTAGAAGAACGAAATTTGGTGAGCCAAGTGAAATTGGGGTACTGATCATTACCTGAAAGTGTCATCCAGATTGGGTGAAAAAATGTGTGCTGAGATTTCAGGAAACTCGTAGTTTTTTGGAAGCTTGACAACCCCTTTCCATGAAAGTGATTTGCGCCAATCTCTGATAAGGGCTACATCAATAGGGAACAAACCATAGAGATAGAACTTGGAACTACTTTATTGTGTAAAATTTCAAAGAGCTAGCATAAACCGTGTTTGATTTAGAGTTCCAACTACATGTATCCATATAGGAGAAAACAGAGTGAAAACTAAAAATTAAAACTGTTACTGCCAACGAACGGTTTAACCTAGAAGAACGAAATTTGGTGAGCCAAGTGGGATTGGGGTACTGATCATTACCTGAAAGTGTCATCCAGATTGGGTGAAAAAATGTGTGCTGAGATTTCAGGAAACTCGTAGTTTTTTGGAAGCTTGACAACCCCTTTCCATGAAAGTGATTTGCGCCAGTCTCTGCTTAGGGCTACATCAATAGGAAACAAACCATAGAGATAGAACTTGGAACTACTTCATTCTGTCAAGTTTCAAAGAGCTAGCACAAACCGTGTTTGATTTAGAGTTCCAACTACATGTATCCATATAGGAGAAAACAGAGTGAAACCTAAAAATTAAAACTGTTACTGCCAATGAACGGTTTAACCTAGAAGAACGAAATTTGGTGAGCCAAGTGGGATTGGGGTACTGATCATTACCTGAAAGTGTCATCAAGATTGGGTGAAAAAATGTGTGCTGAGATTTCAGGAAACTCATAGTTTTTTGGAAGCTTGGCAACACCTTTCCATGAAATTGATTTGAGCCTGTCTCTGCTTAGGGCTACATCAATAGGAAACAAACCATAGAGATAGAACTTGGAACTACTTTATTGTGTCAAGTTTCAAAGAGCTAGCACAAACCGTGTGTGATTTAGAGTTTCAACTACATGTATCCATATAGAAGAAAACAGAGTGAAACCTAAAAATTAAAACTGTTACTGCCAATGAACGGTTTAACCTAGATGAACGAAATTTGGTGAGCCAAGTGGGATTGGCGTACTGAACATTACCTGAAAGTGTCATCAAGATTGGGTGAAAAAATATGTGCTGAGCTGTCAGGAAACTCGTAGTTTTTTGGAAGCTTGGCAACCCTTTTCCATGAAAGTGATTTGCGCTGGTCTCTGCTTACGGCTACATCAATAGGAAACAAACCACAGAGATAGAACTTGGAACTACTTTATTGTTTCAAGTTTCAATGTGCTAGCAAAAACCGTGTTTGATTTAGAGTTCCAACTACATGTATCCTTATAGGAGAAAACAGAGTGAAACCTAAAAATTAAAACTGTTACTGCCAAAGAACGGTTTAACCTAGAAGAACGAAATTTGGTGAGCCAAGTATCATTGGGGTACTGATCATTACCTGAAAGTGTCATCAAGATTGGGTGAAAAAATGTGTGCTGATATTTCAGGAAACTCGTAGTTTTTTGGAAGCTTGGCAACCCATTTCCATGAAACTGATTTGAGCCTCTCTCTGCTTAGGGCTACATCAATAGGAAACAAACCATAGAGAGAGAACTTCGAACTACTTTATTGTGTCAAGTTTCAAAGAGCTAGCACAAACCGTGTTTGATTTAGAGTTCCAACTACATGTATCCATATAGGAGAAAACAGAGTGAAACCTAAAAATTTAAACTGTTACTGCCAACGAACGGTTTAACCTAGAAGAATGAAATTTGGTGTGCCAAGTGGGAATGGGGTACTGATCATTACCTGAAAGTGTCATCAAGATAGGGTGAAAAAATGTGTGCTGAGATTTCAGGAAATTCGTAGTTTTTTGGAAGCTTGGCAACCCCTTTCCATGAAAGTGATTTGAGCCTGTCTCTGCTTAGGGCTACATCAATAGGAAACAAACCATAGAGATCGAACTTGGAACTACTTTATTGTTTCAAGTTTCAAAGAGCTAGCACAAACCGTGTTTGATTTAGAGTTCCAACTACATGTATCCATATAGGAGAAAACAGAGTGAAACCTAAAAATTTAAACTGTTACTGCCAACGAACGGTTTAAACTAGAAGAACGAAATTTGGTGAGCCAAGTGGGATTGGGGTACTGATCATTACCTGAAAGTGTCATCCAGATTGGGTGAAAAAATGTGTGCTGAGATTTCAGGAAACTCATAGTTTTTTGTAAGCTTGGCCACCGCTTTCCATGAAAGTGATTTGCGCCAGTCTCTGATAAGGGCTACATCAATAGGAAACAAACCATAGAGATAGAACTTGGAACTACTTCATTCTGTCAAGTTTCAAAGAGCTAGCACAAACCGTGTTTGATTTAGAGTTCCAAATACATGTATCCATATAGGAGAAGACAGAATGAAACCTAAAAATTAAAATTGTTACTGCCCACGAACGGTTTAACCAAGCACAACGAAATTTAGTGAGCCAAGTGGGATTGGAGTACTGATCATTATCTGAAAGTGTCATCAAGATTGGTTGAAAAAATGTGTGCTGAGATTTCAGGAAACTCGTAGTTTTTTGGAAGCTTGGCATCCCCTTTCCATGAAAGTGATTTGCGCCAGTCTTTGCTTAGGGCTACATCAATAGTAAACAAACCATAGAGATAGAACTTGGAACTACTTCATTCTGTCAAGTTTCAAAGAGCTAGCACAAACCGTGTTTGATTTAGAGTTCCAACTACATGTATCCATATAGGAGAAAACAGAGTGAAACCTAAAAATTAAAACTGTTACTGCCAACGAACGGTTTAACCTAGAAGAACGAAATTTGGTGAGCCAAGTGGGATTGGGGTACTGATCATTATCTTAAAGTGTCATCAAGATTGGGTGAAAAAATGTGTGCTGAGATTTCAGGAAACTCGTAGTTTTTTAGATGTTTGACAACCCCTTTCCATGAAAGTGATTTGCGCCGGTCTCTGCTTAGGGCTACATCAATAGGAAAAAAATCGTAGAGATAGAACTTGGAACTACTTTATTGTGTCAAGTTTCAAAGAGCTAGCACAAACCGTGTTTGATTTAGAGTTCCAAATACATGTATCCATATAGGAGAAAACAGAATGAAACCTAAAAATTAAAACTGTTACTGCAAACGAACGATTTAAACTAGAAGAAGGAAATTTGGTGAGCCAAGTGGGATTGGGGTACTGATCATTACCTGAAAGTGTCATCAAGATTGGGTGAAAAAATGTGTGCTGAGATTTCAGGAAACTCGTAGTTTTTTGGAAGCTTGGCAACCCCTTTACATGAAAGTGATTTGCGCCGGTCTCTGCTTAGGGCTACATCGATAGGAAACAAACCACAGAGATAGAACTTGGAACTACTTTATTGTGTCATGCTTCAAACAGCTAACATAAACCGTCTTTGATTTAGAGTTCCAACTACATGTATCCATATAGGATAAAACAGAGTGAAACCTAAAAATTAAAACTGTTACTGCCAAGGAACGGATTAACCTAGAAGAAGGAAATTTGGTGAGCCAAGTGGGATTGGGGTACTGATCATTACCTGAAAGTGTCATCAAGATTGGGTGAAAAAATGTGTGCTTAGATTTCAGGAAACTCGTAGTTTTTTGGAAGCTTGGCAACCCCCTTCCATGTAAGTGATTTCCGCCAGTTTCTGCTTAGGGCTACATCAATAGGGAACAAACCATAGTGATAGGACTTGGAACTACTTTATTGTGTCAAGTTTCAAAGAGCTAGCACAAACCGTGTTTGATTTAGAGTTCCAACTACATGTATCCATATAGGAGAAAACAGAATGAAACCTAAAAATTAAAACTATTACTGCCAACGAACGGTTTAACCTAGAAGAACGAAATTTGGTGAGCCACGTGGGATTGGGGTACTGATCATTACCTGTAAATGTCATCAAGCTTGGGTGAAAAAATGTGTGCTGAGATTTCAGGAAACTCGTAGTTTTTTGGAAGCTTGGCCACCCCTTTCCATGAAAGGGATTTGCGCCAGTCTCTGCCTAGGGCTACATCAATAGGAAACAATCCATAGAGATCAAACTTGGAACTACTTTATTGTTTCAGGTTTCAAAGAGCTAGCACAAACCGTGTTTGATTTAGAGTTCCAAATACATGTATCCATATAGGAGAAAACAGAGTGAAACCTAAAAATTAAAACAGTTACTGCCAACGAACGGTTTAACCTAGAAGAACGAAATTTGGTGAGCCAAGTGGGATTGGAGTACTGATCATTACCTGAAAGTGTCATCAAGATTGGGTGAAAAAATGTGTGCTGAGATTTCAGGAAACTCGTAGTTTTTTGGAAGCTTGGCAACCCCTTTCCATGAAAGTGATTTGCACCAGTCTCTGCTTAGGGCTACATCAATAGGAAACAAACCATAGTGATAGGACTTGGAACTACTTTATTGTGTCAAGTTTCAAAGAGCTAGCACAAACCGTGTTTGATTTAGAGTTCCAACTACATGTATCCATATAGGAGAAAACAGAGTGAAACCTAAAAATTTAAACTGTTACTGCCAACGAACGGTTTAACCTAGAAGAACGAAATTTGGTGAGCCAAGTGGGATTGGGGTACTGATCATTACCTGAAAGTGTCATCAAGATTGGGTGAAAAAATGTGTGCTGAGATTTCAGGAAACTCATAGTTTTTTGGAAGCTTGGCAACCCCTTTCCATGAAAGTGATTTGAGCCTGTCTCTGCTTAGGGCTACATCAATAGCAAACAAACCATAGAGATAGAACTTGGAACTACTTTATTGATTCAAGTTTCAAAGAGCTAGCACAAACCGTGTGTGATTTAGAGTTTCAACTACATGTATCCATATAGAAGAAAACAGAGTGAAACCTAAAAATTAAAACTGTTACTGCCAAAGAACGGTTTAACCTAGATGAACGAAATTTGGTGAGCCAAGTGGGATTGGCGTACTGAACATTACCTGAAAGTGTCATCAAGATTGGGTGAAAAAATATGTGCTGAGCTGTCAGGAAACTCGTAGTTTTTTGGAAGCTTGGCAACCCCTTTCCATGAAAGTGATTTGCGCTGGTCTCTGCTTACGGCTACATCAATAGGAAACAAACCACAGAGATAGAACTTGGAACTACTTTATTGTTTCAAGTTTCAATGAGCTAGCAAAAACCGTGTTTGATTTAGAGTTCCAACTACATGTATCCATATAGGAGAAAACAGAGTGAAACCTAAAAATTAAAACTGTTACTGCCAATGAACGGTTTAACCTAGAAGAACGAAATTTGGTGACCCAAGTATCATTGGGGTACTGATCATTACCTGAAAGTGTCATCAAGATTGGGAGAAAAAATGTGTGCTGATATTTCAGGAGACTCGTAGTTTTTTGGAAGCTTGGCAACCCCTTTCCATGAAAGTGATTTGCGCTGGTCTCTGCTTAGGGCTACATCAATAGGAAACAAACCATAGAGATCGAACTTGGAACTACTTTATTGTGTCAAGTTTCAAAGAGCTAGCACAAACCGTGTTTGATTTAGATTTCCAACTACATGTATCCATATAGGAGAAAACAGAGTGAAACCTAAAAATTAAAAATGTTACTGCCAACGAACGGTTTAACCTAGAAGAACGAAATTTGGTGAGCCAAGTGGGAATGGGGTACTGATCATTACCTGAAAGTATCATCAAGATTGGGTGAAAAAATATGTGCTGAGATTTCAGGAAACTCATAGTTTTTTGGAAGCTTGGCAACACCTTTCCATGAAAGTGATTTGAGCCTGTCTCTGCTTAGGGCTACATCAATAGGAAACAAACCATAGAGATAGAACTTGGAACTACTTTATTGTGTCAAGTTTCAAAGAGCTAGCACAAACCGTGTGTGATTTAGAGTTTCAACTACATGTATCCATATAGAAGAAAACAGAGTGAAACCTAAAAATTAAAACTGTTACTGCCAATGAACGGTTTAACCTAGATGAACGAAATTTGGTGAGCCAAGTGGGATTGGCGTACTGAACATTACCTGAAAGTGTCATCAAGATTGGGTGAAAAAATATGTGCTGAGCTGTCAGGAAACTCGTAGTTTTTTGGAAGCTTGGCAACCCTTTTCCATGAAAGTGATTTGCGCTGGTCTCTGCTTACGGCTACATCAATAGGAAACAAACCACAGAGATAGAACTTGGAACTACTTTATTGTTTCAAGTTTCAATGTGCTAGCAAAAACCGTGTTTGATTTAGAGTTCCAACTACATGTATCCTTATAGGAGAAAACAGAGTGAAACCTAAAAATTAAAACTGTTACTGCCAACGAACGGTTTAAACTAGAAGAACGAAATTTGGTGAGCCAAGTGGTATTGGGGTACTGATCATTACCTGAAAGTGTCATCCAGATTGGGTGAAAAAATGTGTGCTGAGATTTCAGGAAACTCATAGTTTTTTGTAAGCTTGGCCACCGCTTTCCATGAAAGTGATTTGCGCCAGTCTCTGATAAGGGCTACATCAATAGGAAACAAACCATAGAGATAGAACTTGGAACTACTTCATTCTGTCAAGTTTCAAAGAGCTAGCACAAACCGTGTTTGATTTAGAGTTCCAAATACATGTATCCATATAGGAGAAGACAGAATGAAACCTAAAAATTAAAATTGTTACTGCCCACGAACGGTTTAACCAAGCACAACGAAATTTAGTGAGCCAAGTGGGATTGGAGTACTGATCATTATCTGAAAGTGTCATCAAGATTGGTTGAAAAAATGTGTGCTGAGATTTCAGGAAACTCGTAGTTTTTTGGAAGCTTGGCATCCCCTTTCCATGAAAGTGATTTGCGCCAGTCTTTGCTTAGGGCTACATCAATAGTAAACAAACCATAGAGATAGAACTTGGAACTACTTCATTCTGTCAAGTTTCAAAGAGCTAGCACAAACCGTGTTTGATTTAGAGTTCCAACTACATGTATCCATATAGGAGAAAACAGAGTGAAACCTAAAAATTAAAACTGTTACTGCCAACGAACGGTTTAACCTAGAAGAACGAAATTTGGTGAGCCAAGTGGGATTGGGGTACTGATCATTATCTTAAAGTGTCATCAAGATTGGGTGAAAAAATGTGTGCTGAGATTTCAGGAAACTCGTAGTTTTTTAGATGTTTGACAACCCCTTTCCATGAAAGTGATTTGCGCCGGTCTCTGCTTAGGGCTACATCAATAGGAAAAAAATCGTAGAGATAGAACTTGGAACTACTTTATTGTGTCAAGTTTCAAAGAGCTAGCACAAACCGTGTTTGATTTAGAGTTCCAAATACATGTATCCATATAGGAGAAAACAGAATGAAACCTAAAAATTAAAACTGTTACTGCAAACGAACGATTTAAACTAGAAGAAGGAAATTTGGTGAGCCAAGTGGGATTGGGGTACTGATCATTACCTGAAAGTGTCATCAAGATTGGGTGAAAAAATGTGTGCTGAGATTTCAGGAAACTCGTAGTTTTTTGGAAGCTTGGCAACCCCTTTACATGAAAGTGATTTGCGCCGGTCTCTGCTTAGGGCTACATCAATAGGAAACAAACCACAGAGATAGAACTTGGAACTACTTTATTGTGTCATGCTTCAAACAGCTAACATAAACCGTCTTTGATTTAGAGTTCCAACTACATGTATCCATATAGGATAAAACAGAGTGAAACCTAAAAATTAAAACTGTTACTGCCAAGGAACGGATTAACCTAGAAGAAGGAAATTTGGTGAGCCAAGTGGGATTGGGGTACTGATCATTACCTGAAAGTGTCATCAAGATTGGGTGAAAAAATGTGTGCTTAGATTTCAGGAAACTCGTAGTTTTTGGATGCTTGGCACCCCGTTTCCATGAAAGTGATTTGAGCCTGTCTCTGCTTAGGGCTACAACAATAGGAAACAAACCATAGAGATAGAACTTGGAACTACTTTATTGTGTCAAGTTTGAAAGAGATAGCACAAACCGTGTTTGATTTAGAGTTCCAACTACATGTATCCATATAGGAGAAAACAGAGTGAAACCTAAAAATTAAAACTGTTACAGCCAATGAACGGTTTAACAGAAGAACGAAATTTGGTGAGACAAGTGGGAATGGGGTACTGATAATTATCTAAAATTGTCATCAAGATTGGGTGAAAAAATGTGTGCTGAGATTTCAGGAAACTCGTAGTTTTTTGGAAGCTTGGCACCCCCTTTCCATGAAAGTGATTTGCTCCGGTCTCTCCTTAGGGCTACATCAATTTGAAACAAACCATAGAGATAGAACTTGGAACTACTTTATTGTGTCAAGTTTCAAAGAGCTAGCACAAACCGTGTTTGATTTAGAGTTCCAACTACATGTATCCATATAGGAGAAAACAGAATGAAACCTAAAAATTAAAACTATTACTGCCAACGAACGGTTTAACCTAGAAGAACGAAATTTGGTGAGCCACGTGGGATTGGGGTACTGATCATTACCTGTAAATGTCATCAAGCTTGGGTGAAAAAATGTGTGCTGAGATTTCAGGAAACTCGTAGTTTTTTGGAAGCTTGGCCACCCCTTTCCATGAAAGGGATTTGCGCCAGTCTCTGCCTAGGGCTACATCAATAGGAAACAATCCATAGAGATCAAACTTGGAACTACTTTATTGTTTCAGGTTTCAAAGAGCTAGCACAAACCGTGTTTGATTTAGAGTTCCAAATACATGTATCCATAGGAGAAAACAGAGTGAAACCTAAAAATTAAAACAGTTACTGCCAACGAACGGTTTAACCTAGAAGAACGAAATTTGGTGAGCCAAGTGGGATTGGAGTACTGATCATTACCTGAAAGTGTCATCAAGATTGGGTGAAAAAATGTGTGCTGAGATTTCAGGAAACTCGTAGTTTTTTGGAAGCTTGGCAACCCCTTTCCATGAAAGTGATTTGCACCAGTCTCTGCTTAGGGCTACATCAATAGGAAACAAACCATAGTGATAGGACTTGGAACTACTTTATTGTGTCAAGTTTCAAAGAGCTAGCACAAACCGTGTGTGATTTAGAGTTTCAACTACATGTATCCATATAGAAGAAAACAGAGTGAAACCTAAAAATTAAAACTGTTACTGCCAAAGAACGGTTTAACCTAGATGAACGAAATTTGGTGAACCAAGTGGGATTGGCGTACTGAACATTACCTGAAAGTGTCATCAAGATTGGGTGAAAAAATATGTGCTGAA
Source organism: Spermophilus citellus (assembly GCF_964194105.1). Taxonomy (NCBI): domain Eukaryota; kingdom Metazoa; phylum Chordata; class Mammalia; order Rodentia; family Sciuridae; genus Spermophilus; species Spermophilus citellus. The sequence continues at coordinate 15,992,883 of NC_138192.1, read as the reverse complement.
CTGTCAGGAAACTCGTAGTTTTTTGGAAGCTTGGCAACCCCTTTCCATGAAAGTGATTTGCGCTGGTCTCTGCTTAAGGCAACATCAATAGGAAACAAACCACAGAGATAGAACTTGGAACTACTTTATTGTTTCAAGTTTCAATGAGCTAGCAAAAACCGTGTTTGATTTAGAGTTCCAACTACATGTATCCATATAGGAGAAAACAGAGTGAAACCTAAAAATTAAAACTGTTACTGCCAATGAACGGTTTAACCTAGAAGAACGAAATTTGGTGAGCCAAGTATCATTGGGGTACTGATCATTACCTGAAAGTGTCATCAAGATTCGGTGAAAAAATGTGTGCTGATATTTCAGGAAACTCGTAGTTTTTTGGAAGCTTGGCAACCCCTTTCCATGAAAGTGATTTGCGCTGGTCTCTGCTTAGGGCTACATCAATAGGAAACAAACCATAGAGATCGAACTTGGAACTACTTTATTGTGTCAAGTTTCAAAGAGCTAGCACAAACCGTGTTTGATTTAGAGTTCCAACTACATGTATCCATATAGGAGAAAACAGAGTGAAACCTAAAAATTTAAACTGTTACTGCCAACGAACGGTTTAACCTAGAAGAACGAAATTTGGTGAGCCAAGTGGGATTGGGGTACTGATCATCACCTGAAAGTGTCATCAAGATTGGGTGAAAAAATGTGTGCTGAGATTTCAGGAAACTCGTAATTTTTGGAAGCTTGGCAACCACTTTCCATGAAAGTTAATTGAGCCGGTCTCTCCCTAGGGCTACATCAATAGGAAACAAACCATAGTGATTGAACTTGGAACTACTTTATTGTGTCATGCTTCAAACAGCTAACACAAACCGTCTTTGATTTAGAGTTCCAACTACATGTATCCATATAGGAGAAAAAAGAGTGAAACCTAAAAATTAAAACTGTTACTGCCAACGAACGGTTTAACCTAGAAGAAGGAAATTTGGTGAGCCAAGTGGGATTGGGGTACTGATCATTACCTGAAAGTGTCATCAAGATTGGTGAAAAAATGTGTGCTGAGATTTCACGAAACTCGTAGTTTTTTGGAAGCTTGGCAACCCCTTTCCATGAAAGTGATTTGAGCCTGTCTCTGCTTAGGGCTACATCAATAGGAAACAAACCATAGAGATCGAACTTGGAACTACTTTATTGTGTCAAGTTTCAAAGAGCTAGCACAAACCGTGTTTGATTTAGAGTTCCAACTACATGTATCCATATAGGAGAAAACAGAGTGAAACCTAAAAATTAAAACTGTTACAGCCAACGAACGGTTTAACCTAGAAGAACGAAATTTGGTGAGCCAAGTGGGATTGGGGTACTGATAATTATCTGAAATTGTCATCAAGATTGGGTGAAAAAATGTGTGCTGAGATTTCAGGAAACTCATAGTTTTTTGTAAGCTTGGCCACCGCTTTCCATGAAAGTGATTTGCGCCAGTCTCTGATAAGGGCTACATCAATAGGAAACAAACCATAGAGATAGAACTTGGAACTACTTCATTCTGTCAAGTTTCAAAGAGCTAGCACAAACCGTGTTTGATTTAGAGTTCCAAATACATGTATCCATATAGGAGAAGACAGAATGAAACCTAAAAATTAAAATTGTTACTGCCCACGAACGGTTTAACCAAGCACAACGAAATTTAGTGAGCCAAGTGGGATTGGAGTACTGATCATTATCTGAAAGTGTCATCAAGATTGGTTGAAAAAATGTGTGCTGAGATTTCAGGAAACTCGTAGTTTTTTGGAAGCTTGGCATCCCCTTTCCATGAAAGTGATTTGCGCCAGTCTTTGCTTAGGGCTACATCAATAGTAAACAAACCATAGAGATAGAACTTGGAACTACTTCATTCTGTCAAGTTTCAAAGAGCTAGCACAAACCGTGTTTGATTTAGAGTTCCAACTACATGTATCCATATAGGAGAAAACAGAGTGAAACCTAAAAATTAAAACTGTTACTGCCAACGAACGGTTTAACCTAGAAGAACGAAATTTGGTGAGCCAAGTGGGATTGGGGTACTGATCATTATCTTAAAGTGTCATCAAGATTGGGTGAAAAAATGTGTGCTGAGATTTCAGGAAACTCGTAGTTTTTTAGATGTTTGACAACCCCTTTCCATGAAAGTGATTTGCGCCGGTCTCTGCTTAGGGCTACATCAATAGGAAAAAAATCGTAGAGATAGAACTTGGAACTACTTTATTGTGTCAAGTTTCAAAGAGCTAGCACAAACCGTGTTTGATTTAGAGTTCCAAATACATGTATCCATATAGGAGAAAACAGAATGAAACCTAAAAATTAAAACTGTTACTGCAAACGAACGATTTAAACTAGAAGAAGGAAATTTGGTGAGCCAAGTGGGATTGGGGTACTGATCATTACCTGAAAGTGTCATCAAGATTGGGTGAAAAAATGTGTGCTGAGATTTCAGGAAACTCGTAGTTTTTTGGAAGCTTGGCAACCCCTTTACATGAAAGTGATTTGCGCCGGTCTCTGCTTAGGGCTACATCAATAGGAAACAAACCACAGAGATAGAACTTGGAACTACTTTATTGTGTCATGCTTCAAACAGCTAACATAAACCGTCTTTGATTTAGAGTTCCAACTACATGTATCCATATAGGATAAAACAGAGTGAAACCTAAAAATTAAAACTGTTACTGCCAAGGAACGGATTAACCTAGAAGAAGGAAATTTGGTGAGCCAAGTGGGATTGGGGTACTGATCATTACCTGAAAGTGTCATCAAGATTGGGTGAAAAAATGTGTGCTTAGATTTCAGGAAACTCGTAGTTTTTGGATGCTTGGCACCCCGTTTCCATGAAAGTGATTTGAGCCTGTCTCTGCTTAGGGCTACAACAATAGGAAACAAACCATAGAGATAGAACTTGGAACTACTTTATTGTGTCAAGTTTGAAAGAGATAGCACAAACCGTGTTTGATTTAGAGTTCCAACTACATGTATCCATATAGGAGAAAACAGAGTGAAACCTAAAAATTAAAACTGTTACAGCCAACGAACGGTTTAACAGAAGAACGAAATTTGGTGAGACAAGTGGGAATGGGGTACTGATAATTATCTAAAATTGTCATCAAGATTGGGTGAAAAAATGTGTGCTGAGATTTCAGGAAACTCGTAGTTTTTTGGAAGCTTGGCACCCCCTTTCCATGAAAGTGATTTGCTCCGGTCTCTCCTTAGGGCTACATCAATTTGAAACAAACCATAGAGATAGAACTTGGAACTACTTTATTGTGTCAAGTTTCAAAGAGCTAGCACAAACCGTGTTTGATTTAGAGTTCCAACTACATGTATCCATATAGGAGAAAACAGAATGAAACCTAAAAATTAAAACTATTACTGCCAACGAACGGTTTAACCTAGAAGAACGAAATTTGGTGAGCCACGTGGGATTGGGGTACTGATCATTACCTGTAAATGTCATCAAGCTTGGGTGAAAAAATGTGTGCTGAGATTTCAGGAAACTCGTAGTTTTTTGGAAGCTTGGCCACCCCTTTCCATGAAAGGGATTTGCGCCAGTCTCTGCCTAGGGCTACATCAATAGGAAACAATCCATAGAGATCAAACTTGGAACTACTTTATTGTTTCAGGTTTCAAAGAGCTAGCACAAACCGTGTTTGATTTAGAGTTCCAAATACATGTATCCATAGGAGAAAACAGAGTGAAACCTAAAAATTAAAACAGTTACTGCCAACGAACGGTTTAACCTAGAAGAACGAAATTTGGTGAGCCAAGTGGGATTGGAGTACTGATCATTACCTGAAAGTGTCATCAAGATTGGGTGAAAAAATGTGTGCTGAGATTTCAGGAAACTCGTAGTTTTTTGGAAGCTTGGCAACCCCTTTCCATGAAAGTGATTTGCACCAGTCTCTGCTTAGGGCTACATCAATAGGAAACAAACCATAGTGATAGGACTTGGAACTACTTTATTGTGTCAAGTTTCAAAGAGCTAGCACAAACCGTGTTTGATTTAGAGTTCCAACTACATGTATCCATATAGGAGAAAACAGAGTGAAACCTAAAAATTTAAACTGTTACTGCCAACGAACGGTTTAACCTAGAAGAACGAAATTTGGTGAGCCAAGTGGGATTGGGGTACTGATCATTACCTGAAAGTGTCATCAAGATTGGGTGAAAAAATGTGTGCTGAGATTTCAGGAAACTCATAGTTTTTTGGAAGCTTGGCAACCCCTTTCCATGAAAGTGATTTGAGCCTGTCTCTGCTTAGGGCTACATCAATAGGAAACAAACCATAGAGATAGAACTTGGAACTACTTTATTGATTCAAGTTTCAAAGAGCTAGCACAAACCGTGTGTGATTTAGAGTTTCAACTACATGTATCCATATAGAAGAAAACAGAGTGAAACCTAAAAATTAAAACTGTTACTGCCAAAGAACGGTTTAACCTAGATGAACGAAATTTGGTGAACCAAGTGGGATTGGCGTACTGAACATTACCTGAAAGTGTCATCAAGATTGGGTGAAAAAATATGTGCTGAACTGTCAGGAAACTCGTAGTTTTTTGGAAGCTTGGCAACCCCTTTCCATGAAAGTGATTTGCGCTGGTCTCTGCTTAAGGCTACATCAATAGGAAACAAACCACAGAGATAGAACTTGGAACTACTTTATTGTTTCAAGTTTCAATGAGCTAGCAAAAACCGTGTTTGATTTAGAGTTCCAACTACATGTATCCATATAGGAGAAAACAGAGTGAAACCTAAAAATTAAAACTGTTACTGCCAATGAACGGTTTAACCTAGAAGAACGAAATTTGGTGAGCCAAGTATCATTGGGGTACTGATCATTACCTGAAAGTGTCATCAAGATTCGGTGAAAAAATGTGTGCTGATATTTCAGGAAACTCGTAGTTTTTTGGAAGCTTGGCAACCCCTTTCCATGAAAGTGATTTGCGCTGGTCTCTGCTTAGGGCTACATCAATAGGAAACAAACCATAGAGATCGAACTTGGAACTACTTTATTGTGTCAAGTTTCAAAGAGCTAGCACAAACCGTGTTTGATTTAGAGTTCCAACTACATGTATCCATATAGGAGAAAACAGAGTGAAACCTAAAAATTTAAACTGTTACTGCCAACGAACGGTTTAACCTAGAAGAACGAAATTTGGTGAGCCAAGTGGGATTGGGGTACTGATCATCACCTGAAAGTGTCATCAAGATTGGGTGAAAAAATGTGTGCTGAGATTTCAGGAAACTCGTAATTTTTGGAAGCTTGGCAACCACTTTCCATGAAAGTTAATTGAGCCGGTCTCTCCCTAGGGCTACATCAATAGGAAACAAACCATAGTGATTGAACTTGGAACTACTTTATTGTGTCATGCTTCAAACAGCTAACACAAACCGTCTTTGATTTAGAGTTCCAACTACATGTATCCATATAGGAGAAAAAAGAGTGAAACCTAAAAATTAAAACTGTTACTGCCAACGAACGGTTTAACCTAGAAGAAGGAAATTTGGTGAGCCAAGTGGGATTGGGGTACTGATCATTACCTGAAAGTGTCATCAAGATTGGTGAAAAAATGTGTGCTGAGATTTCACGAAACTCGTAGTTTTTTGGAAGCTTGGCAACCCCTTTCCATGAAAGTGATTTGAGCCTGTCTCTGCTTAGGGCTACATCAATAGGAAACAAACCATAGAGATCGAACTTGGAACTACTTTATTGTGTCAAGTTTCAAAGAGCTAGCACAAACCGTGTTTGATTTAGAGTTCCAACTACATGTATCCATATAGGAGAAAACAGAGTGAAACCTAAAAATTAAAACTGTTACAGCCAACGAACGGTTTAACCTAGAAGAACGAAATTTGGTGAGCCAAGTGGGATTGGGGTACTGATAATTATCTGAAATTGTCATCAAGATTGGGTGAAAAAATGTGTGCTGAGATTTCAGGAAACTCGTAGTTTTTTGGAAGCTTGGCACCCCCTTTCCATGAAAGTGATTTGCTCTGGTCTCTCCTTAGGGCTACATCAATTTGAAACAAACCATAGAGATAGAACTTGGAATTACTTTATTGTGTCAAGTTTCAAAGAGCTAGCACAAACCGTGTTTGATTTAGAGTTCCAACTACATGTATCCATATAGGAGAAAACAGAATGAAACCTAAAAATTTAAACTGTTACTGCCAACGAACGGTTTAACCTAGAAGAACGAAATTTGGTGAGCCACGTGGGATTGGGGTACTGATCATTACCTGAAAATGTCATCAAGATTGGGTGAAAAAATGTGTGCTGGGTTTTCAGGAAACTCGTAGTTTTTTGGAAGCTTGGCAACCCCTTTCCATAAAAGTGATTTGCGCCCTCTCTGCTTAGGGATACATCAATTAGAACCAAACCATAGAGATAGAACTTGGAACTACTTTATTGTGTCAAGTTTCAAAGAGCTGGCACAAACCGTGTTTGATTTACAGTTCCAAATACATGTATCCATATAGGAGAAAACAGAGTGAAACCTAAAAATTAAAACTGTTACTGCAAACGAACGATTTAAACTAGAAGAAGGAAATTTGGTGAGCCAAGTGGGATTGGGGTACTGATCATTACCTGAAAGTGTCATCAAGATTGGGTGAAAAAATGTGTGCTGAGATTTCAGGAAACTCGTAGTTTTTTGGAAGCTTGGCAACCCCTTTACATGAAAGTGATTTGCGCCGGTCTCTGCTTAGGGCTACATCGATAGGAAACAAACCACAGAGATAGAACTTGGAACTACTTTATTGTGTCATGCTTCAAACAGCTAACATAAACCGTCTTTGATTTAGAGTTCCAACTACATGTATCCATATAGGATAAAACAGAGTGAAACCTAAAAATTAAAACTGTTACTGCCAAGGAACGGATTAACCTAGAAGAAGGAAATTTGGTGAGCCAAGTGGGATTGGGGTACTGATCATTACCTGAAAGTGTCATCAAGATTGGGTGAAAAAATGTGTGCTTAGATTTCAGGAAACTCGTAGTTTTTGGATGCTTGGCACCCCCTTTCCATGAAAGTGATTTGAGCCTGTCTCTGCTTAGGGCTACAACAATAGGAAACAAACCATAGAGATAGAACTTGGAACTACTTTATTGTGTCAAGTTTGAAAGAGATAGCACAAACCGTGTTTGATTTAGAGTTCCAACTACATGTATCCATATAGGAGAAAACAGAGTGAAACCTAAAAATTAAAACTGTTACAGCCAACGAACGGTTTAACATAGAAGAACGAAATTTGGTGAGCCAAGTGGGATTGGGGTACTGATAATTATCTGAAATTGTCATCAAGATTGGGTGAAAAAATGTGTGCTGAGATTTCAGGAAACTCGTAGTTTTTTGGAAGCTTGGCACCCCCTTTCCATGAAAGTGATTTGCTCCGGTCTCTCCTTAGGGCTACATCAATTTGAAACAAACCATAGAGATAGAACTTGGAACTACTTTATTGTGTCAAGTTTCAAAGAGCTAGCACAAACCGTGTTTGATTTAGAGTTCCAACTACATGTATCCATATAGGAGAAAACAGAATGAAACCTAAAAATTAAAACTATTACTGCCAACGAACGGTTTAACCTAGAAGAACGAAATTTGGTGAGCCACGTGGGATTGGGGTACTGATCATTACCTGTAAATGTCATCAAGCTTGGGTGAAAAAATGTGTGCTGAGATTTCAGGAAACTCGTAGTTTTTTGGAAGCTTGGCCACCCCTTTCCATGAAAGGGATTTGCGCCAGTCTCTGCCTAGGGCTACATCAATAGGAAACAATCCATAGAGATCAAACTTGGAACTACTTTATTGTTTCAGGTTTCAAAGAGCTAGCACAAACCGTGTTTGATTTAGAGTTCCAAATACATGTATCCATATAGGAGAAAACAGAGTGAAACCTAAAAATTAAAACAGTTACTGCCAACGAACGGTTTAACCTAGAAGAACGAAATTTGGTGAGCCAAGTGGGATTGGAGTACTGATCATTACCTGAAAGTGTCATCAAGATTGGGTGAAAAAATGTGTGCTGAGATTTCAGGAAACTCGTAGTTTTTTGGAAGCTTGGCAACCCCTTTCCATGAAAGTGATTTGCACCAGTCTCTGCTTAGGGCTACATCAATAGGAAACAAACCATAGTGATAGGACTTGGAACTACTTTATTGTGTCAAGTTTCAAAGAGCTAGCACAAACCGTGTTTGATTTAGAGTTCCAACTACATGTATCCATATAGGAGAAAACAGAGTGAAACCTAAAAATTTAAACTGTTACTGCCAACGAACGGTTTAACCTAGAAGAACGAAATTTGGTGAGCCAAGTGGGATTGGGGTACTGATCATTACCTGAAAGTGTCATCAAGATTGGGTGAAAAAATGTGTGCTGAGATTTCAGGAAACTCATAGTTTTTTGGAAGCTTGGCAACCCCTTTCCATGAAAGTGATTTGAGCCTGTCTCTGCTTAGGGCTACATCAATAGCAAACAAACCATAGAGATAGAACTTGGAACTACTTTATTGATTCAAGTTTCAAAGAGCTAGCACAAACCGTGTGTGATTTAGAGTTTCAACTACATGTATCCATATAGAAGAAAACAGAGTGAAACCTAAAAATTAAAACTGTTACTGCCAAAGAACGGTTTAACCTAGATGAACGAAATTTGGTGAGCCAAGTGGGATTGGCGTACTGAACATTACCTGAAAGTGTCATCAAGATTGGGTGAAAAAATATGTGCTGAGCTGTCAGGAAACTCGTAGTTTTTTGGAAGCTTGGCAACCCCTTTCCATGAAAGTGATTTGCGCTGGTCTCTGCTTACGGCTACATCAATAGGAAACAAACCACAGAGATAGAACTTGGAACTACTTTATTGTTTCAAGTTTCAATGAGCTAGCAAAAACCGTGTTTGATTTAGAGTTCCAACTACATGTATCCATATAGGAGAAAACAGAGTGAAACCTAAAAATTAAAACTGTTACTGCCAATGAACGGTTTAACCTAGAAGAACGAAATTTGGTGACCCAAGTATCATTGGGGTACTGATCATTACCTGAAAGTGTCATCAAGATTGGGAGAAAAAATGTGTGCTGATATTTCAGGAAACTCGTAGTTTTTTGGAAGCTTGGCAACACCTTTCCATGAAAGTGATTTGAGCCTGTCTCTGCTTAGGGCTACATCAATAGGAAACAAACCATAGAGATAGAACTTGGAACTACTTTATTGTGTCAAGTTTCAAAGAGCTAGCACAAACCGTGTGTGATTTAGAGTTTCAACTACATGTATCCATATAGAAGAAAACAGAGTGAAACCTAAAAATTAAAACTGTTACTGCCAATGAACGGTTTAACCTAGATGAACGAAATTTGGTGAGCCAAGTGGGATTGGCGTACTGAACATTACCTGAAAGTGTCATCAAGATTGGGTGAAAAAATATGTGCTGAGCTGTCAGGAAACTCGTAGTTTTTTGGAAGCTTGGCAACCCTTTTCCATGAAAGTGATTTGCGCTGGTCTCTGCTTACGGCTACATCAATAGGAAACAAACCACAGAGATAGAACTTGGAACTACTTTATTGTTTCAAGTTTCAATGTGCTAGCAAAAACCGTGTTTGATTTAGAGTTCCAACTACATGTATCCTTATAGGAGAAAACAGAGTGAAACCTAAAAATTAAAACTGTTACTGCCAAAGAACGGTTTAACCTAGAAGAACGAAATTTGGTGAGCCAAGTATCATTGGGGTACTGATCATTACCTAAAGTGTCATCAAGATTGGGTGAAAAAATGTGTGCTGATATTTCAGGAAACTCGTAGTTTTTTGGAAGCTTGGCAACCCATTTCCATGAAACTGATTTGAGCCTCTCTCTGCTTAGGGCTACATCAATAGGAAACAAACCATAGAGATCGAACTTGGAACTACTTTATTGTGTCAAGTTTCAAAGAGCTAGCACAAACCGTGTTTGATTTAGAGTTCCAACTACATGTATCCATATAGGAGAAAACAGAGTGAAACCTAAAAATTTAAACTGTTACTGCCAACGAACGGTTTAACCTAGAAAAACGAAATTTGGTGAGCCAAGTGGGAATGGGGTACTGATCATTACCTGAAAGTGTCATCAAGATAGGGTGAAAAAATGTGTGCTGAGATTTCAGGAAACTCGTAGTTTTTTGGAAGCTTGGCAACCCCTTTCCATGAAAGTGATTTGAGCCTGTCTCTGCTTAGGGCTACATCAATAGGAAACAAACCATAGAGATCGAACTTGGAACTACTTTATTGTTTCAAGTTTCAAAGAGCTAGCACAAACCGTGTTTGATTTAGAGTTCCAACTACATGTATCCATATAGGAGAAAACAGAGTGAAACCTAAAAATTTAAACTGTTACTGCCAACGAACGGTTTAAACTAGAAGAACGAAATTTGGTGAGCCAAGTGGTATTGGGGTACTGATCATTACCTGAAAGTGTCATCCAGATTGGGTGAAAAAATGTGTGCTGAGATTTCAGGAAACTCATAGTTTTTTGTAAGCTTGGCCACCGCTTTCCATGAAAGTGATTTGCGCCAGTCTCTGATAAGGGCTACATCAATAGGAAACAAACCATAGAGATAGAACTTGGAACTACTTCATTCTGTCAAGTTTCAAAGAGCTAGCACAAACCGTGTTTGATTTAGAGTTCCAAATACATGTATCCATATAGGAGAAGACAGAATGAAACCTAAAAATTAAAATTGTTACTGCCCACGAACGGTTTAACCAAGCACAACGAAATTTAGTGAGCCAAGTGGGATTGGAGTACTGATCATTATCTGAAAGTGTCATCAAGATTGGGTGAAAAAATGTGTGCTGAGATTTCAGGAAACTCGTAGTTTTTTGGAAGCTTGGCAACCCCTTTACATGAAAGTGATTTGCGCCGGTCTCTGCTTAGGGCTACATCAATAGGAAACAAACCACAGAGATAGAACTTGGAACTACTTTATTGTGTCATGCTTCAAACAGCTAACATAAACCGTCTTTGATTTAGAGTTCCAACTACATGTATCCATATAGGATAAAACAGAGTGAAACCTAAAAATTAAAACTGTTACTGCCAAGGAACGGATTAACCTAGAAGAAGGAAATTTGGTGAGCCAAGTGGGATTGGGGTACTGATCATTACCTGAAAGTGTCATCAAGATTGGGTGAAAAAATGTGTGCTTAGATTTCAGGAAACTCGTAGTTTTTGGATGCTTGGCACCCCGTTTCCATGAAAGTGATTTGAGCCTGTCTCTGCTTAGGGCTACAACAATAGGAAACAAACCATAGAGATAGAACTTGGAACTACTTTATTGTGTCAAGTTTGAAAGAGATAGCACAAACCGTGTTTGATTTAGAGTTCCAACTACATGTATCCATATAGGAGAAAACAGAGTGAAACCTAAAAATTAAAACTGTTACAGCCAACGAACGGTTTAACAGAAGAACGAAATTTGGTGAGACAAGTGGGAATGGGGTACTGATAATTATCTAAAATTGTCATCAAGATTGGGTGAAAAAATGTGTGCTGAGATTTCAGGAAACTCGTAGTTTTTTGGAAGCTTGGCACCCCCTTTCCATGAAAGTGATTTGCTCCGGTCTCTCCTTAGGGCTACATCAATTTGAAACAAACCATAGAGATAGAACTTGGAACTACTTTATTGTGTCAAGTTTCAAAGAGCTAGCACAAACCGTGTTTGATTTAGAGTTCCAACTACATGTATCCATATAGGAGAAAACAGAATGAAACCTAAAAATTAAAACTATTACTGCCAACGAACGGTTTAACCTAGAAGAACGAAATTTGGTTAGCCACGTGGGATTGGGGTACTGATCATTACCTGTAAATGTCATCAAGCTTGGGTGAAAAAATGTGTGCTGAGATTTCAGGAAACTCGTAGTTTTTTGGAAGCTTGGCCACCCCTTTCCATGAAAGGGATTTGCGCCAGTCTCTGCCTAGGGCTACATCAATAGGAAACAATCCATAGAGATCAAACTTGGAACTACTTTATTGTTTCAGGTTTCAAAGAGCTAGCACAAACCATGTTTGATTTAGAGTTCCAAATACATGTATCCATAGGAGAAAACAGAGTGAAACCTAAAAATTAAAACAGTTACTGCCAACGAACGGTTTAACCTAGAAGAACGAAATTTGGTGAGCCAAGTGGGATTGGAGTACTGATCATTACCTGAAAGTGTCATCAAGATTGGGTGAAAAAATGTGTGCTGAGATTTCAGGAAACTCGTAGTTTTTTGGAAGCTTGGCAACCCCTTTCCATGAAAGTGATTTGCACCAGTCTCTGCTTAGGGCTACATCAATAGGAAACAAACCATAGTGATAGGACTTGGAACTACTTTATTGTGTCAAGTTTCAAAGAGCTAGCACAAACCGTGTTTGATTTAGAGTTCCAACTACATGTATCCATATAGGAGAAAACAGAGTGAAACCTAAAAATTTAAACTGTTACTGCCAACGAACGGTTTAACCTAGAAGAACGAAATTTGGTGAGCCAAGTGGGATTGGGGTACTGATCATTACCTGAAAGTGTCATCAAGATTGGGTGAAAAAATGTGTGCTGAGATTTCAGGAAACTCATAGTTTTTTGGAAGCTTGGCAACCCCTTTCCATGAAAGTGATTTGAGCCTGTCTCTGCTTAGGGCTACATCAATAGGAAACAAACCATAGAGATAGAACTTGGAACTACTTTATTGATTCAAGTTTCAAAGAGCTAGCACAAACCGTGTGTGATTTAGAGTTTCAACTACATGTATCCATATAGAAGAAAACAGAGTGAAACCTAAAAATTAAAACTGTTACTGCCAAAGAACGGTTTAACCTAGATGAACGAAATTTGGTGAACCAAGTGGGATTGGCGTACTGAACATTACCTGAAAGTGTCATCAAGATTGGGTGAAAAAATATGTGCTGAACTGTCAGGAAACTCGTAGTTTTTTGGAAGCTTGGCAACCCCTTTCCATGAAAGTGATTTGCGCTGGTCTCTGCTTAAGGCTACATCAATAGGAAACAAACCACAGAGATAGAACTTGGAACTACTTTATTGTTTCAAGTTTCAATGAGCTAGCAAAAACCGTGTTTGATTTAGAGTTCCAACTACATGTATCCATATAGGAGAAAACAGAGTGAAACCTAAAAATTAAAACTGTTACTGCCAATGAACGGTTTAACCTAGAAGAACGAAATTTGGTGAGCCTAGTATCATTGGGGTACTGATCATTACCTGAAAGTGTCATCAAGATTCGGTGAAAAAATGTGTGCTGATATTTCAGGAAACTCGTAGTTTTTTGGAAGCTTGGCAACCCCTTTCCATGAAAGTGATTTGCGCTGGTCTCTGCTTAGGGCTACATCAATAGGAAACAAACCATAGAGATCGAACTTGGAACTACTTTATTGTGTCAAGTTTCAAAGAGCTAGCACAAACCGTGTTTGATTTAGAGTTCCAACTACATGTATCCATATAGGAGAAAACAGAGTGAAACCTAAAAATTTAAACTGTTACTGCCAACGAACGGTTTAACCTAGAAGAACGAAATTTGGTGAGCCAAGTGGGATTGGGGTACTGATCATCACCTGAAAGTGTCATCAAGATTGGGTGAAAAAATGTGTGCTGAGATTTCAGGAAACTCGTAGTTTTTGGAAGCTTGGCAACCCCTTTCCATGAAAGTTAATTGAGCCGGTCTCTCCCTAGGGCTACATCAATAGGAAACAAACCATAGTGATTGAACTTGGAACTACTTTATTGTGTCATGCTTCAAACAGCTAACACAAACCGTCTTTGATTTAGAGTTCCAACTACATGTATCCATATAGGAGAAAAAAGAGTGAAACCTAAAAATTAAAACTGTTACTGCCAACGAACGGTTTAACCTAGAAGAAGAAAATTGGTTAGCCAAGTGGGATTGGGGTACTGATCATTACCTGAAAGTGTCATCAAGATTGGTGAAAAAATGTGTGCTGAGATTTCACGAAACTCGTAGTTTTTTGGAAGCTTGGCAACCCCTTTCCATGAAAGTGATTTGAGCCTGTCTCTGCTTAGGGCTACATCAATAGGAAACAAACCATAGAGATCGAACTTGGAACTACTTTATTGTGTCAAGTTTCAAAGAGCTAGCACAAACCGTGTTTGATTTAGAGTTCCAACTACATGTATCCATATAGGAGAAAACAGAGTGAAACCTAAAAATTAAAACTGTTACAGCCAACGAACGGTTTAACCTAGAAGAACGAAATTTGGTGAGCCAAGTGGGATTGGGGTACTGATAATTATCTGAAATTGTCATCAAGATTGGGTGAAAAAATGTGTGCTGAGATTTCAGGAAACTCGTAGTTTTTTGGAAGCTTGGCACCCCCTTTCCATGAAAGTGATTTGCTCTGGTCTCTCCTTAGGGCTACATCAATTTGAGACAAACCATAGAGATAGAACTTGGAATTACTTTATTGTGTCAAGTTTCAAAGAGCTAGCACAAACCGTGTTTGATTTAGAGTTCCAACTACATGTATCCATATAGGAGAAAACAGAATGAAACCTAAAAATTAAAACTGTTACTGCCAACGAACGGTTTAACCTAGAAGAACGAAATTTGGTGAGCCACGTGGGATTGGGGTACTGATCATTACCTGAAAATGTCATCAAGATTGGGTGAAAAAATGTGTGCTGGGTTTTCAGGAAACTCGTAGTTTTTTGGAAGCTTGGCAACCCCTTTCCATAAAAGTGATTTGCGCCCTCTCTGCTTAGGGATACATCAATTGGAACCAAACCATAGAGATAGAACTTGGAACTACTTTATTGTGTCAAGTTTCAAAGAGCTGGCACAAACCGTGTTTGATTTACAGTTCCAAATACATGTATCCATATAGGAGAAAACAGAGTGAAACCTAAAAATTAAAACTGTTACTGCAAACGAACGATTTAAACTAGAAGAAGGAAATTTGGTGAGCCAAGTGGGATTGGGGTACTGATCATTACCTGAAAGTGTCATCAAGATTGGGTGAAAAAATGTGTGCTGAGATTTCAGGAAACTCGTAGTTTTTTGGAAGCTTGGCAACCCCTTTACATGAAAGTGATTTGCGCCGGTCTCTGCTTAGGGCTACATCAATAGGAAACAAACCACAGAGATAGAACTTGGAACTACTTTATTGTGTCAAGTTTCAATGAGCTAGCACAAACCGTGTTACATTTAGATTTCCAACTACATGTATCCATATAGGAGAAAACACAGTGTAACCTAAAAATTAAAAATGTTACTGCCAACGAACGGTTTAACCTAGAAGAACGAAATTTGGTGAGCCAAGTGGGAATGGGGTACTGATCATTACCTGAAAGTATCATCAAGATTGTGTGAAAAAATGTGTGCTGAGCTGTCAGGAAACTCGTAGATTTTGGAAGCTTGACAATCACTTTCCATGAAAGTGATTTGTGCTGTTCTCTGCTTAGGGCTACATCAATAGGAAACAAACCGTAGAGATAGAACTTGGAACTACTTTATACTGTCAAGTTTCAAAGAGCTAGCACAAACCGTGTTTGATTTAGAGTTCCAAATACATGTATCCATATAGAAGAAAACAGAGTGAAACCTAAAAATTAAAACTGTTACTGCCAATGAACGGTTTAACCTAGAAGAACGAAATTTGGTGAGCCAAGTGGGATTGGGGTACTGATCATTACTTGAAAGTGTCATCAAGATTGAGTGAAAAAATTTGTGCTGAAATTTCAGGAAACTCGTAGTTTTTTGGAAGGTTGGCAATCCCTTTCTATGAAAGTGAATTGTTCTGGTCTCTCCTTAGGGCTACATCAATTTGAAATAAACCATAGAGATTGAACTTGGAACTACTTTATTGTGTCAAGTTTCAAAGAGCTAGCACAAACCGTGTTTGATTTAGAGTTCCAACTACATGTATCCATATAGGAGAAAACAGAGTGAAACCTAAAAATTAAAACCGTTACAGCCAACGAACGGTTTAACCTAGAAGAAGGAAATTTGGTGAGCCAAGTGGGATTGGATTACTGATCATTACCTGAAAGTGTCATCAAGATTGGGTGAAAAAATGTGTGCTGAGATTTCAGGAATCTCGTAGTTTTTTGGAAGCTTGGCAACCCCTTTCCATAAAAGTGATTTGCGCCAGTCTCTGCTTAGGGATACATGAATAGGAACCAAACCATAGAGATAGAACTTGGAACTACTTTATTCTGTCAAGTTTCAAACAGCTGGCACAAACCGTGTTTGATTTACAGTTGCAAATATATGTATCCATATAGGAGAAAACAGAGTGAAACCTAAAAATTAAAACTGTTACTGCCAACGAACGGTTTAACCAAGAAGAACGAAATTTGGTGAGCCAAGTGGGATTGGTGTACTGATCATTACCTGAAAGTGTCATCAAGATTGGGTGAAAAAATGTGTGCTGAGATTTCAGGAAACTCGTAGTTTTTTGGAAGCTTGGCAACCCCTTTCCATGAAAGTGTTTTGCGCTGGTCTCTCCTTAGGGCTACATCAATTTGAAACAAACCATAGAGATAGAACTTGGAACTACTTTATTGTGTCAAGTTTCAAAGAGCTAGCACAAACCGTGTTTGATTTAGAGTTCCAACTACATGTATCCATATAGGAGAAAATGGAGTGAAACCTAAAAATTAAAACTGTTACTGACAACGAACGGTTTAACCTAGATGTATGAAATTTTTTGAGCCTAGTGGGATTGGGGTACTGATCATTACCTGAAAGTGTCATCAAGATTGTGTGAAAAAATGTGTGCTAAGATTTCAGGAAACTCGTAGTTTTTTGGAAGCTTGGCAACCCCTTTCCTTGAAAGTGTTTTGCACTGGTCTCTCCTTAGGGCTACATCAATTTGAGACAAACCATAGTGATAGAACTTGGAACTACTTTATTGTGTCAAGTTTAAAAGAGCTAGCACAAACCGTGTTTGATTTAGAGTTCCAACTACATGTATCCATATAGAAGAAAACAGAGTGAAACCTAAAAATTAAAACTGTTACTGCCAACGAACGGTTTAACCTAGAAGAACGAAATTTGGTGAGCCAAGTGGGATTGGGGTACTGATCATTACTTGAAAGTGTCATCAAGATTGGGTGAAAAAATGTGTGCTGAAATTTCAGGAAACTCGTAGTTTTTTGGAAGGTTGGCAATCCCTTTCTATGAAAGTGAATTGTTCTGGTCTCTCCTTAGGGCTACATCAATTTGAAATAAACCATAGAGATTGAACTTGGAACTAATTTATTGTGTCAAGTTTCAAAGAGCTAGCACAAACCGTGTTTGATTTAGAGTTCCAACTACATGTATCCATATAGGAGAAAACAGAGTGAAACCTAAAAATTAAAACCGTTACAGCCAACGAACGGTTTAACCTAGAAGAAGGAAATTTGGTGAGCCAAGTGGGATTGGGGTACTGATCATTACCTGAAAGTGTCATCAAGATTGGGTGAAAAAATGTGTGCTGAGATTTCAGGAATCTCGTAGTTTTTTGGAAGCTTGGCAACCCCTTTCCATAAAAGTGATTTGCGCCAGTCTCTGCTTAGGGATACATGAATAGGAACCAAACCATAGAGATAGAACTTGGAACTGCTTTATTCTGTCAAGTTTCAAACAGCTGGCACAAACCGTGTTTGATTTACAGTTGCAAATATATGTATCCATATAGGAGAAAACAGAGTGAAACCTAAAAATTAAAACTGTTACTGCCAACGAACGGTTTAACCAAGAAGATCGAAATTTGGTGAGCCAAGTGGGATTGGTGTACTGATCATTACCTGAAAGTGTCATCAAGATTGGGTGAAAAAATGTGTGCTGAGATTTCAGGAAACTCGTAGTTTTTTGGAAGCTTGGCAACCCCTTTCCATGAAAGTGTTTTGCGCTGGTCTCTCCTTAGGGCTACATCAATTTGAAACAAACCATAGAGATAGAACTTGGAACTACTTTATTGTGTCAAGTTTCAAAGAGCTAGCACAAACCGTGTTTGATTTAGAGTTCCAACTACATGTATCCATATAGGAGAAAATGGAGTGAAACCTAAAAATTAAAACTGTTACTGACAACGAACGGTTTAACCTAGATGTATGAAATTTTTTGAGCCTAGTGAGATTGGGGTACTGATCATTACCTGAAAGTGTCATCAAGATTGTGTGAAAAAATGTGTGCTAAGATTTCAGGAAACTCGTAGTTTTTTGGAAGCTTGGCAACCCCTTTCCTTGAAAGTGTTTTGCGCTGGTCTCTCCTTAGGGCTACATCAATTTGAGACAAACCGTAGTGATAGAACTTGGAACTACTTTATTGTGTCAAGTTTAAAAGAGCTAGCACAAACCGTGTTTCATTTAGAGTTCCAACTACGTGTAGCCATATAGGAGAAAACAGAGTGAAACCTAAAAATTAAAACTGTTACTGCCAACGAATGGTTTAACCTAGAAGAACGAAATTTGGTGAGCCAAGTGGGATTGGGGTACTGATCATTACCTGAAAGCATCATCAAGATTGGGTGAAAAAATGTGTGCTGAAATTTCAGGAAACTTGTAGTTTTTTGGAAGCTTGGCAACCCCTTTTTATGAAAGTGATTTGCGCCAGTCTCTGCTTAGGGCTATATCAATAGGAAACAAACCATAGAGATAGAACTTGGAACTACTTTATTGTGTCAAGTTTCAAAGAGCTAGCACAAACCGTGTTTCATTTAGAGTTTCAACTACATGTATCCATATACGAGAAAACAGAGTGAAACCTAAAAATTAAAACTGTTACTGCCAATGAACGGTTTAACCTAGAAGAACGAAATTTGGTGAGCCAAGTGGGATTGGGGTACTGATCATTACCTGAATGCATCATCAAGATTGGGTGAAAAAATGTGTGCTGAAATTTCAGGAAACTTGTAGTTTTTTGGAAGCTTGGCAACCCCTTTTTATGAAAGTGATTTGTGCCAGTCTCTGCTTAGGGCTATATCAATAGGAAACAAACCATAGAGATAGAACTTGGAACTACTTTATTGTGTCAAGTTTCAAAGAGCTAGCACAAACCGTGTTTGATTTAGAGTTCCAACTACATGTATCCATATAGGAGAAAACAGAATGAAACCTAAAAATTAAAACTATTACTGCCAACGAACGGTTTAACCTAGAAGAACGAAATTTGGTGAGCCACGTGGGATTGGGGTACTGATCATTACCTGTAAATGTCATCAAGCTTGGGTGAAAAAATGTGTGCTGAGATTTCAGGAAACTCGTAGTTTTTTGGAAGCTTGGCCACCCCTTTCCATGAAAGGGATTTGCGCCAGTCTCTGCCTAGGGCTACATCAATAGGAAACAATCCATAGAGATCAAACTTGGAACTACTTTATTGTTTCAGGTTTCAAAGAGCTAGCACAAACCGTGTTTGATTTAGAGTTCCAAATACATGTATCCATAGGAGAAAACAGAGTGAAACCTAAAAATTAAAACAGTTACTGCCAACGAACGGTTTAACCTAGAAGAACGAAATTTGGTGAGCCAAGTGGGATTGGAGTACTGATCATTACCTGAAAGTGTCATCAAGATTGGGTGAAAAAATGTGTGCTGAGATTTCAGGAAACTCGTAGTTTTTTGGAAGCTTGGCAACCCCTTTCCATGAAAGTGATTTGCACCAGTCTCTGCTTAGGGCTACATCAATAGGAAACAAACCATAGTGATAGGACTTGGAACTACTTTATTGTGTCAAGTTTCAAAGAGCTAGCACAAACCGTGTTTGATTTAGAGTTCCAACTACATGTATCCGTATAGGAGAAAACAGAGTGAAACCTAAAAATTTAAACTGTTACTGCCAACGAACGGTTTAACCTAGAAGAACGAAATTTGGTGAGCCAAGTGGGATTGGGGTACTGATCATTACCTGAAAGTGTCATCAAGATTGGGTGAAAAAATGTGTGCTGAGATTTCAGGAAACTCATAGTTTTTTGGAAGCTTGGCAACCCCTTTCCATGAAAGTGATTTGAGCCTGTCTCTGCTTAGGGCTACATCAATAGGAAACAAACCATAGAGATAGAACTTGGAACTACTTTATTGATTCAAGTTTCAAAGAGCTAGCACAAACCGTGTGTGATTTAGAGTTTCAACTACATGTATCCATATAGAAGAAAACAGAGTGAAACCTAAAAATTAAAACTGTTACTGCCAAAGAACGGTTTAACCTAGATGAACGAAATTTGGTGAACCAAGTGGGATTGGCGTACTGAACATTACCTGAAAGTGTCATCAAGATTGGGTGAAAAAATATGTGCTGAACTGTCAGGAAACTCGTAGTTTTTTGGAAGCTTGGCAACCCCTTTCCATGAAAGTGATTTGCGCTGGTCTCTGCTTAAGGCTACATCAATAGGAAACAAACCACAGAGATAGAACTTGGAACTACTTTATTGTTTCAAGTTTCAATGAGCTAGCAAAAACCGTGTTTGATTTAGAGTTCCAACTACATGTATCCATATAGGAGAAAACAGAGTGAAACCTAAAAATTAAAACTGTTACTGCCAATGAACGGTTTAACCTAGAAGAACGAAATTTGGTGAGCCTAGTATCATTGGGGTACTGATCATTACCTGAAAGTGTCATCAAGATTCGGTGAAAAAATGTGTGCTGATATTTCAGGAAACTCGTAGTTTTTTGGAAGCTTGGCAACCCCTTTCCATGAAAGTGATTTGCGCTGGTCTCTGCTTAGGGCTACATCAATAGGAAACAAACCATA
Source organism: Spermophilus citellus (assembly GCF_964194105.1). Lineage (NCBI taxonomy): Eukaryota > Metazoa > Chordata > Mammalia > Rodentia > Sciuridae > Spermophilus > Spermophilus citellus. The sequence goes on along the minus strand of NC_138192.1, from coordinate 15,972,153 downwards.
GAGATCGAACTTGGAACTACTTTATTGTGTCAAGTTTCAAAGAGCTAGCACAAACCGTGTTTGATTTAGAGTTCCAACTACATGTATCCATATAGGAGAAAACAGAGTGAAACCTAAAAATTTAAACTGTTACTGCCAACGAACGGTTTAACCTAGAAGAACGAAATTTGGTGAGCCAAGTGGGATTGGGGTACTGATCATCACCTGAAAGTGTCATCAAGATTGGGTGAAAAAATGTGTGCTGAGATTTCAGGAAACTCGTAGTTTTTGGAAGCTTGGCAACCCCTTTCCATGAAAGTTAATTGAGCCGGTCTCTCCCTAGGGCTACATCAATAGGAAACAAACCATAGTGATTGAACTTGGAACTACTTTATTGTGTCATGCTTCAAACAGCTAACACAAACCGTCTTTGATTTAGAGTTCCAACTACATGTATCCATATAGGAGAAAAAAGAGTGAAACCTAAAAATTAAAACTGTTACTGCCAACGAACGGTTTAACCTAGAAGAAGGAAATTTGGTGAGCCAAGTGGGATTGGGGTACTGATCATTACCTGAAAGTGTCATCAAGATTGGTGAAAAAATGTGTGCTGAGATTTCACGAAACTCGTAGTTTTTTGGAAGCTTGGCAACCCCTTTCCATGAAAGTGATTTGAGCCTGTCTCTGCTTAGGGCTACATCAATAGGAAACAAACCATAGAGATCGAACTTGGAACTACTTTATTGTGTCAAGTTTCAAAGAGCTAGCACAAACCGTGTTTGATTTAGAGTTCCAACTACATGTATCCATATAGGAGAAAACAGAATGAAACCTAAAAATTAAAACTGTTACTGCCAACGAACGGTTTAACCTAGAAGAACGAAATTTGGTGAGCCACGTGGGATTGGGGTACTGATCATTACCTGAAAATGTCATCAAGATTGGGTGAAAAAATGTGTGCTGGGTTTTCAGGAAACTCGTAGTTTTTTGGAAGCTTGGCAACCCCTTTCCATAAAAGTGATTTGCGCCCTCTCTGCTTAGGGATACATCAATTGGAACCAAACCATAGAGATAGAACTTGGAACTACTTTATTGTGTCAAGTTTCAAAGAGCTGGCACAAACCGTGTTTGATTTACAGTTCCAAATACATGTATCCATATAGGAGAAAACAGAGTGAAACCTAAAAATTAAAACTGTTACTGCAAACGAACGATTTAAACTAGAAGAAGGAAATTTGGTGAGCCAAGTGGGATTGGGGTACTGATCATTACCTGAAAGTGTCATCAAGATTGGGTGAAAAAATGTGTGCTGAGATTTCAGGAAACTCGTAGTTTTTTGGAAGCTTGGCAACCCCTTTACATGAAAGTGATTTGCGCCGGTCTCTGCTTAGGGCTACATCAATAGGAAACAAACCACAGAGATAGAACTTGGAACTACTTTATTGTGTCAAGTTTCAATGAGCTAGCACAAACCGTGTTTCATTTAGATTTCCAACTACATGTATCCATATAGGAGAAAACACAGTGTAACCTAAAAATTAAAAATGTTACTGCCAACGAACGGTTTAACCTAGAAGAACGAAATTTGGTGAGCCAAGTGGGAATGGGGTACTGATCATTACCTGAAAGTATCATCAAGATTGTGTGAAAAAATGTGTGCTGAGCTGTCAGGAAACTCGTAGATTTTGGAAGCTTGACAATCACTTTCCATGAAAGTGATTTGTGCTGTTCTCTGCTTAGGGCTACATCAATAGGAAACAAACCGTAGAGATAGAACTTGGAACTACTTTATAGTGTCAAGTTTCAAAGAGCTAGCACAAACCGTGTTTGATTTAGAGTTCCAAATACATGTATCCATATAGAAGAAAACAGAGTGAAACCTAAAAATTAAAACTGTTACTGCCAATGAACGGTTTAACCTAGAAGAACGAAATTTGGTGAGCCAAGTGGGATTGGGGTACTGATCATTACTTGAAAGTGTCATCAAGATTGAGTGAAAAAATTTGTGCTGAAATTTCAGGAAACTCGTAGTTTTTTGGAAGGTTGGCAATCCCTTTCTATGAAAGTGAATTGTTCTGGTCTCTCCTTAGGGCTACATCAATTTGAAATAAACCATAGAGATTGAACTTGGAACTACTTTATTGTGTCAAGTTTCAAAGAGCTAGCACAAACCGTGTTTGATTTAGAGTTCCAACTACATGTATCCATATAGGAGAAAACAGAGTGAAACCTAAAAATTAAAACCGTTACAGCCAACGAACGGTTTAACCTAGAAGAAGGAAATTTGGTGAGCCAAGTGGGATTGGATTACTGATCATTACCTGAAAGTGTCATCAAGATTGGGTGAAAAAATGTGTGCTGAGATTTCAGGAATCTCGTAGTTTTTTGGAAGCTTGGCAACCCCTTTCCATAAAAGTGATTTGCGCCAGTCTCTGCTTAGGGATACATGAATAGGAACCAAACCATAGAGATAGAACTTGGAACTACTTTATTCTGTCAAGTTTCAAACAGCTGGCACAAACCGTGTTTGATTTACAGTTGCAAATATATGTATCCATATAGGAGAAAACAGAGTGAAACCTAAAAATTAAAACTGTTACTGCCAACGAACGGTTTAACCAAGAAGAACGAAATTTGGTGAGCCAAGTGGGATTGGTGTACTGATCATTACCTGAAAGTGTCATCAAGATTGGGTGAAAAAATGTGTGCTGAGATTTCAGGAAACTCGTAGTTTTTTGGAAGCTTGGCAACCCCTTTCCATGAAAGTGTTTTGCGCTGGTCTCTCCTTAGGGCTACATCAATTTGAAACAAACCATAGAGATAGAACTTGGAACTACTTTATTGTGTCAAGTTTCAAAGAGCTAGCACAAACCGTGTTTGATTTAGAGTTCCAACTACATGTATCCATATAGGAGAAAATGGAGTGAAACCTAAAAATTAAAACTGTTACTGACAACGAACGGTTTAACCTAGATGTATGAAATTTTTTGAGCCTAGTGGGATTGGGGTACTGATCATTACCTGAAAGTGTCATCAAGATTGTGTGAAAAAATGTGTGCTAAGATTTCAGGAAACTCGTAGTTTTTTGGAAGCTTGGCAACCCCTTTCCTTGAAAGTGTTTTGCACTGGTCTCTCCTTAGGGCTACATCAATTTGAGACAAACCATAGTGATAGAACTTGGAACTACTTTATTGTGTCAAGTTTAAAAGAGCTAGCACAAACCGTGTTTGATTTAGAGTTCCAACTACATGTATCCATATAGAAGAAAACAGAGTGAAACCTAAAAATTAAAACTGTTACTGCCAACGAACGGTTTAACCTAGAAGAACGAAATTTGGTGAGCCAAGTGGGATTGGGGTACTGATCATTACTTGAAAGTGTCATCAAGATTGGGTGAAAAAATGTGTGCTGAAATTTCAGGAAACTCGTAGTTTTTTGGAAGGTTGGCAATCCCTTTCTATGAAAGTGAATTGTTCTGGTCTCTCCTTAGGGCTACATCAATTTGAAATAAACCATAGAGATTGAACTTGGAACTAATTTATTGTGTCAAGTTTCAAAGAGCTAGCACAAACCGTGTTTGATTTAGAGTTCCAACTACATGTATCCATATAGGAGAAAACAGAGTGAAACCTAAAAATTAAAACCGTTACAGCCAACGAACGGTTTAACCTAGAAGAAGGAAATTTGGTGAGCCAAGTGGGATTGGGGTACTGATCATTACCTGAAAGTGTCATCAAGATTGGGTGAAAAAATGTGTGCTGAGATTTCAGGAATCTCGTAGTTTTTTGGAAGCTTGGCAACCCCTTTCCATAAAAGTGATTTGCGCCAGTCTCTGCTTAGGGATACATGAATAGGAACCAAACCATAGAGATAGAACTTGGAACTGCTTTATTCTGTCAAGTTTCAAACAGCTGGCACAAACCGTGTTTGATTTACAGTTGCAAATATATGTATCCATATAGGAGAAAACAGAGTGAAACCTAAAAATTAAAACTGTTACTGCCAACGAACGGTTTAACCAAGAAGATCGAAATTTGGTGAGCCAAGTGGGATTGGTGTACTGATCATTACCTGAAAGTGTCATCAAGATTGGGTGAAAAAATGTGTGCTGAGATTTCAGGAAACTCGTAGTTTTTTGGAAGCTTGGCAACCCCTTTCCATGAAAGTGTTTTGCGCTGGTCTCTCCTTAGGGCTACATCAATTTGAAACAAACCATAGAGATAGAACTTGGAACTACTTTATTGTGTCAAGTTTCAAAGAGCTAGCACAAACCGTGTTTGATTTAGAGTTCCAACTACATGTATCCATATAGGAGAAAATGGAGTGAAACCTAAAAATTAAAACTGTTACTGACAACGAACGGTTTAACCTAGATGTATGAAATTTTTTGAGCCTAGTGAGATTGGGGTACTGATCATTACCTGAAAGTGTCATCAAGATTGTGTGAAAAAATGTGTGCTAAGATTTCAGGAAACTCGTAGTTTTTTGGAAGCTTGGCAACCCCTTTCCTTGAAAGTGTTTTGCGCTGGTCTCTCCTTAGGGCTACATCAATTTGAGACAAACCGTAGTGATAGAACTTGGAACTACTTTATTGTGTCAAGTTTAAAAGAGCTAGCACAAACCGTGTTTCATTTAGAGTTCCAACTACGTGTAGCCATATAGGAGAAAACAGAGTGAAACCTAAAAATTAAAACTGTTACTGCCAACGAATGGTTTAACCTAGAAGAACGAAATTTGGTGAGCCAAGTGGGATTGGGGTACTGATCATTACCTGAAAGCATCATCAAGATTGGGTGAAAAAATGTGTGCTGAAATTTCAGGAAACTTGTAGTTTTTTGGAAGCTTGGCAACCCCTTTTTATGAAAGTGATTTGCGCCAGTCTCTGCTTAGGGCTATATCAATAGGAAACAAACCATAGAGATAGAACTTGGAACTACTTTATTGTGTCAAGTTTCAAAGAGCTAGCACAAACCGTGTTTCATTTAGAGTTTCAACTACATGTATCCATATACGAGAAAACAGAGTGAAACCTAAAAATTAAAACTGTTACTGCCAATGAACGGTTTAACCTAGAAGAACGAAATCTGGTGAGCCAAGTGGGACTGGGGTTCTGATCATTACCTGAAAGTGTCATCAAGATTGGGTGAAAAAATGTGTGCTGAGATTTCAGGAAACTCGTAGTTTTTTGGAAGCTTGGCAACCCCTTTCCATGAAAGTGATGTGCACCGGTCTCTGCTTAGTGCTACATCAATAGGAAAGAAGACACAGAGATAGAACTTGGAACTACTTTATTGTGTCAAGTTTCAATGAGCTAGCACAAACCGTGTTTGATTTAGAGTTCCAAGTACATGTATCCATATAGGAGAAAACAGAGTGAAACCTAAAAATTAAAACTGTTACTGCCAACGAACGGTTTAACCAAGAAGATCGAAATTTGGTGAGCCAAGTGGGATTGGTGTACTGATCATTACCTGAAAGTGTCATCAAGATTGGGTGAAAAAATGTGTGCTGAGATTTCAGGAAACTCGTAGTTTTTTGGAAGCTTGGCAACCCCTTTCCATGAAAGTGTTTTGCGCTGGTCTCTCCTTAGGGCTACATCAATTTGAAACAAACCATAGAGATAGAACTTGGAACTACTTTATTGTGTCAAGTTTCAAAGAGCTAGCACAAACCGTGTTTGATTTAGAGTTCCAACTACATGTATCCATATAGGAGAAAATGGAGTGAAACCTAAAAATTAAAACTGTTACTGACAACGAACGGTTTAACCTAGATGTATGAAATTTTTTGAGCCTAGTGGGATTGGGGTACTGATCATTACCTGAAAGTGTCATCAAGATTGTGTGAAAAAATGTGTGCTAATATTTCAGGAAACTCGTAGTTTTTTGGAAGCTTGGCAACCCCTTTCCTTGAAAGTGTTTTACTCTGGTCTCTCCTTAGGGCTACATCAATTTGAGACAAACCATAGTGATAGAACTTGGAACTACTTTATTGTGTCAAGTTTAAAAGAGCTAGCACAAACCGTGTTTGATTTAGAGTTCCAACTACATGTATCCATATTGGAGAAAACAGAGCGAAACCTAAAAATTAAAACCGTTACAGCCAACGAACGGTTTAACCTAGAAGAAGGAAATTTGGTGAGCCAAGTGGGATTGGGGTACTGATCATTACTTGAAAGTGTCATCAAGATTGGGTGAAAAAATGTATGCAGAGATTTCAGGAAACTCGTAGTTTTTTGGAAGCTTGGCAACCCCTTTCCATGAAATTGATTTGCGCCGGTCTCTGCTTAGGGCTACATCAATAGGAAACAAATCGTAGAGATAGAACTTGGAACTACTTTATTGTGTCAAGTTTCAAAGAGCTAGCACAAACCGTGTTTGATTTACAGTTCCAACTACATGTATCCATATTGGAGAAAACAGAGTGAAACCTAAAAATTAAAACCGTTACAGCCAATAAACGGTTTAACCTAGAAGAAGGAAATTTGGTGCGCCAAGTGGGATTTGGGTACTGATCATTACCTGAAAGTGTCATCAAGATTGGGTGAAAAAATGTGTGCTGTGATTTCAGGAAACTTGTTGTTTTTTGAAAGCTTGGCAACCCCTTTCCATGAAATTGATTTGCGCCAGTCTCTGCTTAGGGCTACATCAATAGGAAACAAATCGTAGAGATAGAACTTGGAACTACTTTATTCTGTCAAGTTTCAAAGAGCTAGCACAAACCGTGTTTGATTTAGAGTACCAACTACATGTACCCATATAGGAGAAAACAAAGTGTAACCTAAATATTAAAACTGTTATTGCCAACGTATGGTTTAACCTAGAAGAACGAAATTTGTAGAGCCACGTGGGATTGGGGTACTGATCATTACCTGAAAATGTCATCAAGATTGGGTGAAAAAATGTGTGCTGAGATTTCAGGAAACTCGTAGTTTTTTTGGAAGCATGGCAACCCCTTTCCATATAAGTAATTTGCGCCAGTCTCTGCTTAGGGATACATCAATAGGAACCAAACCATAGAGATAGAACATGGAACTACTTTATTGTGTCAAGTTTCAAAGAGCTGGCACAAACCGTGTTTGATTTACAGTTCCAAATACATGTATCCATATAGGAGAAAACAGAGTGAAACCTAAAAATTAATACCATTATAGCCAACGAACGGTTTAACCTAGAAGAAGGAAATTTGGTGAGCCAGGTGGGATTGGGGTACTGATCATTACTTGAAAGTGTCATCAAGATTGGGTGAAAAAATGTGTGCTGAGATTTCAGGAAACTCGTATTTTTTTGGAAGCTTGCCACCCCCTTTCTATGAACGTGATTTGAGCCACTCTCTGCTAAGGGCTGCATCAATAGGAAACAAACCATAGAGATAGAACTTGGAACTACTTTATTGTGTCAAGTTTCAAAGAGCTAGCACAAACCGTGTTTGATTTAGAGTTCCAACTACACGTATCCATATAGAAGAAAACAGAGTGAAACCTAAAAATTAAAACTGTTACTGCCAACGAACGGTTTAACCTAGAAGAACGAAATTTGGTGAGCCAAGTGGGATTGGGGTACTGATCATTACTTGAAAGTGTCATCAAGATTGGGTGAAAAAATGTGTGCTGAAATTTCAGGAAACTCGTAGTTTTTTGGAAGGTTGGCAATCCCTTTCTATGAAAGTGAATTGTTCTGGTCTCTCCTTAGGGCTACATCAATTTGAAATAAACCATAGAGATTGAACTTGGAACTAATTTATTGTGTCAAGTTTCAAAGAGCTAGCACAAACCGTGTTTGATTTAGAGTTCCAACTACATGTATCCATATAGGAGAAAACAGAGTGAAACCTAAAAATTAAAACCGTTACAGCCAACGAACGGTTTAACCTAGAAGAAGGAAATTTGGTGAGCCAAGTGGGATTGGGGTACTGATCATTACCTGAAAGTGTCATCAAGATTGGGTGAAAAAATGTGTGCTGAGATTTCAGGAATCTCGTAGTTTTTTGGAAGCTTGGCAACCCCTTTCCATAAAAGTGATTTGCGCCAGTCTCTGCTTAGGGATACATGAATAGGAACCAAACCATAGAGATAGAACTTGGAACTGCTTTATTCTGTCAAGTTTCAAACAGCTGGCACAAACCGTGTTTGATTTACAGTTGCAAATATATGTATCCATATAGGAGAAAACAGAGTGAAACCTAAAAATTAAAACTGTTACTGCCAACGAACGGTTTAACCAAGAAGATCGAAATTTGGTGAGCCAAGTGGGATTGGTGTACTGATCATTACCTGAAAGTGTCATCAAGATTGGGTGAAAAAATGTGTGCTGAGATTTCAGGAAACTCGTAGTTTTTTGGAAGCTTGGCAACCCCTTTCCATGAAAGTGTTTTGCGCTGGTCTCTCCTTAGGGCTACATCAATTTGAAACAAACCATTGAGATAGAACTTGGAACTACTTTATTGTGTCAAGTTTCAAAGAGCTAGCACAAACCGTGTTTGATTTAGAGTTCCAACTACATGTATCCATATAGGAGAAAATGGAGTGAAACCTAAAAATTAAAACTGTTACTGACAACGAACGGTTTAACCTAGATGTATGAAATTTTTTGAGCCTAGTGAGATTGGGGTACTGATCATTACCTGAAAGTGTCATCAAGATTGTGTGAAAAAATGTGTGCTAAGATTTCAGGAAACTCGTAGTTTTTTGGAAGCTTGGCAACCCCTTTCCTTGAAAGTGTTTTGCGCTGGTCTCTCCTTAGGGCTACATCAATTTGAGACAAACCATAGTGATAGAACTTGGAACTACTTTATTGTGTCAAGTTTAAAAGAGCTAGCACAAACCGTGTTTCATTTAGAGTTCCAACTACGTGTAGCCATATAGGAGAAAACAGAGTGAAACCTAAAAATTAAAACTGTTACTGCCAACGAATGGTTTAACCTAGAAGAACGAAATTTGGTGAGCCAAGTGGGATTGGGGTACTGATCATTACCTGAAAGCATCATCAAGATTGGGTGAAAAAATGTGTGCTGAAATTTCAGGAAACTTGTAGTTTTTTGGAAGCTTGGCAACCCCTTTTTATGAAAGTGATTTGCGCCAGTCTCTGCTTAGGGCTATATCAATAGGAAACAAACCATAGAGATAGAACTTGGAACTACTTTATTGTGTCAAGTTTCAAAGAGCTAGCACAAACCGTGTTTCATTTAGAGTTTCAACTACATGTATCCATATACGAGAAAACAGAGTGAAACCTAAAAATTAAAACTGTTACTGCCAATGAACGGTTTAACCTAGAAGAACGAAATTTGGTGAGCCAAGTGGGACTGGGGTTCTGATCATTACCTGAAAGTGTCATCAAGATTGGGTGAAAAAATGTGTGCTGAGATTTCAGGAAACTCGTAGTTTTTTGGAAGCTTGGCAACCCCTTTCCATGAAAGTGATGTGCACCGGTCTCTGCTTAGTGCTACATCAATAGGAAAGAAGACACAGAGATAGAACTTGGAACTACTTTATTGTGTCAAGTTTCAATGAGCTAGCACAAACCGTGTTTGATTTAGAGTTCCAAGTACATGTATCCATATAGGAGAAAACAGAGTGAAACCTAAAAATTAAAACTGTTACTGCCAACGAACGGTTTAACCAAGAAGATCGAAATTTGGTGAGCCAAGTGGGATTGGTGTACTGATCATTACCTGAAAGTGTCATCAAGATTGGGTGAAAAAATGTGTGCTGAGATTTCAGGAAACTCGTAGTTTTTTGGAAGCTTGGCAACCCCTTTCCATGAAAGTGTTTTGCGCTGGTCTCTCCTTAGGGCTACATCAATTTGAAACAAACCATAGAGATAGAACTTGGAACTACTTTATTGTGTCAAGTTTCAAAGAGCTAGCACAAACCGTGTTTGATTTAGAGTTCCAACTACATGTATCCATATTGGAGAAAATGGAGTGAAACCTAAAAATTAAAACTGTTACTGACAACGAACGGTTTAACCTAGATGTATGAAATTTTTTGAGCCTAGTGGGATTGGGGTACTGATCATTACCTGAAAGTGTCATCAAGATTGTGTGAAAAAATGTGTGCTAATATTTCAGGAAACTCGTAGTTTTTTGGAAGCTTGGCAACCCCTTTCCTTGAAAGTGTTTTGCTCTGGTCTCTCCTTAGGGCTACATCAATTTGAGACAAACCATAGTGATAAAACTTGGAACTACTTTATTGTGTCAAGTTTAAAAGAGCTAGCACAAACCGTGTTTGATTTAGAGTTCCAACTACATGTATCCATATTGGAGAAAACAGAGCGAAACCTAAAAATTAAAACCGTTACAGCCAACGAACGGTTTAACCTAGAAGAAGGAAATTTGGTGAGCCAAGTGGGATTGGGGTACTGATCATTACTTGAAAGTGTCATCAAGATTGGGTGAAAAAATGTATGCAGAGATTTCAGGAAACTCGTAGTTTTTTGGAAGCTTGGCAACCCCTTTCCATGAAATTGATTTGCGCCGGTCTCTGCTTAGGGCTACATCAATAGGAAACAAATCGTAGAGATAGAACTTGGAACTACTTTATTGTGTCAAGTTTCAAAGAGCTAGCACAAACCGTGTTTGATTTACAGTTCCAACTACATGTATCCATATTGGAGAAAACAGAGTGAAACCTAAAAATTAAAACCGTTACAGCCAATAAACGGTTTAACCTAGAAGAAGGAAATTTGGTGCGCCAAGTGGGATTTGGGTACTGATCATTACCTGAAAGTGTCATCAAGATTGGGTGAAAAAATGTGTGCTGTGATTTCAGGAAACTTGTTGTTTTTTGAAAGCTTGGCAACCCCTTTCCATGAAATTGATTTGCGCCAGTCTCTGCTTAGGGCTACATCAATAGGAAACAAATCGTAGAGATAGAACTTGGAACTACTTTATTCTGTCAAGTTTCAAAGAGCTAGCACAAACCGTGTTTGATTTAGAGTACCAACTACATGTACCCATATAGGAGAAAACAAAGTGTAACCTAAATATTAAAACTGTTATTGCCAACGTATGGTTTAACCTAGAAGAACGAAATTTGTAGAGCCACGTGGGATTGGGGTACTGATCATTACCTGAAAATGTCATCAAGATTGGGTGAAAAAATGTGTGCTGAGATTTCAGGAAACTCGTAGTTTTTTTGGAAGCATGGCAACCCCTTTCCATATAAGTAATTTGCGCCAGTCTCTGCTTAGGGATACATCAATAGGAACCAAACCATAGAGATAGAACATGGAACTACTTTATTGTGTCAAGTTTCAAAGAGCTGGCACAAACCGTGTTTGATTTACAGTTCCAAATACATGTATCCATATAGGAGAAAACAGAGTGAAACCTAAAAATTAATACCATTATAGCCAACGAACGGTTTAACCTAGAAGAAGGAAATTTGGTGAGCCAGGTGGGATTGGGGTACTGATCATTACTTGAAAGTGTCATCAAGATTGGGTGAAAAAATGTGTGCTGAGATTTCAGGAAACTCGTATTTTTTTGGAAGCTTGCCACCCCCTTTCTATGAACGTGATTTGAGCCACTCTCTGCTAAGGGCTGCATCAATAGGAAACAAACCATAGAGATAGAACTTGGAACTACTTTATTGTGTCAAGTTTCAAAGAGCTAGCACAAACCGTGTTTGATTTAGAGTTCCAACTACATGTATCCATATAGAAGAAAACAGAGTGAAACCTAAAAATTAAAACTGTTACTGCCAATGAACGGTTTAACCTAGAAGAACGAAATTTGGTGAGCCAAGTGGGATTGGGGTACTGATCATTACTTGAAAGTGTCATCAAGATTGGGTGAAAAAATGTGTGCTGAAATTTCAGGAAACTCGTAGTTTTTTGGAAGGTTGGCAATCCCTTTCTATGAAAGTGAATTGTTCTGGTCTCTCCTTAGGGCTACATCAATTTGAAATAAACCATAGAGATTGAACTTGGAACTAATTTATTGTGTCAAGTTTCAAAGAGCTAGCACAAACCGTGTTTGATTTAGAGTTCCAACTACATGTATCCATATAGGAGAAAACAGAGTGAAACCTAAAAATTAAAACCGTTACAGCCAACGAACGGTTTAACCTAGAAGAAGGAAATTTGGTGAGCCAAGTGGGATTGGGGTACTGATCATTACCTGAAAGTGTCATCAAGATTGGGTGAAAAAATGTGTGCTGAGATTTCAGGAATCTCGTAGTTTTTTGGAAGCTTGGCAACCCCTTTCCATAAAAGTGATTTGCGCCAGTCTCTGCTTAGGGATACATGAATAGGAACCAAACCATAGAGATAGAACTTGGAACTGCTTTATTCTGTCAAGTTTCAAACAGCTGGCACAAACCGTGTTTGATTTACAGTTGCAAATATATGTATCCATATAGGAGAAAACAGAGTGAAACCTAAAAATTAAAACTGTTACTGCCAACGAACGGTTTAACCAAGAAGATCGAAATTTGGTGAGCCAAGTGGGATTGGTGTACTGATCATTACCTGAAAGTGTCATCAAGATTGGGTGAAAAAATGTGTGCTGAGATTTCAGGAAACTCGTAGTTTTTTGGAAGCTTGGCAACCCCTTTCCATGAAAGTGTTTTGCGCTGGTCTCTCCTTAGGGCTACATCAATTTGAAACAAACCATAGAGATAGAACTTGGAACTACTTTATTGTGTCAAGTTTCAAAGAGCTAGCACAAACCGTGTTTGATTTAGAGTTCCAACTACATGTATCCATATAGGAGAAAATGGAGTGAAACCTAAAAATTAAAACTGTTACTGACAACGAACGGTTTAACCTAGATGTATGAAATTTTTTGAGCCTAGTGAGATTGGGGTACTGATCATTACCTGAAAGTGTCATCAAGATTGTGTGAAAAAATGTGTGCTAAGATTTCAGGAAACTCGTAGTTTTTTGGAAGCTTGGCAACCCCTTTCCTTGAAAGTGTTTTGCGCTGGTCTCTCCTTAGGGCTACATCAATTTGAGACAAACCATAGTGATAGAACTTGGAACTACTTTATTGTGTCAAGTTTAAAAGAGCTAGCACAAACCGTGTTTCATTTAGAGTTCCAACTACGTGTAGCCATATAGGAGAAAACAGAGTGAAACCTACAAATTAAAACTGTTACTGCCAACGAATGGTTTAACCTAGAAGAACGAAATTTGGTGAGCCAAGTGGGATTGGGGTACTGATCATTACCTGAAAGCATCATCAAGATTGGGTGAAAAAATGTGTGCTGAAATTTCAGGAAACTTGTAGTTTTTTGGAAGCTTGGCAACCCCTTTTTATGAAAGTGATTTGCGCCAGTCTCTGCTTAGGGCTATATCAATAGGAAACAAACCATAGAGATAGAACTTGGAACTACTTTATTGTGTCAAGTTTCAAAGAGCTAGCACAAACCGTGTTTCATTTAGAGTTTCAACTACATGTATCCATATACGAGAAAACAGAGTGAAACCTAAAAATTAAAACTGTTACTGCCAATGAACGGTTTAACCTAGAAGAACGAAATTTGGTGAGCCAAGTGGGACTGGGGTTCTGATCATTACCTGAAAGTGTCATCAAGATTGGGTGAAAAAATGTGTGCTGAGATTTCAGGAAACTCGTAGTTTTTTGGAAGCTTGGCAACCCCTTTCCATGAAAGTGATGTGCACCGGTCTCTGCTTAGTGCTACATCAATAGGAAAGAAGACACAGAGATAGAACTTGGAACTACTTTATTGTGTCAAGTTTCAATGAGCTAGCACAAACCGTGTTTGATTTAGAGTTCCAAGTACATGTATCCATATAGGAGAAAACAGAGTGAAACCTAAAAATTAAAACTGTTACTGCCAACGAACGGTTTAACCAAGAAGATCGAAATTTGGTGAGCCAAGTGGGATTGGTGTACTGATCATTACCTGAAAGTGTCTTCAAGATTGGGTGAAAAAATGTGTGCTGAGATTTCAGGAAACTCGTAGTTTTTTGGAAGCTTGGCAACCCCTTTCCATGAAAGTGTTTTGCGCTGGTCTCTCCTTAGGGCTACATCAATTTGAAACAAACCATAGAGATAGAACTTGGAACTACTTTATTGTGTCAAGTTTCAAAGAGCTAGCACAAACCGTGTTTGATTTAGAGTTCCAACTACATGTATCCATATAGGAGAAAATGGAGTGAAACCTAAAAATTAAAACTGTTACTGACAACGAACGGTTTAACCTAGATGTATGAAATTTTTTGAGCCTAGTGGGATTGGGGTACTGATCATTACCTGAAAGTGTCATCAAGATTGTGTGAAAAAATGTGTGCTAATATTTCAGGAAACTCGTAGTTTTTTGGAAGCTTGGCAACCCCTTTCCTTGAAAGTGTTTTGCTCTGGTCTCTCCTTAGGGCTACATCAATTTGAGACAAACCATAGTGATGGAACTTGGAACTACTTTATTGTGTCAAGTTTAAAAGAGCTAGCACAAACCGTGTTTGATTTAGAGTTCCAACTACATGTATCCATATTGGAGAAAACAGAGCGAAACCTAAAAATTAAAACCGTTACAGCCAACGAACGGTTTAACCTAGAAGAAGGAAATTTGGTGAGCCAAGTGGGATTGGGGTACTGATCATTACTTGAAAGTGTCATCAAGATTGGGTGAAAAAATGTGTGCAGAGATTTCAGGAAACTCGTAGTTTTTTGGAAGCTTGGCAACCCCTTTCCATGAAATTGATTTGCGCCGGTCTCTGCTTAGGGCTACATCAATAGGAAACAAATCGTAGAGATAGAACTTGGAACTACTTTATTGTGTCAAGTTTCAAAGAGCTAGCACAAACCGTGTTTGATTTAGATTTCCAACTACATGTATCCATATAGGAGAAAACAGAGTGAAACCTAAAAATTAAAACTGTTACTGCCAACGAATGGTTTAACCTAGAAGAACGAAATTTGGTGAGCCACGTGGGATTGGGGTACTGATCATTACCTGAAAATGTCATCAAGATTGGGTGAAAAAATGTGTGCTGAGATTTCAGGAAACTCGTATTTTTTTGGAAGCTTGGCAACCCCTTTCCATAAAAGTGATTTGCTCCGGTCTCTCCTTAGGGCTACATCAATTTGAAATAAACCATAGAGATAGAACTTGGAACTACTTTATTGTGTCAAGTTTCAAAGAGCTAGCACAAACCGTGTTTGATTTAGAGTTCCAACTACATGTATCCATATTGGAGAAAACAGAGTGAAACCTAAAAATTAAAACCGTTACAGCCAATAAACGGTTTAACCTAGAAGAAGGAAATTTGGTGCGCCAAGTGGGATTTGGGTACTGATCATTACCTGAAAGTGTCATCAAGATTGGGTGAAAAAATGTGTGCTGAGATTTCAGGAAACTTGTTGTTTTTTGAAAGCTTGGCAACCCCTTTCCATGAAATTGATTTGCGCCAGTCTCTGCTTAGGGCTACATCAATAGGAAACAAATCGTAGAGATAGAACTTGGAACTACTTTATTCTGTCAAGTTTCAAAGAGCTAGCACAAACCGTGTTTGATTTAGAGTACCAACTACATGTACCCATATAGGAGAAAACAAAGTGTAACCTAAATATTAAAACTGTTATTGCCAACGTATGGTTTAACCTAGAAGAACGAAATTTGTAGAGCCACGTGGGATTGGGGTACTGATCATTACCTGAAAATGTCATCAAGATTGGGTGAAAAAATGTGTGCTGAGATTTCAGGAAACTCGTAGTTTTTTTGGAAGCATGGCAACCCCTTTCCATATAAGTAATTTGCGCCAGTCTCTGCTTAGGGATACATCAATAGGAACCAAACCATAGAGATAGAACATGGAACTACTTTATTGTTTCAAGTTTCAAAGAGCTGGCACAAACCGTGTTTGATTTACAGTTCCAAATACATGTATCCATATAGGAGAAAACAGAGTGAAACCTAAAAATTAATACCATTATAGCCAACGAACGGTTTAACCTAGAAGAAGGAAATTTGGTGAGCCAGGTGGGATTGGGGTACTGATCATTACTTGAAAGTGTCATCAAGATTGGGTGAAAAAATGTGTGCTGAGATTTCAGGAAACTCGTATTTTTTTGGAAGCTTGCCACCCCCTTTCTATGAACGTGATTTGAGCCACTCTCTGCTAAGGGCTGCATCAATAGGAAACAAACCATAGAGATAGAACTTGGAACTACTTTATTGTGTCAAGTTTCAAAGAGCTAGCACTAACCGTGTTTGATTTAGAGTTCCAACTACATGTATCCATATAGAAGAAAACAGAGTGAAACCTAAAAATTAAAACTGTTACTGCCAACGAACAGTTTAACCTAGAAGAACGAAATTTGGTGAGCCAAGTGGGATTGGGGTACTGATCATTACTTGAAAGTGTCATCAAGATTGGGTGAAAAAATGTGTGCTGAAATTTCAGGAAACTCGTAGTTTTTTGGAAGGTTGGCAATCCCTTTCTATGAAAGTGAATTGTTCTGGTCTCTCCTTAGGGCTACATCAATTTGAAATAAACCATAGAGATTGAACTTGGAACTAATTTATTGTGTCAAGTTTCAAAGAGCTAGCACAAACCGTGTTTGATTTAGAGTTCCAACTACATGTATCCATATAGGAGAAAACAGAGTGAAACCTAAAAATTAAAACCGTTACAGCCAACGAATGGTTTAACCTAGAAGAAGGAAATTTGGTGAGCCAAGTGGGATTGGGGAACTGATCATTACCTGAAAGTGTCATCAAGATTGGGTGAAAAAATGTGTGCTGAGATTTCAGGAATCTCGTAGTTTTTTGGAAGCTTGGCAACCCCTTTCCATAAAAGTGATTTGCGCCAGTCTCTGCTTAGGGATACATGAATAGGAACCAAACCATAGAGATAGAACTTGGAACTGCTTTATTCTGTCAAGTTTCAAACAGCTGGCACAAACCGTGTTTGATTTACAGTTGCAAATATATGTATCCATATAGGAGAAAACAGAGTGAAACCTAAAAATTAAAACTGTTACTGCCAACGAACGGTTTAACCAAGAAGATCGAAATTTGGTGAGCCAAGTGGGATTGGTGTACTGATCATTACCTGAAAGTGTCATCAAGATTGGGTGAAAAAATGTGTGCTGAGATTTCAGGAAACTCGTAGTTTTTTGGAAGCTTGGCAACCCCTTTCCATGAAAGTGTTTTGCGCTGGTCTCTCCTTAGGGCTACATCAATTTGAAACAAACCATAGAGATAGAACTTGGAACTACTTTATTGTGTCAAGTTTCAAAGAGCTAGCACAAACCGTGTTTGATTTAGAGTTCCAACTACATGTATCCATATAGGAGAAAATGGAGTGAAACCTAAAAATTAAAACTGTTACTGACAACGAACGGTTTAACCTAGATGTATGAAATTTTTTGAGCCTAGTGAGATTGGGGTACTGATCATTACCTGAAAGTGTCATCAAGATTGTGTGAAAAAATGTGTGCTAAGATTTCAGGAAACTCGTAGTTTTTTGGAAGCTTGGCAACCCCTTTCCTTGAAAGTGTTTTGCGCTGGTCTCTCCTTAGGGCTACATCAATTTGAGACAAACCATAGTGATAGAACTTGGAACTACTTTATTGTGTCAAGTTTAAAAGAGCTAGCACAAACCGTGTTTCATTTAGAGTTCCAACTACGTGTAGCCATATAGGAGAAAACAGAGTGAAACCTAAAAATTAAAACTGTTACTGCCAACGAATGGTTTAACCTAGAAGAACGAAATTTGGTGAGCCAAGTGGGATTGGGGTACTGATCATTACCTGAAAGCATCATCAAGATTGGGTGAAAAAATGTGTGCTGAAATTTCAGGAAACTTGTAGTTTTTTGGAAGCTTGGCAACCCCTTTTTATGAAAGTGATTTGCGCCAGTCTCTGCTTAGGGCTATATCAATAGGAAACAAACCATAGAGATAGAACTTGGAACTACTTTATTGTGTCAAGTTTCAAAGAGCTAGCACAAACCGTGTTTCATTTAGAGTTTCAACTACATGTATCCATATACGAGAAAACAGAGTGAAACCTAAAAATTAAAACTGTTACTGCCAATGAACGGTTTAACCTAGAAGAACGAAATTTGGTGAGCCAAGTGGGACTGGGGTTCTGATCATTACCTGAAAGTGTCATCAAGATTGGGTGAAAAAATGTGTGCTGAGATTTCAGGAAACTCGTAGTTTTTTGGAAGCTTGGCAACCCCTTTCCATGAAAGTGATGTGCACCGGTCTCTGCTTAGTGCTACATCAATAGGAAAGAAGACACAGAGATAGAACTTGGAACTACTTTATTGTGTCAAGTTTCAATGAGCTAGCACAAACCGTGTTTGATTTAGAGTTCCAAGTACATGTATCCATATAGGAGAAAACAGAGTGAAACCTAAAAATTAAAACTGTTACTGCCAACGAACGGTTTAACCAAGAAGATCGAAATTTGGTGAGCCAAGTGGGATTGGTGTACTGATCATTACCTGAAAGTGTCATCAAGATTGGGTGAAAAAATGTGTGCTGAGATTTCAGGAAACTCGTAGTTTTTTGGAAGCTTGGCAACCCCTTTCCATGAAAGTGTTTTGCGCTGGTCTCTCCTTAGGGCTACATCAATTTGAAACAAACCATAGAGATAGAACTTGGAACTACTTTATTGTGTCAAGTTTCAAAGAGCTAGCACAAACCGTGTTTGATTTAGAGTTCCAACTACATGTATCCATATAGGAGAAAATGGAGTGAAACCTAAAAATTAAAACTGTTACTGACAACGAACGGTTTAACCTAGATGTATGAAATTTTTTGAGCCTAGTGGGATTGGGGTACTGATCATTACCTGAAAGTGTCATCAAGATTGTGTGAAAAAATGTGTGCTAATATTTCAGGAAACTCGTAGTTTTTTGGAAGCTTGGCAACCCCTTTCCTTGAAAGTGTTTTGCTCTGGTCTCTCCTTAGGGCTACATCAATTTGAGACAAACCATAGTGATAGAACTTGGAACTACTTTATTGTGTCAAGTTTAAAAGAGCTAGCACAAACCGTGTTTGATTTAGAGTTCCAACTATATGTATCCATATTGGAGAAAACAGAGCGAAACCTAAAAATTAAAACCGTTACAGCCAACGAACGGTTTAACCTAGAAGAAGGAAATTTGGTGAGCCAAGTGGGATTGGGGTACTGATCATTACTTGAAAGTGTCATCAAGATTGGGTGAAAAAATGTGTGCAGAGATTTCAGGAAACTCGTAGTTTTTTGGAAGCTTGGCAACCCCTTTCCATGAAATTGATTTGCGCCGGTCTCTGCTTAGGGCTACATCAATAGGAAACAAATCGTAGAGATAGAACTTGGAACTACTTTATTGTGTCAAGTTTCAAAGAGCTAGCACAAACCGTGTTTGATTTAGATTTCCAACTACATGTATCCATATAGGAGAAAACAGAGTGAAACCTAAAAATTAAAACTGTTACTGCCAACGAATGGTTTAACCTAGAAGAACGAAATTTGGTGAGCCACGTGGGATTGGGGTACTGATCATTACCTGAAAATGTCATCAAGATTGGGTGAAAAAATGTGTGCTGAGATTTCAGGAAACTCGTATTTTTTTGGAAGCTTGGCAACCCCTTTCCATAAAAGTGATTTGCTCCGGTCTTTCCTTAGGGCTACATCAATTTGAAATAAACCATAGAGATAGAACTTGGAACTACTTTATTGTGTCAAGTTTCAAAGAGCTAGCACAAACCGTGTTTGATTTAGAGTTCCAACTACATGTATCCATATTGGAGAAAACAGAGTGAAACCTAAAAATTAAAACCGTTACAGCCAATAAACGGTTTAACCTAGAAGAAGGAAATTTGGTGAGCCAAGTGGGATTGGGGTACTGATCATTACTTGAAAGTGTCATCAAGATTGGGTGAAAAAATGTGTGCAGAGATTTCAGGAAACTCGTAGTTTTTTGGAAGCTTGGCAACCCCTTTCCATGAAATTGATTTGCGCCGGTCTCTGCTTAGGGCTACATCAATAGGAAACAAATCGTAGAGATAGAACTTGGAACTACTTTATTGTGTCAAGTTTCAAAGAGCTAGCACAAACCGTGTTTGATTTAGATTTCCAACTACATGTATCCATATAGGAGAAAACAGAGTGAAACCTAAAAATTAAAACTGTTACTGCCAACGAATGGTTTAACCTAGAAGAACGAAATTTGGTGAGCCACGTGGGATTGGGGTACTGATCATTACCTGAAAATGTCATCAAGATTGGGTGAAAAAATGTGTGCTGAGATTTCAGGAAACTCGTATTTTTTTGGAAGCTTGGCAACCCCTTTCCATAAAAGTGATTTGCTCCGGTCTCTCCTTAGGGCTACATCAATTTGAAATAAACCATAGAGATAGAACTTGGAACTACTTTATTGTGTCAAGTTTCAAAGAGCTAGCACAAACCGTGTTTGATTTAGAGTTCCAACTACATGTATCCATATTGGAGAAAACAGAGTGAAACCTAAAAATTAAAACCGTTACAGCCAATAAACGGTTTAACCTAGAAGAAGGAAATTTGGTGCGCCAAGTGGGATTTGGGTACTGATCATTACCTGAAAGTGTCATCAAGATTGGGTGAAAAAATGTGTGCTGAGATTTCAGGAAACTTGTTGTTTTTTGAAAGCTTGGCAACCCCTTTCCATGAAATTGATTTGCGCCAGTCTCTGCTTAGGGCTACATCAATAGGAAACAAATCGTAGAGATAGAACTTGGAACTACTTTATTCTGTCAAGTTTCAAAGAGCTAGCACAAACCGTGTTTGATTTAGAGTACCAACTACATGTACCCATATAGGAGAAAACAAAGTGTAACCTAAATATTAAAACTGTTATTGCCAACGTATGGTTTAACCTAGAAGAATGAAATTTGTAGAGCCACGTGGGATTGGGGTACTGATCATTACCTGAAAATGTCATCAAGATTGGGTGAAAAAATGTGTGCTGAGATTTCAGGAAACTCGTAGTTTTTTTGGAAGCATGGCAACCCCTTTCCATATAAGTAATTTGCGCCAGTCTCTGCTTAGGGATACATCAATAGGAACCAAACCATAGAGATAGAACATGGAACTACTTTATTGTGTCAAGTTTCAAAGAGCTGGCACAAACCGTGTTTGATTTACAGTTCCAAATACATGTATCCATATAGGAGAAAACAGAGTGAAACCTAAAAATTAATACAATTATAGCCAACGAACGGTTTAACCTAGAAGAAGGAAATTTGGTGAGCCAGGTGGGATTGGGGTACTGATCATTACTTGAAAGTGTCATCAAGATTGGGTGAAAAAATATGTGCTGAGATTTCAGGAAACTCGTATTTTTTTGGAAGCTTGCCACCCCCTTTCTATGAACGTGATTTGAGCCACTCTCTGCTAAGGGCTGCATCAATAGGAAACAAACCATAGAGATAGAACTTGGAACTACTTTATTGTGTCAAGTTTCAAAGAGCTAGCACAAACCGTGTTTGATTTAGAGTTCCAACTACATGTATCAAAATAGGAGAAGACAGAGTGAAACCTAAAATTAAAACAGTTACTGCCAACGAACGGTTTAACCTAGAAGAACGAAATTTGGTGCGCCAAGTGGGATTGGGGTACTGATCATTACCTGAAAGTGTCATCAAGATTGGGTGAAAAAATGTGTGCTGAGATTTCAGGAAACTCGTAGTTTTTTGGAAGCTTGGCAACCCCCTTCCATGAAAGTGATGTGCACCGGTCTCTGCTTAGTGCTACATCAATAGGAAAGAAGACACAGAGATAGAACTTGGAACTACTTTATTGTGTCAAGTTTCAATGAGCTAGCACAAACCGTGTTTGATTTAGAGTTCCAAGTACATGTATCCATATAGGAGAAAACAGAGTGAAACCTAAAAATTAAAACTGTTACTGCCAACGAACGGTTTATCCTAGAAGAACAAAATTTGGTGAGCCAAGTGGGACTGGGGTACTGATCATTACCTGAAAGTGTCATCAAGTTTGGGTGAAAAAATGTGTGCTGAGATTTCAGGAAACTCGTAGTTTTTTGGAAGCTTGGCAACCCCTTTCCATGAAAGTGATTTGCGCCGGTCTCTCCTTAGGGCTACATCAATTTGAAACAAACCATAGAGATTGAACTTGGAACTACTTTATTGTGTCAAGTTTCAAAGAGCTAGCACGAACCGTGTTTGATTTAGAGTTCCAACTACATGTATCTATATTGGAGAAAACAGAGTGAAACCTAAAAATTAATACCGTTACAGCCAACGAACGGTTTAACCTAGAAGAAAGAAATTTGGTGAGCCAAGTGGGATTGGGTACTGATCATTACTTGAAAGTGTCATCAAGTTTGGGTGAAAAAATCTGTGCTGAGATTTCAGGAAACTCGTATTTTTTTTGAAGCTTGCCACCCCCTTTCTATGAAAGTGATTTGAGCCAGTCTCTACTAAGGGCTACATCAATAGGAAACAAACCATAGAGATAGAACTTGGAACTACTTTATTGTGTCAAGTTTCAAAGAGCTAGCACAAACCGTGTTTGATTTAGAGTTCCAAATACATGTATCAAAGTAGGAGAAGACAGAGTGAAACCTAAAATTTAAAACTGTTACTGCCAACGAACGGTTTAACCTAGAAGAACGAAATTTGGTGCGCCACGTGGGATTGGGGTACTGATCATTACCTGAAAGTGTCATCAAGATTGGGTGAAAAAATGGGTGCTGATATTTCAGGAAACTCGTAGTTTTTTGGAAGCTTGGCAACCCCTTTCCATGTAAGTGATTTGCGCTGGTCTCTGCTTAGGTCTACATCAATAGGAAACAAACCATAGAGATAAAACTTGGAACTACTTTATTGTGTCAAGTTTCAAAGAGCTAGCACAAACCGTGTTTGATTTAGAGTTCCAAATACATGTATCCATATAGGAGAAAACAGAGTGAAACCTAAAAATTAAAACTGTTACTGCCAAGGAACGGATTAACCTAAAAAAACGAAATTTGGTGAGCCAAGTGGGATTGGGGTACTGACAATTACCTGAAAGTGTCATCAAGATTGGGTGAAAAAATGTGGGCTGAGATTTCAGGAAACTCGTAGTTTTTTGGAAGCTTGGCAACCCCTTTCCATGAAAGTGATTTGCGCCGGTCTCTGATTAGGGCTACATCAATAGGAAACAAACCATAGAGATAGAACTTGGAACTACTTTATTGTGTCAAGTTTCAAAGAGCTAGCACAAACCGTGTTTGATTTAGAGTTCCAACTACATGTATCCATATAGGAGAAAACAGAGTGAAACCTAAAAATTAAAACTGTTACTGCCATCGAATGGTTTAAACTAGAAGAACGAAATTTGCTGAGCCAAGTGGATTTTGGGTACTGATCACTACCTGAAAGTGTCATCAAGATTGGGTGAAAAAATGTGTGCTGAGATTTCAGGAAACTCGTAGTTTTTTGGAAGCTTGGCAACCCCTTTCCATGAAAGTGATTTGCGCTGGTCTCTGCTTAGGGCTACAGCAATAGGAAACAAACCATAGAGACAGAACTTTGAACTACTTTATTGTGTCAAGTTTCAAAGAGCTAGCACAAACCATGTTTGATTTAGAGTTCCAAAAACATGTGTCCATTAGGAGAAAACAGAGTGAAACATAAAAATTAATACTGTTACTGCCATCGAACGGTTTAACCTAGAAATACGAAATTTCGTGAGCCATGTGGGATTGGGGTACTGATCATTACCTGAAAGTGTCATCAAGATTGGGTGAAAAAATTTGGGCTGAGATTTCAGGAAACTCGTAGTTTTTTGGAAGCTTGGCAACCCATTTCCATGAAAGTGATTTGCGCCGGTCTCTGATTAGGGCTACATCAATAGGAAACAAACCATAGAGATAGAACTTGGAACTACTTTATTGTGTCAAGTTTCAAAGAGCTAGCACAAACCGTGTTTGATTTAGAGTTTCAACTACATGTATCCATATAGGAGAAAACAGAGTGAAACCTAAAAATTAAAACTGTTACTGCCATCGAACGGTTTAACCTAGAAATACAAAATTTTGTGAGCCATGTGGGATATGGGTACTGATCATTATCTGAAAGTGTCATCAAGATTGGGTGAAAAAATGTGTGCTGATATTTCAGGAAACTCGTAGTTTTTTGGAAGCTTGGCAACCCCTTTCCATGAAAGTGATTTGCGCCAGTCTCTGCTTAGGGCTACATCAATAGGAAACAAACCATAGAGATAGAACTTGGAACTACTTTATTGTGTCAAGTTTCAAAGAGCTAGCACAAACCGTGTTGGATTTAGAGTTCCAACTACATGTATCCATATAGGAGAAAACAGAGTGAAAGATAAAAATTAAAACTGTTACTGCCATCGAACGGTTTAACCTAGAAGAACGAAATTTGGTGAGCCAAGTGGGATTGGGGTACTGATCATTACCTGAAAGTGTCATCAAGATTGGGTGAAAAAATGGGTGCTGATATTTCAGGAAACTCGTAGTTTTTTGGAAGCTTGGCAAACCCTTTCCATGATAGTGGTTTCCGCCGGTCTCTGCTTAGGGCTACATCCATAGGAAACAAACAGTAGAAATAGAACTTGGAACTACTTTATTGTGTCAAGTTTTAAAGAGCTAGCACAAACCGTGTTTGATTTAGAGTTCCAACTACATGAATCCATATAGGAGTTAACAGAGTGAAAGATAAAAATTAAAACTGTTACTGCCATCAAACGGTTTAACCTAGAAGAATGAAATTAGGTGAGCCTAGTGGGATTGGTGTACTGATCATTACCTGAAAGTGTCATCAAGATTGGGTGAAAAAATGTGTGCTGAGATTTCAGGAAACTCGTAGTTTTTTGGAAGCTTGGCAACCCCTTTCCATGAAACTGATTTGTGCCAGTCTCTGCTTAGGGCTACATCAATAGGAAACAACTCATAGAGATAGAACTTGGAACTACTTTATTGTGTCAAGTTTCCAAGTGCTAGCACAAACCGTGTTTGATTTAGTGTTCCAACTACATGTATCCATATATGAGAAAACAGAGTGAAAGATAAAAATTAAAACTGTTACTGCCATCAAACGGTTTAACCTAGAAGAACGAAATTAGGTGATCCTAGTGGGATTGGCGTACTGATCATTACGTGAAAGTGTCATCAAGATTGGGTTAAAAAATGTGTGCTGATATTTCAGGAAACTCGTAGTTTTTTGGAATCTTGGAAACCCCTTTCCATGAAAGTGATTTGTGCCAGTCTCTGCTTAGGGCTACATCAATAGGAAACAACTCATAGAGATAGAACTTGGAACTACTTTATTGTGTCAAGTTTCCAAGTGCTAGCACAAACCGTGTTTGATTTAGTGTTCCAACTACATGTATCCATATAGGAGAAAACAGAGTAAAACCTAAATATTAAAACTGTTACTGCCACCCAAAGATTTAACCTAGAAGAACGAAATTTGGTGAGCCAATTGGGATTGGCATACTGATCATTACCTGAAAGTGTCATCAAGATTGGGTGAAAAAATGTGTGCTGAGATTTCATGAAACTCGTAGTTTTTTGGAAGCTTGGCAAACCCTTTCCATGAAAGTGATTTGCGCCAGTCTCTGCTTTGGGCTACATCAATAGGAAACAAACCATAGAGATAGAACTTGGAACTACTTTATTGTGTCAAGTTTCAAAGAGCTAGCACAAACCGTGTTGGATTTAGTGTTCCAACTACATGTATCCATATAGGAGAAAACAGAGTGAAACCTAAATATTAAAACTGTTACTGCCAACGAACGGTTTAACCTAGAAGAATGAAAATTGGTGAGCCAAGTGGGATTGGGGTACTGATCATTACCTGACAGTGTCATCAAGATTGTGTGAAAAAATGTGTGCTGAGATTTCAGGAAACTCGTAGTTTTTTGGAAGCTTGGCAAACTTTTTCCGTGAAAGTGATTTGCGCTGGTCTCTGTTTAGGGCTACATCAATAGGAAAGAAACCATAGAGATAGAACTTGGGATTACTTTATTGTGTCAAGTTTCAAACAGCTAGCACAAACCGTGTTTGATTTAGAGTTCCAAATACATGTATCCATAAAGGAGAAAACAGAGTGAAACCTAAAAATTAAAACTCTTACTGCCAACGATCGGATTAACCTATAAGAACAAAATTTGGTGAGCCAAGTGGGTTGGGGTACTGATCATTACCTGAAAGTGTCATCAAGATTGGGTGAAAAAATGTGTGCTGAGATTTCAGGAAACTCGTAGTTTTTTGGAAGCTTGGCAAACCCTTTCAATGATAGTGGTTTCCGCCGGGCTCTGCTTAGGGCTACATCAATAGGAAACAAACCGTAGAAATAGAACTTGGAACTAGTTTATTGTGTCAAGTTTCAAAGAGCTAGCACAAACTGTGTTTGATTTAGAGTTCCAACTACATGTATCCATATAGGAGAAAACAGAGTTAAACCTAAAAATCAAAACTGTTACTGCCAACGAACGGTTTAACCTAGAAGAACGAAATTTGGTGAGCCACGTTGGATTGGGGTACTGATAATTACCTGAAAATGTCATCAAGATTGGGTGAAAAAATGTGTGCTGAGATTTCAGGAAATTCGTAGTTTTTTGGAAGCTTGGCAACCCCTTTCCATGCAAGTGATTTGCGCCGGTCTCTGCTTAGGGCTACATCAATAGGACACAAACCATAGAAAGAGAACTTGGAACTACTTTATTTTGTCAAGTTTCAAAGAGCTAGCACAAACCGTGTTTGATTTAGAGTTCCAACTACATGTATCCATATAGGAGAAAACAGAATGAAACCTAAAAATTAAAACTGTTACTGCCAACGAACGGTTTAACCTACAAGAACGAAATTTGGTGAGCCACGTGGTATTGGGGTACTGATCATTACCTGAACATGTCATCAAGATTGGGTGAAAAAATGTGTGCTGAGATTTCAGGAAACTCGTAGTTTTTTCGAAGCTTGGCAACCCCTTTCCATGAAAGTGATTTGTGCTGGTCTCTGCTTAGGGCTACATCAATAGGAAACAAACCATAGAGAGAGAACATGGAACTACTTTATTGTGTCAAGTTTTAAAGAGCTAGCACAAACCGTGTTTGATTTAGAGTTCCAACTACATGTATCCATATAGGAGAAAACAGAGTTAAACCTAAAAATTAAAACTGTTACTGCCAACGAACGGTTTAACCTAGAAGAACGAAATTTGGTGAGCCAAGTGGGATTGGGGTACTGATCATTACCTGAAAGTGTCATCAAGATTGGGTGAAAAAATGTGTGCTGAGATTTCAGGAAACTCGTAGTTTTTTGGAAGTTTGGCAATCCATTTCCATGAAAGTTATTTGTTCTGCTCTCTCCTTAGGGCTAAATCAATTTGAAACAAACCATAGAGATTGAACTTGGAACTACTTTATTGTGTCAAGTTTCAAAGAGCTAGCACAAACCGTGTTTGATTTAGAGTTCCAACTACATGTTTCCATACAGGAGAAAACAGAATGAAACCTAAAAATTAAAACTGTTACTGCCAACGAACGGTTTAACCTAGAAGAACGAAATTTGGTGAGCCACGTGGGATTGGGGTACTGATCATTACCTGAAAATGTCATCAAGATTGGGTGAAAAAATGTGTGCTGAGATTTCAGGAAATTCGTAGTTTTTTGGAAGCTTGGCAACCCCTTTCCATAAAAGTGATTTGCGCCAGTCTCTGCTTAGGGATACATCAATAGGAACCAAACCATAGAGATAGAACTTGGAACTACTTTATTCTGTCAAGTTTCAAACAGCTGGCACAAACCGTGTTTGATTTACAGTTCCAAATATATGTATCCATATAGGAGAAAACAGAGTGAAACCTAAAAATTAAAACTGTTACTGCCAACGAACGGTTTAACCTAGAAGAACGAAATTTGGTGAGCCAAGTTGGACTGGGGTACTGATCATTACCTGAAAGTGTCATCAAGATTGGGTGAAAAAATGTGTGCTGAGATTTCAGGAAACTCGTAGTTTTTTGGAAGCTTGGCAACCCCTTTCCATGCAAGTGATTTGCGCCGGTCTCTGCTTAGGGCTACATCAATAGGACACAAACCATAGAAAGAGAACTTGGAACTACTTTATTTTGTCAAGTTTCAAAGAGCTAGCACAAACCGTGTTTGATTTAGAGTTCCAACTACATGTATCCATATAGGAGAAAACAGAATGAAACCTAAAAATTAAAACTGTTACTGCCAACGAACGGTTTAACCTACAAGAACGAAATTTGGTGAGCCACGTGGTATTGGGGTACTGATCATTACCTGAACATGTCATCAAGATTGGGTGAAAAAATGTGTGCTGAGATTTCAGGAAACTCGTAGTTTTTTCGAAGCTTGGCAACCCCTTTCCATGAAAGTGATTTGTGCTGGTCTCTGCTTAGGGCTACATCAATAGGAAAGAAACCATAGAGAGAGAACGTGGAACTACTTTATTGTGTCAAGTTTTATAGAGCTAGCACAAACCGTGTTTGATTTAGAGTTCCAACTACATGTATCCATATAGGAGAAAACAGAGTTAAACCTAAAAATTAAAACTGTTACTGCCAACGAACGGTTTAACCTAGAAGAACGAAATTTGGTGAGCCAAGTGGGATTCGGGTACTGATCATTACCGGAAAGTGTCATCAAGATTGGGTGAAAAAATGTGTGCTGAGATTTCAGGAAACTCGTAGTTTTTTGGAAGTTTGGCAATCCATTTCCATGAAAGTTATTTGTTCTGCTCTCTCCTTAGGGCTAAATCAATTTGAAACAAACGATAGAGATTGAACTTGGAACTACTTTATTGTGTCAAGTTTCAAAGAGCTAGCACAAACCGTGTTTGATTTAGAGTTCCAACTACATGTATCCATACAGGAGAAAACAGAGTGAAACCTAAAAATTAAAACTGTTACTGCCAAAGAACGGTTTAAACTAGAAGAACGAAATTTGGTGAGCCAAGTGGGACTGGGGTACAGATCATTACCTGAAAGTGTCATCAAGATTGGGTGAAAAAATGTGTGCTGAGATTTCAGGAATCTCATATTTTTTTGGAAGCTTGGCAACCCCTTTCCATGAAAGTGATTTGTGCCGGTCTCTGTTAGGGCTACATCAATAGGAAACAAAACACAGAGATAGAACTTGGAACTACTTTATTGTGTCAAGTTTCAATGAGCTAGCAGAAACCGTGTTTCATTTAGAGTTCCAAGTACATGTATCCATATAGGAGAAAACAGAGTGAAACCTAAAAATTAAAACTGTTACTGCCAAAGAACGGTTTAACCTAGAAGAACGAAATTTGGTGAGCCAAGTGGGATTGGGGTACTGATCATTACCTGAAAGTGTTATCCAGATTGGGTGAAAAAATGTGTGCTGAGATTTCAGGAAACTCGTAGTTTTTTTGAAGTTGGCAACCCCTTTCCAAGAAAGTGATTTGCGCCAGTCTCTCCTTAGGGCTACATCAATTTGAAACAAACCATAGAGATAGAACTTGGAACTACTTTATTGTGTCAAGTTTCAAAGAGCTAGCACAAACCGTGTTTGATTTAGAGTTCCAAATACATGTATACATATTGGAGTAAACAGAGTGAAACCTAACAATTAAAACCATTACAGCCAACGAATGGTTTAATCTAGAAGAAGGAAATTTGGTGAGCCAAGTGGGATTGGGGTACTGATCATTACTTGAAAGTGTCATCAAGATTGGGTGAAAAAATGTGTGCTGAGATTTCAGGAAACTCGTAGTTTTTTGGAAGCTTGGCAACCCCTTTCCATGAAATTGATTTGCGCTGGTCTCTGCTTAGGGCTACATCAGTAGGAAACAAATCATAGAGATAGAACTTGGAACTACATTATTGTGTCAAGTTTCAAAGAGCTAGCACAAACCGTGTTTGATTTAGAGTTCCAACTACATGTATCCATATAGGAGAAAACAGAGTGAAACCTAAAAATTAAAACTGTTACTGCCAACGAACGGTTTAACCTACAAGAACGAAATTTGGTGAGCCACGTGGGATTGGGGTACTGATCATTACCTGAAAATGTCATCAAGATTGGGTGAAAAAATGTGTGCTGAGATTTCAGGAAACTCGTAGTTTTTTGGAAGCTTGACAACCCCTTTCCATAAAAGTGATTTGTGCCAGTCTCTGCTTAGGGATACATCAATAGGAACCAAACCGTAGAGATAGAACTTGGAACTACATTATTCTTTCAAATTTCAAAGAGCTGGCACAAACCGTGTTTGATTTACAGTTCCAAATACATGTAGCCATATAGGAGAAAACAGAGTGAAACCTAAAAATTAAAACTGTTACTGCCAACGAACGGTTTAAACTAGAAGAAGGAAATTTGCTGAGCCAAGTGGGACTGAGGTACTGATCATTACCTGAAAGTGTCATCAAGATTGGGTGAAAAAATGTGTGCTGAGATTTCAGGAAACTCGTAGTTTTTTGGAAGCTTGGCAACCCCTTTCCATAAAAGTGATTTGCGCCAGTCTCTGCTTAGGGATACATCAATAGGAACCAAACCATAGAGATAGAACTTGGAACTACTTTATTGTGTCAAGTTTCAAAGAGCTGGCACAAACTGTGTTTGATTTACAGTTCCAAATACATATATCCATATAGGAGAAAACAGAGTGAAACCTAAAAATTAAAACTGTTACTGACAACGAACGGTTTAACCTAGAAGAACGAAATTTGGTGAGCCAAGTGGGATTGGGGTACTGATCATTACCTGAAAGTGTCATCAAGATTGGGTGAAAAAATGTGTGCTGAGATTTCAGGAAACTCGTAGTTTTTTGGAAGCTTGGCAAACCCTTTCCATGAAAGTGATTTGGGCCGGTCTCTGATTAGGGCTACTCAATAGGAAAAAAATCATAGAGATAGAACTTGGATCTATTTTATAGTGTCAAGTTTCAAAGAGCTAGCACAAACCGTTTGTGATTTAGAGTTTCAACTACATGTATCCATATAGGAGAAAACAGAGTGAAACCTAAAAATTTAAACTGTTACTGCCAACGAACGGTTTAACCTAGATGAACGAAATTTGGTGAGCTAAGTGGGATTGGCGTACTGAACATTACCTGAAAGTGTCATCAAGATTGAGTGAAAAAATGTGTGCTGAGATTTCAGGAAACTCGTAGTTTTGGAACCTTGGCAACCCCTTTCCATGAAAGTTAATTGAGCCGGTCTCTCCCTAGGGCTACATCAATAGGAAACAAACCATAGGGATTGAACTTGGAACTACTTTATTGTGTCAAGTTTCAAAGAGCTAGCACAAACCATGTTTGATTTAGAGTTCCAAATACGTGTTCCATATAGGAGAATACAGAGTGAAACCTAAAAATTAAAACTGTTACTGCCAACGAACGGTTTAACCTAGAAGAACGAAATTTGGTGAGCCAAGTGGGATTGGGGTACTTATCATTACCTGAAAGCGTCATCAAGATTGGGTGAAAAAATGTGTGCTGAAATTTCAGGAAACGCATAGTTTTTTGGAAGCTTGGCAACCCCATTCCATGAAAGTGATTTGCGCTAGTCTCTGCTTAGGGCTACATCAATAGGAACCAAACCATAGAGATAGAACTTGGAACTACTTTATTGTGTCAAGTTTCAAAGAGCTAGCACAAACCGTGTTTGATTTAGAGTTCCAACTACATGTATCCATATAGGAGAAAACAGAGTGAAACCTAAAAATTAAAACTGTTACTGCCAACGAACGGTTTAACCTAGAAGAACGAAATTCGGTGAGCCAAGTGGGATTGGGGTACTGATCATTACCTGAAAGTGTCATCAAGATTGGGTGAAAAAATGTGTGCTGAGATTTCAGGAAACTCGTAGTTTTTTGGAAGCTTGGCACCCCCTTTCCATGAAAGTGATTTGAGCCTGTCTCTGCTTAGGCCTACAACAATAGGAAACAAACCATATAGATAGAACTTGGAAGTACTTTATTGTGTCAAGTTTCAAAGAGCTAGCACAAACCGTGTTTGATTTAAAATTCCAACTACGTGTAGCCATATAGGAGTAAAGAGAGTGAAACCTAAAAATTAAAACTGTTACTGCCAACGAACGGTTTAACCTGGAAGAATGAAATTTGGTGAACCAAGTGGGATTGGCTGACTGATCATTACCTGAAAGTGTCATCAAGATTGGGTGAAAAAATGTGTGCTGAGATTTCAGGAAACTCGTAGTTTTTTGGAAGGTTGGCAATCCCTTTCCATGAAAGTGATTTGTTCTGGTCTCTCCTTAGGGCTACATCAATTTGAAACAAACCATAGAGATTGAACTTGGAACTACTTTATTGTGTCAAGTTTCAAAGAGCTAGCACAAACCGTGTTTGTTTTAGAGTTCCAACTACGTGTATCCATATTGGAGAAAACAGAGTGAAACCTAAAAATTAAAACCTTTACAGCCAACGAACGGTTTAACCTAGAAGAAGGAAATTTGGTGAGCCACGTGGGATTGGGGTACTGATCATTACCTGATAATGTCATCAAGATTGGGTGAAAAAATGTGTGCTGAGATTTCAGGAAACTAGTAGTTTTTTTGAAGCTTGGCAACCCCTTTCCATAAAAGTGATTTGTGCCAGTCTCTGTTTAGGGATACATCAATAGGAACCAAACCGTAGAGATAGAACTTGGAAGTACATTATTCTTTCAAATTTCAAAGAGCTGGCACAAACCGTGTTTGATTTACAGTTCCAAATACATGTATCCATATAGGAGAAAACAGAGTGAAACCTAAAAATTAAAACTGTTACTGCCAACGAACGGTTTAACCTAGAAGAAGGAAATTTGCTGAGCCAAGTGGGACTGAGGTACTGATCATT
Organism: Spermophilus citellus; assembly: GCF_964194105.1. Taxonomy (NCBI): domain Eukaryota; kingdom Metazoa; phylum Chordata; class Mammalia; order Rodentia; family Sciuridae; genus Spermophilus; species Spermophilus citellus. The sequence continues at coordinate 15,939,411 of NC_138192.1, read as the reverse complement.
ACCTGAAAGTGTCATCAAGATTGGGTGAAAAAATGTGTGCTGAGATTTCAGGAAACTCGTAGTTTTTTGGAAGCTTGGCAACCCCTTTCCATAAAAGTGATTTGCGCCAGTCTCTGCTTAGGGATACATCAATAGGAACCAAACCATAGAGATAGAACTTGGAACTACTTTATTGTGTCAAGTTTCAAAGAGCTGGCACAAACTGTGTTTGATTTACAGTTCCAAATACATATATCCATATAGGAGAAAACAGAGTGAAACCTAAAAATTAAAACTGTTACTGACAATGAACGGTTTAACCTAGAAGAACGAAATTTGGTGAGCCAAGTGGGATTGGGGTACTGATCATTACTTGAAAGTGACATCAAGATTGGGTGAAAAAATGTGTGCTGAGATTTCAGGAAACTCGTAGTTTTTTGGAAGCTTGGCAACCCCTTTCCATGAAAGTGATTTGAGCCTGTCTCTGCTTAGGCCTACAACAATAGGAAACAAACCATATAGATAGAACTTGGAAGTACTTTATTGTGTCAAGTTTCAAAGAGCTAGCACAAACCGTGTTTGATTTAAAATTCCAACTACGTGTAGCCATATAGGAGTAAAGAGAGTGAAACCTAAAAATTAAAACTGTTACTGCCAACGAACGGTTTAACCTAGAAGAACGAAATTTGGTGAACCAAGTGGGATTGGCTGACTGATCATTACCTGAAAGTGTCATCAAGATTGGGTGAAAAAATGTGTGCTGAGATTTCAGGAAACTCGTAGTTTTTTGGAAGGTTGGCAATCCCTTTCCATGAAAGTGATTTGTTCTGGTCTCTCCTTAGGGCTACATCAATTTGAAACAAACCATAGAGATTGAACTTGGAACTACTTTATTGTGTCAAGTTTCAAAGAGCTAGCACAAACCGTGTTTGATTTAGAGTTCCAACTACGTGTATCCATATTGGAGAAAACAGAGTGAAACCTAAAAATTAAAACCTTTACAGCCAACGAACGGTTTAACCTAGAAGAAGGAAATTTGGTGAGCCACGTGGGATTGGGGTACTGATCATTACCTGATAATGTCATCAAGATTGGGTGAAAAAATGTGTGCTGAGATTTCAGGAAACTCGTAGTTTTTTGGAAGCTTGGCAACCCCTTTCCATAAAAGTGATTTGCGCCAGTCTCTGCTTAGGGATACATCAATAGGAACCAAACCATAGAGATAGAACTTGGAACTACTTTATTGTGTCAAGTTTCAAAGAGCTGGCACAAACTGTGTTTGATTTACAGTTCCAAATACATATATCCATATAGGAGAAAACAGAGTGAAACCTAAAAATTAAAACTGTTACTGACAACGAACGGTTTAACCTAGAAGAACGAAATTTGGTGAGCCAAGTGGGATTGGGGTACTGATCATTACCTGAAAGTGTCATCAAGATTGGGTGAAAAAATGTGTGCTGAGATTTCAGGAATCTCATATTTTTTTGGAAGCTTGGCAACCCCTTTCCATGAAAGTGATTTGTGCCGGTCTCTGTTAGGGCTACATCAATAGGAAACAAAACACAGAGATAGAACTTGGAACTACTTTATTGTGTCAAGTTTCAATGAGCTAGCAGAAACCGTGTTTCATTTAGAGTTCCAAGTACATGTATCCATATAGGAGAAAACAGAGTGAAACCTAAAAATTAAAACTGTTACTGCCAAAGAACGGTTTAACCTAGAAGAACGAAATTTGGTGAGCCAAGTGGGATTGGGGTACTGATCATTACCTGAAAGTGTTATCCAGATTGGGTGAAAAAATGTGTGCTGAGATTTCAGGAAACTCGTAGTTTTTTTGAAGTTGGCAACCCCTTTCCAAGAAAGTGATTTGCGCCAGTCTCTCCTTAGGGCTACATCAATTTGAAACAAACCATAGAGATAGAACTTGGAACTACTTTATTGTGTCAAGTTTCAAAGAGCTAGCACAAACCGTGTTTGATTTAGAGTTCCAAATACATGTATACATATTGGAGTAAACAGAGTGAAACCTAACAATTAAAACCATTACAGCCAACGAATGGTTTAATCTAGAAGAAGGAAATTTGGTGAGCCAAGTGGGATTGGGGTACTGATCATTACTTGAAAGTGTCATCAAGATTGGGTGAAAAAATGTGTGCTGAGATTTCAGGAAACTCGTAGTTTTTTGGAAGCTTGGCAACCCCTTTCCATGAAATTGATTTGCGCTGGTCTCTGCTTAGGGCTACATCAGTAGGAAACAAATCATAGAGATAGAACTTGGAACTACATTATTGTGTCAAGTTTCAAAGAGCTAGCACAAACCGTGTTTGATTTAGAGTTCCAACTACATGTATCCATATAGGAGAAAACAGAGTGAAACCTAAAAATTAAAACTGTTACTGCCAACGAACGGTTTAACCTACAAGAACGAAATTTGGTGAGCCACGTGGGATTGGGGTACTGATCATTACCTGAAAATGTCATCAAGATTGGGTGAAAAAATGTGTGCTGAGATTTCAGGAAACTCGTAGTTTTTTGGAAGCTTGACAACCCCTTTCCATAAAAGTGATTTGTGCCAGTCTCTGCTTAGGGATACATCAATAGGAACCAAACCGTAGAGATAGAACTTGGAACTACATTATTCTTTCAAATTTCAAAGAGCTGGCACAAACCGTGTTTGATTTACAGTTCCAAATACATGTAGCCATATAGGAGAAAACAGAGTGAAACCTAAAAATTAAAACTGTTACTGCCAACGAACGGTTTAAACTAGAAGAAGGAAATTTGCTGAGCCAAGTGGGACTGAGGTACTGATCATTACCTGAAAGTGTCATCAAGATTGGGTGAAAAAATGTGTGCTGAGATTTCAGGAAACTCGTAGTTTTTTGGAAGCTTGGCAACCCCTTTCCATAAAAGTGATTTGCGCCAGTCTCTGCTTAGGGATACATCAATAGGAACCAAACCATAGAGATAGAACTTGGAACTACTTTATTGTGTCAAGTTTCAAAGAGCTGGCACAAACTGTGTTTGATTTACAGTTCCAAATACATATATCCATATAGGAGAAAACAGAGTGAAACCTAAAAATTAAAACTGTTACTGACAACGAACGGTTTAACCTAGAAGAACGAAATTTGGTGAGCCAAGTGGGATTGGGGTACTGATCATTACCTGAAAGTGTCATCAAGATTGGGTGAAAAAATGTGTGCTGAGATTTCAGGAAACTCGTAGTTTTTTGGAAGCTTGGCAAACCCTTTCCATGAAAGTGATTTGGGCCGGTCTCTGATTAGGGCTACTCAATAGGAAAAAAATCATAGAGATAGAACTTGGATCTATTTTATAGTGTCAAGTTTCAAAGAGCTAGCACAAACCGTTTGTGATTTAGAGTTTCAACTACATGTATCCATATAGGAGAAAACAGAGTGAAACCTAAAAATTTAAACTGTTACTGCCAACGAACGGTTTAACCTAGATGAACGAAATTTGGTGAGCTAAGTGGGATTGGCGTACTGAACATTACCTGAAAGTGTCATCAAGATTGAGTGAAAAAATGTGTGCTGAGATTTCAGGAAACTCGTAGTTTTGGAACCTTGGCAACCCCTTTCCATGAAAGTTAATTGAGCCGGTCTCTCCCTAGGGCTACATCAATAGGAAACAAACCATAGGGATTGAACTTGGAACTACTTTATTGTGTCAAGTTTCAAAGAGCTAGCACAAACCATGTTTGATTTAGAGTTCCAAATACGTGTTCCATATAGGAGAATACAGAGTGAAACCTAAAAATTAAAACTGTTACTGCCAACGAACGGTTTAACCTAGAAGAACGAAATTTGGTGAGCCAAGTGGGATTGGGGTACTTATCATTACCGGAAAGCGTCATCAAGATTGGGTGAAAAAATGTGTGCTGAAATTTCAGGAAACGCATAGTTTTTTGGAAGCTTGGCAACCCCATTCCATGAAAGTGATTTGCGCTAGTCTCTGCTTAGGGCTACATCAATAGGAACCAAACCATAGAGATAGAACTTGGAACTACTTTATTGTGTCAAGTTTCAAAGAGCTAGCACAAACCGTGTTTGATTTAGAGTTCCAACTACATGTATCCATATAGGAGAAAACAGAGTGAAACCTAAAAATTAAAACTGTTACTGCCAACGAACGGTTTAACCTAGAAGAACGAAATTCGGTGAGCCAAGTGGGATTGGGGTACTGATCATTACCTGAAAGTGTCATCAAGATTGGGTGAAAAAATGTGTGCTGAGATTTCAGGAAACTCGTAGTTTTTTGGAAGCTTGGCACCCCCTTTCCATGAAAGTGATTTGAGCCTGTCTCTGCTTAGGCCTACAACAATAGGAAACAAACCATATAGATAGAACTTGGAAGTACTTTATTGTGTCAAGTTTCAAAGAGCTAGCACAAACCGTGTTTGATTTAAAATTCCAACTACGTGTAGCCATATAGGAGTAAAGAGAGTGAAACCTAAAAATTAAAACTGTTACTGCCAACGAACGGTTTAACCTGGAAGAATGAAATTTGGTGAACCAAGTGGGATTGGCTGACTGATCATTACCTGAAAGTGTCATCAAGATTGGGTGAAAAAATGTGTGCTGAGATTTCAGGAAACTCGTAGTTTTTTGGAAGGTTGGCAATCCCTTTCCATGAAAGTGATTTGTTCTGGTCTCTCCTTAGGGCTACATCAATTTGAAACAAACCATAGAGATTGAACTTGGAACTACTTTATTGTGTCAAGTTTCAAAGAGCTAGCACAAACCGTGTTTGTTTTAGAGTTCCAACTACGTGTATCCATATTGGAGAAAACAGAGTGAAACCTAAAAATTAAAACCTTTACAGCCAACGAACGGTTTAACCTAGAAGAAGGAAATTTGGTGAGCCACGTGGGATTGGGGTACTGATCATTACCTGATAATGTCATCAAGATTGGGTGAAAAAATGTGTGCTGAGATTTCAGGAAACTAGTAGTTTTTTTGAAGCTTGGCAACCCCTTTCCATAAAAGTGATTTGTGCCAGTCTCTGTTTAGGGATACATCAATAGGAACCAAACCGTAGAGATAGAACTTGGAAGTACATTATTCTTTCAAATTTCAAAGAGCTGGCACAAACCGTGTTTGATTTACAGTTCCAAATACATGTATCCATATAGGAGAAAACAGAGTGAAACCTAAAAATTAAAACTGTTACTGCCAACGAACGGTTTAACCTAGAAGAAGGAAATTTGCTGAGCCAAGTGGGACTGAGGTACTGATCATTACCTGAAAGTGTCATCAAGATTGGGTGAAAAAATGTGTGCTGAGATTTCAGGAAACTCGTAGTTTTTTGGAAGCTTGGCAACCCCTTTCCATAAAAGTGATTTGCGCCAGTCTCTGCTTAGGGATACATCAATAGGAACCAAACCATAGAGATAGAACTTGGAACTACTTTATTGTGTCAAGTTTCAAAGAGCTGGCACAAACTGTGTTTGATTTACAGTTCCAAATACATATATCCATATAGGAGAAAACAGAGTGAAACCTAAAAATTAAAACTGTTACTGACAATGAACGGTTTAACCTAGAAGAACGAAATTTGGTGAGCCAAGTGGGATTGGGGTACTGATCATTACTTGAAAGTGACATCAAGATTGGGTGAAAAAATGTGTGCTGAGATTTCAGGAAACTCGTAGTTTTTTGGAAGCTTGGCAACCCCTTTCCATGAAAGTGATTTGAGCCTGTCTCTGCTTAGGCCTACAACAATAGGAAACAAACCATATAGATAGAACTTGGAAGTACTTTATTGTGTCAAGTTTCAAAGAGCTAGCACAAACCGTGTTTGATTTAAAATTCCAACTACGTGTAGCCATATAGGAGTAAAGAGAGTGAAACCTAAAAATTAAAACTGTTACTGCCAACGAACGGTTTAACCTAGAAGAACGAAATTTGGTGAACCAAGTGGGATTGGCTGACTGATCATTACCTGAAAGTGTCATCAAGATTGGGTGAAAAAATGTGTGCTGAGATTTCAGGAAACTCGTAGTTTTTTGGAAGGTTGGCAATCCCTTTCCATGAAAGTGATTTGTTCTGGTCTCTCCTTAGGGCTACATCAATTTGAAACAAACCATAGAGATTGAACTTGGAACTACTTTATTGTGTCAAGTTTCAAAGAGCTAGCACAAACCGTGTTTGATTTAGAGTTCCAACTACGTGTATCCATATTGGAGAAAACAGAGTGAAACCTAAAAATTAAAACCTTTACAGCCAACGAACGGTTTAACCTAGAAGAAGGAAATTTGGTGAGCCACGTGGGATTGGGGTACTGATCATTACCTGATAATGTCATCAAGATTGGGTGAAAAAATGTGTGCTGAGATTTCAGGAAACTCGTAGTTTTTTGGAAGCTTGGCAACCCCTTTCCATAAAAGTGATTTGCGCCAGTCTCTGCTTAGGGATACATCAATAGGAACCAAACCATAGAGATAGAACTTGGAACTACTTTATTGTGTCAAGTTTCAAAGAGCTGGCACAAACTGTGTTTGATTTACAGTTCCAAATACATATATCCATATAGGAGAAAACAGAGTGAAACCTAAAAATTAAAACTGTTACTGACAACGAACGGTTTAACCTAGAAGAACGAAATTTGGTGAGCCAAGTGGGATTGGGGTACTGATCATTACCTGAAAGTGTCATCAAGATTGGTTGAAAAAATGTGTGCTGAGATTTCAGGAAACTCGTAGTTTTTTGGAAGCTTGGCAACCCCTTTCCATTAAAGTGATTTGCGCCAGTCTCTGCTTTGGGCTACATCAATAGGAAACAAACCATAGAGATAGAACTTGGAACTACTTTATTGTGTCAAGTTTCAAAGAGCTAGCACAAACCGTGTTTGATTTAGAGTTCCAAATACGTGTACCATATAGGAGAATACAGAGTGAAACCTAAAAATTAAAACTGTTACTGCCAACGAACGGTTTAACCTAGAAGAACGAAATTCGGTGAGCCTAGTGGGATTGGGGTACTGATCATTACCTGAAAGTGTCATCAAGATTGGGTGAAAAAATGTGTGCTGAGATTTCAGGAAACTCGTAGTTTTTTGGAAGCTTGGCACCCCCTTTCCATGAAAGTGATTTGCGCTGGTCTCTCCTTAGGGCTACATCAATTTGAAACAAACCATAGAGATAGAACTTGGAAGTACTTTATTGTGTCAAGTTTCAAAGAGCTAGCACAAACCGTGTTTGATTTAAAATTCCAACTACTTGTAGCCATATAGGAGTAAAGAGAGTGAAACCTAAAAATTAAAACTGTTACTGCCAACGAACGGTTTAACCTAGAAGAACGAAATTTGGTGAGCCAAGTGGGATTGGGGGACTGATCATTACCTGAAAGTGTCATCAAGATTGGGTGAAAAAATGTGTGCTGAGATTTCAGGAAACTCGTAGTTTTTTGGAAGCTTGGCAACACCTTTCCATGAAAGTGATTTGCGCTGGTCTCTCCTTAGGGCTACATCAATTTGAAACAAACCATAGAGATAGAACTTGGAACTACTTTATTATGTCAAGTTTAAAAGAGCTAGCACAAACCGTGTTTGATTTAGAGTTCCAACTACATGTAACCATATTGGAAAAAAAAAGAGTGAAACCTAAAAATTAAAACCGTTACAGCCAACAAACGGTTTAAACTAGAAGAAGGAAATTTGGTGAGCCAAGTGGGATTGGGGTACTGATCATTACTTGAAAGTGTCATCAAGATTGGGTGAAAAAATGTGTGCTGAGATTTCAGGAAACTCGTAGTTTTTTGGAAGCTTGGCAACCCCTTTCCATGAAATTGATTTGCGCCAGTCTCTGCTTAGGGCTACATCAATAGGAAACAAATCGTAGAGATAGAACTTGGAACTACTTTATTGTGTCAAGTTTCAAAGAGCTAGCACAAACCGTGTTTCATTTAGAGTTCCAACTACATGTATCGATATAGGAGAAAACAGAGTGAAACCTAAAATATTAAAACTGTTACTGCCAACGAACGGTTTAACCTAGAAGAACGAAATTTGGTGAGCCACGTGGGATTGGGGTACTGATCATTACCTGAAAATGTCATCAAGATTGGGTGAAAAAATGTGTGCTGAGATTTCAGGAAACTCGTTGTTTTTTGGAAGCTTGGCAACCCCTTTCCATAAAAGTGATTTGCGCCAGTCTCTGCTTAGGGATACATCAATAGGAACCAAACCATAGAGATAGAACTTGGAACTACTTTATTCTTTCAAATTTCAAAGAGCTGGAACAAACCGTGTTTGATTTACAGTTCCAAATACATGTATCCATATAGGAGAAAACAGAGTGAAACCTAAAAATTAAAACTGTTACTGCCAACGAACGGTTTAACCTAGAAGAAGAAAATTTGGTGAGCCAAGTGGGTCTGGGGTACTGATCATTAAATGAAAGTGTCATCAAGATTGGGTGAAAAAATGTGTGCTGAGATTTCAGGAAACTCGTAGTTTTTTGGAAGGTTGGCAATCCCTTTCCATGAAAGTGATTTGCGCCGGTCTCTCCTTAGGGCTACATTAATTTGAAACAAACCATAGAGATTGAACTTGGAACTACTTTATTGTGTCAAGTTTCAAAGAGCTAGCACAAACCGCGTTTGATTTAGAGTTCCAATTACATGTATCCATATAGGAGAAAACAGAGTGAAACCTAAAAATTAAAACTGTTACTGCCATCGAACGGTTTAACCTAGAAGAACAAAATTTGGTGAGCCAGGTGGGATTGGGGTACTGATCATTACCTGAAAGTGTCATCAAGATTGGGTGAAAAAATGTGTGCTGAGATTTCAGGAAACTCGTATTTTTTTGGAAGCTTGGCAACCCCTTTCCATAAAAGTGATTTGCTCCAGTCTCTCCTTAGGGCTACATCAATTTGAAATAAACCATAGAGATAGAACTTGGAACTACTTTATTGTGTCAAGTTTCAAAGAGCTAGCACAAACCGTGTTTGATTTAGAGTTACAACTACATGTATCCATATTGGAGAAAACAGAGTGAAACCTAAAAATTAAAACCGTTACAGCCAATAAACGGTTTAACCTAGAAGAAGGAAATTTGGTGCGCCAAGTGGGATTTGGGTACTGATCATTACCTGAACGTGTCATCAAGATTGGGTGAAAAAATGTGTGCTGAGATTTCAGGAAACTTGTTGTTTTTTGAAAGCTTGGCAACCCCTTTCCATGAAATTGATTTGCGCCGGTCTCTGCTTAGGGCTACATCAATAGGAAACAAATCGTAGAGATAGAACTTGTAACTACTTTATTCTGTCAAGTTTCAAAGAGCTAGCACAAACCGTGTTTGATTTAGAGTTCCAACTACATGTACCCATATAGGAGAAAACAAAGTGTAACCTAAATATTAAAACTGTTATTGCCAACGTATGGTTTAACCTAGAAGAACGAAATTTGTAGAGCCACGTGGGATTGGGGTACTGATCATTACCTGAAAATGTCATCAAGATTGGGTGAAAAAATGTGTGCTGAGATTTCAGGAAACTCGTAGTTTTTTTGGAAGCTTGGCAACCCCTTTCCATATAAGTAATTTGCGCCAGTCTCTGCTTAGGGATACATCAATAGGAACCAAACCATAGAGATAGAACATGGAACTACTTTATTGTGTCAAGTTTCAAAGAGCTGGCACAAACCGTGTTTGATTTACAGTTCCAAATACATGTATCCATATAGGAGAAAACAGAGTGAAACCTAAAAATTAATACCATTATAGCCAACGAACGGTTTAACCTAGAAGAAGGAAATTTGGTGAGCCAGGTGGGATTGGGGTACTGATCATTACTTGAAAGTGTCATCAAGATTGGGTGAAAAAATGTGTGCTGAGATTTCAGAAAACTCGTATTTTGTTGGAAGCTTGCCACCCCCTTTCTATGAACGTGATTTGAGCCACTCTCTGCTAAGGGCTGCATCAATAGGAAACAAACCATAGAGATAGAACTTGGAACTACTTTATTGTGTCAAGTTTCAAAGAGCTAGCACAAACCGTGTTTGATTTAGAGTTCCAACTACATGTATCAAAATAGGAGAAGACAGAGTGAAACCTAAAATTAAAACAGTTACTGCCAACGAACGGTTTAACCTAGAAGAACGAAATTTGGTGCGCCAAGTGGGATTGGGGTACTGATCATTACCTGAAAGTGTCATCAAGATTGGGTGAAAAAATGTGTGCTGAGATTTCAGGAAACCCGTAGTTTTTTGGAAGCTTGGCAACCCCCTTCCATGAAAGTGATTTCAGCCTGTCTCTGCTTAGGGCTACATCAATAGCAAACAAATCATAGAGATAGAACTTGGAACTACTTTATTGTGTCAAGTTTCAAAGAGCTAGCACAAACCGTGTTTCATTTAGAGTTCCAACTACGTGTAGCCATATAGGAGAAAACAGAGTGAAACCTAAAAATTAAAACTGTTACTGCCAACGAATGGTTTAACCTAGAAGAACGAAATTTGGTGAGCCAAGTGGAATTGGGGTACTGATCATTACCTGAAAGTGTCATCAAGATTGGGTGAAAAAATGTGTGCTGAGATTTCAGGAAACTCGTAGTTTTTTGGAAGCTTGGCAACCCCTTTCCATGAAAGTGATGTGCACCGGTCTCTGCTTAGTGCTACATCAATAGGAAAGAAGACACAGAGATAGAACTTGGAACTACTTTATTGTGTCAAGTTTCAATGAGCTAGCACAAACCGTGTTTGATTTAGAGTTCCAAGTACATGTATCCATATAGGAGAAAACAGAGTGAAACCTAAAAATTAAAACTGTTACTGCCAACGAACGGTTTAACCAAGAAGATCGAAATTTGGTGAGCCAAGTGGGATTGGTGTACTGATCATTACCTGAAAGTGTCATCAAGATTGGGTGAAAAAATGTGTGCTGAGATTTCAGGAAACTCGTAGTTTTTTGGAAGCTTGGCAACCCCTTTCCATGAAAGTGTTTTGCGCTGGTCTCTCCTTAGGGCTACATCAATTTGAAACAAACCATAGAGATAGAACTTGGAACTACTTTATTGTGTCAAGTTTCAAAGAGCTAGCACAAACCATGTTTGATTTAGAGTTCCAACTACATGTATCCATATAGGAGAAAATGGAGTGAAACCTAAAAATTAAAACTGTTACTGACAACGAACGGTTTAACCTAGATGTATGAAATTTTTTGAGCCTAGTGGGATTGGGGTACTGATCATTACCTGAAAGTGTCATCAAGATTGTGTGAAAAAATGTGTGCTAATATTTCAGGAAACTCGTAGTTTTTTGGAAGCTTGGCAACCCCTTTCCTTGAAAGTGTTTTGCTCTGGTCTCTCCTTAGGGCTACATCAATTTGAGACAAACCATAGTGATAGAACTTGGAACTACTTTATTGTGTCAAGTTTAAAAGAGCTAGCACAAACCGTGTTTGATTTAGAGTTCCAACTACATGTATCCATATTGGAGAAAACAGAGCGAAACCTAAAAATTAAAACCGTTACAGCCAACGAACGGTTTAACCTAGAAGAAGGAAATTTGGTGAGCCAAGTGGGATTGGGGTACTGATCATTACTTGAAAGTGTCATCAAGATTGGGTGAAAAAATGTGTGCAGAGATTTCAGGAAACTCGTAGTTTTTTGGAAGCTTGGCAACCCCTTTCCATGAAATTGATTTGCGCCGGTCTCTGCTTAGGGCTACATCAATAGGAAACAAATCGTAGAGATAGAACTTGGAAATACTTTATTGTGTCAAGTTTCAAAGAGCTAGCACAAACCGTGTTTGATTTAGATTTCCAACTACATGTATCCATATAGGAGAAAACAGAGTGAAACCTAAAAATTAAAACTGTTACTGCCAACGAATGGTTTAACCTAGAAGAACGAAATTTGGTGAGCCACGTGGGATTGGGGTACTGATCATTACCTGAAAATGTCATCAAGATTGGGTGAAAAAATGTGTGCTGAGATTTCAGAAAACTCGTATTTTTTTGGAAGCTTGGCAACCCCTTTCCATAAAAGTGATTTGCTCCGGTCTCTCCTTAGGGCTACATCAATTTGAAATAAACCATAGAGATAGAACTTGGAACTACTTTATTGTGTCAAGTTTCAAAGAGCTAGCACAAACCGTGTTTGATTTAGAGTTCCAACTACATGTATCCATATTGGAGAAAACAGAGTGAAACCTAAAAATTAAAACCGTTACAGCCAATAAACGGTTTAACCTAGAAGAAGGAAATTTGGTGCGCCAAGTGGGATTTGGGTACTGATCATTACCTGAAAGTGTCATCAAGATTGGGTGAAAAAATGTGTGCTGAGATTTCAGGAAACTTGTTGTTTTTTGAAAGCTTGGCAACCCCTTTCCATGAAATTGATTTGCGCCGGTCTCTGCTTAGGGCTACATCAATAGGAAACAAATCGTAGAGATAGAACTTGGAACTACTTTATTCTGTCAAGTTTCAAAGAGCTAGCACAAACCGTGTTTGATTTAGAGTACCAACTACATGTACCCATATAGGAGAAAACAAAGTGTAACCTAAATATTAAAACTGTTATTGCCAACGTATGGTTTAACCTAGAAGAACGAAATTTGTAGAGCCACGTGGGATTGGGGTACTGATCATTACCTGAAAATGTCATCAAGATTGGGTGAAAAAATGTGTGCTGAGATTTCAGGAAACTCGTAGTTTTTTTGGAAGCTTGGCAACCCCTTTCCATATAAGTAATTTGCGCCAGTCTCTGCTTAGGGATACATCAATAGGAACCAAACCATAGAGATAGAACATGGAACTACTTTATTGTGTCAAGTTTCAAAGAGCTGGCACAAACCGTGTTTGATTTACAGTTCCAAATACATGTATCCATATAGGAGAAAACAGAGTGAAACCTAAAAATTAATACCATTATAGCCAACGAACGGTTTAACCTAGAAGAAGGAAATTTGGTGAGCCAGGTGGGATTGGGGTACTGATCATTACTTGAAAGTGTCATCAAGATTGGGTGAAAAAATGTGTGCTGAGATTTCAGGAAACTCGTATTTTTTTGGAAGCTTGCCACCCCCTTTCTATGAACGTGATTTGAGCCACTCTCTGCTAAGGGCTGCATCAATAGGAAACAAACCATAGAGATAGAACTTGGAACTACTTTATTGTGTCAAGTTTCAAAGAGCTAGCACAAACCGTGTTTGATTTAGAGTTCCAACTACATGTATCAAAATAGGAGAAGACAGAGTGAAACCTAAAATTAAAACAGTTACTGCCAACGAACGGTTTAACCTAGAAGAACGAAATTTGGTGCGCCAAGTGGGATTTGGGTACTGATCATTACCTGAAAGTGTCATCAAGATTGGGTGAAAAAATGTGTGCTGAGATTTCAGGAAACCCGTTGTTTTTTGGAAGCTTGGCAACCCCCTTCCATGAAAGTGATTTCAGCCTGTCTCTGCTTAGGGCTACATCAATAGCAAACAAATCATAGAGATAGAACTTGGAACTACTTTATTGTGTCAAGTTTCAAAGAGCTAGCACAAACCGTGTTTCATTTAGAGTTCCAACTACGTGTAGCCATATAGGAGAAAACAGAGTGAAACCTAAAAATTAAAACTGTTACTGCCAACGAATGGTTTAACCTAGAAGAACGAAATTTGGTGAGCCAAGTGGGATTGGGGTACTGATCATTACCTGAAAGCATCATCAAGATTGGGTGAAAAAATGTGTGCTGAAATTTCAGGAAACTTGTAGTTTTTTGGAAGCTTGGCAACCCCTTTTTATGAAAGTGATTTCCGCCAGTCTCTGCTTAGGGCTATATCAATAGGAAACAAACCATAGAGATAGAACTTGGAACTACTTTATTGTGTCAAGTTTCAAAGAGCTAGCACAAACCGTGTTTCATTTAGAGTTTCAACTACATGTATCCATATACGAGAAAACAGAGTGAAACCTAAAAATTAAAACTGTTACTGCCAATGAACGGTTTAACCTAGAAGAACGAAATTTGGTGAGCCAAGGGAGACTGGGGTTCTGATCATTACCTGAAAGTGTCATCAAGATTGGGTGAAAAAATGTGTGCTGAGATTTCAGGAAACTCGTAGTTTTTTGGAAGCTTGGCAACCCCTTTCCATGAAAGTGATGTGCACCGGTCTCTGCTTAGTGCTACATCAATAGGAAAGAAGACACAGAGATAGAACTTGGAACTACTTTATTGTGTCAAGTTTCAATGAGCTAGCACAAACCGTGTTTGATTTAGAGTTCCAAGTACATGTATCCATATAGGAGAAAACAGAGTGAAACCTAAAAATTAAAACTGTTACTGCCAACGAACGGTTTATCCTAGAAGAACAAAATTTGGTGAGCCAAGTGGGACTGGGGTACTGATCATTACCTGAAAGTGTCATCAAGTTTGGGTGAAAAAATGTGTGCTGAGATTTCAGGAAACTCGTAGTTTTTTGGAAGCTTGGCAACCCCTTTCCATGAAAGTGATTTGCGCCGGTCTCTCCTTAGGGCTACATCAATTTGAAACAAACCATAGAGATTGAACTTGGAACTACTTTATTGTGTCAAGTTTCAAAGAGCTAGCACGAACCGTGTTTGATTTAGAGTTCCAACTACATGTATCTATATTGGAGAAAACAGAGTGAAACCTAAAAATTAATACCGTTACAGCCAACGAACGGTTTAACCTAGAAGAAAGAAATTTGGTGAGCCAAGTGGGATTGGGTACTGATCATTACTTGAAAGTGTCATCAAGTTTGGGTGAAAAAATCTGTGCTGAGATTTCAGGAAACTCGTATTTTTTTTTGAAGCTTGCCACCCCCTTTCTATGAAAGTGATTTGAGCCAGTCTCTACTAAGGGCTACATCAATAGGAAACAAACCATAGAGATAGAACTTGGAACTACTTTATTGTGTCAAGTTTCAAAGAGCTAGCACAAACCGTGTTTGATTTAGAGTTCCAAATACATGTATCAAAGTAGGAGAAGACAGAGTGAAACCTAAAATTTAAAACTGTTACTGCCAACGAACGGTTTAACCTAGAAGAACGAAATTTGGTGCGCCAAGTGGGATTGGGGTACTGATCATTACCTGAAAGTGTCATCAAGATTGGGTGAAAAAATGGGTGCAGATATTTCAGGAAACTCGTAGTTTTTTGGAAGCTTGGCAACCCCTTTCCATGTAAGTGATTTGCGCTGGTCTCTGCTTAGGTCTACATCAATAGGAAACAAACCATAGAGATAAAACTTGGAACTACTTTATTGTGTCAAGTTTCAAAGAGCTAGCACAAACCGTGTTTGATTTAGAGTTCCAAATACATGTATCCATATAGGAGAAAACAGAGTGAAACCTAAAAATTAAAACTGTTACTGCCAAGGAACGGATTAACCTAAAAAAACGAAATTTGGTGAGCCAAGTGGGATTGGGGTACTGATCATTACCTGAAAGTGTCATCAGGATTGGGTTAATAAATGTGTGCTGGGATTTCAGGAAACTCGTAGTTTTTTGGAAGCTTGGCAACCCCTTTGCATGATAGTGGTTTCTGCCGGTCTCTGCTTAGGGCTACATCAATAGGAAACAAACCGTAGAAATAGAACTTGGAAATACTTTATTGTGTCAAGTTTCAAAGAGCTAGCACAAACCGTGTTTGATTTAGAGTTCCAACTACATGTATCCATATAGGAGAAAACAGAGTGAAACCTAAAATTAAAACTGTTACTGCCAATGAACGGTTTAACCTAGAAGAACGAAATTTGGTGAGCCAAGTGGGATTGGGGTACTGACAATTACCTGAAAGTGTCATCAAGATTGGGTGAAAAAATGTGGGCTGAGATTTCAGGAAACTCGTAGTTTTTTGGAAGCTTGGCAACCCCTTTCCATGAAAGTGATTTGCGCCGGTCTCTGATTAGGGCTACATCAATAGGAAACAAACCATAGAGATAGAACTTGGAACTACTTTATTGTGTCAAGTTTCAAAGAGCTAGCACAAACCGTGTTTGATTTAGAGTTCCAACTACATGTATCCATATAGGAGAAAACAGAGTGAAACCTAAAAATTAAAACTGTTACTGCCATCGAATGGTTTAAACTAGAAGAACGAAATTTGCTGAGCGAAGTGGATTTTGGGTACTGATCACTACCTGAAAGTATCATCAAGATTGGGTGAAAAAATGTGTGCTGAGATTTCAGGAAACTCGTAGTTTTTTGGAAGCTTGGCAACCCCTTTCCATGAAAGTGATTTGCGCTGGTCTCTGCTTAGGGCTACAGCAATAGGAAACAAACCATAGAGACAGAACTTTGAACTACTTTATTGTGTCAAGTTTCAAAGAGCTAGCACAAACCATGTTTGATTTAGAGTTCCAAAAACATGTGTCCATTAGGAGAAAACAGAGTGAAACATAAAAATTAATACTGTTACTGCCATCGAACGGTTTAACCTAGAAATACGAAATTTCGTGAGCCATGTGGGATTGGGGTACTGATCATTACCTGAAAGTGTCATCAAGATTGGGTGAAAAAATGTGGGCTGAGATTTCAGGAAACTCGTAGTTTTTTGGAAGCTTGGCAACCCATTTCCATGAAAGTGATTTGCGCCGGTCTCTGATTAGTGCTACATCAATAGGAAACAAACCATAGAGATAGAACTTGGAACTACTTTATTGTGTCAAGTTTCAAAGAGCTAGCACAAACCGTGTTTGATTTAGAGTTTCAACTACATGTATCCATATAGGAGAAAACAGAGTGAAACCTAAAAATTAAAACTGTTACTGCCATCGAACGGTTTAACCTAGAAGAACGAAATTTGGTGAGCCAAGTGGGATTGGGGTACTGATCATTACCTGAAAGTGTCATCAAGATTGGGTGAAAAAATGGGTGCTGATATTTCAGGAAACTCGTAGTTTTTTGGAAGCTTGGCAAACCCTTTCCATGATAGTGGTTTCCGCCGGTCTCTGCTTAGGGCTACATCCATAGGAAACAAACAGTAGAAATAGAACTTGGAACTACTTTATTGTGTCAAGTTTTAAAGAGCTAGCACAAACCGTGTTTGATTTAGAGTTCCAACTACATGAATCCATATAGGAGTTAACAGAGTGAAAGATAAAAATTAAAACTGTTACTGCCATCAAACGGTTTAACCTAGAAGAATGAAATTAGGTGAGCCTAGTGGGATTGGCGTACTGATCATTACCTGAAAGTGTCATCAAGATTGGGTGAAAAAATGTGTGCTGAGATTTCAGGAAACTCGTAGTTTTTTGGAAGCTTGGCAACCCCTTTCCATGAAACTGATTTGTGCCAGTCTCTGCTTAGGGCTACATCAATAGGAAACAACTCATAGAGATAGAATTTGGAACTACTTTATTGTGTCAAGTTTCCAAGTGCTAGCACAAACCGTGTTTGATTTAGTGTTCCAACTACATGTATCCATATAGGAGAAAACAGAGTAAAACCTAAATATTAAAACTGTTACTGCCACCCAAAGATTTAACCTAGAAGAACGAAATTTGGTGAGCCAATTGGGATTGGCATACTGATCATTACCTGAAAGTGTCATCAAGATTGGGTGAAAAAATGTGTGCTGAGATTTCATGAAACTCATAGTTTTTTGGAAGCTTGGCAACCCCTTTCCATGAAAGTGATTTGCGCCAGTCTCTGCTTTGGGCTACATCAATAGGAAACAAACCATAGAGATAGAACTTGGAACTACTTTATTGTGTCAAGTTTCAAAGAGCTAGCACAAACCGTGTTGGATTTAGTGTTCCAACTACATGTATCCATATAGGAGAAAACAGAGTGAAACCTAAATATTAAAACTGTTACTGCCAACGAACGGTTTAACCTAGAAGAATGAAAATTGGTGAGCCAAGTGGGATTGGGGTACTGATCATTACCTGACAGTGTCATCAAGATTGTGTGAAAAAATGTGTGCTGAGATTTCAGGAAACTCGTAGTTTTTTGGAAGCTTGGCAACCTTTTTCCGTGAAAGTGATTTGCGCTGGTCTCTGTTTAGGGCTACATCAATAGGAAACAAACCATAGAGATAGAACTTGGGATTACTTTATTGTGTCAAGTTTCAAACAGCTAGCACAAACCGTGTTTGATTTAGAGTTCCAAATACATGTATCCATAAAGGAGAAAACAGAGTGAAACCTAAAAATTAAAACTCTTACTGCCAACGATCGGATTAACCTATAAGAACAAAATTTGGTGAGCCAAGTGGGTTGGGGTACTGATCATTACCTGAAAGTGTCATCAAGATTGGGTGAAAAAATGTGTGCTGAGATTTCAGGAAACTCGTAGTTTTTTGGAAGCTTGGCAAACCCTTTCAATGATAGTGGTTTCCGCCGGGCTCTGCTTAGGGCTACATCAATAGGAAACAAACCGTAGAAATAGAACTTGGAACTAGTTTATTGTGTCAAGTTTCAAAGAGCTAGCACAAACTGTGTTTGATTTAGAGTTCCAACTACATGTATCCATATAGGAGAAAACAGAGTTAAACCTAAAAATCAAAACTGTTACTGCCAACGAACGGTTTAACCTAGAAGAACGTAATTTGGTGAGCCACGTTGGATTGGGGTACTGATAATTACCTGAAAATGTCATCAAGATTGGGTGAAAAAATGTGTGCTGAGATTTCAGGAAATTCGTAGTTTTTTGGAAGCTTGGCAACCCCTTTCCATGCAAGTGATTTGCGCCGGTCTCTGCTTAGGGCTACATCAATAGGACACAAACCATAGAAAGAGAACTTGGAACTACTTTATTTTGTCAAGTTTCAAAGAGCTAGCACAAACCGTGTTTGATTTAGAGTTCCAACTACATGTATCCATATAGGAGAAAACAGAATGAAACCTAAAAATTAAAACTGTTACTGCCAACGAACGGTTTAACCTACAAGAACGAAATTTGGTGAGCCACGTGGTATTGGGGTACTGATCATTACCTGAACATGTCATCAAGATTGGGTGAAAAAATGTGTGCTGAGATTTCAGGAAACTCGTAGTTTTTTCGAAGCTTGGCAACCCCTTTCCATGAAAGTGATTTGTGCTGGTCTCTGCTTAGGGCTACATCAATAGGAAACAAACCATAGAGAGAGAACTTGGAACTACTTTATTGTGTCAACTTTTAAAGAGCTAGCACAAACCGTGTTTGATTTAGAGTTCCAACTACATGTATCCATATAGGAGAAAACAGAGTTAAACCTAAAAATTAAAACTGTTACTGCCAACGAACGGTTTAACCTAGAAGAACGAAATTTGGTGAGCCAAGTGGGATTGGGGTACTGATCATTACCTGAAAGTGTCATCAAGATTGGGTGAAAAAATGTGTGCTGAGATTTCAGGAAACTCGTAGTTTTTTGGAAGTTTGGCAATCCATTTCCATGAAAGTTATTTGTTCTGCTCTCTCCTTAGGGCTAAATCAATTTGAAACAAACCATAGAGATTGAACTTGGAACTACTTTATTGTGTCAAGTTTCAAAGAGCTAGCACAAACCGTGTTTGATTTAGAGTTCCAACTACATGTTTCCATACAGGAGAAAACAGAATGAAACCTAAAAATTAAAACTGTTACTGCCAACGAACGGTTTAACCTAGAAGAACGAAATTTGGTGAGCCACGTGGGATTGGGGTACTGATCATTACCTGAAAATGTCATCAAGATTGGGTGAAAAAATGTGTGCTGAGATTTCAGGAAATTCGTAGTTTTTTGGAAGCTTGGCAACCCCTTTCCATAAAAGTGATTTGCGCCAGTCTCTGCTTAGGGATACATCAATAGGAACCAAACCATAGAGATAGAACTTGGAACTACTTTATTCTGTCAAGTTTCAAACAGCTGGCACAAACCGTGTTTGATTTACAGTTCCAAATATATGTATCCATATAGGAGAAAACAGAGTGAAACCTAAAAATTAAAACTGTTACTGCCAACGAACGGTTTAACCTAGAAGAACGAAATTTGGTGAGCCAAGTTGGACTGGGGTACTGATCATTACCTGAAAGTGTCATCAAGATTGGGTGAAAAAATGTGTGCTGAGATTTCAGGAAACTCGTAGTTTTTTGGAAGCTTGGCAACCCCTTTCCATGCAAGTGATTTGCGCCGGTCTCTGCTTAGGGCTACATCAATAGGACACAAACCATAGAAAGAGAACTTGGAACTACTTTATTTTGTCAAGTTTCAAAGAGCTAGCACAAACCGTGTTTGATTTAGAGTTCCAACTACATGTATCCATATAGGAGAAAACAGAATGAAACCTAAAAATTAAAACTGTTACTGCCAACGAACGGTTTAACCTACAAGAACGAAATTTGGTGAGCCACGTGGTATTGGGGTACTGATCATTACCTGAACATGTCATCAAGATTGGGTGAAAAAATGTGTGCTGAGATTTCAGGAAACTCGTAGTTTTTTCGAAGCTTGGCAACCCCTTTCCATGAAAGTGATTTGTGCTGGTCTCTGCTTAGGGCTACATCAATAGGAAAGAAACCATAGAGAGAGAACGTGGAACTACTTTATTGTGTCAAGTTTTAAAGAGCTAGCACAAACCGTGTTTGATTTAGAGTTCCAACTACATGTATCCATATAGGAGAAAACAGAGTTAAACCTAAAAATTAAAACTGTTACTGCCAACGAACGGTTTAACCTAGAAGAACGAAATTTGGTGAGCCAAGTGGGATTGGGGTACTGATCATTACCTGAAAGTGTCATCAAGATTGGGTGAAAAAATGTGTGCTGAGATTTCAGGAAACTCGTAGTTTTTTGGAAGTTTGGCAATCCATTTCCATGAAAGTTATTTGTTCTGCTCTCTCCTTAGGGCTAAATCAATTTGAAACAAACGATAGAGATTGAACTTGGAACTACTTTATTGTGTCAAGTTTCAAAGAGCTAGCACAAACCGTGTTTGATTTAGAGTTCCAACTACATGTATCCATACAGGAGAAAACAGAGTGAAACCTAAAAATTAAAACTGTTACTGCCAAAGAACGGTTTAACCTAGAAGAACGAAATTTGGTGAGCCAAGTGGGACTGGGGTACAGATCATTACCTGAAAGTGTCATCAAGATTGGGTTAAAAAATGTGTGCTGAGATTTCAGGAATCTCATATTTTTTTGGAAGCTTGGCAACCCCTTTCAATGAAAGTGATTTGTGCCGGTCTCTGTTAGGGCTACATCAATAGGAAACAAAACACAGAGATAGAACTTGGAACTACTTTATTGTGTCAAGTTTCAATGAGCTAGCAGAAACCGTGTTTCATTTAGAGTTCCAAGTACATGTATCCATATAGGAGAAAACAGAGTGAAACCTAAAAATTAACACTGTTACTGCCAAAGAACGGTTTAACCTAGAAGAACGAAATTTGGTGAGCCAAGTGGGATTGGGGTACTGATCATTACCTGAAAGTGTTATCCAGATTGGGTGAAAAAATGTGTGCTGAGATTTCAGGAAACTCGTAGTTTTTTTGAAGTTGGCAACCCCTTTCCAAGAAAGTGATTTGCGCCAGTCTCTCCTTAGGGCTACATCAATTTGAAACAAACCATAGAGATAGAACTTGGAACTACTTTATTGTGTCAAGTTTCAAAGAGCTAGCACAAACCGTGTTTGATTTAGAGTTCCAAATACGTGTATACATATTGGAGAAAACAGAGTGAAACCTAACAATTAAAACCATTACAGCCAACGAATGGTTTAATCTAGAAGAAGGAAATTTGGTGAGCCAAGTGGGATTGGGGTACTGATCATTACTTGAAAGTGTCATCAAGATTGGGTGAAAAAATGTGTGCTGAGATTTCAGGAAACTCGTAGTTTTTTGGAAGCTTGGCAACCCCTTTCCATGAAATTGATTTGCGCTGGTCTCTGCTTAGGGCTACATCAGTAGGAAACAAATCATAGAGATAGAACTTGGAACTACATTATTGTGTCAAGTTTCAAAGAGCTAGCACAAACCGTGTTTGATTTAGAGTTCCAACTACATGTATCCATATAGGAGAAAACAGAGTGAAACCTAAAAATTAAAACTGTTACTGCCAACGAACGGTTTAACCTACAAGAACGAAATTTGGTGAGCCACGTGGGATTGGGGTACTGATCATTACCTGAAAATGTCATCAAGATTGGGTGAAAAAATGTGTGCTGAGATTTCAGGAAACTCGTAGTTTTTTGGAAGCTTGACAACCCCTTTCCATAAAAGTGATTTGTGCCAGTCTCTGCTTAGGGATACATCAATAGGAACCAAACCGTAGAGATAGAACTTGGAACTACATTATTCTTTCAAATTTCAAAGAGCTGGCACAAACCATGTTTGATTTACAGTTCCAAATACATGTAGCCATATAGGAGAAAACAGAGTGAAACCTAAAAATTAAAACTGTTACTGCCAACGAACGGTTTAAACTAGAAGAAGGAAATTTGCTGAGCCAAGTGGGACTGAGGTACTGATCATTACCTGAAAGTGTCATCAAGATTGGGTGAAAAAATGTGTGCTGAGATTTCAGGAAACTCGTAGTTTTTTGGAAGCTTGGCAACCCCTTTCCATAAAAGTGATTTGCGCCAGTCTCTGCTTAGGGATACATCAATAGGAACCAAACCATAGAGATAGAACTTGGAACTACTTTATTGTGTCAAGTTTCAAAGAGCTTGCACAAACTGTGTTTGATTTACAGTTCCAAATACATATATCCATATAGGAGAAAACAGAGTGAAACCTAAAAATTAAAACTGTTACTGACAACGAACGGTTTAACCTAGAAGAACGAAATTTGGTGAGCCAAGTGGGATTGGGGTACTGATCATTACCTGAAAGTGTCATCAAGATTGGGTGAAAAAATGTGTGCTGAGATTTCAGGAAACTCGTAGTTTTTTGGAAGCTTGGCAAACCCTTTCCATGAAAGTGATTTGGGCCGGTCTCTGATTAGGGCTACTCAATAGGAAAAAAATCATAGAGATAGAACTTGGATCTATTTTATAGTGTCAAGTTTCAAAGAGCTAGCACAAACCGTTTGTGATTTAGAGTTTCAACTACATGTATCCATATAGGAGAAAACAGAGTGAAACCTAAAAATTTAAACTGTTACTGCCAACGAACGGTTTAACCCAGATGAACGAAATTTGGTGAGCTAAGTGGGATTGGCGTACTGAACATTACCTGAAAGTGTCATCAAGATTGAGTGAAAAAATGTGTGCTGAGATTTCAGGAAACTCGTAGTTTTGGAACCTTGGCAACCCCTTTCCATGAAAGTTAATTGAGCCGGTCTCTCCCTAGGGCTACATCAATAGGAAACAAACCATAGGGATTGAACTTGGAACTACTTTATTGTGTCAAGTTTCAAAGAGCTAGCACAAACCATGTTTGATTTAGAGTTCCAAATACGTGTTCCATATAGGAGAATACAGAGTGAAACCTAAAAATTAAAACTGTTACTGCCAACGAACGGTTTAACCTAGAAGAACGAAATTTGGTGAGCCAAGTGGGATTGGGGTACTTATCATTACCTGAAAGCGTCATCAAGATTGGGTGAAAAAATGTGTGCTGAAATTTCAGGAAACGCATAGTTTTTTGGAAGCTTGGCAACCCCATTCCATGAAAGTGATTTGCGCTAGTCTCTGCTTAGGGCTACATCAATAGGAACCAAACCATAGAGATAGAACTTGGAACTACTTTATTGTGTCAAGTTTCAAAGAGCTAGCACAAACCGTGTTTGATTTAGAGTTCCAACTACATGTATCCATATACGAGAAAACAGAGTGAAACCTAAAAATTAAAACTGTTACTGCCAACGAACGGTTTAACCTAGAAGAACGAAATTCGGTGAGCCAAGTGGGATTGGGGTACTGATCATTACCTGAAAGTGTCATCAAGATTGGGTGAAAAAATGTGTGCTGAGATTTCAGGAAACTCGTAGTTTTTTGGAAGCTTGGCACCCCCTTTCCATGAAAGTGATTTGAGCCTGTCTCTGCTTAGGCCTACAACAATAGGAAACAAACCATATAGATAGAACTTGGAAGTACTTTATTGTGTCAAGAGTCAAAGAGCTAGCACAAACCGTGTTTGATTTAAAATTCCAACTACGTGTAGCCATATAGGAGTAAAGAGAGTGAAACCTAAAAATGAAAACTGTTACTGCCAAGGAACGGTTTAACCTAGAAGAATGAAATTTGGTGAACCAAGTGGGATTGGCTGACTGATCATTACCTGAAAGTGTCATCAAGATTGGGTGAAAAAATGTGTGCTGAGATTTCAGGAAACTCGTAGTTTTTTGGAAGGTTGGCAATCCCTTTCCATGAAAGTGATTTGTTCTGGTCTCTCCTTAGGGCTACATCAATTTGAAACAAACCATAGAGATTGAACTTGGAACTACTTTATTGTGTCAAGTTTCAAAGAGCTAGCACAAACCGTGTTTGTTTTAGAGTTCCAACTACGTGTATCCATATTGGAGAAAACAGAGTGAAACCTAAAAATTAAAACCTTTACAGCCAACGAACGGTTTAACCTAGAAGAAGGAAATTTGGTGAGCCACGTGGGATTGGGGTACTGATCATTACCTGATAATGTCATCAAGATTGGGTGAAAAAATGTGTGCTGAGATTTCAGGAAACTAGTATTTTTTTTGAAGCTTGGCAACCCCTTTCCATAAAAGTGATTTGTGCCAGTCTCTGCTTAGGGATACATCAATAGGAACCAAACCGTAGAGATAGAACTTGGAAGTACATTATTCTTTCAAATTTCAAAGAGCTGGAACAAACCGTGTTTGATTTACAGTTCCAAATACATGTATCCATATAGGAGAAAACAGAGTGAAACCTAAAAATTAAAACTGTTACTGCCAACGAACGGTTTAACCTAGAAGAAGGAAATTTGCTGAGCCAAGTGGGACTGAGGTACTGATCATTACCTGAAAGTGTCATCAAGATTGGGTGAAAAAATGTGTGCTGAGATTTCAGGAAACTCGTAGTTTTTTGGAAGCTTGGCAACCCCTTTCCATAAAAGTGATTTGCGCCAGTCTCTGCTTAGGGATACATCAATAGGAACCAAACCATAGAGATAGAACTTGGAACTACTTTATTGTGTCAAGTTTCAAAGAGCTGGCACAAACTGTGTTTGATTTACAGTTCCAAATACATATATCCATATAGGAGAAAACAGAGTGAAACCTAAAAATTAAAACTGTTACTGACAATGAACGGTTTAACCTAGAAGAACGAAATTTGGTGAGCCAAGTGGGATTGGGGTACTGATCATTACCTGAAAGTGTCATCAAGATTGGGTGAAAAAATGTGTGCTGAGATTTCAGGAAACTCGTAGTTTTTTGGAAGCTTGGCAACCCCTTTCCATGAAAGTGATTTGAGCCTGTCTCTGCTTAGGCCTACAACAATAGGAAACAAACCATATAGATAGAACTTGGAAGTACTTTATTGTGTCAAGTTTCAAAGAGCTAGCACAAACCGTGTTTGATTTAAAATTCCAACTACGTGTAGCCATATAGGAGTAAAGAGAGTGAAACCTAAAAATTAAAACTGTTACTGCCAACGAACGGTTTAACCTAGAAGAACGAAATTTGGTGAACCAAGTGGGATTGGCTGACTGATCATTACCTGAAAGTGTCATCAAGATTGGGTGAAAAAATGTGTGCTGAGATTTCAGGAAACTCGTAGTTTTTTGGAAGGTTGGCAATCCCTTTCCATGAAAGTGATTTGTTCTGGTCTCTCCTTAGGGCTACATCAATTTGAAACAAACCATAGAGATTGAACTTGGAACTACTTTATTGTGTCAAGTTTCAAAGAGCTAGCACAAACCGTGTTTGATTTAGAGTTCCAACTACGTGTATCCATATTGGAGAAAACAGAGTGAAACCTAAAAATTAAAACCTTTACAGCCAACGAACGGTTTAACCTAGAAGAAGGAAATTTGGTGAGCCACGTGGGATTGGGGTACTGATCATTACCTGATAATGTCATCAAGATTGGGTGAAAAAATGTGTGCTGAGATTTCAGGAAACTCGTAGTTTTTTGGAAGCTTGGCAACCCCTTTCCATAAAAGTGATTTGCGCCAGTCTCTGCTTAGGGATACATCAATAGGAACCAAACCATAGAGATAGAACTTGGAACTACTTTATTGTGTCAAGTTTCAAAGAGCTGGCACAAACTGTGTTTGATTTACAGTTCCAAATACATATATCCATATAGGAGAAAACAGAGTGAAACCTAAAAATTAAAACTGTTACTGACAACGAACGGTTTAACCTAGAAGAACGAAATTTGGTGAGCCAAGTGGGATTGGGGTACTGATCATTACCTGAAAGTGTCATCAAGATTGGGTGAAAAAATGTGTGCTGAGATTTCAGGAAACTCGTAGTTTTTTGGAAGCTTGGCAAACCCTTTCCATGAAAGTGATTTGGGCCGGTCTCTGATTAGGGCTACATCAATAGGAAAAAAATCGTAGAGATAGAACTTGGATCTCCTTTATAGTGTCAAGTTTCAAAGAGCTAGCACAAACCGTGTGTGATTTAGAGTTTCAACTACATGTATCCATATAGGAGAAAACAGAGTGAAACCTAAAAATTAAAACTCTTACTGCCAACGAACGGTTTAACCTAGATGAACGAAATTTGGTGAGCTAAGTGGGATTGGCGTACTGAACATTACCTGAAAGTGTCATCAAGATTGGGTGAAAAAATGTGTGCTGAGATTTCAGGAAACTCGTAGTTTTTGGAAGCTTGGCCACCCCTTTCCATGAAAGTTAATTGAGCCGGTCTCTCCCTAGGGCTACATCAATAGGAAACAAACCATAGGGATTGAACTTGGAATTACTTTATTGTGTCATGCTTCAAAGAACTAACACAAACCGTCTTTGATTTAGAGTTCCAACTACATGTATCCATATAGCAGAAAACAGAGTGAAACCTAAAAATTAAAACTGTTACTGTCAAGGAACGGTTTAACCTAGAAGAAGGAAATTTGGTGAGCCAAGTGGGATTGGGGTACTGATCATTACCTGAAAGTGTCATCAAGATTGGTTGAAAAAATGTGTGCTGAGATTTCAGGAAACTCGTAGTTTTTTGGAAGCTTGGCAACCCCTTTCCATTAAAGTGATTTGCGCCAGTCTCTGCTTTGGGCTACATCAATAGGAAACAAACCATAGAGATAGAACTTGGAACTACTTTATTGTGTCAAGTTTCAAAGAGCTAGCACAAACCGTGTTTGATTTAGAGTTCCAAATACGTGTACCATATAGGAGAATACAGAGTGAAACCTAAAAATTAAAACTGTTACTGCCAACGAACGGTTTAACCTAGAAGAACGAAATTCGGTGAGCCTAGTGGGATTGGGGTACTGATCATTACCTGAAAGTGTCATCAAGATTGGGTGAAAAAATGTGTGCTGAGATTTCAGGAAACTCGTAGTTTTTTGGAAGCTTGGCACCCCCTTTCCATGAAAGTGATTTGCGCTGGTCTCTCCTTAGGGCTACATCAATTTGAAACAAACCATAGAGATAGAACTTGGAAGTACTTTATTGTGTCAAGTTTCAAAGAGCTAGCACAAACCGTGTTTGATTTAAAATTCCAACTACTTGTAGCCATATAGGTGTAAAGAGAGTGAAACCTAAAAATTAAAACTGTTACTGCCAACGAACGGTTTAACCTAGAAGAACGAAATTTGGTGAGCCAAGTGGGATTGGGGGACTGATCATTACCTGAAAGTGTCATCAAGATTGGGTGAAAAAATGTGTGCTGAGATTTCAGGAAACTCGTAGTTTTTTGGAAGCTTGGCAACACCTTTCCATGAAAGTGATTTGCGCTGGTCTCTCCTTAGGGCTACATCAATTTGAAACAAACCATAGAGATAGAACTTGGAACTACTTTATTATGTCAAGTTTAAAAGAGCTAGCACAAACCGTGTTTGATTTAGAGTTCCTACTACATGTAACCATATTGGAAAAAAAAGAGTGAAACCTAAAAATTAAAACCGTTACAGCCAACAAACGGTTTAACCTAGAAGAAGGAAATTTGGTGAGCCAAGTGGGATTGGGGTACTGATCATTACTTGAAAGTGTCATCAAGATTGGGTGAAAAAATGTGTGCTGAGATTTCAGGAAACTCGTAGTTTTTTGGAAGGTTGGCAATCCCTTTCCATGAAAGTGATTTGCGCCGGTCTCTCCTTAGGGCTACATTAATTTGAAACAAACCATAGAGATTGAACTTGGAACTACTTTATTGTGTCAAGTTTCAAAGAGCTAGCACAAACCGTGTTTCATTTAGAGTTCCAACTACATGTATCGATATAGGAGAAAACAGAGTGAAACCTAAAATATTAAAACTGTTACTGCCAACGAACGGTTTAACCTAGAAGAACGAAATTTGGTGAGCCACGTGGGATTGGGGTACTGATCATTAAATGAAAATGTCATCAAGATTGGGTGAAAAAATGTGTGCTGAGATTTCAGGAAACTCGTTGTTTTTTGGAAACTTGGCAACCCCTTTCCATAAAAGTGATTTGCGCCAGTCTCTGCTTAGGGATACATCAATAGGAACCAAACCATAGAGATAGAACTTGGAACTACTTTATTCTTTCAAATTTCAAAGAGCTGGAACAAACCGTGTTTGATTTACAGTTCCAAATACATGTATCCATATAGGAGAAAACAGAGTGAAACCTAAAAATTAAAACTGTTACTGCCAACGAACGGTTTAACCTAGAAGAAGAAAATTTGGTGAGCCAAGTGGGTCTGGGGTACTGATCATTAAATGAAAGTGTCATCAAGATTGGGTGAAAAAATGTGTGCTGAGATTTCAGGAAACTCGTAGTTTTTTGGAAGGTTGGCAATCCCTTTCCATGAAAGTGATTTGCGCCGGTCTCTCCTTAGGGCTACATTAATTTGAAACAAACCATAGAGATTGAACTTGGAACTACTTTATTGTGTCAAGTTTCAAAGAGCTAGCACAAACCGCGTTTGATTTAGAGTTCCAATTACATGTATCCATATAGGAGAAAACAGAGTGAAACCTAAAAATTAAAACTGTTACTGCCATCGAACGGTTTAACCTAGAAGAACAAAATTTGGTGAGCCAGGTGGGATTGGGGTACTGATCATTACCTGAAAGTGTCATCAAGATTGGGTGAAAAAATGTGTGCTGAGATTTCAGGAAACTCGTAGTTTTTTGGAAGCTTGGCAAACCCTTTCCATGAAAGTGATTTGGGCCGGTCTCTGATTAGGGCTACATCAATAGGAAAAAAATCGTAGAGATAGAACTTGGAACTACTTTATAGTGTCAAGTTTCAAAGAGCTAGCACAAATCGTGTGTGATTTAGAGTTTCAACTACATGTATCCATATAGGAGAAAACAGAGTGAAACCTAAAAATTAAAACTGTTACTGCCAACGAACGGTTTAACCTAGATGAACGAAATTTGGTGAGCTAAGTGGGATTGGGGACTGAACATTACCTGAAAGTGTCATCAAGATTGGGTGAAAAAATGTGTGCTGAGATTTCAGGAAACTCGTAGTTTTTGGAAGCTTGGCAACACCTTTCCATGAAAGTTAATTGAGCCGGTCTCTCACTAGGTCTACATCAATAGGAAACAAACCATAGAGATTGAACTTGGACCTACTTTATTGTGTCATGCTTCAAAGAGCTAACACAAACCGTCTTTGATTAAGAGTTCCAACTACATGTATCCATATAGGATAAAACAGAGTGAAACCTAAAAATTAAAACTGTTACTGCCAAGGAACGGTTTAACCTAGAAGAAGGAAATTTGGTGAGCCAAGTGGGATTGGGGTACTGATCATTACCTGAAAGTGTCATCAAGATTGGGTGAAAAAATGTGTGCTGAGATTTCACGAAACTCGTAGTTTTTTGGAAGCTTGGCAACCCCTTTCAATGAATTTGATTTGTGCCAGTCTCTGCTTTGGGCTACTTCAATAGGAAACAAACCATAGAGATAGAACTTGGAACTACTTTATTGTGTCAAGTTTCAAAGAGCTAGCACAAAGCCTGTTTGTATTAGAGTTCCAAATACGTGTACCATATAGGAGAAAACAGAGTGAAACCTAAAAATTAAAACTGTTACTGCCAACGAACGGTTTAACCTAGAAGAACGAAATTTGGTGAGCCAAGTGGGATTGGGGTACTGATCATTACCTGAAAGCGTCATCAAGATTGGGTGAAAAAATGTGTGCTGAAATTTCAGGAAACGCGTAGTTTTTTGGAAGCTTGGCAACCCCATTCCATGAAAGTGATTTGCGCCTGACTCGGCTTAGGGCTACATCAATAGGAACCAAACCATAGAGATAGAACTTGGAACTACTTTATTGTGTCAAGTTTCAAAGAGCTAGCACAAACCGTGTTTGATTTAGAGTTCCAACTAGATGTATCCATATAGGAGAAAACAGAGTGAAACCTAAAAATTAAAACTGTTACTGCCAACGAACGGTTTAACCTAGAAGAACGAAATTCGGTGAGCCAAGTGGGATTGGGGTACTGATCATTACCTGAAAGTGTCATCAAGATTGGGTGAAAAAATGTGTGCTGAGATTTCAGGAAACTCGTAGTTTTTTGGAAGCTTGGCACCCCCTTTCCATGAAAGTGATTTGAGCCTGTCTCTGTTTAGGGCTACAACAATAGGAAAAAAAAACATATAGATAGAACTTGGAAGTACTTTATTGTGTCAAGTTTCAAAGAGCTAGCACAAACCGTGTTTGATTTAGAATTCCAACTACATGTAGCCATATAGGAGAAAAGAGAGTGAAACCTAAAAATTTAAACTGTTACTGCCAACGAACGGTTTAACCTAGAAGAACGAAATTTGGTGAGCCAAGTGGGATTGGGGTACTGATCATTACCTGAAAGTGTCATCAAGATTGGGTGAAAAAATGTGTGCTGAGATTTCAGGAAACTCGTAGTTTTTTTGATGCTTGGCACCCCCTTTCCATGAAAGTGATTTGAGCCTGTCTCTGCTTAGGGCTACAACAATAGGAAACAAACCATAGAGATAGAACTTGGAACTACTTTATTGTGTCAATTTTCAAAGAGCTAGCACAAACCGTGTTTGATTTAGAATTTCAACTACGTGTAGCCATATAGGAGAAAACAGAGTGAAACCTAAAAATTAAAACTGTTACTGCCAACGAACGGTTTAACCTAGAAGAACGAAATTTGGTGAGCCAAGTGGGATTGGGGTACTGATCATTACCTGAAAGCATCATCAAGATTGGGTGAAAAAATGTGTGCTGAAATTTCAGGAAACTCGTAGTTTTTTGGAAGCGTGGCAACCCCTTTCCATGAAGGTGATTTGCGCCACTCTCTGCTTAGGGCTACATCAATAGGAAACAAACCACAGAGATAGAACTTGGAACTACTTTATTGTGTCAAGTTTCAAAGAGCTAGCACAAACCGTGTTTTATTTAGAGTTCCAACTACATGTATCCATATAGGAGAAAACAGAGTGAAACCTAAAAATTAAAACTGTTACTGCCAACGAACGGTTTAACCTAGAAGAACGAAATTTGGTGAGCCAAGTGGGATTGGGGTACTGATAATTATCTGAAAGCGTCATCAAGATTGGGAGAAAAAATGTGTGCTGAGATTTCAGGAAACTCGTAGTTTTTTGGAAGCTTGGCACCCCCTTTCCATGAAAGTGAATTCAGCCTGTCTCTGCTTAGGGCTACATCAATAGGAAACAAACCATAGAGATAGAACTTGGAACTACTTTATTGTGTCAATTATGAAAGAGCTAGCACAAACCGTGTTTGATTTAGAGTTCCAAGTACATGTATCCGTATTGGAGAAAACAGAGTGAAACCTAAAAATTAAATCTGTTACTGCCAACGAACGGTTTAACCTAGAAGAACGAAATTCGGTGAGCCAAGTGGAATTGGGGTACTGATCATTACCTGAAAGCGTCATCAAGATTGGGTGAAAAAATGTGTGCTGAGATTTCAGGAAAC
Source organism: Spermophilus citellus (assembly GCF_964194105.1). Lineage (NCBI taxonomy): Eukaryota > Metazoa > Chordata > Mammalia > Rodentia > Sciuridae > Spermophilus > Spermophilus citellus. The sequence goes on along the minus strand of NC_138192.1, from coordinate 15,907,522 downwards.
TCGTAATTTTTTCGAAGCTTGGCATCCCCTTTCCATGAAAGTGATTTGTGCCGGTCTCTGCTTAGGGCTACATCAATAGGAAACAAACCATAGAGAGAGAACTTGGAACTACTTTATTGTGTCAAGTTTTAAAGCGCTAGCACAAACCGCGTTTGATTTAGAGTTCCAACTACATGTATCCATATAGGAGAAAACAGAGTGAAACCTAAAAATTAAAACTGTTACTGCCAACGAACGGTTTAACCTAAAAGAACGAAATTTGGTGAGCCAAGTGGGATTGGGGTACTGATCATTACCTGAAAGTGTCATCAAGATTGGGTGAAAAAATGTGTACTCAGATTTCAGGAAACACGTAGTTTTTTGGAAGCTTGGCAACCCCATTCCATGAAAGTGATTTGCGCCTGTCTCGGCTTAGGGCTACATCAATAGGAACCAAACCATATAGATAGAACTTGGAACTACTTTATTGTGTCAAGTTTCAAAGAGCTAGCACAAACCGTGTTTGATTTACAGTTCCAACTACATGTATCCATATAGGAGAAAACAGAGTGAAACCTAAAAATTAAAACTGTTACTGCCAACGAACGGTTTAAACTAGAAGAACGAAATTTGATGCGCCAAGTGGGATTGGGGTACTGATCATTACCTGAAAGTGTCATCAAGATTGGGTAAAAAAATGTGTGCTGAGATTTCAGGAAACTCGTAATTTTTTCGAAGCTTGGCATCCCCTTTTCCATGAAAGTGATTTGCGCCGGTCTCTGCTTAGGGCTACATCAATAGGAAACAAACCATAGAGAGAGAACTTGGAACTACTTTATTGTGTCAAGTTTTGAAGCGCTAGCACAAACCGCGTTTTATTTAGAGTTCCAACTACATGTATCCATATAGGAGAAAATAGAGTGAAACCTAAAAATTAAAACTGTTACTGCCAACGAACGGTTTAACCTAGAAGAACGAAATTCGGTGAGCCAAGTGGGATTGGGGTACTGATCATTACCTGAAAGTGTCTTCAAGATTGGGTGAAAAAATGTGTGCTGAGATTTCAGGAAACTCGTAGTTTTTTGGAAGCTTGGCAATCCCTTTCCATGAAAGTGATTTGCTCCGGTCTCTCCTTAGGGCTACATCAATTTGAAACAAACCATAGAGACTGAACTTGAAACAACTTTATTGTGTCAAGTTTCAAAGGGCTAGCACAAACCGTGTTTGATTTAGAGTTCCAACTACATGTATCCATATAGGAGAAAAGAGAGTGAAACCTAAAAATTAAAACTGTTACAGCCAACGAACGGTTTAACCTAGAAGAAGGAAATTTGGTGAGCCAAGTGGGATTGGGGTACTGATCATTACCTGAAAGTGTAATCAAGATTGGGTGAAACAATGTGTGCTGAGATTTCAGGAAACTCGTAGGTTTTTGGAAGCTTGGCAACCCCTTTCCATGAAAGTGATTTGCGCCGGTCTCTGCTTAGGGCTACATCAATAGGAAAAAAATCGTAGATATAGAACTTGGAACTACTTTATTGTGTCAAGTTTCAAAGAGCTAGCACAAACCGTGTTTGATTTAGAGTTCCAACTACATGTATCCATATAGGAGAAAACAGAATGAAACCTAAAAATTAAAACTGTTACTGCCAACGAACGGTTTAACCTAGAAGAATGAAATTTGGTGAGCCAAGTGGGATTGGGGTACTGACCATTACCTGAAAATGTCATCAAGATTGGGTGAAAAAATGTGTGCTGAGATTTCAGGAAACTCGTAGTTTTTTGGAAGGTTGGCAACCCCTTTCCATAAATTTGATTTGCGCCAGTCTCTGCTTAGGGATACATCAATAGGAACCAAACCATAGAGATAGAACTTGGAACTACTTTATTGTGTCAAGGTTCAAAGAGCTGGCACAAACCGTGTTTGATTTAGAGTTCCAACTACATGTATCCATATAGGAGAAAACAGAGTGAAACCTAAAAATTTAAACTGTTACTGCCAATGAACGGTTTAACCTAGAAGAACGAAATTTGGTGAGCCAAGTGGGAATGGGGTACTGATTATTACCTGAAAGTGTCATCAAGATTGGGTGAAAAAATGTGTGCTGAGATTTCAGGAAACTCGTAGTTTTTTGTAAGCTTGGACCCCCTTTCAATTAAAGTGATTTGAGCTTGTCTCTGCTTAGGGGTACATCAATAGGAAACAAACCATAGAGATTGAACTTGGAACTACTTTATTGTGTCATGTTTCAAAGAGCTAACACAAACCGACTTTGATTTAGAGTTCCAACTACATGTATCCATATAGGAGAAAACAGAGTGAAACCTAAAATTTAAAACTGTTACTGCCAACGAACGGTTTAACCTAGATGAAGGAAATTTGGTGAGCCAAGTGGGATTGGTGTACTGTTCATTACCTGAAAGTGTCATCAAGATTGGGTGAAAAAATGTGTGCTGTGATTTCAGGAAACTCGTAGTTTTTTGGAAGGTTGGCAACCCCTTTCCATGAAAGTGATTTGCGCCAGTCTGTGCTTAGGGCTACATCAATAGGAAACAAACCATAGAGATAGAACTTGGAACTACTTTATTGTGTCAAGTTTCAAAGAGCTAGCAAAACCCTTGTTTGATTTAGAGTTCCAAATACGTGTATCAATATAGGAGAAGACAGAGTGAAACCTAAAAATTAAAACTGTTACTGCCAACGAACGGTTTAACCTAGAAGAACGAAATTTGGTGCGCCAAGTGAAATTGGGGTACTGATCATTACCTGAAAGTGTCATCAAGATTGGGTGAAAATATGTGTGCTGAGATTTCAAGAAACTTGTAGTTTTTTGGAAGCTTGGACCCCCTTTCCATTGAAGTGATTTGAGCCTGTCTCTGCTTAGGGCTACATCAATAGGAAACAAACCATAGAGATAGAACTTGGAACTACTTTATTGTGTCAAGTTTCAAAGAGCTAGCAAAAACCTTGTTTGATTTAGAGTTCCAAATACGTGTATCAATATAGGAGAAGACAGAGTGAAACCTAAAAATTAAAACTGTTACTGCCAACGAACGGTTTAACCTAGAAGAACGAAATTTGGTGAGCCAAGTGGGATTGGGGTACTGATCATTACTGAAAGTGTCATCAAGATTGGGTGAAAAAATGTGTGCTGAGATTTCAGGAAACTCGTAGTTTTTTGGAAGCTTGGCAACCCCTTTCCATGAAAGAGATTTTCGCCGGTCTCTGCTTAGGGCTACATCAATAGGAAACAAACCACAGAGATAGAATTTGGAACTACTTTATTGTGTCAAGTTTCAATGAGCTAGCATAAACCGTGTTTGATTTAGAGTTCCAACTACATGTATCCATATAGGAGAAAACAGAGTGAAACCTCAATATTAAAACTGTTACTGCCAACGAACGGTTTAACCTAGATGAACGAAATTTGGTGAGCCAAGTGGGATTGGTGTACTGATCATTACCTGAAACCGTCATCAAGATTGGTTGAAAAAATGTGTGCTGAGATTTCAGGAAACTCGTAGTTATTGGAAGCTTGGCAACCCCTTTCCATGAAAGTGAATTGCGCCTGTCTCTCCCTAGGGCTACATCAATAGGAAACGAACCATAGAGATTGAACTTGGAACTACTTTATTGTGTCCAGGTTCAAAGAGCTAGCACAAACCGTGTTTGATTTAGAGTTCCAACTACATGTATCCATATAGGAGAAAACAGAATGAAACCTAAAAATTCAAACTCTTACTGCCAAAGAACGGTTTAACCTAGAAGAAGGAAATTTGCTGAGCCAAGTGGGATTGGGGTACTGTTCATTACCTGAAAGTGTCATCAAGATTGGGTGAAAAAATGTGTGCTGAGATTTCAGGAAACTCGTAGTTTTTTGGAAGGTTGGCAACCCCTTTCCATGAAAGTGATTTTCGCCAGTCTGTGCTTAGGGCTACATCAATAGGAAACAAACCATAGAGAAAGAACTTGGAACTACTTTATTGTGTCCAGTTTCAAAGAGCTAGCACAAACCGTGTTTGATTTAGAGTTCCAACTACATGTATCCATATAGGAGAAAACAGAATGAAACCTAAAAATTCAAACTGTTACTGCCAACAAACGGTTTAACGTAGAAGAACGAAATTTGGTGAGGCAAGTGGGATTGGGGTACTGATCATTACCTGAAAGTGTCATCAAGATTGGGTGAAAAAATGTGTGCTGAGATTTGAGGAAACTCGTAGTTTTTTGGAAGCTTGGCAACCCCTTTCCATGAAAGTGATTTGAGCCTGTCTCTGCTTAGGGCTACAACAGTAGGAAAAAAAACATAGAGACAGAACTTGGAACTACTTTACTGTGTCAAGTTTCAAAGCGCTAGCACAAACCGTGTTTGATTTAGAATTTCAACTACGTGTAGCCATATAGGATAAAACAGAGTGAAACATAAAAATTAAAACTGTTACTGCCAACGAACGGTTTAACCCAGAAGAACGAAATTTGGTGAGCCAAGTGGGATTGGGGTACTGATAATTATCTGAAAGTGTCATCAAGATTGGGTGAAAAAATGTGTGCTGAGATTTCAGGAAACTCGTATTTTTTTGGAAGCTTGGCACCCAGTTTTTATGAAAGTGATTTGAGCCTGTCTCTGCTTAGGGCTACATCAATAGGAAACAAACCATAGAGATAGAACTTGGAACTACTTTATTGTGTCAATTTTGAAAGAGCTAGCACAAACCGTGTTTGATTTAGAGTTCCAACTACATGTATCCATATTGGAGAAAACAGAGTGAAACCTAAAATTAAAACCGTTACAGCCAACGAACGGTTTAACCTAGAAGAAGGAAATTTGGTGATCCAAGTGGGATTGGGGTACTGATCATTACTTGAAAGTGTCATCAAGATTGGGTGAAAAAATGTGTGCTGAGATTTCAGGAAACTCGTAGTTTTTTGGAAGCTTGGCAACCCCTTTCCATGCAAGTGATTTGCGCCGGTCTCTGCTTAGGGCTACATCAATAGGAAACATACCATAGAGATAGAACTTGGAACTACTTTATTGTGTCAAGTTTCAAACAGCTAGCACAAACCGTGTTTGATTTAGAGTTCCAACTACATGTATCCATATAGGAGAAAACAGAGTGAAACCTAAAAATTAAAACTGTTACTGCCAAGGAACGGTTTTACCTAGAACAACGAAATTTGGTGAGCCACGTGGGATTGGGGTACTGATCATTACCTGAAAATGTCATCAAGATTGGGTGAAAAAATGTGTGCTGAGATTTCAGGAAACTCGTAGTTTTTTGGAAGCTTGGCAACCCCTTTCCATAAAAGTGATTTGCGCCATTTTCTGCTTAAGGATACATCAATAGGAACCAAACCATAGAGATAGAACTTGGAACTACTTTATTCTTTCAAATTTCAAAGAGCTGGCACAAACTGTGTTTGATTTACAGTTCCAAATACATGTATCCATATAGGAGAAAACAGAGTGAAACCTAAAAATTAAAACTGTTATTGCCAACGAACGGTTTAACCTAGAAGAAGGAAATTTGGTGAGCCAAGTGGGACTGGGGTACTAATCATTACCTGAAAGTGTCATCAAGATTGGGTGAAAAAAATGTGTGCTGAGATTTCAGGAAACTCGTAGTTTTTTGGAAGCTTGGCAACCCCTTTCCATGAAAGTGATTTTCGCCGGTCTCTGCTTAGGGCTACATCAATGGGAAACAAACCACAGAGATAGAACTTTGAACTACTTTATTGTGTCAATTTTCAATGAGCTAGCACAAACCGTGTTTGATTTAGAGTTCCAAGTACATGTATCCATACAGGAGAAAACAGAGTGAAACGTAAAAATTAAAACTGTTACTGCCAACAAACGGTTTAACCTAGATGAACAAAATTTGGTGAGCCAAGTGATATTCGCGTACTTATCATTACCTGAAAGCGTCATCAAGATTGGGTGAAAAAATGTGTGCTGAGATTTCAGGAAACTCCTAGTTTTTTGGAAGGTTGGCAATCCCTTTCCATGAAAGTGATTTGCGTCGGTCTCTCCTTAGGGCTACATTAATTTGAAACAAACCATAGTGATTGAACTTGGAACTACTTTATTGTGTCAAGTTTCAAAGAGCTAGCACAAACCGGGTTTGATTTAGAGTTCCAACTACACGTATCCATATAGGAGAAAACAGAGTGAAACCTAAAAATTAAAACTGTTACTGCCAACGAACGGTTTAACCTAGAAGAACGAAATTTGGTGAGCCAAGTGGGATTGGGGTACTGATCATTACCTGAAAATGTCATCAAGATTGGGTGAAAAAATGTGTGCTGAGATTTCAGGAAACTCGTAGTTTTTTGGAAGCTTGGCAACCCCTTTCCATAAAAGTGATTTGCGCCAGTCTCTGCTTAGGGATACATCAATAGGAACCAAACCATAGAGATAGAACTTGGAACTACTTTATTGTGTCAAGGTTCAAAGAGCTGGCACAAACCGTGTTTGATTTACAGTTCCAAATACATGTATCCATATAGGAGAAAACAGAGTGAAACCTAAAAATTAAAACTGTTACTGCCAACGAACGGTTTAACCTAGAAGAAGGAAATTTGGTGATCCAAGTGGGATTGGGGTACTGATCATTACTTGAAAGTGTCATCAAGATTGGGTGAAAATATGTGTGCTGAGATTTCAGGAAACTCGTAGTTGTTTGGAAGCTTGGCAACACCTTTCCATGCAAGTGATTTGCGCCGGTCTCTGCTTAGGGCTACATCAATAGGAAACAAATCGTAGAGATAGAACTTGGAACTACTTTATTGTGTCAAGTTTCAAAGAGCTAGCACAAACCGTGTTTGATTTAGAGTTCCAACTACATATATCCATATAGGAGAAAACAGAGTGAAACTTAAAAATTAAAACTGTTACTGCCAACGAACGGTATAACCTAGATGAACGAAATTTGGTGAGCCAAGTGGGATTGTCGTACTGATCATTACCTGAAAGCGTCATCAAGATTGGGTGAAAAAATGTGTGCTGAGATTTCAGGAACTCGTAGTTTTTTGGAAGCTTGGCAACCCCTTCCCATGAAAGTGATTTGAGCCTGTCTCTGCTTAGGGCTACATCAATAGGAAACAAACCATAGAGATAGAACTTGGAACTACTTTATTTTGTCAAGTTTCAAAGAGCTAGCCCACACCGTGTTTGATTTAGAGTTCCAAGTACATGTATCCATACAGGAGAAAACAGAGTGAAACGTAAAAATTAAAACTGTTACTGCCAACAAGCGGTTTAACCTAGAAGAACGAAATTTGGTGAGCCAAGTGGGATTGGGGTACTGATCATTACCTGAAAGTGTCATCAAGATTGGGTGAAAAAATGTGTGCTGAGATTTCAGGAAACTCGTAGTTTTTTGGAAGCTTGGCAAACCCTTTCCATGAAAGTGATTTGGGCCGGTCTCTGATTAGGGCTACATCAATTGGAAAAAAATCATAAGATAGAACATGGAACTACTTTATATTGTCAAGTTTCAAAGAGCTAGCACAAACCATGTGTGATGTAGAGTTTCAACTACATGTATCCATATAGGAGAAAACAGAGTGAAACCTAAAAATTAAAACTGTTACTGCCAACGAACGGTTTAACCTAGAAGAACGAAATTTGGTGAGCCAAGTGGGATTGGGGTACTGATCATTACCTGAAAGTGTCATCAAGATTGGGTGAAAAAATGTGTGCTGAGATTTCAGGAACCTCGTAGTTTTTTGGAAGCTTGGCAACCCCTTTCCATGAAAGTGATTTTCGCCGGTCTCTGCTTAGGGCTACATCAATAGGAAACAAACCACAGAGATAGAATTTGGAACTACTTTATTGTGTCAAGTTTCAATGAGCTAGCACAAACCGTGTTTGATTTAGAGTTCCAACTACATGTATCCATATAGGAGAAAACAGAGTGAAACCTCAATATTAAAACTGGTACTGCCAACGAACGGTTTAAACTAGATGAACGAAATTTGGTGAGCCAAGTGGGATTGGTGTACTGATCATTACCTGAAAGTGTCATCAAGATTGGGTGAAAAAATGTGTGCTGAAATTTCAGGAAATGCGAAGTTTTTTCGAAGCTTGGCAACCCCATTCCATGAAAGTGATTTGCGCCAGTCTCTGCTTAGGGCTACATCAATAGGAAACAAACCATAGAGATAGAACTTGGAACTACTTTATTTTGTCAAGTTTCAAAGAGCTAGCCCACACCGTGTTTGATTTAGAGTTCCAAGTACATGTATCCATACAGGAGAAAACAGAGTGAAACGTAAAAATTAAAACTGTTACTGCCAACAAGCGGTTTAACCTAGAAGAACGAAATTTGGTGAGCCAAGTGGGATTGGGGTACTGATCATTACCTGAAAGTGTCATCAAGATTGGGTGAAAGAATGTGTGCTGAGATTTCAGGAAACTCGTAGTTTTTTGGAAGCTTGGCAAACCCTTTCCATGAAAGTGATTTGGGCCGGTCTCTGATTAGGGCTACATCAATTGGAAAAAAATCATAAGATAGAACATGGAACTACTTTATATTGTCAAGTTTCAAAGAGCTAGCACAAACCATGTGTGATGTAGAGTTTCAACTACATGTATCCATATAGGAGAAAACAGAGTGAAACCTAAAAATTAAAACTGTTACTGCCAACGAACGGTTTAACCTAGAAGAACGAAATTTGGTGAGCCAAGTGGGATTGGTGTACTGATCATTACCTGAAAGTGTCATCAAGATTGGGTGAAAAAATGTGTGCTGAAATTTCAGGAAATGCGAAGTTTTTTCGAAGCTTGGCAACCCCATTCCATGAAAGTGATTTGCGCCAGTCTCTGCTTAGGGCTACATCAATAGGAAACAAACCATAGAGATAGAACTTGGAACTAATTTATTGTGTCAAGTTTCAAAGAGCTAGCACAAACCGTGTTTGATTTAGAGTTCCAACTACATGTAGCCATATAGGAGAAAACAGAGTGAAACCTAAAATTAAAACTGTTACTGCCAACGAACGGTTTAACCTAGAAGAACGAAATTTGGTGAGCCAAGTGGGATTGTGGTACTGATCATTACCTGAAAGTGTCATCAAGATTGGGTGAAAAAATGTGTGCTGAGATTTCAGGAACCTCGTAGTTTTTTGGACGCTTGGCAACCCCTTTCCATCAAAGTGATTTTCGCCGGTCTCTGCTTAGGGCTACATCAATAGGAAACAAACCACAGAGATAGAATTTGGAACTACTTTATTGTGTCAAGATTCAATGAGCTAGCACAAACCGTGTTTGATTTAGAGTTCCAACTACATGTATCCATATAGGAGAAAACAGAGTGGAACCTCAATATTAAAACTGGTACTGCCAACGAACGGTTTAAACTAGATGAACGAAATTTGGTGAGCCAAGTGGGATTGGTGTACTGATCATTACCTGAAAGTGTCATCAAGATTGGGTGAAAAAATGTGTGCTGAAATTTCAGGAAATACGAAGTTTTTTCGAAGCTTGGCAACCCCATTCCATGAAAGTGATTTGCGCCAGTCTCTGCTTAGGGCTACATCAATAGGAAACAAACCATAGAGATAGAACTTGGAACTACTTTATTGTGTCAAGTTTCAAAGAGCTAGCACAAACCGTGTTTGATTTAGAGTTCCAACTACATGTATCCATATAGGAGAAAACAGAGTGAAACCTAAAAATTAAAACTGTTACTGCCAACGAACGGTTTAAGCTAGAAGAACGAAATTTGGTGAGCCAAGTGGGATTGGGGTACTGATCATTACCTGAAAGTGTCATCAAGATTGGGTGAAAAAATGTGTGCTGAGATTTCAGGAAACTCGTAGTTTTTTGGAAGCTTGGCACCCCCTTTCAATGAAAGTGATTTGAGCCTATCTCTGCTTAGGGCTACAACAATAGGAAATAAACCATAGAGATAAAACTTGGAACTACTTTATTGTGTCAAGTTTTAAAGAGCTAGCACATACCGTGTTTGATTTAGAGTTCCAACTACATGTAGCCATATAGGAGAAAACAGAGTGAAACCTAAAAATTAAAACTGTTACTGCCAACGAACGGTTTAACCTAGATGAACGAAATTTGGTGAGCCAAGTGGGGTTGTCGTACTGATCATTACCTGAAAGCGTCATCAAGATTGGGTGAAAAAATGTGTGCTGAGATTTCAGGAACTCGTAGTTTTTTGGAAGCTTGGCAACCCCTTCCCATGAAAGTGATTTGAGCCTGTCTCTGCTTAGGGCTACATCAATAGGAAACAAACCATAGAGATAGAACTTGGAACTACTTTATTTTCTCAAGTTTCAAAGAGCTAGCCCACACCGTGTTTGATTTAGTGTTCCAATTACATGTATCCATATAGGAGAAAACAGAGTGAAACCTAAAAATTAAAACTGTTACTGCCATCGAACGGTTTAACCTAGAAGAACAAAATTTGGTGAGCCAGGTGGGATTGGGGTACTGATCATTACCTGAAAGTGTCATCAAGATTGGGTGAAAAAATGTGTGCTGAGATTTCAGGAAACTCGTAGTTTTTTGGAAGCTTGGCAAACCCTTTCCATGAAAGTGATTTGGGCCGGTCTCTGATTAGGGCTACATCAATAGGAAAAAAATCGTAGAGATAGAACTTGGAACTACTTTATAGTGTCAAGTTTCAAAGAGCTAGCACAAATCGTGTGTGATTTAGAGTTTCAACTACATGTATCCATATAGGAGAAAACAGAGTGAAACCTAAAAATTAAAACTGTTACTGCCAACGAACGGTTTAACCTAGAAGAACGAAATTCGGTGAGCCAAGTGGAATTGGGGTACTGATCATTACCTGAAAGCGTCATCAAGATTGGGTGAAAAAATGTGTGCTGAGATTTCAGGAAACTCGTAATTTTTTCGAAGCTTGGCATCCCCTTTCCATGAAAGTGATTTGTGCCGGTCTCTGCTTAGGGCTACATCAATAGGAAACAAACCATAGAGAGAGAACTTGGAACTACTTTATTGTGTCAAGTTTTAAAGCGCTAGCACAAACCGCGTTTGATTTAGAGTTCCAACTACATGTATCCATATAGGAGAAAAGAGAGTGAAACCTAAAAATTAAAACTGTTACTGCCAACGAACGGTTTAACCTAAAAGAACGAAATTTGGTGAGCCAAGTGGGATTGGGGTACTGATCATTACCTGAAAGTGCCATCAAGATTGGGTGAAAAAATGTGTGCTCAGATTTCAGGAAACTCGTAGTTTTTTGGAAGGTTGGCAATCCCTTTCCAGGAAAGTGATTTGCTCCGGTTTCTCCTTAGGGCTACATCAATTTGAAACAAACCATAGAGACTGAACTTGGAACTACTTTATTGTGTCAAGTTTCAAAGAGCTAGCACAAACCGTGTTTGATTTAGAGTTCCAACTACATGTATCCATTTTGGAGAAAACAGAGTGAAAACTAAAAATTAAAACCATTACTGCCAACGAACGGTTTAACCTAGATGAACGAAATTCGGTGAGCCAAGTGGGATTGGGGTACTGATCATTACCTGAAAGCGTCATCAAGATTGGGTGAAAAAATGTGTGCTGAGATTTCAGGAAACTCGTTGTTTTTTGGAAGCTTGGCAACCCCTTTCCATAAAAGTGATTTGCGCCAGTCTCTGCTTAGGGATACATCAATAGGAACCAAACCATAGAGATAGAACTTGGAACTACTTTATTCTTTCAAATTTCAAAGAGCTGGAACAAACCGTGTTTGATTTACAGTTCCAAATACATGTATCCATATAGGAGAAAACAGAGTGAAACCTAAAAATTAAAACTGTTACTGCCAACGAACGGTTTAACCTAGAAGAAGAAAATTTGGTGAGCCAAGTGGGTCTGGGGTACTGATCATTAAATGAAAGTGTCATCAAGATTGGGTGAAAAAATGTGTGCTGAGATTTCAGGAAACTCGTAGTTTTTTGGAAGGTTGGCAATCCCTTTCCATGAAAGTGATTTGCGCCGGTCTCTCCTTAGGGCTACATTAATTTGAAACAAACCATAGAGATTGAACTTGGAACTACTTTATAGTGTCAAGTTTCAAAGAGCTAGCACAAACCGCGTTTGATTTAGAGTTCCAATTACATGTATCCATATAGGAGAAAACAGAGTGAAACCTAAAAATTAAAACTGTTACTGCCATCGAACGGTTTAACCTAGAAGAACAAAATTTGGTGAGCCAGGTGGGATTGGGGTACTGATCATTACCTGAAAGTGTCATCAAGATTGGGTGAAAAAATGTGTGCTGAGATTTCAGGAAACTCGTAGTTTTTTGGAAGCTTGGCAAACCCTTTCCATGAAAGTGATTTGGGCCGGTCTCTGATTAGGGCTACATCAATAGGAAAAAAATCGTAGAGATAGAACTTGGAACTACTTTATAGTGTCAAGTTTCAAAGAGCTAGCACAAATCGTGTGTGATTTAGAGTTTCAACTACATGTATCCATATAGGAGAAAACAGAGTGAAACCTAAAAATTAAAACTGTTACTGCCAACGAACGGTTTAACCTAGATGAACGAAATTTGGTGAGCTAAGTGGGATTGGGGTACTGAACATTACCTGAAAGTGTCATCAAGATTGGGTGAAAAAATGTGTGCTGAGATTTCAGGAAACTCGTAGTTTTTGGAAGCTTGGCAACACCTTTCCATGAAAGTTAATTGAGCCGGTCTCTCACTAGGTCTACATCAATAGGAAACAAACCATAGAGATTGAACTTGGACCTACTTTATTGTGTCATGCTTCAAAGAGCTAACACAAACCGTCTTTGATTAAGAGTTCCAACTACATGTATCCATATAGGATAAAACAGAGTGAAACCTAAAAATTAAAACTGTTACTGCCAAGGAACGGTTTAACCTAGAAGAAGGAAATTTGGTGAGCCAAGTGGAATTGGGGTACTGATCATTACCTGAAAGTGTCATCAAGATTGGGTGAAAAAATGTGTGCTGAGATTTCACGAAACTCGTAGTTTTTTGGAAGCTTGGCAACCCCTTTCAATGAATTTGATTTGTGCCAGTCTCTGCTTTGGGCTACTTCAATAGGAAACAAACCATAGAGATAGAACTTGGAACTACTTTATTGTGTCAAGTTTCAAAGAGCTAGCACAAACCCTGTTTGTATTAGAGTTCCAAATACGTGTACCATATAGGAGAAAAGAGAGTGAAACCTAAAAATTAAAACTGTTACTGCCAACGAACGGTTTAACCTAGAAGAACGAAATTTGGTGAGCCAAGTGGGATTGGGGTACTGATCATTACCTGAAAGTGTCATCAAGATTGGGTGAAAAAATGTGTGCTGAGATTTCAGGAACCTCGTAGTTTTTTGGACGCTTGGCAACCCCTTTCCATCAAAGTGATTTTCGCCGGTCTCTGCTTAGGGCTACATCAATAGGAAACAAACCACAGAGATAGAATTTGGAACTACTTTATTGTGTCAAGATTCAATGAGCTAGCACAAACCGTGTTTGATTTAGAGTTCCAACTACATGTATCCATATAGGAGAAAACAGAGTGGAACCTCAATATTAAAACTGGTACTGCCAACGAACGGTTTAAACTAGATGAACGAAATTTGGTGAGCCAAGTGGGATTGGTGTACTGATCATTACCTGAAAGTGTCATCAAGATTGGGTGAAAAAATGTGTGCTGAAATTTCAGGAAATACGAAGTTTTTTCGAAGCTTGGCAACCCCATTCCATGAAAGTGATTTGCGCCAGTCTCTGCTTAGGGCTACATCAATAGGAAACAAACCATAGAGATAGAACTTGGAACTACTTTATTGTGTCAAGTTTCAAAGAGCTAGCACAAACCGTGTTTGATTTAGAGTTCCAACTACATGTATCCATATAGGAGAAAACAGAGTGAAACCTAAAAATTAAAACTGTTACTGCCAACGAACGGTTTAAGCTAGAAGAACGAAATTTGGTGAGCCAAGTGGGATTGGGGTACTGATCATTACCTGAAAGTGTCATCAAGATTGGGTGAAAAAATGTGTGCTGAGATTTCAGGAAACTCGTAGTTTTTTGGAAGCTTGGCACCCCCTTTCCATGAAAGTGATTTGAGCCTGTCTCTGCTTAGGGCTACAACAATAGGAAATAAACCATAGAGATAAAACTTGGAACTACTTTATTGTGTCAAGTTTTAAAGAGCTAGCACATACCGTGTTTGATTTAGAGTTCCAACTACATGTAGCCATATAGGAGAAAACAGAGTGAAACCTAAAAATTAAAACTGTTACTGCCAACGAACGGTTTAACCTAGATGAACGAAATTTGGTGAGCCAAGTGGGGTTGTCGTACTGATCATTACCTGAAAGCGTCATCAAGATTGGGTGAAAAAATGTGTGCTGAGATTTCAGGAACTCGTAGTTTTTTGGAAGCTTGGCAACCCCTTCCCATGAAAGTGATTTGAGCCTGTCTCTGCTTAGGGCTACATCAATAGGAAACAAACCATAGAGATAGAACTTGGAACTACTTTATTTTCTCAAGTTTCAAAGAGCTAGCCCACACCGTGTTTGATTTAGTGTTCCAATTACATGTATCCATATAGGAGAAAACAGAGTGAAACCTAAAAATTAAAACTGTTACTGCCATCGAACGGTTTAACCTAGAAGAACAAAATTTGGTGAGCCAGGTGGGATTGGGGTACTGATCATTACCTGAAAGTGTCATCAAGATTGGGTGAAAAAATGTGTGCTGAGATTTCAGGAAACTCGTAGTTTTTTGGAAGCTTGGCAAACCCTTTCCATGAAAGTGATTTGGGCCGGTCTCTGATTAGGGCTACATCAATAGGAAAAAAATCGTAGAGATAGAACTTGGAACTACTTTATAGTGTCAAGTTTCAAAGAGCTAGCACAAATCGTGTGTGATTTAGAGTTTCAACTACATGTATCCATATAGGAGAAAACAGAGTGAAACCTAAAATTTAAAACTGTTACTGCCAACGAACGGTTTAACCTAGAAGAACGAAATTCGGTGAGCCAAGTGGAATTGGGGTACTGATCATTACCTGAAAGCGTCATCAAGATTGGGTGAAAAAATGTGTGCTGAGATTTCAGGAAACTCGTAATTTTTTCGAAGCTTGGCATCCCCTTTCCATGAAAGTGATTTGTGCCGGTCTCTGCTTAGGGCTACATCAATAGGAAACAAACCATAGAGAGAGAACTTGGAACTACTTTATTGTGTCAAGTTTTAAAGCGCTAGCACAAACCGCGTTTGATTTAGAGTTCCAACTACATGTATCCATATAGGAGAAAAGAGAGTGAAACCTAAAAATTAAAACTGTTACTGCCAACGAACGGTTTAACCTAAAAGAACGAAATTTGGTGAGCCAAGTGGGATTGGGGTACTGATCATTACCTGAAAGTGCCATCAAGATTGGGTGAAAAAATGTGTGCTCAGATTTCAGGAAACTCGTAGTTTTTTGGAAGGTTGGCAATCCCTTTCCAGGAAAGTGATTTGCTCCGGTCTCTCCTTAGGGCTACATCAATTTGAAACAAACCATAGAGACTGAACTTGGAACTACTTTATTGTGTCAAGTTTCAAAGAGCTAGCACAAACCGTGTTTGATTTAGAGTTCCAACTACATGTATCCATTTTGGAGAAAACAGAGTGAAAACTAAAAATTAAAACCATTACTGCCAACGAACGGTTTAACCTAGATGAACGAAATTCGGTGAGCCAAGTGGGATTGGGGTACTGATCATTACCTGAAAGCGTCATCAAGATTGGGTGAAAAAATGTGTGCTGAGATTTCAGGAAACTCGTTGTTTTTTGGAAGCTTGGCAACCCCTTTCCATAAAAGTGATTTGCGCCAGTCTCTGCTTAGGGATACATCAATAGGAACCAAACCATAGAGATAGAACTTGGAACTACTTTATTCTTTCAAATTTCAAAGAGCTGGAACAAACCGTGTTTGATTTACAGTTCCAAATACATGTATCCATATAGGAGAAAACAGAGTGAAACCTAAAAATTAAAACTGTTACTGCCAACGAACGGTTTAACCTAGAAGAAGAAAATTTGGTGAGCCAAGTGGGTCTGGGGTACTGATCATTAAATGAAAGTGTCATCAAGATTGGGTGAAAAAATGTGTGCTGAGATTTCAGGAAACTCGTAGTTTTTTGGAAGCTTGGCAAACCCTTTCCATGAAAGTGATTTGGGCCGGTCTCTGATTAGGGCTACATCAATAGGAAAAAAATCGTAGAGATAGAACTTGGAACTACTTTATAGTGTCAAGTTTCAAAGAGCTAGCACAAATCGTGTGTGATTTAGAGTTTCAACTACATGTATCCATATAGGAGAAAACAGAGTGAAACCTAAAAATTAAAACTGTTACTGCCAACGAACGGTTTAACCTAGATGAACGAAATTTGGTGAGCTAAGTGGGATTGGGGTACTGAACATTACCTGAAAGTGTCATCAAGATTGGGTGAAAAAATGTGTGCTGAGATTTCAGGAAACTCGTAGTTTTTGGAAGCTTGGCAACACCTTTCCATGAAAGTTAATTGAGCCGGTCTCTCACTAGGTCTACATCAATAGGAAACAAACCATAGAGATTGAACTTGGACCTACTTTATTGTGTCATGCTTCAAAGAGCTAACACAAACCGTCTTTGATTAAGAGTTCCAACTACATGTATCCATATAGGATAAAACAGAGTGAAACCTAAAAATTAAAACTGTTACTGCCAAGGAACGGTTTAACCTAGAAGAAGGAAATTTGGTGAGCCAAGTGGAATTGGGGTACTGATCATTACCTGAAAGTGTCATCAAGATTGGGTGAAAAAATGTGTGCTGAGATTTCACGAAACTCGTAGTTTTTTGGAAGCTTGGCAACCCCTTTCAATGAATTTGATTTGTGCCAGTCTCTGCTTTGGGCTACTTCAATAGGAAACAAACCATAGAGATAGAACTTGGAACTACTTTATTGTGTCAAGTTTCAAAGAGCTAGCACAAACCCTGTTTGTATTAGAGTTCCAAATACGTGTACCATATAGGAGAAAAGAGAGTGAAACCTAAAAATTAAAACTGTTACTGCCAATGAACGGTTTAACCTAGAAGAACGAAATTTGGTGAGCCAAGTGGGATTGGGGTACTGATCATTACCTGAAAGCGTCACCAAGATTGGGTGAAAAAATGTGTGCTGAAATTTCAGGAAACGCGTAGTTTTTTGGAAGCTTGGCAACCCCATTCCATGAAAGTGATTTGCGCCTGACTCGGCTTAGGGCTACATCAATAGGAACCAAACCATAGAGATAGAACTTGGAACTACTTTATTGTGTCAAGTTTCAAAGAGCTAGCACAAACCGTGTTTGATTTAGAGTTCCAACTAGATGTATCCATATAGGAGAAAACAGAGTGAAACCTAAAAATTAAAACTGTTAAGGCCAACGAATGGTTTAACCTAGAAGAACGAAATTCGGTGAGCCAAGTGGGATTGGGGTACTGATCATTACCTGAAAGTGTCATCAAGATTGGGTGAAAAAATGTGTGCTGAGATTTCAGGAAACTCGTAGTTTTTTGGAAGCTTGGCACCCCCTTTCCATGAAAGTGATTTGAGCCTGTCTCTGTTTAGGGCTACAACAATAGGAAAAAAAACATATAGATAGAACTTGGAAGTACTTTATTGTGTCAAGTTTCAAAGAGCTAGCACAAACCGTGTTTGATTTAGAATTCCAACTACATGTAGCCATATAGGAGAAAAGAGAGTGAAACCTAAAAATTTAAACTGTTACTGCCAACGAACGGTTTAACCTAGAAGAACGAAATTTGGTGAGCCAAGTGGGATTGGGGTACTGATCATTACCTGAAAGTGTCATCAAGATTGGGTGAAAAAATGTGTGCTGAGATTTCAGGAAACTCGTAGTTTTTTGGATGCTTGGCACCCCCTTTCCATGAAAGTGATTTGAGCCTGTCTCTGCTTAGGGCTACAACAATAGGAAACAAACCATAGAGATAGAACTTGGAACTACTTTATTGTGTCAATTTTCAAAGAGCTAGCACAAACCGTGTTTGATTTAGAATTTCAACTACGTGTAGCCATATAGGAGAAAACAGAGTGAAACCTAAAAATTAAAACTGTTACTGCCAACGAACGGTTTAACCTAGAAGAACGAAATTTGGTGAGCCAAGTGGGATTGGGGTACTGATCATTACCTGAAAGCATCATCAAGATTGGGTGAAAAAATGTGTGCTGAAATTTCAGGAAACTCGTAGTTTTTTGGAAGCGTGGCAACCCCTTTCCATGAACGTGATTTGCGCCAGTCTCTGCTTAGGGCTACATCAATAGGAAACAAACCACAGAGATAGAACTTGGAACTACTTTATTGTGTCAAGTTTCAAAGAGCTAGCACAAACCGTGTTTTATTTAGAGTTCCAACTACATGTATCCATATAGGAGAAAACAGAGTGAAACCTAAAAATTAAAACTGTTACTGCCAACGAACGGTTTAACCTAGAAGAACGAAATTTGGTGAGCCATGTGGGATTGGTGTACTGATCATTACCTGAAAGTGTCATCAAGATTGCGTGAAAAAATGTGTGCTGAAATTTCAGGAAATGCGAAGTTTTTTCGAAGCTTGGCAACCCCATTCCATGAAAGTGATTTGCGCCAGTCTCTGCTTAGGGCTACATCAATAGGAAACAAACCATAGAGATAGAACTTGGAACTACTTTATTGTGTCAAGTTTCAAAGAGCTAGCACAAACCGTGTTTGATTTAGAGTTCCAACTACATGTATCCATATAGGAGAAAACAGAGTGAAACCTAAAAATTAAAACTGTTACTGCCAACGAACGGTTTAACCTAGATGAACGAAATTTGGTGAGCCAAGTGGGATTGGGGTACTGATCATTACCTGAAAGTGTCATCAAGATTGGGTGAAAAAATGTGTGCTGAAATTTGAGGAAATGCGTAGATTTTTCGAAGCTTGGCAACCCCATTCCATGAAAGTGATTTGCGCCAGTCTCTGCTTAGGGCTACATCAATAGGAAACAAACCATAGAGATAGAACTTGGAACTAATTTATTGTGTCAAGTTTCAAAGAGCTAGCACAAACCGTGTTTGATTTAGAGTTCCAACTACATGTAGCCATATAGGAGAAAACAGAGTGAAACCTAAAAATTAAAACTGTTACTGCCAACGAACGGTTTAACCTAGAAGAACGAAATTTGGTGAGCCAAGTGGGATTGTGGTACTGATCATTACCTGAAAGTGTCATCAAGATTGGATGAAAAAATGTGTAGTGAGATTTCAGGAACCTCGTAGTTTTTTGGACGCTTGGCAACCCCTTTCCATCAAAGTGATTTTCGCCGGTCTCTGCTTAGGGCTACATCAATAGGAAACAAACCACAGAGATAGAATTTGGAACTACTTTATTGTGTCAAGATTCAATGAGCTAGCACAAACCGTGTTTGATTTAGAGTTCCAACTACATGTATCCATATAGGAGAAAACAGAGTGGAACCTCAATATTAAAACTGTTACTGCCAACGAACGGTTTAAACTAGATGAACGAAATTTGGTGAGCCAAGTGGGATTGGTGTACTGATCATTACCTGAAAGTGTCATCAAGATTGGGTGAAAAAATGTGTGCTGAAATTTCAGGAAATGCGAAGTTTTTTCGAAGCTTGGCAACCCCATTCCATGAAAGTGATTTGCGCCAGTCTCTGCTTAGGGCTACATCAATAGGAAACAAACCATAGAGATAGAACTTGGAACTACTTTATTGTGTCAAGTTTCAAAGAGCTAGCACAAACCGTGTTTGATTTAGAGTTCCAACTACATGTATCCATATAGGAGAAAACAGAGTGAAACCTAAAAATTAAAACTGTTACTGCCAACGAACGGTTTAAGCTAGAAGAACGAAATTTGGTGAGCCAAGTGGGATTGGGGTACTGATCATTACCTGAAAGTGTCATCAAGATTGGGTGAAAAAATGTGTGCTGAGATTTCAGGAAACTCGTAGTTTTTTGGAAGCTTGGCACCCCCTTTCCATGAAAGTGATTTGAGCCTGTCTCTGCTTAGGGCTACATCAATAGGAAACAAACCATAGAGATAGAACTTGGAACTACTTTATTTTCTCAAGTTTCAAAGAGCTAGCCCACACCGTGTTTGATTTAGTGTTCCAATTACATGTATCCATATAGGAGAAAACAGAGTGAAACCTAAAAATTAAAACTGTTACTGCCATCGAACGGTTTAACCTAGAAGAACAAAATTTGGTGAGCCAGGTGGGATTGGGGTACTGATCATTACCTGAAAGTGTCATCAAGATTGGGTGAAAAAATGTGTGCTGAGATTTCAGGAAACTCGTAGTTTTTTGGAAGCTTGGCAAACCCTTTCCATGAAAGTGATTTGGGCCGGTCTCTGATTAGGGCTACATCAATAGGAAAAAAATCGTAGAGATAGAACTTGGAACTACTTTATAGTGTCAAGTTTCAAAGAGCTAGCACAAATCGTGTGTGATTTAGAGTTTCAACTACATGTATCCATATAGGAGAAAACAGAGTGAAACCTAAAAATTAAAACTGTTACTGCCAACGAACGGTTTAACCTAGAAGAACGAAATTCGGTGAGCCAAGTGGAATTGGGGTACTGATCATTACCTGAAAGCGTCATCAAGATTGGGTGAAAAAATGTGTGCTGAGATTTCAGGAAACTCGTAATTTTTTCGAAGCTTGGCATCCCCTTTCCATGAAAGTGATTTGTGCCGGTCTCTGCTTAGGGCTACATCAATAGGAAACAAACCATAGAGAGAGAACTTGGAACTACTTTATTGTGTCAAGTTTTAAAGCGCTAGCACAAACCGCGTTTGATTTAGAGTTCCAACTACATGTATCCATATAGGAGAAAAGAGAGTGAAACCTAAAAATTAAAACTGTTACTGCCAACGAACGGTTTAACCTAAAAGAACGAAATTTGGTGATCCAAGTGGGATTGGGGTACTGATCATTACCTGAAAGTGTCATCAAGATTGGGTGAAAAAATGTGTGCTCAGATTTCAGGAAACTCGTAGTTTTTTGGAAGGTTGGCAATCCCTTTCCAGGAAAGTGATTTGCTCCGGTCTCTCCTTAGGGCTACATCAATTTGAAACAAACCATAGAGACTGAACTTGGAACTACTTTATTGTGTCAAGTTTCAAAGAGCTAGCACAAACCGTGTTTGATTTAGAGTTCCAACTACATGTATCCATTTTGGAGAAAACAGAGTGAAAACTAAAAATTAAAACCGTTACTGCCAACGAACGGTTTAACCTAGATGAACGAAATTCGGTGAGCCAAGTGGGATTGGGGTACTGATCATTACCTGAAAGCGTCATCAAGATTGGGTGAAAAAATGTGTGCTGAGATTTCAGGAAACTCGTTGTTTTTTGGAAGCTTGGCAACCCCTTTCCATAAAAGTGATTTGCGCCAGTCTCTGCTTAGGGATACATCAATAGGAACCAAACCATAGAGATAGAACTTGGAACTACTTTATTCTTTCAAATTTCAAAGAGCTGGAACAAACCGTGTTTGATTTACAGTTCCAAATACATGTATCCATATAGGAGAAAACAGAGTGAAACCTAAAAATTAAAACTGTTACTGCCAACGAACGGTTTAACCTAGAAGAAGAAAATTTGGTGAGCCAAGTGGGTCTGGGGTACTGATCATTAAATGAAAGTGTCATCAAGATTGGGTGAAAAAATGTGTGCTGAGATTTCAGGAAACTCGTAGTTTTTTGGAAGGTTGGCAATCCCTTTCCATGAAAGTGATTTGCGCCGGTCTCTCCTTAGGGCTACATTAATTTGAAACAAACCATAGAGATTGAACTTGGAACTACATTATTGTGTCAAGTTTCAAAGAGCTAGCACAAACCGCGTTTGATTTAGAGTTCCAATTACATGTATCCATATAGGAGAAAACAGAGTGAAACCTAAAAATTAAAACTGTTACTGCCATCGAACGGTTTAACCTAGAAGAACAAAATTTGGTGAGCCAGGTGGGATTGGGGTACTGATCATTACCTGAAAGTGTCATCAAGATTGGGTGAAAAAATGTGTGCTGAGATTTCAGGAAACTCGTAGTTTTTTGGAAGCTTGGCAAACCCTTTCCATGAAAGTGATTTGGGCCGGTCTCTGATTAGGGCTACATCAATAGGAAAAAAATCGTAGAGATAGAACTTGGAACTACTTTATAGTGTCAAGTTTCAAAGAGCTAGCACAAATCGTGTGTGATTTAGAGTTTCAACTACATGTATCCATATAGGAGAAAACAGAGTGAAACCTAAAAATTAAAACTGTTACTGCCAACGAACGGTTTAACCTAGATGAACGAAATTTGGTGAGCTAAGTGGGATTGGGGTACTGAACATTACCTGAAAGTGTCATCAAGATTGGGTGAAAAAATGTGTGCTGAGATTTCAGGAAACTCATAGTTTTTGGAAGCTTGGCAACACCTTTCCATGAAAGTTAATTGAGCCGTTCTCTCACTAGGTCTACATCAATAGGAAACAAACCATAGAGATTGAACTTGGACCTACTTTATTGTGTCATGCTTCAAAGAGCTAACACAAACCGTCTTTGATTAAGAGTTCCAACTACATGTATCCATATAGGATAAAACAGAGTGAAACCTAAAAATTAAAACTGTTACTGCCAAGGAACGGTTTAACCTAGAAGAAGGAAATTTGGTGAGCCAAGTGGGATTGGGGTACTGATCATTACCTGAAAGTGTCATCAAGATTGGGTGAAAAAACGTGTGCTGAGATTTCACGAAACTCGTAGTTTTTGGAAGCTTGGCAACCCCTTTCAATGAATTTGATTTGTGCCAGTCTCTGCTTTGGGCTACTTCAATAGGAAACAAACCATAGAGATAGAACTTGGAACTACTTTATTGTGTCAAGTTTCAAAGAGCTAGCACAAACCCTGTTTGTATTAGAGTTCCAAATACGTGTACCATATAGGAGAAAAGAGAGTGAAACCTAAAAATTAAAACTGTTACTGCCAACGAACGGTTTAACCTAGAAGAACGAAATTTGGTGAGCCAAGTGGGATTGGGGTACTGATCATTACCTGAAAGCGTCACCAAGATTGGGTGAAAAAATGTGTGCTGAAATTTCAGGAAACGCGTAGTTTTTTGGAAGCTTGGCAACCCCATTCCATGAAAGTGATTTGCGCCTGACTCGGCTTAGGGCTACATCAATAGGAACCAAACCATAGAGATAGAACTTGGAACTACTTTATTGTGTCAAGTTTCAAAGAGCTAGCACAAACCGTGTTTGATTTAGAGTTCCAACTAGATGTATCCATATAGGAGAAAACAGAGTGAAACCTAAAAATTAAAACTGTTAAGGCCAACGAATGGTTTAACCTAGAAGAACGAAATTCGGTGAGCCAAGTGGGATTGGGGTACTGATCATTACCTGAAAGTGTCATCAAGATTGGGTGAAAAAATGTGTGCTGAGATTTCAGGAAACTCGTAGTTTTTTGGAAGCTTGGCACCCCCTTTCCATGAAAGTGATTTGAGCCTGTCTCTGTTTAGGGCTACAACAATAGGAAAAAAAACATATAGATAGAACTTGGAAGTACTTTATTGTGTCAAGTTTCAAAGAGCTAGCACAAACCGTGTTTGATTTAGAATTCCAACTACATGTAGCCATATAGGAGAAAAGAGAGTGAAACCTAAAAATTTAAACTGTTACTGCCAACGAACGGTTTAACCTAGAAGAACGAAATTTGGTGAGCCAAGTGGGATTGGGGTACTGATCATTACCTGAAAGTGTCATCAAGATTGGGTGAAAAAATGTGTGCTGAGATTTCAGGAAACTCGTAGTTTTTTGGATGCTTGGCACCCCCTTTCCATGAAAGTGATTTGAGCCTGTCTCTGCTTAGGGCTACAACAATAGGAAACAAACCATAGAGATAGAACTTGGAACTACTTTATTGTGTCAATTTTCAAAGAGTTAGCACAAACCGTGTTTGATTTAGAATTTCAACTACGTGTAGCCATATAGGAGAAAACAGAGTGAAACCTAAAAATTAAAACTGTTACTGCCAACGAACGGTTTAACCTAGAAGAACGAAATTTGGTGAGCCAAGTGGGATTGGGGTACTGATCATTACCTGAAAGCATCATCAAGATTGGGTGAAAAAATGTGTGCTGAAATTTCAGGAAACTCGTAGTTTTTTGGAAGCGTGGCAACCCCTTTCCATGAACGTGATTTGCGCCAGTCTCTGCTTAGGGCTACATCAATAGGAAACAAACCACAGAGATAGAACTTGGAACTACTTTATTGTGTCAAGTTTCAAAGAGCTAGCACAAACCGTGTTTTATTTAGAGTTCCAACTACATGTATCCATATAGGAGAAAACAGAGTGAAACCTAAAAATTAAAACTGTTACTGCCAACGAACGGTTTAACCTAGAAGAACGAAATTTGGTGAGCCAAGTGGGATTGGTGTACTGATCATTACCTGAAAGTGTCATCAAGATTGGGTGAAAAAATGTGTGCTGAAATTTCAGGAAATGCGAAGTTTTTTCGAAGCTTGGCAACCCCATTCCATGAAAGTGATTTGCGCCAGTCTCTGCTTAGGGCTACATCAATAGGAAACAAACCATAGAGATAGAACTTGGAACTACTTTATTGTGTCAAGTTTCAAAGAGCTAGCACAAACCGTGTTTGATTTAGAGTTCCAACTACATGTATCCATATAGGAGAAAACAGAGTGAAACCTAAAAATTAAAACTGTTACTGCCAACGAACGGTTTAACCTAGATGAACGAAATTTGGTGAGCCAAGTGGGATTGGGGTACTGATCATTACCTGAAAGTGTCATCAAGATTGGGTGAAAAAATGTGTGCTGAAATTTGAGGAAATGCGTAGTTTTTTCGAAGCTTGGCAACCCCATTCCATGAAAGTGATTTGCGCCAGTCTCTGCTTAGGGCTACATCAATAGGAAACAAACCATAGAGATAGAACTTGGAACTAATTTATTGTGTCAAGTTTCAAAGAGCTAGCACAAACCGTGTTTGATTTAGAGTTCCAACTACATGTAGCCATATAGGAGAAAACAGAGTGAAACCTAAAAATTAAAACTGTTACTGCCAACGAACGGTTTAACCTAGAAGAACGAAATTTGGTGAGCCAAGTGGGATTGTGGTACTGATCATTACCTGAAAGTGTCATCAAGATTGGGTGAAAAAATGTGTAGTGAGATTTCAGGAACCTCGTAGTTTTTTGGACGCTTGGCAACCCCTTTCCATCAAAGTGATTTTCGCCGGTCTCTGCTTAGGGCTACATCAATAGGAAACAAACCACAGAGATAGAATTTGGAACTACTTTATTGTGTCAAGATTCAATGAGCTAGCACAAACCGTGTTTGATTTAGAGTTCCAACTACATGTATCCATATAGGAGAAAACAGAGTGGAACCTCAATATTAAAACTGTTACTGCCAACGAACGGTTTAAACTAGATGAACGAAATTTGGTGAGCCAAGTGGGATTGGTGTACTGATCATTACCTGAAAGTGTCATCAAGATTGGGTGAAAAAATGTGTGCTGAAATTTCAGGAAATGCGAAGTTTTTTCGAAGCTTGGCAACCCCATTCCATGAAAGTGATTTGCGCCAGTCTCTGCTTAGGGCTACATCAATAGGAAACAAACCATAGAGATAGAACTTGGAACTACTTTATTGTGTCAAGTTTCAAAGAGCTAGCACAAACCGTGTTTGATTTAGAGTTCCAACTACATGTATCCATATAGGAGAAAACAGAGTGAAACCTAAAAATTAAAACTGTTACTGCCAACGAACGGTTTAAGCTAGAAGAACGAAATTTGGTGAGCCAAGTGGGATTGGGGTACTGATCATTACCTGAAAGTGTCATCAAGATTGGGTGAAAAAATGTGTGCTGAGATTTCAGGAAACTCGTAGTTTTTTGGAAGCTTGGCACCCCCTTTCCATGAAAGTGATTTGAGCCTGTCTCTGCTTAGGGCTACATCAATAGGAAACAAACCATAGAGATAGAACTTGGAACTACTTTATTTTCTCAAGTTTCAAAGAGCTAGCCCACACCGTGTTTGATTTAGTGTTCCAATTACATGTATCCATATAGGAGAAAACAGAGTGAAACCTAAAAATTAAAACTGTTACTGCCATCGAACGGTTTAACCTAGAAGAACAAAATTTGGTGAGCCAGGTGGGATTGGGGTACTGATCATTACCTGAAAGTGTCATCAAGATTGGGTGAAAAAATGTGTGCTGAGATTTCAGGAAACTCGTAGTTTTTTGGAAGCTTGGCAAACCCTTTCCATGAAAGTGATTTGGGCCGGTCTCTGATTAGGGCTACATCAATAGGAAAAAAATCGTAGAGATAGAACTTGGAACTACTTTATAGTGTCAAGTTTCAAAGAGCTAGCACAAATCGTGTGTGATTTAGAGTTTCAACTACATGTATCCATATAGGAGAAAACAGAGTGAAACCTAAAAATTAAAACTGTTACTGCCAACGAACGGTTTAACCTAGAAGAACGAAATTCGGTGAGCCAAGTGGAATTGGGGTACTGATCATTACCTGAAAGCGTCATCAAGATTGGGTGAAAAAATGTGTGCTGAGATTTCAGGAAACTCGTAATTTTTTCGAAGCTTGGCATCCCCTTTCCATGAAAGTGATTTGTGCCGGTCTCTGCTTAGGGCTACATCAATAGGAAACAAACCATAGAGAGAGAACTTGGAACTACTTTATTGTGTCAAGTTTTAAAGCGCTAGCACAAACCGCGTTTGATTTAGAGTTCCAACTACATGTATCCATATAGGAGAAAAGAGAGTGAAACCTAAAAATTAAAACTGTTACTGCCAACGAACGGTTTAACCTAAAAGAACGAAATTTGGTGAGCCAAGTGGGATTGGGGTACTGATCATTACCTGAAAGTGTCATCAAGATTGGGTGAAAAAATGTGTGCTCAGATTTCAGGAAACTCGTAGTTTTTTGGAAGGTTGGCAATCCCTTTCCAGGAAAGTGATTTGCTCCGGTCTCTCCTTAGGGCTACATCAATTTGAAACAAACCATAGAGACTGAACTTGGAACTACTTTATTGTGTCAAGTTTCAAAGAGCTAGCACAAACCGTGTTTGATTTAGAGTTCCAACTACATGTATCCATTTTGGAGAAAACAGAGTGAAAACTAAAAATTAAAACCGTTACTGCCAACGAACGGTTTAACCTAGATGAACGAAATTCGGTGAGCCAAGTGGGATTGGGGTACTGATCATTACCTGAAAGCGTCATCAAGATTGGGTGAAAAAATGTGTGCTGAGATTTCAGGAAACTCGTTGTTTTTTGGAAGCTTGGCAACCCCTTTCCATAAAAGTGATTTGCGCCAGTCTCTGCTTAGGGATACATCAATAGGAACCAAACCATAGAGATAGAACTTGGAACTACTTTATTCTTTCAAATTTCAAAGAGCTGGAACAAACCGTGTTTGATTTACAGTTCCAAATACATGTATCCATATAGGAGAAAACAGAGTGAAACCTAAAAATTAAAACTGTTACTGCCAACGAACGGTTTAACCTAGAAGAAGAAAATTTGGTGAGCCAAGTGGGTCTGGGGTACTGATCATTAAATGAAAGTGTCATCAAGATTGGGTGAAAAAATGTGTGCTGAGATTTCAGGAAACTCGTAGTTTTTTGGAAGGTTGGCAATCCCTTTCCATGAAAGTGATTTGCGCCGGTCTCTCCTTAGGGCTACATTAATTTGAAACAAACCATAGAGATTGAACTTGGAACTACATTATTGTGTCAAGTTTCAAAGAGCTAGCACAAACCGCGTTTGATTTAGAGTTCCAATTACATGTATCCATATAGGAGAAAACAGAGTGAAACCTAAAAATTAAAACTGTTACTGCCATCGAACGGTTTAACCTAGAAGAACAAAATTTGGTGAGCCAGGTGGGATTGGGGTACTGATCATTACCTGAAAGTGTCATCAAGATTGGGTGAAAAAATGTGTGCTGAGATTTCAGGAAACTCGTAGTTTTTTGGAAGCTTGGCAAACCCTTTCCATGAAAGTGATTTGGGCCGGTCTCTGATTAGGGCTACATCAATAGGAAAAAAATCGTAGAGATAGAACTTGGAACTACTTTATAGTGTCAAGTTTCAAAGAGCTAGCACAAATCGTGTGTGATTTAGAGTTTCAACTACATGTATCCATATAGGAGAAAACAGAGTGAAACCTAAAAATTAAAACTGTTACTGCCAACGAACGGTTTAACCTAGATGAACGAAATTTGGTGAGCTAAGTGGGATTGGGGTACTGAACATTA
The DNA here is from genome assembly GCF_964194105.1 of Spermophilus citellus. Classification (NCBI taxonomy): domain Eukaryota; kingdom Metazoa; phylum Chordata; class Mammalia; order Rodentia; family Sciuridae; genus Spermophilus; species Spermophilus citellus. The sequence goes on along the minus strand of NC_138192.1, from coordinate 15,879,243 downwards.
CCTGAAAGTGTCATCAAGATTGGGTGAAAAAATGTGTGCTGAGATTTCAGGAAACTCGTAGTTTTTGGAAGCTTGGCAACACCTTTCCATGAAAGTTAATTGAGCCGGTCTCTCACTAGGTCTACATCAATAGGAAACAAACCATAGAGATTGAACTTGGACCTACTTTATTGTGTCATGCTTCAAAGAGCTAACACAAACCGTCTTTGATTAAGAGTTCCAACTACATGTATCCATATAGGATAAAACAGAGTGAAACCTAAAAATTAAAACTGTTACTGCCAAGGAACGGTTTAACCTAGAAGAAGGAAATTTGGTGAGCCAAGTGGGATTGGGGTACTGATCATTACCTGAAAGTGTCATCAAGATTGGGTGAAAAAATGTGTGCTGAGATTTCACGAAACTCGTAGTTTTTGGAAGCTTGGCAACCCCTTTCAATGAATTTGATTTGTGCCAGTCTCTGCTTTGGGCTACTTCAATAGGAAACAAACCATAGAGATAGAACTTGGAACTACTTTATTGTGTCAAGTTTCAAAGAGCTAGCACAAACCCTGTTTGTATTAGAGTTCCAAATACGTGTACCATATAGGAGAAAAGAGAGTGAAACCTAAAAATTAAAACTGTTACTGCCAACGAACGGTTTAACCTAGAAGAACGAAATTTGGTGAGCCAAGTGGGATTGGGGTACTGATCATTACCTGAAAGCGTCATCAAGATTGGGTGAAAAAATGTGTGCTGAAATTTCAGGAAACGCGTAGTTTTTTGGAAGCTTGGCAACCCCATTCCATGAAAGTGATTTGCGCCTGACTCGGCTTAGGGCTACATCAATAGGAACCAAACCATAGAGATAGAACTTGGAACTACTTTATTGTGTCAAGTTTCAAAGAGCTAGCACAAACCGTGTTTGATTTAGAGTTCCAACTAGATGTATCCATATAGGAGAAAACAGAGTGAAACCTAAAAATTAAAACTGTTACTGCCAACGAACGGTTTAACCTAGAAGAACGAAATTCGGTGAGCCAAGTGGGATTGGGGTACTGATCATTACCTGAAAGTGTCATCAAGATTGGGTGAAAAAATGTGTGCTGAGATTTCAGGAAACTCGTAGTTTTTTGGAAGCTTGGCACCCCCTTTCCATGAAAGTGATTTGAGCCTGTCTCTGTTTAGGGCTACAACAATAGGAAAAAAAACATATAGATAGAACTTGGAAGTACTTTATTGTGTCAAGTTTCAAAGAGCTAGCACAAACCGTGTTTGATTTAGAATTCCAACTACATGTAGCCATATAGGAGAAAAGAGAGTGAAACCTAAAAATTTAAACTGTTACTGCCAACGAACGGTTTAACCTAGAAGAACGAAATTTGGTGAGCCAAGTGGGATTGGGGTACTGATCATTACCTGAAAGTGTCATCAAGATTGGGTGAAAAAATGTGTGCTGAGATTTCAGGAAACTCGTAGTTTTTTGGATGCTTGGCACCCCCTTTCCATGAAAGTGATTTGAGCCTGTCTCTGCTTAGGGCTACAACAATAGGAAACAAACCATAGAGATAGAACTTGGAACTACTTTATTGTGTCAATTTTCAAAGAGCTAGCACAAACCGTGTTTGATTTAGAATTTCAACTACGTGTAGCCATATAGGAGAAAACAGAGTGAAACCTAAAAATTAAAACTGTTACTGCCAACGAACGGTTTAACCTAGAAGAACGAAATTTGGTGAGCCAAGTGGGATTGGGGTACTGATCATTACCTGAAAGCATCATCAAGATTGGGTGAAAAAATGTGTGCTGAAATTTCAGGAAACTCGTAGTTTTTTGGAAGCGTGGCAACCCCTTTCCATGAAGGTGATTTGCGCCAGTCTCTGCTTAGGGCTACATCAATAGGAAACAAACCACAGAGATAGAACTTGGAACTAATTTATTGTGTCAAGTTTCAAAGAGCTAGCACAAACCGTGTTTTATTTAGAGTTCCAACTACATGTATCCATATAGGAGAAAACAGAGTGAAACCTAAAAATTAAAACTGTTACTGCCAACGAACGGTTTAACCTAGAAGAACGAAATTTGGTGAGCCAAGTGGGATTGGGGTACTGATAATTATCTGAAAGCGTCATCAAGATTGGGAGAAAAAATGTGTGCTGAGTTTTCAGGAAACTCGTAGTTTTTTGGAAGCTTGGCACCCCCTTTCCATGAAAGTGAATTCAGCCTGTCTCTGCTTAGGGCTACATCAATAGGAAACAAACCATAGAGATAGAACTTGGAACTACTTTATTGTGTCAATTATGAAAGAGCTAGCACAAACCGTGTTTGATTTAGAGTTCCAAGTACATGTATCCGTATTGGAGAAAACAGAGTGAAACCTAAAAATTAAATCTGTTACTGCCAACGAACGGTTTAACATAGAAGAACGAAATTCGGTGAGCCAAGTGGAATTGGGGTACTGATCATTACCTGAAAGCGTCATCAAGATTGGGTGAAAAAATGTGTGCTGAGATTTCAGGAAACTCGTAATTTTTTCGAAGCTTGGCATCCCCTTTCCATGAAAGTGATTTGTGCCGGTCTCTGCTTAGGGCTACATCAATAGGAAACAAACCATAGAGAGAGAACTTGGAACTACTTTATTGTGTCAAGTTTTAAAGCGCTAGCACAAACCGCGTTTGATTTAGAGTTCCAACTACATGTATCCATATAGGAGAAAACAGAGTGAAACCTAAAAATTAAAACTGTTACTGCCAACGAACGGTTTAACCTAAAAGAACGAAATTTGGTGAGCCAAGTGGGATTGGGGTACTGATCATTACCTGAAAGTGTCATCAAGATTGGGTGAAAAAATGTGTGCTCAGATTTCAGGAAACTCGTAGTTTTTTGGAAGGTTGGCAATCCCTTTCCAGGAAAGTGATTTGCTCCGGTCTCTCCTTAGGGCTACATCAATTTGAAACAAACCATAGAGACTGAACTTGGAACTACTTTATTGTGTCAAGTTTCAAAGAGCTAGCACAAACCGTGTTTGATTTAGAGTTCCAACTACATGTATCCATTTTGGAGAAAACAGAGTGAAAACTAAAAATTAAAACCGTTACTGCCAACGAACGGTTTAACCTAGATGAACGAAATTCGGTGAGCCAAGTGGGATTGGGGTACTGATCATTACCTGAAAGCGTCATCAAGATTGGTTGAAAAAATGTGTGCTGAAATTTCAGGAAACACGTAGTTTTTTGGAAGCTTGGCAACCCCATTCCATGAAAGTGATTTGCGCCTGTCTCGGCTTAGGGCTACATCAATAGGAACCAAACCATATAGATAGAACTTGGAACTACTTTATTGTGTCAAGTTTCAAAGAGCTAGCACAAACCGTGTTTGATTTACAGTTCCAACTACATGTATCCATATAGGAGAAAACAGAGTGAAACCTAAAAATTAAAACTGTTACTGCCAACGAACGGTTTAACCTAGAAGAACGAAATTTGATGCGCCAAGTGGGATTGGGGTACTGATCATTACCTGAAAGTGTCATCAAGATTGGGTGAAAAAATGTGTGCTGAGATTTCAGGAAACTCGTAATTTTTTCGAAGCTTGGCATCCCCTTTTCCATGAAAGTGATTTGTGCCGGTCTCTGCTTAGGGCTACATCAATAGGAAACAAACCATAGAGAGAGAACTTGGAACTACTTTATTGTGTCAAGTTTTAAAGCGCTAGCACAAACCGCGTTTGATTTAGAGTTCCAACTACATGTATCCATATAGGAGAAAACAGAGTGAAACCTAAAAATTAAAACTGTTACTGCCAACGAACGGTTTAATCTAGAGGAACGAAATTCGGTGAGCCAAGTGGGATTGGGGTACTGATCATTACCTGAAAGTGTCTTCAAGATTGGGTGAAAAAATGTGTGCTGAGATTTCAGGAAACTCGTAGTTTTTTGGAAGCTTGGCAATCCCTTTCCATGAAAGTGATTTGCTCCGGTCTCTCCTTAGGGCTACATCAATTTGAAACAAACCATAGAGACTGAACTTGGAACAACTTTATTGTGTCAAGTTTCAAAGAGCTAGCACAAACCGTGTTTGATTTAGAGTTCCAACTACATGTATCCATATAGGAGAAAACAGAATGAAACCTAAAAATTAAAACTGTTACTGCCAACGAACGGTTTAACCTAGAAGAACGAAATTTGGTGAGCCAAGTGGGATTGGGGTACTGATCATTACCTGAAAGCGTCATCAAGATTGGGTGAAAAAATGTGTGCTGAAATTTCAGGAAACGCGTAGTTTTTTGGAAGCTTGGCAACCCCATTCCATGAAAGTGATTTGCGCCTGACTCGGCTTAGGGCTACATCAATAGGAACCAAACCATAGAGATAGAACTTGGAACTACTTTATTGTGTCAAGTTTCAAAGAGCTAGCACAAACCGTGTTTGATTTAGAGTTCCAACTAGATGTATCCATATAGGAGAAAACAGAGTGAAACCTAAAAATTAAAACTGTTACTGCCAACGAACGGTTTAACCTAGAAGAACGAAATTCGGTGAGCCAAGTGGGATTGGGGTACTGATCATTACCTGAAAGTGTCATCAAGATTGGGTGAAAAAATGTGTGCTGAGATTTCAGGAAACTCGTAGTTTTTTGGAAGCTTGGCACCCCCTTTCCATGAAAGTGATTTGAGCCTGTCTCTGTTTAGGGCTACAACAATAGGAAAAAAAACATATAGATAGAACTTGGAAGTACTTTATTGTGTCAAGTTTCAAAGAGCTAGCACAAACCGTGTTTGATTTAGAATTCCAACTACATGTAGCCATATAGGAGAAAAGAGAGTGAAACCTAAAAATTTAAACTGTTACTGCCAACGAACGGTTTAACCTAGAAGAACGAAATTTGGTGAGCCAAGTGGGATTGGGGTACTGATCATTACCTGAAAGTGTCATCAAGATTGGGTGAAAAAATGTGTGCTGAGATTTCAGGAAACTCGTAGTTTTTTGGATGCTTGGCACCCCCTTTCCATGAAAGTGATTTGAGCCTGTCTCTGCTTAGGGCTACAACAATAGGAAACAAACCATAGAGATAGAACTTGGAACTACTTTATTGTGTCAATTTTCAAAGAGCTAGCACAAACCGTGTTTGATTTAGAATTTCAACTACGTGTAGCCATATAGGAGAAAACAGAGTGAAACCTAAAAATTAAAACTGTTACTGCCAACGAACGGTTTAACCTAGAAGAACGAAATTTGGTGAGCCAAGTGGGATTGGGGTACTGATCATTACCTGAAAGCATCATCAAGATTGGGTGAAAAAATGTGTGCTGAAATTTCAGGAAACTCGTAGTTTTTTGGAAGCGTGGCAACCCCTTTCCATGAAGGTGATTTGCGTCAGTCTCTGCTTAGGGCTACATCAATAGGAAACAAACCACAGAGATAGAACTTGGAACTAATTTTTTGTGTCAAGTTTCAAAGAGCTAGCACAAACCGTGTTTTATTTAGAGTTCCAACTACATGTATCCATATAGGAGAAAACAGAGTGAAACCTAAAAATTAAAACTGTTACTGCCAACGAACGGTTTAACCTAGAAGAACGAAATTTGGTGAGCCAAGTGGGATTGGGGTACTGATAATTATCTGAAAGCGTCATCAAGATTGGGAGAAAAAATGTGTGCTGAGTTTTCAGGAAACTCGTAGTTTTTTGGAAGCTTGGCACCCCCTTTCCATGAAAGTGAATTCAGCCTGTCTCTGCTTAGGGCTACATCAATAGGAAACAAACCATAGAGATAGAACTTGGAACTACTTTATTGTGTGAATTATGAAAGAGCTAGCACAAACCGTGTTTGATTTAGAGTTCCAAGTACATGTATCCGTATTGGAGAAAACAGAGTGAAACCTAAAAATTAAATCTGTTACTGCCAACGAACGGTTTAACATAGAAGAACGAAATTCGGTGAGCCAAGTGGAATTGGGGTACTGATCATTACCTGAAAGCGTCATCAAGATTGGGTGAAAAAATGTGTGCTGAGATTTCAGGAAACTCGTAATTTTTTCGAAGCTTGGCATCCCCTTTCCATGAAAGTGATTTGTGCCGGTCTCTGCTTAGGGCTACATCAATAGGAAACAAACCATAGAGAGAGAACTTGGAACTACTTTATTGTGTCAAGTTTTAAAGCGCTAGCACAAACCGCGTTTGATTTAGAGTTCCAACTACATGTATCCATATAGGAGAAAACAGAGTGAAACCTAAAAATTAAAACTGTTACTGCCAACGAACGGTTTAACCTAAAAGAACGAAATTTGGTGAGCCAAGTGGGATTGGGGTACTGATCATTACCTGAAAGTGTCATCAAGATTGGGTGAAAAAATGTGTGCTCAGATTTCAGGAAACTCGTAGTTTTTTGGAAGGTTGGCAATCCCTTTCCAGGAAAGTGATTTGCTCCGGTCTCTCCTTAGGGCTACATCAATTTGAAACAAACCATAGAGACTGAACTTGGAACTACTTTATTGTGTCAAGTTTCAAAGAGCTAGCACAAACCGTGTTTGATTTAGAGTTCCAACTACATGTATCCATTTTGGAGAAAACAGAGTGAAAACTAAAAATTAAAACCGTTACTGCCAACGAACGGTTTAACCTAGATGAACGAAATTCGGTGAGCCAAGTGGGATTGGGGTACTGATCATTACCTGAAAGCGTCATCAAGATTGGTTGAAAAAATGTGTGCTGAAATTTCAGGAAACACGTAGTTTTTTGGAAGCTTGGCAACCCCATTCCATGAAAGTGATTTGCGCCTGTCTCGGCTTAGGGCTACATCAATAGGAACCAAACCATATAGATAGAACTTGGAACTACTTTATTGTGTCAAGTTTCAAAGAGCTAGCACAAACCGTGTTTGATTTACAGTTCCAACTACATGTATCCATATAGGAGAAAACAGAGTGAAACCTAAAAATTAAAACTGTTACTGCCAACGAACGGTTTAACCTAGAAGAACGAAATTTGATGCGCCAAGTGGGATTGGGGTACTGATCATTACCTGAAAGTGTCATCAAGATTGGGTGAAAAAATGTGTGCTGAGATTTCAGGAAACTCGTAATTTTTTCGAAGCTTGGCATCCCCTTTTCCATGAAAGTGATTTGTGCCGGTCTCTGCTTAGGGCTACATCAATAGGAAACAAACCATAGAGAGAGAACTTGGAACTACTTTATTGTGTCAAGTTTTAAAGCGCTAGCACAAACCGCGTTTGATTTAGAGTTCCAACTACATGTATCCATATAGGAGAAAACAGAGTGAAACCTAAAAATTAAAACTGTTACTGCCAACGAACGGTTTAATCTAGAGGAACGAAATTCGGTGAGCCAAGTGGGATTGGGGTACTGATCATTACCTGAAAGTGTCTTCAAGATTGGGTGAAAAAATGTGTGCTGAGATTTCAGGAAACTCGTAGTTTTTTGGAAGCTTGGCAATCCCTTTCCATGAAAGTGATTTGCTCCGGTCTCTCCTTAGGGCTACATCAATTTGAAACAAACCATAGAGACTGAACTTGGAACAACTTTATTGTGTCAAGTTTCAAAGAGCTAGCACAAACCGTGTTTGATTTAGAGTTCCAACTACATGTATCCATATAGGAGAAAACAGAATGAAACCTAAAAATTAAAACTGTTACTGCCAACGAACGGTTTAACCTAGAAGAACGAAATTTGGTGAGCCACGTGGGATTGGGGTATTGATCATTACCTGAAAATGTCATCAAGATTGGGTGAAAAAATGTGTGCTGAGATTTCAGGAAACTCGTAGTTTTTTGGAAGCTTGGCAACCCCTTTCCATGAAAGTGATTTGCGCTGGTCTCTGCTTAGGGCTACATCAATAGGAAAAAAATCGTAGATATAGAACTTGGAACTACTTTATTGTGTCAAGTTTCAAAGAGCTAGCACAAACCGTGTTTGATTTAGAGTTCCAACTACATGTATCCATATAGGAGAAAACAGAATGAAACCTAAAAATTAAAACTGTTACTGCCAACGAACGGTTTAACCTAGAAGAACGAAATTTGGTGAGCCAAGTGGGATTGTGGTACTGATCATTACCTGAAAGTGTCATCAAGATTGGGTGAAAAAATGTGTGCTGAGATTTCAGGAACCTCGTAGTTTTTTGGAAGCTTGGCAACCCCTTTCCATCAAAGTGATTTTCGCCGGTCTCTGCTTAGGGCTACATCAATAGGAAACAAACCACAGAGATAGAATTTGGAACTACTTTATTGTGTCAAGATTCAATGAGCTAGCACAAACCGTGTTTGATTTAGAGTTCCAACTACATGTATCCATATAGGAGAAAACAGAGTGGAACCTCAATATTAAAACTGTTACTGCCAACGAACGGTTTAAACTAGATGAACGAAATTTGGTGAGCCAAGTGGGATTGGTGTACTGATCATTACCTGAAAGTGTCATCAAGATTGGGTGAAAAAATGTGTGCTGAAATTTCAGGAAATGCGAAGTTTTTTCGAAGCTTGGCAACCCCATTCCATGAAAGTGATTTGCGCCAGTCTCTGCTTAGGGCTACATCAATAGGAAACAAACCATAGAGATAGAACTTGGAACTACTTTATTGTGTCAAGTTTTAAAGAGCTAGCACAAACCGTGTTTGATTTAGAGTTCCAACTACATGTATCCATATAGGAGAAAACAGAGTGAAACCTAAAAATTAAAACTGTTACTGCCAACGAATGGTTTAAGCTAGAAGAACGAAATTTGGTGAGCCAAGTGGGATTGGGGTACTGATCATTACCTGAAAGTGTCATCAAGATTGGGTGAAAAAATGTGTGCTGAGATTTCAGGAAACTCGTAGTTTTTTGGAAGCTTGGCACCCCCTTTCCATGAAAGTGATTTGAGCCTGTCTCTGCTTAGGGCTACAACAATAGGAAATAAACCATAGAGATAAAACTTGGAACTACTTTATTGTGTCAAGTTTTAAAGAGCTAGCACATACCGTGTTTGATTTAGAGTTCCAACTACATGTAGCCATATAGGAGAAAACAGAGTGAAACCTAAAAATTAAAACTGTTACTGCCAACGAACGGTTTAACCTAGATGAACGAAATTTGGTGAGCCAAGTGGGGTTGTCGTACTGATCATTACCTGAAAGCGTCATCAAGATTGGGTGAAAAAATGTGTGCTGAGATTTCAGGAACTCGTAGTTTTTTGGAAGTTTGGCAACCCCTTCCCATGAAAGTGATTTGAGCCTGTCTCTGCTTAGGGCTACATCAATAGGAAACAAACCATAGAGATAGAACTTGGAACTACTTTATTTTCTCAAGTTTCAAAGAGCTAGCCCACACCGTGTTTGATTTAGTGTTCCAAGTACATGTATCCATACAGGAGAAAACAGAGTGAAACGTAAAAAATTAAAACTGTTACTGCCAACAAGCGGTTTAACCTAGAAGAACGAAATTTGGTGAGCCAAGTGGGATTGGGGTACTGATCATTACCTGAAAGTGTCATCAAGATTGGGTGAAAAAATGTGTGCTGAGATTTCAGGAAACTCGTAGTTTTTTGGAAGCTTGGCAAACCCTTTCCATGAAAGTGATTTGGGCCGGTCTCTGATTAGGGCTACATCAATTGGAAAAAAATCATAATATAGAACATGGAACTACTTTATATTGTCAAGTTTCAAAGAGCTAGCACAAACCGTGTGTGATATAGAGTTTCAACTACATGTATCCATATAGGAGAAAACAGAGTGAAACCTAAAAATTAAAACTGTTACTGCCAACGAACGGTTTAACCTAGAAGAACGAAATTTGGTGAGCCAAGTGGGATTGGGGTACTGATCATTACCTGAAAGTGTCATCAAGATTGGGTGAAAAAATGTGTGCTGAGATTTCAGGAACCTCGTAGTTTTTTGGAAGCTTGGCAACCCCTTTCCATGAAAGTGATTTTCGCCGGTCTCTGCTTAGGGCTACATCAATAGGAAACAAACCACAGAGATAGAATTTGGAACTACTTTATTGTGTCAAGTTTCAATGAGCTAGCACAAACCGTGTTTGATTTAGAGTTCCAACTACATGTATCCATATAGGAGAAAACAGAGTGAAACCTCAATATTAAAACTGTTACTGCCAATGAACGGTTTAACCTAGATGAACGAAATTTGGTGAGCCAAGTGGGATTGGTGTACTGATCATTACCTGAAAGTGTCATCAAGATTGGGTGAAAAAATGTGTGCTGAAATTTGAGGAAAAGCGTAGTTTTTTCGAAGCTTGGCAACCCCATTCCATAAAAGTGATTTGCGCCAGTCTCTGCTTAGGGCTACATAAATAGGAAACAAACCATAGAGATAGAAGTTGGAACTACTTTATTGTGTCAAGTTTCAAAGAGCTAGCACAAATCGTGTTTGATTTAGAGTTCCAACTACATGTAGCCATATAGGAGAAAACAGAGTGAAACCTAAAAATTAAAACTGTTACTGCCAACGAACGGTTTAACCTAGAAGAACTAAATTTGGTGAGCCAAGTGGGATTGGAGTACTGATCATTACCTGAAAGTGTCATCAAGATTGGGTGAAAAAATGTGTGCTGAGATTTCAGGAACCTCGTAGTTTTTTGGAAGCTTGGCAACCCCTTTCCATGAAAGTGATTTTCGCTGGTCTCCTGCTTAGGGCTACATCAATAGGAAACAAACCACAGAGATAGAATTTGGAACTACTTTATTGTGTCAAGATTCAATGAGCTAGCACAAACCGTGTTTGATTTAGAGTTCCAAGTACATGTATCCATATAGGAGAAAACAGAGTGAAACCTCAATATTAAAACTGTTACTGCCAACGAACGGTTTAACCTAGATGAACGAAATTTGGTGAGCCAAGTGGGATTGGTGTACTGATCATTACCTGAAAGTGTCATCAAGATTGGGTGAAAAAATGTGTGCTGAAATTTCAGGAAATGCGAAGTTTTTTCGAAGCTTGGCAACCCCATTCCATGAAAGTGATTTGTGCCAGTCTCTGCTTAGGGCTACATCAATAGGAAACAAACCATAGAGATAGAACTTGGAACTACTTTATTGTGTCAAGTTTCAAAGAGCTAGCACAAACCGTGTTTGATTTAGAATTTCAACTACGTGTAGCCATATAGGAGAAAACAGAGTGAAACCTAAAAATTAAAACTGTTACAGCCAACGAACGGTTTAACCTAGATGAACGAAATTTGGTGAGCCAAGTGGGATTGTCGTACTGATCATTACCTGAAAGCGTCATCAAGATTGGGTGAAAAAATGTGTGCTGAGATTTCAGGAACTCGTAGTTTTTTGGAAGCTTGGCAACCCCTTCCCATGAAAGTGATTTGAGCCTGTCTCTGCTTAGGGCTACATCAATAGGAAACAAACCATAGAGATAGAACTTGGAACTACTTTATTTTCTCAAGTTTCAAAGAGCTAGCACAAACCGTGTGTGATATAGAGTTTCAACTACATGTATCCATATAGGAGAAAACAGAGTGAAACCTAAAAATTAAAACTGTTACTGCCAACGAACGGTTTAACCTAGAAGAACGAAATTTGGTGAGCCAAGTGGGATTGGGGTACTGATCATTACCTGAAAGTGTCATCAAGATTGGGTGAAAAAATGTGTGCTGAGATTTCAGGAACCTCGTAGTTTTTTGGAAGCTTGGCAACCCCTTTCCATGAAAGTGATTTTCGCCGGTCTCTGCTTAGGGCTACATCAATAGGAAACAAACCACAGAGATAGAATTTGGAACTACTTTATTGTGTCAAGTTTCAATGAGCTAGCACAAACCGTGTTTGATTTAGAGTTCCAACTACATGTATCCATATAGGAGAAAACAGAGTGAAACCTCAATATTAAAACTGTTACTGCCAACGAACGGTTTAACCTAGATGAACGAAATTTGGAGAGCCAAGTGGGATTGGTGTACTGATCATTACCTGAAAGTGTCATCAAGATTGGGTGAAAAAATGTGTGCTGAAATTTGAGGAAATGCGTAGTTTTTTCGAAGCTTGGCAACCCCATTCCATAAAAGTGATTTGCGCCAGTCTCTGGTTTGGGCTACATCAATAGGAAACAAACCATAGAGATAGAAGTTGGAACTACTTTATTGTGTCAAGTTTCAAAGAGCTAGCACAAACCGTGTTTGATTTAGAGTTCCAACTACATGTAGCCATATAGGAGAAAACAGAGTGAAACCTAAAAATTAAAACTGTTACTGCCAACGAATGGTTTAACCTAGAAGAACGAAATTTGGTGAGCCAAGTGGGATTGGGGTACTGATCATTACCTGAAAGTGTCATCAAGATTGGGTGAAAAAATGTGTGCTGAGATTTCAGGAACCTCGAGGTTTTTTGGAAGCTTGGCAACCCCTTTCCATGAAAGTGATTTTCGCCGGTCTCCTGCTTAGGGCTACATCAATAGGAAACAAACCACAGAGATAGAATTTGGAACTACTTTATTGTGTCAAGATTCAATGAGCTAGCACAAACCGTGTTTGATTTAGAGTTCCAAGTACATGTATCCATATAGGAGAAAACAGAGTGAAACCTCAATATTAAAACTGTTACTGCCAACGAACGGTTTAACCTAGATGAACGAAATTTGGTGAGCCAAGTGGGATTGGTGTACTGATCATTACCTGAAAGTGTCATCAAGATTGTGTGAAAAAATGTGTGCTGAAATTTCAGGAAATGCGAAGTTTTTTCGAAGCTTGGCAACCCCATTCCATGAAAGTGATTTGCGCCAGTCTCTGCTTAGGGCTACATCAATAGGAAACAAACCATAGAGATAGAACTTGGAACTACTTTATTGTGTCAAGTTTCAAAAAGCTAGCACAAACCGTGTTTGATTTAGAGTTCCAACTACATGTATCCATATAGGAGAAAACAGAGTGAAACCTAAAAATTAAAACTGTTACTGCCAACGAACGGTTTAAGCTAGAAGAACAAAATTTGGTGAGCCAAGTGGGATTGGGGTACTGATCATTACCTGAAAGTGTCATCAAGATTGGGTGAAAAAATGTGTGCTGAGATTTCAGGAAACTCGTAGTTTTTTGGAAGCTTGGCACCCCCTTTCCATGAAAGTGATTTGAGCCTGTCTCTGCTTAGGGCTACAACAATAGCAAACAAACCATCGAGATAGAACTTGGAACTAGTTTATTGTGTCAAGTTTCAAAGAGCTAGCACAAACCGTGTTTGATTTAGAATTTCAACTACGTGTAGCCATATAAGAGAAAACTGAGTGAAACCTAAAAATTAAAACTGTTACTGCCAACGAACGGTTTAACCTAGAAGAACGAAATTTGGTGAGCCAAGTGGGATTGGGGTACTGATCATTACCTGAAAGCGTCATCAAGATTGGGTGAAAAAATGTGTGCTGAGATTTCAGGAAACGCGTAGTTTTTTGGAAGCTTGGCAACCCCTTTCCATAAAAGTGATTTGCGCCAGTCTCTGCTTAGGGATGCATCAATAGGAACCAAACCATAGAGATAGAATTTGGAACTACTTTATTGTGTCAAGTTTCAAAGAGCTGGCACAAACCGTGTTTGATTTACAGTTCCAAACACATGTATCCATATAGGAGAAAACAGAGTGAAACCTAAAAATTAAAACTGTTATTGACAACGAACGGTTTAACCTAGAAGACCGAAATTTGGTGAGCCAAGTGGGATTGGGGTACTGATCATTACCTGAAAGTGTCATCAAGATTGGGTGAAAAAATGTTTGCTGAGATTTCAGGAAACTCGTAGTTTTTTGGAAGCTTGGCAAACCCTTTCCATGAAAGTGATTTGGGCCGGTCTCTGATTAGGGCTACATCAATAGGAAAAAAATCGCAGAGATAGAACTTGGAACTACTTTATAGTGTCAAGTTTCAAAGAGCTAGCACAAACCGTTTGTGATTTAGAGTTTCAACTACATGTATCCATATAGGAGAAAACAGAGTGAAACCTAAAAATTAAAACTGTTACTGCCAACGAACGGTTTAACCTAGATGAACGAAATTTGGTGAGCTAAGTGGGATTGGCGTACTGAACATTACCTGAAAGTGTCATCAAGATTGGGTGAAAAAATGTGTGCTGAGATTTCAGGAAACTCGTAGTTTTTGGAAGCTTGGCAACCCCTTTCCATGAAAGTTAATTGAGCCGGTCTCTCCCTAGGGCTACATCAGTAGGAAACAAACCATAGAGATTGAAATTGGAACTACTTTATTGTGTCATGCTTCAAAGAGCTAACACAAACCGTCTTTGATTTAGAGTTCCAACTACATGTATCCATATAGGAGAAAACAGAGTGAAACCTAAAAATTAAAACTGTTACTGCCAAGGAACGGTTTAAACTAGAAGAAGGAAATTTGGTGAGCCAATTGGGATTGGGGTACTGATCATTAGCTGAAAGTGTCATCAAGATTGGGTGAAAAAATGTGTGCTGAGATTTCAGGAAACTCGTAGTTTTTTGGAAGCTTGCCAACCCCTTTCCATGAAAGAGATTTGCGCCAGTCTCTGGTTTGGGCTACATCAATAGGAAACAAACCATAGAGATAGAACTTGGAACTACTTTATTGTGTCAAGTTTCAAAGAGCTAGCACAAACTGTGTTTGATTTAGAGTTCCAAATACGTGTACCATATAGGAGAAAACAGAGTGAAACCTAAAAATTAAAACTGTTACTGCCAACGAACGGTTTAACCTAGAAGAACGAAATTTGGTTAGCCTAGTGGGATTGGGGTACTGATCAATACCTGAAAGTGTCATCAAGATTGGGTGAAAAAATGTGTGCTGAGATTTCAGGAAACTCCTAGTTTTTTGGAAGCTTGGCAACCCCTTTCCATAAAAGTGATTTGCGCCAGTCTCTGCTTAGGGATGCATCAATAGGAACCAAACCATAGAGATAGAACTTGGAACTACTTTATTGTGTCAGTTTCAAAGAGCTGGCAAAAACCGTGTTTGATTTCAGTTCCAAATACATGTATCCATATAGGAGAAAACAGAGTGAAACCTAAAAATTAAAACTCTTATTGCCAACGAACGGTTTAACCTAGAAGAAGGAAATTTTTTGAGCCAAGTGGGACTGGGGTCCTGATCATTACCTGAAAGCGTCATCAAGATTGGGTGAAAAAATGTGTGCTGAGATTTCAGGAAACTCGTAGTTTTTTGGAAGGTTGGCAATCCCTTTCCATGAAAGTGATTTGCGCCGGTCTCTCCTTAGGGCTACATTGATTTGAAACAAACCATAGAGATTGAACTTGGAACTACTTTATTGTGTCAAGTTTTAAAGAGCTAGTACAAACCGTGTTTGATTTAGAGTTCCAACTACATGTATCCATATAAAAGAAAACAGAGTGAAACCTAAAAATTTAAACTGTTACTGCCAACGAACGGTTTAAGCTAGAAGAACAAAATTTGGTGAGCCAAGTGGGATTGGGGTACTGATCATTACCTGAAAGTGTCATCAAGATTGGGTGAAAAAATGTGTGCTGAGATTTCAGGAAACTCGTAGTTTTTTGGAAGCTTGGCTCCCCCTTTCCATGAAAGTGATTTGAGCCTGTCTCTGCTTAGGGCTACAACAATAGCAAACAAACCATCGAGATAGAACTTGGAACTAGTTTATTGTGTCAAGTTTCAAAGAGCTAGCACAAACCGTGTTTGATTTAGAATTTCAACTACGTGTAGCCATATAGGAGAAAACTGAATGAAACCTAAAAATTAAAACTGTTACTGCCAACGAACGGTTTAACCTAGAAGAACGAAATTTGGTGAGCCAAGTGGGATTGGGGTACTGATCATTACCTGAAAGCGTCATCAAGATTGGGTGAAAAAATGTGTGCTGAGATTTCAGGAAATGCGTAGTTTTTTCGAAGCTTGGCAACCCCATTCCATAAAAGTGATTTGCGCCAGTCTCTGGTTTGGGCTACATCAATAGGAAACAAACCATAGAGATAGAAGTTGGAACTACTTTATTGTGTCAAGTTTCAAAGAGCTAGCACAAACCGTGTTTGATTTAGAGTTCCAACTACATGTAGCCATATAGGAGAAAACAGAGTGAAACCTAAAAATTAAAACTGTTACTGCCAACGAACGGTTTAACCTAGAAGAACGAAATTTGGTGAGCCAAGTGGGACTGGGGTACTGATCATTACCTGAAAGTGTCATCAAGATTGGGTGAAAAAATGTGTGCTGAGATTTCAGGAACCTCGAGGTTTTTTGGAAGCTTGGCAACCCCTTTCCATGAAAGTGATTTTCGCCGGTCTCCTGCTTAGGGCTACATCAATAGGAAACAAACCACAGAGATAGAATTTGGAACTACTTTATTGTGTCAAGATTCAATGAGCTAGCACAAACCGTGTTTGATTTAGAGTTCCAAGTACATGTATCCATATAGGAGAAAACAGAGTGAAACCTCAATATTAAAACTGTTACTGCCAACGAACGGTTTAACCTAGATGAACGAAATTTGGTGAGCCAAGTGGGATTGGTGTACTGATCATTACCTGAAAGTGTCATCAAGATTGGGTGAAAAAATGTGTGCTGAAATTTCAGGAAATGCGAAGTTTTTTCGAAGCTTGGCAACCCCATTCCATGAAAGTGATTTGCGCCAGTCTCTGCTTAGGGCTACATCAATAGGAAACAAACCATAGAGATAGAACTTGGAACTACTTTATTGTGTCAAGTTTCAAAAAGCTAGCACAAACCGTGTTTGATTTAGAGTTCCAACTACATGTATCCATATAGGAGAAAACAGAGTGAAACCTAAAAATTAAAACTGTTACTGCCAACGAACGGTTTAAGCTAGAAGAACAAAATTTGGTGAGCCAAGTGGGATTGGGGTACTGATCATTACCTGAAAGTGTCATCAAGATTGGGTGAAAAAATGTGTGCTGAGATTTCAGGAAACTCGTAGTTTTTTGGAAGCTTGGCACCCCCTTTCCATGAAAGTGATTTGAGCCTGTCTCTGCTTAGGGCTACAACAATAGCAAACAAACCATCGAGATAGAACTTGGAACTAGTTTATTGTGTCAAGTTTCAAAGAGCTAGCACAAACCGTGTTTGATTTAGAATTTCAACTACGTGTAGCCATATAAGAGAAAACTGAGTGAAACCTAAAAATTAAAACTGTTACTGCCAACGAACGGTTTAACCTAGAAGAACGAAATTTGGTGAGCCAAGTGGGATTGGGGTACTGATCATTACCTGAAAGCGTCATCAAGATTGGGTGAAAAAATGTGTGCTGAGATTTCAGGAAACGCGTAGTTTTTTGGAAGCTTGGCAACCCCTTTCCATAAAAGTGATTTGCGCCAGTCTCTGCTTAGGGATGCATCAATAGGAACCAAACCATAGAGATAGAATTTGGAACTACTTTATTGTGTCAAGTTTCAAAGAGCTGGCACAAACCGTGTTTGATTTACAGTTCCAAACACATGTATCCATATAGGAGAAAACAGAGTGAAACCTAAAAATTAAAACTGTTATTGACAACGAACGGTTTAACCTAGAAGACCGAAATTTGGTGAGCCAAGTGGGATTGGGGTACTGATCATTACCTGAAAGTGTCATCAAGATTGGGTGAAAAAATGTTTGCTGAGATTTCAGGAAACTCGTAGTTTTTTGGAAGCTTGGCAAACCCTTTCCATGAAAGTGATTTGGGCCGGTCTCTGATTAGGGCTACATCAATAGGAAAAAAATCGCAGAGATAGAACTTGGAACTACTTTATAGTGTCAAGTTTCAAAGAGCTAGCACAAACCGTTTGTGATTTAGAGATTCAACTACATGTATCCATATAGGAGAAAACAGAGTGAAACCTAAAAATTAAAACTGTTACTGCCAACGAACGGTTTAACCTAGATGAACGAAATTTGGTGAGCTAAGTGGGATTGGCGTACTGAACATTACCTGAAAGTGTCATCAAGATTGGGTGAAAAAATGTGTGCTGAGATTTCAGGAAACTCGTAGTTTTTGGAAGCTTGGCAACCCCTTTCCATGAAAGTTAATTGAGCCGGTCTCTCCCTAGGGCTACATCAGTAGGAAACAAACCATAGAGATTGAAATTGGAACTACTTTATTGTGTCATGCTTCAAAGAGCTAACACAAACCGTCTTTGATTTAGAGTTCCAACTACATGTATCCATATAGGAGAAAACAGAGTGAAACCTAAAAATTAAAACTGTTACTGCCAAGGAACGGTTTAAACTAGAAGAAGGAAATTTGGTGAGCCAATTGGGATTGGGGTACTGATCATTAGCTGAAAGTGTCATCAAGATTGGGTGAAAAAATGTGTGCTGAGATTTCAGGAAACTCGTAGTTTTTTGGAAGCTTGCCAACCCCTTTCCATGAAAGAGATTTGCGCCAGTCTCTGGTTTGGGCTACATCAATAGGAAACAAACCATAGAGATAGAACTTGGAACTACTTTATTGTGTCAAGTTTCAAAGAGCTAGCACAAACTGTGTTTGATTTAGAGTTCCAAATACGTGTACCATATAGGAGAAAACAGAGTGAAACCTAAAAATTAAAACTGTTACTGCCAACGAACGGTTTAACCTAGAAGAACGAAATTTGGTTAGCCTAGTGGGATTGGGGTACTGATCAATACCTGAAAGTGTCATCAAGATTGGGTGAAAAAATGTGTGCTGAGATTTCAGGAAACTCCTAGTTTTTTGGAAGCTTGGCAACCCCTTTCCATAAAAGTGATTTGCGCCAGTCTCTGCTTAGGGATGCATCAATAGGAACCAAACCATAGAGATAGAACTTGGAACTACTTTATTGTGTCAGTTTCAAAGAGCTGGCAAAAACCGTGTTTGATTTCAGTTCCAAATACATGTATCCATATAGGAGAAAACAGAGTGAAACCTAAAAATTAAAACTGTTATTGCCAACGAACGGTTTAACCTAGAAGAAGGAAATTTGGTGAGCCAAGTGGGACTGGGGTCCTGATCATTACCTGAAAGCGTCATCAAGATTGGGTGAAAAAATGTGTGCTGAGATTTCAGGAAACTCGTAGTTTTTTGGAAGGTTGGCAATCCCTTTCCATGAAAGTGATTTGCGCCGGTCTCTCCTTAGGGCTACATTGATTTGAAACAAACCATAGAGATTGAACTTGGAACTACTTTATTGTGTCAAGTTTTAAAGAGCTAGTACAAACCGTGTTTGATTTAGAGTTCCAACTACATGTATCCATATAAAAGAAAACAGAGTGAAACCTAAAAATTTAAACTGTTACTGCCAACGAACGGTTTAAGCTAGAAGAACAAAATTTGGTGAGCCAAGTGGGATTGGGGTACTGATCATTACCTGAAAGTGTCATCAAGATTGGGTGAAAAAATGTGTGCTGAGATTTCAGGAAACTCGTAGTTTTTTGGAAGCTTGGCTCCCCCTTTCCATGAAAGTGATTTGAGCCTGTCTCTGCTTAGGGCTACAACAATAGCAAACAAACCATCGAGATAGAACTTGGAACTAGTTTATTGTGTCAAGTTTCAAAGAGCTAGCACAAACCGTGTTTGATTTAGAATTTCAACTACGTGTAGCCATATAGGAGAAAACTGAGTGAAACCTAAAAATTAAAACTGTTACTGCCAACGAACGGTTTAACCTAGAAGAACGAAATTTGGTGAGCCAAGTGGGATTGGGGTACTGATCATTACCTGAAAGCGTCATCAAGATTGGGTGAAAAAATGTGTGCTGAGATTTCAGGAAATGCGTAGTTTTTTCGAAGCTTGGCAACCCCATTCCATAAAAGTGATTTGCGCCAGTCTCTGGTTTGGGCTACATCAATAGGAAACAAACCATAGAGATAGAAGTTGGAACTACTTTATTGTGTCAAGTTTCAAAGAGCTAGCACAAACCGTGTTTGATTTAGAGTTCCAACTACATGTAGCCATATAGGAGAAAACAGAGTGAAACCTAAAAATTAAAACTGTTACTGCCAACGAACGGTTTAACCTAGAAGAACGAAATTTGGTGAGCCAAGTGGGATTGGGGTACTGATCATTACCTGAAAGTGTCATCAAGATTGGGTGAAAAAATGTGTGCTGAGATTTCAGGAACCTCGAGGTTTTTTGGAAGCTTGGCAACCCCTTTCCATGAAAGTGATTTTCGCCGGTCTCCTGCTTAGGGCTACATCAATAGGAAACAAACCACAGAGATAGAATTTGGAACTACTTTATTGTGTCAAGATTCAATGAGCTAGCACAAACCGTGTTTGATTTAGAGTTCCAAGTACATGTATCCATATAGGAGAAAACAGAGTGAAACCTCAATATTAAAACTGTTACTGCCAACGAACGGTTTAACCTAGATGAACGAAATTTGGTGAGCCAAGTGGGATTGGTGTACTGATCATTACCTGAAAGTGTCATCAAGATTGGGTGAAAAAAATGTGTGCTGAAATTTCAGGAAATGCGAAGTTTTTTCGAAGCTTGGCAACCCCATTCCATGAAAGTGATTTGCGCCAGTCTCTGCTTAGGGCTACATCAATAGGAAACAAACCATAGATATAGAACTTGGAACTACTTTATTGTGTCAAGTTTCAAAAAGCTAGCACAAACCGTGTTTGATTTAGAGTTCCAACTACATGTATCCATATAGGAGAAAACAGAGTGAAACCTAAAAATTAAAACTGTTACTGCCAACGAACGGTTTAAGCTAGAAGAACAAAATTTGGTGAGCCAAGTGGGATTGGGGTACTGATCATTACCTGAAAGTGTCATCAAGATTGGGTGAAAAAATGTGTGCTGAGATTTCAGGAAACTCGTAGTTTTTGGAAGCTTGGCAACCCCTTTCCATGAAAGTTAATTGAGCCGGTCTCTCCCTAGGGCTACATCAGTAGGAAACAAACCATAGAGATTGAAATTGGAACTACTTTATTGTGTCATGCTTCAAAGAGCTAACACAAACCGTCTTTGATTTAGAGTTCCAACTACATGTATCCATATAGGAGAAAACAGAGTGAAACCTAAAAATTAAAACTGTTACTGCCAAGGAACGGTTTAAACTAGAAGAAGGAAATTTGGTGAGCCAATTGGGATTGGGGTACTGATCATTACCTGAAAGTGTCATCAAGATTGGGTGAAAAAATGTGTGCTGAGATTTCAGGAAACTCGTAGTTTTTGGAAGCTTGGCAACCCCTTTCCATGAAAGTTAATTGAGCCGGTCTCTCCCTAGGGCTACATCAGTAGGAAACAAACCATAGAGATTGAAATTGGAACTACTTTATTGTGTCATGCTTCAAAGAGCTAACACAAACCGTCTTTGATTTAGAGTTCCAACTACATGTATCCATATAGGAGAAAACAGAGTGAAACCTAAAAATTAAAACTGTTACTGCCAAGGAACGGTTTAAACTAGAAGAAGGAAATTTGGTGAGCCAATTGGGATTGGGGTACTGATCATTAGCTGAAAGTGTCATCAAGATTGGGTGAAAAAATGTGTGCTGAGATTTCAGGAAACTCGTAGTTTTTTGGAAGCTTGCCAACCCCTTTCCATGAAAGAGATTTGCGCCAGTCTCTGGTTTGGGCTACATCAATAGGAAACAAACCATAGAGATAGAACTTGGAACTACTTTATTGTGTCAAGTTTCAAAGAGCTAGCACAAACTGTGTTTGATTTAGAGTTCCAAATACGTGTACCATATAGGAGAAAACAGAGTGAAACCTAAAAATTAAAACTGTTACTGCCAACGAACGGTTTAACCTAGAAGAACGAAATTTGCTTAGCCTAGTGGGATTGGGGTACTGATCAATACCTGAAAGTGTCATCAAGATTGGGTGAAAAAATGTGTGCTGAGATTTCAGGAAACTCCTAGTTTTTTGGAAGCTTGGCAACCCCTTTCCATAAAAGTGATTTTCGCCAGTCTCTGCTTAGGGATGCATCAATAGGAACCAAACCATAGAGATAGAACTTGGAACTACTTTATTGTGTCAGTTTCAAAGAGCTGGCAAAAACCGTGTTTGATTTCAGTTCCAAATACATGTATCCATATAGGAGAAAACAGAGTGAAACCTAAAAATTAAAACTGTTATTGCCAACGAACGGTTTAACCTAGAAGAAGGAAATTTGGTGAGCCAAGTGGGACTGGGGTCCTGATCATTACCTGAAAGCGTCATCAAGATTGGGTGAAAAAATGTGTGCTGAGATTTCAGGAAACTCGTAGTTTTTTGGAAGGTTGGCAATCCCTTTCCATGAAAGTGATTTGCGCCGGTCTCTCCTTAGGGCTACATTGATTTGAAACAAACCATAGAGATTGAACTTGGAACTACTTTATTGTGTCAAGTTTTAAAGAGCTAGTACAAACCGTGTTTGATTTAGAGTTCCAACTACATGTATCCATATAAAAGAAAACAGAGTGAAACCTAAAAATTTAAACTGTTACTGCCAACGAACGGTTTAAGCTAGAAGAACAAAATTTGGTGAGCCAAGTGGGATTGGGGTACTGATCATTACCTGAAAGTGTCATCAAGATTGGGTGAAAAAATGTGTGCTGAGATTTCAGGAAACTCGTAGTTTTTTGGAAGCTTGGCTCCCCCTTTCCATGAAAGTGATTTGAGCCTGTCTCTGCTTAGGGCTACAACAATAGCAAACAAACCATCGAGATAGAACTTGGAACTAGTTTATTGTGTCAAGTTTCAAAGAGCTAGCACAAACCGTGTTTGATTTAGAATTTCAACTACGTGTAGCCATATAGGAGAAAACTGAGTGAAACCTAAAAATTAAAACTGTTACTGCCAACGAACGGTTTAACCTAGAAGAACGAAATTTGGTGAGCCAAGTGGGATTGGGGTACTGATCATTACCTGAAAGCGTCATCAAGATTGGGTGAAAAAATGTGTGCTGAGATTTCAGGAAACGCGTAGTTTTTTGGAAGCTTGGCAACCCCTTTCCATAAAAGTGATTTGCGCCAGTCTCTGCTTAGGGATGCATCAATAGGAACCAAACCATAGAGATAGAATTTGGAACTACTTTATTGTGTCAAGTTTCAAAGAGCTGGCACAAACCGTGTTTGATTTACAGTTCCAAACACATGTATCCATATAGGAGAAAACAGAGTGAAACCTAAAAATTAAAACTGTTATTGACAACGAATGGTTTAACCTAGAAGACCGAAATTTGGTGAGCCAAGTGGGATTGGGGTACTGATCATTACCTGAAAGTGTCATCAAGATTGGGTGAAAAAATGTTTGCTGAGATTTCAGGAAACTCGTAGTTTTTTGGAAGCTTGGCAAACCCTTTCCATGAAAGTGATTTGGGCCGGTCTCTGATTAGGGCTACATCAATAGGAAAAAAATCGCAGAGATAGAACTTGGAACTACTTTATAGTGTCAAGTTTCAAAGAGCTAGCACAAACCGTTTGTGATTTAGAGTTTAAACTACATGTATCCATATAGGAGAAAACAGAGTGAAACCTAAAAATTAAAACTGTTACTGCCAACGAACGGTTTAACCTAGATGAACGAAATTTGGTGAGCTAAGTGGGATTGGCGTACTGAACATTACCTGAAAGTGTCGTCAAGATTGGGTGAAAAAATGTGTGCTGAGATTTCAGGAAACTCGTAGTTTTTGGAAGCTTGGCAACCCCTTTCCATGAAAGTTAATTGAGCCGGTCTCTCCCTAGGGCTACATCAATAGGAAACAAACCATAGAGATTGAAATTGGAACTACTTTATTGTGTCATGCTTCAAAGAGCTAACACAAACCGTCTTTGATTTAGAGTTCCAACTACATGTATCCATATAGGAGAAAACAGAGTGAAACCTAAAAATTAAAACTGTTACTGCCAAGGAACGGTTTAAACTAGAAGAACGAAATTCGGTGAGCCAAGTGGGATTGGGGTACTGATCATTACCTGAAAGCGTCATCAAGATTGGGTGAAAAAATGTGTGCTGAAATTTCAGGAAACTCGTAGTTTTTTGGAAGCGTGGCAACCCCTTTCCATGAAGGTGATTTGCGCCAGTCTCTGCTTAGGGCTACATCAATAGGAAAAAAACCATAGAGATAGAACTTGGAACTACTTTATTGTGTCAAGTTTCAAAGAGCTAGCACAAACCGTGTTTGATTTAGAGTTCCAACTACATGTATCCATATAGGAGAAAACAGAGTGAAACCTAAAAATTAAAACTGTTACTGCCAACGAACGGTTTAACCTAGAAGAACGAAATTTGGTGAGCCAAGTGGGATTGGGTTACTGATTATTACCTAAAAGTGTCATCAAAATTGGGTGAAAAAATGTGTGCTGAGATTTCAGGAAACTCGTAGTTTTTTGGAAGGTTGGAAACCCCTTTCCATGAAAGTGATTTGCGCCAGTCTGTGCTTAGGGCTACATCAATAGGAAAAAAACCATAGAGATAGAACTTGGAACTACTTTATTGTGTCAAGTTTCAAAGAGCTAGCAAAAACTGTGTTTGATTTAGAGTTCCAAATACGTGTATCAATATAGGAGAAGAGAGAGTGAAACCTAAAAATTAAAACTGTTACTGCCAACGAACGGTTTAACCTAGAAGAAGGAAATTTGCTGAGCCAAGTGGGATTGGGGTACTGTTCATTACCTGAAAGTGTCATCAAGATTGGGTGAAAAAATGTGTGCTGAGATTTCAGGAATCTCGTAGTTTTTGGGAAGGTTGGCAACCCCTTTCCATGAAACTGATTTGCGCCAGTCTATGCTTAGGGCTACATCAATAGGAAACAAACCATAGAGAAAGAACTTGGAACTACTTTATTGTGTCCAGTTTCAAAGAGCTAGCACAAACCGTGTTTGATTTAGAGTTCCAACTACATGTATCCATATAGGAGAAAACAGAGTGAAACCTAAAAATTCAAACTGTTACTGCCAACGAACGGTTTAACGTAGAAAAACGAAATTTGGTGAGGCAAGAGGGATTGGGGTACTGATCATTACCTGAAAGTGTCATCATTTTGGGTTAAAAAATGTGTGCTGAGATTTGAGGAAACTCGTAGTTTTTTGGAAGCTTGGCAACCCCTTTCCATGAAAGTGATTTGAGCCTGTCTCTGCTTAGGGAACATCAATAAGAAACAAACCATAGAGATAGAACTTGGAACTACTTTATTGTGTCAAGTTTCAAAGAGCTAGCACAAACCGTGTTTGATTAACAGTTCCAACTACATGTATCAATATAGGAGAAGATAGAGTGAAACCTAAAAATTAAAACTGTTACTGCCAACGAACGGTTTAACCTAGAAGAACGAAATTTGGTGCGCCAAGTGGGATTGGGGTACTGATCATTACCTGAAAGTGTCATCAAGATTGGGTGAAAAAATGTGTGCTGAGATTTCAGGAAACTCGTAGTTTTTTGGAAGCTTGGCACCCCCTTTCCATGAAAGTGATTTGAGCCTGTCTCTGCTTAGGGCTACATCAATAGGAAACAAACCATAGAGATAGAACTTGGAACTACTTTATTGTGTCAATTTCGAAAGAGCTAGCACAAACCGTGTTTGATTTAGAGTTCCAACTACATGTATCCATATTGGAGAAAACAGAGTGAAACCTAAAAATTAAAACCGTTACAGCCAACGAACGGTTTAACCTAGAAGAAGGAAATTTGGTGATCCAAGTGGGATTGGGGTACTGATCATTACTTGAAAGTGTCATCAAGATTGGGTGAAAAAATGTGTGCTGAGATTTCAGGAAACTCGTAGTTTTTTAAAAGCTTGGCAACCCCTTTCCATGCAAGTGATTTGCGCAGGTCTCTGCTTAGGGCTACATCAATAGGAAACAAATCGTAGAGATAGAACTTGGAACTACTTTATTGTGTCAAGTTTCAAAGAGCTAGCACAAACCGTGTTTGATTTAGAGTTCCAACTACATGGATCCATATAGGAGAAAACAGAGTGAAACCTAAAATTAAAACTGTTACTGCCAAGGAACGGTTTAACCTAGAAGAACGAAATTTGGTGAGCCACGTGGGATTTGGGTACTGATCATTACCTGAAAATGTCATCAAGATTGGGTGAAAAATGTGTGCTGAGATTTCAGGAAACTCGTAGTTTTTTGGAAGCTTGGCAACCCCTTTCCATAAAAGTGATTTGCGCCATTCTCTGCTTAGGGATACATCAATAGGAACCAAACCATAGAGATAGAACTTGGAACTACTTTATTGGGTCAAGTTTCAAAGAGCTGGCACAAACCGTGTTTGATTTACAGTTCCAAATACATGTATCCATATAGGAGAAAACAGAGTGAAACCTAAAAATTAAAACTGTTATTGCCAACGAACGGTTTAACCTAGAAGAGGAAATTTGGTGAGCCAAGTGGGACTGGGGTACTAATCATTACCTGAAAGTGTCATCAAGATTGGGTGAAAAAATGTGTGCTGATATTTCAGGAAACTCGTAGTTTTTTGGAAGCTTGGCAAACCCTTTCCATGAACGTGATTTGGGCCAGTCTCTGATTAGTGCTACATCAATAGGAAAAAAATCGCAGAGATAGAACTTGGAACTACTTTATAGTGTCAAGTTTCAAAGAGCTAGCACAAACCGTGTGTGATTTAGAGTTTCAAGTACATGTACCCATATAGGAGAAAACAGAGTGAAACCGAAAAATTAAAACTGTTACTGCCAACGAACGGTTTAACCTAGATGAACGAAATTTGGTGAGCCAAGTGGGATTGTCGTACTGATCATTACCTGAAAGCGTCATCAAGATTGGGTGAAAAAATGTGTGCTGAGATTTCAGGAAACTCATAGTTTTTTGGAAGCTTGGCAACCCCTTCCCATGAAAGTGATTTGAGCCTGTCTCTGCTTAGGGCTACATCAATAGGAAAAAAATCATAGACATAGAACTTGGAACTACTTTATTGTGTCAAGTTTCAAAGAGCTAGCCCACACCGTGTTTGATTTAGAGTTCCAAGTACATGTATCCATACAGGAGAAAACAGAGTGAAACGTAAAAATTAAAACTGTTACTGCCAACAAGCGGTTTAACCTAGAAGAACGAAATTTGGTGAGCCAAGTGGGATTGGGGTACTGATCATTACCTGAAAGTGTCATCAAGATTGGGTGAAAAAATGTGTGCTGAGATTTCAGGAAACTCGTAGTTTTTTGGAAGCTTGGCAAACCCTTTCCATGAAAGTGATTTGGCCCGTCTCTGATTAGGGCTACATCAATTGGAAAAAAATCATAGAGATAGAACATGGAACTACTTTATATTGTCAAGTTTCAAAGAGATAGCACAAACCGTGTGTGATGTAGAGTTTCAACTACATGTATCTATATAGGAGAAAACAGAGTGAAACCTAAAAATTAAAACTGTTACTGCCAACGAACGGTTTAACCTAGAAGAACGAAATTTGGTGAGCCAAGTGGGATTGGGGTACTGATTATTACCTGAAAGTGTCATCAAGATTGGGTGAAAAAATGTGTGCTGAGATTTCAGGAAACTCGTAGTTTTTTGGAAGCTTGGACCCCCTTTCCATTAAAGTGATTTGAGCCTGTCTGTGCTTAGGGCTACATCAATAGGAAACAAACCATAGAGATAGAACTTGGAACTACTTTATTGTGTCAAGTTTTAAAGAGCTAGCACAAACCGTGTTTGATTTAGAGTTCCAACTACATGTAGCCATATAGGAGAAAACAGAGTTAAACTTAAAAATTAAAACTGTTACTGCCAAAGAACGGTTTAACCTAGAAGAACGAAATTTGGTGAGCCAAGTGGGATTGGGGTACTGATCATTACCTGAAAGTGTCATCAAGATTGGGTGAAAAAATGTGTGCTGAGATTTCAGGAACCTCGTAGTTTTTTGGAAGCTTGGCAACCCCTTTCCATGAAAGTGATTTTCGCTGGTCTCTGCTTAGGGCTACATCAATAGGAAACAAACCACAGAGATAGAATTTGGAACTACTTTATTGTGTCAAGTTTCAATGAGCTAGCACAAACCGTGTTTGATTTAGAGTTCCAACTACATGTATCCATATAGGAGAAAACAGAGTGAAACCTAAAAATTAAAACTGTTACTGCCAACGAACGGTTTAACCTAGATGAACGAAATTTGGTGAGCCAAGTGGGATTGGTGTACTGATCATTACCTGAAAGTGTCATCAAGATTGGGTGAAAAAATGTGTGCTGAAATTTCAGGAAATGCGTAGTTTTTTCGAAGCTTGGCAACCCCATTCCATGAAAGTGATTTGCGCCAGTCTCTGCTTAGGGCTACATCAATAGGAAACAAACCATAGAGATAGAACTTGGAACTACTTTATTGGGTCAAGTTTCAAAGAGCTAGCACAAACCGTGTTTGATTTAGAGTTCCAACTACATGTATCCATATAGGAGAAAACAGAGTGAAACCTAAAAATTAAAACTGTTACTGCCAACGAACGGTTTAACCTAGAAGAACGAAATTTGGTGAGCCAAGTGGGATTGGGGTACTGATCATTACCTGAAAGTGTCATCAAGATTGGGTGAAAAAATGTGTGCTGAGATTTCAGGAACCTCGTAGTTTTTTGGAAGCTTGGCAACCCCTTTCCATGAAAGTGATTTTCGCCAGTCTCTGCTTAGGGCTACATCAATAGGAAACAAACCATAGAGATAGAACTTGGAACTAGTTTATTGTGTCAAGTTTCAAAGAGCTAGCACAAACCGTGTTTGATTAACAGTTCCAACTACATGTATCAATATAGGAGAAGACAGAGTGAAACCTAAAAATTAAAACTGTTACTGCCAACGAACGGTTTAACCTAGAAGAACGAAATTTGGTGCGCCAAGTGGGATTTGGGTACTGATCATTACCTGAAAGTGTCATCAAGATTGGGTGAAAAAATGTGTGCTGAGATTTCAGGAAACTCGTAGTTTTTTGGAAGCTTGGCACCCCCTTTCCATGAAAGTGATTTGAGCCTGTCTCTGCTTAGGGCTACATCAATAGGAAACAAACCATAGAGATAGAACTTGGAACTACTTTATTGTGTCAATTTCGAAAGAGCTAGCACAAACCGTGTTTGATTTAGAGTTCCAACTACATGTATCCATATTGGAGAAAACAGAGTGAAACCTAAAAATTAAAACCGTTACAGCCAACGAACGGTTTAACCTAGAAGAAGGAAATTTGGTGATCCAAGTGGGATTGGGGTACTGATCATTACTTGAAAGTGTCATCAAGATTGGGTGAAAAAATGTGTGCTGAGATTTCAGGAACCTCGTAGTTTTTTGGAAGCTTGGCAACCCCTTTCCATGAAAGTGATTTTCGCCGGTCTCTGCTTAGGGCTACATCAATAGGAAACAAACCACAGAGATAGAATTTGGAACTACTTTATTGTGTCAAGTTTCAATGAGCTAGCACAAACCGTGTTTGATTTAGAGTTCCAACTACATGTATCCATATAGGAGAAAACAGAGTGAAACCTCAATATTAAAACTGTTACTGCCAATGAACGGTTTAACCTAGATGAACGAAATTTGGTGAGCCAAGTGGGATTGGTGTACTGATCATTACCTGAAAGTGTCATCAAGATTGGGTGAAAAAATGTGTGCTGAAATTTGAGGAAAAGCGTAGTTTTTTCGAAGCTTGGCAACCCCATTCCATAAAAGTGATTTGCGCCAGTCTCTGCTTAGGGCTACATAAATAGGAAACAAACCATAGAGATAGAAGTTGGAACTACTTTATTGTGTCAAGTTTCAAAGAGCTAGCACAAATCGTGTTTGATTTAGAGTTCCAACTACATGTAGCCATATAGGAGAAAACAGAGTGAAACCTAAAAATTAAAACTGTTACTGCCAACGAATGGTTTAACCTAGAAGAACGAAATTTGGTGAGCCAAGTGGGATTGGGGTACTGATCATTACCTGAAAGTGTCATCAAGATTGGGTGAAAAAATGTGTGCTGAGATTTCAGGAACCTCGTAGTTTTTTGGAAGCTTGGCAACCCCTTTCCATGAAAGTGATTTTCGCTGGTCTCCTGCTTAGGGCTACATCAATAGGAAACAAACCACAGAGATAGAATTTGGAACTACTTTATTGTGTCAAGATTCAATGAGCTAGCACAAACCGTGTTTGATTTAGAGTTCCAAGTACATGTATCCATATAGGAGAAAACAGAGTGAAACCTCAATATTAAAACTGTTACTGCCAACGAACGGTTTAACCTAGATGAACGAAATTTGGTGAGCCAAGTGGGATTGGTGTACTGATCATTACCTGAAAGTGTCATCAAGATTGGGTGAAAAAATGTGTGCTGAAATTTCAGGAAATGCGAAGTTTTTTCGAAGCTTGGCAACCCCATTCCATGAAAGTGATTTGTGCCAGTCTATGCTTAGGGCTACATCAATAGGAAACAAACCATAGAGATAGAACTTGGAACTACTTTATTGTGTCAAGTTTCAAAGAGCTAGCACAAACCGTGTTTGATTTAGAATTTCAACTACGTGTAGCCATATAGGAGAAAACAGAGTGAAACCTAAAAATTAAAACTGTTACAGCCAACGAACGGTTTAACCTAGATGAACGAAATTTGGTGAGCCAAGTGGGATTGTCGTACTGATCATTACCTGAAAGTGTCATCAAGATTGGGTGAAAAAATGTGTGCTGAGATTTCAGGAACTCGTAGTTTTTTGGAAGCTTGGCTACCCCTTCCCATGAAAGTGATTTGAGCCTGTCTCTGCTTAGGGCTACATCAATAGGAAACAAACCATAGAGATAGAACTTGGAACTACTTTATTTTCTCAAGTTTCAAAGAGCTAGCACAAACCGTGTGTGATATAGAGTTTCAACTACATGTATCCATATAGGAGAAAACAGAGTGAAACCTAAAAATTAAAACTGTTACTGCCAACGAACGGTTTAACCTAGAAGAACGAAATTTGGTGAGCCAAGTGGGATTGGGGTACTGATCATTACCTGAAAGTGTCATCAAGATTGGGTGAAAAAATGTGTGCTGAGATTTCAGGAACCTCGTAGTTTTTTGGAAGCTTGGCAACCCCTTTCCATGAAAGTGATTTTCGCCGGTCTCTGCTTAGGGCTACATCAATAGGAAACAAACCACAGAGATAGAATTTGGAACTACTTTATTGTGTCAAGTTTCAATGAGCTAGCACAAACCGTGTTTGATTTAGAGTTCCAACTACATGTATCCATATAGGAGAAAACAGAGTGAAACCTCAATATTAAAACTGTTACTGCCAACGAACGGTTTAACCTAGATGAACGAAATTTGGTGAGCCAAGTGGGATTGGTGTACTGATCATTACCTGAAAGTGTCATCAAGATTGGGTGAAAAAATGTGTGCTGAAATTTGAGGAAATGCGTAGTTTTTTCGAAGCTTGGCAACCCCATTCCATAAAAGTGATTTGCGCCAGTCTCTGGTTTGGGCTACATCAATAGGAAACAAACCATAGAGATAGAAGTTGGAACTACTTTATTGTGTCAAGTTTCAAAGAGCTAGCACAAACCGTGTTTGATTTAGAGTTCCAACTACATGTAGCCATATAGGAGAAAACAGAGTGAAACCTAAAAATTAAAACTGTTACTGCCAACGAACGGTTTAACCTAGAAGAACGAAATTTGGTGAGCCAAGTGGGATTGGGGTACTGATCATTACCTGAAAGTGTCATCAAGATTGGGTGAAAAAATGTGTGCTGAGATTTCAGGAACCTCGAGGTTTTTTGGAAGCTTGGCAACCCCTTTCCATGAAAGTGATTTTCGCCGGTCTCCTGCTTAGGGCTACATCAATAGGAAACAAACCACAGAGATAGAATTTGGAACTACTTTATTGTGTCAAGATTCAATGAGCTAGCACAAACCGTGTTTGATTTAGAGTTCCAAGTACATGTATCCATATAGGAGAAAACAGAGTGAAACCTCAATATTAAAACTGTTACTGCCAACGAACGGTTTAACCTAGATGAACGAAATTTGGTGAGCCAAGTGGGATTGGTGTACTGATCATTACCTGAAAGTGTCATCAAGATTGGGTGAAAAAATGTGTGCTGAAATTTCAGGAAATGCGAAGTTTTTTCGAAGCTTGGCAACCCCATTCCATGAAAGTGATTTGCGCCAGTCTCTGCTTAGGGCTACATCAATAGGAAACAAACCATAGAGATAGAACTTGGAACTACTTTATTGTGTCAAGTTTCAAAAAGCTAGCACAAACCGTGTTTGATTTAGAGTTCCAACTACATGTATCCATATAGGAGAAAACAGAGTGAAACCTAAAAATTAAAACTGTTACTGCCAACGAACGGTTTAAGCTAGAAGAACAAAATTTGGTGAGCCAAGTGGGATTGGGGTACTGATCATTACCTGAAAGTGTCATCAAGATTGGGTGAAAAAATGTGTGCTGAGATTTCAGGAAACTCATAGTTTTTTGGAAGCTTGGCACCCCCTTTCCATGAAAGTGATTTGAGCCTGTCTCTGCTTAGGGCTACAACAATAGCAAACAAACCATCGAGATAGAACTTGGAACTAGTTTATTGTGTCAAGTTTCAAAGAGCTAGCACAAACCGTGTTTGATTTAGAATTTCAACTACGTGTAGCCATATAGGAGAAAACTGAGTGAAACCTAAAAATTAAAACTGTTACTGCCAACGAACGGTTTAACCTAGAAGAACGAAATTTGGTGAGCCAAGTGGGATTGGGGTACTGATCATTACCTGAAAGCGTCATCAAGATTGGGTGAAAAAATGTGTGCTGAGATTTCAGGAAACGCGTAGTTTTTTGGAAGCTTGGCAACCCCTTTCCATAAAAGTGATTTGCGCCAGTCTCTGCTTAGGGATGCATCAATAGGAACCAAACCATAGAGATAGAATTTGGAACTACTTTATTGTGTCAAGTTTCAAAGAGCTGGCACAAACCGTGTTTGATTTACAGTTCCAAACACATGTATCCATATAGGAGAAAACAGAGTGAAACCTAAAAATTAAAACTGTTATTGACAACGAACGGTTTAACCTAGAAGACCGAAATTTGGTGAGCCAAGTGGGATTGGGGTACTGATCATTACCTGAAAGTGTCATCAAGATTGGGTGAAAAAATGTTTGCTGAGATTTCAGGAAACTCGTAGTTTTTTGGAAGCTTGGCAAACCCTTTCCATGAAAGTGATTTGGGCCGGTCTCTGATTAGGGCTACATCAATAGGAAAAAAATCGCAGAGATAGAACTTGGAACTACTTTATAGTGTCAAGTTTCAAAGAGCTAGCACAAACCGTTTGTGATTTAGAGTTTCAACTACATGTATCCATATAGGAGAAAACAGAGTGAAACCTAAAAATTAAAACTGTTACTGCCAACGAACGGTTTAACCTAGATGAACGAAATTTGGTGAGCTAAGTGGGATTGGCGTACTGAACAGTACCTGAAAGTGTCATCAGGATTGGGTGAAAAAATGTGTGCTGAGATTTCAGGAAACTCGTAGTTTTTGGAAGCTTGGCAACCCCTTTCCATGAAAGTTAATTGAGCCGGTCTCTCCCTAGGGCTACATCAGTAGGAAACAAACCATAGAGATTGAAATTGGAACTACTTTATTGTGTCATGCTTCAAAGAGCTAACACAAACCGTCTTTGATTTAGAGTTCCAACTACATGTATCCATATAGGAGAAAACAGAGTGAAACCTAAAAATTAAAACTGTTACTGCCAAGGAACGGTTTAAACTAGAAGAAGGAAATTTGGTGAGCCAATTGGGATTGGGGTACTGATCATTAGCTGAAAGTGTCATCAAGATTGGGTGAAAAAATGTGTGCTGAGATTTCAGGAAACTCGTAGTTTTTTGGAAGCTTGCCAACCCCTTTCCATGAAAGAGATTTGCGCCAGTCTCTGGTTTGGGCTACATCAATAGGAAACAAACCATAGAGATAGAACTTGGAACTACTTTATTGTGTCAAGTTTCAAAGAGCTAGCACAAACTGTGTTTGATTTAGAGTTCCAAATACGTGTACCATATAGGAGAAAACAGAGTGAAACCTAAAAATTAAAACTGTTACTGCCAACGAACGGTTTAACCTAGAAGAACGAAATTTGGTTAGCCTAGTGGGATTGGGGTACTGATCAATACCTGAAAGTGTCATCAAGATTGGGTGAAAAAATGTGTGCTGAGATTTCAGGAAACTCCTAGTTTTTTGGAAGCTTGGCAACCCCTTTCCATAAAAGTGATTTGCGCCAGTCTCTGCTTAGGGATGCATCAATAGGAACCAAACCATAGAGATAGAACTTGGAACTACTTTATTGTGTCAGTTTCAAAGAGCTGGCAAAAACCGTGTTTGATTTCAGTTCCAAATACATGTATCCATATAGGAGAAAACAGAGTGAAACCTAAAAATTAAAACTGTTATTGCCAACGAACGGTTTAACCTAGAAGAAGGAAATTTGGTGAGCCAAGTGGGACTGGGGTCCTGATCATTACCTGAAAGCGTCATCAAGATTGGGTGAAAAAATGTGTGCTGAGATTTCAGGAAACTCGTAGTTTTTTGGAAGGTTGGCAATCCCTTTCCATGAAAGTGATTTGCGCCGGTCTCTCCTTAGGGCTACATTGATTTGAAACAAACCATAGAGATTGAACTTGGAACTACTTTATTGTGTCAAGTTTTAAAGAGGTAGTACAAACCGTGTTTGATTTAGAGTTCCAACTACATGTATCCATATAAAAGAAAACAGAGTGAAACCTAAAAATTTAAACTGTTACTGCCAACGAACGGTTTAAGCTAGAAGAACAAAATTTGGTGAGCCAAGTGGGATTGGGGTACTGATCATTACCTGAAAGTGTCATCAAGATTGGGTGAAAAAATGTGTGCTGAGATTTCAGGAAACTCGTAGTTTTTTGGAAGCTTGGCTCCCCCTTTCCATGAAAGTGATTTGAGCCTGTCTCTGCTTAGGGCTACAACAATAGCAAACAAACCATCGAGATAGAACTTGGAACTAGTTTATTGTGTCAAGTTTCAAAGAGCTAGCACAAACCGTGTTTGATTTAGAATTTCAACTACGTGTAGCCATATAGGAGAAAACTGAGTGAAACCTAAAAATTAAAACTGTTACTGCCAACGAACGGTTTAACCTAGAAGAACGAAATTTGGTGAGCCAAGTGGGATTGGGGTACTGATCATTACCTGAAAGCGTCATCAAGATTGGGTGTAAAAATGTGTGCTGA
The DNA here is from genome assembly GCF_964194105.1 of Spermophilus citellus. Taxonomy (NCBI): domain Eukaryota; kingdom Metazoa; phylum Chordata; class Mammalia; order Rodentia; family Sciuridae; genus Spermophilus; species Spermophilus citellus. The sequence continues at coordinate 15,844,223 of NC_138192.1, read as the reverse complement.
GATTTCAGGAAATGCGTAGTTTTTTCGAAGCTTGGCAACCCCATTCCATAAAAGTGATTTGCGCCAGTCTCTGGTTTGGGCTACATCAATAGGAAACAAACCATAGAGATAGAAGTTGGAACTACTTTATTGTGTCAAGTTTCAAAGAGCTAGCACAAACCGTGTTTGATTTAGAGTTCCAACTACATGTAGCCATATAGGAGAAAACAGAGTGAAACCTAAAAATTAAAACTGTTACTGCCAACGAACGGTTTAACCTAGAAGAACGAAATTTGGTGAGCCAAGTGGGATTGGGGTACTGATCATTACCTGAAAGTGTCATCAAGATTGGGTGAAAAAATGTGTGCTGAGATTTCAGGAACCTCGAGGTTTTTTGGAAGCTTGGCAACCCCTTTCCATGAAAGTGATTTTCGCCGGTCTCCTGCTTAGGGCTACATCAATAGGAAACAAACCACAGAGATAGAATTTGGAACTACTTTATTGTGTCAAGATTCAATGAGCTAGCACAAACCGTGTTTGATTTAGAGTTCCAAGTACATGTATCCATATAGGAGAAAACAGAGTGAAACCTCAATATTAAAACTGTTACTGCCAACGAACGGTTTAACCTAGATGAACGAAATTTGGTGAGCCAAGTGGGATTGGTGTACTGATCATTACCTGAAAGTGTCATCAAGATTGGGTGAAAAAATGTGTGCTGAAATTTCAGGAAATGCGAAGTTTTTTCGAAGCTTGGCAACCCCATTCCATGAAAGTGATTTGCGCCAGTCTCTGCTTAGGGCTACATCAATAGGAAACAAACCATAGAGATAGAACTTGGAACTACTTTATTGTGTCAAGTTTCAAAAAGCTAGCACAAACCGTGTTTGATTTAGAGTTCCAACTACATGTATCCATATAGGAGAAAACAGAGTGAAACCTAAAAATTAAAACTGTTACTGCCAACGAACGGTTTAAGCTAGAAGAACAAAATTTGGTGAGCCAAGTGGGATTGGGGTACTGATCATTACCTGAAAGTGTCATCAAGATTGGGTGAAAAAATGTGTGCTGAGATTTCAGGAAACTCGTAGTTTTTTGGATGCTTGGCACCCCCTTTCCATGAAAGTGATTTGAGCCTGTCTCGGCTTAGGGCTACAACAATAGCAAACAAACCATCGAGATAGAACTTGGAACTAGTTTATTGTGTCAAGTTTCAAAGAGCTAGCACAAACCGTGTTTGATTTAGAATTTCAACTACGTGTAGCCATATAGGGGAAAACTGAGTGAAACCTAAAAATTAAAACTGTTACTGCCAACGAACGGTTTAACCTAGAAGAACGAAATTTGGTGAGCCAAGTGGGATTGGGGTACTGATCATTACCTGAAAGCGTCATCAAGATTGGGTGAAAAAATGTGTGCTGAGATTTCAGGAAACGCGTAGTTTTTTGGAAGCTTGGCAACCCCTTTCCATAAAAGTGATTTGCGCCAGTCTCTGCTTAGGGATGCATCAATAGGAACCAAACCATAGAGATAGAATTTGGAACTACTTTATTGTGTCAAGTTTCAAAGAGCTGGCACAAACCGTGTTTGATTTACAGTTCCAAACACATGTATCCATATAGGAGAAAACAGAGTGAAACCTAAAAATTAAAACTGTTATTGACAACGAACGGTTTAACCTAGAAGACCGAAATTTGGTGAGCCAAGTGGGATTGGGGTACTGATCATTACCTGAGAGTGTCATCAAGATTGGGTGAAAAAATGTTTGCTGAGATTTCAGGAAACTCGTAGTTTTTTGGAAGCTTGGCAAACCCTTTCTATGAAAGTGATTTGGGCCGGTCTCTGATTAGGGCTACATCAATAGGAAAAAAATCGCAGAGATAGAACTTGGAACTACTTTATAGTGTCAAGTTTCAAAGAGCTAGCACAAACCGTTTGTGATTTAGAGTTTCAACTACATGTATCCATATAGGAGAAAACAGAGTGAAACCTAAAAATTAAAACTGTTACTGCCAACGAACGGTTTAACCTAGATGAACGAAATTTGGTGAGCTAAGTGGGATTGGCGTACTGAACATTACCTGAAAGTGTCATCAAGATTGGGTGAAAAAATGTGTGCTGAGATTTCAGGAAACTCGTAGTTTTTGGAAGCTTGGCAACCCCTTTCCATGAAAGTTAATTGAGCCGGTCTCTCCCTAGGGCTACATCAGTAGGAAACAAACCATAGAGATTGAAATTGGAACTACTTTATTGTGTCATGCTTCAAAGAGCTAACACAAACCGTCTTTGATTTAGAGTTCCAACTACATGTATCCATATAGGAGAAAACAGAGTGAAACCTAAAAATTAAAACTGTTACTGCCAAGGAACGGTTTAAACTAGAAGAAGGAAATTTGGTGAGCCAATTGGGATTGGGGTACTGATCATTAGCTGAAAGTGTCATCAAGATTGGGTGAAAAAATGTGTGCTGAGATTTCAGGAAACTCGTAGTTTTTTGGAAGCTTGCCAACCCCTTTCCATGAAAGAGATTTGCGCCAGTCTCTGGTTTGGGCTACATCAATAGGAAACAAACCATAGAGATAGAACTTGGAACTACTTTATTGTGTCAAGTTTCAAAGAGCTAGCACAAACTGTGTTTGATTTAGAGTTCCAAATACGTGTACCATATAGGAGAAAACAGAGTGAAACCTAAAAATTAAAACTGTTACTGCCAACGAACGGTTTAACCTAGAAGAACGAAATTTGGTTAGCCTAGTGGGATTGGGGTACTGATCAATACCTGAAAGTGTCATCAAGATTGGGTGAAAAAATGTGTGCTGAGATTTCAGGAAACTCCTAGTTTTTTGGAAGCTTGGCAACCCCTTTCCATAAAAGTGATTTGCGCCAGTCTCTGCTTAGGGATGCATCAATAGGAACCAAACCATAGAGATAGAACTTGGAACTACTTTATTGTGTCAGTTTCAAAGAGCTGGCAAAAACCGTGTTTGATTTCAGTTCCAAATACATGTATCCATATAGGAGAAAACAGAGTGAAACCTAAAAATTAAAACTGTTATTGCCAACGAACGGTTTAACCTAGAAGAAGGAAATTTGGTGAGCCAAGTGGGACTGGGGTCCTGATCATTACCTGAAAGCGTCATCAAGATTGGGTGAAAAAATGTGTGCTGAGATTTCAGGAAACTCGTAGTTTTTTGGAAGGTTGGCAATCCCTTTCCATGAAAGTGATTTGCGCCGGTCTCTCCTTAGGGCTACATTGATTTGAAACAAACCATAGAGATTGAACTTGGAACTACTTTATTGTGTCAAGTTTTAAAGAGCTAGTACAAACCGTGTTTGATTTAGAGTTCCAACTACATGTATCCATATAAAAGAAAACAGAGTGAAACCTAAAAATTTAAACTGTTACTGCCAACGAACGGTTTAAGCTAGAAGAACAAAATTTGGTGAGCCAAGTGGGATTGGGGTACTGATCATTACCTGAAAGTGTCATCAAGATTGGGTGAAAAAATGTGTGCTGAGATTTCAGGAAACTCGTAGTTTTTTGGAAGCTTGGCTCCCCCTTTCCATGAAAGTGATTTGAGCCTGTCTCTGCTTAGGGCTACAACAATAGCAAACAAACCATCGAGATAGAACTTGGAACTAGTTTATTGTGTCAAGTTTCAAAGAGCTAGCACAAACCGTGTTTGATTTAGAATTTCAACTACGTGTAGCCATATAGGAGAAAACTGAGTGAAACCTAAAAATTAAAACTGTTACTGCCAACGAACGGTTTAACCTAGAAGAACGAAATTTGGTGAGCCAAGTGGGATTGGGGTACTGATCATTACCTGAAAGCGTCATCAAGATTGGGTGAAAAAATGTGTGCTGAGATTTCAGGAAACGCGTAGTTTTTTGGAAGCTTGGCAACCCCTTTCCATAAAAGTGATTTGCGCCAGTCTCTGCTTAGGGATGCATCAATAGGAACCAAACCATAGAGATAGAATTTGGAACTACTTTATTGTGTCAAGTTTCAAAGAGCTGGCACAAACCGTGTTTGATTTACAGTTCCAAACACATGTATCCATATAGGAGAAAACAGAGTGAAACCTAAAAATTAAAACTGTTATTGACAACGAACGGTTTAACCTAGAAGACCGAAATTTGGTGAGCCAAGTGGGATTGGGGTACTGATCATTACCTGAAAGTGTCATCAAGATTGGGTGAAAAAATGTTTGCTGAGATTTCAGGAAACTCGTAGTTTTTTGGAAGCTTGGCAAACCCTTTCCATGAAAGTGATTTGGGCCGGTCTCTGATTAGGGCTACATCAATAGGAAAAAAATCGCAGAGATAGAACTTGGAACTACTTTATAGTGTCAAGTTTCAAAGAGCTAGCACAAACCGTTTGTGATTTAGAGTTTCAACTACATGTATCCATATAGGAGAAAACAGAGTGAAACCTAAAAATTAAAACTGTTACTGCCAACGAACGGTTTAACCTAGATGAACGAAATTTGGTGAGCTAAGTGGGATTGGCGTACTGAACATTACCTGAAAGTGTCGTCAATATTGGGTGAAAAAATGTGTGCTGAGATTTCAGGAAACTCGTAGTTTTTGGAAGCTTGGCAACCCCTTTCCATGAAAGTTAATTGAGCCGGTCTCTCCCTAGGGCTACATCAATAGGAAACAAACCATAGAGATTGAAATTGGAACTACTTTATTGTGTCATGCTTCAAAGAAGTAACACAAACCGTCTTTGATTTAGAGTTCCAACTACATGTATCCATATAGGAGAAAACAGAGTGAAACCTAAAAATTAAAACTGTTACTGCCAAGGAACGGTTTAAACTAGAAGAACGAAATTCGGTGAGCCAAGTGGGATTGGGGTACTGATCATTACCTGAAAGCGTCATCAAGATTGGGTGAAAAAATGTGTGCTGAAATTTCAGGAAACTCGTAGTTTTTTGGAAGCGTGGCAACCCCTTTCCATGAAGGTGATTTGCGCCAGTCTCTGCTTAGGGCTACATCAATAGGAAAAAAACCATAGAGATAGAACTTGGAACTACTTTATTGTGTCAAGTTTCAAAGAGCTAGCACAAACCGTGTTTGATTTAGAGTTCCAACTACATGTATCCATATAGGAGAAAACAGAGTGAAACCTAAAAATTAAAACTGTTACTGCCAACGAACGGTTTAACCTAGAAGAACGAAATTTGGTGAGCCAAGTGGGATTGGGGTACTGATTATTACCTAAAAGTGTCATCAAAATTGGGTGAAAAAATGTGTGCTGAGATTTCAGGAAACTCGTAGTTTTTTGGAAGGTTGGAAACCCCTTTCCATGAAAGTGATTTGCGCCAGTCTGTGCTTAGGGCTACATCAATAGGAAAAAAAACCATAGAGATAGAACTTGGAACTACTTTATTGTGTCAAGTTTCAAAGAGCTAGCAAAAACTGTGTTTGATTTAGAGTTCCAAATACGTGTATCAATATAGGAGAAGAGAGAGTGAAACCTAAAAATTAAAACTGTTACTGCCAACGAACGGTTTAACCTAGAAGAAGGAAATTTGCTGAGCCAAGTGGGATTGGGGTACTGTTCATTACCTGAAAGTGTCATCAAGATTGGGTGAAAAAATGTGTGCTGAGATTTCAGGAATCTCGTAGTTTTTGGGAAGGTTGGCAACCCCTTTCCATGAAACTGATTTGCGCCAGTCTATGCTTAGGGCTACATCAATAGGAAACAAACCATAGAGAAAGAACTTGGAACTACTTTATTGTGTCCAGTTTCAAAGAGCTAGCACAAACCGTGTTTGATTTAGAGTTCCAACTACATGTATCCATATAGGAGAAAACAGAGTGAAACCTAAAAATTCAAACTGTTACTGCCAACGAACGGTTTAACGTAGAAAAACGAAATTTGGTGAGGCAAGAGGGATTGGGGTACTGATCATTACCTGAAAGTGTCATCAAGATTGGGTTAAAAAATGTGTGCTGAGATTTGAGGAAACTCGTAGTTTTTTGGAAGCTTGGCAACCCCTTTCCATGAAAGTGATTTGAGCCTGTCTCTGCTTAGGGAACATCAATAAGAAACAAACCATAGAGATAGAACTTGGAACTACTTTATTGTGTCAAGTTTCAAAGAGCTAGCACAAACCGTGTTTGATTAACAGTTCCAACTACATGTATCAATATAGGAGAAGACAGAGTGAAACCTAAAAATTAAAACTGTTACTGCCAACGAACGGTTTAACCTAGAAGAACGAAATTTGGTGCGCCAAGTGGGATTGGGGTACTGATCATTACCTGAAAGTGTCATCAAGATTGGGTGAAAAAATGTGTGCTGAGATTTCAGGAAACTCGTAGTTTTTTGGAAGCTTGGCACCCCCTTTCCATGAAAGTGATTTGAGCCTGTCTCTGCTTAGGGCTACATCAATAGGAAACAAACCATAGAGATAGAACTTGGAACTACTTTATTGTGTCAATTTCGAAAGAGCTAGCACAAACCGTGTTTGATTTAGAGTTCCAACTACATGTATCCATATTGGAGAAAACAGAGTGAAACCTAAAAATTAAAACCGTTACAGCCAACGAACGGTTTAACCTAGAAGAAGGAAATTTGGTGATCCAAGTGGGATTGGGGTACTGATCATTACTTGAAAGTGTCATCAAGATTGGGTGAAAAAATGTGTGCTGAGATTTCAGGAAACTCGTAGTTTTTTAAAAGCTTGGCAACCCCTTTCCATGCAAGTGATTTGCGCAGGTCTCTGCTTAGGGCTACATCAATAGGAAACAAATCGTAGAGATAGAACTTGGAACTACTTTATTGTGTCAAGTTTCAAAGAGCTAGCACAAACCGTGTTTGATTTAGAGTTTCAACTACATGGATCCATATAGGAGAAAACAGAGTGAAACCTAAAATTAAAACTGTTACTGCCAAGGAACGGTTTAACCTAGAAGAACGAAATTTGGTGAGCCACGTGGGATTTGGGTACTGATCATTACCTGAAAATGTCATCAAGATTGGGTGAAAAATGTGTGCTGAGATTTCAGGAAACTCGTAGTTTTTTGGAAGCTTGGCAACCCCTTTCCATAAAAGTGATTTGCGCCATTCTCTGCTTAGGGATACATCAATAGGAACCAAACCATAGAGATAGAACTTGGAACTACTTTATTGGGTCAAGTTTCAAAGAGCTGGCACAAACCGTGTTTGATTTACAGTTCCAAATACATGTATCCATATAGGAGAAAACAGAGTGAAACCTAAAAATTAAAACTGTTATTGCCAACGAACGGTTTAACCTAGAAGAGGAAATTTGGTGAGCCAAGTGGGACTGGGGTACTAATCATTACCTGAAAGTGTCATCAAGATTGGGTGAAAAAATGTGTGCTGATATTTCAGGAAACTCGTAGTTTTTTGGAAGCTTGGCAAACCCTTTCCATGAACGTGATTTGGGCCAGTCTCTGATTAGTGCTACATCAATAGGAAAAAAATCGCAGAGATAGAACTTGGAACTACTTTATAGTGTCAAGTTTCAAAGAGCTAGCACAAACCGTGTGTGATTTAGAGTTTCAAGTACATGTACCCATATAGGAGAAAACAGAGTGAAACCGAAAAATTAAAACTGTTACTGCCAACGAACGGTTTAACCTAGATGAACGAAATTTGGTGAGCCAAGTGGGATTGTCGTACTGATCATTACCTGAAAGCGTCATCAAGATTGGGTGAAAAAATGTGTGCTGAGATTTCAGGAAACTCATAGTTTTTTGGAAGCTTGGCAACCCCTTCCCATGAAAGTGATTTGAGCCTGTCTCTGCTTAGGGCTACATCAATAGGAAAAAAATCATAGACATAGAACTTGGAACTACTTTATTGTGTCAAGTTTCAAAGAGCTAGCCCACACCGTGTTTGATTTAGAGTTCCAAGTACATGTATCCATACAGGAGAAAACAGAGTGAAACGTAAAAATTAAAACTGTTACTGCCAACAAGCGGTTTAACCTAGAAGAACGAAATTTGGTGAGCCAAGTGGGATTGGGGTACTGATCATTACCTGAAAGTGTCATCAAGATTGGGTGAAAAAATGTGTGCTGAGATTTCAGGAAACTCGTAGTTTTTTGGAAGCTTGGCAAACCCTTTCCATGAAAGTGATTTGGCCCGTCTCTGATTAGGGCTACATCAATTGGAAAAAAATCATAGAGATAGAACATGGAACTACTTTATATTGTCAAGTTTCAAAGAGATAGCACAAACCGTGTGTGATGTAGAGTTTCAACTACATGTATCTATATAGGAGAAAACAGAGTGAAACCTAAAAATTAAAACTGTTACTGCCAACGAACGGTTTAACCTAGAAGAACGAAATTTGGTGAGCCAAGTGGGATTGGGGTACTGATTATTACCTGAAAGTGTCATCAAGATTGGGTGAAAAAATGTGTGCTGAGATTTCAGGAAACTCGTAGTTTTTTGGAAGCTTGGACCCCCTTTCCATTAAAGTGATTTGAGCCTGTCTGTGCTTAGGGCTACATCAATAGGAAACAAACCATAGAGATAGAACTTGGAACTACTTTATTGTGTCAAGTTTTAAAGAGCTAGCACAAACCGTGTTTGATTTAGAGTTCCAACTACATGTAGCCATATAGGAGAAAACAGAGTTAAACCTAAAAATTAAAACTGTTACTGCCAAAGAACGGTTTAACCTAGAAGAACGAAATTTGGTGAGCCAAGTGGGATTGGGGTACTGATCATTACCTGAAAGTGTCATCAAGATTGGGTGAAAAAATGTGTGCTGAGATTTCAGGAACCTCGTAGTTTTTTGGAAGCTTGGCAACCCCTTTCCATGAAAGTGATTTTCGCCGGTCTCTGCTTAGGGCTACATCAATAGGAAACAAACCACAGAGATAGAATTTGGAACTACTTTATTGTGTCAAGTTTCAATGAGCTAGCACAAACCGTGTTTAATTTAGAGTTCCAACTACATGTATCCATATAGGAGAAAACAGAGTGAAACCTAAAAATTAAAACTGTTACTGCCAACGAACGGTTTAACCTAGATGAACGAAATTTGGTGAGCCAAGTGGGATTGGTGTACTGAACATTACCTGAAAGTGTCGTCAATATTGGGTGAAAAAATGTGTGCTGAGATTTCAGGAAACTCGTAGTTTTTGGAAGCTTGGCAACCCCTTTCCATGAAAGTTAATTGAGCCGGTCTCTCCCTAGGGCTACATCAATAGGAAACAAACCATAGAGATTGAAATTGGAACTACTTTATTGTGTCATGCTTCAAAGAGCTAACACAAACCGTCTTTGATTTAGAGTTCCAACTACATGTATCCATATAGGAGAAAACAGAGTGAAACCTAAAAATTAAAACTGTTACTGCCAAGGAACGGTTTAAACTAGAAGAACGAAATTCGGTGAGCCAAGTGGGATTGGGGTAGTGATCATTACCTGAAAGCGTCATCAAGATTGGGTGAAAAAATGTGTGCTGAAATTTCAGGAAACTCGTAGTTTTTTGGAAGCGTGGCAACCCCTTTCCATGAAGGTGATTTGCGCCAGTCTCTGCTTAGGGCTACATCAATAGGAAAAAAACCATAGAGATAGAACTTGGAACTACTTTATTGTGTCAAGTTTCAAAGAGCTAGCACAAACCGTGTTTGATTTAGAGTTCCAACTACATGTATCCATATAGGAGAAAACAGAGTGAAACCTAAAAATTAAAACTGTTACTGCCAACGAACGGTTTAACCTAGAAGAACGAAATTTGGTGAGCCAAGTGGGATTGGGGTACTGATTATTACCTAAAAGTGTCATCAAAATTGGGTGAAAACATGTGTGCTGAGATTTCAGGAAACTCGTAGTTTTTTGGAAGGTTGGAAACCCCTTTCCATGAAAGTGATTTGCGCCAGTCTGTGCTTAGGGCTACATCAATAGGAAAAAAAACCATAGAGATAGAACTTGGAACTACTTTATTGTGTCAAGTTTCAAAGAGCTAGCAAAAACTGTGTTTGATTTAGAGTTCCAAATACGTGTATCAATATAGGAGAAGAGAGAGTGAAACCTAAAAATTAAATCTGTTACTGCCAACGAACGGTTTAACCTAGAAGAAGGAAATTTGCTGAGCCAAGTGGGATTGGGGTACTGTTCATTACCTGAAAGTGTCATCAAGATTGGGTGAAAAAATGTGTGCTGAGATTTCAGGAATCTCGTAGTTTTTGGGAAGGTTGGCAACCCCTTTCCATGAAACTGATTTGCGCCAGTCTATGCTTAGGGCTACATCAATAGGAAACAAACCATAGAGAAAGAACTTGGAACTACTTTATTGTGTCCAGTTTCAAAGAGCTAGCACAAACCGTGTTTGATTTAGAGTTCCAACTACATGTATCCATATAGGAGAAAACAGAGTGAAACCTAAAAATTCAAACTGTTACTGCCAACGAACGGTTTAACGTAGAAAAACGAAATTTGGTGAGGCAAGAGGGATTGGGGTACTGATCATTACCTGAAAGTGTCATCAAGATTGGGTTAAAAAATGTGTGCTGAGATTTGAGGAAACTCGTAGTTTTTTGGAAGCTTGGCAACCCCTTTCCATGAAAGTGATTTGAGCCTGTCTCTGCTTAGGGAACATCAATAAGAAACAAACCATAGAGATAGAACTTGGAACTACTTTATTGTGTCAAGTTTCAAAGAGCTAGCACAAACCGTGTTTGATTAACAGTTCCAACTACATGTATCAATATAGGAGAAGACAGAGTGAAACCTAAAAATTAAAACTGTTACTGCCAACGAACGGTTTAACCTAGAAGAACGAAATTTGGTGCGCCAAGTGGGATTGGGGTACTGATCATTACCTGAAAGTGTCATCAAGATTGGGTGAAAAAATGTGTGCTGAGATTTCAGGAAACTCGTAGTTTTTTGGAAGCTTGGCACCCCCTTTCCATGAAAGTGATTTGAGCCTGTCTCTGCTTAGGGCTACATCAATAGGAAACAAACCATAGAGATAGAACTTGGAACTACTTTATTGTGTCAATTTCGAAAGAGCTAGCACAAACTGTGTTTGATTTAGAGTTCCAACTACATGTATCCATATTGGAGAAAACAGAGTGAAACCTAAAAATTAAAACCGTTACAGCCAACGAACGGTTTAACCTAGAAGAAGGAAATTTGGTGATCCAAGTGGGATTGGGGTACTGATCATTACTTGAAAGTGTCATCAAGATTGGGTGAAAAAATGTGTGCTGAGATTTCAGGAAACTCGTAGTTTTTTAAAAGCTTGGCAACCCCTTTCCATGCAAGTGATTTGCGCAGGTCTCTGCTTAGGGCTACATCAATAGGAAACAAATCGTAGAGATAGAACTTGGAACTACTTTATTGTGTCAAGTTTCAAAGAGCTAGCACAAACCGTGTTTGATTTAGAGTTCCAACTACATGGATCCATATAGGAGAAAACAGAGTGAAACCTAAAATTAAAACTGTTACTGCCAAGGAACGGTTTAACCTAGAAGAACGAAATTTGGTGAGCCACGTGGGATTTGGGTACTGATCATTACCTGAAAATGTCATCAAGATTGGGTGAAAAATGTGTGCTGAGATTTCAGGAAACTCGTAGTTTTTTGGAAGCTTGGCAACCCCTTTCCATAAAAGTGATTTGCGCCATTCTCTGCTTAGGGATACATCAGTAGGAACCAAACCATAGAGATAGAACTTGGAACTACTTTATTGGGTCAAGTTTCAAAGAGCTGGCACAAACCGTGTTTGATTTACAGTTCCAAATACATGTATCCATATAGGAGAAAACAGAGTGAAACCTAAAAATTAAAACTGTTATTGCCAACGAACGGTTTAACCTAGAAGAGGAAATTTGGTGAGCCAAGTGGGACTGGGGTACTAATCATTACCTGAAAGTGTCATCAAGATTGGGTGAAAAAATGTGTGCTGATATTTCAGGAAACTCGTAGTTTTTTGGAAGCTTGGCAAACCCTTTCCATGAACGTGATTTGGGCCAGTCTCTGATTAGTGCTACATCAATAGGAAAAAAATCACAGAGATAGAACTTGGAACTACTTTATAGTGTCAAGTTTCAAAGAGCTAGCACAAACCGTGTGTGATTTAGAGTTTCAAGTACATGTACCCATATAGGAGAAAACAGAGTGAAACCGAAAAATTAAAACTGTTACTGCCAACGAACGGTTTAACCTAGATGAACGAAATTTGGTGAGCCAAGTGGGATTGTCGTACTGATCATTACCTGAAAGCGTCATCAAGATTGGGTGAAAAAATGTGTGCTGAGATTTCAGGAAACTCATAGTTTTTTGGAAGCTTGGCAACCCCTTCCCATGAAAGTGATTTGAGCCTGTCTCTGCTTAGGGCTACATCAATAGGAAAAAAATCATAGACATAGAACTTGGAACTACTTTATTGTGTCAAGTTTCAAAGAGCTAGCCCACACCGTGTTTGATTTAGAGTTCCAAGTACATGTATCCATACAGGAGAAAACAGAGTGAAACGTAAAAATTAAAACTGTTACTGCCAACAAGCGGTTTAACCTAGAAGAACGAAATTTGGTGAGCCAAGTGGGATTGGGGTACTGATCATTACCTGAAAGTGTCATCAAGATTGGGTGAAAAAATGTGTGCTGAGATTTCAGGAAACTCGTAGTTTTTTGGAAGCTTGGCAAACCCTTTCCATGAAAGTGATTTGGCCAGTCTCTGATTAGGGCTACATCAATTGGAAAAAAATCATAGAGATAGAACATGGAACTACTTTATATTGTCAAGTTTCAAAGACATAGCACAAACCGTGTGTGATGTAGAGTTTCAACTACATGTATCTATATAGGAGAAAACAGAGTGAAACCTAAAAATTAAAACTGTTACTGCCAACGAACGGTTTAACCTAGAAGAACGAAATTTGGTGAGCCAAGTGGGATTGGGGTACTGATTATTACCTGAAAGTGTCATCAAGATTGGGTGAAAAAATGTGTGCTGAGATTTCAGGAAACTCGTAGTTTTTTGGAAGCTTGGACCCCCTTTCCATTAAAGTGATTTGAGCCTGTCTGTGCTTAGGGCTACATCAATAGGAAACAAACCATAGAGATAGAACTTGGAACTACTTTATTGTGTCAAGTTTTAAAGAGCTAGCACAAACCGTGTTTGATTTAGAGTTCCAACTACATGTAGCCATATAGGAGAAAACAGAGTTAAACCTAAAAATTAAAACTGTTACTGCCAAAGAACGGTTTAACCTAGAAGAACGAAATTTGGTGAGCCAAGTGGGATTGGGGTACTGATCATTACCTGAAAGTGTCATCAAGATTGGGTGAAAAAATGTGTGCTGAGATTTCAGGAACCTCGTAGTTTTTTGGAAGCTTGGCAACCCCTTTCCATGAAAGTGATTTTCGCCGGTCTCTGCTTAGGGCTACATCAATAGGAAACAAACCACAGAGATAGAATTTGGAACTACTTTATTGTGTCAAGTTTCAATGAGCTAGCACAAACCGTGTTTGATTTAGAGTTCCAACTACATGTATCCATATAGGAGAAAACAGAGTGAAACCTAAAAATTAAAACTGTTACTGCCAACGAACGGTTTAACCTAGATGAACGAAATTTGGTGAGCCAAGTGGGATTGGTGTACTGATCATTACCTGAAAGTGTCATCAAGATTGGGTGAAAAAATGTGTGCTGAAATTTCAGGAAATGCGTAGTTTTTTCGAAGCTTGGCAACCCCATTCCATGAAAGTGATTTGCGCCAGTCTCTGCTTAGGGCTACATCAATAGGAAACAAACCATAGAGATAGAACTTGGAACTACTTTATTGGGTCAAGTTTCAAAGAGCTAGCACAAACCGTGTTTGATTTAGAGTTCCAACTACATGTATCCATATAGGAGAAAACAGAGTGAAACCTAAAAATTAAAACTGTTACTGCCAACGAACGGTTTAACCTAGAAGAACGAAATTTGGTGAGCCAAGTGGGATTGGGGTACTGATCATTACCTGAAAGTGTCATCAAGATTGGGTGAAAAAATGTGTGCTGAGATTTCAGGAACCTCGTAGTTTTTTGGAAGCTTGGCAACCCCTTTCCATGAAAGTGATTTTCGCCAGTCTCTGCTTAGGGCTACATCAATAGGAAACAAACCATAGAGATAGAACTTGGAACTAGTTTATTGTGTCAAGTTTCAATGAGCTAGCACAAACCGTGTTTGATTTAGAGTTCCAACTACATGTATCCATATAGGAGAAAACAGAGTGAAACCTCAATATTAAAACTGTTACTGCCAACGAACGGTTTAACCTAGATGAACGAAATTTGGTGAGCCAAGTGGGATTGGTGTACTGATCATTACCTGAAAGTGTCATCAAGATTGGGTGAAAAAATGTGAGCTGAAATTTCAGGAAATGCGTAGTTTTTTCGAAGCTTGGCAACCCAGTTCCATGAAAGTGATTTGCGCCAGTCTCTGCTTAGGGCTACATCAATAGGAAACAAACCATAGAGATAGAACTTGGAACTACTTTATTGTGTCAAGTTTCAAAGAGCTAGCACAAACCGTGTTTGATTTAGAGTTCCAACTACATGTATCCATATAGGAGAAAACAGAGTGAAACCTAAAAATTAAAACTGTTACTGCCAACGAACGGTTTAACCTAGAAGAACGAAATTTGGTGAGCCAAGTGGGATTGGGGTACTGATCATTACCTGAAAGTGTCATCAAGATTGGGTGAAAAAATGTGTGCTGAGATTTCAGGAACCTCGTAGTTTTTTGGAAGCTTGGCAACCCCTTTCCATGAAAGTGATTTGAGCCTGTCTCTGCTTAGGGCTACATCAATAGGAAACAAACCATAGAGATAGAACTTGGAACTAGTTTATTGTGTCAAGTTTCAAAGAGCTAGCACAATCCGTGTTTGATTAAGAATTTCAACTACGTGTAGCCATATAGGAGAAAACAGAGTGAAACCTAAAAATTAAAACTGTTACTGCCAACGAACGGTTTAACCTAGAAGAACGAAATTTGGTGAGCCAAGTAGGATTGGGGTACTGATTATTACCTGAAAGTGTCATCAAGATTGGGTGAAAAAATGTGTGCTGAAATTTCAGGAAACTCGTAGTTTTTTGGAAGCGTGGCAACCCCTTTCCATGAAGGTGATTTGCCCGAGTCTCTGCTTAGGGCTACATCAATAGGAAATAAACCATAGAGATAGAACTTGGAACTACTTTATTGTGTCAAGTTTCAAAGAGCTAGCACAAACCGTGTTTGATTTAGAGTTCCTACTACATGTATCCATATAGGAGAAAACACAGTGAAACCTAAAAATTAAAACTGTTACTGCCAACGAACGGTTTAACCTAGAAGAACGAAATTTGGTGAGCCAAGTGGGATTGGGGTACTGATCGTTACCTGAAAGTTCATCAAGATTGGGTGAAAAAATGTGTGCTGAGATTTCAGGAACCTCGTAGTTTTTTGGAAGCTTGGCAACCCCTTTCCATGAAAGTGATTTTCGCCAGTCTCTGCTTAGGGCTACATCAATAGGAAACAAACCATAGAGATAGAACTTGGAACTAGTTTATTGTGTCAAGTTTCAAAGAGCTAGCACAAACCGTGTTTGATTAAGAATTTCAACTACGTGTATCCATATAGGAGAAAACAGAGTGAAACCTAAAAATTAAAACTGTTACTGCCAACGAACGGTTTAACCTAGAAGAACGAAATTTGGTGAGCCAAGTGGGATTGGGGTACTGATTATTACCTGAAAGTGTCTTCAAGATTGGGTGAAAAAATGTGTGCTGAAATTTCAGGAAACTCGTAGTTTTTTGGAAGCGTGGCAACCCCTTTCCATGAAGGTGATTTGCCCGAGTCTCTGCTTAGGGCTACATCAATAGGAAATAAACCATAGAGATAGAACTTGGAACTACTTTATTGTGTCAAGTTTCAAAGAGCTAGCACAAACCGTGTTTGTATTAGAGTTCCAACTACATGTATCCATATAGGAGAAAACAGAGTGAAACCTAAAAATTAAAACTGTTACTGCCAACGAACGGTTTAACCTAGAAGAACAAAATTTGGTGAGCCAAGTGGGATTGGGGTACTGATTATTACCTGAAAGTGTCATCAAGATTGGGTGAAAAAATGTGTGCTGAGATTTCAGGAAACTCGTAGTTTTTTGGAAGCTTGGACCCACTTTCCATTAAAGTGATTTGAGCCTGTCTCTATTTAGCGATACATCAATAGGAAAAAAATCACAGAGATAGAACTTGGAACTACTTTATTGTGTCAAGTTTCAAAGAGCTGGCACAAACCGTGTTTGATTTCAGTTCCAAATATATGTATCCATATAGGAGAAAACAGAGTGAAACCTAAAAATTAAAACTGTTACTGACAACGAACGGTTTAACCTAGAAGAACGAAATTTGGTGAGCCAAGTGGGATTGGGGTACTGATAATTATCTGAAAGTGTCATCAAGATTGGGTGAAAAAATGTGTGCTGAGATTTCAGGAAACTCGTAATTTTTGGAAGCTTGGCAACCCCTTTCCTTGAAAGTTAATTGAGCCGGTCTCTCCCTAGGGCTACATCAATAGGAAACAAACCATAGAGATTGAACTTCGAACTACTTTATTGTGTCATGCTTCAAAGAGCTAACACAAACCGTCTTTGATTTAGAGTTCCAACTACATGTATCCATATAGGAGAAAACAGAGTGAAACCTAAAAATTAAAACTGTTACTGCCAATGAACGGTTTAAACTAGAAGAAGGAAATTTGGTGAGCCAAGTGGGATTGGGGTACTGATCATTAACTGAAAGTGTCATCAAGTTTGGGTGAAAAAATGTGTGCTGAGATTTCAGGAAACTCGTAGTTTTTTGGAAGCTTGGCAACCCCTTTCCATAAAAGTGATTTGCGCCAGTCTCTGCTTAGGGATGCATCAATAGGAACCAAACCATAGAGATAGAACTTGGAACTACTTTATTGTGTCAAGTTTCAAAGAGCTGGCACAAACCGTGTTTGATTTAAGTTCCAAATATATGTATCCATATAGGAGAAAACAGAGTGAAACCTAAAAATTAAAACTGTTACTGACAACGAACGGTTTAACCTAGAAGAACGAAATTTGGTGAGCCAAGTGGGATTGGGGTACTGATAATTATCTGAAAGTGTCATCAAGATTGGGTGAAAAAATGTGTGCTGAGATTTCAGGAAACTCGTAATTTTTGGAAGCTTGGCAACCCCTTTCCTTGAAAGTTAATTGAGCCGGTCTCTCTCTAGGGCTACATCAATAGGAAACAAACCATAGAGATTGAACTTGGAACTACTTTATTGTGTCATGCTTCAAAGAGCTAACACAAACCGTCTTTGATTTAGAGTTCCAACTACATGTATCCATATAGGAGAAAACAGAGTGAAACCTAAAAATTAAAACTGTTACTGCCAATGAACGGTTTAAACTAGAAGAAGGAAATTTGGTGAGACAAGTGGGATTGGGGTACTGATCATTAACTGAAAGTGTCATCAAGTTTGGGTGAAAAAATGTGTGCTGAGATTTCAGGAAACTCGTAGTTTTTTGGAAGCTTGGCAACCCCTTTCCATGAAAGTGATTTGCGCCAGTCTCTGCTTTGGGCTACATCAATAGGAAACAAACCATAGAGATAGAACTTGGAACTACTTTATTGTGTCAAGTTTCAAAGAGCTAGCACAAACCGTGTTTGATTTAGAGTTCCAAATACGTGTACCATATAGGAGAAAACAGAGTGAAACCTAAAAATTAAAACTGTTACTGCCAACGAACGGTTTAACCTAGAAGAACGAAATTTGGTGAGTCAAGTGGGATTGGGGTACTGATCATTACCTGAAAGCGTCATCAATATTGGGTGAAAAAATGTGTGCTGAAATTTCAGGAAAGGCCTAGTTTTTTGAAAGCTTGGCAACCCCATTCCATGAAAGTGATTTGCGCCAGTCTCTGCTTAGGGCTACATCAATAGGAACCAAACCATAGAGATAGAACTTGGAACTACTTTATTGTGTCAAGTTTTAAAGAGCTAGCACAAACCGTGTTTGATTTAGAGTTCCAAATACTTGTAGCCATATAGGAGAAAACAGAGTGAAACCTAAAAATTAAAACTGTTACTGCCAACGAACGGTTTAACCTAGAAGAACGAAATTTGGTGAGCCAAGTGGGATTGGGGTACTGATCATTACCCGAAAGTGTCATCAAGATTGGGTGAAAAAATGTGTGCTGAGATTTTAGGAACCTCGTAGTTTTTTGGAAGCTTGGCACCCCCTTTCCATTAAAGTGATTTGAGCCTGTCTCTGCTTAGGGCTACATCAATGGAAACAAACCATAGAGATAGAACTTGGAACTACTTTATTGTGTCAAGTTTTAAAGAGCTAGCACAAACCGTGTTTGATTTAGAGTTCCAACTACATGTAGCCATATAGGAGAAAACAGAGTGAAACCTAAAAATTAAAACTGTTACTGCCAACGAACGGTTTAACCTAGAAGAACGAAATTTGGTGAGCCAAGTGGGATTGGGGTACTGATCATTACCTGAGAGTGTCATCAAGATTGGGTGAAGAAATATGTGCTGAGATTTCAGGAAACTCGTAGTTTTTTGGAAGCTTGGCAATCCCTTTCCATGAAAGTGATTTGTGCCGGTCTCTGCTTAGGGCTACATCAATAGGAAACAAACCATAGAGATAGAACTTGGAACTACTTTATTGTGTCAAGTTTCAAAGAGCTAGCACAAACCATGTTTGATTTAGAGTTCCAACTACATGTATCAATATAGGAGAAAACAGAGTGAAACCTAAAAGTTAAAACTGTTACTGACAACAAACGGTTTAACCTAGAAGAACGAAATTTGGTGAGCCAAGTGGTTTTGGGGTACTCTTCATTACCTGAAAGTGTCATCAAGATTGGGTGAAAAAATGTGTGCTGAGATTTCAGGAAACTCGTAGTTTTTTGGAAGCTTGGCAACCCCTTTCCATGAAAGTGATTTGAGCCGGTCTCTGCTTAGGGCTACATCAATAGGAAACAAACCATAGAGATAGAACATGGAACTACTTTATTGTGTCAGGTTTCAAAGAGCTAGCACAAACCGTGTTTGATTTAGAGTTCCAACTACATGTATCCATATAGGAGAAAACAGAGTGAAACCTAAAAATTAAAACTGTTACTGCCAACGAATGTTTTAACCTAGCAGAACGAAATTTGGTGAGCCAAGTGGGATTGGGGTACTGATCATTACCTGAAAGTGTCAACAAGATTGGGTGAAAAAATGTGTGCTGAGATTTCAGAAAACTCGTAGTTTTTGGAAGCTTGGCAACCCCTTTACATGTAAGTGATTTGAGCCTGTCTCTGCTTAGGGCTACATCAATAGTGAACAAACCATAGAGATAGAACTTGGAACTAATTTATTGTGTCAAGTTTCAGAGAGCTAGCACAAACCGTGTTTGATTTAGAGTTCCAACTACATGTATCCATATAGGAGAAAACAGAGTGAAACCTAAAAATTAAAACTGTTACTGCCAAAGAAAGGTTTAACCTAGAAGAATGAAATTTGGTGAGCCAAGTGGGATAGGGATACTGATCATTACCTGAAAGTGTCATCAAGATTGCGTGAAGAAATATGTGCTGAAATTTCAGGAAACTCGTAGTTTTTTGGAAGCTTGGCAACCCCTTTCCATGAAAGTGATTTGCGCCGGTCTCTGCTTAGGCCTATATCAATAGGAAACAAACCATAGAGATAGAACTTGGAACTACTTTATTGTGTCAAGTTTCAAAGAGCTAGCACAAACTGTGTTAGATTTAGAGTTCCAAGTATATGTATCAATATAGGAGAAGACAGAGTGAAACCTAAAAATTAAAACTGTTACTGCCAACAAACTGTTTAACTTAGAAGAACGAAATTTGGTGAGCCAAGTGGTTTTGGGGTACTGATCATTACCTGAAAGTGTCATCAAGATTGGGTGAAAAAATGTGTGCTGAAATTTCAGGAAACTCGCGGTTTTTTGGAAGCTTGGCAAACCCTTTCCATGAAAGTGATTTGCGCCGGTCTCTGCTTAGGGCTACATCAATAGGAAACAAACCATAGAGATAGAATTTGGAACTACTTTATTGTATGAAGTTTCAATGAGCTAGCACAAACCGTGTTTGATTTAGAGTTCCAACTGCTTGTACCCATATAGGAGAAAACAGAGTGAAACCTAAAAATTAAAACTGTTACTGCCAACGATTGGTTTAACCTAGAAGAACGAAATTTGGTGAGCCAAGTGTTATTGGGGTACTGATCATTACCTGAAAGTGTCATCAAGATTGGGTGAAAAAATGTGTGCTGATATTTCAGGAAACTCGTAATTTTTTGGAAGCTTGGCAACCCCTTTCCATGAAAGTGATTTGAGCCGGTCTCTGCTTAGGGCTACATCAATAGGAAAGAAACCATAGAGATAGAACTTGGAACTATTTTATTGTGTCAAGTCACAAAGAGCTAGCACAAACCGTGTTTGATTTAGTGTTCCAACTACATGTATCCATATAGGAGAAAACAGAGTGAAACCTAAAAATTAAAACTGTTACTGCCAACGAACGGTTTAACCTAGAGGAACGAAATTTGGTGAGCAAAGTGGGATTGGGGTACTGATCATTACCTGAAAGTGTCATCAGGATTGGGTGAAAAAATGTGTGCTGAGATTTCAGGAAACCCGTAGTTATTTGGAAGCTTGGCAACCCCTTTCCATGTAAGTAATTTGCGCCGGTCTCTGCTTAGGGCTACATCAATAGGAAACAAACCATAGAGAAGGAACTTGGAAGTACTTTATTGTGTCAAGTTTCAAAGAGCTAGCACAAACCGTGTTTTTTAGAGTTCCAACTACATGTACCCATATAGGAGAAAACAGAGTGAAAGATAAAGATTAAAACTGTTACTGCCAACGAACGGTTTAACTTAGAAGAACGAAATTTGGTGAGCCAAGTGGGATTGGTGTACTGATCATTACCTGAAAGTGTCCTCAAGATTGGGTGAAAAAATGTGTGCTGAGATTTCAGGAAACTCGTAGTTGTTTGGAAGCTTGGCAACCCCTTTCCATGAAAGTGATTTGCGCCGGTCTCTGCTTAGGGCTACATCAATAGTAAACAAACCATAGAGAAGGAATTTGGAACTACTTTATTGTGTCAAGTTTCAAAGAGCTAGCACAAACCGTGTTTGATTTAGAGTTCCAACTACATGTATCCATATAGGAGAAAACAGAGTGAAACCTAAAAATTAAAACTGTTACTGCCAACGAACGGTTTTACCTAGAAGAACGAAATTTGGTGAGCCATTTGGGATTGGGGTACAGATCATTGCCTGTAAGTGTCATCAAGATTGGGTGAAAAAATGTGTGCTGAGATTTCAGGAAACTCGTAGTTTTTTGGAAGCTTGGCAACACCTTTCCATGAAAGTGATTTGCGCCGGTCTCTGCTTAGGGCTACATCAATAGGAAACAAACCACAGAGATAGAACCTGGAAATACTTTATTGTGTCAAGTTTCAAAGAGCTAGCACAAACCGTGTTTTTTAGAGTTCCAACTACATATATCCATATAGGAGAAAACAGAATGAAACCTCAAAATTGAAACTGTTACTGCCAACGAACTGTTTAACCTAGAAGAACGAAATTTGGTGAGCCAAGTGGCATTGGGGTACTGATCATTACCTGAAAGTGTCATCAAGATTGGGTGGAAAAATGTGTGCTGAGATTTCAGGAAACTCGTAGTTTTTTGGAAGATTGGCAACCCCTTTCCATGAAAGTGATTTGCGCCAGTCTCTGCTTAGGGCTACATCAATAGGAAACAAACCAAAGAGATAGAACTTGGAACTACTTTATTGTGTCAAGTTTCAAAGAGCTAGCACAAACCATGTTGGATTTAGAGTTCCAAATACATGTATCTATATAGGAGAAAACAGAGTGAAACCTAAAAATTAAAACTGTTACTGCCAACGAACGGTTTATCCTAGAAGAACGAAAATTGGTGAGCCAAGTGGGATTGGGGTACTGATCCTTACCTGAAAGTGTCATCAAGATTGGGTGATAAACATGTGTGCTGAGATTTCAGGGAACTCGTAGTTTTTTGGAAGCTTGGCATCCAAATTCCATGATAGTGGTTTCCGCCGGTCTCTGCTTAGGGCTATATCAATGGGAAACAAACCGTAGAAATAGAACTTGGAACTACTTTATTGTGTCAAGTTTCAAAGAGCTAGCACAAACCGTGTTTGATTTAGAGTTCCAACTACATGTATCCATATAGGAGAAAACAGAGTGAAAGATAAAAATTAAAACTGATACTGTCAAAGAAAGGTTTAACCTAGAAGAATGAAATTTGGTTTGCCTAATGGGATTGGCGTACTGATCATTACCTGAAAGTGTCATCAAGATTGGGTTAAAAAATGTGTGCTGAGATTTCAGGAAACTCGTAGTTTTTTGGAAGCTTTCAACCCCTTTCTTTTTTTTTTTTTTTTTTTTTTTTTTTTTTTTTTTTTTTTTTTTTAAAGAGAATGAGAGAGGAGAGAGAGAGAGAGAGAATTTTTAATATTTATTTTTTTTTTTTTTTAGTTCTCGGCGGACACAACATCTTTGTTGGTATGTGGTGCTGAGGATCGAACCCGGGCCGCACGCATGCCAGGCAAGCGCGCTACCGCTTGAGCCACATCCCCAGCCCCTCAACCCCTTTCCATGAAAGTGATTTGCGGTGGTCTCTGCTTAGGGCTACATCAATAGGAAACAAACCATAGAGATAGAACTTGGAACTACTTTATTGTGTCAAGTTTCAAAGAGCTAGCACAAACCGTGTTTGATTTAGAGTTCCAACTACATGTATCCATATAGGAGAAAACAGAGTGCAACCTAAAAATTTAAACTGTTACTGCCATCGAATGGTTTAACCTAGAAGAACGAAATTTGGTGAGCCAAGTGAAACTGGGGTGCTGATCATTACCTGAAAGTTTCATCAATATTGGGTGAAAAAAATGTGTGCTGAGATTTCAGGAAACTCGTAGTTTTTTAGAAGCTTGGCAACCCCTTTCCATGAAAGTGATTTGCGCCAGTCTCTGCTTAGGGCTACATCAATAGGAAACAAACCATAGAGATAGAACTCGGAACTACTTTATTCTCTCAAGTTTCAAAGAGCTAGCACAAACCGTGTTTGATTTAGAGTTCCAACTACATGTATCCATATAGGAGAAAACATAGTGAAACCTAAAAATTCAGACTGTTACTGCCAACGAATGGTTTAACCTGGAAGAACGAAATTTGGTGAGCCAAGTGGGATTGGGGTACTGATCATTACCTGAAAGTGTCATCAAGATTGGGTGAAAAAATGTGTGCTGAGATTTCAGGAAACTCGTAGTTTTTTGGAGGCTTGGCAACCCCTTTCCATGAAAGTGATTTGCGCTGGTCTCTGCTTAGGGCTACATCAATAGGAAACAAGCCACAGAGATAGAACTTGGAACTTCTTTATTGTGTCAAGTTTCAAAGAGCTAGCACAAACCGTGTTTGATTTAGAGTTCCAACTACATGTATCCATATAGGAGAAAACAGAGTGAAACCTAAAAATTAAAACTGTTACTGCCAACGAACGGTTTAAACTAGAAGAACGAAATATGGTGACCCAAGTGGGATTGGGGAACTCATCATAACGTGAAAGTGTCATCAAGATTGGGTGAAAAAATGTGTGCTGAGATTTCAGGAAACTCGTAGTTGTTTGGAAGCTTGGCAACCCCTTTCCATGAAAGTGATTTGCGCCGGTCTCTGATTAGGGCTACATCAATATTAAACAAACCATAGAGATAGAACTTGGAACTACTTTATTGTGTCAAGTTTCAAAGAGCTAGCACAAACCTTGTTTGATTTAGAGTTCCAACTACGTGTATCCATATAGGAGAAAACAGAGTGAAACCTAAAAATTTAAACTCTTACTGCCAACGAACGGTTTAAGCTAGAAGAACGAAATTTGGTGAGCCAAGTGGGATTGGGGTACTGATCATTACCTGAAAGTGTCATCAAGATTGGGTGAAAAATGTGTGCTGAGATTTCACGAAACTCGTAGTTTTTTGGGAGCTTGGCAACCCCTTTCCATGTAAGTGATTTGCGCAGGTCTCTGCTTAGGGCTACATCAATAGGAAACAAACCATAGAGATAGAATTTGGAACTACTTTATTGTGTCAATTTTCAAAGAGCTAGCACAAACCTTGTTTGATTCAGAGTTCCAAATACATTTAGCCATATAGGAGAAAAC
Organism: Spermophilus citellus; assembly: GCF_964194105.1. Lineage (NCBI taxonomy): Eukaryota > Metazoa > Chordata > Mammalia > Rodentia > Sciuridae > Spermophilus > Spermophilus citellus. The sequence continues at coordinate 15,820,014 of NC_138192.1, read as the reverse complement.
AGAGTGAAACCTAAAAATTAAAACATTTACTGCCAATGAACGGTTTAACATAGAGGAACGAAATTTGGTGAGCCAAGTGGGATTGGGGTACTGATCATTACCTGAAAGTGTCATCAAGATTGGGTGAAAAAATGTGTGCTGAGATTTCAGAAAACTCGTAGTGTTTTGGAAGCTTGGCAAACCCTTTCCATGAAAGTGATTTGGCCCGTCTCTGATTAGGGCTACATCAATTGGAAAAAAATCATAGAGATAGAACATGGAACTACTTTATATTGTCAAGTTTCAAAGAGATAGCACAAACCGTGTGTGATGTAGAGTTTCAACTACATGTATCCATATAGGAGAAAACAGAGTGAAACCTAAAAATTAAAACTGTTACTGCCAACGAACGGTTTAACCTAGAAGAACGAAATTTGGTGAGCCAAGTGGGATTGGGGTACTGATTATTACCTGAAAGTGTCATCAAGATTGGGTGAAAAAATGTGTGCTGAGATTTCAGGAAACTCGTAGTTTTTTGGAAGCTTGGACCCCCTTTCCATTAAAGTGATTTGAGCCTGTCTCTGCTTAGGGCTACATCAATAGGAAACAAACCATAGAGATAGAACTTGGAACTACTTTATTGTGTCAAGTTTTAAAGAGCTAGCACAAACCGTGTTTGATTTAGAGTTCCAACTACATGTAGCCATATAGGAGAAAACAGAGTTAAACCTAAAAATTAAAACTGTTACTGCCAAAGAACGGTTTAACCTAGAAGAACGAAATTTGGTGAGCCAAGTGGGATTGGGGTACTGATCATTACCTCAAAGTGTCATCAAGATTGGGTGAAAAAATGTGTGCTGAGATTTCAGGAACCTCGTAGTTTTTTGGAAGCTTGGCAACCCATTTCCATGAAAGTGATTTTCGCCGGTCTCTGCTTAGGGCTACATCAATAGGAAACAAACCATAGAGATAGAACTTGGAACTAGTTTATTGTGTCAAGTTTCAATGAGCTAGCACAAACCGTGTTTGATTTAGAGTTCCAACTACATGTATCCATATAGGAGAAAACAGAGTGAAACCTCAATATTAAAACTGTTACTGCCAACGAACGGTTTAACCTAGATGAACGAAATTTGGTGAGCCAAGTGGGATTGGTGTACTGATCATTACCTGAAAGTGTCATCAAGATTGGGTGAAAAAATGTGAGCTGAAATTTCAGGAAATGCGTAGTTTTTTCGAAGCTTGGCAACCCCGTTCCATGAAAGTGATTTGCGCCAGTCTCTGCTTAGGGCTACATCAATAGGAAACAAACCATAGAGATAGAACTTGGAACTACTTTATTGTGTCAAGTTTTAAAGAGCTAGCACAAACCGTGTTTGATTTAGAGTTCCAACTACTTGTAGCCATATAGGAGAAAACAGAGTGAAACCTAAAAATTAAAACTGTTACTGCCAACGAACGGTTTAACCTAGAAGAACGAAATTTGGTGAGCCAAGTGGGATTGGGGTACTGATCATTACCTGAGAGTGTCATCAAGATTGGGTGAAGAAATATGTGCTGAGATTTCAGGAAACTCGTAGTTTTTTGGAAGCTTGGCAATCCCTTTCCATGAAAGTGATTTGTGCCGGTCTCTGCTTAGGGCTACATCAATAGGAAACAAACCATAGAGATAGAACTTGGAACTACTTTATTGTGTCAAGTTTCAAAGAGCTAGCACAAACCATGTTTGATTTAGAGTTCCAACTACATGTATCAATATAGGAGAAAACAGAGTGAAACCTAAAAGTTAAAACTGTTACTGACAACAAACGGTTTAACCTAGAAGAACGAAATTTGGTGAGCCAAGTGGTTTTGGGGTACTCTTCATTACCTGAAAGTGTCATCAAGATTGGGTGAAAAAATGTGTGCTGAGATTTCAGGAAACTCGTAGTTTTTTGGAAGCTTGGCAACCCCTTTCCATGAAAGTGATTTGAGCCGGTCTCTGCTTAGGGCTACATCAATAGGAAACAAACCATAGAGATAGAACATGGAACTACTTTATTGTGTCAGGTTTCAAAGAGCTAGCACAAACCATGTTTGATTTAGAGTTCCAACTACATGTATCCATATAGGAGAAAACAGAGTGAAACCTAAAAATTAAAACTGTTACTGCCAACGAATGTTTTAACCTAGCAGAACGAAATTTGGTGAGCCAAGTGGGATTGGGGTACTGATCATTACCTGAAAGTGTCAACAAGATTGGGTGAAAAAATGTGTGCTGAGATTTCAGAAAACTCGTAGTTTTTGGAAGCTTGGCAACCCCTTTACATGTAAGTGATTTGAGCCTGTCTCTGCTTAGGGCTACATCAATAGTGAACAAACCATAGAGATAGAACTTGGAACTAATTTATTGTGTCAAGTTTCAGAGAGCTAGCACAAACCGTGTTTGATTTAGAGTTCCAACTACATGTATCCATATAGGAGAAAACAGAGTGAAACCTAAAAATTAAAACTGTTACTGCCAAAGAAAGGTTTAACCTAGAAGAATGAAATTTGGTGAGCCAAGTGGGATAGGGATACTGATCATTACCTGAAAGTGTCATCAAGATTGCGTGAAGAAATATGTGCTGAAATTTCAGGAAACTCGTAGTTTTTTGGAAGCTTGGCAACCCCTTTCCATGAAAGTGATTTGCGCCGGTCTCTGCTTAGGGCTATATCAATAGGAAACAAACCATAGAGATAGAACTTGGAACTACTTTATTGTGTCAAGTTTCAAAGAGCTAGCACAAACTGTGTTAGATTTAGAGTTCCAAGTATATGTATCAATATAGGAGAAGACAGAGTGAAACCTAAAAATTAAAACTGTTACTGCCAACAAACTGTTTAACTTAGAAGAACGAAATTTGGTGAGCCAAGTGGTTTTGGGGTACTGATCATTACCTGAAAGTGTCATCAAGATTGGGTGAAAAAATGTGTGCTGAAATTTCAGGAAACTCGCGGTTTTTTGGAAGCTTGGCAAACCCTTTCCATGAAAGTGATTTGCGCCGGTCTCTGCTTAGGGCTACATCAATAGGAAACAAACCATAGAGATAGAATTTGGAACTACTTTATTGTATGAAGTTTCAATGAGCTAGCACAAACCGTGTTTGATTTAGAGTTCCAACTGCTTTTACCCATATAGGAGAAAACAGAGTGAAACCTAAAAATTAAAACTGTTACTGCCAACGATTGGTTTAACCTAGAAGAACGAAATTTGGTGAGCCAAGTGTTATTGGGGTACTGATCATTACCTGAAAGTGTCATCAAGATTGGGTGAAAAAATGTGTGCTGATATTTCAGGAAACTCGTAATTTTTTGGAAGCTTGGCAACCCCTTTCCATGAAAGTGATTTGAGCCGGTCTCTGCTTAGGGCTACATCAATAGGAAAGAAACCATAGAGATAGAACTTGGAACTATTTTATTGTGTCAAGTCACAAAGAGCTAGCACAAACCGTGTTTGATTTAGTGTTCCAACTACATGTATCCATATAGGAGAAAACAGAGTGAAACCTAAAAATTAAAACTGTTACTGCCAACGAACGGTTTAACCTAGAGGAACGAAATTTGGTGAGCAAAGTGGGATTGGGGTACTGATCATTACCTGAAAGTGTCATCAGGATTGGGTGAAAAAATGTGTGCTGAGATTTCAGGAAACCCGTAGTTATTTGGAAGCTTGGCAACCCCTTTCCATGTAAGTAATTTGCGCCGGTCTCTGCTTAGGGCTACATCAATAGGAAACAAACCATAGAGAAGGAACTTGGAAGTACTTTATTGTGTCAAGTTTCAAAGAGCTAGCACAAACCGTGTTTTTTAGAGTTCCAACTACATGTACCCATATAGGAGAAAACAGAGTGAAAGATAAAGATTAAAACTGTTACTGCCAACGAACGGTTTAACCTAGAAGAACGAAATTTGGTGAGCCAAGTGGGATTGGTGTACTGATCATTACCTGAAAGTGTCCTCAAGATTGGGTGAAAAAATGTGTGCTGAGATTTCAGGAAACTCGTAGTTGTTTGGAAGCTTGGCAACCCCTTTCCATGAAAGTGATTTGCGCCGGTCTCTGCTTAGGGCTACATCAATAGTAAACAAACCATAGAGAAGGAATTTGGAACTACTTTATTGTGTCAAGTTTCAAACAGCTAGCACAAACCGTGTTTGATTTAGAGTTCCAACTACATGTATCCATATAGGAGAAAACAGAGTGAAACCTAAAAATTAAAACTGTTACTGCCAACGAACGGTTTTACCTAGAAGAACGAAATTTGGTGAGCCATTTGGGATTGGGGTACAGATCATTGCCTGTAAGTGTCATCAAGATTGGGTGAAAAAATGTGTGCTGAGATTTCAGGAAACTCGTAGTTTTTGGAAGCTTGGCAACACCTTTCCATGAAAGTGATTTGCGCCGGTCTCTGCTTAGGGCTACATCAATAGGAAACAAACCACAGAGATAGAACCTGGAAATACTTTATTGTGTCAAGTTTCAAAGAGCTAGCACAAACCGTGTTTTTTAGAGTTCCAACTACATATATCCATATAGGAGAAAACAGAATGAAACCTCAAAATTGAAACTGTTACTGCCAACGAACTGTTTAACCTAGAAGAACGAAATTTGGTGAGCCAAGTGGCATTGGGGTACTGATCATTACCTGAAAGTGTCATCAAGATTGGGTGGAAAAATGTGTGCTGAGATTTCAGGAAACTCGTAGTTTTTTGGAAGATTGGCAACCCCTTTCCATGAAAGTGATTTGCGCCAGTCTCTGCTTAGGGCTACATCAATAGGAAACAAACCAAAGAGATAGAACTTGGAACTACTTTATTGTGTCAAGTTTCAAAGAGCTAGCACAAACCATGTTGGATTTAGAGTTCCAAATACATGTATCTATATAGGAGAAAACAGAGTGAAACCTAAAAATTAAAACTGTTACTGCCAACGAACGGTTTATCCTAGAAGAACGAAAATTGGTGAGCCAAGCGGGATTGGGGTACTGATCCTTACCTGAAAGTGTCATCAAGATTGGGTGATAAACATGTGTGCTGAGATTTCAGGGAACTCGTAGTTTTTTGGAAGCTTGGCATCCAAATTCCATGATAGTGGTTTCCGCCGGTCTCTGCTTAGGGCTATATCAATGGGAAACAAACCGTAGAAATAGAACTTGGAACTACTTTATTGTGTCAAGTTTCAAAGAGCTAGCACAAACCGTGTTTGATTTAGAGTTCCAACTACATGTATCCATATAGGAGAAAACAGAGTGAAAGATAAAAATTAAAACTGATACTGTCAAAGAAAGGTTTAACCTAGAAGAATGAAATTTGGTTTGCCTAATGGGATTGGCGTACTGATCATTACCTGAAAGTGTCATCAAGATTGGGTTAAAAAATGTGTGCTGAGATTTCGGAAACTCGTAGTTTTTTGGAAGCTTTCAACCCCTTTCTTTTTTTTTTTTTTTTTTTTTTTTTTTTTTTTTTTTTTTAAAGAGAATGAGAGAGGAGAGAGAGAGAGAGAGAGAATTTTTAATATTTATTTTTTTTTTTTTTTTAGTTCTCGGCGGACACAACATCTTTGTTGGTATGTGGTGCTGAGGATCGAACCCGGGCCGCACGCATGCCAGGCAAGCGCGCTACCGCTTGAGCCACATCCCCAGCCCCTCAACCCCTTTCCATGAAAGTGATTTGCGGTGGTCTCTGCTTAGGGCTACATCAATAGGAAACAAACCATAGAGATAGAACTTGGAACTACTTTATTGTGTCAAGTTTCAAAGAGCTAGCACAAACCGTGTTTGATTTAGAGTTCCAACTACATGTATCCATATAGGAGAAAACAGAGTGCAACCTAAAAATTTAAACTGTTACTGCCATCGAATGGTTTAACCTAGAAGAACGAAATTTGGTGAGCCAAGTGAAACTGGGGTGCTGATCATTACCTGAAAGTTTCATCAATATTGGGTGAAAAAAATGTGTGCTGAGATTTCAGGAAACTCGTAGTTTTTTAGAAGCTTGGCAACCCCTTTCCATGAAAGTGATTTGCGCCAGTCTCTGCTTAGGGCTACATCAATAGGAAACAAACCATAGAGATAGAACTCGGAACTACTTTATTCTCTCAAGTTTCAAAGAGCTAGCACAAACCGTGTTTGATTTAGAGTTCCAACTACATGTATCCATATAGGAGAAAACATAGTGAAACCTAAAAATTCAGACTGTTACTGCCAACGAACGGTTTAACCTGGAAGAACGAAATTTGGTGAGCCAAGTGGGATTGGGGTACTGATCATTACCTGAAAGTGTCATCAAGATTGGGTGAAAAAATGTGTGCTGAGATTTCAGGAAACTCGTAGTTTTTTGGAAGCTTGGCAACCCCTTTCCATGAAAGTGATTTGCGCTGGTCTCTGCTTAGGGCTACATCAATAGGAAACAAGCCACAGAGATAGAACTTGGAACTTCTTTATTGTGTCAAGTTTCAAAGAGCTAGCACAAACCGTGTTTGATTTAGAGTTCCAACTACATGTATCCATATAGGAGAAAACAGAGTGAAACCTAAAAATTAAAACTGTTACTGCCAACGAACGGTTTAAACTAGAAGAACGAAATATGGTGACCCAAGTGGGATTGGGGAACTCATCATAACGTGAAAGTGTCATCAAGATTGGGTGAAAAAATGTGTGCTGAGATTTCAGGAAACTCGTAGTTGTTTGGAAGCTTGGCAACCACTTTCCATGAAAGTGATTTGCGCCGGTCGCTGATTAGGGCTACATCAATATTAAACAAACCATAGAGATAGAACTTGGAACTACTTTATTGTGTCAAGTTTCAAAGAGCTAGCACAAACCTTGTTTGATTTAGAGTTCCAACTACGTGCATCCATATAGGAGAAAACAGAGTGAAACCTAAAAATTTAAACTCTTACTGCCAACGAACGGTTTAAGCTAGAAGAACGAAATTTGGTGAGCCAAGTGGGATTGGGGTACTGATCATTACCTGAAAGTGTCATCAAGATTGGGTGAAAAATGTGTGCTGAGATTTCACGAAACTCGTAGTTTTTTGGGAGCTTGGCAACCCCTTTCCATGTAAGTGATTTGCGCAGGTCTCTGCTTAGGGCTACATCAATAGGAAACAAACCATAGAGATAGAATTTGGAACCACTTTATTGTGTCAATTTTCAAAGAGCTAGCACAAACCTTGTTTGATTCAGAGTTCCAAATACATTTAGCCATATAGGAGAAAACAGAGTGAAACCTAAAAATTAAAACATTTACTGCCAATGAACGGTTTAACATAGAGGAACGAAATTTGGTGAGCCAAGTGGGATTGGGGTACTGATCATTACCTGAAAGTGTCATCAAGATTGGGTGAAAAAATGTGTGCTGAGATTTCAGGAAACTCGTAGTGTTTTGGAAGCTTGGCAAACCCTTTCCATGAAAGTGATTTGGCCCGTCTCTGATTAGGGCTACATCAATTGGAAAAAAATCATAGAGATAGAACATGGAACTACTTTATATTGTCAAGTTTCAAAGAGATAGCACAAACCGTGTGTGATGTAGAGTTTCAACTACATGTATCCATATAGGAGAAAACAGAGTGAAACCTAAAAATTAAAACTGTTACTGCCAACGAACGGTTTAACCTAGAAGAACGAAATTTGGTGAGCCAAGTGGGATTGGGGTACTGATTATTACCTGAAAGTGTCATCAAGATTGGGTGAAAAAATGTGTGCTGAGATTTCAGGAAACTCGTAGTTTTTTGGAAGCTTGGACCCCCTTTCCATTAAAGTGATTTGAGCCTGTCTCTGCTTAGGGCTACATCAATAGGAAACAAACCATAGAGATAGAACTTGGAACTACTTTATTGTGTCAAGTTTTAAAGAGCTAGCACAAACCGTGTTTGATTTAGAGTTCCAACTACATGTAGCCATATAGGAGAAAACAGAGTTAAACCTAAAAAGTAAAACTGTTACTGCCAAAGAACGGTTTAACCTAGAAGAACGAAATTTGGTGAGCCAAGTGGGATTGGGGTACTGATCATTACCTCAAAGTGTCATCAAGATTGGGTGAAAAAATGTGTGCTGAGATTTCAGGAACCTCGTAGTTTTTTGGAAGCTTGGCAACCCATTTCCATGAAAGTGATTTTCGCCGGTCTCTGCTTAGGGCTACATCAATAGGAAGCAAACCACAGAGATAGAATTTGGAACTACTTTATTGTGTCAAGTTTCAATGAGCTAGCACAAACCGTGTTTGATTTAGAGTTCCAACTACATGTATCCATATAGGAGAAAACAGAGTGAAACCTAAAAATTAAAACTGTTACTGCCAACGAACGGTTTAACCTAGATGAACGAAATTTGGTGAGCCAAGTGGGATTGGTGTACTGATCATTACCTGAAAGTGTCATCAAGATTGGGTGAAAAAATGTGTGCTGAAATTTCAGGAAATGCGTAGTTTTTTCGAAGCTTGGCAACCCCATTCCATGAAAGTGATTTGCGCCAGTCTCTGCTTAGGGCTACATCAATAGGAAACAAACCATAGAGATAGAACTTGGAACTACTTTATTGGGTCAAGTTTCAAAGAGCTAGCACAAACCGTGTTTGATTTAGAGTTCCAACTACATGTATCCATATAGGAGAAAACAGAGTGAAACCTAAAAATTAAAACTGTTACTGCCAACGAACGGTTTAACCTAGAAGAATGAAATTTGGTGAGCCAAGTGGGATTGGGGTACTGATCATTACCTGAAAGTGTCATCAAGATTGGGTGAAAAAATGTGTGCTGAGATTTCAGGAACCTCGTAGTTTTTTGGAAGCTTGGCAACCCCTTTCCATGAAAGTGATTTTCGCCAGTCTCTGCTTAGGGCTACATCAATAGGAAACAAACCATAGAGATAGAACTTGGAACTAGTTTATTGTGTCAAGTTTCAATGAGCTAGCACAAACCGTGTTTGATTTAGAGTTCCAACTACATGTATCCATATAGGAGAAAACAGAGTGAAACCTCAATATTAAAACTGTTACTGCCAACGAACGGTTTAACCTAGATGAACGAAATTTGGTGAGCCAAGTGGGATTGGTGTACTGATCATTACCTGAAAGTGTCATCAAGATTGGGTGAAAAAATGTGTGCTGAAATTTCAGGAAATGCGTAGTTTTTTCGAAGCTTTGCAACCCCGTTCCATGAAAGTGATTTGCGCCAGTCTCTGCTTAGGGCTACATCAATAGGAAACAAACCATAGAGATAGAACTTGGAACTAGTTTATTGTGTCAAGTTTCAAAGAGCTAGCACAAACCGTGTTTGATTAAGAATTTCAACTACGTGTAGCCATATAGGAGAAAACAGAGTGAAACCTAAAAATTAAAACTCTTACTGCCAACGAACGGTTTAACCTAGAAGAACGAAATTTGGTGAGCCAAGTAGGATTGGGGTACTGATTATTACCTGAAAGTGTCATCAAGATTGGGTGAAAAAATGTGTGCTGAAATTTCAGGAAACTCGTAGTTTTTTGGAAGCGTGGCAACCCCTTTCCATGAAGGTGATTTGCCCGAGTCTCTGCTTAGGGCTACATCAATAGGAAATAAACCATAGAGATAGAACTTGGAACTACTTTATTGTGTCAAGTTTCAAAGAGCTAGCACAAACCGTGTTTGATTTAGAGTTCCTACTACATGTATCCATATAGGAGAAAACACAGTGAAACCTAAAAATTAAAACTGTTACTGCCAACGAACGGTTTAACCTAGAAGAACGAAATTTGGTGAGCCAAGTGGGATTGGGGTACTGATCGTTACCTGAAAGTTCATCAAGATTGGGTGAAAAAATGTGTGCTGAGATTTCAGGAACCTCGTAGTTTTTTGGAAGCTTGGCAACCCCTTTCCATGAAAGTGATTTTCGCCAGTCTCTGCTTAGGGCTACATCAATAGGAAACAAACCATAGAGATAGAACTTGGAACTAGTTTATTGTGTCAAGTTTCAAAGAGCTAGCACAAACCGTGTTTGATTAAGAATTTCAACTACGTGTATCCATATAGGAGAAAACAGAGTGAAACCTAAAAATTAAAACTGTTACTGCCAACGAACGGTTTAACCTAGAAGAACGAAATTTGGTGAGCCAAGTGGGATTGGGGTACTGATTATTACCTGAAAGTGTCTTCAAGATTGGGTGAAAAAATGTGTGCTGAAATTTCAGGAAACTCGTAGTTTTTTTGAAGCGTGGCAACCCCTTTCCATGAAGGTGATTTGCCCGAGTCTCTGCTTAGGGCTACATCAATAGGAAATAAACCATAGAGATAGAACTTGGAACTACTTTATTGTGTCAAGTTTCAAAGAGCTAGCACAAACCGTGTTTGTATTAGAGTTCCAACTACATGTATCCATATAGGAGAAAACAGAGTGAAACCTAAAAATTAAAACTGTTACTGCCAACGAACGGTTTAACCTAGAAGAACGAAATTTGGTGAGCCAAGTGGGATTGGGGTACTGATTATTACCTGAAAGTGTCATCAAGATTGGGTGAAAAAATGTGTGCTGAGATTTCAGGAAACTCGTAGTTTTTTGGAAGCTTGGACCCACTTTCCATTAAAGTGATTTGAGCCTGTCTCTGTTTAGGGCTACATCAATAGGAAACAAACCATAAAGATAGAACTTGGAACTACTTTATTGTGTCAAGTTTCAAAGAGCTGGCACAAACCGTGTTTGATTATCAGTTCCAAATACATGTATCCATATAGGAGAAAACAGAGTGAAACCTAAAAATTAAAATTGTTACTGACAACGAACGGTTTAACCTAGAAGAACGAAATTTGGTCAGCCAAGTGGGATTGGGGTACTGATCATTACCTGAAAGTGTCATCAAGATTGGGTGAAAAAATGTGTGCTGAGATTTCAGGAAACTCGTAGTTTTTTGGAAGCTTGGCAAACCTTTCCATAAAAGTGATTTGGGCCGGTCTCTGATTAGCGGTACATCAATAGGAAAAAAATCACAGAGATAGAACTTGGAACTACTTTATTGTGTCAAGTTTCAAAGAGCTGGCACAAACCGTGTTTGATTTCAGTTCCAAATATATGTATCCATATAGGAGAAAACAGAGTGAAACCTAAAAATTAAAACTGTTACTGACAACGAACGGTTTAACCTAGAATAACGAAATTTGGTGAGCCAAGTGGGATTGGGGTACTGATCATTACCTGAAAGTGTCATCAAGATTGGGTGAAAAAATGTGTGCTGAGATTTCAGGAACCTCGTAGTTTTTTTGGAAGCTTGGCAACCCCTTTCCATGAAAGTGATTTTCGCCGGTTTCTGTTTAGGGCTACATCAATAGGAAACAAACCATAGAGATAGAACTTGGAACTACTTTATTGGGTCAAGTTTCAAAGAGCTAGCACAAACCGTGTTTGATTTAGAGTTCCAACTACATGTATCCATATAGGAGAAAACAGAGTGAAACCTAAAAATTAAAACTGTTACTGCCAACGAACGGTTTAACCTAGAAGAATGAAATTTGGTGAGCCAAGTGGGATTGGGGTACTGATCATTACCTGAAAGTGTCATCAAGATTGGGTGAAAAAATGTGTGCTGAGATTTCAGGAACCTCGTAGTTTTTTGGAAGCTTGGCAACCCCTTTCCATGAAAGTGATTTTCGCCAGTCTCTGCTTAGGGCTACATCAATAGGAAACAAACCATAGAGATAGAACTTGGAACTAGTTTATTGTGTCAAGTTTCAATGAGCTAGCACAAACCGTGTTTGATTTAGAGTTCCAACTACATGTATCCATATAGGAGAAAACAGAGTGAAACCTCAATATTAAAACTGTTACTGCCAACGAACGGTTTAACCTAGATGAACGAAATTTGGTGAGCCAAGTGGGATTGGTGTACTGATCATTACCTGAAAGTGTCATCAAGATTGGGTGAAAAAATGTGTGCTGAAATTTCAGGAAATGCGTAGTTTTTTCGAAGCTTTGCAACCCCGTTCCATGAAAGTGATTTGCGCCAGTCTCTGCTTAGGGCTACATCAATAGGAAACAAACCATAGAGATAGAACTTGGAACTACTTTATTGTGTCAAGTTTCAAAGAGCTAGCACAAACCGTGTTTGTATTAGAGTTCCAACTACATGTATCCATATAGGAGAAAACAGAGTGAAACCTCAATATTAAAACTGTTACTGCCAACGAACGGTTTAACCTAGAAGAAGGAAATTTGGTGAGCCAAGTGGGATTGGGGTACTGATCATTACCTGAAAGTGTCTTCAAGATTGGGTGAAAAAATGTGTGCTGAGATTTCAGGAACCTCGTAGTTTTTTTGGAAGCTTGGCAACCCCTTTCCATGAAAGTGAATTGCGCCGGTCTCTCCCTAGGGCTACATCAATAGGAAACAAACCATAGAGATTGAACTTGGAACTACTTTATTGTGTCATGTTTCAAAGAGCTAACACAAACCGACTTTGATTTAGAGTTCCAACTACATGTATCCATATAGGAGAAAACAGAGTGAAACCTAAAAATTAAAACTGTTACTGCCAACGAACGGTTTAACCTTGAAGAAGGAAATTTGGTGAGCCAAGTGGGATTGGGGTACTGATCATTACCTGAAAGCGTCATCAAGATTGGGTGAAAAAATGTCTGCTGAAATTTCAGGAAATGCGTAGTTTTTTGGAAGCTTGGCAACCCCATTCCATGAAAGTGATTTGCGCCAGTCTCTGCTTAGGGCTACATCAATAGGAAACAAACCATAGAGATAGAACTTGGAACTACTTTATTGTGTCAAGTTTCAAAGAGCTAGCACAAACCCTGTTTGATTTAGAGTTCCAAATACATGTATCAATATAGGAGAAGACAGAGTGAAACCTAAAAATTAAAACTGTTACTGCCAACGAACGGTTTAACCTAGAAGAACGAAATTGGTGAGCCAAGTGGGATTGGGTTACTGATCATTACCTGAATGTGTCATCAATATTGGGTGAAAAAATGTGTGCTGAGATTTCAGGAAAATCGTGGTTTTTTGGAAGCTTGGCAACCGCTTTCCATGAAAGTGATTTGTGCCGGTCTCTGCTTAGGGCTACATCAATAGGAAACAAACCATAGAGAGAGAACTTGGAACTACTTTATTGTGTCAAGTTTTAAAGAGCTAGCACAAACCGTGTGTGATTTAGAGTTCCAACTACATGTATCCATATAGGAGAAAACAGAGTGAAACCTAAAAATTTAAACTTTTACTGCCAACGAACGGTTTAACCTAGAAGAACGAAATTTGGTGAGTCAAGTGTGATTGGGCTACTGATCATTACCTGTAAATGTCATCAAGATTGGGTGAAAAAATGTGTCCTGAGATTTCAGGAAACTCATAGTTTTTTGGAAGCTTGGCAAAACTTTTCAATGTAAGTGATTTGTGCCAGTCTCTGCTTAGGGATACATCAATAGGAACCAAACCATAGAGATAGAACTTGGAACTATTTTATTGTGTCAAGTTTCAATAAGCTGGCACAAACCGTGTTTGATTTACACTTCCAAATACATGTATCCATAGAGGAGAAAACAGAGTGAAACCTAAAAATTTAAACTGTTACTGCCAACAAACGGTTTAACATAGAAGAATGAAATTTGGAGAGCCAAGTGGGATTGCGGTACTGATCATTGCCTGAATGTTTCATCAAGATTGGTTGAAAAAATGTGTGCTGAGATTTCAGGAAACTTGTAGTTTTTTGGAAGCTTGGCAACCCCTTTCCATGAAAGTGATTTGAGCCTGTCTCTGCTTAGGGCTACATCAATAGGAAACAAACCGTAGAGATAGAACTTGGAACTACTTTATTGTGTCAAGTTTCAAAGAGCTAGCACAAACCGTGTGTTATTTAGAGTTTCAACTACATGTATCCATATAGGAGAAAACAGAGTGAAACCTAAAAATTGAAACTGTTACTACCACCGAACGGTTTAAACTAGAAGAACGAAATTTGGTGAGCCAAGTGGGATTGGGGTACTGATCATTACCTGAGAGTGTCATCAAGATTGGGTGAAGAAATATGTGCTGAGATTTCAGGAAACTCGTAGTTTTTTGGAAGCTTGGCAATCCCTTTCCATGAAAGTGATTTGTGCCGGTCTCTGCTTAGGGCTACATCAATAGGAAACAAACCATAGAGATAGAACTTGGAACTACTTTATTGTGTCAAGTTTCAAAGAGCTAGCACAAACCATGTTTGATTTAGAGTTCCAACTACATGTATCAATATAGGAGAAAACAGAGTGAAACCTAAAAGTTAAAACTGTTACTGACAACAAACGGTTTAACCTAGAAGAACGAAATTTGGTGAGCCAAGTGGTTTTGGGGTACTCTTCATTACCTGAAAGTGTCATCAAGATTGGGTGAAAAAATGTGTGCTGAGATTTCAGGAAACTCGTAGTTTTTTGGAAGCTTGGCAACCCCTTTCCATGAAAGTGATTTGAGCCGGTCTCTGCTTAGGGCTACATCAATAGGAAACAAACCATAGAGATAGAACTTGGAACTACTTTATTGTGTCACGTTTCAAAGAGCTAGCACAAACCGTGTTTGATTTAGAGTTCCAACTACATGTATCCATATAGGAGAAAACAGAGTGAAACATAAAAATTAAAACTGTTACTGCCAACGAATGTTTTAACCTAGCAGAACGAAATTTGGTGAGCCAAGTGGGATTGGGGTACTGATCATTACCTGAAAGTGTCAACAAGATTGGGTGAAAAAATGTGTGCTGAGATTTCAGAAAACTCGTAGTTTTTGGAAGCTTGGCAACCCTTTACATGTAAGTGATTTGAGCCTGTCTCTGCTTAGGGCTACATCAATAGTGAACAAACCATAGAGATAGAACTTGGAACTAATTTATTGTGTCAAGTTTCAGAGAGCTAGCACAAACTGTGTTTGATTTAGAGTTCCAACTACATGTATCCATATAGGAGAAAACAGAGTGAAACCTAAAAATTAAAACTGTTACTGCCAAAGAAAGGTTTAACCTAGAAGAATGAAATTTGGTGAGCCAAGTGGGATAGGGATACTGATCATTACCTGAAAGTGTCATCAAGATTGCGTGAAGAAATATGTGCTGAGATTTCAGGAAACTCGTAGTTTTTTGGAAGCTTGGCAATCCCTTTCCATGAAAGTGATTTGCGCCGGTCTCTGCTTAGGGCTATATCAATAGGAAACAAACCATAGAGATAGAACTTGGAACTACTTTATTGTGTCAAGTTTCAAAGAGCTAGCACAAACTGTGTTAGATTTAGAGTTCCAAGTATATGTATCAATATAGGAGAAGACAGAGTGAAACCTAAAAATTAAAACTGTTACTGCCAACAAACGGTTTAACTTAGAAGAACGAAATTTGGTGAGCCAAGTGGTTTTGGGGTACTGATCATTACCTGAAAGTGTCATCAAGATTGGGTGAAAAAATGTGTGCTGAAATTTCAGGAAACTCGCGGTTTTTTGGAAGCTTGGCAAACCCTTTCCATGAAAGTGATTTGCGCCGGTCTCTGCTTAGGGCTACATCAATAGGAAACAAACCATAGAGATAGAATTTGGAACTACTTTATTGTATGAAGTTTCAATGAGCTAGCACAAACCGTGTTTGATTTAGAGTTCCAACTGCTTGTACCCATATAGGAGAAAACAGAGTGAAACCTAAAAATTAAAACTGTTACTGCCAACAAACGGTTTAACCTAGAAGAACGAAATTTGGTGAGCCAAGTGGGATTGGTGTACTGATCATTACCTGAAAGTGTCCTCAAGATTGGGTGAAAAAATGTGTGCTGAGATTTCAGGAAACTCGTAGTTGTTTGGAAGCTTGGCATTCCCTTTCCATGATAGTGGTTTCCGCCGGTCTCTGCTTAGGGCTACATCAATAGGAAACAAACCGTAGAAATAGAACTTGGAACTATATTATTGTGTCAAGTTTCAAAGAGCTAGAACAAACCGTGTTTGATTTAGAGTTCCAAATACATGTATCCATATAGGAGAAAACAGAGTGAAACCGAAAAATTAAAACTGTTACTGCCAACGAACGGTTTAACATAGAAGAACGAAATTTGGTGAGCCATGTGGGATTGGGGTACTGATCATTACCTGAAAGTGTCATCAAGATTGGGTGAAAAAATGTTTGGTGAGATTTCAGGAAACTCGTAGTTTTTTGGAAGCTTGGCAACCCCTTTCCATGAAAGGGATTTGCGCTGGTCTCTGCTTAGGGCTACATCAATAGGAAACAAACCATAGAGATAGAACTTGGAACTACTTTATTGTGTCAAGTTTCAAAGAGCTAGTACAAACCGTGTTTTTTAGAGTTCCAACAACATGTATCCATTAGGAGAAAACAGAGTGAAACCTAAAAATTAAAACGGTTACTGCCTTCCAACGGTTTAACCTAGAAGAACGAAATTTGGTGAGCCATGTGGGATTGGGGTACTGATCATTACCTGAAAGTGTCATCAAGATTGGTTGAAAAAATGTGTGCTGAGATTTCAGGAAACTTGTAGTTTTTTGGAAGCTTGGCAACCCCTTTCCATGAAAGTGATTTGCGCCGGTCTCTGCTTAAGGCTACATCAATAGGAAACAAACCATAGAGATAGAACTTAGAACTACTTTATTGTGTCAAGGTTCAAAGAGCTAGCACAAACCGTGTTTGATGTAGAGTTCCAACTACTTGTATCCATATAGGAGAAAACTGAGTGAAACCTAAAAATTAAAACTGTTACTGCCAACGAACTGTTTAAACTAGAGGAACGAAATTTGGTGAGCCAAGTGGGATTGGCGTACTGATCATTACCTGAAAGTGTCATCAAGATTGGATGAAAAAATGTGTGCTGAGATTTCAGGAAATTCGTAGTTTTTTGGAAGTTTGGCAACTCCTTTCCATGCAAGTGATTTGCGCCGGTCTCTGCTTAGGGCTACATCAATAGGAAACAAACCATCGAGATAGAACTTGGAACTACTTTATTGTGTAAAGTTTCCAAGTGCTAGCACAAACCGTGTTTCATTTAGTGTTCCAACTACATGTATCTATATAGGAGAAAACAGAGTTAAACCTAAAAATTAAAAGTGTTACTGCCAACGAACGGTTTAAACTAGAAGAATGAAATTTAATGAGCCAAGTGGGATTGGGGTACTGATCATTACCTGAAAGTGTCATCAAGATTGGGTGAAAAAATCTGTGCTGAGATTTCAGAAAACTCGTAGTTTTTTGGAAGCTTGGCAACCCATTTCCATGAAAGTGATTTGCGCCAGTCTCTGCTTAGGGCTACAGCAATAGGAAACAAACCATAGAGATAGAACTTGGAACTACTTTATTGTGTCAAGTTTCAAAGAGCCATCACAAACCGTGTTTGATTTAGAGTTCCAACAACATGTATCCTCATAGGAGAAAACAGAGTGAAACCTAAAAATTAAAACCGTTACTGCCAACGAACGGTTTAAAATAGAAAACGAAATTTGGTGAGCCAAGTGGGATTGGGGTACTGATCATTACCTGAAAGTGTCATCAAGATTGGGTGAAAAAATTTGTGGTGAGATTTCAGGAAACTCGTAGTTTTTTGGAAGCTTGGCAACCCCTTTCCATGAAAGGGATTTGCGCTGGTCTCTGCTTAGGTCTACATCAATAGGAAACAAACCATAGAGATAGAACTTGGAACTACTTTATTGTGTCAAGTTTCAAAGAGCTAGCACAAACCGTGTTTTTTAGAGTTCCAACAACATGTATCCATTAGGAGAAAACAGAGTGAAACCTAAAAATTAAAACGGTTACTGCCTTCCAACGGTTTAACCTAGAAGAACGAAATTTGGTGAGCCATGTGGGATTGGGGTACTGATCATTACCTGAAAGTGTCATCAAGATTGGGTGAAAAAATGTGTTGTGAGATTTCAGGTAACTCGTAGTTTTTTGGAAGCTTGGCAACCCCTTTCCATGAAAGTGATTTTCGCCGGTCTCTGCGTAGGGCTACATCAATAGGAAACAAACCATAGAGATAGAACTTGGAACTACTTTATTGTGTCAAGTTTCAACGAGCTAGCACATACTGTGTTTTTTAGAGTTCCAACTACATGTATCCACATAGGAGAAAACAGAGTGAAACCTCAAAATTAAAACTGTTACTGCCAACGAACAGTTTAACCTAGAAGAACAAAATTTGGTGAGCCAAGTGGCATTGGGGTACTGATCATTACCTGAAAGTGTCATCAAGATTGGGTGAAAAAATGTGTGCTGAGATTTCAGGAAACTCGTAGTTTTTTGGAAGATTGGCAACCCCTTTCCATGAAAGTGATTTGCGCCGGTCTCTGCTTAGGGCTAAATCAATTTGAAACAAACCATAGAGATAGAAGTTGGAACTACTTTATTGTGTCAAGTTTCAAAGAGCTAGCACAAACCGTGTTGGATTCAGAGTTCCAACTACATGTATCCATATAGGAGAAAACAGAGTGAAACCTAAAAATTAAAACTGTTACTGCCAACGAACGGTTTAACCTAGAAGAACGAGAATTTGTGAGCCAAGTGGGATTGGGGTACTGATCCTTACCTGAAAGTGTCATCAAGATTCGGTGAAAAAATGTGTGCTGAGATTTCAGGAAACTCGTAGTTTTTTGGAAGCTTGGCATCCCCTTTCCATGATAGTGGTTTCCACCTGTCTCTGCTTAGGGCTACATCAATTGGAAACAAACCATAGATATAGAACTTGGAACTACTTTATTGTGTCAAGTTTCAATGAGCTAGCACAAACCGTGTTTTTTAGAGTTCCAACTACATGTATCCATATAGAAGAAAACAGTGTGAAACCTCAAAATTTAAACTGTTACTGCCAACGAACTGTTTAACCTAGAAGAACAAAATTTGGTGAGCCAAGTGGCATTGAGGTACTGATCATTACCTGAAAGTGTCATCAAGATTGGGTGAAAAAATGTGTGCTGAGATTTCAGGAAACTCGTAGTTTTTGGAAGATTGGCAACCCCTTTCCATGAAAGTGATTTGTGCCGGTCTCTGCTTAGGACTACATCAATAGGAAACAAACCATAGAGATAGAACTTGGGACTACTTTATTGTGTCAAGCTTCAAAAAGCTAGCACAAACCGTGTTTGATTTAGAGTTCCAAATACATGTATCCATATAGGAGAAAACAGAGTGAAACCTAAAAATTAAAACTGTTACTGCCAACGAACGGATTAACCTAGAAGAACGAAATTTGATGAGCCAAGTGGGATTGGGGTAGTGATCATTACCAGAAAGTGTCATCAAGATTGGGTTAAAAAATGTGTGCTGAGATTTCAGGAAACTCGTAGTTTTTTGGAAGTTTGGCATCCCCTTTCCATGATAGTGGTTTCCGCCGGTCTCTGCTTAGGGCTACATCAATAGGAAACAAACCATAGAAATAGAACTTGGAACTACTTTATTGTGTCAAGTTTCAAAGAGCTAGAACAAACCGTGTTAGATTTAGAGTTCCAAATACATGTATCCATATAGGAGAAAACAGAGTGAAACCGAAAAATTAAAACTGTTACTGCCAACGAACGGTTTAACCTAGAAGAACGAAATTTGGTGAGCCAAATGGGATTGGGGTACTGATCATTTCCTGAAAGTGTCATCAATACTGGGTGAAAAAATGTGTGCTGAGATTTCAGGAAACTCGTAGTTTTTTGGAAGCTTTCAACCCCTTTCTATGAAAGTGATTTGCGGTGGTCTCTGCATAGGGCTACATCAATAGGAAACAAACCATAGAGATAGAACTTGGAACTACTTTATTGTGTCAAGTTTCAAAGAGCTAGCACAAACCGTGTTTGATTGAGAGTTCCGAATACATGTATCCATATAGGAGAAAACAGAGTGAAACCTAAAAATTAAAACTGTTACTGCCAACGAACGGATTAACCTAGAAGAACGAAATTTGATGATCCAAGTGGGATTGGTGTAGTGATCATTACCAGAAAGTGTCATCAAGACTGTGTGAAAAAATATGTGCTGCTATTTCAGGAAACTCGTAGTTTTTTGGAAGCTTGGCAACCCCTTTCCGTGAAAGTGATTTGAGCCGGTCTCTGCTTAGGGCTAAATCAATAGGAAACAAAACATAGAGATAGAATTTGGAACAACTTTATTGTGTCAAGTTTCAAAGAGCTAGCACAAACCGGGTTTGATTTAGAGTTCCTGCAACATGTATCCATTAGCAGAAAACAGAGTGAAACCTAAAAATTAAAACTGTTACTGCCATCGAACGGTTTAACCTAGAAGAACGAAATTTGGTGAGCCATGTGGGATTGGGGTACTGATCATTACCTGAAAGTGTCATCAAGACTGTGTGAAAAAATATGTGCTGCTATTTCAGGAAACTCGTAGTTTTTTGGAAGCTTGGCAACCCCTTTCCGTGAAAGTGATTTGAGCCGGTCTCTGCTTAGGGCTACATCAATAGGAAACAAACCCTAGAGTTAGATCTTCGGACTATTTTATTGTGTCAAGTTTCAAAGAGCTAGCACAAACCGTGTTTGATTTAGAGTTCCAACTACATGTATCCATATAGGAGAAAACGGAGTGAAACCGAAAAATTAAAACTGTTACTGCCAACGAACGGTTTAACCTAGAAGAACGAAATTTGGTGAGCCAAATGGGATTGGGGTACTGATCATTACCTGAAAGTGTCATCAATATTCGGTGAAAAAATGTGTGCTGAGATTTCAGGAAACTCGTAGTTTTTTGGAAGCTTTCAACCCCTATCCATGAAAGTGATTTGCGGTGGTCTCTGCTTAGGGCTACATCAATAGGAAACAAACCATAGAGATAGAACTTGGAACTACTTTATTGTGTGAAGTTTCAAATAGCTAGCACAAACCGTGTTTGATTTAGAGTTCCAAGTACATGTATCCATATAGGAGAAAACAGAGTGAAACCTAAAAATTAAAACTGTTACTGCTAATGAACGGATTAACCTAGAATAACGAAATTTGCTGAGCCAAGTGGATTTGGGGTACTGATCCTTACCTGAAAGTGTCATCAAGTTTGGGTTAAAAAATGTGTGCTGAGATTTCAAGAAACTCGTAGTTTTTTGGAAGGTTGTCAACCCCTTTCCGTGAAAGTGATTTGTGCCGGTCTCTGCTTAGGACTACATCAATAGGAAACAAACCATAGAGATAGAAGTTGGGACTACTTTATTGTGTCAAGCTTCAAACAGCTAGCACAAACCGTGTTTGATTTAGAGTTCCAAATACATGTATCCATATAGGAGAAAACAGAGTGAAACCTAAAAATTAAAACTGTTACTGCCAACGAACGGATTAACCTAGAAGAACGAAATTTGATGAGCCAAGTGGGATTGGGGTAGTGATCATTACCAGAAAGTGTCATCAAGATTGGGTTAAAAAATGTGTGCTGAGATTTCAGGAAACTCGTAGTTTTTTGGAAGTTTGGCATCCCCTTTCCATGATAGTGGTTTCCGCCGGTCTCTGCTTAGGGCTACATCAGTAGGAAACAAACCATAGAAATAGAACTTGGAACTACTTTATTGTGTCAAGTTTCAAAGAGCTAGAACAAACCGTGTTAGATTTAGAGTTCCAAATACATGTATCCATATAGGAGAAAACAGAGTGAAACCGAAAAATTAAAACTGTTACTGCCAACGAACGGTTTAACCTAGAAGAACGAAATTTGGTGAGCCAAATGGGATTGGGGTACTGATCATTACCTGAAAGTGTCATCAATACTGGGTGAAAAAATGTGTGCTGAGATTTCAGGAAACTCGTAGTTTTTTGGAAGCTTTCAACCCCTTTCTATGAAAGTGATTTGCGGTGGTCTCTGCATAGGGCTACATCAATAGGAAACAAACCCTAGAGATAGAACTTGGAACTACTTTATTGTGTCAAGTTTCAAAGAGCTAGCACAAACCGTGTTTGATTTAGAGTTCCAAGTACATGTATCCATATAAGTGAAAACAGAGTGAAACCTAAAAATTAAAACTGTTACTGCCAACGAACAGTTTAACATAGAAGAACGAAATTTGG
Source organism: Spermophilus citellus (assembly GCF_964194105.1). NCBI lineage: Eukaryota > Metazoa > Chordata > Mammalia > Rodentia > Sciuridae > Spermophilus > Spermophilus citellus. Next base: position 15,798,052 of record NC_138192.1, on the reverse strand, counting down.
TGAGCCAAGTGGCATTGGGGTACTGATCATTACCTGAAAGTGTCATCAAGCTTGGGTGAAAAAATGTGGGCTGAGATTTCAGGAAACTCGTAGTCTTTTGGAAGCTTGGCAACCCCTTTCCATGAAAGTGATTTGCGCCAGTCTCTGCTTAGGGCTACGTCAATAGGAAACAAACCATAGAGATAGAACTTGGAACTACTTTATTGTGTCAAGTTTCAAAGAGCTAGCACAAACCGTGTTTGATTTAGAATTCCAACTACATGTATCCATATAGGAGAATACAGAGTGAAACCTCAAAATTAAAACTGTTACTGCCAACGAACGGTTTAACCTAGAAGAACGAAATTTGGTGAGCCAAGTGAGATTGGGGCACTGATCATTACCTGAAAGTGTCATCAAGATTGTGTGAAAAAATGTGTGCTGAGATTCAGGAAACTCGTAGTTTTTTGCAAGCTTGGCAACCCCTTTCCGTGAAAGTGATTTGCGCTGGTCTCTGCTTAGGGCTACATCAATAGGAAACAAACCATAGAGATAGAACTTGGAACTACTTTATTGTGTCAAGTTTCAAAGCGCTAGCACAAACCGTGTTGGATTTAGAGTTCCAACTACATGTATCCATATAGGAGAAAACAGAGTGAAAGATAAAAATTAAAACTGTTACTGCCATCGAACGGTTTAACCTAGAAGAACGAAATTTGGTGAGCCTAGTGGGATTGGCGTACTGATCCTTACCTGAAAGTGTCATCAAGATTGGGTGAAAAAATGTGTGCTGAGATTTCAGGAAACTTGTAGTTTTTGGGAAGCTTGGCATCCCCTTTCCATGATAGTGGTTTCCGCCGGTCTCTGCTTAGGGCTACATCAATAGGAAACAAACCGTAGAAATAGAACTTGGAACTACTTTATTGTGTCAAGTTTCAAAGAGCTAGCACAAACCGTGTTTGATTTAGAGTTCCAACTACATGTATCCATATTGGAGAAAACAGAGTGAAAGATAAAAATTCAAACGGATACTGTCAAAGAAAGGTTTAACCTAGAAGAACCAAATTTGGTTTGCCTAGTGGGAATGGTGTACTGATCATTACCTGAAAGTGTCATCAAGATTGGGTGAAAAAATGTGTGCTGAGATTTCAGGAAACTCATAGTTTTTTGGAAGCTTCGCAACCCCTTTCCATGAAAGTGATTTGCACCAGTCTCTGCTTAGGGCTACATCAATGGGAAACAAACCATAGAGATAGAACTTGGAACTACTTTATTGTGTCAAGTTTCAAAGAGCTAGCAGAAACCGTGTTTGATTTAGAGTTCCAACTACATATATCCATATAGGAGAAAACAGAGTGAAACCGAAAAATTTAAACTGTTACTGCCAACGAACGGTTTAACCTAGAAGAACGAAATTTGGTGAGCCAAATGGGATTGGGCTACTGATCATTACCTGAAAGTGTCATCAATATTGGGTGAAAAAATGTGTGCTGAGATTTCAGGAAACTCGTAGTTTTTTGGAAGCTTTCAACCCCTTTCCATGAAAGTGATTTGCGGTGTTCTCTGCTTAGGGCTACATCAATAGGAAACAAACCATAGAGATAGAACTTGGAACTAATTTATTGTGTCAAGTTTCAAAGAGCTAGCACAAACCGTGTTTGATTTAGAGTTCCAACTACATGTATCCATATAGGAGAAAACAGAGTGAAACCGAAAAATTAAAACTGTTACTGCCAACGAACGGTTAACCTAGAAGAACGAAATTTGGTGAGCCAAGTGGAATTGGGGTACTGATCATTACCTGAAAGTGTCATCAAGATTGGGTGAAAAAATGTGTGCTGAGATTTCAGGAAACTCATAGTTTTTTGGAAGCTTGGCAACCCCTTTCCAAGAAAGTGATTTGCGCCGGTCCCTGCTTAGGGCTACATCAATAGGAAACAAACCATAGAGACAGAACTTGGAACTACTTTATTGTGTCATGTTTCAAAGAGCTAGCACAAACCGTGTTGGATTTAGAGTTCCAACTACATGTATCCATATAGGAGAAAACAGAGTGAAACCTAAAAATTTAAACTGTTACTGCCAAAGAACAGTTTAACCTAGAAGAACGAAATTTGGTCAGCCAATTGGGATTGGGGTACTGATCGTTACCTGAAAGTGTCATCAAGATTGGGTGAAAAAATGTGTGCTGAGATTTCAGGAAACTCGTAGTTTTTTGGAAGCTTGGCAACCCCTTTCCATGAAAGTGATTTGCGCCGGTCTCTGCTTAGGGCTACATCAATAGGAAACAAACCATAGAGATAGAACATGGAACTACTTTATTGTGTCAAGTTTCAAAGAGCTAGCAGAAACCGTGTTCGATATAGAGTTCCAACTACATGTATCCATATAGGAGAAAACGGAGTGAAACCGAAAAATTAAAACTGTTACTGCCAACTAACGGTTTAACCTAGAAGAATGAAATTTGGTGAGCCAAATGGGATTGGGGTACTGATCATTACCTGAAAGTGTCATCAAGTTTGGGTGAAAAAATGTGTGCTGATATTTCAGGAAACTCGTAGTTTTTTGGAAGCTTGGCAACCCCTTTCCATGAAAGTGATTTGCGCCGGTCTCTGATTAGGGCTACATCAATAGGAAACAAACCATAGAGATAGAACTGGGAACTACTTTATTGTGTCAAGTTTCAAAGAGCTAGCACAAACCGTGTTTGATTTAGAGTTCCAACTACATGTATCCCTATAGGAGAAAACAGAGTGAAACCTAAAAATTAAAACTGTTACTGCCATCGAACGGTTTAACCTAGAAGAACGAAATTTGCTGAGCCAAGTGGATTTGGGGTACTGATCATTACCTGAAAGTGTCATCAAGTTTGGGTGAAAAAATGTGTGCTGATATTTCAGGTAACTCGTAGTTTTTTGGAAGCTTGGCAACCCCTTTCCGTGAAAGTGATTTGCAGTGGTCTCTGATTAGGGCTACATCAATAGGAAACAAAAAATAGAGGTAGAACTTGGAACTACTTTATTTTGTCAAGTTTCAAAGAGCTAGCACAAACCGTGTTGGATTTAGAGTTCCAATTACATGTATCCATATAGGAGAAAACAGAGAGAAACCTAAAAATTAAAACTTTTACTGCCATCGAACGGTTTAACCTAGAAGAACGAAATTTTGTGAGCCAAGTGGATTTGGAGGTACTGATCATTACCTGGAAGTGTCACCAAGATTGGGTGAAAAAATGTGTGCTGAGATTTCAGAAAACTCGTAGTTTTTTGGAAGCTTGGCAACCCATTTCCATGAAAGTGATTTGCGCCAGTCTCTGCTTAGGGCTACAGCAATAGGAAACAAACCATAGAGATAGAACTTGGAACTACTTTATTGTGTCAAGTTTCAAAGAGCCATCACAAACCGTGTTTGATTTAGAGTTCCAAAAACATGTATCCTCATAGGAGAAAACAGAGTGAAACCTAAAAATTAAAACTGTTACTGCCAAGGAACGGTTTAACCTAGAGAAACGAAATTTGGTGAGCCAAGTGGGATTGGGGTACTGATCATTAACTGAAAGTGTCATCAAGATTGGGTGAAAAAATGTGTGCTGAGATTTCAGGAAACTCGTAGTTTTTTGGAAGATTGGCAACCCCTTTCCGTGAAAGTGATTTGCGCCGGTCTCTGGTTAGGGCTACATCAATAGGAAACAAACCATAGAAATAGAACATGGAACTACTTTATTGTGTCAAGTTTCAAAGAGCTAGCAGAAACCGTGTTTGATTTAGAGTTCCAACTACATATATCCATATAGGAGAAAACAGAGTGAAACCGAAAAATTTAAACTGTTACTGCCAACGAACGGTTTAACCTAGAAGAACGAAATTTGGTGAGCCAAATGGGATTGGGGTACTGATCATTACCTGAAAGTGTCATCAATATTGGGTGAAAAAATGTGTGCTGAGATTTCAGGAAACTCGTAGTTTTTTGGAAGCTTTCAAACCCTTTCCATGAAAGTGATTTGCGGTGTTCTCTGCTTAGGGCTACATCAATAGGAAACAAACCATAGAGATAGAACTTGGAACTAATTTATTGTGTCAAGTTTCAAAGAGCTAGCACAAACCCTGTTTGATTTAGAGTTCCAACTACATGTATCCATATAGGAGAAAACAGAGTGAAACCGAAAAATTAAAACTGTTACTGCCAACGAACGGTTAACCTAGAAGAACGAAATTTGGTGAGCCAAGTGTAATTGGGGTACTGATCATTACCTGAAAGTGTCATCAAGATTGGGTGAAAAAATGTGTGCTGAGATTTCAGGAAACTCGTAGTTTTTTGGAAGCTTGGCAACCCCTTTCTATGAAAGTGATTTGCGCCGGTCTCTGCTTAGGGCTACATCAATAGGAAACAAACCATAGAGACAGAACTTGGAACTACTTTATTGTGTCATGTTCCAAAGAGCTAGCACAAACCGTGTTGGATTTAGAGTTCCAACTACATGTATCCGTATAGGAGAAAACAGAGTGAAACCTAAAAATTTAAACTGTTACTGCCAAAGAACAGTTTAACCTAGAAGAACGAAATTTGGTCAGCCAATTGGGATTGGTGTACTGATCCTTACCTGAAAGTGTCATCAAGATTGGGTGAAAAAATGTGTGCTGAGATTTCAGGAAACTCGTAGTTTTTTGGAAGCTTGGCAACCCCTTTCCATGAAAGTGATTTGCGCCGGTCTCTGCTTAGGGCTACATCAATAGGAAACAAACCATAGAGATAGAACATGGAACTACTTTATTGTGTCAAGTTTCAAAGAGCTAGCAGAAACCGTGTTTGATATAGAGTTCCAACTACATGTATCCATATAGGAGAAAACGGAGTGAAACCGAAAAATTAAAACTGTTACTGCCAACTAACGGTTTAACCTAGAAGAATGAAATTTGGTGAGCCAAATGGGATTGGGGTACTGATCATTACCTGAAAGTGTCATCAATATTCGGTGAAAAAATGTGTGCTGAGATTTCAGGAAACTCGTAGATTTTTGGAAGCTTTCAACCCCTATCCATGAAAGTGATTTGCGGTGGTCTCTGCATAGGGCTACATCAATAGGAAACAAACCCTAGAGATAGAACTTGGAACTACTTTATTGTGTGAAGTTTCAAATAGCTAGCACAAACCGTGTTTGATTTAGAGTTCCAAGTACATGTATCCATATAGGAGAAAACAGAGTGACCTACAAATTAAAACTGTTACTGCCAATGAACGGATTAACCTAGAATAACGAAATTTGCTGAGCCAAGTGGATTTGGGGTACTGATCATTACCTGAAAGTGTCATCAAGTTTAGGTGAAAAAATGTGTGCTGATATTTCAGGAAACTCGTAGTTTTTTGGAAGCTTGGCAACCCCTTTCCATGAAAGTGATTTGCGCCGGTCTCTGATTAGGGCTACATCAATAGGAAACAAACCATAGAGATAGAACTGGGAACTACTTTATTGTGTCAAGTTTCAAAGAGCTAGCACAAACCGTGTTTGATTTAGAGTTCCAACTACATGTATCCCTATAGGAGAAAACAGAGTGAAACCTAAAAATTAAAACTGTTACTGCCATCGAACGGTTTAACCTAGAAGAACGAAATTTGCTGAGCCAAGTGGATTTGGGGTACTGATCATTACCTGAAAGTGTCATCAAGATTGGGTGAAAAAATGTGTGCTGATATTTCAGGTAACTCGTAGTTTTTTGGAAGCTTGGCAACCCCTTTCCATGAAAGTGATTTGCAGTGGTCTCTGATTAGGGCTACATCAATAGGAAACAAAAAATAGAGGTAGAACTTGGAACTACTTTATTGTGTCAAGTTTCAAAGAGCTAGCACAAACCGTGTTGGATTTAGAGTTCCAATTACATGTATCCATATAGGAGAAAACAGAGAGAAACCTAAAAATTAAAACTTTTACTGCCATCGAACGGTTTAACCTAGAAGAACGAAATTTTGTGAGCCAAGTGGATTTGGGGGTACTGATCATTACCTGGAAGTGTCACCAAGATTGGGTGAAAAAATGTGTGCTGAGATTTCAGAAAACTCGTAGTTTTTTGGAAGCTTGGCAACCCATTTCCATGAAAGTGATTTGCGCCAGTCTCTGCTTAGGGCTACAGCAATAGGAAACAAACCATAGAGATAGAACTTGGAACTACTTTATTGTGTCAAGTTTCAAAGAGCCATCACAAACCGTGTTTGATTTAGAGTTCCAAAAACATGTATCCTCATAGGAGAAAACAGAGTGAAACCTAAAAATTAAAACTGTTACTGCCAAGGAACGGTTTAACCTAGAGAAACGAAATTTGGTGAGCCAAGTGGGATTGGGGTACTGATCATTAACTGAAAGTGTCATCAAGATTGGGTGAAAAAATGTGTGCTGAGATTTCAGGAAACTCGTAGTTTTTTGGAAGATTGGCAACCCCTTTCCGTGAAAGTGATTTGCGCCGGTCTCTGGTTAGGGCTACATCAATAGGAAACAAACCATAGAAATAGAACATGGAACTACTTTATTGTGTCAAGTTTCAAAGAGCTAGCAGAAACCGTGTTTGATTTAGAGTTCCAACTACATATATCCATATAGGAGAAAACAGAGTGAAACCGAAAAATTTAAACTGTTACTGCCAACGAACGGTTTAACCTAGAAGAACGAAATTTGGTGCGCCAAATGGGATTGGGGTACTGATCATTACCTGAAAGTGTCATCAATATTGGGTGAAAAAATGTGTGCTGAGATTTCAGGAAACTCGTAGTTTTTTGGAAGCTTTCAAACCCTTTCCATGAAAGTGATTTGCGGTGTTCTCTGCTTAGGGCTACATCAATAGGAAACAAACCATAGAGATAGAACTTGGAACTAATTTATTGTGTCAAGTTTCAAAGAGCTAGCACAAACCCTGTTTGATTTAGAGTTCCAACTACATGTATCCATATAGGAGAAAACAGAGTGAAACCGAAAAATTAAAACTGTTACTGCCAACGAACGGTTAACCTAGAAGAACGAAATTTGGTGAGCCAAGTGGAATTGGGGTACTGATCATTACCTGAAAGTGTCATCAATATTCGGTGAAAAAATGTGTGCTGAGATTTCAGGAAACTCGGAGTTTTTTGGAAGCTTTCAACCCCTATCCATGAAAGTGATTTGCGGTGGTCTCTGCATAGGGCTACATCAATAGGAAACAAACCCTAGAGATAGAACTTGGAACTACTTTATTGTGTGAAGTTTCAAATAGCTAGCACAAACCGTGTTTGATTTAGAGTTCCAAGTACATGTATCCATATAGGAGAAAACAGAGTGACCTACAAATTAAAACTGTTACTGCCAATGAACGGATTAACCTAGAATAACGAAATTTGCTGAGCCAAGTGGATTTGGGGTACTGATCATTACCTGAAAGTGTCATCAAGTTTAGGTGAAAAAATGTGTGCTGACATTTCAGGAAACTCGTAGTTTTTTGGAAGCTTGGCAACCCCTTTCCATGAAAGTGATTTGCGCCGGTCTCTGATTAGGGCTACATCAATAGGAAACAAACCATAGAGATAGAACTGGGAACTTCTTTATTGTGTCAAGTTTCAAAGAGCTAGCACAAACCGTGTTTGATTTAGAGTTCCAACTACATGTATCCCTATAGGAGAAAACAGAGTGAAACCTAAAAATTAAAACTGTTACTGCCATCGAACGGTTTAACCTAGAAGAACGAAATTTGCTGAGCCAAGTGGATTTGGGGTACTGATCATTACCTGAAAGTGTCATCAAGTTTGGGTGAAAAAATGTGTGCTGATATTTCAGGTAACTCGTAGTTTTTTGGAAGCTTGGCAACCCCTTTCCATGAAAGTGATTTGCAGTGGTCTCTGATTAGGGCTACATCAATAGGAAACAAAAAATAGAGGTAGAACTTGGAACTACTTTATTGTGTCAAGTTTCAAAGAGCTAGCACAAACCGTGTTGGATTTAGAGTTCCAATTACATGTATCCATATAGGAGAAAACAGAGAGAAACCTAAAAATTAAAACTTTTACTGCCATCGAACGGTTTAACCTAGAAGAACGAAATTTTGTGAGCCAAGTGGATTTGGGGGTACTGATCATTACCTGGAAGTGTCACCAAGATTGGGTGAAAAAATGTGTGCTGAGATTTCAGAAAACTCGTAGTTTTTTGGAAGCTTGGCAACCCATTTCCATGAAAGTGATTTGCGCCAGTCTCTGCTTAGGGCTACAGCAATAGGAAACAAACCATAGAGATAGAACTTGGAACTACTTTATTGTGTCAAGTTTCAAAGAGCCATCACAAACCGTGTTTGATTTAGAGTTCCAAAAACATGTATCCTCATAGGAGAAAACAGAGTGAAACCTAAAAATTAAAACTGTTACTGCCAAGGAACGGTTTAACCTAGAGAAACGAAATTTGGTGAGCCAAGTGGGATTGGGGTACTGATCATTAACTGAAAGTGTCATCAAGATTGGGTGAAAAAATGTGTGCTGAGATTTCAGGAAACTCGTAGTTTTTTGGAAGATTGGCAACCCCTTTCCGTGAAAGTGATTTGCGCCGGTCTCTGGTTAGGGCTACATCAATAGGAAACAAACCATAGAAATAGAACATGGAACTACTTTATTGTGTCAAGTTTCAAAGAGCTAGCAGAAACCGTGTTTGATTTAGAGTTCCAACTACATATATCCATATAGGAGAAAACAGAGTGAAACCGAAAAATTTAAACTGTTACTGCCAACGAACGGTTTAACCTAGAAGAACGAAATTTGGTGAGCCAAATGGGATTGGGGTACTGATCATTACCTGAAAGTGTCATCAATATTGGGTGAAAAAATGTGTGCTGAGATTTCAGGAAACTCGTAGTTTTTTGGAAGCTTTCAAACCCTTTCCATGAAAGTGATTTGCGGTGTTCTCTGCTTAGGGCTACATCAATAGGAAACAAACCATAGAGATAGAACTTGGAACTAATTTATTGTGTCAAGTTTCAAAGAGCTAGCACAAACCCTGTTTGATTTAGAGTTCCAACTACATGTATCCATATAGGAGAAAACAGAGTGAAACCGAAAAATTAAAACTGTTACTGCCAACGAACGGTTAACCTAGAAGAACGAAATTTGGTGAGCCAAGTGTAATTGGGGTACTGATCATTACCTGAAAGTGTCATCAAGATTGGGTGAAAAAATGTGTGCTGAGATTTCAGGAAACTCGTAGTTTTTTGGAAGCTTGGCAACCCCTTTCTATGAAAGTGATTTGCGCCGGTCTCTGCTTAGGGCTACATCAATAGGAAACAAACCATAGAGACAGAACTTGGAACTACTTTATTGTGTCATGTTTCAAAGAGCTAGCACAAACCGTGTTGGATTTAGAGTTCCAACTACATGTATCCGTATAGGAGAAAACAGAGTGAAACCTAAAAATTTAAACTGTTACTGCCAAAGAACAGTTTAACCTAGAAGAACGAAATTTGGTCAGCCAAGTGGGATTGGGGTACTGATCCTTACCTGAAAGTGTCATCAAGATTGGGTGAAAAAATGTGTGCTGAGATTTCAGGAAACTCGTAGTTTTTTGGAAGCTTGGCAACCCCTTTCCATGAAAGTGATTTGCGCCGGTCTCTGCTTAGGGCTACATCAATAGGAAACAAACCATAGAGATAAAACATGGATCTACTTTATTGTGTCAAGTTTCAAAGAGCTAGCAGAAACCGTGTTTGATTTAGAGTTCCAACTACATGTATCCATATAGGAGAAAACAGAGTGAAACCTAAAAATTAAAACTGTTATTGCCAACGAACGGTTTAACCTAGAAGAACGAAATTTGGTGAGCCAAATGGGATTGCGGTACTGATTATTACCTGAAAGTGTCATCAATATTGGGTGAAAAAATGTGCGCTGAGATTTCAGGAAACTCGTAGTTTTTTGGAAGCTTTCAACCCCTTTCCATGAAAGTGATTTGCAGTGGTCTCTGCTTAGGGCTACATCAATAGGAAACAAACCATAGAGATAGAACTTGGAACTACTTTATTGTGTCAAGTTTCAAAGAGCTAGCACAAACCGTGTTTGTTTTAGAGTTCCAAATACATGTATCCATATAGGAGAAAACAGAGTGAACGATAAAAATTAAAACTGTTACTGCCAACGAACGGTTTAACCTAGAAGAACGAAATTTGGTGAGCCACGTGGGATTGGGGTACTGATCATTACCTGAAAGTGTCAGCAAGATTGGGTAAAAAAATGTGGGGTGAGATTTCAGGAAACTCGTAGTTTTTTGGAATCTTGGCAACCCCTTTCCATGAAAGTGATTTTCGCCGGTCTCTGCTTACGGCTACATCAATAGGAAACAAACCATAGAGATAGAACTTGGAACTACTTGATTGTGTCAAGTTTCAAAGAGCTAGCACAAACCGTGTTTGTTTTAGAGTTCCAACTACATGTATCCATATAGGAGAAAACAGAGTGAAACCTCAAAATTTAAACTGTTACTGCCAACGAACGGTTTAACCTAGAAGAACAAAAATTGGTGAGGCAAGTGGGATTGGGGTACTGATCCTTAACTGAAAGTGTCATCAATATTGGGTGAAAAAATATGTGCGGAGATTTCAGGAAACTCGTAGTTTTTTGGAAGCTTGGCAACCCCTTTCCATGAAAGTGATTTTCGCTGGTCTCTGATTAGGGCTACATCAATAGGAAACAAACCATAGAGTTAGAACTTGGAACTACTTTATTGTGCCAAGTTTCAAAGAGCTAGCACAAACTGTGTTTGATTTAGAGTTCTAACTACATGTATCCATATAGGAGAAAACAGAGTGAAAGATAAAAATTAAAACTCTTACTGCCAACGAACGGTTTAAACTAGAAGAACGAAATTTGGTGAGCCAAGTGGGATTGGGGTACTGATCATTACCTGAAAGTGTCATCAAGATTGGGTTAAAAAATGTGTGCTGAGATTTCAGTAATCTCGTAGTTTTTTGGAAGCTTGTCATCCCCTTTCCATGATAGTCTTTTCCGCCGGTCTCTGCTTAGGGCTACATCAATATGAAACAAACCATAGAAATAGAACTTGGAACTACTTTCTTGTGTCAAGTTTCAAAGAGCTAGCACAAACCGTGTTTGATTTAGAGTTCCAACTACATGTATCCATATAGGAGAAAACAGAGTGAAACCTAAAAATTAAAACTGTTATTGCCATCGAACGGTTTAACCTAGAATAACAAAATTTGCTGAGCCAAGTGGATTTGGGGTACTGATCATTACCTGAAAGTGTCATCAAGATTGGTTGAAAAAATGTGTGCTGAGATTTCAGGAAACTCTTACTTTTTTGGAAGCTTGGAAACCCCTTTCCATGAAAGTGATTTGCGCCGGTCTCTGCTTAGGGCTACATCAATAGGAAACAAAACATAGAGATAGAATTTGGAACAACTTTATTGTGTCAAGTTTCAAAGAGCTAGACAAACCGGGTTTGATTTAGAGTTCCTGCAACATGTATCCATTAGGAGAAAACAGAGTGAAACCTAAAAATTAAAACTGTTACTGCCATCGAACGGTTTAACCTAGAAGAACGAAATTTGGTGAGCCATGTGGGATTGGGGTACTGATCCTTACCAGAAAGTGTCATCAAGATTGGGTGAAAAAATGTGTGCTGAGATTTCAGGAAACTTGTAGTTTTTTGGAAGCTTGGCAACCCATTTCCATGAAAGTGATTTGCGGTGGTCTCTGCTTAGGGCTACATCAATAGGAAACAAACCATAGAGGTAGAACTTGGAACTACTTTATTGTGTCAAGTTTCAAAGAGCTAGCACAAACCGTGTTTGATTTAGAGTTCCAAGTACATGTATCCATATAGGAGAAAACGGAGTGAAACCGAAAAATTAAAACTGTTACTGCCAACGAACGGTTTAACCTAGAAGAACGAAATTTGGTGAGCCAAGTGGGATTGGGGTACTGATCATTACCTGAAAGTGTCATCAAGACTGTGTGAAAAAATATGTGCTGCTATTTCAGGAAACTCGTAGATTTTTGGAAGCTTGGCAACCCCTTTACGTGAAAGTGATTTGAGCCGGTCTTTGCTTAGGGCTACATCAATAGGAAACAAACCCTAGATTTAGATCTTCGGACTATTTTATTGTGTCAAGTTTCAAAGAGCTAGCACAAACCGTGTTTGATTTAGAGTTCCAACTACATGTATCCATATAGGAGAAAACGGAGTGAAACCGAAAAATTAAAACTGTTACTGCCAACGAACGGTTTAACCTAGAAGAACGAAATTTGGTGAGCCAAATGGGATTGGGGTACTGATCATTACCTGAAAGTGTCATCAATATTCGGTGAAAAAATGTGTGCTGAGATTTCAGGAAACTCGTAGTTTTTTGGAAGCTTTCAACCCCTATCCATGAAAGTGATTTGCGGTGGTCTCTGCTTAGGGCTACATCAATAGGAAACAAACCATAGAGATAGAACTTGGAACTACTTTATTGTGTGAAGTTTCAAATAGCTAGCACAAACCGTGTTTGATTTAGAGTTCCAAGTACATGTATCCATATAGGAGAAAACAGAGTGAAACCTAAAAATTAAAACTGTTACTGCTAATGAACGGATTAACCTAGAATAACGAAATTTGGTGAGCCAAGTGGGATTGGGGTACTGACAATTACCTGAAAGTGTCATCAAGATTGGGTGAAAAAATGTGTACTGAGATTTCAGGAAACTCGTAGTTTTTTGGAAGCTTTCAACCCCTTTCCATGAAAGTGATTTGCGGTGGTCACTGCTTAGGGCTACATCAATAGGAAACAAACCATAGAGATAGAACTTGGAACTACTTTATTGTGTCAAGTTTCAAAGAGCTAGCACAAACCGTGTTTGATTTAGAGTTCCAACTACATGTATCCATATAGGAGAAAACAGAGTGAAACCTAAAAATTAAAACTGTTACTGCCATCGAACGGTTTAACCTAGAAGAACGAAATTTGCTGAGCCAAGTGGATTTGGGGTACTGATCATTACCTGAAAGTGTCATCAAGTTTGGGTGAAAAAATGTGTGCTGATATTTCAGGAAACTCGTAGTTTTTTGGAAGCTTGGCAACCCCTTTCCATGAAAGTGATTTGCGCTGGTCTCTGATTAGGGCTACATCAATAGGAAACAAAAAATAGAGGTAGAACTTGGAACTACTTTATTGTGTCAAGTTTCAAAGAGCTAGCACAAACCGTGTTGGATTTAGAGTTCCAATTACATGTATCCATATAGGAGAAAACAGAGTGAAACCTAAAAATTAAAACTGTTACTGCCTTCAAACGGTTTAACCTAGAAGAACGAAATTTTGTGAGCCAAGTGGATTTGGGGGTACTGATCATTACCTGGAAGTGTCACCAAGATTGGGTGAAAAAATGTGTGCTGAGATTTCAGAAAACTCGTAGGTTTTTGGAAGCTTGGCAACCCATTTCCATGAAAGTGATTTGCGCCAGTCTCTGCTTAGGGCTACAGCAATAGTAAACAAACCATAGAGATAGAACTTGGAACTACTTTATTGTGTCAAGTTTCAAAGAGCCATCACAAACCGTGTTTGATTTAGAGTTCCAACAACATGTATCCTCATAGGAGAAAACAGAGTGAAACCTAAAAATTAAAACTGTTACTGCCAAGGAACGGTTTAACCTAGAGAAACGAAATTTGGTGAGCCAAGTGGGATTGGGGTACTGATCATTAACTGAAAGTGTCATCAAGATTGGGTGAAAAAATGTGTGCTGAGATTTCAGGAAACTCGTAGTTTTTTGGAAGATTGGCAACCCCTTTCCGTGAAAGTGATTTGCGCCGGTCTCTGGTTAGGGCTACATCAATAGGAAACAAACCATAGAAATAGAACATGGAACTACTTTATTGTGTCAAGTTTCAAAGAGCTAGCACAAACCGTGTTTGATTTAGAGTTCCAAATACATGTATCCATAAAGGAGAAAACAGAGTGAAACCTAAAAATTAAAACCGTTACTGCCAACGAACGTTTTAACCTAGAAGAACGAAATTTGGTGCGCCAAGTGGGATTGGGGTACTGATCATTACCTGAAAGTGTCATCAAGATTGGGTAAAAAAATGTGTGCTGAGATTTCAGGGAACTCGTAGTTTTTTGGAAGCTTGGTAACCCCTTTCCGTGAGTGACTTGCGCCGGTCTCTGCTTAGGGCTACATCAATAGGAAACAAACCATAGAGATAGAACTTGGAACTACTTTATTGTGTCAAGTTTCAAAGAGCTAACACAAACCGTGTTTGATTTAGAGTTCCAAATACATGTATCCATATAGAAGAAAACAGAGTGAAACCTAAAAATTAAAACTGTTACTGCCAATGAACGGTTTAACCTAGAAGAACAAAAATTGGTGAGCCAAGTGGGATTGGGGTACTGATCCTTAACTGAAAGTGTCATCAATATTGGGTGAAAAAATATGTGCGGAGATTTCAGGAAACTCGTAATTTTTTGGAAGTTTGGCTACCCCTTTCCATGAAAGTGATTTGCGCTGGTCTCTGATTAGGGCTACATCAATAGGAAACAAGCCATAGAGGTAGAACTTGGAACTACTTTATTGTGTCAAGTTTCAAAGAGCTAGCACAAACCGTGTTTGATTTAGAGTTCCAAATACATGTATCCATATAGGAGAAAACAGAGTGAAACCTAAAAATTAAAACTGTTACTGCCAACAAACGGTGTAACCTAGAGGAACGACGTTTTGTGACCCAAGTGGGATTGGGGTACTGATCATTACCTGAAAGTGTCATCAGGATTGGGTAAAAGAATGTTTGCTGAGATTTCAGGAAACTCGTAGTTACTTGGAAGCTTGGCAACCCCTTTCCATGAAAGTGATTTGCGCTGGTCTCTGCTTAGGGCTCCTTCAATAGGAAACAAACCATAGAGATAGAACTTGGAACTAATTTATTGTGTCAAGTTTCAAAGAGCTAACACAAACCGTGTTTGATTTAGAGTTCCAACTACATGTATCCATATAGGAGAAAACTGAGTGAAACCTAAAAATTAAAACTGTTACTGCCAACGAACGGTTTAACCTAGAAGAACGAAATTAGGTGAGCCTAGTGGGATTGGCGTACTGATCATTACCTGAAAGTGTCATCAAGATTGGGTGAAAAAATGTGTGCTGGGATTTCAGGAAACTCGTAGTTTTTTGGAAGCTTGGCTACCAATTTTCATGTAAGTGATTTGCGGTGGTCTCTGCTTAGGGCTACATCAAAAGGAAAAACACCATAGAGATAGAACTTGGAACTACTTTATTGTGTCAAGTTTCAAAGAGCTAGCACAAACCGTGTTTGATTTAGAGTTCCAACTACATGTATCCATTTAGGAGAAAACAGAGAGAAACCTAAAAATTAAAACTGTTAATGCCAACGAACTGTTTAACCTAGAAGAACGATATTTGGTGAGCCAAGTGGCATTGGGGTACTGATCATTACCTGAAAATGTCATCAAATTGGGTGAAAAAATGTGTGCTGATATTTCAGGAAACTAATAGTTTTTTGGAAGCTTGGCAACCCCTTTCCATGAAAGTGATTTGCGCCAGTCTCTGCTTAGGGCTACATCAATAGGAAACAAACCATAGAGATAGAACTTGGAACTACTTTATTGTGTCAAGTTTCAAAGAGCTAGCACAAACCGTGTTGGATTTAGCGTTCCAACTACATGTATCCATATAGGAGAAAACAGAGTGAAACCTAAAAATTAAAAGTGTTACTGCCAACGAACGGTTTAACCTAGAAGAACGAAAATTGGTGATCCAAGTGGGATTGGGGTACTGATCATTACCTGAAAGTGTCATCAAGATTCGGTGAAAAAATGTGTGCTGAGATTTCAGGAAACTCGTAGTTTTTTGGAAGCTTTCAACCCCTTTCCATGAAAGTGATTTGCGGTCGTCTCTGCTTAGGGCTACATCAATAGGAAACAAACCATAGAGGTAAATCTTGGAACTATATTATTGTGTCAAGTTTCAAAGAGATAGCACATACTGTGTTTGATTTAGAGTTCCAACTACATGTATCCATATAGGAGAAAACAGAGTGAAAGATAAAAATTAAAACTCTTACTGCCAACGAACGGTTTAACCTAGAAAAACGAAATTTGGTGAGCCAAGTGGGATTGGGGTACTGATCATTACCTGAAAGTGTCATCAATATTGGGTGAAAAAATGTGTGCTGAGATTTCAGGAAACTCGTAGTTTTTTGGAAGCTTGGCATCCCCTTTCTATGATATTATTTTCCGCGGGTCTCTGCTTAGGGCTACATCAATAGGAAACAAACCGTAGAAATAGAACTTGGAACTACTTTATTGTGTCAAGTTTCAAAAAGCTAGCACAAACCGTGTTTTATTTGGAGTTCCAACAACATGTATCCATATAGGAGAAAACAGAGTGAAACCGAAAAATTAAAACTGTTACTGCCAACGAACGGTTTAACCTAGAAGAACGACATTTGGTGAGCCAAGTGGGATTGGGGTACTGACCATTACCTGAAAGTGTCATCAAGATTGGGTGAAAAAATGTGTGCTGAGATTTCAGGAAACTCGTAGTTTTTTGGAAGCTTGGCAACCCCTTTCCATGAAAGTGATTTGCGCCGGTCTCTGCTTAGGGCTACATCAATAGTAAACAAACCATAGAGATAGAATTTGGAACAACTTTATTGTATCAAGTTTCAAAGAGCTAGCACAAACCGTGTTTGATTTAGAGTTCCAACTACATGTATCCATATAGGAGAAAACAGAGTGAAACCGAAAAATTAAAACTGTTACTGCCAACGAACGGTTTAACCTAGAAGAACCAAATTTTGTGAGCCAAGTGGAATTGGGGTACTGATCATTACCTGAAAGTGTCATCAAGATTGGGTGAAAAAATGTGTGCTGACATTTCAGGAAACTCGTAGTTTTTTGGAAGCTTTCAACCCCTTTCCATGAAAGTGATTTGCGGTGGTCACTGCTTAGGGCTACATCAATAGGAAACAAACCATAGAGATAGAACTTGGAACTACTTTATTGTGTCAAGTTTCAAAGAGCTAGCACAAACCGTGTTTGATTTAGAGTTCCAACTACATGTATCCATATAGGAGAAAACAGAGTGAAACCTAAAAATTAAAACTGTTACTGCCATCGAACGGTTTAACCTAGAAGAACGAAATTTGCTGAGCCAAGTGGATTTGGGGTACTGATCATTACCTGAAAGTGTCATCAAGTTTGGGTGAAAAAATGTGTGCTGATATTTCAGGAAACTCGTAGTTTTTTGGAAGCTTGGCAACCCCTTTCCATGAAAGTGATTTGCGCTGGTCTCTGATTAGGGCTACATCAATAGGAAACAAAAAATAGAGGTAGAACTTGGAACTACTTTATTGTGTCAAGTTTCAAAGAGCTAGCACAAACCGTGTTGGATTTAGAGTTCCAATTACATGTATCCATATAGGAGAAAACAGAGTGAAACCTAAAAATTAAAACTGTTACTGCCTTCAAACGGTTTAACCTAGAAGAACGAAATTTTGTGAGCCAAGTGGATTTGGGGGTACTGATCATTACCTGGAAGTGTCACCAAGATTGGGTGAAAAAATGTGTGCTGAGATTTCAGAAAACTCGTAGGTTTTTGGAAGCTTGGCAACCCATTTCCATGAAAGTGATTTGCGCCAGTCTCTGCTTAGGGCTACAGCAATAGTAAACAAACCATAGAGATAGAACTTGGAACTACTTTATTGTGTCAAGTTTCAAAGAGCCATCACAAACCGTGTTTGATTTAGAGTTCCAACAACATGTATCCTCATAGGAGAAAACAGAGTGAAACCTAAAAATTAAAACTGTTACTGCCAAGGAACGGTTTAACCTAGAGAAACGAAATTTGGTGAGCCAAGTGGGATTGGGGTACTGATCATTAACTGAAAGTGTCATCAAGATTGGGTGAAAAAATGTGTGCTGAGATTTCAGGAAACTCGTAGTTTTTTGGAAGATTGGCAACCCCTTTCCGTGAAAGTGATTTGCGCCGGTCTCTGGTTAGGGCTACATCAATAGGAAACAAACCATAGAAATAGAACATGGAACTACTTTATTGTGTCAAGTTTCAAAGAGCTAGCACAAACCGTGTTTGATTTAGAGTTCCAAATACATGTATCCATAAAGGAGAAAACAGAGTGAAACCTAAAAATTAAAACCGTTACTGCCAACGAACGTTTTAACCTAGAAGAACGAAATTTGGTGCGCCAAGTGGGATTGGGGTACTGATCATTACCTGAAAGTGTCATCAAGATTGGGTAAAAAAATGTGTGCTGAGATTTCAGGGAACTCGTAGTTTTTTGGAAGCTTGGTAACCCCTTTCCGTGAGTGACTTGCGCCGGTCTCTGCTTAGGGCTACATCAATAGGAAACAAACCATAGAGATAGAACTTGGAACTACTTTATTGTGTCAAGTTTCAAAGAGCTAACACAAACCGTGTTTGATTTAGAGTTCCAAATACATGTATCCATATAGAAGAAAACAGAGTGAAACCTAAAAATTAAAACTGTTACTGCCAATGAACGGTTTAACCTAGAAGAACAAAAATTGGTGAGCCAAGTGGGATTGGGGTACTGATCCTTAACTGAAAGTGTCATCAATATTGGGTGAAAAAATATGTGCGGAGATTTCAGGAAACTCGTAATTTTTTGGAAGTTTGGCTACCCCTTTCCATGAAAGTGATTTGCGCTGGTCTCTGATTAGGGCTACATCAATAGGAAACAAGCCATAGAGGTAGAACTTGGAACTACTTTATTGTGTCAAGTTTCAAAGAGCTAGCACAAACCGTGTTTGATTTAGAGTTCCAAATACATGTATCCATATAGGAGAAAACAGAGTGAAACCTAAAAATTAAAACTGTTACTGCCAACAAACGGTGTAACCTAGAGGAACGACGTTTTGTGACCCAAGTGGGATTGGGGTACTGATCATTACCTGAAAGTGTCATCAGGATTGGGTAAAAGAATGTTTGCTGAGATTTCAGGAAACTCGTAGTTACTTGGAAGCTTGGCAACCCCTTTCCATGAAAGTGATTTGCGCTGGTCTCTGCTTAGGGCTCCTTCAATAGGAAACAAACCATAGAGATAGAACTTGGAACTAATTTATTGTGTCAAGTTTCAAAGAGCTAACACAAACCGTGTTTGATTTAGAGTTCCAACTACATGTATCCATATAGGAGAAAACTGAGTGAAACCTAAAAATTAAAACTGTTACTGCCAACGAACGGTTTAACCTAGAAGAACGAAATTAGGTGAGCCTAGTGGGATTGGCGTACTGATCATTACCTGAAAGTGTCATCAAGATTGGGTGAAAAAATGTGTGCTGGGATTTCAGGAAACTCGTAGTTTTTTGGAAGCTTGGCTACCAATTTTCATGTAAGTGATTTGCGGTGGTCTCTGCTTAGGGCTACATCAAAAGGAAAAACACCATAGAGATAGAACTTGGAACTACTTTATTGTGTCAAGTTTCAAAGAGCTAGCACAAACCGTGTTTGATTTAGAGTTCCAACTACATGTATCCATTTAGGAGAAAACAGAGAGAAACCTAAAAATTAAAACTGTTAATGCCAACGAACTGTTTAACCTAGAAGAACGATATTTGGTGAGCCAAGTGGCATTGGGGTACTGATCATTACCTGAAAATGTCATCAAATTGGGTGAAAAAATGTGTGCTGATATTTCAGGAAACTAATAGTTTTTTGGAAGCTTGGCAACCCCTTTCCATGAAAGTGATTTGCGCCAGTCTCTGCTTAGGGCTACATCAATAGGAAACAAACCATAGAGATAGAACTTGGAACTACTTTATTGTGTCAAGTTTCAAAGAGCTAGCACAAACCGTGTTGGATTTAGCGTTCCAACTACATGTATCCATATAGGAGAAAACAGAGTGAAACCTAAAAATTAAAAGTGTTACTGCCAACGAACGGTTTAACCTAGAAGAACGAAAATTGGTGATCCAAGTGGGATTGGGGTACTGATCATTACCTGAAAGTGTCATCAAGATTCGGTGAAAAAATGTGTGCTGAGATTTCAGGAAACTCGTAGTTTTTTGGAAGCTTTCAACCCCTTTCCATGAAAGTGATTTGCGGTCGTCTCTGCTTAGGGCTACATCAATAGGAAACAAACCATAGAGGTAAATCTTGGAACTATATTATTGTGTCAAGTTTCAAAGAGATAGCACATACTGTGTTTGATTTAGAGTTCCAACTACATGTATCCATATAGGAGAAAACAGAGTGAAAGATAAAAATTAAAACTCTTACTGCCAACGAACGGTTTAACCTAGAAAAACGAAATTTGGTGAGCCAAGTGGGATTGGGGTACTGATCATTACCTGAAAGTGTCATCAATATTGGGTGAAAAAATGTGTGCTGAGATTTCAGGAAACTCGTAGTTTTTTGGAAGCTTGGCATCCCCTTTCTATGATATTATTTTCCGCGGGTCTCTGCTTAGGGCTACATCAATAGGAAACAAACCGTAGAAATAGAACTTGGAACTACTTTATTGTGTCAAGTTTCAAAAAGCTAGCACAAACCGTGTTTTATTTGGAGTTCCAACAACATGTATCCATATAGGAGAAAACAGAGTGAAACCGAAAAATTAAAACTGTTACTGCCAACGAACGGTTTAACCTAGAAGAACGACATTTGGTGAGCCAAGTGGGATTGGGGTACTGACCATTACCTGAAAGTGTCATCAAGATTGGGTGAAAAAATGTGTGCTGAGATTTCAGGAAACTCGTAGTTTTTTGGAAGCTTGGCAACCCCTTTCCATGAAAGTGATTTGCGCCGGTCTCTGCTTAGGGCTACATCAATAGTAAACAAACCATAGAGATAGAATTTGGAACAACTTTATTGTATCAAGTTTCAAAGAGCTAGCACAAACCGTGTTTGATTTAGAGTTCCAACTACATGTATCCATATAGGAGAAAACAGAGTGAAACCGAAAAATTAAAACTGTTACTGCCAACGAACGGTTTAACCTAGAAGAACCAAATTTTGTGAGCCAAGTGGAATTGGGGTACTGATCATTACCTGAAAGTGTCATCAAGATTGGGTGAAAAAATGTGTGCTGACATTTCAGGAAACTCGTAGTTTTTTGGGAGCTTGGCAACCCCTTTCCATGAAAGTGATTTGCAGTGGTCTCTGCTTAGGGCTACATCAATAGGAAACAAACCATAGAGATAGAACTTGGAACTACTTTATTGTGTCAAGTTTCAAAGAGCTAGCACAAACCGTGTTTGATTTAGAGTTCCAACTACATGTATCCATATAGGAAAAACAGAGTGAAACCTAAAAATTAAAAGTGTTACTGCCATCGAACGGTTTAACCTGGAAGAACGAAATTTGCTGAGCCAAGTGGGATTGGGGTACGGATCATTACCTGAAAGTGTCATCAAGATTGGGTGAAAAAATGTGTGCTGAGATTTCAGGAAACTCGTAGTTTTTTGGAAGCTTGGCAACCCCTTTCCGTGAAAGTGATTTGCGCCGGTCTCTGCTTAGGGCTACATCAATAGGAAACAAACCATAGAGATAGATCTTCGTACTACTTTATTGTGTCAAGTTTCAAAGAGCTAGCAAAAACCGTGTTTGATTTAGAGTTCCAACTACATGTATCCATATAGGAGAAAACAGAGTGAAACCGAAAAATTAAAACTGTTACTGCCAACGAACGGTTGAACCTAGAAGAACGAAATTTGGTGAGCCAAGTGGGATTGGGGTACTGACCATTACCTGAAAGTGTCATCAAGATGGGTGAAAAAATGTGTGCTGAGATTTCAGGAAACTCGTAGTTTTTTGGAAGCTTTCAACCCCTTTCCATGAAAGTGATTTGCGGTGGTCTCTGCTTAGGGCTACATCAATAGGAAACAAACCATAGAGATAGAACTTGGAACTACTTTATTGTGTCAAGTTTCAAAGAGCTAGCACAAACCGTGTTTGATTTAGAGTTCCAAATACATGTATCCATATAGGAGAAAACAGAGTGAAACCTAAAAATTAAAACCGTTACTGCCAACGAACGGTTTAACCTAGAAGAATGAAATTTGGTGAGCCAAGTGGGATTGGGGTACTGATCATTACCTGAAAGTGTCATCAAGTTTGGGTGAAAAAATGTGTGCTGAGATTTCAGGAAACTCGTAGTTTTTTGGAAGCTTGGCAACCCCTTTCCGTGAAAGTGATTTGCGCCGATCTCTGCTTAGGGCTACATCAATAGGAAACAAACCATAGAGATAGAACTTGGAACTACTTTATTGTGTCAGTTTCAAAGAGCTAACACAAACCGTGTTTGATTTAGAGTTCCAACTACATGTATCCATATAGGAGAAAACAGAGTGAAACCTAAAAATTAAAACTGTTACTGCCAACGAACGGTTTAACTTAGAAGAACAAAAATTGGTGAGCCAAGTGGGATTGGGGTACTGATCCTTAACTGAAAGTGTCATCAAGATTGGGTGAAAAAAAATGTGCGGAGATTTCAGGAAACTCGTAGTTTTTTGGAAGCTTGGCATCCCCTTTCCATGATAGTCTTTTCCGTGGGTCTCTGCTTAGGGCTACATCAATAGGAAACAAACCGTAGAAATAGAACTTGGAACTACTTTATTGTGTCAAGTTTCAAAGAGCTAGCACAAACCGTGTTTGATTTGGAGTTCCAACAACATGTATCCATATAGGAGAAAACAGAGTGAAACCGAAAAATTAAAACTGTTACTGCCAACGAACGGTTTAACCTAGAAGAACGACATTTGGTGAGCCAAGTGGGATTGGGGTACTGACCATTACCTGAAAGTGTCATCAAGATTGGGTGAAAAAATGTGTGCTGAGATTTCAGGAAACTCGTAGTTTTTTGGAAGCTTTCAACCCCTTTCCATGAAAGTGATTTGCGGTGGTCTCTGCTTAGGGCTACATCAATAGGAAACAAACCATAGAGATAGAACTTGGAACTACTTTATTGTGTCAAGTTTCAAAGAGCTAGCACAAACCGTGTTTGATTTAGAGTTCCAAATACATGTATCCATATAGGAGAAAACAGAGTGAAACCTAAAAATTAAAACCGTTACTGCCAACGAACGGTTTAACCTAGAAGAATGAAATTTGGTGAGCCAAGTGGGATTGGGGTACTGATCATTACCTGAAAGTGTCATCAAGTTTGGGTGAAAAAATGTGTGCTGAGATTTCAGGAAACTCGTAGTTTTTTGGAATCTTGGCAACCCCTTTCCGTGAAAGTGATTTGCGCCGGTCTCTGCTTAGGGCTACATCAATAGGAAACAAACCATAGAGATAGAACTTGGAACTACTTTATTGTGTCAGTTTCAAAGAGCTAACACAAACCGTGTTTGATTTAGAGTTCCAACTACATGTATCCATATAGGAGAAAACAGAGTGAAACCTAAAAATTAAAACTGTTACTGCCAACGAACGGTTTAACCTAGAAGAACAAAAATTGGTGAGCCAAGTGGGATTGGGGTACTGATCCTTAACTGAAAGTGTCATCAAGATTGGGTGAAAAAATATGTGCGGAGATTTCAGGAAACTCGTAGTTTTTTGGAAGCTTGGCATCCCCTTTCCATGATAGTCTTTTCCGCGGGTCTCTGCTTAGGGCTACATCAATAGGAAACAAACCGTAGAAATAGAACTTGGAACTACTTTATTGTGTCAAGTTTCAAAGAGCTAGCACAAACCGTGTTTTATTTGGAGTTCCAACAACATGTATCCATATAGGAGAAAACAGAGTGAAACCGAAAAATTAAAACTGTTACTGCCAACGAACGGTTTAACCTAGAAGAACGACATTTGGTGAGCCAAGTGGGATTGGGGTACTGACCATTACCTGAAAGTGTCATCAAGATTGGGTGAAAAAATGTGTGCTGAGATTTCAGGAAACTCGTAGTTTTTTGGAACCTTGGCAACCCCTTTCCATGAAAGTGATTTCCGCCGGTCTCTGCTTAGGGCTACATCAATAGTAAACAAACCATAGAGATAGAATTTGGAACAACTTTATTGTATCAAGTTTCAAAGAGCTAGCACAAACCGTGTTTGATTTAGAGTTCCAACTACATGTATCCATATAGGAGATAACAGAGTGAAACCGAAAAATTAAAACTGTTACTGCCAACGAACGGTTTAACCTAGAAGAACGAAATTTGGTGAGCCAAGTGGGATTGGGGTACTGATCATTACCTGAAAGTGTCATCAATATTGGGTGAAAAAATGTGTGCTGAGATTTCAGGAAACTCGTAGTTTTTTGGAAGCTTGGCATCCCCTTTCTATGATAGTATTTTCCGCGGGTCTCTGCTTAGGGCTACATCAATAGGAAACAAACCGTAGAAATAGAACTTGGAACTACTTTATTGTGTCAAGTTTCAAAGAGCTAGCACAAACCGTGTTTTATTTGGAGTTCCAACAACATGTATCCATATAGGAGAAAACAGAGTGAAACCGAAAAATTAAAACTGTTACTGCCAACGAACGGTTTAACCTAGAAGAACGACATTTGGTGAGCCAAGTGGGATTGGGGTACTGACCATTACCTGAAAGTGTCATCAAGATTGGGTGAAAAAATGTGTGCTGAGATTTCAGGAAACTCGTAGTTTTTTGGAAGCTTGGCAACCCCTTTCCATGAAAGTGATTTGCGCCGGTCTCTGCTTAGGGCTACATCAATAGTAAACAAACCATAGAGATAGAATTTGGAACAACTTTATTGTATCAAGTTTCAAAGAGCTAGCACAAACCGTGTTTGATTTAGAGTTCCAACTACATGTATCCATATAGGAGAAAACAGAGTGAAACCGAAAAATTAAAACTGTTACTGCCAATGAACGGTTTAACCTAGAAGAACCAAATTTTGTGAGCCAAGTGGAATTGGGGTACTGATCATTACCTGAAAGTGTCATCAAGATTGGGTGAAAAAATGTGTGCTGACATTTCAGGAAACTCGTAGTTTTCTGGAAGCTTGGCAACCCCTTTCCATGAAAGTGATTCTAGTGGTCTCTGCTTAGGGCTACATCAATAGGAAACAAACCATAGAGATAGAACTTGGAACTACTTTATTGTGTCAAGTTTCAAAGAGCTAGCACAAACCGTGTTTGATTTAGAGTTCCAACTACATGTATCCATATAGGAGAAAACAGAGTGAAACCTAAAAATTAAAAGTGTTACTGCCATCGAACGGTTTAACCTGGAAGAACGAAATTTGCTGAGCCAAGTGGGATTGGGGTACTGATCATTACCTGAAAGTGTCATCAAGATTGGTGAAAAAATGTGTGCTGAGATTTCAGGAAACTCGTAGTTTTTTGGAAGCTTGGCAACCCCTTTCCGTGAAAGTGATTTGCGCCGGTCTCTGCTTAGGGCTACATCAATAGGAAACAAACCATAGAGATAGATCTTCGGACTACTTTATTGTGTCAAGTTTCAAAGAGCTAGCACAAACCGTGTTTGATTTAGAGTTCCAACTACATGTATCCATATAGGAGAAAACAGAGTGAAACCTAAAAATTAAAACTGTTACTGCCAACGAACGGTTGAACCTAGAAGAACGAAATTTGGTGAGCCAAGTGGGATTGGGGTACTGACCATTACCTGAAAGTGTCATCAAGATTGGGTGAAAAAATGTGTGCTGAGATTTCAGGAAACTCGTAGTTTTTTGGAAGCTTTCAACCCCTTTCCATGAAAGTGATTTGCGGTGGTCTCTGCTTAGGGCTACATCAATAGGAAACAAACCATAGAGATAGAACTTGGAACTACTTTATTGTGTCAAGTTTCAAAGAGCTAGCACAAACCGTGTTTGATTTAGAGTTCCAAATACATGTATCCATATAGGAGAAAACAGAGTGAAACCTAAAAATTAAAACCGTTACTGCCAACGAACGGTTCAACCTAGAAGAATGAAATTTTTTGAGCCAAGTGGGATTGGGGTACTGATCATTACCTGAAAGTGTCATCAAGTTTGGGTGAAAAAATGTGTGCTGAGATTTCAGGAAACTCGTAGTTTTTGGAAGCTTGGCAACCTCTTTCCGTGAAAGTGATTTGCGCCGGTCTCTGCTTAGGGCTACATCAATAGGAAACAGACCATAGAGATAGAACTTGGAACTACTTTATTGTGTCAGTTTCAAAGAGCTAACACAAACCGTGTTTGATTTAGAGTTCCAACTACATGTATCCATATAGGAGAAAACAGAGTGAAACCTAAAAATTAAAACTGTTACTGCCAACGAACGGTTTAACCTAGAAGAACAAAAATTGGTGAGCCAAGTGGGATTGGGGTACTGATCCTTAACTGAAAGTGTCATCAAGATTGGGTGAAAAAATATGTGCGGAGATTTCAGGAAACTCGTAGTTTTTTGGAAGCTTGGCATCCCCTTTCCATGATAGTCTTTTCCGCGGGTCTCTGCTTAGGGCTACATCAATAGGAAACAAACCATAGAAATAGAACTTGGAACTACTTTATTGTGTCAAGTTTCAAAGAGCTAGCACAAACCGTGTTTGATTTGGAGTTCCAACAACATGTATCCATATAGGAGAAAACAGAGTGAAACCGAAAAATTAAAACTGTTACTGCCAACGAACGGTTTAACCTGGAAGAAAGACATTTGGTGAGCCAAGTGGGATTGGGGTACTGACCATTATTTGAAAGTGTCATCAAGATTGGGTGAAAAAATGTGTGCTGAGATTTCAGGAAACTCGTAGTTTTTTGGAAGCTTGGCAACCCCTTTCCATGAAAGTGATTTGCGCCGGTCTCTGCTTAGGGCTACATCAATAGTAAACAAACCATAGAGATAGAATTTGGAACAACTTTATTGTATCAAGTTTCAAAGAGCTAGCACAAACCGTGTTTGATTTAGAGTTCCAACTACATGTATCCATATAGGAGAAAACAGAGTGAAACCGAAAAATTAAAACTGTTACTGCCAACGAACGGTTTAACCTAGAAGAACGATATTTGGTGAGCCAAGTGGAATTGGGGTACTGATCATTACCTGAAAGTGTCATCAAGATTGGGTGAAAAAATGTGTGCTGATATTTCAGGAAACTCGTAGTTTTTTGGAAGCTTGGCAACCCCTTTCCATGAAAGTGATTTGCAGTGGTCTCTGCTTAGGGCTACATCAATAGGAAACAAACCATAGAGATAGAACTTGGAACTACTTTATTGTGTTAAGTTTCAAAGAGCTAGCACAAACCGTGTTTGATTTAGAGTTCCAACTACATGTATCCATATAGGAGAAACAGAGTGAAACCTAAAAATTAAAACTGTTACTGCCATCGAACGGTTTCACCTGGAAGAATGAAATTTGCTGAGCCAAGTGGGATTGGGGTACTGATCATTACCTGAAAGTGTCATCAAGATTGGTTGAAAAAATGTGTGCTGAGATTTCAGGAAACACGTAGTTTTTTGGAAGCTTGGGAACCCCTTTCCGTGAAAGTGATTTGCGCCGGTCTGTGCTCAGGGCTACATCAATAGGAAACAGACCATAGAGATAGATCTTCGGACTACTTTATTGTGTCAAGTTTCAAAGAGCTAGCACAAACCGTGTTTGATTTAGAGTTCCAACTACATGTATCCATATAAGAGAAAACAGAGTGAAACCGAAAAATTAAAACTGTTACTGCCAACGAACGGTTTAACCTAGAAGAACGAAATTTGGTAAGCCAAATGGGATTGGGGTACTGATCATTACCTGAAAGTGTCATCAATATTCGGTGAAAAAATGTGTGCTGAGATTTCAGGAAACTCGTAGTTTTTTGGAAGCTTTCAACCCCTTTCCATGAAAGTGATTTGCGGTGGTCTCTGCTTAGGGCTACATCAATAGGAAACAAACCATAGAGATAGAACTTGGAACTACTTTATTGTGTGAAGTTTCAAAGAGCTAGCACAAACCGCGTTGGATTTAGAGTTCCAATTACATGTATCCATATAGGAGAAAACAGAGAGAAACCTAAAAATTAAAACTGTTAATGCCATCGAACGGTTTAACCTAGAAGAACGAAATTTGGTGAGCCAAGTGGATTTGGGGGTACTGATCATTACCTGGAAGTGTCATCAAGATTGGATGAAAAAATGTGTGCTGAGATTTCAGAAAACTCGTAGTTTTTTGGAAGCTTGGCAACCCATTTCCATGAAAGTGATTTGCGCCAGTCTCTGCTTAGGGCTAGAGCAATAGGAAACAAACCATAGAGATAGAACTTGGAACTACTTTATTGTGTCAAGTTTCAAAGAGCCATCACAAACCGTGTTTGATTTAGAGTTCCAACAACATGTATCCTCATACCAGAAAACAGAGTGAACTCTAAAAATTAAAACTGTTACTGCCAACGAACGGCTTAACCTAGAGAAATGAAATTTGGTGAGCCAAGTCGGATTGGGGTACTGATCATTACCTGAAAGTGTCATCAAGATTGGGTGAAAAAATGTGTGCTGAGATTTCAGGAAACTCGTAGTTTTTTGGAAGATTGGCATCCCCTTTCCGTGAAAGTGATTTGCGCCGGTCTCTGGTTAGGGCTACATCAATAGGAAACAAACCATAGAAATAGAACATGGAACTACTTTATTGTGTCAAGTTTCAAAGAGCTAGCACAAACCGTGTTTGATTTGGAGTTCCAACAACATGTATCCATATAGGAGAAAACAGAGTGAAACCGAAAAATTAAAACTGTTACTGCCAACGAACGGTTTAACCTAGAAGAACGACATTTGGTGAGCCAAGTGGGATTGGGGTACTGACCATTATTTGAAAGTGTCATCAAGATTGGGTGAAAAAATGTGTGCTGAGATTTCAGGAAACTCGTAGTTTTTTGGAAGCTTGGCAACCCCTTTCCATGAAAGTGATTTGCGCCGGTCTCTGCTTAGGGCTACATCAATAGTAAACAAACCATAGAGATAGAATTTGGAACAACTTTATTTTATCAAGTTTCAAAGAGCTAGCACAAACCGTTTTTGATTTAGAGTTCCAACTACATATATCCATATAGGAGAAAACAGAGTGAAACCGAAAAATTAAAACTGTTAATGCCATCGAACGGTTTAACCTAGAAGAACGAAATTTGGTGAGCCAAGTGGATTTGGGGGTACTGAACATTACCTGGAAGTGTCATCAAGATTGGATGAAAAAATGTGTGCTGAGATTTCAGAAAACTCGTAGTTTTTTGGAAGTTTGGCAACCCATTTCCATGACAGTGATTTGCGCCAGTCTCTGCTTAGGGCTAGAGCAATAGGAAACAAACCATAGAGATAGAACTTGGAACTACTTTATTGTGTCAAATTTCAAAGAGCCATCACAAACCGTGTTTGATTTAGAGTTCCAACAACATGTATCCTCATACCAGAAAACAGAGTGAACTCTAAAAATTAAAACTGTTACTGCCAACGAACGGCTTAACCTAGAGAAATGAAATTTGGTGAGCCAAGTCGGATTGGGGTACTGATCATTACCTGAAAGTGTCATCAAGATTGGGTGAAAAAATGTGTGCTGAGATTTCATGAAACTCGTAGTTTTTTGGAAGATTGGCATCCCCTTTCCGTGAAAGTGATTTGCGCCGGTCTCTGGTTAGGGCTACATCAATAGGAAACAAACCATAGAAATAGAACATGGAACTACTTTATTGTGTCAAGTTTCAAAGAGCTAGCACAAACCGTGTTTGATTTGGAGTTCCAACAACATGTATCCATATAGGAGAAAACAGAGTGAAACCGAAAAATTAAAACTGTTACTGCCAACGAACGGTTTATCCTAGAAGAACGACATTTGGTGAGCCAAGTGGGATTGGGGTACTGACCATTATTTGAAAGTGTCATCAAGATTGGGTGAAAAAATGTGTGCTGAGATTTCAGGAAACTCGTAGTTTTTTGGAAGCTTGGCAACCCCTTTCCATGAAAGTGATTTGCGCCGGTCTCTGCTTAGGGCTACATCAATAGTAAACAAACCATAGAGATAGAATTTGGAACAACTTTATTTTATCAAGTTTCAAAGAGCTAGCACAAACCGTTTTTGATTTAGAGTTCCAACTACATATATCCATATAGGAGAAAACAGAGTGAAACCGAAAAATTAAAACTGTTACTGCCAACGAACGGTTTAACCTAGAAGAACAAAATTTGGTGAGCCAAGTGGAATTGGGGTACTGATCATTACCTGAAAGTGTCATCAAGATTGGGTGAAAAAATGTGTGCTGACATTTCAGGAAACTCGTAGTTTTTTGGAAGCTTGGCAAGCCCTTTCCTTGAAAGTGATTTGCGCCGGTCTCTGCTTAGGGCTACATCAATAGGAAACAAACCATAGAGATAGATCTTCGGACTACTTTATTGTGTCAAGTTTCCAAGAGCTAGCACAAACCGTGTTTGATTTAGAGTTCCAACTACATGTATCCATATAGGAGAAAACAGAGTGAAAACTAAAAATTAAAACTGTTACTGCCAACGAACGGTTTAACCTAGAAGAACGAAATTTGGTGAGCCAAGTGGGATTGGGGTACTGACCATTACCTGAAAGTGTCATCATGATTGGGTGAAAAAATGTGTGCTGACATTTCAGGAAACTCGTAGTTTTTTGGAAGCTTGGCAACCCCTTTCCATGAAAGTGATTTGCGTCAGTCTCTGCTTAGGGCTACAGCAATAGGAAACAAACCATAGAGATAGAACTTGGAACTACTTTATTGTGTCAAGTTTCAAAGAGCTAGCACAATCCGTGTTTGATTTAGAGTTCCAACTACATGTATCCATATAGGAGAAAACAGAGTGAAAGATAAAAATTAAAACGCTTACTGCCAAGGAACGGTTTAATTTAGAAGAACAAAATTTGGTGAGCCAAGTGGGATTGGGGTACTGATCATTACCTGAAAGTGTCATCAAGACTGTGTGAAAAAATATGTGCTGAGATTTCAGGAAACTCGTAGTTTTTTGGAAGCTTGACAACCCCTTTCCGTGAAAGTGATTTGCGCCGGTCTGTGCTTAGGGCTACATCAATAGGAAACAGACCATAGAGATAGATCTTCGGACTACTTTATTGTGTCAAGTTTCAAAGAGCTAGCACAAACCGTGTTTGATTTAGAGTTCCAACTACATGTATCCATATAGGAGAAAACAGAGTGAAACCGAAAAATTAAAACTGTTACTGCCAACGAATGGTTTAACCTAGAAGAACGAAATTTGGTAAGCAAATGGGATTGGGGTACTGATCATTACCTGAAAGTGTCATCAATATTCGGTTAAAAAATGTGTGCTGAGATTTCAGGAAACTCGTAGTTTTTTGGAAGCTTTCAACCCCTTTCCATGAAAGTGATTTGCGGTGGTCTCTGCTTAGGGCTACATCAATAGGAAACAAACCATAGAGATAGAACTTGGAACTACTTTATTGTGTGAAGTTTCAAAGAGCTAGCACAAACCGTGTTGGATTTAGAGTTCCAATTACATGTATCCATATAGGAGAAAACAGAGAGACCTAAAAATTAAAACTGTTAATGCCATCGAACGGTTTAACCTAGAAGAACGAAATTTTGTGAGCCAAGTGGATTTGGGGGTACTGATCATTACCTGGAAGTGTCATCAAGATTGTTTGAAAAAATGTGTGCTGAGATTTCAGAAAACTCGTAGTTTTTTGGAAGCTTGGCAACCCATTTCCATGAAAGTGATTTGCGCCAGTCTCTGCTTAGGGCTACAGCAATAGGAAACAAACCATAGAAATAGAACATGGAACTACTTTATTGTGTCAAGTTTCAAAGAGCTAGCACAAACCGTGTTTGATTTAGAGTTCCAAATACATGTATCCATATAGGAGAAAACAGAGTGAAACCTAAAAATTAAAACCGTTACTGCCAACGAACGGTTTAACCTAGAAGAATGAAATTTGGTGAGCCAAGTGGGATTGGGGTATTGATCATTACCTGAAAGTGTCATCAATATTGGGTGAAAAAATGTGTGCTGAGATTTCAGGAAACTCGTAGTTTTTTGGAAGCTTGGCAACCCCTTTCCGTGAAAGTGATTTGCGCCGGTCTCTGCTTAGGGCTACATCAATAGGAATCAAACCATAGAGATAGAACTTGGAACTACTTTATTGTGTCAAGTTTCAAAGAGCTAACACAAACTGTGTTTGATTTAGAGTTCCAAATACATGTATCCATATAGGAGAAAACAGAGTGAAACCTAAAAATTAAAACTGTTACTGCCAACGAACGGTTTAACCTAGAAGAACAAAAATTGGTGAGCCAAGTGGGATTGGGGTACTGATCCTTAACTGAAAGTGTCATCAATATTGGGTGAAAAAATATGTGCGGAGATTTCAGGAAACTCGTAGTTTTTTGGAAGCTTGGCAAACCCTTTCCATGAAAGTGATTTGCGCTGGTCTCTGATTAGGGCTACATCAATAGGAAACACACCATAGAGGTAGAACTTGGAACTACATTATTGTGTCAAGTTTCAAAAAGCTAGCACATACTGTGTTTGATTTAGAGTTCCAACTACATGTATCCATATAGGAGAAAACAGAGTGAAAGATAAAAATTAAAACTCTTACTGCCAACGAACGGTTTAACCTAGAAGAACGAAATTTGGTGAGCCACGTGGGATTGGGGTACTGATCATTACCTGAAAGTGTCATCAAGATTGGGTGAAAAAATGTGTGCTGAGATTTCAGGAAACTCGTAGTTTTTTGGAAGCTTGGCATCCCCTTTCCATGATAGTCTTTTCCGCGGGTCTCTGCTTAGGGCTACATCAATAAGAAACAAACCGCAGACATAGAACTTGGAACTAAGTTATTTTGTCAAGTTTCAAAGAGCTAGCACAAACCGTGTTTGATTTAGAGTTCCAACTACATGTATCCATATAGGAGAAAACAGAGTGAAACCTAAAAATTAAAACTGTTACTGCGAACGAACGGTTTAACCTAGAAGAACGAAATTTGGTGAGCCTAGTGGGATTGGGGTACTGATCATTACCTGAAAGTGTCATCAAGATTGGGTGAAAAAATGTGTGCTGAGATTTCAGGAAACTCATAGATTTTGGAAGCTTGGCAACCCCTTTCCATGAAAGTGATTTGCGCCAGTCTCTGCTTAGGGCTACATCAATAGGAAACAAACCATAGAGATAGAACTTGGAACTTCTTTATTGTGTCAAGTTTCAAAGAGCTAGGACAAACCGTGTTTGATTTAGAGTTCCAACTACATGTATCCATATAGGAGAAAACAGAGTGAAACCTAAAAATTAAAACTGTTACAGCCAACGAACGGTTTAACCTAGAAGAACGAAATTTGGTGAGCCAAGTGGGATTTGGGTACTGATCATTAAATGAAAGTGTCATCAAGATTGGGTGAAAAAATGTGTGCTGAGATTTCAGAAAACACGTAGTTTTTGGGAAGCTTCCAACGCCTTTCCAAAAAAGTGATTTGCACCGGTCTCTGCTTAGGGCTACATCAATAGCAAACAAACCATAGAGATAGAACTTGGAACTTCTTTATTGTGTCAAGTTTCAAAGAGCTAGCGCAAACCGTGTTTGGTTTACAGTTCCAACTACATGTATCCATATAGGAGAAAACAGAGAGAAACCTAAAAATTAAAACTGTTACTGCCAGCGAACGGTTTAACCTAGAAGAACGAAATTTGGTGAGCCAAGTGGGATTGGGGTACTAATCATTACCTGAAAGTGTCATCAAGATTGGGTGAAAAAATGTGTGCTGAGATTTCAGGAAACTCGTAGTTTTTTGGAAGCTTGGCAACCCCTTTCCATGAAAGTGATTTGCGCTGGTCTCTGCTTAGGGCTACATCAATAGGAAACAAACCATAGAGATAGAACTTGGAACTACTTTATTGTGTCAAGTTTCAAAGAGCTAGCACAAACAGTGTATGATTTAGAGTTCCAAATACATGTATCCATATAGGAGAAAACAGAGTGAAACCTAAAAATTTAAACTGTTACTGCCATCGAATGGTTTAACCTAGAAGAACGAAATTTGGTGAGCCATGTAGTATTGGGGTACTGATCGTTACCTGAAAGTGTCATCAAGATTGGGTGAAAAATATGTGCTGAGATGTCAGGAATTACTTAGTTTTTTGGAAGGTTGGCTACTCCTTCCCTTGAAAGTGATTTGCACCGGTCTCTGATTAGGGCTACATCAATAGGAAACACACCATAGAGATAGAACTTGGAACTACTTTATTGTGTCAAGTTTCAAAGAGCTAGCACAAACCGTGTTTGATTTAGAGTTCCAACTACATGTATCCATATAGGAGAAAACAGAGTGAAACCAAAAAATTAAAACTGTTACTGCCATCGAACGGTTTAACATAGAAGAAGGAAATTTGGTGAGAAAGTGGGACTGGCGTACTGATCATTACCTGAAAGTGTCTTCAAGATGGTGAAAAAATGTGTGCTGAGATTTCAGGAAACTCGTAGTTTTTTGGAAGCTTGGCAACCCCTTTCCATGAAAGTGATTTGTGCCAGTCTCTGCTTAGGGCTACATCAATAGGAAACAAACCATAGAGATAGAACTGGGAACTACATTATTTGGTCAAGTTTCAAAGAGCTAGCAGAAACCGTGTTTGATTTAGAGTTCCAAATATATTTATTCAATAGGAGAAAACAGAGTGAAACCTAAAAATTAAAACTGTTAGTGCCAACGAACAGTTTATCCTAGACAAACGAAATTTGGTGAGCCAAGTGGGATTGGGGTACTGATCATTACGTGAAAATATCATCAAGATTGGGTGAAAAAATGTGTGCTAAGATTTCAGGAAACTCGTAGTTTTTTGGAAGCTTGGCAACCCCTTTCAATTAAAGTGATTTGAGCCCGTCTCTCCTTAGGGCTACATCAATAGGAAACAAACCATAGAGATAGAACTTGGAACTACTTGATTGTGTCAAGTTTCAAAAAGCTAGCACAAACCGTGTTTGATTTAGTGTTCCAACTACATGTATCCATATAGGAGAAAACAGAGTGAAACCTAAAAATTAAAACTGTTACTGCCAACGAACGGTTTAACCTAGAAGAACGAAATTTGGTGAGCCAAGTGGGATTGGGGTACTGATCATTATCTGAAAGTGTCATCAAGTTTGGGTGAAAAAATGTGCGCTGAGATTTCAGGAAACTCGTAGTTTTTTAGAAGCTTGGCAACCCCTTTCCATGAAAGAGTTTTGCGCTGGTCTCTGCTTAGTGCTGCATCAATAGGAAACAAACCGTAGAGATAGAACTCGGTACTACTTTATAGTGTCAAGTTTCAAAGAGCTAGCACCAACCATGTTTGATTTAGAGTTCCAAATACATGTATCCATATAGCAGAAAACAGAGTGAAACCTAAAAATTTAAACTGTTACTGCCAACGAACGGTTTAACCAAAAGAACGAAATTTGGTAAGCCAAGTGGGATTGGGGTACTGATCATTACGTGAAAGTGTCATCAAGATTGGGTGAAAAATTGTGTGCTGAGATTTCAGGAAACTTGTAGTTTTTTGGAAGCTTGGCAACCCCTTTCCATGAAAGTGATTTGCGCTGGTCTCTGCTTAGGGCTACATCAATAGAAAACAAACCATTGAGATAGAACTTGGAACTACTTTATTGTGTCGTGTCAAGTTTCAAAGAGCTAGAACAAACTGTGTTTCATTTAGAGTTCCAACTACATGGATCCATATAGGAGAAAACAGAGTGAAACCTAAGAATTAAAACTGTTAGTGCCAACGAACAGTTTTCCCTAGAAGAACGAAATTTGGTGAGCCAAGTGGGACTGGGGTACTGATCATTACGTGAAATTGTCATCAAGATTGGGTGAAAAAATGTGTGCTGAGATTTCAGGAAACTCGTAGTTTTTTGGAAGATTGGCAACCCCTTCCCTTGAAAGTGATTTGCGCCGGTCTCTCCTTAGGGCTACATCAATAGGAAACAAACCATAGAGATAGAACTTGGAACTACTTTATTGTGTCAAGTTTCAAAGAGCTAGCACAAACCGTGTTTGATTTAGAGTTCCAACTACATGTATCCATATAGGAGAAAACAGAGTGAAACCTAAAAATTAAAACGGTTACTGCCATCGAAAGGTTTAACATAGAAGAAGGAAATTTGGTGAGCCAAGTGGGACTGGCTTACTGATCATTACCTGAAAGTGTCATCAAGATTGGGTGAAAAAATGTGTGCTGAGATTTCAGGAAACTCGTAGTTTTTTGGAAGCTTGGCAACCCCTTTCCATGAAAGTGATTTGTGCCAGTCTCTGCTTAGGGCTACATCAATAGGAAACAAACCATAGAGATAGAACTTGGAACTACATTATTTGGTCAAGTTCCAAAGAGCTAGCAGAAACCGTGTTTGATTTAGAGTTCCAAATATATTTATTCAATAGGAGAAAACAGAGTGAAACCTAAAAATTAAAACTGTTACTGCCAACGAACGGTTTAACCTGGAAGAACGAAATTTGGTGAGCCAAGTGGGATTTGGGTACTGATCATTACGTGAAAGTGTCATCAAGACTGGGTGAAAAAATGTGTGCTGAGATGTCAGGAAATTCGTAGTTTTTTGGAAGCTTGGCAACCCCTTTCCATGAAAGTGATATGCACATTCTCTGCTTAGTGCTACATCAATAGGAAACAAACCATAGAGATACAACTTGGAAGTACTTTATTGTGTCAAGTTTCAAAGAGCTAGAAAAAACTGTGTTTCATTTAGAGTTCCAACTACATGGATCCATATAGGAGAAAACAGAGTGAAACCTAAAAATTAAAACTGTTAGTGCCAACGAACAGTTTATCCTAGAAGAACGAAATTTGGTGAGCCAAGTGGGATTGGGGTACTGATCATTACGTGAAAGTGTCATCAAGATTGGGTGAAAAAATCTGTGCTGAGATTGCAGGAAACTCGTAGTTTTTAGGAAGCTTGGCAACCCCTTTCAATGAAAGTGATTTGAGCCCGTCTCTGCTTAGGGCTACATCAATAGGAAACATACCATAGAGATAGAACTTGGAACTACTTGATTGTGTGAAGTTTCAAAGAGCTAGCACAAACCGTGTTTGATTTAGAGTTCCAACTACATGTATCCATATAGGAGAAACCAGAGTGAAACCTAAAAATTAAAACTGTTACTGCCAACGAACGGTTTAACCTGGAAGAATGAAATTTGGTGAGCCAAGTGGGATTGGGGTACTGATCATTACCTGAAAGTGTCCTCAAAATTGGGTGAAAAAATGTGTGCTGAGATTTCAGGAAACTCGTGTTTTTTTTGGAAGCTTGGCAACCCCTTTCCATGAAAGTGATATGCACCATTCTCTGCTTAGTGCTACGTCAATAGGAAACAAACCATAGAGATAGAACTTGGAAATTCTTTATTGTGTCAAGTTTCAAAGAGCTAGAAAAAACTGTGTTTCATTTAGAGTTCCAACTACATGGATCCATATAGGAGAAAACAGAGTGAAACCTAAAAATTAAAACTGTTAGTGCCAACGAACAGTTTATCCTAGAAGAACGAAATTTGGTGAGCCAAGTGGGATTGGGGTACTGATCATTACGTGAAAGTGTCATCAAGATTGGGTGAAAAAATCTGTGCTGAGATTGCAGGAAACTCGTAGTTTTTAGGAAGCTTGGCAACCCCTTTCAATGAAAGTGATTTGAGCCCGTCTCTGCTTAGGGCTACATCAATAGGAAACATACCATAGAGATAGAACTTGGAACTACTTGATTGTGTGAAGTTTCAAAGAGCTAGCACAAACCGTGTTTGATTTAGAGTTCCAACTACATGTATCCATATAGGAGAAACCAGAGTGAAACCTAAAAATTAAAACTGTTACTGCCAACGAACGGTTTAACCTGGAAGAATGAAATTTGGTGAGCCAAGTGGGATTGGGGTACTGATCATTACCTGAAAGTGTCCTCAAAATTGGGTGAAAAAATGTGTGCTGAGATTTCAGGAAACTCGTGTTTTTTTTGGAAGCTTGGCAACCCCTTTCCATGAAAGTGATATGCACCATTCTCTGCTTAGTGCTACGTCAATAGGAAACAAACCATAGAGATAGAACTTGGAAATTCTTTATTGTGTCAAGTTTCAAAGAGCTAGAAGAAACTGTGTTTCATTTAGAGTTCCAACTACATAGATCCATATAGGAGAAAACAGAGTGAAACCTAAAAATTAAAACTGTTAGTGCCAACGAACAGTTTATCCTAGAAGAATGAAATTTGGTGAGCCAAGTGGGATTGGGGTACTGATCATTACGTGAAAGTGTCATCAAGATTGGGTGAAAAAATGTGTGCTGAGATTTCAGGAAACTCGTAGTTTTTTGGAAGCTTGGCAACCCCTTTCCATGAAAGTGATTTGCGCCGGTCTCTGCTTAGGGCTACATCAATAGGAAACAAAGCATAGAGATAGAACTTGGAACTATTTTATTGTGTCAAGTTTCAAAGAGCTAGCACAAACCGTGTTTGATTTAGAGTTCCAACTACATGTATCCATATAGGAGAAAACAGAGTGAAACCTAAAAATTAAAACTGTTACTGCCAACGAACGGTTTAACCTGGAAGAACGAAATTTGGTGAGCCAAGTGGGATTGGGGTACTGATCATTACCTGAAAGTGTCATCAAGATTGGGTGAAAAAATGTGTGCTGAGATTTCAGGAAACTCATAGTTTTTTGGAAGCTTGGCAACCCCTTTCCATGAAAGGGATTTGCGCCAGTCTCTGCTTAGGGCTACATCAATAAGAAACAAACCGAAGACATAGAACTTGGAACTAAGTTATTTTGTCAAGTTTCAAAGAGCTAGCACAAACCGTGTTTGATTTAGAGTTCCAACTACATGTATCCATATAGGAGAAAACAGAGTGAAACCTAAAAATTAAAACTGTTACTGCCAACGAACGGTTTAACCTAGAAGAACGAAATTTGGTGATCCAAGTGGGATTGGGGTACTGACATTACCTGAAATGACATCAAGATTGGGTGAAAAAATGTGTGCTGAAATTTCAGGAAACTCATAGATTTTGGAAGCTTGGCAACCCCTTTCCATGAAAGTGATTTGCGCCAGTCTCTGCTTAGGGCTACATCAATAGGAAACAAACCATAGAGATAGAACTTGGAACTTCTTTATTGTGTCAAGATTCAAAGACCTAGCACAAACCGTGTTTGATTTAGAGTTCCAACAACATGTATCCATATAGGAGAAAACAGAGGGAAACCTAAAAATTAAAACTGTTACTGCCAACGAACGGTTTAACCTAGAAGAACGAAATTTGGTGAGCCAAGTGGGTTGGGGTACTGTACATTACCTGAAAGTGTCATCGAGATTGGGTGAAAAAATGTAGGCTGCGATTTCAGGAAACTCGTAGTTATTTGGAAGCTTGGCAACCCCTTTCCTTGAAAGTGGTTTGTGACGGTCTCTGCTTAGGGCTACATCAATAGGAAACAAACCACAGAGATAGAACTTGGAACTACTTTATTGTGTCAAGTTTCAAAGAGCTAGCACAAACCGTGTTTGATTTAGAGTTCCAAGTAAATGTATCCATATATGAGAAAACAGAGAGAAACCTAAAAATTAAAACTGTTACTGACAGTGAACGGTTTAACCTGGAATAACGAAATTTGGTGAGCCAAGTGGGTTGGGGTACTGATCATTACCTGAAAGTGTCATCAAGAATGGGTGAAAAAATGTGTGCTGAGATATCAGGAAACTCGTGGTTTTTTGGAAGCTTGGCAACCCCTTTCCATAAAAGTGATTTGCGCTGGTCTCTCCTTAGGGCTACATCAACAGGAAACAAACCAGAGAGATAGAACTTGGAACTACTTTATTGTGTCAAGTTTCAAAGAGCTAGCACAAACCGTGTTTGATTTAGAGTTCCAACTACATGTATCCATATAGGAGAAAACAAAGAGAAACCTAAAAATTAAAACTATTACTGCCACCGAACAGTTTATACTAGAAGAAAGAAATTTGGGGAGCCAAGTGGGTTGGGGTACTGATCTTTACTTGAAAGTGTCATCAAGATTGGGTGAAAAAATGTGTGCTGAGATTTCAGGAAACTCGTGGTTTTTTGGAAGCTTGGCAACCCCTTTCCTTGAAAGTGATTTGCGCCGGTCTTTCCTTAGGGCTACATCAATAGGAAACAATCCAGAGAGATTGAACTTGGAACTACTTTATTGTGTCAAGTTTCAAAGAGCTAGAACAAACTTTGTTTTATTTAGAGTTCCAACTACATGTATCCATATAGGAGAAAACAGAGTGAAACCTAAAAATTCAAATTGTTTCTGCCAATGAACGGTTTAACCTAGAAGAACGAAATTTGGTGACCAAGTGTGATTGAGGTACTGATCATTATCTGAAAGTGTCATCAAGATTGGGTGAAAAAATGTGTGCTGAGATTTCAGGAAACTCGTAGTTTTTTGGAAGCTTGGCAACCCCTTTCCATGAAAGTGATTTGTGCCAGTCTCTGCTTAGGGCTACATCAATAGGAAACAAACCATAGAGATAGAACTTGGAACTACTTTATTGTGTCAAGTTTCAAAGAGCTAGCACAAACTGTCTTTGATTTAGAGTTCCAAGTATATGTATCCATATAGGAGAAAACAGACTGAAACATAAAAATTAAACTGTTACTGCCAACGAAGTGTTTAACCTAGAAGAACGAAATTTGGTGATCCAAGTGGGATTGGGGTACTGATCATTACCTGAAATGTCATCAAGATTGGGTTAAAAAATGTGTGCTGAAATTTCAGGAAACTCGTAGTTATTTGGAAGCTTGGCAACCCCTTTCCTTGAAAGTGGTTTGCGCCGGTCTCTGCTTAAGGCTACATCAATAGGAAACAAACCATAGAGAGAGAACTTGGAACTACTTTATTGTGTCAAGTTTCAAAGAGCTAGCACAAACCGTGTTTGATTTAGAGTTCCAACTACATGTATCCATATAGGAGAAAACAGAGTGAAACCTAAAAATTAAAACTGTTACTGACAACGAACGGTTTAACCTAGAAGAACGAAATTTGGTGAGCCAAGTGGGATTGGGGTACTGATCATGATCTGAAAGTGTCATCAAGATTGGGTGAAAAAATGAGTGCTGAGATTTCAGGAAACTCGTAGTTTTTTGCAAGCTTGGCAAACCCTTTCAATGAAAGTGATTTGCGCCATTCTCTGTTTAGGGCTACATCAATAGGAAACAAACCATAGAGATAGAACTTGGAACTACTTTATTGTGTCAGGTTTCAAAGAGCTAGCACAAACTGTGTTTGATTTAGAGTTCCAAGTATATGTATCCATATAGGAGAAAACAGACTGAAACATAAAAATTAAACTGTTACTGCCAGCGAATGGTTTAACCTAGAAGAACGAAATTTGGTGATCCAAGTGGGATTGAGGTACTGAAATTACCTGAAATTTCATCAAGATTGGGTGAAAAAATGTGTGCTGAGATTTCAGGAAACTCGTATTTTTTCGGAAGCTTGGCAACCCCTTTGCAATGAAAGTGATTTGCGCCGGTCTCTGTTTAGGGCTACATCAATAGGAAACAAACCATAGATTAAGAACTTGGAACTACTTTATTGTGTCAAGTTTCAAAGACCTAGCACAAACCGTGTTTGATTTAGAGTTCCAACTACATGTATCCATATAGGAGAAATCAGAAGAAAACCTAAAAATTAAAACTGTTACTGCCAACAAACGGTTTAACCTAGAAGAACGAAATTGGGTGAGCCAAGTGTGTTGGGGTTCTGATCATTACCTGAAAGTGTCATCAAGATTGGGTGAAAAAATGTGTGCTGAGATTTCAGGAAAATCGTAGTTATTTGGAAGCTTGGCAAACCCTTTCCTTGAAAGTGGTTTGCGCCGGTCTCTGCTTAAGGCTACATCAATAGGAAACAAACCATAGAGAGAGAACTTGGAACTACTTTATTGTTTCAAGTTTCAAAGAGCTAGCACAAACCGTGTTTGATTTAGAGTTACAAATACATGTATCCATATAGGAGTAAACAGAGTGAAACCGAAAAATTAAAACTCCTATTGAAAACGAACGGTTTAACCTACAAGAATGAAATTTAGTTAGCCAAGTGGGATTGGGGTACTGATCATTATCTGAAAGTGTCATCAAGATTGGGTGAAAAAATGTGTGCTGAGATTTCAGGAAACTCGTAGTTTTTTGGAAGCTTGGCAAACCCTTTCAATGAAAGTGATTTGTGCCATTCTCTGCTTAGGGCTACATCAATAGGAAACAAACCATAGAGAGAGAACTTGGAACTACTTTATTGTGTCAAGTTGCAAAGGGCTAGCACAAACCATGTTTGATTTAGAGTTCCAACTACATGTATCCATAAAGGAGAAAACAGAGTGAAACCTAAAAATTAAAACTGTTACTGCCAACTAACGGTTTAACCAAGAAGTACGAAATTTGGTGAGCCAACTGGGATTGGGGTACTTACATTACCTGAAATGTCATCAAGATTGGGTGAAAAAATGTGTGCTGAGATTTCAGGAAACTTGTAGTTTTTTGGAAGCTTGGCAACCCCTTTCCATGAAAGTGATTTGCGCCGGTCTCTGCTTAGGGCTACATCAATAGGAAACAAACCATAGAGATAGAACTTGGAACTACTTTGTTGTGTCAAGTTTCAAAGAGCTAGCACAAACCATGTTTGATTTAGAGTTCCAACTATATGTATCTCTATAGGAGAAAACAGACTGAAACATAAAAATTAAAACTGTTACTGCCAATGAAGGGTTTAACCTAGAAGAATGAAATTTGGTGATCCATGTGGGATTGGGGTACTGACATTACCTGAAATGTCATCAAGATTGGGTGAAAAAATGTGTGCTGAGATTTCAGGAAACTCGTAGTTTTTTGGAAGCTTGGCAACCCCTTTCCAATGAAAGTGATTTGCGCCAGTCTCTGTTTAGGGCTACATCAATAGGAAACAATCCATAGATTAAGAACTTGGAACTACTTTATTGTGTCAAGTTTCAAAGACCTAGCACAAACCGTGTTTGATTTAGAGTTCCAACTACATGTATCCATATAGGAGAAAACAGAGGGTAACCGAAAAATTTAAACTGTTACTGCCAACGAACGTTTTTAAACTGGAAGAACGAAATTTGGTGAGCAAAGTGGGATTGGGGTACTGATCATTAAATGAAAGTGTCATCAAGATTGGGTGAAAAAATGTGTGCTGAGATTTCAGGA
The DNA here is from genome assembly GCF_964194105.1 of Spermophilus citellus. Taxonomy (NCBI): domain Eukaryota; kingdom Metazoa; phylum Chordata; class Mammalia; order Rodentia; family Sciuridae; genus Spermophilus; species Spermophilus citellus. Next base: position 15,754,973 of record NC_138192.1, on the reverse strand, counting down.
AACTCGTAGTTATGTGGAAGCTTGGCAACACATTTCCATGAAAGTGAATTGCGCCGGTCTCTGCTTAGGGCTACATCAATAGGAAACAAACCATAGAGATAGAACTTGGAACGACTATATTGTGCCAATTTTCATAGAGCTAGCACAAACCGTGTTTGATTTAGAGTTCCAAATACATGTATCCATATAGGAGAAAACAGAGTGAAACCTAAAAATTAAAACTGTTACTGCCAACGAACGGTTTAGCCTAGAAGAACGAAATTTGGCGAGCCAAGTGGGATTGGGGTACTGATCATTAAATGAAAGTGTCATCAAGTTTGGGTGAAAAAATATGTGCTGAGATTTCAGAAAACACGTAGTTTTTGGGAAGCTTCCAACCCCTTTCCAAAAAAGTGACTTGCACCGGTCTCTGCTTAGGGCTACATCAATAGGAAACAAACCATAGAGATAGAACTTGGAACTACATTATTGTGTCAAGTTTCAAAGAGCTAGCACAAACCGTGTTTGGTTTACAGTTCCAACTACATGTATCCATATAGGAGAAAACAGAGAGAAACCTAAAAATTAAAACTGTTACTGCCAACGAACGGTTTAACCTAGAAGAAGGAAATTTGGTGAGCCAAGTGGGATTGGGGTACTGATCATTAACTGAAAGTGTCATCAAGATTGGGTGAAAAAATGTGTGCTGAGATTTCAGGAAACTCGTAGTTTTTTGGAAGCTTGGCAACCCCTTTCCTTGAAAGTGGTTTGCGCCGGCCTGTGCTTAGGGCTACATCAATAGGAAACAAACCATAGAGATAGAACTTGGAACTACTTTATTGTGTAAAGGTTCAAAGAGCGAGCACAAACTGTCTTTGATTTAGAGTTCCAAATATATGTATCTATATAGGAGAAAACAGACTGAAACATAAAAATTAAAACTGTTACTGCCAACGAACAGTTTAAACTGGAAGAACGAAATTTGGTGAGCCAAGTGGGATTGGGGAACTGATCAATACCTGAAAGTGTCATCAAGATTGGGTGAAAAAATGTGTGCAGAGACTGCAGGAAACTTGTTGTTTTTTGGAAGCTTGGCAACCCCTTTCCATGAAAGTGATTTGCGCCGGTCTCTGCTAAGGGCTACATGAATAGGAAACAAACCATAGAGATAGAACTTGGAACTACTTTATTGTGTCAAGTTTCAAAGAGCTAGCACAAACCGTGTTTGATTTAGAGTTCCAACTACGTGTATCCATATAGGAGAAACCAGAGTGAAACCTAAAAATTTAAACTGTTACTGCCAACGAACGGTTTAACCTAGAAGAACGAAATTTGGTGAGCCAAGTGGGATTGGGGTACTGATCCTAAAATGAAAGTGTCATCAACATTGGGTGAAAAAATGTGTGATGAGATTTCAGAAAACTCGTAGTTTTTTGGAAGCTTCCAACCCCTTTCCAAAAAAGTGATTTACGCCGGTCTCTGCTTAGGGCTACATCAATAGCAAACAAACCACAGAGATAGAACTTGGAACTACTTTATTGTGTCAAGTTTCAAAGAGCTAGCACAAATCGTGTTTGGTTTACAGTTCCAACTACATGTATGCATATAGGAGAAAACAGAGAGAAACCTAAAAATTAAAACTGTTACTCCCAACGAACGGCTTAACGAAGAAGAACAAAATTTGGTGAGCCAAGTGGGACTGGGGTACTGATCATTCCCTGAAAGTTCATCAAGATTGGGTGAAAAAATATGTGCTGAGATTTCAGGAAACTCGTAGTTTTTTGGAAGCTTGGCAACCCCTTTCCATGAAAGTGATTTATGCCGGTCTCTGTTTAGGGCTACATCAATAGGAAACAAACCATAGAGACAGAACTTGGAACTACTTTATTGTGTCAAGTTTCAAAGAGCTAGCTTAAAACGTGTTTGATTTAGAGTTCCAACTACATGTATTCATATAGGAGAAAACAGAGTGAAACCTAAAAATTAAAACTGTTACTGCCAAAGAACGGTTTAACCTAGAAGAACGAAATTTGGTGAGACATGTAGGATTGGGGTACTGATCATTAAATGAATGTGTCTTCAAGATTGGGTGAAAAAATGTGTGCTGAGATTTCAGAAACACGTAGTTTTTTGGAAGCTTCCAACCCCTTTCCAAAAAAGTGATTTGCACCGGACTCTGCTTAGGGCTACATCAATAGCAAACAAACCATAGAGATAGAACATGGAACTACTTTATTGTGTCAAGTTTCAAAGAGCTAGCACAAACCGTGTTTGGTTTACAGTTCCAAATACATGTATCCATATAGGAGAAAACAGAGAGAAACCTAAAAAATAAAACTGTTACTGCCAATGAATGGTTTAACCAAGAAGTACGAAATTTGGTGAGCCAACTGGGATTGGGGTACTTACATTACCTGAAATGTCATCAAGATTGGGTGAAAAAATGTGTGCTGAGATTTCAGGAAACTTGTAGTTTTTTGGAAGCTTGGCAACCCCTTTCCATGAAAGTGATTTGCGCCGGTCTCTGCTTAGGGCTACATCAATAGGAAACAAACCATAGAGATAGAACTTGGAACTACTTTGTTGTGTCAAGTTTCAAAGAGCTAGCACAAACCATGTTTGATTTAGAGTTCCAACTATATGTATCTCTATAGGAGAAAACAGACTGAAACATAAAAATTAAAACTGTTACTGCCAATGAAGGGTTTAACCTAGAAGAATGAAATTTGGTGATCCATGTGGGATTGGGGTACTGACATTACCTGAAATGTCATCAAGATTGGGTGAAAAAATGTGTGCTGAGATTTCAGGAAACTCGTAGTTTTTTGGAAGCTTGGCAACCCCTTTCCAATGAAAGTGATTTGCGCCAGTCTCTGTTTAGGGCTACATCAATAGGAAACAATCCATAGATTAAGAACTTGGAACTACTTTATTGTGTCAAGTTTCAAAGACCTAGCACAAACCGTGTTTGATTTAGAGTTCCAACTACATGTATCCATATAGGAGAAAACAGAGGGTAACCGAAAAATTTAAACTGTTACTGCCAACGAACGTTTTTAAACTGGAAGAACGAAATTTGGTGAGCAAAGTGGGATTGGGGTACTGATCATTAAATGAAAGTGTCATCAAGATTGGGTGAAAAAATGTGTGCTGAGATTTCAGGAAACTCGTAGTTATGTGGAAGCTTGGCAACACATTTCCATGAAAGTGAATTGCGCCGGTCTCTGCTTAGGGCTACATCAATAGGAAACAAACCATAGAGATAGAACTTGGAACGACTATATTGTGCCAATTTTCATAGAGCTAGCACAAACCGTGTTTGATTTAGAGTTCCAAATACATGTATCCATATAGGAGAAAACAGAGTGAAACCTAAAAATTAAAACTGTTACTGCCAACGAACGGTTTAGCCTAGAAGAACGAAATTTGGCGAGCCAAGTGGGATTGGGGTACTGATCATTAAATGAAAGTGTCATCAAGTTTGGGTGAAAAAATATGTGCTGAGATTTCAGAAAACACGTAGTTTTTGGGAAGCTTCCAACCCCTTTCCAAAAAAGTGACTTGCACCGGTCTCTGCTTAGGGCTACATCAATAGGAAACAAACCATAGAGATAGAACTTGGAACTACATTATTGTGTCAAGTTTCAAAGAGCTAGCACAAACCGTGTTTGGTTTACAGTTCCAACTACATGTATCCATATAGGAGAAAACAGAGAGAAACCTAAAAATTAAAACTGTTACTGCCAACGAACGGTTTAACCTAGAAGAAGGAAATTTGGTGAGCCAAGTGGGATTGGGGTACTGATCATTAACTGAAAGTGTCATCAAGATTGGGTGAAAAAATGTGTGCTGAGATTTCAGGAAACTCGTAGTTTTTTGGAAGCTTGGCAACCCCTTTCCTTGAAAGTGGTTTGCGCCGGCCTGTGCTTAGGGCTACATCAATAGGAAACAAACCATAGAGATAGAACTTGGAACTACTTTATTGTGTAAAGGTTCAAAGAGCGAGCACAAACTGTCTTTGATTTAGAGTTCCAAATATATGTATCTATATAGGAGAAAACAGACTGAAACATAAAAATTAAAACTGTTACTGCCAACGAACAGTTTAAACTGGAAGAACGAAATTTGGTGAGCCAAGTGGGATTGGGGAACTGATCAATACCTGAAAGTGTCATCAAGATTGGGTGAAAAAATGTGTGCAGAGACTGCAGGAAACTTGTTGTTTTTTGGAAGCTTGGCAACCCCTTTCCATGAAAGTGATTTGCGCCGGTCTCTGCTAAGGGCTACATGAATAGGAAACAAACCATAGAGATAGAACTTGGAACTACTTTATTGTGTCAAGTTTCAAAGAGCTAGCACAAACCGTGTTTGATTTAGAGTTCCAACTACGTGTATCCATATAGGAGAAACCAGAGTGAAACCTAAAAATTTAAACTGTTACTGCCAACGAACGGTTTAACCTAGAAGAACGAAATTTGGTGAGCCAAGTGGGATTGGGGTACTGATCCTAAAATGAAAGTGTCATCAACATTGGGTGAAAAAATGTGTGATGAGATTTCAGAAAACTCGTAGTTTTTTGGAAGCTTCCAACCCCTTTCCAAAAAAGTGATTTACGCCGGTCTCTGCTTAGGGCTACATCAATAGCAAACAAACCACAGAGATAGAACTTGGAACTACTTTATTGTGTCAAGTTTCAAAGAGCTAGCACAAATCGTGTTTGGTTTACAGTTCCAACTACATGTATGCATATAGGAGAAAACAGAGAGAAACCTAAAAATTAAAACTGTTACTCCCAACGAACGGCTTAACGAAGAAGAACAAAATTTGGTGAGCCAAGTGGGACTGGGGTACTGATCATTCCCTGAAAGTTCATCAAGATTGGGTGAAAAAATATGTGCTGAGATTTCAGGAAACTCGTAGTTTTTTGGAAGCTTGGCAACCCCTTTCCATGAAAGTGATTTATGCCGGTCTCTGTTTAGGGCTACATCAATAGGAAACAAACCATAGAGACAGAACTTGGAACTACTTTATTGTGTCAAGTTTCAAAGAGCTAGCTTAAAACGTGTTTGATTTAGAGTTCCAACTACATGTATTCATATAGGAGAAAACAGAGTGAAACCTAAAAATTAAAACTGTTACTGCCAAAGAACGGTTTAACCTAGAAGAACGAAATTTGGTGAGACATGTAGGATTGGGGTACTGATCATTAAATGAATGTGTCTTCAAGATTGGGTGAAAAAATGTGTGCTGAGATTTCAGAAACACGTAGTTTTTTGGAAGCTTCCAACCCCTTTCCAAAAAAGTGATTTGCACCGGACTCTGCTTAGGGCTACATCAATAGCAAACAAACCATAGAGATAGAACATGGAACTACTTTATTGTGTCAAGTTTCAAAGAGCTAGCACAAACCGTGTTTGGTTTACAGTTCCAAATACATGTATCCATATAGGAGAAAACAGAGAGAAACCTAAAAAATAAAACTGTTACTGCCAATGAATGGTTTAACCAAGAAGTACGAAATTTGGTGAGCCAACTGGGATTGGGGTACTGACATTACCTGAAATGTCATCAAGATTGGGTGAAAAAATGTGAGCTGAGATTTAAGGAAACTCGTATTTTTTTGGAAGCTTGGCAACCCCTTTCCATGAAAGTGATTTGCGCTGGTCTCTGTTTAGGGCTACATCAAAAGAAAAGAAACCATAGAGATAGAACTTGGAACTACTTTATTCTGTCACGTTTCAAAGAGCTAGCACAAACCGTGTTTGATTTAGAGTTCCAAGTACATGTATCCATATAGGAGAAAACAGAGGGAAACCAAAAAATAAAACTGTTACTGTCTACGAACGGTTTAAACTAGAAGAATGAAATTTGGTGAGCCAAGTGGGTTGGGGTACTGATCATTACCTGAAAGTGTCATCAAGATTGGGTGAAAAAATGTGTGCTGAGATTTCAGGAAACTTGTAGTTTTTTGGAAGCTTGGCAACCCCTTTCCATGAAAGTGATTTGCGCCGGTCTCTGCTTAGGGCTACATCAATAGGAAACAAACCATAGAGATAGAACTTGGAACTACTTTGTTGTGTCAAGTTTCAAAGAGCTAGCACAAACCATGTTTGATTTAGAGTTCCAACTATATGTATCTCTATAGGAGAAAACAGACTGAAACATAAAAATTAAAACTGTTACTGCCAATGAAGGGTTTAACCTAGAAGAATGAAATTTGGTGATCCATGTGGGATTGGGGTACTGACATTACCTGAAATGTCATCAAGATTGGGTGAAAAAATGTGTGCTGAGATTTCAGGAAACTCGTAGTTTTTTGGAAGCTTGGCAACCCCTTTCCAATGAAAGTGATTTGCGCCAGTCTCTGTTTAGGGCTACATCAATAGGAAACAATCCATAGATTAAGAACTTGGAACTACTTTATTGTGTCAAGTTTCAAAGACCTAGCACAAACCGTGTTTGATTTAGAGTTCCAACTACATGTATCCATATAGGAGAAAACAGAGGGTAACCGAAAAATTTAAACTGTTACTGCCAACGAACGTTTTTAAACTGGAAGAACGAAATTTGGTGAGCCAAGTGGGATTGGGGAACTGATCATTACCTGAAAGTGTCATCAAGATAGGGTGAAAAAATGTGTGCAGAGATTGCAGGAAACCTGTAGTTTTTTGGAAGCTTGGCAACCCCTTTCCTTGAAAGTGGTTTGCGCCGGTCTCTGCTTAGGGCTACATCAATAGTAAACAAACCATAGAGAGAGAACTTGGAACTACTTTACTGTGTCACGTTTCAAAGAGCTAGCACAAACCATGTTTGATTTAGTGTTCCAACTACATGTATCCATATATGAGAAAACAGAGTGAAACCTAAAAATTAAAACTGTTACAGCCAACGAACGGTTTAACCTGGAAGAACGAAATTTGGTGAGCCAAGTTGGATTGGGGAACTGATCATTACCTGAAAGTGTCATCAAGATTGGGTGAAAAAATGTATGCTGAGATTTCAGGAAACTCGTTGTTTTTTGGAAGCTTGGCAATCCCCTTCCATGAAAGTGATTTGCGCCGGTCTCTGCTTAGGGCTACATCAATAGGAAACAAACCATAGAGATAGAACTTGGAACTACTTTAGTGTGTCAAGTTTCATAGAGCTAGCACAAACCGTGTGTGATTTAGAGTTCCAACTACATATATCCATATAGGACAAAACAGAGTGAAACCTAAATATTAAAACTTTTACTGCCAATGAACGGTTTAACCTAGAAGAACGAAATTTGGTGAGCAAAGTGGGATTGGGGTACTGATCATTACCTGAAAGTGTCATCAAGATAGGTGAAAAAATGTGTGCTGAGATTTCAGGAAACTCATAGTTTTTTGGAAGCCTGGCAACCCTTTTCCATGAAAGTGATTTGTGTCGGTCTCTGCTTAGGGCTACATCAATAGGAAACAAACCATAGAGATAGAACTTGGAACAACTTTATTGTGTCAAGTTTCAAAGAGCTAGCACAAACCGTGTTTCATTTAGAGTTCCAACTACATGTATCCATATAGGAGAAAACAGAGTGAAACCTAAAAATTTAAACTGTTACTGCCATCGAACCGTTTAATCTAGAAGAACGAAATTTGGTGAGCTAAGTGGGATCGGGGACTGATCATTACCTGAAAGTGTCATCAAGATTGGGTGAAAAAATGTGGGCTGAGATTTCAGGAATCTCGTAGTTTTTTTGGAAGCTTGGCAACCCCTTTCCATGTAAGTGATTTGCGCAGGTCTCTGCTTAAGGCTACATCAATAGGAAACAAACCATAGAGATAGAACTTGGAACTATTTGATTGTGTCAAGTTTCAAAGAGCTGGCAGAAACCGTGTTTGATTTAGAGTTCTAACTACATGTATCCATATAGGAGAAAACAGAGTGAAACCTAAAAATTAAAACTGTTACTGCCAACGAACGGTTTAACCTACAAGAACGAAATTTGGTGAGCCAAGTAGGATTGGGGTACTGATCATTAAATGAAAGTGTCATCAAGATTGGGTGAAAAAATGTGTGCTGAGATTTCAGAATACTCGTAGTTTTTTGGAAGCTTCCAAATCCTTTCCAAAAAAGTGATTTGCGCCGGTCTCTGCTCAGGGCTACATCAATAGCAAACAAACCATAGAGATAGAACTTGGAACTACTTTATTGTGTCAAGTTTCAAAGAGCTAGCACAAACCGTGTTTGATTTACAGTTCCAACTACATGTATCCATATAGGAGAAAACAGAGAGAAACCTAAAAATTAAAACTGTTACTGCCAACGAATCGTTTAACCTAGAAGAACGAAATTTGGTGAGCCAAGTGGGATTGGGGTACTGATCATTACCTGAAAGTGGCATCAAGATTGGGTGAAAAAACATGTGCTGAGATTTCAGGAAACTAGTAGTTTTTTGGAAGCTTGGCAACCCCTTTCCTTGAAAGTGGTTTGCGCCGGTCTCTGCTTAAAACTACATCAATAGGAAACGAACCATAGAGATAGAACTTGGAACTACTTTATTGAGTCAAGTTTCAAAGAGCTAGACAAACCGTGTTTGATTTAGAGTACCAACTACATGTATCCATATAGGAGAAAACAGAGTGAAACCTAAAAATTAAAACTGTTACTGCCAACGAACGGTTTAACCTGGAAGAACGACATTTGGTGAGCCAAGTGGGATTGGGGTACAGCTCATTACCTGAAAGTGTCATCAAGATGGGTGAAAAAATGTGTGCTGAGATTTCAGGAAACTCATAGTTTTTTGGAAGCCTGGCAACCCCTTTCCATGAAAGTGATTTGTGCCGGTCTCTGCTTAGGGCTACATCAATAGGAAACAAACCATAGAGATAGAACTTGGAACTACTTTATTGTGTCAAGTTTCAAAGAGCTAGCACAAACCGAGTTTGATTTAGAGTTCCAACTACATGTATCCATATAGGAGAAAACAGAGTGAAACCTAAAAATTAAAACTGTTACTGCCAACGAAAGGCTTAACCAAGAAGAACGAAATTTGGTGAGCCAAGTGGGACTAGGGTACTGATCATTACCTGAAAGTTCATCAAGATTGGGTGAAAAAATGTGTGCTGAGATTTCAGAAAACTCGTAATTTTTTAGAAGCTTGGCAACCCCTTTCCATGAAAGTGATTTGCGCCAGTCTCTGCTTAGGGCTAAATCAATAGGAAACAAACCATAGAGATAGAACTTGGAACTACTTTATTGTGTCATGTTTCAAAGAGCTAGACAAACCGTGTTTGATTTAGAGTTCCAACTACATGTATCCATATAGGAGAAAACAGAGTGAAACCTAAAAATTAAAACTGTTACTGCCAACGAAAGGTTTAACCTGGAAGAACGAAATTTGGTGAGCCAAGTGGAATTGGGGTACTGATCATCACCTGAATGTGTCATCAAGATTGGGTGAAAAAATGTGTGCTGAGATTTCAGGAAACTCATAGTTTTTTGGAAGCTTGGCAACCCCTTTCCATGAAAGTGATTTGCGCTGGTCTCTGCTTAGGGCTACATCAATAGGAAACAAACCATAGAGATAGAACTTGGAACTACTTTATTGTGTCAAGTTTCAAAGAGCTAGCACAAACCGTGTTTGATTTAGAGTTCCAACTATATGTATCCATATAGGAGAAAACAGAGTGAAACCTAAAAATTAAAACTGTTACTGCCAACGAAAGGCTTAACCAAGAAGAACGAAATTTTGGTGAGCCAAGTGGGACTGGGGTACTGATCATTACCTTAAAGTTCATCAAGTTTGGGTGAAAAAATGTGTGCTGAGATTTCAGAAAACTCGTAGTTTTTTGGAAGCTTGGCAAACCCTTTCCATGAAAGTGATTTACGCCAGTCTCTGCTTAGGGCTACATCAATAGGAAACAAACCATAGAGATAGAACTTGGAACTATTTTATTGTGTCAAGTTTCAAAGAGCTAGACAAACCGTGTTTGATTTAGAGTTCCAATTACATGTATCCATATAGGAGAAAACAGAGTGGAACCTAAAAATTAAAATTGTTACTGGCAACGAATGGTTTAACCTGGAAGAACGAAATCTGGTGAGCCAAGTGGGATTGGGGTACTGATCATCACTTGAAAGTGTCATCAAGATTGGGTGAAAAAATGTGTGCTGAGATTTAGGGAAACTCGTAGTTTTTTGGAAGCTTGGCAACCCCTTTCCATGAACGTGATTTACGCCAGTCTCTGCTTAGGGCTACATCAATAGGAAACAAACCATAGTGATAGAACTTGGAACTACTTTATTGTGTCAAGTTTCAAAGAGCTAGACAAACTGTGTTTGATTTAGAGTTCCAACTACATGTATCCATATAGGAGAAAACAGAGTGAAACCTAAAAATTAAAACTGTTACTGCCAACGAACGGTTTAACCTACAAGAACGAAATTTGGTGAGCCAAGTAGGATTGGGGTACTGATCATTACCTGAAAGTGACATCAAGATTGGGTGAAAAAATGTGTGCTGAGATTTCAGAATACTCGTAGTTTTTTGGAAGCTTCCAAACCCTTTCCAAAAAAGTGATTTGCGCCGGTCTCTGCTCAGGGCTACATCAATAGCAAACAAACCATAGAGATAGAACTTGGAACTACTTTATTGTGTCAAGTTTCAAAGAGCTAGCACAAACCGTGTTTGATTTACAGTTCCAACTACATGTATCCATATAGGAGAAAACAGAGAGAAACCTAAAAATTAAAACTGTTACTGCCAACGAATGGTTTAACCTAGAAGAGCGAAATTTGGTGAGCCAAGTGGGATTGGGGTACTGATCATTACCTGAAAGTGTCATCAAGATTGGGTGAAAAAATGTGTGCTGAGATTTCAGAATACTCGTAGTTTTTTGGAAGCTTCAAAACCCTTTCCAAAAAAGTGATTTGCGCCGGTCTCTGCTCAGGGCTACATCAATAGCAAACAAACCATAGAGATAGAACTTGGAACTACTTTATTGTGTCAAGTTTCAAAGAGCTAGCCCAAACCGTGTTTGATTGAGAGTTCCAACTACATGTATCCATATAGGAGAAAACAGAGAGAAACCTAAAAATTAAAACTGTTACTGCCAACAAATGGTTTAACCTAGAAGAACGAAATTTGGTGAGCCAAGTGGGATTGGGGTACTGATCATTACCTGAAAGTGGCATCAAGATTGGGTGAAAAAATGTGTGCTGAGATTTCAGGAAACTCGTAGTTTTTTGGAAGCTTGGCAACCCCTTTCCTTGAAAGTGGTTTGCGCCGGTCTCTGCTTAAAACTACATCAATAGGAAACAAACCATAGAGATAGAACTTGGAACTACTTTATTGAGTCAAGTTTCAAAGAGCTAGACAAACCGTGTTTGATTTAGAGTTCCAACTACATGTATCCATATTGGAGAAAACAGAGTGAAACCTAAAAATTAAAACTGTTACTGCCAACGAACGGTTTAACCTGGAAGAACGACATTTGGTGAGCCAAGTGGGATTGGGGTACAGCTCATTACCTGAAAGTGTCATCAAGATGGGTGAAAAAATGTGTGCTGAGATTTCAGGAAACTCATAGTTTTTTGGAAGCCTGGCAACCCCTTTCCATGAAAGTGATTTGTGCAGGTCTCTGCTTAGGGCTACATCAATAGGAAACAAACCATAGAGATAGAACTTGGAACTACTTTATTGTGTCAAGTTTCAAAGAGCTAGCACAAACCGTGTTTGATTTAGAGTTCCAACTACATGTATCCATATAGGAGAAAACAGAGTGAAACCTAAAAATTAAAACTGTTACTGCCAACGAAAGGCTTAACCAAGAAGAACGAAATTTGGTGAGCCAAGTGGGACTAGGGTACTGATCATTACCTGAAAGTTCATCAAGATTGGGTGAAAAAATGTGTGCTGAGATTTCAGAAAACTCGTAATTTTTTAGAAGCTTGGCAACCCCTTTCCATGAAAGTGATTTGCGCCAGTCTCTGCTTAGGGCTAAATCAATAGGAAACAAACCATAGAGATAGAACTTGGAACTACTTTATTGTGTCATGTTTCAAAGAGCTAGACAAACCGTGTTTGATTTAGAGTTCCAACTACATGTATCCATATAGGAGAAAACAGAGTGAAACCTAAAAATTAAAACTGTTACTGCCAACGAAAGGTTTAACCTGGAAGAACGAAATTTGGTGAGCCAAGTGGAATTGGGGTACTGATCATCACCTGAATGTGTCATCAAGATTGGGTGAAAAAATGTGTGCTGAGATTTCAGGAAACTCATAGTTTTTTGGAAGCTTGGCAACCCCTTTCCATGAAAGTGATTTGCGCTGGTCTCTGCTTAGGGCTACATCAATAGGAAACAAACCATAGAGATAGAACTTGGAACTACTTTATTGTGTCAAGTTTCAAAGAGCTAGCACAAACCGTGTTTGATTTAGAGTTCCAACTATATGTATCCATATAGGAGAAAACAGAGTGAAACCTAAAAATTAAAACTGTTACTGCCAACGAAAGGCTTAACCAAGAAGAACGAAATTTTGGTGAGCCAAGTGGGACTGGGGTACTGATCATTACCTTAAAGTTCATCAAGTTTGGGTGAAAAAATGTGTGCTGAGATTTCAGAAAACTCGTAGTTTTTTGGAAGCTTGGCAAACCCTTTCCATGAAAGTGATTTACGCCAGTCTCTGCTTAGGGCTACATCAATAGGAAACAAACCATAGAGATAGAACTTGGAACTATTTTATTGTGTCAAGTTTCAAAGAGCTAGACAAACCGTGTTTGATTTAGAGTTCCAATTATATGTATCCATATAGGAGAAAACAGAGTGGAACCTAAAAATTAAAATTGTTACTGCCAACGAATGGTTTAACCTGGAAGAACGAAATTTGGTGAGCCAAGTGGGATTGGGGTACTGATCATCACTTGAAAGTGTCATCAAGATTGGGTGAAAAAATGTGTGCTGAGATTTAGGGAAACTCGTAGTTTTTTGGAAGCTTGGCAACCCCTTTCCATGAACGTGATTTACGCCAGTCTCTGCTTAGGGCTACATCAATAGGAAACAAACCATAGTGATAGAACTTGGAACTACTTTATTGTGTCAAGTTTCAAAGAGCTAGACAAACTGTGTATGATTTAGAGTTCCAACTACATGTATCCATATAGGAGAAAACAGAGTGAAACCTAAAAATTAAAACTGTTACTGCCAACGAACGGTTTAACCTACAAGAACGAAATTTGGTGAGCCAAGTAGGATTGGGGTACTGATCATTACCTGAAAGTGTCATCAAGATTGGGTGAAAAAATGTGTGCTGAGATTTCAGAATACTCGTAGTTTTTTGGAAGCTTCCAAACCCTTTCCAAAAAAGTGATTTGCGCCGGTCTCTGCTCAGGGCTACATCAATAGCAAACAAACCATAGAGATAGAACTTGGAACTACTTTATTGTGTCAAGTTTCAAAGAGCTAGCACAAACCGTGTTTGATTTACAGTTCCAACTACATGTATCCATATAGGAGAAAACAGAGAGAAACCTAAAAATTAAAACTGTTACTGCCAACGAATGGTTTAACCTAGAAGAGCGAAATTTGGTGAGCCAAGTGGGATTGGGGTACTGATCATTACCTGAAAGTGTCATCAAGATTGGGTGAAAAAATGTGTGCTGAGATTTCAGAATACTCGTAGTTTTTTGGAAGCTTCAAAACCCTTTCCAAAAAAGTGATTTGTGCCGGTCTCTGCTCAGGGCTACATCAATAGCAAACAAACCATAGAGATAGAACTTGGAACTACTTTATTGTGTCAAGTTTCAAAGAGCTAGCCCAAACCGTGTTTGATTGAGAGTTCCAACTACATGTATCCATATAGGAGAAAACAGAGAGAAACCTAAAAATTAAAACTGTTACTGCCAACAAATGGTTTAACCTAGAAGAACGAAATTTGGTGAGCCAAGTGGGATTGGGGTACTGATCATTACCTGAAAGTGGCATCAAGATTGGGTGAAAAAATGTGTGCTGAGATTTCAGGAAACTCGTAGTTTTTTGGAAGCTTGGCAACCCCTTTCCTTGAAAGTGGTTTGCGCCGGTCTCTGCTTAAAACTACATCAATAGGAAACAAACCATAGAGATAGAACTTGGAACTACTTTATTGAGTCAAGTTTCAAAGAGCTAGACAAACCGTGTTTGATTTAGAGTTCCAACTACATGTATCCATATTGGAGAAAACAGAGTGAAACCTAAAAATTAAAACTGTTACTGCCAACGAACGGTTTAACCTGGAAGAACGACATTTGGTGAGCCAAGTGGGATTGGGGTACAGCTCATTACCTGAAAGTGTCATCAAGATGGGTGAAAAAATGTGTGCTGAGATTTCAGGAAACTCATAGTTTTTTGGAAGCCTGGCAACCCCTTTCCATGAAAGTGATTTGTGCAGGTCTCTGCTTAGGGCTACATCAATAGGAAACAAACCATAGAGATAGAACTTGGAACTACTTTATTGTGTCAAGTTTCAAAGAGCTAGCACAAACCGTGTTTGATTTAGAGTTCCAACTACATGTATCCATATAGGAGAAAACAGAGTGAAACCTAAAAATTAAAACTGTTACTGCCAACGAAAGGCTTAACCAAGAAGAACGAAATTTGGTGAGCCAAGTGGGACTGGGGTACTGATCATTACCTGAAAGTTCATCAAGATTGGGTGAAAAAATGTGTGCTGAGATTTCAGAAAACTCGTAATTTTTTAGAAGCTTGGCAACCCCTTTCCATGAAAGTGATTTACGCCGGTCTCTGCTTAGGGCTAAATCAATAGGAAACAAACCATAGAGATAGAACTTGGAACTACTTTATTGTGTCATGTTTCAAAGAGCTAGACAAACCGTGTTTGATTTAGAGTTCCAACTACATGTATCCATATAGGAGAAAACAAAGTGAAACCTAAAAATTAAAACTGTTACTGCCAACGAAAGGTTTAAACTGGAAGAACGAAATTTGGTGAGCCAAGTGGAATTGGGGTACTGATCATCACCTGAAAGTGTCATCAAGATTGGGTGAAAAAATGTGTGCTGAGATTTGAGGAAACTCGTAGTTTTTGGGAAGCTTGGCAACCCCTTTCCATGAAAGTGATTTGCGCCTGTCTCTGCTTAGGGCTACATCAATAGGAAACAAACCATAGAGATAGAACTTGGAACTACTTTATTGTTTCAAGTTTCAAAGAGCTAGCACAAACCGTGTTTGATTTAGAGTTCCAACTACATGTATCCATATAGGAGAAAACAGAGTGAAACCTAAAAATTAAAACTGTTACTGCCAACGAACGGTTTAACCTGGAAGAACGAATTTTGGTGAGCCAAGTGGGATTGCGGTACTTATCATTACCTGAAAGTGTCATTAAGATTGGGTGAAAAAATATGTGCTGAGATTTCAGGAAACTCGTAGTTATTTGGAAGCTTGGCAACCCCTTTCCTTGAAAGTGGTTTGCGCCGGTCTCTGCTTAGGGCTAAATCAATAAGAAGCAAACCATAGAGATAGAACTTGGAACTACTTTATTGTGTCATGTTTCAGAGAGCTAGACAAACCGTGTTTGATTTAGAGTTCCTACTACATGTATCCATATAGGAGAAAACAGAGTGAAACCTAAAAATTAAAACTGTTACTGCCAACGAAAGGTTTAACCTGGAAGAACGAAATTTGGTGAGCCAAGTGGAATTGGGGTACTGATCATAACCTGAAAGTGTCATCAAGATTGGGTGAAAAAATGTGTGCTGAGATTTCAGGAAACTCATAGTTTTTTGGAAGCTTGGCAACCCCTTTCCATGAAAGTGATTTGCGCTGGTCTCTGCTTAGGGCTACATCAATAGGAAACAAACCATAGAGATAGAAGTTGGAACTACTTTATTGTGTCAAGTTTCAAAGAGCTAGCACAAACCGTGTTTGATTTAGAGTTACAACTACATGTATCCATATAGGAGAAAACAGAGTGAAACCTAAAAATTAAAACTGTTACTGCCAACGAAAGGCTTAACCAAGAAGAACGAAATATGGTGAGCCAAGTGGGACTGGGGTACTGATCATTACCTTAAAGTTCATCAAGTTTGGGTGAAAAAATGTGTGCTGAGATTTCAGAAAACTCGTAGTTTTTTGGAAGCTTGGCAAACCCTTTCCATGAAAGTGATTTACGCCAGTCTCTGCTTAGGGCTACATCAATAGGAAACAAACCATAGAGATAGAACTTGGAACTATTTTATTGTGTCAAGTTTCAAAGAGCTAGACAAACCGTGTTTGATTTAGAGTTCCAACTACATGTATCCATATAGGAGAAAACAGAGTGAAACCTAAAAATTAAAATTGTTACTGCCAATGAATGATTTAACCTGGAAGAACGAAATTTGGTGAGCCAAGTGGGATTGGGGTACTGATCATCACTTGAAAGTGTCATCAAGATTGGGTGAAAAAATGTGTGCTGAGATTTAGGGAAACTCGTAGTTTTTTGGAAGCTTGGCAACCCCTTTCCATGAAAGTGATTTGCGCTGGTCTCTGCTTAGGGCTACATCAATAGGAAACAAACCATAGAGATAGAACTTGGAACTACTTTATTGTGTCAAGTTTCAAAGAGCTAGCACAAACCGTGTTTGATTTAGAGTTACAACTATATGTATCCATATAGGAGAAAACAGAGTGAAACCTAAAAATTAAAACTGTTACTGCCAACGAAAGGCTTAACCAAGAAGAACGAAATTTGGTGAGCCAAGTGGGACTGGGGTACTGATCATTACCTTAAAGTTCATCAAGTTTGGGTGAAAAAATATGTGCTGAGATTTCAGAAAACTCGTAGTTTTTTGGAAGCTTGGCAAACCCTTTCCATGAAAGTGATTTACGCCAGTCTCTGCTTAGGGCTACATCAATAGGAAACAAACCATAGAGATAGAACTTGGAACTATTTTATTGTGTCAAGTTTCAAAGAGCTAGACAAACCGTGTTTGATTTAGAGTTCCAACTACATGTATCCATATAGGAGAAAACAGAGTGAAACCTAAAAATTAAAATTGTTACTGCCAATGAATGATTTAACCTGGAAGAACGAAATTTGGTGAGCCAAGTGGGATTGGGGTACTGATCATCACTTGAAAGTGTCATCAAGATTGGGTGAAAAAATGTGTGCTGAGATTTATGGAAACTCGTAGTTTTTTGGAAGCTTGGCAACCCCTTTCCATGAAAGTGATTTGCGCTGGTTTCTGCTTAGGGCTACATCAATAGGAAACAAACCATAGAGATAGAACTTGGAACTACTTTATTGTGTCAAGTTTCAAAGAGCTAGCACAAACCGTGTTTGATTTAGAGTTCCATCTACATGTATCCATATAGGAGAAAACAGAGTGAAACCTAAAAATTAAAACTGTTACTGCCAACGAACGGTTTAACCTGGAAGAACGAAATTTAGTGAGCCAAGTGGGACTGGGGTACTGATCATTACCTGAAAGTGTCACCAAGATTGGGTGAAAAAATGTGTGCTGAGATTTGAGGAAACTCGTAGTTTTTTAGAAGCTTGGCAACCCCCTTCCATGAAAGTGATTTACGCCAGTCTCTGCTTAGGGCTACATCAATAGGAAACAAACCATAGAGATAGAACATGGAACTTCTTTATTTTGTCAAGTTTCAAAGAGCTAGCACAAACCGTGTTTGATTTAGAGTTCCAACTACATGTATCCATATAGGAGAAAACAGAGTGAAACCTAAAAATTGAAACTGTTACTGGCATCGAACGGTTTAACCTAGAAGAACGAAATTAGGTGAGCCAAGTGGGATTGGGGTACTGATCATTACCTGAAAGTGTCATCAAGATGGGTGAAAAAATGTGTGCTGAGATTTCAGGAAACTCATAGTTTTTTGGAAGCCTGGCAACCCCTTTCCATGAAAGTGATTTGTGCCGGTCTGTGCTTAGGGCTACATCAATAGGAAACAAACTATAGAGATAGAACTTGGAACTACTTTATTGTGTCACGTTTCAAAGAGCTATCACAAACCGTGTTTCATTTAGAGTTCCAACTACGTGTATCCATATAGGAGAAAACAGAGTGAAACCTAAAAATTTAAACTGTTACTGCCATCGAACCGTTTAATCTAGAAGAACGAAATTTGGTGAGCTAAGTGGGATCGGGGACTGATCATTACCTGAAAGTGTCATCAAGATTGGGTGAAAAAATGTGAGCTGAGATTTCAGGAATCTCGTAGTTTTTTTGGAAGCTTGGCAACCCCTTTCCATGTAAGTGATTTGCGCAGGTCTCTGCTTAAGGCTACATCAATAGGAAACAAACCATAGAGATAGAACTTGGAACTATTTGATTGTGTCAAGTTTCAAAGAGCTAGCAGAAACCGTGTTTGATTTAGAGTTCCAACTACATGTATCCATATAGGAGAAAACAGAGTGAAACCTAAAAATTAAAACTGTTACTGCCAACGAACGGTTTAACCTACAAGAACGAAATTTGGTGAGCCAAGTAGGATTGGGGTACTGATCATTAAATGAAAGTGTCATCAAGATTGGGTGAAAAAATGTGTGCTCAGATTTCAGAATACTCGTAGTTTTTTGGAAGCTTCCAAACCGTTTCCAAAAAAGTGATTTGCGCTGGTCTCTGCTCAGGGCTACATCAATAGCAAACAAACCATAGAGATAGAACTTGGAACTACTTTATTGTGTCAAGTTTCAAAGAGCTAGCACAAACCGTGTTTGATTTACAGTTCCAACTACATGTATACATATAGGAGAAAACAGAGAGAAACCTAAAAATTAAAACTGTTACTGCCAACGAATGGTTTAACCTAGAAGAACGAAATTTGGTGAGCCAAGTGGGATTTGGGTACTGATCATTACCTGAAAGTGTCAACAAGATTGGGTGAAAAAATGTGTGCTGAGATTTCAGAAAACTCGTAATTTTTTAGAAGCTTGGCAACCCCTTTCCATGAAAGTGATTTACGCCGGTCTCTGCTTAGGGCTAAATCAATAGGAAACAAACCATAGAGATAGAACTTGGAACTACTTTATTGTGTCATGTTTCAAAGAGCTAGACAAACCGTGTTTGATTTAGAGTTCCAACTACATGTATCCATATAAGAGAAAACAAAGTGAAACCTAAAAATTAAAACTGTTACTGCCAACGAAAGGTTTAACCTGGAAGAACGAAATTTGGTGAGCCAAGTGGAATTGGGGTACTGATCATCACCTGAAAGTGTCATCAAGATTGGGTGAAAAAATGTGTGCTGAGATTTGAGGAAACTCGTAGTTTTTGGGAAGCTTGGCAACCCCTTTCCATGAAAGTGATTTGCGCCTGTCTCTGCTTAGGGCTACATCAATAGGAAACAAACCATAGAGATAGAACTTGGAACTACTTTATTGTTTCAAGTTTCAAAGAGCTAGCACAAACCGTGTTTGATTTAGAGTTCCAACTACATGTATCCATATAGGAGAAAACAGAGTGAAACCTAAAAATTAAAACTGTTACTGCCAACGAACGGTTTAACCTGGAAGAACGAATTTTGGTGAGCCAATTGGGATTGCGGTACTTATCATTACCTGAAAGTGTCATTAAGATTGGGTGAAAAAATATGTGCTGAGATTTCAGGAAACTCGTAGTTATTTGGAAGCTTGGCAACCCCTTTCCTTGAAAGTGGTTTGCGCCGGTCTCTGCTTAGGGCTAAATCAATAGGAAGCAAACCATAGAGATAGAACTTGGAACTACTTTATTGTGTCATGTTTCAGAGAGCTAGACAAACCGTGTTTGATTTAGAGTTCCTACTACATGTATCCATATAGGAGAAAACAGAGTGAAACCTAAAAATTAAAACTGTTACTGCCAACGAAAGGTTTAACCTGGAAGAACGAAATTTGGTGAGCCAAGTGGAATTGGGGTACTGATCATAACCTGAAAGTGTCATCAAGATTGGGTGAAAAAATGTGTGCTGAGATTTCAGGAAACTCATAGTTTTTTGGAAGCTTGGCAACCCCTTTCCATGAAAGTGATTTGCGCTGGTCTCTGCTTAGGGCTACATCAATAGGAAACAAACCATAGAGATAGAAGTTGGAACTACTTTATTGTGTCAAGTTTCAAAGAGCTAGCACAAACCGTGTTTGATTTAGAGTTACAACTATATGTATCCATATAGGAGAAAACAGAGTGAAACCTAAAAATTAAAACTGTTACTGCCAACGAAAGGCTTAACCAAGAAGAACGAAATTTGGTGAGCCAAGTGGGACTGGGGTACTGATCATTACCTTAAAGTTCATCAAGTTTGGGTGAAAAAATGTGTGCTGAGATTTCAGAAAACTCGTAGTTTTTTGGAAGCTTGGCAAACCCTTTCCATGAAAGTGATTTACGCCAGTCTCTGCTTAGGGCTACATCAATAGGAAACAAACCATAGAGATAGAACTTGGAACTATTTTATTGTGTCAAGTTTCAAAGAGCTAGACAAACCGTGTTTGATTTAGAGTTCCAACTACATGTATCCATATAGGAGAAAACAGAGTGAAACCTAAAAATTAAAATTGTTACTGCCAATGAATGATTTAACCTGGAAGAACGAAATTTGGTGAGCCAAGTGGGATTGGGGTACTGATCATCACTTGAAAGTGTCATCAAGATTGGGTGAAAAAATGTGTGCTGAGATTTAGGGAAACTCGTAGTTTTTTGGAAGCTTGGCAACCCCTTTCCATGAAAGTGATTTGCGCTGGTCTCTGCTTAGGGCTACATCAATAGGAAACAAACCATAGAGATAGAACTTGGAACTACTTTATTGTGTCAAGTTTCAAAGAGCTAGCACAAACCGTGTTTGATTTAGAGTTACAACTATATGTATCCATATAGGAGAAAACAGAGTGAAACCTAAAAATTAAAACTGTTACTGCCAACGAAAGGCTTAACCAAGAAGAACGAAATTTGGTGAGCCAAGTGGGACTGGGGTACTGATCATTACCTTAAAGTTCATCAAGTTTGGGTGAAAAAATATGTGCTGAGATTTCAGAAAACTCGTAGTTTTTTGGAAGCTTGGCAAACCCTTTCCATGAAAGTGATTTACGCCAGTCTCTGCTTAGGGCTACATCAATAGGAAACAAACCATAGAGATAGAACTTGGAACTATTTTATTGTGTCAAGTTTCAAAGAGCTAGACAAACCGTGTTTGATTTAGAGTTCCAACTACATGTATCCATATAGGAGAAAACAGAGTGAAACCTAAAAATTAAAATTGTTACTGCCAATGAATGATTTAACCTGGAAGAACGAAATTTGGTGAGCCAAGTGGGATTGGGGTACTGATCATCACTTGAAAGTGTCATCAAGATTGGGTGAAAAAATGTGTGCTGAGATTTAGGGAAACTCGTAGTTTTTTGGAAGCTTGGCAACCCCTTTCCATGAAAGTGATTTGCGCTGGTCTCTGCTTAGGGCTACATCAATAGGAAACAAACCATAGAGATAGAACTTGGAACTACTTTATTGTGTCAAGTTTCAAAGAGCTAGCACAAACCGTGTTTGATTTAGAGTTCCATCTACATGTATCCATATAGGAGAAAACAGAGTGAAACCTAAAAATTAAAACTGTTACTGCCAACGAACGGTTTAACCTGGAAGAACGAAATTTAGTGAGCCAAGTGGGACTGGGGTACTGATCATTACCTGAAAGTGTCACCAAGATTGGGTGAAAAAATGTGTGCTGAGATTTGAGGAAACTCGTAGTTTTTTGGAAGCTTGGCAACCCCTTTCCATGAAAGTGATTTGCGCCTGTCTCTGCTTAGGGCTACATCAATAGGAAACAAACCATAGAGATAGAACTTGGAACTACTTTATTGTGTCAAGATTCAAAGAGCTAGCACAAACCGTGTTTGATTTAGAGTTCCAACTACATGTATCCATATAGGAGAAAACAGAGTGAAACCTAAAAATTAAAATTGTTACTGCCAACGAAAGGCTTAACCAAGAAGAACGAAATTTGGTGAGCCAAGTGGGACTGGGGTACTGATCATTACCTGAAAGTTCATCAAGATTGGGTGAAAAAATGTGTGCTGAGATTTCAGAAAACTCGTGATTTTTTAGAAGCTTGGCAACCCCCTTCCATGAAAGTGATTTACGCCAGTCTCTGCTTAGGGCTACATCAATAGGAAACAAACCATAGAGATAGAACATGGAACTTCTTTATTTTGTCAAGTTTCAAAGAGCTAGCACAAACCGTGTTTGATTTAGAGTTCCAACTACATGTATCCATATAGGAGAAAACAGAGTGAAACCTAAAAATTGAAACTGTTACTGGCATCGAACGGTTTAACCTAGAAGAACGAAATTCGGTGAGCCAAGTGGGATTGGGGTACTGATCATTACCTGAAAGTGTCATCAAGATTGGGTGAAAAAATGTGTGCTGAGATTTCAGGAAACTCGTAGTTTTTTGGAAGCTTGGCACCCCCTTTCCATGAAAGTGATTTGAGCCTGTCTCTGCTTAGGGCTACAACAATAGGAAACAAACCATCGAGATAGAACTTGGAACTACTTTATTGTGTCCAGTTTCAAAGAGCTAGCACAAACCGTGTTTGATTTAGAATTTCAACTACATGTAGCCATATTGGAGAAAACAGAGTGAAACCTAAAAATTAAACCGTTACTGCCAACGAACGGTTTAACCTAGAAGAACGAAATTTGGTGAGCCAAGTGGGATTGGGGTACTGATCATTACCTGAAATTGTCATCAAGATTGGGTGAAAAAATGTGTGCTGAGATTTCAGGAAACTCGTAGTTTTTTTGGAAGCTTGGCAACCCATTTCCATGAAAGTGATTTGCGCCAGTCTCTGCTTAGGGCTACATCAAAAGGAAACAAACCATAGAGATAGAACTTGGAACTACTTTATTGCGTCAAGTTTCAAAGAGCTAGCACAAACCGTGTTTGATTTAGAGTTCCAACTACTTATATCCATATAGGAGAAAACAGAGTGAAACCTAAAAATTAAAACTGTTACTGCCAAAAACGGTTTAACTTAGAAGAACGAAATTTGGTGAGCCAAGTGGGATTGGGGTACTGATCATTACCTGAAAGTGTCATCAAGATTGGGTGAAAAAATTGTGTGCTGAGATTTCAGGAAACTCGTAGTTTTTTGGAAGCTAGGGAACCCCTTTCCATGAAAGGGATTTGAGCCTGTCTCTGCTTAGGGCTACATCAATAGGAAACAAACCATAGAGATAGAACTTGGAACTACTTTATTGTGTCAACTTTCAAAGAGCTAGCACTAACTGTGTTTGATTTAGAGTTTCAACTACATGTATCCATATAGGAGAATACAGAGTGAAACCTAAAAATTAAAACTGTTACTGCCAACGAACGGTTTAACCTAGAAGAATGAAATTTGGTGAGCCAAGTGGGATTGGGGTACTGATCATTACCTGAAACCGTCATCAAGATTGGGTGAAAAAATGTGTGCTGAAATTTCAGGAAATACGTAGTTTTTTGGAAGCTTGGCAACCCCATTCCATGAAAGTGATTTGCGCCAGTCTCTGCTTAGGGCTACATCAATAGGAAACAAACGATAGAGATAGAACTTGGAACTACTTTATTCTGTCAAGTTTCAAAGAGCTAGCACAAACCGTGTTTGATTTAGAGTTCCAAGTACATGTATCCATATAGGAGAAAACAGAGTGAAACCTAAAAATTAAAACTGTTACTGCCAACGAACGGTTTAACCTAGAGAACGAACTTTGGTGTGCCAAGTGGGATTGGGGTACTGATCATTACCTGAAAATGTCATCAAGATTGGGTGAAAAAATGTGTGCTGAGATTTCAGGAAACTCGTAGTTTTTTGGAAGCTTGGCAACCCCTTTCCATAAAAGTGATTTGCGCCAGTCTCTGCTTAGGGATACATCAATAGGAACCAATCCGTAGAGATAGAACTTGGAACTACTTTATTCTTTCAAATTTCAAAGAGCTGGCACAAACCGTGTTTGATTTACAGTTCCAAATACATGTATCCATATAGGAGAAAACAGAGTGAAACCTAAAAATTAAAACTGTTACTGACAACGAACGTTTTAACCTAGAAGAAAAAAATTTGGTGAGCCAAGTGGGACTGGGGTACTGATCATTACCTGAAAGTGTCATCAAGATTGGGTGAAAAAATGTGTGCTGAGATTTCAGGAAACTCGTAGTTTTTTGTAAGCTTGGCAACCCCTTTCCATGAAAGTGATTTGCGCCAGTCTCTGCTTAGGGCTACATCAATGGGAAACAAACCACAGAGAGAGAACTTGGAACTATTTTATTGTGTCAAGTTTCAATGAGCTAGCATAAACCGTGTTTGATTTAGAGTTCCAAGTACATGTATCCATACAGGAGAAAACAGAGTGAAACGTAAAAATTAAAACTGTTACTGCCATCAAGCGGTTTAACCTAGAAGAACGAAATTTGGTGAGCCAAGTGGGATTGGGGTACTGATCATTACCTGAAAGTGTCATCAAGATTGGGTGAAAAAATATGTGCTGAGATTTCAGGAAACTCGTAGTTTTTTGGAAGCTTGGCAAACCCTTTCCATGAAAGTGATTTGGGCCGGTCTCTGATTAGGGCTACATCAATTGGAAAAAAATCATAGAGATAGAACATGGAACTACTTTATAGTGTCAAGTTTCAAAGAGCTAGCACAAACCGTGTGTGATGTAGAGTTTCAACTGCATGTATCCATATAGGAGAAAACAGAGTGAAACCTAAAAATTAAAACTGTTACTGCCAACGAATGGTTTAACCTAGAAGAACAAAATTTGGTGAGCCAAGTGGGATTGGGGTACTGATCATTACCTGAAAGCGTCATCAAGATTGGGTGAAAAAATGTGTGCTGAAATTTCAGCAAATGCGTAGTTTTTTGGAAGCTTGGCAACCCCATTCCATGAAAGTGATTTGCGCCAGTCTCTGCTTAGGGCTACATCAATAGGAAACAAACCATAGAGATAGAACTTGGAACTACTTTATTGTGTCAAGTTTCAAAGAGCTAGCACAAACCATGTTTGATTTAGAGTTCCAACTACATGTATCCATATAGGAGAAAACAGAGTGAAACCTAAAAATTAAAACTGTTACTGCCAACGAACGGTTTAAGCTAGAAGAACGAAATTCGGTGAGCCAAGTGGGATTGGGGTACTGATCATTACCTGAAAGTGTCATCAAGATTGGGTGAAAAAATGTGTGCTGAGATTTCAGGAAACTCGTAGTTTTTTGTTAGCTTGGCACCCCCTTTCCATGAAAGTGATTTGATCCTGTCTCTGCTTAGGGCTACAACAATAGGAAATAAACCATCGAGATAGAACTTGGAACTAGTTTATTGTGTCAAGTTTCAAAGAGCTAGCACAAACCGTGTTTGATTTAGAATTTCAACTACGTGTAGCCATATAGGAGAAAACAGAGTGAAACCTAAAAATTAAAACTGTTACTGCCAACGAACGGTTTAACCTAGAAGAACGAAAATTGGTGAGCCAAGTGGGATTGCTGTACTGATCATTACCTGAAAGCGTCATCAAGATTGGGTGAAAAAATGTGTGCTGAAATTTCAGGAAATACGTAGTTTTTTGGAAGCTTGGCAACCCCATTCCATGAAAGTGATTTGCGCCAGTCTCTGCTTAGGGCTACATCAATAGGAAACAAACGATAGGGATAGAACTTGGAACTACTTTATTCTGTCAAGTATCAAAGACCTAGCACAAACCGTGTTTGATTTAGAGTTCCAACTACATGTATCCATATAGGAGAAAACAGAGTGAAACCTAAAAATTAAAACTGTTACTGCCAACGAACGGTTTAAGCTAGAAGAACGAAATTCGGTGAGCCAAGTGGGATTGGGGTACTGATCATTACCTGAAAGTGTCATCAAGATTGGGTGAAAAAATGTATGCTGAGATTTCAGGAAACTCGTAGTTTTTTGGAAGCTTGGCAACCCCTTTCCATGAAAGTGATTTGCGCTGGTCTCTGCTTAGGGCTTCATCAATAGGAAACAAACCATAGAGATAGAACTTGGAACTACTTTATTGTGTCAAGTTTCAAAGAGCTAGCACAAACCGTGTTTGATTTAGAGTTCCAACTACATGTATCCATATAGGAGAAAACAGAGTGAAACCTAAAAATTAAAACTGTTACTGCCAACGAACGGTATAACCTAGAAGAACAAAATTTGGTGAGCCAAGTGGATTGGGGTACTGATCATTACCTGAAAGTGTCATCAAGATTGGGTGAAAAAATATATGCTGAGATTTCAGGAAACTCGTTGTTTTTTGGAAGCTTGGCAACCCCTTTCCATGAAAGTGATTTGCGCCGGAATCTGCTTAGGCCTACATCAATAGGAAACAAACCATAGAGATAGAACTTGGAACTACTTTATTGTGTCAAGTTTCAAAGAGCTAGCACAAACCGTGTTTGATTTAGAGTTCCAACTACATGTATCCATATAGGAGAAAACAGAGTGAAACCTAAAAATTAAAACTGTTACTGCCACCCAACGGTTTAACCTAGAGGAACGAAATTTGGTGAGCCAAGTGGGATTGCGGTACTGATCATTACCTGAAAGTGTCATCGATATTGGGTGAAAAATGTGTGGTGAGATTTCACGAAACTCGTAGTTTTTTGGAAGCTTGGCAACCCCTTTCCATGTAAGTGATTTGCGCCGGTCTCTGCTTAGGACTACATCAATAGGAAACAAACCATAGAGATAGAACTTGGAACTACTTTATTGTGTCAAGTTTCAAAGAGCTAGCATAAACCGTGTTTGATTTAGAGTTCCAACTACATGTATCCATATAGGAGAAAACAGAGTGAAACCTAAAAATTAAAACTGTTACTGCCAACGAACGGTTTAACCTAGAAGAACGAAATTTGGTGAGCCAAGTGGGACTGGGGTACTGATCATTACCTGAAAGTGTCATCAAGATTGGGTGAAAAAATGTGTGCTGAGATTTCAGGAAACTCGTAGTTTTTTGGAAGCTTGGCAACCCTTTTCCATGCAAGTGATTTGCCCCGCTCTCTGCTTAAGGCTACATCAATAGGAAACAAACAATAGAGATAGAACTTGGAACTACTGTATTGTGTCAAGTTTCAAAGAGCTAGCACAAACCGTGTTTGATTTAGAGTTCCAACTACATGTATCCATATAGGAGAAAACAGAGTGAAACCTAAAAATTAAAACTGTTACTGCCAACGAACGGTTTAACTTTGAAGAACGAAATTTGGTGAGCCAAGTGGGATTCGGGTACTGATCATTACCCGAAAGTGTCATCAAGATTGGGTGAAAAAATGTATGCTGAGATTTCAGGAAACTCGTTGTTTTTTGGAAGCTTGGCAACCCCTTTCCTTGAAAGTGATTTGCGCCAAAATCTGCTTAGGCCTACATCAATAGGAAACAAACCATAGAGATAGAACTTGGAACTACTTTATTGTGTCAAGTTTCAAAGAGCTAGCACAAACCCTGTTTGATTTAGAGTTCCAAATACATGTATCCATACAGGAGAAAACAGAGTGAAACCTAAAAATTAAAACTGTTACTGCCAACGAACGGTTTAACCTAGAAGAACGAAATTTGGTGAGCCAAGTGGGATTGGGGTACTGATCATTACCTGAAAGTGTCATCAAGATTGGGTGAAAAAATGTATGCTGAGATTTCAGGAAACTCGTAGTTTTTTGGAAGCTTGGCAACCCCTTTCCATGAAAGTGATTTGCGCCGGTCTCTGCTTAGGGCTACATCAATAGGAAACAAACCATAGAGATAGAACTTGGAACTACTTTATTGTGTCAAGTTTCTAAGAGCTAGCACAAACCGTGTTTGATTTAGAGTTCCAACTACCTGTATCCATATAGGAGAAAACAGAGTGAAACCTAAAAATTAAAACTGTTACTGCCAACGAACGGTTTAACCTAGAAGAAGGAAATTTGGTGATCCAAGTGGGATTGGGGTACTGATCATTACCTGAAAGTGTCATCAAGATTGGGTGAAAAAATGTGAGCTGAGATTTCAGGAAACTCATAGGTTTTTGGAAGCTTGGCACCCCCTTTCCATGCAAGTGATTTGCGCCGGTCTCTGCTTAGGGCTACATCAATAGGAAAAAAAACCATAGAGATAGAACTTGGAACTACTTTATTGTGTCAGTTTTCAAAGAGCTAGCACAAACCGTGTTTGATTTAGAATTTCAACTACGTGTAGCCATATAGGAGAAAACAGAGTGAAACCGAAAAATAAAAACTGTTACTGCCAATGAACGGTTTAACCTAGAAGAACGAAATTTGGTGAGCCAAGTGGGATTGGGATACTGATCATTACCTGAAAGCGTCATCGAGATTGGGTGAAAAAATGTGTGCTGAAATTTCAGGAAACTCGTAGTTTTTTGGAAGCTTGGCAACCCCTTTCCATGAAAGTGATTTGCGCCAGTCTCTGCTTAGGGCTACATCAATAGGAAACAAACCACACAGATAGAACTTGGAACTACTTTATTGTGTCAAGTTTCAAAGAGCTAGCACATACCGTGTTTGATTTAGAGTTCCAACTACATGTATCCATATAGGAGAAAACAGAGTGAAACCTAAAAATTAAAACTGTTACTGCCAACGAACGATTTAACCTAGAAGAACGAAATTTGGTGAGCCAAGTGGGATTGGGGTACTGATAATTATCTGAAAGTGTCATCAAGATTGGGAGAAAAAATGTGTGCTGAGATTTCAGGAAAATCGTAGTTTTTTGGAAGCTTGGCACCCCCTTTCCATGAAAGTGATTTGAGCCTGTCTCTGCTTAGGGCTACATCAATAGGAAACAAACCATAGAGATAGAACTTGGAACTACTTTATTGTGTCAATTTTGAAAGAGCTAGCACAAACCTTGTTTGATTTAGAGTTCCAAATACATGTATCCATATTGGAGAAAACAGAGTGAAACCTAAAAATTTAAACCGTTACAGCCAACGAACGGTTTAACCTAGAAGAAGGAAATTTGGTGATCCAAGTGGGATTGGGGTACTGATCATTACTTGAAAGTGTCATCAAGATTGGGTGAAAAAATGTGTGCTGAGATTTCAGGAAACTCGTAGTTTTTTGGTAGCTTGGCAACCCCTTTCCATGCAAGTGATTTGCGCCGGTCTCTGCTTAGGGCTACATCCATAGGAAACAAATCATAGAGGTAGAACTTGGAACTACTTTATAGTGTCAAGTTTCAAAGAGCTAGCCCAAACCGTGTTTGATTTAGAGTTCCAACTACATGTATCCATATAGGAGAAAACAGAGTGAAACCTAAAAATTAAAACTGTTACTGCCAAGGAACGGTTTAACCTAGAAGAACGAAATTTGGTGAGCAACGTGGGATTGGGGTACTGATCATTACCTGAAAATGCATCAAGTTTGGGTGAAAAAATGTGTGCTGAGATTTCAGGAAACTCGTAGTGTTTTGGAAGCTTGGCAACCCCTTTCCATGAAAGTGATTTTCGCCGGTCTCTGCTTAGGGCTACATCAATGGGAAAGAAACCACAGAGATAGAATTTTGAACTACTTTATTGTGTCAAGTTTCAATGAGCTAGCACAAACCGTGTTTGATTTAGAGTTCCAAGTACATGTAATCCATACAGGAGAAAACAGAGTGAAACGTAAAAATTAAAACTGTTACTGCCAACAAACGGTTTAACCTAGAAGAACAAAATTTGGTGAGCCAAGTGGGATTGGGGTACTGATCATTACCTGAAAGTGTCATCAAGATTGGGTGAAAAAATGTGTGCTGAGATTTCAGGAAACTCGTAGTTTTTTGGAAGCTTGGCAACCCCTTTCCATAAAAGTGATTTGCACCATTCTCTGCTTAGGGATACATCAATAGGAACCAAACCGTAGAGATAGAACGTGGAACTACTTTATTCTTTCAAATTTCAAAGAGCTGGCACAAACCGTGTTTGATTTACAGTTCCAAATACATGTATCCATATAGGAGAAAACAGAGTGAAACCTAAAAATTAAAACTGTTATTGCCAAGGAACGGTTTAACCTAGAAGAAGGAAATTTGGTGTGCCAAGTGGGACTGGGGTACTGATCATTACCTGAAAGTGTCATCAAGATTGGGTGAAAAAATGTGTGCTGAGATTTCAGGAAACTCGTAGTGTTTTGGAAGCTAGGCAACCCCTTTCCATGAAAGTGATTTTCGCCGGTCTCTGCTTAGGGCTACATCAATGGGAAAGAAACCACAGAGATAGAATTTTGAACTACTTTATTGTGTCAAGTTTCAATGAGCTAGCACAAACCGTGTTTGATTTAGAGTTCCAAGTACATGTATCCATACAGGAGAAAACAGAGTGAAACCTAAAAATTAAAACTGTTACTGCCAACGAACGGTTTAACCTAGAAGAACGAAATTTGGTGAGCCAAGTGGGATTGGGGTACTGATCATTACCCGAAAGTGTCATCAAGATTGGGTGAAAAAATGTATGCTGAGATTTCAGGAAACTCGTTGTTTTTTGGAAGCTTGGCAACCCCTTTCCTTGAAAGTGATTTGCGCCAAAATCTGCTTAGGCCTACATCAATAGGAAACAAACCATAGAGATAGTACTTGGAACTACTTTATTGTGTCAAGTTTCAAAGAGCTAGCACAAACCCTGTTTGATTTAGAGTTCCAAATACATGTATCCATACAGGAGAAAACAGAGTGAAACCTAAAAATTAAAACTGTTACTGCCAACGAACGGTTTAACCTAGAAGAACAAAATTTGGTGAGCCAAGTGGGATTGGGGTACTGATCATTACCTGAAAGTGTCATCAAGATTGGGTGAAAAAATGTATGCTGAGATTTCAGGAAACTCGTAGTTTTTTGGAAGCTTGGCAACCCCTTTCCATGAAAGTGATTTGCGCCGGTCTCTGCTTAGGGCTACATCAATAGGAAACAAACCATAGAGATAGAACTTGGAACTACTTTATTGTGTCAAGTTTCTAAGAGCTAGCACAAACCGTGTTTGATTTAGAGTTCCAACTACCTGTATCCATATAGGAGAAAACAGAGTAAAACCTAAAAATTAAAACTGTTACTGCCAACGAACGGTTTAACCTAGAAGAAGGAAATTTGGTGATCCAAGTGGGATTGGGGTACTGATCATTACCTGAAAGTGTCATCAAGATTGGGTGAAAAAATGTGAGCTGAGATTTCAGGAAACTCATAGGTTTTTGGAAGCTTGGCACCCCCTTTCCATGCAAGTGATTTGCGCCGGTCTCTGCTTAGGGCTACATCAATAGGAAAAAAAACCATAGAGATAGAACTTGGAACTACTTTATTGTGTCAGTTTTCAAAGAGCTAGCACAAACCGTGTTTGATTTAGAATTTCAACTACGTGTAGCCATATAGGAGAAAACAGAGTGAAACCTAAAAATTAAAACTGTTACTGCCAATGAACGGTTTAACCTAGAAGAACGAAATTTGGTGAGCCAAGTGGGATTGGGATACTGATCATTACCTGAAAGCGTCATCAAGATTGGGTGAAAAAATGTGTGCTGAAATTTCAGGAAACTCGTAGTTTTTTGGAAGCTTGGCAACCCCTTTCCATGAAAGTGATTTGCGCCAGTCTCTGCTTAGGGCTACATCAATAGGAAACAAACCACACAGATAGAACTTGGAACTACTTTATTGTGTCAAGTTTCAAAGAGCTAGCACATACCGTGTTTGATTTAGAGTTCCAACTACATGTATCCATATAGGAGAAAACAGAGTGAAACCTAAAATTTAAAACTGTTACTGCCAACGAACGGTTTAACCTAGAAGAACGAAATTTGGTGAGCCAAGTGGGATTGGGGTACTGATAATTATCTGAAAGTGTCATCAAGATTGGGAGAAAAAATGTGTGCTGAGATTTCAGGAAAATCGTAGTTTTTTGGAAGCTTGGCACCCCCTTTCCATGAAAGTGATTTGAGCCTGTCTCTGCTTAGGGCTACATCAATAGGAAACAAACCATAGAGATAGAACTTGGAACTACTTTATTGTGTCAATTTTGAAAGAGCTAGCACAAACCTTGTTTGATTTAGAGTTCCAAATACATGTATCCATATTGGAGAAAACAGAGTGAAACCTAAAAATTAAAACCTTTACAGCCAACGAACGGTTTAACCTAGAAGAAGGAAATTTGGTGATCCAAGTGGGATTGGGGTACTGATCATTACTTGAAAGTGTCATCAAGTTTGGGTGAAAAAATGTGTGCTGAGATTTCAGGAAACTCGTAATTTTTTGGTAGCTTGGCAACCCCTTTCCATGCAAGTGATTTGCGCCGGTCTCTGCTTAGGGCTACATCCATAGGAAACAAATCATAGAGGTAGAACTTGGAACTACTTTATAGTGTCAAGTTTCAAAGAGCTAGCCCAAACCGTGTTTGATTTAGAGTTCCAACTACATGTATCCATATAGGAGAAAACAGAGTGAAACCTAAAAATTAAAACTGTTACTGCCAGCAAACGGTTTAACCTAGAAGAACGAAATTTGGTGAGCCAAGTGGGATTGGGGTACTGATCATTACCTGAAAGTGTCATCAAGATTGGGTGAAAAAATGTGTGCTGAGATTTCAGGAAACTCGTAGTTTTTTGGAAGCTTGGCAACCCCTTTCCATAAAAGTGATTTGCACCATTCTCTGCTTAGGGCTACATCAATGGGAAAGAAACCACAGAGATAGAATTTTGAACTACTTTATTGTGTCAAGTTTCAATGAGCTAGCACAAACCGTGTTTGATTTAGAGTTCCAAGTACATGTATCCATACAGGAGAAAACAGAGTGAAACGTAAAAATTAAAACTGTTACTGCCAACAAACGGTTTAACCTAGGAGAACGAAATTTGGTGAGCCAAGTGGGATTGGGGTACTGATCATTACCTGAAAGTGTCATCAAGATTGGGTGAAAAAATGTGTGCTGAGATTTCAGGAAACTCGTAGTTTTTTGGAAGCTTGGCAAACCCTTTCCATGAAAGTGATTTGGGCCGGTCTCTGATTAGGGCTACATCAATTGGAAAAAAATCATAGAGATAGAACATGGAACTACTTTATAGTGTCAAGTTTCAAAGAGCTAGCACAAACCGTGTGTGATGTGGAGTTTCAAATATATGTATCCATATAGGAGAAAACAGAGTGAAACCTAAAAATTAAAACTGTTACTGCCAACGAACGGTTTAACCTAGAAGAACGAAATTTGGTGAGCCAAGTGGGATTGGGGTACTGATCATTATCTGAAAGTGTCATCAAGATTGGTGAAAAAATGTGTGCTGAGATTTCAGGAAACTCGTAGTTTTTTTGAAGCTTGGCACCCCCTTTCCATGAAAGTGATTTGAGCCTGTCTCTGCTTAGGGAACATCAATAGGAAACAAACCATAGAGATACAACTTGGAACTACTTTATTGTATCAAGTTTCAAAGAGCTAGCAAAAACCGTGTTTGATTTAGAGTTCCAAATACATGTATCAATATAGGAGAAGACAGAGTGAAACCTAAAAATTAAAACTGTTACTGCCAACGAACGGTTTAACCTAGAAGAACGAAATTTGGTGCGCCAAGTTGGATTGGGGTACTGATCATTACCTGAAAGTGTCATCAAGATTTGGTGAGAAAATGTGTGCTGAGATGTCAGGAAACTCGTAGTTTTTTGGAAGCTTGGCACCCCCTTTCCATTAAAGTGATTTGAGCCTGTCTCTGCTTAGGGCTACATCAATAGGAAACAAACCATAGAGATAAAACTTGGAACTACTTTATTGTGTCAAGTTTCAAAGAGCTAGCACAAACCGTGTTTGATTTAGAGTTCCAACTACCTGTAGCCATATAGGAGAAAAGAGAGTGAAACCTAAAAATTAAAACTGTTACTGCCAACGAACGGTTTAACCTAGAAGAATGAAATTTGGTGAGCCAAGTGGGATTGGGGTACTGATCATTACCTGAAAGCGTCATCAAGATTGGGTGAAAAAATGTGTGCTGAAATTTCAGGAAATGCGTAGTTTTTTGGAAGCTTGGCAACCCCATTCCATGAAAGTGATTTGCGCCAGTCTCTGCTTAGGGCTACATCAATAGGAAACAAACGAT
Organism: Spermophilus citellus; assembly: GCF_964194105.1. Classification (NCBI taxonomy): domain Eukaryota; kingdom Metazoa; phylum Chordata; class Mammalia; order Rodentia; family Sciuridae; genus Spermophilus; species Spermophilus citellus. The sequence goes on along the minus strand of NC_138192.1, from coordinate 15,720,984 downwards.
AGAGATAGAACTTGGAACTACTTTATTCTGTCAAGTATCAAAGAGCTAGCACAAACCGTGTTTGATTTAGAGTTCCAACTACATGTATCCATATAGGAGAAAACAGAGTGAAACCTAAAAATTAAAACTGTTACTGCCAACGAACGGTTTAAGCTAGAAGAACGAAATTCGGTGAGCCAAGTGGGATTGGGGTACTGATCATTACCTGAAAGTGTCATCAAGATTGGGTGAAAAAATGTGTGCTGAGATTTCAGGAATCTCGTAGTTTTTTGGAAGCTTGGCACCACCTTTCCATGAAAGTGATTTGAGCCTGTTTCTGCTTAGGGCTACAACAATAGGAAACAAACCATCGAGATAGAACTTGGAACTACTTTATTGTGTCCAGTTTCAAAGAGCTAGCACAAACCGTGTTTGATTTAGAATTTCAACTACATGTAGCCATATTGGAGAAAACAGAGTGAAACCTAAAAATTAAACCGTTACTGCCAACGAACGGTTTAACCTAGAAGAACGAAATTTGGTGAGCCAAGTGGGATTGGGGTACTGATCATTACCTGAAATTGTCATCAAGATTGGGTGAAAAAATGTGTGCTGAGATTTCAGGAAACTCGTAGTTTTTTTGGAAGCTTGGCAACCCATTTCCATGAAAGTGATTTGCGCCAGTCTCTGCTTAGGGCTACATCAAAAGGAAACAAACCATAGAGATAGAACTTGGAACTACTTTATTGCGTCAAGTTTCAAAGAGCTAGCACAAACCGTGTTTGATTTAGAGTTCCAACTACTTATATCCATATAGGAGAAAACAGAGTGAAACCTAAAAATTAAAACTGTTACTGCCAAAAACGGTTTAACTTAGAAGAACGAAATTTGGTGAGCCAAGTGGGATTGGGGTACTGATCATTATCTGAATGTGTCATCAAGATTGGTGAAAAAATGTGTGCTGAGATTTCAGGAAACTCGTAGTTTTTTGGAAGCTTGGCACCCCCTTTCCATGAAAGTTATTTGAGCCTGTCTCTGCTTAGGGAACATCAATAGGAAACAAACCATAGAGATACAACTTGGAACTAGTTTATTGTATCAAGTTTCAAAGAGCTAGCAAAAACCGTGTTTGATTTAGAGTTCCAAATACATGTATCAATATAGGAGAAGACAGAGTGAAACCTAAAAATTAAAACTGTTACTGCCCACGAACGGTTTAACCTAGAAGAACGAAATTTGGTGCGCCAAGTTGGATTGGGGTACTGATCATTACCTGAAAGTGTCATCAAGATTTGGTGAAAAAATGTGTGCTGAGATTTCAGGAAACTCGTAGTTTTTTGGAAGCTTGGCACCCCCTTTCCATTAAAGTGATTTGAGCCTGTCTCTGCTTAGGGCTACATCAATAGGAAACAAACCATAGAGATAGAACTTGGAACTACTTTATTGTGTCAAGTTTCAAAGAGCTAGCACAAACCGTGTTTGATTTAGAGTTCCAACTACCTGTAGCCATATAGGAGAAAAGAGAGTGAAACCTAAAAATTAAAACTGTTACTGCCAACGAACGGTTTAACCTAGAAGAATGAAATTTGTTGAGCCAAGTGGGATTGGGGTACTGATCATTACCTGAAATTGTCATCAAGATTGGGTGAAAAAATGTGTGCTGAGATTTCAGGAAACTCGTAGTTTTTTTGGAAGCTTGGCAACCCATTTCCATGAAAGTGATTTGCGCCAGTCTCTGCTTAGGGCTACATCAAAAGGAAACAAACCATAGAGATAGAACTTGGAACTACTTTATTGCGTCAAGTTTCAAAGAGCTAGCACAAACCGTGTTTGATTTAGAGTTCCAACTACATATATCCATATAGGAGAAAACAGAGTGAAACCTAAAAATTAAAACTGTTACTGCCAAAAACGGTTTAACTTAGAAGAACAAAATTTGGTGAGCCAAGTGGAATTGGGGTACTGATCATTACCTGAAAGTGTCATCAAGATTGGGTGAAAAAAATGTGTGCTGAGATTTCAGGAAACTCGTAGTTTTTTGGAAGCTAGGGAACCCCTTTCCATGAAAGGGATTTGAGCCTGTCTCTGCTTAGGGCTACATCAATAGGAAACAAACTGTAGAGAAAGAACTTGGAACTACTTTATTGTGTCAAGTTTCAAAGAGCTAGCACAAACCGTGTGTGATTTAGAGTTTCAACTACATGTATCCATATAGGAGAAAACAGAGTGAAACCTAAAAATTAAAACTGTTACTGCCAACGAACGGTTTAACCTAGATGAACGAAATTTGGTGAGCCAAGTGGGATTGGCGTACTGATCATTACCTGAAAGTGTCATCAAGATTGGGTGAAAAAATGTGTGCTGAGATTTCAGGAAACTCGTAGTTTTAGGAAGCTTGGCAACCCCTTTCCATGAAAGTGATTTGCGCCGGTCTCTGCTTAGGGCTACATCAATAGGAACCAAACCATAGAGATAGAACTTGGATCTACTTTATTGTGTCAAGTTTCAAAGAGCTAGCACAAACCGTGTTTGATTTAGAGTTTCAAACACATGTATCCATATAGGAGAAAACAGAGTGAAACCTAAAAATTAATACTGTTACTGCCAACGAACGGTTTACCTAGAAGAACGAAATTTTGGGAGCCAAGTGGGATTGGGGTACTGATCATTACCTGAAAGTGTCATCAAGATTGGGTGAAAAAATATGTGCTGACATTTCAGGAAACTCGTAGTTTTTGGAAGCTTGGCAACCCCTTTCCATCAAAGTGAATTGCGCCGGTCTCTCCCTAGGGCTACATCAATAGGAAACAAACCATAGAGATTGAACTTGGAACTACTTTATTGTGTCATGTTTCAAAGAGCTAAGACAAACCGTCTTTGATTTAGAGTTCCAACTACATGTATCCATATAGGAGTAAACAGAGTGAAACCTAAAATTTAAAACTGTTACTGCCAACGAACGGTTTAACCTAGAAGAACGAAATTTGGTGAGCCAAGTGGGATTGGGGTACTGATCATTACCTGAAAGTGTCATCAAGATTGGGTGAAAAAATGTGTGCTGAGATTTCTGGAAACTCGTAGTTTTTTGGAAGCTTGGCAAACCCTTTCCATGAAAGTGATTTGCGCCAGTCTCTGCTTAGGGCTACATCAATAGGAAAAAAACCATAGAGATAGAACTTGGAACTACTTTATTGTGTCAAGTTTCAAAAAGTTAGCACAAACCGTGTTTGATTCAGAGTTCCAACTATATGTATCCATAGAGGAGAAAACAGAGTGAAACCTAAAAATTAAAACTGTTACTGCCAACGAACAGTTTAACCTAGAAGAACGAAATTTGGTGAGCCAAGTGGTATAGGGGTACTGATCATTACCTGAAAGTGTCATCAAGATTGGGTGAAAAAATGTGTGCTGAGATTTCAGGAAACTCGTAGTTTTTTGGAAGCTTGGCAACCCCTTTCCATGTAAATGATTTGCGCTGGTCTCTGCTTAGGGCTACATCCAGAGGAAACAAACCATAGAGATAGAACTTGGAACTACTTTATTGTGTCAAGTTTCAAAGAGCTAGCACAAACCGTCTTTGATTTAGAGTTCCAACTACATATATCCATATAGGAGAAAACAGAGTGAAACCTAAATTTAAAACTGTTACTGCCAACGAACGGTTTAACCTAGAGGAACGAAATTTGGTGAGCCAAGTGGGATTGGGGTACTGATCATTACCTGAAAGTGTCATCAGGATTGGGTGACAAAATGTGTGCTGAGATTTCAGGAAACTCGTAGTGTTTTGGAAGCTTGGCAACCCCTTTCCATGAAAATGATTTGCGCTGGTCTCTGCTTAGGGCTACATCCACAGGAAACAAACCATAGAGATAGAAGTTGGAACTACTTTATTGTGTCAAGTTTCAAAGAGCTAGCACAAACCGTCTTTGATTTAGAGTTCCAACTACATATATCCATATAGGAGAAAACAGAGTGAAACCTAAAAATTAAAACTGTTATTGCCAACGTACGGTTTAACCTAGAGGAACGAAATTTGGTGAGCCAAGTGGGATTGGGGTACTGATCATTACCTGAAAGTGTCATCAGGATTGGGTGAAAAAATGTGTGCTGAGATTTCAGGAAACTCGTAGTTATATGGAAGCTTGGCAACCCATTTCCATGAAAGTGATTTGCGCCGGTCTCTGCTTAGGTCTACATCAATAGGAAACAAACCATAGAGATAGAACTTGGAACTACTTTATTGTGTCAAGTTTTAAAGAGCTAGCACAATCCGTGTGTGATTTAGAGTTTCAACTACATGTATCCATACAGGAGAAAAAGAATGAAACCTAAAAATTAAAACTGTTACTGCCAATGAACGGTTTAACCTAGAAGAACAAAATTTGGTGAGCCAAGTGTGATTGGGGTACTGATCATTACCTGAAAATGTCATCAAGATTGGGTGAAAAATTGTGTGCTGAGATTTCAAGAAACTCGTAGTTTTTGGAAGCTTGGCAACCCTTTTCAATGAAAGTGATTTGCGCCAGTCTCTGCTTAGGGATACATCAATAGGAACCCAACCATAGACATAGAACTTGGAAATACTTTATTGTGTCAAGTTTCAAAGAGCTGGCACAAACCGTGTTTGATTTAAACTTCCAAATATGTGTATCCATATAGGAGAAAACAGAGTGAAACCTAAAAATTAAAACTGTTACAGCCAACAAACAGTTTAACCTAGAAGAACGAAATTTGGTGAGCCAACTGGGATTGGTGTACTGATCATTACCTGAAAGTGTCATCAAGATTGGGTGAAAAAATGTGTGCTGAGCTATCAGGAAACTCGTAGTTTTTTGGAAGCTTGGCAACCCCTTTCCATGAAAGTGATTTGCGCCGGTCTCTGCTTAGGGCTACATCAATAGGAAACAAAACCGTAGAGATAGAACTTGGAACTACTTTATTGTGTCAAGTTTCAAAGAGCTAGCACAAACCGTGTGTGATTTAGAGTTTCAACTACATGTATCCATATAGGAGAAAACAGAGTGAAACCTAAAAATTAAAACTGTTACTGCCAACGAACGGTTTAACCAAGATGAACGAAATTTGGTGAGCCATGTGGGATTGGCGTACTGATCATTACCTGAAAGTGTCATCAAGATTGGTGAAAAACTGTGTGCTGAGTTTTCAGGAAACTCGTAGTTTTTTGGAAGCTTGGCAACCCATTTCCATGAAAGTGATTTGCGCCGGTCTCTGCTTAGGGCTACATCAATAGGAAACAAACCATAGAGATAGAACTTGGAACTACTTTATTGTGTCAAGTTTCAAAGAGCTAGCACAAACCGTGTTTGATTTAGAGTTCCAAATACATGTATCCATATAGGAGAAAACAGAGTGAAACCTAAAAATTAAAACTGTTACTGCCAACGAACGGTTTAACCTAGAGTAACGAAATTTGGTGAGCCAAGTGGGATTGGGGTACTGATCATTATCTGAAAGTGTCATCAAGATTGGGTGAAAAAATGTGTGCTGATATTTCAGGAAACTCATAGTTTTTTCGAAGCTTGGCAACCCCTTTCCATGAAAGTGATTTGAGGTGGTCTCTGCTTAGGGCTACATCAATACTAAACAAACCATAGAGATAGAATTTGGAACTACTTTATTGTATGAACTTTCAATGAGCTAGCACAAACCGTGTTTGATTTAGAGTTCCAACTGCATGTATCCATATAGGAGAAAACAGAGTGAAACCTAAAAATTAAAACTGTTACTGCCAACGAATGGTTTAACCTAGAAGAACGAAATTTGGTGAGCCAAGTGGGATTGGGGTACAGATCATTACCTGAAAGTGTCATCAAGATTGGGTGAAAAAATGTGTGCTGATATTTCAGGAAACTCATAGATTTTTCGAAGCTTGGCAACCCCTTTCCATGAAAGTGATTTGAGCTGGTCTCTGCTTAGGGCTACATCAATACTAAACAAACCATAGAGATAGAACTTGGAACTGCTTTATTGTGTCAAGTTTCAAAGAGCTAGCACAAACCGTGTTTGATTTAGAGTTCCAACTACAAGTATCCATATAGGAGAAAACAGAGTGAAACCTAAAAATTAAAACTGTTACTGCCAACGAACGGTTTAACCTCGAGGAACGAAATTTGGTGAGCCAAGTGGGATTGGGGTACTGATCATTACCTGAAAGTGTCATCAAGATTGGTGAAAAACTGTGTGCTGAGTTTTCAGGAAACTCGTAGTTTTTTGGAAGCTTGGCAACCCCTTTCCATGAAAGTGATTTGCACCGGTCTCTGCTTAGGCCTACATCAATAGGAAACAAACCATAGAGATAGAACTTGGAACTACTTTATTGTGTCAAGTTTCAAAGAGTTAGCACAAACCGTCTTTGATTTAGAGTTCCAACTACATGTATCCATATAGGACAAAACAGAGTGAAACCTAAAAATTAAAACTGTTACTGCCAACGAACGGTTTAACCTAGAGTAACGAAATTTGGTGAGCCAAGTGGGATTGGGGTACTGATCATTATCTGAAAGTGTCATCAAGATTGGGTGAAAAAATGTGTGCTGAGATTTCAGGAAACTCGTAGTTATTTGGAAGCTTGGCAACCCATTTCCATGAAAGTGATTTGCGCCGGTCTCTGCTTAGGTCTACATCAATAGGAAACAAACCATAGAGATAGAACTTGGAACTACTTTATTGTGTCAAGTTTTAAAGAGCTAGCACAAACCGTGTGTGATTTAGAGTTTCAACTACATGTATCCATACAGGAGAAAAAGAATGAAACCTAAAAATTAAAACTGTTACTGCCAATGAACGGTTTAACCTAGAAGAACAAAATTTGGTGAGCCAAGTGTGATTGGGGTACTGATCATTACCTGAAAATGTCATCAAGATTGGGTGAAAAATTGTGTGCTGAGATTTCAAGAAACTCGTAGTTTTTGGAAGCTTGGCAACCCTTTTCAATGAAAGTGATTTGCGCCAGTCTCTGCTTAGGGATACATCAATAGGAACCAAACCATAGACATAGAACTTGGAAATACTTTATTGTGTCAAGTTTCAAAGAGCTGGCACAAACCGTGTTTGATTTAAACTTCCAAATACATGTATCCATATAGGAGAAAACAGAGTGAAACCTAAAAATTAAAACTGTTACAGCCAACAAACGGTTTAACCTAGAAGAACGAAATTTGGTGAGCCAACTGGGATTGGTGTACTGATCATTACCTGAAAGTGTCATCAAGATTGGGTGAAAAAATGTGTGCTGAGCTATCAGGAAACTCGTAGTTTTTTGGAAGCTTGGCAACCCCTTTCCATGAAAGTGATTTGCGCCGGTCTCTGCTTAGGGCTACATCAATAGGAAACAAAACCGTAGAGATAGAACTTGGAACTACTTTATTGTGTCAAGTTTCAAAGAGCTAGCACAAACCGTGTGTGATTTAGAGTTTCAACTACATGTATCCATATAGGAGAAAACAGAGTGAAACCTAAAAATTAAAACTGTTACTGCCAACGAACGGTTTAACCAAGATGAACGAAATTTGGTGAGCCAAGTGGGATTGGCGTACTGATCATTACCTGAAAGTGTCATCAAGATTGGTGAAAAACTGTGTGCTGAGTTTTCAGGAAACTCGTAGTTTTTTGGAAGCTTGGCAACCCCTTTCCATGAAAGTGATTTGCGCCGGTCTCTGCTTAGGGCTACATCAATAGGAAACAAACCATAGAGATAGAACTTGGAACTACTTTATTGTGTCAAGTTTCAAAGAGCTAGCACAAACCGTGTTTGATTTAGAGTTCCAAATACATGTATCCATATAGGAGAAAACAGAGTGAAACCTAAAAATTAAAACTGTTACTGCCAACGAACGGTTTAACCTAGAGTAACGAAATTTGGTGAGCCAAGTGGGATTGGGGTACTGATCATTATCTGAAAGTGTCATCAAGATTGGGTGAAAAAATGTGTGCTGATATTTCAGGAAACTCATAGTTTTTTCGAAGCTTGGCAACCCCTTTCCATGAAAGTGATTTGAGGTGGTCTCTGCTTAGGGCTGCATCAATAGGAAACAAACCATAGAGATAGAATTTGGAACTACTTTATTGTATGAACTTTCAATGAGCTAGCACAAACCGTGTTTGATTTAGAGTTCCAACTGCATGTATCCATATAGGAGAAAACAGAGTGAAACCTAAAAATTAAAACTGTTACTGCCAACGAATGGTTTAACCTAGAAGAACGAAATTTGGTGAGCCAAGTGGGATTGGGGTACTGATCATTACCTGAAAGTGTCATCAAGTTTGGGTGAAAAAATGTGTGCTGATATTTCAGGAAACTCATAGTTTTTTCGAAGCTTGGCAACCCCTTTCCATGAAAGTGATTTGAGCTGGTCTCTGCTTAGGGCTACATCAATACTAAACAAACCATAGAGATAGAACTTGGAACTACTTTATTGTGTCAAGTTTCAAAGAGCTAGCACAAACCGTGTTTGATTTAGAGTTCCAACTACATGTATCCATATAGGAGAAAACAGAGTGAAACCTAAAAATTAAAACTGTTACTGCCAACGAACGGTTTAACCTCGAGGAACGAAATTTGGTGAGCCAAGTGGGATTGGGGTACTGATCATTACCTGAAAGTGTCATCAAGTTTGGGTGAAAAAATGTGTGCTGATATTTCAGGAAACTCATAGTTTTTTCGAAGCTTGGCAACCCCTTTCCATGAAAGTGATTTGAGCTGGTCTCTGCTTAGCGCTACATCAATACTAAACAAACCTTAGAGATAGAACTTGGAACTACTTTATTGTGTCAAGTTTCAAAGAGCTAGCACAAACCGTGTTTGATTTAGAGTTCCAACTACATGTATCCATATAGGAGAAAACAGAGTGAAACCTAAAAATTAAAACTGTTACTGCCAACGAACGGTTTAACCTCGAGGAACGAAATTTGGTGAGCCAAGTGGGATTGGGGTACTGATCATTACCTGAAAGTGTCATCAAGATTGGTGAAAAACTGTGTGCTGAAATTTCAGGAAACTCGCAGTTTTTTGGAAGCTTGGCAAACCCTTTCCATGAAAGTGATTTGTGCCGGTCTCTGCTTAGGGCTGCATCAATAGGAAACAAACCATAGAGATAGAATTTGGAACTACTTTATTGTATGAACTTTCAATGAGCTAGCACTAACCGTGTTTGATTTAGAGTTCCAACTGCATGTATCCATATAGGAGAAAACAGAGTGAAACCTAAAAATTAAAACTGTTACTGCCAACGAATGGTTTAACCTAGAAGAACGAAATTTGGTGAGCCAAGTGGGATTGGGGTACTGATCATTACCTGAAAGTGTCATCAAGTTTGGGTGAAAAAATGTGTGCTGATATTTCAGGAAACTCATAGTTTTTTCGAAGCTTGGCAACCCCTTTCCATGAAAGTGATTTGCGCCGGTCTCTGCTTAGGGCTACATCAATAGGAAACAAACCATAGAGATAGAACTTGGAACTACTTTATTATGTCAAGTTTCAAAGAGCTAGCACAAACTGTGTTTGATTTAGAGTTCCAAATACATGTATCCATATAGGAGAAAACAGAGTGAAACCTAAAAATTAAAACTCTTACTGCCAACGAACGGTTTAACCTAGAGTAACGAAATTTGGTGAGCCAAGTGGGATTGGGGTACTGATCATTATCTGAAAGTGTCATCAAGATTGGGTGAAAAAATGTGTGCTGATATTTCAGGAAACTCATAGTTTTTTCGAAGCTTGGCAACCCCTTTCCATGAAAGTGATTTGAGGTGGTCTCTGCTTAGGGCTACATCAATACTAAACAAACCATAGAGATAGAATTTGGAACTACTTTATTGTATGAACTTTCAATGAGCTAGCACAAACCGTGTTTGATTTAGAGTTCCAACTGCATGTATCCATATAGGAGAAAACAGAGTGAAACCTAAAAATTAAAACTGTTACTGCCAACGAATGGTTTAACCTAGAAGAACGAAATTTGGTGAGCCAAGTGGGATTGGGGTACAGATCATTACCTGAAAGTGTCATCAAGATTGGGTGAAAAAATGTGTGCTGATATTTCAGGAAACTCATAGTTTTTACGAAGCTTGGCAACCCCTTTCCATGAAAGTGATTTGAGCTGGTCTCTGCTTAGGGCTACATCAATACTAAACAAACCATAGAGGTAGAACTTGGAACTACTTTATTGTGTCAAGTTTCAAAGAGCTAGCACAAACCGTGTTTGATTTAGAGTTCCAACTACAAGTATCCATATAGGAGAAAACAGAGTGAAACCTAAAAATTAAAACTGTTACTGCCAACGAACGGTTTAACCTCGAGGAACGAAATTTGGTGAGCCAAGTGGGATTGGGGTACTGATCATTACCTGAAAGTGTCATCAAGATTGGTGAAAAACTGTGTGCTGAGTTTTCAGGAAACTCGTAGTTTTTTGGAAGCTTGGCAACCCGTTTCCATGAAAGTGATTTGCGCCGGTCTCTGCTTAGGCCTACATCAATAGGAAACAAACCATAGAGATAGAACTTGGAACTACTTTATTGTGTCAAGTTTCAAAGAGTTAGCACAAACCGTCTTTGATTTAGAGTTCCAACTACATGTATCCATATAGGACAAAACAGAGTGAAACCTAAAAATTAAAACTGTTACTGCCAACGAACGGTTTAACCTAGAGTAACGAAATTTGGTGAGCCAAGTGGGATTGGGGTACTGATCATTATCTGAAAGTGTCATCAAGATTGGGTGAAAAAATGTGTGCTGAGATTTCAGGAAACTCGTAGTTATTTGGAAGCTTGGCAACCCATTTCCATGAAAGTGATTTGCGCCAGTCTCTGCTTAGGTCTACATCAATAGGAAACAAACCATAGAGATAGAACTTGGAACTACTTTATTGTGTCAAGTTTTAAAGAGCTAGCACAAACCGTGTGTGATTTAGAGTTTCAACTATATGTATCCATACAGGAGAAAAAGAATGAAACCTAAAAATTAAAACTGTTACTGCCAATGAACGGTTTAACCTAGAAGAACAAAATTTGGTGAGCCAAGTGTGATTGGGGTACTGATCATTACCTGAAAATGTCATCAAGATTGGGTGAAAAATTGTGTGCTGAGATTTCAAGAAACTCGTAGTTTTTGGAAGCTTGGCAACCCTTTTCAATGAAAGTGATTTGTGCCAGTCTCTGCTTAGGGATACATCAATAGGAACCAAACCATAGACATAGAACTTGGAAATACTTTATTGTGTCAAGTTTCAAAGAGCTGGCACAAACCGTGTTTGATTTAAACTTCCAAATACATGTATCCATATAGGAGAAAACAGAGTGAAATCTAAAAATTAAAACTGTTACAGCCAACAAACGGTTTAACCTAGAAGAACGAAATTTGGTGAGCCAACTGGGATGGTGTACTGATCATTACCTGAAAGTGTCATCAAGATTGGGTGAAAAAATGTGTGCTGAGCTATCAGGAAACTCGTAGTTTTTTGGAAGCTTGGCAACCCCTTTCCATGAAAGTGATTTGCGCCGGTCTCTGCTTAGGGCTACATCAATAGGAAACAAAACCGTAGAGATAGAACTTGGAACTACTTTATTGTGTCAAGTTTCAAAGAGCTAGCACAAACCGTGTTTGATTTAGAGTTTCAACTACATGTATCCATATGGGAGAAAACAGAGTGAAACCTAAAAATTAAAACTGTTACTGCCAACGAACGGTTTAACCAAGATGAACGAAATTTGGTGAGCCAAGTGGGATTGGCGTACTGATCATTACCTGAACGTGTCATCAAGATTGGTGAAAAACTGTGTGCTGAGTTTTCAGGAAACTCGTAGTTTTTTGGAAGCTTGGCAACCCCTTTCCATGAAAGTGATTTGCGCCGGTCTCTGCTTAGGGCTACATCAATAGGAAACAAACCATAGAGATAGAACTTGGAACTACTTTATTGTGTCAAGTTTCAAAGAGCTAGCACAAACCATGTTTGATTTAGAGTTCCAAATACATGTATCCATATAGGAGAAAACAGAGTGAAACCTAAAAATTAAAACTGTTACTGCCAACGAACGGTTTAACCTAGAAGAACGAAATTTGGTGAGCCAAGTGGGATTGGGGTACTGATCATTATCTGAAAGTGTCATCAAGATTGGGTGAAAAAATGTGTGCTGATATTTCAGGAAACTCATAGTTTTTTCGAAGCTTGGCAACCCCTTTCCATGAAAGTGATTTGAGGTGGTCTCTGCTTAGGGCTACATCAATACTAAACAAACCATAGAGATAGAATTTGGAACTACTTTATTGTATGAACTTTCAATGAGCTAGCACAAACCGTGTTTGATTTAGAGTTCCAACTGCATGTATCCATATAGGAGAAAACAGAGTGAAACCTAAAAATTAAAACTGTTACTGCCAACGAATGGTTTAACCTAGAAGAACGAAATTTGGTGAGCCAAGTGGGATTGGGGTACAGATCATTACCTGAAAGTGTCATCAAGATTGGGTGAAAAAATGTGTGCTGATATTTCAGGAAACTCATAGTTTTTTCGAAGCTTGGCAACCCCTTTCCATGAAAGTGATTTGAGCTGGTCTCTGCTTAGGGCTACATCAATACTAAACAAACCTTAGAGATAGAACTTGGAACTACTTTATTGTGTCAAGTTTCAAAGAGCTAGCACAAACCGTGTTTGATTTAGAGTTCCAACTACAAGTATCCATATAGGAGAAAACAGAGTGAAACCTAAAAATTAAAACTGTTACTGCCAACGAACGGTTTAACCTCGAGGAACGAAATTTGGTGAGCCAAGTGGGATTGGGGTACTGATCATTACCTGAAAGTGTCATCAAGATTGGTGAAAAACTGTGTGCTGAGTTTTCAGGAAACTCGTAGTTTTTTGGAAGCTTGGCAACCCCTTTCCATGAAAGTGATTTGCGCCGGTCTCTGCTTAGGCCTACATCAATAGGAAACAAACCATAGAGATAGAACTTGGAACTACTTTATTGTGTCAAGTTTCAAAGAGTTAGCACAAACCGTCTTTGATTTAGAGTTCCAACTACATGTATCCATATAGGACAAAACAGAGTGAAACCTAAAAATTAAAACTGTTACTGCCAACGAACGGTTTAACCTAGAGTAACGAAATTTGGTGAGCCAAGTGGGATTGCGGTACTGATCATTATCTGAAAGTGTCATCAAGATTGGGTGAAAAAATGTGTGCTGAGATTTCAGGAAACTCGTAGTTATTTGGAAGTTTGGCAACCCATTTCCATGAACGTGATTTGCGCCGGTCTCTGCTTAGGTCTACATCAATAGGAAACAAACCATAGAGATAGAACTTGGAACTACTTTATTGTGTCAAGTTTCAAAGAGCTAGCACAAACCGTGTGTGATTTAGAGTTTCAACTACATGTATCCATACTGGAGAAAAAGAATGAAACCTAAAAATTAAAACTGTTACTGCCAATGAACGGTTTAACCTAGAAGAACAAAATTTGGTGAGCCAAGTGGGATTGGGGTACTGATCATTACCTGAAAATGTCCTCAAGATTGGGTGAAAAATTGTGTGCTGAGATTTCAAGAAACTCGTAGTTTTTGGAAGCTTGGCAACCCTTTTCAATGAAAGTGATTTGCGCCAGTCTCTGCTTAGGGATACATCAATAGGAACCAAACCATAGACATAGAACTTGGAAATACTTTATTGTGTCAAGTTTCAAAGAGCTGGCACAAACCGTGTTTGATTTAAACTTCCAAATACATGTATCCATATAGGAGAAAACAGAGTGAAACCTAAAAATTAAAACTGTTACAGCCAACAAACGGTTTAACCTAGAAGAACGAAATTTGGTGAGCCAACTGGGATTGGTGTACTGATCATTACCTGAAAGTGTCATCAAGATTGGGTGAAAAAATGTGTGCTGAAATTTCAGGCAACTCGCAGTTTTTTGGAAGCTTGGCAAACCCTTTCCATGAAAGTGATTTGCGCCGGTCTCTGCTTAGGGCTGCATCAATAGGAAACAAACCATAGAGATAGAATTTGGAACTACTTTATTGTATGAACTTTCAATGAGCTAGCACAAACCGTGTTTGATTTAGAGTTCCAACTGCATGTATCCATATAGGAGAAAACAGAGTGAAACCTAAAAATTAAAACTGTTACTGCCAACGAATGGTTTAATCTAGAAGAACGAAATTTGGTGAGCCAAGTGGGATTGGGGTACTGATCATTACCTGAAAGTGTCATCAAGTTTGGGTGAAAAAATGTGTGCTGATATTTCAGGAAACTCATAGTTTTTTCGAAGCTTGGCAACCCCTTTCCATGAAAGTGATTTGAGCTGGTCTCTGCTTAGGGCTACATCAATACTAAACAAACCATAGAGATAGAACTTGGAACTACTTTATTGTGTCAAGTTTCAAAGAGCTAGCACAAACCGTGTTTGATTTAGAGTTCCAACTACATGTATCCATGTAGGAGAAAACAGAGTGAAACCTAAAAATTAAAACTGTTACTGCCAACGAACGGTTTAACCTCGAGGAACGAAATTTGGTGAGCCAAGTGGGATTGGGGTACTGATCATTACCTGAAAGTGTCATCAAGTTTGGGTGAAAAAATGTGTGCTGATATTTCAGGAAACTCATAGTTTTTTCGAAGCTTGGCAACCCCTTTCCATGAAAGTGATTTGAGCTGGTCTCTGCTTAGCGCTACATCAATACTAAACAAACCTTAGAGATAGAACTTGGAACTACTTTATTGTGTCAAGTTTCAAAGAGCTAGCACAAACCGTGTTTGATTTAGAGTTCCAACTACATGTATCCATATAGGAGAAAACAGAGTGAAACCTAAAAATTAAAACAGTTACTGCCAACGAACGGTTTAAACTCGAGGAACGAAATTTGGTGAGCCAAGTGGGATTGGGGTACTGATCATTACCTGAAAGTGTCATCAAGATTGGTGAAAAACTGTGTGCTGAAATTTCAGGAAACTCGCAGTTTTTTGGAAGCTTGGCAAACCCTTTCCATGAAAGTGATTTGTGCCGGTCTCTGCTTAGGGCTGCATCAATAGGAAACAAACAATAGAGATAGAATTTGGAACTACTTTATTGTATGAACTTTCAATGAGCTAGCACAAACCGTGTTTTATTTAGAGTTCCAACTGCATGTATCCATATAGGAGAAAACAGAGTGAAACCTAAAAATTAAAACTGTTACTGCCAACGAATGGTTTAACCTAGAAGAACGAAATTTGGTGAGCCAAGTGGGATTGGGGTACTGATCATTACCTGAAAGTGTCATCAAGTTTGGGTGAAAAAATGTGTGCTGATATTTCAGGAAACTCATAGTTTTTTTGAAGCTTGGCAACCCATTTCCATGAACGTGATTTGAGCTGGTCTCTGCTTAGGGCTACATCAATACTAAACAAACCATAGAGATAGAACTTGGAACTACTTTATTGTGTCAAGTTTCAAAGAGCTAGCACAAACCGTGTGTGATTTAGAGTTTCAACTACATGTATCCATACAGGAGAAAAAGAATGAAACCTAAAAATTAAAACTGTTACTGCCAATGAACGGTTTAACCTAGAAGAACAAAATTTGGTGAGCCAAGTGGGATTGGGGTACTGATCATTACCTGAAAATGTCATCAAGATTGGGTGAAAAATTGTGTGCTGAGATTTCAAGAAACTCGTAGTTTTTTGGAAGCTTGGCAACCCTTTTCAATGAAAGTGATTTGCGCCAGTCTCTGCTTAGGGATACATCAATAGGAACCAAACCATAGACATAGAACTTGGAAATACTTTATTGTGTCACGTTTCAAAGAGCTGGCACAAACCGTGTGTGATTTAAACTTCCAAATACATGTATCCATATAGGAGAAAACAGAGTGAAACCTAAAAATTAAAACTGTTACAACCAACAAACGGTTTAACCTAGAAGAACGAAATTTGGTGAGCCAACTGGGATTGGTGTACTGATCATTACCTGAAAGTGTCATCAAGATTGGGTGAAAAAATGTGTGCTGAGCTATCAGGAAACTCGTAGTTTTTTGGAAGCTTGGCAACCCCTTTCCATGAAAGTGATTTGCGCCGGTCTCTGCTTAGGGCTACATCAATAGGAAACAAAAGCGTAGAGATAGAACTTGGAACTACTTTATTGTGTCAAGTTTCAAAGAGCTAGCACAAACCGTGTGTGATTTAGAGTTTCAACTACATGTATCCATATAGGAGAAAACAGAGTGAAACCTAAAAATTAAAACTGTTACTGCCAACGAACGGTTTAACCAAGATGAACGAAATTTGGTGAGCCAAGTGGGATTGGCGTACTGATCATTACCTGAAAGAGTCATCAAGATTGGTGAAAAACTGTGTGCTGAGTTTTCAGGAAACTCGTAGTTTTTTGGAAGCTTGGCAACCCCTTTCCATGAAAGTGATTTGCGCCGGTCTCTGCTTAGGGCTACATCAATAGGAAACAAACCATAGAGATAGAACTTGGAACTACTTTATATTGTCAAGTTTCAAAGAGTTAGCACAAACCATCTTTGATTTAGAGTTCCAACTACATGTATCCATATAGGAGAAAACAGAGTGAAACCTAAAAATTAAAACTGTTACTGCCAACGAACGGTTTAACCTAGAGTTACGAAATTTGGTGAGCCAAGTGGGATTAGGGTACTGATCATTATCTGAAAGTGTCATCAAGATTGGGTGAAAAAATGTGTGCTGAGATTTCAGGAAATTCGTAGTTTTTTGGAAGCTTGGCAACCCCTTTCCATGAAAGTGATTTGCGCTGGTCTCTGCTTAGGGCTACATATATAGGAAACAAACTATAGAGATAGAACTTGGAACTACTTTATTGTGTCAAGTTTCAAAGAGCTAGCACAAACCGTGTTTGATTTAGAGTTCCAACTACATGTATCCATATAGGAGAAAACAGAGTGAAACCTAAAAATTTAAACTGTTACTGCCAACGAACGGTTTAACCTCGAGGAACGAAATTTGGTGAGCCAAGTGGGATTGGGGTACTGATCATTACCTGAAAGTGTCATCAAGTTTGGGTGAAAAAATGTGTGCTGATATTTCAGGAAACTCATAGTTTTTTCGAAGCTTGGCAACCCCTTTCCATGAAATGATTTGAGCTGGTCTCTGCTTAGGGCTACATCAATACTAAACAAACCATAGAGATAGAACTTGGAACTACTTTATTGTGTCAAGTTTCAAAGAGCTAGCACAAACCGTGTTTGATTTAGAGTTCCAACTACATGTATCCATATAGGAGAAAACAGAGTGAAACCTAAAAATTAAAACTGTTACTGCCAACGAACGGTTTAACCTCGAGGAACGAAATTTGGTGAGCCAAGTGGGATTGGGGTACTGATCATTACCTGAAAGTGTCATCAAGATTGGTGAAAAACTGTGTGCTGAAATTTTAGGAAACTCGCAGTTTTTTGGAAGCTTGGCAAACCCTTTCCATGAAAGTGATTTGTGCCGGTCTCTGCTTAGGGCTGCATCAATAGGAAACAAACCATAGAGATAGAATTTGGAATTACTTTATTGTATGAACTTTCAATGAACTAGACAAACCGTGTTTGATTTAGAGTTCCAACTGCATGTATCCATATAGGAGAAAACAGAGTGAAACCTAAAAATTAAAACTGTTACTGCCAACGAATGGTTTAACCTAGAAGAACGAAATTTGGTGAGCCAAGTGGGATTGGGGTACTGATCATTACCTGAAAGTGTCATCAAGTTTGGGTGAAAAAATGTATGCTGATATTCCAGGAAAATCATAGTTTTTTCGAAGCTTGGCAACCCCTTTCCATGAAAGTGATTTGAGCTGGTCTCTGCTTAGGGCTACATCAATACTAAACAAACCATAGAGATAGAACTTGGAACTACTTTATTGTGTCAAGTTTCAAACAGCTAGCACAAACCGTGTTTGATTTAGAGTTCCAACTACATGTATCCATATAGGAGAAAACAGAGTGAAACCTAAAAATTAAAACTGTTACTGCCAACGAAAGGTTTAACCTCGAGGAACGAAATTTGGTGAGCCAAGTGGGATTGGGGTACTGATCATTACCTGAAAGTGTCATCAAGATTGGTGAAAAACTGTGTGCTGAAATTTCAGGAAACTCGCAGTTTTTTGGAAGCTTGGCAACCCCTTTCCATGAAAGTGATTTGCGCTGGTCTCTGCTTAGGGCTGCATCAATAGGAAACAAACCATAGAGATAGAACTTGGAACTACTTTATTGTGTCAAGTTTCAAAGAGCTAGCACAAACCGTGTGTGATTTAGAGTTTCAACTACATGTATCCATACAGGAGAAAAAGAATGAAACCTAAAAATTAAAACTGTTACTGCCAATGAACGGTTTAACCTAGAAGAACAAAATTTGGTGAGCCAAGTGGGATTGGGGTACTGATCATTACCTGAAAATGTCATCAAGATTGGGTGAAAAATTGTGTGCTGAGATTTCAAGAAACTCGTAGTTTTTGGAAGCTTGGCAACCCTTTTCAATGAAAGTGATTTGCGCCAGTCTCTGCTTAGGGATACATCAATAGGAACCAAACCATAGACATAGAACTTGGAAATACTTTACTGTGTCAAGTTTCAAAGAGATGGCACAAACCGTGTGTGATTTAAACTTCCAAATACATGTATCCATATAGGAGAAAACAGAGTGAAACCTAAAAATTAAAACTGTTACTGCCAACGAACGGTTTAACCTCGAGGAACGAAATTTGGTGAGCCAAGTGGGATTGGGGTACTGATCATTACCTGAAAGTGTCATCAAGATTGGGTGAAAAAATGTGTGCTGAGCTATCAGGAAACTCGTAGTTTTTTGGAAGCTTGGCAACCCCTTTCCATGAAAGTGATTTGCGCCGGTCTCTGCTTAGGGCTACATCAATAGGAAACAAAACCGTAGAGATAGAACTTGGATCTACTTTATTGTGTCAAGTTTCAAAGAGCTAGCACAAACCGTGTGTGATTTAGAGTTTCAACTACATGTATCCATATAGGAGAAAACAGAGTGAAACCTAAAAATTAAAACTGTTACTGCCAACGAACGGTTTAACCAAGATGAACGAAATTTGGTGAGCCAAGTGGGGTTGGCGTACTGATCATTACCTGAAAGTGTCATCAAGATTGGTGAAAAACTGTGTGCTGAGTTTTCAGGAAACTCGTAGTTTTTTGGAAGCTTGGCAACCCCTTTCCATGAAAGTGATTTGCGCCGGTCTCTGCTTAGGGCTACATCAATAGGAAACAAACCATAGAGATAGAACTTGGAACTACTTTATATTGTCAAGTTTCAAAGAGTTAGCACAAACCGTCTTTGATTTAGAGTTCCAACTACATGTATCCATATAGGAGAAAACAGAGTGAAACCTAAAAATTAAAACTGTTACTGCCAACGAACGGTTTAACCTAGAGTAACGAAATTTGGTGAGCCAAGTGGGATTAGGGTACTGATCATTATCTGAAAGTGTCATCAAGATTGGGTGAAAAAATGTGTGCTGAGATTTCAGGAAACTCGTAGTTTTTTGGAAGCTTGGCAACCCCTTTCCATGAAAGTGATTTGCGCTGGTCTCTGCTTAGGACTACATATATAGGAAACAAACCATAGAGATAGAATTTGGAACTACTTTATTGTATGAACTTTCAATGAGCTAGCACAAACCGTGTTTGATTTAGAGTTCCAACTGCATGTATCCATATAGGAGAAAACAGAGTGAAACCTAAAAATTAAAACTGTTACTGCCAACGAATGGTTTAACCTAGAAGAACGAAATTTGGTGAGCCAAGTGGGATTGGGGTACTGATCATTACCTGAAAGTGTCATCAAGTTTGGGTGAAAAAATGTGTGCTAATATTTCAGGAAACTCACAGTTTTTTCGAAGCTTGGCAACCCCTTTCCATGAAAGTGATTTGAGCTGGTCTCTGCTTAGGGCTACATCAATACTAAACAAACCATAGAGATAGAACTTGGAACTACTTTATTGTGTCAAGTTTCAAAGAGCTAGCACAAACCGTGTTTGATTTAGAGTTCCAAATACATGTACCATATAGGAGAAAACAGAGTGAAACCTAAAAATTAAAACTGTTACTGCCAACGAACGGTTTAACCTCGAGGAACGAAATTTGGTGAGCCAAGTGGGATTGGGGTACTGATCATTACCTGAAAGTGTCATCAAGATTGGTGAAAAACTGTGTGCTGAAATTTCAGGAAACTCGCAGTTTTTTGGAAGCTTGGCAAACCCTTTCCATGAAAGTGATTTGCGCCGGTCTCTGCTTAGGGCTGCATCAATAGGAAACAAACCATAGAGATAGAACTTGGAACTACTTTATTGTGTCAAGTTTCAAAGAGCTAGCACAAACCGTGTTTGATTTAGAGTTCCAACTGCATGTATCCATATAGGAGAAAACAGAGTGAAACCTAAAAATTAAAACTGTTACTGACAACAAACGGTTTAACCTAGAAGAGCGAAATTTGGTGAGCCAAGTGGTTTTCGGGTACTGATCATTACCTGAGAGTGTCATCAAGATTGGGTGAAAAATTTTTGCTGAGATTTCAGGAAACTCGTAGTTTTTTGGAAGCTTGGCAACCCCTTTCCATGATAGTGATTTGAGCCGGTCTCTGCTTAGGGCTACATCAATACTAAACAAACCATAGAGATAGAACTTGGAACTACTTTATTGTGTCAAGTTTCAAAGAGCTAGCACAAACCGTGTTTGATTTAGAGTTCCAACTACATGTATCCATATACGAGAAAACAGAGTGAAACCTAAAAATTAAAACTGTTACTGCCAACGAACGGTTTAACCTCGAGGAACGAAATTTGGTGAGCCAAGTGGGATTGGGGTACTGATCATTACCTGAAAGTGTCATCAAGATTGGGTGAAAAAATGTATGCTGATATTTCAGTAAACTAGTAGTTTTTTGGAAGCTTGGCAACCCCTTTCCATGAAAGTGATTTGAGCTGGTCTCTGCTTAGGGCTACATCAATACTAAACAAACCATAGAGATAGAACTTGGAACTACTTAATTGTGTCAAGTTTCAAAGAGCTAGCACAAACCGTGTTTGATTTAGAGTTCCAAATACATGTATCCATATAGGAGAAAACAGTGTGAAACCTAAAAATTAAAACTGTTACTGCCAACAAACGGTTTAACTTAGAAGAACGAAATTTTTGAGCCAAGTGGTTTCGGGGTACTGATCAACCTGAAAGTGTCATCAAGATTGGGTGAAAAAATGTGTGCTGAGATTTCAGGAAACTCGCAGTTTTTTGGAAGCTTGGCAAACCCTTTCCATGAAAGTGATTTGCGCCGGTCTCTGCTTAGGGCTGCATCAATAGGAAACAAACCATAGAGATAGAATTTGGAACTACTTTATTGTATGAACTTTCAATGAGCTAGCACAAACCGTGTTTGATTTAGAGTTCCAACTGCATGTATCCATATAGGAGAAAACAGAGTGAAACCTAAAAAGTTAAACTGTTACTGCCAACGAATGGATTAACCTAGAAGAACGAAATTTGGTGAGCCAAGTGGGATTGGGGTACTGATCATTACCTGAAAGTGTCATCAAGATTGGGTGAAAAAATGTGTGCTGATATTTCAGGAAACTCATAGTTTTTTCGAAGCTTGGCAACCCCTTTCCATGAAAGTGATTTGAGCTGGTCTCTGCTTAGGGCTACATCAATACTAAACAAACCATACAGATAGAACTTGGAACTACTTTACTGTGTCAAGTTTCAAAGAGCTAGCACAAACCGTGTTTGATTTAGAGTTCCAACTACATGTATCCATATAGGAGAAAACAGAGTGAAACCTAAAAATTAAAACTGTTACTGCCAACGAACGGTTTAACCTCGAGGAACGAAATTTGGTGAGCCAAGTGGGATTGGGGTACTGATCATTACCTGAAAGTGTCATCAAGATTGGTGAAAAACTGTGTGCTGAGTTTTCAGGAAACTCGTAGTTTTTTGGAAGCTTGGCAACCCCTTTCCATGAAAGTGATTTGCGCCGGTCTCTGCTTAGGGCTACATCAATAGGAAACAAACCATAGAGATAGAACTTGGAACTACTTTATTGTGTCAAGTTTCAAAGAGTTAGCACAAACCGTCTTGGATTTAGAGTTCCAACTACATGTATCCATATAGGAGAAAACAGAGTGAAACCTAAAAATAAAAACTGTTACTGCCAACAAACGGTTTAACCTAGAGTAACGAAATTTGGTGAGCCAAGTGGGATTGCGGTACTGATCATTATCTGAAAGTGTCATCAAGATTGGGTGAAAAAATGTGTGCTGATATTTCAGGAAACTCATAGTTTTTTCGAAGCTTGGCAACCCCTTTCCATGAAAGTGATTTGAGCTGGTCTCTGCTTAGGGCTACATCAATACTAAACAAACCATAGAGATAGAACTTGGAACTACTTTATTGTGTCAAGTTTCAAAGAGCTAGCACAAACCGTGTTTGATTTAGAGTTCCAACTACATGTATCCATATAGGAGAAAACAGAGTGAAACCTAAAAATTAAAACTGTTACTGCCAACGAATGGTTTAACCTAGAAGAACGAAATTTGGTGAGCCAAGTGGGATTGGGGTACTGATCATTACCTGAAAGTGTCATCAAGATTGGTGAAAAACTGTGTGCTGAAATTTCAGGAAACTCGCAGTTTTTTGGAAGCTTGGCAAACCCTTTCCATGAAAGTGATTTGCGCCGGTCTCTGCTTAGGGCTGCATCAATAGGAAACAAACCATAGAGATAGAATTTGGAACTACTTTATTGTATGAACTTTCAATGAGCTAGCACAAACCGTGTTTGATTTAGAGTTCCAACTGCATGTATCCATATAGGAGAAAACATAGTGAAACCCAAAAATTAAAACTGTTACTGCCAACGAATGGTTTAACCTAGAAGAACGAAATTTGGTGAGCCAAGTGGGATTGGGGTACTGATCATTACCTGAAAGTGTCATCAAGATTGGGTGAAAAAATGTGTGCTGATATTTCAGGAAATTCATAGTTTTTTCGAAGCTTGGCAACCCCTTTACATGAAAGTGATTTGAGCTGGTCTGTGCTTAGGGCTACATCAATAAAAAAAAAAAAAACCATAGAGATAGAACTTGGAAATACTTTATTGTGTCAAGTTTCAAAGAGCTAGCACAAACCGTGTTTGATTTAGAGTTCCATCTACATGTATCCATATAGGAGAAAACAGAGTGAAACCTAAAAATTAAAACTGTTACTGCCAACGAACGGTTTAACCTCGAGGAACGAAATTTGGTGAGCCAAGTGGGATTGGGGTACTGATCATTACCTGAAAGTGTCATAAAGATTGGTGAAAAACTGTGTGCTGAGTTTTCAGGAAACTCGTAGTTTTTTGGAAGCTTGGCAACCCCTTTCCATGAAAGTGATTTGTGCCGGTCTCTGCTTAGGGCTACATCAATAGGAAACAAACCATAGAGATAGAACTTGGAACTACTTTATTGTGTCAAGTTTCAAAGAGTTAGCACAAACCGTCTTGGATTTAGAGTTCCAACTACATGTATCCATATAGGAGAAAACAGAGTGAAACCTAAAAATAAAAACTGTTACTGCCAACAAACGGTTTAACCTAGAGTAACGAAATTTGGTGAGCCAAGTGGGATTGCGGTACTGATCATTATCTGAAAGTGTCATCAAGATTGGGTGAAAAAATGTGTGCTGATATTTCAGGAAACTCATAGTTTTTTCGAAGCTTGGCAACCCCTTTCCATGAAAGTGATTTGAGCTGGTCTCTGCTTAGGGCTACATCAATACTAAACAAACCATAGAGATAGAACTTGG
This sequence comes from Spermophilus citellus, assembly GCF_964194105.1. Lineage (NCBI taxonomy): Eukaryota > Metazoa > Chordata > Mammalia > Rodentia > Sciuridae > Spermophilus > Spermophilus citellus. The sequence goes on along the minus strand of NC_138192.1, from coordinate 15,697,201 downwards.
AACTACTTTATTGTGTCAAGTTTCAAAGAGCTAGCACAAACCGTGTTTGATTTAGAGTTCCAACTACATGTATCCATATAGGAGAAAACAGAGTGAAACCTAAAAATTAAACCTGTTACTGCCAACGAACGGTTTAACCTCGAGGTACAAAATTTGGTGAGCCAAGTGGGATTGGGGTACTGATCATTACCTGAAAGTGTCATCAAGATTGGTGAAAAACTGTGTGCTGAAATTTCAGGAAACTCGCAGTTTTTTGGAAGCTTGGCAAACCCTTTCCATGAAAGTGATTTGCGCCGGTCTCTGCTTAGGGCTGCATCAATAGGAAACAAACCATAGAGATAGAATTTGGAACTACTTTATTGTATGAACTTTCAATGAGCTAGCACAAACCGTGTTTGATTTAGAGTTCCAACTGCATGTATCCATATAGGAGAAAACAGAGTGAAACCCAAAAATTAAAACTGTTACTGCCAACGAATGGTTTAACCTAGAAGAACGAAATTTGGTGAGCCAAGTGGGATTGGGGTACTGATCATTACCTGAAAGTGTCATCAAGATTGGGTGAAAAAATGTGTGCTGATATTTCAGGAAATTCATAGTTTTTTCGAAGCTTGGCAACCCCTTTACATGAAAGTGATTTGAGCTGGTCTCTGCTTAGGGCTACATCAATAAAAAAAAAAAAACCATAGAGATAGAACTTGGAAATACTTTATTATGTCAAGTTTCAAAGAGCTAGCACAAATCGTGTTTGATTTAGAGTTCCAACTACATGTATCAATATAGGAGAAAACAGAGTGAAACCTAAAAATTAAAACTGTTACTGACAACAAACGGTTTAACCTAGAAGAACGAAATTTGGTGAGCCAAGTGGTTTTGGGGTACTGATCATTACCTGAGAGTGTCATCAAGATTGGGTGAAAAATGTGTGCTGAGATTTCAGGAAACTCGTAGTTTTTTGGAAGCTTGGCAACCCCTTTCGATGAAAGTGATTTGAGCCGGTCTCTGCTTAGGGCTACATCAATACTAAACAAACCATAGAGATAGAACTTGGAACTACTTTATTGTGTCAAGTTTCAAAGAGCTAGCACAAACCGTGTTTGATTTAGAGTTCCAACTACATGTATCCTTATAGGAGAAAACAGAGTGAAACCTAAAAATTAAAACTGTTACTGCCAACGAACGGTTTAACCTCGAGGAACGAAATTTGGTGAGCCAAGTGGGATTGGGGTACTGATCATTACCTGAAAGTGTCATCAAGATTGGTGCAAAACTGTGTGCTGAAATTTCAGGAAACTCGCAGTTTTTTGGAAGCTTGGCAAACCCTTTCCATGAAAGTGATTTGCGCCGGTCTCTGCTTAGGTCTGCATCAATAGGAAACAAACCATAGAGATAGAATTTGGAACTACTTTATTGTATGAACTTTCAATGAGCTAGCACAAACCGTGTTTGATTTAGAGTTCCAACTGCATGTATCCATATAGGAGAAAACAGAGTGAAACCTAAAAATTAAAACTGTTACTGCCAACGAATGGTTTAACCTAGAAGAACGAAATTTGGTGAGCCAAGTGGGATTGGGGTACAGATCATTACCTGAAAGTGTCATCAAGATTGGGTGAAAAAATGTGTGCTGATATTTCAGGAAACTCATAGTTTTTTCGAAGCTTGGCAACCCCTTTCCATGAAAGTGATTTGAGCTGGTCTCTGCTTAGGGCTACATCAATACTAAACAAACCATAGAGGTAGAACTTGGAACTACTTTATTGTGTCAAGTTTCAAAGAGCTAGCACAAACCGTGTTTGATTTAGAGTTCCAACTACAAGTATCCATATAGGAGAAAACAGAGTGAAACCTAAAAATTAAAACTGTTACTGCCAACGAACGGTTTAACCTCGAGGAACGAAATTTGGTGAGCCAAGTGGGATTGGGGTACTGATCATTACCTGAAAGTGTCATCAAGATTGGTGAAAAACTGTGTGCTGAGTTTTCAGGAAACTCGTAGTTTTTTGGAAGCTTGGCAACCCGTTTCCATGAAAGTGATTTGCGCCGGTCTCTGCTTAGGCCTACATCAATAGGAAACAAACCATAGAGATAGAACTTGGAACTACTTTATTGTGTCAAGTTTCAAAGAGTTAGCACAAACCGTCTTTGATTTAGAGTTCCAACTACATATATCCATATAGGACAAAACAGAGTGAAACCTAAAAATTAAAACTGTTACTGCCAACGAACGGTTTAACCTAGAGTAACGAAATTTGGTGAGCCAAGTGGGATTGGGGTACTGATCATTATCTGAAAGTGTCATCAAGATTGGGTGAAAAAATGTGTGCTGAGATTTCAGGAAACTCGTAGTTATTTGGAAGCTTGGCAACCCATTTCCATGAAAGTGATTTGCGCCAGTCTCTGCTTAGGTCTACATCAATAGGAAACAAACCATAGAGATAGAACTTGGAACTACTTTATTGTGTCAAGTTTTAAAGAGCTAGCACAAACCGTGTGTGATTTAGAATTTCAACTATATGTATCCATACAGGAGAAAAAGAATGAAACCTAAAAATTAAAACTTTTACTGCCAATGAACGGTTTAACCTAGAAGAACAAAATTTGGTGAGCCAAGTGTGATTGGGGTACTGATCATTACCTGAAAATGTCATCAAGATTGGGTGAAAAATTGTGTGCTGAGATTTCAAGAATCTCGTAGTTTTTGGAAGCTTGGCAACCCTTTTCAATGAAAGTGATTTGTGCCAGTCTCTGCTTAGGGATACATCAATAGGAACCAAACCATAGACATAGAACTTGGAAATACTTTATTGTGTCAAGTTTCAAAGAGCTGGCACAAACCGTGTTTGATTTAAACTTCCAAATACATGTATCCATATAGGAGAAAACAGAGTGAAATCTAAAAATTAAAACTGTTACAGCCAACAAACGGTTTAACCTAGAAGAACGAAATTTGGTGAGCCAACTGGGATTGGTGTACTGATCATTACCTGAAAGTGTCATCAAGATTGGGTGAAAAAATGTGTGCTGAGCTATCAGGAAACTCGTAGTTTTTTGGAAGCTTGGCAACCCCTTTCCATGAAAGTGATTTGCGCCGGTCTCTGCTTAGGGCTACATCAATAGGAAACAAATCCGTAGAGATAGAACTTGGAACTACTTTATTGTGTCAAGTTTCAAAGAGCTAGCACAAACCGTGTTTGATTTAGAGTTCCAAATACATGTATCCATATAGGAGAAAACAGAGTGAAACCTAAAAATTAAAACTGTTACTGCCAACGAATGGTTTAACCTAGAAGAACGAAATTTGGTGAGCCAAGTGGGATTGGGGTACAGATCATTACCTGAAAGTGTCATCAAGATTGGGTGAAAAAATGTGTGCTGATATTTCAGGAAACTCATAGTTTTTTCGAAGCTTGGCAACCCCTTTCCATGAAAGTGATTTGAGCTGGTCTCTGCTTAGGGCTACATCAATACTAAACAAACCATAGAGATAGAACTTGGAACTACTTTATTGTGTCAAGTTTCAAAGAGCTAGCACAAACCGTGTTTGATTTAGAGTTCCAACTACAAGTATCCATATAGGAGAAAACAGAGTGAAACCTAAAAATTAAAACTGTTACTGCCAACGAACGGTTTAACCTCGAGGAACGAAATTTGGTGAGCCAAGTGGGATTGGGGTACTGATCATTACCTGAAAGTGTCATCAAGATTGGTGAAAAACTGTGTGCTGAGTTTTCAGGAAACTCGTAGTTTTTTGGAAGCTTGGCAACCCCTTTCAATGAAAGTGATTTGCGCCGGTCTCTGCTTAGGCCTACATCAATAGGAAACAAACCATAGAGATAGAACTTGGAACTACTTTATTGTGTCAAGTTTCAAAGAGTTAGCACAAACCGTCTTTGATTTAGAGTTCCAACTACATGTATCCATATAGGACAAAACAGAGTGAAACCTAAAAATTAAAACTGTTACTGCCAACGAACGGTTTAACCTAGAGTAACGAAATTTGGTGAGCCAAGTGGGATTGCGGTACTGATCATTATCTGAAAGTGTCATCAAGATTGGGTGAAAAAATGTGTGCTGAGATTTCAGGAAACTCGTAGTTATTTGGAAGTTTGGCAACCCATTTCCATGAACGTGATTTGCGCCGGTCTCTGCTTAGGTCTACATCAATAGGAAACAAACCATAGAGATAGAACTTGGAACTACTTTATTGTGTCAAGTTTCAAAGAGCTAGCACAAACCGTGTGTGATTTAGAGTTTCAACTACATGTATCCATACTGGAGAAAAAGAATGAAACCTAAAAATTAAAACTGTTACTGCCAATGAACGGTTTAACCTAGAAGAACAAAATTTGGTGAGCCAAGTGGGATTGGGGTACTGATCATTACCTGAAAATGTCCTCAAGATTGGGTGAAAAATTGTGTGCTGAGATTTCAAGAAACTCGTAGTTTTTGGAAGCTTGGCAACCCTTTTCAATGAAAGTGATTTGCGCCAGTCTCTGCTTAGGGATACATCAATAGGAACCAAACCATAGACATAGAACTTGGAAATACTTTATTGTGTCAAGTTTCAAAGAGCTGGCACAAACCGTGTTTGATTTAAACTTCCAAATACATGTATCCATATAGGAGAAAACAGAGTGAAACCTAAAAATTAAAACTGTTACAGCCAACAAACGGTTTAACCTAGAAGAACGAAATTTGGTGAGCCAACTGGGATTGGTGTACTGATCATTACCTGAAAGTGTCATCAAGATTGGGTGAAAAAATGTGTGCTGAAATTTCAGGCAACTCGCAGTTTTTTGGAAGCTTGGCAAACCCTTTCCATGAAAGTGATTTGCGCCGGTCTCTGCTTAGGGCTGCATCAATAGGAAACAAACCATAGAGATAGAATTTGGAACTACTTTATTGTATGAACTTTCAATGAGCTAGCACAAACCGTGTTTGATTTAGAGTTCCAACTGCATGTATCCATATAGGAGAAAACAGAGTGAAACCTAAAAATTAAAACTGTTACTGCCAACGAATGGTTTAATCTAGAAGAACGAAATTTGGTGAGCCAAGTGGGATTGGGGTACTGATCATTACCTGAAAGTGTCATCAAGTTTGGGTGAAAAAATGTGTGCTGATATTTCAGGAAACTCATAGTTTTTTCGAAGCTTGGCAACCCCTTTCCATGAAAGTGATTTGAGCTGGTCTCTGCTTAGGGCTACATCAATACTAAACAAACCATAGAGATAGAACTTGGAACTACTTTATTGTGTCAAGTTTCAAAGAGCTAGCACAAACCGTGTTTGATTTAGAGTTCCAACTACATGTATCCATGTAGGAGAAAACAGAGTGAAACCTAAAAATTAAAACTGTTACTGCCAACGAACGGTTTAACCTCGAGGAACGAAATTTGGTGAGCCAAGTGGGATTGGGGTACTGATCATTACCTGAAAGTGTCATCAAGTTTGGGTGAAAAAATGTGTGCTGATATTTCAGGAAACTCATAGTTTTTTCGAAGGTTGGCAACCCCTTTCCATGAAAGTGATTTGAGCTGGTCTCTGCTTAGCGCTACATCAATACTAAACAAACCTTAGAGATAGAACTTGGAACTACTTTATTGTGTCAAGTTTCAAAGAGCTAGCACAAACCGTGTTTGATTTAGAGTTCCAACTACATGTATCCATATAGGAGAAAACAGAGTGAAACCTAAAAATTAAAACAGTTACTGCCAACGAACGGTTTAACCTCGAGGAACGAAATTTGGTGAGCCAAGTGGGATTGGGGTACTGATCATTACCTGAAAGTGTCATCAAGATTGGTGAAAAACTGTGTGCTGAAATTTCAGGAAACTCGCAGTTTTTTGGAAGCTTGGCAAACCCTTTCCATGAAAGTGATTTGTGCCGGTCTCTGCTTAGGGCTGCATCAATAGGAAACAAACAATAGAGATAGAATTTGGAACTACTTTATTGTATGAACTTTCAATGAGCTAGCACAAACCGTGTTTTATTTAGAGTTCCAACTGCATGTATCCATATAGGAGAAAACAGAGTGAAACCTAAAAATTAAAACTGTTACTGCCAACGAATGGTTTAACCTAGAAGAAAGAAATTTGGTGAGCCAAGTGGGATTGGGGTACTGATCATTACCTGAAAGTGTCATCAAGTTTGGGTGAAAAAATGTGTGCTGATATTTCAGGAAACTCATAGTTTTTTCGAAGCTTGGCAACCCCTTTCCATGAACGTGATTTGAGCTGGTCTCTGCTTAGGGCTACATCAATACTAAACAAACCATAGAGATAGAACTTGGAACTACTTTATTGTGTCAAGTTTCAAAGAGCTAGCACAAACCGTGTGTGATTTAGAGTTTCAACTACATGTATCCATACAGGAGAAAAAGAATGAAACCTAAAAATTAAAACTGTTACTGCCAATGAACGGTTTAACCTAGAAGAACAAAATTTGGTGAGCCAAGTGGGATTGGGGTACTGATCATTACCTGAAAATGTCATCAAGATTGGGTGAAAAATTGTGTGCTGAGATTTCAAGAAACTCGTAGTTTTTTGGAAGCTTGGCAACCCTTTTCAATGAAAGTGATTTGCGCCAGTCTCTGCTTAGGGATACATCAATAGGAACCAAACCATAGACATAGAACTTGGAAATACTTTATTGTGTCACGTTTCAAAGAGCTGGCACAAACCGTGTGTGATTTAAACTTCCAAATACATGTATCCATATAGGAGAAAACAGAGTGAAACCTAAAAATTAAAACTGTTACAACCAACAAACGGTTTAACCTAGAAGAACGAAATTTGGTGAGCCAACTGGGATTGGTGTACTGATCATTACCTGAAAGTGTCATCAAGATTGGGTGAAAAAATGTGTGCTGAGCTATCAGGAAACTCGTAGTTTTTTGGAAGCTTGGCAACCCCTTTCCATGAAAGTGATTTGCGCCGGTCTCTGCTTAGGGCTACATCAATAGGAAACAAAAGCGTAGAGATAGAACTTGGAACTACTTTATTGTGTCAAGTTTCAAAGAGCTAGCACAAACCGTGTGTGATTTAGAGTTTCAACTACATGTATCCATATAGGAGAAAACAGAGTGAAACCTAAAAATTAAAACTGTTACTGCCAACGAACGGTTTAACCAAGATGAACGAAATTTGGTGAGCCAAGTGGGATTGGCGTACTGATCATTACCTGAAAGAGTCATCAAGATTGGTGAAAAACTGTGTGCTGAGTTTTCAGGAAACTCGTAGTTTTTTGGAAGCTTGGCAACCCCTTTCCATGAAAGTGATTTGCGCCGGTCTCTGCTTAGGGCTACATCAATAGGAAACAAACCATAGAGATAGAACTTGGAACTACTTTATATTGTCAAGTTTCAAAGAGTTAGCACAAACCATCTTTGATTTAGAGTTCCAACTACATGTATCCATATAGGAGAAAACAGAGTGAAACCTAAAAATTAAAACTGTTACTGCCAACGAACGGTTTAACCTAGAGTTACGAAATTTGGTGAGCCAAGTGGGATTAGGGTACTGATCATTATCTGAAAGTGTCATCAAGATTGGGTGAAAAAATGTGTGCTGAGATTTCAGGAAATTCGTAGTTTTTTGGAAGCTTGGCAACCCCTTTCCATGAAAGTGATTTGCGCTGGTCTCTGCTTAGGGCTACATATATAGGAAACAAACTATAGAGATAGAACTTGGAACTACTTTATTGTGTCAAGTTTCAAAGAGCTAGCACAAACCGTGTTTGATTTAGAGTTCCAACTACATGTATCCATATAGGAGAAAACAGAGTGAAACCTAAAAATTTAAACTGTTACTGCCAACGAACGGTTTAACCTCGAGGAACGAAATTTGGTGAGCCAAGTGGGATTGGGGTACTGATCATTACCTGAAAGTGTCATCAAGTTTGGGTGAAAAAATGTGTGCTGATATTTCAGGAAACTCATAGTTTTTTCGAAGCTTGGCAACCCCTTTCCATGAAATGATTTGAGCTGGTCTCTGCTTAGGGCTACATCAATACTAAACAAACCATAGAGATAGAACTTGGAACTACTTTATTGTGTCAAGTTTCAAAGAGCTAGCACAAACCCTGTTTGATTTAGAGTTCCAACTACATGTATCCATATAGGAGAAAACAGAGTGAAACCTAAAAATTAAAACTGTTACTGCCAACGAACGGTTTAACCTCGAGGAACGAAATTTGGTGAGCCAAGTGGGATTGGGGTACTGATCATTACCTGAAAGTGTCATCAAGATTGGTGAAAAACTGTGTGCTGAAATTTTAGGAAACTCGCAGTTTTTTGGAAGCTTGGCAAACCCTTTCCATGAAAGTGATTTGTGCCGGTCTCTGCTTAGGGCTGCATCAATAGGAAACAAACCATAGAGATAGAATTTAGAATTACTTTATTGTATGAACTTTCAATGAACTAGACAAACCGTGTTTGATTTAGAGTTCCAACTGCATGTATCCATATAGGAGAAAACAGAGTGAAACCTAAAAATTAAAACTGTTACTGCCAACGAATGGTTTAACCTAGAAGAACGAAATTTGGTGAGCCAAGTGGGATTGGGGTACTGATCATTACCTGAAAGTGTCATCAAGTTTGGGTGAAAAAATGTATGCTGATATTCCAGGAAAATCATAGTTTTTTCGAAGCTTGGCAACCCCTTTCCATGAAAGTGATTTGAGCTGGTCTCTGCTTAGGGCTACATCAATACTAAACAAACCATAGAGATAGAACTTGGAACTACTTTATTGTGTCAAGTTTCAAACAGCTAGCACAAACCGTGTTTGATTTAGAGTTCCAACTACATGTATCCATATAGGAGAAAACAGAGTGAAACCTAAAAATTAAAACTGTTACTGCCAACGAAAGGTTTAACCTCGAGGAACGAAATTTGGTGAGCCAAGTGGGATTGGGGTACTGATCATTACCTGAAAGTGTCATCAAGATTGGTGAAAAACTGTGTGCTGAAATATCAGGAAACTCGCAGTTTTTTGGAAGCTTGGCAACCCCTTTCCATGAAAGTGATTTGCGCTGGTCTCTGCTTAGGGCTGCATCAATAGGAAACAAACCATAGAGGTAGAACTTGGAACTACTTTATTGTGTCAAGTTTCAAAGAGCTAGCACAAACCGTGTTTGATTTAGAGTTCCAAATACATGTATCCATATAGGAGAAAACAGAGTGAAACCTAAAAATTAAAACTGTTACTGCCAACGAACGGTTTAACCTAGAGTAATGAAATTTGGTGAGCCAAGTGGGATTGGGGTACTGATCATTACCTGAAAGTGTCATAAAGATTGGTGAAAAACTGTGTGCTGAGTTTTCAGGAAACTCGTAGTTTTTTGGAAGCTTGGCAACCCCTTTCCATGAAAGTGATTTGTGCCGGTCTCTGCTTAGGGCTACATCAATAGGAAACAAACCATAGAGATAGAACTTGGAACTACTTTATTGTGTCAAGTTTCAAAGAGTTAGCACAAACCGTCTTGGATTTAGAGTTCCAACTACATGTATCCATATAGGAGAAAACAGAGTGAAACCTAAAAATAAAAACTGTTACTGCCAACAAACGGTTTAACCTAGAGTAACGAAATTTGGTGAGCCAAGTGGGATTGCGGTACTGATCATTATCTGAAAGTGTCATCAAGATTGGGTGAAAAAATGTGTGCTGATATTTCAGGAAACTCATAGTTTTTTCGAAGCTTGGCAACCCCTTTCCATGAAAGTGATTTGAGCTGGTCTCTGCTTAGGGCTACATCAATACTAAACAAACCATAGAGATAGAACTTGGAACTACTTTATTGTGTCAAGTTTCAAAGAGCTAGCACAAACCGTGTTTGATTTAGAGTTCCAACTACATGTATCCATATAGGAGAAAACAGAGTGAAACCTAAAAATTAAAACTGTTACTGCCAACGAACGGTTTAACCTCGAGGTACAAAATTTGGTGAGCCAAGTGGGATTGGGGTACTGATCATTACCTGAAAGTGTCATCAAGATTGGTGAAAAACTGTGTGCTGAAATTTCAGGAAACTCGCAGTTTTTTGGAAGCTTGGCAAACCCTTTCCATGAAAGTGATTTGCGCCGGTCTCTGCTTAGGGCTGCATAATAGGAAACAAACCATAGAGATAGAATTTGGAACTACTTTATTGTATGAACTTTCAATGAGCTAGCACAAACCGTGTTTGATTTAGAGTTCCAACTGCATGTATCCATATAGGAGAAAACAGAGTGAAACCCAAAAATTAAAACTGTTACTGCCAACGAATGGTTTAACCTAGAAGAACGAAATTTGGTGAGCCAAGTGGGATTGGGGTACTGATCATTACCTGAAAGTGTCATCAAGATTGGGTGAAAAAATGTGTGCTGATATTTCAGGAAATTCATAGTTTTTTCGAAGCTTGGCAACCCCTTTACATGAAAGTGATTTGAGCTGGTCTCTGCTTAGGGCTACATCAATAAAAAAAAAAAAAACCATAGAGATAGAACTTGGAAATACTTTATTGTGTCAAGTTTCAAAGAGCTAGCACAAACCGTGTTTGATTTAGAGTTCCATCTACATGTATCCATATAGGAGAAAACAGAGTGAAACCTAAAAATTAAAACTGTTACTGCCAACGAACGGTTTAACCTCGAGGAACGAAATTTGGTGAGCCAAGTGGGATTGGGGTACTGATCATTACCTGAAAGTGTCATAAAGATTGGTGAAAAACTGTGTGCTGAGTTTTCAGGAAACTCGTAGTTTTTTGGAAGCTTGGTAACCCCTTTCCATGAAAGTGATTTGCGCCGGTCTCTGCTTAGGGCTACATCAATAGGAAACAAACCATAGAGATAGAACTTGGAACTACTTTATTGTGTCAAGTTTCAAAGAGCTAGCACAAACCATGTTTGATTTAGAGTTCCAACTACATGTATCAATATAGGAGAAAACAGAGTGAAACCTAAAAATTAAAACTGTTACTGACAACAAACGGTTTAACCTAGAAGAACGAAATTTGGTGAGCCAAGTGGTTTTGGGGTACTGATCATTACCTGAGAGTGTCATCAAGATTGGGTGAAAAATGTGTGCTGAGATTTCAGGAAACTCGTAGTTTTTTGGAAGCTTGGCAACCCCTTTCGATGAAAGTGATTTGAGCCGGTCTCTGCTTAGGGCTACATCAATACTAAACAAACCATAGAGATAGAACTTGGAACTACTTTATTGTGTCAAGTTTCAAAGAGCTAGCACAAACCGTGTTTGATTTAGAGTTCCAACTACATGTATCCTTATAGGAGAAAACAGAGTGAAACCTAAAAATTAAAACTGTTACTGCCAACGAACGGTTCAACCTCGAGGAACGAAATTTGGTGAGCCAAGTGGGATTGGGGTACTGATCATTACCTGAAAGTGTCATCAAGATTGGTGCAAAACTGTGTGCTGAAATTTCAGGAAACTCGCAGTTTTTTGGAAGCTTGGCAAACCCTTTCCATGAAAGTGATTTGCGCCGGTCTCTGCTTAGGTCTGCATCAATAGGAAACAAACCATAGAGATAGAATTTGGAACTACTTTATTGTATGAACTTTCAATGAGCTAGCACAAACCGTGTTTGATTTAGAGTTCCAACTGCATGTATCCATATAGGAGAAAACAGAGTGAAACCTAAAAATTAAAACTGTTACTGCCAACGAATGGTTTAACCTAGAAGAACGAAATTTGGTGAGCCAAGTGGGATTGGGGTACAGATCATTACCTGAAAGTGTCATCAAGATTGGGTGAAAAAATGTGTGCTGATATTTCAGGAAACTCATAGTTTTTTCGAAGCTTGGCAACCCCTTTCCATGAAAGTGATTTGAGCTGGTCTCTGCTTAGGGCTACATCAATACTAAACAAACCATAGAGGTAGAACTTGGAACTACTTTATTGTGTCAAGTTTCAAAGAGCTAGCACAAACCGTGTTTGATTTAGAGTTCCAACTACAAGTATCCATATAGGAGAAAACAGAGTGAAACCTAAAAATTAAAACTGTTACTGCCAACGAACGGTTTAACCTCGAGGAACGAAATTTGGTGAGCCAAGTGGGATTGGGGTACTGATCATTACCTGAAAGTGTCATCAAGATTGGTGAAAAACTGTGTGCTGAGTTTTCAGGAAACTCGTAGTTTTTTGGAAGCTTGGCAACCCGTTTCCATGAAAGTGATTTGCGCCGGTCTCTGCTTAGGCCTACATCAATAGGAAACAAACCATAGAGATAGAACTTGGAACTACTTTATTGTGTCAAGTTTCAAAGAGTTAGCACAAACCGTCTTTGATTTAGAGTTCCAACTACATATATCCATATAGGACAAAACAGAGTGAAACCTAAAAATTAAAACTGTTACTGCCAACGAACGGTTTAACCTAGAGTAACGAAATTTGGTGAGCCAAGTGGGATTGGGGTACTGATCATTATCTGAAAGTGTCATCAAGATTGGGTGAAAAAATGTGTGCTGAGATTTCAGGAAACTCGTAGTTATTTGGAAGCTTGGCAACCCATTTCCATGAAAGTGATTTGCGCCAGTCTCTGCTTAGGTCTACATCAATAGGAAACAAACCATAGAGATAGAACTTGGAACTACTTTATTGTGTCAAGTTTTAAAGAGCTAGCACAAACCGTGTGTGATTTAGAATTTCAACTATATGTATCCATACAGGAGAAAAAGAATGAAACCTAAAAATTAAAACTGTTACTGCCAATGAACGGTTTAACCTAGAAGAACAAAATTTGGTGAGCCAAGTGTGATTGGGGTACTGATCATTACCTGAAAATGTCATCAAGATTGGGTGAAAAATTGTGTGCTGAGATTTCAAGAAACTCGTAGTTTTTGGAAGCTTGGCAACCCTTTTCAATGAAAGTGATTTGTGCCAGTCTCTGCTTAGGGATACATCAATAGGAACCAAACCATAGACATAGAACTTGGAAATACTTTATTGTGTCAAGTTTCAAAGAGCTGGCACAAACCGTGTTTGATTTAAACTTCCAAATACATGTATCCATATAGGAGAAAACAGAGTGAAATCTAAAAATTAAAACTGTTACAGCCAACAAACGGTTTAACCTAGAAGAACGAAATTTGGTGAGCCAACTGGGATTGGTGTACTGATCATTACCTGAAAGTGTCATCAAGATTGGGTGAAAAAATGTGTGCTGAGCTATCAGGAAACTCGTAGTTTTTTGGAAGCTTGGCAACCCCTTTCCATGAAAGTGATTTGCGCCGGTCTCTGCTTAGGGCTACATCAATAGGAAACAAATCCGTAGAGATAGAACTTGGAACTACTTTATTGTGTCAAGTTTCAAAGAGCTAGCACAAACCGTGTTTGATTTAGAGTTTCAACTACATGTATCCATATAGGAGAAAACAGAGTGAAACCTAAAAATTAAAACTGTTACTGCCAACGAACGGTTTAACCAAGATGAACGAAATTTGGTGAGCCAAGTGGGATTGGCGTACTGATCATTACCTGAACGTGTCATCAAGATTGGTGAAAAACTGTGTGCTGAGTTTTCAGGAAACTCGTAGTTTTTTGGAAGCTTGGCAACCCCTTTCCATGAAAGTGATTTGCGCCGGTCTCTGCTTAGGGCTACATCAATAGGAAACAAACCATAGAGATAGAACTTGGAACTACTTTATTGTGTCAAGTTTCAAAGAGCTAGCACAAACCGTGTTTGATTTAGAGTTCCAAATACATGTATCCATATAGGAGAAAACAGAGTGAAACCTAAAAATTAAAACTGTTACTGCCAACGAACGGTTTAACCTAGAGTAACGAAATTTGGTGAGCCAAGTGGGATTGGGGTACTGATCATTATCTGAAAGTGTCATCAAGATTGGGTGAAAAAATGTGTGCTGATATTTCAGGAAACTCATAGTTTTTTCGAAGCTTGGCAACCCCTTTCCATGAAAGTGATTTGAGGTGGTCTCTGCTTAGGGCTACATCAATAGGAAACAAACCATAGAGATAGAACTTGGAACTACTTTATATTGTCAAGTTTCAAAGAGTTAGCACAAACCATCTTTGATTTAGAGTTCCAACTACATGTATCCATATAGGAGAAAACAGAGTGAAACCTAAAAATTAAAACTGTTACTGCCAACGAACGGTTTAACCTAGAGTTACGAAATTTGGTGAGCCAAGTGGGATTAGGGTACTGATCATTATCTGAAAGTGTCATCAAGATTGGGTGAAAAAATGTGTGCTGAGATTTCAGGAAATTCGTAGTTTTTTGGAAGCTTGGCAACCCCTTTCCATGAAAGTGATTTGCGCTGGTCTCTGCTTAGGGCTACATATATAGGAAACAAACTATAGAGATAGAACTTGGAACTACTTTATTGTGTCAAGTTTCAAAGAGCTAGCACAAACCGTGTTTGATTTAGAGTTCCAACTACATGTATCCATATAGGAGAAAACAGAGTGAAACCTAAAAATTTAAACTGTTACTGCCAACGAACGGTTTAACCTCGAGGAACGAAATTTGGTGAGCCAAGTGGGATTGGGGTACTGATCATTACCTGAAAGTGTCATCAAGTTTGGGTGAAAAAATGTGTGCTGATATTTCAGGAAACTCATAGTTTTTTCGAAGCTTGGCAACCCCTTTCCATGAAATGATTTGAGCTGGTCTCTGCTTAGGGCTACATCAATACTAAACAAACCATAGAGATAGAACTTGGAACTACTTTATTGTGTCAAGTTTCAAAGAGCTAGCACAAACCCTGTTTGATTTAGAGTTCCAACTACATGTATCCATATAGGAGAAAACAGAGTGAAACCTAAAAATTAAAACTGTTACTGCCAACGAACGGTTTAACCTCGAGGAACGAAATTTGGTGAGCCAAGTGGGATTGGGGTACTGATCATTACCTGAAAGTGTCATCAAGATTGGTGAAAAACTGTGTGCTGAAATTTTAGGAAACTCGCAGTTTTTTGGAAGCTTGGCAAACCCTTTCCATGAAAGTGATTTGTGCCGGTCTCTGCTTAGGGCTGCATCAATAGGAAACAAACCATAGAGATAGAATTTGGAATTACTTTATTGTATGAACTTTCAATGAACTAGACAAACCGTGTTTGATTTAGAGTTCCAACTGCATGTATCCATATAGGAGAAAACAGAGTGAAACCTAAAAATTAAAACTGTTACTGCCAACGAATGGTTTAACCTAGAAGAACGAAATTTGGTGAGCCAAGTGGGATTGGGGTACTGATCATTACCTGAAAGTGTCATCAAGTTTGGGTGAAAAAATGTATGCTGATATTCCAGGAAAATCATAGTTTTTTCGAAGCTTGGCAACCCCTTTCCATGAAAGTGATTTGAGCTGGTCTCTGCTTAGGGCTGCATCAATAGGAAACAAACCATATTGATAGAACTTGGAACTACTTTATTGTGTCAAGTTTCAAAGAGCTAGCACAAACCGTGTGTGATTTAGAGTTTCAACTACATGTATCCATACAGGAGAAAAAGAATGAAACCTAAAAATTAAAACTGTTACTGCCAATGAACGGTTTAACCTAGAAGAACAAAATTTGGTGAGCCAAGTGGGATTGGGGTACTGATCATTACCTGAAAATGTCATCAAGATTGGGTGAAAAATTGTGTGCTGAGATTTCAAGAAACTCGTAGTTTTTGGAAGCTTGGCAACCCTTTTCAATGAAAGTGATTTGCGCCAGTCTCTGCTTAGGGATACATCAATAGGAACCAAACCATAGACATAGAACTTGGAAATACTTTACTGTGTCAAGTTTCAAAGAGATGGCACAAACCGTGTGTGATTTAAACTTCCAAATACATGTATCCATATAGGAGAAAACAGAGTGAAACCTAAAAATTAAAACTGTTACTGCCAACGAACGGTTTAACCTCGAGGAACGAAATTTGGTGAGCCAAGTGGGATTGGGGTACTGATCATTACCTGAAAGTGTCATCAAGATTGGGTGAAAAAATGTGTGCTGAGCTATCAGGAAACTCGTAGTTTTTTGGAAGCTTGGCAACCCCTTTCCATGAAAGTGATTTGCGCCGGTCTCTGCTTAGGGCTACATCAATAGGAAACAAAACCGTAGAGATAGAACTTGGATCTACTTTATTGTGTCAAGTTTCAAAGAGCTAGCACAAACCGTGTGTGATTTAGAGTTTCAACTACATGTATCCATATAGGAGAAAACAGAGTGAAACCTAAAAATTAAAACTGTTACTGCCAACGAACGGTTTAACCAAGATGAACGAAATTTGGTGAGCCAAGTGGGGTTGGCGTACTGATCATTACCTGAAAGTGTCATCAAGATTGGTGAAAAACTGTGTGCTGAGTTTTCAGGAAACTCGTAGTTTTTTGGAAGCTTGGCAACCCCTTTCCATGAAAGTGATTTGCGCCGGTCTCTGCTTAGGGCTACATCAATAGGAAACAAACCATAGAGATAGAACTTGGAACTACTTTATATTGTCAAGTTTCAAAGAGTTAGCACAAACCGTCTTTGATTTAGAGTTCCAACTACATGTATCCATATAGGAGAAAACAGAGTGAAACCTAAAAATTAAAACTGTTACTGCCAACGAACGGTTTAACCTAGAGTAACGAAATTTGGTGAGCCAAGTGGGATTAGGGTACTGATCATTATCTGAAAGTGTCATCAAGATTGGGTGAAAAAATGTGTGCTGAGATTTCAGGAAACTCGTAGTTTTTTGGAAGCTTGGCAACCCCTTTCCATGAAAGTGATTTGCGCTGGTCTCTGCTTAGGACTACATATATAGGAAACAAACCATAGAGATAGAATTTGGAACTACTTTATTGTATGAACTTTCAATGAGCTAGCACAAACCGTGTTTGATTTAGAGTTCCAACTGCATGTATCCATATAGGAGAAAACAGAGTGAAACCTAAAAATTAAAACTGTTACTGCCAACGAATGGTTTAACCTAGAAGAACGAAATTTGGTGAGCCAAGTGGGATTGGGGTACTGATCATTACCTGAAAGTGTCATCAAGTTTGGGTGAAAAAATGTGTGCTAATATTTCAGGAAACTCACAGTTTTTTCGAAGCTTGGCAACCCCTTTCCATGAAAGTGATTTGAGCTGGTCTCTGCTTAGGGCTACATCAATACTAAACAAACCATAGAGATAGAACTTGGAACTACTTTATTGTGTCAAGTTTCAAAGAGCTAGCACAAACCGTGTTTGATTTAGAGTTCCAAATACATGTACCATATAGGAGAAAACAGAGTGAAACCTAAAAATTAAAACTGTTACTGCCAACGAACGGTTTAACCTCGAGGAACGAAATTTGGTGAGCCAAGTGGGATTGGGGTACTGATCATTACCTGAAAGTGTCATCAAGATTGGTGAAAAACTGTGTGCTGAAATTTCAGGAAACTCGCAGTTTTTTGGAAGCTTGGCAAACCCTTTCCATGAAAGTGATTTGCGCCGGTCTCTGCTTAGGGCTGCATCAATAGGAAACAAACCATAGAGATAGAATTTGGAACTACTTTATTATATGAACTTTCAATGAGCTAGCACAAACCGTGTTTGATTTAGAGTTCCAACTGCATGTATCCATATAGGAGAAAACAGAGTGAAACCTAAAAATTAAAACTGTTACTGACAACAAACGGTTTAACCTAGAAGAACGAAATTTGGTGAGCCAAGTGGTTTTCGGGTACTGATCATTACCTGAGAGTGTCATCAAGATTGGGTGAAAAATTTTTGCTGAGATTTCAGGAAACTCGTAGTTTTTTGGAAGCTTGGCAACCCCTTTCCATGAAAGTGATTTGAGCTGGTCTCTGCTTAGGGCTACATCAATACTAAACAAACCATAGAGATAGAACTTGGAACTACTTAATTGTGTCAAGTTTCAAAGAGCTAGCACAAACCGTGTTTGATTTAGAGTTCCAAATACATGTATCCATATAGGAGAAAACAGTGTGAAACCTAAAAATTAAAACTGTTACTGCCAACAAACGGTTTAACTTAGAAGAACGAAATTTTTGAGCCAAGTGGTTTCGGGGTACTGATCATTACCTGAAAGTGTCATCAAGATTGGGTGAAAAAATGTGTGCTGAGATTTCAGGAAACTCGCAGTTTTTTGGAAGCTTGGCAAACCCTTTCCATGAAAGTGATTTGCGCCGGTCTCTGCTTAGGGCTGCATCAATAGGAAACAAACCATAGAGATAGAATTTGGAACTACTTTATTGTATGAACTTTCAATGAGCTAGCACAAACCGTGTTTGATTTAGAGTTCCAACTGCATGTATCCATATAGGAGAAAACAGAGTGAAACCTAAAAAGTTAAACTGTTACTGCCAACGAATGGATTAACCTAGAAGAACGAAATTTGGTGAGCCAAGTGGGATTGGGGTACTGATCATTACCTGAAAGTGTCATCAAGATTGGGTGAAAAAATGTGTGCTGATATTTCAGGAAACTCATAGTTTTTTCGAAGCTTGGCAACCCCTTTCCATGAAAGTGATTTGAGCTGGTCTCTGCTTAGGGCTACATCAATACTAAACAAACCATACAGATAGAACTTGGAACTACTTTACTGTGTCAAGTTTCAAAGAGCTAGCACAAACCGTGTTTGATTTAGAGTTCCAACTACATGTATCCCTATAGGAGAAAACAGAGTGAAACCTAAAAATTAAAACTGTTACTGCCAACGAACGGTTTAACCTCGAGGAACGAAATTTGGTGAGCCAAGTGGGATTGGGGTACTGATCATTACCTGAAAGTGTCATCAAGATTGGTGAAAAACTGTGTGCTGAGTTTTCAGGAAACTCGTAGTTTTTTGGAAGCTTGGCAACCCCTTTCCATGAAAGTGATTTGCGCCGGTCTCTGCTTAGGGCTACATCAATAGGAAACAAACCATAGAGATAGAACTTGGAACTACTTTATTGTGTCAAGTTTCAAAGAGTTAGCACAAACCGTCTTGGATTTAGAGTTCCAACTACATGTATCCATATAGGAGAAAACAGAGTGAAACCTAAAAATAAAAACTGTTACTGCCAACAAACGGTTTAACCTAGAGTAACGAAATTTGGTGAGCCAAGTGGGATTGCGGTACTGATCATTATCTGAAAGTGTCATCAAGATTGGGTGAAAAAATGTGTGCTGATATTTCAGGAAACTCATAGTTTTTTCGAAGCTTGGCAACCCCTTTCCATGAAAGTGATTTGAGCTGGTCTCTGCTTAGGGCTACATCAATACTAAACAAACCATAGAGATAGAACTTGGAACTACTTTATTGTGTCAAGTTTCAAAGAGCTAGCACAAACCGTGTTTGATTTAGAGTTCCAACTACATGTATCCATATAGGAGAAAACAGAGTGAAACCTAAAAATTAAAACTGTTACTGCCAACGAACGGTTTAACCTCGAGGAACAAAATTTGGTGAGCCAAGTGGGATTGGGGTACTGATCATTACCTGAAAGTGTCATCAAGATTGGTGAAAAACTGTGTGCTGAAATTTCAGGAAACTCGCAGTTTTTTGGAAGCTTGGCAAACCCTTTCCATGAAAGTGATTTGCGCCGGTCTCTGCTTAGGGCTGCATCAATAGGAAACAAACCATAGAGATAGAATTTGGAACTACTTTATTGTATGAACTTTCAATGAGCTAGCACAAACCGTGTTTGATTTAGAGTTCCAACTGCATGTATCCATATAGGAGAAAACAGAGTGAAACCCAAAAATTAAAACTGTTACTGACAACGAATGGTTTAACCTAGAAGAACGAAATTTGGTGAGCCAAGTGGGATTGGGGTACTGATCATTACCTGAAAGTGTCATCAAGATTGGGTGAAAAAATGTGTGCTGATATTTCAGGAAATTCATAGTTTTTTCGAAGCTTGGCAACCCCTTTACATGAAAGTGATTTGAGCTGGTCTCTGCTTAGGGCTACATCAATAAAAAAAAAAAAACCATAGAGATAGAACTTGGAAATACTTTATTGTGTCAAGTTTCAAAGAGCTAGCACAAACCGTGTTTGATTTAGAGTTCCATCTACATGTATCCATATAGGAGAAAACAGAGTGAAACCTAAAAATTAAAACTGTTACTGCCAACGAACGGTTTAACCTCGAGGAACGAAATTTGGTGAGCCAAGTGGGATTGGGGTACTGATCATTACCTGAAAGTCTCATCAAGATTGGTGAAAAACTGTGTGCTGAGTTTTCAGGAAACTCTTAGTTTTTTGGAAGCTTGGCAACCCCTTTCCATGAAAATGATTGCGCCGGTCTCTGCTTAGGGCTACATCAATAGGAAACAAACCATAGAGATAGAACTTGGAACTACTTTATTGTGTCAAGTTTCAAAGAGCTAGCACAAACCATGTTTGTTTTAGAGTTCCAACTACATGTATCAATATAGGAGAAAACAGAGTGAAACCTAAAAATTAAAACTGTTATTGACAACAAATGGTTTAACCTAGAAGAACGAAATTTGGTGAGCCAAGTGGTTTTGGGGTACTGATCATTACCTGAGAGTGTCATCAAGATTGGGTGAAAAATGTGTGCTGAGATTTCAGGTAACTCGTAGTTTTTTGGAAGCTTGGCAACCCCTTTCCATGATAGTGATTTGAGCCGGTCTCTGCTTAGGGCTACATCAATACTAAACAAACCATAGAGATAGAACTTGGAACTAGTTTATTGTGTCAAGTTTCAAAGAGCTAGCACAAACCGTGTTTGATTTAGAGTTCCAACTACATGTATCCATATAGGAGAAAACAGAGTGAAACCTAAAAATTAAAACTGTTACTGCCAACGAAAAGTTTAACCTCGAGGAACGAAATTTGGTGAGCCAAGTGGGATTGGGGTACTGATCATTACCTGAAAGTGTCATCAAGATTGGGTGAAAAAATGTGTGCTGATATTTCAGGAAACTCATAGTTTTTTCGAAGCTTGGCAACCCCTTTCTATGAAAGTGATTTGAGCTGGTCTCTGCTTAGGGCTACATCAATACTAAACAAACCATAGAGATAGAACTTGGAACTACTTTATTGTGTCAAGTTTAAAAGAGCTAGCACAAACCGTGTTTGATTTAGAGTTCCAACTACATGTATCCATATAGGAGAAAACAGAGTGAAACCTAAAAATTAAAACTGTTACTGCCAACGAACGGTTTAACCTCGAGGAACGAAATTTGGTGAGCCAAGTGGGATTGGGGTACTGATCATTACCTGAAAGTGTCATCAAGATTGGGTGAAAAAATGTGTGCTGATATTTCAGGAAACTCATAGTTTTTTGGAAGCTTGGCAACCCCTTTCCATGAAAGTGATTTGAGCTGGTCTCTGCTTAGGGCTACATCAATACTAAACAAACCATAGAGATAGAACTTGGAACTACTTTATTGTGTCAAGTTTCAAAGAGCTAGCACAAACCCTGTTTGATTTAGAGTTCCAACTACATGTATCCATATAGGAGAAAACAGAGTGAAACCTAAAAATTAAAACTGTTACTGCCAACGAACGGTTTAACCTTGAGGAACGAAATTTGGTGAGCCAAGTGGGATTGGGGTACTGATCATTACCTGAAAGTGTCATCAAGATTGGTGAAAAACTGTGTGCTGAAATTTCAGGAAACTCGCAGTTTTTTGGAAGCTTGGCAAACCCTTTCCATGAAAGTGATTTGCGCCGGTCTCTGCTTAGGGCTGCATCAATAGGAAACAAACCATAGAGATAGAATTTGGAACTAATTTATTGTATGAACTTTCAATGAGCTAGCACAAACCGTGTTTGATTTAGAGTTCCAACTGCATGTATCCATATAGGAGAAAACAGAGTGAAACCTAAAAATTAAAACTGTTACTGCCAACGAATGGTTTAACCTAGAAGAACGAAATTTGGTGAGCCAAGTGGGATTGGGGTACTGATCATTACCTGAAAGTGTCATCAAGATTGGGTGAAAAAATGTGTGCTGATATTTCAGGAAACTCATAGTTTTTTCGAAGCTTGGCAACCCCTTTCGATGAAAGTGATTTGAGCTGGTCTCTGCTTAGGGCTACATCAATACTAAAAAAACCATAGAGATAGAACTTGGAACTACTTTATTGTGTCAAGTTTCAAAGAGCTAGCACAAACCGTGTTTGATTTAGAGTTCCAACTATATGTATCCATATAGGAGAAAACAGAGTGAAACCTAAAAATTAAAACTGTTACTGCCAACAAACGGTTTAACCTCGAGGAACGAAATTTGGTGAGCCAAGTGGGATTGGGTTACTGATCATTACCTGAAAGTGTCATCAAGATTGGTGAAAAACTGTGTGCTGAAATTTCAGGAAACTCGCAGTTTTTTGGAAGCTTGGCAAACCCTTTCCATGAAAGTGATTTGCGCCGGTCTCTGCTTAGGGCTGCATCAATAGGAAACAAACCATAGAGATAGAATTTGGAACTACTTTATTGTATGAACTTTCATTGAGCTAGCACAAACCGTGTTTGATTTAGAGTTCCAACTGCATGTATCCATATAGGAGAAAACAGAGTGAAACCTAAAAATTAAAACTGTTACTGCCAACGAATGGTTTAACCTAGAAGAACGAAATTTGGTGAGCCAAGTGGGATTGGGGTACTGATCATTACCTGAAAGTGTCATCAAGATTGGGTGAAAAAATGTGTGCTGATATTTCAGGAAACTCATAGTTTTTTCGAAGCTTGGCAACCCCTTTCCATGAAAGTGATTTGAGCTGGTCTCTGCTTAGGGCTACATCAATACTAAACAAACCATAGAGATAGAACTTGGAACTACTTTATTGTGTCAAGTTTCAAAGAGCTAGCACAAACCGTGTTTGATTTAGAGTTCCAACTACATGTATCCATATAGGAGAAAACAGAGTGAAACCTAAAAATTAAAACTGTTACTGCCAACGAACGGTTTAACCTCGAGGAACGAAATTTGGTGAGCCAAGTGGGATTGGGGTACTGATCATTACCTGAAAGTGTCATCAAGATTGGTGAAAAACTGTGTGCTGAGATTTCAGGAAACTCGTAGTTTTTTGGAAGCTTGGCAACCCCTTTCCATGAAAGTGTTTTGCGCTGGTCTCCGCTTAGGGCTACATATATAGGAAACAATCCATAGAGATAGAACTTGGAACTACTTTATTGTGTCAAGTTTCAAAGAGCTAGCACAAACCGTGTTTGATTTAGAGTTCCAAATACATGTATCCATATAGGAGAAAACAGTGTGAAACCTAAAAATTAAAACTGTTACTGCCAACAAACGGTTTAACTTAGAAGAACGAAATTTGGTGAGCCAAGTGGTTTCGGGGTACTGATCATTACCTGAAAGTGTCATCAAGATTGGGTGAAAACTTGTGTGCTGAAATTTCAGGAAACTCGCAGTTTTTTGGAAGCTTGGCAAACCCTTTCCATGAAAGTGATTTGCGCTGGTCTCTGCTTAGGGCTGCATCAATAGGAAACAAACCATAGAGATAGAATTTGGAACTACTTTATTGTATGAACTTTCAATGAGCTAGTACAAACCGTGTTTGATTTAGAGTTCCAACTGCATGTATCCATATAGGAGAAAACAGAGTGAAACCTAAAAATTAAAACTGTTACTGCCAACGAATGGTTTAACCTAGAAGAACGAAATTTGGTGAGCCAAGTGGGATTGGGGTACTGATCATTACCTGAAAGTGTCATCAAGATTGGGTGAAAAAATGTGTGCTGATATTTCAGGAAACTCATATTTTTTTTCGAAGATTGGCAACCCCTTTCCATGAAAGTGATTTGAGCTGGTCTCTGCTTAGGGCTACATCAATACTAAACAAACCATAGAGATAGAACTTGGAACTACTTTACTGTGTCAACTTTCAAAGAGCTAGCACAAACCGTGTTTGATTTAGAGTTCCAACTACATGTATCCATATAGGAGAAAACAGAGTGAAACCTAAAAATTAAAACTGTTACTGCCAACGAACGGTTTAACCTCGAGGAATGAAATTTGGTGAGCCAAGTGGGATTGGGGTACTGATCATTACCTGAAAGTCTCATCAAGATTGGTGAAAAACTGTGTGCTGAGTTTTCAGGAAACTCGTAGTTTTTTGGAAGCTTGGCAACCCCTTTCCATGAAAGTGATTTGCGCCGGTCTCTGCTTAGGGCTACATCAATAGGAAACAAACCATAGAGATAGAACTTGGAACTACTTTATTGTGTCAAGTTTCAAAGAGTTAGCACAAACCGTGTTTGATTTAGAGTTCCAACTACATGTATCCATATAGGAGAAAACAGAGTGAAACCTAAAAATTAAAACTGTTACTGCCAACGAACGGTTTAACCTAGAGTAACGAAATTTGGTGATCCAAGTGGGATTGGGGTACTGATCATTATCTGAAAGTGTCATCAAGATTGGGTGAAAAAATGTGTGCTGAGATTTCAGGAAACTCGCAGTTTTTTGGAAGCTTGGCAAACCCTTTCCATGAAAGTGATTTGCGCCGGTCTCTGCTTAGGGCTGCATCAATAGGAAACAAACCATAGAGATAGAATTTGGAACTACTTTATTGTATGAACTTTCAATGAGCTAGTACAAACCGTGTTTGATTTAGAGTTCCAACTACATGTATCCATATAGGAGAAAACAGAGTGAAACCTAAAAATTAAAACTGTTACTGCCAACGAACGGTTTAACCTCGAGGAACGAAATTTGGTGAGCCAAGTGGGATTGGGGTACTGATCATTACCTGAAAGTGTCATCAAGATTGGTGAAAAACTGTGTGCTGAGTTTTCAGGAAACTCGTAGTTTTTTGGAAGCTTGGCAACCCCTTTCCATGAAAGTGATTTGCGCTGGTCTCTGCTTAGGGCTACATCAATAGGAAACAAACCATAGAGATAGAACTTGGAACTACTTTATTGTGTCAAGTTTCAAAGAGCTAGCACAAACCATGTTTGATTTAGAGTTCCAACTACATGTATCAATATAGGAGAAAACAGAGTGAAACCTAAAAATTAAAACTGTTATTGACAACAAACGGTTTAACCTAGAAGAACGAAATTTGGTGAGCCAAGTGGTTTTGGGGTACTGATCATTACCTGAGAGTGTCATCAAGATTGGGTGAAAAATGTGTGCTGAGATTTCAGGAAACACGTAGTTTTTTGGAAGCTTGGCAACCCCTTTCCATGATAGTGATTTGAGCCGGTCTCTGCTTAGGGCTACATCAATACTAAACAAACCATAGAGATAGAACTTGGAACTAGTTTATTGTGTCAAGTTTCAAAGAGCTAGCACAAACCGTGTTTGATTTAGAGTTCCAACTACATGTATGCATATAGGAGAAAACAGAGTGAAACCTAAAAATTAAAACTGTTACTGCCAACGAACGGTTTAACCTCGAGGAACGAAATTTGGTGAGCCAAGTGGGATTGGGGTACTGATCATTACCTGAAAGTGTCATCAAGATTGGGTGAAAAAATGTGTGCTGATATTTCAGGAAACTCATAGTTTTTTCGAAGCTTGGCAACCCCTTTCTATGAAAGTGATTTGAGCTGGTCTCTGCTTAGGGCTACATCAATACTAAACAAAACATAGAGATAGAACTTGGAACTACTTTATTGTGTCAAGTTTCAAAGAGCTAGCACAAACCGTGTTTGATTTAGAGTTCCAACTACATGTATCCATATAGGAGAAAACAGAGTGAAACCTAAAAATTAAAACTGTTACTGCCAACGAACGGTTTAACCTCGAGGAACGAAATTTGGTGAGCCAAGTGGGATTGGGGTACTGATCATTACCTGAAAGTGTCATCAAGATTGCGTGAAAAAATGTGTGCTGATATTTCAGGAAACTCATAGTTTTTTCGAAGCTTGGCAACCCCTTTCCATGAAAGTGATTTGAGCTGGTCTCTGCTTAGGGCTACATCAATAAAAAACAAACCATAGAGATAGAACTTGGAACTACTTTATTGTGTCAAGTTTCAAAGAGCTAGCACAAACCGTGTTTGATTTAGAGTTCCAACTACATGTATCCATATAGGAGAAAACAGAGTGAAACCTAAAAATTAAAACTGTTACTGCCAACGAACGGTTTAAACTCGAGGAACGAAATTTGGTGAGCCAAGTGGGATTGGGGTACTGATCATTACCTGAAAGTGTCATCAAGATTGGTGAAAAACTGTGTGCTGAGTTTTCAGGAAACTCGTAGTTTTTTGGAAGCTTGGCAACCCATTTCCATGAAAGTGATTTGCGCCGGTCTCTGCTTAGGGCTACATCAATAGGAAACAAACCATAGAGATAGAACTTGGAACTACTTTATTGTGTCAAGTTTCAAAGAGCTAGCACAAACCATGTTTGATATAGAGTTCCAACTACATGTATCAATATAGGAGAAAACAGAGTGAAACCTAAAAATTAAAACTGTTATTGACAACAAACGGTTTAACCTAGAAAAACGAAATTTGGTGAGCCAAGTGGTTTTGGGGTACTGATCATTACCTGAGAGTGTCATCAAGATTGGGTGAAAAATGTGTGCTGAGATTTCAGGTAACTCGTAGTTTTTTGGAAGCTTGGCAACCCCTTTCCATGAAAGTGATTTGAGCTGGTCTCTGCTTAGGGCTACATCAATACTAAACAAACCATAGAGATAGAACTTGGAACTACTTTATTGTGTCAAGTTTCAAAGAGCTAGCACAAACCCTGTTTGATTTAGAGTTCCAACTACATGTATCCATATAGGAGAAAACAGAGTGAAACCTAAAAATTAAAACTGTTACTGCCAACGAACGGTTTAACCTTGAGGAACGAAATTTGGTGAGCCAAGTGGGATTGGGGTACTGATCATTACCTGAAAGTGTCATCAAGATTGGTGAAAAACTGTGTGCTGAAATTTCAGGAAACTCGCAGTTTTTTGGAAGCTTGGCAAACCCTTTCCATGAAAGTGATTTGCGCCGGTCTCTGCTTAGGGCTGCATCAATAGGAAACAAACCATAGAGATAGAATTTGGAACTAATTTATTGTATGAACTTTCAATGAGCTAGCACAAACCGTGTTTGATTTAGAGTTCCAACTGCATGTATCCATATAGGAGAAAACAGAGTGAAACCTAAAAATTAAAACTGTTACTGCCAACGAACGGTTTAACCTCGAGGAACGAAATTTGGTGAGCCAAGTGGGATTGGGGTACTGATCATTACCTGAAAGTGTCATCAAGATTGCGTGAAAAAATGTGTGCTGATATTTCAGGAAACTCATAGTTTTTTCGAAGCTTGGCAACCCCTTTCCATGAAAGTGATTTGAGCTGGTCTCTGCTTAGGGCTACATCAATAAAAAACAAACCATAGAGATAGAACTTGGAACTACTTTATTGTGTCAAGTTTCAAAGAGCTAGCACAAACCGTGTTTGATTTAGAGTTCCAACTACATGTATCCATGTAGGAGAAAACAGAGTGAAACCTAAAAATTAAAACTGTTACTGCCAACGAACGGTTTAAACTCGAGGAACGAAATTTGGTGAGCCAAGTGGGATTGGGGTACTGATCATTACCTGAAAGTGTCATCAAGATTGGTGAAAAACTGTGTGCTGAGTTTTCAGGAAACTCGTAGTTTTTTGGAAGCTTGGCAACCCATTTCCATGAAAGTGATTTGCGCCGGTCTCTGCTTAGGGCTACATCAATAGGAAACAAACCATAGAGATAGAACTTGGAACTACTTTATTGTGTCAAGTTTCAAAGAGCTAGCACAAACCATGTTTGATATAGAGTTCCAACTACATGTATCAATATAGGAGAAAACAGAGTGAAACCTAAAAATTAAAACTGTTATTGACAACAAACGGTTTAACCTAGAAGAACGAAATTTGGTGAGCCAAGTGGTTTTGGGGTACTGATCATTACCTGAGAGTGTCATCAAGATTGGGTGAAAAATGTGTGCTGAGATTTCAGGTAACTCGTAGTTTTTTGGAAGCTTGGCAACCCCTTTCCATGAAAGTGATTTGAGCTGGTCTCTGCTTAGGGCTACATCAATACTAAACAAACCATAGAGATAGAACTTGGAACTACTTTATTGTGTCAAGTTTCAAAGAGCTAGCACAAACCCTGTTTGATTTAGAGTTCCAACTACATGTATCCATATAGGAGAAAACAGAGTGAAACCTAAAAATTAAAACTGTTACTGCCAACGAACGGTTTAACCTTGAGGAACGAAATTTGGTGAGCCAAGTGGGATTGGGGTACTGATCATTACCTGAAAGTGTCATCAAGATTGGTGAAAAACTGTGTGCTGAAATTTCAGGAAACTCGCAGTTTTTTGGAAGCTTGGCAAACCCTTTCCATGAAAGTGATTTGCGCCGGTCTCTGCTTAGGGCTGCATCAATAGGAAACAAACCATAGAGATAGAATTTGGAACTAATTTATTGTATGAACTTTCAATGAGCTAGCACAAACCGTGTTTGATTTAGAGTTCCAACTGCATGTATCCATATAGGAGAAAACAGAGTGAAACCTAAAAATTAAAACTGTTACTGCCAACGAATGGTTTAACCTAGAAGAACGAAATTTGGTGAGCCAAGTGGGATTGGGGTACTGATCATTACCTGAAAGTGTCATCAAGATTGGGTGAAAAAATGTGTGCTGATATTTCAGGAAACTCATAGTTTTTTCGAAGCTTGGCAACCCCTTTCGATGAAAGTGATTTGAGCTGGTCTCTGCTTAGGGCTACATCAATACTAAAAAAACCATAGAGATAGAACTTGGAACTACTTTATTGTGTCAAGTTTCAAAGAGCTAGCACAAACCGTGTTTGATTTAGAGTTCCAACTACATGTATCCATATAGGAGAAAACAGAGTGAAACCTAAAAATTAAAACTGTTACTGCCAACGAACGGTTTAACCTCGAGGAACGAAATTTGGTGAGCCAAGTGGGATTGGGGTACTGATCATTACCTGAAAGTGTCATCAAGATTGGTGAAAAACTGTGTGCTGAGATTTCAGGAAACTCGTAGTTTTTTGGAAGCTTGGCAACCCCTTTCCATGAAAGTGTTTTGCGCTGGTCTCCGCTTAGGGCTACATATATAGGAAACAATCCATAGAGATAGAACTTGGAACTACTTTATTGTGTCAAGTTTCAAAGAGCTAGCACAAACCGTGTTTGATTTAGAGTTCCAAATACATGTATCCATATAGGAGAAAACAGTGTGAAACCTAAAAATTAAAACTGTTACTGCCAACAAACGGTTTAACTTAGAAGAACGAAATTTGGTGAGCCAAGTGGTTTCGGGGTACTGATCATTACCTGAAAGTGTCATCAAGATTGGGTGAAAAAATGTGTGCTGAAATTTCAGGAAACTCGCAGTTTTTTGGAAGCTTGGCAAACCCTTTCCATGAAAGTGATTTGCGCTGGTCTCTGCTTAGGGCTGCATCAATAGGAAACAAACCATAGAGATAGAATTTGGAACTACTTTATTGTATGAACTTTCAATGAGCTAGTACAAACCGTGTTTGATTTAGAGTTCCAACTGCATGTATCCATATAGGAGAAAACAGAGTGAAACCTAAAAATTAAAACTGTTACTGCCAACGAATGGTTTAACCTAGAAGAACGAAATTTGGTGAGCCAAGTGGGATTGGGGTACTGATCATTACCTGAAAGTGTCATCAAGATTGGGTGAAAAAATGTGTGCTGATATTTCAGGAAACTCATATTTTTTTTCGAAGATTGGCAACCCCTTTCCATGAAAGTGATTTGAGCTGGTCTCTGCTTAGGGCTACATCAATACTAAACAAACCATAGAGATAGAACTTGGAACTACTTTACTGTGTCAACTTTCAAAGAGCTAGCACAAACCGTGTTTGATTTAGAGTTCCAACTACATGTATCCATATAGGAGAAAACAGAGTGAAACCTAAAAATTAAAACTGTTACTGCCAACGAACGGTTTAACCTCGAGGAATGAAATTTGGTGAGCCAAGTGGGATTGGGGTACTGATCATTACCTGAAAGTGTCATCAAGATTGGTGAAAAACTGTGTGCTGAGTTTTCAGGAAACTCGTAGTTTTTTGGAAGCTTGGCAACCCCTTTCCATGAAAGTGATTTGCGCCGGTCTCTGCTTAGGGCTACATCAATAGGAAACAAACCATAGAGATAGAACTTGGAACTACTTTATTGTGTCAAGTTTCAAAGAGTTAGCACAAACCGTGTTTGATTTAGAGTTCCAACTACATGTATCCATATAGGAGAAAACAGAGTGAAACCTAAAAATTAAAACTGTTACTGCCAACGAACGGTTTAACCTAGAGTAACGAAATTTGGTGATCCAAGTGGGATTGGGGTACTGATCATTATCTGAAAGTGTCATCAAGATTGGGTGAAAAAATGTGTGCTGAGATTTCAGGAAACTCGCAGTTTTTTGGAAGCTTGGCAAACCCTTTCCATGAAAGTGATTTGCGCCGGTCTCTGCTTAGGGCTGCATCAATAGGAAACAAACCATAGAGATAGAATTTGGAACTACTTTATTGTATGAACTTTCAATGAGCTAGTACAAACCGTGTTTGATTTAGAGTTCCAACTACATGTATCCATATAGGAGAAAACAGAGTGAAACCTAAAAATTAAAACTGTTACTGCCAACGAACGGTTTAACCTCGAGGAACGAAATTTGGTGAGCCAAGTGGGATTGGGGTACTGATCATTACCTGAAAGTGTCATCAAGATTGGTGAAAAACTGTGTGCTGAGTTTTCAGGAAACTCGTAGTTTTTTGGAAGCTTGGCAACCCCTTTCCATGAAAGTGATTTGCGCTGGTCTCTGCTTAGGGCTACATCAATAGGAAACAAACCATAGAGATAGAACTTGGAACTACTTTATTGTGTCAAGTTTCAAAGAGCTAGCACAAACCATGTTTGATTTAGAGTTCCAACTACATGTATCAATATAGGAGAAAACAGAGTGAAACCTAAAAATTAAAACTGTTATTGACAACAAACGGTTTAACCTAGAAGAACGAAATTTGGTGAGCCAAGTGGTTTTGGGGTACTGATCATTACCTGAGAGTGTCATCAAGATTGGGTGAAAAATGTGTGCTGAGATTTCAGGAAACACGTAGTTTTTTGGAAGCTTGGCAACCCCTTTCCATGATAGTGATTTGAGCCGGTCTCTGCTTAGGGCTACATCAATACTAAACAAACCATAGAGATAGAACTTGGAACTAGTTTATTGTGTCAAGTTTCAAAGAGCTAGCACAAACCGTGTTTGATTTAGAGTTCCAACTACATGTATGCATATAGGAGAAAACAGAGTGAAACCTAAAAATTAAAACTGTTACTGCCAACGAACGGTTTAACCTCGAGGAACGAAATTTGGTGAGCCAAGTGGGATTGGGGTACTGATCATTACCTGAAAGTGTCATCAAGATTGGGTGAAAAAATGTGTGCTGATATTTCAGGAAACTCATAGTTTTTTCGAAGCTTGGCAACCCCTTTCTATGAAAGTGATTTGAGCTGGTCTCTGCTTAGGGCTACATCAATACTAAACAAAACATAGAGATAGAACTTGGAACTACTTTATTGTGTCAAGTTTCAAAGAGCTAGCACAAACCGTGTTTGATTTAGAGTTCCAACTACATGTATCCATATAGGAGAAAACAGAGTGAAACCTAAAAATTAAAACTGTTACTGCCAACGAACGGTTTAACCTCGAGGAACGAAATTTGGTGAGCCAAGTGGGATTGGGGTACTGATCATTACCTGAAAGTGTCATCAAGATTGCGTGAAAAAATGTGTGCTGATATTTCAGGAAACTCATAGTTTTTTCGAAGCTTGGCAACCCCTTTCCATGAAAGTGATTTGAGCTGGTCTCTGCTTAGGGCTACATCAATAAAAAACAAACCATAGAGATAGAACTTGGAACTACTTTATTGTGTCAAGTTTCAAAGAGCTAGCACAAACCGTGTTTGATTTAGAGTTCCAACTACATGTATCCATATAGGAGAAAACAGAGTGAAACCTAAAAATTAAAACTGTTACTGCCAACGAACGGTTTAAACTCGAGGAACGAAATTTGGTGAGCCAAGTGGGATTGGGGTACTGATCATTACCTGAAAGTGTCATCAAGATTGGTGAAAAACTGTGTGCTGAGTTTTCAGGAAACTCGTAGTTTTTTGGAAGCTTGGCAACCCATTTCCATGAAAGTGATTTGCGCCGGTCTCTGCTTAGGGCTACATCAATAGGAAACAAACCATAGAGATAGAACTTGGAACTACTTTATTGTGTCAAGTTTCAAAGAGCTAGCACAAACCATGTTTGATATAGAGTTCCAA
The DNA here is from genome assembly GCF_964194105.1 of Spermophilus citellus. Lineage (NCBI taxonomy): Eukaryota > Metazoa > Chordata > Mammalia > Rodentia > Sciuridae > Spermophilus > Spermophilus citellus. Next base: position 15,664,980 of record NC_138192.1, on the reverse strand, counting down.
CTACATGTATCAATATAGGAGAAAACAGAGTGAAACCTAAAAATTAAAACTGTTATTGACAACAAACGGTTTAACCTAGAAGAACGAAATTTGGTGAGCCAAGTGGTTTTGGGGTACTGATCATTACCTGAGAGTGTCATCAAGATTGGGTGAAAAATGTGTGCTGAGATTTCAGGAAACTCGTAGATTTGGAAGCTTGGCAACCCCTTTCCATGATAGTGATTTGAGCCTGTCTCTGCTTAGGGCTACATCAATACTAAACAAACCATAGTGATAGAACTTGGAACTACTTTATTGTGTCAAGTTTCAAAGAGCTAGCACAAACCGTGTTTGATTTAGAGTTCCAACTACATGTATCCATATAGGAGAAAACAGAGTGAAACCTAAAAATTAAAACTGTTACTGCCAACGAACGGTTTAACCTCGAGGAACGAAATTTGGTGAGCCAAGTGGGATTGGGGTACTGATCATTACCTGAAAGTGTCATCAAGATTGGGTGAAAAAGTGTGTGCTGATATTTCAGGAAACTCATAGTTTTTTCGAAGCTTGGCAACCCCTTTCCATGAAAGTGATTTGAGCTGGTCTCTGCTTAGGGCTACATCAATACTAAACAAACCATAGAGATAGAACTTGGAACTACTTTATTGTGTCAAGTTTCACAGAGCTAGCACAAACCGTGTTTGATTTAGAGTTCCAACTACATGTATCCATATAGGAGAAAACAGAGTGAAACCTAAAAATTAAAACTGTTACTGCCAACGAACGGTTTAACCTCGAGGAACGAAATTTGGTGAGCCAAGTGGGATTGGGGTACTGATCATTACCTGAAAGTGTCATCATGATTGGTGAAAAACTGTGTGCTGAAATTTCAGGAAACTCGCAGTTTTTTTGGAAGCTTGGCAAACCCTTTCCATGAAAGTGATTTGTGCGGTCTCTGCTTAGTGCTGCATCAATAGGAAACAAACCATAGAGATAGAACTTGGAACTACTTTATTGTGTCAAGTTTCAAAGAGCTAGCACAAACCATGTTTGATTTAGAGTTCCAACTACATGTATCAAAATAGGAGAAAACAGAGTGAAACCTAAAAATTAAAACTGTTACTGACAACAAACGGTTTAACCTAGAAGAACGAAATTTGGTGAGCCAAGTGGGATTGGGGTACTGATCATTATCTGAAAGTGTCATCAAGATTGGGTGAAAAAATATGTGCTGAGGTTTCAGGAAACTCGTAGTTTTTTGGAAGCTTGGCAACCCCTTTCCATGAAAGTGATTTGCGCTGGTCTCTGCTTAGGGCTACATATATAGGAAACAAACCATAGAGATAGAACTTGGAACTACTTTATTGTGTCAAGTTTCAAAGAGCTAGCACAAACCGTGTTTGATTTAGAGTTCCAAATACATGTACCCATATAGGAGAAAACAGTGTGAAACCTAAAAATTAAAACTGTTACTGCCAACAAACGGTTTAACTTAGAAGAACGAAATTTGGTGAGCCAGGTGGTTTTTGGGTACTGATCATTACCTGAAAGTGTCATCACGATTGGGTGAAAAAATGTGTGCTGAAATTTCAGGAAACTCGCAGTTTTTTGGAAGCTTGGCAAACCCTTTCCATGAAAGTGATTTGCGCCGGTCTCTGCTTAGGGCTGCATCAATAGGAAACAAACCATAGAGATAGAATTTGGAACTACTTTATTGTATGAACTTTCAATGAGCTAGCACAATCCGTGTTTGATTTAGAGTTCCAACTGCATGTATCCATATAGGAGAAAACAGAGTGAAACCTAAAAATTAAAACTGTTACTGCCAACGAATGGTTTAACCTAGAAGAACGAAATTTGGTGAGCCAAGTGGGATTGGGGTACTGATCATTACCTGAAAGTGTCATCAAGATTGGGTGAAAAAATGTGTGCTGCTATTTCAGGAAACTCATATTTTTTTCGAAGCTTGGCAACCCCTTTCCATGAAAGTGATTTGAGCTGGTCTCTGCTTAGGGCTACATCAATACTAAACAAACCATAGAGATAGAACTTGGAACTACTTTACTGTGTCAAGTTTCAAAGAGCTAGCACAAACCGTGTTTGATTTAGAGTTTCAACTACATGTATCCATATAGGAGAAAACAGAGTGAAACCGAAAAATTAAAACTGTTACTGCCAACGAACGGTTTAACCTCGAGGAACGAAATTTGGTGAGCCAAGTGGGATTGGGGTACTGATCATTACCTGAAAGTGTCATCAAGATTGGTGAAAAACTGTGTGCTGAGTTTTCAGGAAACTCGTAGTTTTTTGGAAGCTTGGCAACCCCTTTCCATGAAAGTGATTTGCGCCGGTCTCTGCTTAGGGCTACATCAATAGGAAACAAACAATAGAGATAGAACTTGGAACTACTTTATTGTGTCAAGTTTCAAAGAGTTAGCACAAACCGTCTTTGATTTAGAGTTCCAACTACATGTATCCATATAGGAGAAAACAGAGTGAAACCTAAAAATTAAAACTGTTACTGCCAACGAACGGTTTAACCTCGAGGAACGAAATTTGGTGAGCCAAGTGGGATTGGGGTACTGATCATTACCTGAAAGTGTCATCAAGATTGGGTGAAAAAATGTGTGCTGATATTTCAGGAAACTCATAGTTTTTTTGAAGCTTGGCAACCCCTTTCCATGAAAGTGATTTGAGCTGGTCTCTGCTTAGGGCTACATCAATACTAAACAAACCATAGAGATAGAACTTGGAACTACTTTATTGTGTCAAGTTTCAAAGAGCTAGCACAAACCGTGTTGGATTTAGAGTTCCAACTACATGTATCCATATGGGAGAAAACAGAGTGAAACCTAAAATTTAAAACTGTTACTGCCAACGAACGGTTTAAACTAGAAGAACGAAAATTGGTGAGCCAAGTGGGATTGGGGTACTGATCCTAACCTGAAAGTGTCATCAAGATTGGGTGAAAAAATGTGTGCTGAGATTTCAGGAAACTCATAGTTTTTTGGAAGCTTTGCATCCAATTCCATGATAGTTGTTTCCGCCGGTCTCTGCTTAGGGCTACATCATTAGGAAACAAACCGTCGAAATAGAACTTGGAACTACTTTATTGTGTCAAGTTTCAAAGAGCTAGCACAAACCGTGTTTGATTTAGAGTTCCAACTACATGTATCCATATAGGAGAAAACAGAGTGAAAGATAAAAATTAAAACTGATACAGTCAAAGAAAGTTTTAACCTAGAAGAACGAAATTTGGTGAGCCTAGTGGGATTGGCGTACTGATCATTACCTGAAAGTGTCATCAAGATTGGGTGAAAAAATGTGTGCTGAGATTTCAGGAAACTCGTAGTTTCTTGGAAGCTTGGCAACCTCTTTCCATGAAAGTGATTTGCGCCGGTCTCTGCTTAGGGCTACATCAATACGAAACAAACAATAGAGATAGAACTTGGAACTACTTTATTGTGTCAAGTTTCAAAGAGCTAGCACAAACCGTGTTTTTTAGAGTTCCAACTACATGTATCCATATAGGAGAAAACAGAGTGTAACCTCAAAATTAAAACTGTTACTGCCAACGAACTGTTTAACCTAGAAGAAGAAAATTCGGTGAGCCAAGTGGCATTGGGGTACTGATAATTACCTTAAATTGTCATCAAGATTGGGTGAAAAAATGTGTGCTGAGATTTCAGGAAACTCGTAGTTTTTTGGAAGATTGGCAACCCCTTTCCATGTAAGAGATTTGCGCCGGTCTCTGCTTAGGGCTACATCAATAGGAAACAAACCATAGAGATAGAACTTGGAACTACTTTATTGTGTCAAGTTTCAAAGAGCTAGCACAAACCGTGTTGGATTTAGAGTTCCAACTACATGTATCCATATAGGAGAAAACAGAGTGAAACCTAAAAATTAAAACTGTTACTGCCAACGACCGGTTTAACCTAGAAGAACGAAAATTGGTGAGCCAAGTGGGATTGGGGTCCTGATCCTTACCTGAAAGTGTCATCAAGATTGGGTGAAAAAATGTGTGCTGAGATTTCAGGAAACTCGTAGTTTTTTGGAAGCTTGGCATCCCCTTTCCATTATAGTGGTTTCCGCCGGTCTCTGCTTAGGGCTACATCAATAGGAAACAAACCGTAGAAATAGAACTTGGAACTACTTTCTGTGTCAAGTTTCAAAGAGCTAACACAAACCGTGTTTGATTTAGAGTTCCAACTACATGTATCCATATAGGAGAAAACAGAGTGAAACCTCAAAATTAAAACTGTTACTGCCAACAATCTGTTTAACCTAGAAGAACGAAATTTGGTGAGCCAAGTGGCATTGGGGTACTGATCATTACCTGAAAGTGTCATCAAGATTGGGTGAAAAAATGTGTGCTGAGATTTCAGGAAACTCGTAGTTTTTTGGAAGATTGGCAACCCCTTTCCATGAAAGTGATTTGCGCCGGTCTCTGCTATGGCTACATCAATAGGAAACAAACCATAGAGATAGAATTTGGAACTACTTTATTGTGTCAAGTTTCAAAGAGCTAGCACAAACCGTGTTGGATTTAGAGTTCCAACTACATGTATCCATATAGGAGAAAACAGAGTGAAACCTAAAATTTAAAACTGTTACTGCCAACGAACGGTTTAACCTAGAAGAACGAAAATTGGTGAGCCTAGTGGGATTGGGGTACTGATCCTTACCTGAAAGTGTCATCTAGATTGGGTGAAAAAATATGTGCTGAGATTTCAGGAAACTCATAGTTTTTTGGAAGCTTTGCATCCAATTCCATGATAGTGGTTTCCGCCGGTCTCTGCTTAGGGCTACATCATTAGGAAACAAACCGTAGAAATAGAACTTGGAACTACTTTATTGTGTCAAGTTTCAAAGAGCTAGCACAAACCGTGTTTGATTTAGAGTTCCAACTACATGTATCCATATAGGAGAAAACAGAGTGAAAGATAAAAATTAACACTGATACTGTCAAAGAAAGGTGTAACCTAGAAGAACGAAATTTGGTGAGCCTAGTGGGATTGGCGTACTGATCATTACCTGAAAGTGTCATCAAGATTGGGTGAAAAAATGTGTGCTGAGATTTCAGGAAACTCGTAGTTTTTTGGAAGCTTGGCAACCCCTTTCCATAAAAGTTATTTGCACCAGTCTCTGCTTAGGGCTACATCAATAGGAAACAAACCATAGAGATAGAACTTGGAACTACTTTATTGTGTCAAGTTTAAAAGAGCTAGCCCAAACCGTGTTTGATTTAGAGTTCCAACTACATGTATCCATATAGGAGAAAACAGAGTGAAACCGAAAAATTAAAACTGTTACTGCCAACGAACTGTTTAACCTAGAAGAAGGAAATTTGGTGAGCCAAGTGGCATTGGGGTACTGATCATTACCTGAAAGTGTCATCAAGATTGGGTGAAAAAATGTGTGCTGAGATTTCAGGAAACTCGTAGTTTTTTGGAAGCTTGGCATCCCCTTTCCATGATATTGGTTTCCGCCGGTCTCTGCTTAGGGCTACATCAATAGGAAACAAACCGTAGAAATAGAACTTGGAACTACTTTCTGTGTCAAGTTTCAAAGAGCTAGCACAAACCGTGTTTGATTTAGAGTTCCAACTACATGTATCCATATAGGAGAAAACAGAGTGAAACCGAAAAATTAAAACTGTTACTGCCAACGAACTGTTTAACCTAGAAGAACGAAATTTGGTGAGCCAAGTGGGATTGCGGTACTGATCATTACCTGAAAGTGTCATCAAGATTGGGTGAAAAAATGTGTGCGGAGGTTTCAGGAAACTCGTAGTTTTTTGGAAACTTGGCATCCCCTTTCCATGATAGTGGTTTCCGCCGGTCTCTGCTTAGGGCTACATCAATAGGAAACAAACCGTAGAAATAGAACTTGGAACTACTTTCTGTGTCAAGTTTCAAAGAGCTAACACAAACCGTGTTTGATTTAGAGTTCCAACTACATGTATCCATATAGGAGAAAACAGAGTGAAACCTCAAAATTTAAACTGTTACTGCCAACAATCTGTTTAACCTAGAAGAACGAAATTTGGTGAGCCAAGTGGCATTGGGGTACTGATCATTACCTGAAAGTGTCATCAAGATTGGGTGAAAAAATGTGTGCTGAGATTTCAGGAAACTCGTAGTTTTTTGGAAGATTGGCAACCCCTTTCCATGAAAGTGATTTGCGCCGGTCTCTGCTATGGCTACATCAATAGGAAACAAACCATAGAGATAGAACTTGGAACTACTTTATTGTGTCAAGTTTCAAAGAGCTAGCACAAACCGTGTTGGATTTAGAGTTCCAACTACATGTATCCATATAGGAGAAAACAGAGTGAAACCTAAAATTTAAAACTGTTACTGCCAACGAACGGTTTAACCTAGAAGAACGAAAATTGGTGAGCCAAGTGGGATTGGGGTAATGATCCTTACCTGAAAGTGTCATCAAGATTGGGTGAAAAAATGTGTGCTGAGATTTCAGGAAACTCGTAGTTTTTTGGAAGCTTGGCATCCCCTTTCCATGATAGTGGTTTCCGCCGGTCTCTGCTTAGGGCTACATCAATAGGAAACAAACCGTAGAAATAGAACTTGGAACTACTTTCTGTGTCAAGTTTCAAAGAGCTAACACAAACCGTGTTTGATTTAGAGTTCCAACTACATGTATCCATATAGGAGAAAACAGAGTGAAACCTAAAAATTAAAACTGTTACTACCAACAATCTGTTTAACCTAGAAGAACGAAATTTGGTGAGCCAAGTGGCATTGGGGTACTGATCATTACCTGAAAGTGTCATCAAGATTGGGTGAAAAAATGTGTGCTGAGATTTCAGGAAACTCGTAGTTTTTTGGAAGATTGGCAACCCCTTTACCTGAAAGTGATTTGTGCCGGTCTCTGCTTAGGGCTACATCAATAGGAAACAAACCATAGAGATAGAACTTGGAACTACTTTATTGTGTCAAGTTTCAAAGAGCTAGCACAAACCGTGTTGGATTTAGAGTTCCAACTACATGTATCCATATAGGAGAAAACAGAGTGAAACCGAAAAATTAAAACTGTTACTGCCAACGAACTGTTTAACCTAGAAGAACGAAATTTGGTGAGCCAAGTGGGATTGCGGTACTGATCCTTACCTGAAAGTGTCATCAAGATTGGGTGAAAAAATGTGTGCTGATATTTCAGGAAACTCATAGTTTTTTCGAAGCTTGGCAACCCCTTTCCATGAAAGTGATTTGAGCTGGTCTCTGCTTAGGGCTACATCAATACTAAACAAACCATAGAGATAGAACTTGGAACTACTTTATTGTGTCAAGTTTCAAAGAGCTAGCACAAACCGTGTTTGATTTAGAGTTCCAACTACATGTATCCATATAGGAGAAAACAGAGTGAAACCTAAAAATTAAAACTGTTACTGCCAACGAACGGTTTAACCTCGAGGAACGAAATTTGGTGAGCCAAGTGGGATTGGGGTACTGATCATTACCTGAAAGTGTCATCAAGATTGGTGAAAAACTGTGTGCTGAAATTTCAGGAAACTCGCAGTTTTTTGGAAGCTTGGCAAACCCTTTCCATGAAAGTGATTTGCGCCGGTCTCTGCTTAGGGCTGCATCAATAGGAAACAAACCATAGAGATAGAACTTGGAACTAGTTTATTGTGTCAAGTTTCAAAGAGCTAGCACAAACCGTGTTTGATTTAGAGTTCCAACAACATGTATCCATATAGGAGAAAACAGAGTGAAACCTAAAAATTAAAACTGTTACTGCCAACGAACGGTTTAACCTCGAGGAACGAAATTTGGTGAGACAAGTGGGATTGGGGTACTGATCATTACCTGAAAGTGTCATCAAGATTGGGTGAAAAAATGTGTGCTGATATTTCAGGAAACTCATAGTTTTTTCGAAGCTTGGCAACCCCTTTCTATGAAAGTGATTTGAGCTGGTCTCTGCTTAGGGCTACATCAATACTAAACAAACCATAGAGATAGAACTTGGAACTACTTTATTGTGTCAAGTTTCAAAGAGCTAGCACAAACCGTGTTTGATTTAGAGTTCCAACTACATGTATCCATATAGGAGAAAACAGAGTGAAACCTAAAAATTAAAACTGTTACTGCCAACGAACGGTTTAACCTCGAGGAACGAAATTTGGTGAGCCAAGTGGGATTGGGGTACTGATCATTACCTGAAAGTGTCATCAAGATTGGGTGAAAAAATGTGTGCTGATATTTCAGGAAACTCATAGTTTTTTCGAAGCTTGGCAACCCCTTTCCATGAAAGTGATTTGAGCTGGTCTCTGCTTAGGGCTACATCAATACTAAACAAACCATAGAGATAGAACTTGGAACTACTTTATTGTGTCAAGTTTCAAAGAGCTAGCACAAACCCTGTTTGATTTAGAGTTCCAACTACATGTATCCATATAGGAGAAAACAGAGTGAAACCTAAAAATTAAAACTGTTACTGCCAACGAACGGTTTAACCTTGAGGAACGAAATTTGGTGAGCCAAGTGGGATTGGGGTACTGATCATTACCTGAAAGTGTCATCAAGATTGGTGAAAAACTGTGTGCTGAAATTTCAGGAAACTCGCAGTTTTTTGGAAGCTTGGCAAACCCTTTCCATGAAAGTGATTTGCGCCGGTCTCCGCTTAGGGCTGCATCAATAGGAAACAAACCATAGAGATAGAATTTGGAACTAATTTATTGTATGAACTTTCAATGAGCTAGCACAAACCGTGTTTGATTTAGAGTTCCAACTGCATGTATCCATATAGGAGAAAACAGAGTGAAACCTAAAAATTAAAACTGTTACTGCCAACGAATGGTTTAACCTAGAAGAACGAAACTTGGTGAGCCAAGTGGGATTGGGGTACTGATCATTACCTGAAAGTGTCATCAAGATTGGGTGAAAAAATGTGTGCTGATATTTCAGGAAACTCATAGTTTTTTCGAAGCTTGGCAACCCCTTTCGATGAAAGTGATTTGAGCTGGTCTCTGCTTAGGGCTACATCAATACTAAACAAACAATAGAGATAGAACTTGGAACTACTTTATTGTGTCAAGTTTCAAAGAGCTAGCACAAACCGTGTTTGATTTAGAGTTCCAACTATATGTATCCATATAGGAGAAAACCGAGTGAAACCTAAAAATTAAAACTGTTACTGCCAACAAACGGTTTAACCTCGAGGAACGAAATTTGGTGAGCCAAGTGGGATTGGGATACTGATCATTACCTGAAAGTGTCATCAAGATTGGTGAAAAACTGTGTGCTGAAATTTCAGGAAACTCGCAGTTTTTTGGAAGCTTGGCAAACCCTTTCCATGAAAATGATTGCGCCGGTCTCTGCTTAGGGCTACATCAATAGGAAACAAACCATAGAGATAGAACTTGGAACTACTTTATTGTGTCAAGTTTCAAAGAGCTAGCACAAACCATGTTTGATTTAGAGTTCCAACTACATGTATCAATATAGGAGAAAACAGAGTGAAACCTAAAAATTAAAACTGTTATTGACAACAAACGGTTTAACCTAGAAGAACGAAATTTGGTGAGCCAAGTGGTTTTGGGGTACTGATCATTACCTGAGAGTGTCATCAAGATTGCGTGAAAAATGTGTGCTGAGATTTCAGGAAACTCGTAGTTTTTTGGAAGCTTTGCAACCCCTTTCCATGATAGTGATTTGAGCCGGTCTCTGCGTAGGGCTACATCAATACTAAACAAACCATAGAGATAGAACTTGGAACTACTTTATTGTGTCAAGTTTCAAAGAGCTAGCACAAACCGTGTTTGATTTAGAGTTCCAACTACATGTATCCATATAGGAGAAAACAGAGTGAAACCTAAAAATTAAAACTGTTACTGCCAACGAACGGTTTAACCTCGAGGAACGAAATTTGGTGAGCCAAGTGGGATTGGGGTACTGATCATTACCTGAAAGTGTCATCAAGATTGGGTGAAAAAATGTGTGCTGATATTTCAGGAAACTCATAGTTTTTTCGAAGCTTGGCAACCCCTTTCCATGAAAGTGATTTGAGCTGGTCTCTGCTTAGGGCTACATCAATACTAAACAAACCATAGAGATAGAACTTGGAACTACTTTATTGTGTCAAGTTTCAAAGAGCTAGCACAAACCGTGTTTGATTTAGAGTTCCAACTACATGTATCCATATAGGAGAAAACAGAGTGAAACCTAAAAATTAAAACTGTTACTGCCAACGAACGGTTTAACCTCGAGGAACGAAATTTGGTGAGCCAAGTGGGATTGGGGTACTGATCATTACCTGAAAGTGTCATCAAGATTGGTGAAAAACTGTGTGCTGAGATTTCAGGAAACTCGTAGTTTTTTGGAAGCTTGGCAACCCCTTTCCATGAAAGTGTTTTGCGCTGGTCTCCGCTTAGGGCTACATATATAGGAAACAATCCATAGAGATAGAACTTGGAACTACTTTATTGTGTCAAGTTTCAAAGAGCTAGCACAAACCGTGTTTGATTTAGAGTTCCAAATACATGTATCCATATAGGAGAAAACAGTGTGAAACCTAAAAATTAAAACTGTTACTGCCAACAAACGGTTTAACTTAGAAGAACGAAATTTGGTGAGCCAAGTGGTTTCGGGGTACTGATCATTACCTGAAAGTGTCATCAAGATTGGGTGAAAAAATGTGTGCTGAAATTTCAGGAAACTCGCAGTTTTTTGGAAGCTTGGCAAACCCTTTCCATGAAAGTGATTTGCGCTGGTCTCTGCTTAGGGCTGCATCAATAGGAAACAAACCATAGAGATAGAATTTGGAACTACTTTATTGTATGAACTTTCAATGAGCTAGTACAAACCGTGTTTGATTTAGAGTTCCAACTGCATGTATCCATATAGGAGAAAACAGAGTGAAACCTAAAAATTAAAACTGTTACTGCCAACGAATGGTTTAACCTAGAAGAACAAAATTTGGTGAGCCAAGTGGGATTGGGGTACTGATCATTACCTGAAAGTGTCATCAAGATTGGGTGAAAAAATGTGTGCTGATATTTCAGGAAACTCATATTTTTTTCGAAGATTGGCAACCCCTTTCCATGAAAGTGATTTGAGCTGGTCTCTGCTTAGGGCTACATCAATACTAAACAAACCATAGAGATAGAACTTGGAACTACTTTACTGTGTCAACTTTCAAAGAGCTAGCACAAACCGTGTTTGATTTAGAGTTCCAACTACATGTATCCATATAGGAGAAAACAGAGTGAAACCTAAAAATTAAAACTGTTACTGCCAACGAACGGTTTAACCTCGAGGAATGAAATTTGGTGAGCCAAGTGGGATTGGGGTACTGATCATTACCTGAAAGTGTCATCAAGATTGGTGAAAAACTGTGTGCTGAGTTTTCAGGAAACTCGTAGTTTTTTGGAAGCTTGGCAACCCCTTTCCATGAAAGTGATTTGCGCCCGTCTCTGCTTAGGGCTACATCAATAGGAAACAAACCATAGAGATAGAACTTGGAACTACTTTATTGTGTCAAGTTTCAAAGAGTTAGCACAAACCGTGTTTGATTTAGAGTTCCAACTACATGTATCCATATAGGAGAAAACAGAGTGAAACCTAAAAATTAAAACTGTTACTGCCAACGAACGGTTTAACCTAGAGTAACGAAATTTGGTGATCCAAGTGGGATTGGGGTACTGATCATTATCTGAAAGTGTCATCAAGTTTGGGTGAAAAAATGTGTGCTGAGATTTCAGGAAACTCGCAGTTTTTTGGAAGCTTGGCAAACCCTTTCCATGAAAGTGATTTGCGCCGGTCTCTGCTTAGGGCTGCATCAATAGGAAACAAACCATAGAGATAGAATTTGGAACTACTTTATTGTATGAACTTTCAATGAGCTAGTACAAACCGTGTTTGATTTAGAGTTCCAACTACATGTATCCATATAGGAGAAAACAGAGTGAAACCTAAAAATTAAAACTGTTACTGCCAACGAACGGTTTAACCTCGAGGAACGAAATTTGGTGAGCCAAGTGGGATTGGGGTACTGATCATTACCTGAAAGTGTCATCAAGATTGGTGAAAAACTGTGTGCTGAGTTTTCAGGAAACTCGTAGTTTTTTGGAAGCTTGGCAACCCCTTTCCATGAAAGTGATTTGCGCTGGTCTCTGCTTAGGGCTACATCAATAGGAAACAAACCATAGAGATAGAACTTGGAACTACTTTATTGTGTCAAGTTTCAAAGAGCTAGCACAAACCATGTTTGATTTAGAGTTCCAACTACATGTATCAATATAGGAGAAAACAGAGTGAAACCTAAAAATTAAAACTGTTATTGACAACAAACGGTTTAACCTAGAAGAACGAAATTTGGTGAGCCAAGTGGTTTTGGGGTACTGATCATTACCTGAGAGTGTCATCAAGATTGGGTGAAAAATGTGTGCTGAGATTTCAGGAAACTCGTAGTTTTTTGGAAGCTTGGCAACCCCTTTCCATGATAGTGATTTGAGCCGGTCTCTGCTTAGGGCTACATCAATACTAAACAAACCATAGAGATAGAACTTGGAACTAGTTTATTGTGTCAAGTTTCAAAGAGCTAGCACAAACCGTGTTTGATTTAGAGTTCCAACTACATGTATGCATATAGGAGAAAACAGAGTGAAACCTAAAAATTAAAACTGTTACTGCCAACGAACGGTTTAACCTCGAGGAACGAAATTTGGTGAGCCAAGTGGGATTGGGGTACTGATCATTACCTGAAAGTGTCATCAAGATTGGGTGAAAAAATGTGTGCTGATATTTCAGGAAACTCATAGTTTTTTCGAAGCTTGGCAACCCCTTTCTATGAAAGTGATTTGAGCTGGTCTCTGCTTAGGGCTACATCAATACTAAACAAAACATAGAGATAGAACTTGGAACTACTTTATTGTGTCAAGTTTCAAAGAGCTAGCACAAACCGTGTTTGATTTAGAGTTCCAACTACATGTATCCATATAGGAGAAAACAGAGTGAAACCTAAAAATTAAAACTGTTACTGCCAACGAACGGTTTAACCTCGAGGAGCGAAATTTGGTGAGCCAAGTGGGATTGGGGTACTGATCATTACCTGAAAGTGTCATCAAGATTGCGTGAAAAAATGTGTGCTGATATTTCAGGAAACTCATAGTTTTTTCGAAGCTTGGCAACCCCTTTCCATGAAAGTGATTTGAGCTGGTCTCTGCTTAGGGCTACATCAATAAAAAACAAACCATAGAGATAGAACTTGGAACTACTTTATTGTGTCAAGTTTCAAAGAGCTAGCACAAACCGTGTTTGATTTAGAGTTCCAACTACATGTATCCATATAGGAGAAAACAGAGTGAAACCTAAAAATTAAAACTGTTACTGCCAACGAACGGTTTAAACTCGAGGAACGAAATTTGGTGAGCCAAGTGGGATTGGGGTACTGATCATTACCTGAAAGTGTCATCAAGATTGGGTGAAAAAATGTGTGCTGATATTTCAGGAAACTCATAGTTTTTTCGAAGCTTGGCAACCCCTTTCCATGAAAGTGTTTTGAGCTGGTCTCTGCTTAGGGCTACATCAATAAAAAACAAACCATAGAGATAGAACTTGGAACTACTTTATTGTGTCAAGTTTCAAAGAGCTAGCACAAACCGTGTTTGATTTAGAGTTCCAACTACATGTATCCATATAGGAGAAAACAGAGTGAAACCTAAAAATTAAAACTGTTACTGCCAACGAACGGTTTAAACTCGAGGAACGAAATTTGGTGAGCCAAGTGGGATTGGGGTACTGATCATTACCTGAAAGTGTCATCAAGATTGGTGAAAAACTATGTGCTGAGTTTTCAGGAAACTCGTAGTTTTTTGGAAGCTTGGCAACCCCTTTCCATGAAAGTGATTTGCGCCGGTCTCTGCTTAGGGCTACATCAATAGGAAACAAACCATAGAGATAGAACTTGGAACTACTTTATTGTGTCAAGTTTCAAAGAGCTAGCACAAACCATGTTTGATTTAGAGTTCCAACTACATGTATCAATATAGGAGAAAACAGAGTGAAACCTAAAAATTAAAACTGTTATTGACAACAAACGGTTTAACCTAGAAGAACGAAATTTGGTGAGCCAAGTGGTTTTGGGGTACTGATCATTACCTGAGAGTGTCATCAAGATTGGGTGAAAAATGTGTGCTGAGATTTCAGGAAACTCGTAGTTTTTTGGAAGCTTTGCAACCCCTTTCCATGATAGTGATTTGAGCCTGTCTCTGCTTAGGGCTACATCAATACTAAACAAACCATAGTGACAGAACTTGGAACTACTTTATTGTGTCAAGTTTCAAAGAGCTAGCACAAACCGTGTTTGATTTAGAGTTCCAACTACATGTATCCATATAGGAGAAAACAGAGTGAAACCTAAAAATTAAAACTGTTACTGCCAACGAACGGTTTAACCTCGAGGAACGAAATTTGGTGAGCCAAGTGGGATTGGGGTACTGATCATTACCTGAAAGTGTCATCATGATTGGTGAAAAACTGTGTGCTGAAATTTCAGGAAACTCGCAGTTTTTTGGAAGCTTGGCAAACCCTTTCCATGAAAGTGATTTGTGCGGTCTCTGCTTAGGGCTGCATCAATAGGAAACAAACCATAGAGATAGAACTTGGAACTACTTTATTGTGTCAAGTTTCAAAGAGCTAGCACAAACCATGTTTGATTTAGAGTTCCAACTACATGTATCAATATAGGAGAAAACAGAGTGAAACCTAAAAATTAAAACTGTTACTGACAACAAACGGTTTAACCTAGAAGAACGAAATTTGGTGAGCCAAGTGGGATTGGGGTACTGATCATTATCTGAAAGTGTCTTCAAGATTGGGTGAAAAAATATGTGCTGAGGTTTCAGGAAACTCGTAGTTTTTTCGAAGCTTGGCAACCCCTTTCCATGAAAGTGATTTGCGCTGGTCTCTGCTTAGGGCTACATATATAGGAAACAAACCATAGAGATAGAACTTGGAACTACTTTATTGTGTCAAGTTTCAAAGAGCTAGCACAAACCGTGTTTGATTTAGAGTTCCAAATACATGTATCCATATAGGAGAAAACAGTGTGAAACCTAAAAATTAAAACTGTTACTGCCAACAAACGGTTTAACTTAGAAGAACGAAATTTGGTGAGCCAGGTGGTTTTTGGGTACTGATCATTACCTGAAAGTGTCATCAAGATTGGGTGAAAAAATGTGTGCTGAAATTTCAGGAAACTCGCAGTTTTTTGGAAGCTTGGCAAACCCTTTCCATGAAAGTGATTTGCGCCGGTCTCTGCTTAGGGCTGCATCAATAGGAAACAAACCATAGAGATAGAATTTGGAACTACTTTATTGTATGAACTTTCAATGAGCTAGCACAATCCGTGTTTGATTTAGAGTTCCAACTGCATGTATCCATATAGGAGAAAACAGAGTGAAACCTAAAAATTAAAACTGTTACTGCCAACGAATGGTTTAACCTAGAAGAACGAAATTTGGTGAGCCAAGTGGGATTGGGGTACTGATCATTACCTGAAAGTGTCATCAAGATTGGGTGAAAAAATGTGTGCTGCTATTTCAGGAAACTCATATTTTTTTCGAAGCTTGGCAACCCCTTTCCATGAAAGTGATTTGAGCTGGTCTCTGCTTAGGGCTACATCAATACTAAACAAACCATAGAGATAGAACTTGGAACTACTTTACTGTGTCAAGTTTCAAAGAGCTAGCACAAACCGTGTTTGATTTAGAGTTTCAACTACATGTATCCATATAGGAGAAAACAGAGTGAAACCGAAAAATTAAAACTGTTACTGCCAACGAACGGTTTAACCTCGAGGAACGAAATTTGGTGAGCCAAGTGGGATTGGGGTACTGATCATTACCTGAAAGTGTCATCAAGATTGGTGAAAAACTGTGTGCTGAGTTTTCAGGAAACTCGTAGTTTTTTGGAAGCTTGGCAACCCCTTTCCATGAAAGTGATTTGCGCCGGTCTCTGCTTAGGGCTACATCAATAGGAAACAAACAATAGAGATAGAACTTGGAACTACTTTATTGTGTCAAGTTTCAAAGAGTTAGCACAAACCGTCTTTGATTTAGAGTTCCAAATACATGTATCCATATAGGAGAAAACAGAGTGAAACCTAAAAATTAAAACTGTTACTGCCAACGAACGGTTTAACCTAGAGTAACGAAATTTGGTGAGCCAAGTGGGATTGGGGTACTGATCATTATCTGAAAGTGTCATCAAGATTGGGTGAAAAAATGTGTGCTGAGATTTCAGGAAACTCGTAGTTTTTTGGAAGCTTGGCAACCCCTTTCCATGAAAGTGATTTGCGCTGGTCTCTGCTTAGGACTACATATATAGGAAACAAACCATAGAGATAGAACTTGGAACTACTTTATTGTGTCAAGTTTCAAAGAGCTAGCACAAACCGTGTTTGATTTAGAGTTCCAAATACATGTATCCATATAGGAGAAAACAGAGTGAAACCTAAAAATTAAAACTGTTACTGCCAACAAACGGTTTAACTTAGAAGAACGAAATTTGGTGAGCCAAGTGGTTTCGGGGTACTGATCATTACCTGAAAGTGTCATCAAGATTGGGTGAAAAAATGTGTGCTGAAATTTCAGGCAACTCACAGTTTTTTGGAAGCTTGGCAAACCCTTTCCATGAAAGTGATTTGCGCTGGTCTCTGCTTAGGGCTGCATCAATAGGAAACAAACCATAGAGATAGAATTTGGAACTACTTTATTGTATGAACTTTCAATGAGCTAGCACAAACCGTGTTTGATTTAGAGTTCCAACTGCATGTATCCATATAGGAGAAAACAGAGTGAAACCTAAAAATTAAAACTGTTACTGCCAACGAATGGTTTAACCTAGAAGAACGAAATTTGGTGAGCCAAGTGGGATTGGGGTACTGATCATTACCTGAAAGTGTCATCAAGTTTGGGTGAAAAAATGTGTGCTAATATTTCAGGAAACTCATAGTTTTTTCGAAGCTTGGCAACCCCTTTCCATGAAAGTGATTTGAGCTGGTCTCTGCTTAGGGCTACATCAATACTAAACAAACCATAGAGATAGAACTTGGAACTACTTTATTGTGTCAAGTTTCAAAGAGCTAGCACAAACCGTGTTTGATTTAGAGTTCCAACTACATGTACCATATAGGAGAAAACAGAGTGAAACCTAAAAATTAAAACTGTTACTGCCAACGAACGGTTTAACCTCGAGGAACGAAATTTGGTGAGCCAAGTGGGATTTTGGTACTGATCATTACCTGAAAGTGTCATCAAGATTGGTGAAAAACTGTGTGCTGAAATTTCAGGAAACTCGCAGTTTTTTGGAAGCTTGGCAAACCCTTTCCATGAAAGTGATTTGCGCCGGTCTCTGCTTAGGGCTGCATCAATAGGAAACAAACCATAGAGATAGAATTTGGAACTACTTTATTATATGAACTTTCAATGAGCTAGCACAAACCGTGTTTGATTTAGAGTTCCAACTGCATGTATCCATATAGGAGAAAACAGAGTGAAACCTAAAAATTAAAACTGTTACTGACAACAAACGGTTTAACCTAGAAGAACAAAATTTGGTGAGCCAAGTGGTTTTCGGGTACTGATCATTACCTGAGAGTGTCATCAAGATTGGGTGAAAAATTTTTGCTGAGATTTCAGGAAACTCGTAGTTTTTTGGAAGCTTGGCAACCCCTTTCCATGATAGTGATTTGAGCCGGTCTCTGCTTAGGGGTACATCAATACTAAACAAACCATAGAGATAGAACTTGGAACTACTTTATATTGTCAAGTTTCAAAGAGTTAGCACAAACCATCTTTGATTTAGAGTTCCATCTACATGTATCCATATAGGAGAAAACAGAGTGAAACCTAAAAATTAAAACTGTTACTGCCAACGAACGGTTTAACCTCGAGGAACGAAATTTGGTGAGCCAAGTGGGATTGGGGTACTGATCATTACCTGAAAGTGTCATCAAGATTGGGTGAAAAAATGTATGCTGATATTTCAGGAAACTAGTAGTTTTTTGGAAGCTTGGCAACCCCTTTCCATGAAAGTGATTTGAGCTGGTCTCTGCTTAGGGCTACATCAATACTAAACAAACCATAGAGATAGAACTTGGAACTACTTAACTGTGTCAAGTTTCAAAGAGCTAGCACAAACCGTGTTTGATTTAGAGTTCCAAATACATGTATCCATATAGGAGAAAACAGTGTGAAACCTAAAAATTAAAACTGTTACTGCCAACAAACGGTTTAACTTAGAAGAACGAAATTTTTGAGCCAAGTGGTTTCGGGGTACTGATCATTACCTGAAAGTGTCATCAAGATTGGTGAAAAAATGTGTGCTGAGATTTCAGGAAACTCGCAGTTTTTTGGAAGCTTGGCAAACCCTTTCCATGAAAGTGATTTGCGCCGGTCTCTGCTTAGGGCTGCATCAATAGGAAACAAACCATAGAGATAGAATTTGGAACTACTTTATTGTATGAACTTTCAATGAGCTAGCACAAACCGTGTTTGATTTAGAGTTCCAACTGCATGTATCCATATAGGAGAAAACAGAGTGAAACCTAAAAAGTAAAACTGTTACTGCCAACGAATGGATTAACCTAGAAGAACGAAATTTGGTGAGCCAAGTGGGATTGGGGTACTGATCATTAATGAAAGTGTCATCAAGATTGGGTGAAAAAATGTGTGCTGCTATTTCAGGAAACTCATATTTTTTTCGAAGCTTGGCAACCCCTTTCCATGAAAGTGATTTGAGCTGGTCTCTGCTTAGGGCTACATCAATACTAAACAAACCATAGAGATAGAACTTGGAACTACTTTACTGTGTCAAGTTTCAAAGAGCTAGCACAAACCGTGTTTGATTTAGAGTTCCAACTACATGTATCCATATAGGAGAAAACAGAGTGAAACCTAAAAATTAAAACTGTTACTGCCAACGAACGGTTTAACCTCGAGGAAAGAAATTTGGTGAGCCAAGTGGGATTGGGGTACTGATCATTACCTGAAAGTGTCATCAAGATTGGTGAAAAACTGTGTGCTGAGTTTTCAGGAAACTCGTAGTTTTTTGGAAGCTTGGCAACCCCTTTCCATGAAAGTGATTTGCGCCGGTCTCTGCTTAGGGCTACATCAATAGGAAACAAACCATAGAGATAGAACTTGGAACTACTTTATTGTGTCAAGTTTCAAAGAGTTAGCACAAACCGTCTTTGATTTAGAGTTCCAACTACATGTATCCATATAGGAGAAAACAGAGTGAAACCTAAAAATTAAAACTGTTACTGCCAACAAACGGTTTAACCTAGAGTAACGAAATTTGGTGAGCCAAGTGGGATTGGGGTACTGATCATTATCTAAAAGTGTCATCAAGATTGGGTGAAAAAATGTGTGCTGAGATTTCAGGAAACTCGTAGTTTTTTGGAAGCTTGGCAACCCTTTCCATGAAAGTGATTTGCGCTGGTCTCTGCTTAGGGCTACATATATAGGAAACAAACCATGGAGATAGAACTTGGAACTACTTTATTGTGTCAAGTTTCAAAGAGCTAGCACAAACCGTGTTTGATTTAGAGTTCCAAATACATGTATCCATATAGGAGAAAACAGAGTGAAACCTAAAAATTAAAACTGTTACTGCCAATAAACGGTTTAACTTAGAAAAACGAAATTTGGTGAGCCAAGTGGTTTCGGGGTACTGATCATTACCTGAAAGTGTCATCAAGATTGGGTGAAAAAATGTGTGCTGAAATTTCAGGAAACTCGCAGTTTTTTGGAAGCTTGGCAAACCCTTTCCATGAAAGTGATTTGCGTCGGTCTCTGCTTAGGGCTGCATCAATAGGAAACAAACCATAGAGATAGAATTTGGAACTACTTTATTGTATGAACTTTCAATGAGCTAGCACAAACCGTGTTTGATTTAGAGTTCCAACTGCATGTATCCATATACGAGAAAACAGAGTGAAACCTAAAAATTAAAACTGTTACTGACAACAAACGGTTTAACCTAGAAGAACGAAATTTGGTGAGCCAAGTGGGATTGGGGTACTGATCATTACCTGAAAGTGTCATCAAGATTGGGTGAAAAAATGTATGCTGATATTTCAGGAAACTAGTAGTTTTTTGGAAGCTTGGCAACCCCTTTCCATGAAAGTGATTTGAGCTGGTCTCTGCTTAGGGCTACATCAATACTAAACAAACCATAGAGATAGAACTTGGAACTACTTAATTGTGTCAAGTTTCAAAGAGCTAGCACAAACCGTGTTTGATTTAGAGTTCCAAATACATGTATCCATATAGGAGAAAACAGTGTGAAACCTAAAAATTAAAACTGTTACTGCCAACAAACGGTTTAACTTAGAAGAACGAAATTTTTGAGCCAAGTGGTTTCGGGGTACTGATCATTACCTGAAAGTGTCATCAAGATTGGTGAAAAAATGTGTGCTGAGATTTCAGGAAACTCGCAGTTTTTTGGAAGCTTGGCAAACCCTTTCCATGAAAGTGATTTGCGCCGGTCTCTGCTTAGGGCTGCATCAATAGGAAACAAACCATAGAGATAGAATTTGGAACTACTTTATTGTATGAACTTTCAATGAGCTAGCACAAACCGTGTTTGATTTAGAGTTCCAACTGCATGTATCCATATAGGAGAAAACAGAGTGAAAACCTAAAAAGTAAAACTGTTACTGCTAACGAATGGATTAACCTAGAAGAACGAAATTTGGTGAGCCAAGTGGGATTGGGGTACTGATCATTAATGAAAGTGTCATCAAGATTGGGTGAAAAAATGTGTGCTGATATTTCAGGAAACTCATAGTTTTTTCGAAGCTTGGCAACCCCTTTCCATGAAAGTGATTTGAGCTGGTCTCTGCTTAGGGCTACATCAATACTAAACAAACCATAGAGATAGAACTTGGAACTACTTTACTGTGTCAAGTTTCAAAGAGCTAGCACAAACCGTGTTTGATTTAGAGTTTCAACTACATGTATCCATATAGGAGAAAACAGAGTGAAACCTAAAAATTAAAACTGTTACTGCCAACGAACGGTTTAACCTCGAGGAACGAAATTTGGTGAGCCAAGTGGGATTGGGGTACTGATCATTACCTGAAAGTGTCATCAAGATTGGTGAAAAACTGTGTGCTGAGTTTTCAGGAAACTCGTAGTTTTTTGGAAGCTTGGCAACCCCTTTCCATGAAAGTGATTTGCGCCGGTCTCTGCTTAGGGCTACATCAATAGGAAACAAACCATAGAGATAGAACTTGGAACTACTTTATTGTGTCAAGTTTCAAAGAGTTAGCACAAACCGTCTTTGATTTAGAGTTCCAACTACATGTATCCATATAGGAGAAAACAGAGTGAAACCTAAAAATTAAAACTGTTACTGCCAACAAACGGTTTAACCTAGAGTAACGAAATTTGGTGAGCCAAGTGGGATTGGGGTACTGATCATTATCTAAAAGTGTCATCAAGATTGGGTGAAAAAATGTGTGCTGAGATTTCAGGAAACTCGTAGTTTTTTGGAAGCTTGGCAACCCTTTCCATGAAAGTGATTTGCGCTGGTCTCTGCTTAGGGCTACATATATAGGAAACAAACCATGGAGATAGAACTTGGAACTACTTTATTGTGTCAAGTTTCAAAGAGCTAGCACAAACCGTGTTTGATTTAGAGTTCCAAATACATGTATCCATATAGGAGAAAACAGAGTGAAACCTAAAAATTAAAACTGTTACTGCCAATAAACGGTTTAACTTAGAAAAACGAAATTTGGTGAGCCAAGTGGTTTCGGGGTACTGATCATTACCTGAAAGTGTCATCAAGATTGGGTGAAAAAATGTGTGCTGAAATTTCAGGAAACTCGCAGTTTTTTGGAAGCTTGGCAAACCCTTTCCATGAAAGTGATTTGCGTCGGTCTCTGCTTAGGGCTGCATCAATAGGAAACAAACCATAGAGATAGAATTTGGAACTACTTTATTGTATGAACTTTCAATGAGCTAGCACAAACCGTGTTTGATTTAGAGTTCCAACTGCATGTATCCATATACGAGAAAACAGAGTGAAACCTAAAAATTAAAACTGTTACTGACAACAAACGGTTTAACCTAGAAGAACGAAATTTGGTGAGCCAAGTGGGATTGGGGTACTGATCATTACCTGAAAGTGTCATCAAGATTGGGTGAAAAAATGTATGCTGATATTTCAGGAAACTAGTAGTTTTTTGGAAGCTTGGCAACCCCTTTCCATGAAAGTGATTTGAGCTGGTCTCTGCTTAGGGCTACATCAATACTAAACAAACCATAGAGATAGAACTTGGAACTACTTAATTGTGTCAAGTTTCAAAGAGCTAGCACAAACCGTGTTTGATTTAGAGTTCCAAATACATGTATCCATATAGGAGAAAACAGTGTGAAACCTAAAAATTAAAACTGTTACTGCCAACAAACGGTTTAACTTAGAAGAACGAAATTTTTGAGCCAAGTGGTTTCGGGGTACTGATCATTACCTGAAAGTGTCATCAAGATTGGTGAAAAAATGTGTGCTGAGATTTCAGGAAACTCGCAGTTTTTTGGAAGCTTGGCAAACCCTTTCCATGAAAGTGATTTGCGCCGGTCTCTGCTTAGGGCTGCATCAATAGGAAACAAACCATAGAGATAGAATTTGGAACTACTTTATTGTATGAACTTTCAATGAGCTAGCACAAACCGTGTTTGATTTAGAGTTCCAACTGCATGTATCCATATAGGAGAAAACAGAGTGAAACCTAAAAAGTAAAACTGTTACTGCTAACGAATGGATTAACCTAGAAGAACGAAATTTGGTGAGCCAAGTGGGATTGGGGTACTGATCATTAATGAAAGTGTCATCAAGATTGGGTGAAAAAATGTGTGCTGATATTTCAGGAAACTCATAGTTTTTTCGAAGCTTGGCAACCCCTTTCCATGAAAGTGATTTGAGCTGGTCTCTGCTTAGGGCTACATCAATACTAAACAAACCATAGAGATAGAACTTGGAACTACTTTACTGTGTCAAGTTTCAAAGAGCTAGCACAAACCGTGTTTGATTTAGAGTTTCAACTACATGTATCCATATAGGAGAAAACAGAGTGAAACCTAAAAATTAAAACTGTTACTGCCAACGAACGGTTTAACCTCGAGGAACGAAATTTGGTGAGCCAAGTGGGATTGGGGTACTGATCATTACCTGAAAGTGTCATCAAGATTGGTGAAAAACTGTGTGCTGAGTTTTCAGGAAACTCGTAGTTTTTTGGAAGCTTGGCAACCCCTTTCCATGAAAGTGATTTGCGCCGGTCTCTGCTTAGGGCTACATCAATAGGAAACAAACCATAGAGATAGAACTTGGAACTACTTTATTGTGTCAAGTTTCAAAGAGTTAGCACAAACCGTCTTTGATTTAGAGTTCCAACTACATGTATCCATATAGGAGAAAACAGAGTGAAACCTAAAAATTAAAACTGTTACTGCCAACAAACGGTTTAACCTAGAGTAACGAAATTTGGTGAGCCAAGTGGGATTGGGGTACTGATCATTATCTAAAAGTGTCATCAAGATTGGGTGAAAAAATGTGTGCTGAGATTTCAGGAAACTCGTAGTTTTTTGGAAGCTTGGCAACCCTTTCCATGAAAGTGATTTGCGCTGGTCTCTGCTTAGGGCTACATATATAGGAAACAAACCATGGAGATAGAACTTGGAACTACTTTATTGTGTCAAGTTTCAAAGAGCTAGCACAAACCGTGTTTGATTTAGAGTTCCAAATACATGTATCCATATAGGAGAAAACAGAGTGAAACCTAAAAATTAAAACTGTTACTGCCAATAAACGGTTTAACTTAGAAAAACGAAATTTGGTGAGCCAGGTGGTTTTTGGGTACTGATCATTACCTGAAAGTGTCATCAAGATTGGGTGAAAAAATGTGTGCTGAAATTTCAGGAAACTCGCAGTTTTTTGGAAGCTTGGCAAACCCTTTCCATGAAAGTGATTTGCGCCGGTCTCTGCTTAGGGCTGCATCAATAGGAAACAAACCATAGAGATAGAATTTGGAACTACTTTATTGTATGAACTTTCAATGAGCTAGCACAAACCGTGTTTGATTTAGAGTTCCAACTGCATGTATCCATATAGGAGAAAACAGAGTGAAACCTAAAAATTAAAACTGTTACTGCCAACGAATGGTTTAACCTAGAAGAACGAAATTCGGTGAGCCAAGTGGGATTGGGGTACTGATCATTACCTGAAAGTGTCATCAAGATTGCGTGAAAAAATGTGTGCTGATATTTCAGGAAACTCATAGTTTTTTCGAAGCTTGGCAACCCCTTTCCATGAAAGTGATTTGAGCTGGCCTCTGCTTAGGGCTACATCAATACTAAACAAACCATAGAGATAGAACTTGGAACTACTTTATTGTGTCAAGTTTCAAAGAGCTAGCACAAACCGTGTTTGATTTAGAGTTCCAACTACATGTATCCATATAGGAGAAAACAGAATGAAACCTAAAAATTAAAACTGTTACTGCCAACGAACGGTTTAACCTCGAGGAACGAAATTTGGTGAGCCAAGTGGGATTGGGGTACTGATCATTACCTGAAAGTGTCATCAAGATTGGTGAAAAACTGTGTGCTGAAATTTCAGGAAACTCGCAGTTTTTTGGAAGCTTGGCAAACCCTTTCTATGAAAGTGATTTGCGCCGGTCTCTGCTTAGGGCTGCATCAATAGGAAACAAACCATATAGATAGAATTTGGAACTACTTTATTGTATGAACTTTCAATGAGCTAGCACAAACCGTGTTTGATTTAGAGTTCCAACTGCATGTATCCATATAGGAGAAAACAGAGTGAAACCTAAAAATTAAAACTGTTACTGCCAACGAATGGTTTAACCTAGAAGAACGAAATTTGGTGAGCCAAGTGGGATTGGGGTACTCATCATTACCTGAAAGTGTCATCAAGATTGGGTGAAAAAATGTGTGCTGATATTTCAGGAAATTCATAGTTTTTTCGAAGCTTGGCAACCCCTTTACATGAAAGTGATTTGAGCTGGTCTCTGCTTAGGGCTACATCAATAAAAAAAAAAAAAAACCATAGAGATAGAACTTGGAACTACTTTATTGTGTCAAGTTTCAAAGAGCTAGCACAAACCGTGTTTGATTTAGAGTTCCATCTACATGTATCCATATAGGAGAAAACAGAGTGAAACCTAAAAATTAAAACTGTTACTGCCAACAAACGGTTTAACCTCGAGGAACGAAATTTGGTGAGCCAAGTGGGATTGGGGTACTGATCATTACCTGAAAGTGTCATCAAGATTGGTGAAAAACTGTGTGCTGAAATTTCAGGAAACTCGCAGTTTTTTGGAAGCGTGGCAAACCCTTTCCATGAAAGTGATTTGCGCCGGTCTCTGCTTAGGGCTGCATCAATAGGAAACAAACCATAGAGATAGAATTTGGAACTACTTTATTATATGAACTTTCAATGAGCTAGCACAAACCGTGTTTGATTTAGAGTTCCAACTGCATGTATCCATATAGGAGAAAACAGAGTGAAACCTAAAAATTAAAACTGTTACTGACAACAAACGGTTTAACCTAGAAGAACGAAATTTGGTGAGCCAAGTGGTTTTCGGGTACTGATCATTACCTGAGAGTGTCATCAAGATTGCGTGAAAAATGTGTGCTGAGATTTCAGGAAACTTGTAGTTTTTTGGAAGCTTGGCAACCCCTTTCCATGATAGTGATTTGAGCCGGTCTCTGCTTAGGGGTACATCAATACTAAACAAACCATAGAGATAGAACTTGGAACTACTTTATTGTGTCAAGTTTCAAACAGCTAGCACAAACCGTGTTTGATTTAGAGTTCCAACTACATGTATCCATATACGAGAAAACAGAGTGAAACCTAAAAATTAAAACTGTTACTGCCAACGAACGGTTTAACCTCGAGGAACGAAATTTGGTGAGCCAAGTGGGATTGGGGTACTGATCATTACCTGAAAGTGTCATCAAGATTGGGTGAAAAAATGTATGCTGATATTTCAGGAAACTAGTAGTTTTTTGGAAGCTTGGCAACCCCTTTCCATGAAAGTGATTTGAGCTGGTCTCTGCTTAGGGCTACATCAATACTAAACAAACCATAGAGATAGAACTTGGAACTACTTAATTGTGTCAAGTTTCAAAGAGCTAGCACAAACCGTGTTTGATTTAGAGTTCCAAATACATGTATCCATATAGGAGAAAACAGTGTGAAACCTCAAAATTAAAACTGTTACTGCCAACAAACGGTTTAACTTAGAAGAACGAAATTTTTGAGCCAAGTGGTTTCGGGGTACTGATCATTACCTGAAAGTGTCATCAAGATTGGTGAAAAAATGTGTGCTGAGATTTCAGGAAACTCGCAGTTTTTTGGAAGCTTGGCAAACCCTTTCCATGAAAGTGATTTGCACCGGTCTCTGCTTAGGGCTGCATCAATAGGAAACAAACCATAGAGATAGAATTTGGAACTACTTTATTGTATGAACTTTCAATGAGCTAGCACAAACCGTGTTTGATTTAGAGTTCCAACTGCATGTATCCATATAGGAGAAAACAGAGTGAAACCTAAAAAGTAAAACTGTTACTGCCAACGAATGGATTAACCTAGAAGAACGAAATTTGGTGAGCTAAGTGGGATTGGGGTACTGATCATTAATGAAAGTGTCATCAAGATTGGGTGAAAAAATGTGTGCTGATATTTCAGGAAACTCATAGTTTTTTCGAAGCTTGGCAACCCCTTTCCATGAAAGTGATTTGAGCTGGTCTCTGCTTAGGGCTACATCAATACTAAACAAACAATAGAGATAGAACTTGGAACTACTTTATTGTGTCAAGTTTCAAAGAGCTAGCACAAACCGTGTTTGATTTAGAGTTCCAACTATATGTATCCATATAGGAGAAAACAGAGTGAAACCTAAAAATTAAAACTGTTACTGCCAACAAACGGTTTAACCTCGAGGAACGAAATTTGGTGAGCCAAGTGGGATTGGGATACTGATCATTACCTGAAAGTGTCATCAAGATTGGGTGAAAAAATGTGTGCTGATATTTCAGGAAACTCATAGTTTTTTCGAAGCTTGGCAACCCCTTTCGATGAAAGTGATTTGAGCTGGTCTCTGCTTAGGGCTACATCAATACTAAACAAACAATAGAGATAGAACTTGGAACTACTTTATTGTGTCAAGTTTCAAAGAGCTAGCACAAACCGTGTTTGATTTAGAGTTCCAACTATATGTATCCATATAGGAGAAAACAGAGTGAAACCTAAAAATTAAAACTGTTACTGCCAACAAACGGTTTAACCTCGAGGAACGAAATTTGGTGAGCCAAGTGGGATTGGGATACTGATCATTACCTGAAAGTGTCATCAAGATTGGTGAAAAACTGTGTGCTGAAATTTCAGGAAACTCGCAGTTTTTTGGAAGCTTGGCAAACCCTTTCCATGAATGTGATTTGCGCCGGTCTCTGCTTAGGGCTGCATCAATAGGAAACAAACCATAGAGATAGAATTTGGAACTACTTTATTGTATGAACTTTCAATGAGCTAGCACAAACCGTGTTTGATTTAGAGTTCCAACTGCATGTATCCATATAGGAGAAAACAGAGTGAAACCTAAAAATTAAAACTGTTACTGCCAACGAATGGTTTAACCTAGAAGAACGAAATTTGGTGAGCCAAGTGGGATTGGGGTACTGATCATTACCTGAAAGTGTCATCAAGATTGGGTGAAAAAATGTGTGCTGATATTTCAGGAAACTCATAGTTTTTTCGAAGCTTGGCAACCCCTTTCCATGAAAGTGATTTGAGCTGGTCTCTGCTTAGGGCTACATCAATAAAAAACAAACCATAGAGATAGAACTGGGAACTACTTTATTGTGTCAAGTTTCAAAGAGCTAGCACAAACCGTGTTTGATTTAGAGTTCCAACTACATGTATCCATATAGGAGAAAACAGAGTGAAACCTAAAAATTAAAACTGTTACTGCCAACGAACGGTTTAACCTCGAGGAACGAAATTTGGTGAGCCAAGTGGGATTGGGGTACTGATCATTATCTGAAAGTGTCATCAAGTTTGGGTGAAAAAATGTGTGCTGAGATTTCAGGAAACTCGCAGTTTTTTGGAAGCTTGGCAAACCCTTTCCATGAAAGTGATTTGTGCCGGTCTCTGCTTAGGGCTGCATCAATAGGAAACAAACCATAGAGATAGAATTTGGAACTACTTTATTGTATGAACTTTCAATGAGCTAGTACAAACCGTGTTTGATTTAGAGTTCCAACTACATGTATCCATATAGGAGAAAACAGAGTGAAACCTAAAAATTAAAACTGTTACTGCCAACGAACGGTTTAACCTCGAGGAACGAAATTTGGTGAGCCAAGTGGGATTGGGGTACTGATCATTACCTGAAAGTGTCATCAAGATTGGTGAAAAACTGTGTGCTGAGTTTTCAGGAAACTCGTAGTTTTTTGGAAGCTTGGCAACCCCTTTCCATGAAAGTGATTTGCGCTGGTCTCTGCTTAGGGCTACATCAATAGGAAACAAACCATAGAGATAGAACTTGGAACTACTTTATTGTGTCAAGTTTCAAAGAGCTAGCACAAACCATGTTTGATTTAGAGTTCCAACTACATGTATCAATATAGGAGAAAACAGAGTGAAACCAAAAAATTAAAACTGTTATTGACAACAAACGGTTTAACCTAGAAGAACGAAATTTGGTGAGCCAAGTGGTTTTGGGGTACTGATCATTACCTGAGAGTGTCATGAAGATTGGGTGAAAAATGTGTGCTGAGATTTCAGGAAACTCGTAGTTTTTTGGAAGCTTGGCAACCCCTTTCCATGATAGTGATTTGAGCCGGTCTCTGCTTAGGGCTACATCAATACTAAACAAACCATAGAGATAGAACTTGGAACTAGTTTATTGTGTCAAGTTTCAAAGAGCTAGCACAAACCGTGTTTGATTTAGAGTTCCAACTACATGTATGCATATAGGAGAAAACAGAGTGAAACCTAAAAATTAAAACTGTTACTGCCAACGAACGGTTTAACCTCGAGGAACGAAATTTGGTGAGCCAAGTGGGATTGGGGTACTGATCATTACCTGAAAGTGTCATCAAGATTGGGTGAAAAAATGTGTGCTGATATTTCAGGAAACTCGTAGTTATTTCGAAGCTTGGCAACCCCTTTCTATGAAAGTGATTTGAGCTGGTCTCTGCTTAGGGCTACATCAATACTAAACAAAACATAGAGATAGAACTTGGAACTACTTTATTGTGTCAAGTTTCAAAGAGCTAGCACAAACCGTGTTTGATTTAGAGTTCCAACTACATGTATCCATATAGGAGAAAACAGAGTGAAACCTAAAAATTAAAACTGTTACTGCCAACGAACGGTTTAACCTCGAGGAGCGAAATTTGGTGAGCCAAGTGGGATTGGGGTACTGATCATTACCTGAAAGTGTCATCAAGATTGCGTGAAAAAATGTGTGCTGATATTTCAGGAAACTCATAGTTTTTTCGAAGCTTGGCAACCCCTTTCCATGAAAGTGATTTGAGCTGGTCTCTGCTTAGGGCTACATCAATAAAAAACAAACCATAGAGATAGAACTTGGAACTACTTTATTGTGTCAAGTTTCAAAGAGCTAGCACAAACCGTGTTTGATTTAGAGTTCCAACTACAAGTATCCATATAGGAGAAAACAGAGTGAAACCTAAAAATTAAAACTGTTACTGCCAACGAACGGTTTAACCTCGAGGAATGAAATTTGGTGAGCCAAGTGGGATTGGGGTACTGATCATTACCTGAAAGTGTCATCAAGATTGGTGAAAAACTGTGTGCTGAGTTTTCAGGAAACTCGTAGTTTTTTGGAAGCTTGGCAACCCCTTTCCATGAAAGTGATTTGCGCCCGTCTCTGCTTAGGGCTACATCAATAGGAAACAAACCATAGAGATAGAACTTGGAACTACTTTATTGTGTCAAGTTTCAAAGAGTTAGCACAAACCGTGTTTGATTTAGAGTTCCAACTACATGTATCCATATAGGAGAAAACAGAGTGAAACCTAAAAATTAAAACTGTTACTGCCAACGAACGGTTTAACCTAGAGTAACGAAATTTGGTGATCCAAGTGGGATTGGGGTACTGATCATTATCTGAAAGTGTCATCAAGTTTGGGTGAAAAAATGTGTGCTGAGATTTCAGGAAACTCGCAGTTTTTTGGAAGCTTGGCAAACCCTTTCCATGAAAGTGATTTGTGCCAGTCTCTGCTTAGGGCTGCATCAATAGGAAACAAACCATAGAGATATAATTTGGAACTACTTTATTGTATGAACTTTCAATGAGCTAGTACAAACCGTGTTTGATTTAGAGTTCCAACTACATGTATCCATATAGGAGAAAACAGAGTGAAACCTAAAAATTAAAACTCTTACTGCCAACGAACGGTTTAACCTCGAGGAACGAAATTTGGTGAGCCAAGTGGGATTGGGGTACTGATCATTACCTGAAAGTGTCATCAAGATTGGTGAAAAACTGTGTGCTGAGTTTTCAGGAAACTCGTAGTTT
Organism: Spermophilus citellus; assembly: GCF_964194105.1. Taxonomy (NCBI): domain Eukaryota; kingdom Metazoa; phylum Chordata; class Mammalia; order Rodentia; family Sciuridae; genus Spermophilus; species Spermophilus citellus. The sequence continues at coordinate 15,634,392 of NC_138192.1, read as the reverse complement.
TTTGGAAGCTTGGCAACCCCTTTCCATGAAAGTGATTTGCGCTGGTCTCTGCTTAGGGCTACATCAATAGGAAACAAACCATAGAGATAGAACTTGGAACTACTTTATTGTGTCAAGTTTCAAAGAGCTAGCACAAACCATGTTTGATTTAGAGTTCCAACTACATGTATCAATATAGGAGAAAACAGAGTGAAACCTAAAAATTAAAACTGTTATTGACAACAAACGGTTTAACCTAGAAGAACGAAATTTGGTGAGCCAAGTGGTTTTGGGGTACTGATCATTACCTGAGAGTGTCATCAAGATTGGGTGAAAAATGTGTGCTGAGATTTCAGGAAACTCGTAGTTTTTTGGAAGCTTGGCAACCCCTTTCCATGATAGTGATTTGAGCCGGTCTCTGCTTAGGGCTACATCAATACTAAACAAACCATAGAGATAGAACTTGGAACTAGTTTATTGTGTCAAGTTTCAAAGAGCTAGCACAAACCGTGTTTGATTTAGAGTTCCAACTACATGTATGCATATAGGAGAAAACAGAGTGAAACCTAAAAATTAAAACTGTTACTGCCAACGAACGGTTTAACCTCGAGGAACGAAATTTGGTGAGCCAAGTGGGATTGGGGTACTGATCATTACCTGAAAGTGTCATCAAGATTGGGTGAAAAAATGTGTGCTGATATTTCAGGAAACTCATACTTTTTTCGAAGCTTGGCAACCCCTTTCTATGAAAGTGATTTGAGCTGGTCTCTGCTTAGGGCTACATCAATACTAAACAAAACATAGAGATAGAACTTGGAACTACTTTATTGTGTCAAGTTTCAAAGAGCTAGCACAAACCGTGTTTGATTTAGAGTTCCAACTACATGTATCCATATAGGAGAAAACAGAGTGAAACCTAAAAATTAAAACTGTTACTGCCAACGAACGGTTTAACCTCGAGGAGCGAAATTTGGTGAGCCAAGTGGGATTGGGGTACTGATCATTACCTGAAAGTGTCATCAAGATTGCGTGAAAAAATGTGTGCTGATATTTCAGGAAACTCATAGTTTTTTCGAAGCTTGGCAACCCCTTTCCATGAAAGTGATTTGAGCTGGTCTCTGCTTAGGGCTACATCAATAAAAAACAAACCATAGAGATAGAACTTGGAACTACTTTATTGTGTCAAGTTTCAAAGAGCTAGCACAAACCATGTTTGATTTAGAGTTCCAACTACATGTATCCATATAGGAGAAAACAGAGTGAAACCTAAAAATTAAAACTGTTACTGCCAACGAACGGTTTAAACTCGAGGAACGAAATTTGGTGAGCCAAGTGGGATTGGGGTACTGATCATTACCTGAAAGTGTCATCAAGATTGGGTGAAAAAATGTGTGCTGATATTTCAGGAAACTCATAGTTTTTTCGAAGCTTGGCAACCCCTTTCCATGAAAGTGATTTGAGCTGGTCTCTGCTTAGGGCTACATCAATAAAAAACAAACCATAGATATAGAACTTGGAACTACTTTATTGTGTCAAGTTTCAAAGAGCTAGCACAAACCGTGTTTGATTTAGAGTTCCAACTACATGTATCCATATAGGAGAAAACAGAGTGAAACCTAAAAATTAAAACTGTTACTGCCAACGAACGGTTTAAACTCGAGGAACGAAATTTGGTGAGCCAAGTGGGATTGGGGTACTGATCATTACCTGAAAGTGTCATCAAGATTGGTGAAAAACTGTGTGCTGAGTTTTCAGGAAACTCGTAGTTTTTTGGAAGCTTGGCAACCCCTTTCCATGAAAGTGATTTGCGCCGGTCTCTGCTTAGGGCTACATCAATAGGAAACAAACCATAGAGATAGAACTTGGAACTACTTTATTGTGTCATGTTTCAAAGAGCTAGCACAAACCATGTTTGATTTAGAGTTCCAACTACATGTATCAATATAGGAGAAAACAGAGTGAAACCTAAAAATTAAAACTGTTATTGACAACAAACGGTTTAACCTAGAAGAACGAAATTTGGTGAGCCAAGTGGTTTTGGGGTACTGATCATTACCTGAGAGTGTCATCAAGATTGGGTGAAAAATGTGTGCTGAGATTTCAGGAAACTCGTAGTTTTTTGGAAGCTTGGCAACCCCTTTCCATGATAGTGATTTGAGCCTGTCTCTGCTTAGGGCTACATCAATACTAAACAAACCATAGTGACAGAACTTGGAACTACTTTATTGTGTCAAGTTTCAAAGAGCTAGCACAAACCGTGTTTGATTTAGAGTTCCAACTACATGTATCCATATAGGAGAAAACAGAGTGAAACCTAAAAATTAAAACTGTTACTGCCAACGAACGGTTTAACCTCGAGGAACGAAATTTGGTGAGCCAAGTGGGATTGGGGTACTGATCATTACCTGAAAGTGTCATCAAGATTGGGTGAAAAAATGTGTGCTGATATTTCAGGAAACTCATAGTTTTTTCGAAGCTTGGCAACCCCTTTCCATGAAAGTGATTTGAGCTGGTCTCTGCTTAGGGCTACATCAATACTAAACAAACCATAGAGATAGAACTTGGAACTACTTTATTGTGTCAAGTTTCACAGAGCTAGCACAAACCGTGTTTGATTTAGAGTTCCAACTACATGTATCCATATAGGAGAAAACAGAGTGAAACCTAAAAATTAAAACTGTTACTGCCAACGAACGGTTTAACCTCGAGGAACGAAATTTGGTGAGCCAAGTGGGATTGGGGTACTGATCATTACCTGAAAGTGTCATCATGATTGGTGAAAAACTGTGTGCTGAAATTTCAGGAAACTCGCAGTTTTTTGGAAGCTTGGCAAACCCTTTCCATGAAAGTGATTTGTGCGGTCTCTGCTTAGGGCTGCATCAATAGGAAACAAACCATAGAGATAGAACTTGGAACTACTTTATTGTGTCAAGTTTCAAAGAGCTAGCACAAACCATGTTTGATTTAGAGTTCCAACTACATGTATCAATATAGGAGAAAACAGAGTGAAACCTAAAAATTAAAACTGTTACTGACAACAAACGGTTTAACCTAGAAGAACGAAATTTGGTGAGCCAAGTGGGATTGGGGTACTGATCATTATCTGAAAGTGTCTTGAAGATTGGGTGAAAAAATATGTGCTGAGGTTTCAGGAAACTCGTAGTTTTTTCGAAGCTTGGCAACCCCTTTCCATGAAAGTGATTTGCGCTGGTCTCTGCTTAGGGCTACATATATAGGAAACAAACCATAGAGATAGAACTTGGAACTACTTTATTGTGTCAAGTTTCAAAGAGCTAGCACAAACCGTGTTTGATTTAGAGTTCCAAATACATGTATCCATATAGGAGAAAACAGTGTGAAACCTAAAAATTAAAACTGTTACTGCCAACAAACGGTTTAACTTAGAAGAACGAAATTTGGTGAGCCAGGTGGTTTTTGGGTACTGATCATTACCTGAAAGTGTCATCAAGATTGGGTGAAAAAATGTGTGCTGAAATTTCAGGAAACTCGCAGTTTTTTGGAAGCTTGGCAAACCCTTTCCATGAAAGTGATTTGCGCCGGTCTCTGCTTAGGGCTGCATCAATAGGAAACAAACCATAGAGATAGAATTTGGAACTACTTTATTGTATGAACTTTCAATGAGCTAGCACAATCCGTGTTTGATTTAGAGTTCCAACTGCATGTATCCATATAGGAGAAAACAGAGTGAAACCTAAAAATTAAAACTGTTACTGCCAACGAATGGTTTAACCTAGAAGAACGAAATTTGGTGAGCCAAGTGGGATTGGGGTACTGATCATTACCTGAAAGTGTCATCAAGATTGGGTGAAAAAATGTGTGCTGCTATTTCAGGAAACTCATATTTTTTTCGAAGCTTGGCAACCCCTTTCCATGAAAGTGATTTGAGCTGGTCTCTGCTTAGGGCTACATCAATACTAAACAAACCATAGAGATAGAACTTGGAACTACTTTACTGTGTCAAGTTTCAAAGAGCTAGCACAAACCGTGTTTGATTTAGAGTTTCAACTACATGTATCCATATAGGAGAAAACAGAGTGAAACCGAAAAATTAAAACTGTTACTGCCAACGAACGGTTTAACCTCGAGGAACGAAATTTGGTGAGCCAAGTGGGATTGGGGTACTGATCATTACCTGAAAGTGTCATCAAGATTGGTGAAAAACTGTGTGCTGAGTTTTCAGGAAACTCGTAGTTTTTTGGAAGCTTGGCAACCCCTTTCCATGAAAGTGATTTGCGCCGGTCTCTGCTTAGGGCTACATCAATAGGAAACAAACAATAGAGATAGAACTTGGAACTACTTTATTGTGTCAAGTTTCAAAGAGTTAGCACAAACCGTCTTTGATTTAGAGTTCCAAATACATGTATCCATATAGGAGAAAACAGAGTGAAACCTAAAAATTAAAACTGTTACTGCCAACGAACGGTTTAACCTAGAGTAACGAAATTTGGTGAGCCAAGTGGGATTGGGGTACTGATCATTATCTGAAAGTGTCATCAAGATTGGGTGAAAAAATGTGTGCTGAGATTTCAGGAAACTCGTAGTTTTTTGGAAGCTTGGCAACCCCTTTCCATGAAAGTGATTTGCGCTGGTCTCTGCTTAGGACTACATATATAGGAAACAAACCATAGAGATAGAACTTGGAACTACTTTATTGTGTCAAGTTTCAAAGAGCTAGCACAAACCGTGTTTGATTGAGAGTTCCAAATACATGTATCCATATAGGAGAAAACAGAGTGAAACCTAAAAATTAAAACTGTTACTGCCAACAAACGGTTTAACTTAGAAGAACGAAATTTGGTGAGCCAAGTGGTTTCGGGGTACTGATCATTACCTGAAAGTGTCATCAAGATTGGGTGAAAAAATGTGTGCTGAAATTTCAGGCAACTCACAGTTTTTTGGAAGCTTGGCAAACCCTTTCCATGAAAGTGATTTGCGCTGGTCTCTGCTTAGGGCTGCATCAATAGGAAACAAACCATAGAGATAGAATTTGGAACTACTTTATTGTATGAACTTTCAATGAGCTAGCACAAACCGTGTTTGATTTAGAGTTCCAACTGCATGTATCCATATAGGAGAAAACAGAGTGAAACCTAAAAATTAAAACTGTTACTGCCAACGAATGGTTTAACCTAGAAGAACGAAATTTGGTGAGCCAAGTGGGATTGGGGTACTGATCATTACCTGAAAGTGTCATCAAGTTTGGGTGAAAAAATGTGTGCTAATATTTCAGGAAACTCATAGTTTTTTCGAAGCTTGGCAACCCCTTTCCATGAAAGTGATTTGAGCTGGTCTCTGCTTAGGGCTACATCAATACTAAACAAACCATAGATATAGAACTTGGAACTACTTTATTGTGTCAAGTTTCAAAGAGCTAGCACAAACCGTGTTTGATTTAGAGTTCCAACTACATGTACCATATAGGAGAAAACAGAGTGAAACCTAAAAATTAAAACTGTTACTGCCAACGAACGGTTTAACCTCGAGGAACGAAATTTGGTGAGCCAAGTGGCATTGGGGTACTGATCATTACCTGAAAGTTTCATCAAGATTGGTGAAAAACTGTGTGCTGAAATTTCAGGAAACTCGCAGTTTTTTGGAAGCTTGGCAAACCCTTTCCATGAAAGTGATTTGCGCCGGTCTCTGCTTAGGGGTACATCAATACTAAACAAACCATAGAGATAGAACTTGGAACTACTTTATTGTGTCAAGTTTCAAAGAGCTAGCACAAACCGTGTTTGATTTAGAGTTCCAAATACATGTATCCATATAGGAGAAAACAGAGTGAAACCTAAAAATTAAAACTGTTACTGCCAATAAACGGTTTAACTTAGAAAAACGAAATTTGGTGAGCCAAGTGGTTTCGGGGTACTGATCATTACCTGAAAGTGTCATCAAGATTGGGTGAAAAAATGTGTGCTGAAATTTCAGGAAACTCGCAGTTTTTTGGAAGCTTGGCAAACCCTTTCCATGAAAGTGATTTGCGTCGGTCTCTGCTTAGGGCTGCATCAATAGGAAACAAACCATAGAGATAGAATTTGGAACTACTTTATTGTATGAACTTTCAATGAGCTAGCACAAACCGTGTTTGATTTAGAGTTCCAACTGCATGTATCCATATACGAGAAAACAGAGTGAAACCTAAAAATTAAAACTGTTACTGCCAACGAACGGTTTAACCTCGAGGAACGAAATTTGGTGAGCCAAGTGGGATTGGGGTACTGATCATTACCTGAAAGTGTCATCAAGATTGGGTGAAAAAATGTATGCTGATATTTCAGGAAACTAGTAGTTTTTTGGAAGCTTGGCAACCCCTTTCCATGAAAGTGATTTGAGCTGGTCTCTGCTTAGGGCTACATCAATACTAAACAAACCATAGAGATAGAACTTGGAACTACTTAATTGTGTCAAGTTTCAAAGAGCTAGCACAAACCGTGTTTGATTTAGAGTTCCAAATACATGTATCCATATAGGAGAAAACAGTGTGAAACCTAAAAATTAAAACTGTTACTGCCAACAAACGGTTTAACTTAGAAGAACGAAATTTTTGAGCCAAGTGGTTTCGGGGTACTGATCATTACCTGAAAGTGTCATCAAGATTGGTGAAAAAATGTGTGCTGAGATTTCAGGAAACTCGCAGTTTTTTGGAAGCTTGGCAAACCCTTTCCATGTAAGTGATTTGCGCCGGTCTCTGCTTAGGGCTGCATCAATAGGAAACAAACCATAGAAATAGAATTTGGAACTACTTTATTGTATGAACTTTCAATGAGCTAGCACAAACCGTGTTTGATTTAGAGTTCCAACTGCATGTATCCATATAGGAGAAAACAGAGTGAAACCTAAAAAGTAAAACTGTTACTGCCAACGAATGGATTAACCTAGAAGAACGAAATTTGGTGAGCCAAGTGGGATTGGGGTACTGATCATTAATGAAAGTGTCATCAAGATTGGGTGAAAAAATGTGTGCTGATATTTCAGGAAACTCATAGTTTTTTCGAAGCTTGGCAACCCCTTTCCATGAAAGTGATTTGAGCTGGTCTCTGCTTAGGGCTACATCAATACTAAACAAACCATAGAGATAGAACTTGGAACTACTTTACTGTGTCAAGTTTCAAAGAGCTAGCACAAACCGTGTTTGATTTAGAGTTTCAACTACATGTATCCATATAGGAGAAAACAGAGTGAAACCGAAAAATTAAAACTATTACTGCCAACAAACGGTTTAACCTCGAGGAACGAAATTTGGTGAGCCAAGTGGGATTGGGGTACTGATCATTACCTGAAAGTGTCATCAAGATTGGTGAAAAACTGTGTGCTGAGTTTTCAGGAAACTCGTAGTTTTTTGGAAGCTTGGCAACCCCTTTCCATGAAAGTGATTTGCGCCGGTCTCTGCTTAGGGCTACATCAATAGGAAACAAACCATAGAGATAGAACTTGGAACTACTTTATTGTGTCAAGTTTCAAAGAGCTAGCACAAACCATGTTTGATTTAGAGTTCCAACTACATGTATCAATATAGGAGAAAACAGAGTGAAACCTAAAAATTAAAACTGTTACTGACAACAAACGGTTTAACCTAGAAGAACGAAATTTGGTGAGCCAAGTGGTTTTGGGGTACTGATCATTACCTGAGAGTGTCATCAAGATTGGGTGAAAAATGTGTGCTGAGATTTCAGGAAACTCGTAGTTTTTTGGAAGCTTGGCAACCCCTTTCCATGATAGTGATTTGAGCCGGTCTCTGCTTAGGGCTACATCAATACTAAACAAACCCTGAGATAGAACTTGGAACTACTTTATTGTGTCAAGTTTCAAAGAGCTAGCACAAACCGTGTTTGATTTAGAGTTCCAACTACATGTATCCATATAGGAGAAAACAGAGTGAAACCTAAAAATTAAAACTGTTACTGCCAACGAACGGTTTAACCTCGAGGAACGAAATTTGGTGAGCCAAGTGGGATTGGGGTACTGATCATTACCTGAAAGTGTCATCAAGATTGGTGCAAAACTGTGTGCTGATATTTCAGGAAACTCGCAGTTTTTTGGAAGCTTGGCAAACCCTTTCCATGAAAGTGATTTGCGCCGGTCTCTGCTTAGGTCTGCATCAATAGGAAACAAACCATAGAGATAGAATTTGGAACTACTTTATTGTATGAACTTTCAATGAGCTAGCACAAACCGTGTTTGATTTAGAGTTCCAACTGCATGTATCCATATAGGAGAAAACAGAGTGAAACCTAAAAATTAAAACTGTTACTGCCAACGAATGGTTTAACCTAGAAGAACGAAATTCGGTGAGCCAAGTGGGATTGGGGTACTGATCATTACCTGAAAGTGTCATCAAGATTGGGTGAAAAAATGTGTGCTGATATTTCAGGAAACTCATAGTTTTTTCGAAGCTTGGCAACCCCTTTCCATGAAAGTGATTTGAGCTGGTCTCTGCTTAGGGCTACATCAATACTAAACAAACCATAGAGATAGAACTTGGAACTACTTTATTGTGTCAAGTTTCACAGAGCTAGCACAAACCGTGTTTGATTTAGAGTTCCAACTACATGTATCCATATAGGAGAAAACAGAGTGAAACCTAAAAATTAAAACTGTTACTGCCAACGAACGGTTTAACCTCGAGGAACGAAATTTGGTGAGCCAAGTGGGATTGGGGTACTGATCATTACCTGAAAGTGTCATCATGATTGGTGAAAAACTGTGTGCTGAAATTTCAGGAAACTCGCAGTTTTTTGGAAGCTTGGCAAACCCTTTCCATTAAAGTGATTTGTGCGGTCTCTGCTTAGGGCTGCATCAATAGGAAACAAACCATAGAGATAGAAATTGGAACTACTTTATTGTGTCAAGTTTCAAAGAGCTAGCACAAACCATGTTTGATTTAGAGTTCCAACTACATGTATCAATATAGGAGAAAACAGAGTGAAACCTAAAAATTAAAACTGTTACTGACAACAAACGGTTTAACCTAGAAGAAAGAAATTTGGTGAGCCAAGTGGGATTGGGGTACTGATCATTATCTGAAAGTGTCTTCAAGATTGGGTGAAAAAATATGTGCTGAGGTTTCAGGAAACTCGTAGTTTTTTCGAAGCTTGGCAACCCCTTTCCATGAAAGTGATTTGCGCTGGTCTCTGCTTAGGGCTACATATATAGGAAACAAACCATAGAGATAGAACTTGGAACTACTTTATTGTGTCAAGTTTCAAAGAGCTAGCACAAACCGTGTTTGATTTAGAGTTCCAAATACATGTATCCATATAGGAGAAAACAGTGTGAAACCTAAAAATTAAAACTGTTACTGCCAACAAACGGTTTAACTTAGAAGAACGAAATTTGGTGAGCCAGGTGGTTTTTGGGTACTGATCATTACCTGAAAGTGTCATCAAGATTGGGTGAAAAAATGTGTGCTGAAATTTCAGGAAACTCGCAGTTTTTTGGAAGCTTGGCAAACCCTTTCCATGAAAGTGATTTGCGCCGGTCTCTGCTTAGGGCTGCATCAATAGGAAACAAACCATAGAGATAGAATTTGGAACTACTTTATTGTATGAACTTTCAATGAGCTAGCACAATCCGTGTTTGATTTAGAGTTCCAACTGCATGTATCCATATAGGAGAAAACAGAGTGAAACCTAAAAATTAAAACTGTTACTGCCAACGAATGGTTTAACCTAGAAGATCGAAATTTGGTGAGCCAAGTGGGATTGGGGTACTGATCATTACCTGAAAGTGTCATCAAGATTGGGTGAAAAAATGTGTGCTGCTATTTCAGGAAACTCATATTTTTTTCGAAGCTTGGCAACCCCTTTCCATGAAAGTGATTTGAGCTGGTCTCTGCTTAGGGCTACATCAATACTAAACAAACCATAGAGATAGAACTTGGAACTACTTTACTGTGTCAAGTTTCAAAGAGCTAGCACAAACCGTGTTTGATTTAGAGTTTCAACTACATGTATCCATATAGGAGAAAACAGAGTGAAACCGAAAAATTAAAACTGTTACTGCCAACGAACGGTTTAACCTCGAGGAACGAAATTTGGTGAGCCAAGTGGGATTGGGGTACTGATCATTACCTGAAAGTGTCATCAAGATTGGTGAAAAACTGTGTGCTGAGTTTTCAGGAAACTCGTAGTTTTTTGGAAGCTTGGCAACCCCTTTCCATGAAAGTGATTTGCGCCGGTCTCTGCTTAGGGCTACATCAATAGGAAACAAACAATAGAGATAGAACTTGGAACTACTTTATTGTGTCAAGTTTCAAAGAGTTAGCACAAACCGTCTTTGATTTAGAGTTCCAACTACATGTATCCATATAGGAGAAAACAGAGTGAAACCTAAAAATTAAAACTGTTACTGCCAACGAACGGTTTAACCTAGAGTAACGAAATTTGGTAAGCCAAGTGGGATTGGGGTACTGATCATTATCTGAAAGTGTCATCAAGATTGGGTGAAAAAATGTGTGCTGAGATTTCAGGAAACTCGTAGTTTTTTGGAAGCTTGGCAACCCCTTTCCATGAAAGTGATTTGCGCTGGTCTCTGCTTAGGACTACATATATAGGAAACAAACCATAGAGATAGAACTTGGAACTACTTTATTGTGTCAAGTTTCAAAGAGCTAGCACAAACCGTGTTTGATTTAGAGTTCCAAATACATGTATCCATATAGGAGAAAACAGAGTGAAACCTAAAAATTAAAACTGTTACTGCCAACAAACGGTTTAACTTAGAAGAACGAAATTTGGTGAGCCAAGTGGTTTCGGGGTACTGATCATTACCTGAAAGTGTCATCAAGATTGGGTGAAAAAATGTGTGCTGAAATTTCAGGCAACTCACAGTTTTTTGGAAGCTTGGCAAACCCTTTCCATGAAAGTGATTTGCGCTGGTCTCTGCTTAGGGCTGCATCAATAGGAAACAAACCATAGAGATAGAATTTGGAACTACTTTATTGTATGAACTTTCAATGAGCTAGCACAAACCGTGTTTGATTTAGAGTTCCAACTGCATGTATCCATATAGGAGAAAACAGAGTGAAACCTAAAAATTAAAACTGTTACTGCCAACGAATGGTTTAACCTAGAAGAACGAAATTTGGTGAGCCAAGTGAGATTGGGGTACTGATCATTACCTGAAAGTGTCATCAAGTTTGGGTGAAAAAATGTGTGCTAATATTTCAGGAAACTCATAGTTTTTTCGAAGCTTGGCAACCCCTTTCCATGAAAGTGATTTGAGCTGGTCTCTGCTTAGGGCTACATCAATACTAAACAAACCATAGAGATAGAACTTGGAACTACTTAATTGTGTCAAGTTTCAAAGAGCTAGCACAAACCGTGTTTGATTTAGAGTTCCAAATACATGTATCCATATAGGAGAAAACAGTGTGAAACCTAAAAATTAAAACTGTTACTGCCAACAAACGGTTTAACTTAGAAGAACGAAATTTTTGAGCCAAGTGGTTTCGGGGTACTGATCATTACCTGAAAGTGTCATCAAGATTGGTGAAAAAATGTGTGCTGAGATTTCAGGAAACTCGCAGTTTTTTGGAAGCTTGGCAAACCCTTTCCATGTAAGTGATTTGCGCCGGTCTCTGCTTAGGGCTGCATCAATAGGAAACAAACCATAGAAATAGAATTTGGAACTACTTTATTGTATGAACTTTCAATGAGCTAGCACAAACCGTGTTTGATTTAGAGTTCCAACTGCATGTATCCATATAGGAGAAAACAGAGTGAAACCTAAAAAGTAAAACTGTTACTGCCAACGAATGGATTAACCTAGAAGAACGAAATTTGGTGAGCCAAGTGGGATTGGGGTACTGATCATTAATGAAAGTGTCATCAAGATTGGGTGAAAAAATGTGTGCTGATATTTCAGGAAACTCATAGTTTTTTCGAAGCTTGGCAACCCCTTTCCATGAAAGTGATTTGAGCTGGTCTCTGCTTAGGGCTACATCAATACTAAACAAACCATAGAGATAGAACTTGGAACTACTTTACTGTGTCAAGTTTCAAAGAGCTAGCACAAACCGTGTTTGATTTAGAGTTTCAACTACATGTATCCATATAGGAGAAAACAGAGTGAAACCGAAAAATTAAAACTATTACTGCCAACAAACGGTTTAACCTCGAGGAACGAAATTTGGTGAGCCAAGTGGGATTGGGGTACTGATCATTACCTGAAAGTGTCATCAAGATTGGTGAAAAACTGTGTGCTGAGTTTTCAGGAAACTCGTAGTTTTTTGGAAGCTTGGCAACCCCTTTCCATGAAAGTGATTTGCGCCGGTCTCTGCTTAGGGCTACATCAATAGGAAACAAACCATAGAGATAGAACTTGGAACTACTTTATTGTGTCAAGTTTCAAAGAGCTAGCACAAACCATGTTTGATTTAGAGTTCCAACTACATGTATCAATATAGGAGAAAACAGAGTGAAACCTAAAAATTAAAACTGTTACTGACAACAAACGGTTTAACCTAGAAGGACGAAATTTGGTGAGCCAAGTGGTTTTGGGGTACTGATCATTACCTGAGAGTGTCATCAAGATTGGGTGAAAAATGTGTGCTGAGATTTCAGGAAACTCGTAGTTTTTTGGAAGCTTGGCAACCCCTTTCCATGATAGTGATTTGAGCCGGTCTCTGCTTAGGGCTACATCAATACTAAACAAACCCTGAGATAGAACTTGGAACTACTTTATTGTGTCAAGTTTCAAAGAGCTAGCACAAACCGTGTTTGATTTAGAGTTCCAACTACATGTATCCATATAGGAGAAAACAGAGTGAAACCTAAAAATTAAAACTGTTACTGCCAACGAACGGTTTAACCTCGAGGAACGAAATTTGGTGAGCCAAGTGGGATTGGGGTACTGATCATTACCTGAAAGTGTCATCAAGATTGGTGCAAAACTGTGTGCTGATATTTCAGGAAACTCGCAGTTTTTTGGAAGCTTGGCAAACCCTTTCCATGAAAGTGATTTGCGCCGGTCTCTGCTTAGGTCTGCATCAATAGGAAACAAACCATAGAGATAGAATTTGGAACTACTTTATTGTATGAACTTTCAATGAGCTAGCACAAACCGTGTTTGATTTAGAGTTCCAACTGCATGTATCCATATAGGAGAAAACAGAGTGAAACCTAAAAATTAAAACTGTTACTGCCAACGAATGGTTTAACCTAGAAGAACGAAATTCGGTGAGCCAAGTGGGATTGGGGTACTGATCATTACCTGAAAGTGTCATCAAGATTGGGTGAAAAAATGTGTGCTGATATTTCAGGAAACTCATAGTTTTTTCGAAGCTTGGCAACCCCTTTCCATGAAAGTGATTTGAGCTGGTCTCTGCTTAGGGCTACATCAATACTAAACAAACCATAGAGATAGAACTTGGAACTACTTTATTGTGTCAAGTTTCACAGAGCTAGCACAAACCGTGTTTGATTTAGAGTTCCAACTACATGTATCCATATAGGAGAAAACAGAGTGAAACCTAAAAATTAAAACTGTTACTGCCAACGAACGGTTTAACCTCGAGGAACGAAATTTGGTGAGCCAAGTGGGATTGGGGTACTGATCATTACCTGAAAGTGTCATCATGATTGGTGAAAAACTGTGTGCTGAAATTTCAGGAAACTCGCAGTTTTTTGGAAGCTTGGCAAACCCTTTCCATTAAAGTGATTTGTGCGGTCTCTGCTTAGGGCTGCATCAATAGGAAACAAACCATAGAGATAGAAATTGGAACTACTTTATTGTGTCAAGTTTCAAAGAGCTAGCACAAACCATGTTTGATTTAGAGTTCCAACTACATGTATCAATATAGGAGAAAACAGAGTGAAACCTAAAAATTAAAACTGTTACTGACAACAAACGGTTTAACCTAGAAGAAAGAAATTTGGTGAGCCAAGTGGGATTGGGGTACTGATCATTATCTGAAAGTGTCTTCAAGATTGGGTGAAAAAATATGTGCTGAGGTTTCAGGAAACTCGTAGTTTTTTCGAAGCTTGGCAACCCCTTTCCATGAAAGTGATTTGCGCTGGTCTCTGCTTAGGGCTACATATATAGGAAACAAACCATAGAGATAGAACTTGGAACTACTTTATTGTGTCAAGTTTCAAAGAGCTAGCACAAACCGTGTTTGATTTAGAGTTCCAAATACATGTATCCATATAGGAGAAAACAGTGTGAAACCTAAAAATTAAAACTGTTACTGCCAACAAACGGTTTAACTTAGAAGAACGAAATTTGGTGAGCCAGGTGGTTTTTGGGTACTGATCATTACCTGAAAGTGTCATCAAGATTGGGTGAAAAAATGTGTGCTGAAATTTCAGGAAACTCGCAGTTTTTTGGAAGCTTGGCAAACCCTTTCCATGAAAGTGATTTGCGCCGGTCTCTGCTTAGGGCTGCATCAATAGGAAACAAACCATAGAGATAGAATTTGGAACTACTTTATTGTATGAACTTTCAATGAGCTAGCACAATCCGTGTTTGATTTAGAGTTCCAACTGCATGTATCCATATAGGAGAAAACAGAGTGAAACCTAAAAATTAAAACTGTTACTGCCAACGAATGGTTTAACCTAGAAGATCGAAATTTGGTGAGCCAAGTGGGATTGGGGTACTGATCATTACCTGAAAGTGTCATCAAGATTGGGTGAAAAAATGTGTGCTGCTATTTCAGGAAACTCATATTTTTTTCGAAGCTTGGCAACCCCTTTCCATGAAAGTGATTTGAGCTGGTCTCTGCTTAGGGCTACATCAATACTAAACAAACCATAGAGATAGAACTTGGAACTACTTTACTGTGTCAAGTTTCAAAGAGCTAGCACAAACCGTGTTTGATTTAGAGTTTCAACTACATGTATCCATATAGGAGAAAACAGAGTGAAACCGAAAAATTAAAACTGTTACTGCCAACGAACGGTTTAACCTCGAGGAACGAAATTTGGTGAGCCAAGTGGGATTGGGGTACTGATCATTACCTGAAAGTGTCATCAAGATTGGTGAAAAACTGTGTGCTGAGTTTTCAGGAAACTCGTAGTTTTTTGGAAGCTTGGCAACCCCTTTCCATGAAAGTGATTTGCGCCGGTCTCTGCTTAGGGCTACATCAATAGGAAACAAACAATAGAGATAGAACTTGGAACTACTTTATTGTGTCAAGTTTCAAAGAGTTAGCACAAACCGTCTTTGATTTAGAGTTCCAACTACATGTATCCATATAGGAGAAAACAGAGTGAAACCTAAAAATTAAAACTGTTACTGCCAACGAACGGTTTAACCTAGAGTAACGAAATTTGGTAAGCCAAGTGGGATTGGGGTACTGATCATTATCTGAAAGTGTCATCAAGATTGGGTGAAAAAATGTGTGCTGAGATTTCAGGAAACTCGTAGTTTTTTGGAAGCTTGGCAACCCCTTTCCATGAAAGTGATTTGCGCTGGTCTCTGCTTAGGACTACATATATAGGAAACAAACCATAGAGATAGAACTTGGAACTACTTTATTGTGTCAAGTTTCAAAGAGCTAGCACAAACCGTGTTTGATTTAGAGTTCCAAATACATGTATCCATATAGGAGAAAACAGAGTGAAACCTAAAAATTAAAACTGTTACTGCCAACAAACGGTTTAACTTAGAAGAACGAAATTTGGTGAGCCAAGTGGTTTCGGGGTACTGATCATTACCTGAAAGTGTCATCAAGATTGGGTGAAAAAATGTGTGCTGAAATTTCAGGCAACTCACAGTTTTTTGGAAGCTTGGCAAACCCTTTCCATGAAAGTGATTTGCGCTGGTCTCTGCTTAGGGCTGCATCAATAGGAAACAAACCATAGAGATAGAATTTGGAACTACTTTATTGTATGAACTTTCAATGAGCTAGCACAAACCGTGTTTGATTTAGAGTTCCAACTGCATGTATCCATATAGGAGAAAACAGAGTGAAACCTAAAAATTAAAACTGTTACTGCCAACGAATGGTTTAACCTAGAAGAACGAAATTTGGTGAGCCAAGTGGGATTGGGGTACTGATCATTACCTGAAAGTGTCATCAAGTTTGGGTGAAAAAATGTGTGCTAATATTTCAGGAAACTCATAGTTTTTTCGAAGCTTGGCAACCCCTTTCCATGAAAGTGATTTGAGCTGGTCTCTGCTTAGGGCTACATCAATACTAAACAAACCATAGAGATAGAACTTGGAACTACTTTATTGTGTCAAGTTTCAAAGAGCTAGCACAAACCGTGTTTGATTTAGAGTTCCAACTACATGTACCATATAGGAGAAAACAGAGTGAAACCTAAAAATTAAAACTGTTACTGCCAACGAACGGTTTAACCTCGAGGAACGAAATTTGGTGAGCCAAGTGGGATTTTGGTACTGATCATTACCTGAAAGTGTCATCAAGATTGGTGAAAAACTGTGTGCTGAAATTTCAGGAAACTCGCAGTTTTTTGGAAGCTTGGCAAACCCTTTCCATGAAAGTGATTTGCGCCGGTCTCTGCTTAGGGCTGCATCAATAGGAAACAAACCATAGAGATAGAATTTGGAACTACTTTATTATATGAACTTTCAATGAGCTAGCACAAACCGTGTTTGATTTAGAGTTCCAACTGCATGTATCCATATAGGAGAAAACAGAGTGAAACCTAAAAATTAAAACTGTTACTGACAACAAACGGTTTAACCTAGAAGAACGAAATTTGGTGAGCCAAGTGGTTTTCGGGTACTGATCATTACCTGAGAGTGTCATCAAGATTGGGTGAAAAATTTTTGCTGAGATTTCAGGAAACTCGTAGTTTTTTGGAAGCTAGGCAACCCCTTTCCATGATAGTGATTTGAGCCGGTCTCTGCTTAGGGGTACATCAATACTAAACAAACCATAGAGATAGAACTTGGAACTACTTTATTGTGTCAAGTTTCAAAGAGCTAGCACAAACCGTGTTTGATTTAGAGTTCCAAATACATGTATCCATATAGGAGAAAACAGTGTGAAACCTAAAAATTAAAACTGTTACTGCCAACAAACGGTTTAACTTAGAAGAACGAAATTTTTGAGCCAAGTGGTTTCGGGGTACTGATCATTACCTGAAAGTGTCATCAAGATTGGTGAAAAAATGTGTGCTGAGATTTCAGGAAACTCGCAGTTTTTTGGAAGCTTGGCAAACCCTTTCCATGAAAGTGATTTGCGCCGGTCTCTGCTTAGGGCTGCATCAATAGGAAACAAACCATAGAGATAGAATTTGGAACTACTTTATTGTATGAACTTTCAATGAGCTAGCACAAACCGTGTTTGATTTAGAGTTCCAACTGCATGTATCCATATAGGAGAAAACAGAGTGAAACCTAAAAAGTAAAACTGTTACTGCCAACGAATGGATTAACCTAGAAGAACGAAATTTGGTGAGCCAAGTGGGATTGGGGTACTGATCATTAATGAAAGTGTCATCAAGATTGGGTGAAAAAATGTGTGCTGATATTTCAGGAAACTCATAGTTTTTTCGAAGCTTGGCAACCCCTTTCCATGAAAGTGATTTGAGCTGGTCTCTGCTTAGGGCTACATCAATACTAAACAAACCATAGAGATAGAACTTGGAACTACTTTACTGTGTCAAGTTTCAAAGAGCTAGCACAAACCGTGTTTGATTTAGAGTTCCAACTACATGTATCCATATAGGAGAAAACAGAGTGAAACCTAAAAATTAAAACTGTTACTGCCAACGAACGGTTTAACCTCGAGGAACGAAATTTGGTGAGCCAAGTGGGATTGGGGTACTGATCATTACCTGAAAGTGTCATCAAGATTGGTGAAAAACTGTGTGCTGAGTTTTCAGGAAACTCGTAGTTTTTTGGAAGCTTGGCAACCCCTTTCCATGAAAGTGATTTGCGCCGGTCTCTGCTTAGGGCTACATCAATAGGAAACAAACCATAGAGATAGAACTTGGAACTACTTTATTGTGTCAAGTTTCAAAGAGTTAGCACAAACCGTCTTTGATTTAGAGTTCCAACTACATGTATCCATATAGGAGAAAACAGAGTGAAACCTAAAAATTAAAACTGTTACTGCCAACAAACGGTTTAACCTAGAGTAACGAAATTTGGTGAGCCAAGTGGGATTGGGGTACTGATCATTATCTAAAAGTGTCATCAAGATTGGGTGAAAAAATGTGTGCTGAGATTTCAGGAAACTCGTAGTTTTTTGGAAGCTTGGCAACCCTTTCCATGAAAGTGATTTGCGCTGGTCTCTGCTTAGGGCTACATATATAGGAAACAAACCATGGAGATCGAACTTGGAACTACTTTATTGTGTCAAGTTTCAAAGAGCTAGCACAAACCGTGTTTGATTTAGAGTTCCAAATACATGTATCCATATAGGAGAAAACAGAGTGAAACCTAAAAATTAAAACTGTTACTGCCAATAAACGGTTTAACTTAGAAAAACGAAATTTGGTGAGCCAGGTGGTTTTTGGGTACTGATCATTACCTGAAAGTGTCATCAAGATTGGGTGAAAAAATGTGTGCTGAAATTTCAGGAAACTCGCAGTTTTTTGGAAGCTTGGCAAACCCTTTCCATGAAAGTGATTTGCGCCGGTCTCTGCTTAGGGCTGCATCAATAGGAAACAAACCATAGAGATATAATTTGGAACTACTTTATTGTATGAACTTTCAATGAGCTAGCACAAACCGTGTTTGATTTAGAGTTCCAACTGCATGTATCCATATAGGAGAAAACAGAGTGAAACCTAAAAATTAAAACTGTTACTGCCAACGAATGGTTTAACCTAGAAGAACGAAATTCGGTGAGCCAAGTGGGACTGGGGTACTGATCATTACCTGAAAGTGTCATCAAGATTGCGTGAAAAAATGTGTGCTGATATTTCAGGAAACTCATAGTTTTTTCGAAGCTTGGCAACCCCTTTCCATGAAAGTGATTTGAGCTGGCCTCTGCTTAGGGCTACATCAATACTAAACAAACCATAGAGATAGAACTTGGAACTACTTTATTGTGTCAAGTTTCAAAGAGCTAGCACAAACCGTGTTTGATTTAGAGTTCCAACTACATGTATCCATATAGGAGAAAACAGAATGAAACCTAAAAATTAAAACTGTTACTGCCAACGAACGGTTTAACCTCGAGGAACGAAATTTGGTGAGCCAAGTGGGATTGGGGTACTGATCATTACCTGAAAGTGTCATCAAGTTTGGTGAAAAACTGTGTGCTGAAATTTCAGGAAACTCGCAGTTTTTTGGAAGCTTGGCAAACCCTTTCTATGAAAGTGATTTGCGCCGGTCTCTGCTTAGGGCTGCATCAATAGGAAACAAACCATAGAGATAGAATTTGGAACTACTTTATTGTATGAACTTTCAATGAGCTAGCACAAACCGTGTTTGATTTAGAGTTCCAACTGCATGTATCCATATAGGAGAAAACAGAGTGAAACCTAAAAATTAAAACTGTTACTGCCAACGAATGGTTTAACCTAGAAGAACGAAATTTGGTGAGCCAAGTGGGATTGGGGTACTCATCATTACCTGAAAGTGTCATCAAGATTGGGTGAAAAAATGTGTGCTGATATTTCAGGAAATTCATAGTTTTTTCGAAGCTTGGCAACCCCTTTACATGAAAGTGATTTGAGCTGGTCTCTGCTTAGGGCTACATCAATAAAAAAAAAAAAAACATAGAGATAGAACTTGGAACTACTTTATTGTGTCAAGTTTCAAAGAGCTAGCACAAACCGTGTTTGATTTAGAGTTCCAACTACATGTATCCATATAGGAGAAAACAGAGTGAAACCTAAAAATTAAAACTGTTACTGCCAACGAACGGTTTAACCTCGAGGAACGAAATTTGGTGAGCCAAGTTGGATTGGGGTACTGATCATTACCTGAAAGTGTCATCAAGATTGGTGCAAAACTGTGTGCTGATATTTCAGGAAACTCGCAGTTTTTTGGAAGCTTGGCAAACCCTTTCCATGAAAGTGATTTGCGCCGGTCTCTGCTTAGGTCTGCATCAATAGGAAACAAACCATAGAGATAGAATTTGGAACTACTTTATTGTATGAACTTTCAATGAGCTAGCACAAACCGTGTTTGATTTAGAGTTCCAACTGCATGTATCCATATAGGAGAAAACAGAGTGAAACCTAAAAATTAAAACTGTTACTGCCAACGAATGGTTTAACCTAGAAGAACGAAATTTGGTGAGCCAAGTGGGATTGGGGTACTGATCATTACCTGAAAGTGTCATCAAGATTGGGTGAAAAAATGTGTGCTGATATTTCAGGAAACTCATAGTTTTTTCGAAGCTTGGCAACCCCTTTCCATGAAAGGGATTTGAGCTGGTCTCTGCTTAGGGCTACATCAATACTAAACAAACCATAGAGATAGAACTTGGAACTACTTTATTGTGTCAAGTTTCAAAGAGCTAGCACAAACCGTGTTTGATTTAGAGTTCCAACTACATGTATCCATATAGGAGAAAACAGAGGGAAACCTAAAAATTAAAACTGTTACTGCCAACGAACGGTTTAACCTAGAAGAACGAAATTTCTTGAACCAAGTTGGATTGTGGTAATGATCATTACCTGAAAGTGTCATCAAGATTGGCTGAAAAAATGTGTGCTGAGATTTCAGGAAACTCTTATTTTTTTGGAAGCTTGGCAACCCTTTCCATGAAAGTGATTTGCGCAGGTCTCTGCTTAGGGCTACATAAATAGGAAACAAACCAGAGAGATAGAACTTGGAACTACTTTATTGTGTCAAGTTGCAAAGAGCTAGCACAAACCGTGTTTGATTTAGAGTTCCAACTACATGTTATATATAGGAGAAAACAGAGTGAAACCTAAAAATTAAAACTGTTACTGTCACCGAACGGTTTAACCTGGAAGAACGAAATTTGGTGAGCCAAGTGGGATTGGGGTACTGATCATTACCTGAAAGTGTCATCAAGATTGGGTGAAAAAATGTGTGCTGAGATTTCAGGAAACTCATAGAGTTTTGAAAGCTTGGCAACCCCTTTCCATGAAAGTGATTTGCGCCGGTCTCTCCTTAGGGCTACATCAATAGGAAACAAAGCATAGAGATAGAACTTGGAACTACTTTATTGTGTCAAGTTTCAAAGAGCTAGCACAAACCGTGTTTGATTTAGAGTTCCAACTACATGTATCCATATATGAGAAAAGAGGGTGAAACCTAAAAATTAAAACTGTTACTGCCACCGAACGGTTTAACCTGGAAGAACGAAATTTGGTGAGCCAAGTGGGATTGTGGTACTGATCATTACCTGAAAGTGTCATCAAGATTGGGTGAAAAAATGTGTGCTGAGATTTCAGGAAACTCGTAGTTTTTGGAAGCTTGACAACCCCTTTCCATGAAAGTGATTTGCGCCGGTCTCTCCTTAGGGCTAAAACAATAGGAAACAAACCAGAGAGATAGAACTTGGAACTACTTTATTGTGTCAAGTTTCAAAGAGCTAGAAAAAACCGTGTTTGATTTAGAGTTCCAACTACATGTATCCATATTGGAGAAAATAGAGTGAAACTTAAAAATTAAAACTGTTACTGCCACCGAACGGTTTAACCTAGAAGAACGAAATTTGGTGAGCCAAGTGGGATTGGGGTACTGATCATTACCTGAAAGTGTCTTCAAGATTGGTTGAAAAAATGTGTGCTGAGATTTCAGGAAACTTGTAGTTTTTTGGAAGCTTGGCAACCCCTTTCCCTGAAAGTGATTTGCGCCGGTCTCTGCTTAGGGCTACATCAATAGGAAACAAACCATAGAGATAGTACTTGGAACTACTTTATTGTGTCAAGTTTCAAAGTGCTAGCCCAAACCGTGTTTGATTTAGAGTTCCAACTACATGTATCCATATAGGAGAAAACAGAGTGAAACCTAAAAATTAAAACCGTTACTGCCAAAGAACGGTTTAACCTAGAAGAACGAAATTTGGTGAGCCACGTGGGATTGGGGTACTGATCATTACCTGAAAGTGTCATCAAGATTGGGTGAAAAAATGTGTGCTGAGATTTCAGGAAACTCGTAGTTTCTTGGAAGCTTGGCAACCCGTTTCCATGAAAGTGATTTGCGCCGGTCTCTGCTTAGGGCTACATCAATAGGAAACAAACAATAGAGATAGAACTTGGAACTACTTTATTGTGTCAAGTTTCAAAGAGCTAGCACAAACCGTGTTTTTTAGAGTTCCAACTACATGTATCCATATAGGTGAAAACAGAGTGAAACCTCAAAATTAAAACTGTTACTGCCAACGAACTGTTTAACCTAGAAGAACAAAATTCGGTGAGCCAAGTGGCATTGGGGTACTGATAATTACCTGAAAGTGTCATCAAGATTGGGTGAAAAAATGTGTGCTGAGATTTCAGGAAACTCGTAGTTTTTTGGAAGATTGGCAACCCCTTTCCATGAAAGTGATTTGCGCCGGTCTCTGCTTAGGGCTACATCAATAGGAAACAAACCATAGAGATAGAACTTGGAACTACTTTATTGTGTCAAGTTTCAAAGAGCTAGCACAAACCATGTTGGATTTAGAGTTCCAAATACATGTATCCATATAGGAGAAAACAGAGTGAAACCTAAAAATTAAAACTGTTACTGCCAACGAACGGTTTAACCTAGAAGAACGAAAATTGGTGAGCCAAGTGAGATTGGGGTACTGATCCTTACCTGAAAGTGTCATCAAGATTGGGTGAAAAAATGTTTGCTGAGATTTCAGGAAACTCGTAGTTTTTTGGATGCTTGGCATTCCCTTTCCATGATAGTGGTTTCCGCCGGTCTCTGCTTAGGGCTACATCAATAGGAAACAAACCGTAGAAATAGAACTTGGAACTACTTTATTGTGTCAAGTTTCAAAGAGCTAGCACAAACCGTGTTGGATTTAGAGTTCCAACTACATGTATCCATATAGGAGAAAACAGAGTGAAACCTAAAATTTAAAACTGTTACTGCCAACGAACGGTTTAACCTAGAAGAACGAAAATTGGTGAGCCAAGTGGGATTGGGGTACTGATCCTTACCTGAAAGTGTCATCAAGATTGGGTGAAAAAATATGTGCTGAGATTTCAGGAAACTCATAGTTTTTTGGAAGCTTTGCATCCAATTCCATGATAGTGGTTTCCGCCGGTCTCTGCTTAGGGCTACATCATTAGGAAACAAACCGTAGAAATAGAACTTGGAACTACTTTATTGTGTCAAGTTTCAAAGAGCTAGCACAAACCGTGTTTGATTTAGAGTTCCAACTACATGTATCCATATAGGAGAAAACAGAGTGAAAGATAAAAATTAACACTGATACTGTCAAAGAAAGGTTTAACCTAGAAGAACGAAATTTGGTGAGCCTAGTGGGATTGGCGTAGTGATCATTACCTGAAAGTGTCATCAAGATTGGGTGAAAAAATGTGTGCTGTGATTTCAGGAAACTCGTAGTTTTTTGGAAGCTTGGCAACCCCTTTCCATAAAAGTTATTTGCACCAGTCTCTGCTTAGGGCTACATCAATAGGAAACAAACCATAGAGATAGAACTTGGAACTACTTTATTGTGTCAAGTTTAAAAGAGCTAGCCCAAACCGTGTTTGATTTAGAGTTCCAACTACATGTATCCATATAGGAGAAAACAGAGTGAAACCGAAAAATTAAAACTGTTACTGCCAACGAACTGTTTAACCTAGAAGAACGAAATTTGGTGAGCCAACTGGCATTGGGGTACTGATCATTACCTGAAAGTGTCATCAAGATTGGGTGAAAAAATGTGTGCTGAGATTTCAGGAAACTCGTAGTTTTTTGGAAGCTTGGCATCCCCTTTCCATGATATTGGTTTCCGCCGGTCTCTGCTTAGGGCTACTTCAATAGGAAACAAACCGTAGAAATAGAACTTGGAACTACTTTCTGTGTCAAGTTTCAAAGAGCTAACACAAACCGTGTTTGATTTAGAGTACCAACTACATGTATCCATATAGGAGAAAACAGAGTGAAACCTCAAAATTAAAACTGTTACTACCAACAATCTGTTTAACCTAGAAGAACGAAATTTGGTGAGCCAAGTGGCATTGGGGTACTGATCATTACCTGAAAGTGTCATCAAGATTGGGTGAAAAAATGTGTGCTGAGATTTCAGGAAACTCGTAGTTTTTTGGAAGATTGGCAACCCCTTTCCATGAAAGTGATTTGCGCCGGTCTCTGCTTAGGGCTACATCAATAGGAAACAAACCATAGAGATAGAACTTGGAACTACTTTATTGTGTCAAGTTTCAAAGAGCTAGCACAAACCGTGTTGGATTTAGAGTTCCAACTACATGTATCCATATAGGAGAAAACAGAGTGAAACCTAAAATTTAAAACTGTTACTGCCAACGAACGGTTTAACCTAGAAGAACGAAAATTGGTGAGCCAAGTGGGACTGGGGTAGTGATCCTTACCTGAAAGTGTCATCAAGATTGGGTGAAAAAATGTGTGCTGAGATTTCAGGAAACTCATAGTTTTTTGGAAGCTTTGCATCCAATTCCATGATAGTGGTTTCCGCTGGTCTCTGCTTAGGGCTACATCAATAAAAAACAAACCATAGAGATAGAACTTGGAACTATTTTATTGTGTCAAGTTTCAAAGAGCTAGCACAAACCGTGTTTGATTTAGAGTTCCAACTACATGTATCCATATAGGAGAAAACAGAGTGAAATCGAAAAATTAAAACTGTTACTGCCAACGAACTGTTTAACCTAGAAGAACGAAATTTGGTGAGCCAAGTGGCATTGGGGTACTGTTCATTACCTGAAAGTGTCTTCAAGATTGGGTGAAAAAATGTGTGCTGAGATTTCAGGAAACTCGTGGTTTTTTGGAAGCTTGGCAACCCCTTTCCATGAAAGTGATTTGCGCCGGTCTCTTCTTAGGGCTACATCAATAGGAAACAAACCATAGAGATAGAACTTGGAACTACTTTATTGTGTCAAGTTTCAAAGAGCTAGCACAAACCGTGTTGGATTTAGAGTTCCAACTACATGTATCCATATAGGAGAAAACAGAGTGAAACCTAAAAATTAAAACCGTTACTGCCAAAGAACGGTTTAACCTAGAAGAACGAAATTTGGTGAGCCACGTGGGATTGGGGTACTGATCATTACCTGAAAGTGTCATCAAGATTGGGTGAAAAAATGTGTGCTGAGATTTCAGGAAACTCGTAGTTTCTTGGAAGCTTGGCAACCTCTTTCCATGAAAGTGATTTGCGCCGGTCTCTGCTTAGGGCTACATCAATACGAAACAAACAATAGAGATAGAACTTGGAACTACTTTATTGTGTCAAGTTTCAAAGAGCTAGCACAAACCGTGTTTTTTAGAGTTACAACTACATGTATCCATATAGGAGAAAACAGAGTGAAACCTCAAAATTAAAACTGTTACTGCCAACGAACTGTTTAACCTAGAAGAACAAAATTCGGTGAGCCAAGTGGCATTGGGGTACTGATAATTACCTGAAAGTGTCATCAAGATTGGGTGAAAAAATGTGTGCTGAGATTTCAGGAAACTCGTAGTTTTTTGGAAGATTGGCAACCCCTTTCCATGAAAGTGATTTGCGCCGGTCTCTGCTTACGGCTACATCAATAGGAAACAAACCATAGAGATAGAACTTGGAACTACTTTATTGTGTCAAGTTTCAAAGAGCTAGCACAAACCGTGTTGGATTTAGAGTTCCAAATACATGTATCCATATAGGAGAAAACAGAGTGAAACCTAAAAATTAAAACTGTTACTGCCAACGACCTGTTTAACCTAGAAGATCGAAAATTGGTGAGCCAAGTGGGATTGGGGTACTGATCCTTACCTGAAAGTGTCATCAAGATTGGGTGAAAAAATGTGTGCTGAGATTTCAGGAAACTCGTAGTTTTTTGGAAGCTTGGCATCCCCTTTCCATGATAGTGGTTTCCGCTGGTCTCTGCTTAGGGCTACATCAATAGGAAACAAACCGTAGAAATAGAACTTGGAACTACTTTCTGTGTCAAGTTTCAAAGAGCTAACACAAACCGTGTTTGATTTAGAGTTCCAACTACATGTATCCATATAGGAGAAAACAGAGTGAAACCTCAAAATTAAAACTGTTACTGCCAACAATCTGTTTAACCTAGAAGAACGAAATTTGGTGAGCCAAGTGGCATTGGGGTACTGATCATTACCTGAAAGTGTCATCAAGATTGTGTGAAAAAATGTGTGCTGTGATTTCAGGAAACTCGTAGTTTTTTGGAAGATTGGCAACCCCTTTCCATGAAAGTGATTTGCGCCGGTCTCTGCTATGGCTACATCAATAGGAAACAAACCATAGAGATAGAACTTGGAACTACTTTATTGTGTCAAGTTTCAAAGAGCTAGCACAAACCGTGTTGGATTTAGAGTTCCAACTACATGTATCCATATAGGAGAAAACAGAGTGAAACCTAAAATTTAAAACTGTTACTGCCAACGAACAGTTTAACCTAGAAGAACGAAAATTGGTGAGCCAAGTGGGATTGGGGTAATGATCCTTACCTGAAAGTGTCATCAAGATTGGGTGAAAAAATGTGTGCTGAGATTTCAGGAAACTCGTAGTTTTTTGGAAGCTTGGCATCCCCTTTCCATGATAGTGGTTTCCGCCGGTCTCTGCTTAGGGCTACATCAATAGGAAACAAACCATAGAAATAGAACTTGGAACTACTTTCTGTGTCAAGTTTCAAAGAGCTAACACAAACCGTGTTTGATTTAGAGTTCCAACTACATGTATCCATATAGGAGAAAACAGAGTGAAACCTCAAAATTAAAACTGTTACTACCAACAATCTGTTTAACCTAGAAGAACGAAATTTGGTGAGCCAAGTGGCATTGGGGTACTGATCATTACCTGAAAGTGTCATCAAGATTGGGTGAAAAAATGTGTGCTGAGATTTCAGGAAACTCGTAGTTTTTTGGAAGATTGGCAACCCCTTTACCTGAAAGTGATTTGCGCCGGTCTCTGCTTAGGGCTACATCAATAGGAAACAATCCATAGAGATAGAACTTGGAACTACTTTATTGTGTCAAGTTTCAAAGAGCTAGCACAAACCGTGTTGGATTTAGAGTTCCAACTACATGTATCCATATAGGAGAAAACAGAGTGAAACCTAAAATTTAAAACTGTTACTGCCAACGAACGGTTTAACCTAGAAGAACGAAAATTGGTGAGCCAAGTGGGATTGGGGTACTGATCCTTACCTGAAAGTGTCATCAAGATTGGGTGAAAAAATATGTGCTGAGATTTCAGGAAACTCATAGTTTTTTGGAAGCTTTGCATCCAATTCCATGATAGTGGTTTCCGCCGGTCTCTGCTTAGGGCTACATCATTAGGAAACAAACCGTAGAAATAGAACTTGGAACTACTTTATTGTGTCAAGTTTCAAAGAGCTAGCACAAACCGTGTTTGATTTAGAGTTCCAACTACATGTATCCATATAGGAGAAAACAGAGTGAAAGATAAAAATTAACACTGATACTGTCAAAGAAAGGTTTAACCTAGAAGAACGAAATTTGGTGAGCCTAGTGGGATTGGCGTAGTGATCATTACCTGAAAGTGTCATCAAGATTGGGTGAAAAAATGTGTGCTGAGATCTCAGGAAACTCGTAGTTTTTTGGAAGCTTGGCAACCCCTTTCCATAAAAGTTATTTGCACCAGTCTCTGCTTAGGGCTACATCAATAGGAAACAAACCATAGAGATAGAACTTGGAACTACTTTATTGTGTCAAGTTTAAAAGAGCTAGCCCAAACCGTGTTTGATTTAGAGTTCCAACTACATGTATCCATATAGGAGAAAACAGAGTGAAACCGAAAAATTAAAACTGTTACTGCCAACGAACTGTTTAACCTAGAAGAACGAAATTTGGTGAGCCAACTGGCATTGGGGTACTGATCATTACCTGAAAGTGTCATCAAGATTGGGTGAAAAAATGTGTGCTGAGATTTCAGGAAACTCGTAGTTTTTTGGAAGCTTGGCATCCCCTTTCCATGATATTGGTTTCCGCCGGTCTCTGCTTAGGGCTACTTCAATAGGAAACAAACCGTAGAAATAGAACTTGGAACTACTTTCTGTGTCAAGTTTCAAAGAGCTAACACAAACCGTGTTTGATTTAGAGTACCAACTACATGTATCCATATAGGAGAAAACAGAGTGAAACCTCAAAATTAAAACTGTTACTACCAACAATCTGTTTAACCTAGAAGAACGAAATTTGGTGAGCCAAGTGGCATTGGGGTACTGATCATTACCTGAAAGTGTCATCAAGATTGGGTGAAAAAATGTGTGCTGAGATTTCAGGAAACTCGTAGTTTTTTGGAAGATTGGCAACCCCTTTCCATGAAAGTGATTTGCGCCGGTCTCTGCTTAGGGCTACATCAATAGGAAACAAACCATAGAGATAGAACTTGGAACTACTTTATTGTGTCAAGTTTCAAAGAGCTAGCACAAACCGTGTTGGATTTAGAGTTCCAACTACATGTATCCATATAGGAGAAAACAGAGTGAAACCTAAAATTTAAAACTGTTACTGCCAACGAACGGTTTAACCTAGAAGAACGAAAATTGGTGAGCCAAGTGGGACTGGGGTACTGATCCTTACCTGAAAGTGTCATCAAGTTTGGGTGAAAAAATGTGTGCTGAGATTTCAGGAAACTCATAGTTTTTTGGAAGCTTTGCATCCAATTCCATGATAGTGGTTTCCGCTGGTCTCTGCTTAGGGCTACATCATTAGGAAACAAACCGTAGAAATAGAACTTGGAACTATTTTATTGTGTCAAGTTTCAAAGAGCTAGCACAAACCGTGTTTGATTTAGAGTTCCAACTACATGTATCCATATAGGAGAAAACAGAGTGAAATCGAAAAATTAAAACTGTTACTGCCAACGAACTCTTTAACCTAGAAGAACGAAATTTGGTGAGCCAAGTGGCATTGGGGTACTGATCATTACCTGAAAGTGTCTTCAAGATTGGGTGAAAAAATGTGTGCTGAGATTTCAGGAAACTCGTGGTTTTTTGGAAGCTTGGCAACCCCTTTCCATGAAAGTGATTTGCGCCGGTCTCTTCTTAGGGCTACATCAATAGGAAACAAACCATAGAGATAGAACTTGGAACTACTTTATTGTGTCAAGTTTCAAAGAGCTAGCACAAACCGTGTTGGATTTAGAGTTCCAACTACATGTATCCATATAGGAGAAAACAGAGTGAAACCTAAAAATTAAAACCGTTAGTGCCAAAGAACGGTTTAACCTAGAAGAACGAAATTTGGTGAGCCACGTGGGATTGGGGTACTGATCATTACCTGAAAGTGTCATCAAGATTGGGTGAAAAAATGTGTGCTGAGATTTCAGGAAACTCGTAGTTTCTTGGAAGCTTGGCAACCTCTTTCCATGAAAGTGATTTGCGCCGGTCTCTGCTTAGGGCTACATCAATACGAAACAAACAATAGAGATAGAACTTGGAACTACTTTATTGTGTCAAGTTTCAAAGAGCTAGCACAAACCGTGTTTTTTAGAGTTCCAACTACATGTATCCATATAGGAGAAAACAGAGTGAAACCTCAAAATTAAAACTGTTACTGCCAACGAACTGTTTAACCTAGAAGAACAAAATTCGGTGAGCCAAGTGGCAATGGGGTACTGATAATTACCTGAAAGTGTCATCAAGATTGGGTGAAAAAATGTGTGCTGAGATTTCAGGAAACTCTTAGTTTTTTGGAAGATTGGCAACCCCTTTCCATGAAAGTGATTTGCGCCGGTCTCTGCTTACGGCTACATCAATAGGAAACAAACCATAGAGATAGAACTTGGAACTACTTTATTGTGTCAAGTTTCAAAGAGCTAGCACAAACCGTGTTGGATTTAGAGTTCCAAATACATGTATCCATATAGGAGAAAACAGAGTGAAACCTAAAAATTAAAACTGTTACTGCCAACGACCGGTTTAACCTAGAAGAACGAAAATTGGTGAGCCAAGTGGGATTGGGGTACTGATCCTTACCTGAAAGTGTCATCAAGATTGGGTGAAAAAATGTGTGCTGAGATTTCAGGAAACTCGTAGTTTTTTGGAAGCTTGGCATCCCCTTTCCATGATAGTGGTTTCCGCCGGTCTCTGCTTAGGGCTACATCAATACGAAACAAACCGTAGAAATAGAACTTGGAACTACTTTCTGTGTCAAGTTTCAAAGAGCTAACACAAACCGTGTTTGATTTAGAGTTCCAACTACATGTATCCATATAGGAGAAAACAGAGTGAAACCTCAAAATTAAAACTGTTACTGCCAACAATCTGTTTAACCTAGAAGAACGAAATTTGGTGAGCCAAGTGGCATTGGGGTACTGATCATTACCTGAAAGTGTCATCAAGATTGTGTGAAAAAATGTGTGCTGTGATTTCAGGAAACTCGTAGTTTTTTGGAAGATTGGCAACCCCTTTCCATGAAAGTGATTTGCGCCGGTCTCTGCTATGGCTACATCAATAGGAAACAAACCGTAGAGATGGAACTTGGAACTACTTTATTGTGTCAAGTTTCAAAGAGCTAGCACAAACCATGTTGGATTTAGAGTTCCAACTACATGTATCCATATAGGAGAAAACAGAGTGAAACCTAAAATTTAAAACTGTTACTGCCAACGAACGGTTTAACCTAGAAGAACGAAAATTGGTGAGCCAAGTGGGATTGGGGTAATGATCCTTACCTGAAAGTGTCATCAAGATTGGGTGAAAAAATGTGTGCTGAGATTTCAGGAAACTCGTAGTTTTTTGGAAGCTTGGCATCCCCTTTCCATGATAGTGGTTTCCGCCGGTCTCTGCTTAGGGCTACATCAATAGGAAACAAACCATAGAAATAGAACTTGGAACTACTTTCTGTGTCAAGTTTCAAAGAGCTAACACAAACCGTGTTTGATTTAGAGTTCCAACTACATGTATCCATATAGGAGAAAACAGAGTGAAACCTCAAAATTAAAACTGTTACTACCAACAATCTGTTTAACCTAGAAGAACGAAATTTGGTGAGCCAAGTGGCATTGGGGTACTGATCATTACCTGTAAGTGTCATCAAGATTGGGTGAAAAAATGTGTGCTGAGATTTCAGGAAACTCGTAGTTTTTTGGAAGATTGGCAACCCCTTTACATGAAAGTGATTTGCGCCGGTCTCTGCTTAGGGCTACATCAATAGGAAACAATCCATAGAGATAGAACTTGGAACTACTTTATTGTGTCAAGTTTCAAAGAGCTAGCACAAACCGTGTTGGATTTAGAGTTCCAACTACATGTATCCATATAGGAGAAAACAGAGTGAAACCTAAAATTTAAAACTGTTACTGCCAACGAACGGTTTAACCTAGAAGAACGAAAATTGGTGAGCCAAGTGGGATTGGGGTACTGATCCTTACCTGAAAGTGTCATCAAGATTGGGTGAAAAAATATGTGCTGAGATTTCAGGAAACTCATAGTTTTTTGGAAGCTTTGCATCCAATTCCATGATAGTGGTTTCCGCCGGTCTCTGCTTAGGGCTACATCATTAGGAAACAAACCGTAGAAATAGAACTTGGAACTACTTTATTGTGTCAAGTTTCAAAGAGCTAGCACAAACCGTGTTTGATTTAGAGTTCCAACTACATGTATCCATATAGGAGAAAACAGAGTGAAAGATAAAAATTAACACTGATACTGTCAAAGAAAGGTTTAACCTAGAAGAACGAAATTTGGTGAGCCTAGTGGGATTGGCGTAGTGATCATTACCTGAAAGTGTCATCAAGATTGGGTGAAAAAATGTGTGCTGAGATTTCAGGAAACTCGTAGTTTTTTGGAAGCTTGGCAACCCCTTTCCATAAAAGTTATTTGCACCAGTCTCTGCTTAGGGCTACATCAATAGGAAACAAACCATAGAGATAGAACTTGGAACTACTTTATTGTGTCAAGTTTAAAAGAGCTAGCCCAAACCGTGTTTGATTTAGAGTTCCAACTACATGTATCCATATAGGAGAAAACAGAGTGAAACCGAAAAATTAAAACTGTTACTGCCAACGAACTGTTTAACCTAGAAGAACGAAATTTGGTGAGCCAAGTGGCATTGGGGTACTGATCATTACCTGAAAGTGTCATCAAGATTGGGTGAAAAAATGTGTGCTGAGATTTCAGGAAACTCGTAGTTTTTTGGAAGCTTGGCATCCCCTTTCCATGATATTGGTTTCCGCCGGTCTCTGCTTAGGGCTACATCAATAGGAAACAAACCGTAGAAATAGAACTTGGAACTACTTTCTGTGTCAAGTTTCAAAGAGCTAACACAAACCGTGTTTGATTTAGAGTACCAACTACATGTATCCATATAGGAGAAAACAGAGTGAAACCTCAAAATTAAAACTGTTACTACCAACAATCTGTTTAACCTAGAAGAACGAAATTTGGTGAGCCAAGTGGAATTGGGGTACTGATCATTACCTGAAAGTGTCATCAAGATTGGGTGAAAAAATGTGTGCTGAGATTTCAGGAAACTCGTAGTTTTTTGGAAGATTGGCAACCCCTTTCCATGAAAGTGATTTGCGCCGGTCTCTGCTAAGGGCTACATCAATAGGAAACAAACCATAGAGATAGAACTTGGAACTACTTTATTGTGTCAAGTTTCAAAGAGCTAGCACAAACCGTGTTGGATTTAGAGTTCCAACTACATGTATCCATATAGGAGAAAACAGAGTGAAACCTAAAATTTAAAACTGTTACTGCCAACGAACGGTTTAACCTAGAAGAACGAAAATTGGTGAGCCAAGTGGGATTGGGGTACTGATCCTTACCTGAAAGTGTCATCAAGATTGGGTGAAAAAATGTGTGCTGAGATTTCAGGAAACTCATAGTTTTTTGGAAGCTTTGCATCCAATTCCATGATAGTGGTTTCCGCCGGTCTCTGCTTAGGGCTACATCATTAGGAAACAAACCGTAGAAATAGAACTTGGAACTATTTTATTGTGTCAAGTTTCAAAGAGCTAGCACAAACCGTGTTTGATTTAGAGTTCCAACTACATGTATCCATATAGGAGAAAACAGAGTGAAATCGAAAAATTAAAACTGTTACTGCCAACGAACTGTTTAACCTAGAAGAACGAAATTTGGTGAGCCAAGTGGCATTGGGGTACTGATCATTACCTGAAAGTGTCATCAAGATTGGGTGAAAAAATGTGTGCTGAGATTTCAGGAAACTCGTGGTTTTTTGGAAGCTTGGCAACCCCTTTCCATGAAAG
The DNA here is from genome assembly GCF_964194105.1 of Spermophilus citellus. NCBI lineage: Eukaryota > Metazoa > Chordata > Mammalia > Rodentia > Sciuridae > Spermophilus > Spermophilus citellus. Next base: position 15,601,169 of record NC_138192.1, on the reverse strand, counting down.
TGATTTGCACCAGTCTCTGCTTAGGGCTACATCAATAGGAAACAAACCATAGAGATAGAACTTGGAACAACTTTATTGTGTCAAGTTTAAAAGAGCTAGCACAAACCGTGTTTGATTTAGAGTTCCAACTACATGTATCCATATAGGAGAAAACAGAGTGAAACCGAAAAATTAAAACTGTTACTGCCAACCAACTGTTTAACCTAGAAGAACGAAATTTGGTGAGCCAAGTGGGATTGCGGTACTGATCCTTACCTGAAAGTGTCATCAAGATTGGGTGAAAAAATGTGTGCGGAGGTTTCAGGAAACTCGTAGTTTTTTGGAAGCTTGGCATCCCCTTTCCATGATAGTGGTTTCCGCAGGTCTCTGCTTAGGGCTACATCAATAGGAAACAAACCGTAGAAATAGAACTTGGAACTCCTTTCTGTGTCAAGTTTCAAAGAGCTAACACAAACCGTGTTTGATTTAGAGTTCCAACTACATGTATCCATATAGGAGAAAACAGAGTGAAACCTCAAAATTTAAACTGTTACTGCCAACAATCTGTTTAACCTAGAAGAACGAAATTTGGTGAGCCAAGTGGCATTGGGGTACTGATCATTACCTGAAAGTGTCATCAAGATTGGGTGAAAAAATGTGTGCTGAGATTTCAGGAAACTCGTAGTTTTTTGGAAGATTGGCAACCCCTTTCCATGAAAGTGATTTGCGCCGGTCTCTGCTATGGCTACATCAATAGGAAACAAACCATAGAGATAGAACTTGGAACTACTTTATTGTGTCAAGTTTCAAAGAGCTAGCACAAACCGTGTTGGATTTAGAGTTCCAACTACATGTATCCATATAGGAGAAAACAGAGTGAAACCTAAAATTTAAAACTGTTACTGCCAACGAACGGTTTAACCTAGAAGAACGCAAATTGGTGAGCCAAGTGGGATTGGGGTAATGATCCTTACCTGAAAGTGTCATCAAGATTGGGTGAAAAAATGTGTGCTGAGATTTCTGGAAACTCGTAGTTTTTTGGAAGCTTGGCATCCCCTTTCCATCATAGTGGTTTCCGCCGGTCTCTGCTTAGGGCTACATCAATAGGAAACAAACCGTAGAAATGAACTTGGAACTACTTTCTGTGTCAAGTTTCAAAGAGCTAACACAAACCGTGTTTGATTTAGAGTTCCAACTACATGTATCCATATAGGAGAAAACAGAGTGAAACCTCAAAATTAAAACTGTTACTACCAACAATCTGTTTAACCTAGAAGAACGAAATTTGGTGAGCCAAGTGGCATTGGGGTACTGATCATTACCTGAAAGTGTCATCAAGATTGGGTGAAAAAATGTGTGCTGAGATTTCAGGAAACTCGTAGTTTTTTGGAAGATTGGCAACCCCTTTACCTGAAAGTGATTTGCGCCGGTCTCTGCTTAGGGCTACATCAATAGGAAACAAGCCATAGAGATAGAACTTGGAACTACTTTATTGTGTCAAGTTTCAAAGAGCTAGCACAAACCGTGTTGGATTTAGAGTTCCAACTACATGTATCCATATAGGAGAAAACAGAGTGAAACCTAAAATTTAAAACTGTTACTGCCAACGAACGGTTTAAACTAGAAGAACGAAAATTGGTGAGCCAAGTGGGATTGGGGTACTGATCCTAACCTGAAAGTGTCATCAAGATTGGGTGAAAAAATGTGTGCTGAGATTTCAGGAAACTCATAGTTTTTTGGAAGCTTTGCATCCAATTCCATGATAGTTGTTTCCGCCGGTCTCTGCTTAGGGCTACATCATTAGGAAACAAACCGTAGAAATAGAACTTGGAACTACTTTATTGTGTCAAGTTTCAAAGAGCTAGCACAAACCGTGTTTGATTTAGAGTTCCAACTACATGTATCCATATAGGAGAAAACAGAGTGAAAGATAAAAATTAAAACTGATACAGTCAAAGAAAGGTTTAACCTAGAAGAACGAAATTTGGTGAGCCTAGTGGGATTGGCGTACTGATCATTACCTGAAAGTGTCATCAAGATTGGGTGAAAAAATGTGTGCTGAGATTTCAGGAAACTCGTAGTTTCTTGGAAGCTTGGCAACCTCTTTCCATGAAAGTGATTTGCGCCGGTCTCTGCTTAGGGCTACATCAATACGAAACAAACAATAGAGATAGAACTTGGAACTACTTTATTGTGTCAAGTTTCAAAGAGCTAGCACAAACCGTGTTTTTTAGAGTTCCAACTACATGTATCCATATAGGAGAAAACAGAGTGTAACCTCAAAATTAAAACTGTTACTGCCAACGAACTGTTTAACCTAGAAGAAGAAAATTCGGTGAGCCAAGTGGCATTGGGGTACTGATAATTACCTTAAATTGTCATCAAGATTGGGTGAAAAAATGTGTGCTGAGATTTCAGGAAACTCGTAGTTTTTTGGAAGATTGGCAACCCCTTTCCATGAAAGAGATTTGCGCCGGTCTCTGCTTACGGCTACATCAATAGGAAACAAACCATAGAGATAGAACTTGGAACTACTTTATTGTGTCAAGTTTCAAAGAGCTAGCACAAACCGTGTTGGATTTAGAGTTCCAACTACATGTATCCATATAGGAGAAAACAGAGTGAAAGATAAAAATTAACACTGATACTGTCAAAGAAAGGTGTAACCTAGAAGAACGAAATTTGGTGAGCCTAGTGGGATTGGCGTACTGATCATTACCTTAAAGTGTCATCAAGATTGGGTGAAAAAATGTGTGCTGAGATTTCAGGAAACTCGTAGTTTTTTGGAAGCTTGGCAACCCCTTTCCATAAAAGTTATTTGCACCAGTCTCTGCTTAGGGCTACATCAATAGGAAACAAACCATAGAGATAGAACTTGGAACTACTTTATTGTGTCAAGTTTAAAAGAGCTAGCCCAAACCGTGTTTGATTTAGAGTTCCAACTACATGTATCCATATAGGAGAAAACAGAGTGAAACCGAAAAATTAAAACTGTTACTGCCAACGAACTGTTTAACCTAGAAGAACGAAATTTGGTGAGCCAAGTGGAATTGGGGTACTGATCATTACCTGAAAGTGTCATCAAGATTGGGTGAAAAAATGTGTGCTGAGATTTCAGGAAACTCGTAGTTTTTTGGAAGCTTGGCATCCCCTTTCCATGATATTGGTTTCCGCCGGTCTCTGCTTAGGGCTACATCAATAGGAAACAAACCATAGAGATAGAACTTGGAACTACTTTATTGTGTCAAGTTTCAAAGAGCTAGCACAAACCGTGTTGGATTTAGAGTTCCAACTACATGTATCCATATATGAGAAAACAGAGTGAAACCGAAAAATTAAAACTGTTACTGCCAACGAACTGTTTAACCTAGAAGAACGAAATTTGGTGAGCCAAGTGGGATTGCGGTACTGATCCTTACCTGAAAGTGTCATCAAGATTGGGTGAAAAAATGTGTGCTGATATTTCAGGAAACTCATAGTTTTTTCGAAGCTTGGCAACCCCTTTCCATGAAAGTGATTTGAGCTGGTCTCTGCTTAGGGCTACATCAATACTAAACAAACCATAGAGATAGAACTTGGAACTACTTTATTGTGTCAAGTTTCAAAGAGCTAGCACAAACCGTGTTTGATTTAGAGTTCCAACTACATGTATCCATATAGGAGAAAACAGAGTGAAACCTAAAAATTAAAACTGTTACTGCCAACGAACGGTTTAACCTCGAGGAACGAAATTTGGTGAGCCAAGTGGGATTGGGGTACTGATCATTACCTGAAAGTGTCATCAAGATTGGTGAAAAACTGTGTGCTGAAATTTCAGGAAACTCGCAGTTTTTTGGAAGCTTGGCAAACCCTTTCCATGAAAGTGATTTGCGCCGGTCTCTGCTTAGGGCTGCATCAATAGGAAACAAACCATAGAGATAGAATTTGGAACTACTTTATTGTATGAACTTTCAATGAGCTAGCACAAACCGTGTTTGATTTAGAGTTCCAACTGCATGTATCCATATAGGAGAAAACAGAGTGAAACCTAAAAATTAAAACTGTTACTGCCAACGAATGGTTTAACCTAGAAGAACGAAATTTGGTGAGCCAAGTGGGATTGGGGTACTGATCATTACCTGAAAGTGTCATCAAGATTGGGTGAAAAAATGTGTGCTGATATTTCAGGAAACTCATAGTTTTTTCGAAGCTTGGCAACCCCTTTCCATGAAAGTGATTTGAGCTGGTCTCTGCTTAGGGCTACATCAATAAAAAACAAACCATAGAGATAGAACTTGGAACTACATTATTGTGTCAAGTTTCAAAGAGCTAGCACAAACCGTGTTTGATTTAGAGTTCCAACTACATGTATCCATATAGGAGAAAACAGAGTGAAACCTAAAAATTAAAACTGTTACTGCCAACGAACGGTTTAACCTCGAGGAACGAAATTTGGTGAGCCAAGTGGGATTGGGGTACTGATCATTACCTGAAAGTGTCATCAAGATTGGTGAAAAACTGTGTGCTGAGTTTTCAGGAAACTCGTAGTTTTTTGGAAGCTTGGCAACCCCTTTCCATGAAAATGATTGCGCCGGTCTCTGCTTAGGGCTACATCAATAGGAAACAAACCATAGAGATAGAACTTGGAACTACTTTATTGTGTCAAGTTTCAAAGAGCTAGCACAAACCATGTTTGATTTAGAGTTCCAACTACATGTATCAATATAAGAGAAAACAGAGTGAAACCTAAAAATTAAAACTGTTATTGACAACAAACGGTTTAACCTAGAAGAACGAAATTTGGTGAGCCAAGTGGTTTTGGAGTACTGATCATTACCTGAGAGTGTCATCAAGATTGGGTGAAAAATGTGTGCTGAGATTTCAGGAAACTCGTAGTTTTTTGGAAGCTTGGCAACCCCTTTCTATGAAAGTGATTTGAGCTGGTCTCTGCTTAGGGCTACATCAATACTAAACAAACCATAGAGATAGAACTTGGAACTACTTTATTGTGTCAAGTTTCAAAGAGCTAGCACAAACCGTGTTTGATTTAGAGTTCCAACTACATGTATCCATATAGGAGAAAACAGAGTGAAACCTAAAAATTAAAAGTGTTACTGCCAACGAACGGTTTAACCTCGAGGAACGAAATTGGTGAGCCAAGTGGGATTGGGGTACTGATCATTACCTGAAAGTGTCATCAAGATTGGGTGAAAAAATGTGTGCTGATATTTCAGGAAACTCATAGTTTTTTCGAAGCTTGGCAACCCCTTTCCATGAAAGTGATTTGAGCTGGTCTCTGCTTAGGGCTACATCAATACTAAAAAACCATAGAGATAGAACTTGGAACTACTTTATTGTGTCAAGTTTCAAAGAGCTAGCACAAACCCTGTTTGATTTAGAATTCCAACTACATGTATCCATATAGGAGAAAACAGAGTGAAACCTAAAAATTAAAACTGTTACTGCCAACGAACGGTTTAACCTTGAGGAACGAAATTTGGTGAGCCAAGTGGGATTGGGGTACTGATCATTACCTGAAAGTGTCATCAAGATTGGTGAAAAACTGTGTGCCTAAATTTCAGGAAACTCGCAGTTTTTTGGAAGCTTGGCAAACCCTTTCCATGAAAGTGATTTGCGCCGGTCTCTGCTTAGGGCTGCATCAATAGGAAACAAACCATAGAGATAGAATTTGGAATTAATTTATTGTATGAACTTTCAATGAGCTAGCACAAACCGTGTTTGATTTAGAGTTCCAACTGCAAGTATCCATATAGGAGAAAACAGAGTGAAACCTAAAAATTAAAACTGTTACTGCCAACGAATGGTTTAACCTAGAAGAACGAAATTTGGTGAGCCAAGTGGGATTGGGGTACTGATCATTACCTGAAAGTGTCATCAAGATTGGGTGAAAAAATGTGTGCTGATATTTCAGGAAACTCATAGTTTTTTCGAAGCTTGGCAACCCCTTTCGATGAAAGTGATTTGAGCTGGTCTCTGCTTAGGGCTACATCAATACTAAACAAACCATAGAGATAGAACTTGGAACTACTTTATTGTGTCAAGTTTCAAAGAGCTAGCATAAACCGTGTTTGATTTAGAGTTCCAACTATATGTATCCATATAGGAGAAAACAGAGTGAAACCTAAAAATTAAAACTGTTACTGCCAACAAACGGTTTAACCTCGAGGAACGAAATTTGGTGAGCCAAGTGGGATTGGGGTACTGATCATTACCTGAAAGTGTCATCAAGATTGGTGAAAAACTGTGTGCTGAAATTTCAGGAAACTCGCAGTTTTTTGGAAGCTTGGCAAACCCTTTCCATGAAAGTGATTTGCGCCGGTCTCTGCTTAGGGCTGCATCAATAGGAAACAAACCATAGAGATAGAATTTGGAACTACTTTATTGTATGAACTTTCAATGAGCTAGCACAAACCGTGTTTGATTTAGAGTTCCAACTGCATGTATCCATATAGGAGAAAACAGAGTGAAACCTAAAAATTAAAACTGTTACTGCCAACGAATGGTTTAACCTAGAAGAACGAAATTTGGTGAGCCAAGTGGGATTGGGGTACTGATCATTACCTGAAAGTGTCATCAAGATTGGGTGAAAAAATGTGTGCTGATATTTCAGGAAACTCATAGTTTTTTCAAAGCTTGGCAACCCCTTTCCATGAAAGTGATTTGAGCTGGTCTCTGCTTAGGGCTACATCAATAAAAAGCAATCCATAGAGATAGAACTTGGAACTACATTATTGTGTCAAGTTTCAAAGAGCTAGCACAAACCGTGTTTGATTTAGAGTTCCAACTACATGTATCCATATAGGAGAAAACAGAGTGAAACCTAAAAATTAAAACTGTTACTGCCAACGAACGGTTTAACCTCGAGGAACGAAATTTGGTGAGCCAAGTGGGATTGGGGTACTGATCATTACCTGAAAGTGTCATCAAGATTGGTGAAAAACTGTGTGCTGAGTTTTCAGGAAACTCGTAGTTTTTTGGAAGCTTGGCAACCCCTTTCCATGAAAATGATTGCGCTGGTCTCTGCTTAGGGCTACATCAATAGGAAACAAACCATAGAGATAGAACTTGGAACTACTTTATTGTGTCAAGTTTCAAAGAGCTAGCACAAACCATGTTTGATTTAGAGTTCCAACTACATGTATCAATATAGGAGAAAACAGAGTGAAACCTAAAAATTAAAACTGTTATTGACAACAAACGGTTTAACCTAGAAGAACGAAATTTGGTGAGCCAAGTGGTTTTGGAGTACTGATCATTACCTGAGAGTGTCATCAAGATTGGGTGAAAAATGTGTGCTGAGATTTCAGGAAACTCGTAGTTTTTTGGAAGCTTGGCAACCCCTTTCCATGATAGTGATTTGAGCCGGTCTCTGCTTAGGGCTACATCAATACTAAACAAACCATAGAGATAGAACTTGGAACTAGTTTATTGTGTCAAGTTTCAAAGAGCTAGCACAAACCGTGTTTGATTTAGAGTTCCAACTACATGTATCCATATAGGAGAAAACAGAGTGAAACCTAAAAATTAAAACTGTTACTGCCAACGAACGGTTTAACCTCGAGGAACGAAATTTGGTGAGCCAATTGGGATTGGGGTACTGATCATTACCTGAAAGTGTCATCAAGATTGGGTGAAAAAATGTGTGCTGATATTTCAGGAAACTCATAGTTTTTTCGAAGCTTGGCAACCCCTTTCTATGAAAGTGATTTGAGCTGGTCTCTGCTTAGGGCTACATCAATACTAAACAAACCATAGAGATAGAACTTGGAACTACTTTATTGTGTCAAGTTTCAAAGAGCTAGCACAAACCCTGTTTGATTTAGAGTTCCAACTACATGTATCCATATAGGAGAAAACAGAGTGAAACCTAAAAATTAAAACTGTTACTGCCAAAGAACGGTTTAACCTCGAGGAACGAAATTTGGTGAGCCAAGTGGGATTGGGGTACTGATCATTACCTGAAAGTGTCATCAAGATTGGGTGAAAAAATGTGTGCTGATATTTCAGGAAACTCATAGTTTTTTCGAAGCTTGGCAACCCCTTTCCATGAAAGTGATTTGAGCTGGTCTCTGCTTAGGGCTACATCAATACTAAACAAACCATAGAGATAGAACTTGGAACTACTTTATTGTGTCAAGTTTCAAAGAGCTAGCACAAACCCTGTTTGATTTAGAGTTCCAACTACATGTATCCATATAGGAGAAAACAGAGTGAAACCTAAAAATTAAAACTGTTACTGCCAACGAACGGTTTAACCTTGAGGAACGAAATTTGGTGAGCCAAGTGGGATTGGGGTACTGATCATTACCTGAAAGTGTCATCAAGATTGGTGAAAAACTGTGTGCTGAAATTTCAGGAAACTCGCAGTTTTTTGGAAGCTTGGCAAACCCTTTCCATGAAAGTGATTTGCGCCGGTCTCTGCTTAGGGCTGCATCAATAGGAAACAAACCATAGAGATAGAATTTGGAACTAATTTATTGTATGAACTTTCAATGAGCTAGCACAAACCGTGTTTGATTTAGAGTTCCAACTGCAAGTATCCATATAGGAGAAAACAGAGTGAAACCTAAAAATTAAAACAGTTACTGCCAACGAATGGTTTAACCTAGAAGAACGAAATTTGGTGAGCCAAGTGGGATTGGGGTACTGATCATTACCTGAAAGTGTCATCAAGATTGGGTGAAAAAATGTGTGCTGATATTTCAGGAAACTCATAGTTTTTTCGAAGCTTGGCAACCCCTTTCGATGAAAGTGATTTGAGCTGGTCTCTGCTTAGGGCTACATCAATACTAAACAAACCATAGAGATAGAACTTGGAACTACTTTATTGTGTCAAGTTTCACAGAGCTAGCACAAACCGTGTTTGATTTAGAGTTCCAACTACATGTATCCATATAGGAGAAAAGAGAGTGAAACCTAAAAATTCAAACTGTTACTGCCAACGAACGGTTTAACCTCGAGGAACGAAATTTGGTGAGCCAAGTGGGATTGGGGTACTGATCATTACCTGAAAGTGTCATCATGATTGGTGAAAAACTGTGTGCTGAAATTTCAGGAAACTCGCAGTTTTTTTGGAAGCTTGGCAAACCCTTTCCATGAAAGTGATTTGTGCGGTCTCTGCTTAGGGCTGCATCAATAGGAAACAAACCATAGAGATAGAACTTGGAACTACTTTATTGTGTCAAGTTTCAAAGAGCTAGCACAAACCATGTTTGATTTAGAGTTCCAACTACATGTATCAATATAGGAGAAAACAGAGTGAAACCTAAAAATTAAAACTGTTACTGACAACAAACGGTTTAACCTAGAAGAACGAAATTTGGTGAGCCAAGTGGGATTGGGGTACTGATCATTATCTGAAAGTGTCATCAAGATTGGGTGAAAAAATATGTGCTGAGGTTTCAGGAAACTCGTAGTTTTTTGGAAGCTTGGCAACCCCTTTCCATGAAAGTGATTTGCGCTGGTCTCTGCTTAGGGCTACATATATAGGACACAAACCATAGAGATAGAACTTGGAACTACTTTATTGTGTCAAGTTTCAAAGAGCTAGCACAAACCGTGTTTGATTTAGAGTTCCAAATACATGTATCCATATAGGAGAAAACAGTGTGAAACCTAAAAATTAAAACTGTTACTGCCAACAAACGGTTTAACTTAGAAGAACGAAATTTGGTGAGCCAGGTGGTTTTTGGGTACTGATCATTACCTGAAAGTGTCATCAAGATTGGGTGAAAAAATGTGTGCTGAAATTTCAGGAAACTCGCAGTTTTTTGGAAGCTTGGCAAACCCTTTCCATGAAAGTGATTTGCGCCGGTCTCTGCTTAGGGCTGCATCAATAGGAAACAAACCATAGAGATAGAATTTGGAACTACTTTATTGTATGAACTTTCAATGAGCTAGCACAATCCGTGTTTGATTTAGAGTTCCAACTGCATGTATCCATATAGGAGAAAACAGAGTGAAACCTAAAAATTAAAACTGTTACTGCCAACGAATGGTTTAACCTAGAAGAACGAAATTTGGTGAGCCAAGTGGGATTGGGGTACTGATCATTACCTGAAAGTGTCATCAAGATTGGGTGAAAAAATGTGTGCTGCTATTTCAGGAAACTCATATTTTTTTCGAAGCTTGGCAACCCCTTTCCATGAAAGTGATTTGAGCTGGTCTCTGCTTAGGGCTACATCAATACTAAACAAACCATAGAGATAGAACTTGGAACTACTTTACTGTGTCAAGTTTCAAAGAGCTAGCACAAACCGTGTTTGATTTAGAGTTTCAACTACATGTATCCATATAGGAGAAAACAGAGTGAAACCGAAAAATCAAAACTGTTACTGCCAACGAACGGTTTAACCTCGAGGAACGAAATTTGGTGAGCCAAGTGGGATTGGGGTACTGATCATTACCTGAAAGTGTCATCAAGATTGGTGAAAAACTGTGTGCTGAGTTTTCAGGAAACTCGTAGTTTTTTGGAAGCTTGGCAACCCCTTTCCATGAAAGTGATTTGCGCCGGTCTCTGCTTAGGGCTACATCAATAGGAAACAAACAATAGAGATAGAACCTGGAACTACTTTATTGTGTCAAGTTTCAAAGAGTTAGCACAAACCGTCTTTGATTTAGAGTTCCAACTACATGTATCCATATAGGAGAAAACAGAATGAAACCTAAAAATTAAAACTGTTACTGCCAACGAACGGTTTAACCTAGAGTAACGAAATTTGGTGAGCCAAGTGGGATTGGGGTACTGATCATTATCTGAAAGTGTCATCAAGATTGGGTGAAAAAATGTGTGCTGAGATTTCAGGAAACTCGTAGTTTTTTGGAAGCTTGGCAACCCCTTTCCATGAAAGTGATTTGCGCTGGTCTCTGCTTAGGACTACATATATAGGAAACAAACCATAGAGATAGAACATGGAACTACTTTATTGTGTCAAGTTTCAAAGAGCTAGCACAAACCGTGTTTGATTTAGAGTTCCAAATACATGTATCCATATAGGAGAAAACAGAGTGAAACCTAAAAATTAAAACTGTTACTGCCAACAAACGGTTTAACTTAGAAGAACGAAATTTGGTGAGCCAAGTGGTTTCGGGGTACTGATCATTACCTGAAAGTGTCATCAAGATTGGGTGAAAAAATGTGTGCTGAAATTTCAGGCAACTCACAGTTTTTTGGAAGCTTGGCAAACCCTTTCCATGAAAGTGATTTGCGCTGGTCTCTGCTTAGGGCTGCATCAATAGGAAACAAACCATAGAGATAGAATTTGGAACAACTTTATTGTATGAACTTTCAATGAGCTAGCACAAACCGTGTTTGATTTAGAGTTCCAACTGCATGTATCCATATAGGAGAAAACAGAGTGAAACCTAAAAATTAAAACTGTTACTGCCAATGAATGGTTTAACCTAGAAGAACGAAATTTGGTGAGCCAAGTGGGATTGGGGTACTGATCATTACCTGAAAGTGTCATCAAGTTTGGGTGAAAAAATGTGTGCTAATATTTCAGGAAACTCATAGTTTTTTCGAAGCTTGGCAACCCCTTTCCATGAAAGTGATTTGAGCTGGTCTCTGCTTAGGGCTACATCAATACTAAACAAACCATAGAGATAGAACTTGGAACTACTTTATTGTGTCAAGTTTCAAAGAGCTAGCACAAACCGTGTTTGATTTAGAGTTCCAACTACATGTACCATATAGGAGAAAACAGAGTGAAACCTAAAAATTAAAACTGTTACTGCCAACGAACGGTTTAACCTCGAGGAACGAAATTTGGTGAGCCAAGTGGGATTTTGGTACTGATCATTACCTGAAAGTGTCATCAAGATTGGTGAAAAACTGTGTGCTGAAATTTCAGGAAACTCGCAGTTTTTTGGAAGCTTGGCAAACCCTTTCCATGAAAGTGATTTGCGCCGGTCTCTGCTTAGGGCTGCATCAATAGGAAACAAACCATAGAGATAGAATTTGGAACTACTTTATTATATGAACTTTCAATGAGCTAGCACAAACCGTGTTCGATTTAGAGTTCCAACTGCATGTATCCATATAGGAGAAAACAGAGTGAAACCTAAAAAGTAAAACTGTTACTGACAACAAACGGTTTAACCTAGAAGAACGAAATTTGGTGAGCCAAGTGGTTTTCGGGTACTGATCATTACCTGAGAGTGTCATCAAGATTGGGTGAAAAATTTTTGCTGAGATTTCAGGAAACTCGTAGTTTTTTGGAAGCTTGGCAACCCCTTTCCATGATAGTGATTTGAGCCGGTCTCTGCTTAGGGGTACATCAATACTAAACAAACCATAGAGATAGAACTTGGAACTACTTTATTGTGTCAAGTTTCAAAGAGCTAGCACAAACCGTGTTTGATTTAGAGTTCCAACTACATGTATCCATATACGAGAAAACAGAGTGAAACCTAAAAATTAAAACTGTTACTGCCAACGAACGGTTTAACCTCGAGGAACGAAATTTGGTGAGCCAAGTGGGATTGGGGTACTGATCATTACCTGAAAGTGTCATCAAGATTGGGTGAAAAAATGTATGCTGATATTTCAGGAAACTAGTAGTTTTTTGGAAGCTTGGCAACCCCTTTCCATGAAAGTGATTTGAGCTGGTCTCTGCTTAGGGCTACATCAATACTAAACAAACCATAGAGATAGAACTTGGAACTACTTAATTGTGTCAAGTTTCAAAGAGCTAGCACAAACCGTGTTTGATTTAGAGTTCCAAATACATGTATCCATATAGGAGAAAACAGTGTGAAACCTAAAAATTAAAACTGTTACTGCCAACAAACGGTTTAACTTAGAAGAACGAAATTTTTGAGCCAAGTGGTTTCGGGGTACTGATCATTACCTAAAAGTGTCATCAAGATTGGTGAAAAAATGTGTGCTGAGATTTCAGGAAACTCGCAGTTTTTTGGAAGCTTGGCAAACCCTTTCCATGAAAGTGATTTGCGCCGGTCTCTGCTTAGGGCTGCATCAATAGGAAACAAACCATAGAGATAGAATTTGGAACTACTTTATTGTATGAACTTTCAATGAGCTAGCACAAACCGTGTTTGATTTAGAGTTCCAACTGCATGTATCCATATAGGAGAAAACAGAGTGAAACCTAAAAAGTAAAACTGTTACTGCCAACGAATGGATTAACCTAGAAGAACGAAATTTGGTGAGCCAAGTGGGATTGGGGTACTGATCATTACCTGAAAGTGTCTTCAAGATTGGGTGAAAAAATGTGTGCTGATATTTCAGGAAACTCATATTTTTTTCGAAGCTTGGCAACCCCTTTCCATGAAAGTGATTTGAGCTGGTCTCTGCTTAGGGCTACATCAATACTAAACAAACCATAGAGATAGAACTTGGAACTACTTTACTGTGTCAAGTTTCAAAGAGCTAGCACAAACCGTGTTTGATTTAGAGTTCCAACTACATGTATCCATATAGGAGAAAACAGAGTGAAACCTAAAAATTAAAACTGTTACTGCCAACGAACGGTTTAACCTCGAGGAACGAAATTTGGTGAGCCAAGTGGGATTGGGGTACTGATCATTACCTGAAAGTGTCATCAAGATTGGTGAAAAATTGTGTGCTGAGTTTTCAGGAAACTCGTAGTTTTTTGGAAGCTAGGCAACCCCTTTCCATGAAAGTGATTTGCGCCGGTCTCTGCTTAGGGCTACATCAATAGGAAACAAACCATAGAGATAGAACTTGGAACTACTTTATTGTGTCAAGTTTCAAAGAGTTAGCACAAACCGTCTTTGATTTAGAGTTCCAACTACATGTATCCATATAGGAGAAAACAGAGTGAAACCTAAAAATTAAAACTGTTACTGCCAACAAACGGTTTAACCTAGAGTAACGAAATTTGGTGAGCCAAGTGGGATTGGGGTACTGATCATTATCTAAAAGTGTCATCAAGATTGGGTGAAAAAATGTGTGCTGAGATTTCAGGAAACTCGTAGTTTTTTGGAAGCTTGGCAACCCTTTCCATGAAAGTGATTTGCGCTGGTCTCTGCTTAGGGCTACATATATAGGAAAGAAACCATGGAGATAGAACTTGGAACTACTTTATTGTGTCAAGTTTCAAAGAGCTAGCACAAACCGTGTTTGATTTAGAGTTCCAAATACATGTATCCATATAGGAGAAAACAGAGTGAAACCTAAAAATTAAAACTGTTACTGCCAATAAACGGTTTAACTTAGAAAAACGAAATTTGGTGAGCCAAGTGGTTTCGGGGTACTGATCATTACCTGAAAGTGTCATCAAGATTGGGTGAAAAAATGTGTGCTGAAATTTCAGGAAACTCGCAGTTTTTTGGAAGCTTGGCAAACCCTTTCCATGAAAGTGATGTGCGCTGGTCTCTGCTTAGGGCTGCATCAATAGGAAACAAACCATAGAGATAGAATTTGGAACTACTTTATTGTATGAACTTTCAATGAGCTAGCACAAACCGTGTTTGATTTAGAGTTCCAACTGCATGTATCCATATAGGAGAAAACAGAGTGAAACCTAAAAATTAAAACTGTTACTGCCAACGAATGGTTTAACCTAGAAGAACGAAATTTGGTGAGCCAAGTGGGATTGGGGTACTCATCATTACCTGAGAGTGTCATCAAGATTGGGTGAAAAATGTGTGCTGAGATTTCAGGAAACTCGTAGTTTTTTGGAAGCTTGGCAACCCCTTTCCATGATAGTGATTTGAGCCGGTCTCTGCTTAGGGCTACATCAATACTAAACAAACCATAGAGATAGAACTTGGAACTACTTTATTGTGTCAAGTTTCAAAGAGCTAGCACAAACCGTGTTTGATTTAGAGTTCCAACTACATGTATCCATATAGGAGAAAACAGAGTGAAACCTAAAAATTAAAACTGTTACTGGCAACGAACGGTTTAACCTCGAGGAACGAAATTTGGTGAGCCAAGTGGGATTGGGGTACTGATCATTACCTGAAAGTGTCATCAAGATTGGTGAAAAACTGTGTGCAGATATTTCAGGAAACTCGCAGTTTTTTGGAAGCTTGGCAAACCCTTTCCATGAAAGTGATTTGCGCCGGTCTCTGCTTAGGTCTGCATCAATAGGAAACAAACCATATAGATAGAATTTGGAACTACTTTATTGTATGAACTTTCAATGAGCTAGCACAAACCGTGTTTGATTTAGAGTTCCAACTGCATGTATCCATATAGGAGAAAACAGAGTGAAACCTAAAAATTAAAACTGTTACTGCCAACGAATGGTTTAACCTAGAAGAACGAAATTTGGTGAGCCAAGTGGGATTGGGGTACTGATCATTACCTGAAAGTGTCATCAAGATTGGGTGAAAAAATGTGTGCTGATATTTCAGGAAACTCATAGTTTTTTCGAAGCTTGGCAACCCCTTTCCATGAAAGGGATTTGAGCTGGTCTCTGCTTAGGGCTACATCAATCCTAAACAAACCATAGAGATAGAACTTGGAACTACTTTATTGTGTCAAGTTTCAAAGAGCTAGCACAAACCGTGTTTGATTTAGAGTTCCAACTACATGTATCCATATAGGAGAAAACAGAGTGAAAGATAAAAATTAAAACTGATACTGTCAAAGAAAGGTTTAACCTAGAAGAACGAAATTTGGTGAGCCAAGTGGGATTGGGGTTCTGATCATTACCTGAAAGTGTCATCAAGATTGGGTGAAAAAATGTGTGATGAGATTTCAGGAAACTCGTAGTTTTTTGGAAGCTTGACAACCCCTTTCCATGAAAGTGATTTGCGCCGGTCTCTCCTTAGGGCTAAAACAATAGGAAACAAACCAGAGAGATAGAACTTGGAACTACTTTATTGTGTCAAGTTTCAAAGAGCTAGCAAAAACCGTGTTTGATTTAGAGTTCTAACTACATGTATCCATATTGGAGAAAACAGAGTGAAACTTAAAAATTAAAACTGTTACTGCCACCGAACGGTTTAACCTAGAAGAACGAAATTTGGTGAGCCAAGTTGGATTGGGGTACTGATCATTACCTGAAAGTGTCATCAAGATTGGGTGAAAAAATGTGTGCTGAGATTTCAGGAAACTCGTAGAGTTTTGGAAGCTTGGCAACCCCTTTCCATGAAAGTGATTTGCGCCGGTCTCTCCTTAGGGCTACATCAATAGGAAACAAACCATAGAGATAGAACTTGGAACTACTTTATTGTGTCAAGTTTCAAAGAGCTAGAACAAACCGTGTTTGATTTAGAGTTCCAACTACATGTATCCATATATGAGAAAAGAGAGTGAAACCTAAAAATTAAAACCGTTACTGCCAAAGAACGGTTTAACCTAGAAGAACGAAATTTGATGAGGCACGTGGGATGGGGGTACTGATCATTACCTGAAAGTGTCCTCAAGATTGGGAAAAAAAATGTGTGCTGAGATTTCAGGAAACTCGTAGTTTCTTGGAAGCTTGGCAACCCCTTTCCATGAAAGTGATTTGCGCCGGTCTCTGCTTAGGGCTGCATCAATAGGAAACAAACAATAGAGATAGAACTTGGAACTACTTTATTGTGTCAAGTTTCAAAGAGCTAGCACAAACCGTGTTTTTTAGAGTTCCAACTACATGTATCCATATAGGAGAAAACAGAGTGATACCTCAAAATTAAAACTGTTACTGCCAACGAACTGTTTAACCTAGAAGAACGAAATTTGGTGAGCCAAGTGGCATTGGGATACTGATCATTACCTGAAATTGTCATCAAGATTGGGTGAAAAAATGTGTGCTGAGATTTCAGGAAACTCGTAGTTTTTTGGAAGATTGGCAACCCCTTTCCATGAAAGTGATTTGCGCCGGTCTCTGCTTAGGGCTACATCAATAGGAAACAAAGCATAGAGATAGAACTTGGAACTACTTTATTGTGTCAAGTTTCAAAGAGCTAGCACAAACCGTGTTTGATTTAGAGTTCCAACTACATGTATCCCTATAGGAGAAAACAGAGTGAAACCTAAAAATTAAAACTGTTACTGCCAACGAACGGTTTAACCTAGAAGAACGAAAATTGGTGAGCCAAGTGGGATTGGGGTACTGATCATTACCTGAAAGTGTCATCAAGATTGGGGGAAAAAATGTGTGCTGAGATTTCAGGAAACTCGTAGTTTTTTGGAAGCTTGGCATCCCCCTTCCATGATAGTGGTTTCCGCCGGTCTCTGATTAGGGCTACATCAATAGGAAACAAACCGTAGAAATAGAACTTGGAACTACTTTCTGTGTCAAGTTTCAAAGAGCTAACACAAACCGTGTTTGATTTAGAGTTCCAACTACATGTATCCATATAGGAGAAAACAGAGTGAAACCTCAAAATTTCAACTGTTACTGCCAACAATCTGTTTAACCTAGAAGAACGAAATTTGGTGAGCCAAGTGGCATTGGGGTACTGATCATTACCTGAAAGTGTCATCAAGATTGGGTGAAAAAATATGTGCTGAGATTTCAGGAAACTCGTAGTTTTTTGGAAGATTGGCAACCCCTTTCCATGAAAGTGATTTGCGCCGGTCTCTGCTTAGGGCTACATCAATAGGAAACAAACCATAGAGATAGAACTTGGAACTACTTTATTGTGTCAAGTTTCAAAGAGCTAGCACAAACCATGTTGGATTTAGAGTTCCAACTACATGTATCCATATAGGAGAAAAAAGAGTGAAACCTAAAATTTAAAACTGTTACTGCCAACGAACGGTTTAACCTAGAAGAACGAAAATTGGTGAGCCAAGTGGGATTTGGGTAATGATCCTTACCTGAAAATGTCATCAAGATTGGGTGAAAAAATGTGTGCTGAGATTTCAGGAAACTCGTAGTTTTTTGGAAGCTTGGCATCCCCTTTCCATGATATTGGTTTCCGCCGGTCTCTGCTTAGGGCTACATCAATAGGAAACAAACCGTAGAAATAGAACTTGGAACTACTTTATTGTGTCAAGTTTCAAAGAGCTAGCACAAACCGTGTTTGATTTAGAGTTCCAACTACATGTATCCATATAGGAGAAAAAAGAGTGAAACCTAAAATTTAAAACTGTTACTGCCAACGAACGGTTTAACCTAGAAGAACGAAAATTGGTGAGCCAAGTGGGATTTGGGTAATGATCCTTACCTGAAAATGTCATCAAGATTGGGTGAAAAAATGTGTGCTGAGATTTCAGGAAACTCATAGTTTTTTGGAAGCTTTGCATCCAATTCCATGATAGTGGTTTCCGCCGGTCTCTGCTTAGGGCTACATCATTAGGAAACAAACCGTAGAAATAGAACTTGGAACTACTTTATTGTGTCAAGTTTCAAAGAGCTAGCATAAACCGTGTTTGATTTAGAGTTCCAACTACATGTATCCATATAGGAGAAAACAGAGTGAAACCGAAAAATTAAAACTGTTACTGCCAACGAACTGTTTAACCTAGAAGAACGAAATTTGGTGAGCCAAGTGGCATTGGGGTACTGATCATTACCTGAAAGTGTCATCAAGATTGGGTGAAAAAATGTGTGCTGAGATTTCAGGAAACTCGTGGTTTTTTGGAAGCTTGGCAACCAATTCCATGAACGTGATTTGCACCAGTCTCTGCTTAGGGCTACATCAATAGGAAACAAACCATAGAGATAGAACTTGGAACAACTTTATTGTGTCAAGTTTCAAAGAGCTAGCACAAACCGTGTTGGATTTAGAGTTCCAACTACATGTATCCATATAGGAGAAAACAGAGTGAAACCTAAAATTTAAAACTGTTACTGCCAACGAACGGTTTAACCTAGAAGAACGAAAATTGGTGAGCCAAGTGGGATTGGGGTAATGATCCTTACCTGAAAGTGTCATCAAGATTGGGTGAAAAAATGTGTGCTGAGATTTCAGGAAACTCGTAGTTTTTTGGAAGCTTGGCATCCCCTTTCCATGATAGTGGTTTCCGCCGGTCTCTGCTTAGGGCTACATCAATAGGAAACAAACCATAGAAATAGAACTTGGAACTACTTTCTGTGTCAAGTTTCAAAGAGCTAACACAAACCGTGTTTGATTTAGAGTTCCAACTACATGTATCCATATAGGAGAAAAAAGAGTGAAACCTCAAAATTAAAACTGTTACTACCAACAATCTGTTTAACGTAGAAGAACGAAATTTGGTGAGCCAAGTGGCATTGGGGTACTGATCATTACCTGAAAGTGTCATCAAGATTGGGTGAAAAAATGTGTGCTGAGATTTCAGGAAACTCGTAGTTTTTTGGAAGATTGGCAACCCCTTTACCTGAAAGTGATTTGCGCCAGTCTCTGCTTAGGGCTACATCAATAGGAAACAAACCATAGAGATAGAACTTGGAACTACTTTATTGTGTCAAGTTTCAAAGAGCTAGCACAAACCGTGTTGGATTTAGAGTTCCAACTACATGTATCCATATAGGAGAAAACAGAGTGAAACCTAAAATTTAAAACTGTTACTGCCAACGAACGGTTTAACCTAGAAGAACGAAAATTGGTGAGCCAAGTGGGATTGGGGTACTGATCCTTACCTGAAAGTGTCATCAAGATTGGGTGAAAAAATGTGTGCTGAGATTTCAGGAAACTCATAGTTTTTTGGAAGCTTTGCATCCAATTCCATGACAGTGGTTTCCGCCGGTCTCTGCTTAGGGCTACATCATTAGGAAACAAACCGTAGAAATAGAACTTGGAACTACTTTATTGTGTCAAGTTTCAAAGAGCTAGCACAAACCGTGTTTGATTTAGAGTTCCAACTACATGTATCCATATAGGAGAAAACAGAGTGAAACCGAAAAATTAAAACTGTTACTGCCAACGAACTGTTTAACCTAGAAGAACGAAATTTGGTGAGCCAAGTGGGATTGCTGTACTGATCATTACCTGAAAGTGTCATCAAGATTGGGTGAAAAAATGTGTGCTGAGATTTCAGGAAACTCGTAGTTTTTTGGAAGCTTGGCATCCCCTATTCATGATATTGGTTTCCGCCGGTCTCTGCTTAGGGCTACATCAATAGGAAACAAACCGTAGAAATAGAACTTGGAACTACTTTCTGTGTCAAGTTTCAAAGAGCTAACACAAACCGTGTTTGATTTAGAGTACCAACTACATGTATCCATATAGGAGAAAACAGAGTGAAACCTCAAAATTAAAACTGTTACTACCAACAATCTGTTTAACCTAGAAGAACGAAATTTGGTGAGCCAGGTGGTTTTTGGGTACTGATCATTACCTGAAAGTGTCATCAAGATTGGGTGAAAAAATGTGTGCTGAGATTTCAGGAAACACATAGTTTTTGGAAGCTTGGCAACCCCTTTCCATGAAAGTGATTACCTCCAGTATCTGCTTAGGGCTACATCAATAGGAAACAAACCATAGAGATAGAACTTGGAACTAATTCATTGTGTCAAGTTTCAAAGAGCTAGCACAAACCGTGTTTGATTTAGAGTTCCAACTACATGTATCCATATAGGAGAAAAGAGAGTGAAACCTAAAAATTAAAACTGTTACTGAAAAGGAACGGTTTAACCTAGAAGAACGAAATTTGGTGAGCCAAGTGGGATTGGGGTACTGAGCAGTACCTGAGTGTCATCAAGATTGTGTAAAAAATGTGTGCTGAGATTTCAGGAAACTCGTAGTTATTTGGAAGCTTGGCAACCCCTTTCCATGAGTGATTTCCACCAGTCTCTGCTTAGGGCTACATCAATAGGAAACAAACCATAGAGATAGAACTTGGAACTTCTTTATTGTGTCAAGTTTCAAAGAGCTAGCACAAACCGTGTTTGATTTAGAGTTCCAACTACATGTATCCATATAGGAGAAAACAGAGTGAAACCTAAAAATTAAAACTGTTACTGCCAACGAACAGTTTAACCTAGAAGAACGAAATTTGGTGAGCTAAGTGTGATTGTGGTACTGATCAATACCTGAAAGTGTCATCCAGATTAGGTGAAAAAATGTGTGCTGACATTAAAGGAAACTCGTAGTTTTTTGGAAGCTTGGCAACCCCTTTCCATGAAAGTGATTTTAGCCAGTCTCTGCATAGGGCTACATCAATAGGAAACAAACCATACAGATAGAACTTGGAACTACTTCATTGTGTCAAGTTTCAAAGAGCTAGCACAAACCGTGTTTGAATTAGAGTTCCAACTACATTTATCCATATAGGAGAAAACAGAATGAAACCTAAATATTAAAACTGTTATTGCCATCGAATGGTTTAAACAAGAAGAACCAAATTTGGTGAGCCAAGTGGGACTGGGGTACTGATCATTACCTGAAAGTGTCATCAAGATTGGGTGAAAAAATGTGTGCTGACATTTCAGGAAACTCGTAGTTTTTTGGAAGCTTGGCAACCCCTTTACATGAAAGTGATTTGCCCCAGTCTCTGCTTAGGGCTACATCAATAGGAAACAAACCATAGAGACAGAACTTGGAACTACTTTATTGTGTCAAGTATCAAATAGCTAGCATAAACCGTGTTTCATTTAGAGTTCCAACTACATGTATCCATATAGGAGAAAACAGAGTGAAACCTAAAAATTAAAACTGATACTGCCACCGAACGGTTTAACCTAGAAGAACGAAATTTGGTGAGCCAAGTGGGATTGGGGTACTGATCATTACCTGAAAGTGTCATCAAGATTGGGTGAAAAAATGTGTCCTGAGATTTCAGGAAATTCGTAGTTTTTTGGAAGCTTGACAACCCCTTTCGATGAAAGTGATTTGTGCCAGTCTCTATAAAGGCTACATCAATAGGAAACAAACCATAGAGATAGAACTTGGAACTACTTTATTGTGTCAAGTTTCAAAGAGCTAGCATAAACAGTGTTTGATTTAGAGTTTCAACTACATGTATCCATATAGGAGAAAACAGAGTGAAACCTAAAAATTAAAACTGTTACTGCCAACAAACGGTTTAACCAAGAAGAACGAAATTTGGTGAGCCAAGTGGGATTGGGGTACTGATCATTACCTGAAAGTGTCATCAAGCTTGGGAGAAAAAATGTGTGCTGAGATTTCAGGAAACTCATAGTTTTTTGGAAGCTTGGCCACCCCTTTCCATGAAAGTGATTTGCGCCAGTCTCTGCTTAGGGCTACATCAATAGGAAACAAACCATAGAGATAGAACTTGGAACTACTTCATTCTGTCAAGTTTCAAAGAGCTAGCACAAACCGTGTTTGATTTAGAGTTCCAACTACATGTATCCATATAGGAGAAAACAGAGTGAAACCTAAAAATTAAAACTTTTACTGCCAACGAACGGTTTAACCTAGAAGAACGAAATTTGGGGAGCCAAGTGGGATTGGGGTACTGATAATTACCTGAAAGTGTCACCAAGCTTGGGTGAATAAATGTGTGCTGAGATTTCAGGAAACACGTAGTTTTTTGGAAGCTTGGCCACCCATTTCCATGAAAGTGATTTGCGCCAGTCTCTGCTTAGGGCTACATCTATAGGAAACGAACCATAGAGATAGAACTTGGAAATAATTCATTGTGTCAAGTTTCAAAGAGCTTGCACAAACCGTGTTTGATTTAGAGTTCCAACTACATGTATCCATATAGGAGAAAACAGAGTGAAACCTAAAAATTAAAACTGTTACTGCCAACGAGCGGTTTAACCAAGAAGAACGAAATTTGGTGAGCTAAGTGTCATTGGGGTACTGATCATTATCTGTGAGTGGCATCAAGATTGGGTGAAAAAATGTGTGCTGAGATTTCAGGAAATTCGTAGTTTTTTGGAAGCTTGACAACCCCTTTCCATGAAAGTGATTTGCGCCAGTCTCTATAAGGGCTACATCAATAGGAAACAAACCATAGAGATAGAACTTGGAACTACTTTATTGTTTCAAGTTTCAAAGAGCTAGCACAAACCGAGTTTGATTTAGAGTTCCAACTACATGTATCCATATAGGAGAAAACAGAGTGAAACCTAAAAATTAAAACAGTTACTGCCAACGAACGGTTTAACCTAGAAGAACGAAATTTGGTGAGCCAAGTGGGATTGTCGTACTGATCAATACCTGAAAGTGTCATCCAGATTGGGTGAAAAAATGTGTGCTGAGATTTCAGGAAACTCATAGTTTTTTGGAAGCTTGGCAACCCCCTTCCATGTAAGTGATTTCCGCCAGTTTCTGCTTAGGGCTACATCAATAGGGAACAAACCATAGTGATAGGACTTGGAACTACTTTATTGTGTCAATTTTCAAAGAGCTAGCACAAACCGTGTTTGATTTAGAGTTCCAAATATATGTATCCATATAGGAGAAAACAGAGTGAAACCTAGAAATTAAAACTGTTACTGCCAACGAACGGTTTAACCTAGAAGAACGAAATTTGGTGAGCCAAGTGAAATTGGGGTACTGATCATTACCTGAAAGTGTCATCCAGATTGGGTGAAAAAATGTGTGCTGAGATTTCAGGAAACTCGTAGTTTTTTGGAAGCTTGACAACCCCTTTCCATGAAAGTGATTTGCGCCAATCTCTGATAAGGGCTACATCAATAGGGAACAAACCATAGAGATAGAACTTGGAACTACTTTATTGTGTAAAATTTCAAAGAGCTAGCATAAACCGTGTTTGATTTAGAGTTCCAACTACATGTATCCATATAGGAGAAAACAGAGTGAAAACTAAAAATTAAAACTGTTACTGCCAACGAACGGTTTAACCTAGAAGAACGAAATTTGGTGAGCCAAGTGGGATTGGGGTACTGATCATTACCTGAAAGTGTCATCCAGATTGGGTGAAAAAATGTGTGCTGAGATTTCAGGAAACTCGTAGTTTTTTGGAAGCTTGACAACCCCTTTCCATGAAAGTGATTTGCGCCAGTCTCTGCTTAGGGCTACATCAATAGGAAACAAACCATAGAGATAGAACTTGGAACTACTTCATTCTGTCAAGTTTCAAAGAGCTAGCACAAACCGTGTTTGATTTAGAGTTCCAACTACATGTATCCATATAGGAGAAAACAGAGTGAAACCTAAAAATTAAAACTGTTACTGCCAATGAACGGTTTAACCTAGAAGAACGAAATTTGGTGTGCCAAGTGGGAATGGGGTACTGATCATTACCTGAAAGTGTCATCAAGATAGGGTGAAAAAATGTGTGCTGAGATTTCAGGAAACTCGTAGTTTTTTGGAAGCTTGGCAACCCCTTTCCATGAAAGTGATTTGAGCCTGTCTCTGCTTAGGGCTACATCAATAGGAAACAAACCATAGAGATCGAACTTGGAACTACTTTATTGTTTCAAGTTTCAAAGAGCTAGCACAAACCGTGTTTGATTTAGAGTTCCAACTACATGTATCCATATAGGAGAAAACAGAGTGAAACCTAAAAATTTAAACTGTTACTGCCAACGAACGGTTTAAACTAGAAGAACGAAATTTGGTGAGCCAAGTGGGATTGGGGTACTGATCATTACCTGAAAGTGTCATCCAGATTGGGTGAAAAAATGTGTGCTGAGATTTCAGGAAACTCATAGTTTTTTGTAAGCTTGGCCACCGCTTTCCATGAAAGTGATTTGCGCCAGTCTCTGATAAGGGCTACATCAATAGGAAACAAACCATAGAGATAGAACTTGGAACTACTTCATTCTGTCAAGTTTCAAAGAGCTAGCACAAACCGTGTTTGATTTAGAGTTCCAAATACATGTATCCATATAGGAGAAGACAGAATGAAACCTAAAAATTAAAATTGTTACTGCCCACGAACGGTTTAACCAAGCACAACGAAATTTAGTGAGCCAAGTGGGATTGGAGTACTGATCATTATCTGAAAGTGTCATCAAGATTGGTTGAAAAAATGTGTGCTGAGATTTCAGGAAACTCGTAGTTTTTTGGAAGCTTGGCATCCCCTTTCCATGAAAGTGATTTGCGCCAGTCTTTGCTTAGGGCTACATCAATAGTAAACAAACCATAGAGATAGAACTTGGAACTACTTCATTCTGTCAAGTTTCAAAGAGCTAGCACAAACCGTGTTTGATTTAGAGTTCCAACTACATGTATCCATATAGGAGAAAACAGAGTGAAACCTAAAAATTAAAACTGTTACTGCCAACGAACGGTTTAACCTAGAAGAACGAAATTTGGTGAGCCAAGTGGGATTGGGGTACTGATCATTATCTTAAAGTGTCATCAAGATTGGGTGAAAAAATGTGTGCTGAGATTTCAGGAAACTCGTAGTTTTTTAGATGTTTGACAACCCCTTTCCATGAAAGTGATTTGCGCCGGTCTCTGCTTAGGGCTACATCAATAGGAAAAAAATCGTAGAGATAGAACTTGGAACTACTTTATTGTGTCAAGTTTCAAAGAGCTAGCACAAACCGTGTTTGATTTAGAGTTCCAAATACATGTATCCATATAGGAGAAAACAGAATGAAACCTAAAAATTAAAACTGTTACTGCAAACGAACGATTTAAACTAGAAGAAGGAAATTTGGTGAGCCAAGTGGGATTGGGGTACTGATCATTACCTGAAAGTGTCATCAAGATTGGGTGAAAAAATGTGTGCTGAGATTTCAGGAAACTCGTAGTTTTTTGGAAGCTTGGCAACCCCTTTACATGAAAGTGATTTGCGCCGGTCTCTGCTTAGGGCTACATCGATAGGAAACAAACCACAGAGATAGAACTTGGAACTACTTTATTGTGTCATGCTTCAAACAGCTAACATAAACCGTCTTTGATTTAGAGTTCCAACTACATGTATCCATATAGGATAAAACAGAGTGAAACCTAAAAATTAAAACTGTTACTGCCAAGGAACGGATTAACCTAGAAGAAGGAAATTTGGTGAGCCAAGTGGGATTGGGGTACTGATCATTACCTGAAAGTGTCATCAAGATTGGGTGAAAAAATGTGTGCTTAGATTTCAGGAAACTCGTAGTTTTTTGGAAGCTTGGCAACCCCCTTCCATGTAAGTGATTTCCGCCAGTTTCTGCTTAGGGCTACATCAATAGGGAACAAACCATAGTGATAGGACTTGGAACTACTTTATTGTGTCAAGTTTCAAAGAGCTAGCACAAACCGTGTTTGATTTAGAGTTCCAACTACATGTATCCATATAGGAGAAAACAGAATGAAACCTAAAAATTAAAACTATTACTGCCAACGAACGGTTTAACCTAGAAGAACGAAATTTGGTGAGCCACGTGGGATTGGGGTACTGATCATTACCTGTAAATGTCATCAAGCTTGGGTGAAAAAATGTGTGCTGAGATTTCAGGAAACTCGTAGTTTTTTGGAAGCTTGGCCACCCCTTTCCATGAAAGGGATTTGCGCCAGTCTCTGCCTAGGGCTACATCAATAGGAAACAATCCATAGAGATCAAACTTGGAACTACTTTATTGTTTCAGGTTTCAAAGAGCTAGCACAAACCGTGTTTGATTTAGTGTTCCAAATACATGTATCCATATAGGAGAAAACAGAGTGAAACCTAAAAATTAAAACAGTTACTGCCAACGAACTGTTTAACCTAGAAGAACGAAATTTGGTGAGCCAAGTGGGATTGGAGTACTGATCATTACCTGAAAGTGTCATCAAGATTGGGTGAAAAAATGTGTGCTGAGATTTCAGGAAACTCGTAGTTTTTTGGAAGCTTGGCAACCCCTTTCCATGAAAGTGATTTGCACCAGTCTCTGCTTAGGGCTACATCAATAGGAAACAAACCATAGTGATAGGACTTGGAACTACTTTATTGTGTCAAGTTTCAAAGAGCTAGCACAAACCGTGTTTGATTTAGAGTTCCAACTACATGTATCCATATAGGAGAAAACAGAGTGAAACCTAAAAATTTAAACTGTTACTGCCAACGAACGGTTTAACCTAGAAGAACGAAATTTGGTGAGCCAAGTGGGATTGGGGTACTGATCATTACCTGAAAGTGTCATCAAGATTGGGTGAAAAAATGTGTGCTGAGATTTCAGGAAACTCATAGTTTTTTGGTAGCTTGGCAACCCCTTTCCATGAAAGTGATTTGAGCCTGTCTCTGCTTAGGGCTACATCAATAGCAAACAAACCATAGAGATAGAACTTGGAACTACTTTATTGATTCAAGTTTCAAAGAGCTAGCACAAACCGTGTGTGATTTAGAGTTTCAACTACATGTATCCATATAGAAGAAAACAGAGTGAAACCTAAAAATTAAAACTGTTACTGCCAAAGAACGGTTTAACCTAGATGAACGAAATTTGGTGAGCCAAGTGGGATTGGCGTACTGAACATTACCTGAAAGTGTCATCAAGATTGGGTGAAAAAATATGTGCTGAGCTGTCAGGAAACTCGTAGTTTTTTGGAAGCTTGGCAACCCCTTTCCATGAAAGTGATTTGCGCTGGTCTCTGCTTACGGCTACATCAATAGGAAACAAACCACAGAGATAGAACTTGGAACTACTTTATTGTTTCAAGTTTCAATGAGCTAGCAAAAACCGTGTTTGATTTAGAGTTCCAACTACATGTATCCATATAGGAGAAAACAGAGTGAAACCTAAAAATTAAAACTGTTACTGCCAATGAACGGTTTAACCTAGAAGAACGAAATTTGGTGACCCAAGTATCATTGGGGTACTGATCATTACCTGAAAGTGTCATCAAGATTGGGAGAAAAAATGTGTGCTGATATTTCAGGAGACTCGTAGTTTTTTGGAAGCTTGGCAACCCCTTTCCATGAAAGTGATTTGCGCTGGTCTCTGCTTAGGGCTACATCAATAGGAAACAAACCATAGAGATCGAACTTGGAACTACTTTATTGTGTCAAGTTTCAAAGAGCTAGCACAAACCGTGTTTGATTTAGATTTCCAACTACATGTATCCATATAGGAGAAAACAGAGTGAAACCTAAAAATTAAAAATGTTACTGCCAACGAACGGTTTAACCTAGAAGAACGAAATTTGGTGAGCCAAGTGGGAATGGGGTACTGATCATTACCTGAAAGTATCATCAAGATTGGGTGAAAAAATATGTGCTGAGATTTCAGGAAACTCATAGTTTTTTGGAAGCTTGGCAACACCTTTCCATGAAAGTGATTTGAGCCTGTCTCTGCTTAGGGCTACATCAATAGGAAACAAACCATAGAGATAGAACTTGGAACTACTTTATTGTGTCAAGTTTCAAAGAGCTAGCACAAACCGTGTGTGATTTAGAGTTTCAACTACATGTATCCATATAGAAGAAAACAGAGTGAAACCTAAAAATTAAAACTGTTACTGCCAATGAACGGTTTAACCTAGATGAACGAAATTTGGTGAGCCAAGTGGGATTGGCGTACTGAACATTACCTGAAAGTGTCATCAAGATTGGGTGAAAAAATATGTGCTGAGCTGTCAGGAAACTCGTAGTTTTTTGGAAGCTTGGCAACCCTTTTCCATGAAAGTGATTTGCGCTGGTCTCTGCTTACGGCTACATCAATAGGAAACAAACCACAGAGATAGAACTTGGAACTACTTTATTGTTTCAAGTTTCAATGTGCTAGCAAAAACCGTGTTTGATTTAGAGTTCCAACTACATGTATCCTTATAGGAGAAAACAGAGTGAAACCTAAAAATTAAAACTGTTACTGCCAAAGAACGGTTTAACCTAGAAGAACGAAATTTGGTGAGCCAAGTATCATTGGGGTACTGATCATTACCTAAAGTGTCATCAAGATTGGGTGAAAAAATGTGTGCTGATATTTCAGGAAACTCGTAGTTTTTTGGAAGCTTGGCAACCCATTTCCATGAAACTGATTTGAGCCTCTCTCTGCTTAGGGCTACATCAATAGGAAACAAACCATAGAGATCGAACTTGGAACTACTTTATTGTGTCAAGTTTCAAAGAGCTAGCACAAACCGTGTTTGATTTAGAGTTCCAACTACATGTATCCATACAGGAGAAAACAGAGTGAAACCTAAAAATTTAAACTGTTACTGCCAACGAACGGTTTAACCTAGAAGAACGAAATTTGGTGAGCCAAGTGGGAATGGGGTACTGATCATTACCTGAAAGTGTCATCAAGATAGGGTGAAAAAATGTGTGCTGAGATTTCAGGAAACTCGTAGTTTTTTGGAAGCTTGGCAACCCCTTTCCATGAAAGTGATTTGAGCCTGTCTCTGCTTAGGGCTACATCAATAGGAAACAAACCATAGAGATCGAACTTGGAACTACTTTATTGTTTCAAGTTTCAAAGAGCTAGCACAAACCGTGTTTGATTTAGAGTTCCAACTACATGTATCCATATAGGAGAAAACAGAGTGAAACCTAAAAATTTAAACTGTTACTGCCAACGAACGGTTTAAACTAGAAGAACGAAATTTGGTGAGCCAAGTGGTATTGGGGTACTGATCATTACCTGAAAGTGTCATCCAGATTGGGTGAAAAAATGTGTGCTGAGATTTCAGGAAACTCATAGTTTTTTGTAAGCTTGGCCACCGCTTTCCATGAAAGTGATTTGCGCCAGTCTCTGATAAGGGCTACATCAATAGGAAACAAACCACAGAGATAGAACTTGGAACTACTTTATTGTGTCAAGTTTCAAAGAGCTAGCACAAACCGTGTTTGATTTAGAGTTCCAAATACATGTATCCATATAGGAGAAAACAGAATGAAACCTAAAAATTAAAACTGTTACTGCAAACGAACGATTTAAACTAGAAGAAGGAAATTTGGTGAGCCAAGTGGGATTGGGGTACTGATCATTACCTGAAAATGTCATCAAGATTGGGTGAAAAAATGTGTGCTGAGATTTCAGGAAACTCGTAGTTTTTTGGAAGCTTGGCAACCCCTTTACATGAAAGTGATTTGCGCCGGTCTCTGCTTAGGGCTACATCAATAGGAAACAAACCACAGAGATAGAACTTGGAACTACTTTATTGTGTCATGCTTCAAACAGCTAACATAAACCGTCTTTGATTTAGAGTTCCAACTACATGTATCCATATAGGATAAAACAGAGTGAAACCTAAAAATTAAAACTGTTACTGCCAAGGAACGGATTAACCTAGAAGAAGGAAATTTGGTGAGCCAAGTGGGATTGGGGTACTGATCATTACCTGAAAGTGTCATCAAGATTGGGTGAAAAAATGTGTGCTTAGATTTCAGGAAACTCGTAGTTTTTGGATGCTTGGCACCCCGTTTCCATGAAAGTGATTTGAGCCTGTCTCTGCTTAGGGCTACAACAATAGGAAACAAACCATAGAGATAGAACTTGGAACTACTTTATTGTGTCAAGTTTGAAAGAGATAGCACAAACCGTGTTTGATTTAGAGTTCCAACTACATGTATCCATATAGGAGAAAACAGAGTGAAACCTAAAAATTAAAACTGTTACAGCCAACGAACGGTTTAACAGAAGAACGAAATTTGGTGAGACAAGTGGGAATGGGGTACTGATAATTATCTAAAATTGTCATCAAGATTGGGTGAAAAAATGTGTGCTGAGATTTCAGGAAACTCGTAGTTTTTTGGAAGCTTGGCACCCCCTTTCCATGAAAGTGATTTGCTCCGGTCTCTCCTTAGGGCTACATCAATTTGAAACAAACCATAGAGATAGAACTTGGAACTACTTTATTGTGTCAAGTTTCAAAGAGCTAGCACAAACCGTGTTTGATTTAGAGTTCCAACTACATGTATCCATATAGGAGAAAACAGAATGAAACCTAAAAATTAAAACTATTACTGCCAACGAACGGTTTAACCTAGAAGAACGAAATTTGGTGAGCCACGTGGGATTGGGGTACTGATCATTACCTGTAAATGTCATCAAGCTTGGGTGAAAAAATGTGTGCTGAGATTTCAGGAAACTCGTAGTTTTTTGGAAGCTTGGCCACCCCTTTCCATGAAAGGGATTTGCGCCAGTCTCTGCCTAGGGCTACATCAATAGGAAACAATCCATAGAGATCAAACTTGGAACTACTTTATTGTTTCAGGTTTCAAAGAGCTAGCACAAACCGTGTTTGATTTAGAGTTCCAAATACATGTATCCATAGGAGAAAACAGAGTGAAACCTAAAAATTAAAACAGTTACTGCCAACGAACGGTTTAACCTAGAAGAACGAAATTTGGTGAGCCAAGTGGGATTGGAGTACTGATCATTACCTGAAAGTGTCATCAAGATTGGGTGAAAAAATGTGTGCTGAGATTTCAGGAAACTCGTAGTTTTTTGGAAGCTTGGCAACCCCTTTCCATGAAAGTGATTTGCACCAGTCTCTGCTTAGGGCTACATCAATAGGAAACAAACCATAGTGATAGGACTTGGAACTACTTTATTGTGTCAAGTTTCAAAGAGCTAGCACAAACCGTGTTTGATTTAGAGTTCCAACTACATGTATCCATATAGGAGAAAACAGAGTGAAACCTAAAAATTTAAACTGTTACTGCCAACGAACGGTTTAACCTAGAAGAACGAAATTTGGTGAGCCAAGTGGGATTGGGGTACTGATCATTACCTGAAAGTGTCATCAAGATTGGGTGAAAAAATGTGTGCTGAGATTTCAGGAAACTCATAGTTTTTTGGAAGCTTGGCAACCCCTTTCCATGAAAGTGATTTGAGCCTGTCTCTGCTTAGGGCTACATCAATAGGAAACAAACCATAGAGATAGAACTTGGAACTACTTTATTGATTCAAGTTTCAAAGAGCTAGCACAAACCGTGTGTGATTTAGAGTTTCAACTACATGTATCCATATAGAAGAAAACAGAGTGAAACCTAAAAATTAAAACTGTTACTGCCAAAGAACGGTTTAACCTAGATGAACGAAATTTGGTGAACCAAGTGGGATTGGCGTACTGAACATTACCTGAAAGTGTCATCAAGATTGGGTGAAAAAATATGTGCTGAACTGTCAGGAAACTCGTAGTTTTTTGGAAGCTTGGCAACCCCTTTCCATGAAAGTGATTTGCGCTGGTCTCTGCTTAAGGCTACATCAATAGGAAACAAACCACAGAGATAGAACTTGGAACTACTTTATTGTTTCAAGTTTCAATGAGCTAGCAAAAACCGTGTTTGATTTAGAGTTCCAACTGCATGTATCCATATAGGAGAAAACAGAGTGAAACCTAAAAATTAAAACTGTTACTGCCAATGAACGGTTTAACCTAGAAGAACGAAATTTGGTGAGCCAAGTATCATTGGGGTACTGATCATTACCTGAAAGTGTCATCAAGATTCGGTGAAAAAATGTGTGCTGATATTTCAGGAAACTCGTAGTTTTTTGGAAGCTTGGCAACCCCTTTCCATGAAAGTGATTTGCGCTGGTCTCTGCTTAGGGCTACATCAATAGGAAACAAACCATAGAGATCGAACTTGGAACTACTTTATTGTGTCAAGTTTCAAAGAGCTAGCACAAACCGTGTTTGATTTAGAGTTCCAACTACATGTATCCATATAGGAGAAAACAGAGTGAAACCTAAAAATTTAAACTGTTACTGCCAACGAACGGTTTAACCTAGAAGAACGAAATTTGGTGAGCCAAGTGGGATTGGGGTACTGATCATCACCTGAAAGTGTCATCAAGATTGGGTGAAAAAATGTTTGCTGAGATTTCAGGAAACTCGTAATTTTTGGAAGCTTGGCAACCACTTTCCATGAAAGTTAATTGAGCCGGTCTCTCCCTAGGGCTACATCAATAGGAAACAAACCATAGTGATTGAACTTGGAACTACTTTATTGTGTCATGCTTCAAACAGCTAACACAAACCGTCTTTGATTTAGAGTTCCAACTACATGTATCCATATAGGAGAAAAAAGAGTGAAACCTAAAAATTAAAACTGTTACTGCCAACGAACGGTTTAACCTAGAAGAAGGAAATTTGGTGAGCCAAGTGGGATTGGGGTACTGATCATTACCTGAAAGTGTCATCAAGATTGGTGAAAAAATGTGTGCTGAGATTTCACGAAACTCGTAGTTTTTTGGAAGCTTGGCAACCCCTTTCCATGAAAGTGATTTGAGCCTGTCTCTGCTTAGGGCTACATCAATAGGAAACAAACCATAGAGATCGAACTTGGAACTACTTTATTGTGTCAAGTTTCAAAGAGCTAGCACAAACCGTGTTTGATTTAGAGTTCCAACTACATGTATCCATATAGGAGAAAACAGAGTGAAACCTAAAAATTAAAACTGTTACAGCCAACGAACGGTTTAACCTAGAAGAACGAAATTTGGTGAGCCAAGTGGGATTGGGGTACTGATAATTATCTGAAATTGTCATCAAGATTGGGTGAAAAAATGTGTGCTGAGATTTCAGGAAACTCGTAGTTTTTTGGAAGCTTGGCACCCCCTTTCCATGAAAGTGATTTGCTCTGGTCTCTCCTTAGGGCTACATCAATTTGAAACAAACCATAGAGATAGAACTTGGAATTACTTTATTGTGTCAAGTTTCAAAGAGCTAGCACAAACCGTGTTTGATTTAGAGTTCCAACTACATGTATCCATATAGGAGAAAACAGAATGAAACCTAAAAATTTAAACTGTTACTGCCAACGAACGGTTTAACCTAGAAGAACGAAATTTGGTGAGCCACGTGGGATTGGGGTACTGATCATTACCTGAAAATGTCATCAAGATTGGGTGAAAAAATGTGTGCTGGGTTTTCAGGAAACTCGTAGTTTTTTGGAAGCTTGGCAACCCCTTTCATAAAAGTGATTTGCGCCCTCTCTGCTTAGGGATACATCAATTAGAACCAAACCATAGAGATAGAACTTGGAACTACTTTATTGTGTCAAGTTTCAAAGAGCTGGCACAAACCGTGTTTGATTTACAGTTCCAAATACATGTATCCATATAGGAGAAAACAGAGTGAAACCTAAAAATTAAAACTGTTACTGCAAACGAACGATTTAAACTAGAAGAAGGAAATTTGGTGAGCCAAGTGGGATTGGGGTACTGATCATTACCTGAAAGTGTCATCAAGATTGGGTGAAAAAATGTGTGCTGAGATTTCAGGAAACTCGTAGTTTTTTGGAAGCTTGGCAACCCCTTTACATGAAAGTGATTTGCGCCGGTCTCTGCTTAGGGCTACATCGATAGGAAACAAACCACAGAGATAGAACTTGGAACTACTTTATTGTGTCATGCTTCAAACAGCTAACATAAACCGTCTTTGATTTAGAGTTCCAACTACATGTATCCATATAGGATAAAACAGAGTGAAACCTAAAAATTAAAACTGTTACTGCCAAGGAACGGATTAACCTAGAAGAAGGAAATTTGGTGAGCCAAGTGGGATTGGGGTACTGATCATTACCTGAAAGTGTCATCAAGATTGGGTGAAAAAATGTGTGCTTAGATTTCAGGAAACTCGTAGTTTTTGGATGCTTGGCACCCCCTTTCCATGAAAGTGATTTGAGCCTGTCTCTGCTTAGGGCTACAACAATAGGAAACAAACCATAGAGATAGAACTTGGAACTACTTTATTGTGTCAAGTTTGAAAGAGATAGCACAAACCGTGTTTGATTTAGAGTTCCAACTACATGTATCCATATAGGAGAAAACAGAGTGAAACCTAAAAATTAAAACTGTTACAGCCAACGAACGGTTTAACATAGAAGAACGAAATTTGGTGAGCCAAGTGGGATTGGGGTACTGATAATTATCTGAAATTGTCATCAAGATTGGGTGAAAAAATGTGTGCTGAGATTTCAGGAAACTCGTAGTTTTTTGGAAGCTTGGCACCCCCTTTCCATGAAAGTGATTTGCTCCGGTCTCTCCTTAGGGCTACATCAATTTGAAACAAACCATAGAGATAGAACTTGGAACTACTTTATTGTGTCAAGTTTCAAAGAGCTAGCACAAACCGTGTTTGATTTAGAGTTCCAACTACATGTATCCATATAGGAGAAAACAGAATGAAACCTAAAAATTAAAACTATTACTGCCAACGAACGGTTTAACCTAGAAGAACGAAATTTGGTGAGCCACGTGGGATTGGGGTACTGATCATTACCTGTAAATGTCATCAAGCTTGGGTGAAAAAATGTGTGCTGAGATTTCAGGAAACTCGTAGTTTTTTGGAAGCTTGGCCACCCCTTTCCATGAA
Organism: Spermophilus citellus; assembly: GCF_964194105.1. NCBI lineage: Eukaryota > Metazoa > Chordata > Mammalia > Rodentia > Sciuridae > Spermophilus > Spermophilus citellus. Next base: position 15,566,228 of record NC_138192.1, on the reverse strand, counting down.
AGGGATTTGCGCCAGTCTCTGCCTAGGGCTACATCAATAGGAAACAATCCATAGAGATCAAACTTGGAACTACTTTATTGTTTCAGGTTTCAAAGAGCTAGCACAAACCGTGTTTGATTTAGAGTTCCAAATACATGTATCCATAGGAGAAAACAGAGTGAAACCTAAAAATTAAAACAGTTACTGCCAACGAACGGTTTAACCTAGAAGAACGAAATTTGGTGAGCCAAGTGGGATTGGAGTACTGATCATTACCTGAAAGTGTCATCAAGATTGGGTGAAAAAATGTGTGCTGAGATTTCAGGAAACTCGTAGTTTTTTGGAAGCTTGGCAACCCCTTTCCATGAAAGTGATTTGCACCAGTCTCTGCTTAGGGCTACATCAATAGGAAACAAACCATAGTGATAGGACTTGGAACTACTTTATTGTGTCAAGTTTCAAAGAGCTAGCACAAACCGTGTTTGATTTAGAGTTCCAACTACATGTATCCATATAGGAGAAAACAGAGTGAAACCTAAAAATTTAAACTGTTACTGCCAACGAACGGTTTAACCTAGAAGAACGAAATTTGGTGAGCCAAGTGGGATTGGGGTACTGATCATTACCTGAAAGTGTCATCAAGATTGGGTGAAAAAATGTGTGCTGAGATTTCAGGAAACTCATAGTTTTTTGGAAGCTTGGCAACCCCTTTCCATGAAAGTGATTTGAGCCTGTCTCTGCTTAGGGCTACATCAATAGGAAACAAACCATAGAGATAGAACTTGGAACTACTTTATTGATTCAAGTTTCAAAGAGCTAGCACAAACCGTGTGTGATTTAGAGTTTCAACTACATGTATCCATATAGAAGAAAACAGAGTGAAACCTAAAAATTAAAACTGTTACTGCCAAAGAACGGTTTAACCTAGATGAACGAAATTTGGTGAACCAAGTGGGATTGGCGTACTGAACATTACCTGAAAGTGTCATCAAGATTGGGTGAAAAAATATGTGCTGAACTGTCAGGAAACTCGTAGTTTTTTGGAAGCTTGGCAACCCCTTTCCATGAAAGTGATTTGCGCTGGTCTCTGCTTAAGGCTACATCAATAGGAAACAAACCACAGAGATAGAACTTGGAACTACTTTATTGTTTCAAGTTTCAATGAGCTAGCAAAAACCGTGTTTGATTTAGAGTTCCAACTACATGTATCCATATAGGAGAAAACAGAGTGAAACCTAAAAATTAAAACTGTTACTGCCAATGAACGGTTTAACCTAGAAGAACGAAATTTGGTGAGCCAAGTATCATTGGGGTACTGATCATTACCTGAAAGTGTCATCAAGATTCGGTGAAAAAATGTGTGCTGATATTTCAGGAAACTCGTAGTTTTTTGGAAGCTTGGCAACCCCTTTCCATGAAAGTGATTTGCGCTGGTCTCTGCTTAGGGCTACATCAATAGGAAACAAACCATAGAGATCGAACTTGGAACTACTTTATTGTGTCAAGTTTCAAAGAGCTAGCACAAACCGTGTTTGATTTAGAGTTCCAACTACATGTATCCATATAGGAGAAAACAGAGTGAAACCTAAAAATTTAAACTGTTACTGCCAACGAACGGTTTAACCTAGAAGAACGAAATTTGGTGAGCCAAGTGGGATTGGGGTACTGATCATCACCTGAAAGTGTCATCAAGATTGGGTGAAAAAATGTGTGCTGAGATTTCAGGAAACTCGTAATTTTTGGAAGCTTGGCAACCACTTTCCATGAAAGTTAATTGAGCCGGTCTCTCCCTAGGGCTACATCAATAGGAAACAAACCATAGTGATTGAACTTGGAACTACTTTATTGTGTCATGCTTCAAACAGCTAACACAAACCGTCTTTGATTTAGAGTTCCAACTACATGTATCCATATAGGAGAAAAAAGAGTGAAACCTAAAAATTAAAACTGTTACTGCCAACGAACGGTTTAACCTAGAAGAAGGAAATTTGGTGAGCCAAGTGGGATTGGGGTACTGATCATTACCTGAAAGTGTCATCAAGATTGGTGAAAAAATGTGTGCTGAGATTTCACGAAACTCGTAGTTTTTTGGAAGCTTGGCAACCCCTTTCCATGAAAGTGATTTGAGCCTGTCTCTGCTTAGGGCTACATCAATAGGAAACAAACCATAGAGATCGAACTTGGAACTACTTTATTGTGTCAAGTTTCAAAGAGCTAGCACAAACCGTGTTTGATTTAGAGTTCCAACTACATGTATCCATATAGGAGAAAACAGAGTGAAACCTAAAAATTAAAACTGTTACAGCCAACGAACGGTTTAACCTAGAAGAACGAAATTTGGTGAGCCAAGTGGGATTGGGGTACTGATAATTATCTGAAATTGTCATCAAGATTGGGTGAAAAAATGTGTGCTGAGATTTCAGGAAACTCGTAGTTTTTTGGAAGCTTGGCACCCCCTTTCCATGAAAGTGATTTGCTCTGGTCTCTCCTTAGGGCTACATCAATTTGAAACAAACCATAGAGATAGAACTTGGAATTACTTTATTGTGTCAAGTTTCAAAGAGCTAGCACAAACCGTGTTTGATTTAGAGTTCCAACTACATGTATCCATATAGGAGAAAACAGAATGAAACCTAAAAATTTAAACTGTTACTGCCAACGAACGGTTTAACCTAGAAGAACGAAATTTGGTGAGCCACGTGGGATTGGGGTACTGATCATTACCTGAAAATGTCATCAAGATTGGGTGAAAAAATGTGTGCTGGGTTTTCAGGAAACTCGTAGTTTTTTGGAAGCTTGGCAACCCCTTTCCATAAAAGTGATTTGCGCCCTCTCTGCTTAGGGATACATCAATTAGAACCAAACCATAGAGATAGAACTTGGAACTACTTTATTGTGTCAAGTTTCAAAGAGCTGGCACAAACCGTGTTTGATTTACAGTTCCAAATACATGTATCCATATAGGAGAAAACAGAGTGAAACCTAAAAATTAAAACTGTTACTGCAAACGAACGATTTAAACTAGAAGAAGGAAATTTGGTGAGCCAAGTGGGATTGGGGTACTGATCATTACCTGAAAGTGTCATCAAGATTGGGTGAAAAAATGTGTGCTGAGATTTCAGGAAACTCGTAGTTTTTTGGAAGCTTGGCAACCCCTTTACATGAAAGTGATTTGCGCCGGTCTCTGCTTAGGGCTACATCGATAGGAAACAAACCACAGAGATAGAACTTGGAACTACTTTATTGTGTCATGCTTCAAACAGCTAACATAAACCGTCTTTGATTTAGAGTTCCAACTACATGTATCCATATAGGATAAAACAGAGTGAAACCTAAAAATTAAAACTGTTACTGCCAAGGAACGGATTAACCTAGAAGAAGGAAATTTGGTGAGCCAAGTGGGATTGGGGTACTGATCATTACCTGAAAGTGTCATCAAGATTGGGTGAAAAAATGTGTGCTTAGATTTCAGGAAACTCGTAGTTTTTGGATGCTTGGCACCCCCTTTCCATGAAAGTGATTTGAGCCTGTCTCTGCTTAGGGCTACAACAATAGGAAACAAACCATAGAGATAGAACTTGGAACTACTTTATTGTGTCAAGTTTGAAAGAGATAGCACAAACCGTGTTTGATTTAGAGTTCCAACTACATGTATCCATATAGGAGAAAACAGAGTGAAACCTAAAAATTAAAACTGTTACAGCCAACGAACGGTTTAACATAGAAGAACGAAATTTGGTGAGCCAAGTGGGATTGGGGTACTGATAATTATCTGAAATTGTCATCAAGATTGGGTGAAAAAATGTGTGCTGAGATTTCAGGAAACTCGTAGTTTTTTGGAAGCTTGGCACCCCCTTTCCATGAAAGTGATTTGCTCCGGTCTCTCCTTAGGGCTACATCAATTTGAAACAAACCATAGAGATAGAACTTGGAACTACTTTATTGTGTCAAGTTTCAAAGAGCTAGCACAAACCGTGTTTGATTTAGAGTTCCAACTACATGTATCCATATAGGAGAAAACAGAATGAAACCTAAAAATTAAAACTATTACTGCCAACGAACGGTTTAACCTAGAAGAACGAAATTTGGCGAGCCACGTGGGATTGGGGTACTGATCATTACCTGTAAATGTCATCAAGCTTGGGTGAAAAAATGTGTGCTGAGATTTCAGGAAACTCGTAGTTTTTTGGAAGCTTGGCCACCCCTTTCCATGAAAGGGATTTGCGCCAGTCTCTGCCTAGGGCTACATCAATAGGAAACAATCCATAGAGATCAAACTTGGAACTACTTTATTGTTTCAGGTTTCAAAGAGCTAGCACAAACCGTGTTTGATTTAGAGTTCCAAATACATGTATCCATATAGGAGAAAACAGAGTGAAACCTAAAAATTAAAACAGTTACTGCCAACGAACGGTTTAACCTAGAAGAACGAAATTTGGTGAGCCAAGTGGGATTGGAGTACTGATCATTACCTGAAAGTGTCATCAAGATTGGGTGAAAAAATGTGTGCTGAGATTTCAGGAAACTCGTAGTTTTTTGGAAGCTTGGCAACCCCTTTCCATGAAAGTGATTTGCACCAGTCTCTGCTTAGGGCTACATCAATAGGAAACAAACCATAGTGATAGGACTTGGAACTACTTTATTGTGTCAAGTTTCAAAGAGCTAGCACAAACCGTGTTTGATTTAGAGTTCCAACTACATGTATCCATATAGGAGAAAACAGAGTGAAACCTAAAAATTTAAACTGTTACTGCCAACGAACGGTTTAACCTAGAAGAACGAAATTTGGTGAGCCAAGTGGGATTGGGGTACTGATCATTACCTGAAAGTGTCATCAAGATTGGGTGAAAAAATGTGTGCTGAGATTTCAGGAAACTCATAGTTTTTTGGAAGCTTGGCAACCCCTTTCCATGAAAGTGATTTGAGCCTGTCTCTGCTTAGGGCTACATCAATAGCAAACAAACCATAGAGATAGAACTTGGAACTACTTTATTGATTCAAGTTTCAAAGAGCTAGCACAAACCGTGTGTGATTTAGAGTTTCAACTACATGTATCCATATAGAAGAAAACAGAGTGAAACCTAAAAATTAAAACTGTTACTGCCAAAGAACGGTTTAACCTAGATGAACGAAATTTGGTGAGCCAAGTGGGATTGGCGTACTGAACATTACCTGAAAGTGTCATCAAGATTGGGTGAAAAAATATGTGCTGAGCTGTCAGGAAACTCGTAGTTTTTTGGAAGCTTGGCAACCCCTTTCCATGAAAGTGATTTGCGCTGGTCTCTGCTTACGGCTACATCAATAGGAAACAAACCACAGAGATAGAACTTGGAACTACTTTATTGTTTCAAGTTTCAATGAGCTAGCAAAAACCGTGTTTGATTTAGAGTTCCAACTACATGTATCCATATAGGAGAAAACAGAGTGAAACCTAAAAATTAAAACTGTTACTGCCAATGAACGGTTTAACCTAGAAGAACGAAATTTGGTGACCCAAGTATCATTGGGGTACTGATCATTACCTGAAAGTGTCATCAAGATTGGGAGAAAAAATGTGTGCTGATATTTCAGGAAACTCGTAGTTTTTTGGAAGCTTGGCAACCCCTTTCCATGAAAGTGATTTGCGCTGGTCTCTGCTTAGGGCTACATCAATAGGAAACAAACCATAGAGATCGAACTTGGAACTACTTTATTGTGTCAAGTTTCAAAGAGCTAGCACAAACCGTGTTTGATTTAGATTTCCAACTACATGTATCCATATAGGAGAAAACAGAGTGAAACCTAAAAATTAAAAATGTTACTGCCAACGAACGGTTTAACCTAGAAGAACGAAATTTGGTGAGCCAAGTGGGAATGGGGTACTGATCATTACCTGAAAGTATCATCAAGATTGGGTGAAAAAATATGTGCTGAGATTTCAGGAAACTCATAGTTTTTTGGAAGCTTGGCAACACCTTTCCATGAAAGTGATTTGAGCCTGTCTCTGCTTAGGGCTACATCAATAGGAAACAAACCATAGAGATAGAACTTGGAACTACTTTATTGTGTCAAGTTTCAAAGAGCTAGCACAAACCGTGTGTGATTTAGAGTTTCAACTACATGTATCCATATAGAAGAAAACAGAGTGAAACCTAAAAATTAAAACTGTTACTGCCAATGAACGGTTTAACCTAGATGAACGAAATTTGGTGAGCCAAGTGGGATTGGCGTACTGAACATTACCTGAAAGTGTCATCAAGATTGGGTGAAAAAATATGTGCTGAGCTGTCAGGAAACTCGTAGTTTTTTGGAAGCTTGGCAACCCTTTTCCATGAAAGTGATTTGCGCTGGTCTCTGCTTACGGCTACATCAATAGGAAACAAACCACAGAGATAGAACTTGGAACTACTTTATTGTTTCAAGTTTCAATGTGCTAGCAAAAACCGTGTTTGATTTAGAGTTCCAACTACATGTATCCTTATAGGAGAAAACAGAGTGAAACCTAAAAATTAAAACTGTTACTGCCAAAGAACGGTTTAACCTAGAAGAACGAAATTTGGTGAGCCAAGTATCATTGGGGTACTGATCATTACCTAAAGTGTCATCAAGATTGGGTGAAAAAATGTGTGCTGATATTTCAGGAAACTCGTAGTTTTTTGGAAGCTTGGCAACCCATTTCCATGAAACTGATTTGAGCCTCTCTCTGCTTAGGGCTACATCAATAGGAAACAAACCATAGAGATCGAACTTGGAACTACTTTATTGTGTCAAGTTTCAAAGAGCTAGCACAAACCGTGTTTGATTTAGAGTTCCAACTACATGTATCCATATAGGAGAAAACAGAGTGAAACCTAAAAATATAAACTGTTACTGCCAACGAACGGTTTAACCTAGAAAAACGAAATTTGGTGAGCCAAGTGGGAATGGGGTACTGATCATTACCTGAAAGTGTCATCAAGATAGGGTGAAAAAATGTGTGCTGAGATTTCAGGAAACTCGTAGTTTTTTGGAAGCTTGGCAACCCCTTTCCATGAAAGTGATTTGAGCCTGTCTCTGCTTAGGGCTACATCAATAGGAAACAAACCATAGAGATCGAACTTGGAACTACTTTATTGTTTCAAGTTTCAAAGAGCTAGCACAAACCGTGTTTGATTTAGAGTTCCAACTACATGTATCCATATAGGAGAAAACAGAGTGAAACCTAAAAATTTAAACTGTTACTGCCAACGAACGGTTTAAACTAGAAGAACGAAATTTGGTGAGCCAAGTGGTATTGGGGTACTGATCATTACCTGAAAGTGTCATCCAGATTGGGTGAAAAAATGTGTGCTGAGATTTCAGGAAACTCATAGTTTTTTGTAAGCTTGGCCACCGCTTTCCATGAAAGTGATTTGCGCCAGTCTCTGATAAGGGCTACATCAATAGGAAACAAACCATAGAGATAGAACTTGGAACTACTTCATTCTGTCAAGTTTCAAAGAGCTAGCACAAACCGTGTTTGATTTAGAGTTCCAAATACATGTATCCATATAGGAGAAGACAGAATGAAACCTAAAAATTAAAATTGTTACTGCCCACGAACGGTTTAACCAAGCACAACGAAATTTAGTGAGCCAAGTGGGATTGGAGTACTGATCATTATCTGAAAGTGTCATCAAGATTGGTTGAAAAAATGTGTGCTGAGATTTCAGGAAACTCGTAGTTTTTTGGAAGCTTGGCATCCCGTTTCCATGAAAGTGATTTGCGCCAGTCTTTGCTTAGGGCTACATCAATAGTAAACAAACCATAGAGATAGAACTTGGAACTACTTCATTCTGTCAAGTTTCAAAGAGCTAGCACAAACCGTGTTTGATTTAGAGTTCCAACTACATGTATCCATATAGGAGAAAACAGAGTGAAACCTAAAAATTAAAACTGTTACTGCCAACGAACGGTTTAACCTAGAAGAACGAAATTTGGTGAGCCAAGTGGGATTGGGGTACTGATCATTATCTTAAAGTGTCATCAAGATTGGGTGAAAAAATGTGTGCTGAGATTTCAGGAAACTCGTAGTTTTTTAGATGTTTGACAACCCCTTTCCATGAAAGTGATTTGCGCCGGTCTCTGCTTAGGGCTACATCAATAGGAAAAAAATCGTAGAGATAGAACTTGGAACTACTTTATTGTGTCAAGTTTCAAAGAGCTAGCACAAACCGTGTTTGATTTAGAGTTCCAAATACATGTATCCATATAGGAGAAAACAGAATGAAACCTAAAAATTAAAACTGTTACTGCAAACGAACGATTTAAACTAGAAGAAGGAAATTTGGTGAGCCAAGTGGGATTGGGGTACTGATCATTACCTGAAAGTGTCATCAAGATTGGGTGAAAAAATGTGTGCTGAGATTTCAGGAAACTCGTAGTTTTTTGGAAGCTTGGCAACCCCTTTACATGAAAGTGATTTGCGCCGGTCTCTGCTTAGGGCTACATCAATAGGAAACAAACCACAGAGATAGAACTTGGAACTACTTTATTGTGTCATGCTTCAAACAGCTAACATAAACCGTCTTTGATTTAGAGTTCCAACTACATGTATCCATATAGGATAAAACAGAGTGAAACCTAAAAATTAAAACTGTTACTGCCAAGGAACGGATTAACCTAGAAGAAGGAAATTTGGTGAGCCAAGTGGGATTGGGGTACTGATCATTACCTGAAAGTGTCATCAAGATTGGGTGAAAAAATGTGTGCTTAGATTTCAGGAAACTCGTAGTTTTTGGATGCTTGGCACCCCGTTTCCATGAAAGTGATTTGAGCCTGTCTCTGCTTAGGGCTACAACAATAGGAAACAAACCATAGAGATAGAACTTGGAACTACTTTATTGTGTCAAGTTTGAAAGAGATAGCACAAACCGTGTTTGATTTAGAGTTCCAACTACATGTATCCATATAGGAGAAAACAGAGTGAAACCTAAAAATTAAAACTGTTACAGCCAACGAACGGTTTAACAGAAGAACGAAATTTGGTGAGACAAGTGGGAATGGGGTACTGATAATTATCTAAAATTGTCATCAAGATTGGGTGAAAAAATGTGTGCTGAGATTTCAGGAAACTCGTAGTTTTTTGGAAGCTTGGCACCCCCTTTCCATGAAAGTGATTTGCTCCGGTCTCTCCTTAGGGCTACATCAATTTGAAACAAACCATAGAGATAGAACTTGGAACTACTTTATTGTGTCAAGTTTCAAAGAGCTAGCACAAACCGTGTTTGATTTAGAGTTCCAACTACATGTATCCATATAGGAGAAAACAGAATGAAACCTAAAAATTAAAACTATTACTGCCAACGAACGGTTTAACCTAGAAGAACGAAATTTGGTGAGCCACGTGGGATTGGGGTACTGATCATTACCTGTAAATGTCATCAAGCTTGGGTGAAAAAATGTGTGCTGAGATTTCAGGAAACTCGTAGTTTTTTGGAAGCTTGGCCACCCCTTTCCATGAAAGGGATTTGCGCCAGTCTCTGCCTAGGGCTACATCAATAGGAAACAATCCATAGAGATCAAACTTGGAACTACTTTATTGTTTCAGGTTTCAAAGAGCTAGCACAAACCGTGTTTGATTTAGAGTTCCAAATACATGTATCCATAGGAGAAAACAGAGTGAAACCTAAAAATTAAAACAGTTACTGCCAACGAACGGTTTAACCTAGAAGAACGAAATTTGGTGAGCCAAGTGGGATTGGAGTACTGATCATTACCTGAAAGTGTCATCAAGATTGGGTGAAAAAATGTGTGCTGAGATTTCAGGAAACTCGTAGTTTTTTGGAAGCTTGGCAACCCCTTTCCATGAAAGTGATTTGCACCAGTCTCTGCTTAGGGCTACATCAATAGGAAACAAACCATAGTGATAGGACTTGGAACTACTTTATTGTGTCAAGTTTCAAAGAGCTAGCACAAACCGTGTTTGATTTAGAGTTCCAACTACATGTATCCATATAGGAGAAAACAGAGTGAAACCTAAAAATTTAAACTGTTACTGCCAACGAACGGTTTAACCTAGAAGAACGAAATTTGGTGAGCCAAGTGGGATTGGGGTACTGATCATTACCTGAAAGTGTCATCAAGATTGGGTGAAAAAATGTGTGCTGAGATTTCAGGAAACTCATAGTTTTTTGGAAGCTTGGCAACCCCTTTCCATGAAAGTGATTTGAGCCTGTCTCTGCTTAGGGCTACATCAATAGGAAACAAACCATAGAGATAGAACTTGGAACTACTTTATTGATTCAAGTTTCAAAGAGCTAGCACAAACCGTGTGTGATTTAGAGTTTCAACTACATGTATCCATATAGAAGAAAACAGAGTGAAACCTAAAAATTAAAACTGTTACTGCCAAAGAACGGTTTAACCTAGATGAACGAAATTTGGTGAACCAAGTGGGATTGGCGTACTGAACATTACCTGAAAGTGTCATCAAGATTGGGTGAAAAAAAATGTGCTGAACTGTCAGGAAACTCGTAGTTTTTTGGAAGCTTGGCAACCCCTTTCCATGAAAGTGATTTGCGCTGGTCTCTGCTTAAGGCTACATCAATAGGAAACAAACCACAGAGATAGAACTTGGAACTACTTTATTGTTTCAAGTTTCAATGAGCTAGCAAAAACCGTGTTTGATTTAGAGTTCCAACTACATGTATCCATATAGGAGAAAACAGAGTGAAACCTAAAAATTAAAACTGTTACTGCCAATGAACGGTTTAACCTAGAAGAACGAAATTTGGTGAGCCTAGTATCATTGGGGTACTGATCATTACCTGAAAGTGTCATCAAGATTCGGTGAAAAAATGTGTGCTGATATTTCAGGAAACTCGTAGTTTTTTGGAAGCTTGGCAACCCCTTTCCATGAAAGTGATTTGCGCTGGTCTCTGCTTAGGGCTACATCAATAGGAAACAAACCATAGAGATCGAACTTGGAACTACTTTATTGTGTCAAGTTTCAAAGAGCTAGCACAAACCGTGTTTGATTTAGAGTTCCAACTACATGTATCCATATAGGAGAAAACAGAGTGAAACCTAAAAATTTAAACTGTTACTGCCAACGAACGGTTTAACCTAGAAGAACGAAATTTGGTGAGCCAAGTGGGATTGGGGTACTGATCATCACCTGAAAGTGTCATCAAGATTGGGTGAAAAAATGTGTGCTGAGATTTCAGGAAACTCGTAATTTTTGGAAGCTCTGCAACCACTTTCCATGAAAGTTAATTGAGCCGGTCTCTCCCTAGGGCTACATCAATAGGAAACAAACCATAGTGATTGAACTTGGAACTACTTTATTGTGTCATGCTTCAAACAGCTAACACAAACCGTCTTTGATTTAGAGTTCCAACTACATGTATCCATATAGGAGAAAAAAGAGTGAAACCTAAAAATTAAAACTGTTACTGCCAACGAACGGTTTAACCTAGAAGAAGGAAATTTGGTGAGCCAAGTGGGATTGGGGTACTGATCATTACCTGAAAGTGTCATCAAGATTGGTGAAAAAATGTGTGCTGAGATTTCACGAAACTCGTAGTTTTTTGGAAGCTTGGCAACCCCTTTCCATGAAAGTGATTTGAGCCTGTCTCTGCTTAGGGCTACATCAATAGGAAACAAACCATAGAGATCGAACTTGGAACTACTTTATTGTGTCAAGTTTCAAAGAGCTAGCACAAACCGTGTTTGATTTAGAGTTCCAACTACATGTATCCATATAGGAGAAAACAGAGTGAAACCTAAAAATTAAAACTGTTACTGCCAACGAACGGTTTAACCTAGAAGAACGAAATTTGGTGAGCCAAGTGGGATTGGGGTACTGATAATTATCTGAAATTGTCATCAAGATTGGGTGAAAAAATGTGTGCTGAGATTTCAGGAAACTCGTAGTTTTTTGGAAGCTTGGCACCCCCTTTCCATGAAAGTGATTTGCTCTGGTCTCTCCTTAGGGCTACATCAATTTGAGACAAACCATAGAGATATAACTTGGAATTACTTTATTGTGTCAAGTTTCAAAGAGCTAGCACAAACCGTGTTTGATTTAGAGTTCCAACTACATGTATCCATATAGGAGAAAACAGAATGAAACCTAAAAATTAAAACTGTTACTGCCAACGAACGGTTTAACCTAGAAGAACGAAATTTGGGAGCCACGTGGGATTGGGGTACTGATCATTACCTGAAAATGTCATCAAGATTGGGTGAAAAAATGTGTGCTGGGTTTTCAGGAAACTCGTAGTTTTTTGGAAGCTTGGCAACCCCTTTCCATAAAAGTGATTTGCGCCCTCTCTGCTTAGGGATACATCAATTGGAACCAAACCATAGAGATAGAACTTGGAACTACTTTATTGTGTCAAGTTTCAAAGAGCTGGCACAAACCGTGTTTGATTTACAGTTCCAAATACATGTATCCATATAGGAGAAAACAGAGTGAAACCTAAAAATTAAAACTGTTACTGCAAACGAACGATTTAAACTAGAAGAAGGAAATTTGGTGAGCCAAGTGGGATTGGGGTACTGATCATTACCTGAAAGTGTCATCAAGATTGGGTGAAAAAATGTGTGCTGAGATTTCAGGAAACTCGTAGTTTTTTGGAAGCTTGGCAACCCCTTTACATGAAAGTGATTTGCGCCGGTCTCTGCTTAGGGCTACATCAATAGGAAACAAACCACAGAGATAGAACTTGGAACTACTTTATTGTGTCAAGTTTCAATGAGCTAGCACAAACCGTGTTTCATTTAGATTTCCAACTACATGTATCCATATAGGAGAAAACAGAGTGAAACCTAAAAATTAAAAATGTTACTGCCAACGAACGGTTTAACCTAGAAGAACGAAATTTGGTGAGCCAAGTGGGAATGGGGTACTGATCATTACCTGAAAGTATCATCAAGATTGGGTGAAAAAATGTGTGCTGAGCTGTCAGGAAACTCGTAGATTTTGGAAGCTTGACAATCACTTTCCATGAAAGTGATTTGTGCTGTTCTCTGCTTAGGGCTACATCAATAGGAAACAAACCGTAGAGATAGAACTTGGAACTACTTTATAGTGTCAAGTTTCAAAGAGCTAGCACAAACCGTGTTTGATTTAGAGTTCCAAATACATGTATCCATATAGAAGAAAACAGAGTGAAACCTAAATTTAAAACTGTTACTGCCAATGAACGGTTTAACCTAGAAGAACGAAATTTGGTGAGCCAAGTGGGATTGGGGTACTGATCATTACTTGAAAGTGTCATCAAGATTGAGTGAAAAAATGTGTGCTGAAATTTCAGGAAACTCGTAGTTTTTTGGAAGGTTGGCAATCCCTTTCTATGAAAGTGAATTGTTCTGGTCTCTCCTTAGGGCTACATCAATTTGAAATAAACCATAGAGATTGAACTTGGAACTACTTTATTGTGTCAAGTTTCAAAGAGCTAGCACAAACCGTGTTTGATTTAGAGTTCCAACTACATGTATCCATATAGGAGAAAACAGAGTGAAACCTAAAAATTAAAACCGTTACAGCCAACGAACGGTTTAACCTAGAAGAAGGAAATTTGGTGAGCCAAGTGGGATTGGATTACTGATCATTACCTGAAAGTGTCATCAAGATTGGGTGAAAAAATGTGTGCTGAGATTTCAGGAATCTCGTAGTTTTTTGGAAGCTTGGCAACCCCTTTCCATAAAAGTGATTTGCGCCAGTCTCTGCTTAGGGATACATGAATAGGAACCAAACCATAGAGATAGAACTTGGAACTACTTTATTCTGTCAAGTTTCAAACAGCTGGCACAAACCGTGTTTGATTTACAGTTGCAAATATATGTATCCATATAGGAGAAAACAGAGTGAAACCTAAAAATTAAAACTGTTACTGCCAACGAACGGTTTAACCAAGAAGAACGAAATTTGGTGAGCCAAGTGGGATTGGTGTACTGATCATTACCTGAAAGTGTCATCAAGATTGGGTGAAAAAATGTGTGCTGAGATTTCAGGAAACTCGTAGTTTTTTGGAAGCTTGGCAACCCCTTTCCATGAAAGTGTTTTGCGCTGGTCTCTCCTTAGGGCTACATCAATTTGAAACAAACCATAGAGATAGAACTTGGAACTACTTTATTGTGTCAAGTTTCAAAGAGCTAGCACAAACCGTGTTTGATTTAGAGTTCCAACTACATGTATCCATATAGGAGAAAATGGAGTGAAACCTAAAAATTAAAACTGTTACTGACAACGAACGGTTTAACCTAGATGTATGAAATTTTTTGAGCCTAGTGGGATTGGGGTACTGATCATTACCTGAAAGTGTCATCAAGATTGTGTGAAAAAATGTGTGCTAAGATTTCAGGAAACTCGTAGTTTTTTGGAAGCTTGGCAACCCCTTTCCTTGAAAGTGTTTTGCACTGGTCTCTCCTTAGGGCTACATCAATTTGAGACAAACCATAGTGATAGAACTTGGAACTACTTTATTGTGTCAAGTTTAAAAGAGCTAGCACAAACCGTGTTTGATTTAGAGTTCCAACTACATGTATCCATATAGAAGAAAACAGAGTGAAACCTAAAAATTAAAACTGTTACTGCCAACGAACGGTTTAACCTAGAAGAACGAAATTTGGTGAGCCAAGTGGGATTGGGGTACTGATCATTACTTGAAAGTGTCATCAAGATTGGGTGAAAAAATGTGTGCTGAAATTTCAGGAAACTCGTAGTTTTTTGGAAGGTTGGCAATCCCTTTCTATGAAAGTGAATTGTTCTGGTCTCTCCTTAGGGCTACATCAATTTGAAATAAACCATAGAGATTGAACTTGGAACTAATTTATTGTGTCAAGTTTCAAAGAGCTAGCACAAACCGTGTTTGATTTAGAGTTCCAACTACATGTATCCATATAGGAGAAAACAGAGTGAAACCTAAAAATTAAAACCGTTACAGCCAACGAACGGTTTAACCTAGAAGAAGGAAATTTGGTGAGCCAAGTGGGATTGGGGTACTGATCATTACCTGAAAGTGTCATCAAGATTGGGTGAAAAAATGTGTGCTGAGATTTCAGGAATCTCGTAGTTTTTTGGAAGCTTGGCAACCCCTTTCCATAAAAGTGATTTGCGCCAGTCTCTGCTTAGGGATACATGAATAGGAACCAAACCATAGAGATAGAACTTGGAACTGCTTTATTCTGTCAAGTTTCAAACAGCTGGCACAAACCGTGTTTGATTTACAGTTGCAAATATATGTATCCATATAGGAGAAAACAGAGTGAAACCTAAAAATTAAAACTGTTACTGCCAACGAACGGTTTAACCAAGAAGATCGAAATTTGGTGAGCCAAGTGGGATTGGTGTACTGATCATTACCTGAAAGTGTCATCAAGATTGGGTGAAAAAATGTGTGCTGAGATTTCAGGAAACTCGTAGTTTTTTGGAAGCTTGGCAACCCCTTTCCATGAAAGTGTTTTGCGCTGGTCTCTCCTTAGGGCTACATCAATTTGAAACAAACCATAGAGATAGAACTTGGAACTACTTTATTGTGTCAAGTTTCAAAGAGCTAGCACAAACCGTGTTTCATTTAGAGTTCCAACTACATGTATCCATATAGGAGAAAATGGAGTGAAACCTAAAAATTAAAACTGTTACTGACAATGAACGGTTTAACCTAGATGTATGAAATTTTTTGAGCCTAGTGAGATTGGGGTACTGATCATTACCTGAAAGTGTCATCAAGATTGTGTGAAAAAATGTGTGCTAAGATTTCAGGAAACTCGTAGTTTTTTGGAAGCTTGGCAACCCCTTTCCTTGAAAGTGTTTTGCGCTGGTCTCTCCTTAGGGCTACATCAATTTGAGACAAACCATAGTGATAGAACTTGGAACTACTTTATTGTGTCAAGTTTAAAAGAGCTAGCACAAACCGTGTTTCATTTAGAGTTCCAACTACGTGTAGCCATATAGGAGAAAACAGAGTGAAACCTAAAAATTAAAACTGTTACTGCCAACGAATGGTTTAACCTAGAAGAACGAAATTTGGTGAGCCAAGTGGGATTGGGGTACGGATCATTACCTGAAAGCATCATCAAGATTGGGTGAAAAAATGTGTGCTGAAATTTCAGGAAACTTGTAGTTTTTTGGAAGCTTGGCAACCCCTTTTTATGAAAGTGATTTGCGCCAGTCTCTGCTTAGGGCTATATCAATAGGAAACAAACCATAGAGATAGAACTTGGAACTACTTTATTGTGTCAAGTTTCAAAGAGCTAGCACAAACCGTGTTTCATTTAGAGTTTCAACTACATGTATCCATATACGAGAAAACAGAGTGAAACCTAAAAATTAAAACTGTTACTGCCAATGAACGGTTTAACCTAGAAGAACGAAATCTGGTGAGCCAAGTGGGACTGGGGTTCTGATCATTACCTGAAAGTGTCATCAAGATTGGGTGAAAAAATGTGTGCTGAGATTTCAGGAAACTCGTAGTTTTTTGGAAGCTTGGCAACCCCTTTCCATGAAAGTGATGTGCACCGGTCTCTGCTTAGTGCTACATCAATAGGAAAGAAGACACAGAGATAGAACTTGGAACTACTTTATTGTGTCAAGTTTCAATGAGCTAGCACAAACCGTGTTTGATTTAGAGTTCCAAGTACATGTATCCATATAGGAGAAAACAGAGTGAAACCTAAAAATTAAAACTGTTACTGCCAACGAACGGTTTAACCAAGAAGATCGAAATTTGGTGAGCCAAGTGGGATTGGTGTACTGATCATTACCTGAAAGTGTCATCAAGATTGGGTGAAAAAATGTGTGCTGAGATTTCAGGAAACTCGAATTTTTTTGTAAGCTTGGCAACCCCTTTCCATGAAAGTGTTTTGCGCTGGTCTCTCCTTAGGGCTACATCAATTTGAAACAAACCATAGAGATAGAACTTGGAACTACTTTATTGTGTCAAGTTTCAAAGAGCTAGCACAAACCGTGTTTGATTTAGAGTTCCAACTACATGTATCCATATAGGAGAAAATGGAGTGAAACCTAAAAATTAAAACTGTTACTGACAACGAACGGTTTAACCTAGATGTATGAAATTTTTTGAGCCTAGTGGGATTGGGGTACTGATCATTACCTGAAAGTGTCATCAAGATTGTGTGAAAAAATGTGTGCTAATATTTCAGGAAACTCGTAGTTTTTTGGAAGCTTGGCAACCCCTTTCCTTGAAAGTGTTTTACTCTGGTCTCTCCTTAGGGCTACATCAATTTGAGACAAACCATAGTGATAGAACTTGGAACTACTTTATTGTGTCAAGTTTAAAAGAGCTAGCACAAACCGTGTTTGATTTAGAGTTCCAACTACATGTATCCATATTGGAGAAAACAGAGCGAAACCTAAAAATTAAAACCGTTACAGCCAACGAACGGTTTAACCTAGAAGAAGGAAATTTGGTGAGCCAAGTGGGATTGGGGTACTGATCATTACTTGAAAGTGTCATCAAGATTGGGTGAAAAAATGTATGCAGAGATTTCAGGAAACTCGTAGTTTTTTGGAAGCTTGGCAACCCCTTTCCATGAAATTGATTTGCGCCGGTCTCTGCTTAGGGCTACATCAATAATAAACAAATCGTAGAGATAGAACTTGGAACTACTTTATTGTGTCAAGTTTCAAAGAGCTAGCACAAACCGTGTTTGATTTAGAGTTCCAACTACATGTATCCATATTGGAGAAAACAGAGTGAAACCTAAAAATTAAAACCGTTACAGCCAATAAACGGTTTAACCTAGAAGAAGGAAATTTGGTGCGCCAAGTGGGATTTGGGTACTGATCATTACCTGAAAGTGTCATCAAGATTGGGTGAAAAAATGTGTGCTGTGATTTCAGGAAACTTGTTGTTTTTTGAAAGCTTGGCAACCCCTTTCCATGAAATTGATTTGCGCCAGTCTCTGCTTAGGGCTACATCAATAGGAAACAAATCGTAGAGATAGAACTTGGAACTACTTTATTCTGTCAAGTTTCAAAGAGCTAGCACAAACCGTGTTTGATTTAGAGTACCAACTACATGTACCCATATAGGAGAAAACAAAGTGTAACCTAAATATTAAAACTGTTATTGCCAACGTATGGTTTAACCTAGAAGAACGAAATTTGTAGAGCCACGTGGGATTGGGGTACTGATCATTACCTGAAAATGTCATCAAGATTGGGTGAAAAAATGTGTGCTGAGATTTCAGGAAACTCGTAGTTTTTTTGGAAGCATGGCAACCCCTTTCCATATAAGTAATTTGCGCCAGTCTCTGCTTAGGGATACATCAATAGGAACCAAACCATAGAGATAGAACATGGAACTACTTTATTGTGTCAAGTTTCAAAGAGCTGGCACAAACCGTGTTTGATTTACAGTTCCAAATACATGTATCCATATAGGAGAAAACAGAGTGAAACCTAAAAATTAATACCATTATAGCCAACGAACGGTTTAACCTAGAAGAAGGAAATTTGGTGAGCCAGGTGGGATTGGGGTACTGATCATTACTTGAAAGTGTCATCAAGATTGGGTGAAAAAATGTGTGCTGAGATTTCAGGAAACTCGTATTTTTTTGGAAGCTTGCCACCCCCTTTCTATGAACGTGATTTGAGCCACTCTCTGCTAAGGGCTGCATCAATAGGAAACAAACCATAGAGATAGAACTTGGAACTACTTTATTGTGTCAAGTTTCAAAGAGCTAGCACAAACCGTGTTTGATTTAGAGTTCCAACTACATGTATCCATATAGAAGAAAACAGAGTGAAACCTAAAAATTAAAACTGTTACTGCCAACGAACGGTTTAACCTAGAAGAACGAAATTTGGTGAGCCAAGTGGGATTGGGGTACTGATCATTACTTGAAAGTGTCATCAAGATTGGGTGAAAAAATGTGTGCTGAAATTTCAGGAAACTCGTAGTTTTTTGGAAGGTTGGCAATCCCTTTCTATGAAAGTGAATTGTTCTGGTCTCTCCTTAGGGCTACATCAATTTGAAATAAACCATAGAGATTGAACTTGGAACTAATTTATTGTGTCAAGTTTCAAAGAGCTAGCACAAACCGTGTTTGATTTAGAGTTCCAACTACATGTATCCATATAGGAGAAAACAGAGTGAAACCTAAAAATTAAAACCGTTACAGCCAACGAACGGTTTAACCTAGAAGAAGGAAATTTGGTGAGCCAAGTGGGATTGGGGTACTGATCATTACCTGAAAGTGTCATCAAGATTGGGTGAAAAAATGTGTGCTGAGATTTCAGGAATCTCGTAGTTTTTTGGAAGCTTGGCAACCCCTTTCCATAAAAGTGATTTGCGCCAGTCTCTGCTTAGGGATACATGAATAGGAACCAAACCATAGAGATAGAACTTGGAACTGCTTTATTCTGTCAAGTTTCAAACAGCTGGCACAAACCGTGTTTGATTTACAGTTGCAAATATATGTATCCATATAGGAGAAAACAGAGTGAAACCTAAAAATTAAAACTGTTACTGCCAACGAACGGTTTAACCAAGAAGATCGAAATTTGGTGAGCCAAGTGGGATTGGTGTACTGATCATTACCTGAAAGTGTCATCAAGATTGGGTGAAAAAATGTGTGCTGAGATTTCAGGAAACTCGTAGTTTTTTGGAAGCTTGGCAACCCCTTTCCATGAAAGTGTTTTGCGCTGGTCTCTCCTTAGGGCTACATCAATTTGAAACAAACCATAGAGATAGAAGTTGGAACTACTTTATTGTGTCAAGTTTCAAAGAGCTAGCACAAACCGTGTTTGATTTAGAGTTCCAACTACATGTATCCATATAGGAGAAAATGGAGTGAAACCTAAAAATTAAAACTGTTACTGACAACGAACGGTTTAACCTAGATGTATGAAATTTTTTGAGCCTAGTGAGATTGGGGTACTGATCATTACCTGAAAGTGTCATCAAGATTGTGTGAAAAAATGTGTGCTAAGATTTCAGGAAACTCGTAGTTTTTTGGAAGCTTGGCAACCCCTTTCCTTGAAAGTGTTTTGCGCTGGTCTCTCCTTAGGGCTACATCAATTTGAGACAAACCATAGTGATAGAACTTGGAACTACTTTATTGTGTCAAGTTTAAAAGAGCTAGCACAAACCGTGTTTCATTTAGAGTTCCAACTACGTGTAGCCATATAGGAGAAAACAGAGTGAAACCTAAAAATTAAAACTGTTACTGCCAACGAATGGTTTAACCTAGAAGAACGAAATTTGGTGAGCCAAGTGGGATTGGGGTACTGATCATTACCTGAAAGCATCATCAAGATTGGGTGAAAAAATGTGTGCTGAAATTTCAGGAAACTTGTAGTTTTTTGGAAGCTTGGCAACCCCTTTTTATGAAAGTGATTTGCGCCAGTCTCTGCTTAGGGCTATATCAATAGGAAACAAACCATAGAGATAGAACTTGGAACTACTTTATTGTGTCAAGTTTCAAAGAGCTAGCACAAACCGTGTTTCATTTAGAGTTTCAACTACATGTATCCATATACGAGAAAACAGAGTGAAACCTAAAAATTAAAACTGTTACTGCCAATGAACGGTTTAACCTAGAAGAACGAAATTTGGTGAGCCAAGTGGGACTGGGGTTCTGATCATTACCTGAAAGTGTCATCAAGATTGGGTGAAAAAATGTGTGCTGAGATTTCAGGAAACTCGTAGTTTTTTGGAAGCTTGGCAACCCCTTTCCATGAAAGTGATGTGCACCGGTCTCTGCTTAGTGCTACATCAATAGGAAAGAAGACACAGAGATAGAACTTGGAACTACTTTATTGTGTCAAGTTTCAATGAGCTAGCACAAACCGTGTTTGATTTAGAGTTCCAAGTACATGTATCCATATAGGAGAAAACAGAGTGAAACCTAAAAATTAAAACTGTTACTGCCAACGAACGGTTTAACCAAGAAGATCGAAATTTGGTGAGCCAAGTGGGATTGGTGTACTGATCATTACCTGAAAGTGTCATCAAGATTGGGTGAAAAAATGTGTGCTGAGATTTCAGGAAACTCGTAGTTTTTTGGAAGCTTGGCAACCCCTTTCCATGAAAGTGTTTTGCGCTGGTCTCTCCTTAGGGCTACATCAATTTGAAACAAACCATAGAGATAGAACTTGGAACTACTTTATTGTGTCAAGTTTCAAAGAGCTAGCACAAACCGTGTTTGATTTAGAGTTCCAACTACATGTATCCATATTGGAGAAAATGGAGTGAAACCTAAAAATTAAAACTGTTACTGACAACGAACGGTTTAACCTAGATGTATGAAATTTTTTGAGCCTAGTGGGATTGGGGTACTGATCATTACCTGAAAGTGTCATCAAGATTGTGTGAAAAAATGTGTGCTAATATTTCAGGAAACTCGTAGTTTTTTGGAAGCTTGGCAACCCCTTTCCTTGAAAGTGTTTTGCTCTGGTCTCTCCTTAGGGCTACATCAATTTGAGACAAAACATAGTGATAAAACTTGGAACTACTTTATTGTGTCAAGTTTAAAAGAGCTAGCACAAACCGTGTTTGATTTAGAGTTCCAACTACATGTATCCATATTGGAGAAAACAGAGCGAAACCTAAAAATTAAAACCGTTACAGCCAACGAACGGTTTAACCTAGAAGAAGGAAATTTGGTGAGCCAAGTGGGATTGGGGTACTGATCATTACTTGAAAGTGTCATCAAGATTGGGTGAAAAAATGTATGCAGAGATTTCAGGAAACTCGTAGTTTTTTGGAAGCTTGGCAACCCCTTTCCATGAAATTGATTTGCGCCGGTCTCTGCTTAGGGCTACATCAATAGGAAACAAATCGTAGAGATAGAACTTGGAACTACTTTATTGTGTCAAGTTTCAAAGAGCTAGCACAAACCGTGTTTGATTTACAGTTCCAACTACATGTATCCATATTGGAGAAAACAGAGTGAAACCTAAAAATTAAAACCGTTACAGCCAATAAACGGTTTAACCTAGAAGAAGGAAATTTGGTGCGCCAAGTGGGATTTGGGTACTGATCATTACCTGAAAGTGTCATCAAGATTGGGTGAAAAAATGTGTGCTGTGATTTCAGGAAACTTGTTGTTTTTTGAAAGCTTGGCAACCCCTTTCCATGAAATTGATTTGCGCCAGTCTCTGCTTAGGGCTACATCAATAGGAAACAAATCGTAGAGATAGAACTTGGAACTACTTTATTCTGTCAAGTTTCAAAGAGCTAGCACAAACCGTGTTTGATTTAGAGTACCAACTACATGTACCCATATAGGAGAAAACAAAGTGTAACCTAAATATTAAAACTGTTATTGCCAACGTATGGTTTAACCTAGAAGAACGAAATTTGTAGAGCCACGTGGGATTGGGGTACTGATCATTACCTGAAAATGTCATCAAGATTGGGTGAAAAAATGTGTGCTGAGATTTCAGGAAACTCGTAGTTTTTTTGGAAGCATGGCAACCCCTTTCCATATAAGTAATTTGCGCCAGTCTCTGCTTAGGGATACATCAATAGGAACCAAACCATAGAGATAGAACATGGAACTACTTTATTGTGTCAAGTTTCAAAGAGCTGGCACAAACCGTGTTTGATTTACAGTTCCAAATACATGTATCCATATAGGAGAAAACAGAGTGAAACCTAAAAATTAATACCATTATAGCCAACGAACGGTTTAACCTAGAAGAAGGAAATTTGGTGAGCCAGGTGGGATTGGGGTACTGATCATTACTTGAAAGTGTCATCAAGATTGGGTGAAAAAATGTGTGCTGAGATTTCAGGAAACTCGTATTTTTTTGGAAGCTTGCCACCCCCTTTCTATGAACGTGATTTGAGCCACTCTCTGCTAAGGGCTGCATCAATAGGAAACAAACCATAGAGATAGAACTTGGAACTACTTTATTGTGTCAAGTTTCAAAGAGCTAGCACAAACCGTGTTTGATTTAGAGTTCCAACTACATGTATCCATATAGAAGAAAACAGAGTGAAACCTAAAAATTAAAACTGTTACTGCCAATGAACGGTTTAACCTAGAAGAACGAAATTTGGTGAGCCAAGTGGGATTGGGGTACTGATCATTACTTGAAAGTGTCATCAAGATTGGGTGAAAAAATGTGTGCTGAAATTTCAGGAAACTCGTAGTTTTTTGGAAGGTTGGCAATCCCTTTCTATGAAAGTGAATTGTTCTGGTCTCTCCTTAGGGCTACATCAATTTGAAATAAACCATAGAGATTGAACTTGGAACTAATTTATTGTGTCAAGTTTCAAAGAGCTAGCACAAACCGTGTTTGATTTAGAGTTCCAACTACATGTATCCATATAGGAGAAAACAGAGTGAAACCTAAAAATTAAAACCGTTACAGCCAACGAACGGTTTAACCTAGAAGAAGGAAATTTGGTGAGCCAAGTGGGATTGGGGTACTGATCATTACCTGAAAGTGTCATCAAGATTGGGTGAAAAAATGTGTGCTGAGATTTCAGGAATCTCGTAGTTTTTTGGAAGCTTGGCAACCCCTTTCCATAAAAGTGATTTGCGCCAGTCTCTGCTTAGGGATACATGAATAGGAACCAAACCATAGAGATAGAACTTGGAACTGCTTTATTCTGTCAAGTTTCAAACAGCTGGCACAAACCGTGTTTGATTTACAGTTGCAAATATATGTATCCATATAGGAGAAAACAGAGTGAAACCTAAAAATTAAAACTGTTACTGCCAACGAACGGTTTAACCAAGAAGATCGAAATTTGGTGAGCCAAGTGGGATTGGTGTACTGATCATTACCTGAAAGTGTCATCAAGATTGGGTGAAAAAATGTGTGCTGAGATTTCAGGAAACTCGTAGTTTTTTGGAAGCTTGGCAACCCCTTTCCATGAAAGTGTTTTGCGCTGGTCTCTCCTTAGGGCTACATCAATTTGAAACAAACCATAGAGATAGAACTTGGAACTACTTTATTGTGTCAAGTTTCAAAGAGCTAGCACAAACCGTGTTTGATTTAGAGTTCCAACTACATGTATCCATATAGGAGAAAATGGAGTGAAACCTAAAAATTAAAACTGTTACTGACAACGAACGGTTTAACCTAGATGTATGAAATTTTTTGAGCCTAGTGAGATTGGGGTACTGATCATTACCTGAAAGTGTCATCAAGATTGTGTGAAAAAATGTGTGCTAAGATTTCAGGAAACTCGTAGTTTTTTGGAAGCTTGGCAACCCCTTTCCTTGAAAGTGTTTTGCGCTGGTCTCTCCTTAGGGCTACATCAATTTGAGACAAACCATAGTGATAGAACTTGGAACTACTTTATTGTGTCAAGTTTAAAAGAGCTAGCACAAACCGTGTTTCATTTAGAGTTCCAACTACGTGTAGCCATATAGGAGAAAACAGAGTGAAACCTAAAAATTAAAACTGTTACTGCCAACGAATGGTTTAACCTAGAAGAATGAAATTTGGTGAGCCAAGTGGGATTGGGGTACTGATCATTACCTGAAAGCATCATCAAGATTGGGTGAAAAAATGTGTGCTGAAATTTCAGGAAACTTGTAGTTTTTTGGAAGCTTGGCAACCCCTTTTTATGAAAGTGATTTGCGCCAGTCTCTGCTTAGGGCTATATCAATAGGAAACAAACCATAGAGATAGAACTTGGAACTACTTTATTGTGTCAAGTTTCAAAGAGCTAGCACAAACCGTGTTTCATTTAGAGTTTCAACTACATGTATCCATATACGAGAAAACAGAGTGAAACCTAAAAATTAAAACTGTTACTGCCAATGAACGGTTTAACCTAGAAGAACGAAATTTGGTGAGCCAAGTGGGACTGGGGTTCTGATCATTACCTGAAAGTGTCATCAAGATTGGGTGAAAAAATGTGTGCTGAGATTTCAGGAAACTCGTAGTTTTTTGGAAGCTTGGCAACCCCTTTCCATGAAAGTGATGTGCACCGGTCTCTGCTTAGTGCTACATCAATAGGAAAGAAGACACAGAGATAGAACTTGGAACTACTTTATTGTGTCAAGTTTCAATGAGCTAGCACAAACCGTGTTTGATTTAGAGTTCCAAGTACATGTATCCATATAGGAGAAAACAGAGTGAAACCTAAAAATTAAAACTGTTACTGCCAACGAACGGTTTAACCAAGAAGATCGAAATTTGGTGAGCCAAGTGGGATTGGTGTACTGATCATTACCTGAAAGTGTCATCAAGATTGGGTGAAAAAATGTGTGCTGAGATTTCAGGAAACTCGTAGTTTTTTGGAAGCTTGGCAACCCCTTTCCATGAAAGTGTTTTGCGCTGGTCTCTCCTTAGGGCTACATCAATTTGAAACAAACCATAGAGATAGAACTTGGAACTACTTTATTGTGTCAAGTTTCAAAGAGCTAGCACAAACCGTGTTTGATTTAGAGTTCCAACTACATGTATCCATATTGGAGAAAATGGAGTGAAACCTAAAAATTAAAACTGTTACTGACAACGAACGGTTTAACCTAGATGTATGAAATTTTTTGAGCCTAGTGGGATTGGGGTACTGATCATTACCTGAAAGTGTCATCAAGATTGTGTGAAAAAATGTGTGCTAATATTTCAGGAAACTCGTAGTTTTTTGGAAGCTTGGCAACCCCTTTCCTTGAAAGTGTTTTGCTCTGGTCTCTCCTTAGGGCTACATCAATTTGAGACAAACCATAGTGATAAAACTTGGAACTACTTTATTGTGTCAAGTTTAAAAGAGCTAGCACAAACCGTGTTTGATTTAGAGTTCCAACTACATGTATCCATATTGGAGAAAACAGAGCGAAACCTAAAAATTAAAACCGTTACAGCCAACGAACGGTTTAACCTAGAAGAAGGAAATTTGGTGAGCCAAGTGGGATTGGGGTACTGATCATTACTTGAAAGTGTCATCAAGATTGGGTGAAAAAATGTATGCAGAGATTTCAGGAAACTCGTAGTTTTTTGGAAGCTTGGCAACCCCTTTCCATGAAATTGATTTGCGCCGGTCTCTGCTTAGGGCTACATCAAGAGGAAACAAATCGTAGAGATAGAACTTGGAACTACTTTATTGTGTCAAGTTTCAAAGAGCTAGCACAAACCGTGTTTGATTTACAGTTCCAACTACATGTATCCATATTGGAGAAAACAGAGTGAAACCTAAAAATTAAAACCGTTACAGCCAATAAACGGTTTAACCTAGAAGAAGGAAATTTGGTGCGCCAAGTGGGATTTGGGTACTGATCATTACCTGAAAGTGTCATCAAGATTGGGTGAAAAAATGTGTGCTGTGATTTCAGGAAACTTGTTGTTTTTTGAAAGCTTGGCAACCCCTTTCCATGAAATTGATTTGCGCCAGTCTCTGCTTAGGGCTACATCAATAGGAAACAAATCGTAGAGATAGAACTTGGAACTACTTTATTCTGTCAAGTTTCAAAGAGCTAGCACAAACCGTGTTTGATTTAGAGTACCAACTACATGTACCCATATAGGAGAAAACAAAGTGTAACCTAAATATTAAAACTGTTATTGCCAACGTATGGTTTAACCTAGAAGAACGAAATTTGTAGAGCCACGTGGGATTGGGGTACTGATCATTACCTGAAAATGTCATCAAGATTGGGTGAAAAAATGTGTGCTGAGATTTCAGGAAACTCGTAGTTTTTTTGGAAGCATGGCAACCCCTTTCCATATAAGTAATTTGCGCCAGTCTCTGCTTAGGGATACATCAATAGGAACCAAACCATAGAGATAGAACATGGAACTACTTTATTGTGTCAAGTTTCAAAGAGCTGGCACAAACCGTGTTTGATTTACAGTTCCAAATACATGTATCCATATAGGAGAAAACAGAGTGAAACCTAAAAATTAATACCATTATAGCCAACGAACGGTTTAACCTAGAAGAAGGAAATTTGGTGAGCCAGGTGGGATTGGGGTACTGATCATTACTTGAAAGTGTCATCAAGATTGGGTGAAAAAATGTGTGCTGAGATTTCAGGAAACTCGTATTTTTTTGGAAGCTTGCCACCCCCTTTCTATGAACGTGATTTGAGCCACTCTCTGCTAAGGGCTGCATCAATAGGAAACAAACCATAGAGATAGAACTTGGAACTACTTTATTGTGTCAAGTTTCAAAGAGCTAGCACAAACCGTGTTTGATTTAGAGTTCCAACTACATGTATCCATATAGAAGAAAACAGAGTGAAACCTAAAAATTAAAACTGTTACTGCCAATGAACGGTTTAACCTAGAAGAACGAAATTTGGTGAGCCAAGTGGGATTGGGGTACTGATCATTACTTGAAAGTGTCATCAAGATTGGGTGAAAAAATGTGTGCTGAAATTTCAGGAAACTCGTAGTTTTTTGGAAGGTTGGCAATCCCTTTCTATGAAAGTGAATTGTTCTGGTCTCTCCTTAGGGCTACATCAATTTGAAATAAACCATAGAGATTGAACTTGGAACTAATTTATTGTGTCAAGTTTCAAAGAGCTAGCACAAACCGTGTTTGATTTAGAGTTCCAACTACATGTATCCATATAGGAGAAAACAGAGTGAAACCTAAAAATTAAAACCGTTACAGCCAACGAACGGTTTAACCTAGAAGAAGGAAATTTGGTGAGCCAAGTGGGATTGGGGTACTGATCATTACCTGAAAGTGTCATCAAGATTGGGTGAAAAAATGTGTGCTGAGATTTCAGGAATCTCGTAGTTTTTTGGAAGCTTGGCAACCCCTTTCCATAAAAGTGATTTGCGCCAGTCTCTGCTTAGGGATACATGAATAGGAACCAAACCATAGAGATAGAACTTGGAACTGCTTTATTCTGTCAAGTTTCAAACAGCTGGCACAAACCGTGTTTGATTTACAGTTGCAAATATATGTATCCATATAGGAGAAAACAGAGTGAAACCTAAAAATTAAAACTGTTACTGCCAACGAACGGTTTAACCAAGAAGATCGAAATTTGGTGAGCCAAGTGGGATTGGTGTACTGATCATTACCTGAAAGTGTCATCAAGATTGGGTGAAAAAATGTGTGCTGAGATTTCAGGAAACTCGTAGTTTTTTGGAAGCTTGGCAACCCCTTTCCATGAAAGTGTTTTGCGCTGGTCTCTCCTTAGGGCTACATCAATTTGAAACAAACCATAGAGATAGAACTTGGAACTACTTTATTGTGTCAAGTTTCAAAGAGCTAGCACAAACCGTGTTTGATTTAGAGTTCCAACTACATGTATCCATATAGGAGAAAATGGAGTGAAACCTAAAAATTAAAACTGTTACTGACAACGAACGGTTTAACCTAGATGTATGAAATTTTTTGAGCCTAGTGAGATTGGGGTACTGATCATTACCTGAAAGTGTCATCAAGATTGTGTGAAAAAATGTGTGCTAAGATTTCAGGAAACTCGTAGTTTTTTGGAAGCTTGGCAACCCCTTTCCTTGAAAGTGTTTTGCGCTGGTCTCTCCTTAGGGCTACATCAATTTGAGACAAACCATAGTGATAGAACTTGGAACTACTTTATTGTGTCAAGTTTAAAAGAGCTAGCACAAACCGTGTTTCATTTAGAGTTCCAACTACGTGTAGCCATATAGGAGAAAACAGAGTGAAACCTAAAAATTAAAACTGTTACTGCCAACGAATGGTTTAACCTAGAAGAACGAAATTTGGTGAGCCAAGTGGGATTGGGGTACTGATCATTACCTGAAAGCATCATCAAGATTGGGTGAAAAAATGTGTGCTGAAATTTCAGGAAACTTGTAGTTTTTTGGAAGCTTGGCAACCCCTTTTTATGAAAGTGATTTGCGCCAGTCTCTGCTTAGGGCTATATCAATAGGAAACAAACCATAGAGATAGAACTTGGAACTACTTTATTGTGTCAAGTTTCAAAGAGCTAGCACAAACCGTGTTTCATTTAGAGTTTCAACTACATGTATCCATATACGAGAAAACAGAGTGAAACCTAAAAATTAAAACTGTTACTGCCAATGAACGGTTTAACCTAGAAGAACGAAATTTGGTGAGCCAAGTGGGACTGGGGTTCTGATCATTACCTGAAAGTGTCATCAAGATTGGGTGAAAAAATGTGTGCTGAGATTTCAGGAAACTCGTAGTTTTTTGGAAGCTTGGCAACCCCTTTCCATGAAAGTGATGTGCACCGGTCTCTGCTTAGTGCTACATCAATAGGAAAGAAGACACAGAGATAGAACTTGGAACTACTTTATTGTGTCAAGTTTCAATGAGCTAGCACAAACCGTGTTTGATTTAGAGTTCCAAGTACATGTATCCATATAGGAGAAAACAGAGTGAAACCTAAAAATTAAAACTGTTACTGCCAACGAACGGTTTAACCTAGAAGAAAGAAATTTGGTGAGCCAAGTGGGATTGGGTACTGATCATTACTTGAAAGTGTCATCAAGTTTGGGTGAAAAAATCTGTGCTGAGATTTCAGGAAACTCGTATTTTTTTTGAAGCTTGCCACCCCCTTTCTATGAAAGTGATTTGAGCCAGTCTCTACTAAGGGCTACATCAATAGGAAACAAACCATAGAGATAGAACTTGGAACTACTTTATTGTGTCAAGTTTCAAAGAGCTAGCACAAACCGTGTTTGATTTAGAGTTCCAAATACATGTATCAAAGTAGGAGAAGACAGAGTGAAACCTAAAATTTAAAACTGTTACTGCCAACGAACGGTTTAACCTAGAAGAACGAAATTTGGTGCGCCACGTGGGATTGGGGTACTGATCATTACCTGAAAGTGTCATCAAGATTGGGTGAAAAAATGGGTGCTGATATTTCAGGAAACTCGTAGTTTTTTGGAAGCTTGGCAACCCCTTTCCATGTAAGTGATTTGCGCTGGTCTCTGCTTAGGTCTACATCAATAGGAAACAAACCATAGAGATAAAACTTGGAACTACTTTATTGTGTCAAGTTTCAAAGAGCTAGCACAAACCGTGTTTGATTTAGAGTTCCAAATACATGTATCCATATAGGAGAAAACAGAGTGAAACCTAAAAATTAAAACTGTTACTGCCAAGGAACGGATTAACCTAAAAAAACGAAATTTGGTGAGCCAAGTGGGATTGGGGTACTGACAATTACCTGAAAGTGTCATCAAGATTGGGTGAAAAAATGTGGGCTGAGATTTCAGGAAACTCGTAGTTTTTTGGAAGCTTGGCAACCCCTTTCCATGAAAGTGATTTGCGCCGGTCTCTGATTAGGGCTACATCAATAGGAAACAAACCATAGAGATAGAACTTGGAACTACTTTATTGTGTCAAGTTTCAAAGAGCTAGCACAAACCGTGTTTGATTTAGAGTTCCAACTACATGTATCCATATAGGAGAAAACAGAGTGAAACCTAAAAATTAAAACTGT
The DNA here is from genome assembly GCF_964194105.1 of Spermophilus citellus. Taxonomy (NCBI): domain Eukaryota; kingdom Metazoa; phylum Chordata; class Mammalia; order Rodentia; family Sciuridae; genus Spermophilus; species Spermophilus citellus. The sequence continues at coordinate 15,535,961 of NC_138192.1, read as the reverse complement.
TACTGCCATCGAATGGTTTAAACTAGAAGAACGAAATTTGCTGAGCCAAGTGGATTTTGGGTACTGATCACTACCTGAAAGTGTCATCAAGATTGGGTGAAAAAATGTGTGCTGAGATTTCAGGAAACTCGTAGTTTTTTGGAAGCTTGGCAACCCCTTTCCATGAAAGTGATTTGCGCTGGTCTCTGCTTAGGGCTACAGCAATAGGAAACAAACCATAGAGACAGAACTTTGAACTACTTTATTGTGTCAAGTTTCAAAGAGCTAGCACAAACCATGTTTGATTTAGAGTTCCAAAAACATGTGTCCATTAGGAGAAAACAGAGTGAAACATAAAAATTAATACTGTTACTGCCATCGAACGGTTTAACCTAGAAATACGAAATTTCGTGAGCCATGTGGGATTGGGGTACTGATCATTACCTGAAAGTGTCATCAAGATTGGGTGAAAAAATTTGGGCTGAGATTTCAGGAAACTCGTAGTTTTTTGGAAGCTTGGCAACCCATTTCCATGAAAGTGATTTGCGCCGGTCTCTGATTAGGGCTACATCAATAGGAAACAAACCATAGAGATAGAACTTGGAACTACTTTATTGTGTCAAGTTTCAAAGAGCTAGCACAAACCGTGTTTGATTTAGAGTTTCAACTACATGTATCCATATAGGAGAAAACAGAGTGAAACCTAAAAATTAAAACTGTTACTGCCATCGAACGGTTTAACCTAGAAATACAAAATTTTGTGAGCCATGTGGGATATGGGTACTGATCATTATCTGAAAGTGTCATCAAGATTGGGTGAAAAAATGTGTGCTGATATTTCAGGAAACTCGTAGTTTTTTGGAAGCTTGGCAACCCCTTTCCATGAAAGTGATTTGCGCCAGTCTCTGCTTAGGGCTACATCAATAGGAAACAAACCATAGAGATAGAACTTGGAACTACTTTATTGTGTCAAGTTTCAAAGAGCTAGCACAAACCGTGTTGGATTTAGAGTTCCAACTACATGTATCCATATAGGAGAAAACAGAGTGAAAGATAAAAATTAAAACTGTTACTGCCATCGAACGGTTTAACCTAGAAGAACGAAATTTGGTGAGCCAAGTGGGATTGGGGTACTGATCATTACCTGAAAGTGTCATCAAGATTGGGTGAAAAAATGGGTGCTGATATTTCAGGAAACTCGTAGTTTTTTGGAAGCTTGGCAAACCCTTTCCATGATAGTGGTTTCCGCCGGTCTCTGCTTAGGGCTACATCCATAGGAAACAAACAGTAGAAATAGAACTTGGAACTACTTTATTGTGTCAAGTTTTAAAGAGCTAGCACAAACCGTGTTTGATTTAGAGTTCCAACTACATGAATCCATATAGGAGTTAACAGAGTGAAAGATAAAAATTAAAACTGTTACTGCCATCAAACGGTTTAACCTAGAAGAATGAAATTAGGTGAGCCTAGTGGGATTGGTGTACTGATCATTACCTGAAAGTGTCATCAAGATTGGGTGAAAAAATGTGTGCTGAGATTTCAGGAAACTCGTAGTTTTTTGGAAGCTTGGCAACCCCTTTCCATGAAACTGATTTGTGCCAGTCTCTGCTTAGGGCTACATCAATAGGAAACAACTCATAGAGATAGAACTTGGAACTACTTTATTGTGTCAAGTTTCCAAGTGCTAGCACAAACCGTGTTTGATTTAGTGTTCCAACTACATGTATCCATATATGAGAAAACAGAGTGAAAGATAAAAATTAAAACTGTTACTGCCATCAAACGGTTTAACCTAGAAGAACGAAATTAGGTGATCCTAGTGGGATTGGCGTACTGATCATTACGTGAAAGTGTCATCAAGATTGGGTTAAAAAATGTGTGCTGATATTTCAGGAAACTCGTAGTTTTTTGGAATCTTGGAAACCCCTTTCCATGAAAGTGATTTGTGCCAGTCTCTGCTTAGGGCTACATCAATAGGAAACAACTCATAGAGATAGAACTTGGAACTACTTTATTGTGTCAAGTTTCCAAGTGCTAGCACAAACCGTGTTTGATTTAGTGTTCCAACTACATGTATCCATATAGGAGAAAACAGAGTAAAACCTAAATATTAAAACTGTTACTGCCACCCAAAGATTTAACCTAGAAGAACGAAATTTGGTGAGCCAATTGGGATTGGCATACTGATCATTACCTGAAAGTGTCATCAAGATTGGGTGAAAAAATGTGTGCTGAGATTTCATGAAACTCGTAGTTTTTTGGAAGCTTGGCAAACCCTTTCCATGAAAGTGATTTGCGCCAGTCTCTGCTTTGGGCTACATCAATAGGAAACAAACCATAGAGATAGAACTTGGAACTACTTTATTGTGTCAAGTTTCAAAGAGCTAGCACAAACCGTGTTGGATTTAGTGTTCCAACTACATGTATCCATATAGGAGAAAACAGAGTGAAACCTAAATATTAAAACTGTTACTGCCAACGAACGGTTTAACCTAGAAGAATGAAAATTGGTGAGCCAAGTGGGATTGGGGTACTGATCATTACCTGACAGTGTCATCAAGATTGTGTGAAAAAATGTGTGCTGAGATTTCAGGAAACTCGTAGTTTTTTGGAAGCTTGGCAAACTTTTTCCGTGAAAGTGATTTGCGCTGGTCTCTGTTTAGGGCTACATCAATAGGAAAGAAACCATAGAGATAGAACTTGGGATTACTTTATTGTGTCAAGTTTCAAACAGCTAGCACAAACCGTGTTTGATTTAGAGTTCCAAATACATGTATCCATAAAGGAGAAAACAGAGTGAAACCTAAAAATTAAAACTCTTACTGCCAACGATCGGATTAACCTATAAGAACAAAATTTGGTGAGCCAAGTGGGTTGGGGTACTGATCATTACCTGAAAGTGTCATCAAGATTGGGTGAAAAAATGTGTGCTGAGATTTCAGGAAACTCGTAGTTTTTTGGAAGCTTGGCAAACCCTTTCAATGATAGTGGTTTCCGCCGGGCTCTGCTTAGGGCTACATCAATAGGAAACAAACCGTAGAAATAGAACTTGGAACTAGTTTATTGTGTCAAGTTTCAAAGAGCTAGCACAAACTGTGTTTGATTTAGAGTTCCAACTACATGTATCCATATAGGAGAAAACAGAGTTAAACCTAAAAATCAAAACTGTTACTGCCAACGAACGGTTTAACCTAGAAGAACGAAATTTGGTGAGCCACGTTGGATTGGGGTACTGATAATTACCTGAAAATGTCATCAAGATTGGGTGAAAAAATGTGTGCTGAGATTTCAGGAAATTCGTAGTTTTTTGGAAGCTTGGCAACCCCTTTCCATGCAAGTGATTTGCGCCGGTCTCTGCTTAGGGCTACATCAATAGGACACAAACCATAGAAAGAGAACTTGGAACTACTTTATTTTGTCAAGTTTCAAAGAGCTAGCACAAACCGTGTTTGATTTAGAGTTCCAACTACATGTATCCATATAGGAGAAAACAGAATGAAACCTAAAAATTAAAACTGTTACTGCCAACGAACGGTTTAACCTACAAGAACGAAATTTGGTGAGCCACGTGGTATTGGGGTACTGATCATTACCTGAACATGTCATCAAGATTGGGTGAAAAAATGTGTGCTGAGATTTCAGGAAACTCGTAGTTTTTTCGAAGCTTGGCAACCCCTTTCCATGAAAGTGATTTGTGCTGGTCTCTGCTTAGGGCTACATCAATAGGAAACAAACCATAGAGAGAGAACTTGGAACTACTTTATTGTGTCAAGTTTTAAAGAGCTAGCACAAACCGTGTTTGATTTAGAGTTCCAACTACATGTATCCATATAGGAGAAAACAGAGTTAAACCTAAAAATTAAAACTGTTACTGCCAACGAACGGTTTAACCTAGAAGAACGAAATTTGGTGAGCCAAGTGGGATTGGGGTACTGATCATTACCTGAAAGTGTCATCAAGATTGGGTGAAAAAATGTGTGCTGAGATTTCAGGAAACTCGTAGTTTTTTGGAAGTTTGGCAATCCATTTCCATGAAAGTTATTTGTTCTGCTCTCTCCTTAGGGCTAAATCAATTTGAAACAAACCATAGAGATTGAACTTGGAACTACTTTATTGTGTCAAGTTTCAAAGAGCTAGCACAAACCGTGTTTGATTTAGAGTTCCAACTACATGTTTCCATACAGGAGAAAACAGAATGAAACCTAAAAATTAAAACTGTTACTGCCAACGAACGGTTTAACCTAGAAGAACGAAATTTGGTGAGCCACGTGGGATTGGGGTACTGATCATTACCTGAAAATGTCATCAAGATTGGGTGAAAAAATGTGTGCTGAGATTTCAGGAAATTCGTAGTTTTTTGGAAGCTTGGCAACCCCTTTCCATAAAAGTGATTTGCGCCAGTCTCTGCTTAGGGATACATCAATAGGAACCAAACCATAGAGATAGAACTTGGAACTACTTTATTCTGTCAAGTTTCAAACAGCTGGCACAAACCGTGTTTGATTTACAGTTCCAAATATATGTATCCATATAGGAGAAAACAGAGTGAAACCTAAAAATTAAAACTGTTACTGCCAACGAACGGTTTAACCTAGAAGAACGAAATTTGGTGAGCCAAGTTGGACTGGGGTACTGATCATTACCTGAAAGTGTCATCAAGATTGGGTGAAAAAATGTGTGCTGAGATTTCAGGAAACTCGTAGTTTTTTGGAAGCTTGGCAACCCCTTTCCATGCAAGTGATTTGCGCCGGTCTCTGCTTAGGGCTACATCAATAGGACACAAACCATAGAAAGAGAACTTGGAACTACTTTATTTTGTCAAGTTTCAAAGAGCTAGCACAAACCGTGTTTGATTTAGAGTTCCAACTACATGTATCCATATAGGAGAAAACAGAATGAAACCTAAAAATTAAAACTGTTACTGCCAACGAACGGTTTAACCTACAAGAACGAAATTTGGTGAGCCACGTGGTATTGGGGTACTGATCATTACCTGAACATGTCATCAAGATTGGGTGAAAAAATGTGTGCTGAGATTTCAGGAAACTCGTAGTTTTTTCGAAGCTTGGCAACCCCTTTCCATGAAAGTGATTTGTGCTGGTCTCTGCTTAGGGCTACATCAATAGGAAAGAAACCATAGAGAGAGAACGTGGAACTACTTTATTGTGTCAAGTTTTATAGAGCTAGCACAAACCGTGTTTGATTTAGAGTTCCAACTACATGTATCCATATAGGAGAAAACAGAGTTAAACCTAAAAATTAAAACTGTTACTGCCAACGAACGGTTTAACCTAGAAGAACGAAATTTGGTGAGCCAAGTGGGATTCGGGTACTGATCATTACCGGAAAGTGTCATCAAGATTGGGTGAAAAAATGTGTGCTGAGATTTCAGGAAACTCGTAGTTTTTTGGAAGTTTGGCAATCCATTTCCATGAAAGTTATTTGTTCTGCTCTCTCCTTAGGGCTAAATCAATTTGAAACAAACGATAGAGATTGAACTTGGAACTACTTTATTGTGTCAAGTTTCAAAGAGCTAGCACAAACCGTGTTTGATTTAGAGTTCCAACTACATGTATCCATACAGGAGAAAACAGAGTGAAACCTAAAAATTAAAACTGTTACTGCCAAAGAACGGTTTAACCTAGAAGAACGAAATTTGGTGAGCCAAGTGGGACTGGGGTACAGATCATTACCTGAAAGTGTCATCAAGATTGGGTGAAAAAATGTGTGCTGAGATTTCAGGAATCTCATATTTTTTTGGAAGCTTGGCAACCCCTTTCCATGAAAGTGATTTGTGCCGGTCTCTGTTAGGGCTACATCAATAGGAAACAAAACACAGAGATAGAACTTGGAACTACTTTATTGTGTCAAGTTTCAATGAGCTAGCAGAAACCGTGTTTCATTTAGAGTTCCAAGTACATGTATCCATATAGGAGAAAACAGAGTGAAACCTAAAAATTAAAACTGTTACTGCCAAAGAACGGTTTAACCTAGAAGAACGAAATTTGGTTAGCCAAGTGGGATTGGGGTACTGATCATTACCTGAAAGTGTTATCCAGATTGGGTGAAAAAATGTGTGCTGAGATTTCAGGAAACTCGTAGTTTTTTTGAAGTTGGCAACCCCTTTCCAAGAAAGTGATTTGCGCCAGTCTCTCCTTAGGGCTACATCAATTTGAAACAAACCATAGAGATAGAACTTGGAACTACTTTATTGTGTCAAGTTTCAAAGAGCTAGCACAAACCGTGTTTGATTTACAGTTCCAAATACATGTAGCCATATAGGAGAAAACAGAGTGAAACCTAAAAATTAAAACTGTTACTGCCAACGAACGGTTTAAACTAGAAGAAGGAAATTTGCTGAGCCAAGTGGGACTGAGGTACTGATCATTACCTGAAAGTGTCATCAAGATTGGGTGAAAAAATGTGTGCTGAGATTTCAGGAAACTCGTAGTTTTTTGGAAGCTTGGCAACCTTTTTCCATAAAAGTGATTTGCGCCAGTCTCTGCTTAGGGATACATCAATAGGAACCAAACCATAGAGATAGAACTTGGAACTACTTTATTGTGTCAACTTTCAAAGAGCTGGCACAAACTGTGTTTGATTTACAGTTCCAAATACATATATCCATATAGGAGAAAACAGAGTGAAACCTAAAAATTAAAACTGTTACTGACAACGAACGGTTTAACCTAGAAGAACGAAATTTGGTGAGCCAAGTGGGATTGGGGTACTGATCATTACCTGAAAGTGTCATCAAGATTGGGTGAAAAAATGTGTGCTGAGATTTCAGGAAACTCGTAGTTTTTTGGAAGCTTGGCAAACCCTTTCCATGAAAGTGATTTGGGCCGGTCTCTGATTAGGGCTACTCAATAGGAAAAAAATCATAGAGATAGAACTTGGATCTATTTTATAGTGTCAAGTTTCAAAGAGCTAGCACAAACCGTTTGTGATTTAGAGTTTCATCTACATGTATCCATATAGGAGAAAACAGAGTGAAACCTAAAAATTTAAACTGTTACTGCCAACGAACGGTTTAACCTAGATGAACGAAATTTGGTGAGCTAAGTGGGATTGGCGTACTGAACATTACCTGAAAGTGTCATCAAGATTGAGTGAAAAAATGTGTGCTGAGATTTCACGAAACTCGTAGTTTTGGAACCTTGGCAACCCCTTTCCATGAAAGTTAATTGAGCCGGTCTCTCCCTAGGGCTACATCAATAGGAAACAAACCATAGGGATTGAACTTGGAACTACTTTATTGTGTCAAGTTTCAAAGAGCTAGCACAAACCATGTTTGATTTAGAGTTCCAAATACGTGTTCCATATAGGAGAATACAGAGTGAAACCTAAAAATTAAAACTGTTACTGCCAACGAACGGTTTAACCTAGAAGAACGAAATTTGGTGAGCCAAGTGGGATTGGGGTACTTATCATTACCTGAAAGCGTCATCAAGATTGGGTGAAAAAATGTGTGCTGAAATTTCAGGAAACGCATAGTTTTTTGGAAGCTTGGCAACCCCATTCCATGAAAGTGATTTGCGCTAGTCTCTGCTTAGGGCTACATCAATAGGAACCAAACCATAGAGATAGAACTTGGAACTACTTTATTGTGTCAAGTTTCAAAGAGCTAGCACAAACCGTGTTTGATTTAGAGTTCCAACTACATGTATCCATATAGGAGAAAACAGAGTGAAACCTAAAAATTAAAACTGTTACTGCCAACGAACGGTTTAACCTAGAAGAACGAAATTCGGTGAGCCAAGTGGGATTGGGGTACTGATCATTACCTGAAAGTGTCATCAAGATTGGGTGAAAAAATGTGTGCTGAGATTTCAGGAAACTCGTAGTTTTTTGGAAGCTTGGCACCCCCTTTCCATGAAAGTGATTTGAGCCTGTCTCTGCTTAGGCCTACAACAATAGGAAACAAACCATATAGATAGAACTTGGAAGTACTTTATTGTGTCAAGTTTCAAAGAGCTAGCACAAACCGTGTTTGATTTAAAATTCCAACTACGTGTAGCCATATAGGAGTAAAGAGAGTGAAACCTAAAAATTAAAACTGTTACTGCCAACGAACGGTTTAACCTGGAAGAATGAAATTTGGTGAACCAAGTGGGATTGGCTGACTGATCATTACCTGAAAGTGTCATCAAGATTGGGTGAAAAAATGTGTGCTGAGATTTCAGGAAACTCGTAGTTTTTTGGAAGGTTGGCAATCCCTTTCCATGAAAGTGATTTGTTCTGGTCTCTCCTTAGGGCTACATCAATTTGAAACAAACCATAGAGATTGAACTTGGAACTACTTTATTGTGTCAAGTTTCAAAGAGCTAGCACAAACCGTGTTTGTTTTAGAGTTCCAACTACGTGTATCCATATTGGAGAAAACAGAGTGAAACCTAAAAATTAAAACCTTTACAGCCAACGAACGGTTTAACCTAGAAGAAGGAAATTTGGTGAGCCACGTGGGATTGGGGTACTGATCATTACCTGATAATGTCATCAAGATTGGGTGAAAAAATGTGTGCTGAGATTTCAGGAAACTAGTAGTTTTTTTGAAGCTTGGCAACCCCTTTCCATAAAAGTGATTTGTGCCAGTCTCTGTTTAGGGATACATCAATAGGAACCAAACCGTAGAGATAGAACTTGGAAGTACATTATTCTTTCAAATTTCAAAGAGCTGGCACAAACCGTGTTTGATTTACAGTTCCAAATACATGTATCCATATAGGAGAAAACAGAGTGAAACCTAAAAATTAAAACTGTTACTGCCAACGAACGGTTTAACCTAGAAGAAGGAAATTTGCTGAGCCAAGTGGGACTGAGGTACTGATCATTACCTGAAAGTGTCATCAAGATTGGGTGAAAAAATGTGTGCTGAGATTTCAGGAAACTCGTAGTTTTTTGGAAGCTTGGCAACCCCTTTCCATAAAAGTGATTTGCGCCAGTCTCTGCTTAGGGATACATCAATAGGAACCAAACCATAGAGATAGAACTTGGAACTACTTTATTGTGTCAAGTTTCAAAGAGCTGGCACAAACTGTGTTTGATTTACAGTTCCAAATACATATATCCATATAGGAGAAAACAGAGTGAAACCTAAAAATTAAAACTGTTACTGACAATGAACGGTTTAACCTAGAAGAACGAAATTTGGTGAGCCAAGTGGGATTGGGGTACTGATCATTACTTGAAAGTGACATCAAGATTGGGTGAAAAAATGTGTGCTGAGATTTCAGGAAACTCGTAGTTTTTTGGAAGCTTGGCAACCCCTTTCCATGAAAGTGATTTGAGCCTGTCTCTGCTTAGGCCTACAACAATAGGAAACAAACCATATAGATAGAACTTGGAAGTACTTTATTGTGTCAAGTTTCAAAGAGCTAGCACAAACCGTGTTTGATTTAAAATTCCAACTACGTGTAGCCATATAGGAGTAAAGAGAGTGAAACCTAAAAATTAAAACTGTTACTGCCAACGAACGGTTTAACCTAGAAGAACGAAATTTGGTGAACCAAGTGGGATTGGCTGACTGATCATTACCTGAAAGTGTCATCAAGATTGGGTGAAAAAATGTGTGCTGAGATTTCAGGAAACTCGTAGTTTTTTGGAAGGTTGGCAATCCCTTTCCATGAAAGTGATTTGTTCTGGTCTCTCCTTAGGGCTACATCAATTTGAAACAAACCATAGAGATTGAACTTGGAACTACTTTATTGTGTCAAGTTTCAAAGAGCTAGCACAAACCGTGTTTGATTTAGAGTTCCAACTACGTGTATCCATATTGGAGAAAACAGAGTGAAACCTAAAAATTAAAACCTTTACAGCCAACGAACGGTTTAACCTAGAAGAAGGAAATTTGGTGAGCCACGTGGGATTGGGGTACTGATCATTACCTGATAATGTCATCAAGATTGGGTGAAAAAATGTGTGCTGAGATTTCAGGAAACTCGTAGTTTTTTGGAAGCTTGGCAACCCCTTTCCATAAAAGTGATTTGCGCCAGTCTCTGCTTAGGGATACATCAATAGGAACCAAACCATAGAGATAGAACTTGGAACTACTTTATTGTGTCAAGTTTCAAAGAGCTGGCACAAACTGTGTTTGATTTACAGTTCCAAATACATATATCCATATAGGAGAAAACAGAGTGAAACCTAAAAATTAAAACTGTTACTGACAACGAACGGTTTAACCTAGAAGAACGAAATTTGGTGAGCCAAGTGGGATTGGGGTACTGATCATTACCTGAAAGTGTCATCTAGATTGGTTGAAAAAATGTGTGCTGAGATTTCAGGAAACTCGTAGTTTTTTTGGAAGCTTGGCAACCCCTTTCCATTAAAGTGATTTGCGCCAGTCTCTGCTTTGGGCTACATCAATAGGAAACAAACCATAGAGATAGAACTTGGAACTACTTTATTGTGTCAAGTTTCAAAGAGCTAGCACAAACCGTGTTTGATTTAGAGTTCCAAATACGTGTACCATATAGGAGAATACAGAGTGAAACCTAAAAATTAAAACTGTTACTGCCAACGAACGGTTTAACCTAGAAGAACGAAATTCGGTGAGCCTAGTGGGATTGGGGTACTGATCATTACCTGAAAGTGTCATCAAGATTGGGTGAAAAAATGTGTGCTGAGATTTCAGGAAACTCGTAGTTTTTTGGAAGCTTGGCACCCCCTTTCCATGAAAGTGATTTGCGCTGGTCTCTCCTTAGGGCTACATCAATTTGAAACAAACCATAGAGATAGAACTTGGAAGTACTTTATTGTGTCAAGTTTCAAAGAGCTAGCACAAACCGTGTTTGATTTAAAATTCCAACTACTTGTAGCCATATAGGAGTAAAGAGAGTGAAACCTAAAAATTAAAACTGTTACTGCCAACGAACGGTTTAACCTAGAAGAACGAAATTTGGTGAGCCAAGTGGGATTGGGGGACTGATCATTACCTGAAAGTGTCATCAAGATTGGGTGAAAAAATGTGTGCTGAGATTTCAGGAAACTCGTAGTTTTTTGGAAGCTTGGCAACACCTTTCCATGAAAGTGATTTGCGCTGGTCTCTCCTTAGGGCTACATCAATTTGAAACAAACCATAGAGATAGAACTTGGAACTACTTTATTATGTCAAGTTTAAAAGAGCTAGCACAAACCGTGTTTGATTTAGAGTTCCAACTACATGTAACCATATTGGAAAAAAAAAGAGTGAAACCTAAAAATTAAAACCGTTACAGCCAACAAACGGTTTAAACTAGAAGAAGGAAATTTGGTGAGCCAAGTGGGATTGGGGTACTGATCATTACTTGAAAGTGTCATCAAGATTGGGTGAAAAAATGTGTGCTGAGATTTCAGGAAACTCGTAGTTTTTTGGAAGCTTGGTAACCCCTTTCCATGAAATTGATTTGCGCCAGTCTCTGCTTAGGGCTACATCAATAGGAAACAAATCGTAGAGATAGAACTTGGAACTACTTTATTGTGTCAAGTTTCAAAGAGCTAGCACAAACCGTGTTTCATTTAGAGTTCCAACTACATGTATCGATATAGGAGAAAACAGAGTGAAACCTAAAATATTAAAACTGTTACTGCCAACGAACGGTTTAAACTAGAAGAACGAAATTTGGTGAGCCACGTGGGATTGGGGTACTGATCATTACCTGAAAATGTCATCAAGATTGGGTGAAAAAATGTGTGCTGAGATTTCAGGAAACTCGTTGTTTTTTGGAAGCTTGGCAACCCCTTTCCATAAAAGTGATTTGCGCCAGTCTCTGCTTAGGGATACATCAATAGGAACCAAACCATAGAGATAGAACTTGGAACTACTTTATTCTTTCAAATTTCAAAGAGCTGGAACAAACCGTGTTTGATTTACAGTTCCAAATACATGTATCCATATAGGAGAAAACAGAGTGAAACCTAAAAATTAAAACTGTTACTGCCAACGAACGGTTTAACCTAGAAGAAGAAAATTTGGTGAGCCAAGTGGGTCTGGGGTACTGATCATTAAATGAAAGTGTCATCAAGATTGGTTGAAAAAATGTGTGCTGAGATTTCAGGAAACTCGTAGTTTTTTGGAAGGTTGGCAATCCCTTTCCATGAAAGTGATTTGCGCCGGTCTCTCCTTAGGGCTACATTAATTTGAAACAAACCATAGAGATTGAACTTGGAACTACTTTATTGTGTCAAGTTTCAAAGAGCTAGCACAAACCGCGTTTGATTTAGAGTTCCAATTACATGTATCCATATAGGAGAAAACAGAGTGAAACCTAAAAATTAAAACTGTTACTGCCATCGAACGGTTTAACCTAGAAGAACAAAATTTGGTGAGCCAGGTGGGATTGGGGTACTGATCATTACCTGAAAGTGTCATCAAGATTGGGTGAAAAAATGTGTGCTGAGATTTCAGGAAACTCGTATTTTTTTGGAAGCTTGGCAACCCCTTTCCATAAAAGTGATTTGCTCCAGTCTCTCCTTAGGGCTACATCAATTTGAAATAAACCATAGAGATAGAACTTGGAACTACTTTATTGTGTCAAGTTTCAAAGAGCTAGCACAAACCGTGTTTGATTTAGAGTTACAACTACATGTATCCATATTGGAGAAAACAGAGTGAAACCTAAAAATTAAAACCGTTACAGCCAATAAACGGTTTAACCTAGAAGAAGGAAATTTGGTGCGCCAAGTGGGATTTGGGTACTGATCATTACCTGAACGTGTCATCAAGATTGGGTGAAAAAATGTGTGCTGAGATTTCAGGAAACTTGTTGTTTTTTGAAAGCTTGGCAACCCCTTTCCATGAAATTGATTTGCGCCGGTCTCTGCTTAGGGCTACATCAATAGGAAACAAATCGTAGAGATAGAACTTGGAACTACTTTATTCTGTCAAGTTTCAAAGAGCTAGCACAAACCGTGTTTGATTTAGAGTTCCAACTACATGTACCCATATAGGAGAAAACAAAGTGTAACCTAAATATTAAAACTGTTATTGCCAACGTATGGTTTAACCTAGAAGAACGAAATTTGTAGAGCCACGTGGGATTGGGGTACTGATCATTACCTGAAAATGTCATCAAGATTGGGTGAAAAAATGTGTGCTGAGATTTCAGGAAACTCGTAGTTTTTTTGGAAGCTTGGCAACCCCTTTCCATATAAGTAATTTGCGCCAGTCTCTGCTTAGGGATACATCAATAGGAACCAAACCATAGAGATAGAACATGGGACTACTTTATTGTGTCAAGTTTCAAAGAGCTGGCACAAACCGTGTTTGATTTACAGTTCCAAATACATGTATCCATATAGGAGAAAACAGAGTGAAACCTAAAAATTAATACCATTATAGCCAACGAACGGTTTAACCTAGAAGAAGGAAATTTGGTGAGCCAGGTGGGATTGGGGTACTGATCATTACTTGAAAGTGTCATCAAGATTGGGTGAAAAAATGTGTGCTGAGATTTCAGGAAACTCGTATTTTTTTGGAAGCTTGCCACCCCCTTTCTATGAACGTGATTTGAGCCACTCTCTGCTAAGGGCTGCATCAATAGGAAACAAACCATAGAGATAGAACTTGGAACTACTTTATTGTGTCAAGTTTCAAAGAGCTAGCACAAACCGTGTTTGATTTAGAGTTCCAACTACATGTATCAAAATAGGAGAAGACAGAGTGAAACCTAAAATTAAAACAGTTACTGCCAACGAACGGTTTAACCTAGAAGAACGAAATTTGGTGCGCCAAGTGGGATTGGGGTACTGATCATTACCTGAAAGTGTCATCAAGATTGGGTGAAAAAATGTGTGCTGAGATTTCAGGAAACCCGTAGTTTTTTGGAAGCTTGGCAACCCCCTTCCATGAAAGTGATTTCAGCCTGTCTCTGCTTAGGGCTACATCAATAGCAAACAAATCATAGAGATAGAACTTGGAACTACTTTATTGTGTCAAGTTTCAAAGAGCTAGCACAAACCGTGTTTCATTTAGAGTTCCAACTACGTGTAGCCATATAGGAGAAAACAGAGTGAAACCTAAAAATTAAAACTGTTACTGCCAACGAATGGTTTAACCTAGAAGAACGAAATTTGGTGAGCCAAGTGGAATTGGGGTACTGATCATTACCTGAAAGTGTCATCAAGATTGGGTGAAAAAATGTGTGCTGAGATTTCAGGAAACTCGTAGTTTTTTGGAAGCTTGGCAACCCCTTTCCATGAAAGTGATGTGCACCGGTCTCTGCTTAGTGCTACATCAATAGGAAAGAAGACACAGAGATAGAACTTGGAACTACTTTATTGTGTCAAGTTTCAATGAGCTAGCACAAACCGTGTTTGATTTAGAGTTCCAAGTACATGTATCCATATAGGAGAAAACAGAGTGAAACCTAAAAATTAAAACTGTTACTGCCAACGAACGGTTTAACCAAGAAGATCGAAATTTGGTGAGCCAAGTGGGATTGGTGTACTGATCATTACCTGAAAGTGTCATCAAGATTGGGTGAAAAAATGTGTGCTGAGATTTCAGGAAACTCGTAGTTTTTTGGAAGCTTGGCAACCCCTTTCCATGAAAGTGTTTTGCGCTGGTCTCTCCTTAGGGCTACATCAATTTGAAACAAACCATAGAGATAGAACTTGGAACTACTTTATTGTGTCAAGTTTCAAAGAGCTAGCACAAACCATGTTTGATTTAGAGTTCCAACTACATGTATCCATATAGGAGAAAATGGAGTGAAACCTAAAAATTAAAACTGTTACTGACAACGAACGGTTTAACCTAGATGTATGAAATTTTTTGAGCCTAGTGGGATTGGGGTACTGATCATTACCTGAAAGTGTCATCAAGATTGTGTGAAAAAATGTGTGCTAATATTTCAGGAAACTCGTAGTTTTTTGGAAGCTTGGCAACCCCTTTCCTTGAAAGTGTTTTGCTCTGGTCTCTCCTTAGGGCTACATCAATTTGAGACAAACCATAGTGATAGAACTTGGAACTACTTTATTGTGTCAAGTTTAAAAGAGCTAGCACAAACCGTGTTTGATTTAGAGTTCCAACTACATGTATCCATATTGGAGAAAACAGAGCGAAACCTAAAAATTAAAACCGTTACAGCCAACGAACGGTTTAACCTAGAAGAAGGAAATTTGGTGAGCCAAGTGGGATTGGGGTACTGATCATTACTTGAAAGTGTCATCAAGATTGGGTGAAAAAATGTGTGCAGAGATTTCAGGAAACTCGTAGTTTTTTGGAAGCTTGGCAACCCCTTTCCATGAAATTGATTTGCGCCGGTCTCTGCTTAGGGCTACATCAATAGGAACCAAACCATAGAGATAGAACTTGGAACTACTTTATTCTTTCAAATTTCAAAGAGCTGGAACAAACCGTGTTTGATTTACAGTTCCAAATACATGTATCCATATAGGAGAAAACAGAGTGAAACCTAAAAATTAAAACTGTTACTGCCAACGAACGGTTTAACCTAGAAGAAGAAAATTTGGTGAGCCAAGTGGGTCTGGGGTACTGATCATTAAATGAAAGTGTCATCAAGATTGGGTGAAAAAATGTGTGCTGAGATTTCAGGAAACTCGTAGTTTTTTGGAAGGTTGGCAATCCCTTTCCATGAAAGTGATTTGCGCCGGTCTCTCCTTAGGGCTACATTAATTTGAAACAAACCATAGAGATTGAACTTGGAACTACTTTATTGTGTCAAGTTTCAAAGAGCTAGCACAAACCGCGTTTGATTTAGAGTTCCAATTACATGTATCCATATAGGAGAAAACAGAGTGAAACCTAAAAATTAAAACTGTTACTGCCATCGAACGGTTTAACCTAGAAGAACAAAATTTGGTGAGCCAGGTGGGATTGGGGTACTGATCATTACCTGAAAGTGTCATCAAGATTGGGTGAAAAAATGTGTGCTGAGATTTCAGGAAACTCGTATTTTTTTGGAAGCTTGGCAACCCCTTTCCATAAAAGTGATTTGCTCCAGTCTCTCCTTAGGGCTACATCAATTTGAAATAAACCATAGAGATAGAACTTGGAACTACTTTATTGTGTCAAGTTTCAAAGAGCTAGCACAAACCGTGTTTGATTTAGAGTTACAACTACATGTATCCATATTGGAGAAAACAGAGTGAAACCTAAAAATTAAAACCGTTACAGCCAATAAACGGTTTAACCTAGAAGAAGGAAATTTGGTGCGCCAAGTGGGATTTGGGTACTGATCATTACCTGAACGTGTCATCAAGATTGGGTGAAAAAATGTGTGCTGAGATTTCAGGAAACTTGTTGTTTTTTGAAAGCTTGGCAACCCCTTTCCATGAAATTGATTTGCGCCGGTCTCTGCTTAGGGCTACATCAATAGGAAACAAATCGTAGAGATAGAACTTGGAACTACTTTATTCTGTCAAGTTTCAAAGAGCTAGCACAAACCGTGTTTGATTTAGAGTTCCAACTACATGTACCCATATAGGAGAAAACAAAGTGTAACCTAAATATTAAAACTGTTATTGCCAACGTATGGTTTAACCTAGAAGAACGAAATTTGTAGAGCCACGTGGGATTGGGGTACTGATCATTACCTGAAAATGTCATCAAGATTGGGTGAAAAAATGTGTGCTGAGATTTCAGGAAACTCGTAGTTTTTTTGGAAGCTTGGCAACCCCTTTCCATATAAGTAATTTGCGCCAGTCTCTGCTTAGGGATACATCAATAGGAACCAAACCATAGAGAGAGAACATGGAACTACTTTATTGTGTCAAGTTTCAAAGAGCTGGCACAAACCGTGTTTGATTTACAGTTCCAAATACATGTATCCATATAGGAGAAAACAGAGTGAAACCTAAAAATTAATACCATTATAGCCAACGAACGGTTTAACCTAGAAGAAGGAAATTTGGTGAGCCAGGTGGGATTGGGGTACTGATCATTACTTGAAAGTGTCATCAAGATTGGGTGAAAAAATGTGTGCTGAGATTTCAGGAAACTCGTATTTTTTTGGAAGCTTGCCACCCCCTTTCTATGAACGTGATTTGAGCCACTCTCTGCTAAGGGCTGCATCAATAGGAAACAAACCATAGAGATAGAACTTGGAACTACTTTATTGTGTCAAGTTTCAAAGAGCTAGCACAAACCGTGTTTGATTTAGAGTTCCAACTACATGTATCAAAATAGGAGAAGACAGAGTGAAACCTAAAATTAAAACAGTTACTGCCAACGAACGGTTTAACCTAGAAGAACGAAATTTGGTGCGCCAAGTGGGATTGGGGTACTGATCATTACCTGAAAGTGTCATCAAGATTGGGTGAAAAAATGTGTGCTGAGATTTCAGGAAACCCGTAGTTTTTTGGAAGCTTGGCAACCCCCTTCCATGAAAGTGATTTCAGCCTGTCTCTGCTTAGGGCTACATCAATAGCAAACAAATCATAGAGATAGAACTTGGAACTACTTTATTGTGTCAAGTTTCAAAGAGCTAGCACAAACCGTGTTTCATTTAGAGTTCCAACTACGTGTAGCCATATAGGAGAAAACAGAGTGAAACCTAAAAATTAAAACTGTTACTGCCAACGAATGGTTTAACCTAGAAGAACGAAATTTGGTGAGCCAAGTGGAATTGGGGTACTGATCATTACCTGAAAGTGTCATCAAGATTGGGTGAAAAAATGTGTGCTGAGATTTCAGGAAACTCGTAGTTTTTTGGAAGCTTGGCAACCCCTTTCCATGAAAGTGATGTGCACCGGTCTCTGCTTAGTGCTACATCAATAGGAAAGAAGACACAGAGATAGAACTTGGAACTACTTTATTGTGTCAAGTTTCAATGAGCTAGCACAAACCGTGTTTGATTTAGAGTTCCAAGTACATGTATCCATATAGGAGAAAACAGAGTGAAACCTAAAAATTAAAACTGTTACTGCCAACGAACGGTTTAACCAAGAAGATCGAAATTTGGTGAGCCAAGTGGGATTGGTGTACTGATCATTACCTGAAAGTGTCATCAAGATTGGGTGAAAAAATGTGTGCTGAGATTTCAGGAAACTCGTAGTTTTTTGGAAGCTTGGCAACCCCTTTCCATGAAAGTGTTTTGCGCTGGTCTCTCCTTAGGGCTACATCAATTTGAAACAAACCATAGAGATAGAACTTGGAACTACTTTATTGTGTCAAGTTTCAAAGAGCTAGCACAAACCATGTTTGATTTAGAGTTCCAACTACATGTATCCATATAGGAGAAAATGGAGTGAAACCTAAAAATTAAAACTGTTACTGACAATGAACGGTTTAACCTAGATGTATGAAATTTTTTGAGCCTAGTGGGATTGGGGTACTGATCATTACCTGAAAGTGTCATCAAGATTGTGTGAAAAAATGTGTGCTAATATTTCAGGAAACTCGTAGTTTTTTGGAAGCTTGGCAACCCCTTTCCTTGAAAGTGTTTTGCTCTGGTCTCTCCTTAGGGCTACATCAATTTGAGACAAACCATAGTGATAGAACTTGGAACTACTTTATTGTGTCAAGTTTAAAAGAGCTAGCACAAACCGTGTTTGATTTAGAGTTCCAACTACATGTATCCATATTGGAGAAAACAGAGCGAAACCTAAAAATTAAAACCGTTACAGCCAACGAACGGTTTAACCTAGAAGAAGGAAATTTGGTGAGCCAAGTGGGATTGGGGTACTGATCATTACTTGAAAGTGTCATCAAGATTGGGTGAAAAAATGTGTGCAGAGATTTCAGGAAACTCGTAGTTTTTTGGAAGCTTGGCAACCCCTTTCCATGAAATTGATTTGCGCCGGTCTCTGCTTAGGGCTACATCAATAGGAAACAAATCGTAGAGATAGAACTTGGAAATACTTTATTGTGTCAAGTTTCAAAGAGCTAGCACAAACCGTGTTTGATTTAGATTTCCAACTATATGTATCCATATAGGAGAAAACAGAGTGAAACCTAAAAATTAAAACTGTTACTGCCAACGAATGGTTTAACCTAGAAGAACGAAATTTGGTGAGCCACGTGGGATTGGGGTACTGATCATTACCTGAAAATGTCATCAAGATTGGGTGAAAAAATGTGTGCTGAGATTTCAGAAAACTCGTATTTTTTTGGAAGCTTGGCAACCCCTTTCCATAAAAGTGATTTGCTCCGGTCTCTCCTTAGGGCTACATCAATTTGAAATAAACCATAGAGATAGAACTTGGAACTACTTTATTGTGTCAAGTTTCAAAGAGCTAGCACAAACCGTGTTTGATTTAGAGTTCCAACTACATGTATCCATATTGGAGAAAACAGAGTGAAACCTAAAAATTAAAACCGTTACAGCCAATAAACGGTTTAACCTAGAAGAAGGAAATTTGGTGCGCCAAGTGGGATTTGGGTACTGATCATTACCTGAAAGTGTCATCAAGATTGGGTGGAAAAAATGTGTGCTGAGATTTCAGGAAACTTGTTGTTTTTTGAAAGCTTGGCACCCCTTTCCATGAAATTGATTTGCGCCGGTCTCTGCTTAGGGCTACATCAATAGGAAACAAATCGTAGAGATAGAACTTGGAACTACTTTATTCTGTCAAGTTTCAAAGAGCTAGCACAAACCGTGTTTGATTTAGAGTACCAACTACATGTACCCATATAGGAGAAAACAAAGTGTAACCTAAATATTAAAACTGTTATTGCCAACGTATGGTTTAACCTAGAAGAACGAAATTTGTAGAGCCACGTGGGATTGGGGTACTGATCATTACCTGAAAATGTCATCAAGATTGGGTGAAAAAATGTGTGCTGAGATTTCAGGAAACTCGTAGTTTTTTTGGAAGCTTCGCAACCCCTTTCCATATAAGTAATTTGCGCCAGTCTCTGCTTAGGGATACATCAATAGGAACCAAACCATAGAGATAGAACATGGAACTACTTTATTGTGTCAAGTTTCAAAGAGCTGGCACAAACCGTGTTTGATTTACAGTTCCAAATACATGTATCCATATAGGAGAAAACAGAGTGAAACCTAAAAATTAATACCATTATAGCCAACGAACGGTTTAACCTAGAAGAAGGAAATTTGGTGAGCCAGGTGGGATTGGGGTACTGATCATTACTTGAAAGTGTCATCAAGATTGGGTGAAAAAATGTGTGCTGAGATTTCAGGAAACTCGTATTTTTTTGGAAGCTTGCCACCCCCTTTCTATGAACGTGATTTGAGCCACTCTCTGCTAAGGGCTGCATCAATAGGAAACAAACCATAGAGATAGAACTTGGAACTACTTTATTGTGTCAAGTTTCAAAGAGCTAGCACAAACCGTGTTTGATTTAGAGTTCCAACTACATGTATCAAAATAGGAGAAGACAGAGTGAAACCTAAAATTAAAACAGTTACTGCCAACGAACGGTTTAACCTAGAAGAACGAAATTTGGTGCGCCAAGTGGGATTTGGGTACTGATCATTACCTGAAAGTGTCATCAAGATTGGGTGAAAAAATGTGTGCTGAGATTTCAGGAAACCCGTAGTTTTTTGGAAGCTTGGCAACCCCCTTCCATGAAAGTGATTTCAGCCTGTCTCTGCTTAGGGCTACATCAATAGCAAACAAATCATAGAGATAGAACTTGGAACTACTTTATTGTGTCAAGTTTCAAAGAGCTAGCACAAACCGTGTTTCATTTAGAGTTCCAACTACGTGTAGCCATATAGGAGAAAACAGAGTGAAACCTAAAAATTAAAACTGTTACTGCCAACGAATGGTTTAACCTAGAAGAACGAAATTTGGTGAGCCAAGTGGGATTGGGGTACTGATCATTACCTGAAAGCATCATCAAGATTGGGTGAAAAAATGTGTGCTGAAATTTCAGGAAACTTGTAGTTTTTTGGAAGCTTGGCAACCCCTTTTTATGAAAGTGATTTGCGCCAGTCTCTGCTTAGGGCTATATCAATAGGAAACAAACCATAGAGATAGAACTTGGAACTACTTTATTGTGTCAAGTTTCAAAGAGCTAGCACAAACCGTGTTTCATTTAGAGTTTCAACTACATGTATCCATATACGAGAAAACAGAGTGAAACCTAAAAATTAAAACTGTTACTGCCAATGAACGGTTTAACCTAGAAGAACGAAATTTGGTGAGCCAAGGGAGACTGGGGTTCTGATCATTACCTGAAAGTGTCATCAAGATTGGGTGAAAAAATGTGTGCTGAGATTTCAGGAAACTCGTAGTTTTTTGGAAGCTTGGCAACCCCTTTCCATGAAAGTGATGTGCACCGGTCTCTGCTTAGTGCTACATCAATAGGAAAGAAGACACAGAGATAGAACTTGGAACTACTTTATTGTGTCAAGTTTCAATGAGCTAGCACAAACCGTGTTTGATTTAGAGTTCCAAGTACATGTATCCATATAGGAGAAAACAGAGTGAAACCTAAAAATTAAAACTGTTACTGCCAACGAACGGTTTATCCTAGAAGAACAAAATTTGGTGAGCCAAGTGGGACTGGGGTACTGATCATTACCTGAAAGTGTCATCAAGTTTGGGTGAAAAAATGTGTGCTGAGATTTCAGGAAACTCGTAGTTTTTTGGAAGCTTGGCAACCCCTTTCCATGAAAGTGATTTGCGCCGGTCTCTCCTTAGGGCTACATCAATTTGAAACAAACCATAGAGATTGAACTTGGAACTACTTTATTGTGTCAAGTTTCAAAGAGCTAGCACGAACCGTGTTTGATTTAGAGTTCCAACTACATGTATCTATATTGGAGAAAACAGAGTGAAACCTAAAAATTAATACCGTTACAGCCAACGAACGGTTTAACCTAGAAGAAAGAAATTTGGTGAGCCAAGTGGGATTGGGTACTGATCATTACTTGAAAGTGTCATCAAGTTTGGGTGAAAAAATCTGTGCTGAGATTTCAGGAAACTCGTATTTTTTTTGAAGCTTGCCACCCCCTTTCTATGAAAGTGATTTGAGCCAGTCTCTACTAAGGGCTACATCAATAGGAAACAAACCATAGAGATAGAACTTGGAACTACTTTATTGTGTCAAGTTTCAAAGAGCTAGCACAAACCGTGTTTGATTTAGAGTTCCAAATACATGTATCAAAGTAGGAGAAGACAGAGTGAAACCTAAAATTTAAAACTGTTACTGCCAACGAACGGTTTAACCTAGAAGAACGAAATTTGGTGCGCCAAGTGGGATTGGGGTACTGATCATTACCTGAAAGTGTCATCAAGATTGGGTGAAAAAATGGGTGCAGATATTTCAGGAAACTCGTAGTTTTTTGGAAGCTTGGCAACCCCTTTCCATGTAAGTGATTTGCGCTGGTCTCTGCTTAGGTCTACATCAATAGGAAACAAACCATAGAGATAAAACTTGGAACTACTTTATTGTGTCAAGTTTCAAAGAGCTAGCACAAACCGTGTTTGATTTAGAGTTCCAAATACATGTATCCATATAGGAGAAAACAGAGTGAAACCTAAAAATTAAAACTGTTACTGCCAAGGAACGGATTAACCTAAAAAAACGAAATTTGGTGAGCCAAGTGGGATTGGGGTACTGATCATTACCTGAAAGTGTCATCAGGATTGGGTTAATAAATGTGTGCTGGGATTTCAGGAAACTCGTAGTTTTTTGGAAGCTTGGCAACCCCTTTGCATGATAGTGGTTTCTGCCGGTCTCTGCTTAGGGCTACATCAATAGGAAACAAACCGTAGAAATAGAACTTGGAAATACTTTATTGTGTCAAGTTTCAAAGAGCTAGCACAAACCGTGTTTGATTTAGAGTTCCAACTACATGTATCCATATAGGAGAAAACAGAGTGAAACCTAAAATTAAAACTGTTACTGCCAATGAACGGTTTAACCTAGAAGAACGAAATTTGGTGAGCCAAGTGGGATTGGGGTACTGACAATTACCTGAAAGTGTCATCAAGATTGGGTGAAAAAATGTGGGCTGAGATTTCAGGAAACTCGTAGTTTTTTGGAAGCTTGGCAACCCCTTTCCATGAAAGTGATTTGCGCCGGTCTCTGATTAGGGCTACATCAATAGGAAACAAACCATAGAGATAGAACTTGGAACTACTTTATTGTGTCAAGTTTCAAAGAGCTAGCACAAACCGTGTTTGATTTAGAGTTCCAACTACATGTATCCATATAGGAGAAAACAGAGTGAAACCTAAAAATTAAAACTGTTACTGCCATCGAATGGTTTAAACTAGAAGAACGAAATTTGCTGAGCCAAGTGGATTTTGGGTACTGATCACTACCTGAAAGTATCATCAAGATTGGGTGAAAAAATGTGTGCTGAGATTTCAGGAAACTCGTAGTTTTTTGGAAGCTTGGCAACCCCTTTCCATGAAAGTGATTTGCGCTGGTCTCTGCTTAGGGCTACAGCAATAGGAAACAAACCATAGAGACAGAACTTTGAACTACTTTATTGTGTCAAGTTTCAAAGAGCTAGCACAAACCATGTTTGATTTAGAGTTCCAAAAACATGTGTCCATTAGGAGAAAACAGAGTGAAACATAAAAATTAATACTGTTACTGCCATCGAACGGTTTAACCTAGAAATACGAAATTTCGTGAGCCATGTGGGATTGGGGTACTGATCATTACCTGAAAGTGTCATCAAGATTGGGTGAAAAAATGTGGGCTGAGATTTCAGGAAACTCGTAGTTTTTTGGAAGCTTGGCAACCCATTTCCATGAAAGTGATTTGCGCCGGTCTCTGATTAGTGCTACATCAATAGGAAACAAACCATAGAGATAGAACTTGGAACTACTTTATTGTGTCAAGTTTCAAAGAGCTAGCACAAACCGTGTTTGATTTAGAGTTCCAACTACATGTATCAAAATAGGAGAAGACAGAGTGAAACCTAAAATTAAAACAGTTACTGCCAACGAACGGTTTAACCTAGAAGAACGAAATTTGGTGCGCCAAGTGGGATTGGGGTACTGATCATTACCTGAAAGTGTCATCAAGATTGGGTGAAAAAATGTGTGCTGAGATTTCAGGAAACCCGTAGTTTTTTGGAAGCTTGGCAACCCCCTTCCATGAAAGTGATTTCAGCCTGTCTCTGCTTAGGGCTACATCAATAGCAAACAAATCATAGAGATAGAACTTGGAACTACTTTATTGTGTCAAGTTTCAAAGAGCTAGCACAAACCGTGTTTCATTTAGAGTTCCAACTACGTGTAGCCATATAGGAGAAAACAGAGTGAAACCTAAAAATTAAAACTGTTACTGCCAACGAATGGTTTAACCTAGAAGAACGAAATTTGGTGAGCCAAGTGGAATTGGGGTACTGATCATTACCTGAAAGTGTCATCAAGATTGGGTGAAAAAATGTGTGCTGAGATTTCAGGAAACTCGTAGTTTTTTGGAAGCTTGGCAACCCCTTTCCATGAAAGTGATGTGCACCGGTCTCTGCTTAGTGCTACATCAATAGGAAAGAAGACACAGAGATAGAACTTGGAACTACTTTATTGTGTCAAGTTTCAATGAGCTAGCACAAACCGTGTTTGATTTAGAGTTCCAAGTACATGTATCCATATAGGAGAAAACAGAGTGAAACCTAAAAATTAAAACTGTTACTGCCAACGAACGGTTTAACCAAGAAGATCGAAATTTGGTGAGCCAAGTGGGATTGGTGTACTGATCATTACCTGAAAGTGTCATCAAGATTGGGTGAAAAAATGTGTGCTGAGATTTCAGGAAACTCGTAGTTTTTTGGAAGCTTGGCAACCCCTTTCCATGAAAGTGTTTTGCGCTGGTCTCTCCTTAGGGCTACATCAATTTGAAACAAACCATAGAGATAGAACTTGGAACTACTTTATTGTGTCAAGTTTCAAAGAGCTAGCACAAACCATGTTTGATTTAGAGTTCCAACTACATGTATCCATATAGGAGAAAATGGAGTGAAACCTAAAAATTAAAACTGTTACTGACAATGAACGGTTTAACCTAGATGTATGAAATTTTTTGAGCCTAGTGGGATTGGGGTACTGATCATTACCTGAAAGTGTCATCAAGATTGTGTGAAAAAATGTGTGCTAATATTTCAGGAAACTCGTAGTTTTTTGGAAGCTTGGCAACCCCTTTCCTTGAAAGTGTTTTGCTCTGGTCTCTCCTTAGGGCTACATCAATTTGAGACAAACCATAGTGATAGAACTTGGAACTACTTTATTGTGTCAAGTTTAAAAGAGCTAGCACAAACCGTGTTTGATTTAGAGTTCCAACTACATGTATCCATATTGGAGAAAACAGAGCGAAACCTAAAAATTAAAACCGTTACAGCCAACGAACGGTTTAACCTAGAAGAAGGAAATTTGGTGAGCCAAGTGGGATTGGGGTACTGATCATTACTTGAAAGTGTCATCAAGATTGGGTGAAAAAATGTGTGCAGAGATTTCAGGAAACTCGTAGTTTTTTGGAAGCTTGGCAACCCCTTTCCATGAAATTGATTTGCGCCGGTCTCTGCTTAGGGCTACATCAATAGGAAACAAATCGTAGAGATAGAACTTGGAAATACTTTATTGTGTCAAGTTTCAAAGAGCTAGCACAAACCGTGTTTGATTTAGATTTCCAACTACATGTATCCATATAGGAGAAAACAGAGTGAAACCTAAAAATTAAAACTGTTACTGCCAACGAATGGTTTAACCTAGAAGAACGAAATTTGGTGAGCCACGTGGGATTGGGGTACTGATCATTACCTGAAAATGTCATCAAGATTGGGTGAAAAAATGTGTGCTGAGATTTCAGAAAACTCGTATTTTTTTGGAAGCTTGGCAACCCCTTTCCATAAAAGTGATTTGCTCCGGTCTCTCCTTAGGGCTACATCAATTTGAAATAAACCATAGAGATAGAACTTGGAACTACTTTATTGTGTCAAGTTTCAAAGAGCTAGCACAAACCGTGTTTGATTTAGAGTTCCAACTACATGTATCCATATTGGAGAAAACAGAGTGAAACCTAAAAATTAAAACCGTTACAGCCAATAAACGGTTTAACCTAGAAGAAGGAAATTTGGTGCGCCAAGTGGGATTTGGGTACTGATCATTACCTGAAAGTGTCATCAAGATTGGGTGAAAAAATGTGTGCTGAGATTTCAGGAAACTTGTTGTTTTTTGAAAGCTTGGCAACCCCTTTCCATGAAATTGATTTGCGCCGGTCTCTGCTTAGGGCTACATCAATAGGAAACAAATCGTAGAGATAGAACTTGGAACTACTTTATTCTGTCAAGTTTCAAAGAGCTAGCACAAACCGTGTTTGATTTAGAGTACCAACTACATGTACCCATATAGGAGAAAACAAAGTGTAACCTAAATATTAAAACTGTTATTGCCAACGTATGGTTTAACCTAGAAGAACGAAATTTGTAGAGCCACGTGGGATTGGGGTACTGATCATTACCTGAAAATGTCATCAAGATTGGGTGAAAAAATGTGTGCTGAGATTTCAGGAAACTCGTAGTTTTTTTGGAAGCTTCGCAACCCCTTTCCATATAAGTAATTTGCGCCAGTCTCTGCTTAGGGATACATCAATAGGAACCAAACCATAGAGATAGAACATGGAACTACTTTATTGTGTCAAGTTTCAAAGAGCTGGCACAAACCGTGTTTGATTTACAGTTCCAAATACATGTATCCATATAGGAGAAAACAGAGTGAAACCTAAAAATTAATACCATTATAGCCAACGAACGGTTTAACCTAGAAGAAGGAAATTTGGTGAGCCAGGTGGGATTGGGGTACTGATCATTACTTGAAAGTGTCATCAAGATTGGGTGAAAAAATGTGTGCTGAGATTTCAGGAAACTCGTATTTTTTTGGAAGCTTGCCACCCCCTTTCTATGAACGTGATTTGAGCCACTCTCTGCTAAGGGCTGCATCAATAGGAAACAAACCATAGAGATAGAACTTGGAACTACTTTATTGTGTCAAGTTTCAAAGAGCTAGCACAAACCGTGTTTGATTTAGAGTTCCAACTACATGTATCAAAATAGGAGAAGACAGAGTGAAACCTAAAATTAAAACAGTTACTGCCAACGAACGGTTTAACCTAGAAGAACGAAATTTGGTGCGCCAAGTGGGATTTGGGTACTGATCATTACCTGAAAGTGTCATCAAGATTGGGTGAAAAAATGTGTGCTGAGATTTCAGGAAACCCGTAGTTTTTTGGAAGCTTGGCAACCCCCTTCCATGAAAGTGATTTCAGCCTGTCTCTGCTTAGGGCTACATCAATAGCAAACAAATCATAGAGATAGAACTTGGAACTACTTTATTGTGTCAAGTTTCAAAGAGCTAGCACAAACCGTGTTTCATTTAGAGTTCCAACTACGTGTAGCCATATAGGAGAAAACAGAGTGAAACCTAAAAATTAAAACTGTTACTGCCAACGAATGGTTTAACCTAGAAGAACGAAATTTGGTGAGCCAAGTGGGATTGGGGTACTGATCATTACCTGAAAGCATCATCAAGATTGGGTGAAAAAATGTGTGCTGAAATTTCAGGAAACTTGTAGTTTTTTGGAAGCTTGGCAACCCCTTTTTATGAAAGTGATTTGCGCCAGTCTCTGCTTAGGGCTATATCAATAGGAAACAAACCATAGAGATAGAACTTGGAACTACTTTATTGTGTCAAGTTTCAAAGAGCTAGCACAAACCGTGTTTCATTTAGAGTTTCAACTACATGTATCCATATACGAGAAAACAGAGTGAAACCTAAAAATTAAAACTGTTACTGCCAATGAACGGTTTAACCTAGAAGAACGAAATTTGGTGAGCCAAGGGAGACTGGGGTTCTGATCATTACCTGAAAGTGTCATCAAGATTGGGTGAAAAAATGTGTGCTGAGATTTCAGGAAACTCGTAGTTTTTTGGAAGCTTGGCAACCCCTTTCCATGAAAGTGATGTGCACCGGTCTCTGCTTAGTGCTACATCAATAGGAAAGAAGACACAGAGATAGAACTTGGAACTACTTTATTGTGTCAAGTTTCAATGAGCTAGCACAAACCGTGTTTGATTTAGAGTTCCAAGTACATGTATCCATATAGGAGAAAACAGAGTGAAACCTAAAAATTAAAACTGTTACTGCCAACGAACGGTTTATCCTAGAAGAACAAAATTTGGTGAGCCAAGTGGGACTGGGGTACTGATCATTACCTGAAAGTGTCATCAAGTTTGGGTGAAAAAATGTGTGCTGAGATTTCAGGAAACTCGTAGTTTTTTGGAAGCTTGGCAACCCCTTTCCATGAAAGTGATTTGCGCCGGTCTCTCCTTAGGGCTACATCAATTTGAAACAAACCATAGAGATTGAACTTGGAACTACTTTATTGTGTCAAGTTTCAAAGAGCTAGCACGAACCGTGTTTGATTTAGAGTTCCAACTACATGTATCTATATTGGAGAAAACAGAGTGAAACCTAAAAATTAATACCGTTACAGCCAACGAACGGTTTAACCTAGAAGAAAGAAATTTGGTGAGCCAAGTGGGATTGGGTACTGATCATTACTTGAAAGTGTCATCAAGTTTGGGTGAAAAAATCTGTGCTGAGATTTCAGGAAACTCGTATTTTTTTTGAAGCTTGCCACCCCCTTTCTATGAAAGTGATTTGAGCCAGTCTCTACTAAGGGCTACATCAATAGGAAACAAACCATAGAGATAGAACTTGGAACTACTTTATTGTGTCAAGTTTCAAAGAGCTAGCACAAACCGTGTTTGATTTAGAGTTCCAAATACATGTATCAAAGTAGGAGAAGACAGAGTGAAACCTAAAATTTAAAACTGTTACTGCCAACGAACGGTTTAACCTAGAAGAACGAAATTTGGTGCGCCAAGTGGGATTGGGGTACTGATCATTACCTGAAAGTGTCATCAAGATTGGGTGAAAAAATGGGTGCAGATATTTCAGGAAACTCGTAGTTTTTTGGAAGCTTGGCAACCCCTTTCCATGTAAGTGATTTGCGCTGGTCTCTCCTTAGGTCTACATCAATAGGAAACAAACCATAGAGATAAAACTTGGAACTACTTTATTGTGTCAAGTTTCAAAGAGCTAGCACAAACCGTGTTTGATTTAGAGTTCCAAATACATGTATCCATATAGGAGAAAACAGAGTGAAACCTAAAAATTAAAACTGTTACTGCCAAGGAACGGATTAACCTAAAAAAACGAAATTTGGTGAGCCAAGTGGGATTGGGGTACTGATCATTACCTGAAAGTGTCATCAGGATTGGGTTAATAAATGTGTGCTGGGATTTCAGGAAACTCGTAGTTTTTTGGAAGCTTGGCAACCCCTTTGCATGATAGTGGTTTCTGCCGGTCTCTGCTTAGGGCTACATCAATAGGAAACAAACCGTAGAAATAGAACTTGGAAATACTTTATTGTGTCAAGTTTCAAAGAGCTAGCACAAACCGTGTTTGATTTAGAGTTCCAACTACATGTATCCATATAGGAGAAAACAGAGTGAAACCTAAAATTAAAACTGTTACTGCCAATGAACGGTTTAACCTAGAAGAACGAAATTTGGTGAGCCAAGTGGGATTGGGGTACTGACAATTACCTGAAAGTGTCATCAAGATTGGGTGAAAAAATGTGGGCTGAGATTTCAGGAAACTCGTAGTTTTTTGGAAGCTTGGCAACCCCTTTCCATGAAAGTGATTTGCGCCGGTCTCTGATTAGGGCTACATCAATAGGAAACAAACCATAGAGATAGAACTTGGAACTACTTTATTGTGTCAAGTTTCAAAGAGCTAGCACAAACCATGTTTGATTTAGAGTTCCAACTACATGTATCCATATAGGAGAAAATGGAGTGAAACCTAAAAATTAAAACTGTTACTGACAATGAACGGTTTAACCTAGATGTATGAAATTTTTTGAGCCTAGTGGGATTGGGGTACTGATCATTACCTGAAAGTGTCATCAAGATTGTGTGAAAAAATGTGTGCTAATATTTCAGGAAACTCGTAGTTTTTTGGAAGCTTGGCAACCCCTTTCCTTGAAAGTGTTTTGCTCTGGTCTCTCCTTAGGGCTACATCAATTTGAGACAAACCATAGTGATAGAACTTGGAACTACTTTATTGTGTCAAGTTTAAAAGAGCTAGCACAAACCGTGTTTGATTTAGAGTTCCAACTACATGTATCCATATTGGAGAAAACAGAGCGAAACCTAAAAATTAAAACCGTTACAGCCAACGAACGGTTTAACCTAGAAGAAGGAAATTTGGTGAGCCAAGTGGGATTGGGGTACTGATCATTACTTGAAAGTGTCATCAAGATTGGGTGAAAAAATGTGTGCAGAGATTTCAGGAAACTCGTAGTTTTTTGGAAGCTTGGCAACCCCTTTCCATGAAATTGATTTGCGCCGGTCTCTGCTTAGGGCTACATCAATAGGAAACAAATCGTAGAGATAGAACTTGGAAATACTTTATTGTGTCAAGTTTCAAAGAGCTAGCACAAACCGTGTTTGATTTAGATTTCCAACTATATGTATCCATATAGGAGAAAACAGAGTGAAACCTAAAAATTAAAACTGTTACTGCCAACGAATGGTTTAACCTAGAAGAACGAAATTTGGTGAGCCACGTGGGATTGGGGTACTGATCATTACCTGAAAATGTCATCAAGATTGGGTGAAAAAATGTGTGCTGAGATTTCAGAAAACTCGTATTTTTTTGGAAGCTTGGCAACCCCTTTCCATAAAAGTGATTTGCTCCGGTCTCTCCTTAGGGCTACATCAATTTGAAATAA
This sequence comes from Spermophilus citellus, assembly GCF_964194105.1. Lineage (NCBI taxonomy): Eukaryota > Metazoa > Chordata > Mammalia > Rodentia > Sciuridae > Spermophilus > Spermophilus citellus. Next base: position 15,505,309 of record NC_138192.1, on the reverse strand, counting down.
ACCATAGAGATAGAACTTGGAACTACTTTATTGTGTCAAGTTTCAAAGAGCTAGCACAAACCGTGTTTGATTTAGAGTTCCAACTACATGTATCCATATTGGAGAAAACAGAGTGAAACCTAAAAATTAAAACCGTTACAGCCAATAAACGGTTTAACCTAGAAGAAGGAAATTTGGTGCGCCAAGTGGGATTTGGGTACTGATCATTACCTGAAAGTGTCATCAAGATTGGGTGAAAAAATGTGTGCTGAGATTTCAGGAAACTTGTTGTTTTTTGAAAGCTTGGCAACCCCTTTCCATGAAATTGATTTGCGCCGGTCTCTGCTTAGGGCTACATCAATAGGAAACAAATCGTAGAGATAGAACTTGGAACTACTTTATTCTGTCAAGTTTCAAAGAGCTAGCACAAACCGTGTTTGATTTAGAGTACCAACTACATGTACCCATATAGGAGAAAACAAAGTGTAACCTAAATATTAAAACTGTTATTGCCAACGTATGGTTTAACCTAGAAGAACGAAATTTGTAGAGCCACGTGGGATTGGGGTACTGATCATTACCTGAAAATGTCATCAAGATTGGGTGAAAAAATGTGTGCTGAGATTTCAGGAAACTCGTAGTTTTTTTGGAAGCTTCGCAACCCCTTTCCATATAAGTAATTTGCGCCAGTCTCTGCTTAGGGATACATCAATAGGAACCAAACCATAGAGATAGAACATGGAACTACTTTATTGTGTCAAGTTTCAAAGAGCTGGCACAAACCGTGTTTGATTTACAGTTCCAAATACATGTATCCATATAGGAGAAAACAGAGTGAAACCTAAAAATTAATACCATTATAGCCAACGAACGGTTTAACCTAGAAGAAGGAAATTTGGTGAGCCAGGTGGGATTGGGGTACTGATCATTACTTGAAAGTGTCATCAAGATTGGGTGAAAAAATGTGTGCTGAGATTTCAGGAAACTCGTATTTTTTTGGAAGCTTGCCACCCCCTTTCTATGAACGTGATTTGAGCCACTCTCTGCTAAGGGCTGCATCAATAGGAAACAAACCATAGAGATAGAACTTGGAACTACTTTATTGTGTCAAGTTTCAAAGAGCTAGCACAAACCGTGTTTGATTTAGAGTTCCAACTACATGTATCAAAATAGGAGAAGACAGAGTGAAACCTAAAATTAAAACAGTTACTGCCAACGAACGGTTTAACCTAGAAGAACGAAATTTGGTGCGCCAAGTGGGATTTGGGTACTGATCATTACCTGAAAGTGTCATCAAGATTGGGTGAAAAAATGTGTGCTGAGATTTCAGGAAACCCGTAGTTTTTTGGAAGCTTGGCAACCCCCTTCCATGAAAGTGATTTCAGCCTGTCTCTGCTTAGGGCTACATCAATAGCAAACAAATCATAGAGATAGAACTTGGAACTACTTTATTGTGTCAAGTTTCAAAGAGCTAGCACAAACCGTGTTTCATTTAGAGTTCCAACTACGTGTAGCCATATAGGAGAAAACAGAGTGAAACCTAAAAATTAAAACTGTTACTGCCAACGAATGGTTTAACCTAGAAGAACGAAATTTGGTGAGCCAAGTGGGATTGGGGTACTGATCATTACCTGAAAGCATCATCAAGATTGGGTGAAAAAATGTGTGCTGAAATTTCAGGAAACTTGTAGTTTTTTGGAAGCTTGGCAACCCCTTTTTATGAAAGTGATTTGCGCCAGTCTCTGCTTAGGGCTATATCAATAGGAAACAAACCATAGAGATAGAACTTGGAACTACTTTATTGTGTCAAGTTTCAAAGAGCTAGCACAAACCGTGTTTCATTTAGAGTTTCAACTACATGTATCCATATACGAGAAAACAGAGTGAAACCTAAAAATTAAAACTGTTACTGCCAATGAACGGTTTAACCTAGAAGAACGAAATTTGGTGAGCCAAGGGAGACTGGGGTTCTGATCATTACCTGAAAGTGTCATCAAGATTGGGTGAAAAAATGTGTGCTGAGATTTCAGGAAACTCGTAGTTTTTTGGAAGCTTGGCAACCCCTTTCCATGAAAGTGATGTGCACCGGTCTCTGCTTAGTGCTACATCAATAGGAAAGAAGACACAGAGATAGAACTTGGAACTACTTTATTGTGTCAAGTTTCAATGAGCTAGCACAAACCGTGTTTGATTTAGAGTTCCAAGTACATGTATCCATATAGGAGAAAACAGAGTGAAACCTAAAAATTAAAACTGTTACTGCCAACGAACGGTTTATCCTAGAAGAACAAAATTTGGTGAGCCAAGTGGGACTGGGGTACTGATCATTACCTGAAAGTGTCATCAAGTTTGGGTGAAAAAATGTGTGCTGAGATTTCAGGAAACTCGTAGTTTTTTGGAAGCTTGGCAACCCCTTTCCATGAAAGTGATTTGCGCCGGTCTCTCCTTAGGGCTACATCAATTTGAAACAAACCATAGAGATTGAACTTGGAACTACTTTATTGTGTCAAGTTTCAAAGAGCTAGCACGAACCGTGTTTGATTTAGAGTTCCAACTACATGTATCTATATTGGAGAAAACAGAGTGAAACCTAAAAATTAATACCGTTACAGCCAACGAACGGTTTAACCTAGAAGAAAGAAATTTGGTGAGCCAAGTGGGATTGGGTACTGATCATTACTTGAAAGTGTCATCAAGTTTGGGTGAAAAAATCTGTGCTGAGATTTCAGGAAACTCGTATTTTTTTTGAAGCTTGCCACCCCCTTTCTATGAAAGTGATTTGAGCCAGTCTCTACTAAGGGCTACATCAATAGGAAACAAACCATAGAGATAGAACTTGGAACTACTTTATTGTGTCAAGTTTCAAAGAGCTAGCACAAACCGTGTTTGATTTAGAGTTCCAAATACATGTATCAAAGTAGGAGAAGACAGAGTGAAACCTAAAATTTAAAACTGTTACTGCCAACGAACGGTTTAACCTAGAAGAACGAAATTTGGTGCGCCAAGTGGGATTGGGGTACTGATCATTACCTGAAAGTGTCATCAAGATTGGGTGAAAAAATGGGTGCAGATATTTCAGGAAACTCGTAGTTTTTTGGAAGCTTGGCAACCCCTTTCCATGTAAGTGATTTGCGCTGGTCTCTGCTTAGGTCTACATCAATAGGAAACAAACCATAGAGATAAAACTTGGAACTACTTTATTGTGTCAAGTTTCAAAGAGCTAGCACAAACCGTGTTTGATTTAGAGTTCCAAATACATGTATCCATATAGGAGAAAACAGAGTGAAACCTAAAAATTAAAACTGTTACTGCCAAGGAACGGATTAACCTAAAAAAACGAAATTTGGTGAGCCAAGTGGGATTGGGGTACTGATCATTACCTGAAAGTGTCATCAGGATTGGGTTAATAAATGTGTGCTGGGATTTCAGGAAACTCGTAGTTTTTTGGAAGCTTGGCAACCCCTTTGCATGATAGTGGTTTCTGCCGGTCTCTGCTTAGGGCTACATCAATAGGAAACAAACCGTAGAAATAGAACTTGGAAATACTTTATTGTGTCAAGTTTCAAAGAGCTAGCACAAACCGTGTTTGATTTAGAGTTCCAACTACATGTATCCATATAGGAGAAAACAGAGTGAAACCTAAAATTAAAACTGTTACTGCCAATGAACGGTTTAACCTAGAAGAACGAAATTTGGTGAGCCAAGTGGGATTGGGGTACTGACAATTACCTGAAAGTGTCATCAAGATTGGGTGAAAAAATGTGGGCTGAGATTTCAGGAAACTCGTAGTTTTTTGGAAGCTTGGCAACCCCTTTCCATGAAAGTGATTTGCGCCGGTCTCTGATTAGGGCTACATCAATAGGAAACAAACCATAGAGATAGAACTTGGAACTACTTTATTGTGTCAAGTTTCAAAGAGCTAGCACAAACCGTGTTTGATTTAGAGTTCCAACTACATGTATCCATATAGGAGAAAACAGAGTGAAACCTAAAAATTAAAACTGTTACTGCCATCGAATGGTTTAAACTAGAAGAACGAAATTTGCTGAGCCAAGTGGATTTTGGGTACTGATCACTACCTGAAAGTATCATCAAGATTGGGTGAAAAAATGTGTGCTGAGATTTCAGGAAACTCGTAGTTTTTTGGAAGCTTGGCAACCCCTTTCCATGAAAGTGATTTGCGCTGGTCTCTGCTTAGGGCTACAGCAATAGGAAACAAACCATAGAGACAGAACTTTGAACTACTTTATTGTGTCAAGTTTCAAAGAGCTAGCACAAACCATGTTTGATTTAGAGTTCCAAAAACATGTGTCCATTAGGAGAAAACAGAGTGAAACATAAAAATTAATACTGTTACTGCCATCGAACGGTTTAACCTAGAAATACGAAATTTCGTGAGCCATGTGGGATTGGGGTACTGATCATTACCTGAAAGTGTCATCAAGATTGGGTGAAAAAATGTGGGCTGAGATTTCAGGAAACTCGTAGTTTTTTGGAAGCTTGGCAACCCATTTCCATGAAAGTGATTTGCGCCGGTCTCTGATTAGTGCTACATCAATAGGAAACAAACCATAGAGATAGAACTTGGAACTACTTTATTGTGTCAAGTTTCAAAGAGCTAGCACAAACCGTGTTTGATTTAGAGTTCCAACTACATGTATCAAAATAGGAGAAGACAGAGTGAAACCTAAAATTAAAACAGTTACTGCCAACGAACGGTTTAACCTAGAAGAACGAAATTTGGTGCGCCAAGTGGGATTGGGGTACTGATCATTACCTGAAAGTGTCATCAAGATTGGGTGAAAAAATGTGTGCTGAGATTTCAGGAAACCCGTAGTTTTTTGGAAGCTTGGCAACCCCCTTCCATGAAAGTGATTTCAGCCTGTCTCTGCTTAGGGCTACATCAATAGCAAACAAATCATAGAGATAGAACTTGGAACTACTTTATTGTGTCAAGTTTCAAAGAGCTAGCACAAACCGTGTTTCATTTAGAGTTCCAACTACGTGTAGCCATATAGGAGAAAACAGAGTGAAACCTAAAAATTAAAACTGTTACTGCCAACGAATGGTTTAACCTAGAAGAACGAAATTTGGTGAGCCAAGTGGAATTGGGGTACTGATCATTACCTGAAAGTGTCATCAAGATTGGGTGAAAAAATGTGTGCTGAGATTTCAGGAAACTCGTAGTTTTTTGGAAGCTTGGCAACCCCTTTCCATGAAAGTGATGTGCACCGGTCTCTGCTTAGTGCTACATCAATAGGAAAGAAGACACAGAGATAGAACTTGGAACTACTTTATTGTGTCAAGTTTCAATGAGCTAGCACAAACCGTGTTTGATTTAGAGTTCCAAGTACATGTATCCATATAGGAGAAAACAGAGTGAAACCTAAAAATTAAAACTGTTACTGCCAACGAACGGTTTAACCAAGAAGATCGAAATTTGGTGAGCCAAGTGGGATTGGTGTACTGATCATTACCTGAAAGTGTCATCAAGATTGGGTGAAAAAATGTGTGCTGAGATTTCAGGAAACTCGTAGTTTTTTGGAAGCTTGGCAACCCCTTTCCATGAAAGTGTTTTGCGCTGGTCTCTCCTTAGGGCTACATCAATTTGAAACAAACCATAGAGATAGAACTTGGAACTACTTTATTGTGTCAAGTTTCAAAGAGCTAGCACAAACCATGTTTGATTTAGAGTTCCAACTACATGTATCCATATAGGAGAAAATGGAGTGAAACCTAAAAATTAAAACTGTTACTGACAATGAACGGTTTAACCTAGATGTATGAAATTTTTTGAGCCTAGTGGGATTGGGGTACTGATCATTACCTGAAAGTGTCATCAAGATTGTGTGAAAAAATGTGTGCTAATATTTCAGGAAACTCGTAGTTTTTTGGAAGCTTGGCAACCCCTTTCCTTGAAAGTGTTTTGCTCTGGTCTCTCCTTAGGGCTACATCAATTTGAGACAAACCATAGTGATAGAACTTGGAACTACTTTATTGTGTCAAGTTTAAAAGAGCTAGCACAAACCGTGTTTGATTTAGAGTTCCAACTACATGTATCCATATTGGAGAAAACAGAGCGAAACCTAAAAATTAAAACCGTTACAGCCAACGAACGGTTTAACCTAGAAGAAGGAAATTTGGTGAGCCAAGTGGGATTGGGGTACTGATCATTACTTGAAAGTGTCATCAAGATTGGGTGAAAAAATGTGTGCAGAGATTTCAGGAAACTCGTAGTTTTTTGGAAGCTTGGCAACCCCTTTCCATGAAATTGATTTGCGCCGGTCTCTGCTTAGGGCTACATCAATAGGAAACAAATCGTAGAGATAGAACTTGGAAATACTTTATTGTGTCAAGTTTCAAAGAGCTAGCACAAACCGTGTTTGATTTAGATTTCCAACTACATGTATCCATATAGGAGAAAACAGAGTGAAACCTAAAAATTAAAACTGTTACTGCCAACGAATGGTTTAACCTAGAAGAACGAAATTTGGTGAGCCACGTGGGATTGGGGTACTGATCATTACCTGAAAATGTCATCAAGATTGGGTGAAAAAATGTGTGCTGAGATTTCAGAAAACTCGTATTTTTTTGGAAGCTTGGCAACCCCTTTCCATAAAAGTGATTTGCTCCGGTCTCTCCTTAGGGCTACATCAATTTGAAATAAACCATAGAGATAGAACTTGGAACTACTTTATTGTGTCAAGTTTCAAAGAGCTAGCACAAACCGTGTTTGATTTAGAGTTCCAACTACATGTATCCATATTGGAGAAAACAGAGTGAAACCTAAAAATTAAAACCGTTACAGCCAATAAACGGTTTAACCTAGAAGAAGGAAATTTGGTGCGCCAAGTGGGATTTGGGTACTGATCATTACCTGAAAGTGTCATCAAGATTGGGTGAAAAAATGTGTGCTGAGATTTCAGGAAACTTGTTGTTTTTTGAAAGCTTGGCAACCCCTTTCCATGAAATTGATTTGCGCCGGTCTCTGCTTAGGGCTACATCAATAGGAAACAAATCGTAGAGATAGAACTTGGAACTACTTTATTCTGTCAAGTTTCAAAGAGCTAGCACAAACCGTGTTTGATTTAGAGTACCAACTACATGTACCCATATAGGAGAAAACAAAGTGTAACCTAAATATTAAAACTGTTATTGCCAACGTATGGTTTAACCTAGAAGAACGAAATTTGTAGAGCCACGTGGGATTGGGGTACTGATCATTACCTGAAAATGTCATCAAGATTGGGTGAAAAAATGTGTGCTGAGATTTCAGGAAACTCGTAGTTTTTTTGGAAGCTTCGCAACCCCTTTCCATATAAGTAATTTGCGCCAGTCTCTGCTTAGGGATACATCAATAGGAACCAAACCATAGAGATAGAACATGGAACTACTTTATTGTGTCAAGTTTCAAAGAGCTGGCACAAACCGTGTTTGATTTACAGTTCCAAATACATGTATCCATATAGGAGAAAACAGAGTGAAACCTAAAAATTAATACCATTATAGCCAACGAACGGTTTAACCTAGAAGAAGGAAATTTGGTGAGCCAGGTGGGATTGGGGTACTGATCATTACTTGAAAGTGTCATCAAGATTGGGTGAAAAAATGTGTGCTGAGATTTCAGGAAACTCGTATTTTTTTGGAAGCTTGCCACCCCCTTTCTATGAACGTGATTTGAGCCACTCTCTGCTAAGGGCTGCATCAATAGGAAACAAACCATAGAGATAGAACTTGGAACTACTTTATTGTGTCAAGTTTCAAAGAGCTAGCACAAACCGTGTTTGATTTAGAGTTCCAACTACATGTATCAAAATAGGAGAAGACAGAGTGAAACCTAAAATTAAAACAGTTACTGCCAACGAACGGTTTAACCTAGAAGAACGAAATTTGGTGCGCCAAGTGGGATTTGGGTACTGATCATTACCTGAAAGTGTCATCAAGATTGGGTGAAAAAATGTGTGCTGAGATTTCAGGAAACCCGTAGTTTTTTGGAAGCTTGGCAACCCCCTTCCATGAAAGTGATTTCAGCCTGTCTCTGCTTAGGGCTACATCAATAGCAAACAAATCATAGAGATAGAACTTGGAACTACTTTATTGTGTCAAGTTTCAAAGAGCTAGCACAAACCGTGTTTCATTTAGAGTTCCAACTACGTGTAGCCATATAGGAGAAAACAGAGTGAAACCTAAAAATTAAAACTGTTACTGCCAACGAATGGTTTAACCTAGAAGAACGAAATTTGGTGAGCCAAGTGGGATTGGGGTACTGATCATTACCTGAAAGCATCATCAAGATTGGGTGAAAAAATGTGTGCTGAAATTTCAGGAAACTTGTAGTTTTTTGGAAGCTTGGCAACCCCTTTTTATGAAAGTGATTTGCGCCAGTCTCTGCTTAGGGCTATATCAATAGGAAACAAACCATAGAGATAGAACTTGGAACTACTTTATTGTGTCAAGTTTCAAAGAGCTAGCACAAACCGTGTTTCATTTAGAGTTTCAACTACATGTATCCATATACGAGAAAACAGAGTGAAACCTAAAAATTAAAACTGTTACTGCCAATGAACGGTTTAACCTAGAAGAACGAAATTTGGTGAGCCAAGGGAGACTGGGGTTCTGATCATTACCTGAAAGTGTCATCAAGATTGGGTGAAAAAATGTGTGCTGAGATTTCAGGAAACTCGTAGTTTTTTGGAAGCTTGGCAACCCCTTTCCATGAAAGTGATGTGCACCGGTCTCTGCTTAGTGCTACATCAATAGGAAAGAAGACACAGAGATAGAACTTGGAACTACTTTATTGTGTCAAGTTTCAATGAGCTAGCACAAACCGTGTTTGATTTAGAGTTCCAAGTACATGTATCCATATAGGAGAAAACAGAGTGAAACCTAAAAATTAAAACTGTTACTGCCAACGAACGGTTTATCCTAGAAGAACAAAATTTGGTGAGCCAAGTGGGACTGGGGTACTGATCATTACCTGAAAGTGTCATCAAGTTTGGGTGAAAAAATGTGTGCTGAGATTTCAGGAAACTCGTAGTTTTTTGGAAGCTTGGCAACCCCTTTCCATGAAAGTGATTTGCGCCGGTCTCTCCTTAGGGCTACATCAATTTGAAACAAACCATAGAGATTGAACTTGGAACTACTTTATTGTGTCAAGTTTCAAAGAGCTAGCACGAACCGTGTTTGATTTAGAGTTCCAACTACATGTATCTATATTGGAGAAAACAGAGTGAAACCTAAAAATTAATACCGTTACAGCCAACGAACGGTTTAACCTAGAAGAAAGAAATTTGGTGAGCCAAGTGGGATTGGGTACTGATCATTACTTGAAAGTGTCATCAAGTTTGGGTGAAAAAATCTGTGCTGAGATTTCAGGAAACTCGTATTTTTTTTGAAGCTTGCCACCCCCTTTCTATGAAAGTGATTTGAGCCAGTCTCTACTAAGGGCTACATCAATAGGAAACAAACCATAGAGATAGAACTTGGAACTACTTTATTGTGTCAAGTTTCAAAGAGCTAGCACAAACCGTGTTTGATTTAGAGTTCCAAATACATGTATCAAAGTAGGAGAAGACAGAGTGAAACCTAAAATTTAAAACTGTTACTGCCAACGAACGGTTTAACCTAGAAGAACGAAATTTGGTGCGCCAAGTGGGATTGGGGTACTGATCATTACCTGAAAGTGTCATCAAGATTGGGTGAAAAAATGGGTGCAGATATTTCAGGAAACTCGTAGTTTTTTGGAAGCTTGGCAACCCCTTTCCATGTAAGTGATTTGCGCTGGTCTCTCCTTAGGTCTACATCAATAGGAAACAAACCATAGAGATAAAACTTGGAACTACTTTATTGTGTCAAGTTTCAAAGAGCTAGCACAAACCGTGTTTGATTTAGAGTTCCAAATACATGTATCCATATAGGAGAAAACAGAGTGAAACCTAAAAATTAAAACTGTTACTGCCAAGGAACGGATTAACCTAAAAAAACGAAATTTGGTGAGCCAAGTGGGATTGGGGTACTGATCATTACCTGAAAGTGTCATCAGGATTGGGTTAATAAATGTGTGCTGGGATTTCAGGAAACTCGTAGTTTTTTGGAAGCTTGGCAACCCCTTTGCATGATAGTGGTTTCTGCCGGTCTCTGCTTAGGGCTACATCAATAGGAAACAAACCGTAGAAATAGAACTTGGAAATACTTTATTGTGTCAAGTTTCAAAGAGCTAGCACAAACCGTGTTTGATTTAGAGTTCCAACTACATGTATCCATATAGGAGAAAACAGAGTGAAACCTAAAATTAAAACTGTTACTGCCAATGAACGGTTTAACCTAGAAGAACGAAATTTGGTGAGCCAAGTGGGATTGGGGTACTGACAATTACCTGAAAGTGTCATCAAGATTGGGTGAAAAAATGTGGGCTGAGATTTCAGGAAACTCGTAGTTTTTTGGAAGCTTGGCAACCCCTTTCCATGAAAGTGATTTGCGCCGGTCTCTGATTAGGGCTACATCAATAGGAAACAAACCATAGAGATAGAACTTGGAACTACTTTATTGTGTCAAGTTTCAAAGAGCTAGCACAAACCGTGTTTGATTTAGAGTTCCAACTACATGTATCCATATAGGAGAAAACAGAGTGAAACCTAAAAATTAAAACTGTTACTGCCATCGAATGGTTTAAACTAGAAGAACGAAATTTGCTGAGCCAAGTGGATTTTGGGTACTGATCACTACCTGAAAGTATCATCAAGATTGGGTGAAAAAATGTGTGCTGAGATTTCAGGAAACTCGTAGTTTTTTGGAAGCTTGGCAACCCCTTTCCATGAAAGTGATTTGCGCTGGTCTCTGCTTAGGGCTACAGCAATAGGAAACAAACCATAGAGACAGAACTTTGAACTACTTTATTGTGTCAAGTTTCAAAGAGCTAGCACAAACCATGTTTGATTTAGAGTTCCAAAAACATGTGTCCATTAGGAGAAAACAGAGTGAAACATAAAAATTAATACTGTTACTGCCATCGAACGGTTTAACCTAGAAATACGAAATTTCGTGAGCCATGTGGGATTGGGGTACTGATCATTACCTGAAAGTGTCATCAAGATTGGGTGAAAAAATGTGGGCTGAGATTTCAGGAAACTCGTAGTTTTTTGGAAGCTTGGCAACCCATTTCCATGAAAGTGATTTGCGCCGGTCTCTGATTAGTGCTACATCAATAGGAAACAAACCATAGAGATAGAACTTGGAACTACTTTATTGTGTCAAGTTTCAAAGAGCTAGCACAAACCGTGTTTGATTTAGAGTTTCAACTACATGTATCCATATAGGAGAAAACAGAGTGAAACCTAAAAATTAAAACTGTTACTGCCATCGAACGGTTTAACCTAGAAGAACGAAATTTGGTGAGCCAAGTGGGATTGGGGTACTGATCATTACCTGAAAGTGTCATCAAGATTGGGTGAAAAAATGGGTGCTGATATTTCAGGAAACTCGTAGTTTTTTGGAAGCTTGGCAAACCCTTTCCATGATAGTGGTTTCCGCCGGTCTCTGCTTAGGGCTACATCCATAGGAAACAAACAGTAGAAATAGAACTTGGAACTACTTTATTGTGTCAAGTTTTAAAGAGCTAGCACAAACCGTGTTTGATTTAGAGTTCCAACTACATGAATCCATATAGGAGTTAACAGAGTGAAAGATAAAAATTAAAACTGTTACTGCCATCAAACGGTTTAACCTAGAAGAATGAAATTAGGTGAGCCTAGTGGGATTGGCGTACTGATCATTACCTGAAAGTGTCATCAAGATTGGGTGAAAAAATGTGTGCTGAGATTTCAGGAAACTCGTAGTTTTTTGGAAGCTTGGCAACCCCTTTCCATGAAACTGATTTGTGCCAGTCTCTGCTTAGGGCTACATCAATAGGAAACAACTCATAGAGATAGAATTTGGAACTACTTTATTGTGTCAAGTTTCCAAGTGCTAGCACAAACCGTGTTTGATTTAGTGTTCCAACTACATGTATCCATATAGGAGAAAACAGAGTAAAACCTAAATATTAAAACTGTTACTGCCACCCAAAGATTTAACCTAGAAGAACGAAATTTGGTGAGCCAATTGGGATTGGCATACTGATCATTACCTGAAAGTGTCATCAAGATTGGGTGAAAAAATGTGTGCTGAGATTTCATGAAACTCATAGTTTTTTGGAAGCTTGGCAACCCCTTTCCATGAAAGTGATTTGCGCCAGTCTCTGCTTTGGGCTACATCAATAGGAAACAAACCATAGAGATAGAACTTGGAACTACTTTATTGTGTCAAGTTTCAAAGAGCTAGCACAAACCGTGTTGGATTTAGTGTTCCAACTACATGTATCCATATAGGAGAAAACAGAGTGAAACCTAAATATTAAAACTGTTACTGCCAACGAACGGTTTAACCTAGAAGAATGAAAATTGGTGAGCCAAGTGGGATTGGGGTACTGATCATTACCTGACAGTGTCATCAAGATTGTGTGAAAAAATGTGTGCTGAGATTTCAGGAAACTCGTAGTTTTTTGGAAGCTTGGCAACCTTTTTCCGTGAAAGTGATTTGCGCTGGTCTCTGTTTAGGGCTACATCAATAGGAAACAAACCATAGAGATAGAACTTTGGATTACTTTATTGTGTCAAGTTTCAAACAGCTAGCACAAACCGTGTTTGATTTAGAGTTCCAAATACATGTATCCATAAAGGAGAAAACAGAGTGAAACCTAAAAATTAAAACTCTTACTGCCAACGATCGGATTAACCTATAAGAACAAAATTTGGTGAGCCAAGTGGGTTGGGGTACTGATCATTACCTGAAAGTGTCATCAAGATTGGGTGAAAAAATGTGTGCTGAGATTTCAGGAAACTCGTAGTTTTTTGGAAGCTTGGCAAACCCTTTCAATGATAGTGGTTTCCGCCGGGCTCTGCTTAGGGCTACATCAATAGGAAACAAACCGTAGAAATAGAACTTGGAACTAGTTTATTGTGTCAAGTTTCAAAGAGCTAGCACAAACTGTGTTTGATTTAGAGTTCCAACTACATGTATCCATATAGGAGAAAACAGAGTTAAACCTAAAAATCAAAACTGTTACTGCCAACGAACGGTTTAACCTAGAAGAACGTAATTTGGTGAGCCACGTTGGATTGGGGTACTGATAATTACCTGAAAATGTCATCAAGATTGGGTGAAAAAATGTGTGCTGAGATTTCAGGAAATTCGTAGTTTTTTGGAAGCTTGGCAACCCCTTTCCATGCAAGTGATTTGCGCCGGTCTCTGCTTAGGGCTACATCAATAGGACACAAACCATAGAAAGAGAACTTGGAACTACTTTATTTTGTCAAGTTTCAAAGAGCTAGCACAAACCGTGTTTGATTTAGAGTTCCAACTACATGTATCCATATAGGAGAAAACAGAATGAAACCTAAAAATTAAAACTGTTACTGCCAACGAACGGTTTAACCTACAAGAACGAAATTTGGTGAGCCACGTGGTATTGGGGTACTGATCATTACCTGAACATGTCATCAAGATTGGGTGAAAAAATGTGTGCTGAGATTTCAGGAAACTCGTAGTTTTTTCGAAGCTTGGCAACCCCTTTCCATGAAAGTGATTTGTGCTGGTCTCTGCTTAGGGCTACATCAATAGGAAACAAACCATACAGAGAGAACTTGGAACTAATTTATTGTGTCAACTTTTAAAGAGCTAGCACAAACCGTGTTTGATTTAGAGTTCCAACTACATGTATCCATATAGGAGAAAACAGAGTTAAACCTAAAAATTAAAACTGTTACTGCCAACGAACGGTTTAACCTAGAAGAACGAAATTTGGTGAGCCAAGTGGGATTGGGGTACTGATCATTACCTGAAAGTGTCATCAAGATTGGGTGAAAAAATGTGTGCTGAGATTTCAGGAAACTCGTAGTTTTTTGGAAGTTTGGCAATCCATTTCCATGAAAGTTATTTGTTCTGCTCTCTCCTTAGGGCTAAATCAATTTGAAACAAACCATAGAGATTGAACTTGGAACTACTTTATTGTGTCAAGTTTCAAAGAGCTAGCACAAACCGTGTTTGATTTAGAGTTCCAACTACATGTTTCCATACAGGAGAAAACAGAATGAAACCTAAAAATTAAAACTGTTACTGCCAACGAACGGTTTAACCTAGAAGAACGAAATTTGGTGAGCCACGTGGGATTGGGGTACTGATCATTACCTGAAAATGTCATCAAGATTGGGTGAAAAAATGTGTGCTGAGATTTCAGGAAATTCGTAGTTTTTTGGAAGCTTGGCAACCCCTTTCCATAAAAGTGATTTGCGCCAGTCTCTGCTTAGGGATACATCAATAGGAACCAAACCATAGAGATAGAACTTGGAACTACTTTATTCTGTCAAGTTTCAAACAGCTGGCACAAACCGTGTTTGATTTACAGTTCCAAATATATGTATCCATATAGGAGAAAACAGAGTGAAACCTAAAAATTAAAACTGTTACTGCCAACGAACGGTTTAACCTAGAAGAACGAAATTTGGTGAGCCAAGTTGGACTGGGGTACTGATCATTACCTGAAAGTGTCATCAAGATTGGGTGAAAAAATGTGTGCTGAGATTTCAGGAAACTCGTAGTTTTTTGGAAGCTTGGCAACCCCTTTCCATGCAAGTGATTTGCGCCGGTCTCTGCTTAGGGCTACATCAATAGGACACAAACCATAGAAAGAGAACTTGGAACTACTTTATTTTGTCAAGTTTCAAAGAGCTAGCACAAACCGTGTTTGATTTAGAGTTCCAACTACATGTATCCATATAGGAGAAAACAGAATGAAACCTAAAAATTAAAACTGTTACTGCCAACGAACGGTTTAACCTACAAGAACGAAATTTGGTGAGCCACGTGGTATTGGGGTACTGATCATTACCTGAACATGTCATCAAGATTGGGTGAAAAAGTGTGTGCTGAGATTTCAGGAAACTCGTAGTTTTTTCGAAGCTTGGCAACCCCTTTCCATGAAAGTGATTTGTGCTGGTCTCTGCTTAGGGCTACATCAATAGGAAAGAAACCATAGAGAGAGAACGTGGAACTACTTTATTGTGTCAAGTTTTAAAGAGCTAGCACAAACCGTGTTTGATTTAGAGTTCCAACTACATGTATCCATATAGGAGAAAACAGAGTTAAACCTAAAAATTAAAACTGTTACTGCCAACGAACGGTTTAACCTAGAAGAACGAAATTTGGTGAGCCAAGTGGGATTGGGGTACTGATCATTACCTGAAAGTGTCATCAAGATTGGGTGAAAAAATGTGTGCTGAGATTTCAGGAAACTCGTAGTTTTTTGGAAGTTTGGCAATCCATTTCCATGAAAGTTATTTGTTCTGCTCTCTCCTTAGGGCTAAATCAATTTGAAACAAACGATAGAGATTGAACTTGGAACTACTTTATTGTGTCAAGTTTCAAAGAGCTAGCACAAACCGTGTTTGATTTAGAGTTCCAACTACATGTATCCATACAGGAGAAAACAGAGTGAAACCTAAAAATTAAAACTGTTACTGCCAAAGAACGGTTTAACCTAGAAGAACGAAATTTGGTGAGCCAAGTGGGACTGGGGTACAGATCATTACCTGAAAGTGTCATCAAGATTGGGTGAAAAAATGTGTGCTGAGATTTCAGGAATCTCATATTTTTTTGGAAGCTTGGCAACCCCTTTCAATGAAAGTGATTTGTGCCGGTCTCTGTTAGGGCTACATCAATAGGAAACAAAACACAGAGATAGAACTTGGAACTACTTTATTGTGTCAAGTTTCAATGAGCTAGCAGAAACCGTGTTTCATTTAGAGTTCCAAGTACATGTATCCATATAGGAGAAAACAGAGTGAAACCTAAAAATTAAAACTGTTACTGCCAAAGAACGGTTTAACCTAGAAGAACGAAATTTGGTGAGCCAAGTGGGATTGGGGTACTGATCATTACCTGAAAGTGTTATCCAGATTGGGTGAAAAAATGTGTGCTGAGATTTCAGGAAACTCGTAGTTTTTTTGAAGTTGGCAACCCCTTTCCAAGAAAGTGATTTGCGCCAGTCTCTCCTTAGGGCTACATCAATTTGAAACAAACCATAGAGATAGAACTTGGAACTACTTTATTGTGTCAAGTTTCAAAGAGCTAGCACAAACCGTGTTTGATTTAGAGTTCCAAATACGTGTATACATATTGGAGAAAACAGAGTGAAACCTAACAATTAAAACCATTACAGCCAACGAATGGTTTAATCTAGAAGAAGGAAATTTGGTGAGCCAAGTGGGATTGGGGTACTGATCATTACTTGAAAGTGTCATCAAGATTGGGTGAAAAAATGTGTGCTGAGATTTCAGGAAACTCGTAGTTTTTTGGAAGCTTGGCAACCCCTTTCCATGAAATTGATTTGCGCTGGTCTCTGCTTAGGGCTACATCAGTAGGAAACAAATCATAGAGATAGAACTTGGAACTACATTATTGTGTCAAGTTTCAAAGAGCTAGCACAAACCGTGTTTGATTTAGAGTTCCAACTACATGTATCCATATAGGAGAAAACAGAGTGAAACCTAAAAATTAAAACTGTTACTGCCAACGAACGGTTTAACCTACAAGAACGAAATTTGGTGAGCCACGTGGGATTGGGGTACTGATCATTACCTGAAAATGTCATCAAGATTGGGTGAAAAAATGTGTGCTGAGATTTCAGGAAACTCGTAGTTTTTTGGAAGCTTGACAACCCCTTTCCATAAAAGTGATTTGTGCCAGTCTCTGCTTAGGGATACATCAATAGGAACCAAACCGTAGAGATAGAACTTGGAACTACATTATTCTTTCAAATTTCAAAGAGCTGGCACAAACCATGTTTGATTTACAGTTCCAAATACATGTAGCCATATAGGAGAAAACAGAGTGAAACCTAAAAATTAAAACTGTTACTGCCAACGAACGGTTTAAACTAGAAGAAGGAAATTTGCTGAGCCAAGTGGGACTGAGGTACTGATCATTACCTGAAAGTGTCATCAAGATTGGGTGAAAAAATGTGTGCTGAGATTTCAGGAAACTCGTAGTTTTTTGGAAGCTTGGCAACCCCTTTCCATAAAAGTGATTTGCGCCAGTCTCTGCTTAGGGATACATCAATAGGAACCAAACCATAGAGATAGAACTTGGAACTACTTTATTGTGTCAAGTTTCAAAGAGCTTGCACAAACTGTGTTTGATTTACAGTTCCAAATACATATATCCATATAGGAGAAAACAGAGTGAAACCTAAAAATTAAAACTGTTACTGACAACGAACGGTTTAACCTAGAAGAACGAAATTTGGTGAGCCAAGTGGGATTGGGGTACTGATCATTACCTGAAAGTGTCATCAAGATTGGGTGAAAAAATGTGTGCTGAGATTTCAGGAAACTCGTAGTTTTTTGGAAGCTTGGCAAACCCTTTCCATGAAAGTGATTTGGGCCGGTCTCTGATTAGGGCTACTCAATAGGAAAAAAATCATAGAGATAGAACTTGGATCTATTTTATAGTGTCAAGTTTCAAAGAGCTAGCACAAACCGTTTGTGATTTAGAGTTTCAACTACATGTATCCATATAGGAGAAAACAGAGTGAAACCTAAAAATTTAAACTGTTACTGCCAACGAACGGTTTAACCCAGATGAACGAAATTTGGTGAGCTAAGTGGGATTGGCGTACTGAACATTACCTGAAAGTGTCATCAAGATTGAGTGAAAAAATGTGTGCTGAGATTTCAGGAAACTCGTAGTTTTGGAACCTTGGCAACCCCTTTCCATGAAAGTTAATTGAGCCGGTCTCTCCCTAGGGCTACATCAATAGGAAACAAACCATAGGGATTGAACTTGGAACTACTTTATTGTGTCAAGTTTCAAAGAGCTAGCACAAACCATGTTTGATTTAGAGTTCCAAATACGTGTTCCATATAGGAGAATACAGAGTGAAACCTAAAAATTAAAACTGTTACTGCCAACGAACGGTTTAACCTAGAAGAACGAAATTTGGTGAGCCAAGTGGGATTGGGGTACTTATCATTACCTGAAAGCGTCATCAAGATTGGGTGAAAAAATGTGTGCTGAAATTTCAGGAAACGCATAGTTTTTTGGAAGCTTGGCAACCCCATTCCATGAAAGTGATTTGCGCTAGTCTCTGCTTAGGGCTACATCAATAGGAACCAAACCATAGAGATAGAACTTGGAACTACTTTATTGTGTCAAGTTTCAAAGAGCTAGCACAAACCGTGTTTGATTTAGAGTTCCAACTACATGTATCCATATACGAGAAAACAGAGTGAAACCTAAAAATTAAAACTGTTACTGCCAACGAACGGTTTAACCTAGAAGAACGAAATTCGGTGAGCCAAGTGGGATTGGGGTACTGATCATTACCTGAAAGTGTCATCAAGATTGGGTGAAAAAATGTGTGCTGAGATTTCAGGAAACTCGTAGTTTTTTGGAAGCTTGGCACCCCCTTTCCATGAAAGTGATTTGAGCCTGTCTCTGCTTAGGCCTACAACAATAGGAAACAAACCATATAGATAGAACTTGGAAGTACTTTATTGTGTCAAGAGTCAAAGAGCTAGCACAAACCGTGTTTGATTTAAAATTCCAACTACGTGTAGCCATATAGGAGTAAAGAGAGTGAAACCTAAAAATGAAAACTGTTACTGCCAAGGAACGGTTTAACCTAGAAGAATGAAATTTGGTGAACCAAGTGGGATTGGCTGACTGATCATTACCTGAAAGTGTCATCAAGATTGGGTGAAAAAATGTGTGCTGAGATTTCAGGAAACTCGTAGTTTTTTGGAAGGTTGGCAATCCCTTTCCATGAAAGTGATTTGTTCTGGTCTCTCCTTAGGGCTACATCAATTTGAAACAAACCATAGAGATTGAACTTGGAACTACTTTATTGTGTCAAGTTTCAAAGAGCTAGCACAAACCGTGTTTGTTTTAGAGTTCCAACTACGTGTATCCATATTGGAGAAAACAGAGTGAAACCTAAAAATTAAAACCTTTACAGCCAACGAACGGTTTAACCTAGAAGAAGGAAATTTGGTGAGCCACGTGGGATTGGGGTACTGATCATTACCTGATAATGTCATCAAGATTGGGTGAAAAAATGTGTGCTGAGATTTCAGGAAACTAGTATTTTTTTTGAAGCTTGGCAACCCCTTTCCATAAAAGTGATTTGTGCCAGTCTCTGCTTAGGGATACATCAATAGGAACCAAACCATAGAGATAGAACTTGGAAGTACATTATTCTTTCAAATTTCAAAGAGCTGGAACAAACCGTGTTTGATTTACAGTTCCAAATACATGTATCCATATAGGAGAAAACAGAGTGAAACCTAAAAATTAAAACTCTTACTGCCAACGAACGGTTTAACCTAGATGAACGAAATTTGGTGAGCTAAGTGGGATTGGCGTACTGAACATTACCTGAAAGTGTCATCAAGATTGGGTGAAAAAATGTGTGCTGAGATTTCAGGAAACTCGTAGTTTTTGGAAGCTTGGCCACCCCTTTCCATGAAAGTTAATTGAGCCGGTCTCTCCCTAGGGCTACATCAATAGGAAACAAACCATAGGGATTGAACTTGGAATTACTTTATTGTGTCATGCTTCAAAGAACTAACACAAACCGTCTTTGATTTAGAGTTCCAACTACATGTATCCATATAGCAGAAAACAGAGTGAAACCTAAAAATTAAAACTGTTACTGTCAAGGAACGGTTTAACCTAGAAGAAGGAAATTTGGTGAGCCAAGTGGGATTGGGGTACTGATCATTACCTGAAAGTGTCATCAAGATTGGTTGAAAAAATGTGTGCTGAGATTTCAGGAAACTCGTAGTTTTTTGGAAGCTTGGCAACCCCTTTCCATTAAAGTGATTTGCGCCAGTCTCTGCTTTGGGCTACATCAATAGGAAACAAACCATAGAGATAGAACTTGGAACTACTTTATTGTGTCAAGTTTCAAAGAGCTAGCACAAACCGTGTTTGATTTAGAGTTCCAAATACGTGTACCATATAGGAGAATACAGAGTGAAACCTAAAAATTAAAACTGTTACTGCCAACGAACGGTTTAACCTAGAAGAACGAAATTCGGTGAGCCTAGTGGGATTGGGGTACTGATCATTACCTGAAAGTGTCATCAAGATTGGGTGAAAAAATGTGTGCTGAGATTTCAGGAAACTCGTAGTTTTTTGGAAGCTTGGCACCCCCTTTCCATGAAAGTGATTTGCGGTGGTCTCTCCTTAGGGCTACATCAATTTGAAACAAACCATAGAGATAGAACTTGGAAGTACTTTATTGTGTCAAGTTTCAAAGAGCTAGCACAAACCGTGTTTGATTTAAAATTCCAACTACTTGTAGCCATATAGGAGTAAAGAGAGTGAAACCTAAAAATTAAAACTGTTACTGCCAACGAACGGTTTAACCTAGAAGAACGAAATTTGGTGAGCCAAGTGGGATTGGGGGACTGATCATTACCTGAAAGTGTCATCAAGATTGGGTGAAAAAATGTGTGCTGAGATTTCAGGAAACTCGTAGTTTTTTGGAAGCTTGGCAACACCTTTCCATGAAAGTGATTTGCGCTGGTCTCTCCTTAGGGCTACATCAATTTGAAACAAACCATAGAGATAGAACTTGGAACTACTTTATTATGTCAAGTTTAAAAGAGCTAGCACAAACCGTGTTTGATTTAGAGTTCCTACTACATGTAACCATATTGGAAAAAAAAGAGTGAAACCTAAAAATTAAAACCGTTACAGCCAACAAACGGTTTAACCTAGAAGAAGGAAATTTGGTGAGCCAAGTGGGATTGGGGTACTGATCATTACTTGAAAGTGTCATCAAGATTGGGTGAAAAAATGTGTGCTGAGATTTCAGGAAACTCGTAGTTTTTTGGAAGGTTGGCAATCCCTTTCCATGAAAGTGATTTGCGCCGGTCTCTCCTTAGGGCTACATTAATTTGAAACAAACCATAGAGATTGAACTTGGAACTACTTTATTGTGTCAAGTTTCAAAGAGCTAGCACAAACCGTGTTTTATTTAGAGTTCCAACTACATGTATCGATATAGGAGAAAACAGAGTGAAACCTAAAATATTAAAACTGTTACTGCCAACGAACGGTTTAACCTAGAAGAACGAAATTTGGTGAGCCACGTGGGATTGGGGTACTGATCATTAAATGAAAATGTCATCAAGATTGGGTGAAAAAATGTGTGCTGAGATTTCAGGAAACTCGTTGTTTTTTGGAAACTTGGCAACCCCTTTCCATAAAAGTGATTTGCGCCAGTCTCTGCTTAGGGATACATCAATAGGAACCAAACCATAGAGATAGAACTTGGAACTACTTTATTCTTTCAAATTTCAAAGAGCTGGAACAAACCGTGTTTGATTTACAGTTCCAAATACATGTATCCATATAGGAGAAAACAGAGTGAAACCTAAAAATTAAAACTGTTACTGCCAACGAACGGTTTAACCTAGAAGAAGAAAATTTGGTGAGCCAAGTGGGTCTGGGGTACTGATCATTAAATGAAAGTGTCATCAAGATTGGGTGAAAAAATGTGTGCTGAGATTTCAGGAAACTCGTAGTTTTTTGGAAGGTTGGCAATCCCTTTCCATGAAAGTGATTTGCGCCGGTCTCTCCTTAGGGCTACATTAATTTGAAACAAACCATAGAGATTGAACTTGGAACTACTTTATTGTGTCAAGTTTCAAAGAGCTAGCACAAACCGCGTTTGATTTAGAGTTCCAATTACATGTATCCATATAGGAGAAAACAGAGTGAAACCTAAAAATTAAAACTGTTACTGCCATCGAACGGTTTAACCTAGAAGAACAAAATTTGGTGAGCCAGGTGGGATTGGGGTACTGGTCATTACCTGAAAGTGTCATCAAGATTGGGTGAAAAAATGTGTGCTGAGATTTCAGGAAACTCGTAGTTTTTTGGAAGCTTGGCAAACCCTTTCCATGAAAGTGATTTGGGCCGGTCTCTGATTAGGGCTACATCAATAGGAAAAAAATCGTAGAGATAGAACTTGGAACTACTTTATAGTGTCAAGTTTCAAAGAGCTAGCACAAATCGTGTGTGATTTAGAGTTTCAACTACATGTATCCATATAGGAGAAAACAGAGTGAAACCTAAAAATTAAAACTGTTACTGCCAACGAACGGTTTAACCTAGATGAACGAAATTTGGTGAGCTAAGTGGGATTGGGGACTGAACATTACCTGAAAGTGTCATCAAGATTGGGTGAAAAAATGTGTGCTGAGATTTCAGGAAACTCGTAGTTTTTGGAAGCTTGGCAACACCTTTCCATGAAAGTTAATTGAGCCGGTCTCTCACTAGGTCTACATCAATAGGAAACAAACCATAGAGATTGAACTTGGACCTACTTTATTGTGTCATGCTTCAAAGAGCTAACACAAACCGTCTTTGATTAAGAGTTCCAACTACATGTATCCATATAGGATAAAACAGAGTGAAACCTAAAAATTAAAACTGTTACTGCCAAGGAACGGTTTAACCTAGAAGAAGGAAATTTGGTGAGCCAAGTGGGATTGGGGTACTGATCATTACCTGAAAGTGTCATCAAGATTGGGTGAAAAAATGTGTGCTGAGATTTCACGAAACTCGTAGTTTTTTGGAAGCTTGGCAACCCCTTTCAATGAATTTGATTTGTGCCAGTCTCTGCTTTGGGCTACTTCAATAGGAAACAAACCATAGAGATAGAACTTGGAACTACTTTATTGTGTCAAGTTTCAAAGAGCTAGCACAAAGCCTGTTTGTATTAGAGTTCCAAATACGTGTACCATATAGGAGAAAACAGAGTGAAACCTAAAAATTAAAACTGTTACTGCCATCGAACGGTTTAACCTAGAAGAACGAAATTTGGTGAGCCAAGTGGGATTGGGGTACTGATCATTACCTGAAAGCGTCATCAAGATTGGGTGAAAAAATGTGTGCTGAAATTTCAGGAAACGCGTAGTTTTTTGGAAGCTTGGCAACCCCATTCCATGAAAGTGATTTGCGCCTGACTCGGCTTAGGGCTACATCAATAGGAACCAAACCATAGAGATAGAACTTGGAACTACTTTATTGTGTCAAGTTTCAAAGAGCTAGCACAAACCGTGTTTGATTTAGAGTTCCAACTAGATGTATCCATATAGGAGAAAACAGAGTGAAACCTAAAAATTAAAACTGTTACTGCCAACGAACGGTTTAACCTAGAAGAACGAAATTCGGTGAGCCAAGTGGGATTGGGGTACTGATCATTACCTGAAAGTGTCATCAAGATTGGGTGAAAAAATGTGTGCTGAGATTTCAGGAAACTCGTAGTTTTTTGGAAGCTTGGCACCCCCTTTCCATGAAAGTGATTTGAGCCTGTCTCTGTTTAGGGCTACAACAATAGGAAAAAAAAACATATAGATAGAACTTGGAAGTACTTTATTGTGTCAAGTTTCAAAGAGCTAGCACAAACCGTGTTTGATTTAGAATTCCAACTACATGTAGCCATATAGGAGAAAAGAGAGTGAAACCTAAAAATTTAAACTGTTACTGCCAACGAACGGTTTAACCTAGAAGAACGAAATTTGGTGAGCCAAGTGGGATTGGGGTACTGATCATTACCTGAAAGTGTCATCAAGATTGGGTGAAAAAATGTGTGCTGAGATTTCAGGAAACTCGTAGTTTTTTTGATGCTTGGCACCCCCTTTCCATGAAAGTGATTTGAGCCTGTCTCTGCTTAGGGCTACAACAATAGGAAACAAACCATAGAGATAGAACTTGGAACTACTTTATTGTGTCAATTTTCAAAGAGCTAGCACAAACCGTGTTTGATTTAGAATTTCAACTACGTGTAGCCATATAGGAGAAAACAGAGTGAAACCTAAAAATTAAAACTGTTACTGCCAACGAACGGTTTAACCTAGAAGAACGAAATTTGGTGAGCCAAGTGGGATTGGGGTACTGATCATTACCTGAAAGCATCATCAAGATTGGGTGAAAAAATGTGTGCTGAAATTTCAGGAAACTCGTAGTTTTTTGGAAGCGTGGCAACCCCTTTCCATGAAGGTGATTTGCGCCACTCTCTGCTTAGGGCTACATCAATAGGAAACAAACCACAGAGATAGAACTTGGAACTACTTTATTGTGTCAAGTTTCAAAGAGCTAGCACAAACCGTGTTTTATTTAGAGTTCCAACTACATGTATCCATATAGGAGAAAACAGAGTGAAACCTAAAAATTAAAACTGTTACTGCCAACGAACGGTTTAACCTAGAAGAACGAAATTTGGTGAGCCAAGTGGGATTGGGGTACTGATAATTATCTGAAAGCGTCATCAAGATTGGGAGAAAAAATGTGTGCTGAGATTTCAGGAAACTCGTAGTTTTTTGGAAGCTTGGCACCCCCTTTCCATGAAAGTGAATTCAGCCTGTCTCTGCTTAGGGCTACATCAATAGGAAAGAAACCATAGAGATAGAACTTGGAACTACTTTATTGTGTCAATTATGAAAGAGCTAGCACAAACCGTGTTTGATTTAGAGTTCCAAGTACATGTATCCGTATTGGAGAAAACAGAGTGAAACCTAAAAATTAAATCTGTTACTGCCAACGAACGGTTTAACCTAGAAGAACGAAATTCGGTGAGCCAAGTGGAATTGGGGTACTGATCATTACCTGAAAGCGTCATCAAGATTGGGTGAAAAAATGTGTGCTGAGATTTCAGGAAACTCGTAATTTTTTCGAAGCTTGGCATCCCCTTTCCATGAAAGTGATTTGTGCCGGTCTCTGCTTAGGGCTACATCAATAGGAAACAAACCATAGAGAGAGAACTTGGAACTACTTTATTGTGTCAAGTTTTAAAGCGCTAGCACAAACCGCGTTTGATTTAGAGTTCCAACTACATGTATCCATATAGGAGAAAACAGAGTGAAACCTAAAAATTAAAACTGTTACTGCCAACGAACGGTTTAACCTAAAAGAACGAAATTTGGTGAGCCAAGTGGGATTGGGGTACTGATCATTACCTGAAAGTGTCATCAAGATTGGGTGAAAAAATGTGTACTCAGATTTCAGGAAACACGTAGTTTTTTGGAAGCTTGGCAACCCCATTCCATGAAAGTGATTTGCGCCTGTCTCGGCTTAGGGCTACATCAATAGGAACCAAACCATATAAATAGAACTTGGAACTACTTTATTGTGTCAAGTTTC
The DNA here is from genome assembly GCF_964194105.1 of Spermophilus citellus. NCBI lineage: Eukaryota > Metazoa > Chordata > Mammalia > Rodentia > Sciuridae > Spermophilus > Spermophilus citellus. The sequence goes on along the minus strand of NC_138192.1, from coordinate 15,480,082 downwards.
AAAGAGCTAGCACAAACCGTGTTTGATTTACAGTTCCAACTACATGTATCCATATAGGAGAAAACAGAGTGAAACCTAAAAATTAAAACTGTTACTGCCAACGAACGGTTTAAACTAGAAGAACGAAATTTGATGCGCCAAGTGGGATTGGGGTACTGATCATTACCTGAAAGTGTCATCAAGATTGGGTGAAAAAATGTGTGCTGAGATTTCAGGAAACTCGTAATTTTTTCGAAGCTTGGCATCCCCTTTTCCATGAAAGTGATTTGCGCCGGTCTCTGCTTAGGGCTACATCAATAGGAAACAAACCATAGAGAGAGAACTTGGAACTACTTTATTGTGTCAAGTTTTAAAGCGCTAGCACAAACCGCGTTTGATTTAGAGTTCCAACTACATGTATCCATATAGGAGAAAATAGAGTGAAACCTAAAAATTAAAACTGTTACTGCCAACGAACGGTTTAATCTAGAGGAACGAAATTCGGTGAGCCAAGTGGGATTGGGGTACTGATCATTACCTGAAAGTGTCTTCAAGATTGGGTGAAAAAATGTGTGCTGAGATTTCAGGAAACTCGTAGTTTTTTGGAAGCTTGGCAATCCCTTTCCATGAAAGTGATTTGCTCCGGTCTCTCCTTAGGGCTACATCAATTTGAAACAAACCATAGAGACTGAACTTGGAACAACTTTATTGTGTCAAGTTTCAAAGGGCTAGCACAAACCGTGTTTGATTTAGAGTTCCAACTACATGTATCCATATAGGAGAAAAGAGAGTGAAACCTAAAAATTAAAACTGTTACAGCCAACGAACGGTTTAACCTAGAAGAAGGAAATTTGGTGAGCCAAGTGGGATTGGGGTACTGATCATTACCTGAAAGTGTAATCAAGATTGGGTGAAACAATGTGTGCTGAGATTTCAGGAAACTCGTAGGTTTTTGGAAGCTTGGCAACCCCTTTCCATGAAAGTGATTTGCGCCGGTCTCTGCTTAGGGCTACATCAATAGGAAAAAAATCGCAGATATAGAACTTGGAACTACTTTATTGTGTCAAGTTTCAAAGAGCTACACAAACCGTGTTTGATTTAGAGTTCCAACTACATGTATCCATATAGGAGAAAACAGAATGAAACCTAAAAATTAAAACTGTTACTGCCAACGAACGGTTTAACCTAGAAGAATGAAATTTGGTGAGCCAAGTGGGATTGGGGTACTGACCATTACCTGAAAATGTCATCAAGATTGGGTGAAAAAATGTGTGCTGAGATTTCAGGAAACTCGTAGTTTTTTGGAAGGTTGGCAACCCCTTTCCATAAATTTGATTTGCGCCAGTCTCTGCTTAGGGATACATCAATAGGAACCAAACCATAGAGATAGAACTTGGAACTACTTTATTGTGTCAAGGTTCAAAGAGCTGGCACAAACCGTGTTTGATTTAGAGTTCCAACTACATGTATCCATATAGGAGAAAACAGAGTGAAACCTAAAAATTTAAACTGTTACTGCCAATGAACGGTTTAACCTAGAAGAACGAAATTTGGTGAGCCAAGTGGGAATGGGGTACTGATTATTACCTGAAAGTGTCATCAAGATTGGGTGAAAAAATGTGTGCTGAGATTTCAGGAAACTCGTAGTTTTTTGTAAGCTTGGACCCCCTTTCAATTAAAGTGATTTGAGCTTGTCTCTGCTTAGGGGTACATCAATAGGAAACAAACCATAGAGATTGAACTTGGAACTACTTTATTGTGTCATGTTTCAAAGAGCTAACACAAACCGACTTTGATTTAGAGTTCCAACTACATGTATCCATATAGGAGAAAACAGAGTGAAACCTAAAATTTAAAACTGTTACTGCCAACGAACGGTTTAACCTAGATGAAGGAAATTTGGTGAGCCAAGTGGGATTGGTGTACTGTTCATTACCTGAAAGTGTCATCAAGATTGGGTGAAAAAATGTGTGCTGTGATTTCAGGAAACTCGTAGTTTTTTGGAAGGTTGGCAACCCCTTTCCATGAAAGTGATTTGCGCCAGTCTGTGCTTAGGGCTACATCAATAGGAAACAAACCATAGAGATAGAACTTGGAACTACTTTATTGTGTCAAGTTTCAAAGAGCTAGCAAAACCCTTGTTTGATTTAGAGTTCCAAATACGTGTATCAATATAGGAGAAGACAGAGTGAAACCTAAAAATTAAAACTGTTACTGCCAACGAACGGTTTAACCTAGAAGAACGAAATTTGGTGCGCCAAGTGAAATTGGGGTACTGATCATTACCTGAAAGTGTCATCAAGATTGGGTGAAAATATGTGTGCTGAGATTTCAAGAAACTTGTAGTTTTTTGGAAGCTTGGACCCCCTTTCCATTGAAGTGATTTGAGCCTGTCTCTGCTTAGGGCTACATCAATAGGAAACAAACCATAGAGATAGAACTTGGAACTACTTTATTGTGTCAAGTTTCAAAGAGCTAGCAAAAACCTTGTTTGATTTAGAGTTCCAAATACGTGTATCAATATAGGAGAAGACAGAGTGAAACCTAAAAATTAAAACTGTTACTGCCAACGAACGGTTTAACCTAGAAGAACGAAATTTGGTGAGCCAAGTGGGATTGGGGTACTGATCATTACTGAAAGTGTCATCAAGATTGGGTGAAAAAATGTGTGCTGAGATTTCAGGAAACTCGTAGTTTTTTGGAAGCTTGGCAACCCCTTTCCATGAAAGAGATTTTCGCCGGTCTCTGCTTAGGGCTACATCAATAGGAAACAAACCACAGAGATAGAATTTGGAACTACTTTATTGTGTCAAGTTTCAATGAGCTAGCATAAACCGTGTTTGATTTAGAGTTCCAACTACATGTATCCATATAGGAGAAAACAGAGTGAAACCTCAATATTAAAACTGTTACTGCCAACGAACGGTTTAACCTAGATGAACGAAATTTGGTGAGCCAAGTGGGATTGGTGTACTGATCATTACCTGAAAGCGTCATCAAGATTGGTTGAAAAAATGTGTGCTGAGATTTCAGGAAACTCGTAGTTATTGGAAGCTTGGCAACCCCTTTCCATGAAAGTGAATTGCGCCTGTCTCTCCCTAGGGCTACATCAATAGGAAACGAACCATAGAGATTGAACTTGGAACTACTTTATTGTGTCCAGGTTCAAAGAGCTAGCACAAACCGTGTTTGATTTAGAGTTCCAACTACATGTATCCATATAGGAGAAAACAGAATGAAACCTAAAAATTCAAACTCTTACTGCCAAAGAACGGTTTAACCTAGAAGAAGGAAATTTGCTGAGCCAAGTGGGATTGGGGTACTGTTCATTACCTGAAAGTGTCATCAAGATTGGGTGAAAAAATGTGTGCTGAGATTTCAGGAAACTCGTAGTTTTTTGGAAGGTTGGCAACCCCTTTCCATGAAAGTGATTTTCGCCAGTCTGTGCTTAGGGCTACATCAATAGGAAACAAACCATAGAGAAAGAACTTGGAACTACTTTATTGTGTCCAGTTTCAAAGAGCTAGCACAAACCGTGTTTGATTTAGAGTTCCAACTACATGTATCCATATAGGAGAAAACAGAATGAAACCTAAAAATTCAAACTGTTACTGCCAACAAACGGTTTAACGTAGAAGAACGAAATTTGGTGAGGCAAGTGGGATTGGGGTACTGATCATTACCTGAAAGTGTCATCAAGATTGGGTGAAAAAATGTGTGCTGAGATTTGAGGAAACTCGTAGTTTTTTGGAAGCTTGGCAACCCCTTTCCATGAAAGTGATTTGAGCCTGTCTCTGCTTAGGGCTACAACAGTAGGAAAAAAAAACATAGAGACAGAACTTGGAACTACTTTACTGTGTCAAGTTTCAAAGCGCTAGCACAAACCGTGTTTGATTTAGAATTTCAACTACGTGTAGCCATATAGGATAAAACAGAGTGAAACATAAAAATTAAAACTGTTACTGCCAACGAACGGTTTAACCCAGAAGAACGAAATTTGGTGAGCCAAGTGGGATTGGGGTACTGATAATTATCTGAAAGTGTCATCAAGATTGGGTGAAAAAATGTGTGCTGAGATTTCAGGAAACTCGTATTTTTTTGGAAGCTTGGCACCCAGTTTTTATGAAAGTGATTTGAGCCTGTCTCTGCTTAGGGCTACATCAATAGGAAACAAACCATAGAGATAGAACTTGGAACTACTTTATTGTGTCAATTTTGAAAGAGCTAGCACAAACCGTGTTTGATTTAGAGTTCCAACTACATGTATCCATATTGGAGAAAACAGAGTGAAACCTAAAATTAAAACCGTTACAGCCAACGAACGGTTTAACCTAGAAGAAGGAAATTTGGTGATCCAAGTGGGATTGGGGTACTGATCATTACTTGAAAGTGTCATCAAGATTGGGTGAAAAAATGTGTGCTGAGATTTCAGGAAACTCGTAGTTTTTTGGAAGCTTGGCAACCCCTTTCCATGCAAGTGATTTGCGCCGGTCTCTGCTTAGGGCTACATCAATAGGAAACATACCATAGAGATAGAACTTGGAACTACTTTATTGTGTCAAGTTTCAAACAGCTAGCACAAACCGTGTTTGATTTAGAGTTCCAACTACATGTATCTATATAGGAGAAAACAGAGTGAAACCTAAAAATTAAAACTGTTACTGCCAAGGAACGGTTTAACCTAGAAGAACGAAATTTGGTGAGCCACGTGGGATTGGGGTACTGATCATTACCTGAAAATGTCATCAAGATTGGGTGAAAAAATGTGTGCTGAGATTTCAGGAAACTCGTAGTTTTTTGGAAGCTTGGCAACCCCTTTCCATAAAAGTGATTTGCGCCATTTTCTGCTTAAGGATACATCAATAGGAACCAAACCATAGAGATAGAACTTGGAACTACTTTATTCTTTCAAATTTCAAAGAGCTGGCACAAACTGTGTTTGATTTACAGTTCCAAATACATGTATCCATATAGGAGAAAACAGAGTGAAACCTAAAAATTAAAACTGTTATTGCCAACGAACGGTTTAACCTAGAAGAAGGAAATTTGGTGAGCCAAGTGGGACTGGGGTACTAATCATTACCTGAAAGTGTCATCAAGATTGGGTGAAAAAATGTGTGCTGAGATTTCAGGAAACTCGTAGTTTTTTGGAAGCTTGGCAACCCCTTTCCATGAAAGTGATTTTCGCCGGTCTCTGCTTAGGGCTACATCAATGGGAAACAAACCACAGAGATAGAACTTTGAACTACTTTATTGTGTCAATTTTCAATGAGCTAGCACAAACCGTGTTTGATTTAGAGTTCCAAGTACATGTATCCATACAGGAGAAAACAGAGTGAAACGTAAAAATTAAAACTGTTACTGCCAACAAACGGTTTAACCTAGATGAACAAAATTTGGTGAGCCAAGTGGGATTCGCGTACTTATCATTACCTGAAAGCGTCATCAAGATTGGGTGAAAAAATGTGTGCTGAGATTTCAGGAAACTCCTAGTTTTTTGGAAGGTTGGCAATCCCTTTCCATGAAAGTGATTTGCGTCGGTCTCTCCTTAGGGCTACATTAATTTGAAACAAACCATAGTGATTGAACTTGGAACTACTTTATTGTGTCAAGTTTCAAAGAGCTAGCACAAACCGGGTTTGATTTAGAGTTCCAACTACACGTATCCATATAGGAGAAAACAGAGTGAAACCTAAAAATTAAAACTGTTACTGCCAACGAACGGTTTAACCTAGAAGAACGAAATTTGGTGAGCCAAGTGGGATTGGGGTACTGATCATTACCTGAAAATGTCATCAAGATTGGGTGAAAAAATGTGTGCTGAGATTTCAGGAAACTCGTAGTTTTTTGGAAGCTTGGCAACCCCTTTCCATAAAAGTGATTTGCGCCAGTCTCTGCTTAGGGATACATCAATAGGAAACAAACCATAGAGATAGAACTTGGAACTACTTTATTGTGTCAAGGTTCAAAGAGCTGGCACAAACCGTGTTTGATTTACAGTTCCAAATACATGTATCCATATAGGAGAAAACAGAGTGAAACCTAAAAATTAAAACTGTTACTGCCAACGAACGGTTTAACCTAGAAGAAGGAAATTTGGTGATCCAAGTGGGATTGGGGTACTGATCATTACTTGAAAGTGTCATCAAGATTGGGTGAAAATATGTGTGCTGAGATTTCAGGAAACTCGTAGTTGTTTGGAAGCTTGGCAACACCTTTCCATGCAAGTGATTTGCGCCGGTCTCTGCTTAGGGCTACATCAATAGGAAACAAATCGTAGAGATAGAACTTGGAACTACTTTATTGTGTCAAGTTTCAAAGAGCTAGCACAAACCGTGTTTGATTTAGAGTTCCAACTACATATATCCATATAGGAGAAAACAGAGTGAAACTTAAAAATTAAAACTGTTACTGCCAACGAACGGTATAACCTAGATGAACGAAATTTGGTGAGCCAAGTGGGATTGTCGTACTGATCATTACCTGAAAGCGTCATCAAGATTGGGTGAAAAAATGTGTGCTGAGATTTCAGGAACTCGTAGTTTTTTGGAAGCTTGGCAACCCCTTCCCATGAAAGTGATTTGAGCCTGTCTCTGCTTAGGGCTACATCAATAGGAAACAAACCATAGAGATAGAACTTGGAACTACTTTATTTTGTCAAGTTTCAAAGAGCTAGCCCACACCGTGTTTGATTTAGAGTTCCAAGTACATGTATCCATACAGGAGAAAACAGAGTGAAACGTAAAAATTAAAACTGTTACTGCCAACAAGCGGTTTAACCTAGAAGAACGAAATTTGGTGAGCCAAGTGGGATTGGGGTACTGATCATTACCTGAAAGTGTCATCAAGATTGGGTGAAAAAATGTGTGCTGAGATTTCAGGAAACTCGTAGTTTTTTGGAAGCTTGGCAAACCCTTTCCATGAAAGTGATTTGGCCCGTCTCTGATTAGGGCTACATCAATTGGAAAAAAATCATAGAGATAGAACATGGAACTACTTTATATTGTCAAGTTTCAAAGAGATAGCACAAACCATGTGTGATGTAGAGTTTCAACTACATGTATCCATATAGGAGAAAACAGAGTGAAACCTAAAAATTAAAACTGTTACTGCCAACGAACGGTTTAACCTAGAAGAACGAAATTTGGTGAGCCAAGTGGGATTGGGGTACTGATCATTACCTGAAAGTGTCTTCAAGATTGGGTGAAAAAATGTGTGCTGAGATTTCAGGAACCTCGTAGTTTTTTGGAAGCTTGGCAACCCCTTTCCATGAAAGTGATTTTCGCTGGTCTCTGCTTAGGGCTACATCAATAGGAAACAAACCACAGAGATAGAATTTGGAACTACTTTATTGTGTCAAGTTTCAATGAGCTAGCACAAACCGTGTTTGATTTAGAGTTCCAACTACATGTATCCATATAGGAGAAAACAGAGTGAAACCTCAATATTAAAACTGGTACTGCCAACGAACGGTTTAAACTAGATGAACGAAATTTGGTGAGCCAAGTGGGATTGGTGTACTGATCATTACCTGAAAGTGTCATCAAGATTGGGTGAAAAAATGTGTGCTGAAATTTCAGGAAATGCGAAGTTTTTTCGAAGCTTGGCAACCCCATTCCATGAAAGTGATTTGCGCCAGTCTCTGCTTAGGGCTACATCAATAGGAAACAAACCATAGAGATAGAACTTGGAACTACTTTATTTTGTCAAGTTTCAAAGAGCTAGCCCACACCGTGTTTGATTTAGAGTTCCAAGTACATGTATCCATACAGGAGAAAACAGAGTGAAACGTAAAAATTAAAACTGTTACTGCCAACAAGCGGTTTAACCTAGAAGAACGAAATTTGGTGAGCCAAGTGGGATTGGGGTACTGATCATTACCTGAAAGTGTCATCAAGATTGGGTGAAAAAATGTGTGCTGAGATTTCAGGAAACTCGTAGTTTTTTGGAAGCTTGGCAAACCCTTTCCATGAAAGTGATTTGGGCCGGTCTCTGATTAGGGCTACATCAATTGGAAAAAAATCATAAGATAGAACATGGAACTACTTTATATTGTCAAGTTTCAAAGAGCTAGCACAAACCATGTGTGATGTAGAGTTTCAACTACATGTATCCATATAGGAGAAAACAGAGTGAAACCTAAAAATTAAAACTGTTACTGCCAACGAACGGTTTAACCTAGAAGAACGAAATTTGGTGAGCCAAGTGGGATTGGTGTACTGATCATTACCTGAAAGTGTCATCAAGATTGGGTGAAAAAATGTGTGCTGAAATTTCAGGAAATGCGAAGTTTTTTCGAAGCTTGGCAACCCCATTCCATGAAAGTGATTTGCGCCAGTCTCTGCTTAGGGCTACATCAATAGGAAACAAACCATAGAGATAGAACTTGGAACTAATTTATTGTGTCAAGTTTCAAAGAGCTAGCACAAACCGTGTTTGATTTAGAGTTCCAACTACATGTAGCCATATAGGAGAAAACAGAGTGAAACCTAAAATTAAAACTGTTACTGCCAACGAACGGTTTAACCTAGAAGAACGAAATTTGGTGAGCCAAGTGGGATTGTGGTACTGATCATTACCTGAAAGTGTCATCAAGATTGGGTGAAAAAATGTGTGCTGAGATTTCAGGAACCTCGTAGTTTTTTGGACGCTTGGCAACCCCTTTCCATCAAAGTGATTTTCGCCGGTCTCTGCTTAGGGCTACATCAATAGGAAACAAACCACAGAGATAGAATTTGGAACTACTTTATTGTGTCAAGATTCAATGAGCTAGCACAAACCGTGTTTGATTTAGAGTTCCAACTACATGTATCCATATAGGAGAAAACAGAGTGGAACCTCAATATTAAAACTGGTACTGCCAACGAACGGTTTAAACTAGATGAACGAAATTTGGTGAGCCAAGTGGGATTGGTGTACTGATCATTACCTGAAAGTGTCATCAAGATTGGGTGAAAAAATGTGTGCTGAAATTTCAGGAAATACGAAGTTTTTTCGAAGCTTGGCAACCCCATTCCATGAAAGTGATTTGCGCCAGTCTCTGCTTAGGGCTACATCAATAGGAAACAAACCATAGAGATAGAACTTGGAACTACTTTATTGTGTCAAGTTTCAAAGAGCTAGCACAAACCGTGTTTGATTTAGAGTTCCAACTACATGTATCCATATAGGAGAAAACAGAGTGAAACCTAAAAATTAAAACTGTTACTGCCAACGAACGGTTTAAGCTAGAAGAACGAAATTTGGTGAGCCAAGTGGGATTGGGGTACTGATCATTACCTGAAAGTGTCATCAAGATTGGGTGAAAAAATGTGTGCTGAGATTTCAGGAAACTCGTAGTTTTTTGGAAGCTTGGCACCCCCTTTCCATGAAAGTGATTTGAGCCTGTCTCTGCTTAGGGCTACAACAATAGGAAATAAACCATAGAGATAAAACTTGGAACTACTTTATTGTGTCAAGTTTTAAAGAGCTAGCACATACCGTGTTTGATTTAGAGTTCCAACTACATGTAGCCATATAGGAGAAAACAGAGTGAAACCTAAAAATTAAAACTGTTACTGCCAACGAACGGTTTAACCTAGATGAACGAAATTTGGTGAGCCAAGTGGGGTTGTCGTACTGATCATTACCTGAAAGCGTCATCAAGATTGGGTGAAAAAATGTGTGCTGAGATTTCAGGAACTCGTAGTTTTTTGGAAGCTTGGCAACCCCTTCCCATGAAAGTGATTTGAGCCTGTCTCTGCTTAGGGCTACATCAATAGGAAACAAACCATAGAGATAGAACTTGGAACTACTTTATTTTCTCAAGTTTCAAAGAGCTACCCCACACCGTGTTTGATTTAGTGTTCCAATTACATGTATCCATATAGGAGAAAACAGAGTGAAACCTAAAAATTAAAACTGTTACTGCCATCGAACGGTTTAACCTAGAAGAACAAAATTTGGTGAGCCAGGTGGGATTGGGGTACTGATCATTACCTGAAAGTGTCATCAAGATTGGGTGAAAAAATGTGTGCTGAGATTTCAGGAAACTCGTAGTTTTTTGGAAGCTTGGCAAACCCTTTCCATGAAAGTGATTTGGGCCGGTCTCTGATTAGGGCTACATCAATAGGAAAAAAATCGTAGAGATAGAACTTGGAACTACTTTATAGTGTCAAGTTTCAAAGAGCTAGCACAAATCGTGTGTGATTTAGAGTTTCAACTACATGTATCCATATAGGAGAAAACAGAGTGAAACCTAAAAATTAAAACTGTTACTGCCAACGAACGGTTTAACCTAGAAGAACGAAATTCGGTGAGCCAAGTGGAATTGGGGTACTGATCATTACCTGAAAGCGTCATCAAGATTGGGTGAAAAAATGTGTGCTGAGATTTCAGGAAACTCGTAATTTTTTCGAAGCTTGGCATCCCCTTTCCATGAAAGTGATTTGTGCCGGTCTCTGCTTAGGGCTACATCAATAGGAAACAAACCATAGAGAGAGAACTTGGAACTACTTTATTGTGTCAAGTTTTAAAGCGCTAGCACAAACCGCGTTTGATTTAGAGTTCCAACTACATGTATCCATATAGGAGAAAAGAGAGTGAAACCTAAAAATTAAAACTGTTACTGCCAATGAACGGTTTAACCTAAAAGAACGAAATTTGGTGAGCCAAGTGGGATTGGGGTACTGATCATTACCTGAAAGTGCCATCAAGATTGGGTGAAAAAATGTGTGCTCAGATTTCAGGAAACTCGTAGTTTTTTGGAAGGTTGGCAATCCCTTTCCAGGAAAGTGATTTGCTCCGGTCTCTCCTTAGGGCTACATCAATTTGAAACAAACCATAGAGACTGAACTTGGAACTACTTTATTGTGTCAAGTTTCAAAGAGCTAGCACAAACCGTGTTTGATTTAGAGTTCCAACTACATGTATCCATTTTGGAGAAAACAGAGTGAAAACTAAAAATTAAAACCATTACTGCCAACGAACGGTTTAACCTAGATGAACGAAATTCGGTGAGCCAAGTGGGATTGGGGTACTGATCATTACCTGAAAGCGTCATCAAGATTGGGTGAAAAAATGTGTGCTGAGATTTCAGGAAACTCGTTGTTTTTTGGAAGCTTGGCAACCCCTTTCCATAAAAGTGATTTGCGCCAGTCTCTGCTTAGGGATACATCAATAGGAACCAAACCATAGAGATAGAACTTGGAACTACTTTATTCTTTCAAATTTCAAAGAGCTGGAACAAACCGTGTTTGATTTACAGTTCCAAATACATGTATCCATATAGGAGAAAACAGAGTGAAACCTAAAAATTAAAACTGTTACTGCCAACGAACGGTTTAACCTAGAAGAAGAAAATTTGGTGAGCCAAGTGGGTCTGGGGTACTGATCATTAAATGAAAGTGTCATCAAGATTGGGTGAAAAAATGTGTGCTGAGATTTCAGGAAACTCGTAGTTTTTTGGAAGGTTGGCAATCCCTTTCCATGAAAGTGATTTGCGCCGGTCTCTCCTTAGGGCTACATTAATTTGAAACAAACCATAGAGATTGAACTTGGAACTACTTTATAGTGTCAAGTTTCAAAGAGCTAGCACAAACCGCGTTTGATTTAGAGTTCCAATTACATGTATCCATATAGGAGAAAACAGAGTGAAACCTAAAAATTAAAACTGTTACTGCCATCGAACGGTTTAACCTAGAAGAACAAAATTTGGTGAGCCAGGTGGGATTGGGGTACTGATCATTACCTGAAAGTGTCATCAAGATTGGGTGAAAAAATGTGTGCTGAGATTTCAGGAAACTCGTAGTTTTTTGGAAGCTTGGCAAACCCTTTCCATGAAAGTGATTTGGGCCGGTCTCTGATTAGGGCTACATCAATAGGAAAAAAATCGTAGAGATAGAACTTGGAACTACTTTATAGTGTCAAGTTTCAAAGAGCTAGCACAAATCGTGTGTGATTTAGAGTTTCAACTACATGTATCCATATAGGAGAAAACAGAGTGAAACCTAAAAATTAAAACTGTTACTGCCAACGAACGGTTTAACCTAGATGAACGAAATTTGGTGAGCTAAGTGGGATTGGGGTACTGAACATTACCTGAAAGTGTCATCAAGATTGGGTGAAAAAATGTGTGCTGAGATTTCAGGAAACTCGTAGTTTTTGGAAGCTTGGCAACACCTTTCCATGAAAGTTAATTGAGCCGGTCTCTCACTAGGTCTACATCAATAGGAAACAAACCATAGAGATTGAACTTGGACCTACTTTATTGTGTCATGCTTCAAAGAGCTAACACAAACCGTCTTTGATTAAGAGTTCCAACTACATGTATCCATATAGGATAAAACAGAGTGAAACCTAAAAATTAAAACTGTTACTGCCAAGGAACGGTTTAACCTAGAAGAAGGAAATTTGGTGAGCCAAGTGGAATTGGGGTACTGATCATTACCTGAAAGTGTCATCAAGATTGGGTGAAAAAATGTGTGCTGAGATTTCACGAAACTCGTAGTTTTTTGGAAGCTTGGCAACCCCTTTCAATGAATTTGATTTGTGCCAGTCTCTGCTTTGGGCTACTTCAATAGGAAACAAACCATAGAGATAGAACTTGGAACTACTTTATTGTGTCAAGTTTCAAAGAGCTAGCACAAACCCTGTTTGTATTAGAGTTCCAAATACGTGTACCATATAGGAGAAAAGAGAGTGAAACCTAAAAATTAAAACTGTTACTGCCAACGAACGGTTTAACCTAGAAGAACGAAATTTGGTGAGCCAAGTGGGATTGGGGTACTGATCATTACCTGAAAGTGTCATCAAGATTGGGTGAAAAAATGTGTGCTGAGATTTCAGGAACCTCGTAGTTTTTTGGACGCTTGGCAACCCCTTTCCATCAAAGTGATTTTCGCCGGTCTCTGCTTAGGGCTACATCAATAGGAAACAAACCACAGAGATAGAATTTGGAACTACTTTATTGTGTCAAGATTCAATGAGCTAGCACAAACCGTGTTTGATTTAGAGTTCCAACTACATGTATCCATATAGGAGAAAACAGAGTGGAACCTCAATATTAAAACTGGTACTGCCAACGAACGGTTTAAACTAGATGAACGAAATTTGGTGAGCCAAGTGGGATTTGTGTACTGATCATTACCTGAAAGTGTCATCAAGATTGGGTGAAAAAATGTGTGCTGAAATTTCAGGAAATACGAAGTTTTTTCGAAGCTTGGCAACCCCATTCCATGAAAGTGATTTGCGCCAGTCTCTGCTTAGGGCTACATCAATAGGAAACAAACCATAGAGATAGAACTTGGAACTACTTTATTGTGTCAAGTTTCAAAGAGCTAGCACAAACCGTGTTTGATTTAGAGTTCCAACTACATGTATCCATATAGGAGAAAACAGAGTGAAACCTAAAAATTAAAACTGTTACTGCCAACGAACGGTTTAAGCTAGAAGAACGAAATTTGGTGAGCCAAGTGGGATTGGGGTACTGATCATTACCTGAAAGTGTCATCAAGATTGGGTGAAAAAATGTGTGCTGAGATTTCAGGAAACTCGTAGTTTTTTGGAAGCTTGGCACCCCCTTTCCATGAAAGTGATTTGAGCCTGTCTCTGCTTAGGGCTACAACAATAGGAAATAAACCATAGAGATAAAACTTGGAACTACTTTATTGTGTCAAGTTTTAAAGAGCTAGCACATACCGTGTTTGATTTAGAGTTCCAACTACATGTAGCCATATAGGAGAAAACAGAGTGAAACCTAAAAATTAAAACTGTTACTGCCAACGAACGGTTTAACCTAGATGAACGAAATTTGGTGAGCCAAGTGGGGTTGTCGTACTGATAATTATCTGAAAGCGTCATCAAGATTGGGTGAAAAAATGTGTGCTGAGATTTCAGGAACTCGTAGTTTTTTGGAAGCTTGGCAACCCCTTCCCATGAAAGTGATTTGAGCCTGTCTCTGCTTAGGGCTACAACAATAGGAAACAAACCATAGAGATAGAACTTGGAACTACTTTATTGTGTCAATTTTCAAAGAGCTAGCACAAACCGTGTTTGATTTAGAATTTCAACTACGTGTAGCCATATAGGAGAAAACAGAGTGAAACCTAAAAATTAAAACTGTTACTGCCAACGAACGGTTTAACCTAGAAGAACGAAATTTGGTGAGCCAAGTGGGATTGGGGTACTGATCATTACCTGAAAGCATCATCAAGATTGGGTGAAAAAATGTGTGCTGAAATTTCAGGAAACTCGTAGTTTTTTGGAAGCGTGGCAACCCCTTTCCATGAACGTGATTTGCGCCAGTCTCTGCTTAGGGCTACATCAATAGGAAACAAACCACAGAGATAGAACTTGGAACTACTTTATTGTGTCAAGTTTCAAAGAGCTAGCACAAACCGTGTTTTATTTAGAGTTCCAACTACATGTATCCATATAGGAGAAAACAGAGTGAAACCTAAAAATTAAAACTGTTACTGCCAACGAACGGTTTAACCTAGAAGAACGAAATTTGGTGAGCCAAGTGGGATTGGTGTACTGATCATTACCTGAAAGTGTCATCAAGATTGGGTGAAAAAATGTGTGCTGAAATTTCAGGAAATGCGAAGTTTTTTCGAAGCTTGGCAACCCCATTCCATGAAAGTGATTTGCGCCAGTCTCTGCTTAGGGCTACATCAATAGGAAACAAACCATAGAGATAGAACTTGGAACTACTTTATTGTGTCAAGTTTCAAAGAGCTAGCACAAACCGTGTTTGATTTAGAGTTCCAACTACATGTATCCATATAGGAGAAAACAGAGTGAAACCTAAAAATTAAAACTGTTACTGCCAACGAACGGTTTAACCTAGATGAACGAAATTTGGTGAGCCAAGTGGGATTGGGGTACTGATCATTACCTGAAAGTGTCATCAAGATTGGGTGAAAAAATGTGTGCTGAAATTTGAGGAAATGCGTAGTTTTTTCGAAGCTTGGCAACCCCATTCCATGAAAGTGATTTGCGCCAGTCTCTGCTTAGGGCTACATCAATAGGAAACAAACCATAGAGATAGAACTTGGAACTAATTTATTCTGTCAAGTTTCAAAGAGCTAGCACAAACCGTGTTTGATTTAGAGTTCCAACTACATGTAGCCATATAGGAGAAAACAGAGTGAAACCTAAAAATTAAAACTGTTACTGCCAACGAACGGTTTAACCTAGAAGAACGAAATTTGGTGAGCCAAGTGGGATTGTGGTACTGATCATTACCTGAAAGTGTCATCAAGATTGGGTGAAAAAATGTGTAGTGAGATTTCAGGAACCTCGTAGTTTTTTGGACGCTTGGCAACCCCTTTCCATCAAAGTGATTTTCGCCGGTCTCTGCTTAGGGCTACATCAATAGGAAACAAACCACAGAGATAGAATTTGGAACTACTTTATTGTGTCAAGATTCAATGAGCTAGCACAAACCGTGTTTGATTTAGAGTTCCAACTACATGTATCCATATAGGAGAAAACAGAGTGGAACCTCAATATTAAAACTGTTACTGCCAACGAACGGTTTAAACTAGATGAAAGAAATTTGGTGAGCCAAGTGGGATTGGTGTACTGATCATTACCTGAAAGTGTCATCAAGATTGGGTGAAAAAATGTGTGCTGAAATTTCAGGAAATGCGAAGTTTTTTCGAAGCTTGGCAACCCCATTCCATGAAAGTGATTTGCGCCAGTCTCTGCTTAGGGCTACATCAATAGGAAACAAACCATAGAGATAGAACTTGGAACTACTTTATTGTGTCAAGTTTCAAAGAGCTAGCACAAACCGTGTTTGATTTAGAGTTCCAACTACATGTATCCATATAGGAGAAAACAGAGTGAAACCTAAAAATTAAAACTGTTACTGCCAACGAACGGTTTAAGCTAGAAGAACGAAATTTGGTGAGCCAAGTGGGATTGGGGTACTGATCATTACCTGAAAGTGTCATCAAGATTGGGTGAAAAAATGTGTGCTGAGATTTCAGGAAACTCGTAGTTTTTTGGAAGCTTGGCACCCCCTTTCCATGAAAGTGATTTGAGCCTGTCTCTGCTTAGGGCTACATCAATAGGAAACAAACCATAGAGATAGAACTTGGAACTACTTTATTTTCTCAAGTTTCAAAGAGCTAGCCCACACCGTGTTTGATTTAGTGTTCCAATTACATGTATCCATATAGGAGAAAACAGAGTGAAACCTAAAAATTAAAACTGTTACTGCCATCGAACGGTTTAACCTAGAAGAACAAAATTTGGTGAGCCAGGTGGGATTGGGGTACTGATCATTACCTGAAAGTGTCATCAAGATTGGGTGAAAAAATGTGTGCTGAGATTTCAGGAAACTCGTAGTTTTTTGGAAGCTTGGCAAACCCTTTCCATGAAAGTGATTTGGGCCGGTCTCTGATTAGGGCTACATCAATAGGAAAAAAATCGTAGAGATAGAACTTGGAACTACTTTATAGTGTCAAGTTTCAAAGAGCTAGCACAAATCGTGTGTGATTTAGAGTTTCAACTACATGTATCCATATAGGAGAAAACAGAGTGAAACCTAAAAATTAAAACTGTTACTGCCAACGAACGGTTTAACCTAGAAGAACGAAATTCGGTGAGCCAAGTGGAATTGGGGTACTGATCATTACCTGAAAGCGTCATCAAGATTGGGTGAAAAAATGTGTGCTGAGATTTCAGGAAACTCGTAATTTTTTCGAAGCTTGGCATCCCCTTTCCATGAAAGTGATTTGTGCCGGTCTCTGCTTAGGGCTACATCAATAGGAAACAAACCATAGAGAGAGAACTTGGAACTACTTTATTGTGTCAAGTTTTAAAGCGCTAGCACAAACCGCGTTTGATTTAGAGTTCCAACTACATGTATCCATATAGGAGAAAAGAGAGTGAAACCTAAAAATTAAAACTGTTACTGCCAACGAACGGTTTAACCTAAAAGAACGAAATTTGGTGATCCAAGTGGGATTGGGGTACTGATCATTACCTGAAAGTGTCATCAAGATTGGGTGAAAAAATGTGTGCTCAGATTTCAGGAAACTCGTAGTTTTTTGGAAGGTTGGCAATCCCTTTCCAGGAAAGTGATTTGCTCCGGTCTCTCCTTAGGGCTACATCAATTTGAAACAAACCATAGAGACTGAACTTGGAACTACTTTATTGTGTCAAGTTTCAAAGAGCTAGCACAAACCGTGTTTGATTTAGAGTTCCAACTACATGTATCCATTTTGGAGAAAACAGAGTGAAAACTAAAAATTAAAACCGTTACTGCCAACGAACGGTTTAACCTAGATGAACGAAATTCGGTGAGCCAAGTGGGATTGGGGTACTGATCATTACCTGAAAGCGTCATCAAGATTGGGTGAAAAAATGTGTGCTGAGATTTCAGGAAACTCGTTGTTTTTTGGAAGCTTGGCAACCCCTTTCCATAAAAGTGATTTGCGCCAGTCTCTGCTTAGGGATACATCAATAGGAACCAAACCATAGAGATAGAACTTGGAACTACTTTATTCTTTCAAATTTCAAAGAGCTGGAACAAACCGTGTTTGATTTACAGTTCCAAATACATGTATCCATATAGGAGAAAACAGAGTGAAACCTAAAAATTAAAACTGTTACTGCCAACGAACGGTTTAACCTAGAAGAAGAAAATTTGGTGAGCCAAGTGGGTCTGGGGTACTGATCATTAAATGAAAGTGTCATCAAGATTGGGTGAAAAAATGTGTGCTGAGATTTCAGGAAACTCGTAGTTTTTTGGAAGGTTGGCAATCCCTTTCCATGAAAGTGATTTGCGCCGGTCTCTCCTTAGGGCTACATTAATTTGAAACAAACCATAGAGATTGAACTTGGAACTACATTATTGTGTCAAGTTTCAAAGAGCTAGCACAAACCGCGTTTGATTTAGAGTTCCAATTACATGTATCCATATAGGAGAAAACAGAGTGAAACCTAAAAATTAAAACTGTTACTGCCATCGAACGGTTTAACCTAGAAGAACAAAATTTGGTGAGCCAGGTGGGATTGGGGTACTGATCATTACCTGAAAGTGTCATCAAGATTGGGTGAAAAAATGTGTGCTGAGATTTCAGGAAACTCGTAGTTTTTTGGAAGCTTGGCAAACCCTTTCCATGAAAGTGATTTGGGCCGGTCTCTGATTAGGGCTACATCAATAGGAAAAAAATCGTAGAGATAGAACTTGGAACTACTTTATAGTGTCAAGTTTCAAAGAGCTAGCACAAATCGTGTGTGATTTAGAGTTTCAACTACATGTATCCATATAGGAGAAAACAGAGTGAAACCTAAAAATTAAAACTGTTACTGCCAACGAACGGTTTAACCTAGATGAACGAAATTTGGTGAGCTAAGTGGGATTGGGGTACTGAACATTACCTGAAAGTGTCATCAAGATTGGGTGAAAAAATGTGTGCTGAGATTTCAGGAAACTCGTAGTTTTTGGAAGCTTGGCAACACCTTTCCATGAAAGTTAATTGAGCCGGTCTCTCACTAGGTCTACATCAATAGGAAACAAACCATAGAGATTGAACTTGGACCTACTTTATTGTGTCATGCTTCAAAGAGCTAACACAAACCGTCTTTGATTAAGAGTTCCAACTACATGTATCCATATAGGATAAAACAGAGTGAAACCTAAAAATTAAAACTGTTACTGCCAAGGAACGGTTTAACCTAGAAGAAGGAAGTTTGGTGAGCCAAGTGGGATTGGGGTACTGATCATTACCTGAAAGTGTCATCAAGATTGGGTGAAAAAATGTGTGCTGAGATTTCACGAAACTCGTAGTTTTTGGAAGCTTGGCAACCCCTTTCAATGAATTTGATTTGTGCCAGTCTCTGCTTTGGGCTACTTCAATAGGAAACAAACCATAGAGATAGAACTTGGAACTACTTTATTGTGTCAAGTTTCAAAGAGCTAGCACAAACCCTGTTTGTATTAGAGTTCCAAATACGTGTACCATATAGGAGAAAAGAGAGTGAAACCTAAAAATTAAAACTGTTACTGCCAACGAACGGTTTAACCTAGAAGAACGAAATTTGGTGAGCCAAGTGGGATTGGGGTACTGATCATTACCTGAAAGCGTCATCAAGATTGGGTGAAAAAATGTGTGCTGAAATTTCAGGAAACGCGTAGTTTTTTGGAAGCTTGGCAACCCCATTCCATGAAAGTGATTTGCGCCTGACTCGGCTTAGGGCTACATCAATAGGAACCAAACCATAGAGATAGAACTTGGAACTACTTTATTGTGTCAAGTTTCAAAGAGCTAGCACAAACCGTGTTTGATTTAGAGTTCCAACTACATGTATCCATATAGGAGAAAACAGAGTGAAACCTAAAAATTAAAACTGTTACTGCCAACGAACGGTTTAACCTAGAAGAACGAAATTCGGTGAGCCAAGTGGGATTGGGGTACTGATCATTACCTGAAAGTGTCATCAAGATTGGGTGAAAAAATGTGTGCTGAGATTTCAGGAAACTCGTAGTTTTTTGGAAGCTTGGCACCCCCTTTCCATGAAAGTGATTTGAGCCTGTCTCTGTTTAGGGCTACAACAATAGGAAAAAAAACATATAGATAGAACTTGGAAGTACTTTATTGTGTCAAGTTTCAAAGAGCTAGCACAAACCGTGTTTGATTTAGAATTCCAACTACATGTAGCCATATAGGAGAAAAGAGAGTGAAACCTAAAAATTTAAACTGTTACTGCCAACGAACGGTTTAACCTAGAAGAACGAAATTTGGTGAGCCAAGTGGGATTGGGGTACTGATCATTACCTGAAAGTGTCATCAAGATTGGGTGAAAAAATGTGTGCTGAGATTTCAGGAAACTCGTAGTTTTTTGGATGCTTGGCACCCCCTTTCCATGAAAGTGATTTGAGCCTGTCTCTGCTTAGGGCTACAACAATAGGAAACAAACCATAGAGATAGAACTTGGAACTACTTTATTGTGTCAATTTTCAAAGAGCTAGCACAAACCGTGTTTGATTTAGAATTTCAACTACGTGTAGCCATATAGGAGAAAACAGAGTGAAACCTAAAAATTTAAACTGTTACTGCCAACGAACGGTTTAACCTAGAAGAACGAAATTTGGTGAGCCAAGTGGGATTGGGGTACTGATCATTACCTGAAAGCATCATCAAGATTGGGTGAAAAAATGTGTGCTGAAATTTCAGGAAACTCGTAGTTTTTTGGAAGCGTGGCAACCCCTTTCCATGAAGGTGATTTGCGCCAGTCTCTGCTTAGGGCTACATCAATAGGAAACAAACCACAGAGATAGAACTTGGAACTAATTTATTGTGTCAAGTTTCAAAGAGCTAGCACAAACCGTGTTTTATTTAGAGTTCCAACTACATGTATCCATATAGGAGAAAACAGAGTGAAACCTAAAAATTAAAACTGTTACTGCCAACGAACGGTTTAACCTAGAAGAACGAAATTTGGTGAGCCAAGTGGGATTGGGGTACTGATAATTATCTGAAAGCGTCATCAAGATTGGGAGAAAAAATGTGTGCTGAGTTTTCAGGAAACTCGTAGTTTTTTGGAAGCTTGGCACCCCCTTTCCATGAAAGTGAATTCAGCCTGTCTCTGCTTAGGGCTACATCAATAGGAAACAAACCATAGAGATAGAACTTGGAACTACTTTATTGTGTCAATTATGAAAGAGCTAGCACAAACCGTGTTTGATTTAGAGTTCCAAGTACATGTATCCGTATTGGAGAAAACAGAGTGAAACCTAAAAATTAAATCTGTTACTGCCAACGAACGGTTTAACATAGAAGAACGAAATTCGGTGAGCCAAGTGGAATTGGGGTACTGATCATTACCTGAAAGCGTCATCAAGATTGGGTGAAAAAATGTGTGCTGAGATTTCAGGAAACTCGTAATTTTTTCGAAGCTTGGCATCCCCTTTCCATGAAAGTGATTTGTGCCGTTCTCTGCTTAGGGCTACATCAATAGGAAACAAACCATAGAGAGAGAACTTGGAACTACTTTATTGTGTCAAGTTTTAAAGCGCTAGCACAAACCGCGTTTGATTTAGAGTTCCAACTACATGTATCCATATAGGAGAAAAGAGAGTGAAACCTAAAAATTAAAACTGTTACTGCCAACGAACGGTTTAACCTAAAAGAACGAAATTTGGTGATCCAAGTGGGATTGGGGTACTGATCATTACCTGAAAGTGTCATCAAGATTGGGTGAAAAAATGTGTGCTCAGATTTCAGGAAACTCGTAGTTTTTTGGAAGGTTGGCAATCCCTTTCCAGGAAAGTGATTTGCTCCGGTCTCTCCTTAGGGCTACATCAATTTGAAACAAACCATAGAGACTGAACTTGGAACTACTTTATTGTGTCAAGTTTCAAAGAGCTAGCACAAACCGTGTTTGATTTAGAGTTCCAACTACATGTATCCATTTTGGAGAAAACAGAGTGAAAACTAAAAATTAAAACCGTTACTGCCAACGAACGGTTTAACCTAGATGAACGAAATTCGGTGAGCCAAGTGGGATTGGGGTACTGATCATTACCTGAAAGCGTCATCAAGATTGGTTGAAAAAATGTGTGCTGAAATTTCAGGAAACACGTAGTTTTTTGGAAGCTTGGCAACCCCATTCCATGAAAGTGATTTGCGCCTGTCTCGGCTTAGGGCTACATCAATAGGAACCAAACCATATAGATAGAACTTGGAACTACTTTATTGTGTCAAGTTTCAAAGAGCTAGCACAAACCGTGTTTGATTTACAGTTCCAACTACATGTATCCATATAGGAGAAAACAGAGTGAAACCTAAAAATTAAAACTGTTACTGCCAACGAACGGTTTAACCTAGAAGAACGAAATTTGATGCGCCAAGTGGGATTGGGGTACTGATCATTACCTGAAAGTGTCATCAAGATTGGGTGAAAAAATGTGTGCTGAGATTTCAGGAAACTCGTAATTTTTTCGAAGCTTGGCATCCCCTTTTCCATGAAAGTGATTTGTGCCGGTCTCTGCTTAGGGCTACATCAATAGGAAACAAACCATAGAGAGAGAACTTGGAACTACTTTATTGTGTCAAGTTTTAAAGCGCTAGCACAAACCGCGTTTGATTTAGAGTTCCAACTACATGTATCCATATAGGAGAAAACAGAGTGAAACCTAAAAATTAAAACTGTTACTGCCAACGAACGGTTTAATCTAGAGGAACGAAATTCGGTGAGCCAAGTGGGATTGGGGTACTGATCATTACCTGAAAGTGTCTTCAAGATTGGGTGAAAAAATGTGTGCTGAGATTTCAGGAAACTCGTAGTTTTTTGGAAGCTTGGCAATCCCTTTCCATGAAAGTGATTTGCTCCGGTCTCTCCTTAGGGCTACATCAATTTGAAACAAACCATAGAGACTGAACTTGGAACAACTTTATTGTGTCAAGTTTCAAAGAGCTAGCACAAACCGTGTTTGATTTAGAGTTCCAACTACATGTATCCATATAGGAGAAAACAGAATGAAACCTAAAAATTAAAACTGTTACTGCCAACGAACGGTTTAACCTAGAAGAACGAAATTTGGTGAGCCACGTGGGATTGGGGTATTGATCATTACCTGAAAATGTCATCAAGATTGGGTGAAAAAATGTGTGCTGAGATTTCAGGAAACTCGTAGTTTTTTGGAAGGTTGGCAACCCCTTTCTATAAATTTGATTTGCGCCAGTCTCTGCTTAGGGATACATCAATAGGAACCAAACCATAGAGATAGAACTTGGAACTACTTAATTGTGTCAAGGTTCAAAGAGCTGGCACAAACCGTGTTTGATTTAGAGTTCCAACTACATGTATCCATATAGGAGAAAACAGAGTGAAACCTAAAAATTTAAACTGTTACTTCCAATGAACGGTTTAACCTAGAAGAACGAAATTTGGTGAGCCAAGTGGGAATGGGGTACTGATTATTACCTGAAAGTGTCATCAAGATTGGGTGAAAAAATGTGTGCTGAGATTTCAGGAAACTCGTAGTTTTTTGTAAGCTTGGACCCCCTTTCAATTAAAGTGATTTGAGCTTGTCTCTGCTTAGGGGTACATCAATAGGAAACAAACCATAGAGATTGAACTTGGAACTACTTTATTGTGTCATGTTTCAAAGAGCTAACACAAACCGACTTTGATTTAGAGTTCCAACTACATGTATCCATATAGGAGAAAACAGAGTGAAACCTAAAATTTAAAACTGTTACTGCCAACGAACGGTTTAACCTAGATGAAGGAAATTTGGTGAGCCAAGTGGGATTGGTGTACTGTTCATTACCTGAAAGTGTCATCAAGATTGGGTGAAAAAATGTGTGCTGTGATTTCAGGAAACTCGTAGTTTTTTGGAAGGTTGGCAACCCCTTTCCATGAAAGTGATTTGCGCCAGTCTGTGCTTAGGGCTACATCAATAGGAAACAAACCATAGAGATAGAACTTGGAACTACTTTATTGTGTCAAGTTTCAAAGAGCTAGCAAAACCCTTGTTTGATTTAGAGTTCCAAATACGTGTATCAATATAGGAGAAGACAGAGTGAAACCTAAAAATTAAAACTGTTACTGCCAACGAACGGTTTAACCTAGAAGAACGAAATTTGGTGCGCCAAGTGAAATTGGGGTACTGATCATTACCTGAAAGTGTCATCAAGATTGGGTGAAAATATGTGTGCTGAGATTTCAAGAAACTTGTAGTTTTTTGGAAGCTTGGACCCCCTTTCCATTAAAGTGATTTGAGCCTGTCTCTGCTTAGGGCTACATCAATAGGAAACAAACCATAGAGATAGAACTTGGAACTACTTTATTGTGTCAAGTTTCAAAGAGCTAGCAAAAACCTTGTTTGATTTAGAGTTCCAAATACGTGTATCAATATAGTAGAAGACAGAGTGAAACCTAAAAATTAAAACTGTTACTGCCAACGAACGGTTTAACCTAGAAGAACGAAATTTGGTGAGCCAAGTGGGACTGGGGTACTGATCATTACCTGAAAGTGTCTTCAAGATTGGGTGAAAAAATGTGTGCTGAGATTTCAGGAAACTCGTAGTTTTTTGGAAGCTTGGCAATCCCTTTCCATGAAAGTGATTTGCTCCGGTCTCTCCTTAGGGCTACATCAATTTGAAACAAACCATAGAGACTGAACTTGGAACTACTTTATTGTGTCAAGTTTCAAAGAGCTAGCACAAACCGTGTTTGATTTAGAGTTCCAACTACATGTATCCATATAGGAGAAAAGAGAGTGAAACCTAAAAATTAAAACTATTACAGCCAACGAACGGTTTAACCTAGAAGAAGGAAATTTGGTGAGCCAAGTGGGATTGGGGTACTGATCATTACCTGAAAGTGTAATCAAGATTGGGTGAAAAAATGTGTGCTGAGATTTCAGGAAACTCGTAGGTTTTTGGAAGCTTGGCAACCCCTTTCCATGAAAGTGATTTGCGCCGGTCTCTGCTTAGGGCTACATCAATAGGAAAAAAATCGTAGATATAGAACTTGGAACTACTTTATTGTGTCAAGTTTCAAAGAGCTAGCACAAACCGTGTTTGATTTAGAGTTCCAACTACATGTATCCCTATAGGAGAAAACACAATGAAACCTAAAAATTAAAACTGTTACTGCCAACGAACGGTTTAACCTAGAAGAATGAAATTTGGTGAGCCAAGTGGGATTGGGGTACTGACCATTACCTGAAAATGTCATCAAGATTGGGTGAAAAAATGTGTGCTTAGACTTCAGGAAACTCGTAGTTTTTTGGAAGGTTGGCAACCCCTTTCCATAAATTTGATTTGCGCCAGTCTCTGCTTAGGGATACATCAATAGGAACCAAACCATAGACATAGAACTTGGAACTACTTTATTGTGTCAAGGTTCAAAGAGCTGGCTCAAACCGTGTTTGATTTACAGTTCCAAATACATGTATCCATATAGGAGAAAACAGAGTGAAACCTAAAAATTAAAACTGTTACTGCCAACGAACGGTTTAAGCTAGAAGAACGAAATTCGGTGAGCCAAGTGGGATTGGGGTACTGATCATTACCTGAAAGCGTCATCAAGATTGGGTGAAAAAATGTGTGCTGTGATTTCAGGAAACTCGTAGTTTTTTGGAAGGTTGGCAACCCCTTTCCATGAAAGTGATTTGCGCCAGTCTGTGCTTAGGGCTACATCAATAGGAAACAAACCATAGAGATAGAACTTGGAACTACTTTATCGTGTCAAGTTTCAAAGAGCTAGCAAAAACCTTGTTTGATTTAGAGTTCCAAATACGTGTATCAATATAGGAGAAGACAGAGTGAAACCTAAAAATTAAAACTGTTACTGCCAACGAACGGCTTAACCTAGAAGAACGAAATTTGGTGCGCCAAATGAAATTGGGGTACTGATCATTACCTGAAAGTGTCATCAAGATTGGGTGAAAATATGTGTGCTGAGATTTGAAGAAACTCGTAGTTTTTTGGAAGCTTGGACCTTCTTTCCATTAAAGTGATTTGAGCCTGTCTCTGCTTAGGGCTACATCAATAGGAAACAAACCATAGAGATAGAACTTGGAACTACTTTATTGTGTCAAGTTTCAAAGAGCTAGCAAAAACCTTGTTTGATTTAGAGTTCCAAATACGTGTATCAATATAGGAGAAGACAGAGTGAAACCTAAAAATTAAAACTGTTACTGCCAACGAACGGTTTAACCTAGAAGAACGAAATTTGGTGAGCCAAGTGGGATTGTCGTACTGATCATTACCTGAAAGCGTCATCAAGATTGGGTGAAAAAATGTGTGCTGAGATTTCAGGAACTCGTAGTTTTTTGGAAGCTTGGCAACCCCTTCCCATGAAAGTGATTTGAGCCTGTCTCTGCTTAGGGCTACATCAATAGGAAACAAACCATAGAGATAGAACTTGGAACTACTTTATTTTGTCAAGTTTCAAAGAGCTAGCCCACACCGTGTTTGATTTAGAGTTCCAAGTACATGTATCCATACAGGAGAAAACAGAGTGAAACGTAAAAATTAAAACTGTTACTGCCAACAAGCGGTTTAACCTAGAAGAACGAAATTTGGTGAGCCAAGTGGGATTGGGGTACTGATCATTACCTGAAAGTGTCATCAAGATTGGGTGAAAAAATGTGTGCTGAGATTTCAGGAACCTCGTAGTTTTTTGGAAGCTTGGCAACCCCTTTCCATCAAAGTGATTTTCGCCGGTCTCTGCTTAGGGCTACATCAATAGGAAACAAACCACAGAGATAGAATTTGGAACTACTTTATTGTGTCAAGATTCAATGAGCTAGCACAAACCGTGTTTGATTTAGAGTTCCAACTACATGTATCCATATAGGAGAAAACAGAGTGGAACCTCAATATTAAAACTGTTACTGCCAACGAACGGTTTAAACTAGATGAACGAAATTTGGTGAGCCAAGTGGGATTGGTGTACTGATCATTACCTGAAAGTGTCATCAAGATTGGGTGAAAAAATGTGTGCTGAAATTTCAGGAAATGCGAAGTTTTTTCGAAGCTTGGCAACCCCATTCCATGAAAGTGATTTGCGCCAGTCTCTGCTTAGGGCTACATCAATAGGAAACAAACCATAGAGATAGAACTTGGAACTACTTTATTGTGTCAAGTTTTAAAGAGCTAGCACAAACCGTGTTTGATTTAGAGTTCCAACTACATGTATCCATATAGGAGAAAACAGAGTGAAACCTAAAAATTAAAACTGTTACTGCCAACGAATGGTTTAAGCTAGAAGAACGAAATTTGGTGAGCCAAGTGGGATTGGGGTACTGATCATTACCTGAAAGTGTCATCAAGATTGGGTGAAAAAATGTGTGCTGAGATTTCAGGAAACTCGTAGTTTTTTGGAAGCTTGGCACCCCCTTTCCATGAAAGTGATTTGAGCCTGTCTCTGCTTAGGGCTACAACAATAGGAAATAAACCATAGAGATAAAACTTGGAACTACTTTATTGTGTCAAGTTTTAAAGAGCTAGCACATACCGTGTTTGATTTAGAGTTCCAACTACATGTAGCCATATAGGAGAAAACAGAGTGAAACCTAAAAATTAAAACTGTTACTGCCAACGAACGGTTTAACCTAGATGAACGAAATTTGGTGAGCCAAGTGGGGTTGTCGTACTGATCATTACCTGAAAGCGTCATCAAGATTGGGTGAAAAAATGTGTGCTGAGATTTCAGGAACTCGTAGTTTTTTGGAAGTTTGGCAACCCCTTCCCATGAAAGTGATTTGAGCCTGTCTCTGCTTAGGGCTACATCAATAGGAAACAAACCATAGAGATAGAACTTGGAACTACTTTATTTTCTCAAGTTTCAAAGAGCTAGCCCACACCGTGTTTGATTTAGTGTTCCAAGTACATGTATCCATACAGGAGAAAACAGAGTGAAACGTAAAAAATTAAAACTGTTACTGCCAACAAGCGGTTTAACCTAGAAGAACGAAATTTGGTGAGCCAAGTGGGATTGGGGTACTGATCATTACCTGAAAGTGTCACCATATTGGGTGAAAAAATGTGTGCTGAGATTTCAGGAAACTCGTAGTTTTTTGGAAGCTTGGCAAACCCTTTCCATGAAAGTGATTTGGGCCGGTCTCTGATTAGGGCTACATCAATTGGAAAAAAATCATAATATAGAACATGGAACTACTTTATATTGTCAAGTTTCAAAGAGCTAGCACAAACCGTGTGTGATATAGAGTTTCAACTACATGTATCCATATAGGAGAAAACAGAGTGAAACCTAAAAATTAAAACTGTTACTGCCAACGAACGGTTTAACCTAGAAGAACGAAATTTGGTGAGCCAAGTGGGATTGGGGTACTGATCATTACCTGAAAGTGTCATCAAGATTGGGTGAAAAAATGTGTGCTGAGATTTCAGGAACCTCGTAGTTTTTTGGAAGCTTGGCAACCCCTTTCCATGAAAGTGATTTTCGCCGGTCTCTGCTTAGGGCTACATCAATAGGAAACAAACCACAGAGATAGAATTTGGAACTACTTTATTGTGTCAAGTTTCAATGAGCTAGCACAAACCGTGTTTGATTTAGAGTTCCAACTACATGTATCCATATAGGAGAAAACAGAGTGAAACCTCAATATTAAAACTGTTACTGCCAATGAACGGTTTAACCTAGATGAACGAAATTTGGTGAGCCAAGTGGGATTGGTGTACTGATCATTACCTGAAAGTGTCATCAAGATTGGGTGAAAAAATGTGTGCTGAAATTTGAGGAAAAGCGTAGTTTTTTCGAAGCTTGGCAACCCCATTCCATAAAAGTGATTTGCGCCAGTCTCTGCTTAGGGCTACATAAATAGGAAACAAACCATAGAGATAGAAGTTGGAACTACTTTATTGTGTCAAGTTTCAAAGAGCTAGCACAAATCGTGTTTGATTTAGAGTTCCAACTACATGTAGCCATATAGGAGAAAACAGAGTGAAACCTAAAAATTAAAACTGTTACTGCCAACGAACGGTTTAACCTAGAAGAACGAAATTTGGTGAGCCAAGTGGGATTGGGGTACTGATCATTACCTGAAAGTGTCATCAAGATTGGGTGAAAAAATGTGTGCTGAGATTTCAGGAACCTCGTAGTTTTTTGGAAGCTTGGCAACCCCTTTCCATGAAAGTGATTTTCGCTGGTCTCCTGCTTAGGGCTACATCAATAGGAAACAAACCACAGAGATAGAATTTGGAACTACTTTATTGTGTCAAGATTCAATGAGCTAGCACAAACCGTGTTTGATTTAGAGTTCCAAGTACATGTATCCATATAGGAGAAAACAGAGTGAAACCTCAATATTAAAACTGTTACTGCCAACGAACGGTTTAACCTAGATGAACGAAATTTGGTGAGCCAAGTGGGATTGGTGTACTGATCATTACCTGAAAGTGTCATCAAGATTGGGTGAAAAAATGTGTGCTGAAATTTCAGGAAATGCGAAGTTTTTTCGAAGCTTGGCAACCCCATTCCATGAAAGTGATTTGTGCCAGTCTCTGCTTAGGGCTACATCAATAGGAAACAAACCATAGAGATAGAACTTGGAACTACTTTATTGTGTCAAGTTTCAAAGAGCTAGCACAAACCGTGTTTGATTTAGAATTTCAACTACGTGTAGCCATATAGGAGAAAACAGAGTGAAACCTAAAAATTTAAACTGTTACAGCCAACGAACGGTTTAACCTAGATGAACGAAATTTGGTGAGCCAAGTGGGATTGTCGTACTGATCATTACCTGAAAGCGTCATCAAGATTGGGTGAAAAAATGTGTGCTGAGATTTCAGGAACTCGTAGTTTTTTGGAAGCTTGGCAACCCCTTCCCATGAAAGTGATTTGAGCCTGTCTCTGCTTAGGGCTACATCAATAGGAAACAAACCATAGAGATAGAACTTGGAACTACTTTATTTTCTCAAGTTTCAAAGAGCTAGCACAAACCGTGTGTGATATAGAGTTTCAACTACATGTATCCATATAGGAGAAAACAGAGTGAAACCTAAAAATTAAAACTGTTACTGCCAACGAACGGTTTAACCTAGAAGAACGAAATTTGGTGAGCCAAGTGGGATTGGGGTACTGATCATTACCTGAAAGTGTCATCAAGATTGGGTGAAAAAATGTGTGCTGAGATTTCAGGAACCTCGTAGTTTTTTGGAAGCTTGGCAACCCCTTTCCATGAAAGTGATTTTCGCCGGTCTCTGCTTAGGGCTACATCAATAGGAAACAAACCACAGAGATAGAATTTGGAACTACTTTATTGTGTCAAGTTTCAATGAGCTAGCACAAACCGTGTTTGATTTAGAGTTCCAACTACATGTATCCATATAGGAGAAAACAGAGTGAAACCTCAATATTAAAACTGTTACTGCCAACGAACGGTTTAACCTAGATGAACGAAATTTGGTGAGCCAAGTGGGATTGGTGTACTGATCATTACCTGAAAGTGTCATCAAGATTGGGTGAAAAAATGTGTGCTGAAATTTGAGGAAATGCGTAGTTTTTTCGAAGCTTGGCAACCCCATTCCATAAAAGTGATTTGCGCCAGTCTCTGGTTTGGGCTACATCAATAGGAAACAAACCATAGAGATAGAAGTTGGAACTACTTTATTGTGTCAAGTTTCAAAGAGCTAGCACAAACCGTGTTTGATTTAGAGTTCCAACTACATGTAGCCATATAGGAGAAAACAGAGTGAAACCTAAAAATTAAAACTGTTACTGCCAACGAACGGTTTAACCTAGAAGAACGAAATTTGGTGAGCCAAGTGGGATTGGGGTACTGATCATTACCTGAAAGTGTCATCAAGATTGGGTGAAAAAATGTGTGCTGAGATTTCAGGAACCTCGAGGTTTTTTGGAAGCTTGGCAACCCCTTTCCATGAAAGTGATTTTCGCCGGTCTCCTGCTTAGGGCTACATCAATAGGAAACAAACCACAGAGATAGAATTTGGAACTACTTTATTGTGTCAAGATTCAATGAGCTAGCACAAACCGTGTTTGATTTAGAGTTCCAAGTACATGTATCCATATAGGAGAAAACAGAGTGAAACCTCAATATTAAAACTGTTACTGCCAACGAACGGTTTAACCTAGATGAACGAAATTTGGTGAGCCAAGTGGGATTGGTGTACTGATCATTACCTGAAAGTGTCATCAAGATTGGGTGAAAAAATGTGTGCTGAAATTTCAGGAAATGCGAAGTTTTTTCGAAGCTTGGCAACCCCATTCCATGAAAGTGATTTGCGCCAGTCTCTGCTTAGGGCTACATCAATAGGAAACAAACCATAGAGATAGAACTTGGAACTACTTTATTGTGTCAAGTTTCAAAAAGCTAGCACAAACCGTGTTTGATTTAGAGTTCCAACTACATGTATCCATATAGGAGAAAACAGAGTGAAACCTAAAAATTAAAACTGTTACTGCCAACGAACGGTTTAAGCTAGAAGAACAAAATTTGGTGAGCCAAGTGGGATTGGGGTACTGATCATTACCTGAAAGTGTCATCAAGATTGGGTGAAAAAATGTGTGCTGAGATTTCAGGAAACTCGTAGTTTTTTGGAAGCTTGGCACCCCCTTTCCATGAAAGTGATTTGAGCCTGTCTCTGCTTAGGGCTACAACAATAGCAAACAAACCATCGAGATAGAACTTGGAACTAGTTTATTGTGTCAAGTTTCAAAGAGCTAGCACAAACCGTGTTTGATTTAGAATTTCAACTACGTGTAGCCATATAAGAGAATACTGAGTGAAACCTAAAAATTAAAACTGTTACTGCCAACGAACGGTTTAACCTAGAAGAACGAAATTTGGTGAGCCAAGTGGGATTGGGGTACTGATCATTACCTGAAAGCGTCATCAAGATTGGGTGAAAAAATGTGTGCTGAGATTTCAGGAAACGCGTAGTTTTTTGGAAGCTTGGCAACCCCTTTCCATAAAAGTGATTTGCGCCAGTCTCTGCTTAGGGATGCATCAATAGGAACCAAACCATAGAGATAGAATTTGGAACTACTTTATTGTGTCAAGTTTCAAAGAGCTGGCACAAACCGTGTTTGATTTACAGTTCCAAACACATGTATCCATATAGGAGAAAACAGAGTGAAACCTAAAAATTAAAACTGTTATTGACAACGAACGGTTTAACCTAGAAGACCGAAATTTGGTGAGCCAAGTGGGATTGGGGTACTGATCATTACCTGAAAGTGTCATCAAGATTGGGTGAAAAAATGTTTGCTGAGATTTCAGGAAACTCGTAGTTTTTTGGAAGCTTGGCAAACCCTTTCCATGAAAGTGATTTGGGCCGGTCTCTGATTAGGGCTACATCAATAGGAAAAAAATCGCAGAGATAGAACTTGGAACTACTTTATAGTGTCAAGTTTCAAAGAGCTAGCACAAACCGTTTGTGATTTAGAGTTTCAACTACATGTATCCATATAGGAGAAAACAGAGTGAAACCTAAAAATTAAAACTGTTACTGCCAACGAACGGTTTAACCTAGATGAACGAAATTTGGTGAGCTAAGTGGGATTGGCGTACTGAACATTACCTGAAAGTGTCATCAAGATTGGGTGAAAAAATGTGTGCTGAGATTTCAGGAAACTCGTAGTTTTTGGAAGCTTGGCAACCCCTTTCCATGAAAGTTAATTGAGCCGGTCTCTCCCTAGGGCTACATCAGTAGGAAACAAACCATAGAGATTGAAATTGGAACTACTTTATTGTGTCATGCTTCAAAGAGCTAACACAAACCGTCTTTGATTTAGAGTTCCAACTACATGTATCCATATAGGAGAAAACAGAGTGAAACCTAAAAATTAAAACTGTTACTGCCAAGGAACGGTTTAAACTAGAAGAAGGAAATTTGGTGAGCCAATTGGGATTGGGGTACTGATCATTAGCTGAAAGTGTCATCAAGATTGGGTGAAAAAATGTGTGCTGAGATTTCAGGAAACTCGTAGTTTTTTGGAAGCTTGCCAACCCCTTTCCATGAAAGAGATTTGCGCCAGTCTCTGGTTTGGGCTACATCAATAGGAAACAAACCATAGAGATAGAACTTGGAACTACTTTATTGTGTCAAGTTTCAAAGAGCTAGCACAAACTGTGTTTGATTTAGAGTTCCAAATACGTGTACCATATAGGAGAAAACAGAGTGAAACCTAAAAATTAAAACTGTTACTGCCAACGAACGGTTTAACCTAGAAGAACGAAATTTGGTTAGCCTAGTGGGATTGGGGTACTGATCAATACCTGAAAGTGTCATCAAGATTGGGTGAAAAAATGTGTGCTGAGATTTCAGGAAACTCCTAGTTTTTTGGAAGCTTGGCAACCCCTTTCCATAAAAGTGATTTGCGCCAGTCTCTGCTTAGGGATGCATCAATAGGAACCAAACCATAGAGATAGAACTTGGAACTACTTTATTGTGTCAGTTTCAAAGAGCTGGCAAAAACCGTGTTTGATTTCAGTTCCAAATACATGTATCCATATAGGAGAAAACAGAGTGAAACCTAAAAATTAAAACTGTTATTGCCAACGAACGGTTTAACCTAGAAGAAGGAAATTTGGTGAGCCAAGTGGGACTGGGGTCCTGATCATTACCTGAAAGCGTCATCAAGATTGGGTGAAAAAATGTGTGCTGAGATTTCAGGAAACTCGTAGTTTTTTGGAAGGTTGGCAATCCCTTTCCATGAAAGTGATTTGCGCCGGTCTCTCCTTAGGGCTACATTGATTTGAAACAAACCATAGAGATTGAACTTGGAACTACTTTATTGTGTCAAGTTTTAAAGAGCTAGTACAAACCGTGTTTGATTTAGAGTTCCAACTACATGTATCCATATAAAAGAAAACAGAGTGAAACCTAAAAATTTAAACTGTTACTGCCAACGAACGGTTTAAGCTAGAAGAACAAAATTTGGTGAGCCAAGTGGGATTGGGGTACTGATCATTACCTGAAAGTGTCATCAAGATTGGGTGAAAAAATGTGTGCTGAGATTTCAGGAAACTCGTAGTTTTTTGGAAGCTTGGCTCCCCCTTTCCATGAAAGTGATTTGAGCCTGTCTCTGCTTAGGGCTACAACAATAGCAAACAAACCATCGAGATAGAACTTGGAACTAGTTTATTGTGTCAAGTTTCAAAGAGCTAGCACAAACCGTGTTTGATTTAGAATTTCAACTACGTGTAGCCATATAGGAGAAAACTGAGTGAAACCTAAAAATTAAAACTGTTACTGCCAACGAACGGTTTAACCTAGAAGAACGAAATTTGGTGAGCCAAGTGGGATTGGGGTACTGATCATTACCTGAAAGCGTCATCAAGATTGGGTGAAAAAATGTGTGCTGAGATTTCAGGAAATGCGTAGTTTTTTCGAAGCTTGGCAACCCCATTCCATAAAAGTGATTTGCGCCAGTCTCTGGTTTGGGCTACATCAATAGGAAACAAACCATAGAGATAGAAGTTGGAACTACTTTATTGTGTCAAGTTTCAAAGAGCTAGCACAAACCGTGTTTGATTTAGAGTTCCAACTACATGTAGCCATATAGGAGAAAACAGAGTGAAACCTAAAAATTAAAACTGTTACTGCCAACGAACGGTTTAACCTAGAAGAACGAAATTTGGTGAGCCAAGTGGGATTGGGGTACTGATCATTACCTGAAAGTGTCATCAAGATTGGGTGAAAAAATGTGTGCTGAGATTTCAGGAACCTCGAGGTTTTTTGGAAGCTTGGCAACCCCTTTCCATGAAAGTGATTTTCGCCGGTCTCCTGCTTAGGGCTACATCAATAGGAAACAAACCACAGAGATAGAATTTGGAACTACTTTATTGTGTCAAGATTCAATGAGCTAGCACAAACCGTGTTTGATTTAGAGTTCCAAGTACATGTATCCATATAGGAGAAAACAGAGTGAAACCTCAATATTAAAACTGTTACTGCCAACGAACGGTTTAACCTAGATGAAC
The DNA here is from genome assembly GCF_964194105.1 of Spermophilus citellus. NCBI lineage: Eukaryota > Metazoa > Chordata > Mammalia > Rodentia > Sciuridae > Spermophilus > Spermophilus citellus. The sequence goes on along the minus strand of NC_138192.1, from coordinate 15,445,680 downwards.
GAAATTTGGTGAGCCAAGTGGGATTGGTGTACTGATAATTACCTGAAAGTGTCATCAAGATTGGGTGAAAAAATGTGTGCTGAAATTTCAGGAAATGCGAAGTTTTTTCGAAGCTTGGCAACCCCATTCCATGAAAGTGATTTGCGCCAGTCTCTGCTTAGGGCTACATCAATAGGAAACAAACCATAGAGATAGAACTTGGAACTACTTTATTGTGTCAAGTTTCAAAAAGCTAGCACAAACCGTGTTTGATTTAGAGTTCCAACTACATGTATCCATATAGGAGAAAACAGAGTGAAACCTAAAAATTAAAACTGTTACTGCCAACGAACGGTTTAAGCTAGAAGAACAAAATTTGGTGAGCCAAGTGGGATTGGGGTACTGATCATTACCTGAAAGTGTCATCAAGATTGGGTGAAAAAATGTGTGCTGAGATTTCAGGAAACTCGTAGTTTTTTGGAAGCTTGGCACCCCCTTTCCATGAAAGTCATTTGAGCCTGTCTCTGCTTAGGGCTACAACAATAGCAAACAAACCATCGAGATAGAACTTGGAACTAGTTTATTGTGTCAAGTTTCAAAGAGCTAGCACAAACCGTGTTTGATTTAGAATTTCAACTACGTGTAGCCATATAAGAGAAAACTGAGTGAAACCTAAAAATTAAAACTGTTACTGCCAACGAACGGTTTAACCTAGAAGAACGAAATTTGGTGAGCCAAGTGGGATTGGGGTACTGATCATTACCTGAAAGCGTCATCAAGATTGGGTGAAAAAATGTGTGCTGAGATTTCAGGAAACGCGTAGTTTTTTGGAAGCTTGGCAACCCCTTTCCATAAAAGTGATTTGCGCCAGTCTCTGCTTAGGGATGCATCAATAGGAACCAAACCATAGAGATAGAATTTGGAACTACTTTATTGTGTCAAGTTTCAAAGAGCTGGCACAAACCGTGTTTGATTTACAGTTCCAAACACATGTATCCATATAGGAGAAAACAGAGTGAAACCTAAAAATTAAAACTGTTATTGACAACGAACGGTTTAACCTAGAAGACCGAAATTTGGTGAGCCAAGTGGGATTGGGGTACTGATCATTACCTGAAAGTGTCATCAAGATTGGGTGAAAAAATGTTTGCTGAGATTTCAGGAAACTCGTAGTTTTTTGGAAGCTTGGCAAACCCTTTCCATGAAAGTGATTTGGGCCGGTCTCTGATTAGGGCTACATCAATAGGAAAAAAATCGCAGAGATAGAACTTGGAACTACTTTATAGTGTCAAGTTTCAAAGAGCTAGCACAAACCGTTTGTGATTTAGAGTTTCAACTACATGTATCCATATAGGAGAAAACAGAGTGAAACCTAAAAATTAAAACTGTTACTGCCAACGAACGGTTTAACCTAGATGAACGAAATTTGGTGAGCTAAGTGGGATTGGCGTACTGAACATTACCTGAAAGTGTCATCAAGATTGGGTGAAAAAATGTGTGCTGAGATTTCAGGAAACTCGTAGTTTTTGGAAGCTTGGCAACCCCTTTCCATGAAAGTTAATTGAGCCGGTCTCTCCCTAGGGCTACATCAGTAGGAAACAACCCATAGAGATTGAAATTGGAACTACTTTATTGTGTCATGCTTCAAAGAGCTAACACAAACCGTCTTTGATTTAGAGTTCCAACTACATGTATCCATATAGGAGAAAACAGAGTGAAACCTAAAAATTAAAACTGTTACTGCCAAGGAACGGTTTAAACTAGAAGAAGGAAATTTGGTGAGCCAATTGGGATTGGGGTACTGATCATTAGCTGAAAGTGTCATCAAGATTGGGTGAAAAAATGTGTGCTGAGATTTCAGGAAACTCGTAGTTTTTTGGAAGCTTGCCAACCCCTTTCCATGAAAGAGATTTGCGCCAGTCTCTGGTTTGGGCTACATCAATAGGAAACAAACCATAGAGATAGAACTTGGAACTACTTTATTGTGTCAAGTTTCAAAGAGCTAGCACAAACTGTGTTTGATTTAGAGTTCCAAATACGTGTACCATATAGGAGAAAACAGAGTGAAACCTAAAAATTAAAACTGTTACTGCCAACGAACGGTTTAACCTAGAAGAACGAAATTTGGTTAGCCTAGTGGGATTGGGGTACTGATCAATACCTGAAAGTGTCATCAAGATTGGGTGAAAAAATGTGTGCTGAGATTTCAGGAAACTCCTAGTTTTTTGGAAGCTTGGCAACCCCTTTCCATAAAAGTGATTTGCGCCAGTCTCTGCTTAGGGATGCATCAATAGGAACCAAACCATAGAGATAGAACTTGGAACTACTTTATTGTGTCAGTTTCAAAGAGCTGGCAAAAACCGTGTTTGATTTCAGTTCCAAATACATGTATCCATATAGGAGAAAACAGAGTGAAACCTAAAAATTAAAACTGTTATTGCCAACGAACGGTTTAACCTAGAAGAAGGAAATTTGGTGAGCCAAGTGGGACTGGGGTCCTGATCATTACCTGAAAGCGTCATCAAGATTGGGTGAAAAAATGTGTGCTGAGATTTCAGGAAACTCGTAGTTTTTTGGAAGGTTGGCAATCCCTTTCCATGAAAGTGATTTGCGCCGGTCTCTCCTTAGGGCTACATTGATTTGAAACAAACCATAGAGATTGAACTTGGAACTACTTTATTGTGTCAAGTTTTAAAGAGCTAGTACAAACCGTGTTTGATTTAGAGTTCCAACTACATGTATCCATATAAAAGAAAACAGAGTGAAACCTAAAAATTTAAACTGTTACTGCCAACGAACGGTTTAAGCTAGAAGAACAAAATTTGGTGAGCCAAGTGGGATTGGGGTACTGATCATTACCTGAAAGTGTCATCAAGATTGGGTGAAAAAATGTGTGCTGAGATTTCAGGAAACTCGTAGTTTTTTGGAAGCTTGGCTCCCCCTTTCCATGAAAGTGATTTGAGCCTGTCTCTGCTTAGGGCTACAACAATAGCAAACAAACCATCGAGATAGAACTTGGAACTAGTTTATTGTGTCAAGTTTCAAAGAGCTAGCACAAACCGTGTTTGATTTAGAATTTCAACTACGTGTAGCCATATAGGAGAAAACTGAGTGAAACCTAAAAATTAAAACTGTTACTGCCAACGAACGGTTTAACCTAGAAGAACGAAATTTGGTGAGCCAAGTGGGATTGGGGTACTGATCATTACCTGAAAGCGTCATCAAGATTGGGTGAAAAAATGTGTGCTGAGATTTCAGGAAATGCGTAGTTTTTTCGAAGCTTGGCAACCCCATTCCATAAAAGTGATTTGCGCCAGTCTCTGGTTTGGGCTACATCAATAGGAAACAAACCATAGAGATAGAAGTTGGAACTACTTTATTGTGTCAAGTTTCAAAGAGCTAGCACAAACCGTGTTTGATTTAGAGTTCCAACTACATGTAGCCATATAGGAGAAAACAGAGTGAAACCTAAAAATTAAAACTGTTACTGCCAACGAACGGTTTAACCTAGAAGAACGAAATTTGGTGAGCCAAGTGGGATTGGGGTACTGATCATTACCTGAAAGTGTCATCAAGATTGGGTGAAAAAATGTGTGCTGAGATTTCAGGAACCTCGAGGTTTTTTGGAAGCTTGGCAACCCCTTTCCATGAAAGTGATTTTCGCCGGTCTCCTGCTTAGGGCTACATCAATAGGAAACAAACCACAGAGATAGAATTTGGAACTACTTTATTGTGTCAAGATTCAATGAGCTAGCACAAACCGTGTTTGATTTAGAGTTCCAAGTACATGTATCCATATAGGAGAAAACAGAGTGAAACCTCAATATTAAAACTGTTACTGCCAACGAACGGTTTAACCTAGATGAACGAAATTTGGTGAGCCAAGTGGGATTGGTGTACTGATCATTACCTGAAAGTGTCATCAAGATTGGGTGAAAAAATGTGTGCTGAAATTTCAGGAAATGCGAAGTTTTTTCGAAGCTTGGCAACCCCATTCCATGAAAGTGATTTGCGCCAGTCTCTGCTTAGGGCTACATCAATAGGAAACAAACCATAGAGATAGAACTTGGAACTACTTTATTGTGTCAAGTTTCAAAAAGCTAGCACAAACCGTGTTTGATTTAGAGTTCCAACTACATGTATCCATATAGGAGAAAACAGAGTGAAACCTAAAAATTAAAACTGTTACTGCCAACGAACGGTTTAAGCTAGAAGAACAAAATTTGGTGAGCCAAGTGGGATTGGGGTACTGATCATTACCTGAAAGTGTCATCAAGATTGGGTGAAAAAATGTGTGCTGAGATTTCAGGAAACTCGTAGTTTTTGGAAGCTTGGCAACCCCTTTCCATGAAAGTTAATTGAGCCGGTCTCTCCCTAGGGCTACATCAGTAGGAAACAAACCATAGAGATTGAAATTGGAACTACTTTATTGTGTCATGCTTCAAAGAGCTAACACAAACCGTCTTTGATTTAGAGTTCCAACTACATGTATCCTTATAGGAGAAAACAGAGTGAAACCTAAAAATTAAAACTGTTACTGCCAAGGAACGGTTTCAACTAGAAGAAGGAAATTTGGTGAGCCAATTGGGATTGGGGTACTGATCATTAGCTGAAAGTGTCATCAAGATTGGGTGAAAAAATGTGTGCTGAGATTTCAGGAAACTCGTAGTTTTTTGGAAGCTTGCCAACCCCTTTCCATGAAAGAGATTTGCGCCAGTCTCTGGTTTGGGCTACATCAATAGGAAACAAACCATAGAGATAGAACTTGGAACTACTTTATTGTGTCAAGTTTCAAAGAGCTAGCACAAACTGTGTTTGATTTAGAGTTCCAAATACGTGTACCATATAGGAGAAAACAGAGTGAAACCTAAAAATTAAAACTGTTACTGCCAACGAACGGTTTAACCTAGAAGAACGAAATTTGCTTAGCCTAGTGGGATTGGGGTACTGATCAATACCTGAAAGTGTCATCAAGATTGGGTGAAAAAATGTGTGCTGAGATTTCAGGAAACTCCTAGTTTTTTGGAAGCTTGGCAACCCCTTTCCATAAAAGTGATTTGCGCCAGTCTCTGCTTAGGGATGCATCAATAGGAACCAAACCATAGAGATAGAACTTGGAACTACTTTATTGTGTCAGTTTCAAAGAGCTGGCAAAAACCGTGTTTGATTTCAGTTCCAAATACATGTATCCATATAGGAGAAAACAGAGTGAAACCTAAAAATTAAAACTGTTATTGCCAACGAACGGTTTAACCTAGAAGAAGGAAATTTGGTGAGCCAAGTGGGACTGGGGTCCTGATCATTACCTGAAAGCGTCATCAAGATTGGGTGAAAAAATGTGTGCTGAGATTTCAGGAAACTCGTAGTTTTTTGGAAGGTTGGCAATCCCTTTCCATGAAAGTGATTTGCGCCGGTCTCTCCTTAGGGCTACATTGATTTGAAACAAACCATAGAGATTGAACTTGGAACTACTTTATTGTGTCAAGTTTTAAAGAGCTAGTACAAACCGTGTTTGATTTAGAGTTCCAACTACATGTATCCATATAAAAGAAAACAGAGTGAAACCTAAAAATTAAACTGTTACTGCCAACGAACGGTTTAAGCTAGAAGAACAAAATTTGGTGAGCCAAGTGGGATTGGGGTACTGATCATTACCTGAAAGTGTCATCAAGATTGGGTGAAAAAATGTGTGCTGAGATTTCAGGAAACTCGTAGTTTTTTGGAAGCTTGGCTCCCCCTTTCCATGAAAGTGATTTGAGCCTGTCTCTGCTTAGGGCTACAACAATAGCAAACAAACCATCGAGATAGAACTTGGAACTAGTTTATTGTGTCAAGTTTCAAAGAGCTAGCACAAACCGTGTTTGATTTAGAATTTCAACTACGTGTAGCCATATAGGAGAAAACTGAGTGAAACCTAAAAATTAAAACTGTTACTGCCAACGAACGGTTTAACCTAGAAGAACGAAATTTGGTGAGCCAAGTGGGATTGGGGTACTGATCATTACCTGAAAGCGTCATCAAGATTGGGTGAAAAAATGTGTGCTGAGATTTCAGGAAACGCGTAGTTTTTTGGAAGCTTGGCAACCCCTTTCCATAAAAGTGATTTGCGCCAGTCTCTGCTTAGGGATGCATCAATAGGAACCAAACCATAGAGATAGAATTTGGAACTACTTTATTGTGTCAAGTTTCAAAGAGCTGGCACAAACCGTGTTTGATTTACAGTTCCAAACACATGTATCCATATAGGAGAAAACAGAGTGAAACCTAAAAATTAAAACTGTTATTGACAACGAATGGTTTAACCTAGAAGACCGAAATTTGGTGAGCCAAGTGGGATTGGGGTACTGATCATTACCTGAAAGTGTCATCAAGATTGGGTGAAAAAATGTTTGCTGAGATTTCAGGAAACTCGTAGTTTTTTGGAAGCTTGGCAAACCCTTTCCATGAAAGTGATTTGGGCCGGTCTCTGATTAGGGCTACATCAATAGGAAAAAAATCGCAGAGATAGAACTTGGAACTACTTTATAGTGTCAAGTTTCAAAGAGCTAGCACAAACCGTTTGTGATTTAGAGTTTAAACTACATGTATCCATATAGGAGAAAACAGAGTGAAACCTAAAAATTAAAACTGTTACTGCCAACGAACGGTTTAACCTAGATGAACGAAATTTGGTGAGCTAAGTGGGATTGGCGTACTGAACATTACCTGAAAGTGTCGTCAAGATTGGGTGAAAAAATGTGTGCTGAGATTTCAGGAAACTCGTAGTTTTTGGAAGCTTGGCAACCCCTTTCCATGAAAGTTAATTGAGCCGGTCTCTCCCTAGGGCTACATCAATAGGAAACAAACCATAGAGATTGAAATTGGAACTACTTTATTGTGTCATGCTTCAAAGAGCTAACACAAACCGTCTTTGATTTAGAGTTCCAACTACATGTATCCATATAGGAGAAAACAGAGTGAAACCTAAAAATTAAAACTGTTACTGCCAAGGAACGGTTTAAACTAGAAGAACGAAATTCGGTGAGCCAAGTGGGATTGGGGTACTGATCATTACCTGAAAGCGTCATCAAGATTGGGTGAAAAAATGTGTGCTGAAATTTCAGGAAACTCGTAGTTTTTTGGAAGCGTGGCAACCCCTTTCCATGAAGGTGATTTGCGCCAGTCTCTGCTTAGGGCTACATCAATAGGAAAAAAACCATAGAGATAGAACTTGGAACTACTTTATTGTGTCAAGTTTCAAAGAGCTAGCACAAACCGTGTTTGATTTAGAGTTCCAACTACATGTATCCATATAGGAGAAAACAGAGTGAAACCTAAAAATTAAAACTGTTACTGCCAACGAACGGTTTAACCTAGAAGAACGAAATTTGGTGAGCCAAGTGGGATTGGGGTACTGATTATTACCTAAAAGTGTCATCAAAATTGGGTGAAAAAATGTGTGCTGAGATTTCAGGAAACTCGTAGTTTTTTGGAAGGTTGGAAACCCCTTTCCATGAAAGTGATTTGCGCCAGTCTGTGCTTAGGGCTACATCAATAGGAAAAAAACCATAGAGATAGAACTTGGAACTACTTTATTGTGTCAAGTTTCAAAGAGCTAGCAAAAACTGTGTTTGATTTAGAGTTCCAAATACGTGTATCAATATAGGAGAAGAGAGAGTGAAACCTAAAAATTAAAACTGTTACTGCCAACGAACGGTTTAACCTAGAAGAAGGAAATTTGCTGAGCCAAGTGGGATTGGGGTACTGTTCATTACCTGAAAGTGTCATCAAGATTGGGTGAAAAAATGTGTGCTGAGATTTCAGGAATCTCGTAGTTTTTGGGAAGGTTGGCAACCCCTTTCCATGAAACTGATTTGCGCCAGTCTATGCTTAGGGCTACATCAATAGGAAACAAACCATAGAGAAAGAACTTGGAACTACTTTATTGTGTCCAGTTTCAAAGAGCTAGCACAAACCGTGTTTGATTTAGAGTTCCAACTACATGTATCCATATAGGAGAAAACAGAGTGAAACCTAAAAATTCAAACTGTTACTGCCAACGAACGGTTTAACGTAGAAAAACGAAATTTGGTGAGGCAAGAGGGATTGGGGTACTGATCATTACCTGAAAGTGTCATCATTTTGGGTTAAAAAATGTGTGCTGAGATTTGAGGAAACTCGTAGTTTTTTGGAAGCTTGGCAACCCCTTTCCATGAAAGTGATTTGAGCCTGTCTCTGCTTAGGGAACATCAATAAGAAACAAACCATAGAGATAGAACTTGGAACTACTTTATTGTGTCAAGTTTCAAAGAGCTAGCACAAACCGTGTTTGATTAACAGTTCCAACTACATGTATCAATATAGGAGAAGATAGAGTGAAACCTAAAAATTAAAACTGTTACTGCCAACGAACGGTTTAACCTAGAAGAACGAAATTTGGTGCGCCAAGTGGGATTGGGGTACTGATCATTACCTGAAAGTGTCATCAAGATTGGGTGAAAAAATGTGTGCTGAGATTTCAGGAAACTCGTAGTTTTTTGGAAGCTTGGCACCCCCTTTCCATGAAAGTGATTTGAGCCTGTCTCTGCTTAGGGCTACATCAATAGGAAACAAACCATAGAGATAGAACTTGGAACTACTTTATTGTGTCAATTTCGAAAGAGCTAGCACAAACCGTGTTTGATTTAGAGTTCCAACTACATGTATCCATATTGGAGAAAACAGAGTGAAACCTAAAAATTAAAACCGTTACAGCCAACGAACGGTTTAACCTAGAAGAAGGAAATTTGGTGATCCAAGTGGGATTGGGGTACTGATCATTACTTGAAAGTGTCATCAAGATTGGGTGAAAAAATGTGTGCTGAGATTTCAGGAAACTCGTAGTTTTTTAAAAGCTTGGCAACCCCTTTCCATGCAAGTGATTTGCGCAGGTCTCTGCTTAGGGCTACATCAATAGGAAACAAATCGTAGAGATAGAACTTGGAACTACTTTATTGTGTCAAGTTTCAAAGAGCTAGCACAAACCGTGTTTGATTTAGAGTTCCAACTACATGGATCCATATAGGAGAAAACAGAGTGAAACCTAAAATTAAAACTGTTACTGCCAAGGAACGGTTTAAACTAGAAGAACGAAATTTGGTGAGCCACGTGGGATTTGGGTACTGATCATTACCTGAAAATGTCATCAAGATTGGGTGAAAAATGTGTGCTGAGATTTCAGGAAACTCGTAGTTTTTTGGAAGCTTGGCAACCCCTTTCCATAAAAGTGATTTGCGCCATTCTCTGCTTAGGGATACATCAATAGGAACCAAACCATAGAGATAGAACTTGGAACTACTTTATTGGGTCAAGTTTCAAAGAGCTGGCACAAACCGTGTTTGATTTACAGTTCCAAATACATGTATCCATATAGGAGAAAACAGAGTGAAACCTAAAAATTAAAACTGTTATTGCCAACGAACGGTTTAACCTAGAAGAGGAAATTTGGTGAGCCAAGTGGGACTGGGGTACTAATCATTACCTGAAAGTGTCATCAAGATTGGGTGAAAAAATGTGTGCTGATATTTCAGGAAACTCGTAGTTTTTTGGAAGCTTGGCAAACCCTTTCCATGAACGTGATTTGGGCCAGTCTCTGATTAGTGCTACATCAATAGGAAAAAAATCGCAGAGATAGAACTTGGAACTACTTTATAGTGTCAAGTTTCAAAGAGCTAGCACAAACCGTGTGTGATTTAGAGTTTCAAGTACATGTACCCATATAGGAGAAAACAGAGTGAAACCGAAAAATTAAAACTGTTACTGCCAACGAACGGTTTAACCTAGATGAACGAAATTTGGTGAGCCAAGTGGGATTGTCGTACTGATCATTACCTGAAAGCGTCATCAAGATTGGGTGAAAAAATGTGTGCTGAGATTTCAGGAAACTCATAGTTTTTTGGAAGCTTGGCAACCCCTTCCCATGAAAGTGATTTGAGCCTGTCTCTGCTTAGGGCTACATCAATAGGAAAAAAATCATAGACATAGAACTTGGAACTACTTTATTGTGTCAAGTTTCAAAGAGCTAGCCCACACCGTGGTTGATTTAGAGTTCCAAGTACATGTATCCATACAGGAGAAAACAGAGTGAAACGTAAAAATTAAAACTGTTACTGCCAACAAGCGGTTTAACCTAGAAGAACGAAATTTGGTGAGCCAAGTGGGATTGGGGTACTGATCATTACCTGAAAGTGTCATCAAGATTGGGTGAAAAAATGTGTGCTGAGATTTCAGGAAACTCGTAGTTTTTTGGAAGCTTGGCAAACCCTTTCCATGAAAGTGATTTGGCCCGTCTCTGATTAGGGCTACATCAATTGGAAAAAAATCATAGAGATAGAACATGGAACTACTTTATATTGTCAAGTTTCAAAGAGATAGCACAAACCGTGTGTGATGTAGAGTTTCAACTACATGTATCTATATAGGAGAAAACAGAGTGAAACCTAAAAATTAAAACTGTTCCTGCCAACGAACGGTTTAACCTAGAAGAACGAAATTTGGTGAGCCAAGTGGGATTGGGGTACTGATTATTACCTGAAAGTGTCATCAAGATTGGGTGAAAAAATGTGTGCTGAGATTTCAGGAAACTCGTAGTTTTTTGGAAGCTTGGCAACCCCTTTCCATGAAAGTGATTTTCGCCGGTCTCTGCTTAGGGCTACATCAATAGGAAACAAACCACAGAGATAGAATTTGGAACTACTTTATTGTGTCAAGTTTCAATGAGCTAGCACAAACCGTGTTTGATTTAGAGTTCCAACTACATGTATCCATATAGGAGAAAACAGAGTGAAACCTCAATATTAAAACTGTTACTGCCAACGAACGGTTTAACCTAGATGAACGAAATTTGGTGAGCCAAGTGGGATTGGTGTACTGATCATTACCTGAAAGTGTCATCAAGATTGGGTGAAAAAATGTGTGCTGAAATTTGAGGAAATGCGTAGTTTTTTCGAAGCTTGGCAACCCCATTCCATAAAAGTGATTTGCGCCAGTCTCTGGTTTGGGCTACATCAATAGGAAACAAACCATAGAGATAGAAGTTGGAACTACTTTATTGTGTCAAGTTTCAAAGAGCTAGCACAAACCGTGTTTGATTTAGAGTTCCAACTACATGTAGCCATATAGGAGAAAACAGAGTGAAACCTAAAAATTAAAACTGTTACTGCCAACGAACGGTTTAACCTAGAAGAACGAAATTTGGTGAGCCAAGTGGGATTGGGCTACTGATCATTACCTGAAAGTGTCATCAAGATTGGGTGAAAAAATGTGTGCTGAGATTTCAGGAACCTCGAGGTTTTTTGGAAGCTTGGCAACCCCTTTCCATGAAAGTGATTTTCGCCGGTCTCCTGCTTAGGGCTACATCAATAGGAAACAAACCACAGAGATAGAATTTGGAACTACTTTATTGTGTCAAGATTCAATGAGCTAGCACAAACCGTGTTTGATTTAGAGTTCCAAGTACATGTATCCATATAGGAGAAAACAGAGTGAAACCTCAATATTAAAACTGTTACTGCCAACGAACGGTTTAACCTAGATGAACGAAATTTGGTGAGCCAAGTGGGATTGGTGTACTGATCATTACCTGAAAGTGTCATCAAGATTGGGTGAAAAAATGTGTGCTGAAATTTCAGGAAATGCGAAGTTTTTTCGAAGCTTGGCAACCCCATTCCATGAAAGTGATTTGCGCCAGTCTCTGCTTAGGGCTACATCAATAGGAAACAAACCATAGAGATAGAACTTGGAACTACTTTATTGTGTCAAGTTTCAAAAAGCTAGCACAAACCGTGTTTGATTTAGAGTTCCAACTACATGTATCCATATAGGAGAAAACAGAGTGAAACCTAAAAATTAAAACTGTTACTGCCAACGAACGGTTTAAGCTAGAAGAACAAAATTTGGTGAGCCAAGTGGGATTGGGGTACTGATCATTACCTGAAAGTGTCATCAAGATTGGGTGAAAAAATGTGTGCTGAGATTTCAGGAAACTCATAGTTTTTTGGAAGCTTGGCACCCCCTTTCCATGAAAGTGATTTGAGCCTGTCTCTGCTTAGGGCTACAACAATAGCAAACAAACCATCGAGATAGAACTTGGAACTAGTTTATTGTGTCAAGTTTCAAAGAGCTAGCACAAACCGTGTTTGATTTAGAATTTCAACTACGTGTAGCCATATAGGAGAAAACTGAGTGAAACCTAAAAATTAAAACTGTTACTGCCAACGAACGGTTTAACCTAGAAGAACGAAATTTGGTGAGCCAAGTGGGATTGGGGTACTGATCATTACCTGAAAGCGTCATCAAGATTGGGTGAAAAAATGTGTGCTGAGATTTCAGGAAACGCGTAGTTTTTTTGAAGCTTGGCAACCCCTTTCCATAAAAGTGATTTGCGCCAGTCTCTGCTTAGGGATGCATCAATAGGAACCAAACCATAGAGATAGAATTTGGAACTACTTTATTGTGTCAAGTTTCAAAGAGCTGGCACAAACCGTGTTTGATTTACAGTTCCAAACACATGTATCCATATAGGAGAAAAGAGAGTGAAACCTAAAAATTAAAACTGTTATTGACAACGAACGGTTTAACCTAGAAGACCGAAATTTGGTGAGCCAAGTGGGATTGGGGTACTGATCATTACCTGAAAGTGTCATCAAGATTGGGTGAAAAAATGTTTGCTGAGATTTCAGGAAACTCGTAGTTTTTTGGAAGCTTGGCAAACCCTTTCCATGAAAGTGATTTGGGCCGGTCTCTGATTAGGGCTACATCAATAGGAAAAAAATCGCAGAGATAGAACTTGGAACTACTTTATAGTGTCAAGTTTCAAAGAGCTAGCACAAACCGTTTGTGATTTAGAGTTTCAACTACATGTATCCATATAGGAGAAAACAGAGTGAAACCTAAAAATTAAAACTGTTACTGCCAACGAACGGTTTAACCTAGATGAACGAAATTTGGTGAGCTAAGTGGGATTGGCGTACTGAACATTACCTGAAAGTGTCATCAAGATTGGGTGAAAAAATGTGTGCTGAGATTTCAGGAAACTCGTAGTTTTTGGAAGCTTGGCAACCCCTTTCCATGAAAGTTAATTGAGCCGGTCTCTCCCTAGGGCTACATCAGTAGGAAACAAACCATAGAGATTGAAATTGGAACTACTTTATTGTGTCATGCTTCAAAGAGCTAACACAAACCGTCTTTGATTTAGAGTTCCAACTACATGTATCCATATAGGAGAAAACAGAGTGAAACCTAAAAATTAAAACTGTTACTGCCAAGGAACGGTTTAAACTAGAAGAAGGAAATTTGGTGAGCCAATTGGGATTGGGGTACTGATCATTAGCTGAAAGTGTCATCAAGATTGGGTGAAAAAATGTGTGCTGAGATTTCAGGAAACTCGTAGTTTTTTGGAAGCTTGCCAACCCCTTTCCATGAAAGAGATTTGCGCCAGTCTCTGGTTTGGGCTACATCAATAGGAAACAAACCATAGAGATAGAACTTGGAACTACTTTATTGTGTCAAGTTTCAAAGAGCTAGCACAAACTGTGTTTGATTTAGAGTTCCAAATACGTGTACCATATAGGAGAAAACAGAGTGAAACCTAAAAATTAAAACTGTTACTGCCAACGAACGGTTTAACCTAGAAGAACGAAATTTGGTTAGCCTAGTGGGATTGGGGTACTGATCAATACCTGAAAGTGTCATCAAGATTGGGTGAAAAAATGTGTGCTGAGATTTCAGGAAACTCCTAGTTTTTTGGAAGCTTGGCAACCCCTTTCCATAAAAGTGATTTGCGCCAGTCTCTGCTTAGGGATGCATCAATAGGAACCAAACCATAGAGATAGAACTTGGAACTACTTTATTGTGTCAGTTTCAAAGAGCTGGCAAAAACCGTGTTTGATTTCAGTTCCAAATACATGTATCCATATAGGAGAAAACAGAGTGAAACCTAAAAATTAAAACTGTTATTGCCAACGAACGGTTTAACCTAGAAGAAGGAAATTTGGTGAGCCAAGTGGGACTGGGGTCCTGATCATTACCTGAAAGCGTCATCAAGATTGGGTGAAAAAATGTGTGCTGAGATTTCAGGAAACTCGTAGTTTTTTGGAAGGTTGGCAATCCCTTTCCATGAAAGTGATTTGTGCCGGTCTCTCCTTAGGGCTACATTGATTTGAAACAAACCATAGAGATTGAACTTGGAACTACTTTATTGTGTCAAGTTTTAAAGAGGTAGTACAAACCGTGTTTGATTTAGAGTTCCAACTACATGTATCCATATAAAAGAAAACAGAGTGAAACCTAAAAATTTAAACTGTTACTGCCAACGAACGGTTTAAGCTAGAAGAACAAAATTTGGTGAGCCAAGTGGGATTGGGGTACTGATCATTACCTGAAAGTGTCATCAAGATTGGGTGAAAAAATGTGTGCTGAGATTTCAGGAAACTCGTAGTTTTTTGGAAGCTTGGCTCCCCCTTTCCATGAAAGTGATTTGAGCCTGTCTCTGCTTAGGGCTACAACAATAGCAAACAAACCATCGAGATAGAACTTGGAACTAGTTTATTGTGTCAAGTTTCAAAGAGCTAGCACAAACCGTGTTTGATTTAGAATTTCAACTACGTGTAGCCATATAGGAGAAAACTGAGTGAAACCTAAAAATTAAAACTGTTACTGCCAACGAACGGTTTAACCTAGAAGAACGAAATTTGGTGAGCCAAGTGGGATTGGGGTAGTGATCATTACCTGAAAGCGTCATCAAGATTGGGTGAAAAAATGTGTGCTGAGATTTCAGGAAATGCGTAGTTTTTTCGAAGCTTGGCAACCCCATTCCATAAAAGTGATTTGCGCCAGTCTCTGGTTTGGGCTACATCAATAGGAAACAAACCATAGAGATAGAAGTTGGAACTACTTTATTGTGTCAAGTTTCAAAGAGCTAGCACAAACCGTGTTTGATTTAGAGTTCCAACTACATGTAGCCATATAGGAGAAAACAGAGTGAAACCTAAAAATTAAAACTGTTACTGCCAACGAACGGTTTAACCTAGAAGAACGAAATTTGGTGAGCCAAGTGGGATTGGGGTACTGATCATTACCTGAAAGTGTCATCAAGATTGGGTGAAAAAATGTGTGCTGAGATTTCAGGAACCTCGAGGTTTTTTGGAAGCTTGGCAACCCCTTTCCATGAAAGTGATTTTCGCCGGTCTCCTGCTTAGGGCTACATCAATAGGAAACAAACCACAGAGATAGAATTTGGAACTACTTTATTGTGTCAAGATTCAATGAGCTAGCACAAACCGTGTTTGATTTAGAGTTCCAAGTACATGTATCCATATAGGAGAAAACAGAGTGAAACCTCAATATTAAAACTGTTACTGCCAACGAACGGTTTAACCTAGATGAACGAAATTTGGTGAGCCAAGTGGGATTGGTGTACTGATCATTACCTGAAAGTGTCATCAAGATTGGGTGAAAAAATGTGTGCTGAAATTTCAGGAAATGCGAAGTTTTTTCGAAGCTTGGCAACCCCATTCCATGAAAGTGATTTGCGCCAGTCTCTGCTTAGGGCTACATCAATAGGAAACAAACCATAGAGATAGAACTTGGAACTACTTTATTGTGTCAAGTTTCAAAAAGCTAGCACAAACCGTGTTTGATTTAGAGTTCCAACTACATGTATCCATATAGGAGAAAACAGAGTGAAACCTAAAAATTAAAACTGTTACTGCCAACGAACGGTTTAAGCTAGAAGAACAAAATTTGGTGAGCCAAGTGGGATTGGGGTACTGATCATTACCTGAAAGTGTCATCAAGATTGGGTGAAAAAATGTGTGCTGAGATTTCAGGAAACTCGTAGTTTTTTGGATGCTTGGCACCCCCTTTCCATGAAAGTGATTTGAGCCTGTCTCTGCTTAGGGCTACAACAATAGCAAACAAACCATCGAGATAGAACTTGGAACTAGTTTATTGTGTCAAGTTTCAAAGAGCTAGCACAAACCGTGTTTGATTTAGAATTTCAACTACGTGTAGCCATATAGGGGAAAACTGAGTGAAACCTAAAAATTAAAACTGTTACTGCCAACGAACGGTTTAACCTAGAAGAACGAAATTTGGTGAGCCAAGTGGGATTGGGGTACTGATCATTACCTGAAAGCGTCATCAAGATTGGGTGAAAAAATGTGTGCTGAGATTTCAGGAAACGCGTAGTTTTTTGGAAGCTTGGCAACCCCTTTCCATAAAAGTGATTTGCGCCAGTCTCTGCTTAGGGATGCATCAATAGGAACCAAACCATAGAGATAGAATTTGGAACTACTTTATTGTGTCAAGTTTCAAAGAGCTGGCACAAACCGTGTTTGATTTACAGTTCCAAACACATGTATCCATATAGGAGAAAACAGAGTGAAACCTAAAAATTAAAACTGTTATTGACAACGAACGGTTTAACCTAGAAGACCGAAATTTGGTGAGCCAAGTGGGATTGGGGTACTGATCATTACCTGAGAGTGTCATCAAGATTGGGTGAAAAAATGTTTGCTGAGATTTCAGGAAACTCGTAGTTTTTTGCAAGCTTGGCAAACCCTTTCCATGAAAGTGATTTGGGCCGGTCTCTGATTAGGGCTACATCAATAGGAAAAAAATCGCAGAGATAGAACTTGGAACTACTTTATAGTGTCAAGTTTCAAAGAGCTAGCACAAACCGTTTGTGATTTAGAGTTTCAACTACATGTATCCATATAGGAGAAAACAGAGTGAAACCTAAAAATTAAAACTGTTACTGCCAACGAACGGTTTAACCTAGATGAACGAAATTTGGTGAGCTAAGTGGGATTGGCGTACTGAACATTACCTGAAAGTGTCATCAAGATTGGGTGAAAAAATGTGTGCTGAGATTTCAGGAAACTCGTAGTTTTTGGAAGCTTGGCAACCCCTTTCCATGAAAGTTAATTGAGCCGGTCTCTCCCTAGGGCTACATCAGTAGGAAACAAACCATAGAGATTGAAATTGGAACTACTTTATTGTGTCATGCTTCAAAGAGCTAACACAAACCGTCTTTGATTTAGAGTTCCAACTACATGTATCCATATAGGAGAAAACAGAGTGAAACCTAAAAATTAAAACTGTTACTGCCAAGGAACGGTTTAAACTAGAAGAAGGAAATTTGGTGAGCCAATTGGGATTGGGGTACTGATCATTAGCTGAAAGTGTCATCAAGATTGGGTGAAAAAATGTGTGCTGAGATTTCAGGAAACTCGTAGTTTTTTGGAAGCTTGCCAACCCCTTTCCATGAAAGAGATTTGCGCCAGTCTCTGGTTTGGGCTACATCAATAGGAAACAAACCATAGAGATAGAACTTGGAACTACTTTATTGTGTCAAGTTTCAAAGAGCTAGCACAAACTGTGTTTGATTTAGAGTTCCAAATACGTGTACCATATAGGAGAAAACAGAGTGAAACCTAAAAATTAAAACTGTTACTGCCAACGAACGGTTTAACCTAGAAGAACGAAATTTGGTTAGCCTAGTGGGATTGGGGTACTGATCAATACCTGAAAGTGTCATCAAGATTGGGTGAAAAAATGTGTGCTGAGATTTCAGGAAACTCCTAGTTTTTTGGAAGCTTGGCAACCCCTTTCCATAAAAGTGATTTGCGCCAGTCTCTGCTTAGGGATGCATCAATAGGAACCAAACCATAGAGATAGAACTTGGAACTACTTTATTGTGTCAGTTTCAAAGAGCTGGCAAAAACCGTGTTTGATTTCAGTTCCAAATACATGTATCCATATAGGAGAAAACAGAGTGAAACCTAAAAATTAAAACTGTTATTGCCAACGAACGGTTTAACCTAGAAGAAGGAAATTTGGTGAGCCAAGTGAGACTGGGGTCCTGATCATTACCTGAAAGCGTCATCAAGATTGGGTGAAAAAATGTGTGCTGAGATTTCAGGAAACTCGTAGTTTTTTGGAAAGTTGGCAATCCCTTTCCATGAAAGTGATTTGCGCCGGTCTCTCCTTAGGGCTACATTGATTTGAAACAAACCATAGAGATTGAACTTGGAACTACTTTATTGTGTCAAGTTTTAAAGAGCTAGTACAAACCGTGTTTGATTTAGAGTTCCAACTACATGTATCCATATAAAAGAAAACAGAGTGAAACCTAAAAATTTAAACTGTTACTGCCAACGAACGGTTTAAGCTAGAAGAACAAAATTTGGTGAGCCAAGTGGGATTGGGGTACTGATCATTACCTGAAAGTGTCATCAAGATTGGGTGAAAAAATGTGTGCTGAGATTTCAGGAAACTCGTAGTTTTTTGGAAGCTTGGCTCCCCCTTTCCATGAAAGTGATTTGAGCCTGTCTCTGCTTAGGGCTACAACAATAGCAAACAAACCATCGAGATAGAACTTGGAACTAGTTTATTGTGTCAAGTTTCAAAGAGCTAGCACAAACCGTGTTTGATTTAGAATTTCAACTACGTGTAGCCATATAGGAGAAAACTGAGTGAAACCTAAAAATTAAAACTGTTACTGCCAACGAACGGTTTAACCTAGAAGAACGAAATTTGGTGAGCCAAGTGGGATTGGGGTACTGATCATTACCTGAAAGCGTCATCAAGATTGGGTGAAAAAATGTGTGCTGAGATTTCAGGAAACGCGTAGTTTTTTGGAAGCTTGGCAACCCCTTTCCATAAAAGTGATTTGCGCCAGTCTCTGCTTAGGGATGCATCAATAGGAACCAAACCATAGAGATAGAATTTGGAACTACTTTATTGTGTCAAGTTTCAAAGAGCTGGCACAAACCGTGTTTGATTTACAGTTCCAAACACATGTATCCATATAGGAGAAAACAGAGTGAAACCTAAAAATTAAAACTGTTATTGACAACGAACGGTTTAACCTAGAAGACCGAAATTTGGTGAGCCAAGTGGGATTGGGGTACTGATCATTACCTGAAAGTGTCATCAAGATTGGGTGAAAAAATGTTTGCTGAGATTTCAGGAAACTCGTAGTTTTTTGGAAGCTTGGCAAACCCTTTCCATGAAAGTGATTTGGGCCGGTCTCTGATTAGGGCTACATCAATAGGAAAAAAATCGCAGAGATAGAACTTGGAACTACTTTATAGTGTCAAGTTTCAAAGAGCTAGCACAAACCGTTTGTGATTTAGAGTTTCAACTACATGTATCCATATAGGAGAAAACAGAGTGAAACCTAAAAATTAAAACTGTTACTGCCAACGAACGGTTTAACCTAGATGAACGAAATTTGGTGAGCTAAGTGGGATTGGCGTACTGAACATTACCTGAAAGTGTCGTCAATATTGGGTGAAAAAATGTGTGCTGAGATTTCAGGAAACTCGTAGTTTTTGGAAGCTTGGCAACCCCTTTCCATGAAAGTTAATTGAGCCGGTCTCTCCCTAGGGCTACATCAATAGGAAACAAACCATAGAGATTGAAATTGGAACTACTTTATTGTGTCATGCTTCAAAGAGCTAACACAAACCGTCTTTGATTTAGAGTTCCAACTACATGTATCCATATAGGAGAAAACAGAGTGAAACCTAAAAATTAAAACTGTTACTGCCAAGGAACGGTTTAAACTAGAAGAACGAAATTCGGTGAGCCAAGTGGGATTGGGGTACTGATCATTACCTGAAAGCGTCATCAAGATTGGGTGAAAAAATGTGTGCTGAAATTTCAGGAAACTCGTAGTTTTTTGGAAGCGTGGCAACCCCTTTCCATGAAGGTGATTTGCGCCAGTCTCTGCTTAGGGCTACATCAATAGGAAAAAAACCATAGAGATAGAACTTGGAACTACTTTATTGTGTCAAGTTTCAAAGAGCTAGCACAAACCGTGTTTGATTTAGAGTTCCAACTACATGTATCCATATAGGAGAAAACAGAGTGAAACCTAAAAATTAAAACTGTTACTGCCAACGAACGGTTTAACCTAGAAGAACGAAATTTGGTGAGCCAAGTGGGATTGGGGTACTGATTATTACCTAAAAGTGTCATCAAAATTGGGTGAAAAAATGTGTGCTGAGATTTCAGGAAACTCGTAGTTTTTTGGAAGGTTGGAAACCCCTTTCCATGAAAGTGATTTGCGCCAGTCTGTGCTTAGGGCTACATCAATAGGAAAAAAAACCATAGAGATAGAACTTGGAACTACTTTATTGTGTCAAGTTTCAAAGAGCTAGCAAAAACTGTGTTTGATTTAGAGTTCCAAATACGTGTATCAATATAGGAGAAGAGAGAGTGAAACCTAAAAATTAAAACTGTTACTGCCAACGAACGGTTTAACCTAGAAGAAGGAAATTTGCTGAGCCAAGTGGGATTGGGGTACTGTTCATTACCTGAAAGTGTCATCAAGATTGGGTGAAAAAATGTGTGCTGAGATTTCAGGAATCTCGTAGTTTTTGGGAAGGTTGGCAACCCCTTTCCATGAAACTGATTTGCGCCAGTCTATGCTTAGGGCTACATCAATAGGAAACAAACCATAGAGAAAGAACTTGGAACTACTTTATTGTGTCCAGTTTCAAAGAGCTAGCACAAACCGTGTTTGATTTAGAGTTCCAACTACATGTATCCATATAGGAGAAAACAGAGTGAAACCTAAAAATTCAAACTGTTACTGCCAACGAACGGTTTAACGTAGAAAAACGAAATTTGATGAGGCAAGAGGGATTGGGGTACTGATCATTACCTGAAAGTGTCATCAAGATTGGGTTAAAAAATGTGTGCTGAGATTTGAGGAAACTCGTAGTTTTTTGGAAGCTTGGCAACCCCTTTCCATGAAAGTGATTTGAGCCTGTCTCTGCTTAGGGAACATCAATAAGAAACAAACCATAGAGATAGAACTTGGAACTACTTTATTGTGTCAAGTTTCAAAGAGCTAGCACAAACCGTGTTTGATTAACAGTTCCAACTACATGTATCAATATAGGAGAAGACAGAGTGAAACCTAAAAATTAAAACTGTTACTGCCAACGAACGGTTTAACCTAGAAGAACGAAATTTGGTGCGCCAAGTGGGATTGGGGTACTGATCATTACCTGAAAGTGTCATCAAGATTGGGTGAAAAAATGTGTGCTGAGATTTCAGGAAACTCGTAGTTTTTTGGAAGCTTGGCACCCCCTTTCCATGAAAGTGATTTGAGCCTGTCTCTGCTTAGGGCTACATCAATAGGAAACAAACCATAGAGATAGAACTTGGAACTACTTTATTGTGTCAATTTCGAAAGAGCTAGCACAAACCGTGTTTGATTTAGAGTTCCAACTACATGTATCCATATTGGAGAAAACAGAGTGAAACCTAAAAATTAAAACCGTTACAGCCAACGAACGGTTTAACCTAGAAGAAGGAAATTTGGTGATCCAAGTGGGATTGGGGTACTGATCATTACTTGAAAGTGTCATCAAGATTGGGTGAAAAAATGTGTGCTGAGATTTCAGGAAACTCGTAGTTTTTTAAAAGCTTGGCAACCCCTTTCCATGCAAGTGATTTGCGCAGGTCTCTGCTTAGGGCTACATCAATAGGAAACAAATCGTAGAGATAGAACTTGGAACTACTTTATTGTGTCAAGTTTCAAAGAGCTAGCACAAACCGTGTTTGATTTAGAGTTCCAACTACATGGATCCATATAGGAGAAAACAGAGTGAAACCTAAAATTAAAACTGTTACTGCCAAGGAACGGTTTAACCTAGAAGAACGAAATTTGGTGAGCCACGTGGGATTTGGGTACTGATCATTACCTGAAAATGTCATCAAGATTGGGTGAAAAATGTGTGCTGAGATTTCAGGAAACTCGTAGATTTTTGGAAGCTTGGCAACCCCTTTCCATAAAAGTGATTTGCGCCATTCTCTGCTTAGGGATACATCAATAGGAACCAAACCATAGAGATAGAACTTGGAACTACTTTATTGGGTCAAGTTTCAAAGAGCTGGCACAAACCGTGTTTGATTTACAGTTCCAAATACATGTATCCATATAGGAGAAAACAGAGTGAAACCTAAAAATTAAAACTGTTATTGCCAACGAACGGTTTAACCTAGAAGAGGAAATTTGGTGAGCCAAGTGGGACTGGGGTACTAATCATTACCTGAAAGTGTCATCAAGATTGGGTGAAAAAATGTGTGCTGATATTTCAGGAAACTCGTAGTTTTTTGGAAGCTTGGCAAACCCTTTCCATGAACGTGATTTGGGCCAGTCTCTGATTAGTGCTACATCAATAGGAAAAAAATCGCAGAGATAGAACTTGGAACTACTTTATAGTGTCAAGTTTCAAAGAGCTAGCACAAACCGTGTGTGATTTAGAGTTTCAAGTACATGTACCCATATAGGAGAAAACAGAGTGAAACCGAAAAATTAAAACTGTTACTGCCAACGAACGGTTTAACCTAGATGAACGAAATTTGGTGAGCCAAGTGGGATTGTCGTACTGATCATTACCTGAAAGCGTCATCAAGATTGGGTGAAAAAATGTGTGCTGAGATTTCAGGAAACTCATAGTTTTTTGGAAGCTTGGCAACCCCTTCCCATGAAAGTGATTTGAGCCTGTCTCTGCTTAGGGCTACATCAATAGGAAAAAAATCATAGACATAGAACTTGGAACTACTTTATTGTGTCAAGTTTCAAAGAGCTAGCCCACACCGTGTTTGATTTAGAGTTCCAAGTACATGTATCCATACAGGAGAAAACAGAGTGAAACGTAAAAATTAAAACTGTTACTGCCAACAAGCGGTTTAACCTAGAAGAACGAAATTTGGTGAGCCAAGTGGGATTGGGGTACTGATCATTACCTGAAAGTGTCATCAAGATTGGGTGAAAAAATGTGTGCTGAGATTTCAGGAAACTCGTAGTTTTTTGGAAGCTTGGCAAACCCTTTCCATGAAAGTGATTTGGCCCGTCTCTGATTAGGGCTACATCAATTGGAAAAAAATCATAGAGATAGAACATGGAACTACTTTATATTGTCAAGTTTCAAAGAGATAGCACAAACCGTGTGTGATGTAGAGTTTCAACTACATGTATCTATATAGAAGAAAACAGAGTGAAACCTAAAAATTAAAACTGTTACTGCCAACGAACGGTTTAACCTAGAAGAACGAAATTTGGTGAGCCAAGTGGGATTGGGGTACTGATTATTACCTGAAAGTGTCATCAAGATTGGGTGAAAAAATGTGTGCTGAGATTTCAGGAAACTCGTAGTTTTTTGGAAGCTTGGACCCCCTTTCCATTAAAGTGATTTGAGCCTGTCTGTGCTTAGGGCTACATCAATAGGAAACAAACCATAGAGATAGAACTTGGAACTACTTTATTGTGTCAAGTTTTAAAGAGCTAGCACAAACCGTGTTTGATTTAGAGTTCCAACTACATGTAGCCATATAGGAGAAAACAGAGTTAAACCTAAAAATTAAAACTGTTACTGCCAAAGAACGGTTTAACCTAGAAGAACGAAATTTGGTGAGCCAAGTGGGATTGGGGTACTGATCATTACCTGAAAGTGTCATCAAGATTGGGTGAAAAAATGTGTGCTGAGATTTCAGGAACCTCGTAGTTTTTTGGAAGCTTGGCAACCCCTTTCCATGAAAGTGATTTTCGCCGGTCTCTGCTTAGGGCTACATCAATAGGAAACAAACCACAGAGATAGAATTTGGAACTACTTTATTGTGTCAAGTTTCAATGAGCTAGCACAAACCGTGTTTGATTTAGAGTTCCAACTACATGTATCCATATAGGAGAAAACAGAGTGAAACCTAAAAATTAAAACTGTTACTGCCAACGAACGGTTTAACCTAGATGAACGAAATTTGGTGAGCCAAGTGGGATTGGTGTACTGAACATTACCTGAAAGTGTCGTCAATATTGGGTGAAAAAATGTGTGCTGAGATTTCAGGAAACTCGTAGTTTTTGGAAGCTTGGCAACCCCTTTCCATGAAAGTTAATTGAGCCGGTCTCTCCCTAGGGCTACATCAATAGGAAACAAACCATAGAGATTGAAATTGGAACTACTTTATTGTGTCATGCTTCAAAGAGCTAACACAAACCGTCTTTGATTTAGAGTTCCAACTACATGTATCCATATAGGAGAAAACAGAGTGAAACCTAAAAATTAAAACTGTTACTGCCAAGGAACGGTTTAAACTAGAAGAACGAAATTCGGTGAGCCAAGTGGGATTGGGGTACTGATCATTACCTGAAAGCGTCATCAAGATTGGGTGAAAAAATGTGTGCTGAAATTTCAGGAAACTCGTAGTTTTTTGGAAGCGTGGCAACCCCTTTCCATGAAGGTGATTTGCGCCAGTCTCTGCTTAGGGCTACATCAATAGGAAAAAAACCATAGAGATAGAACTTGGAACTACTTTATTGTGTCAAGTTTCAAAGAGCTAGCACAAACCGTGTTTGATTTAGAGTTCCAACTACATGTATCCATATAGGAGAAAACAGAGTGAAACCTAAAAATTAAAACTGTTACTGCCAACGAACGGTTTAACCTAGAAGAACGAAATTTGGTGAGCCAAGTGGGATTGGGGTACTGATTATTACCTAAAAGTGTCATCAAAATTGGGTGAAAAAATGTGTGCTGAGATTTCAGGAAACTCGTAGTTTTTTGGAAGGTTGGAAACCCCTTTCCATGAAAGTGATTTGCGCCAGTCTGTGCTTAGGGCTACATCAATAGGAAAAAAAACCATAGAGATAGAACTTGGAACTACTTTATTGTGTCAAGTTTCAAAGAGCTAGCAAAAACTGTGTTTGATTTAGAGTTCCAAATACGTGTATCAATATAGGAGAAGAGAGAGTGAAACCTAAAAATTAAATCTGTTACTGCCAACGAACGGTTTAACCTAGAAGAAGGAAATTTGCTGAGCCAAGTGGGATTGGGGTACTGTTCATTACCTGAAAGTGTCATCAAGATTGGGTGAAAAAATGTGTGCTGAGATTTCAGGAATCTCGTAGTTTTTGGGAAGGTTGGCAACCCCTTTCCATGAAACTGATTTGCGCCAGTCTATGCTTAGGGCTACATCAATAGGAAACAAACCATAGAGAAAGAACTTGGAACTACTTTATTGTGTCCAGTTTCAAAGAGCTAGCACAAACCGTGTTTGATTTAGAGTTCCAACTACATGTATCCATATAGGAGAAAACAGAGTGAAACCTAAAAATTCAAACTGTTACTGCCAACGAACGGTTTAACGTAGAAAAACGAAATTTGGTGAGGCAAGAGGGATTGGGGTACTGATCATTACCTGAAAGTGTCATCAAGATTGGGTTAAAAAATGTGTGCTGAGATTTGAGGAAACTCGTAGTTTTTTGGAAGCTTGGCAACCCCTTTCCATGAAAGTGATTTGAGCCTGTCTCTGCTTAGGGAACATCAATAAGAAACAAACCATAGAGATAGAACTTGGAACTACTTTATTGTGTCAAGTTTCAAAGAGCTAGCACAAACCGTGTTTGATTAACAGTTCCAACTACATGTATCAATATAGGAGAAGACAGAGTGAAACCTAAAAATTAAAACTGTTACTGCCAACGAACGGTTTAACCTAGAAGAACGAAATTTGGTGCGCCAAGTGGGATTGGGGTACTGATCATTACCTGAAAGTGTCATCAAGATTGGGTGAAAAAATGTGTGCTGAGATTTCAGGAAACTCGTAGTTTTTTGGAAGCTTGGCACCCCCTTTCCATGAAAGTGATTTGAGCCTGTCTCTGCTTAGGGCTACATCAATAGGAAACAAACCATAGAGATAGAACTTGGAACTACTTTATTGTGTCAATTTCGAAAGAGCTAGCACAAACCGTGTTTGATTTAGAGTTACAACTACATGTATCCATATTGGAGAAAACAGAGTGAAACCTAA
Organism: Spermophilus citellus; assembly: GCF_964194105.1. NCBI lineage: Eukaryota > Metazoa > Chordata > Mammalia > Rodentia > Sciuridae > Spermophilus > Spermophilus citellus. Next base: position 15,419,853 of record NC_138192.1, on the reverse strand, counting down.
AAATTAAAACCGTTACAGCCAACGAACGGTTTAACCTAGAAGAAGGAAATTTGGTGATCCAAGTGGGATTGGGGTACTGATCATTACTTGAAAGTGTCATCAAGATTGGGTGAAAAAATGTGTGCTGAGATTTCAGGAAACTCGTAGTTTTTTAAAAGCTTGGCAACCCCTTTCCATGCAAGTGATTTGCGCAGGTCTCTGCTTAGGGCTACATCAATAGGAAACAAATCGTAGAGATAGAACTTGGAACTACTTTATTGTGTCAAGTTTCAAAGAGCTAGCACAAACCGTGTTTGATTTAGAGTTCCAACTACATGGATCCATATAGGAGAAAACAGAGTGAAACCTAAAATTAAAACTGTTACTGCCAAGGAACGGTTTAACCTAGAAGAACGAAATTTGGTGAGCCACGTGGGATTTGGGTACTGATCATTACCTGAAAATGTCATCAAGATTGGGTGAAAAATGTGTGCTGAGATTTCAGGAAACTCGTAGTTTTTTGGAAGCTTGGCAACCCCTTTCCATAAAAGTGATTTGCGCCATTCTCTGCTTAGGGATACATCAATAGGAACCAAACCATAGAGATAGAACTTGGAACTACTTTATTGGGTCAAGTTTCAAAGAGCTGGCACAAACCGTGTTTGATTTACAGTTCCAAATACATGTATCCATATAGGAGAAAACAGAGTGAAACCTAAAAATTAAAACTGTTATTGCCAACGAACGGTTTAACCTAGAAGAGGAAATTTGGTGAGCCAAGTGGGACTGGGGTACTAATCATTACCTGAAAGTGTCATCAAGATTGGGTGAAAAAATGTGTGCTGAGATTTCAGGAACCTCGTAGTTTTTTGGAAGCTTGGCAACCCCTTTCCATGAAAGTGATTTTCGCCAGTCTCTGCTTAGGGCTACATCAATAGGAAACAAACCATAGAGATAGAACTTGGAACTAGTTTATTGTGTCAAGTTTCAATGAGCTAGCACAAACCGTGTTTGATTTAGAGTTCCAACTACATGTATCCATATAGGAGAAAACAGAGTGAAACCTCAATATTAAAACTGTTACTGCCAACGAACGGTTTAACCTAGATGAACGAAATTTGGTGAGCCAAGTGGGATTGGTGTACTGATCATTACCTGAAAGTGTCATCAAGATTGGGTGAAAAAATGTGAGCTGAAATTTCAGGAAATGCGTAGTTTTTTCGAAGCTTGGCAACCCAGTTCCATGAAAGTGATTTGCGCCAGTCTCTGCTTAGGGCTACATCAATAGGAAACAAACCATAGAGATAGAACTTGGAACTACTTTATTGTGTCAAGTTTCAAAGAGCTAGCACAAACCGTGTTTGATTTAGAGTTCCAACTACATGTATCCATATAGGAGAAAACAGAGTGAAACCTAAAAATTAAAACTGTTACTGCCAACGAACGGTTTAACCTAGAAGAACGAAATTTGGTGAGCCAAGTGGGATTGGGGTACTGATCATTACCTGAAAGTGTCATCAAGATTGGGTGAAAAAATGTGTGCTGAGATTTCAGGAACCTCGTAGTTTTTTGGAAGCTTGGCAACCCCTTTCCATGAAAGTGATTTGAGCCTGTCTCTGCTTAGGGCTACATCAATAGGAAACAAACCATAGAGATAGAACTTGGAACTAGTTTATTGTGTCAAGTTTCAAAGAGCTAGCACAAACCGTGTTTGATTAAGAATTTCAACTACGTGTAGCCATATAGGAGAAAACAGAGTGAAACCTAAAAATTAAAACTGTTACTGCCAACGAACGGTTTAACCTAGAAGAACGAAATTTGGTGAGCCAAGTAGGATTGGGGTACTGATTATTACCTGAAAGTGTCATCAAGATTGGGTGAAAAAATGTGTGCTGAAATTTCAGGAAACTCGTAGTTTTTTGGAAGCGTGGCAACCCCTTTCCATGAAGGTGATTTGCCCGAGTCTCTGCTTAGGGCTACATCAATAGGAAATAAACCATAGAGATAGAACTTGGAACTACTTTATTGTGTCAAGTTTCAAAGAGCTAGCACAAACCGTGTTTGATTTAGAGTTCCTACTACATGTATCCATATAGGAGAAAACACAGTGAAACCTAAAAATTAAAACTGTTACTGCCAACGAACGGTTTAACCTAGAAGAACGAAATTTGGTGAGCCAAGTGGGATTGGGGTACTGATCGTTACCTGAAAGTTCATCAAGATTGGGTGAAAAAATGTGTGCTGAGATTTCAGGAACCTCGTAGTTTTTTGGAAGCTTGGCAACCCCTTTCCATGAAAGTGATTTTCGCCAGTCTCTGCTTAGGGCTACATCAATAGGAAACAAACCATAGAGATAGAACTTGGAACTAGTTTATTGTGTCAAGTTTCAAAGAGCTAGCACAAACCGTGTTTGATTAAGAATTTCAACTACGTGTATCCATATAGGAGAAAACAGAGTGAAACCTAAAAATTAAAACTGTTACTGCCAACGAACGGTTTAACCTAGAAGAACGAAATTTGGTGAGCCAAGTGGGATTGGGGTACTGATTATTACCTGAAAGTGTCTTCAAGATTGGGTGAAAAAATGTGTGCTGAAATTTCAGGAAACTCGTAGTTTTTTGGAAGCGTGGCAACCCCTTTCCATGAAGGTGATTTGCCCGAGTCTCTGCTTAGGGCTACATCAATAGGAAATAAACCATAGAGATAGAACTTGGAACTACTTTATTGTGTCAAGTTTCAAAGAGCTAGCACAAACCGTGTTTGTATTAGAGTTCCAACTACATGTATCCATATAGGAGAAAACAGAGTGAAACCTAAAAATTAAAACTGTTACTGACAACGAACGGTTTAACCTAGAAGAACGAAATTTGGTGAGCCAAGTGGGATTGGGGTACTGATAATTATCTGAAAGTGTCATCAAGATTGGGTGAAAAAATGTGTGCTGAGATTTCAGGAAACTCGTAATTTTTGGAAGCTTGGCAACCCCTTTCCTTGAAAGTTAATTGAGCCGGTCTCTCCCTAGGGCTACATCAATAGGAAACAAACCATAGAGATTGAACTTCGAACTACTTTATTGTGTCATGCTTCAAAGAGCTAACACAAACCGTCTTTGATTTAGAGTTCCAACTACATGTATCCATATAGGAGAAAACAGAGTGAAACCTAAAAATTAAAACTGTTACTGCCAATGAACGGTTTAAACTAGAAGAAGGAAATTTGGTGAGCCAAGTGGGATTGGGGTACTGATCATTAACTGAAAGTGTCATCAAGTTTGGGTGAAAAAATGTGTGCTGAGATTTCAGGAAACTCGTAGTTTTTTGGAAGCTTGGCAACCCCTTTCCATAAAAGTGATTTGCGCCAGTCTCTGCTTAGGGATGCATCAATAGGAACCAAACCATAGAGATAGAACTTGGAACTACTTTATTGTGTCAAGTTTCAAAGAGCTGGCACAAACCGTGTTTGATTTAAGTTCCAAATATATGTATCCATATAGGAGAAAACAGAGTGAAACCTAAAAATTAAAACTGTTACTGACAACGAACGGTTTAACCTAGAAGAACGAAATTTGGTGAGCCAAGTGGGATTGGGGTACTGATAATTATCTGAAAGTGTCATCAAGATTGGGTGAAAAAATGTGTGCTGAGATTTCAGGAAACTCGTAATTTTTGGAAGCTTGGCAACCCCTTTCCTTGAAAGTTAATTGAGCCGGTCTCTCTCTAGGGCTACATCAATAGGAAACAAACCATAGAGATTGAACTTGGAACTACTTTATTGTGTCATGCTTCAAAGAGCTAACACAAACCGTCTTTGATTTAGAGTTCCAACTACATGTATCCATATAGGAGAAAACAGAGTGAAACCTAAAAATTAAAACTGTTACTGCCAATGAACGGTTTAAACTAGAAGAAGGAAATTTGGTGAGCCAAGTGGGATTGGGGTACTGATCATTAACTGAAAGTGTCATCAAGTTTGGGTGAAAAAATGTGTGCTGAGATTTCAGGAAACTCGTAGTTTTTTGGAAGCTTGGCAACCCCTTTCCATGAAAGTGATTTGCGCCAGTCTCTGCTTTGGGCTACATCAATAGGAAACAAACCATAGAGATAGAACTTGGAACTACTTTATTGTGTCAAGTTTCAAAGAGCTAGCACAAACCGTGTTTGATTTAGAGTTCCAAATACGTGTACCATATAGGAGAAAACAGAGTGAAACCTAAAAATTAAAACTGTTACTGCCAACGAACGGTTTAACCTAGAAGAACGAAATTTGGTGAGTCAAGTGGGATTGGGGTACTGATCATTACCTGAAAGCGTCATCAATATTGGGTGAAAAAATGTGTGCTGAAATTTCAGGAAAGGCCTAGTTTTTTGAAAGCTTGGCAACCCCATTCCATGAAAGTGATTTGCGCCAGTCTCTGCTTAGGGCTACATCAATAGGAACCAAACCATAGAGATAGAACTTGGAACTACTTTATTGTGTCAAGTTTTAAAGAGCTAGCACAAACCGTGTTTGATTTAGAGTTCCAAATACTTGTAGCCATATAGGAGAAAACAGAGTGAAACCTAAAAATTAAAACTGTTACTGCCAACGAACGGTTTAACCTAGAAGAACGAAATTTGGTGAGCCAAGTGGGATTGGGGTACTGATCATTACCCGAAAGTGTCATCAAGATTGGGTGAAAAAATGTGTGCTGAGATTTCAGGAACCTCGTAGTTTTTTGGAAGCTTGGCACCCCCTTTCCATTAAAGTGATTTGAGCCTGTCTCTGCTTAGGGCTACATCAATGGAAACAAACCATAGAGATAGAACTTGGAACTACTTTATTGTGTCAAGTTTTAAAGAGCTAGCACAAACCGTGTTTGATTTAGAGTTCCAACTACATGTAGCCATATAGGAGAAAACAGAGTGAAACCTAAAAATTAAAACTGTTACTGCCAACGAACGGTTTAACCTAGAAGAACGAAATTTGGTGAGCCAAGTGGGATTGGGGTACTGATCATTACCTGAGAGTGTCATCAAGATTGGGTGAAGAAATATGTGCTGAGATTTCAGGAAACTCGTAGTTTTTTGGAAGCTTGGCAATCCCTTTCCATGAAAGTGATTTGTGCCGGTCTCTGCTTAGGGCTACATCAATAGGAAACAAACCATAGAGATAGAACTTGGAACTACTTTATTGTGTTAAGTTTCAAAGAGCTAGCACAAACCATGTTTGATTTAGAGTTCCAACTACATGTATCAATATAGGAGAAAACAGAGTGAAACCTAAAAGTTAAAACTGTTACTGACAACAAACGGTTTAACCTAGAAGAACGAAATTTGGTGAGCCAAGTGGTTTTGGGGTACTCTTCATTACCTGAAAGTGTCATCAAGATTGGGTGAAAAAATGTGTGCTGAGATTTCAGGAAACTCATAGTTTTTTGGAAGCTTGGCAACCCCTTTCCATGAAAGTGATTTGAGCCGGTCTCTGCTTAGGGCTACATCAATAGGAAACAAACCATAGAGATAGAACATGGAACTACTTTATTCTCTCAAGTTTCAAAGAGCTAGCACAAACCGTGTTTGATTTAGAGTTCCAACTACATGTATCCATATAGGAGAAAACAGAGTGAAACCTAAAAATTAAAACTGTTACTGCCAACGAATGTTTTAACCTAGCAGAACGAAATTTGGTGAGCCAAGTGGGATTGGGGTACTGATCATTACCTGAAAGTGTCAACAAGATTGGGTGAAAAAATGTGTGCTGAGATTTCAGAAAACTCGTAGTTTTTGGAAGCTTGGCAACCCCTTTACATGTAAGTGATTTGAGCCTGTCTCTGCTTAGGGCTACATCAATAGTGAACAAACCATAGAGATAGAACTTGGAACTAATTTATTGTGTCAAGTTTCAGAGAGCTAGCACAAACCGTGTTTGATTTAGAGTTCCAACTACATGTATCCATATAGGAGAAAACAGAGTGAAACCTAAAAATTAAAACTGTTACTGCCAAAGAAAGGTTTAACCTAGAAGAATGAAATTTGGTGAGCCAAGTGGGATAGGGATACTGATCATTACCTGAAAGTGTCATCAAGATTGCGTGAAGAAATATGTGCTGAAATTTCAGGAAACTCGTAGTTTTTTGGAAGCTTGGCAACCCCTTTCCATGAAAGTGATTTGCGCCGGTCTCTGCTTAGGCCTATATCAATAGGAAACAAACCATAGAGATAGAACTTGGAACTACTTTATTGTGTCAAGTTTCAAAGAGCTAGCACAAACTGTGTTAGATTTAGAGTTCCAAGTATATGTATCAATATAGGAGAAGACAGAGTGAAACCTAAAAATTAAAACTGTTACTGCCAACAAACTGTTTAACTTAGAAGAACGAAATTTGGTGAGCCAAGTGGTTTTGGGGTACTGATCATTACCTGAAAGTGTCATCAAGATTGGGTGAAAAAATGTGTGCTGAAATTTCAGGAAACTCGCGGTTTTTTGGAAGCTTGGCAAACCCTTTCCATGAAAGTGATTTGCGCCGGTCTCTGCTTAGGGCTACATCAATAGGAAACAAACCATAGAGATAGAATTTGGAACTACTTTATTGTATGAAGTTTCAATGAGCTAGCACAAACCGTGTTTGATTTAGAGTTCCAACTGCTTGTACCCATATAGGAGAAAACAGAGTGAAACCTAAAAATTAAAACTGTTACTGCCAACGATTGGTTTAACCTAGAAGAACGAAATTTGGTGAGCCAAGTGTTATTGGGGTACTGATCATTACCTGAAAGTGTCATCAAGATTGGGTGAAAAAATGTGTGCTGATATTTCAGGAAACTCGTAATTTTTTGGAAGCTTGGCAACCCCTTTCCATGAAAGTGATTTGAGCCGGTCTCTGCTTAGGGCTACATCAATAGGAAAGAAACCATAGAGATAGAACTTGGAACTATTTTATTGTGTCAAGTCACAAAGAGCTAGCACAAACCGTGTTTGATTTAGTGTTCCAACTACATGTATCCATATAGGAGAAAACAGAGTGAAACCTAAAAATTAAAACTGTTACTGCCAACGAACGGTTTAACCTAGAGGAACGAAATTTGGTGAGCAAAGTGGGATTGGGGTACTGATCATTACCTGAAAGTGTCATCAGGATTGGGTGAAAAAATGTGTGCTGAGATTTCAGGAAACCCGTAGTTATTTGGAAGCTTGGCAACCCCTTTCCATGTAAGTAATTTGCGCCGGTCTCTGCTTAGGGCTACATCAATAGGAAACAAACCATAGAGAAGGAACTTGGAAGTACTTTATTGTGTCAAGTTTCAAAGAGCTAGCACAAACCGTGTTTTTTAGAGTTCCAACTACATGTACCCATATAGGAGAAAACAGAGTGAAAGATAAAGATTAAAACTGTTACTGCCAACGAACGGTTTAACCTAGAAGAACGAAATTTGGTGAGCCAAGTGGGATTGGTGTACTGATCATTACCTGAAAGTGTCCTCAAGATTGGGTGAAAAAATGTGTGCTGAGATTTCAGGAAACTCGTAGTTGTTTGGAAGCTTGGCAACCCCTTTCCATGAAAGTGATTTGCGCCGGTCTCTGCTTAGGGCTACATCAATAGTAAACAAACCATAGAGAAGGAATTTGGAACTACTTTATTGTGTCAAGTTTCAAAGAGCTAGCACAAACCGTGTTTGATTTAGAGTTCCAACTACATGTATCCATATAGGAGAAAACAGAGTGAAACCTAAAAATTAAAACTGTTACTGCCAACGAACGGTTTTACCTAGAAGAACGAAATTTGGTGAGCCATTTGGGATTGGGGTACAGATCATTGCCTGTAAGTGTCATCAAGATTGGGTGAAAAAATGTGTGCTGAGATTTCAGGAAACTCGTAGTTTTTTGGAAGCTTGGCAACACCTTTCCATGAAAGTGATTTGCGCCGGTCTCTGCTTAGGGCTACATCAATAGGAAACAAACCACAGAGATAGAACCTGGAAATACTTTATTGTGTCAAGTTTCAAAGAGCTAGCACAAACCGTGTTTTTTAGAGTTCCAACTACATATATCCATATAGGAGAAAACAGAATGAAACCTCAAAATTGAAACTGTTACTGCCAACGAACTGTTTAACCTAGAAGAACGAAATTTGGTGAGCCAAGTGGCATTGGGGTACTGATCATTACCTGAAAGTGTCATCAAGATTGGGTGGAAAAATGTGTGCTGAGATTTCAGGAAACTCGTAGTTTTTTGGAAGCTTGGCAACCCCTTTCCATGAAAGTGATTTGCGCCAGTCTCTGCTTAGGGCTACATCAATAGGAAACAAACCAAAGAGATAGAACTTGGAACTACTTTATTGTGTCAAGTTTCAAAGAGCTAGCACAAACCATGTTGGATTTAGAGTTCCAAATACATGTATCTATATAGGAGAAAACAGAGTGAAACCTAAAAATTAAAACTGTTACTGCCAACGAACGGTTTATCCTAGAAGAACGAAAATTGGTGAGCCAAGTGGGATTGGGGTACTGATCCTTACCTGAAAGTGTCATCAAGATTGGGTGATAAACATGTGTGCTGAGATTTCAGGGAACTCGTAGTTTTTTGGAAGCTTGGCATCCAAATTCCATGATAGTGGTTTCCGCCGGTCTCTGCTTAGGGCTATATCAATGGGAAACAAACCGTAGAAATAGAACTTGGAACTACTTTATTGTGTCAAGTTTCAAAGAGCTAGCACAAACCGTGTTTGATTTAGAGTTCCAACTACATGTATCCATATAGGAGAAAAGAGAGTGAAAGATAAAAATTAAAACTGATACTGTCAAAGAAAGGTTTAACCTAGAAGAATGAAATTTGGTTTGCCTAATGGGATTGGCGTACTGATCATTACCTGAAAGTGTCATCAAGATTGGGTTAAAAAATGTGTGCTGAGATTTCGGAAACTCGTAGTTTTTTGGAAGCTTTCAACCCCTTTTTTTTTTTTTTTTTTTTTTTTTTTTTAAAGAGAATGAGAGAGGAGAGAGAGAGAGAGAGAATTTTTAATATTTTTTTTTTTTTTTTTTTTAGTTCTCGGCGGACACAACATCTTTGTTGGTATGTGGTGCTGAGGATCGAACCCGGGCCGCACGCATGCCAGGCAAGCGCGCTACCGCTTGAGCCACATCCCCAGCCCCTCAACCCCTTTCCATGAAAGTGATTTGCGGTGGTCTCTGCTTAGGGCTACATCAATAGGAAACAAACCATAGAGATAGAACTTGGAACTACTTTATTGTGTCAAGTTTCAAAGAGCTAGCACAAACCGTGTTTGATTTAGAGTTCCAACTACATGTATCCATATAGGAGAAAACAGAGTGCAACCTAAAAATTTAAACTGTTACTGCCATCAAATGGTTTAACCTAGAAGAACGAAATTTGGTGAGCCAAGTGAAACTGGGGTGCTGATCATTACCTGAAAGTTTCATCAATATTGGGTGAAAAAAATGTGTGCTGAGATTTCAGGAAACTCGTAGTTTTTTAGAAGCTTGGCAACCCCTTTCCATGAAAGTGATTTGCGCCAGTCTCTGCTTAGGGCTACATCAATAGGAAACAAACCATAGAGATAGAACTCGGAACTACTTTATTCTCTCAAGTTTCAAAGAGCTAGCACAAACCGTGTTTGATTTAGAGTTCCAACTACATGTATCCATATAGGAGAAAACATAGTGAAACCTAAAAATTCAGACTGTTACTGCCAACGAACGGTTTAACCTGGAAGAACGAAATTTGGTGAGCCAAGTGGGATTGGGGTACTGATCATTACCTGAAAGTGTCATCAAGATTGGGTGAAAAAATGTGTGCTGAGATTTCAGGAAACTCGTAGTTTTTTGGAAGCTTGGCAACCCCTTTCCATGAAAGTGATTTGCGCTGGTCTCTGCTTAGGGCTACATCAATAGGAAACAAGCCACAGAGATAGAACTTGGAACTTCTTTATTGTGTCAAGTTTCAAAGAGCTAGCACAAACCGTGTTTGATTTAGAGTTCCAACTACATGTATCCATATAGGAGAAAACAGAGTGAAACCTAAAAATTAAAACTGTTACTGCCAACGAACGGTTTAAACTAGAAGAACGAAATATGGTGACCCAAGTGGGATTGGGGAACTCATCATAACGTGAAAGTGTCATCAAGATTGGGTGAAAAAATGTGTGCTGAGATTTCAGGAAACTCGTAGTTGTTTGGAAGCTTGGCAACCACTTTCCATGAAAGTGATTTGCGCCGGTCGCTGATTAGGGCTACATCAATATTAAACAAACCATAGAGATAGAACTTGGAACTACTTTATTGTGTCAAGTTTCAAAGAGCTAGCACAAACCTTGTTTGATTTAGAGTTCCAACTACGTGTATCCATATAGGAGAAAACAGAGTGAAACCTAAAAATTTAAACTCTTACTGCCAACGAACGGTTTAAGCTAGAAGAACGAAATTTGGTGAGCCAAGTGGGATTGGGGTACTGATCATTACCTGAAAGTGTCATCAAGATTGGGTGAAAAATGTGTGCTGAGATTTCACGAAACTCGTAGTTTTTTGGGAGCTTGGCAACCCCTTTCCATGTAAGTGATTTGCGCAGGTCTCTGCTTAGGGCTACATCAATAGGAAACAAACCATAGAGATAGAATTTGGAACCACTTTATTGTGTCAATTTTCAAAGAGCTAGCACAAACCTTGTTTGATTCAGAGTTCCAAATACATTTAGCCATATAGGAGAAAACAGAGTGAAACCTAAAAATTAAAACATTTACTGCCAATGAACGGTTTAACATAGAGGAACGAAATTTGGTGAGCCAAGTGGGATTGGGGTACTGATCATTACCTGAAAGTGTCATCAAGATTGGGTGAAAAAATGTGTGCTGAGATTTCAGGAAACTCGTAGTTTTTTGGAAGCTTGGACCCCCTTTCCATTAAAGTGATTTGAGCCTGTCTCTGCTTAGGGCTACATCAATAGGAAACAAACCATAGAGATAGAACTTGGAACTACTTTATTGTGTCAAGTTTTAAAGAGCTAGCACAAACCGTGTTTGATTTAGAGTTCCAACTACATGTAGCCATATAGGAGAAAACAGAGTTAAACCTAAAAAGTAAAACTGTTACTGCCAAAGAACGGTTTAACCTAGAAGAACGAAATTTGGTGAGCCAAGTGGGATTGGGGTACTGATCATTACCTCAAAGTGTCATCAAGATTGGGTGAAAAAATGTGTGCTGAGATTTCAGGAACCTCGTAGTTTTTTGGAAGCTTGGCAACCCATTTCCATGAAAGTGATTTTCGCCGGTCTCTGCTTAGGGCTACATCAATAGGAAGCAAACCACAGAGATAGAATTTGGAACTACTTTATTGTGTCAAGTTTCAATGAGCTAGCACAAACCGTGTTTGATTTAGAGTTCCAACTACATGTATCCATATAGGAGAAAACAGAGTGAAACCTAAAAATTAAAACTGTTACTGCCAACGAACGGTTTAACCTAGATGAACGAAATTTGGTGAGCCAAGTGGGATTGGTGTACTGATCATTACCTGAAAGTGTCATCAAGATTGGGTGAAAAAATGTGTGCTGAAATTTCAGGAAATGCGTAGTTTTTTCGAAGCTTGGCAACCCCATTCCATGAAAGTGATTTGCGCCAGTCTCTGCTTAGGGCTACATCAATAGGAAACAAACCATAGAGATAGAACTTGGAACTACTTTATTGGGTCAAGTTTCAAAGAGCTAGCACAAACCGTGTTTGATTTAGAGTTCCAACTACATGTATCCATATAGGAGAAAACAGAGTGAAACCTAAAAATTAAAACTGTTACTGCCAACGAACGGTTTAACCTAGAAGAATGAAATTTGGTGAGCCAAGTGGGATTGGGGTACTGATCATTACCTGAAAGTGTCATCAAGATTGGGTGAAAAAATGTGTGCTGAGATTTCAGGAACCTCGTAGTTTTTTGGAAGCTTGGCAACCCCTTTCCATGAAAGTGATTTTCGCCAGTCTCTGCTTAGGGCTACATCAATAGGAAACAAACCATAGAGATAGAACTTGGAACTAGTTTATTGTGTCAAGTTTCAATGAGCTAGCACAAACCGTGTTTGATTTAGAGTTCCAACTACATGTATCCATATAGGAGAAAACAGAGTGAAACCTCAATATTAAAACTGTTACTGCCAACGAACGGTTTAACCTAGATGAACGAAATTTGGTGAGCCAAGTGGGATTGGTGTACTGATCATTACCTGAAAGTGTCATCAAGATTGGGTGAAAAAATGTGTGCTGAAATTTCAGGAAATGCGTAGTTTTTTCGAAGCTTTGCAACCCCGTTCCATGAAAGTGATTTGCGCCAGTCTCTGCTTAGGGCTACATCAATAGGAAACAAACCATAGAGATAGAACTTGGAACTAGTTTATTGTGTCAAGTTTCAAAGAGCTAGCACAAACCGTGTTTGATTAAGAATTTCAACTACGTGTAGCCATATAGGAGAAAACAGAGTGAAACCTAAAAATTAAAACTGTTACTGCCAACGAACGGTTTAACCTAGAAGAACGAAATTTGGTGAGCCAAGTAGGATTGGGGTACTGATTATTACCTGAAAGTGTCATCAAGATTGGGTGAAAAAATGTGTGCTGAAATTTCAGGAAACTCGTAGTTTTTTGGAAGCGTGGCAACCCCTTTCCATGAAGGTGATTTGCCCGAGTCTCTGCTTAGGGCTACATCAATAGGAAATAAACCATAGAGATAGAACTTGGAACTACTTTATTGTGTCAAGTTTCAAAGAGCTAGCACAAACCGTGTTTGATTTAGAGTTCCTACTACATGTATCCATATAGGAGAAAACACAGTGAAACCTAAAAATTAAAACTGTTACTGCCAACGAACGGTTTAACCTAGAAGAACGAAATTTGGTGAGCCAAGTGGGATTGGGGTACTGATCGTTACCTGAAAGTTCATCAAGATTGGGTGAAAAAATGTGTGCTGAGATTTCAGGAACCTCGTAGTTTTTTGGAAGCTTGGCAACCCCTTTCCATGAAAGTGATTTTCGCCAGTCTCTGCTTAGGGCTACATCAATAGGAAACAAACCATAGAGATAGAACTTGGAACTAGTTTATTGTGTCAAGTTTCAAAGAGCTAGCACAAACCGTGTTTGATTAAGAATTTCAACTACGTGTATCCATATAGGAGAAAACAGAGTGAAACCTAAAAATTAAAACTGTTACTGCCAACGAACGGTTTAACCTAGAAGAACGAAATTTGGTGAGCCAAGTGGGATTGGGGTACTGATTATTACCTGAAAGTGTCTTCAAGATTGGGTGAAAAAATGTGTGCTGAAATTTCAGGAAACTCGTAGTTTTTTAGAAGCGTGGCAACCCCTTTCCATGAAGGTGATTTGCCCGAGTCTCTGCTTAGGGCTACATCAATAGGAAATAAACCATAGAGATAGAACTTGGAACTACTTTATTGTGTCAAGTTTCAAAGAGCTAGCACAAACCGTGTTTGTATTAGAGTTCCAACTACATGTATCCATATAGGAGAAAACAGAGTGAAACCTAAAAATTAAAACTGTTACTGCCAACGAACGGTTTAACCTAGAAGAACGAAATTTGGTGAGCCAAGTGGGATTGGGGTACTGATTATTACCTGAAAGTGTCATCAAGATTGGGTGAAAAAATGTGTGCTGAGATTTCAGGAAACTCGTAGTTTTTGGAAGCTTGGACCCACTTTCCATTAAAGTGATTTGAGCCTGTCTCTGTTTAGGGCTACATCAATAGGAAACAAACCATAAAGATAGAACTTGGAACTACTTTATTGTGTCAAGTTTCAAAGAGCTGGCACAAACCGTGTTTGATTATCAGTTCCAAATACATGTATCCATATAGGAGAAAACAGAGTGAAACCTAAAAATTAAAATTGTTACTGACAACGAACGGTTTAACCTAGAAGAACGAAATTTGGTCAGCCAAGTGGGATTGGGGTACTGATCATTACCTGAAAGTGTCATCAAGATTGGGTGAAAAAATGTGTGCTGAGATTTCAGGAAACTCGTAGTTTTTTGGAAGCTTGGCAAACCTTTCCATAAAAGTGATTTGGGCCGGTCTCTGATTAGCGATACATCAATAGGAAAAAAATCACAGAGATAGAACTTGGAACTACTTTATTGTGTCAAGTTTCAAAGAGCTGGCACAAACCGTGTTTGATTTCAGTTCCAAATATATGTATCCATATAGGAGAAAACAGAGTGAAACCTAAAAATTAAAACTGTTACTGACAACGAACGGTTTAACCTAGAATAACGAAATTTGGTGAGCCAAGTGGGATTGGGGTACTGATCATTACCTGAAAGTGTCATCAAGATTGGGTGAAAAAATGTGTGCTGAGATTTCAGGAACCTCGTAGTTTTTTTGGAAGCTTGGCAACCCCTTTCCATGAAAGTGATTTTCGCCGGTTTCTGTTTAGGGCTACATCAATAGGAAACAAACCACAGAGATAGAATTTGGAACTACTTTATTCTGTCAAGTTTCAATGAGCTAGCACAAACCATGTTTGATTTAGAGTTCCAACTACATTTATCCATATAGGAGAAAACAGAGTGAAACCTCAATATTAAAACTGTTACTGCCAACGAACGGTTTAACCTAGAAGAAGGAAATTTGGTGAGCCAAGTGGGATTGGGGTACTGATCATTACCTGAAAGTGTCTTCAAGATTGGGTGAAAAAATGTGTGCTGAGATTTCAGGAACCTCGTAGTTTTTTTGGAAGCTTGGCAACCCCTTTCCATGAAAGTGAATTGCGCCGGTCTCTCCCTAGGGCTACATCAATAGGAAACAAACCATAGAGATTGAACTTGGAACTACTTTATTGTGTCATGTTTCAAAGAGCTAACACAAACCGACTTTGATTTAGAGTTCCAACTACATGTATCCATATAGGAGAAAACAGAGTGAAACCTAAAAATTAAAACTGTTACTGCCAACGAACGGTTTAACCTTGAAGAAGGAAATTTGGTGAGCCAAGTGGGATTGGGGTACTGATCATTACCTGAAAGCGTCATCAAGATTGGGTGAAAAAATGTCTGCTGAAATTTCAGGAAATGCGTAGTTTTTTGGAAGCTTGGCAACCCCATTCCATGAAAGTGATTTGCGCCAGTCTCTGCTTAGGGCTACATCAATAGGAAACAAACCATAGAGATAGAACTTGGAACTACTTTATTGTGTCAAGTTTCAAAGAGCTAGCACAAACCCTGTTTGATTTAGAGTTCCAAATACATGTATCAATATAGGAGAAGACAGAGTGAAACCTAAAAATTAAAACTGTTACTGCCAACGAACGGTTTAACCTAGAAGAACGAAATTGGTGAGCCAAGTGGGATTGGGTTACTGATCATTACCTGAATGTGTCATCAATATTGGGTGAAAAAATGTGTGCTGAGATTTCAGGAAACTCGTGGTTTTTTGGAAGCTTGGCAACCGCTTTCCATGAAAGTGATTTGTGCCGGTCTCTGCTTAGGGCTACATCAATAGGAAACAAACCATAGAGAGAGAACTTGGAACTACTTTATTGTGTCAAGTTTTAAAGAGCTAGCACAAACCGTGTGTGATTTAGAGTTCCAACTACATGTATCCATATAGGAGAAAACAGAGTGAAACCTAAAAATTTAAACTTTTACTGCCAACGAACGGTTTAACCTAGAAGAACGAAATTTGGTGAGTCAAGTGGGATTGGGCTACTGATCATTACCTGTAAATGTCATCAAGATTGGGTGAAAAAATGTGTCCTGAGATTTCAGGAAACTCATAGTTTTTTGGAAGCTTGGCAAAACTTTTCAATGTAAGTGATTTGTGCCAGTCTCTGCTTAGGGATACATCAATAGGAACCAAACCATAGAGATAGAACTTGGAACTATTTTATTGTGTCAAGTTTCAATAAGCTGGCACAAACCGTGTTTGATTTACACTTCCAAATACATGTATCCATAGAGGAGAAAACAGAGTGAAACCTAAAAATTTAAACTGTTACTGCCAACAAACGGTTTAACATAGAAGAATGAAATTTGGAGAGCCAAGTGGGATTGCGGTACTGATCATTGCCTGAATGTTTCATCAAGATTGGTTGAAAAAATGTGTGCTGGGATTTCAGGAAACTTGTAGTTTTTTGGAAGCTTGGCAACCCCTTTCCATGAAAGTGATTTGAGCCTGTCTCTGCTTAGGGATACATCAATAGGAAACAAACCGTAGAGATAGAACTTGGAACTACTTTATTGTGTCAAGTTTCAAAGAGCTAGCACAAACCGTGTGTTATTTAGAGTTTCAACTACATGTATCCATATAGGAGAAAACAGAGTGAAACCTAAAAATTGAAACTGTTACTACCACCGAACGGTTTAAACTAGAAGAACGAAATTTGGTGAGCCAAGTGGGATTGGGGTACTGATCATTACCTGAGAGTGTCATCAAGATTGGGTGAAGAAATATGTGCTGAGATTTCAGGAAACTCGTAGTTTTTTGGAAGCTTGGCAATCCCTTTCCATGAAAGTGATTTGTGCCGGTCTCTGCTTAGGGCTACATCAATAGGAAACAAACCATAGAGATAGAACTTGGAACTACTTTATTGTGTCAAGTTTCAAAGAGCTAGCACAAACCATGTTTGATTTAGAGTTCCAACTACATGTATCCATATAGGAGAAAACAGAGTGAAACATAAAAATTAAAACTGTTACTGCCAACGAATGTTTTAACCTAGCAGAACGAAATTTGGTGAGCCAAGTGGGATTGGGGTACTGATCATTACCTGAAAGTGTCAACAAGATTGGGTGAAAAAATGTGTGCTGAGATTTCAGAAAACTCGTAGTTTTTGGAAGCTTGGCAACCCTTTACATGTAAGTGATTTGAGCCTGTCTCTGCTTAGGGCTACATCAATAGTGAACAAACCATAGAGATAGAACTTGTAACTAATTTATTGTGTCAAGTTTCAGAGAGCTAGCACAAACTGTGTTTGATTTAGAGTTCCAACTACATGTATCCATATAGGAGAAATCAGAGTGAAACCTAAAAATTAAAACTGTTACTGCCAAAGAAAGGTTTAACCTAGAAGAATGAAATTTGGTGAGCCAAGTGGGATAGGGATACTGATCATTACCTGAAAGTGTCATCAAGATTGCGTGAAGAAATATGTGCTGAGATTTCAGGAAACTCGTAGTTTTTTGGAAGCTTGGCAATCCCTTTCCATGAAAGTGATTTGCGCCGGTCTCTGCTTAGGGCTATATCAATAGGAAACAAACCATAGAGATAGAACTTGGAACTACTTTATTGTGTCAAGTTTCAAAGAGCTAGCACAAACTGTGTTAGATTTAGAGTTCCAAGTATATGTATCAATATAGGAGAAGACAGAGTGAAACCTAAAAATTAAAACTGTTACTGCCAACAAACGGTTTAACTTAGAAGAACGAAATTTGGTGAGCCAAGTGGTTTTGGGGTACTGATCATTACCTGAAAGTGTCATCAAGATTGGGTGAAAAAATGTGTGCTGAAATTTCAGGAAACTCGCGGTTTTTTGGAAGCTTGGCAAACCCTTTCCATGAAAGTGATTTGCGCCGGTCTCTGCTTAGGGCTACATCAATAGGAAACAAACCATAGAGATAGAATTTGGAACTACTTTATTGTATGAAGTTTCAATGAGCTAGCACAAACCGTGTTTGATTTAGAGTTCCAACTGCTTGTACCCATATAGGAGAAAACAGAGTGAAACCTAAAAATTAAAACTGTTACTGCCAACAAACGGTTTAACCTAGAAGAACGAAATTTGGTGAGCCAAGTGGGATTGGTGTACTGATCATTACCTGAAAGTGTCCTCAAGATTGGGTGAAAAAATGTGTGCTGAGATTTCAGGAAACTCGTAGTTGTTTGGAAGCTTGGCATTCCCTTTCCATGATAGTGGTTTCCGCCGGTCTCTGCTTAGGGCTACATCAATAGGAAACAAACCGTAGAAATAGAACTTGGAACTATATTATTGTGTCAAGTTTCAAAGAGCTAGAACAAACCGTGTTTGATTTAGAGTTCCAAATACATGTATCCATATAGGAGAAAACAGAGTGAAACCGAAAAATTAAAACTGTTACTGCCAACGAACGGTTTAACATAGAAGAACGAAATTTGGTGAGCCATGTGGGATTGGGGTACTGATCATTACCTGAAAGTGTCATCAAGATTGGGTGAAAAAATGTTTGGTGAGATTTCAGGAAACTCGTAGTTTTTTGGAAGCTTGGCAACCCCTTTCCATGAAAGGGATTTGCGCTGGTCTCTGCTTAGGGCTACATCAATAGGAAACAAACCATAGAGATAGAACTTGGAACTACTTTATTGTGTCAAGTTTCAAAGAGCTAGTACAAACCGTGTTTTTTAGAGTTCCAACAACATGTATCCATTAGGAGAAAACAGAGTGAAACCTAAAAATTAAAACGGTTACTGCCTTCCAACGGTTTAACCTAGAAGAACGAAATTTGGTGAGCCATGTGGGATTGGGGTACTGATCATTACCTGAAAGTGTCATCAAGATTGGTTGAAAAAATGTGTGCTGAGATTTCAGGAAACTTGTAGTTTTTTGGAAGCTTGGCAACCCCTTTCCATGAAAGTGATTTGCGCCGGTCTCTGCTTAAGGCTACATCAATAGGAAACAAACCATAGAGATAGAACTTAGAACTACTTTATTGTGTCAAGGTTCAAAGAGCTAGCACAAACCGTGTTTGATGTAGAGTTCCAACTACTTGTATCCATATAGGAGAAAACTGAGTGAAACCTAAAAATTAAAACTGTTACTGCCAACGAACTGTTTAAACTAGAGGAACGAAATTTGGTGAGCCAAGTGGGATTGGCGTACTGATCATTACCTGAAAGTGTCATCAAGATTGGATGAAAAAATGTGTGCTGAGATTTCAGGAAATTCGTAGATTTTTGGAAGTTTGGCAACTCCTTTCCATGCAAGTGATTTGCGCCGGTCTCTGCTTAGGGCTACATCAATAGGAAACAAACCATCGAGATAGAACTTGGAACTACTTTATTGTGTAAAGTTTCCAAGTGCTAGCACAAACCGTGTTTCATTTAGTGTTCCAACTACATGTATCTATATAGGAGAAAACAGAGTTAAACCTAAAAATTAAAAGTGTTACTGCCAACGAACGGTTTAAACTAGAAGAATGAAATTTAATGAGCCAAGTGGGATTGGGGTACTGATCATTACCTGAAAGTGTCATCAAGATTGGGTGAAAAAATCTGTGCTGAGATTTCAGAAAACTCGTAGTTTTTTGGAAGCTTGGCAACCCATTTCCATGAAAGTGATTTGCGCCAGTCTCTGCTTAGGGCTACAGCAATAGGAAACAAACCATAGAGATAGAACTTGGAACTACTTTATTGTGTCAAGTTTCAAAGAGCCATCACAAACTGTGTTTGATTTAGAGTTCCAACAACATGTATCCTCATAAGAGAAAACAGAGTGAAACCTAAAAATTAAAACCGTTACTGCCAACGAACGGTTTAAAATAGAAAACGAAATTTGGTGAGCCAAGTGGGATTGGGGTACTGATCATTACCTGAAAGTGTCATCAAGATTGGGTGAAAAAATTTGTGGTGAGATTTCAGGAAACTCGTAGTTTTTTGGAAGCTTGGCAACCCCTTTCCATGAAAGGGATTTGCGCTGGTCTCTGCTTAGGTCTACATCAATAGGAAACAAACCATAGAGATAGAACTTGGAACTACTTTATTGTGTCAAGTTTCAAAGAGCTAGCACAAACCGTGTTTTTTAGAGTTCCAACAACATGTATCCATTAGGAGAAAACAGAGTGAAACCTAAAAATTAAAACGGTTACTGCCTTCCAACGGTTTAACCTAGAAGAACGAAATTTGGTGAGCCATGTGGGATTGGGGTACTGATCATTACCTGAAAGTGTCATCAAGATTGGGTGAAAAAATGTGTTGTGAGATTTCAGGTAACTCGTAGTTTTTTGGAAGCTTGGCAACCCCTTTCCATGAAAGTGATTTTCGCCGGTCTCTGCGTAGGGCTACATCAATAGGAAACAAACCATAGAGATAGAACTTGGAACTACTTTATTGTGTCAAGTTTCAACGAGCTAGCACATACTGTGTTTTTTAGAGTTCCAACTACATGTATCCACATAGGAGAAAACAGAGTGAAACCTCAAAATTAAAACTGTTACTGCCAACGAACAGTTTAACCTAGAAGAACAAAATTTGGTGAGCCAAGTGGCATTGGGGTACTGATCATTACCTGAAAGTGTCATCAAGATTGGGTGAAAAAATGTGTGCTGAGATTTCAGGAAACTCGTAGTTTTTTGGAAGATTGGCAACCCCTTTCCATGAAAGTGATTTGCGCCGGTCTCTGCTTAGGGCTAAATCAATTTGAAACAAACCATAGAGATAGAAGTTGGAACTACTTTATTGTGTCAAGTTTCAAAGAGCTAGCACAAACCGTGTTGGATTCAGAGTTCCAACTACATGTATCCATATAGGAGAACACAGAGTGAAACCTAAAAATTAAAACTGTTACTGCCAACGAACGGTTTAACCTAGAAGAACGAGAATTTGTGAGCCAAGTGGGATTGGGGTACTGATCCTTACCTGAAAGTGTCATCAAGATTCGGTGAAAAAATGTGTGCTGAGATTTCAGGAAACTCGTAGTTTTTTGGAAGCTTGGCATCCCCTTTCCATGATAGTGGTTTCCACCTGTCTCTGCTTAGGGCTACATCAATTGGAAACAAACCATAGATATAGAACTTGGAACTACTTTATTGTGTCAAGTTTCAATGAGCTAGCACAAACCGTGTTTTTTAGAGTTCCAACTACATGTATCCATATAGAAGAAAACAGTGTGAAACCTCAAAATTTAAACTGTTACTGCCAACGAACTGTTTAACCTAGAAGAACAAAATTTGGTGAGCCAAGTGGCATTGAGGTACTGATCATTACCTGAAAGTGTCATCAAGATTGGGTGAAAAAATGTGTGCTGAGATTTCAGGAAACTCGTAGTTTTTGGAAGATTGGCAACCCCTTTCCATGAAAGTGATTTGTGCCGGTCTCTGCTTAGGACTACATCAATAGGAAACAAACCATAGAGATAGAACTTGGGACTACTTTATTGTGTCAAGCTTCAAAAAGCTAGCACAAACCGTGTTTGATTTAGAGTTCCAAATACATGTATCCATATAGGAGAAAACAGAGTGAAACCTAAAAATTAAAACTGTTACTGCCAACGAACGGATTAACCTAGAAGAACGAAATTTGATGAGCCAAGTGGGATTGGGGTAGTGATCATTACCAGAAAGTGTCATCAAGATTGGGTTAAAAAATGTGTGCTGAGATTTCAGGAAACTCGTAGTTTTTTGGAAGTTTGGCATCCCCTTTCCATGATAGTGGTTTCCGCCGGTCTCTGCTTAGGGCTACATCAATAGGAAACAAACCATAGAAATAGAACTTGGAACTACTTTATTGTGTCAAGTTTCAAAGAGCTAGAACAAACCGTGTTAGATTTAGAGTTCCAAATACATGTATCCATATAGGAGAAAACCGAGTGAAACCGAAAAATTAAAACTGTTACTGCCAACGAACGGTTTAACCTAGAAGAACGAAATTTGGTGAGCCAAATGGGATTGGGGTACTGATCATTTCCTGAAAGTGTCATCAATACTGGGTGAAAAAATGTGTGCTGAGATTTCAGGAAACTCGTAGTTTTTTGGAAGCTTTCAACCCCTTTCTATGAAAGTGATTTGCGGTGGTCTCTGCATAGGGCTACATCAATAGGAAACAAACCGTAGAGATAGAACTTGGAACTACTTTATTGTGTCAAGTTTCAAAGAGCTAGCACAAACCGTGTTTGATTGAGAGTTCCGAATACATGTATCCATATAGGAGAAAACAGAGTGAAACCTAAAAATTAAAACTGTTACTGCCAACGAACGGATTAACCTAGAAGAACGAAATTTGATGATCCAAGTGGGATTGGTGTAGTGATCATTACCAGAAAGTGTCATCAAGACTGTGTGAAAAAATATGTGCTGCTATTTCAGGAAACTCGTAGTTTTTTGGAAGCTTGGCAACCCCTTTCCGTGAAAGTGATTTGAGCCGGTCTCTGCTTAGGGCTAAATCAATAGGAAACAAAACATAGAGATAGAATTTGGAACAACTTTATTGTGTCAAGTTTCAAAGAGCTAGCACAAACCGGGTTTGATTTAGAGTTCCTGCAACATGTATCCATTAGCAGAAAACAGAGTGAAACCTAAAAATTAAAACTGTTACTGCCATCGAACGGTTTAACCTAGAAGAACGAAATTTGGTGAGCCATGTGGGATTGGGGTACTGATCATTACCTGAAAGTGTCATCAAGACTGTGTGAAAAAATATGTGCTGCTATTTCAGGAAACTCGTAGTTTTTTGGAAGCTTGGCAACCCCTTTCCGTGAAAGTGATTTGAGCCGGTCTCTGCTTAGGGCTACATCAATAGGAAACAAACCCTAGAGTTAGATCTTCGGACTATTTTATTGTGTCAAGTTTCAAAGAGCTAGCACAAACCGTGTTTGATTTAGAGTTCCAACTACATGTATCCATATAGGAGAAAACGGAGTGAAACCGAAAAATTAAAACTGTTACTGCCAACGAACGGTTTAACCTAGAAGAACGAAATTTGGTGAGCCAAATGGGATTGGGGTACTGATCATTACCTGAAAGTGTCATCAATATTCGGTGAAAAAATGTGTGCTGAGATTTCAGGAAACTCGTAGTTTTTTGGAAGCTTTCAACCCCTTTCCATGAAAGTGATTTGCGGTGGTCTCTGCTTAGGGCTACATCAATAGGAAACAAACCATAGAGATAGAACTTGGAACTACTTTATTGTGTGAAGTTTCAAATAGCTAGCACAAACCGTGTTTGATTTAGAGTTCCAAGTACATGTATCCATATAGGAGAAAACAGAGTGAAACCTAAAAATTAAAACTGTTACTGCTAATGAACGGATTAACCTAGAATAACGAAATTTGCTGAGCCAAGTGGATTTGGGGTACTGATCCTTACCTGAAAGTGTCATCAAGTTTGGGTTAAAAAATGTGTGCTGAGATTTCAAGAAACTCGTAGTTTTTTGGAAGGTTGTCAACCCCTTTCCGTGAAAGTGATTTGTGCCGGTCTCTGCTTAGGACTACATCAATAGGAAACAAACCATAGAGATAGAAGTTGGGACTACTTTATTGTGTCAAGCTTCAAACAGCTAGCACAAACCGTGTTTGATTTAGAGTTCCAAATACATGTATCCATATAGGAGAAAACAGAGTGAAACCTAAAAATTAAAACTGTTACTGCCAACGAACGGATTAACCTAGAAGAACGAAATTTGATGAGCCAAGTGGGATTGGGGTAGTGATCATTACCAGAAAGTGTCATCAAGATTGGGTTAAAAAATGTGTGCTGAGATTTCAGGAAACTCGTAGTTTTTTGGAAGTTTGGCATCCCCTTTCCATGATAGTGGTTTCCGCCGGTCTCTGCTTAGGGCTACATCAGTAGGAAACAAACCATAGAAATAGAACTTGGAACTACTTTATTGTGTCAAGTTTCAAAGAGCTAGAACAAACCGTGTTAGATTTAGAGTTCCAAATACATGTATCCATATAGGAGAAAACAGAGTGAAACCGAAAAATTAAAACTGTTACTGCCAACGAACGGTTTAACCTAGAAGAACGAAATTTGGTGAGCCAAATGGGATTGGGGTACTGATCATTACCTGAAAGTGTCATCAATACTGGGTGAAAAAATGTGCGCTGAGATTTCAGGAAACTCGTAGTTTTTTGGAAGCTTTCAACCCCTTTCTATGAAAGTGATTTGCGGTGGTCTCTGCATAGGGCTACATCAATAGGAAACAAACCCTAGAGATAGAACTTGGAACTACTTTATTGTGTCAAGTTTCAAAGAGCTAGCACAAACCGTGTTTGATTTAGAGTTCCAAGTACATGTATCCATATAAGTGAAAACAGAGTGAAACCTAAAAATTAAAACTGTTACTGCCAACGAACAGTTTAACATAGAAGAACGAAATTTGGTGAGCCAAGTGGCATTGGGGTACTGATCATTACCTGAAAGTGTCATCAAGCTTGGGTGAAAAAATGTGGGCTGAGATTTCAGGAAACTCGTAGTCTTTTGGAAGCTTGGCAACCCCTTTCCATGAAAGTGATTTGCGCCAGTCTCTGCTTAGGGCTACGTCAATAGGAAACAAACCATAGAGATAGAACTTGGAACTACTTTATTGTGTCAAGTTTCAAAGAGCTAGCACAAACCGTGTTTGATTTAGAATTCCAACTACATGTATCCATATAGGAGAATACAGAGTGAAACCTCAAAATTAAAACTGTTACTGCCAACGAACGGTTTAACCTAGAAGAACGAAATTTGGTGAGCCAAGTGAGATTGGGGCACTGATCATTACCTGAAAGTGTCATCAAGATTGTGTGAAAAAATGTGTGCTGAGATTCAGGAAACTCGTAGTTTTTTGCAAGCTTGGCAACCCCTTTCCATGAAAGTGATTTGCAGTGGTCTCTGATTAGGGCTACATCAATAGGAAACAAAAAATAGAGGTAGAACTTGGAACTACTTTATTGTGTCAAGTTTCAAAGAGCTAGCACAAACCGTGTTGGATTTAGAGTTCCAATTACATGTATCCATATAGGAGAAAACAGAGAGAAACCTAAAAATTAAAACTTTTACTGCCATCGAACGGTTTAACCTAGAAGAACGAAATTTTGTGAGCCAAGTGGATTTGGGGGTACTGATCATTACCTGGAAGTGTCACCAAGATTGGGTGAAAAAATGTGTGCTGAGATTTCAGAAAACTCGTAGTTTTTTGGAAGCTTGGCAACCCATTTCCATGAAAGTGATTTGCGCCAGTCTCTGCTTAGGGCTACAGCAATAGGAAACAAACCATAGAGATAGAACTTGGAACTACTTTATTGTGTCAAGTTTCAAAGAGCCATCACAAACCGTGTTTGATTTAGAGTTCCAAAAACATGTATCCTCATAGGAGAAAACAGAGTGAAACCTAAAAATTAAAACTGTTACTGCCAAGGAACGGTTTAACCTAGAGAAACGAAATTTGGTGAGCCAAGTGGGATTGGGGTACTGATCATTAACTGAAAGTGTCATCAAGATTGGGTGAAAAAATGTGTGCTGAGATTTCAGGAAACTCGTAGTTTTTTGGAAGATTGGCAACCCCTTTCCGTGAAAGTGATTTGCGCCGGTCTCTGGTTAGGGCTACATCAATAGGAAACAAACCATAGAAATAGAACATGGAACTACTTTATTGTGTCAAGTTTCAAAGAGCTAGCAGAAACCGTGTTTGATTTAGAGTTCCAACTACATATATCCATATAGGAGAAAACAGAGTGAAACCGAAAAATTTAAACTGTTACTGCCAACGAACGGTTTAACCTAGAAGAACGAAATTTGGTGAGCCAAATGGGATTGGGGTACTGATCATTACCTGAAAGTGTCATCAATATTGGGTGAAAAAATGTGTGCTGAGATTTCAGGAAACTCGTAGTTTTTTGGAAGCTTTCAAACCCTTTCCATGAAAGTGATTTGCGGTGTTCTCTGCTTAGGGCTACATCAATAGGAAACAAACCATAGAGATAGAACTTGGAACTAATTTATTGTGTCAAGTTTCAAAGAGCTAGCACAAACCCTGTTTGATTTAGAGTTCCAACTACATGTATCCATATAGGAGAAAACAGAGTGAAACCGAAAAATTAAAACTGTTACTGCCAACGAACGGTTAACCTAGAAGAACGAAATTTGGTGAGCCAAGTGTAATTGGGGTACTGATCATTACCTGAAAGTGTCATCAAGATTGGGTGAAAAAATGTGTGCTGAGATTTCAGGAAACTCGTAGTTTTTTGGAAGCTTGGCAACCCCTTTCTATGAAAGTGATTTGCGCCGGTCTCTGCTTAGGGCTACATCAATAGGAAACAAACCATAGAGACAGAACTTGGAACTACTTTATTGTGTCATGTTTCAAAGAGCTAGCACAAACCGTGTTGGATTTAGAGTTCCAACTACATGTATCCGTATAGGAGAAAACAGAGTGAAACCTAAAAATTTAAACTGTTACTGCCAAAGAACAGTTTAACCTAGAAGAACGAAATTTGGTAAGCCAAGTGGGATTGGGGTACTGATCCTTACCTGAAAGTGTCATCAAGATTGGGTGAAAAAATGTGTGCTGAGATTTCAGGAAACTCGTAGTTTTTTGGAAGCTTGGCAACCCCTTTCCATGAAAGTGATTTGCGCCGGTCTCTGCTTAGGGCTACATCAATAGGAAACAAACCATAGAGATAAAACATGGATCTACTTTATTGTGTCAAGTTTCAAAGAGCTAGCAGAAACCGTGTTTGATTTAGAGTTCCAACTACATGTATCCATATAGGAGAAAACAGAGTGAAACCTAAAAATTAAAACTGTTATTGCCAACGAACGGTTTAACCTAGAAGAACGAAATTTGGTGAGCCAAATGGGATTGGGGTACTGATTATTACCTGAAAGT
Source organism: Spermophilus citellus (assembly GCF_964194105.1). Taxonomy (NCBI): domain Eukaryota; kingdom Metazoa; phylum Chordata; class Mammalia; order Rodentia; family Sciuridae; genus Spermophilus; species Spermophilus citellus. The sequence continues at coordinate 15,393,338 of NC_138192.1, read as the reverse complement.
GTCATCAATATTGGGTGAAAAAATGTGCGCTGAGATTTCAGGAAACTCGTAGTTTTTTGGAAGCTTTCAACCCCTTTCCATGAAAGTGATTTGCAGTGGTCTCTGCTTAGGGCTACATCAATAGGAAACAAACCATAGAGATAGAACTTGGAACTAATTTATTGTGTCAAGTTTCAAAGAGCTAGCACAAACCGTGTTTGTTTTAGAGTTCCAAATACATGTATCCATATAGGAGAAAACAGAGTGAACGATAAAAATTAAAACTGTTACTGCCAACGAACGGTTTAACCTAGAAGAACGAAATTTGGTGAGCCACGTGGGATTGGGGTACTGATCATTACCTGAAAGTGTCAGCAAGATTGGGTGAAAAAATGTGGGGTGAGATTTCAGGAAACTCGTAGTTTTTTGGAATCTTGGCAACCCCTTTCCATGAAAGTGATTTTCGCCGGTCTCTGCTTACGGCTACATCAATAGGAAACAAACCATAGAGATAGAACTTGGAACTACTTGATTGTGTCAAGTTTCAAAGAGCTAGCACAAACCGTGTTTGTTTTAGAGTTCCAACTACATGTATCCATATAGGAGAAAACAGAGTGAAACCTCAAAATTTAAACTGTTACTGCCAACGAACGGTTTAACCTAGAAGAACAAAAATTGGTGAGGCAAGTGGGATTGGGGTACTGATCCTTAACTGAAAGTGTCATCAATATTGGGTGAAAAAATATGTGCGGAGATTTCAGGAAACTCGTAGTTTTTTGGAAGCTTGGCAACCCCTTTCCATGAAAGTGATTTTCGTGGTCTCTGATTAGGGCTACATCAATAGGAAACAAACCATAGAGTTAGAACTTGGAACTACTTTATTGTGCCAAGTTTCAAAGAGCTAGCACAAACTGTGTTTGATTTAGAGTTCTAACTACATGTATCCATATAGGAGAAAACAGAGTGAAAGATAAAAATTAAAACTCTTACTGCCAACGAACGGTTTAAACTAGAAGAACAAAATTTGGTGAGCCAAGTGGGATTGGGGTACTGATCATTACCTGAAAGTGTCATCAAGATTGGGTTAAAAAATGTGTGCTGAGATTTCAGTAATCTCGTAGTTTTTTGGAAGCTTGTCATCCCCTTTCCATGATAGTCTTTTCCGCCGGTCTCTGCTTAGGGCTACATCAATATGAAACAAACCATAGAAATAGAACTTGGAACTACTTTCTTGTGTCAAGTTTCAAAGAGCTAGCACAAACCGTGTTTGATTTAGAGTTCCAACTACATGTATCCATATAGGAGAAAACAGAGTGAAACCTAAAAATTAAAACTGTTATTGCCATCGAACGGTTTAACCTAGAATAACAAAATTTGCTGAGCCAAGTGGATTTGGGGTACTGATCATTACCTGAAAGTGTCATCAAGATTGGTTGAAAAAATGTGTGCTGAGATTTCAGGAAACTCTTACTTTTTTGGAAGCTTGGAAACCCCTTTCCATGAAAGTGATTTGCGCCGGTCTCTGCTTAGGGCTACATCAATAGGAAACAAAACATAGAGATAGAATTTGGAACAACTTTATTGTGTCAAGTTTCAAAGAGCTAGACAAACCGGGTTTGATTTAGAGTTCCTGCAACATGTATCCATTAGGAGAAAACAGAGTGAAACCTAAAAATTAAAACTGTTACTGCCATCGAACGGTTTAACCTAGAAGAACGAAATTTGGTGAGCCATGTGGGATTGGGGTACTGATCCTTACCAGAAAGTGTCATCAAGATTGGGTGAAAAAATGTGTGCTGAGATTTCAGGAAACTTGTAGTTTTTTGGAAGTTTGGCAACCCATTTCCATGAAAGTGATTTGCGGTGGTCTCTGCTTAGGGCTACATCAATAGGAAACAAACCATAGAGGTAGAACTTGGAACTACTTTATTGTGTCAAGTTTCAAAGAGCTAGCACAAACCGTGTTTGATTTAGAGTTCCAAGTACATGTATCCATATAGGAGAAAACGGAGTGAAACCGAAAAATTAAAACTGTTACTGCCAACGAACGGTTTAACCTAGAAGAACGAAATTTGGTGAGCCAAGTGGGATTGGGGTACTGATCATTACCTGAAAGTGTCATCAAGACTGTGTGAAAAAATATGTGCTGCTATTTCAGGAAACTCGTAGATTTTTGGAAGCTTGGCAACCCCTTTACGTGAAAGTGATTTGAGCCGGTCTTTGCTTAGGGCTACATCAATAGGAAACAAACCCTAGATTTAGATCTTCGGACTATTTTATTGTGTCAAGTTTCAAAGAGCTAGCACAAACCGTGTTTGATTTAGAGTTCCAACTACATGTATCCATATAGGAGAAAACGGAGTGACACCGAAAAATTAAAACTGTTACTGCCAACGAACGGTTTAACCTAGAAGAACGAAATTTGGTGAGCCAAATGGGATTGGGGTACTGATCATTACCTGAAAGTGTCATCAATATTCGGTGAAAAAATGTGTGCTGAGATTTCAGGAAACTCGTAGTTTTTTGGAAGCTTTCAACCCCTATCCATGAAAGTGATTTGCGGTGGTCTCTGCTTAGGGCTACATCAATAGGAAACAAACCATAGAGATAGAACTTGGAACTACTTTATTGTGTGAAGTTTCAAATAGCTAGCACAAACCGTGTTTGATTTAGAGTTCCAAGTACATGTATCCATATAGGAGAAAACAGAGTGAAACCTAAAAATTAAAACTGTTACTGCTAATGAACGGATTAACCTAGAATAACGAAATTTGGTGAGCCAAGTGGGATTGGGGTACTGACAATTACCTGAAAGTGTCATCAAGATTGGGTGAAAAAATGTGTACTGAGATTTCAGGAAACTCGTAGTTTTTTGGAAGCTTTCAACCCCTTTCCATGAAAGTGATTTGCGGTGGTCACTGCTTAGGGCTACATCAATAGGAAACAAACCATAGAGATAGAACTTGGAACTACTTTATTGTGTCAAGTTTCAAAGAGCTAGCACAAACCGTGTTTGATTTAGAGTTCCAACTACATGTATCCATATAGGAGAAAACAGAGTGAAACCTAAAAATTAAAACTGTTACTGCCATCGAACGGTTTAACCTAGAAGAACGAAATTTGCTGAGCCAAGTGGATTTGGGGTACTGATCATTACCTGAAAGTGTCATCAAGTTTGGGTGAAAAAATGTGTGCTGATATTTCAGGAAACTCGTAGTTTTTTGGAAGCTTGGCAACCCCTTTCCATGAAAGTGATTTGCGCTGGTCTCTGATTAGGGCTACATCAATAGGAAACAAAAAATAGAGGTAGAACTTGGAACTACTTTATTGTGTCAAGTTTCAAAGAGCTAGCACAAACCGTGTTGGATTTAGAGTTCCAATTACATGTATCCATATAGGAGAAAACAGAGTGAAACCTAAAAATTAAAACTGTTACTGCCTTCAAACGGTTTAACCTAGAAGAACGAAATTTTGTGAGCCAAGTGGATTTGGGGGTACTGATCATTACCTGGAAGTGTCACCAAGATTGGGTGAAAAAATGTGTGCTGAGATTTCAGAAAACTCGTAGGTTTTTGGAAGCTTGGCAACCCATTTCCATGAAAGTGATTTGCGCCAGTCTCTGCTTAGGGCTACAGCAATAGTAAACAAACCATAGAGATAGAACTTGGAACTACTTTATTGTGTCAAGTTTCAAAGAGCCATCACAAACCGTGTTTGATTTAGAGTTCCAACAACATGTATCCTCATAGGAGAAAACAGAGTGAAACCTAAAAATTAAAACTGTTACTGCCAAGGAACGGTTTAACCTAGAGAAACGAAATTTGGTGAGCCAAGTGGGATTGGGGTACTGATCATTAACTGAAAGTGTCATCAAGATTGGGTGAAAAAATGTGTGCTGAGATTTCAGGAAACTCGTAGTTTTTTGGAAGATTGGCAACCCCTTTCCGTGAAAGTGATTTGCGCCGGTCTCTGGTTAGGGCTACATCAATAGGAAACAAACCATAGAAATAGAACATGGAACTACTTTATTGTGTCAAGTTTCAAAGAGCTAGCACAAACCGTGTTTGATTTAGAGTTCCAAATACATGTATCCATAAAGGAGAAAACAGAGTGAAACCTAAAAATTAAAACCGTTACTGCCAACGAACGTTTTAACCTAGAAGAACGAAATTTGGTGCGCCAAGTGGGATTGGGGTACTGATCATTACCTGAAAGTGTCATCAAGATTGGGTAAAAAAATGTGTGCTGAGATTTCAGGGAACTCGTAGTTTTTTGGAAGCTTGGTAACCCCTTTCCGTGAGTGACTTGCGCCGGTCTCTGCTTAGGGCTACATCAATAGGAAACAAACCATAGAGATAGAACTTGGAACTACTTTATTGTGTCAAGTTTCAAAGAGCTAACACAAACCGTGTTTGATTTAGAGTTCCAACTACATGTATCCATATAGAAGAAAACAGAGTGAAACCTAAAAATTAAAACTGTTACTGCCAATGAACGGTTTAACCTAGAAGAACAAAAATTGGTGAGCCAAGTGGGATTGGGGTACTGATCCTTAACTGAAAGTGTCATCAATATTGGGTGAAAAAATATGTGCGGAGATTTCAGGAAACTCGTAATTTTTTGGAAGTTTGGCTACCCCTTTCCATGAAAGTGATTTGCGCTGCTCTCTGATTAGGGCTACATCAATAGGAAACAAGCCATAGAGGTAGAACTTGGAACTACTTTATTGTGTCAAGTTTCAAAGAGCTAGCACAAACCGTGTTTGATTTAGAGTTCCAAATACATGTATCCATATAGGAGAAAACAGAGTGAAACCTAAAAATTAAAACTGTTACTGCCAACAAACGGTGTAACCTAGAGGAACGACGTTTTGTGACCCAAGTGGGATTGGGGTACTGATCATTACCTGAAAGTGTCATCAGGATTGGGTAAAAGAATGTTTGCTGAGATTTCAGGAAACTCGTAGTTACTTGGAAGCTTGGCAACCCCTTTCCATGAAAGTGATTTGCGCTGGTCTCTGCTTAGGGCTCCTTCAATAGGAAACAAACCATAGAGATAGAACTTGGAACTAATTTATTGTGTCAAGTTTCAAAGAGCTAACACAAACCGTGTTTGATTTAGAGTTCCAACTACATGTATCCATATAGGAGAAAACTGAGTGAAACCTAAAAATTAAAACTGTTACTGCCAACGAACGGTTTAACCTAGAAGAACGAAATTAGGTGAGCCTAGTGGGATTGGCGTACTGATCATTACCTGAAAGTGTCATCAAGATTGGGTGAAAAAATGTGTGCTGGGATTTCAGGAAACTCGTAGTTTTTTGGAAGCTTGGCTACCAATTTTCATGTAAGTGATTTGCGGTGGTCTCTGCTTAGGGCTACATCAAAAGGAAAAACACCATAGAGATAGAACTTGGAACTACTTTATTGTGTCAAGTTTCAAAGAGCTAGCACAAACCGTGTTTTATTTGGAGTTCCAACAACATGTATCCATATAGGAGAAAACAGAGTGAAACCGAAAAATTAAAACTGTTACTGCCAACGAACGGTTTAACCTAGAAGAACGACATTTGGTGAGCCAAGTGGGATTGGGGTACTGACCATTACCTGAAAGTGTCATCAAGATTGGGTGAAAAAATGTGTGCTGAGATTTCAGGAAACTCGTAGTTTTTTGGAAGCTTGGCAACCCCTTTCCATGAAAGTGATTTGCGCCGGTCTCTGCTTAGGGCTACATCAATAGTAAACAAACCATAGAGATAGAATTTGGAACAACTTTATTGTATCAAGTTTCAAAGAGCTAGCACAAACCGTGTTTGATTTAGAGTTCCAACTACATGTATCCATATAGGAGAAAACAGAGTGAAACCGAAAAATTAAAACTGTTACTGCCAACGAACGGTTTAACCTAGAAGAACCAAATTTTGTGAGCCAAGTGGAATTGGGGTACTGATCATTACCTGAAAGTGTCATCAAGATTGGGTGAAAAAATGTGTGCTGACATTTCAGGAAACTCGTAGTTTTTTGGGAGCTTGGCAACCCCTTTCCATGAAAGTGATTTGCAGTGGTCTCTGCTTAGGGCTACATCAATAGGAAACAAACCATAGAGATAGAACTTGGAACTACTTTATTGTGTCAAGTTTCAAAGAGCTAGCACAAACCGTGTTTGATTTAGAGTTCCAACTACATGTATCCATATAGGAAAAACAGAGTGAAACCTAAAAATTAAAAGTGTTACTGCCATCGAACGGTTTAACCTGGAAGAACGAAATTTGCTGAGCCAAGTGGGATTGGGGTACGGATCATTACCTGAAAGTGTCATCAAGATTGGGTGAAAAAATGTGTGCTGAGATTTCAGGAAACTCGTAGTTTTTTGGAAGCTTGGCAACCCCTTTCCGTGAAAGTGATTTGCGCCGGTCTCTGCTTAGGGCTACATCAATAGGAAACAAACCATAGAGATAGATCTTCGTACTACTTTATTGTGTCAAGTTTCAAAGAGCTAGCACAAACCGTGTTTGATTTAGAGTTCCAACTACATGTATCCATATAGGAGAAAACAGAGTGAAACCGAAAAATTAAAACTGTTACTGCCAACGAACGGTTGAACCTAGAAGAACGAAATTTGGTGAGCCAAGTGGGATTGGGGTACTGACCATTACCTGAAAGTGTCATCAAGATGGGTGAAAAAATGTGTGCTGAGATTTCAGGAAACTCGTAGTTTTTTGGAAGCTTTCAACCCCTTTCCATGAAAGTGATTTGCGGTGGTCTCTGCTTAGGGCTACATCAATAGGAAACAAACCATAGAGATAGAACTTGGAACTACTTTATTGTGTCAAGTTTCAAAGAGCTAGCACAAACCGTGTTTGATTTAGAGTTCCAAATACATGTATCCATATAGGAGAAAACAGAGTGAAACCTAAAAATTAAAACCGTTACTGCCAACGAACGGTTTAACCTAGAAGAATGAAATTTGGTGAGCCAAGTGGGATTGGGGTACTGATCATTACCTGAAAGTGTCATCAAGTTTGGGTGAAAAAATGTGTGCTGAGATTTCAGGAAACTCGTAGTTTTTTGGAAGCTTGGCAACCCCTTTCCGTGAAAGTGATTTGCGCCGATCTCTGCTTAGGGCTACATCAATAGGAAACAAACCATAGAGATAGAACTTGGAACTACTTTATTGTGTCAGTTTCAAAGAGCTAACACAAACCGTGTTTGATTTAGAGTTCCAACTACATGTATCCATATAGGAGAAAACAGAGTGAAACCTAAAAATTAAAACTGTTACTGCCAACGAACGGTTTAACTTAGAAGAACAAAAATTGGTGAGCCAAGTGGGATTGGGGTACTGATCCTTAACTGAAAGTGTCATCAAGATTGGGTGAAAAAATATGTGCGGAGATTTCAGGAAACTCGTAGTTTTTTGGAAGCTTGGCATCCCCTTTCCATGATAGTCTTTTCCGTGGGTCTCTGCTTAGGGCTACATCAATAGGAAACAAACCGTAGAAATAGAACTTGGAACTACTTTATTGTGTCAAGTTTCAAAGAGCTAGCACAAACCGTGTTTGATTTGGAGTTCCAACAACATGTATCCATATAGGAGAAAACAGAGTGAAACCGAAAAATTAAAACTGTTACTGCCAACGAACGGTTTAACCTAGAAGAACGACATTTGGTGAGCCAAGTGGGATTGGGGTACTGACCATTACCTGAAAGTGTCATCAAGATTGGGTGAAAAAATGTGTGCTGAGATTTCAGGAAACTCGTAGTTTTTTGGAAGCTTTCAACCCCTTTCCATGAAAGTGATTTGCGGTGGTCTCTGCTTAGGGCTACATCAATAGGAAACAAACCATAGAGATAGAACTTGGAACTACTTTATTGTGTCAAGTTTCAAAGAGCTAGCACAAACCGTGTTTGATTTAGAGTTCCAAATACATGTATCCATATAGGAGAAAACAGAGTGAAACCTAAAAATTAAAACCGTTACTGCCAACGAACGGTTTAACCTAGAAGAATGAAATTTGGTGAGCCAAGTGGGATTGGGGTACTGATCATTACCTGAAAGTGTCATCAAGTTTGGGTGAAAAAATGTGTGCTGAGATTTCAGGAAACTCGTAGTTTTTTGGAATCTTGGCAACCCCTTTCCGTGAAAGTGATTTGCGCCGGTCTCTGCTTAGAGCTACATCAATAGGAAACAAACCATAGAGATAGAACTTGGAACTACTTTATTGTGTCAGTTTCAAAGAGCTAACACAAACCGTGTTTGATTTAGAGTTCCAACTACATGTATCCATATAGGAGAAAACAGAGTGAAACCTAAAAATTAAAACTGTTACTGCCAACGAACGGTTTAACCTAGAAGAACAAAAATTGGTGAGCCAAGTGGGATTGGGGTACTGATCCTTAACTGAAAGTGTCATCAAGATTGGGTGAAAAAATATGTGCGGAGATTTCAGGAAACTCGTAGTTTTTTGGAAGCTTGGCATCCCCTTTCCATGATAGTCTTTTCCGCGGGTCTCTGCTTAGGGCTACATCAATAGGAAACAAACCGTAGAAATAGAACTTGGAACTACTTTATTGTGTCAAGTTTCAAAGAGCTAGCACAAACCGTGTTTTATTTGGAGTTCCAACAACATGTATCCATATAGGAGAAAACAGAGTGAAACCGAAAAATTAAAACTGTTACTGCCAACGAACGGTTTAACCTAGAAGAACGACATTTGGTGAGCCAAGTGGGAATGGGGTACTGACCATTACCTGAAAGTGTCATCAAGATTGGGTGAAAAAATGTGTGCTGAGATTTCAGGAAACTCGTAGTTTTTTGGAACCTTGGCAACCCCTTTCCATGAAAGTGATTTCCGCCGGTCTCTGCTTAGGGCTACATCAATAGTAAACAAACCATAGAGATAGAATTTGGAACAACTTTATTGTATCAAGTTTCAAAGAGCTAGCACAAACCGTGTTTGATTTAGAGTTCCAACTACATGTATCCATATAGGAGATAACAGAGTGAAACCGAAAAATTAAAACTGTTACTGCCAACGAACGGTTTAACCTAGAAGAACGAAATTTGGTGAGCCAAGTGGGATTGGGGTACTGATCATTACCTGAAAGTGTCATCAATATTGGGTGAAAAAATGTGTGCTGAGATTTCAGGAAACTCGTAGTTTTTTGGAAGCTTGGCATCCCCTTTCTATGATAGTATTTTCCGCGGGTCTCTGCTTAGGGCTACATCAATAGGAAACAAACCGTAGAAATAGAACTTGGAACTACTTTATTGTGTCAAGTTTCAAAGAGCTAGCACAAACCGTGTTTTATTTGGAGTTCCAACAACATGTATCCATATAGGAGAAAACAGAGTGAAACCGAAAAATTAAAACTGTTACTGCCAACGAACGGTTTAACCTAGAAGAACGACATTTGGTGAGCCAAGTGGGATTGGGGTACTGACCATTACCTGAAAGTGTCATCAAGATTGGGTGAAAAAATGTGTGCTGAGATTTCAGGAAACTCGTAGTTTTTTGGAAGCTTGGCAACCCCTTTCCATGAAAGTGATTTGCGCCGGTCTCTGCTTAGGGCTACATCAATAGTAAACAAACCATAGAGATAGAATTTGGAACAACTTTATTGTATCAAGTTTCAAAGAGCTAGCACAAACCGTGTTTGATTTAGAGTTCCAACTACATGTATCCATATAGGAGAAAACAGAGTGAAACCGAAAAATTAAAACTGTTACTGCCAACGAACGGTTTAACCTAGAAGAACCAAATTTTGTGAGCCAAGTGGAATTGGGGAACTGATCATTACCTGAAAGTGTCATCAAGATTGGGTGAAAAAATGTGTGCTGACATTTCAGGAAACTCGTAGTTTTCTGGAAGCTTGGCAACCCCTTTCCATGAAAGTGATTCTAGTGGTCTCTGCTTAGGGCTACATCAATAGGAAACAAACCATAGAGATAGAACTTGGAACTACTTTATTGTGTCAAGTTTCAAAGAGCTAGCACAAACCGTGTTTGATTTAGAGTTCCAACTACATGTATCCATATAGGAGAAAACAGAGTGAAACCTAAAAATTAAAAGTGTTACTGCCATCGAACGGTTTAACCTGGAAGAACGAAATTTGCTGAGCCAAGTGGGATTGGGGTACTGATCATTACCTGAAAGTGTCATCAAGATTGGTGAAAAAATGTGTGCTGAGATTTCAGGAAACTCGTAGTTTTTTGGAAGCTTGGCAACCCCTTTCCGTGAAAGTGATTTGCGCCGGTCTCTGCTTAGGGCTACATCAATAGGAAACAAACCATAGAGATAGATCTTCGGACTACTTTATTGTGTCAAGTTTCAAAGAGCTAGCACAAACCGTGTTTGATTTAGAGTTCCAACTACATGTATCCATATAGGAGAAAACAGAGTGAAACCGAAAAATTAAAACTGTTACTGCCAACGAACGGTTGAACCTAGAAGAACGAAATTTGGTGAGCCAAGTGGGATTGGGGTACTGACCATTACCTGAAAGTGTCATCAAGATTGGGTGAAAAAATGTGTGCTGAGATTTCAGGAAACTCGTAGTTTTTTGGAAGCTTTCAACCCCTTTCCATGAAAGTGATTTGCGGTGGTCTCTGCTTAGGGCTACATCAATAGGAAACAAACCATAGAGATAGAACTTGGAACTACTTTATTGTGTCAAGTTTCAAAGAGCTAGCACAAACCGTGTTTGATTTAGAGTTCCAAATACATGTATCCATATAGGAGAAAACAGAGTGAAACCTAAAAATTAAAACCGTTACTGCCAACGAACGGTTCAACCTAGAAGAATGAAATTTTTTGAGCCAAGTGGGATTGGGGTACTGATCATTACCTGAAAGTGTCATCAAGTTTGGGTGAAAAAATGTGTGCTGAGATTTCAGGAAACTCGTAGTTTTTGGAAGCTTGGCAACCTCTTTCCGTGAAAGTGATTTGCGCCGGTCTCTGCTTAGGGCTACATCAATAGGAAACAGACCATAGAGATAGAACTTGGAACTACTTTATTGTGTCAGTTTCAAAGAGCTAACACAAACCGTGTTTGATTTAGAGTTCCAACTACATGTATCCATATAGGAGAAAACAGAGTGAAACCTAAAAATTAAAACTGTTACTGCCAACGAACGGTTTAACCTAGAAGAACAAAAATTGGTGAGCCAAGTGGGATTGGGGTACTGATCCTTAACTGAAAGTGTCATCAAGATTGGGTGAAAAAATATGTGCGGAGATTTCAGGAAACTCGTAGTTTTTTGGAAGCTTGGCATCCCCTTTCCATGATAGTCTTTTCCGCGGGTCTCTGCTTAGGGCTACATCAATAGGAAACAAACCGTAGAAATAGAACTTGGAACTACTTTATTGTGTCAAGTTTCAAAGAGCTAGCACAAACCGTGTTTGATTTGGAGTTCCAACAACATGTATCCATATAGGAGAAAACAGAGTGAAACCGAAAAATTAAAACTGTTACTGCCAACGAACGGTTTAACCTGGAAGAAAGACATTTGGTGAGCCAAGTGGGATTGGGGTACTGACCATTATTTGAAAGTGTCATCAAGATTGGGTGAAAAAATGTGTGCTGAGATTTCAGGAAACTCGTAGTTTTTTGGAAGCTTGGCAACCCCTTTCCATGAAAGTGATTTGCGCCGGTCTCTGCTTAGGGCTACATCAATAGTAAACAAACCATAGAGATAGAATTTGGAACAACTTTATTGTATCAAGTTTCAAAGAGCTAGCACAAACCGTGTTTGATTTAGAGTTCCAACTACATGTATCCATATAGGAGAAAACAGAGTGAAACCGAAAAATTAAAACTGTTACTGCCAACGAACGGTTTAACCTAGAAGAACGATATTTGGTGAGCCAAGTGGAATTGGGGTACTGATCATTACCTGAAAGTGTCATCAAGATTGGGTGAAAAAATGTGTGCTGATATTTCAGGAAACTCGTAGTTTTTTGGAAGCTTGGCAACCCCTTTCCATGAAAGTGATTTGCAGTGGTCTCTGCTTAGGGCTACATCAATAGGAAACAAACCATAGAGATAGAACTTGGAACTACTTTATTGTGTTAAGTTTCAAAGAGCTAGCACAAACCGTGTTTGATTTAGAGTTCCAACTACATGTATCCATATAGGAGAAACAGAGTGAAACCTAAAAATTAAAACTGTTACTGCCATCGAACGGTTTCACCTGGAAGAATGAAATTTGCTGAGCCAAGTGGAATTGGGGTACTGATCATTACCTGAAAGTGTCATCAAGATTGGTTGAAAAAATGTGTGCTGAGATTTCAGGAAACACGTAGTTTTTTGGAAGCTTGGGAACCCCTTTCCGTGAAAGTGATTTGCGCCGGTCTGTGCTCAGGGCTACATCAATAGGAAACAGACCATAGAGATAGATCTTCGGACTACTTTATTGTGTCAAGTTTCAAAGAGCTAGCACAAACCGTGTTTGATTTAGAGTTCCAACTACATGTATCCATATAAGAGAAAACAGAGTGAAACCGAAAAATTAAAACTGTTACTGCCAACGAACGGTTTAACCTAGAAGAACGAAATTTGGTAAGCCAAATGGGATTGGGGTACTGATCATTACCTGAAAGTGTCATCAATATTCGGTGAAAAAATGTGTGCTGAGATTTCAGGAAACTCGTAGTTTTTTGGAAGCTTTCAACCCCTTTCCATGAAAGTGATTTGCGGTGGTCTCTGCTTAGGGCTACATCAATAGGAAACAAACCATAGAGATAGAACTTGGAACTACTTTATTGTGTGAAGTTTCAAAGAGCTAGCACAAACCGCGTTGGATTTAGAGTTCCAATTACATGTATCCATATAGGAGAAAACAGAGAGAAACCTAAAAATTAAAACTGTTAATGCCATCGAACGGTTTAACCTAGAAGAACGAAATTTGGTGAGCCAAGTGGATTTGGGGGTACTGATCATTACCTGGAAGTGTCATCAAGATTGGATGAAAAAATGTGTGCTGAGATTTCAGAAAACTCGTAGTTTTTTGGAAGCTTGGCAACCCATTTCCATGAAAGTGATTTGCGCCAGTCTCTGCTTAGGGCTAGAGCAATAGGAAACAAACCATAGAGATAGAACTTGGAACTACTTTATTGTGTCAAGTTTCAAAGAGCCATCACAAACCGTGTTTGATTTAGAGTTCCAACAACATGTATCCTCATACCAGAAAACAGAGTGAACTCTAAAAATTAAAACTGTTACTGCCAACGAACGGCTTAACCTAGAGAAATGAAATTTGGTGAGCCAAGTCGGATTGGGGTACTGATCATTACCTGAAAGTGTCATCAAGATTGGGTGAAAAAATGTGTGCTGAGATTTCAGGAAACTCGTAGTTTTTTGGAAGATTGGCATCCCCTTTCCGTGAAAGTGATTTGCGCCGGTCTCTGGTTAGGGCTACATCAATAGGAAACAAACCATAGAAATAGAACATGGAACTACTTTATTGTGTCAAGTTTCAAAGAGCTAGCACAAACCGTGTTTGATTTGGAGTTCCAACAACATGTATCCATATAGGAGAAAACAGAGTGAAACCGAAAAATTAAAACTGTTACTGCCAACGAACGGTTTAACCTAGAAGAACGACATTTGGTGAGCCAAGTGGGATTGGGGTACTGACCATTATTTGAAAGTGTCATCAAGATTGGGTGAAAAAATGTGTGCTGAGATTTCAGGAAACTCGTAGTTTTTTGGAAGCTTGGCAACCCCTTTCCATGAAAGTGATTTGCGCCGGTCTCTGCTTAGGGCTACATCAATAGTAAACAAACCATAGAGATAGAATTTGGAACAACTTTATTTTATCAAGTTTCAAAGAGCTAGCACAAACCGTTTTTGATTTAGAGTTCCAACTACATATATCCATATAGGAGAAAACAGAGTGAAACCGAAAAATTAAAACTGTTAATGCCATCGAACGGTTTAACCTAGAAGAACGAAATTTGGTGAGCCAAGTGGATTTGGGGGTACTGAACATTACCTGGAAGTGTCATCAAGATTGGATGAAAAAATGTGTGCTGAGATTTCAGAAAACTCGTAGTTTTTTGGAAGTTTGGCAACCCATTTCCATGACAGTGATTTGCGCCAGTCTCTGCTTAGGGCTAGAGCAATAGGAAACAAACCATAGAGATAGAACTTGGAACTACTTTATTGTGTCAAGTTTCAAAGAGCCATCACAAACCGTGTTTGATTTAGAGTTCCAACAACATGTATCCTCATACCAGAAAACAGAGTGAACTCTAAAAATTAAAACTGTTACTGCCAACGAACGGCTTAACCTAGAGAAATGAAATTTGGTGAGCCAAGTCGGATTGGGGTACTGATCATTACCTGAAAGTGTCATCAAGATTGGGTGAAAAAATGTGTGCTGAGATTTCATGAAACTCGTAGTTTTTTGGAAGATTGGCATCCCCTTTCCGTGAAAGTGATTTGCGCCGGTCTCTGGTTAGGGCTACATCAATAGGAAACAAACCATAGAAATAGAACATGGAACTACTTTATTGTGTCAAGTTTCAAAGAGCTAGCACAAACCGTGTTTGATTTGGAGTTCCAACAACATGTATCCATATAGGAGAAAACAGAGTGAAACCGAAAAATTAAAACTGTTCTGCCAACGAACGGTTTATCCTAGAAGAACGACATTTGGTGAGCCAAGTGGGATTGGGGTACTGACCATTATTTGAAAGTGTCATCAAGATTGGGTGAAAAAATGTGTGCTGAGATTTCAGGAAACTCGTAGTTTTTTGGAAGCTTGGCAACCCCTTTCCATGAAAGTGATTTGCGCCGGTCTCTGCTTAGGGCTACATCAATAGTAAACAAACCATAGAGATAGAATTTGGAACAACTTTATTTTATCAAGTTTCAAAGAGCTAGCACAAACCGTTTTTGATTTAGAGTTCCAACTACATATATCCATATAGGAGAAAACAGAGTGAAACCGAAAAATTAAAACTGTTACTGCCAACGAACGGTTTAACCTAGAAGAACAAAATTTGGTGAGCCAAGTGGAATTGGGGTACTGATCATTACCTGAAAGTGTCATCAAGATTGGGTGAAAAAATGTGTGCTGACATTTCAGGAAACTCGTAGTTTTTTGGAAGCTTGGCAAGCCCTTTCCTTGAAAGTGATTTGCGCCGGTCTCTGCTTAGGGCTACATCAATAGGAAACAAACCATAGAGATAGATCTTCGGACTACTTTATTGTGTCAAGTTTCCAAGAGCTAGCACAAACCGTGTTTGATTTAGAGTTCCAACTACATGTATCCATATAGGAGAAAACAGAGTGAAAACTAAAAATTAAAACTGTTACTGCCAACGAACGGTTTAACCTAGAAGAACGAAATTTGGTGAGCCAAGTGGGATTGGGGTACTGACCATTACCTGAAAGTGTCATCATGATTGGGTGAAAAAATGTGTGCTGACATTTCAGGAAACTCGTAGTTTTTTGGAAGCTTGGCAACCCCTTTCCATGAAAGTGATTTGCGTCAGTCTCTGCTTAGGGCTACAGCAATAGGAAACAAACCATAGAGATAGAACTTGGAACTACTTTATTGTGTCAAGTTTCAAAGAGCTAGCACAATCCGTGTTTGATTTAGAGTTCCAACTACATGTATCCATATAGGAGAAAACAGAGTGAAAGATAAAAATTAAAACGCTTACTGCCAAGGAACGGTTTAATTTAGAAGAACAAAATTTGGTGAGCCAAGTGGGATTGGGGTACTGATCATTACCTGAAAGTGTCATCAAGACTGTGTGAAAAAATATGTGCTGAGATTTCAGGAAACTCGTAGTTTTTTGGAAGCTTGACAACCCCTTTCCGTGAAAGTGATTTGCGCCGGTCTGTGCTTAGGGCTACATCAATAGGAAACAGACCATAGAGATAGATCTTCGGACTACTTTATTGTGTCAAGTTTCAAAGAGCTAGCACAAACCGTGTTTGATTTAGAGTTCCAACTACATGTATCCATATAGGAGAAAACAGAGTGAAACCGAAAAATTAAAACTGTTACTGCCAACGAATGGTTTAACCTAGAAGAACGAAATTTGGTAAGCAAATGGGATTGGGGTACTGATCATTACCTGAAAGTGTCATCAATATTCGGTTAAAAAATGTGTGCTGAGATTTCAGGAAACTCGTAGTTTTTTGGAAGCTTTCAACCCCTTTCCATGAAAGTGATTTGCGGTGGTCTCTGCTTAGGGCTACATCAATAGGAAACAAACCATAGAGATAGAACTTGGAACTACTTTATTGTGTGAAGTTTCAAAGAGCTAGCACAAACCGTGTTGGATTTAGAGTTCCAATTACATGTATCCATATAGGAGAAAACAGAGAGACCTAAAAATTAAAACTGTTAATGCCATCGAACGGTTTAACCTAGAAGAACGAAATTTTGTGAGCCAAGTGGATTTGGGGGTACTGATCATTACCTGGAAGTGTCATCAAGATTGTTTGAAAAAATGTGTGCTGAGATTTCAGAAAACTCGTAGTTTTTTGGAAGCTTGGCAACCCATTTCCATGAAAGTGATTTGCGCCAGTCTCTGCTTAGGGCTACAGCAATAGGAAACAAACCATAGAAATAGAACATGGAACTACTTTATTGTGTCAAGTTTCAAAGAGCTAGCACAAACCGTGTTTGATTTAGAGTTCCAAATACATGTATCCATATAGGAGAAAACAGAGTGAAACCTAAAAATTAAAACCGTTACTGCCAACGAACGGTTTAACCTAGAAGAATGAAATTTGGTGAGCCAAGTGGGATTGGGGTATTGATCATTACCTGAAAGTGTCATCAATATTGGGTGAAAAAATGTGTGCTGAGATTTCAGGAAACTCGTAGTTTTTTGGAAGCTTGGCAACCCCTTTCCGTGAAAGTGATTTGCGCCGGTCTCTGCTTAGGGCTACATCAATAGGAATCAAACCATAGAGATAGAACTTGGAACTACTTTATTGTGTCAAGTTTCAAAGAGCTAACACAAACTGTGTTTGATTTAGAGTTCCAAATACATGTATCCATATAGGAGAAAACAGAGTGAAACCTAAAAATTAAAACTGTTACTGCCAACGAACGGTTTAACCTAGAAGAACAAAAATTGGTGAGCCAAGTGGGATTGGGGTACTGATCCTTAACTGAAAGTGTCATCAATATTGGGTGAAAAAATATGTGCGGAGATTTCAGGAAACTCGTAGTTTTTTGGAAGCTTGGCAAACCCTTTCCATGAAAGTGATTTGCGCTGGTCTCTGATTAGGGCTACATCAATAGGAAACACACCATAGAGGTAGAACTTGGAACTACATTATTGTGTCAAGTTTCAAAAAGCTAGCACATACTGTGTTTGATTTAGAGTTCCAACTACATGTATCCATATAGGAGAAAACAGAGTGAAAGATAAAAATTAAAACTCTTACTGCCAACGAACGGTTTAACCTAGAAGAACGAAATTTGGTGAGCCAAGTGGGATTGGGGTACTGATCATTACCTGAAAGTGTCATCAAGATTGGGTGAAAAAATGTGTGCTGAGATTTCAGGAAACTCGTAGTTTTTTGGAAGCTTGGCATCCCCTTTCCATGATAGTCTTTTCCGCGGGTCTCTGCTTAGGGCTACATCAATAAGAAACAAACCGCAGACATAGAACTTGGAACTAAGTTATTTTGTCAAGTTTCAAAGAGCTAGCACAAACCGTGTTTGATTTAGAGTTCCAACTACATGTATCCATATAGGAGAAAACAGAGTGAAACCTAAAAATTAAAACTGTTACTGCGAACGAACGGTTTAACCTAGAAGAACGAAATTTGGTGAGCCTAGTGGGATTGGGGTACTGATCATTACCTGAAAGTGTCATCAAGATTGGGTGAAAAAATGTGTGCTGAGATTTCAGGAAACTCATAGATTTTGGAAGCTTGGCAACCCCTTTCCATGAAAGTGATTTGCGCCAGTCTCTGCTTAGGGCTACATCAATAGGAAACAAACCATAGAGATAGAACTTGGAACTTCTTTATTGTGTCAAGTTTCAAAGAGCTAGGACAAACCGTGTTTGATTTAGAGTTCCAACTACATGTATCCATATAGGAGAAAACAGAGTGAAACCTAAAAATTAAAACTGTTACAGCCAACGAACGGTTTAACCTAGAAGAACGATATTTGGTGAGCCAAGTGGGATTTGGGTACTGATCATTAAATGAAAGTGTCATCAAGATTGGGTGAAAAAATGTGTGCTGAGATTTCAGAAAACACGTAGTTTTTGGGAAGCTTCCAACCCCTTTCCAAAAAAGTGATTTGCACCGGTCTCTGCTTAGGGCTACATCAATAGCAAACAAACCATAGAGATAGAACTTGGAACTTCTTTATTGTGTCAAGTTTCAAAGAGCTAGCGCAAACCGTGTTTGGTTTACAGTTCCAACTACATGTATCCATATAGGAGAAAACAGAGAGAAACCTAAAAATTAAAACTGTTACTGCCAGCGAACGGTTTAACCTAGAAGAACGAAATTTGGTGAGCCAAGTGGGATTGGGGTACTAATCATTACCTGAAAGTGTCATCAAGATTGGGTGAAAAAATGTGTGCTGAGATTTCAGGAAACTCGTAGTTTTTTGGAAGCTTGGCAACCCCTTTCCATGAAAGTGATTTGCGCTGGTCTCTGCTTAGGGCTACATCAATAGGAAACAAACCATAGAGATAGAACTTGGAACTACTTTATTGTGTCAAGTTTCAAAGAGCTAGCACAAACAGTGTATGATTTAGAGTTCCAAATACATGTATCCATATAGGAGAAAACAGAGTGAAACCTAAAAATTTAAACTGTTACTGCCATCGAATGGTTTAACCTAGAAGAACGAAATTTGGTGAGCCATGTAGTATTGGGGTACTGATCGTTACCTGAAAGTGTCATCAAGATTGGGTGAAAAATATGTGCTGAGATGTCAGGAATTACTTAGTTTTTTGGAAGGTTGGCTACTCCTTCCCTTGAAAGTGATTTGCACCGGTCTCTGATTAGGGCTACATCAATAGGAAACACACCATAGAGATAGAACTTGGAACTACTTTATTGTGTCAAGTTTCAAAGAGCTAGCACAAACCGTGTTTGATTTAGAGTTCCAACTACATGTATCCATATAGGAGAAAACAGAGTGAAACCGAAAAATTAAAACTGTTACTGCCATCGAACGGTTTAACATAGAAGAAGGAAATTTGGTGAGAAAGTGGGACTGGCGTACTGATCATTACCTGAAAGTGTCTTCAAGATTGGGTGAAAAAATGTGTGCTGAGATTTCAGGAAACTCGTAGTTTTTTGGAAGCTTGGCAACCCCTTTCCATGAAAGTGATTTGTGCCAGTCTCTGCTTAGGGCTACATCAATAGGAAACAAACCATAGAGATAGAACTGGGAACTACATTATTTGGTCAAGTTTCAAAGAGCTAGCAGAAACCGTGTTTGATTTAGAGTTCCAAATATATTTATTCAATAGGAGAAAACAGAGTGAAACCTAAAAATTAAAACTGTTAGTGCCAACGAACAGTTTATCCTAGACAAACGAAATTTGGTGAGCCAAGTGGGATTGGGGTACTGATCATTACGTGAAAATATCATCAAGATTGGGTGAAAAAATGTGTGCTAAGATTTCAGGAAACTCGTAGTTTTTTGGAAGCTTGGCAACCCCTTTCAATTAAAGTGATTTGAGCCCGTCTCTCCTTAGGGCTACATCAATAGGAAACAAACCATAGAGATAGAACTTGGAACTACTTGATTGTGTCAAGTTTCAAAAAGCTAGCACAAACCGTGTTTGATTTAGTGTTCCAACTACATGTATCCATATAGGAGAAAACAGAGTGAAACCTAAAAATTAAAACTGTTACTGCCAACGAACGGTTTAACCTAGAAGAACGAAATTTGGTGAGCCAAGTGGGATTGGGGTACTGATCATTATCTGAAAGTGTCATCAAGTTTGGGTGAAAAAATGTGCGCTGAGATTTCAGGAAACTCGTAGTTTTTTGGAAGCTTGGCAACCCCTTTCCATGAAAGAGTTTTGCGCTGGTCTCTGCTTAGTGCTGCATCAATAGGAAACAAACCGTAGAGATAGAACTCGGTACTACTTTATTGTGTCAAGTTTCAAAGAGCTAGCACCAACCATGTTTGATTTAGAGTTCCAAATACATGTATCCATATAGCAGAAAACAGAGTGAAACCTAAAAATTTAAACTGTTACTGCCAACGAACGGTTTAACCAAAAGAACGAAATTTGGTAAGCCAAGTGGGATTGGGGTACTGATCATTACGTGAAAGTGTCATCAAGATTGGGTGAAAAATTGTGTGCTGAGATTTCAGGAAACTTGTAGTTTTTTGGAAGCTTGGCAACCCCTTTCCATGAAAGTGATTTGCGCTGGTCTCTGCTTAGGGCTACATCAATAGAAAACAAACCATTGAGATAGAACTTGGAACTACTTTATTGTGTCGTGTCAAGTTTCAAAGAGCTAGAACAAACTGTGTTTCATTTAGAGTTCCAACTACATGGATCCATATAGGAGAAAACAGAGTGAAACCTAAGAATTAAAACTGTTAGTGCCAACGAACAGTTTACCCTAGAAGAACGAAATTTGGTGAGCCAAGTGGGATTGGGGTACTGATCATTACGTGAAATTGTCATCAAGATTGGGTGAAAAAATGTGTGCTGAGATTTCAGGAAACTCGTAGTTTTTTGGAAGATTGGCAACCCCTTCCCTTGAAAGTGATTTGCGCCGGTCTCTCCTTAGGGCTACATCAATAGGAAACAAACCATAGAGATAGAACTTGGAACTACTTTATTGTGTCAAGTTTCAAAGAGCTAGCACAAACCGTGTTTGATTTAGAGTTCCAACTACATGTATCCATATAGGAGAAAACAGAGTGAAACCTAAAAATTAAAACTGTTACTGCCATCGAAAGGTTTAACATAGAAGAAGGAAATTTGGTGAGCCAAGTGGGACTGGCTTACTGATCATTACCTGAAAGTGTCATCAAGATTGGGTGAAAAAATGTGTGCTGAGATTTCAGGAAACTCGTAGTTTTTTGGAAGCTTGGCAACCCCTTTCCATGAAAGTGATTTGTGCCAGTCTCTGCTTAGGGCTACATCAATAGGAAACAAACCATAGAGATAGAACTTGGAACTACATTATTTGGTCAAGTTCCAAAGAGCTAGCAGAAACCGTGTTTGATTTAGAGTTCCAAATATATTTATTCAATAGGAGAAAACAGAGTGAAACCTAAAAATTAAAACTGTTACTGCCAACGAACGGTTTAACCTGGAAGAACGAAATTTGGTGAGCCAAGTGGGATTTGGGTACTGATCATTACGTGAAAGTGTCATCAAGATTGGGTGAAAAAATGTGTGCTAAGATTTCAGGAAACTTGTAGTTTTTTGGAAGCTTGGCAACCCCTTTCAATGAAAGTGATTTGAGCCCGTCTCTGCTTAGGGCTACATCAATAGGAAACAAACCATAGAGATAGAACTTGGAACTACTTGATTGTGTCAAGTTTCAAAAAGCTAGCACAAACCGTGTTTGATTTAGAGTTCCAACTACATGTATCCATATAGGAGAAAACAGATTGAAACCTAAAAATTAAAACTCTTACTGCCAACGAACGGTTTAACCTAGAAGAACGAAATTTGGTGAGCCAAGTGGGATTGGGGTACTGATCATGACCTGAAAGTGTCATCAAGAATGGGTGAAAAAATGAGCGCTGAGATTTCAGGAAACTCGTAGTTTTTTGGAAGCTTGGCAACCCCTTTCCATGAAAGTGATTTCCGCCGGTCACTGCTTAGTGTTACATCAATAGGAAACAAACCGTAGAGATAGAACTCGGTACTACTTTATTGTGTCAAGTTTCAAAGAGCTAGCACGAACCATGTTTGATTTAGAGTTCCAAATACATGTATCCATATAGCAGAAAACAGAGTGAAACCTAAAAATTTAAACTGTTACTGCCAACGAACGGTTTAACCTAGAAGAATGAAATTTGGTGAGCCAAGTGGGATTGGGGTACTGATCATTACCTGAAAGTGTCATCAAGACTGGGTGAAAAAATGTGTGCTGAGATGTCAGGAAATTCGTAGTTTTTTGGAAGCTTGGCAACCCCTTTCCATGAAAGTGATATGCACATTCTCTGCTTAGTGCTACATCAATAGGAAACAAACCATAGAGATACAACTTGGAAGTACTTTATTGTGTCAAGTTTCAAAGAGCTAGAAAAAACTGTGTTTCATTTAGAGTTCCAACTACATGGATCCATATAGGAGAAAACAGAGTGAAACCTAAAAATTAAAACTGTTAGTGCCAACGAACAGTTTATCCTAGAAGAACGAAATTTGGTGAGCCAAGTGGGATTGGGGTACTGATCATTACGTGAAAGTGTCATCAAGATTGGGTGAAAAAATCTGTGCTGAGATTGCAGGAAACTCGTAGTTTTTAGGAAGCTTGGCAACCCCTTTCAATGAAAGTGATTTGAGCCCGTCTCTGCTTAGGGCTACATCAATAGGAAACATACCATAGAGATAGAACTTGGAACTACTTGATTGTGTGAAGTTTCAAAGAGCTAGCACAAACCGTGTTTGATTTAGAGTTCCAACTACATGTATCCATATAGGAGAAACCAGAGTGAAACCTAAAAATTAAAACTGTTACTGCCAACGAACGGTTTAACCTGGAAGAATGAAATTTGGTGAGCCAAGTGGGATTGGGGTACTGATCATTACCTGAAAGTGTCCTCAAAATTGGGTGAAAAAATGTGTGCTGAGATTTCAGGAAACTCGTGTTTTTTTTGGAAGCTTGGCAACCCCTTTCCATGAAAGTGATATGCACCATTCTCTGCTTAGTGCTACGTCAATAGGAAACAAACCATAGAGATAGAACTTGGAAATTCTTTATTGTGTCAAGTTTCAAAGAGCTAGAAGAAACTGTGTTTCATTTAGAGTTCCAACTACATAGATCCATATAGGAGAAAACAGAGTGAAACCTAAAAATTAAAACTGTTAGTGCCAACGAACAGTTTATCCTAGAAGAATGAAATTTGGTGAGCCAAGTGGGATTGGGGTACTGATCATTACGTGAAAGTGTCATCAAGATTGGGTGAAAAAATGTGTGCTGAGATTTCAGGAAACTCGTAGTTTTTTGGAAGCTTGGCAACCCCTTTCCATGAAAGTGATTTGCGCCGGTCTCTGCTTAGGGCTACATCAATAGGAAACAAAGCATAGAGATAGAACTTGGAACTATTTTATTGTGTCAAGTTTCAAAGAGCTAGCACAAACCGTGTTTGATTTAGAGTTCCAACTACATGTATCCATATAGGAGAAAACAGAGTGAAACCTAAAAATTAAAACTGTTACTGCCAACGAACGGTTTAACCTGGAAGAACGAAATTTGGTGAGCCAAGTGGGATTGGGGTACTGATCATTACCTGAAAGTGTCATCAAGATTGGGTGAAAAAATGTGTGCTGAGATTTCAGGAAACTCATAGTTTTTTGGAAGCTTGGCAACCCCTTTCCATGAAAGGGATTTGCGCCAGTCTCTGCTTAGGGCTACATCAATAAGAAACAAACCGAAGACATAGAACTTGGAACTAAGTTATTTTGTCAAGTTTCAAAGAGCTAGCACAAACCGTGTTTGATTTAGAGTTCCAACTACATGTATCCATATAGGAGAAAACAGAGTGAAACCTAAAAATTAAAACTGTTACTGCCAACGAACGGTTTAACCTAGAAGAACGAAATTTGGTGATCCAAGTGGGATTGGGGTACTGACATTACCTGAAATGACATCAAGATTGGGTGAAAAAATGTGTGCTGAAATTTCAGGAAACTCATAGATTTTGGAAGCTTGGCAACCCCTTTCCATGAAAGTGATTTGCGCCAGTCTCTGCTTAGGGCTACATCAATAGGAAACAAACCATAGAGATAGAACTTGGAACTTCTATATTGTGTCAAGATTCAAAGACCTAGCACAAACCGTGTTTGATTTAGAGTTCCAACAACATGTATCCATATAGGAGAAAACAGAGGGAAACCTAAAAATTAAAACTGTTACTGCCAACGAACGGTTTAACCTAGAAGAACGAAATTTGGTGAGCCAAGTGGGTTGGGGTACTGTACATTACCTGAAAGTGTCATCGAGATTGGGTGAAAAAATGTAGGCTGCGATTTCAGGAAACTCGTAGTTATTTGGAAGCTTGGCAACCCCTTTCCTTGAAAGTGGTTTGTGACGGTCTCTGCTTAGGGCTACATCAATAGGAAACAAACCACAGAGATAGAACTTGGAACTACTTTATTGTGTCAAGTTTCAAAGAGCTAGCACAAACCGTGTTTGATTTAGAGTTCCAAGTAAATGTATCCATATATGAGAAAACAGAGAGAAACCTAAAAATTAAAACTGTTACTGACAGTGAACGGTTTAACCTGGAATAACGAAATTTGGTGAGCCAAGTGGGTTGGGGTACTGATCATTACCTGAAAGTGTCATCAAGAATGGGTGAAAAAATGTGTGCTGAGATATCAGGAAACTCGTGGTTTTTTGGAAGCTTGGCAACCCCTTTCCATAAAAGTGATTTGCGCTGGTCTCTCCTTAGGGCTACATCAACAGGAAACAAACCAGAGAGATAGAACTTGGAACTACTTTATTGTGTCAAGTTTCAAAGAGCTAGCACAAACCGTGTTTGATTTAGAGTTCCAACTACATGTATCCATATAGGAGAAAACAAAGAGAAACCTAAAAATTAAAACTATTACTGCCACCGAACAGTTTATACTAGAAGAAAGAAATTTGGGGAGCCAAGTTGGATTGGGGTACTGATCTTTACTTGAAAGTGTCATCAAGATTGGGTGAAAAAATGTGTGCTGAGATTTCAGGAAACTCGTGGTTTTTTGGAAGCTTGGCAACCCCTTTCCTTGAAAGTGATTTGCGCCGGTCTTTCCTTAGGGCTACATCAATAGGAAACAATCCAGAGAGATTGAACTTGGAACTACTTTATTGTGTCAAGTTTCAAAGAGCTAGAACAAACTTTGTTTTATTTAGAGTTCCAACTACATGTATCCATATAGGAGAAAACAGAGTGAAACCTAAAAATTCAAATTGTTTCTGCCAATGAACGGTTTAACCTAGAAGAACGAAATTTGGTGACCAAGTGTGATTGAGGTACTGATCATTATCTGAAAGTGTCATCAAGATTGGGTGAAAAAATGTGTGCTGAGATTTCAGGAAACTCGTAGTTTTTTGGAAGCTTGGCAACCCCTTTCCATGAAAGTGATTTGTGCCAGTCTCTGCTTAGGGCTACATCAATAGGAAACAAACCATAGAGATAGAACTTGGAACTACTTTATTGTGTCAAGTTTCAAAGAGCTAGCACAAACTGTCTTTGATTTAGAGTTCCAAGTATATGTATCCATATAGGAGAAAACAGACTGAAACATAAAAATTAAACTGTTACTGCCAACGAAGTGTTTAACCTAGAAGAACGAAATTTGGTGATCCAAGTGGGATTGGGGTACTGATCATTACCTGAAATGTCATCAAGATTGGGTTAAAAAATGTGTGCTGAAATTTCAGGAAACTCGTAGTTATTTGGAAGCTTGGCAACCCCTTTCCTTGAAAGTGGTTTGCGCCGGTCTCTGCTTAAGGCTACATCAATAGGAAACAAACCATAGAGAGAGAACTTGGAACTACTTTATTGTGTCAAGTTTCAAAGAGCTAGCACAAACCGTGTTTGATTTAGAGTTCCAACTACATGTATCCATATAGGAGAAAACAGAGTGAAACCTAAAAATTAAAACTGTTACTGACAACGAACGGTTTAACCTAGAAGAACGAAATTTGGTGAGCCAAGTGGGATTGGGGTACTGATCATGATCTGAAAGTGTCATCAAGATTGGGTGAAAAAATGAGTGCTGAGATTTCAGGAAACTCGTAGTTTTTTGCAAGCTTGGCAAACCCTTTCAATGAAAGTGATTTGCGCCATTCTCTGTTTAGGGCTACATCAATAGGAAACAAACCATAGAGATAGAACTTGGAACTACTTTATTGTGTCAGGTTTCAAAGAGCTAGCACAAACTGTGTTTGATTTAGAGTTCCAAGTATATGTATCCATATAGGAGAAAACAGACTGAAACATAAAAATTAAACTGTTACTGCCAGCGAATGGTTTAACCTAGAAGAACGAAATTTGGTGATCCAAGTGGGATTGAGGTACTGAAATTACCTGAAATTTCATCAAGATTGGGTGAAAAAATGTGTGCTGAGATTTCAGGAAACTCGTATTTTTTCGGAAGCTTGGCAACCCCTTTGCAATGAAAGTGATTTGCGCCGGTCTCTGTTTAGGGCTACATCAATAGGAAACAAACCATAGATTAAGAACTTGGAACTACTTTATTGTGTCAAGTTTCAAAGACCTAGCACAAACGTGTTTGATTTAGAGTTCCAACTACATGTATCCATATAGGAGAAATCAGAAGAAAACCTAAAAATTAAAACTGTTACTGCCAACAAACGGTTTAACCTAGAAGAACGAAATTGGGTGAGCCAAGTGTGTTGGGGTTCTGATCATTACCTGAAAGTGTCATCAAGATTGGGTGAAAAAATGTGTGCTGAGATTTCAGGAAAATCGTAGTTATTTGGAAGCTTGGCAAACCCTTTCCTTGAAAGTGGTTTGCGCCGGTCTCTGCTTAAGGTACATCAATAGGAAACAAACCATAGAGAGAGAACTTGGAACTACTTTATTGTTTCAAGTTTCAAAGAGCTAGCACAAACCGTGTTTGATTTAGAGTTACAAATACATGTATCCATATAGGAGTAAACAGAGTGAAACCGAAAAATTAAAACTCCTATTGAAAACGAACGGTTTAACCTACAAGAATGAAATTTAGTTAGCCAAGTGGGATTGGGGTACTGATCATTATCTGAAAGTGTCATCAAGATTGGGTGAAAAAATGTGTGCTGAGATTTCAGGAAACTCGTAGTTTTTTGGAAGCTTGGCAAACCCTTTCAATGAAAGTGATTTGTGCCATTCTCTGCTTAGGGCTACATCAATAGGAAACAAACCATAGAGAGAGAACTTGGAACTACTTTATTGTGTCAAGTTGCAAAGGGCTAGCACAAACCATGTTTGATTTAGAGTTCCAACTACATGTATCCATAAAGGAGAAAACAGAGTGAAACCTAAAAATTAAAACTGTTACTGCCAACTAACGGTTTAACCTAGAAGAACGAAATTTGGTGAGCAAAGTGGGATTGGGGTACTGATCATTAAATGAAAGTGTCATCAAGATTGGGTGAAAAAATGTGTGCTGAGATTTCAGGAAACTCGTAGTTATGTGGAAGCTTGGCAACACATTTCCATGAAAGTGAATTGCGCCGGTCTCTGCTTAGGGCTACATCAATAGGAAACAAACCATAGAGATAGAACTTGGAACGACTATATTGTGCCAATTTTCATAGAGCTAGCACAAACCGTGTTTGATTTAGAGTTCCAAATACATGTATCCATATAGGAGAAAACAGAGTGAAACCTAAAAATTAAAACTGTTACTGCCAACGAACGGTTTAGCCTAGAAGAACGAAATTTGGCGAGCCAAGTGGGATTGGGGTACTGATCATTAAATGAAAGTGTCATCAAGTTTGGGTGAAAAAATATGTGCTGAGATTTCAGAAAACACGTAGTTTTTGGGAAGCTTCCAACCCCTTTCCAAAAAAGTGACTTGCACCGGTCTCTGCTTAGGGCTACATCAATAGGAAACAAACCATAGAGATAGAACTTGGAACTACATTATTGTGTCAAGTTTCAAAGAGCTAGCACAAACCGTGTTTGGTTTACAGTTCCAACTACATGTATCCATATAGGAGAAAACAGAGAGAAACCTAAAAATTAAAACTGTTACTGCCAACGAACGGTTTAACCTAGAAGAAGGAAATTTGGTGAGCCAAGTGGGATTGGGGTACTGATCATTAACTGAAAGTGTCATCAAGATTGGGTGAAAAAATGTGTGCTGAGATTTCAGGAAACTCGTAGTTTTTTGGAAGCTTGGCAACCCCTTTCCTTGAAAGTGGTTTGCGCCGGCCTGTGCTTAGGGCTACATCAATAGGAAACAAACCATAGAGATAGAACTTGGAACTACTTTATTGTGTAAAGGTTCAAAGAGCGAGCACAAACTGTCTTTGATTTAGAGTTCCAAATATATGTATCTATATAGGAGAAAACAGACTGAAACATAAAAATTAAAACTGTTACTGCCAACGAACAGTTTAAACTGGAAGAACGAAATTTGGTGAGCCAAGTGGGATTGGGGAACTGATCAATACCTGAAAGTGTCATCAAGATTGGGTGAAAAAATGTGTGCAGAGACTGCAGGAAACTTGTTGTTTTTTGGAAGCTTGGCAACCCCTTTCCATGAAAGTGATTTGCGCCGGTCTCTGCTAAGGGCTACATGAATAGGAAACAAACCATAGAGATAGAACTTGGAACTACTTTATTGTGTCAAGTTTCAAAGAGCTAGCACAAACCGTGTTTGATTTAGAGTTCCAAATACGTGTATCCATATAGGAGAAACCAGAGTGAAACCTAAAAATTTAAACTGTTACTGCCAACGAACGGTTTAACCTAGAAGAACGAAATTTGGTGAGCCAAGTGGGATTGGGGTACTGATCCTAAAATGAAAGTGTCATCAACATTGGGTGAAAAAATGTGTGATGAGATTTCAGAAAACTCGTAGTTTTTTGGAAGCTTCCAACCCCTTTCCAAAAAAGTGATTTACGCCGGTCTCTGCTTAGGGCTACATCAATAGCAAACAAACCACAGAGATAGAACTTGGAACTACTTTATTGTGTCAAGTTTCAAAGAGCTAGCACAAATCGTGTTTGGTTTACAGTTCCAACTACATGTATGCATATAGGAGAAAACAGAGAGAAACCTAAAAATTAAAACTGTTACTCCCAACGAACGGCTTAACGAAGAAGAACAAAATTTGGTGAGCCAAGTGGGACTGGGGTACTGATCATTCCCTGAAAGTTCATCAAGATTGGGTGAAAAAATATGTGCTGAGATTTCAGGAAACTCGTAGTTTTTTGGAAGCTTGGCAACCCCTTTCCATGAAAGTGATTTATGCCGGTCTCTGTTTAGGGCTACATCAATAGGAAACAAACCATAGAGACAGAACTTGGAACTACTTTATTGTGTCAAGTTTCAAAGAGCTAGCTTAAAACGTGTTTGATTTAGAGTTCCAACTACATGTATTCATATAGGAGAAAACAGAGTGAAACCTAAAAATTAAAACTGTTACTGCCAAAGAACGGTTTAACCTAGAAGAACGAAATTTGGTGAGACATGTAGGATTGGGGTACTGATCATTAAATGAATGTGTCTTCAAGATTGGGTGAAAAAATGTGTGCTGAGATTTCAGAAACACGTAGTTTTTTGGAAGCTTCCAACCCCTTTCCAAAAAAGTGATTTGCACCGGACTCTGCTTAGGGCTACATCAATAGCAAACAAACCATAGAGATAGAACATGGAACTACTTTATTGTGTCAAGTTTCAAAGAGCTAGCACAAACCGTGTTTGGTTTACAGTTCCAAATACATGTATCCATATAGGAGAAAACAGAGAGAAACCTAAAAAATAAAACTGTTACTGCCAATGAATGGTTTAACCAAGAAGTACGAAATTTGGTGAGCCAACTGGGATTGGGGTACTGACATTACCTGAAATGTCATCAAGATTGGGTGAAAAAATGTGAGCTGAGATTTAAGGAAACTCGTATTTTTTTGGAAGCTTGGCAACCCCTTTCCATGAAAGTGATTTGCGCTGGTCTCTGTTTAGGGCTACATCAAAAGAAAAGAAACCATAGAGATAGAACTTGGAACTACTTTATTCTGTCACGTTTCAAAGAGCTAGCACAAACCGTGTTTGATTTAGAGTTCCAAGTACATGTATCCATATAGGAGAAAACAGAGGGAAACCAAAAAATAAAACTGTTACTGTCTACGAACGGTTTAAACTAGAAGAATGAAATTTGGTGAGCCAAGTGGGTTGGGGTACTGATCATTACCTGAAAGTGTCATCAAGATTGGGTGAAAAAATGTGTGCTGAGATTTCAGGAAACTTGTAGTTTTTTGGAAGCTTGGCAACCCCTTTCCATGAAAGTGATTTGCGCCGGTCTCTGCTTAGGGCTACATCAATAGGAAACAAACCATAGAGATAGAACTTGGAACTACTTTGTTGTGTCAAGTTTCAAAGAGCTAGCACAAACCATGTTTGATTTAGAGTTCCAACTATATGTATCTCTATAGGAGAAAACAGACTGAAACATAAAAATTAAAACTGTTACTGCCAATGAAGGGTTTAACCTAGAAGAATGAAATTTGGTGATCCATGTGGGATTGGGGTACTGACATTACCTGAAATGTCATCAAGATTGGGTGAAAAAATGTGTGCTGAGATTTCAGGAAACTCGTAGTTTTTTGGAAGCTTGGCAACCCCTTTCCAATGAAAGTGATTTGCGCCAGTCTCTGTTTAGGGCTACATCAATAGGAAACAATCCATAGATTAAGAACTTGGAACTACTTTATTGTGTCAAGTTTCAAAGACCTAGCACAAACCGTGTTTGATTTAGAGTTCCAACTACATGTATCCATATAGGAGAAAACAGAGGGTAACCGAAAAATTTAAACTGTTACTGCCAACGAACGTTTTTAAACTGGAAGAACGAAATTTGGTGAGCAAAGTGGGATTGGGGTACTGATCATTAAATGAAAGTGTCATCAAGATTGGGTGAAAAAATGTGTGCTGAGATTTCAGGAAACTCGTAGTTATGTGGAAGCTTGGCAACACATTTCCATGAAAGTGAATTGCGCCGGTCTCTGCTTAGGGCTACATCAATAGGAAACAAACCATAGAGATAGAACTTGGAACGACTATATTGTGCCAATTTTCATAGAGCTAGCACAAACCGTGTTTGATTTAGAGTTCCAAATACATGTATCCATATAGGAGAAAACAGAGTGAAACCTAAAAATTAAAACTGTTACTGCCAACGAACGGTTTAGCCTAGAAGAACGAAATTTGGCGAGCCAAGTGGGATTGGGGTACTGATCATTAAATGAAAGTGTCATCAAGTTTGGGTGAAAAAATATGTGCTGAGATTTCAGAAAACACGTAGTTTTTGGGAAGCTTCCAACCCCTTTCCAAAAAAGTGACTTGCACCGGTCTCTGCTTAGGGCTACATCAATAGGAAACAAACCATAGAGATAGAACTTGGAACTACATTATTGTGTCAAGTTTCAAAGAGCTAGCACAAACCGTGTTTGGTTTACAGTTCCAACTACATGTATCCATATAGGAGAAAACAGAGAGAAACCTAAAAATTAAAACTGTTACTGCCAACGAACGGTTTAACCTAGAAGAAGGAAATTTGGTGAGCCAAGTGGGATTGGGGTACTGATCATTAACTGAAAGTGTCATCAAGATTGGGTGAAAAAATGTGTGCTGAGATTTCAGGAAACTCGTAGTTTTTTGGAAGCTTGGCAACCCCTTTCCTTGAAAGTGGTTTGCGCCGGCCTGTGCTTAGGGCTACATCAATAGGAAACAAACCATAGAGATAGAACTTGGAACTACTTTATTGTGTAAAGGTTCAAAGAGCGAGCACAAACTGTCTTTGATTTAGAGTTCCAAATATATGTATCTATATAGGAGAAAACAGACTGAAACATAAAAATTAAAACTGTTACTGCCAACGAACAGTTTAAACTGGAAGAACGAAATTTGGTGAGCCAAGTGGGATTGGGGAACTGATCAATACCTGAAAGTGTCATCAAGATTGGGTGAAAAAATGTGTGCAGAGACTGCAGGAAACTTGTTGTTTTTTGGAAGCTTGGCAACCCCTTTCCATGAAAGTGATTTGCGCCGGTCTCTGCTAAGGGCTACATGAATAGGAAACAAACCATAGAGATAGAACTTGGAACTACTTTATTGTGTCAAGTTTCAAAGAGCTAGCACAAACCGTGTTTGATTTAGAGTTCCAAATACGTGTATCCATATAGGAGAAACCAGAGTGAAACCTAAAAATTTAAACTGTTACTGCCAATGAACGGTTTAACCTAGAAGAACGAAATTTGGTGAGCCAAGTGGGATTGGGGTACTGATCCTAAAATGAAAGTGTCATCAACATTGGGTGAAAAAATGTGTGATGAGATTTCAGAAAACTCGTAGTTTTTTGGAAGCTTCCAACCCCTTTCCAAAAAAGTGATTTACGCCGGTCTCTGCTTAGGGCTACATCAATAGCAAACAAACCACAGAGATAGAACTTGGAACTACTTTATTGTGTCAAGTTTCAAAGAGCTAGCACAAATCGTGTTTGGTTTACAGTTCCAACTACATGTATGCATATAGGAGAAAACAGAGAGAAACCTAAAAATTAAAACTGTTACTCCCAACGAACGGCTTAACGAAGAAGAACAAAATTTGGTGAGCCAAGTGGGACTGGGGTACTGATCATTCCCTGAAAGTTCATCAAGATTGGGTGAAAAAATATGTGCTGAGATTTCAGGAAACTCGTAGTTTTTTGGAAGCTTGGCAACCCCTTTCCATGAAAGTGATTTATGCCGGTCTCTGTTTAGGGCTACATCAATAGGAAACAAACCATAGAGACAGAACTTGGAACTACTTTATTGTGTCAAGTTTCAAAGAGCTAGCTTAAAACGTGTTTGATTTAGAGTTCCAACTACATGTATTCATATAGGAGAAAACAGAGTGAAACCTAAAAATTAAAACTGTTACTGCCAAAGAACGGTTTAACCTAGAAGAACGAAATTTGGTGAGACATGTAGGATTGGGGTACTGATCATTAAATGAATGTGTCTTCAAGATTGGGTGAAAAAATGTGTGCTGAGATTTCAGAAACACGTAGTTTTTTGGAAGCTTCCAACCCCTTTCCAAAAAAGTGATTTGCACCGGACTCTGCTTAGGGCTACATCAATAGCAAACAAACCATAGAGATAGAACATGGAACTACTTTATTGTGTCAAGTTTCAAAGAGCTAGCACAAACCGTGTTTGGTTTACAGTTCCAAATACATGTATCCATATAGGAGAAAACAGAGAGAAACCTAAAATATAAAACTGTTACTGCCAATGAATGGTTTAACCAAGAAGTACGAAATTTGGTGAGCCAACTGGGATTGGGGTACTGACATTACCTGAAATGTCATCAAGATTGGGTGAAAAAATGTGAGCTGAGATTTAAGGAAACTCGTATTTTTTTGGAAGCTTGGCAACCCCTTTCCATGAAAGTGATTTGCGCTGGTCTCTGTTTAGGGCTACATCAAAAGAAAAGAAACCATAGAGATAGAACTTGGAACTACTTTATTCTGTCACGTTTCAAAGAGCTAGCACAAACCGTGTTTGATTTAGAGTTCCAAGTACATGTATCCATATAGGAGAAAACAGAGGGAAACCAAAAAATAAAACTGTTACTGTCTACGAACGGTTTAAACTAGAAGAATGAAATTTGGTGAGCCAAGTGGGTTGGGGTACTGATCATTACCTGAAAGTGTCATCAAGATTGGGTGAAAAAATGTGTGCTGAGATTTCAGGAAACTTGTAGTTTTTTGGAAGCTTGGCAACCCCTTTCCATGAAAGTGATTTGCGCCGGTCTCTGCTTAGGGCTACATCAATAGGAAACAAACCATAGAGATAGAACTTGGAACTACTTTGTTGTGTCAAGTTTCAAAGAGCTAGCACAAACCATGTTTGATTTAGAGTTCCAACTATATGTATCTCTATAGGAGAAAACAGACTGAAACATAAAAATTAAAACTGTTACTGCCAATGAAGGGTTTAACCTAGAAGAATGAAATTTGGTGATCCATGTGGGATTGGGGTACTGACATTACCTGAAATGTCATCAAGATTGGGTGAAAAAATGTGTGCTGAGATTTCAGGAAACTCGTAGTTTTTTGGAAGCTTGGCAACCCCTTTCCAATGAAAGTGATTTGCGCCAGTCTCTGTTTAGGGCTACATCAATAGGAAACAATCCATAGATTAAGAACTTGGAACTACTTTATTGTGTCAAGTTTCAAAGACCTAGCACAAACCGTGTTTGATTTAGAGTTCCAACTACATGTATCCATATAGGAGAAAACAGAGGGTAACCGAAAAATTTAAACTGTTACTGCCAACGAACGTTTTTAAACTGGAAGAACGAAATTTGGTGAGCCAAGTGGGATTGGGGAACTGATCATTACCTGAAAGTGCCATCAAGATAGGGTGAAAAAATGTGTGCAGAGATTGCAGGAAACCTGTAGTTTTTTGGAAGCTTGGCAACCCCTTTCCTTGAAAGTGGTTTGCGCCGGTCTCTGCTTAGGGCTACATCAATAGTAAACAAACCATAGAGAGAGAACTTGGAACTACTTTACTGTGTCACGTTTCAAAGAGCTAGCACAAACCATGTTTGATTTAGTGTTCCAACTACATGTATCCATATATGAGAAAACAGAGTGAAACCTAAAAATTAAAACTGTTACAGCCAACGAACGGTTTAACCTGGAAGAACGAAATTTGGTGAGCCAAGTTGGATTGGGGAACTGATCATTACCTGAAAGTGTCATCAAGATTGGGTGAAAAAATGTATGCTGAGATTTCAGGAAACTCGTTGTTTTTTGGAAGCTTGGCAATCCCCTTCCATGAAAGTGATTTGCGCCGGTCTCTGCTTAGGGCTACATCAATAGGAAACAAACCATAGAGATAGAACTTGGAACTACTTTAGTGTGTCAAGTTTCATAGAGCTAGCACAAACCGTGTGTGATTTAGAGTTCCAACTACATATATCCATATAGGACAAAACAGAGTGAAACCTAAATATTAAAACTTTTACTGCCAATGAACGGTTTAACCTAGAAGAACGAAATTTGGTGAGCAAAGTGGGATTGGGGTACTGATCATTACCTGAAAGTGTCATCAAGATAGGTGAAAAAATGTGTGCTGAGATTTCAGGAAACTCATAGTTTTTTGGAAGCCTGGCAACCCTTTTCCATGAAAGTGATTTGTGTCGGTCTCTGCTTAGGGCTACATCAATAGGAAACAAACCATAGAGATAGAACTTGGAACAACTTTATTGTGTCAAGTTTCAAAGAGCTAGCACAAACCGTGTTTCATTTAGAGTTCCAACTACATGTATCCATATAGGAGAAAACAGAGTGAAACCTAAAAATTTAAACTGTTACTGCCATCGAACCGTTTAATCTAGAAGAACGAAATTTGGTGAGCTAAGTGGGATCGGGGACTGATCATTACCTGAAAGTGTCATCAAGATTGGGTGAAAAAATGTGGGCTGAGATTTCAGGAATCTCGTAGTTTTTTTGGAAGCTTGGCAACCCCTTTCCATGTAAGTGATTTGCGCAGGTCTCTGCTTAAGGCTACATCAATAGGAAACAAACCATAGAGATAGAACTTGGAACTATTTGATTGTGTCAAGTTTCAAAGAGCTGGCAGAAACCGTGTTTGATTTAGAGTTCTAACTACATGTATCCATATAGGAGAAAACAGAGTGAAACCTAAAAATTAAAACTGTTACTGCCAACGAACGGTTTAACCTACAAGAACGAAATTTGGTGAGCCAAGTAGGATTGGGGTACTGATCATTAAATGAAAGTGTCATCAAGATTGGGTGAAAAAATGTGTGCTGAGATTTCAGAATACTCGTAGTTTTTTGGAAGCTTCCAAATCCTTTCCAAAAAAGTGATTTGCGCCGGTCTCTGCTCAGGGCTACATCAATAGCAAACAAACCATAGAGATAGAACTTGGAACTACTTTATTGTGTCAAGTTTCAAAGAGCTAGCACAAACCGTGTTTGATTTACAGTTCCAACTACATGTATCCATATAGGAGAAAACAGAGAGAAACCTAAAAATTAAAACTGTTACTGCCAACGAATGGTTTAACCTAGAAGAACGAAATTTGGTGAGCCA
Source organism: Spermophilus citellus (assembly GCF_964194105.1). Taxonomy (NCBI): domain Eukaryota; kingdom Metazoa; phylum Chordata; class Mammalia; order Rodentia; family Sciuridae; genus Spermophilus; species Spermophilus citellus. The sequence goes on along the minus strand of NC_138192.1, from coordinate 15,357,379 downwards.
AGTGGGATTGGGGTACTGATCATTACCTGAAAGTGGCATCAAGATTGGGTGAAAAAATGTGTGCTGAGATTTCAGGAAACTAGTAGTTTTTTGGAAGCTTGGCAACCCCTTTCCTTGAAAGTGGTTTGCGCCGGTCTCTGCTTAAAACTACATCAATAGGAAACGAACCATAGAGATAGAACTTGGAACTACTTTATTGAGTCAAGTTTCAAAGAGCTAGACAAACCGTGTTTGATTTAGAGTACCAACTACATGTATCCATATAGGAGAAAACAGAGTGAAACCTAAAAATTAAAACTGTTACTGCCAACGAACGGTTTAACCTGGAAGAACGACATTTGGTGAGCCAAGTGGGATTGGGGTACAGCTCATTACCTGAAAGTGTCATCAAGATGGGTGAAAAAATGTGTGCTGAGATTTCAGGAAACTCATAGTTTTTTGGAAGCCTGGCAACCCCTTTCCATGAAAGTGATTTGTGCCGGTCTCTGCTTAGGGCTACATCAATAGGAAACAAACCATAGAGATAGAACTTGGAACTACTTTATTGTGTCAAGTTTCAAAGAGCTAGCACAAACCGAGTTTGATTTAGAGTTCCAACTACATGTATCCATATAGGAGAAAACAGAGTGAAACCTAAAAATTAAAACTGTTACTGCCAACGAAAGGCTTAACCAAGAAGAACGAAATTTGGTGAGCCAAGTGGGACTAGGGTACTGATCATTACCTGAAAGTTCATCAAGATTGGGTGAAAAAATGTGTGCTGAGATTTCAGAAAACTCGTAATTTTTTAGAAGCTTGGCAACCCCTTTCCATGAAAGTGATTTGCGCCAGTCTCTGCTTAGGGCTAAATCAATAGGAAACAAACCATAGAGATAGAACTTGGAACTACTTTATTGTGTCATGTTTCAAAGAGCTAGACAAACCGTGTTTGATTTAGAGTTCCAACTACATGTATCCATATAGGAGAAAACAAAGTGAAACCTAAAAATTAAAACTGTTACTGCCAACGAAAGGTTAAACCTGGAAGAACGAAATTTGGTGAGCCAAGTGGAATTGGGGTACTGATCATCACCTGAATGTGTCATCAAGATTGGGTGAAAAAATGTGTGCTGAGATTTCAGGAAACTCATAGTTTTTTGGAAGCTTGGCAACCCCTTTCCATGAAAGTGATTTGCGCTGGTCTCTGCTTAGGGCTACATCAATAGGAAACAAACCATAGAGATAGAACTTGGAACTACTTTATTGTGTCAAGTTTCAAAGAGCTAGCACAAACCGTGTTTGATTTAGAGTTCCAACTATATGTATCCATATAGGAGAAAACAGAGTGAAACCTAAAAATTAAAACTGTTACTGCCAACGAAAGGCTTAACAAAGAAGAACGAAATTTTGGTGAGCCAAGTGGGACTGGGGTACTGATCATTACCTTAAAGTTCATCAAGTTTGGGTGAAAAAATGTGTGCTGAGATTTCAGAAAACTCGTAGTTTTTTGGAAGCTTGGCAAACCCTTTCCATGAAAGTGATTTACGCCAGTCTCTGCTTAGGGCTACATCAATAGGAAACAAACCATAGAGATAGAACTTGGAACTATTTTATTGTGTCAAGTTTCAAAGAGCTAGACAAACCGTGTTTGATTTAGAGTTCCAATTACATGTATCCATATAGGAGAAAACAGAGTGGAACCTAAAAATTAAAATTGTTACTGCCAACGAATGGTTTAACCTGGAAGAACGAAATTTGGTGAGCCAAGTGGGATTGGGGTACTGATCATCACTTGAAAGTGTCATCAAGATTGGGTGAAAAAATGTGTGCTGAGATTTAGGGAAACTCGTAGTTTTTTGGAAGCTTGGCAACCCCTTTCCATGAACGTGATTTACGCCAGTCTCTGCTTAGGGCTACATCAATAGGAAACAAACCATAGTGATAGAACTTGGAACTACTTTATTGTGTCAAGTTTCAAAGAGCTAGACAAACTGTGTATGATTTAGAGTTCCAACTACATGTATCCATATAGGAGAAAACAGAGTGAAACCTAAAAATTAAAACTGTTACTGCCAACGAACGGTTTAACCTACAAGAACGAAATTTGGTGAGCCAAGTAGGATTGGGGTACTGATCATTACCTGAAAGTGTCATCAAGATTGGTGAAAAACTGTGTGCTGAGTTTTCAGGAAACTCGTAGTTTTTTGGAAGCTTGGCAACCCCTTTCCATGAAAGTGATTTGCACCGGTCTCTGCTTAGGCCTACATCAATAGGAAACAAACCATAGAGATAGAACTTGGAACTACTTTATTGTGTCAAGTTTCAAAGAGCTAGCACAAACCGTCTTTGATTTAGAGTTCCAACTACATGTATCCATATAGGAGAAAACAGAGAGAAACCTAAAAATTAAAACTGTTACTGCCAACGAATGGTTTAACCTAGAAGAGCGAAATTTGGTGAGCCAAGTGGGATTGGGGTACTGATCATTACCTGAAAGTGTCATCAAGATTGGGTGAAAAAATGTGTGCTGAGATTTCAGAATACTCGTAGTTTTTTGGAAGCTTCAAAACCCTTTCCAAAAAAGTGATTTGTGCCGGTCTCTGCTCAGGGCTACATCAATAGCAAAGAAACCATAGAGATAGAACTTGGAACTACTTTATTGTGTCAAGTTTCAAAGAGCTAGCCCAAACCGTGTTTGATTGAGAGTTCCAACTACATGTATCCATATAGGAGAAAACAGAGAGAAACCTAAAAATTAAAACTGTTACTGCCAACAAATGGTTTAACCTAGAAGAACGAAATTTGGTGAGCCAAGTGGGATTGGGGTACTGATCATTACCTGAAAGTGGCATCAAGATTGGGTGAAAAAATATGTGCTGAGATTTCAGGAAACTCGTAGTTTTTTGGAAGCTTGGCAACCCCTTTCCTTGAAAGTGGTTTGCGCCGGTCTCTGCTTAAAACTACATCAATAGGAAACAAACCATAGAGATAGAACTTGGAACTACTTTATTGAGTCAAGTTTCAAAGAGCTAGACAAACCGTGTTTGATTTAGAGTTCCAACTACATGTATCCATATTGGAGAAAACAGAGTGAAACCTAAAAATTAAAACTGTTACTGCCAACGAACGGTTTAACCTGGAAGAACGACATTTGGTGAGCCAAGTGGGATTGGGGTACAGCTCATTACCTGAAAGTGTCATCAAGATGGGTGAAAAAATGTGTGCTGAGATTTCAGGAAACTCATAGTTTTTTGGAAGCCTGGCAACCCCTTTCCATGAAAGTGATTTGTGCAGGTCTCTGCTTAGGGCTACATCAATAGGAAACAAACCATAGAGATAGAACTTGGAACTACTTTATTGTGTCAAGTTTCAAAGAGCTAGCACAAACCGTGTTTGATTTAGAGTTCCAACTACATGTATCCATATAGGAGAAAACAGAGTGAAACCTAAAAATTAAAACTGTTACTGCCAACGAAAGGCTTAACCAAGAAGAACGAAATTTGGTGAGCCAAGTGGGACTGGGGTACTGATCATTACCTGAAAGTTCATCAAGATTGGGTGAAAAAATGTGTGCTGAGATTTCAGAAAACTCGTAATTTTTTAGAAGCTTGGCAACCCCTTTCCATGAAAGTGATTTACGCCGGTCTCTGCTTAGGGCTAAATCAATAGGAAACAAACCATAGAGATAGAACTTGGAACTACTTTATTGTGTCATGTTTCAAAGAGCTAGACAAACCGTGTTTGATTTAGAGTTCCAACTACATGTATCCATATAGGAGAAAACAAAGTGAAACCTAAAAATTAAAACTGTTACTGCCAACGAAAGGTTTAACCTGGAAGAACGAAATTTGGTGAGCCAAGTGGAATTGGGGTACTGATCATCACCTGAAAGTGTCATCAAGATTGGGTGAAAAAATGTGTGCTGAGATTTGAGGAAACTCGTAGTTTTTGGGAAGCTTGGCAACCCCTTTCCATGAAAGTGATTTGCGCCTGTCTCTGCTTAGGGCTACATCAATAGGAAACAAACCATAGAGATAGAACTTGGAACTACTTTATTGTTTCAAGTTTCAAAGAGCTAGCACAAACCGTGTTTGATTTAGAGTTCCAACTACATGTATCCATATAGGAGAAAACAGAGTGAAACCTAAAAATTAAAACTGTTACTGCCAACGAACGGTTTAACCTGGAAGAACGAATTTTGGTGAGCCAAGTGGGATTGCGGTACTTATCATTACCTGAAAGTGTCATTAAGATTGGGTGAAAAAATATGTGCTGAGATTTCAGGAAACTCGTAGTTATTTGGAAGCTTGGCAACCCCTTTCCTTGAAAGTGGTTTGCGCCGGTCTCTGCTTAGGGCTAAATCAATAGGAAGCAAACCATAGAGATAGAACTTGGAACTACTTTATTGTGTCATGTTTCAGAGAGCTAGACAAACCGTGTTTGATTTAGAGTTCCTACTACATGTATCCATATAGGAGAAAACAGAGTGAAACCTAAAAATTAAAACTGTTACTGCCAACGAAAGGTTTAACCTGGAAGAACGAAATTTGGTGAGCCAAGTGGAATTGGGGTACTGATCATAACCTGAAAGTGTCATCAAGATTGGGTGAAAAAATGTGTGCTGAGATTTCAGGAAACTCATAGTTTTTTGGAAGCTTGGCAACCCCTTTCCATGAAAGTGATTTGCGCTGGTCTCTGCTTAGGGCTACATCAATAGGAAACAAACCATAGAGATAGAAGTTGGAACTACTTTATTGTGTCAAGTTTCAAAGAGCTAGCACAAACCGTGTTTGATTTAGAGTTACAACTATATGTATCCATATAGGAGAAAACAGAGTGAAACCTAAAAATTAAAACTGTTACTGCCAACGAAAGGCTTAACCAAGAAGAACGAAATATGGTGAGCCAAGTGGGACTGGGGTACTGATCATTACCTTAAAGTTCATCAAGTTTGGGTGAAAAAATGTGTGCTGAGATTTCAGAAAACTCGTAGTTTTTTGGAAGCTTGGCAAACCCTTTCCATGAAAGTGATTTACGCCAGTCTCTGCTTAGGGCTACATCAATAGGAAACAAACCATAGAGATAGAACTTGGAACTATTTTATTGTGTCAAGTTTCAAAGAGCTAGACAAACCGTGTTTGATTTAGAGTTCCAACTACATGTATCCATATAGGAGAAAACAGAGTGAAACCTAAAAATTAAAATTGTTACTGCCAATGAATGATTTAACCTGGAAGAACGAAATTTGGTGAGCCAAGTGGGATTGGGGTACTGATCATCACTTGAAAGTGTCATCAAGATTGGGTGAAAAAATGTGTGCTGAGATTTAGGGAAACTCGTAGTTTTTTGGAAGCTTGGCAACCCCTTTCCATGAAAGTGATTTGCGCTGGTCTCTGCTTAGGGCTACATCAATAGGAAACAAACCATAGAGATAGAACTTGGAACTACTTTATTGTGTCAAGTTTCAAAGAGCTAGCACAAACCGTGTTTGATTTAGAGTTACAACTATATGTATCCATATAGGAGAAAACAGAGTGAAACCTAAAAATTAAAACTGTTACTGCCAACGAAAGGCTTAACCAAGAAGAACGAAATTTGGTGAGCCAAGTGGGACTGGGGTACTGATCATTACCTTAAAGTTCATCAAGTTTGGGTGAAAAAATATGTGCTGAGATTTCAGAAAACTCGTAGTTTTTTGGAAGCTTGGCAAACCCTTTCCATGAAAGTGATTTACGCCAGTCTCTGCTTAGGGCTACATCAATAGGAAACAAACCATAGAGATAGAACTTGGAACTATTTTATTGTGTCAAGTTTCAAAGAGCTAGACAAACCGTGTTTGATTTAGAGTTCCAACTACATGTATCCATATAGGAGAAAACAGAGTGAAACCTAAAAATTAAAATTGTTACTGCCAATGAATGATTTAACCTGGAAGAACGAAATTTGGTGAGCCAAGTGGGATTGGGGTACTGATCATCACTTGAAAGTGTCATCAAGATTGGGTGAAAAAATGTGTGCTGAGATTTATGGAAACTCGTAGTTTTTTGGAAGCTTGGCAACCCCTTTCCATGAAAGTGATTTGCGCTGGTTTCTGCTTAGGGCTACATCAATAGGAAACAAACCATAGAGATAGAACTTGGAACTACTTTATTGTGTCAAGTTTCAAAGAGCTAGCACAAACCGTGTTTGATTTAGAGTTCCATCTACATGTATCCATATAGGAGAAAACAGAGTGAAACCTAAAAATTAAAACTGTTACTGCCAACGAACGGTTTAACCTGGAAGAACGAAATTTAGTGAGCCAAGTGGGACTGGGGTACTGATCATACCTGAAAGTGTCACCAAGATTGGGTGAAAAAATGTGTGCTGAGATTTGAGGAAACTCGTAGTTTTTTGGAAGCTTGGCAACCCCTTTCCATGAAAGTGATTTGCGCCTGTCTCTGCTTAGGGCTACATCAATAGGAAACAAACCATAGAGATAGAACTTGGAACTACTTTATTGTGTCAAGTTTCAAAGAGCTAGCACAAACCGTGTTTGATTTAGAGTTCCAACTACATGTATCCATATAGGAGAAAACAGAGTGAAACCTAAAAATTAAAATTGTTACTGCCAACGAAAGGCTTAACCAAGAAGAACGAAATTTGGTGAGCCAAGTGGGACTGGGGTACTGATCATTACCTGAAAGTTCATCAAGATTGGGTGAAAAAATATGTGCTGAGATTTCAGAAAACTCGTGATTTTTTAGAAGCTTGGCAACCCCCTTCCATGAAAGTGATTTACGCCAGTCTCTGCTTAGGGCTACATCAATAGGAAACAAACCATAGAGATAGAACATGGAACTTCTTTATTTTGTCAAGTTTCAAAGAGCTAGCACAAACCGTGTTTGATTTAGAGTTCCAACTACATGTATCCATATAGGAGAAAACAGAGTGAAACCTAAAAATTGAAACTGTTACTGGCATCGAACGGTTTAACCTAGAAGAACGAAATTAGGTGAGCCAAGTGGGATTGGGGTACTGATCATTACCTGAAAGTGTCATCAAGATGGGTGAAAAAATATGTGCTGAGATTTCAGGAAACTCATAGTTTTTTGGAAGCCTGGCAACCCCTTTCCATGAAAGTGATTTGTGCCGGTCTGTGCTTAGGGCTACATCAATAGGAAACAAACTATAGAGATAGAACTTGGAACTACTTTATTGTGTCACGTTTCAAAGAGCTATCACAAACCGTGTTTCATTTAGAGTTCCAACTACGTGTATCCATATAGGAGAAAACAGAGTGAAACCTAAAAATTTAAACTGTTACTGCCATCGAACCGTTTAATCTAGAAGAACGAAATTTGGTGAGCTAAGTGGGATCGGGGACTGATCATTACCTGAAAGTGTCATCAAGATTGGGTGAAAAAATGTGAGCTGAGATTTCAGGAATCTCGTAGTTTTTTTGGAAGCTTGGCAACCCCTTTCCATGTAAGTGATTTGCGCAGGTCTCTGCTTAAGGCTACATCAATAGGAAACAAACCATAGAGATAGAACTTGGAACTATTTGATTGTGTCAAGTTTCAAAGAGCTAGCAGAAACCGTGTTTGATTTAGAGTTCCAACTACATGTATCCATATAGGAGAAAACAGAGTGAAACCTAAAAATTAAAACTGTTACTGCCAACGAACGGTTTAACCTACAAGAACGAAATTTGGTGAGCCAAGTAGGATTGGGGTACTGATCATTAAATGAAAGTGTCATCAAGATTGGGTGAAAAAATGTGTGCTCAGATTTCAGAATACTCGTAGTTTTTTGGAAGCTTCCAAACCGTTTCCAAAAAAGTGATTTGCGCTGGTCTCTGCTCAGGGCTACATCAATAGCAAACAAACCATAGAGATAGAACTTGGAACTACTTTATTGTGTCAAGTTTCAAAGAGCTAGCACAAACCGTGTTTGATTTACAGTTCCAACTACATGTATACATATAGGAGAAAACAGAGAGAAACCTAAAAATTAAAACTGTTACTGCCAACGAATGGTTTAACCTAGAAGAACGAAATTTGGTGAGCCAAGTGGGATTGGGGTACTGATCATTACCTGAAAGTGGCATCAAGATTGGGTGAAAAAATGTGTGCTGAGATTTCAGAAAACTCGTAATTTTTTAGAAGCTTGGCAACCCCTTTCCATGAAAGTGATTTACGCCGGTCTCTGCTTAGGGCTAAATCAATAGGAAACAAACCATAGAGATAGAACTTGGAACTACTTTATTGTGTCATGTTTCAAAGAGCTAGACAAACCGTGTTTGATTTAGAGTTCCAACTACATGTATCCATATAAGAGAAAACAAAGTGAAACCTAAAAATTAAAACTGTTACTGCCAACGAAAGGTTTAACCTGGAAGAACGAAATTTGGTGAGCCAAGTGGAATTGGGGTACTGATCATCACCTGAAAGTGTCATCAAGATTGGGTGAAAAAATGTGTGCTGAGATTTGAGGAAACTCGTAGTTTTTGGGAAGCTTGGCAACCCCTTTCCATGAAAGTGATTTGCGCCTGTCTCTGCTTAGGGCTACATCAATAGGAAACAAACCATAGAGATAGAACTTGGAACTACTTTATTGTTTCAAGTTTCAAAGAGCTAGCACAAACCGTGTTTGATTTAGAGTTCCAACTACATGTATCCATATAGGAGAAAACAGAGTGAAACCTAAAAATTAAAACTGTTACTGCCAACGAACGGTTTAACCTGGAAGAACGAATTTTGGTGAGCCAAGTGGGATTGCGGTACTTATCATTACCTCAAAGTGTCATTAAGATTGGGTGAAAAAATATGTGCTGAGATTTCAGGAAACTCGTAGTTATTTGGAAGCTTGGCAACCCCTTTCCTTGAAAGTGGTTTGCGCCGGTCTCTGCTTAGGGCTAAATCAATAGGAAGCAAACCATAGAGATAGAACTTGGAACTACTTTATTGTGTCATGTTTCAGAGAGCTAGACAAACCGTGTTTGATTTAGAATTCCTACTACATGTATCCATATAGGAGAAAACAGAGTGAAACCTAAAAATTAAAACTGTTACTGCCAACGAAAGGTTTAACCTGGAAGAACGAAATTTGGTGAGCCAAGTGGAATTGGGGTACTGATCATAACCTGAAAGTGTCATCAAGATTGGGTGAAAAAATGTGTGCTGAGATTTCAGGAAACTCATAGTTTTTTGGAAGCTTGGCAACCCCTTTCCATGAAAGTGATTTGCGCTGGTCTCTGCTTAGGGCTACATCAATAGGAAACAAACCATAGAGATAGAAGTTGGAACTACTTTATTGTGTCAAGTTTCAAAGAGCTAGCACAAACCGTGTTTTATTTAGAGTTACAACTATATGTATCCATATAGGAGAAAACAGAGTGAAACCTAAAAATTAAAACTGTTACTGCCAACGAAAGGCTTAACCAAGAAGAACGAAATTTGGTGAGCCAAGTGGGACTGGGGTACTGATCATTACCTTAAAGTTCATCAAGTTTGGGTGAAAAAATGTGTGCTGAGATTTCAGAAAACTCGTAGTTTTTTGGAAGCTTGGCAAACCCTTTCCATGAAAGTGATTTACGCCAGTCTCTGCTTAGGGCTACATCAATAGGAAACAAACCATAGAGATAGAACTTGGAACTATTTTATTGTGTCAAGTTTCAAAGAGCTAGACAAACCGTGTTTGATTTAGAGTTCCAACTACATGTATCCATATAGGAGAAAACAGAGTGAAACCTAAAAATTAAAATTGTTACTGCCAATGAATGATTTAACCTGGAAGAACGAAATTTGGTGAGCCAAGTGGGATTGGGGTACTGATCATCACTTGAAAGTGTCATCAAGATTGGGTGAAAAAATGTGTGCTGAGATTTAGGGAAACTCGTAGTTTTTTGGAAGCTTGGCAACCCCTTTCCATGAAAGTGATTTGCGCTGGTCTCTGCTTAGGGCTACATCAATAGGAAACAAACCATAGAGATAGAACTTGGAACTACTTTATTGTGTCAAGTTTCAAAGAGCTAGCACAAACCGTGTTTGATTTAGAGTTACAACTATATGTATCCATATAGGAGAAAACAGAGTGAAACCTAAAAATTAAAACTGTTACTGCCAACGAAAGGCTTAACCAAGAAGAACGAAATTTGGTGAGCCAAGTGGGACTGGGGTACTGATCATTACCTTAAAGTTCATCAAGTTTGGGTGAAAAAATATGTGCTGAGATTTCAGAAAACTCGTAGTTTTTTGGAAGCTTGGCAAACCCTTTCCATGAAAGTGATTTACGCCAGTCTCTGCTTAGGGCTACATCAATAGGAAACAAACCATAGAGATAGAACTTGGAACTATTTTATTGTGTCAAGTTTCAAAGAGCTAGACAAACCGTGTTTGATTTAGAGTTCCAACTACATGTATCCATATAGGAGAAAACAGAGTGAAACCTAAAAATTAAAATTGTTACTGCCAATGAATGATTTAACCTGGAAGAACGAAATTTGGTGAGCCAAGTGGGATTGGGGTACTGATCATCACTTGAAAGTGTCATCAAGATTGGGTGAAAAAATGTGTGCTGAGATTTAGGGAAACTCGTAGTTTTTTGGAAGCTTGGCAACCCCTTTCCATGAAAGTGATTTGCGCTGGTCTCTGCTTAGGGCTACATCAATAGGAAACAAACCATAGAGATAGAACTTGGAACTACTTTATTGTGTCAAGTTTCAAAGAGCTAGCACAAACCGTGTTTGATTTAGAGTTCCATCTACATGTATCCATATAGGAGAAAACAGAGTGAAACCTAAAAATTAAAACTGTTACTGCCAACGAACGGTTTAACCTGGAAGAACGAAATTTAGTGAGCCAAGTGGGACTGGGGTACTGATCATTACCTGAAAGTGTCACCAAGATTGGGTGAAAAAATGTGTGCTGAGATTTGAGGAAACTCGTAGTTTTTTGGAAGCTTGGCAACCCCTTTCCATGAAAGTGATTTGCGCCTGTCTCTGCTTAGGGCTACATCAATAGGAAACAAACCATAGAGATAGAACTTGGAACTACTTTATTGTGTCAAGTTTCAAAGAGCTAGCACAAACCGTGTTTGATTTAGAGTTCCAACTACATGTATCCATATAGGAGAAAACAGAGTGAAACCTAAAAATTAAAATTGTTACTGCCAACGAAAGGCTTAACCAAGAAGAACGAAATTTGGTGAGCCAAGTGGGACTGGGGTACTGATCATTACCTGAAAGTTCATCAAGATTGGGTGAAAAAATGTGTGCTGAGATTTCAGAAAACTCGTGATTTTTTAGAAGCTTGGCAACCCCCTTCCATGAAAGTGATTTACGCCAGTCTCTGCTTAGGGCTACATCAATAGGAAACAAACCATAGAGATAGAACATGGAACTTCTTTATTTTGTCAAGTTTCAAAGAGCTAGCACAAACCGTGTTTGATTTAGAGTTCCAACTACATGTATCCATATAGGAGAAAACAGAGTGAAACCTAAAAATTGAAACTGTTACTGGCATCGAACGGTTTAACCTGGAAGAACGAATTTTGGTGAGCCAAGTGGGATTGCGGTACTTATCATTACCTGAAAGTGTCATTAAGATTGGGTGAAAAAATATGTGCTGAGATTTCAGGAAACTCGTAGTTATTTGGAAGCTTGGCAACCCCTTTCCTTGAAAGTGGTTTGCGCCGGTCTCTGCTTAGGGCTAAATCAATAGGAAGCAAACCATAGAGATAGAACTTGGAACTACTTTATTGTGTCATGTTTCAGAGAGCTAGACAAACCGTGTTTGATTTAGAATTCCTACTACATGTATCCATATAGGAGAAAACAGAGTGAAACCTAAAAATTAAAACTGTTACTGCCAACGAAAGGTTTAACCTGGAAGAACGAAATTTGGTGAGCCAAGTGGAATTGGGGTACTGATCATAACCTGAAAGTGTCATCAAGATTGGGTGAAAAAATGTGTGCTGAGATTTCAGGAAACTCATAGTTTTTTGGAAGCTTGGCAACCCCTTTCCATGAAAGTGATTTGCGCTGGTCTCTGCTTAGGGCTACATCAATAGGAAACAAACCATAGAGATAGAAGTTGGAACTACTTTATTGTGTCAAGTTTCAAAGAGCTAGCACAAACCGTGTTTTATTTAGAGTTACAACTATATGTATCCATATAGGAGAAAACAGAGTGAAACCTAAAAATTAAAACTGTTACTGCCAACGAAAGGCTTAACCAAGAAGAACGAAATTTGGTGAGCCAAGTGGGACTGGGGTACTGATCATTACCTTAAAGTTCATCAAGTTTGGGTGAAAAAATGTGTGCTGAGATTTCAGAAAACTCGTAGTTTTTTGGAAGCTTGGCAAACCCTTTCCATGAAAGTGATTTACGCCAGTCTCTGCTTAGGGCTACATCAATAGGAAACAAACCATAGAGATAGAACTTGGAACTATTTTATTGTGTCAAGTTTCAAAGAGCTAGACAAACCGTGTTTGATTAAGAGTTCCAACTACATGTATCCATATAGGAGAAAACAGAGTGAAACCTAAAAATTAAAATTGTTACTGCCAATGAATGATTTAACCTGGAAGAACGAAATTTGGTGAGCCAAGTGGGATTGGGGTACTGATCATCACTTGAAAGTGTCATCAAGATTGGGTGAAAAAATGTGTGCTGAGATTTAGGGAAACTCGTAGTTTTTTGGAAGCTTGGCAACCCCTTTCCATGAAAGTGATTTGCGCTGGTCTCTGCTTAGGGCTACATCAATAGGAAACAAACCATAGAGATAGAACTTGGAACTACTTTATTGTGTCAAGTTTCAAAGAGCTAGCACAAACCGTGTTTGATTTAGAGTTACAACTATATGTATCCATATAGGAGAAAACAGAGTGAAACCTAAAAATTAAAACTGTTACTGCCAACGAAAGGCTTAACCAAGAAGAACGAAATTTGGTGAGCCAAGTGGGACTGGGGTACTGATCATTACCTTAAAGTTCATCAAGTTTGGGTGAAAAAATATGTGCTGAGATTTCAGAAAACTCGTAGTTTTTTGGAAGCTTGGCAAACCCTTTCCATGAAAGTGATTTACGCCAGTCTCTGCTTAGGGCTACATCAATAGGAAACAAACCATAGAGATAGAACTTGGAACTATTTTATTGTGTCAAGTTTCAAAGAGCTAGACAAACCGTGTTTGATTTAGAGTTCCAACTACATGTATCCATATAGGAGAAAACAGAGTGAAACCTAAAAATTAAAATTGTTACTGCCAATGAATGATTTAACCTGGAAGAACGAAATTTGGTGAGCCAAGTGGGATTGGGGTACTGATCATCACTTGAAAGTGTCATCAAGATTGGGTGAAAAAATGTGTGCTGAGATTTAGGGAAACTCGTAGTTTTTTGGAAGCTTGGCAACCCCTTTCCATGAAAGTGATTTGCGCTGGTCTCTGCTTAGGGCTACATCAATAGGAAACAAACCATAGAGATAGAACTTGGAACTACTTTATTGTGTCAAGTTTCAAAGAGCTAGCACAAACCGTGTTTGATTTAGAGTTCCATCTACATGTATCCATATAGGAGAAAACAGAGTGAAACCTAAAAATTAAAACTGTTACTGCCAACGAACGGTTTAACCTGGAAGAACGAAATTTAGTGAGCCAAGTGGGACTGGGGTACTGATCATTACCTGAAAGTGTCACCAAGATTGGGTGAAAAAATGTGTGCTGAGATTTGAGGAAACTCGTAGTTTTTTGGAAGCTTGGCAACCCCTTTCCATGAAAGTGATTTGCGCCTGTCTCTGCTTAGGGCTACATCAATAGGAAACAAACCATAGAGATAGAACTTGGAACTACTTTATTGTGTCAAGTTTCAAAGAGCTAGCACAAACCGTGTTTGATTTAGAGTTCCAACTACATGTATCCATATAGGAGAAAACAGAGTGAAACCTAAAAATTAAAATTGTTACTGCCAACGAAAGGCTTAACCAAGAAGAACGAAATTTGGTGAGCCAAGTGGGACTGGGGTACTGATCATTACCTGAAAGTTCATCAAGATTGGGTGAAAAAATGTGTGCTGAGATTTCAGAAAACTCGTGATTTTTTAGAAGCTTGGCAACCCCCTTCCATGAAAGTGATTTACGCCAGTCTCTGCTTAGGGCTACATCAATAGGAAACAAACCATAGAGATAGAACATGGAACTTCTTTATTTTGTCAAGTTTCAAAGAGCTAGCACAAACCGTGTTTGATTTAGAGTTCCAACTACATGTATCCATATAGGAGAAAACAGAGTGAAACCTAAAAATTGAAACTGTTACTGGCATCGAACGGTTTAACCTAGAAGAACGAAATTCGGTGAGCCAAGTGGGATTGGGGTACTGATCATTACCTGAAAGTGTCATCAAGATTGGGTGAAAAAATGTGTGCTGAGATTTCAGGAAACTCGTAGTTTTTTGGAAGCTTGGCACCCCCTTTCCATGAAAGTGATTTGAGCCTGTCTCTGCTTAGGGCTACAACAATAGGAAACAAACCATCGAGATAGAACTTGGAACTACTTTATTGTGTCCAGTTTCAAAGAGCTAGCACAAACCGTGTTTGATTTAGAATTTCAACTACATGTAGCCATATTGGAGAAAACAGAGTGAAACCTAAAAATTAAACCGTTACTGCCAACGAACGGTTTAACCTAGAAGAACGAAATTTGGTGAGCCAAGTGGGATTGGGGTACTGATCATTACCTGAAATTGTCATCAAGATTGGGTGAAAAAATGTGTGCTGAGATTTCAGGAAACTCGTAGTTTTTTTGGAAGCTTGGCAACCCATTTCCATGAAAGTGATTTGCGCCAGTCTCTGCTTAGGGCTACATCAAAAGGAAACAAACCATAGAGATAGAACTTGGAACTACTTTATTGCGTCAAGTTTCAAAGAGCTAGCACAAACCGTGTTTGATTTAGAGTTCCAACTACTTATATCCATATAGGAGAAAACAGAGTGAAACCTAAAAATTAAAACTGTTACTGCCAAAAACGGTTTAACTTAGAAGAACGAAATTTGGTGAGCCAAGTGGGATTGGGGTACTGATCATTACCTGAAAGTGTCATCAAGATTGGGTGAAAAAATTGTGTGCTGAGATTTCAGGAAACTCGTAGTTTTTTGGAAGCTAGGGAACCCCTTTCCATGAAAGGGATTTGAGCCTGTCTCTCCTTAGGGCTACATCAATAGGAAACAAACCATAGAGATAGAACTTGGAACTACTTTATTGTGTCAACTTTCAAAGAGCTAGCACTAACTGTGTTTGATTTAGAGTTTCAACTACATGTATCCATATAGGAGAATACAGAGTGAAACCTAAAAATTAAAACTGTTACTGCCAACGAACGGTTTAACCTAGAAGAATGAAATTTGGTGAGCCAAGTGGGATTGGGGTACTGATCATTACCTGAAACCGTCATCAAGATTGGGTGAAAAAATGTGTGCTGAAATTTCAGGAAATACGTAGTTTTTTGGAAGCTTGGCAACCCCATTCCATGAAAGTGATTTGCGCCAGTCTCTGCTTAGGGCTACATCAATAGGAAACAAACGATAGAGATAGAACTTGGAACTACTTTATTCTGTCAAGTTTCAAAGAGCTAGCACAAACCGTGTTTGATTTAGAGTTCCAAGTACATGTATCCATATAGGAGAAAACAGAGTGAAACCTAAAAATTAAAACTGTTACTGCCAACGAACGGTTTAACCTAGAGAACGAATTTTGGTGTGCCAAGTGGGATTGGGGTACTGATCATTACCTGAAAATGTCATCAAGATTGGGTGAAAAAATGTGTGCTGAGATTTCAGGAAACTCGTAGTTTTTTGGAAGCTTGGCAACCCCTTTCCATAAAAGTGATTTGCGCCAGTCTCTGCTTAGGGATACATCAATAGGAACCAATCCGTAGAGATAGAACTTGGAACTACTTTATTCTTTCAAATTTCAAAGAGCTGGCACAAACCGTGTTTGATTTACAGTTCCAAATACATGTATCCATATAGGAGAAAACAGAGTGAAACCTAAAAATTAAAACTGTTACTGACAACGAACGTTTTAACCTAGAAGAAAAAAATTTGGTGAGCCAAGTGGGACTGGGGTACTGATCATTACCTGAAAGTGTCATCAAGATTGGGTGAAAAAATGTGTGCTGAGATTTCAGGAAACTCGTAGTTTTTTGTAAGCTTGGCAACCCCTTTCCATGAAAGTGATTTGCGCCAGTCTCTGCTTAGGGCTACATCAATGGGAAACAAACCACAGAGAGAGAACTTGGAACTACTTTATTGTGTCAAGTTTCAATGAGCTAGCATAAACCGTGTTTGATTTAGAGTTCCAAGTACATGTATCCATACAGGAGAAAACAGAGTGAAACGTAAAAATTAAAACTGTTACTGCCATCAAGCGGTTTAACCTAGAAGAACGAAATTTGGTGAGCCAAGTGGGATTGGGGTACTGATCATTACCTGAAAGTGTCATCAAGATTGGGTGAAAAAATGTGTGCTGAGATTTCAGGAAACTCGTAGTTTTTTGGAAGCTTGGCAAACCCTTTCCATGAAAGTGATTTGGGCCGGTCTCTGATTAGGGCTACATCAATTGGAAAAAAATCATAGAGATAGAACATGGAACTACTTTATAGTGTCAAGTTTCAAAGAGCTAGCACAAACCGTGTGTGATGTAGAGTTTCAACTGCATGTATCCATATAGGAGAAAACAGAGTGAAACCTAAAAATTAAAACTGTTACTGCCATCGAACGGTTTAACCTAGAAGAACAAAATTTGGTGAGCCAAGTGGGATTGGGGTACTGATCATTACCTGAAAGCGTCATCAAGATTGGGTGAAAAAATGTGTGCTGAAATTTCAGCAAATGCGTAGTTTTTTGGAAGCTTGGCAACCCCATTCCATGAAAGTGATTTGCGCCAGTCTCTGCTTAGGGCTACATCAATAGGAAACAAACCATAGAGATAGAACTTGGAACTACTTTATTGTGTCAAGTTTCAAAGAGCTAGCACAAACCATGTTTGATTTAGAGTTCCAACTACATGTATCCATATAGGAGAAAACAGAGTGAAACCTAAAAATTAAAACTGTTACTGCCAACGAACGGTTTAAGCTAGAAGAACGAAATTCGGTGAGCCAAGTGGGATTGGGGTACTGATCATTACCTGAAAGTGTCATCAAGATTGGGTGAAAAAATGTGTGCTGAGATTTCAGGAAACTCGTAGTTTTTTGTTAGCTTGGCACCCCCTTTCCATGAAAGTGATTTGATCCTGTCTCTGCTTAGGGCTACAACAATAGGAAATAAACCATCGAGATAGAACTTGGAACTAGTTTATTGTGTCAAGTTTCAAAGAGCTAGCACAAACCGTGTTTGATTTAGAATTTCAACTACGTGTAGCCATATAGGAGAAAACAGAGTGAAACCTAAAAATTAAAACTGTTACTGCCAACGAACGGTTTAACCTAGAAGAACGAAAATTGGTGAGCCAATTGGGATTGCTGTACTGATCATTACCTGAAAGCGTCATCAAGATTGGGTGAAAAAATGTGTGCTGAAATTTCAGGAAATACGTAGTTTTTTGGAAGCTTGGCAACCCCATTCCATGAAAGTGATTTGCGCCAGTCTCTGCTTAGGGCTACATCAATAGGAAACAAACGATAGGGATAGAACTTGGAACTACTTTATTCTGTCAAGTATCAAAGACCTAGCACAAACCGTGTTTGATTTAGAGTTCCAACTACATGTATCCATATAGGAGAAAACAGAGTGAAACCTAAAAATTAAAACTGTTACTGCCAACGAACGGTTTAAGCTAGAAGAACGAAATTCGGTGAGCCAAGTGGGATTGGGGTACTGATCATTACCTGAAAGTGTCATCAAGATTGGGTGAAAAAATGTATGCTGAGATTTCAGGAAACTCGTAGTTTTTTGGAAGCTTGGCAACCCCTTTCCATGAAAGTGATTTGCGCTGGTCTCTGCTTAGGGCTTCATCAATAGGAAACAAACCATAGAGATAGAACTTGGAACTACTTTATTGTGTCAAGTTTCAAAGAGCTAGCACAAACCGTGTTTGATTTAGAGTTCCAACTACATGTATCCATATAGGAGAAAACAGAGTGAAACCTAAAAATTAAAACTGTTACTGCCAACGAACGGTATAACCTAGAAGAACGAAATTTGGTGAGCCAAGTGGATTGGGGTACTGATCATTACCTGAAAGTGTCATCAAGATTGGGTGAAAAAATATATGCTGAGATTTCAGGAAACTCGTTGTTTTTTGGAAGCTTGGCAACCCCTTTCCATGAAAGTGATTTGCGCCGGAATCTGCTTAGGCCTACATCAATAGGAAACAAACCATAGAGATAGAACTTGGAACTACTTTATTGTGTCAAGTTTCAAAGAGCTAGCACAAACCGTGTTTGATTTAGAGTTCCAACTACATGTATCCATATAGGAGAAAACAGAGTGAAACCTAAAAATTAAAACTGTTACTGCCACCCAACGGTTTAACCTAGAGGAACGAAATTTGGTGAGCCAAGTGGGATTGCGGTACTGATCATTACCTGAAAGTGTCATCGATATTGGGTGAAAAATGTGTGGTGAGATTTCACGAAACTCGTAGTTTTTTGGAAGCTTGGCAACCCCTTTCCATGTAAGTGATTTGCGCCGGTCTCTGCTTAGGACTACATCAATAGGAAACAAACCATAGAGATAGAACTTGGAACTACTTTATTGTGTCAAGTTTCAAAGAGCTAGCATAAACCGTGTTTGATTTAGAGTTCCAACTACATGTATCCATATAGGAGAAAACAGAGTGAAACCTAAAAATTAAAACTGTTACTGCCAACGAACGGTTTAACCTAGAAGAACGAAATTTGGTGAGCCAAGTGGGACTGGGGTACTGATCATTACCTGAAAGTGTCATCAAGATTGGGTGAAAAAATGTGTGCTGAGATTTCAGGAAACTCGTAGTTTTTTGGAAGCTTGGCAACCCTTTTCCATGCAAGTGATTTGCCCCGCTCTCTGCTTAAGGCTACATCAATAGGAAACAAACAATAGAGATAGAACTTGGAACTACTGTATTGTGTCAAGTTTCAAAGAGCTAGCACAAACCGTGTTTGATTTAGAGTTCCAACTACATGTATCCATATAGGAGAAAACAGAGTGAAACCTAAAAATTAAAACTGTTACTGCCAACGAACGGTTTAACTTTGAAGAACGAAATTTGGTGAGCCAAGTGGGATTCGGGTACTGATCATTACCCGAAAGTGTCATCAAGATTGGGTGAAAAAATGTATGCTGAGATTTCAGGAAACTCGTTGTTTTTTGGAAGCTTGGCAACCCCTTTCCTTGAAAGTGATTTGCGCCAAAATCTGCTTAGGCCTACATCAATAGGAAACAAACCATAGAGATAGAACTTGGAACTACTTTATTGTGTCAAGTTTCAAAGAGCTAGCACAAACCCTGTTTGATTTAGAGTTCCAAATACATGTATCCATACAGGAGAAAACAGAGTGAAACCTAAAAATTAAAACTGTTACTGCCAACGAACGGTTTAACCTAGAAGAACGAAATTTGGTGAGCCAAGTGGGATTGGGGTACTGATCATTACCTGAAAGTGTCATCAAGATTGGGTGAAAAAATGTATGCTGAGATTTCAGGAAACTCGTAGTTTTTTGGAAGCTTGGCAACCCCTTTCCATGAAAGTGATTTGCGCCGGTCTCTGCTTAGGGCTACATCAATAGGAAACAAACCATAGAGATAGAACTTGGAACTACTTTATTGTGTCAAGTTTCTAAGAGCTAGCACAAACCGTGTTTGATTTAGAGTTCCAACTACCTGTATCCATATAGGAGAAAACAGAGTGAAACCTAAAAATTAAAACTGTTACTGCCAACGAACGGTTTAACCTAGAAGAAGGAAATTTGGTGATCCAAGTGGGATTGGGGTACTGATCATTACCTGAAAGTGTCATCAAGATTGGGTGAAAAAATGTGAGCTGAGATTTCAGGAAACTCATAGGTTTTTGGAAGCTTGGCACCCCCTTTCCATGCAAGTGATTTGCGCCGGTCTCTGCTTAGGGCTACATCAATAGGAAAAAAAACCATAGAGATAGAACTTGGAACTACTTTATTGTGTCAGTTTTCAAAGAGCTAGCACAAACCGTGTTTGATTTAGAATTTCAACTACGTGTAGCCATATAGGAGAAAACAGAGTGAAACCGAAAAATAAAAACTGTTACTGCCAATGAACGGTTTAACCTAGAAGAACGAAATTTGGTGAGCCAAGTGGGATTGGGATACTGATCATTACCTGAAAGCGTCATCAAGATTGGGTGAAAAAATGTGTGCTGAAATTTCAGGAAACTCGTAGTTTTTTGGAAGCTTGGCAACCCCTTTCCATGAAAGTGATTTGCGCCAGTCTCTGCTTAGGGCTACATCAATAGGAAACAAACCACACAGATAGAACTTGGAACTACTTTATTGTGTCAAGTTTCAAAGAGCTAGCACATACCGTGTTTGATTTAGAGTTCCAACTACATGTATCCATATAGGAGAAAACAGAGTGAAACCTAAAAATTAAAACTGTTACTGCCAACGAACGATTTAACCTAGAAGAACGAAATTTGGTGAGCCAAGTGGGATTGGGGTACTGATAATTATCTGAAAGTGTCATCAAGATTGGGAGAAAAAATGTGTGCTGAGATTTCAGGAAAATCGTAGTTTTTTGGAAGCTTGGCACCCCCTTTCCATGAAAGTGATTTGAGCCTGTCTCTGCTTAGGGCTACATCAATAGGAAACAAACCATAGAGATAGAACTTGGAACTACTTTATTGTGTCAATTTTGAAAGAGCTAGCACAAACCTTGTTTGATTTAGAGTTCCAAATACATGTATCCATATTGGAGAAAACAGAGTGAAACCTAAAAATTTAAACCGTTACAGCCAACGAACGGTTTAACCTAGAAGAAGGAAATTTGGTGATCCAAGTGGGATTGGGGTACTGATCATTACTTGAAAGTGTCATCAAGATTGGGTGAAAAAATGTGTGCTGAGATTTCAGGAAACTCGTAGTTTTTTGGTAGCTTGGCAACCCCTTTCCATGCAAGTGATTTGCGCCGGTCTCTGCTTAGGGCTACATCCATAGGAAACAAATCATAGAGGTAGAACTTGGAACTACTTTATAGTGTCAAGTTTCAAAGAGCTAGCCCAAACCGTGTTTGATTTAGAGTTCCAACTACATGTATCCATATAGGAGAAAACAGAGTGAAACCTAAAAATTAAAACTGTTACTGCCAAGGAACGGTTTAACCTAGAAGAACGAAATTTGGTGAGCAACGTGGGATTGGGGTACTGATCATTACCTGAAAATGCATCAAGTTTGGGTGAAAAAATGTGTGCTGAGATTTCAGGAAACTCGTAGTGTTTTGGAAGCTTGGCAACCCCTTTCCATGAAAGTGATTTTCGCCGGTCTCTGCTTAGGGCTACATCAATGGGAAAGAAACCACAGAGATAGAATTTTGAACTACTTTATTGTGTCAAGTTTCAATGAGCTAGCACAAACCGTGTTTGATTTAGAGTTCCAAGTACATGTAATCCATACAGGAGAAAACAGAGTGAAACGTAAAAATTAAAACTGTTACTGCCAACAAACGGTTTAACCTAGAAGAACAAAATTTGGTGAGCCAAGTGGGATTGGGGTACTGATCATTACCTGAAAGTGTCATCAAGATTGGGTGAAAAAATGTGTGCTGAGATTTCAGGAAACTCGTAGTTTTTTGGAAGCTTGGCAACCCCTTTCCATAAAAGTGATTTGCACCATTCTCTGCTTAGGGATACATCAATAGGAACCAAACCGTAGAGATAGAACGTGGAACTACTTTATTCTTTCAAATTTCAAAGAGCTGGCACAAACCGTGTTTGATTTACAGTTCCAAATACATGTATCCATATAGGAGAAAACAGAGTGAAACCTAAAAATTAAAACTGTTATTGCCAAGGAACGGTTTAACCTAGAAGAAGGAAATTTGGTGTGCCAAGTGGGACTGGGGTACTGATCATTACCTGAAAGTGTCATCAAGATTGGGTGAAAAAATGTGTGCTGAGATTTCAGGAAACTCGTAGTGTTTTGGAAGCTAGGCAACCCCTTTCCATGAAAGTGATTTTCGCCGGTCTCTGCTTAGGGCTACATCAATGGGAAAGAAACCACAGAGATAGAATTTTGAACTACTTTATTGTGTCAAGTTTCAATGAGCTAGCACAAACCGTGTTTGATTTAGAGTTCCAAGTACATGTATCCATACAGGAGAAAACAGAGTGAAACCTAAAAATTAAAACTGTTACTGCCAACGAACGGTTTAACCTAGAAGAACGAAATTTGGTGAGCCAAGTGGGATTGGGGTACTGATCATTACCCGAAAGTGTCATCAAGATTGGGTGAAAAAATGTATGCTGAGATTTCAGGAAACTCGTTGTTTTTTGGAAGCTTGGCAACCCCTTTCCTTGAAAGTGATTTGCGCCAAAATCTGCTTAGGCCTACATCAATAGGAAACAAACCATAGAGATAGTACTTGGAACTACTTTATTGTGTCAAGTTTCAAAGAGCTAGCACAAACCCTGTTTGATTTAGAGTTCCAAATACATGTATCCATACAGGAGAAAACAGAGTGAAACCTAAAAATTAAAACTGTTACTGCCAACGAACGGTTTAACCTAGAAGAACAAAATTTGGTGAGCCAAGTGGGATTGGGGTACTGATCATTACCTGAAAGTGTCATCAAGATTGGGTGAAAAAATGTATGCTGAGATTTCAGGAAACTCGTAGTTTTTTGGAAGCTTGGCAACCCCTTTCCATGAAAGTGATTTGCGCCGGTCTCTGCTTAGGGCTACATCAATAGGAAACAAACCATAGAGATAGAACTTGGAACTACTTTATTGTGTCAAGTTTCTAAGAGCTAGCACAAACCGTGTTTGATTTAGAGTTCCAACTACATGTATCCATATAGGAGAAAACAGAGTAAAACCTAAAAATTAAAACTGTTACTGCCAACGAACGGTTTAACCTAGAAGAAGGAAATTTGGTGATCCAAGTGGGATTGGGGTACTGATCATTACCTGAAAGTGTCATCAAGATTGGGTGAAAAAATGTGAGCTGAGATTTCAGGAAACTCATAGGTTTTTGGAAGCTTGGCACCCCCTTTCCATGCAAGTGATTTGCGCCGGTCTCTGCTTAGGGCTACATCAATAGGAAAAAAAACCATAGAGATAGAACTTGGAACTACTTTATTGTGTCAGTTTTCAAAGAGCTAGCACAAACCGTGTTTGATTTAGAATTTCAACTACGTGTAGCCATATAGGAGAAAACAGAGTGAAACCTAAAAATTAAAACTGTTACTGCCAATGAACGGTTTAACCTAGAAGAACGAAATTTGGTGAGCCAAGTGGGATTGGGATACTGATCATTACCTGAAAGCGTCATCAAGATTGGGTGAAAAAATGTGTGCTGAAATTTCAGGAAACTCGTAGTTTTTTGGAAGCTTGGCAACCCCTTTCCATGAAAGTGATTTGCGCCAGTCTCTGCTTAGGGCTACATCAATAGGAAACAAACCACACAGATAGAACTTGGAACTACTTTATTGTGTCAAGTTTCAAAGAGCTAGCACATACCGTGTTTGATTTAGAGTTCCAACTACATGTATCCATATAGGAGAAAACAGAGTGAAACCTAAAAATTAAAACTGTTACTGCCAACGAACGGTTTAACCTAGAAGAACGAAATTTGGTGAGCCAAGTGGGATTGGGGTACTGATAATTATCTGAAAGTGTCATCAAGATTGGGAGAAAAAATGTGTGCTGAGATTTCAGGAAAATCGTAGTTTTTTGGAAGCTTGGCACCCCCTTTCCATGAAAGTGATTTGAGCCTGTCTCTGCTTAGGGCTACATCAATAGGAAACAAACCATAGAGATAGAACTTGGAACTACTTTATTGTGTCAATTTTGAAAGAGCTAGCACAAACCTTGTTTGATTTAGAGTTCCAAATACATGTATCCATATTGGAGAAAACAGAGTGAAACCTAAAAATTAAAACCGTTACAGCCAACGAACGGTTTAACCTAGAAGAAGGAAATTTGGTGATCCAAGTGGGATTGGGGTACTGATCATTACTTGAAAGTGTCATCAAGTTTGGGTGAAAAAATGTGTGCTGAGATTTCAGGAAACTCGTAATTTTTTGGTAGCTTGGCAACCCCTTTCCATGCAAGTGATTTGCGCCGGTCTCTGCTTAGGGCTACATCCATAGGAAACAAATCATAGAGGTAGAACTTGGAACTACTTTATAGTGTCAAGTTTCAAAGAGCTAGCCCAAACCGTGTTTGATTTAGAGTTCCAACTACATGTATCCATATAGGAGAAAACAGAGTGAAACCTAAAAATTAAAACTGTTACTGCCAACAAACGGTTTAACCTAGAAGAACGAAATTTGGTGAGCCAAGTGGGATTGGGGTACTGATCATTACCTGAAAGTGTCATCAAGATTGGGTGAAAAAATGTGTGCTGAGATTTCAGGAAACTCGTAGTTTTTTGGAAGCTTGGCAACCCCTTTCCATAAAAGTGATTTGCACCATTCTCTGCTTAGGGCTACATCAATGGGAAAGAAACCACAGAGATAGAATTTTGAACTACTTTATTGTGTCAAGTTTCAATGAGCTAGCACAAACCGTGTTTGATTTAGAGTTCCAAGTACATGTATCCATACAGGAGAAAACAGAGTGAAACGTAAAAATTAAAACTGTTACTGCCAACAAACGGTTTAACCTAGAAGAACGAAATTTGGTGAGCCAAGTGGGATTGGGGTACTGATCATTACCTGAAAGTGTCATCAAGATTGGTGAAAAAATGTGTGCTGAGATTTCAGGAAACTCGTAGTTTTTTTGAAGCTTGGCACCCCCTTTCCATGAAAGTGATTTGAGCCTGTCTCTGCTTAGGGAACATCAATAGGAAACAAACCATAGAGATACAACTTGGAACTACTTTATTGTATCAAGTTTCAAAGAGCTAGCAAAAACCGTGTTTGATTTAGAGTTCCAAATACATGTATCAATATAGGAGAAGACAGAGTGAAACCTAAAAATTAAAACTGTTACTGCCAACGAACGGTTTAACCTAGAAGAACGAAATTTGGTGCGCCAAGTTGGATTGGGGTACTGATCATTACCTGAAAGTGTCATCAAGATTTGGTGAGAAAATGTGTGCTGAGATGTCAGGAAACTCGTAGTTTTTTGGAAGCTTGGCACCCCCTTTCCATTAAAGTGATTTGAGCCTGTCTCTGCTTAGGGCTACATCAATAGGAAACAAACCATAGAGATAAAACTTGGAACTACTTTATTGTGTCAAGTTTCAAAGAGCTAGCACAAACCGTGTTTGATTTAGAGTTCCAACTACCTGTAGCCATATAGGAGAAAAGAGAGTGAAACCTAAAAATTAAAACTGTTACTGCCAACGAACGGTTTAACCTAGAAGAATGAAATTTGGTGAGCCAAGTGGGATTGGGGTACTGATCATTACCTGAAAGCGTCATCAAGATTGGGTGAAAAAATGTGTGCTGAAATTTCAGGAAATGCGTAGTTTTTTGGAAGCTTGGCAACCCCATTCCATGAAAGTGATTTGCGCCAGTCTCTGCTTAGGGCTACATCAATAGGAAACAAACGATAGAGATAGAACTTGGAACTACTTTATTCTGTCAAGTATCAAAGAGCTAGCACAAACCGTGTTTGATTTAGAGTTCCAACTACATGTATCCATATAGGAGAAAACAGAGTGAAACCTAAAAATTAAAACTGTTACTGCCAACGAACGGTTTAAGCTAGAAGAACGAAATTCGGTGAGCCAAGTGGGATTGGGGTACTGATCATTACCTGAAAGTGTCATCAAGATTGGGTGAAAAAATGTGTGCTGAGATTTCAGGAATCTCGTAGTTTTTTGGAAGCTTGGCACCACCTTTCCATGAAAGTGATTTGAGCCTGTTTCTGCTTAGGGCTACAACAATAGGAAACAAACCATCGAGATAGAACTTGGAACTACTTTATTGTGTCCAGTTTCAAAGAGCTAGCACAAACCGTGTTTGATTTAGAATTTCAACTACATGTAGCCATATTGGAGAAAACAGAGTGAAACCTAAAAATTAAACCGTTACTGCCAACGAACGGTTTAACCTAGAAGAACGAAATTTGGTGAGCCAAGTGGGATTGGGGTACTGATCATTACCTGAAATTGTCATCAAGATTGGGTGAAAAAATGTGTGCTGAGATTTCTGGAAACTCGTAGTTTTTTGGAAGCTTGGCAAACCCTTTCCATGAAAGTGATTTGCGCCAGTCTCTGCTTAGGGCTACATCAATAGGAAAAAAACCATAGAGATAGAACTTGGAACTACTTTATTGTGTCAAGTTTCAAAAAGTTAGCACAAACCGTGTTTGATTCAGAGTTCCAACTATATGTATCCATAGAGGAGAAAACAGAGTGAAACCTAAAAATTAAAACTGTTACTGCCAACGAACAGTTTAACCTAGAAGAACGAAATTTGGTGAGCCAAGTGGTATAGGGGTACTGATCATTACCTGAAAGTGTCATCAAGATTGGGTGAAAAAATGTGTGCTGAGATTTCAGGAAACTCGTAGTTTTTTGGAAGCTTGGCAACCCCTTTCCATGTAAATGATTTGCGCTGGTCTCTGCTTAGGGCTACATCCAGAGGAAACAAACCATAGAGATAGAACTTGGAACTACTTTATTGTGTCAAGTTTCAAAGAGCTAGCACAAACCGTCTTTGATTTAGAGTTCCAACTACATATATCCATATAGGAGAAAACAGAGTGAAACCTAAATTTAAAACTGTTACTGCCAACGAACGGTTTAACCTAGAGGAACGAAATTTGGTGAGCCAAGTGGGATTGGGGTACTGATCATTACCTGAAAGTGTCATCAGGATTGGGTGACAAAATGTGTGCTGAGATTTCAGGAAACTCGTAGTGTTTTGGAAGCTTGGCAACCCCTTTCCATGAAAATGATTTGCGCTGGTCTCTGCTTAGGGCTACATCCACAGGAAACAAACCATAGAGATAGAAGTTGGAACTACTTTATTGTGTCAAGTTTCAAAGAGCTAGCACAAACCGTCTTTGATTTAGAGTTCCAACTACATATATCCATATAGGAGAAAACAGAGTGAAACCTAAAAATTAAAACTGTTATTGCCAACGTACGGTTTAACCTAGAGGAACGAAATTTGGTGAGCCAAGTGGGATTGGGGTACTGATCATTACCTGAAAGTGTCATCAGGATTGGGTGAAAAAATGTGTGCTGAGATTTCAGGAAACTCGTAGTTATATGGAAGCTTGGCAACCCTTTTCAATGAAAGTGATTTGCGCCAGTCTCTGCTTAGGGATACATCAATAGGAACCCAACCATAGACATAGAACTTGGAAATACTTTATTGTGTCAAGTTTCAAAGAGCTGGCACAAACCGTGTTTGATTTAAACTTCCAAATATGTGTATCCATATAGGAGAAAACAGAGTGAAACCTAAAAATTAAAACTGTTACAGCCAACAAACGGTTTAACCTAGAAGAACGAAATTTGGTGAGCCAACTGGGATTGGTGTACTGATCATTACCTGAAAGTGTCATCAAGATTGGGTGAAAAAATGTGTGCTGAGCTATCAGGAAACTCGTAGTTTTTTGGAAGCTTGGCAACCCCTTTCCATGAAAGTGATTTGCGCCGGTCTCTGCTTAGGGCTACATCAATAGGAAACAAAACCGTAGAGATAGAACTTGGAACTACTTTATTGTGTCAAGTTTCAAAGAGCTAGCACAAACCGTGTGTGATTTAGAGTTTCAACTACATGTATCCATATAGGAGAAAACAGAGTGAAACCTAAAAATTAAAACTGTTACTGCCAACGAACGGTTTAACCAAGATGAACGAAATTTGGTGAGCCATGTGGGATTGGCGTACTGATCATTACCTGAAAGTGTCATCAAGATTGGTGAAAAACTGTGTGCTGAGTTTTCAGGAAACTCGTAGTTTTTTGGAAGCTTGGCAACCCATTTCCATGAAAGTGATTTGCGCCGGTCTCTGCTTAGGGCTACATCAATAGGAAACAAACCATAGAGATAGAACTTGGAACTACTTTATTGTGTCAAGTTTCAAAGAGCTAGCACAAACCGTGTTTGATTTAGAGTTCCAAATACATGTATCCATATAGGAGAAAACAGAGTGAAACCTAAAAATTAAAACTGTTACTGCCAACGAACGGTTTAACCTAGAGTAACGAAATTTGGTGAGCCAAGTGGGATTGGGGTACTGATCATTATCTGAAAGTGTCATCAAGATTGGGTGAAAAAATGTGTGCTGATATTTCAGGAAACTCATAGTTTTTTCGAAGCTTGGCAACCCCTTTCCATGAAAGTGATTTGAGGTGGTCTCTGCTTAGGGCTACATCAATACTAAACAAACCATAGAGATAGAATTTGGAACTACTTTATTGTATGAACTTTCAATGAGCTAGCACAAACCGTGTTTGATTTAGAGTTCCAACTGCATGTATCCATATAGGAGAAAACAGAGTGAAACCTAAAAATTAAAACTGTTACTGCCAACGAATGGTTTAACCTAGAAGAACGAAATTTGGTGAGCCAAGTGGGATTGGGGTACAGATCATTACCTGAAAGTGTCATCAAGATTGGGTGAAAAAATGTGTGCTGATATTTCAGGAAACTCATAGTTTTTTCGAAGCTTGGCAACCCCTTTCCATGAAAGTGATTTGAGCTGGTCTCTGCTTAGGGCTACATCAATACTAAACAAACCATAGAGATAGAACTTGGAACTGCTTTATTGTGTCAAGTTTCAAAGAGCTAGCACAAACCGTGTTTGATTTAGAGTTCCAACTACAAGTATCCATATAGGAGAAAACAGAGTGAAACCTAAAAATTAAAACTGTTACTGCCAACGAATGGTTTAACCTCGAGGAACGAAATTTGGTGAGCCAAGTGGGATTGGGGTACTGATCATTACCTGAAAGTGTCATCAAGATTGGTGAAAAACTGTGTGCTGAGTTTTCAGGAAACTCGTAGTTTTTTGGAAGCTTGGCAACCCCTTTCCATGAAAGTGATTTGCACCGGTCTCTGCTTAGGCCTACATCAATAGGAAACAAACCATAGAGATAGAACTTGGAACTACTTTATTGTGTCAAGTTTCAAAGAGTTAGCACAAACCGTCTTTGATTTAGAGTTCCAACTACATGTATCCATATAGGACAAAACAGAGTGAAACCTAAAAATTAAAACTGTTACTGCCAACGAACGGTTTAACCTAGAGTAACGAAATTTGGTGAGCCAAGTGGGATTGGGGTACTGATCATTATCTGAAAGTGTCATCAAGATTGGGTGAAAAAATGTGTGCTGAGATTTCAGGAAACTCGTAGTTATTTGGAAGCTTGGCAACCCATTTCCATGAAAGTGATTTGCGCCGGTCTCTGCTTAGGTCTACATCAATAGGAAACAAACCATAGAGATAGAACTTGGAACTACTTTATTGTGTCAAGTTTTAAAGAGCTAGCACAAACCGTGTGTGATTTAGAGTTTCAACTACATGTATCCATACAGGAGAAAAAGAATGAAACCTAAAAATTAAAACTGTTACTGCTAATGAACGGTTTAACCTAGAAGAACAAAATTTGGTGAGCCAAGTGTGATTGGGGTACTGATCATTACCTGAAAATGTCATCAAGATTGGGTGAAAAATTGTGTGCTGAGATTTCAAGAAACTCGTAGTTTTTGGAAGCTTGGCAACCCTTTTCAATGAAAGTGATTTGCGCCAGTCTCTGCTTAGGGATACATCAATAGGAACCAAACCATAGACATAGAACTTGGAAATACTTTATTGTGTCAAGTTTCAAAGAGCTGGCACAAACCGTGTTTGATTTAAACTTCCAAATACATGTATCCATATAGGAGAAAACAGAGTGAAACCTAAAAATTAAAACTGTTACAGCCAACAAACGGTTTAACCTAGAAGAACGAAATTTGGTGAGCCAACTGGGATTGGTGTACTGATCATTACCTGAAAGTGTCATCAAGATTGGGTGAAAAAATGTGTGCTGAGCTATCAGGAAACTCGTAGTTTTTTGGAAGCTTGGCAACCCCTTTCCATGAAAGTGATTTGCGCCGGTCTCTGCTTAGGGCTACATCAATAGGAAACAAAACCGTAGAGATAGAACTTGGAACTACTTTATTGTGTCAAGTTTCAAAGAGCTAGCACAAACCGTGTGTGATTTAGAGTTTCAACTACATGTATCCATATAGGAGAAAACAGAGTGAAACCTAAAAATTAAAACTGTTACTGCCAACGAACGGTTTAACCAAGATGAACGAAATTTGGTGAGCCAAGTGGGATTGGCGTACTGATCATTACCTGAAAGTGTCATCAAGATTGGTGAAAAACTGTGTGCTGAGTTTTCAGGAAACTCGTAGTTTTTTGGAAGCTTGGCAACCCCTTTCCATGAAAGTGATTTGCGCCGGTCTCTGCTTAGGGCTACATCAATAGGAAACAAACCATAGAGATAGAACTTGGAACTACTTTATTGTGTCAAGTTTCAAAGAGCTAGCACAAACCGTGTTTGATTTAGAGTTCCAAATACATGTATCCATATAGGAGAAAACAGAGTGAAACCTAAAAATTAAAACTGTTACTGCCAACGAACGGTTTAACCTAGAGTAACGAAATTTGGTGAGCCAAGTGGGATTGGGGTACTGATCATTATCTGAAAGTGTCATCAAGATTGGGTGAAAAAATGTGTGCTGATATTTCAGGAAACTCATAGTTTTTTCGAAGCTTGGCAACCCCTTTCCATGAAAGTGATTTGAGGTGGTCTCTGCTTAGGGCTGCATCAATAGGAAACAAACCATAGAGATAGAATTTGGAACTACTTTATTGTATGAACTTTCAATGAGCTAGCACAAACCGTGTTTGATTTAGAGTTCCAACTGCATGTATCCATATAGGAGAAAACAGAGTGAAACCTAAAAATTAAAACTGTTACTGCCAACGAATGGTTTAACCTAGAAGAACGAAATTTGGTGAGCCAAGTGGGATTGGGGTACTGATCATTACCTGAAAGTGTCATCAAGTTTGGGTGAAAAAATGTGTGCTGATATTTCAGGAAACTCATAGTTTTTTCGAAGCTTGGCAACCCCTTTCCATGAAAGTGATTTGAGCTGGTCTCTGCTTAGGGCTACATCAATACTAAACAAACCATAGAGATAGAACTTGGAACTACTTTATTGTGTCAAGTTTCAAAGAGCTAGCACAAACCGTGTTTGATTTAGAGTTCCAACTACATGTATCCATATAGGAGAAAACAGAGTGAAACCTAAAAATTAAAACTGTTACTGCCAACGAACGGTTTAACCTCGAGGAACGAAATTTGGTGAGCCAAGTGGGATTGGGGTACTGATCATTACCTGAAAGTGTCATCAAGTTTGGGTGAAAAAATGTGTGCTGATATTTCAGGAAACTCATAGTTTTTTCGAAGCTTGGCAACCCCTTTCCATGAAAGTGATTTGAGCTGGTCTCTGCTTAGCGCTACATCAATACTAAACAAACCTTAGAGATAGAACTTGGAACTACTTTATTGTGTCAAGTTTCAAAGAGCTAGCACAAACCGTGTTTGATTTAGAGTTCCAACTACATGTATCCATATAGGAGAAAACAGAGTGAAACCTAAAAATTAAAACTGTTACTGCCAACGAACGGTTTAACCTCGAGGAACGAAATTTGGTGAGCCAAGTGGGATTGGGGTACTGATCATTACCTGAAAGTGTCATCAAGATTGGTGAAAAACTGTGTGCTGAAATTTCAGGAAACTCGCAGTTTTTTGGAAGCTTGGCAAACCCTTTCCATGAAAGTGATTTGTGCCGGTCTCTGCTTAGGGCTGCATCAATAGGAAACAAACCATAGAGATAGAATTTGGAACTACTTTATTGTATGAACTTTCAATGAGCTAGCACAAACCGTGTTTGATTTAGAGTTCCAACTGCATGTATCCATATAGGAGAAAACAGAGTGAAACCTAAAAATTAAAACTGTTACTGCCAACGAATGGTTTAACCTAGAAGAACGAAATTTGGTGAGCCAAGTGGGATTGGGGTACTGATCATTACCTGAAAGTGTCATCAAGTTTGGGTGAAAAAATGTGTGCTGATATTTCAGGAAACTCATAGTTTTTTCGAAGCTTGGCAACCCCTTTCCATGAAAGTGATTTGCGCCGGTCTCTGCTTAGGGCTACATCAATAGGAAACAAACCATAGAGATAGAACTTGGAACTACTTTATTATGTCAAGTTTCAAAGAGCTAGCACAAACCGTGTTTGATTTAGAGTTCCAAATACATGTATCCATATAGGAGAAAACAGAGTGAAACCTAAAAATTAAAACTCTTACTGCCAACGAACGGTTTAACCTAGAGTAACGAAATTTGGTGAGCCAAGTGGGATTGGGGTACTGATCATTATCTGAAAGTGTCATCAAGATTGGGTGAAAAAATGTGTGCTGATATTTCAGGAAACTCATAGTTTTTTCGAAGCTTGGCAACCCCTTTCCATGAAAGTGATTTGAGGTGGTCTCTGCTTAGGGCTACATCAATACTAAACAAACCATAGAGATAGAATTTGGAACTACTTTATTGTATGAACTTTCAATGAGCTAGCACAAACCGTGTTTGATTTAGAGTTCCAACTGCATGTATCCATATAGGAGAAAACAGAGTGAAACCTAAAAATTAAAACTGTTACTGCCAACGAATGGTTTAACCTAGAAGAACGAAATTTGGTGAGCCAAGTGGGATTGGGGTACAGATCATTACCTGAAAGTGTCATCAAGATTGGGTGAAAAAATGTGTGCTGATATTTCAGGAAACTCATAGTTTTTTCGAAGCTTGGCAACCCCTTTCCATGAAAGTGATTTGAGCTGGTCTCTGCTTAGGGCTACATCAATACTAAACAAACCATAGAGGTAGAACTTGGAACTACTTTATTGTGTCAAGTTTCAAAGAGCTAGCACAAACCGTGTTTGATTTAGAGTTCCAACTACAAGTATCCATATAGGAGAAAACAGAGTGAAACCTAAAAATTAAAACTGTTACTGCCAACGAACGGTTTAACCTCGAGGAACGAAATTTGGTGAGCCAAGTGGGATTGGGGTACTGATCATTACCTGAAAGTGTCATCAAGATTGGTGAAAAACTGTGTGCTGAGTTTTCAGGAAACTCGTAGTTTTTTGGAAGTTTGGCAACCCGTTTCCATGAAAGTGATTTGCGCCGGTCTCTGCTTAGGCCTACATCAATAGGAAACAAACCATAGAGATAGAACTTGGAACTACTTTATTGTGTCAAGTTTCAAAGAGTTAGCACAAACCGTCTTTGATTTAGAGTTCCAACTACATGTATCCATATAGGACAAAACAGAGTGAAACCTAAAAATTAAAACTGTTACTGCCAACGAACGGTTTAACCTAGAGTAACGAAATTTGGTGAGCCAAGTGGGATTGGGGTACTGATCATTATCTGAAAGTGTCATCAAGATTGGGTGAAAAAATGTGTGCTGAGATTTCAGGAAACTCGTAGTTATTTGGAAGCTTGGCAACCCATTTCCATGAAAGTGATTTGCGCCAGTCTCTGCTTAGGTCTACATCAATAGGAAACAAACCATAGAGATAGAACTTGGAACTACTTTATTGTGTCAAGTTTTAAAGAGCTAGCACAAACCGTGTGTGATTTAGAGTTTCAACTATATGTATCCATACAGGAGAAAAAGAATGAAACCTAAAAATTAAAACTGTTACTGCCAATGAACGGTTTAACCTAGAAGAACAAAATTTGGTGAGCCAAGTGTGATTGGGGTACTGATCATTACCTGAAAATGTCATCAAGATTGGGTGAAAAATTGTGTGCTGAGATTTCAAGAAACTCGTAGTTTTTGGAAGCTTGGCAACCCTTTTCAATGAAAGTGATTTGTGCCAGTCTCTGCTTAGGGATACATCAATAGGAACCAAACCATAGACATAGAACTTGGAAATACTTTATTGTGTCAAGTTTCAAAGAGCTGGCACAAACCGTGTTTGATTTAAACTTCCAAATACATGTATCCATATAGGAGAAAACAGAGTGAAATCTAAAAATTAAAACTGTTACAGCCAACAAACGGTTTAACCTAGAAGAACGAAATTTGGTGAGCCAACTGGGATGGTGTACTGATCATTACCTGAAAGTGTCATCAAGATTGGGTGAAAAAATGTGTGCTGAGCTATCAGGAAACTCGTAGTTTTTTGGAAGCTTGGCAACCCCTTTCCATGAAAGTGATTTGCGCCGGTCTCTGCTTAGGGCTACATCAATAGGAAACAAAACCGTAGAGATAGAACTTGGAACTACTTTATTGTGTCAAGTTTCAAAGAGCTAGCACAAACCGTGTGTGATTTAGAGTTTCAACTACATGTATCCATATAGGAGAAAACAGAGTGAAACCTAAAAATTAAAACTGTTACTGCCAACGAACGGTTTAACCAAGATGAACGAAATTTGGTGAGCCAAGTGGGATTGGCGTACTGATCATTACCTGAAAGTGTCATCAAGATTGGTGAAAAACTGTGTGCTGAGTTTTCAGGAAACTCGTAGTTTTTTGGAAGCTTGGCAACCCCTTTCCATGAAAGTGATTTGCGCCGGTCTCTGCTTAGGGCTACATCAATAGGAAACAAACCATAGAGATAGAACTTGGAACTACTTTATTGTGTCAAGTTTCAAAGAGCTAGCACAAACCGTGTTTGATTTAGAGTTCCAAATACATGTATCCATATAGGAGAAAACAGAGTGAAACCTAAAAATTAAAACTGTTACTGCCAACGAACGGTTTAACCTAGAGTAACGAAATTTGGTGAGCCAAGTGGGATTGGGGTACTGATCATTATCTGAAAGTGTCATCAAGATTGGGTGAAAAAATGTGTGCTGATATTTCAGGAAACTCATAGTTTTTTCGAAGCTTGGCAACCCCTTTCCATGAAAGTGATTTGAGGTGGTCTCTGCTTAGGGCTGCATCAATAGGAAACAAACCATAGAGATAGAATTTGGAACTACTTTATTGTATGAACTTTCAATGAGCTAGCACAAACCGTGTTTGATTTAGAGTTCCAACTGCATGTATCCATATAGGAGAAAACAGAGTGAAACCTAAAAATTAAAACTGTTACTGCCAACGAATGGTTTAACCTAGAAGAACGAAATTTGGTGAGCCAAGTGGGATTGGGGTACTGATCATTACCTGAAAGTGTCATCAAGTTTGGGTGAAAAAATGTGTGCTGATATTTCAGGAAACTCATAGTTTTTTCGAAGCTTGGCAACCCCTTTCCATGAAAGTGATTTGAGCTGGTCTCTGCTTAGGGCTACATCAATACTAAACAAACCATAGAGATAGAACTTGGAACTACTTTATTGTGTCAAGTTTCAAAGAGCTAGCACAAACCGTGTTTGATTTAGAGTTCCAACTACATGTATCCATATAGGAGAAAACAGAGTGAAACCTAAAAATTAAAACTGTTACTGCCAACGAACGGTTTAACCTCGAGGAACGAAATTTGGTGAGCCAAGTGGGATTGGGGTACTGATCATTACCTGAAAGTGTCATCAAGTTTGGGTGAAAAAATGTGTGCTGATATTTCAGGAAACTCATAGTTTTTTCGAAGCTTGGCAACCCCTTTCCATGAAAGTGATTTGAGCTGGTCTCTGCTTAGCGCTACATCAATACTAAACAAACCTTAGAGATAGAACTTGGAACTACTTTATTGTGTCAAGTTTCAAAGAGCTAGCACAATCCGTGTTTGATTTAGAGTTCCAACTACATGTATCCATATAGGAGAAAACAGAGTGAAACCTAAAAATTAAAACTGTTACTGCCAACGAACGGTTTAACCTCGAGGAACGAAATTTGGTGAGCCAAGTGGGATTGGGGTACTGATCATTACCTGAAAGTGTCATCAAGATTGGTGAAAAACTGTGTGCTGAAATTTCAGGAAACTCGCAGTTTTTTGGAAGCTTGGCAAACCCTTTCCATGAAAGTGATTTGTGCCGGTCTCTGCTTAGGGCTGCATCAATAGGAAACAAACCATAGAGATAGAATTTGGAACTACTTTATTGTATGAACTTTCAATGAGCTAGCACAAACCGTGTTTGATTTAGAGTTCCAACTGCATGTATCCATATAGGAGAAAACAGAGTGAAACCTAAAAATTAAAACTGTTACTGCCAACGAATGGTTTAACCTAGAAGAACGAAATTTGGTGAGCCAAGTGGGATTGGGGTACTGATCATTACCTGAAAGTGTCATCAAGTTTGGGTGAAAAAATGTGTGCTGATATTTCAGGAAACTCATAGTTTTTTCGAAGCTTGGCAACCCCTTTCCATGAAAGTGATTTGCGCCGGTCTCTGCTTAGGGCTACATCAATAGGAAACAAACCATAGAGATAGAACTTGGAACTACTTTATTATGTCAAGTTTCAAAGAGCTAGCACAAACCGTGTTTGATTTAGAGTTCCAAATACATGTATCCATATAGGAGAAAACAGAGTGAAACCTAAAAATTAAAACTCTTACTGCCAACGAACGGTTTAACCTAGAGTAACGAAATTTGGTGAGCCAAGTGGGATTGGGGTACTGATCATTATCTGAAAGTGTCATCAAGATTGGGTGAAAAAATGTGTGCTGATATTTCAGGAAACTCATAGTTTTTTCGACGCTTGGCAACCCCTTTCCATGAAAGTGATTTGAGGTGGTCTCTGCTTAGGGCTACATCAATACTAAACAAACCATAGAGATAGAATTTGGAACTACTTTATTGTATGAACTTTCAATGAGCTAGCACAAACCGTGTTTGATTTAGAGTTCCAACTGCATGTATCCATATAGGAGAAAACAGAGTGAAACCTAAAAATTAAAACTGTTACTGCCAACGAATGGTTTAACCTAGAAGAACGAAATTTGGTGAGCCAAGTGGGATTGGGGTACAGATCATTACCTGAAAGTGTCATCAAGATTGGGTGAAAAAATGTGTGCTGATATTTCAGGAAACTCATAGTTTTTTCGAAGCTTGGCAACCCCTTTCCATGAAAGTGATTTGAGCTGGTCTCTGCTTAGGGCTACATCAATACTAAACAAACCATAGAGGTAGAACTTGGAACTACTTTATTGTGTCAAGTTTCAAAGAGCTAGCACAAACCGTGTTTGATTTAGAGTTCCAACTACAAGTATCCATATAGGAGAAAACAGAGTGAAACCTAAAAATTAAAACTGTTACTGCCAACGAACGGTTTAACCTCGAGGAACGAAATTTGGTGAGCCAAGTGGGATTGGGGTACTGATCATTACCTGAAAGTGTCATCAAGATTGGTGAAAAACTGTGTGCTGAGTTTTCAGGAAACTCGTAGTTTTTTGGAAGCTTGGCAACCCGTTTCCATGAAAGTGATTTGCGCCGGTCTCTGCTTAGGCCTACATCAATAGGAAACAAACCATAGAGATAGAACTTGGAACTACTTTATTGTGTCAAGTTTCAAAGAGTTAGCACAAACCGTCTTTGATTTAGAGTTCCAACTACATGTATCCATATAGGACAAAACAGAGTGAAACCTAAAAATTAAAACTGTTACTGCCCACGAACGGTTTAACCTAGAGTAACGAAATTTGGTGAGCCAAGTGGGATTGGGGTACTGATCATTATCTGAAAGTGTCATCAAGATTGGGTGAAAAAATGTGTGCTGAGATTTCAGGAAACTCGTAGTTATTTGGAAGCTTGGCAACCCATTTCCATGAAAGTGATTTGCGCCAGTCTCTGCTTAGGTCTACATCAATAGGAAACAAACCATAGAGATAGAACTTGGAACTACTTTATTGTGTCAAGTTTTAAAGAGCTAGCACAAACCGTGTGTGATTTAGAGTTTCAACTATATGTATCCATACAGGAGAAAAAGAATGAAACCTAAAAATTAAAACTGTTACTGCCAATGAACGGTTTAACCTAGAAGAACAAAATTTGGTGAGCCAAGTGTGATTGGGGTACTGATCATTACCTGAAAATGTCATCAAGATTGGGTGAAAAATTGTGTGCTGAGATTTCAAGAAACTCGTAGTTTTTGGAAGCTTGGCAACCCTTTTCAATGAAAGTGATTTGTGCCAGTCTCTGCTTAGGGATACATCAATAGGAACCAAACCATAGACATAGAACTTGGAAATACTTTATTGTGTCAAGTTTCAAAGAGCTGGCACAAACCGTGTTTGATTTAAACTTCCAAATACATGTATCCATATAGGAGAAAACAGAGTGAAATCTAAAAATTAAAACTGTTACAGCCAACAAACGGTTTAACCTAGAAGAACGAAATTTGGTGAGCCAACTGGGATTGGTGTACTGATCATTACCTGAAAGTGTCATCAAGATTGGGTGAAAAAATGTGTGCTGAGCTATCAGGAAACTCGTAGTTTTTTGGAAGCTTGGCAACCCCTTTCCATGAAAGTGATTTGCGCCGGTCTCTGCTTAGGGCTACATCAATAGGAAACAAATCCGTAGAGATAGAACTTGGAACTACTTTATTGTGTCAAGTTTCAAAGAGCTAGCACAAACCGTGTTTGATTTAGAGTTTCAACTACATGTATCCATATGGGAGAAAACAGAGTGAAACCTAAAAATTAAAACTGTTACTGCCAACGAACGGTTTAACCAAGATGAACGAAATTTGGTGAGCCAAGTGGGATTGGCGTACTGATCATTACCTGAACGTGTCATCAAGATTGGTGAAAAACTGTGTGCTGAGTTTTCAGGAAACTCGTAGTTTTTTGGAAGCTTGGCAACCCCTTTCCATGAAAGTGATTTGCGCCGGTCTCTGCTTAGGGCTACATCAATAGGAAACAAACCATAGAGATAGAACTTGGAACTACTTTATTGTGTCAAGTTTCAAAGAGCTAGCACAAACCGTGTTTGATTTAGAGTTCCAAATACATGTATCCATATAGGAGAAAACAGAGTGAAACCTAAAAATTAAAACTGTTACTGCCAACGAACGGTTTAACCTAGAGTAACGAAATTTGGTGAGCCAAGTGGGATTGGGGTACTGATCATTATCTGAAAGTGTCATCAAGATTGGGTGAAAAAATGTGTGCTGATATTTCAGGAAACTCATAGTTTTTTCGAAGCTTGGCAACCCCTTTCCATGAAAGTGATTTGAGGTGGTCTCTGCTTAGGGCTACATCAATACTAAACAAACCATAGAGATAGAATTTGGAACTACTTTATTGTATGAACTTTCAATGAGCTAGCACAAACCGTGTTTGATTTAGAGTTCCAACTGCATGTATCCATATAGGAGAAAACAGAGTGAAACCTAAAAATTAAAACTGTTACTGCCAACGAATGGTTTAACCTAGAAGAACGAAATTTGGTGAGCCAAGTGGGATTGGGGTACAGATCATTACCTGAAAGTGTCATCAAGATTGGGTGAAAAAATGTGTGCTGATATTTCAGGAAACTCATAGTTTTTTCGAAGCTTGGCAACCCCTTTCCATGAAAGTGATTTGAGCTGGTCTCTGCTTAGGGCTACATCAATACTAAACAAACCATAGAGATAGAACTTGGAACTACTTTATTGTGTCAAGTTTCAAAGAGCTAGCACAAACCGTGTTTGATTTAGAGTTCCAACTACAAGTATCCATATAGGAGAAAACAGAGTGAAACCGAAAAATCAAAACTGTTACTGCCAACGAACGGTTTAACCTCGAGGAACGAAATTTGGTGAGCCAAGTGGGATTGGGGTACTGATCATTACCTGAAAGTGTCATCAAGATTGGTGAAAAACTGTGTGCTGAGTTTTCAGGAAACTCGTAGTTTTTTGGAAGCTTGGCAACCCCTTTCCATGAAAGTGATTTGCGCCGGTCTCTGCTTAGGCCTACATCAATAGGAAACAAACCATAGAGATAGAACTTGGAACTACTTTATTGTGTCAAGTTTCAAAGAGTTAGCACAAACCGTCTTTGATTTAGAGTTCCAACTACATGTATCCATATAGGACAAAACAGAGTGAAACCTAAAAATTAAAACTGTTACTGCCAACGAACGGTTTAACCTAGAGTAACGAAATTTGGTGAGCCAAGTGGGATTGCGGTACTGATCATTATCTGAAAGTGTCATCAAGATTGGGTGAAAAAATGTGTGCTGAGATTTCAGGAAACTCGTAGTTATTTGGAAGTTTGGCAACCCATTTCCATGAACGTGATTTGCGCCGGTCTCTGCTTAGGTCTACATCAATAGGAAACAAACCATAGAGATAGAACTTGGAACTACTTTATTGTGTCAAGTTTCAAAGAGCTAGCACAAACCGTGTGTGATTTAGAGTTTCAACTACATGTATCCATACTGGAGAAAAAGAATGAAACCTAAAAATTAAAACTGTTACTGCCAATGAACGGTTTAACCTAGAAGAACAAAATTTGGTGAGCCAAGTGGGATTGGGGTACTGATCATTACCTGAAAATGTCCTCAAGATTGGGTGAAAAATTGTGTGCTGAGATTTCAAGAAACTCGTAGTTTTTGGAAGCTTGGCAACCCTTTTCAATGAAAGTGATTTGCGCCAGTCTCTGCTTAGGGATACATCAATAGGAACCAAACCATAGACATAGAACTTGGAAATACTTTATTGTGTCAAGTTTCAAAGAGCTGGCACAAACCGTGTTTGATTTAAACTTCCAAATACATGTATCCATATAGGAGAAAACAGAGTGAAACCTAAAAATTAAAACTGTTACAGCCAACAAACGGTTTAACCTAGAAGAACGAAATTTGGTGAGCCAACTGGGATTGGTGTACTGATCATTACCTGAAAGTGTCATCAAGATTGGGTGAAAAAATGTGTGCTGAAATTTCAGGCAACTCGCAGTTTTTTGGAAGCTTGGCAAACCCTTTCCATGAAAGTGATTTGCGCCGTTCTCTGCTTAGGGCTGCATCAATAGGAAACAAACCATAGAGATAGAATTTGGAACTACTTTATTGTATGAACTTTCAATGAGCTAGCACAAACCGTGTTTGATTTAGAGTTCCAACTGCATGTATCCATATAGGAGAAAACAGAGTGAAACCTAAAAATTAAAACTGTTACTGCCAACGAATGGTTTAATCTAGAAGAACGAAATTTGGTGAGCCAAGTGGGATTGGGGTACTGATCATTACCTGAAAGTGTCATCAAGTTTGGG
This sequence comes from Spermophilus citellus, assembly GCF_964194105.1. Classification (NCBI taxonomy): domain Eukaryota; kingdom Metazoa; phylum Chordata; class Mammalia; order Rodentia; family Sciuridae; genus Spermophilus; species Spermophilus citellus. Next base: position 15,316,084 of record NC_138192.1, on the reverse strand, counting down.
TGAAAAAATGTGTGCTGATATTTCAGGAAACTCATAGTTTTTTCGAAGCTTGGCAACCCCTTTCCATGAAAGTGATTTGAGCTGGTCTCTGCTTAGGGCTACATCAATACTAAACAAACCATAGAGATAGAACTTGGAACTACTTTATTGTGTCAAGTTTCAAAGAGCTAGCACAAACCGTGTTTGATTTAGAGTTCCAACTACATGTATCCATGTAGGAGAAAACAGAGTGAAACCTAAAAATTAAAACTGTTACTGCCAACGAACGGTTTAACCTCGAGGAACGAAATTTGGTGAGCCAAGTGGGATTGGGGTACTGATCATTACCTGAAAGTGTCATCAAGTTTGGGTGAAAAAATGTGTGCTGATATTTCAGGAAACTCATAGTTTTTTCGAAGCTTGGCAACCCCTTTCCATGAAAGTGATTTGAGCTGGTCTCTGCTTAGCGCTACATCAATACTAAACAAACCTTAGAGATAGAACTTGGAACTACTTTATTGTGTCAAGTTTCAAAGAGCTAGCACAAACCGTGTTTGATTTAGAGTTCCAACTACATGTATCCATATAGGAGAAAACAGAGTGAAACCTAAAAATTAAAACAGTTACTGCCAACGAACGGTTTAACCTCGAGGAACGAAATTTGGTGAGCCAAGTGGGATTGGGGTACTGATCATTACCTGAAAGTGTCATCAAGATTGGTGAAAAACTGTGTGCTGAAATTTCAGGAAACTCGCAGTTTTTTGGAAGCTTGGCAAACCCTTTCCATGAAAGTGATTTGTGCCGGTCTCTGCTTAGGGCTGCATCAATAGGAAACAAACAATAGAGATAGAATTTGGAACTACTTTATTGTATGAACTTTCAATGAGCTAGCACAAACCGTGTTTTATTTAGAGTTCCAACTGCATGTATCCATATAGGAGAAAACAGAGTGAAACCTAAAAATTAAAACTGTTACTGCCAACGAATGGTTTAACCTAGAAGAAAGAAATTTGGTGAGCCAAGTGGGATTGGGGTACTGATCATTACCTGAAAGTGTCATCAAGTTTGGGTGAAAAAATGTGTGCTGATATTTCAGGAAACTCATAGTTTTTTCGAAGCTTGGCAACCCCTTTCCATGAACGTGATTTGAGCTGGTCTCTGCTTAGGGCTACATCAATACTAAACAAACCATAGAGATAGAACTTGGAACTACTTTATTGTGTCAAGTTTCAAAGAGCTAGCACAAACCGTGTGTGATTTAGAGTTTCAACTACATGTATCCATACAGGAGAAAAAGAATGAAACCTAAAAATTAAAACTGTTACTGCCAATGAACGGTTTAACCTAGAAGAACAAAATTTGGTGAGCCAAGTGGGATTGGGGTACTGATCATTACCTGAAAATGTCATCAAGATTGGGTGAAAAATTGTGTGCTGAGATTTCAAGAAACTCGTAGTTTTTTGGAAGCTTGGCAACCCTTTTCAATGAAAGTGATTTGCGCCAGTCTCTGCTTAGGGATACATCAATAGGAACCAAACCATAGACATAGAACTTGGAAATACTTTATTGTGTCACGTTTCAAAGAGCTGGCACAAACCGTGTGTGATTTAAACTTCCAAATACATGTATCCATATAGGAGAAAACAGAGTGAAACCTAAAAATTAAAACTGTTACAACCAACAAACGGTTTAACCTAGAAGAACGAAATTTGGTGAGCCAACTGGGATTGGTGTACTGATCATTACCTGAAAGTGTCATCAAGATTGGGTGAAAAAATGTGTGCTGAGCTATCAGGAAACTCGTAGTTTTTTGGAAGCTTGGCAACCCCTTTCCATGAAAGTGATTTGCGCCGGTCTCTGCTTAGGGCTACATCAATAGGAAACAAAAGCGTAGAGATAGAACTTGGAACTACTTTATTGTGTCAAGTTTCAAAGAGCTAGCACAAACCGTGTGTGATTTAGAGTTTCAACTACATGTATCCATATAGGAGAAAACAGAGTGAAACCTAAAAATTAAAACTGTTACTGCCAACGAACGGTTTAACCAAGATGAACGAAATTTGGTGAGCCAAGTGGGATTGGCGTACTGATCATTACCTGAAAGAGTCATCAAGATTGGTGAAAAACTGTGTGCTGAGTTTTCAGGAAACTCGTAGTTTTTTGGAAGCTTGGCAACCCCTTTCCATGAAAGTGATTTGCGCCGGTCTCTGCTTAGGGCTACATCAATAGGAAACAAACCATAGAGATAGAACTTGGAACTACTTTATATTGTCAAGTTTCAAAGAGTTAGCACAAACCATCTTTGATTTAGAGTTCCAACTACATGTATCCATATAGGAGAAAACAGAGTGAAACCTAAAAATTAAAACTGTTACTGCCAACGAACGGTTTAACCTAGAGTTACGAAATTTGGTGAGCCAAGTGGGATTAGGGTACTGATCATTATCTGAAAGTGTCATCAAGATTGGGTGAAAAAATGTGTGCTGAGATTTCAGGAAATTCGTAGTTTTTTGGAAGCTTGGCAACCCCTTTCCATGAAAGTGATTTGCGCTGGTCTCTGCTTAGGGCTACATATATAGGAAACAAACTATAGAGATAGAACTTGGAACTACTTTATTGTGTCAAGTTTCAAAGAGCTAGCACAAACCGTGTTTGATTTAGAGTTCCAACTACATGTATCCATATAGGAGAAAACAGAGTGAAACCTAAAAATTTAAACTGTTACTGCCAACGAACGGTTTAACCTCGAGGAACGAAATTTGGTGAGCCAAGTGGGATTGGGGTACTGATCATTACCTGAAAGTGTCATCAAGTTTGGGTGAAAAAATGTGTGCTGATATTTCAGGAAACTCATAGTTTTTTCGAAGCTTGGCAACCCCTTTCCATGAAATGATTTGAGCTGGTCTCTGCTTAGGGCTACATCAATACTAAACAAACCATAGAGATAGAACTTGGAACTACTTTATTGTGTCAAGTTTCAAAGAGCTAGCACAAACCCTGTTTGATTTAGAGTTCCAACTACATGTATCCATATAGGAGAAAACAGAGTGACCTAAAAATTAAAACTGTTACTGCCAACGAACGGTTTAACCTCGAGGAACGAAATTTGGTGAGCCAAGTGGGATTGGGGTACTGATCATTACCTGAAAGTGTCATCAAGATTGGTGAAAAACTGTGTGCTGAAATTTTAGGAAACTCGCAGTTTTTTGGAAGCTTGGCAAACCCTTTCCATGAAAGTGATTTGTGCCGGTCTCTGCTTAGGGCTGCATCAATAGGAAACAAACCATAGAGATAGAATTTGGAATTACTTTATTGTATGAACTTTCAATGAACTAGACAAACCGTGTTTGATTTAGAGTTCCAACTGCATGTATCCATATAGGAGAAAACAGAGTGAAACCTAAAAATTAAAACTGTTACTGCCAACGAATGGTTTAACCTAGAAGAACGAAATTTGGTGAGCCAAGTGGGATTGGGGTACTGATCATTACCTGAAAGTGTCATCAAGTTTGGGTGAAAAAATGTATGCTGATATTCCAGGAAAATCATAGTTTTTTCGAAGCTTGGCAACCCCTTTCCATGAAAGTGATTTGAGCTGGTCTCTGCTTAGGGCTACATCAATACTAAACAAACCATAGAGATAGAACTTGGAACTACTTTATTGTGTCAAGTTTCAAACAGCTAGCACAAACCGTGTTTGATTTAGAGTTCCAACTACATGTATCCATATAGGAGAAAACAGAGTGAAACCTAAAAATTAAAACTGTTACTGCCAACGAAAGGTTTAACCTCGAGGAACGAAATTTGGTGAGCCAAGTGGGATTGGGGTACTGATCATTACCTGAAAGTGTCATCAAGATTGGTGAAAAACTGTGTGCTGAAATTTCAGGAAACTCGCAGTTTTTTGGAAGCTTGGCAACCCCTTTCCATGAAAGTGATTTGCGCTGGTCTCTGCTTAGGGCTGCATCAATAGGAAACAAACCATAGAGATAGAACTTGGAACTACTTTATTGTGTCAAGTTTCAAAGAGCTAGCACAAACCGTGTTTGATTTAGAGTTCCAAATACATGTATCCATATAGGAGAAAACAGAGTGAAACCTAAAAATTAAAACTGTTACTGCCAACGAACGGTTTAACCTAGAGTAACGAAATTTGGTGAGCCAAGTGGGATTGGGGTACTGATCATTACCTGAAAGTGTCATAAAGATTGGTGAAAAACTGTGTGCTGAGTTTTCAGGAAACTCGTAGTTTTTTGGAAGCTTGGCAACCCCTTTCCATGAAAGTGATTTGTGCCGGTCTCTGCTTAGGGCTACATCAATAGGAAACAAACCATAGAGATAGAACTTGGAACTACTTTATTGTGTCAAGTTTCAAAGAGTTAGCACAAACCGTCTTGGATTTAGAGTTCCAACTACATGTATCCATATAGGAGAAAACAGAGTGAAACCTAAAAATAAAAACTGTTACTGCCAACAAACGGTTTAACCTAGAGTAACGAAATTTGGTGAGCCAAGTGGGATTGCGGTACTGATCATTATCTGAAAGTGTCATCAAGATTGGGTGAAAAAATGTGTGCTGATATTTCAGGAAACTCATAGTTTTTTCGAAGCTTGGCAACCCCTTTCCATGAAAGTGATTTGAGCTGGTCTCTGCTTAGGGCTACATCAATACTAAACAAACCATAGAGATAGAACTTGGAACTACTTTATTGTGTCAAGTTTCAAAGAGCTAGCACAAACCGTGTTTGATTTAGAGTTCCAACTACATGTATCCATATAGGAGAAAACAGAGTGAAACCTAAAAATTAAAACTGTTACTGCCAACGAACGGTTTAACCTCGAGGTACAAAATTTGGTGAGCCAAGTGGGATTGGGGTACTGATCATTACCTGAAAGTGTCATCAAGATTGGTGAAAAACTGTGTGCTGAAATTTCAGGAAACTCGCAGTTTTTTGGAAGCTTGGCAAACCCTTTCCATGAAAGTGATTTGCGCCGGTCTCTGCTTAGGGCTGCATCAATAGGAAACAAACCATAGAGATAGAATTTGGAACTACTTTATTGTATGAACTTTCAATGAGCTAGCACAAACCGTGTTTGATTTAGAGTTCCAACTGCATGTATCCATATAGGAGAAAACAGAGTGAAACCCAAAAATTAAAACTGTTACTGCCAACGAATGGTTTAACCTAGAAGAACGAAATTTGGTGAGCCAAGTGGGATTGGGGTACTGATCATTACCTGAAAGTGTCATCAAGATTGGGTGAAAAAATGTGTGCTGATATTTCAGGAAATTCATAGTTTTTTCGAAGCTTGGCAACCCCTTTACATGAAAGTGATTTGAGCTGGTCTCTGCTTAGGGCTACATCAATAAAAAAAAAAAAAACCATAGAGATAGAACTTGGAAATACTTTATTGTGTCAAGTTTCAAAGAGCTAGCACAAACCGTGTTTGATTTAGAGTTCCATCTACATGTATCCATATAGGAGAAAACAGAGTGAAACCTAAAAATTAAAACTGTTACTGCCAACGAACGGTTTAACCTCGAGGAACGAAATTTGGTGAGCCAAGTGGGATTGGGGTACTGATCATTACCTGAAAGTGTCATAAAGATTGGTGAAAAACTGTGTGCTGAGTTTTCAGGAAACTCGTAGTTTTTTGGAAGCTTGGTAACCCCTTTCCATGAAAGTGATTTGCGCCGGTCTCTGCTTAGGGCTACATCAATAGGAAACAAACCATAGAGATAGAACTTGGAACTACTTTATTGTGTCAAGTTTCAAAGAGCTAGCACAAACCATGTTTGATTTAGAGTTCCAACTACATGTATCAATATAGGAGAAAACAGAGTGAAACCTAAAAATTAAAACTGTTACTGACAACAAACGGTTTAACCTAGAAGAACGAAATTTGGTGAGCCAAGTGGTTTTGGGGTACTGATCATTACCTGAGAGTGTCATCAAGATTGGGTGAAAAATGTGTGCTGAGATTTCAGGAAACTCGTAGTTTTTTGGAAGCTTGGCAACCCCTTTCGATGAAAGTGATTTGAGCCGGTCTCTGCTTAGGGCTACATCAATACTAAACAAACCATAGAGATAGAACTTGGAACTACTTTATTGTGTCAAGTTTCAAAGAGCTAGCACAAACCGTGTTTGATTTAGAGTTCCAACTACATGTATCCTTATAGGAGAAAACAGAGTGAAACCTAAAAATTAAAACTGTTACTGCCAACGAACGGTTTAACCTCGAGGAACGAAATTTGGTGAGCCAAGTGGGATTGGGGTACTGATCATTACCTGAAAGTGTCATCAAGATTGGTGCAAAACTGTGTGCTGAAATTTCAGGAAACTCGCAGTTTTTTGGAAGCTTGGCAAACCCTTTCCATGAAAGTGATTTGCGCCGGTCTCTGCTTAGGGCTGCATCAATAGGAAACAAACCATAGAGATAGAATTTGGAACTACTTTATTGTATGAACTTTCAATGAGCTAGCACAAACCGTGTTTGATTTAGAGTTCCAACTGCATGTATCCATATAGGAGAAAACAGAGTGAAACCTAAAAATTAAAACTGTTACTGCCAACGAATGGTTTAACCTAGAAGAACGAAATTTGGTGAGCCAAGTGGGATTGGGGTACAGATCATTACCTGAAAGTGTCATCAAGATTGGGTGAAAAAATGTGTGCTGATATTTCAGGAAACTCATAGTTTTTTCGAAGCTTGGCAACCCCTTTCCATGAAAGTGATTTGAGCTGGTCTCTGCTTAGGGCTACATCAATACTAAACAAACCATAGAGGTAGAACTTGGAACTACTTTATTGTGTCAAGTTTCAAAGAGCTAGCACAAACCGTGTTTGATTTAGAGTTCCAACTACAAGTATCCATATAGGAGAAAACAGAGTGAAACCTAAAAATTAAAACTGTTACTGCCAACGAACGGTTTAACCTCGAGGAACGAAATTTGGTGAGCCAAGTGGGATTGGGGTACTGATCATTACCTGAAAGTGTCATCAAGATTGGTGAAAAACTGTGTGCTGAGTTTTCAGGAAACTCGTAGTTTTTTGGAAGCTTGGCAACCCGTTTCCATGAAAGTGATTTGCGCCGGTCTCTGCTTAGGCCTACATCAATAGGAAACAAACCATAGAGATAGAACTTGGAACTACTTTATTGTGTCAAGTTTCAAAGAGTTAGCACAAACCGTCTTGGATTTAGAGTTCCAACTACATGTATCCATATAGGAGAAAACAGAGTGAAACCTAAAAATAAAAACTGTTACTGCCAACAAACGGTTTAACCTAGAGTAACGAAATTTGGTGAGCCAAGTGGGATTGGGGTACTGATCATTATCTGAAAGTGTCATCAAGATTGGGTGAAAAAATGTGTGCTGAGATTTCAGGAAACTCGTAGTTATTTGGAAGCTTGGCAACCCATTTCCATGAAAGTGATTTGCGCCAGTCTCTGCTTAGGTCTACATCAATAGGAAACAAACCATAGAGATAGAACTTGGAACTACTTTATTGTGTCAAGTTTTAAAGAGCTAGCACAAACCGTGTGTGATTTAGAATTTCAACTATATGTATCCATACAGGAGAAAAAGAATGAAACCTAAAAATTAAAACTGTTACTGCCAATGAACGGTTTAACCTAGAAGAACAAAATTTGGTGAGCCAAGTGTGATTGGGGTACTGATCATTACCTGAAAATGTCATCAAGATTGGGTGAAAAATTGTGTGCTGAGATTTCAAGAAACTCGTAGTTTTTGGAAGCTTGGCAACCCTTTTCAATGAAAGTGATTTGTGCCAGTCTCTGCTTAGGGATACATCAATAGGAACCAAACCATAGACATAGAACTTGGAAATACTTTATTGTGTCAAGTTTCAAAGAGCTGGCACAAACCGTGTTTGATTTAAACTTCCAAATACATGTATCCATATAGGAGAAAACAGAGTGAAATCTAAAAATTAAAACTGTTACAGCCAACAAACGGTTTAACCTAGAAGAACGAAATTTGGTGAGCCAACTGGGATTGGTGTACTGATCATTACCTGAAAGTGTCATCAAGATTGGGTGAAAAAATGTGTGCTGAGCTATCAGGAAACTCGTAGTTTTTTGGAAGCTTGGCAACCCCTTTCCATGAAAGTGATTTGCGCCGGTCTCTGCTTAGGGCTACATCAATAGGAAACAAATCCGTAGAGATAGAACTTGGAACTACTTTATTGTGTCAAGTTTCAAAGAGCTAGCACAAACCGTGTTTGATTTAGAGTTTCAACTACATGTATCCATATAGGAGAAAACAGAGTGAAACCTAAAAATTAAAACTGTTACTGCCAACGAACGGTTTAACCAAGATGAACGAAATTTGGTGAGCCAAGTGGGATTGGCGTACTGATCATTACCTGAACGTGTCATCAAGATTGGTGAAAAACTGTGTGCTGAGTTTTCAGGAAACTCGTAGTTTTTTGGAAGCTTGGCAACCCCTTTCCATGAAAGTGATTTGCGCCGGTCTCTGCTTAGGGCTACATCAATAGGAAACAAACCATAGAGATAGAACTTGGAACTACTTTATTGTGTCAAGTTTCAAAGAGCTAGCACAAACCGTGTTTGATTTAGAGTTCCAAATACATGTATCCATATAGGAGAAAACAGAGTGAAACCTAAAAATTAAAACTGTTACTGCCAACGAACGGTTTAACCTAGAGTAACGAAATTTGGTGAGCCAAGTGGGATTGGGGTACTGATCATTATCTGAAAGTGTCATCAAGATTGGGTGAAAAAATGTGTGCTGATATTTCAGGAAACTCATAGTTTTTTCGAAGCTTGGCAACCCCTTTCCATGAAAGTGATTTGAGGTGGTCTCTGCTTAGGGCTACATCAATACTAAACAAACCATAGAGATAGAATTTGGAACTACTTTATTGTATGAACTTTCAATGAGCTAGCACAAACCGTGTTTGATTTAGAGTTCCAACTGCATGTATCCATATAGGAGAAAACAGAGTGAAACCTAAAAATTAAAACTGTTACTGCCAACGAATGGTTTAACCTAGAAGAACGAAATTTGGTGAGCCAAGTGGGATTGGGGTACAGATCATTACCTGAAAGTGTCATCAAGATTGGGTGAAAAAATGTGTGCTGATATTTCAGGAAACTCATAGTTTTTTCGAAGCTTGGCAACCCCTTTCCATGAAAGTGATTTGAGCTGGTCTCTGCTTAGGGCTACATCAATACTAAACAAACCATAGAGATAGAACTTGGAACTACTTTATTGTGTCAAGTTTCAAAGAGCTAGCACAAACCGTGTTTGATTTAGAGTTCCAACTACAAGTATCCATATAGGAGAAAACAGAGTGAAACCTAAAAATTAAAACTGTTACTGCCAACGAACGGTTTAACCTCGAGGAACGAAATTTGGTGAGCCAAGTGGGATTGGGGTACTGATCATTACCTGAAAGTGTCATCAAGATTGGTGAAAAACTGTGTGCTGAGTTTTCAGGAAACTCGTAGTTTTTTGGAAGCTTGGCAACCCCTTTCCATGAAAGTGATTTGCGCCGGTCTCTGCTTAGGCCTACATCAATAGGAAACAAACCATAGAGATAGAACTTGGAACTACTTTATTGTGTCAAGTTTCAAAGAGTTAGCACAAACCGTCTTTGATTTAGAGTTCCAACTACATGTATCCATATAGGACAAAACAGAGTGAAACCTAAAAATTAAAACTGTTACTGCCAACGAACGGTTTAACCTAGAGTAACGAAATTTGGTGAGCCAAGTGGGATTGCGGTACTGATCATTATCTGAAAGTGTCATCAAGATTGGGTGAAAAAATGTGTGCTGAGATTTCAGGAAACTCGTAGTTATTTGGAAGTTTGGCAACCCATTTCCATGAACGTGATTTGCGCCGGTCTCTGCTTAGGTCTACATCAATAGGAAACAAACCATAGAGATAGAACTTGGAACTACTTTATTGTGTCAAGTTTCAAAGAGCTAGCACAAACCGTGTGTGATTTAGAGTTTCAACTACATGTATCCATACTGGAGAAAAAGAATGAAACCTAAAAATTAAAACTGTTACTGCCAATGAACGGTTTAACCTAGAAGAACAAAATTTGGTGAGCCAAGTGGGATTGGGGTACTGATCATTACCTGAAAATGTCCTCAAGATTGGGTGAAAAATTGTGTGCTGAGATTTCAAGAAACTCGTAGTTTTTGGAAGCTTGGCAACCCTTTTCAATGAAAGTGATTTGCGCCAGTCTCTGCTTAGGGATACATCAATAGGAACCAAACCATAGACATAGAACTTGGAAATACTTTATTGTGTCAAGTTTCAAAGAGCTAGCACAAACCGTGTTTGATTTAAACTTCCAAATACATGTATCCATATAGGAGAAAACAGAGTGAAACCTAAAAATTAAAACTGTTACAGCCAACAAACGGTTTAACCTAGAAGAACGAAATTTGGTGAGCCAACTGGGATTGGTGTACTGATCATTACCTGAAAGTGTCATCAAGATTGGGTGAAAAAATGTGTGCTGAAATTTCAGGCAACTCGCAGTTTTTTGGAAGCTTGGCAAACCCTTTCCATGAAAGTGATTTGCGCCGGTCTCTGCTTAGGGCTGCATCAATAGGAAACAAACCATAGAGATAGAATTTGGAACTACTTTATTGTATGAACTTTCAATGAGCTAGCACAAACCGTGTTTGATTTAGAGTTCCAACTGCATGTATCCATATAGGAGAAAACAGAGTGAAACCTAAAAATTAAAACTGTTACTGCCAACGAATGGTTTAATCTAGAAGAACGAAATTTGGTGAGCCAAGTGGGATTGGGGTACTGATCATTACCTGAAAGTGTCATCAAGTTTGGGTGAAAAAATGTGTGCTGATATTTCAGGAAACTCATAGTTTTTTCGAAGCTTGGCAACCCCTTTCCATGAAAGTGATTTGAGCTGGTCTCTGCTTAGGGCTACATCAATACTAAACAAACCATAGAGATAGAACTTGGAACTACTTTATTGTGTCAAGTTTCAAAGAGCTAGCACAAACCGTGTTTGATTTAGAGTTCCAACTACATGTATCCATGTAGGAGAAAACAGAGTGAAACCTAAAAATTAAAACTGTTACTGCCAACGAACGGTTTAACCTCGAGGAACGAAATTTGGTGAGCCAAGTGGGATTGGGGTACTGATCATTACCTGAAAGTGTCATCAAGTTTAGGTGAAAAAATGTGTGCTGATATTTCAGGAAACTCATAGTTTTTTCGAAGCTTGGCAACCCCTTTCCATGAAAGTGATTTGAGCTGGTCTCTGCTTAGCGCTACATCAATACTAAACAAACCTTAGAGATAGAACTTGGAACTACTTTATTGTGTCAAGTTTCAAAGAGCTAGCACAAACCGTGTTTGATTTAGAGTTCCAACTACATGTATCCATATAGGAGAAAACAGAGTGAAACCTAAAAATTAAAACAGTTACTGCCAACGAACGGTTTAACCTCGAGGAACGAAATTTGGTGAGCCAAGTGGGATTGGGGTACTGATCATTACCTGAAAGTGTCATCAAGATTGGTGAAAAACTGTGTGCTGAAATTTCAGGAAACTCGCAGTTTTTTGGAAGCTTGGCAAACCCTTTCCATGAAAGTGATTTGTGCCGGTCTCTGCTTAGGGCTGCATCAATAGGAAACAAACAATAGAGATAGAATTTGGAACTACTTTATTGTATGAACTTTCAATGAGCTAGCACAAACCGTGTTTTATTTAGAGTTCCAACTGCATGTATCCATATAGGAGAAAACAGAGTGAAACCTAAAAATTAAAACTGTTACTGCCAACGAATGGTTTAACCTAGAAGAACGAAATTTGGTGAGCCAAGTGGGATTGGGGTACTGATCATTACCTGAAAGTGTCATCAAGTTTGGGTGAAAAAATGTGTGCTGATATTTCAGGAAACTCATAGTTTTTTCGAAGCTTGGCAACCCCTTTCCATGAACGTGATTTGAGCTGGTCTCTGCTTAGGGCTACATCAATACTAAACAAACCATAGAGATAGAACTTGGAACTACTTTATTGTGTCAAGTTTCAAAGAGCTAGCACAAACCGTGTGTGATTTAGAGTTTCAACTACATGTATCCATACAGGAGAAAAAGAATGAAACCTAAAAATTAAAACTGTTACTGCCAATGAACGGTTTAACCTAGAAGAACAAAATTTGGTGAGCCAAGTGGGATTGGGGTACTGATCATTACCTGAAAATGTCATCAAGATTGGGTGAAAAATTGTGTGCTGAGATTTCAAGAAACTCGTAGTTTTTTGGAAGCTTGGCAACCCTTTTCAATGAAAGTGATTTGCGCCAGTCTCTGCTTAGGGATACATCAATAGGAACCAAACCATAGACATAGAACTTGGAAATACTTTATTGTGTCACGTTTCAAAGAGCTGGCACAAACCGTGTGTGATTTAAACTTCCAAATACATGTATCCATATAGGAGAAAACAGAGTGAAACCTAAAAATTAAAACTGTTACAACCAACAAACGGTTTAACCTAGAAGAACGAAATTTGGTGAGCCAACTGGGATTGGTGTACTGATCATTACCTGAAAGTGTCATCAAGATTGGGTGAAAAAATGTGTGCTGAGCTATCAGGAAACTCGTAGTTTTTTGGAAGCTTGGCAACCCCTTTCCATGAAAGTGATTTGCGCCGGTCTCTGCTTAGGGCTACATCAATAGGAAACAAAAGCGTAGAGATAGAACTTGGAACTACTTTATTGTGTCAAGTTTCAAAGAGCTAGCACAAACCGTGTGTGATTTAGAGTTTCAACTACATGTATCCATATAGGAGAAAACAGAGTGAAACCTAAAAATTAAAACTGTTACTGCCAACGAACGGTTTAACCAAGATGAACGAAATTTGGTGAGCCAAGTGGGATTGGCGTACTGATCATTACCTGAAAGAGTCATCAAGATTGGTGAAAAACTGTGTGCTGAGTTTTCAGGAAACTCGTAGTTTTTTGGAAGCTTGGCAACCCCTTTCCATGAAAGTGATTTGCGCCGGTCTCTGCTTAGGGCTACATCAATAGGAAACAAACCATAGAGATAGAACTTGGAACTACTTTATATTGTCAAGTTTCAAAGAGTTAGCACAAACCATCTTTGATTTAGAGTTCCAACTACATGTATCCATATAGGAGAAAACAGAGTGAAACCTAAAAATTAAAACTGTTACTGCCAACGAACGGTTTAACCTAGAGTTACGAAATTTGGTGAGCCAAGTGGGATTAGGGTACTGATCATTATCTGAAAGTGTCATCAAGATTGGGTGAAAAAATGTGTGCTGAGATTTCAGGAAATTCGTAGTTTTTTGGAAGCTTGGCAACCCCTTTCCATGAAAGTGATTTGCGCTGGTCTCTGCTTAGGGCTACATATATAGGAAACAAACTATAGAGATAGAACTTGGAACTACTTTATTGTGTCAAGTTTCAAAGAGCTAGCACAAACCGTGTTTGATTTAGAGTTCCAACTACATGTATCCATATAGGAGAAAACAGAGTGAAACCTAAAAATTTAAACTGTTACTGCCAACGAACGGTTTAACCTCGAGGAACGAAATTTGGTGAGCCAAGTGGGATTGGGGTACTGATCATTACCTGAAAGTGTCATCAAGTTTGGGTGAAAAAATGTGTGCTGATATTTCAGGAAACTCATAGTTTTTTCGAAGCTTGGCAACCCCTTTCCATGAAATGATTTGAGCTGGTCTCTGCTTAGGGCTACATCAATACTAAACAAACCATAGAGATAGAACTTGGAACTACTTTATTGTGTCAAGTTTCAAAGAGCTAGCACAAACCCTGTTTGATTTAGAGTTCCAACTACATGTATCCATATAGGAGAAAACAGAGTGAAACCTAAAAATTAAAACTGTTACTGCCAACGAACGGTTTAACCTCGAGGAACGAAATTTGGTGAGCCAAGTGGGATTGGGGTACTGATCATTACCTGAAAGTGTCATCAAGATTGGTGAAAAACTGTGTGCTGAAATTTTAGGAAACTCGCAGTTTTTTGGAAGCTTGGCAAACCCTTTCCATGAAAGTGATTTGTGCCGGTCTCTGCTTAGGGCTGCATCAATAGGAAACAAACCATAGAGATAGAATTTGGAATTACTTTATTGTATGAACTTTCAATGAACTAGACAAACCGTGTTTGATTTAGAGTTCCAACTGCATGTATCCATATAGGAGAAAACAGAGTGAAACCTAAAAATTAAAACTGTTACTGCCAACGAATGGTTTAACCTAGAAGAACGAAATTTGGTGAGCCAAGTGGGATTGGGGTACTGATCATTACCTGAAAGTGTCATCAAGTTTGGGTGAAAAAATGTATGCTGATATTCCAGGAAAATCATAGTTTTTTCGAAGCTTGGCAACCCCTTTCCATGAAAGTGATTTGAGCTGGTCTCTGCTTAGGGCTGCATCAATAGGAAACAAACCATAGAGATAGAACTTGGAACTACTTTATTGTGTCAAGTTTCAAAGAGCTAGCACAAACCGTGTGTGATTTAGAGTTTCAACTACATGTATCCATACAGGAGAAAAAGAATGAAACCTAAAAATTAAAACTGTTACTGCCAATGAACGGTTTAACCTAGAAGAACAAAATTTGGTGAGCCAAGTGGGATTGGGGTACTGATCATTACCTGAAAATGTCATCAAGATTGGGTGAAAAATTGTGTGCTGAGATTTCAAGAAACTCGTAGTTTTTGGAAGCTTGGCAACCCTTTTCAATGAAAGTGATTTGCGCCAGTCTCTGCTTAGGGATACATCAATAGGAACCAAACCATAGACATAGAACTTGGAAATACTTTACTGTGTCAAGTTTCAAAGAGATGGCACAAACCGTGTGTGATTTAAACTTCCAAATACATGTATCCATATAGGAGAAAACAGAGTGAAACCTAAAAATTAAAACTGTTACTGCCAACGAACGGTTTAACCTCGAGGAACGAAATTTGGTGAGCCAAGTGGGATTGGGGTACTGATCATTACCTGAAAGTGTCATCAAGATTGGGTGAAAAAATGTGTGCTGAGCTATCAGGAAACTCGTAGTTTTTTGGAAGCTTGGCAACCCCTTTCCATGAAAGTGATTTGCGCCGGTCTCTGCTTAGGGCTACATCAATAGGAAACAAAACCGTAGAGATAGAACTTGGATCTACTTTATTGTGTCAAGTTTCAAAGAGCTAGCACAAACCGTGTGTGATTTAGAGTTTCAACTACATGTATCCATATAGGAGAAAACAGAGTGAAACCTAAAAATTAAAACTGTTACTGCCAACGAACGGTTTAACCAAGATGAACGAAATTTGGTGAGCCAAGTGGGGTTGGCGTACTGATCATTACCTGAAAGTGTCATCAAGATTGGTGAAAAACTGTGTGCTGAGTTTTCAGGAAACTCGTAGTTTTTTGGAAGCTTGGCAACCCCTTTCCATGAAAGTGATTTGCGCCGGTCTCTGCTTAGGGCTACATCAATAGGAAACAAACCATAGAGATAGAACTTGGAACTACTTTATATTGTCAAGTTTCAAAGAGTTAGCACAAACCGTCTTTGATTTAGAGTTCCAACTACATGTATCCATATAGGAGAAAACAGAGTGAAACCTAAAAATTAAAACTGTTACTGCCAACGAACGGTTTAACCTAGAGTAACGAAATTTGGTGAGCCAAGTGGGATTAGGGTACTGATCATTATCTGAAAGTGTCATCAAGATTGGGTGAAAAAATGTGTGCTGAGATTTCAGGAAACTCGTAGTTTTTTGGAAGCTTGGCAACCCCTTTCCATGAAAGTGATTTGCGCTGGTCTCTGCTTAGGACTACATATATAGGAAACAAACCATAGAGATAGAATTTGGAACTACTTTATTGTATGAACTTTCAATGAGCTAGCACAAACCGTGTTTGATTTAGAGTTCCAACTGCATGTATCCATATAGGAGAAAACAGAGTGAAACCTAAAAATTAAAACTGTTACTGCCAACGAATGGTTTAACCTAGAAGAACGAAATTTGGTGAGCCAAGTGGGATTGGGGTACTGATCATTACCTGAAAGTGTCATCAAGTTTGGGTGAAAAAATGTGTGCTAATATTTCAGGAAACTCACAGTTTTTTCGAAGCTTGGCAACCCCTTTCCATGAAAGTGATTTGAGCTGGTCTCTGCTTAGGGCTACATCAATACTAAACAAACCATAGAGATAGAACTTGGAACTACTTTATTGTGTCAAGTTTCAAAGAGCTAGCACAAACCGTGTTTGATTTAGAGTTCCAAATACATGTACCATATAGGAGAAAACAGAGTGAAACCTAAAAATTAAAACTGTTACTGACAACAAACGGTTTAACCTAGAAGAACGAAATTTGGTGAGCCAAGTGGTTTTCGGGTACTGATCATTACCTGAGAGTGTCATCAAGATTGGGTGAAAAATTTTTGCTGAGATTTCAGGAAACTCGTAGTTTTTTGGAAGCTTGGCAACCCCTTTCCATGATAGTGATTTGAGCCGGTCTCTGCTTAGGGCTACATCAATACTAAACAAACCATAGAGATAGAACTTGGAACTACTTTATTGTGTCAAGTTTCAAAGAGCTAGCACAAACCGTGTTTGATTTAGAGTTCCAACTACATGTATCCATATACGAGAAAACAGAGTGAAACCTAAAAATTAAAACTGTTACTGCCAACGAACGGTTTAACCTCGAGGAACGAAATTTGGTGAGCCAAGTGGGATTGCGGTACTGATCATTACCTGAACGTGTCATCAAGATTGGGTGAAAAAATGTATGCTGATATTTCAGTAAACTAGTAGTTTTTTGGAAGCTTGGCAACCCCTTTCCATGAAAGTGATTTGAGCTGGTCTCTGCTTAGGGCTACATCAATACTAAACAAACCATAGAGATAGAACTTGGAACTACTTAATTGTGTCAAGTTTCAAAGAGCTAGCACAAACCGTGTTTGATTTAGAGTTCCAAATACATGTATCCATATAGGAGAAAACAGTGTGAAACCTAAAAATTAAAACTGTTACTGCCAACAAACGGTTTAACTTAGAAGAACGAAATTTTTGAGCCAAGTGGTTTTGGGGTACTGATCATTACCTGAAAGTGTCATCAAGATTGGGTGAAAAAATGTGTGCTGAGATTTCAGGAAACTCGCAGTTTTTTGGAAGCTTGGCAAACCCTTTCCATGAAAGTGATTTGCGCCGGTCTCTGCTTAGGGCTGCATCAATAGGAAACAAACCATAGAGATAGAATTTGGAACTACTTTATTGTATGAACTTTCAATGAGCTAGCACAAACTGTGTTTGATTTAGAGTTCCAACTGCATGTATCCATATAGGAGAAAACAGAGTGAAACCTAAAAAGTTAAACTGTTACTGCCAACGAATGGATTAACCTAGAAGAACGAAATTTGGTGAGCCAAGTGGGATTGGGGTACTGATCATTACCTGAAAGTGTCATCAAGATTGGGTGAAAAAATGTGTGCTGATATTTCAGGAAACTCATAGTTTTTTCGAAGCTTGGCAACCCCTTTCCATGAAAGTGATTTGAGCTGGTCTCTGCTTAGGGCTACATCAATACTAAACAAACCATACAGATAGAACTTGGAACTACTTTACTGTGTCAAGTTTCAAAGAGCTAGCACAAACCGTGTTTGATTTAGAGTTCCAACTACATGTATCCCTATAGGAGAAAACAGAGTGAAACCTAAAAATTAAAACTGTTACTGCCAACGAACGGTTTAACCTCGAGGAACGAAATTTGGTGAGCCAAGTGGGATTGGGGTACTGATCATTACCTGAAAGTGTCATCAAGATTGGTGAAAAACTGTGTGCTGAGTTTTCAGGAAACTCGTAGTTTTTTGGAAGCTTGGCAACCCCTTTCCATGAAAGTGATTTGCGCCGGTCTCTGCTTAGGGCTACATCAATAGGAAACAAACCATAGAGATAGAACTTGGAACTACTTTATTGTGTCAAGTTTCAAAGAGTTAGCACAAACCGTCTTGGATTTAGAGTTCCAACTACATGTATCCATATAGGAGAAAACAGAGTGAAACCTAAAAATAAAAACTGTTACTGCCAACAAACGGTTTAACCTAGAGTAACGAAATTTGGTGAGCCAAGTGGGATTGCGGTACTGATCATTATCTGAAAGTGTCATCAAGATTGGGTGAAAAAATGTGTGCTGATATTTCAGGAAACTCATAGTTTTTTCGAAGCTTGGCAACCCCTTTCCATGAAAGTGATTTGAGCTGGTCTCTGCTTAGGGCTACATCAATACTAAACAAACCATAGAGATAGAACTTGGAACTACTTTATTGTGTCAAGTTTCAAAGAGCTAGCACAAACCGTGTTTGATTTAGAGTTCCAACTACATGTATCCATATAGGAGAAAACAGAGTGAAACCTAAAAATTAAAACTGTTACTGCCAACGAACGGTTTAACCTCGAGGAACAAAATTTGGTGAGCCAAGTGGGATTGGGGTACTGATCATTACCTGAAAGTGTCATCAAGATTGGTGAAAAACTGTGTGCTGAAATTTCAGGAAACTCGCAGTTTTTTGGAAGCTTGGCAAACCCTTTCCATGAAAGTGATTTGCGCCGGTCTCTGCTTAGGGCTGCATCAATAGGAAACAAACCATAGAGATAGAACTTGGAACTACTTTATTGTATGAACTTTCAATGAGCTAGCACAAACCGTGTTTGATTTAGAGTTCCAACTGCATGTATCCATATAGGAGAAAACAGAGTGAAACCCAAAAATTAAAACTGTTACTGCCAACGAATGGTTTAACCTAGAAGAACGAAATTTGGTGAGCCAAGTGGGATTGGGGTACTGATCATTACCTGAAAGTGTCATCAAGATTGGGTGAAAAAATGTGTGCTGATATTTCAGGAAATTCATAGTTTTTTCGAAGCTTGGCAACCCCTTTACATGAAAGTGATTTGAGCTGGTCTCTGCTTAGGGCTACATCAATAAAAAAAAAAAAACCATAGAGATAGAACTTGGAAATACTTTATTGTGTCAAGTTTCAAAGAGCTAGCACAAACCGTGTTTGATTTAGAGTTCCATCTACATGTATCCATATAGGAGAAAACAGAGTGAAACCTAAAAATTAAAACTGTTACTGCCAACGAACGGTTTAACCTCGAGGAACGAAATTTGGTGAGCCAAGTGGGATTGGGGTACTGATCATTACCTGAAAGTGTCATAAAGATTGGTGAAAAACTGTGTGCTGAGTTTTCAGGAAACTCGTAGTTTTTTGGAAGCTTGGTAACCCCTTTCCATGAAAGTGATTTGCGCCGGTCTCTGCTTAGGGCTACATCAATAGGAAACAAACCATAGAGATAGAACTTGGAACTACTTTATTGTGTCAAGTTTCAAAGAGCTAGCACAAACCATGTTTGATTTAGAGTTCCAACTACATGTATCAATATAGGAGAAAACAGAGTGAAACCTAAAAATTAAAACTGTTACTGACAACAAACGGTTTAACCTAGAAGAACGAAATTTGGTGAGCCAAGTGGTTTTGGGGTACTGATCATTACCTGAGAGTGTCATCAAGATTGGGTGAAAAATGTGTGCTGAGATTTCAGGAAACTCGTAGTTTTTTGGAAGCTTGGCAACCCCTTTCGATGAAAGTGATTTGAGCCGGTCTCTGCTTAGGGCTACATCAATACTAAACAAACCATAGAGATAGAACTTGGAACTACTTTATTGTGTCAAGTTTCAAAGAGCTAGCACAAACCGTGTTTGATTTAGAGTTCCAACTACATGTATCCATATAGGAGAAAACAGAGTGAAACCTAAAAATTAAAACTGTTACTGCCAACGAACGGTTTAACCTCGAGGAACGAAATTTGGTGAGCCAAGTGGGATTGGGGTACTGATCATTACCTGAAAGTGTCATCAAGATTGGTGCAAAACTGTGTGCTGAAATTTCAGGAAACTCGCAGTTTTTTGGAAGCTTGGCAAACCCTTTCCATGAAAGTGATTTGCGCCGGTCTCTGCTTAGGTCTGCATCAATAGGAAACAAACCATAGAGATAGAATTTGGAACTACTTTATTGTATGAACTTTCAATGAGCTAGCACAAACCGTGTTTGATTTAGAGTTCCAACTGCATGTATCCATATAGGAGAAAACAGAGTGAAACCTAAAAATTAAAACTGTTACTGCCAATGAATGGTTTAACCTAGAAGAACGAAATTTGGTGAGCCAAGTGGGATTGGGGTACTGATCATTACCTGAAAGTGTCATCAAGATTGGGTGAAAAAATGTGTGCTGATATTTCAGGAAACTCATAGTTTTTTCGAAGCTTGGCAACCCCTTTCCATGAAAGGGATTTGAGCTGGTCTCTGCTTAGGGCTACATCAATACTAAACAAACCATAGAGATAGAACTTGGAACTACTTTATTGTGTCAAGTTTCAAAGAGCTAGCACAAACCGTGTTTGATTTAGAGTTCCAACTACATGTATCCATATAGGAGAAAACAGAGTGAAACCTAAAAATTAAAACTGTTACTGCCAACGAACGGTTTAACCTCGAGGAACGAAATTTGGTGAGCCAAGTGGGATTGGGGTACTGATCATTACCTGAAAGTGTCATCAAGATTGGGTGAAAAAATGTGTGCTGATATTTCAGGAAACTCATAGTTTTTTCGAAGCTTGGCAACCCCTTTCCATGAAAGTGATTTGAGCTGGTCTCTGCTTAGGGCTACATCAATACTAAACAAACCATAGAGATAGAACTTGGAACTACTTTATTGTGTCAAGTTTCAAAGAGCTAGCACAAACCGTGTTTGATTTAGAGTTCCAACTACATGTATCCATATAGGAGAAAACAGAGTGAAACCTAAAAATTAAAACTGTTACTGCCAACGAACGGTTTAACCTCGAGGAACGAAATTTGGTGAGCCAAGTGGGATTGGGGTACTGATCATTACCTGAAAGTGTCATCAAGATTGGTGAAAAACTGTGTGCTGAGATTTCAGGAAACTCGTAGTTTTTTGGAAGCTTGGCAACCCCTTTCCATGAAAGTGATTTGCGCTGGTCTCTGCTTAGGGCTACATATATAGGAAACAAACCATAGAGATAGAACTTGGAACTACTTTATTGTGTCAAGTTTCAAAGAGCTAGCACAAACCGTGTTTGATTTAGAGTTCCAAATACATGTATCCATATAGGAGAAAACAGTGTGAAACCTAAAAATTAAAACTGTTACTGCCAACAAACGGTTTAACTTAGAAGAACGAAATTTGGTGAGCCAGGTGGTTTTTGGGTACTGATCATTACCTGAAAGTGTCATCAAGATTGGGTGAAAAAATGTGTGCTGAAATTTCAGGAAACTCGCAGTTTTTTGGAAGCTTGGCAAACCCTTTCCATGAAAGTGATTTGCGCCGGTCTCTGCTTAGGGCTGCATCAATAGGAAACAAACCATAGAGATAGAATTTGGAACTATTTTATTGTATGAACTTTCAATGAGCTAGTACAAACCGTGTTTGACTTAGAGTTCCAACTGCATGTATCCATATAGGAGAAAACAGAGTGAAACCTAAAAATTAAAACTGTTACTGCCAACGAATGGTTTAACCTAGAAGAACGAAATTTGGTGAGCCAAGTGGGATTGGGGTACTGATCATTACCTGAAAGTGTCATCAAGATTGGGTGAAAAAATGTGTGCTGATATTTCAGGAAACTCATATTTTTTTCGAAGATTGTCAACCCCTTTCCATGAAAGTGATTTGAGCTGGTCTCTGCTTAGGGCTACATCAATACTAAACAAACCATAGAGATAGAACTTGGAACTACTTAATTGTGTCAAGTTTCAAAGAGCTAGCACAAACCGTGTTTGAATTAGAGTTCCAAATACATGTATCCATATAGGAGAAAACAGTGTGAAACCTAAAAATTAAAACTGTTACTGCCAACAAACGGTTTAACTTAGAAGAACGAAATTTTTGAGCCAAGTGGTTTCGGGGTACTGATCATTACCTGAAAGTGTCATCAAGATTGGGTGAAAAAATGTGTGCTGAGATTTCAGGAAACTCGCAGTTTTTTGGAAGCTTGGCAAACCCTTTCCATGAAAGTGATTTGCGCCGGTCTCTGCTTAGGGCTGCATCAATAGGAAACAAACCATAGAGATAGAATTTGGAACTACTTTATTGTATGAACTTTCAATGAGCTAGCACAAACCGTGTTTGATTTAGAGTTCCAACTGCATGTATCCATATAGGAGAAAACAGAGTGAAACCTAAAAAGTAAAACTGTTACTGCCAACGAATGGATTAACCTAGAAGAACGAAATTTGGTGAGCCAAGTGGGATTGGGGTACTGATCATTACCTGAAAGTGTCATCAAGATTGGGTGAAAAAATGTGTGCTGATATTTCAGGAAACTCATAGTTTTTTGAAAGCTTGGCAACCCCTTTCCATGAAAGTGATTTGAGCTGGTCTCTGCTTAGGGCTACATCAATACTAAACAAACCATAGAGATAGAACTTGGAACTACTTTATTGTGTCAAGTTTCAAAGAGCTAGCACAAACCGTGTTTGATTTAGAGTTCCAACTACATGTATCCATATAGGAGAAAACAGAGTGAAACCTAAAAATTAAAACTGTTACTGCCAACGAACGGTTTAACCTCGAGGAACGAAATTTGGTGAGCCAAGTGGGATTGGGGTACTGATCATTACCTGAAAGTGTCATCAAGATTGGTGCAAAACTGTGTGCTGAAATTTCAGGAAACTCGCAGTTTTTTGGAAGCTTGGCAAACCCTTTCCATGAAAGTGATTTGCGCCGGTCTCTGCTTAGGTCTGCATCAATAGGAAACAAACCATAGAGATAGAATTTGGAACTACTTTATTGTATGAACTTTCAATGAGCTAGCACAAACCGTGTTTGATTTAGAGTTCCAACTGCATGTATCCATATAGGAGAAAACAGAGTGAAACCTAAAAATTAAAACTGTTACTGCCAATGAATGGTTTAACCTAGAAGAACGAAATTTGGTGAGCCAAGTGGGATTGGGGTACTGATCATTACCTGAAAGTGTCATCAAGATTGGGTGAAAAAATGTGTGCTGATATTTCAGGAAACTCATAGTTTTTTCGAAGCTTGGCAACCCCTTTCCATGAAAGGGATTTGAGCTGGTCTCTGCTTAGGGCTACATCAATACTAAACAAACCATAGAGATAGAACTTGGAACTACTTTATTGTGTCAAGTTTCAAAGAGCTAGCACAAACCGTGTTTGATTTAGAGTTCCAACTACATGTATCCATATAGGAGAAAACAGAGTGAAACCTAAAAATTAAAACTGTTACTGCCAACGAACGGTTTAACCTCGAGGAACGAAATTTGGTGAGCCAAGTGGGATTGGGGTACTGATCATTACCTGAAAGTGTCATCAAGATTGGGTGAAAAAATGTGTGCTGATATTTCAGGAAACTCATAGTTTTTTCGAAGCTTGGCAACCCCTTTCCATGAAAGTGATTTGAGCTGGTCTCTGCTTAGGGCTACATCAATACTAAACAAACCATAGAGATAGAACTTGGAACTACTTTATTGTGTCAAGTTTCAAAGAGCTAGCACAAACCGTGTTTGATTTAGAGTTCCAACTACATGTATCCATATAGGAGAAAACAGAGTGAAACCTAAAAATTAAAACTGTTACTGCCAACGAACGGTTTAACCTCGAGGAACGAAATTTGGTGAGCCAAGTGGGATTGGGGTACTGATCATTACCTGAAAGTGTCATCAAGATTGGTGAAAAACTGTGTGCTGAGATTTCAGGAAACTCGTAGTTTTTTGGAAGCTTGGCAACCCCTTTCCATGAAAGTGATTTGCGCTGGTCTCTGCTTAGGGCTACATATATAGGAAACAAACCATAGAGATAGAACTTGGAACTACTTTATTGTGTCAAGTTTCAAAGAGCTAGCACAAACCGTGTTTGATTTAGAGTTCCAAATACATGTATCCATATAGGAGAAAACAGTGTGAAACCTAAAAATTAAAACTGTTACTGCCAACAAACGGTTTAACTTAGAAGAACGAAATTTGGTGAGCCAGGTGGTTTTTGGGTACTGATCATTACCTGAAAGTGTCATCAAGATTGGGTGAAAAAATGTGTGCTGAAATTTCAGGAAACTCGCAGTTTTTTGGAAGCTTGGCAAACCCTTTCCATGAAAGTGATTTGCGCCGGTCTCTGCTTAGGGCTGCATCAATAGGAAACAAACCATAGAGATAGAATTTGGAACTATTTTATTGTATGAACTTTCAATGAGCTAGTACAAACCGTGTTTGACTTAGAGTTCCAACTGCATGTATCCATATAGGAGAAAACAGAGTGAAACCTAAAAATTAAAACTGTTACTGCCAACGAATGGTTTAACCTAGAAGAACGAAATTTGGTGAGCCAAGTGGGATTGGGGTACTGATCATTACCTGAAAGTGTCATCAAGATTGGGTGAAAAAATGTGTGCTGATATTTCAGGAAACTCATATTTTTTTCGAAGATTGTCAACCCCTTTCCATGAAAGTGATTTGAGCTGGTCTCTGCTTAGGGCTACATCAATACTAAACAAACCATAGAGATAGAACTTGGAACTACTTAATTGTGTCAAGTTTCAAAGAGCTAGCACAAACCGTGTTTGAATTAGAGTTCCAAATACATGTATCCATATAGGAGAAAACAGTGTGAAACCTAAAAATTAAAACTGTTACTGCCAACAAACGGTTTAACTTAGAAGAACGAAATTTTTGAGCCAAGTGGTTTCGGGGTACTGATCATTACCTGAAAGTGTCATCAAGATTGGGTGAAAAAATGTGTGCTGAGATTTCAGGAAACTCGCAGTTTTTTGGAAGCTTGGCAAACCCTTTCCATGAAAGTGATTTGCGCCGGTCTCTGCTTAGGGCTGCATCAATAGGAAACAAACCATAGAGATAGAATTTGGAACTACTTTATTGTATGAACTTTCAATGAGCTAGCACAAACCGTGTTTGATTTAGAGTTCCAACTGCATGTATCCATATAGGAGAAAACAGAGTGAAACCTAAAAAGTAAAACTGTTACTGCCAACGAATGGATTAACCTAGAAGAACGAAATTTGGTGAGCCAAGTGGGATTGGGGTACTGATCATTACCTGAAAGTGTCATCAAGATTGGGTGAAAAAATGTGTGCTGATATTTCAGGAAACTCATAGTTTTTTGAAAGCTTGGCAACCCCTTTCCATGAAAGTGATTTGAGCTGGTCTCTGCTTAGGGCTACATCAATACTAAACAAACCATAGAGATAGAACTTGGAACTACTTTATTGTGTCAAGTTTCAAAGAGCTAGCACAAACCGTGTTTGATTTAGAGTTCCAACTACATGTATCCATATAGGAGAAAACAGAGTGAAACCTAAAAATTAAAACTGTTACTGCCAACGAACGGTTTAACCTCGAGGAACGAAATTTGGTGAGCCAAGTGGGATTGGGGTACTGATCATTACCTGAAAGTGTCATCAAGATTGGTGCAAAACTGTGTGCTGAAATTTCAGGAAACTCGCAGTTTTTTGGAAGCTTGGCAAACCCTTTCCATGAAAGTGATTTGCGCCGGTCTCTGCTTAGGTCTGCATCAATAGGAAACAAACCATAGAGATAGAATTTGGAACTACTTTATTGTATGAACTTTCAATGAGCTAGCACAAACCGTGTTTGATTTAGAGTTCCAACTGCATGTATCCATATAGGAGAAAACAGAGTGAAACCTAAAAATTAAAACTGTTACTGCCAATGAATGGTTTAACCTAGAAGAACGAAATTTGGTGAGCCAAGTGGGATTGGGGTACTGATCATTACCTGAAAGTGTCATCAAGATTGGGTGAAAAAATGTGTGCTGATATTTCAGGAAACTCATAGTTTTTTCGAAGCTTGGCAACCCCTTTCCATGAAAGGGATTTGAGCTGGTCTCTGCTTAGGGCTACATCAATACTAAACAAACCATAGAGATAGAACTTGGAACTACTTTATTGTGTCAAGTTTCAAAGAGCTAGCACAAACCGTGTTTGATTTAGAGTTCCAACTACATGTATCCATATAGGAGAAAACAGAGTGAAACCTAAAAATTAAAACTGTTACTGCCAACGAACGGTTTAACCTCGAGGAACGAAATTTGGTGAGCCAAGTGGGATTGGGGTACTGATCATTACCTGAAAGTGTCATCAAGATTGGGTGAAAAAATGTGTGCTGATATTTCAGGAAACTCATAGTTTTTTCGAAGCTTGGCAACCCCTTTCCATGAAAGTGATTTGAGCTGGTCTCTGCTTAGGGCTACATCAATACTAAACAAACCATAGAGATAGAACTTGGAACTACTTTATTGTGTCAAGTTTCAAAGAGCTAGCACAAACCGTGTTTGATTTAGAGTTCCAACTACATGTATCCATATAGGAGAAAACAGAGTGAAACCTAAAAATTAAAACTGTTACTGCCAACGAACGGTTTAACCTCGAGGAACGAAATTTGGTGAGCCAAGTGGGATTGGGGTACTGATCATTACCTGAAAGTGTCATCAAGATTGGTGAAAAACTGTGTGCTGAGATTTCAGGAAACTCGTAGTTTTTTGGAAGCTTGGCAACCCCTTTCCATGAAAGTGATTTGCGCTGGTCTCTGCTTAGGGCTACATATATAGGAAACAAACCATAGAGATAGAACTTGGAACTACTTTATTGTGTCAAGTTTCAAAGAGCTAGCACAAACCGTGTTTGATTTAGAGTTCCAAATACATGTATCCATATAGGAGAAAACAGTGTGAAACCTAAAAATTAAAACTGTTACTGCCAACAAACGGTTTAACTTAGAAGAACGAAATTTGGTGAGCCAGGTGGTTTTTGGGTACTGATCATTACCTGAAAGTGTCATCAAGATTGGGTGAAAAAATGTGTGCTGAAATTTCAGGAAACTCGCAGTTTTTTGGAAGCTTGGCAAACCCTTTCCATGAAAGTGATTTGCGCCGGTCTCTGCTTAGGGCTGCATCAATAGGAAACAAACCATAGAGATAGAATTTGGAACTACTTTATTGTATGAACTTTCAATGAGCTAGTACAAACCGTGTTTGATTTAGAGTTCCAACTGCATGTATCCATATAGGAGAAAACAGAGTGAAACCTAAAAATTAAAACTGTTACTGCCAACGAATGGTTTAACCTAGAAGAACGAAATTTGGTGAGCCAAGTGGGATTGGGGTACTGATCATTACCTGAAAGTGTCATCAAGATTGGGTGAAAAAATGTGTGCTGATATTTCAGGAAACTCATATTTTTTTCGAAGATTGTCAACCCCTTTCCATGAAAGTGATTTGAGCTGGTCTCTGCTTAGGGCTACATCAATACTAAACAAACCATAGAGATAGAACTTGGAACTACTTAATTGTGTCAAGTTTCAAAGAGCTAGCACAAACCGTGTTTGATTTAGAGTTCCAAATACATGTATCCATATAGGAGAAAACAGTGTGAAACCTAAAAATTAAAACTGTTACTGCCAACAAACGGTTTAACTTAGAAGAACGAAATTTTTGAGCCAAGTGGTTTCGGGGTACTGATCATTACCTGAAAGTGTCATCAAGATTGGGTGAAAAAATGTGTGCTGAGATTTCAGGAAACTCGCAGTTTTTTGGAAGCTTGGCAAACCCTTTCCATGAAAGTGATTTGCGCCGGTCTCTGCTTAGGGCTGCATCAATAGGAAACAAACCATAGAGATAGAATTTGGAACTACTTTATTGTATGAACTTTCAATGAGCTAGCACAAACCGTGTTTGATTTAGAGTTCCAACTGCATGTATCCATATAGGAGAAAACAGAGTGAAACCTAAAAAGTAAAACTGTTACTGCCAACGAATGGATTAACCTAGAAGAACGAAATTTGGTGAGCCAAGTGGGATTGGGGTACTGATCATTACCTGAAAGTGTCATCAAGATTGGGTGAAAAAATGTGTGCTGATATTTCAGGAAACTCATAGTTTTTTGAAAGCTTGGCAACCCCTTTCCATGAAAGTGATTTGAGCTGGTCTCTGCTTAGGGCTACATCAATACTAAACAAACCATAGAGATAGAACTTGGAACTACTTTACTGTGTCAAGTTTCAAAGAGCTAGCACAAACCGTGTTTGATTTAGAGTTCCAACTGCATGTATCCATATAGGAGAAAACAGAGTGAAACCCAAAAATTAAAACTGTTACTGCCAACGAATGGTTTAACCTAGAAGAACGAAATTTGGTGAGCCACGTGGGATTGGGGTACTGATCATTACCTGAAAGTGTCATCAAGATTGGGTGAAAAAATGTGTGCTGATATTTCAGGAAATTCATAGTTTTTTCGAAGCTTGGCAACCCCTTTACATGAAAGTGATTTGAGCTGGTCTCTGCTTAGGGCTACATCAATAAAAAAAAAAAAAACATAGAGATAGAACTTGGAAATACTTTATTGTGTCAAGTTTCAAAGAGCTAGCACAAACCGTGTTTGATTTAGAGTTCCATCTACATGTATCCATATAGGAGAAAACAGAGTGAAACCTAAAAATTAAAACTGTTACTGCCAACGAACGGTTTAACCTCGAGGAACGAAATTTGGTGAGCCAAGTGGGATTGGGGTACTGATCATTACCTGAAAGTGTCATAAAGATTGGTGAAAAACTGTGTGCTGAGTTTTCAGGAAACTCGTAGTTTTTTGGAAGCTTGGTAACCCCTTTCCATGAAAGTGATTTGCGCCGGTCTCTGCTTAGGGCTACATCAATAGGAAACAAACCATAGAGATAGAACTTGGAACTACTTTATTGTGTCAAGTTTCAAAGAGCTAGCACAAACCATGTTTGATTTAGAGTTCCAACTACATGTATCAATATAGGAGAAAACAGAGTGAAACCTAAAAATTAAAACTGTTACTGACAACAAACGGTTTAACCTAGAAGAACGAAATTTGGTGAGCCAAGTGGTTTTGGGGTACTGATCATTACCTGAGAGTGTCATCAAGATTGGGTGAAAAATGTGTGCTGAGATTTCAGGAAACTCATAGTTTTTTGGAAGCTTGGCAACCCCTTTCCATGATAGTGATTTGAGCCGGTCTCTGCTTAGGGCTACATCAATACTAAACAAACCATAGAGATAGAACTTGGAACTACTTTATTGTGTCAAGTTTCAAAGAGCTAGCACAAACCGTGTTTGATTTAGAGTTCCAACTACATGTATCCATATAGGAGAAAACAGAGTGAAACCTAAAAATTAAAACTGTTACTGCTAACGAACGGTTTAACCTCGAGGAACGAAATTTGGTGAGCCAAGTGGGATTGGGGTACTGATCATTACGTGAAAGTGTCATCAAGATTGGTGCAAAACTGTGTGCTGAAATTTCAGGAAACTCGCAGTTTTTTGGAAGCTTGGCAAACCCTTTCCATGAAAGTGATTTGCGCCGGTCTCTGCTTAGGTCTGAATCAATAGGAAACAAACCATAGAGATAGAATTTGGAACTACTTTATTGTATGAACTTTCAATGAGCTAGCACAAACCGTGTTTGATTTAGAGTTCCAACTGCATGTATCCATATAGGAGAAAACAGAGTGAAACCTAAAAATTAAAACTGTTACTGCCAATGAATGGTTTAAACTAGAAGAACGAAATTTGGTGAGCCAAGTGGGATTGGGGTACTGATCATTACCTGAAAGTGTCATCAAGATTGGGTGAAAAAATGTGTGCTGATATTTCAGGAAACTCATAGTTTTTTCGAAGCTTGTCAACCCCTTTCCATGAAAGGGATTTGAGCTGGTCTCTGCTTAGGGCTACAACAATACTAAACAAACCATAGAGATAGAACTTGGAACTACTTTATTGTGTCAAGTTTCAAAGAGCTAGCACAAACCGTGTTTGATTTAGAGTTCCAACTACATGTATCCATATAGGAGAAAACAGAGTGAAACCTAAAAATTAAAACTGTTACTGCCAACGAACGGTTTAACCTCGAGGAACGAAATTTGGTGAGCCAAGTGGGATTGGGGTACTGATCATTACCTGAAAGTGTCATCAAGATTGGGTGAAAAAATGTGTGCTGATATTTCAGGAAACTCATAGTTTTTTCGAAGCTTGGCAACCCCTTTCCATGAAAGTGATTTGAGCTGGTCTCTGCTTAGGGCTACATCAATACTAAACAAACCATAGAGATAGAACTTGGAACTACTTTATTGTGTCAAGTTTCAAAGAGCTAGCACAAACCGTGTTTGATTTAGAGTTCCAACTACATGTATCCATATAGGAGAAAACAGAGTGAAACCTAAAAATTAAAACTGTTACTGCCAACGAACGGTTTAACCTCGAGGAACGAAATTTGGTGAGCCAAGTGGGATTGGGGTACTGATCATTACCTGAAAGTGTCATCAAGATTGGTGAAAAACTGTGTGCTGAAATTTCAGGAAACTCACAGTTTTTTGGAAGCTTGGCAAAACCCTTTCCATGAAAGTGATTTGCGCCGGTCTCTGCTTAGGGCTGCATCAATAGGAAACAAACCATAGAGATAGAATTTGGAACTACTTTATGGTATGAACTTTCAATGAGCTAGCACAAACCGTGTTTGATTTAGAGTTCCAACTGCATGTATCCATATAGGAGAAAACAGAGTGAAACCTAAAAATTAAAACTGTTACTGCCAACGAATGGTTTAACCTAGAAGAACGAAATTTGGTGAGCCAAGTGGGATTGGGGTACTGATCATTACCTGAAAGTGTCATCAAGATTGGGTGAAAAAATGTGTGCTGATATTTCAGGAAACTCATAGTTTTTTCGAAGCTTGGCAACCCCTTTCCATGAAAGTGATTTGAGCTGGTCTCTGCTTAGGGCTACATCAATAAAAAACAAACCATAGAGATAGAACTTGGAACTACTTTATTGTGTCAAGTTTCAAAGAGCTAGCACAAACCGTGTTTGATTTAGAGTTCCAACTACATGTATCCATATAGGAGAAAACAGAGTGAAACCTAAAAATTAAAACTGTTACTGCCAACGAACGGTTTAACCTCGAGGAACGAAATTTGGTGAGCCAAGTGGGATTGGGGTACTGATCATTACCTGAAAGTCTCATCAAGATTGGTGAAAAACTGTGTGCTGAGTTTTCAGGAAACTCTTAGTTTTTTGGAAGCTTGGCAACCCCTTTCCATGAAAATGATTGCGCCGGTCTCTGC
Source organism: Spermophilus citellus (assembly GCF_964194105.1). Taxonomy (NCBI): domain Eukaryota; kingdom Metazoa; phylum Chordata; class Mammalia; order Rodentia; family Sciuridae; genus Spermophilus; species Spermophilus citellus. The sequence goes on along the minus strand of NC_138192.1, from coordinate 15,284,879 downwards.
TTAGGGCTACATCAATAGGAAACAAACCATAGAGATAGAACTTGGAACTACTTTATTGTGTCAAGTTTCAAAGAGCTAGCACAAACCATGTTTGTTTTAGAGTTCCAACTACATGTATCAATATAGGAGAAAACAGAGTGAAACCTAAAAATTAAAAGTGTTATTGACAACAAACGGTTTAACCTAGAAGAACGAAATTTGGTGAGCCAAGTGGTTTTGGGGTACTGATCATTACCTGAGAGTGTCATCAATATTGGGTGAAAAATGTGTGCTGAGATTTCAGGTAACTCGTAGTTTTTTGGAAGCTTGGCAACCCCTTTCCATGATAGTGATTTGAGCCGGTCTCTGCTTAGGGCTACATCAATACTAAACAAACCATAGAGATAGAACTTGGAACTAGTTTATTGTGTCAAGTTTCAAAGAGCTAGCACAAACCGTGTTTGATTTAGAGTTCCAACTGCATGTATCCATATAGGAGAAAACAGAGTGAAACCTAAAAATTAAAACTGTTACTGCCAATGAATGGTTTAAACTAGAAGAACGAAATTTGGTGAGCCAAGTGGGATTGGGGTACTGATCATTACCTGAAAGTGTCATCAAGATTGGGTGAAAAAATGTGTGCTGATATTTCAGGAAACTCATAGTTTTTTCGAAGCTTGGCAACCCCTTTCCATGAAAGGGATTTGAGCTGGTCTCTGCTTAGGGCTACAACAATACTAAACAAACCATAGAGATAGAACTTGGAACTACTTTATTGTGTCAAGTTTCAAAGAGCTAGCACAAACCGTGTTTGATTTAGAGTTCCAACTACATGTATCCATATAGGAGAAAACAGAGTGAAACCTAAAAATTAAAACTGTTACTGCCAATGAACGGTTTAACCTCGAGGAACGAAATTTGGTGAGCCAAGTGGGATTGGGGTACTGATCATTACCTGAAAGTGTCATCAAGATTGGGTGAAAAAATGTGTGCTGATATTTCAGGAAACTCATAGTTTTTTCGAAGCTTGGCAACCCCTTTCCATGAAAGTGATTTGAGCTGGTCTCTGCTTAGGGCTACATCAATACTAAACAAACCATAGAGATAGAACTTGGAACTACTTTATTGTGTCAAGTTTCAAAGAGCTAGCACAAACCGTGTTTGATTTAGAGTTCCAACTACATGTATCCATATAGGAGAAAACAGAGTGAAACCTAAAAATTAAAACTGTTACTGCCAACGAACGGTTTAACCTCGAGGAACGAAATTTGGTGAGCCAAGTGGGATTGGGGTACTGATCATTACCTGAAAGTGTCATCAAGATTGGTGAAAAACTGTGTGCTGAAATTTCAGGAAACTCACAGTTTTTTGGAAGCTTGGCAAACCCTTTCCATGAAAGTGATTTGCGCCGGTCTCTGCTTAGGGCTGCATCAATAGGAAACAAACCATAGAGATAGAATTTGGAACTACTTTATTGTATGAACTTTCAATGAGCTAGCACAAACCGTGTTTGATTTAGAGTTCCAACTGCATGTATCCATATAGGAGAAAACAGAGTGAAACCTAAAAATTAAAACTGTTACTGCCAACGAATGGTTTAACCTAGAAGAACGAAATTTGGTGAGCCAAGTGGGATTGGGGTACTGATCATTACCTGAAAGTGTCATCAAGATTGGGTGAAAAAATGTGTGCTGATATTTCAGGAAACTCATAGTTTTTTCGAAGCTTGGCAACCCCTTTCCATGAAAGTGATTTGAGCTGGTCTCTGCTTAGGGCTACATCAATAAAAAACAAACCATAGAGATAGAACTTGGAACTACTTTATTGTGTCAAGTTTCAAAGAGCTAGCACAAACCGTGTTTGATTTAGAGTTCCAACTACATGTATCCATATAGGAGAAAACAGAGTGAAACCTAAAAATTAAAACTGTTACTGCCAACGAACGGTTTAACCTCGAGGAACGAAATTTGGTGAGCCAAGTGGGATTGGGGTACTGATCATTACCTGAAAGTCTCATCAAGATTGGTGAAAAACTGTGTGCTGAGTTTTCAGGAAACTCTTAGTTTTTTGGAAGCTTGGCAACCCCTTTCCATGAAAATGATTGCGCCGGTCTCTGCTTAGGGCTACATCAATAGGAAACAAACCATAGAGATAGAACTTGGAACTACTTTATTGTGTCAAGTTTCAAAGAGCTAGCACAAACCATGTTTGTTTTAGAGTTCCAACTACATGTATCAATATAGGAGAAAACAGAGTGAAACCTAAAAATTAAAACTGTTATTGACAACAAACGTTTTAACCTAGAAGAACGAAATTTGGTGAGCCAAGTGGTTTTGGGGTACTGATCATTACCTGAGAGTGTCATCAAGATTGGGTGAAAAATGTGTGCTGAGATTTCAGGTAACTCGTAGTTTTTTGGAAGCTTGGCAACCCCTTTCCATGATAGTGATTTGAGCCGGTCTCTGCTTAGGGCTACATCAATACTAAACAAACCATAGAGATAGAACTTGGAACTAGTTTAGTGTGTCAAGTTTCAAAGAGCTAGCACAAACCGTGTTTGATTTAGAGTTCCAACTGCATGTATCCATATAGGAGAAAACAGAGTGAAACCTAAAAATTAAAACTGTTACTGCCAATGAATGGTTTAAACTAGAAGAACGAAATTTGGTGAGCCAAGTGGGATTGGGGTACTGATCATTACCTGAAAGTGTCATCAAGATTGGGTGAAAAAATGTGTGCTGATATTTCAGGAAACTCATAGTTTTTTCGAAGCTTGGCAACCCCTTTCCATGAAAGGGATTTGAGCTGGTCTCTGCTTAGGGCTACAACAATACTAAACAAACCATAGAGATAGAACTTGGAACTACTTTATTGTGTCAAGTTTCAAAGAGCTAGCACAAACCGTGTTTGATTTAGAGTTCCAACTACATGTATCCATATAGGAGAAAACAGAGTGAAACCTAAAAATTAAAACTGTTACTGCCAACGAACGGTTTAACCTCGAGGAACGAAATTTGGTGAGCCAAGTGGGATTGGGGTACTGATCATTACCTGAAAGTGTCATCAAGATTGGGTGAAAAAATGTGTGCTGATATTTCAGGAAACTCATAGTTTTTTCGAAGCTTGGCAACCCCTTTCCATGAAAGTGATTTGAGCTGGTCTCTGCTTAGGGCTACATCAATACTAAACAAACCATAGAGATAGAACTTGGAACTACTTTATTGTGTCAAGTTTCAAAGAGCTAGCACAAACCGTGTTTGATTTAGAGTTCCAACTACATGTATCCATATAGGAGAAAACAGAGTGAAACCTAAAAATTAAAACTGTTACTGCCAACGAACGGTTTAACCTCGAGGAACGAAATTTGGTGAGCCAAGTGGGATTGGGGTACTGATCATTACCTGAAAGTGTCATCAAGATTGGTGAAAAACTGTGTGCTGAAATTTCAGGAAACTCACAGTTTTTTGGAAGCTTGGCAAACCCTTTCCATGAAAGTGATTTGCGCCGGTCTCTGCTTAGGGCTGCATCAATAGGAAACAAACCATAGAGATAGAATTTGGAACTACTTTATTGTATGAACTTTCAATGAGCTAGCACAAACCGTGTTTGATTTAGAGTTCCAACTGCATGTATCCATATAGGAGAAAACAGAGTGAAACCTAAAAATTAAAACTGTTACTGCCAACGAATGGTTTAACCTAGAAGAACGAAATTTGGTGAGCCAAGTGGGATTGGGGTACTGATCATTACCTGAAAGTGTCATCAAGATTGGGTGAAAAAATGTGTGCTGATATTTCAGGAAACTCATAGTTTTTTCGAAGCTTGGCAACCCCTTTCCATGAAAGTGATTTGAGCTGGTCTCTGCTTAGGGCTACATCAATAAAAAACAAACCATAGAGATAGAACTTGGAACTACTTTATTGTGTCAAGTTTCAAAGAGCTAGCACAAACCGTGTTTGATTTAGAGTTCCAACTACATGTATCCATATAGGAGAAAACAGAGTGAAACCTAAAAATTAAAACTGTTACTGCCAACGAACGGTTTAACCTCGAGGAACGAAATTTGGTGAGCCAAGTGGGATTGGGGTACTGATCATTACCTGAAAGTCTCATCAAGATTGGTGAAAAACTGTGTGCTGAGTTTTCAGGAAACTCTTAGTTTTTTGGAAGCTTGGCAACCCCTTTCCATGAAAATGATTGCGCCGGTCTCTGCTTAGGGCTACATCAATAGGAAACAAACCATAGAGATAGAACTTGGAACTACTTTATTGTGTCAAGTTTCAAAGAGCTAGCACAAACCATTTTGTTTTAGAGTTCCAACTACATGTATCAATATAGGAGAAAACAGAGTGAAACCTAAAAATTAAAACTGTTATTGACAACAAACGGTTTAACCTAGAAGAACGAAATTTGGTGAGCCAAGTGGTTTTGGGGTACTGATCATTACCTGAGAGTGTCATCAAGATTGGGTGAAAAATGTGTGCTGAGATTTCAGGTAACTCGTAGTTTTTTGGAAGCTTGGCAACCCCTTTCCATGATAGTGATTTGAGCCGGTCTCTGCTTAGGGCTACATCAATACTAAACAAACCATAGAGATAGAACTTGGAACTAGTTTATTGTGTCAAGTTTCAAAGAGCTAGCACAAACCGTGTTTGATTTAGAGTTCCAACTACATGTATCCATATAGGAGAAAACAGAGTGAAACCTAAAAATTAAAACTGTTACTGCCAACGAAAAGTTTAACCTCGAGGAACGAAATTTGGTGAGCCAAGTGGGATTGGGGTACTGATCATTACCTGAAAGTGTCATCAAGATTGGGTGAAAAAATGTGTGCTGATATTTCAGGAAACTCATAGTTTTTTCGAAGCTTGGCAACCCCTTTCTATGAAAGTGATTTGAGCTGGTCTCTGCTTAGGGCTACATCAATACTAAACAAACCATAGAGATAGAACTTGGAACTACTTTATTGTGTCAAGTTTAAAAGAGCTAGCACAAACCGTGTTTGATTTAGAGTTCCAACTACATGTATCCATATAGGAGAAAACAGAGTGAAACCTAAAAATTAAAACTGTTACTGCCAACGAACGGTTTAACCTCGAGGAACGAAATTTGGTGAGCCAAGTGGGATTGGGGTACTGATCATTACCTGAAAGTGTCATCAAGATTGGGTGAAAAAATGTGTGCTGATATTTCAGGAAACTCATAGTTTTTTGGAAGCTTGGCAACCCCTTTCCATGAAAGTGATTTGAGCTGGTCTCTGCTTAGGGCTACATCAATACTAAACAAACCATAGAGATAGAACTTGGAACTACTTTATTGTGTCAAGTTTCAAAGAGCTAGCACAAACCCTGTTTGATTTAGAGTTCCAACTACATGTATCCATATAGGAGAAAACAGAGTGAAACCTAAAAATTAAAACTGTTACTGCCAACGAACGGTTTAACCTTGAGGAACGAAATTTGGTGAGCCAAGTGGGATTGGGGTACTGATCATTACCTGAAAGTGTCATCAAGATTGGTGAAAAACTGTGTGCTGAAATTTCAGGAAACTCGCAGTTTTTTGGAAGCTTGGCAAACCCTTTCCATGAAAGTGATTTGCGCCGGTCTCTGCTTAGGGCTGCATCAATAGGAAACAAACCATAGAGATAGAATTTGGAACTAATTTATTGTATGAACTTTCAATGAGCTAGCACAAACCGTGTTTGATTTAGAGTTCCAACTGCATGTATCCATATAGGAGAAAACAGAGTGAAACCTAAAAATTAAAACTGTTACTGCCAACGAATGGTTTAACCTAGAAGAACGAAATTTGGTGAGCCAAGTGGGATTGGGGTACTGATCATTACCTGAAAGTGTCATCAAGATTGGGTGAAAAAATGTGTGCTGATATTTCAGGAAACTCATAGTTTTTTCGAAGCTTGGCAACCCCTTTCGATGAAAGTGATTTGAGCTGGTCTCTGCTTAGGGCTACATCAATACTAAAAAAACCATAGAGATAGAACTTGGAACTACTTTATTGTGTCAAGTTTCAAAGAGCTAGCACAAACCGTGTTTGATTTAGAGTTCCAACTATATGTATCCATATAGGAGAAAACAGAGTGAAACCTAAAAATTAAAACTGTTACTGCCAACAAACGGTTTAACCTCGAGGAACGAAATTTGGTGAGCCAAGTGGGATTGGGTTACTGATCATTACCTGAAAGTGTCATCAAGATTGGTGAAAAACTGTGTGCTGAAATTTCAGGAAACTCGCAGTTTTTTGGAAGCTTGGCAAACCCTTTCCATGAAAGTGATTTGCGCCGGTCTCTGCTTAGGGCTGCATCAATAGGAAACAAACCATAGAGATAGAATTTGGAACTACTTTATTGTATGAACTTTCATTGAGCTAGCACAAACCGTGTTTGATTTAGAGTTCCAACTGCATGTATCCATATAGGAGAAAACAGAGTGAAACCTAAAAATTAAAACTGTTACTGCCAACGAATGGTTTAACCTAGAAGAACGAAATTTGGTGAGCCAAGTGGGATTGGGGTACTGATCATTACCTGAAAGTGTCATCAAGATTGGGTGAAAAAATGTGTGCTGATATTTCAGGAAACTCATAGTTTTTTCGAAGCTTGGCAACCCCTTTCCATGAAAGTGATTTGAGCTGGTCTCTGCTTAGGGCTACATCAATACTAAACAAACCATAGAGATAGAACTTGGAACTACTTTATTGTGTCAAGTTTCAAAGAGCTAGCACAAACCGTGTTTGATTTAGAGTTCCAACTACATGTATCCATATAGGAGAAAACAGAGTGAAACCTAAAAATTAAAACTGTTACTGCCAACGAACGGTTTAACCTCGAGGAACGAAATTTGGTGAGCCAAGTGGGATTGGGGTACTGATCATTACCTGAAAGTGTCATCAAGATTGGTGAAAAACTGTGTGCTGAGATTTCAGGAAACTCGTAGTTTTTTGGAAGCTTGGCAACCCCTTTCCATGAAAGTGTTTTGCGCTGGTCTCCGCTTAGGGCTACATATATAGGAAACAATCCATAGAGATAGAACTTGGAACTACTTTATTGTGTCAAGTTTCAAAGAGCTAGCACAAACCGTGTTTGATTTAGAGTTCCAAATACATGTATCCATATAGGAGAAAACAGTGTGAAACCTAAAAATTAAAACTGTTACTGCCAACAAACGGTTTAACTTAGAAGAACGAAATTTGGTGAGCCAAGTGGTTTCGGGGTACTGATCATTACCTGAAAGTGTCATCAAGATTGGGTGAAAAAATGTGTGCTGAAATTTCAGGAAACTCGCAGTTTTTTGGAAGCTTGGCAAACCCTTTCCATGAAAGTGATTTGCGCTGGTCTCTGCTTAGGGCTGCATCAATAGGAAACAAACCATAGAGATAGAATTTGGAACTACTTTATTGTATGAACTTTCAATGAGCTAGTACAAACCGTGTTTGATTTAGAGTTCCAACTGCATGTATCCATATAGGAGAAAACAGAGTGAAACCTAAAAATTAAAACTGTTACTGCCAACGAATGGTTTAACCTAGAAGAACGAAATTTGGTGAGCCAAGTGGGATTGGGGTACTGATCATTACCTGAAAGTGTCATCAAGATTGGGTGAAAAAATGTGTGCTGATATTTCAGGAAACTCATATTTTTTTCGAAGATTGGCAACCCCTTTCCATGAAAGTGATTTGAGCTGGTCTCTGCTTAGGGCTACATCAATACTAAACAAACCATAGAGATAGAACTTGGAACTACTTTACTGTGTCAACTTTCAAAGAGCTAGCACAAACCGTGTTTGATTTAGAGTTCCAACTACATGTATCCATATAGGAGAAAACAGAGTGAAACCTAAAAATTAAAACTGTTACTGTCAACGAACGGTTTAACCTCGAGGAACGAAATTTGGTGAGCCAAGTGGGATTGGGGTACTGATCATTACCTGAAAGTCTCATCAAGATTGGTGAAAAACTGTGTGCTGAGTTTTCAGGAAACTCTTAGTTTTTTGGAAGCTTGGCAACCCCTTTCCATGAAAATGATTGCGCCGGTCTCTGCTTAGGGCTACATCAATAGGAAACAAACCATAGAGATAGAACTTGGAACTACTTTATTGTGTCAAGTTTCAAAGAGCTAGCACAAACCATGTTTGTTTTAGAGTTCCAACTACATGTATCAATATAGGAGAAAACAGAGTGAAACCTAAAAATTAAAACTGTTATTGACAACAAACGGTTTAACCTAGAAGAACGAAATTTGGTGAGCCAAGTGGTTTTGGGGTACTGATCATTACCTGAGAGTGTCATCAAGATTGGGTGAAAAATGTGTGCTGAGATTTCAGGTAACTCGTAGTTTTTTGGAAGCTTGGCAACCCCTTTCCATGATAGTGATTTGAGCCGGTCTCTGCTTAGGGCTACATCAATACTAAACAAACCATAGAGATAGAACTTGGAACTAGTTTATTGTGTCAAGTTTCAAAGAGCTAGCACAAACCGTGTTTGATTTAGAGTTCCAACTACATGTATCCATATAGGAGAAAACAGAGTGAAACCTAAAAATTAAAACTGTTACTGCCAACGAAAAGTTTAACCTCGAGGAACGAAATTTGGTGAGCCAAGTGGGATTGGGGTACTGATCATTACCTGAAAGTGTCATCAAGATTGGGTGAAAAAATGTGTGCTGATATTTCAGGAAACTCATAGTTTTTTCGAAGATTGGCAACCCCTTTCTATGAAAGTGATTTGAGCTGGTCTCTGCTTAGGGCTACATCAATACTAAACAAACCATAGAGATAGAACTTGGAACTACTTTATTGTGTCAAGTTTAAAAGAGCTAGCACAAACCGTGTTTGATTTAGAGTTCCAACTACATGTATCCATATAGGAGAAAACAGAGTGAAACCTAAAAATTAAAACTGTTACTGCCAACGAACGGTTTAACCTCGAGGAATGAAATTTGGTGAGCCAAGTGGGATTGGGGTACTGATCATTACCTGAAAGTGTCATCAAGATTGGGTGAAAAAATGTGTGCTGATATTTCAGGAAACTCATAGTTTTTTGGAAGCTTGGCAACCCCTTTCCATGAAAGTGATTTGAGCTGGTCTCTGCTTAGGGCTACATCAATACTAAACAAACCATAGAGATAGAACTTGGAACTACTTTATTGTGTCAAGTTTCAAAGAGCTAGCACAAACCCTGTTTGATTTAGAGTTCCAACTACATGTATCCATATAGGAGAAAACAGAGTGAAACCTAAAAATTAAAACTGTTACTGCCAACGAACGGTTTAACCTTGAGGAACGAAATTTGGTGAGCCAAGTGGGATTGGGGTACTGATCATTACCTGAGAGTGTCATCAAGATTGGGTGAAAAATGTGTGCTGAGATTTCAGGTAACTCGTAGTTTTTTGGAAGCTTGGCAACCCCTTTCCATGATAGTGATTTGAGCCGGTCTCTGCTTAGGGCTACATCAATACTAAACAAACCATAGAGATAGAACTTGGAACTAGTTTATTGTGTCAAGTTTCAAAGAGCTAGCACAAACCGTGTTTGATTTAGAGTTCCAACTACATGTATCCATATAGGAGAAAACAGAGTGAAACCTAAAAATTAAAACTGTTACTGCCAACGAAAAGTTTAACCTCGAGGAACGAAATTTGGTGAGCCAAGTGGGATTGGGGTACTGATCATTACCTGAAAGTGTCATCAAGATTGGGTGAAAAAATGTGTGCTGATATTTCAGGAAACTCATAGTTTTTTCGAAGCTTGGCAACCCCTTTCTATGAAAGTGATTTGAGCTGGTCTCTGCTTAGGGCTACATCAATACTAAACAAACCATAGAGATAGAACTTGGAACTACTTTATTGTGTCAAGTTTAAAAGAGCTAGCACAAACCGTGTTTGATTTAGAGTTCCAACTACATGTATCCATATAGGAGAAAACAGAGTGAAACCTAAAAATTAAAACTGTTACTGCCAACGAACGGTTTAACCTCGAGGAATGAAATTTGGTGAGCCAAGTGGGATTGGGGTACTGATCATTACCTGAAAGTGTCATCAAGATTGGGTGAAAAAATGTGTGCTGATATTTCAGGAAACTCATAGTTTTTTGGAAGCTTGGCAACCCCTTTCCATGAAAGTGATTTGAGCTGGTCTCTGCTTAGGGCTACATCAATACTAAACAAACCATAGAGATAGAACTTGGAACTACTTTATTGTGTCAAGTTTCAAAGAGCTAGCACAAACCCTGTTTGATTTAGAGTTCCAACTACATGTATCCATATAGGAGAAAACAGAGTGAAACCTAAAAATTAAAACTGTTACTGCCAACGAACGGTTTAACCTTGAGGAACGAAATTTGGTGAGCCAAGTGGGATTGGGGTACTGATCATTACCTGAAAGTGTCATCAAGATTGGTGAAAAACTGTGTGCTGAAATTTCAGGAAACTCGCAGTTTTTTGGAAGCTTGGCAAACCCTTTCCATGAAAGTGATTTGCGCCGGTCTCTGCTTAGGGCTGCATCAATAGGAAACAAACCATAAAGATAGAATTTGGAACTAATTTATTGTATGAACTTTCAATGAGCTAGCACAAACCGTGTTTGATTTAGAGTTCCAACTGCATGTATCCATATAGGAGAAAACAGAGTGAAACCTAAAAATTAAAACTGTTACTGCCAACGAATGGTTTAACCTAGAAGAACGAAATTTGGTGAGCCAAGTGGGATTGGGGTACTGATCATTACCTGAAAGTGTCATCAAGATTGGGTGAAAAAATGTGTGCTGATATTTCAGGAAACTCATAGTTTTTTCGAAGCTTGGCAACCCCTTTCGATGAAAGTGATTTGAGCTGGTCTCTGCTTAGGGCTACATCAATACTAAAAAAACCATAGAGATAGAACTTGGAACTACTTAATTGTGTCAAGTTTCAAAGAGCTAGCACAAACCGTGTTTGATTTAGAGTTCCAACTACATGTATCCATATAGGAGAAAACAGAGTGAAACCTAAAAATTAAAACTGTTACTGCCAACGAACGGTTTAACCTCGAGGAACGAAATTTGGTGAGCCAAGTGGGATTGGGGTACTGATCATTACCTGAAAGTGTCATCAAGATTGGTGAAAAACTGTGTGCTGAGATTTCAGGAAACTCGTAGTTTTTTGGAAGCTTGGCAACCCCTTTCCATGAAAGTGTTTTGCGCTGGTCTCCGCTTAGGGCTACATATATAGGAAACAATCCATAGAGATAGAACTTGGAACTACTTTATTGTGTCAAGTTTCAAAGAGCTAGCACAAACCGTGTTTGATTTAGAGTTCCAAATACATGTATCCATATAGGAGAAAACAGTGTGAAACCTAAAAATTAAAACTGTTACTGCCAACAAACGGTTTAACTTAGAAGAACGAAATTTGGTGAGCCAAGTGGTTTCGGGGTACTGATCATTACCTGAAAGTGTCATCAAGATTGGGTGAAAAAATGTGTGCTGAAATTTCAGGAAACTCGCAGTTTTTTGGAAGCTTGGCAAACCCTTTCCATGAAAGTGATTTGCGCTGGTCTCTGCTTAGGGCTGCATCAATAGGAAACAAACCATAGAGATAGAATTTGGAACTACTTTATTGTATGAACTTTCAATGAGCTAGTACAAACCGTGTTTGATTTAGAGTTCCAACTGCATGTATCCATATAGGAGAAAACAGAGTGAAACCTAAAAATTAAAACTGTTACTGCCAACGAATGGTTTAACCTAGAAGAACGAAATTTGGTGAGCCAAGTGGGATTGGGGTACTGATCATTACCTGAAAGTGTCATCAAGATTGGGTGAAAAAATGTGTGCTGATATTTCAGGAAACTCATATTTTTTTTTCGAAGATTGGCAACCCCTTTCCATGAAAGTGATTTGAGCTGGTCTCTGCTTAGGGCTACATCAATACTAAACAAACCATAGAGATAGAACTTGGAACTACTTTACTGTGTCAACTTTCAGAGAGCTAGCACAAACCGTGTTTGATTTAGAGTTCCAACTACATGTATCCATATAGGAGAAAACAGAGTGAAACCTAAAAATTAAAACTGTTACTGCCAACGAACGGTTTAACCTCGAGGAATGAAATTTGGTGAGCCAAGTAGGATTGGGGTACTGATCATTACCTGAAAGTGTCATCAAGATTGGTGAAAAACTGTGTGCTGAGTATTCAGGAAACTCGTAGTTTTTTGGAAGCTTGGCAACCCCTTTCCATGAAAGTGATTTGCGCCGGTCTCTGCTTAGGGCTACATCAATAGGAAACAAACCATAGAGATAGAACTTGGAACTACTTTATTGTGTCAAGTTTCAAAGAGTTAGCACAAACCGTGTTTGATTTAGAGTTCCAACTACATGTATCCATATAGGAGAAAACAGAGTGAAACCTAAAAATTAAAACTGTTACTGCCAACGAACGGTTTAACCTAGAGTAACGAAATTTGGTGATCCAAGTGGGATTGGGGTACTGATCATTATCTGAAAGTGTCATCAAGATTGGGTGAAAAAATGTGTGCTGAGATTTCAGGAAACTCGCAGTTTTTTGGAAGCTTGGCAAACCCTTTCCATGAAAGTGATTTGCGCCGGTCTCTGCTTAGGGCTGCATCAATAGGAAACAAACCATAGAGATAGAATTTGGAACTACTTTATTGTATGAACTTTCAATGAGCTAGTACAAACCGTGTTTGATTTAGAGTTCCAACTACATGTATCCATATAGGAGAAAACAGAGTGAAACCTAAAAATTAAAACTGTTACTGCCAACGAACGGTTTAACCTCGAGGAACGAAATTTGGTGAGCCAAGTGGGATTGGGGTACTGATCATTACCTGAAAGTGTCATCAAGATTGGTGAAAAACTGTGTGCTGAGTTTTCAGGAAACTCGTAGTTTTTTGGAAGCTTGGCAACCCCTTTCCATGAAAGTGATTTGCGCTGGTCTCTGCTTAGGGCTACATCAATAGGAAACAAACCATAGAGATAGAACTTGGAACTACTTTATTGTGTCAAGTTTCAAAGAGCTAGCACAAACCATGTTTGATTTAGAGTTCCAACTACATGTATCAATATAGGAGAAAACAGAGTGAAACCTAAAAATTAAAACTGTTATTGACAACAAACGGTTTAACCTAGAAGAACGAAATTTGGTGAGCCAAGTGGTTTTGGGGTACTGATCATTACCTGAGAGTGTCATCAAGATTGGGTGAAAAATGTGTGCTGAGATTTCAGGAAACACGTAGTTTTTTGGAAGCTTGGCAACCCCTTTCCATGATAGTGATTTGAGCCGGTCTCTGCTTAGGGCTACATCAATACTAAACAAACCATAGAGATAGAACTTGGAACTAGTTTATTGTGTCAAGTTTCAAAGAGCTAGCACAAACCGTGTTTGATTTAGAGTTCCAACTACATGTATGCATATAGGAGAAAACAGAGTGAAACCTAAAAATTAAAACTGTTACTGCCAACGAACGGTTTAACCTCGAGGAACGAAATTTGGTGAGCCAAGTGGGATTGGGGTACTGATCATTACCTGAAAGTGTCATCAAGATTGGGTGAAAAAATGTGTGCTGATATTTCAGGAAACTCATAGTTTTTTCGAAGCTTGGCAACCCCTTTCTATGAAAGTGATTTGAGCTGGTCTCTGCTTAGGGCTACATCAATACTAAACAAAACATAGAGATAGAACTTGGAACTACTTTATTGTGTCAAGTTTCAAAGAGCTAGCACAAACCGTGTTTGATTTAGAGTTCCAACTACATGTATCCATATAGGAGAAAACAGAGTGAAACCTAAAAATTAAAACTGTTACTGCCAACGAACGGTTTAACCTCGAGGAACGAAATTTGGTGAGCCAAGTGGGATTGGGGTACTGATCATTACCTGAAAGTGTCATCAAGATTGCGTGAAAAAATGTGTGCTGATATTTCAGGAAACTCATAGTTTTTTCGAAGCTTGGCAACCCCTTTCCATGAAAGTGATTTGAGCTGGTCTCTGCTTAGGGCTACATCAATAAAAAACAAACCATAGAGATAGAACTTGGAACTACTTTATTGTGTCAAGTTTCAAAGAGCTAGCACAAACCGTGTTTGATTTAGAGTTCCAACTACATGTATCCATATAGGAGAAAACAGAGTGAAACCTAAAAATTAAAACTGTTACTGCCAACGAACGGTTTAAACTCGAGGAACGAAATTTGGTGAGCCAAGTGGGATTGGGGTACTGATCATTACCTGAAAGTGTCATCAAGATTGGTGAAAAACTGTGTGCTGAGTTTTCAGGAAACTCGTAGTTTTTTGGAAGCTTGGCAACCCATTTCCATGAAAGTCATTTGCGCCGGTCTCTGCTTAGGGCTACATCAATAGGAAACAAACCATAGAGATAGAACTTGGAACTACTTTATTGTGTCAAGTTTCAAAGAGCTAGCACAAACCATGTTTGATATAGAGTTCCAACTACATGTATCAATATAGGAGAAAACAGAGTGAAACCTAAAAATTAAAACTGTTATTGACAACAAACGGTTTAACCTAGAAGAACGAAATTTGGTGAGCCAAGTGGTTTTGGGGTACTGATCATTACCTGAGAGTGTCATCAAGATTGGGTGAAAAATGTGTGCTGAGATTTCAGGAAACTCGTAGTTTTTTGGAAGCTTGGCAACCCCTTTCCATGATAGTGATTTGAGCCTGTCTCTGCTTAGGGCTACATCAATACTAAACAAACCATAGTGATAGAACTTGGAACTACTTTATTGTGTCAAGTTTCAAAGAGCTAGCACAAACCGTGTTTGATTTAGAGTTCCAACTACATGTATCCATATAGGAGAAAACAGAGTGAAACCTAAAAATTAAAACTGTTACTGCCAACGAACGGTTTAACCTCGAGGAACGAAATCTGGTGAGCCAAGTGGGATTGGGGTACTGATCATTACCTGAAAGTGTCATCAAGATTGGGTGAAAAAGTGTGTGCTGACATTTCAGGAAACTCATAGTTTTTTCGAAGCTTGCCAACCCCTTTCCATGAAAGTGATTTGAGCTGGTCTCTGCTTAGGGCTACATCAATACTAAACAATCCATAGAGATAGAACTTGGAACTACTTTATTGTGTCAAGTTTCACAGAGCTAGCACAAACCGTGTTTGATTTAGAGTTCCAACTACATGTATCCATATAGGAGAAAACAGAGTGAAACCTAAAAATTAAAACTGTTACTGCCAACGAACGGTTTAACCTCGAGGAACGAAATTTGGTGAGCCAAGTGGGATTGGGGTACTGATCATTACCTGAAAGTGTCATCATGATTGGTGAAAAACTGTGTGCTGAAATTTCAGGAAACTCGCAGTTTTTTTGGAAGCTTGGCAAACCCTTTCCATGAAAGTGATTTGTGCGGTCTCTGCTTAGTGCTGCATCAATAGGAAACAAACCATAGAGATAGAACTTGGAACTACTTTATTGTGTCAAGTTTCAAAGAGCTAGCACAAACCATGTTTGATTTAGAGTTCCAACTACATGTATCAAAATAGGAGAAAACAGAGTGAAACCTAAAAATTAAAACTGTTACTGACAACAAACGGTTTAACCTAGAAGAACGAAATTTGGTGAGCCAAGTGGGATTGGGGTACTGATCATTATCTGAAAGTGTCATCAAGATTGGGTGAAAAAATATGTGCTGAGGTTTCAGGAAACTCGTAGTTTTTTGGAAGCTTGGCAACCCCTTTCCATGAAAGTGATTTGCGCTGGTCTCTGCTTAGGGCTACATATATAGGAAACAAACCATAGAGATAGAACTTGGAACTACTTTATTGTGTCAAGTTTCAAAGAGCTAGCACAAACCGTGTTTGATTTAGAGTTCCAAATACATGTACCCATATAGGAGAAAACAGTGTGAAACCTAAAAATTAAAACTGTTACTGCCAACAAACGGTTTAACTTAGAAGAACGAAATTTGGTGAGCCAGGTGGTTTTTGGGTACTGATCATTACCTGAAAGTGTCATCACGATTGGGTGAAAAAATGTGTGCTGAAATTTCAGGAAACTCGCAGTTTTTTGGAAGCTTGGCAAACCCTTTCCATGAAAGTGATTTGCGCCGGTCTCTGCTTAGGGCTGCATCAATAGGAAACAAACCATAGAGATAGAATTTGGAACTACTTTATTGTATGAACTTTCAATGAGCTAGCACAATCCGTGTTTGATTTAGAGTTCCAACTGCATGTATCCATATAGGAGAAAACAGAGTGAAACCTAAAAATTAAAACTGTTACTGCCAACGAATGGTTTAACCTAGAAGAACGAAATTTGGTGAGCCAAGTGGGATTGGGGTACTGATCATTACCTGAAAGTGTCATCAAGATTGGGTGAAAAAATGTGTGCTGCTATTTCAGGAAACTCATATTTTTTTCGAAGCTTGGCAACCCCTTTCCATGAAAGTGATTTGAGCTGGTCTCTGCTTAGGGCTACATCAATACTAAACAAACCATAGAGATAGAACTTGGAACTACTTTACTGTGTCAAGTTTCAAAGAGCTAGCACAAACCGTGTTTGATTTAGAGTTTCAACTACATGTATCCATATAGGAGAAAACAGAGTGAAACCGAAAAATTAAAACTGTTACTGCCAACGAACGGTTTAACCTCGAGGAACGAAATTTGGTGAGCCAAGTGGGATTGGGGTACTGATCATTACCTGAAAGTTTCATCAAGATTGGTGAAAAACTGTGTGCTGAGTTTTCAGGAAACTCGTAGTTTTTTGGAAGCTTGGCAACCCCTTTCCATGAAAGTGATTTGCGCCGGTCTCTGCTTAGGGCTACATCAATAGGAAACAAAAAATAGAGATAGAACTTGGAACTACTTTATTGTGTCAAGTTTCAAAGAGTTAGCACAAACCGTCTTTGATTTAGAGTTCCAACTACATGTATCCATATAGGAGAAAACAGAGTGAAACCTAAAAATTAAAACTGTTACTGCCAACGAACGGTTTAACCTCGAGGAACGAAATTTGGTGAGCCAAGTGGGATTGGGGTACTGATCATTACCTGAAAGTGTCATCAAGATTGGGTGAAAAAATGTGTGCTGATATTTCAGGAAACTCATAGTTTTTTTGAAGCTTGGCAACCCCTTTCCATGAAAGTGATTTGAGCTGGTCTCTGCTTAGGGCTACATCAATACTAAACAAACCATAGAGATAGAACTTGGAACTACTTTATTGTGTCAAGTTTCAAAGAGCTAGCACAAACCGTGTTGGATTTAGAGTTCCAACTACATGTATCCATATGGGAGAAAACAGAGTGAAACCTAAAATTTAAAACTGTTACTGCCAACGAACGGTTTAAACTAGAAGAACGAAAATTGGTGAGCCAAGTGGGATTGGGGTACTGATCCTAACCTGAAAGTGTCATCAAGATTGGGTGAAAAAATGTGTGCTGAGATTTCAGGAAACTCATAGTTTTTTGGAAGCTTTGCATCCAATTCCATGATAGTTGTTTCCGCCGGTCTCTGCTTAGGGCTACATCATTAGGAAACAAACCGTCGAAATAGAACTTGGAACTACTTTATTGTGTCAAGTTTCAAAGAGCTAGCACAAACCGTGTTTGATTTAGAGTTCCAACTACATGTATCCATATAGGAGAAAACAGAGTGAAAGATAAAAATTAAAACTGATACAGTCAAAGAAAGGTTTAACCTAGAAGAACGAAATTTGGTGAGCCTAGTGGGATTGGCGTACTGATCATTACCTGAAAGTGTCATCAAGATTGGGTGAAAAAATGTGTGCTGAGATTTCAGGAAACTCGTAGTTTCTTGGAAGCTTGGCAACCTCTTTCCATGAAAGTGATTTGCGCCGGTCTCTGCTTAGGGCTACATCAATACGAAACAAACAATAGAGATAGAACTTGGAACTACTTTATTGTGTCAAGTTTCAAAGAGCTAGCACAAACCGTGTTTTTTAGAGTTCCAACTACATGTATCCATATAGGAGAAAACAGAGTGTAACCTCAAAATTAAAACTGTTACTGCCAACGAACTGTTTAACCTAGAAGAAGAAAATTCGGTGAGCCAAGTGGCATTGGGGTACTGATAATTACCTTAAATTGTCATCAAGATTGGGTGAAAAAATGTGTGCTGAGATTTCAGGAAACTCGTAGTTTTTTGGAAGATTGGCAACCCCTTTCCATGTAAGAGATTTGCGCCGGTCTCTGCTTAGGGCTACATCAATAGGAAACAAACCATAGAGATAGAACTTGGAACTACTTTATTGTGTCAAGTTTCAAAGAGCTAGCACAAACCGTGTTGGATTTAGAGTTCCAACTACATGTATCCATATAGGAGAAAACAGAGTGAAACCTAAAAATTAAAACTGTTACTGCCAACGACCGGTTTAACCTAGAAGAACAAAAATTGGTGAGCCAAGTGGGATTGGGGTCCTGATCCTTACCTGAAAGTGTCATCAAGATTGGGTGAAAAAATGTGTGCTGAGATTTCAGGAAACTCGTAGTTTTTTGGAAGCTTGGCATCCCCTTTCCATTATAGTGGTTTCCGCCGGTCTCTGCTTAGGGCTACATCAATAGGAAACAAACCGTAGAAATAGAACTTGGAACTACTTTCTGTGTCAAGTTTCAAAGAGCTAACACAAACCGTGTTTGATTTAGAGTTCCAACTACATGTATCCATATAGGAGAAAACAGAGTGAAACCTCAAAATTAAAACTGTTACTGCCAACAATCTGTTTAACCTAGAAGAACGAAATTTGGTGAGCCAAGTGGCATTGGGGTACTGATCATTACCTGAAAGTGTCATCAAGATTGGGTGAAAAAATGTGTGCTGAGATTTCAGGAAACTCGTAGTTTTTTGGAAGATTGGCAACCCCTTTCCATGAAAGTGATTTGCGCCGGTCTCTGCTATGGCTACATCAATAGGAAACAAACCATAGAGATAGAATTTGGAACTACTTTATTGTGTCAAGTTTCAAAGAGCTAGCACAAACCGTGTTGGATTTAGAGTTCCAACTACATGTATCCATATAGGAGAAAACAGAGTGAAACCTAAAATTTAAAACTGTTACTGCCAACGAACGGTTTAACCTAGAAGAACGAAAATTGGTGAGCCTAGTGGGATTGGGGTACTGATCCTTACCTGAAAGTGTCATCTAGATTGGGTGAAAAAATATGTGCTGAGATTTCAGGAAACTCATAGTTTTTTGGAAGCTTTGCATCCAATTCCATGATAGTGGTTTCCGCCGGTCTCTGCTTAGGGCTACATCATTAGGAAACAAACCGTAGAAATAGAACTTGGAACTACTTTATTGTGTCAAGTTTCAAAGAGCTAGCACAAACCGTGTTTGATTTAGAGTTCCAACTACATGTATCCATATAGGAGAAAACAGAGTGAAAGATAAAAATTAACACTGATACTGTCAAAGAAAGGTGTAACCTAGAAGAACGAAATTTGGTGAGCCTAGTGGGATTGGCGTACTGATCATTACCTGAAAGTGTCATCAAGATTGGGTGAAAAAATGTGTGCTGAGATTTCAGGAAACTCGTAGTTTTTTGGAAGCTTGGCAACCCCTTTCCATAAAAGTTATTTGCACCAGTCTCTGCTTAGGGCTACATCAATAGGAAACAAACCATAGAGATAGAACTTGGAACTACTTTATTGTGTCAAGTTTAAAAGAGCTAGCCCAAACCGTGTTTGATTTAGAGTTCCAACTACATGTATCCATATAGGAGAAAACAGAGTGAAACCGAAAAATTAAAACTGTTACTGCCAACGAACTGTTTAACCTAGAAGAACGAAATTTGGTGAGCCAAGTGGCATTGGGGTACTGATCATTACCTGAAAGTGTCATCAAGATTGGGTGAAAAAATGTGTGCTGAGATTTCAGGAAACTCGTAGTTTTTTGGAAGCTTGGCATCCCCTTTCCATGATATTGGTTTCCGCCGGTCTCTGCTTAGGGCTACATCAATAGGAAACAAACCGTAGAAATAGAACTTGGAACTACTTTCTGTGTCAAGTTTCAAAGAGCTAGCACAAACCGTGTTTGATTTAGAGTTCCAACTACATGTATCCATATAGGAGAAAACAGAGTGAAACCGAAAAATTAAAACTGTTACTGCCAACGAACTGTTTAACCTAGAAGAACGAAATTTGGTGAGCCAAGTGGGATTGCGGTACTGATCATTACCTGAAAGTGTCATCAAGATTGGGTGAAAAAATGTGTGCGGAGGTTTCAGGAAACTCGTAGTTTTTTGGAAACTTGGCATCCCCTTTCCATGATAGTGGTTTCCGCCGGTCTCTGCTTAGGGCTACATCAATAGGAAACAAACCGTAGAAATAGAACTTGGAACTACTTTCTGTGTCAAGTTTCAAAGAGCTAACACAAACCGTGTTTGATTTAGAGTTCCAACTACATGTATCCATATAGGAGAAAACAGAGTGAAACCTAAAAATTAAAACTGTTACTACCAACAATCTGTTTAACCTAGAAGAACGAAATTTGGTGAGCCAAGTGGGATTGGGGTACTGATCATTACCTGAAAGTGTCATCAAGATTGGGTGAAAAAATGTGTGCTGAGATTTCAGGAAACTCGTAGTTTTTTGGAAGATTGGCAACCCCTTTACCTGAAAGTGATTTGTGCCGGTCTCTGCTTAGGGCTACATCAATAGGAAACAAACCATAGAGATAGAACTTGGAACTACTTTATTGTGTCAAGTTTCAAAGAGCTAGCACAAACCGTGTTGGATTTAGAGTTCCAACTACATGTATCCATATAGGAGAAAACAGAGTGAAACCGAAAAATTAAAACTGTTACTGCCAACGAACTGTTTAACCTAGAAGAACGAAATTTGGTGAGCCAAGTGGGATTGCGGTACTGATCCTTACCTGAAAGTGTCATCAAGATTGGGTGAAAAAATGTGTGCTGATATTTCAGGAAACTCATAGTTTTTTCGAAGCTTGGCAACCCCTTTCCATGAAAGTGATTTGAGCTGGTCTCTGCTTAGAGCTACATCAATACTAAACAAACCATAGAGATAGAACTTGGAACTACTTTATTGTGTCAAGTTTCAAAGAGCTAGCACAAACCGTGTTTGATTTAGAGTTCCAACTACATGTATCCATATAGGAGAAAACAGAGTGAAACCTAAAAATTAAAACTGTTACTGCCAACGAACGGTTTAACCTCGAGGAACGAAATTTGGTGAGCCAAGTGGGATTGGGGTACTGATCATTACCTGAAAGTGTCATCAAGATTGGTGAAAAACTGTGTGCTGAAATTTCAGGAAACTCGCAGTTTTTTGGAAGCTTGGCAAACCCTTTCCATGAAAGTGATTTGCGCCGGTCTCTGCTTAGGGCTGCATCAATAGGAAACAAACCATAGAGATAGAACTTGGAACTACTTTATTGTGTCAAGTTTCAAAGAGCTAGCACAAACCGTGTTTGATTTAGAGTTCCAAATACATGTATCCATATAGGAGAAAACAGTGTGAAACCTAAAAATTAAAACTGTTACTGCCAACAAACGGTTTAACTTAGAAGAACGAAATTTGGTGAGCCAAGTGGTTTCGGGGTACTGATCATTACCTGAAAGTGTCATCAAGATTGGGTGAAAAAATGTGTGCTGAAATTTCAGGAAACTCGCAGTTTTTTGGAAGCTTGGCAAACCCTTTCCATGAAAGTGATTTGCGCTGGTCTCTGCTTAGGGCTGCATCAATAGGAAACAAACCATAGAGATAGAATTTGGAACTACTTTATTGTATGAACTTTCAATGAGCTAGTACAAACCGTGTTTGATTTAGAGTTCCAACTGCATGTATCCATATAGGAGAAAACAGAGTGAAACCTAAAAATTAAAACTGTTACTGCCAACGAATGGTTTAACCTAGAAGAACAAAATTTGGTGAGCCAAGTGGGATTGGGGTACTGATCATTACCTGAAAGTGTCATCAAGATTGGGTGAAAAAATGTGTGCTGATATTTCAGGAAACTCATATTTTTTTTCGAAGATTGGCAACCCCTTTCCATGAAAGTGATTTGAGCTGGTCTCTGCTTAGGGCTACATCAATACTAAACAAACCATAGAGATAGAACTTGGAACTACTTTACTGTGTCAACTTTCAAAGAGCTAGCACAAACCGTGTTTGATTTAGAGTTCCAACTACATGTATCCATATAGGAGAAAACAGAGTGAAACCTAAAAATTAAAACTGTTACTGCCAACGAACGGTTTAACCTCGAGGAATGAAATTTGGTGAGCCAAGTGGGATTGGGGTACTGATCATTACCTGAAAGTGTCATCAAGATTGGTGAAAAACTGTGTGCTGAGTTTTCAGGAAACTCATAGTTTTTTGGAAGCTTGGCAACCCCTTTCCATGAAAGTGATTTGCGCCCGTCTCTGCTTAGGGCTACATCAATAGGAAACAAACCATAGAGATAGAACTTGGAACTACTTTATTGTGTCAAGTTTCAAAGAGTTAGCACAAACCGTGTTTGATTTAGAGTTCCAACTACATGTATCCATATAGGAGAAAACAGAGTGAAACCTAAAAATTAAAACTGTTACTGCCAACAAACGGTTTAACCTAGAGTAACGAAATTTGGTGATCCAAGTGGGATTGGGGTACTGATCATTATCTGAAAGTGTCATCAAGTTTGGGTGAAAAAATGTGTGCTGAGATTTCAGGAAACTCGCAGTTTTTTGGAAGCTTGGCAAACCCTTTCCATGAAAGTGATTTGCGCCGGTCTCTGCTTAGGGCTGCATCAATAGGAAACAAACCATAGAGATAGAATTTGGAACTACTTTATTGTATGAACTTTCAATGAGCTAGTACAAACCGTGTTTGATTTAGAGTTCCAACTACATGTATCCATATAGGAGAAAACAGAGTGAAACCTAAAAATTAAAACTGTTACTGCCAACGAACGGTTTAACCTCGAGGAACGAAATTTGGTGAGCCAAGTGGGATTGGGGTACTGATCATTACCTGAAAGTGTCATCAAGATTGGTGAAAAACTGTGTGCTGAGTTTTCAGGAAACTCGTAGTTTTTTGGAAGCTTGGCAACCCCTTTCCATGAAAGTGATTTGCACTGGTCTCTGCTTAGGGCTACATCAATAGGAAACAAACCATAGAGATAGAACTTGGAACTACTTTATTGTGTCAAGTTTCAAAGAGCTAGCACAAACCATGTTTGATTTAGAGTTCCAACTACATGTATCAATATAGGAGAAAACAGAGTGAAACCTAAAAATTAAAACTGTTATTGACAACAAACGGTTTAACCTAGAAGAACGAAATTTGGTGAGCCAAGTGGTTTTGGGGTACTGATCATTACCTGAGAGTGTCATCAAGATTGGGTGAAAAATGTGTGCTGAGATTTCAGGAAACTCGTAGTTTTTTGGAAGCTTGGCAACCCCTTTCCATGATAGTGATTTGAGCCGGTCTCTGCTTAGGGCTACATCAATACTAAACAAACCATAGAGATAGAACTTGGAACTAGTTTATTGTGTCAAGTTTCAAAGAGCTAGCACAAACCGTGTTTGATTTAGAGTTCCAACTACATGTATGCATATAGGAGAAAACAGAGTGAAACCTAAAAATTAAAACTGTTACTGCCAACGAACGGTTTAACCTCGAGGAACGAAATTTGGTGAGCCAAGTGGGATTGGGGTACTGATCATTACCTGAAAGTGTCATCAAGATTGGGTGAAAAAATGTGTGCTGATATTTCAGGAAACTCATAGTTTTTTCGAAGCTTGGCAACCCCTTTCTATGAAAGTGATTTGAGCTGGTCTCTGCTTAGGGCTACATCAATACTAAACAAAACATAGAGATAGAACTTGGAACTACTTTATTGTGTCAAGTTTCAAAGAGCTAGCACAAACCGTGTTTGATTTAGAGTTCCAACTACATGTATCCATATAGGAGAAAACAGAGTGAAACCTAAAAATTAAAACTGTTACTGCCAACGAACGGTTTAACCTCGAGGAGCGAAATTTGGTGAGCCAAGTGGGATTGGGGTACTGATCATTACCTGAAAGTGTCATCAAGATTGCGTGAAAAAATGTGTGCTGATATTTCAGGAAACTCATAGTTTTTTCGAAGCTTGGCAACCCCTTTCCATGAAAGTGATTTGAGCTGGTCTCTGCTTAGGGCTACATCAATAAAAAACAAACCATAGAGATAGAACTTGGAACTACTTTATTGTGTCAAGTTTCAAAGAGCTAGCACAAACCGTGTTTGATTTAGAGTTCCAACTACATGTATCCATATAGGAGAAAACAGAGTGAAACCTAAAAATTAAAACTGTTACTGCCAACGAACGGTTTAAACTCGAGGAACGAAATTTGGTGAGCCAAGTGGGATTGGGGTACTGATCATTACCTGAAAGTGTCATCAAGATTGGGTGAAAAAATGTGTGCTGATATTTCAGGAAACTCATAGTTTTTTCGAAGCTTGGCAACCCCTTTCCATGAAAGTGTTTTGAGCTGGTCTCTGCTTAGGGCTACATCAATAAAAAACAAACCATAGAGATAGAACTTGGAACTACTTTATTGTGTCAAGTTTCAAAGAGCTAGCACAAACCGTGTTTGATTTAGAGTTCCAACTACATGTATCCATATAGGAGAAAACAGAGTGAAACCTAAAAATTAAAACTGTTACTGCCAACGAACGGTTTAAACTCGAGGAACGAAATTTGGTGAGCCAAGTGGGATTGGGGTACTGATCATTACCTGAAAGTGTCATCAAGATTGGTGAAAAACTATGTGCTGAGTTTTCAGGAAACTCGTAGTTTTTTGGAAGCTTGGCAACCCCTTTCCATGAAAGTGATTTGCGCCGGTCTCTGCTTAGGGCTACATCAATAGGAAACAAACCATAGAGATAGAACTTGGAACTACTTTATTGTGTCAAGTTTCAAAGAGCTAGCACAAACCATGTTTGATTTAGAGTTCCAACTACATGTATCAATATAGGAGAAAACAGAGTGAAACCTAAAAATTAAAACTGTTATTGACAACAAACGGTTTAACCTAGAAGAACGAAATTTGGTGAGCCAAGTGGATTTGGGGTACTGATCATTACCTGAGAGTGTCATCAAGATTGGGTGAAAAATGTGTGCTGAGATTTCAGGAAACTCGTAGTTTTTTGGAAGCTTGGCAACCCCTTTCCATGATAGTGATTTGAGCTTGTCTCTGCTTAGGGCTACATCAATACTAAACAAACCATAGTGACAGAACTTGGAACTACTTTATTGTGTCAAGTTTCAAAGAGCTAGCACAAACCGTGTTTGATTTAGAGTTCCAACTACATGTATCCATATAGGAGAAAACAGAGTGAAACCTAAAAATTAAAACTGTTACTGCCAACGAACGGTTTAACCTCGAGGAACGAAATTTGGTGAGCCAAGTGGGATTGGGGTACTGATCATTACCTGAAAGTGTCATCATGATTGGTGAAAAACTGTGTGCTGAAATTTCAGGAAACTCGCAGTTTTTTGGAAGCTTGGCAAACCCTTTCCATGAAAGTGATTTGTGCGGTCTCTGCTTAGGGCTGCATCAATA
Organism: Spermophilus citellus; assembly: GCF_964194105.1. Lineage (NCBI taxonomy): Eukaryota > Metazoa > Chordata > Mammalia > Rodentia > Sciuridae > Spermophilus > Spermophilus citellus. Next base: position 15,259,351 of record NC_138192.1, on the reverse strand, counting down.
GGAAACAAACCATAGAGATAGAACTTGGAACTACTTTATTGTGTCAAGTTTCAAAGAGCTAGCACAAACCATGTTTGATTTAGAGTTCCAACTACATGTATCAATATAGGAGAAAACAGAGTGAAACCTAAAAATTAAAACTGTTACTGACAACAAACGGTTTAACCTAGAAGAACGAAATTTGGTGAGCCAAGTGGGATTGGGGTACTGATCATTATCTGAAAGTGTCTTCAAGATTGGGTGAAAAAATATGTGCTGAGGTTTCAGGAAACTCGTAGTTTTTTCGAAGCTTGGCAACCCCTTTCCATGAAAGTGATTTGCGCTGGTCTCTGCTTAGGGCTACATATATAGGAAACAAACCATAGAGATAGAACTTGGAACTACTTTATTGTGTCAAGTTTCAAAGAGCTAGCACAAACCGTGTTTGATTTAGAGTTCCAAATACATGTATCCATATAGGAGAAAACAGTGTGAAACCTAAAAATTAAAACTGTTACTGCCAACAAACGGTTTAACTTAGAAGAACGAAATTTGGTGAGCCAGGTGGTTTTTGGGTACTGATCATTACCTGAAAGTGTCATCAAGATTGGGTGAAAAAATGTGTGCTGAAATTTCAGGAAACTCGCAGTTTTTTGGAAGCTTGGCAAACCCTTTCCATGAAAGTGATTTGCGCCGGTCTCTGCTTAGGGCTGCATCAATAGGAAACAAACCATAGAGATAGAATTTGGAACTACTTTATTGTATGAACTTTCAATGAGCTAGCACAATCCGTGTTTGATTTAGAGTTCCAACTGCATGTATCCATATAGGAGAAAACAGAGTGAAACCTAAAAATTAAAACTGTTACTGCCAACGAATGGTTTAACCTAGAAGAACGAAATTTGGTGAGCCAAGTGGGATTGGGGTACTGATCATTACCTGAAAGTGTCATCAAGATTGGGTGAAAAAATGTGTGCTGCTATTTCAGGAAACTCATATTTTTTTCGAAGCTTGGCAACCCCTTTCCATGAAAGTGATTTGAGCTGGTCTCTGCTTAGGGCTACATCAATACTAAACAAACCATAGAGATAGAACTTGGAACTACTTTACTGTGTCAAGTTTCAAAGAGCTAGCACAAACCGTGTTTGATTTAGAGTTCCAACTACATGTATCCATATAGGAGAAAACAGAGTGAAACCGAAAAATTAAAACTGTTACTGCCAACGAACGGTTTAACCTCGAGGAACGAAATTTGGTGAGCCAAGTGGGATTGGGGTACTGATCATTACCTGAAAGTGTCATCAAGATTGGTGAAAAACTGTGTGCTGAGTTTTCAGGAAACTCGTAGTTTTTTGGAAGCTTGGCAACCCCTTTCCATGAAAGTGATTTGCGCCGGTCTCTGCTTAGGGCTACATCAATAGGAAACAAACAATAGAGATAGAACTTGGAACTACTTTATTGTGTCAAGTTTCAAAGAGTTAGCACAAACCGTCTTTGATTTAGAGTTCCAAATACATGTATCCATATAGGAGAAAACAGAGTGAAACCTAAAAATTAAAACTGTTACTGCCAACGAACGGTTTAACCTAGAGTAACGAAATTTGGTGAGCCAAGTGGGATTGGGGTACTGATCATTACCTGAAAGTGTCATCAAGATTGGGTGAAAAAATGTGTGCTGAGATTTCAGGAAACTCGTAGTTTTTTGGAAGCTTGGCAACCCCTTTCCATGAAAGTGATTTGCGCTGGTCTCTGCTTAGGGCTGCATCAATAGGAAACAAACCATAGAGATAGAATTTGGAACTACTTTATTGTATGAACTTTCAATGAGCTAGCACAAACCGTGTTTGATTTAGAGTTCCAACTGCATGTATCCATATAGGAGAAAACAGAGTGAAACCTAAAAATTAAAACTGTTACTGCCAACGAATGGTTTAACCTAGAAGAACGAAATTTGGTGAGCCAAGTGGGATTGGGGTACTGATCATTACCTGAAAGTGTCATCAAGTTTGGGTGAAAAAATGTGTGCTAATATTTCAGGAAACTCATAGTTTTTTCGAAGCTTGGCAACCCCTTTCCATGAAAGTGATTTGAGCTGGTCTCTGCTTAGGGCTACATCAATACTAAACAAACCATAGAGATAGAACTTGGAACTACTTTATTGTGTCAAGTTTCAAAGAGCTAGCACAAACCGTGTTTGATTTAGAGTTCCAACTACATGTACCATATAGGAGAAAACAGAGTGAAACCTAAAAATTAAAACTGTTACTGCCAACGAACGGTTTAACCTCGAGGAACGAAATTTGGTGAGCCAAGTGGGATTTTGGTACTGATCATTACCTGAAAGTGTCATCAAGATTGGTGAAAAACTGTGTGCTGAAATTTCAGGAAACTCGCAGTTTTTTGGAAGCTTGGCAAACCCTTTCCATGAAAGTGATTTGCGCCGGTCTCTGCTTAGGGCTGCATCAATAGGAAACAAACCATAGAGATAGAATTTGGAACTACTTTATTATATGAACTTTCAATGAGCTAGCACAAACCGTGTTTGATTTAGAGTTCCAACTGCATGTATCCATATAGGAGAAAACAGAGTGAAACCTAAAAATTAAAACTGTTACTGACAACAAACGGTTTAACCTAGAAGAACGAAATTTGGTGAGCCAAGTGGTTTTCGGGTACTGATCATTACCTGAGAGTGTCATCAAGATTGGGTGAAAAATTTTTGCTGAGATTTCAGGAAACTCGTAGTTTTTTGGAAGCTTGGCAACCCCTTTCCATGATAGTGATTTGAGCCGGTCTCTGCTTAGGGGTACATCAATACTAAACAAACCATAGAGATAGAACTTGGAACTACTTTATTGTGTCAAGTTTCAAACAGCTAGCACAAACCGTGTTTGATTTAGAGTTCCAACTACATGTATCCATATACGAGAAAACAGAGTGAAACCTAAAAATTAAAACTGTTACTGCCAACGAACGGTTTAACCTCGAGGAACGAAATTTGGTGAGCCAAGTGGGATTGGGGTACTGATCATTACCTGAAAGTGTCATCAAGATTGGGTGAAAAAATGTATGCTGATATTTCAGGAAACTAGTAGTTTTTTGGAAGCTTGGCAACCCCTTTCCATGAAAGTGATTTGAGCTGGTCTCTGCTTAGGGCTACATCAATACTAAACAAACCATAGAGATAGAACTTGGAACTACTTAACTGTGTCAAGTTTCAAAGAGCTAGCACAAACCGTGTTTGATTTAGAGTTCCAAATACATGTATCCATATAGGAGAAAACAGTGTGAAACCTAAAAATTAAAACTGTTACTGCCAACAAACGGTTTAACTTAGAAGAACGAAATTTTTGAGCCAAGTGGTTTCGGGGTACTGATCATTACCTGAAAGTGTCATCAAGATTGGTGAAAAAATGTGTGCTGAGATTTCAGGAAACTCGCAGTTTTTTGGAAGCTTGGCAAACCCTTTCCATGAAAGTGATTTGCGCCGGTCTCTGCTTAGGGCTGCATCAATAGGAAACAAACCATAGAGATAGAATTTGGAACTACTTTATTGTATGAACTTTCAATGAGCTAGCACAAACCGTGTTTGATTTAGAGTTCCAACTGCATGTATCCATATAGGAGAAAACAGAGTGAAACCTAAAAAGTAAAACTGTTACTGCCAACGAATGGATTAACCTAGAAGAACGAAATTTGGTGAGCCAAGTGGGATTGGGGTACTGATCATTAATGAAAGTGTCATCAAGATTGGGTGAAAAAATGTGTGCTGCTATTTCAGGAAACTCATATTTTTTTCGAAGCTTGGCAACCCCTTTCCATGAAAGTGATTTGAGCTGGTCTCTGCTTAGGGCTACATCAATACTAAACAAACCATAGAGATAGAACTTGGAACTACTTTACTGTGTCAAGTTTCAAAGAGCTAGCACAAACCGTGTTTGATTTAGAGTTCCAACTACATGTATCCATATAGGAGAAAACAGAGTGAAACCTAAAAATTAAAACTGTTACTGCCAACGAACGGTTTAACCTCGAGGAACGAAATTTGGTGAGCCAAGTGGGATTGGGGTACTGATCATTACCTGAAAGTGTCATCAAGATTGGTGAAAAACTGTGTGCTGAGTTTTCAGGAAACTCGTAGTTTTTTGGAAGCTTGGCAACCCCTTTCCATGAAAGTGATTTGCGCCGGTCTCTGCTTAGGGCTACATCAATAGGAAACAAACCATAGAGATAGAACTTGGAACTACTTTATTGTGTCAAGTTTCAAAGAGTTAGCACAAACCGTCTTTGATTTAGAGTTCCAACTACATGTATCCATATAGGAGAAAACAGAGTGAAACCTAAAAATTAAAACTGTTACTGCCAACAAACGGTTTAACCTAGAGTAACGAAATTTGGTGAGCCAAGTGGGATTGGGGTACTGATCATTATCTAAAAGTGTCATCAAGATTGGGTGAAAAAATGTGTGCTGAGATTTCAGGAAACTCGTAGTTTTTTGGAAGCTTGGCAACCCTTTCCATGAAAGTGATTTGCGCTGGTCTCTGCTTAGGGCTACATATATAGGAAACAAACCATGGAGATAGAACTTGGAACTACTTTATTGTGTCAAGTTTCAAAGAGCTAGCACAAACCGTGTTTGATTTAGAGTTCCAAATACATGTATCCATATAGGAGAAAACAGAGTGAAACCTAAAAATTAAAACTGTTACTGCCAATAAACGGTTTAACTTAGAAAAACGAAATTTGGTGAGCCAAGTGGTTTCGGGGTACTGATCATTACCTGAAAGTGTCATCAAGATTGGGTGAAAAAATGTGTGCTGAAATTTCAGGAAACTCGCAGTTTTTTGGAAGCTTGGCAAACCCTTTCCATGAAAGTGATTTGCGTCGGTCTCTGCTTAGGGCTGCATCAATAGGAAACAAACCATAGAGATAGAATTTGGAACTACTTTATTGTATGAACTTTCAATGAGCTAGCACAAACCGTGTTTCATTTAGAGTTCCAACTGCATGTATCCATATACGAGAAAACAGAGTGAAACCTAAAAATTAAAACTGTTACTGACAACAAACGGTTTAACCTAGAAGAACGAAATTTGGTGAGCCAAGTGGGATTGGGGTACTGATCATTAATGAAAGTGTCATCAAGATTGGGTGAAAAAATGTATGCTGATATTTCAGGAAACTAGTAGTTTTTTGGAAGCTTGGCAACCCCTTTCCATGAAAGTGATTTGAGCTGGTCTCTGCTTAGGGCTACATCAATACTAAACAAACCATAGAGATAGAACTTGGAACTACTTAATTGTGTCAAGTTTCAAAGAGCTAGCACAAACCGTGTTTGATTTAGAGTTCCAAATACATGTATCCATATAGGAGAAAACAGTGTGAAACCTAAAAATTAAAACTGTTACTGCCAACAAACGGTTTAACTTAGAAGAACGAAATTTTTGAGCCAAGTGGTTTTGGGGTACTGATCATTACCTGAAAGTGTCATCAAGATTGGTGAAAAAATGTGTGCTGAGATTTCAGGAAACTCGCAGTTTTTTGGAAGCTTGGCAAACCCTTTCCATGAAAGTGATTTGCGCCGGTCTCTGCTTAGGGCTGCATCAATAGGAAACAAACCATAGAGATAGAATTTGGAACTACTTTATTGTATGAACTTTCAATGAGCTAGCACAAACCGTGTTTGATTTAGAGTTCCAACTGCATGTATCCATATAGGAGAAAACAGAGTGAAACCTAAAAAGTAAAACTGTTACTGCCAACGAATGGATTAACCTAGAAGAACGAAATTTGGTGAGCCAAGTGGGATTGGGGTACTGATCATTAATGAAAGTGTCATCAAGATTGGGTGAAAAAATATGTGCTGATATTTCAGGAAACTCATAGTTTTTTCGAAGCTTGGCAACCCCTTTCCATGAAAGTGATTTGAGCTGGTCTCTGCTTAGGGCTACATCAATACTAAACAAACCATAGAGATAGAACTTGGAACTACTTTACTGTGTCAAGTTTCAAAGAGCTAGCACAAACCGTGTTTGATTTAGAGTTTCAACTACATGTATCCATATAGGAGAAAACAGAGTGAAACCTAAAAATTAAAACTGTTACTGCCAACGAACGGTTTAACCTCGAGGAACGAAATTTGGTGAGCCAAGTGGGATTGGGGTACTGATCATTACCTGAAAGTGTCATCAAGATTGGTGAAAAACTGTGTGCTGAGTTTTCAGGAAACTCGTAGTTTTTTGGAAGCTTGGCAACCCCTTTCCATGAAAGTGATTTGCGCCGGTCTCTGCTTAGGGCTACATCAATAGGAAACAAACCATAGAGATAGAACTTGGAACTACTTTATTGTGTCAAGTTTCAAAGAGTTAGCACAAACCGTCTTTGATTTAGAGTTCCAACTACATGTATCCATATAGGAGAAAACAGAGTGAAACCTAAAAATTAAAACTGTTACTGCCAACAAACGGTTTAACCTAGAGTAACGAAATTTGGTGAGCCAAGTGGGATTGGGGTACTGATCATTATCTAAAAGTGTCATCAAGATTGGGTGAAAAAATGTGTGCTGAGATTTCAGGAAACTCGTAGTTTTTTGGAAGCTTGGCAACCCTTTCCATGAAAGTGATTTGCGCTGGTCTCTGCTTAGGGCTACATATATAGGAAACAAACCATGGAGATAGAACTTGGAACTACTTTATTGTGTCAAGTTTCAAAGAGCTAGCACAAACCATGTTTGATTTAGAGTTCCAACTACATGTATCAATATAGGAGAAAACAGAGTGAAACCTAAAAATTAAAACTGTTACTGACAACAAACGGTTTAACCTAGAAGAACGAAATTTGGTGAGCCAAGTGGGATTGGGGTACTGATCATTATCTGAAAGTGTCTTCAAGATTGGGTGAAAAAATATGTGCTGAGGTTTCAGGAAACTCGTAGTTTTTTCGAAGCTTGGCAACCCCTTTCCATGAAAGTGATTTGCGCTGGTCTCTGCTTAGGGCTACATATATAGGAAACAAACCATAGAGATAGAACTTGGAACTACTTTATTGTGTCAAGTTTCAAAGAGCTAGCACAAACCGTGTTTGATTTAGAGTTCCAAATACATGTATCCATATAGGAGAAAACAGTGTGAAACCTAAAAATTAAAACTGTTACTGCCAACAAACGGTTTAACTTAGAAGAACGAAATTTGGTGAGCCAGGTGGTTTTTGGGTACTGATCATTACCTGAAAGTGTCATCAAGATTGGGTGAAAAAATGTGTGCTGAAATTTCAGGAAACTCGCAGTTTTTTGGAAGCTTGGCAAACCCTTTCCATGAAAGTGATTTGCGCCGGTCTCTGCTTAGGGCTGCATCAATAGGAAACAAACCATAGAGATAGAATTTGGAACTACTTTATTGTATGAACTTTCAATGAGCTAGCACAATCCGTGTTTGATTTAGAGTTCCAACTGCATGTATCCATATAGGAGAAAACAGAGTGAAACCTAAAAATTAAAACTGTTACTGCCAACGAATGGTTTAACCTAGAAGAACGAAATTTGGTGAGCCAAGTGGGATTGGGGTACTGATCATTACCTGAAAGTGTCATCAAGATTGGGTGAAAAAATGTGTGCTGCTATTTCAGGAAACTCATATTTTTTTCGAAGCTTGGCAACCCCTTTCCATGAAAGTGATTTGAGCTGGTCTCTGCTTAGGGCTACATCAATACTAAACAAACCATAGAGATAGAACTTGGAACTACTTTACTGTGTCAAGTTTCAAAGAGCTAGCACAAACCGTGTTTGATTTAGAGTTTCAACTACATGTATCCATATAGGAGAAAACAGAGTGAAACCGAAAAATTAAAACTGTTACTGCCAACGAACGGTTTAACCTCGAGGAACGAAATTTGGTGAGCCAAGTGGGATTGGGGTACTGATCATTACCTGAAAGTGTCATCAAGTTTGGTGAAAAACTGTGTGCTGAGTTTTCAGGAAACTCGTAGTTTTTTGGAAGCTTGGCAACCAATTTCCATGAAAGTGATTTGCGCCGGTCTCTGCTTAGGGCTACATCAATAGGAAACAAACAATAGAGATAGAACTTGGAACTACTTTATTGTGTCAAGTTTCAAAGAGTTAGCACAAACCGTCTTTGATTTAGAGTTCCAAATACATGTATCCATATAGGAGAAAACAGAGTGAAACCTAAAAATTAAAACTGTTACTGCCAACGAACGGTTTAACCTAGAGTAACGAAATTTGGTGAGCCAAGTGGGATTGGGGTACTGATCATTATCTGAAAGTGTCATCAAGATTGGGTGAAAAAACGTGTGCTGAGATTTCAGGAAACTCGTAGTTTTTTGGAAGCTTGGCAACCCCTTTCCATGAAAGTGATTTGCACTGGTCTCTGCTTAGGACTACATATATAGGAAACAAACCATAGAGATAGAACTTGGAACTACTTTATTGTGTCAAGTTTCAAAGAGCTAGCACAAACCGTGTTTGATTTAGAGTTCCAAATACATGTATCCATATAGGAGAAAACAGAGTGAAACCTAAAAATTAAAACTGTTACTGCCAACAAACGGTTTAACTTAGAAGAACGAAATTTGGTGAGCCAAGTGGTTTCGGGGTACTGATCATTACCTGAAAGTGTCATCAAGATTGGGTGAAAAAATGTGTGCTGAAATTTCAGGCAACTCACAGTTTTTTGGAAGCTTGGCAAACCCTTTCCATGAAAGTGATTTGCGCTGGTCTCTGCTTAGGGCTGCATCAATAGGAAACAAACCATAGAGATAGAATTTGGAACTACTTTATTGTATGAACTTTCAATGAGCTAGCACAAACCGTGTTTGATTTAGAGTTCCAACTGCATGTATCCATATAGGAGAAAACAGAGTGAAACCTAAAAATTAAAACTGTTACTGCCAACGAATGGTTTAACCTAGAAGAACGAAATTTGGTGAGCCAAGTGGGATTGGGGTACTGATCATTACCTGAAAGTGTCATCAAGTTTGGGTGAAAAAATGTGTGCTAATATTTCAGGAAACTCATAGTTTTTTCGAAGCTTGGCAACCCCTTTCCATGAAAGTGATTTGAGCTGGTCTCTGCTTAGGGCTACATCAATACTAAACAAACCATAGAGATAGAACTTGGAACTACTTTATTGTGTCAAGTTTCAAAGAGCTAGCACAAACCGTGTTTGATTTAGAGTTCCAACTACATGTACCATATAGGAGAAAACAGAGTGAAACCTAAAAATTAAAACTGTTACTGCCAACGAACGGTTTAACCTCGAGGAACGAAATTTGGTGAGCCAAGTGGGATTTTGGTACTGATCATTACCTGAAAGTGTCATCAAGATTGGTGAAAAACTGTGTGCTGAAATTTCAGGAAACTCGCAGTTTTTTGGAAGCTTGGCAAACCCTTTCCATGAAAGTGATTTGCGCCGGTCTCTGCTTAGGGCTGCATCAATAGGAAACAAACCATAGAGATAGAATTTGGAACTACTTTATTATATGAACTTTCAATGAGCTAGCACAAACCGTGTTTGATTTAGAGTTCCAACTGCATGTATCCATATAGGAGAAAACAGAGTGAAACCTAAAAATTAAAACTGTTACTGACAACAAACGGTTTAACCTAGAAGAACGAAATTTGGTGAGCCAAGTGGTTTTCGGGTACTGATCATTACCTGAGAGTGTCATCAAGATTGGGTGAAAAATTTTTGCTGAGATTTCAGGAAACTCGTAGTTTTTTGGAAGCTTGGCAACCCCTTTCCATGATAGTGATTTGAGCCGGTCTCTGCTTAGGGGTACATCAATACTAAACAAACCATAGAGATAGAACTTGGAACTACTTTATTGTGTCAAGTTTCAAACAGCTAGCACAAACCGTGTTTGATTTAGAGTTCCAACTACATGTATCCATATACGAGAAAACAGAGTGAAACCTAAAAATTAAAACTGTTACTGCCAACGAACGGTTTAACCTCGAGGAACGAAATTTGGTGAGCCAAGTGGGATTGGGGTACTGATCATTACCTGAAAGTGTCATCAAGATTGGGTGAAAAAATGTATGCTGATATTTCAGGAAACTAGTAGTTTTTTGGAAGCTTGGCAACCCCTTTCCATGAAAGTGATTTGAGCTGGTCTCTGCTTAGGGCTACATCAATACTAAACAAACCATAGAGATAGAACTTGGAACTACTTAACTGTGTCAAGTTTCAAAGAGCTAGCACAAACCGTGTTTGATTTAGAGTTCCAAATACATGTATCCATATAGGAGAAAACAGTGTGAAACCTAAAAATTAAAACTGTTACTGCCAACAAACGGTTTAACTTAGAAGAACGAAATTTTTGAGCCAAGTGGTTTCGGGGTACTGATCATTACCTGAAAGTGTCATCAAGATTGGTGAAAAAATGTGTGCTGAGATTTCAGGAAACTCGCAGTTTTTTGGAAGCTTGGCAAACCCTTTCCATGAAAGTGATTTGCGCCGGTCTCTGCTTAGGGCTGCATCAATAGGAAACAAACCATAGAGATAGAATTTGGAACTACTTTATTGTATGAACTTTCAATGAGCTAGCACAAACCGTGTTTGATTTAGAGTTCCAACTGCATGTATCCATATAGGAGAAAACAGAGTGAAACCTAAAAAGTAAAACTGTTACTGCCAACGAATGGATTAACCTAGAAGAACGAAATTTGGTGAGCCAAGTGGGATTGGGGTACTGATCATTAATGAAAGTGTCATCAAGATTGGGTGAAAAAATGTGTGCTGATATTTCAGGAAACTCATAGTTTTTTCGAAGCTTGGCAACCCCTTTCCATGAAAGTGATTTGAGCTGGTCTCTGCTTAGGGCTACATCAATACTAAACAAACCATAGAGATAGAACTTGGAACTACTTTACTGTGTCAAGTTTCAAAGAGCTAGCACAAACCGTGTTTGATTTAGAGTTCCAACTACATGTATCCATATAGGAGAAAACAGAGTGAAACCTAAAAATTAAAACTGTTACTGCCAACGAACGGTTTAACCTCGAGGAACGAAATTTGGTGAGCCAAGTGGGATTGGGGTACTGATCATTACCTGAAAGTGTCATCAAGATTGGTGAAAAACTGTGTGCTGAGTTTTCAGGAAACTCGTAGTTTTTTGGAAGCTTGGCAACCCCTTTCCATGAAAGTGATTTGCGCCGGTCTCTGCTTAGGGCTACATCAATAGGAAACAAACCATAGAGATAGAACTTGGAACTACTTTATTGTGTCAAGTTTCAAAGAGTTAGCACAAACCGTCTTTGATTTAGAGTTCCAACTACATGTATCCATATAGGAGAAAACAGAGTGAAACCTAAAAATTAAAACTGTTACTGCCAACAAACGGTTTAACCTAGAGTAACGAAATTTGGTGAGCCAAGTGGGATTGGGGTACTGATCATTATCTAAAAGTGTCATCAAGATTGGGTGAAAAAATGTGTGCTGAGATTTCAGGAAACTCGTAGTTTTTTGGAAGCTTGGCAACCCTTTCCATGAAAGTGATTTGCGCTGGTCTCTGCTTAGGGCTACATATATAGGAAACAAACCATGGAGATAGAACTTGGAACTACTTTATTGTGTCAAGTTTCAAAGAGCTAGCACAAACCGTGTTTGATTTAGAGTTCCAAATACATGTATCCATATAGGAGAAAACAGAGTGAAACCTAAAAATTAAAACTGTTACTGCCAATAAACGGTTTAACTTAGAAAAACGAAATTTGGTGAGCCAAGTGGTTTCGGGGTACTGATCATTACCTGAAAGTGTCATCAAGATTGGGTGAAAAAATGTGTGCTGAAATTTCAGGAAACTCGCAGTTTTTTGGAAGCTTGGCAAACCCTTTCCATGAAAGTGATTTGCGTCGGTCTCTGCTTAGGGCTGCATCAATAGGAAACAAACCATAGAGATAGAATTTGGAACTACTTTATTGTATGAACTTTCAATGAGCTAGCACAAACCGTGTTTGATTTAGAGTTCCAACTGCATGTATCCATATACGAGAAAACAGAGTGAAACCTAAAAATTAAAACTGTTACTGACAACAAACGGTTTAACCTAGAAGAACGAAATTTGGTGAGCCAAGTGGGATTGGGGTACTGATCATTACCTGAAAGTGTCATCAAGATTGGGTGAAAAAATGTATGCTGATATTTCAGGAAACTAGTAGTTTTTTGGAAGCTTGGCAACCCCTTTCCATGAAAGTGATTTGAGCTGGTCTCTGCTTAGGGCTACATCAATACTAAACAAACCATAGAGATAGAACTTGGAACTACTTAATTGTGTCAAGTTTCAAAGAGCTAGCACAAACCGTGTTTGATTTAGAGTTCCAAATACATGTATCCATATAGGAGAAAACAGTGTGAAACCTAAAAATTAAAACTGTTACTGCCAACAAACGGTTTAACTTAGAAGAACGAAATTTTTGAGCCAAGTGGTTTCGGGGTACTGATCATTACCTGAAAGTGTCATCAAGATTGGTGAAAAAATGTGTGCTGAGATTTCAGGAAACTCGCAGTTTTTTGGAAGCTTGGCAAACCCTTTCCATGAAAGTGATTTGCGCCGGTCTCTGCTTAGGGCTGCATCAATAGGAAACAAACCATAGAGATAGAATTTGGAACTACTTTATTGTATGAACTTTCAATGAGCTAGCACAAACCGTGTTTGATTTAGAGTTCCAACTGCATGTATCCATATAGGAGAAAACAGAGTGAAACCTAAAAAGTAAAACTGTTACTGCCAACGAATGGATTAACCTAGAAGAACGAAATTTGGTGAGCCAAGTGGGATTGGGGTACTGATCATTAATGAAAGTGTCATCAAGATTGGGTGAAAAAATGTGTGCTGATATTTCAGGAAACTCATAGTTTTTTCGAAGCTTGGCAACCCCTTTCCATGAAAGTGATTTGAGCTGGTCTCTGCTTAGGGCTACATCAATACTAAACAAACCATAGAGATAGAACTTGGAACTACTTTACTGTGTCAAGTTTCAAAGAGCTAGCACAAACCGTGTTTGATTTAGAGTTTCAACTACATGTATCCATATAGGAGAAAACAGAGTGAAACCTAAAAATTAAAACTGTTACTGCCAACGAACGGTTTAACCTCGAGGAACGAAATTTGGTGAGCCAAGTGGGATTGGGGTACTGATCATTACCTGAAAGTGTCATCAAGATTGGTGAAAAACTGTGTGCTGAGTTTTCAGGAAACTCGTAGTTTTTTGGAAGCTTGGCAACCCCTTTCCATGAAAGTGATTTGCGCCGGTCTCTGCTTAGGGCTACATCAATAGGAAACAAACCATAGAGATAGAACTTGGAACTACTTTATTGTGTCAAGTTTCAAAGAGTTAGCACAAACCGTCTTTGATTTAGAGTTCCAACTACATGTATCCATATAGGAGAAAACAGAGTGAAACCTAAAAATTAAAACTGTTACTGCCAACAAACGGTTTAACCTAGAGTAACGAAATTTGGTGAGCCAAGTGGGATTGGGGTACTGATCATTATCTAAAAGTGTCATCAAGATTGGGTGAAAAAATGTGTGCTGAGATTTCAGGAAACTCGTAGTTTTTTGGAAGCTTGGCAACCCTTTCCATGAAAGTGATTTGCGCTGGTCTCTGCTTAGGGCTACATATATAGGAAACAAACCATGGAGATAGAACTTGGAACTACTTTATTGTGTCAAGTTTCAAAGAGCTAGCACAAACCGTGTTTGATTTAGAGTTCCAAATACATGTATCCATATAGGAGAAAACAGAGTGAAACCTAAAAATTAAAACTGTTACTGCCAATAAACGGTTTAACTTAGAAAAACGAAATTTGGTGAGCCAGGTGGTTTTTGGGTACTGATCATTACCTGAAAGTGTCATCAAGATTGGGTGAAAAAATGTGTGCTGAAATTTCAGGAAACTCGCAGTTTTTTGGAAGCTTGGCAAACCCTTTCCATGAAAGTGATTTGCGTCGGTCTCTGCTTAGGGCTGCATCAATAGGAAACAAACCATAGAGATAGAATTTGGAACTACTTTATTGTATGAACTTTCAATGAGCTAGCACAAACCGTGTTTGATTTAGAGTTCCAACTGCATGTATCCATATACGAGAAAACAGAGTGAAACCTAAAAATTAAAACTGTTACTGCCAACGAACGGTTTAACCTCGAGGAGCGAAATTTGGTGAGCCAAGTGGGATTGGGGTACTGATCATTACCTGAAAGTGTCATCAAGATTGCGTGAAAAAATGTGTGCTGATATTTCAGGAAACTCATAGTTTTTTCGAAGCTTGGCAACCCCTTTCCATGAAAGTGATTTGAGCTGGCCTCTGCTTAGGGCTACATCAATACTAAACAAACCATAGAGATAGAACTTGGAACTACTTTATTGTGTCAAGTTTCAAAGAGCTAGCACAAACCGTGTTTGATTTAGAGTTCCAACTACATGTATCCATATAGGAGAAAACAGAATGAAACCTAAAAATTAAAACTGTTACTGCCAACGAACGGTTTAACCTCGAGGAACGAAATTTGGTGAGCCAAGTGGGATTGGGGTACTGATCATTACCTGAAAGTGTCATCAAGATTGGTGAAAAACTGTGTGCTGAAATTTCAGGAAACTCGCAGTTTTTTGGAAGCTTGGCAAACCCTTTCTATGAAAGTGATTTGCGCCGGTCTCTGCTTAGGGCTGCATCAATAGGAAACAAACCATATAGATAGAATTTGGAACTACTTTATTGTATGAACTTTCAATGAGCTAGCACAAACCGTGTTTGATTTAGAGTTCCAACTGCATGTATCCATATAGGAGAAAACAGAGTGAAACCTAAAAATTAAAACTGTTACTGCCAACGAATGGTTTAACCTAGAAGAACGAAATTTGGTGAGCCAAGTGGGATTGGGGTACTCATCATTACCTGAAAGTGTCATCAAGATTGGGTGAAAAAATGTGTGCTGATATTTCAGGAAATTCATAGTTTTTTCGAAGCTTGGCAACCCCTTTACATGAAAGTGATTTGAGCTGGTCTCTGCTTAGGGCTACATCAATAAAAAAAAAAAAAAAAAACCATAGAGATAGAACTTGGAACTACTTTATTGTGTCAAGTTTCAAAGAGCTAGCACAAACCGTGTTTGATTTAGAGTTCCATCTACATGTATCCATATAGGAGAAAACAGAGTGAAACCTAAAAATTAAAACTGTTACTGCCAACAAACGGTTTAACCTCGAGGAACGAAATTTGGTGAGCCAAGTGGGATTGGGGTACTGATCATTACCTGAAAGTGTCATCAAGATTGGTGAAAAACTGTGTGCTGAGTTTTCAGGAAACTCGTAGTTTTTTGGAAGCTTGGCAACCCCTTTCCATGAAAGTGATTTGCGCCGGTCTCTGCTTAGGGCTACATCAATAGGAAACAAACCATAGAGATAGAACTTGGAACTACTTTATTGTGTCAAGTTTCAAAGAGCTAGCACAAACCATGTTTGATTTAGAGTTCCAACTACATGTATCAATATTGGAGAAAACAGAGTGAAACCTAAAAATTAAAACTGTTACTGACAACAAACGGTTTAACCTAGAAGAACGAAATTTGGTGAGCCAAGTGGTTTTGGGGTACTGATCATTACCTGAGAGTGTCATCAAGATTGGGTGAAAAATGTGTGCTGAGATTTCAGGAAACTCGTAGTTTTTTGGAAGCTTGGCAACCCCTTTCCATGATAGTGATTTGAGCCGGTCTCTGCTTAGGGCTACATCAATACTAAACAAACCATAGAGATAGAACTTGGAACTACTTTATTGTGTCAAGTTTCAAAGAGCTAGCACAAACCGTGTTTGATTTAGAGTTCCAACTACATGTATCCATATAGGAGAAAACAGAGTGAAACCTAAAAATTAAAACTGTTACTGCCAACGAACGGTTTAACCTCGAGGAACGAAATTTGGTGAGCCAAGTGGGATTGGGGTACTGATCATTACCTGAAAGTGTCATCAAGATTGGTGCAAAACTGTGTGCTGATATTTCAGGAAACTCGCAGTTTTTTGGAAGCTTGGCAAACCCTTTCCATGAAAGTGATTTGCGCCGGTCTCTGCTTAGGTCTGCATCAATAGGAAACAAACCATAGAGATAGAATTTGGAACTACTTTATTGTATGAACTTTCAATGAGCTAGCACAAACCGTGTTTGATTTAGAGTTCCAACTGCATGTATCCATATAGGAGAAAACAGAGTGAAACCTAAAAATTAAAACTGTTACTGCCAACGAATGGTTTAACCTAGAAGAACGAAATTTGGTGAGCCAAGTGGGATTGGGGTACTGATCATTACCTGAAAGTGTCATCAAGATTGGGTGAAAAAATGTGTGCTGATATTTCAGGAAACTCATAGTTTTTTCGAAGCTTGGCAACCCCTTTCCATGAAAGTGATTTGAGCTGGTCTCTGCTTAGGGCTACATCAATACTAAACAAACCATAGAGATAGAACTTGGAACTACTTTATTGTGTCAAGTTTCACAGAGCTAGCACAAACCGTGTTTGATTTAGAGTTCCAACTACATGTATCCATATAGGAGAAAACAGAGTGAAACCTAAAAATTAAAACTGTTACTGCCAACGAACGGTTTAACCTCGAGGAACGAAATTTGGTGAGCCAAGTGGGATTGGGGTACTGATCATTACCTGAAAGTGTCATCATGATTGGTGAAAAACTGTGTGCTGAAATTTCAGGAAACTCGCAGTTTTTTGGAAGCTTGGCAAACCCTTTCCATGAAAGTGATTTGTGCGGTCTCTGCTTAGGGCTGCATCAATAGGAAACAAACCATAGAGATAGAACTTGGAACTACTTTATTGTGTCAAGTTTCAAAGAGCTAGCACAAACCATGTTTGATATAGAGTTCCAACTACATGTATCAATATAGGAGAAAACAGAGTGAAACCTAAAAATTAAAACTGTTACTGACAACAAACGGTGTAACCTAGAAGAACGAAATTTGGTGAGCCAAGTGTGATTGGGGTACTGATCATTATCTGAAAGTGTCTTCAAGATTGGGTAAAAAAATATGTGCTGAGGTTTCAGGAAACTCGTAGTTTTTTCGAAGCTTGGCAACCCCTTTCCATGAAAGTGATTTGCGCTGGTCTCTGCTTAGGGCTACATATATAGGAAACAAACCATAGAGATAGAACTTGGAACTACTTTATTGTGTCAAGTTTCAAAGAGCTAGCACAAACCGTGTTTGATTTAGAGTTCCAAATACATGTATCCATATAGGAGAAAACAGTGTGAAACCTAAAAATTAAAACTGTTACTGCCAACAAACGGTTTAACTTAGAAGAACGAAATTTGGTGAGCCAGGTGGTTTTTGGGTACTGATCATTACCTGAAAGTGTCATCAAGATTGGGTGAAAAAATGTGTGCTGAAATTTCAGGAAACTCGCAGTTTTTTGGAAGCTTGGCAAACCCTTTCCATGAAAGTGATTTGCGCCGGTCTCTGCTTAGGGCTGCATCAATAGGAAACAAACCATAGAGATAGAATTTGGAACTACTTTATTGTATGAACTTTCAATGAGCTAGCACAATCCGTGTTTGATTTAGAGTTCCAACTGCATGTATCCATATAGGAGAAAACAGAGTGAAACCTAAAAATTAAAACTGTTACTGCCAACGAATGGTTTAACCTAGAAGAACGAAATTTGGTGAGCCAAGTGGGATTGGGGTACTGATCATTACCTGAAAGTGTCATCAAGATTCGGTGAAAAAATGTGTGCTGCTATTTCAGGAAACTCATATTTTTTTCGAAGCTTGGCAACCCCTTTCCATGAAAGTGATTTGAGCTGGTCTCTGCTTAGGGCTACATCAATACTAAACAAACCATAGAGATAGAACTTGGAACTACTTTACTGTGTCAAGTTTCAAAGAGCTAGCACAAACCGTGTTTGATTTAGAGTTTCAACTACATGTATCCATATAGGAGAAAACAGAGTGAATCCGAAAAATTAAAACTGTTACTGCCAACGAACGGTTTAACCTCGAGGAACGAAATTTGGTGAGCCAAGTGGGATTGGGGTACTGATCATTACCTGAAAGTGTCATCAAGATTGGTGAAAAACTGTGTGCTGAGTTTTCAGGAAACTCGTAGTTTTTTGGAAGCTTGGCAACCCCTTTCCATGAAAGTGATTTGCGCCGGTCTCTGCTTAGGGCTACATCAATAGGAAACAAACAATAGAGATAGAACTTGGAACTACTTTATTGTGTCAAGTTTCAAAGAGTTAGCACAAACCGTCTTTGATTTAGAGTTCCAACTACATGTATCCATATAGGAGAAAACAGAGTGAAACCTAAAAATTAAAACTGTTACTGCCAACGAACGGTTTAACCTAGAGTAACGAAATTTGGTGAGCCAAGTGGGATTGGGGTACTGATCATTATCTGAAAGTGTCATCAAGATTGGGTGAAAAAATGTGTGCTGAGATTTCAGGAAACTCGTAGTTTTTTGGAAGCTTGGCAACCCCTTTCCATGAAAGTGATTTGCGCTGGTCTCTGCTTAGGACTACATATATAGGAAACAAACCATAGAGATAGAACTTGGAACTACTTTATTGTGTCAAGTTTCAAAGAGCTAGCACAAACCGTGTTTGATTTAGAGTTCCAAATACATGTATCCATATAGGAGAAAACAGAGTGAAACCTAAAAATTAAAACTGTTACTGCCAACAAACGGTTTAACTTAGAAGAACGAAATTTGGTGAGCCAAGTGGTTTCGGGGTACTGATCATTACCTGAAAGTGTCATCAAGATTGGGTGAAAAAATGTGTGCTGAAATTTCAGGCAACTCACAGTTTTTTGGAAGCTTGGCAAACCCTTTCCATGAAAGTGATTTGCGCTGGTCTCTGCTTAGGGCTGCATCAATAGGAAACAAACCATACAGATAGAATTTGGAACTACTTTATTGTATGAACTTTCAATGAGCTAGCACAAACCGTGTTTGATTTAGAGTTCCAACTGCATGTATCCATATAGGAGAAAACAGAGTGAAACCTAAAAATTAAAACTGTTACTGCCAACGAATGGTTTAACCTAGAAGAACGAAATTTGGTGAGCCAAGTGGGATTGGGGTACTGATCATTACCTGAAAGTGTCATCCAGTTTGGGTGAAAAAATGTGTGCTAATATTTCAGGAAACTCATAGTTTTTTCGAAGCTTGGCAACCCCTTTCCATGAAAGTGATTTGAGCTGGTCTCTGCTTAGGGCTACATCAATACTAAACAAACCATAGAGATAGAACTTGGAACTACTTTATTGTGTCAAGTTTCAAAGAGCTAGCACAAACCCTGTTTGATTTAGAGTTCCAACTACATGTACCATATAGGAGAAAACAGAGTGAAACCTAAAAATTAAAACTGTTACTGCCAACGAACGGTTTAACCTCGAGGAACGAAATTTGGTGAGCCAAGTGGGATTTTGGTACTGATCATTACCTGAAAGTGTCATCAAGATTGGTGAAAAACTGTGTGCTGAAATTTCAGGAAACTCGCAGTTTTTTGGAAGCGTGGCAAACCCTTTCCATGAAAGTGATTTGCGCCGGTCTCTGCTTAGGGCTGCATCAATAGGAAACAAACCATAGAGATAGAATTTGGAACTACTTTATTATATGAACTTTCAATGAGCTAGCACAAACCGTGTTTGATTTAGAGTTCCAACTGCATGTATCCATATAGGAGAAAACAGAGTGAAACCTAAAAATTAAAACTGTTACTGACAACAAACGGTTTAACCTAGAAGAACGAAATTTGGTGAGCCAAGTGGTTTTCGGGTACTGATCATTACCTGAGAGTGTCATCAAGATTGCGTGAAAAATGTGTGCTGAGATTTCAGGAAACTCGTAGTTTTTTGGAAGCTTGGCAACCCCTTTCCATGATAGTGATTTGAGCCGGTCTCTGCTTAGGGGTACATCAATACTAAACAAACCATAGAGATAGAACTTGGAACTACTTTATTGTGTCAAGTTTCAAACAGCTAGCACAAACCGTGTTTGATTTAGAGTTCCAACTACATGTATCCATATACGAGAAAACAGAGTGAAACCTAAAAATTAAAACTGTTACTGCCAACGAACGGTTTAACCTCGAGGAACGAAATTTGGTGAACCAAGTGGGATTGGGGTACTGATCATTACCTGAAAGTGTCATCAAGATTGGGTGAAAAAATGTATGCTGATATTTCAGGAAACTAGTAGTTTTTTGGAAGCTTGGCAACCCCTTTCCATGAAAGTGATTTGAGCTGGTCTCTGCTTAGGGCTACATCAATACTAAACAAACCATAGAGATAGAACTTGGAACTACTTAATTGTGTCAAGTTTCAAAGAGCTAGCACAAACCGTGTTTGATTTAGAGTTCCAAATACATGTATCCATATAGGAGAAAACAGTGTGAAACCTAAAAATTAAAACTGTTACTGCCAACAAACGGTTTAACTTAGAAGAACGAAATTTTTGAGCCAAGTGGTTTCGGGGTACTGATCATTACCTGAAAGTGTCATCAAGATTGGTGAAAAAATGTGTGCTGAGATTTCAGGAAACTCGCAGTTTTTTGGAAGCTTGGCAAACCCTTTCCATGAAAGTGATTTGCACCGGTCTCTGCTTAGGGCTGCATCAATAGGAAACAAACCATAGAGATAGAATTTGGAACTACTTTATTGTATGAACTTTCAATGAGCTAGCACAAACCGTGTTTGATTTAGAGTTCCAACTGCATGTATCCATATAGGAGAAAACAGAGTGAAACCTAAAAAGTAAAACTGTTACTGCCAACGAATGGATTAACCTAGAAGAACGAAATTTGGTGAGCTAAGTGGGATTGGGGTACTGATCATTAATGAAAGTGTCATCAAGATTGGGTGAAAAAATGTGTGCTGATATTTCAGGAAACTCATAGTTTTTTCGAAGCTTGGCAACCCCTTTCCATGAAAGTGATTTGAGCTGGTCTCTGCTTAGGGCTACATCAATACTAAACAAACAATAGAGATAGAACTTGGAACTACTTTATTGTGTCAAGTTTCAAAGAGCTAGCACAAACCGTGTTTGATTTAGAGTTCCAACTATATGTATCCATATAGGAGAAAACAGAGTGAAACCTAAAAATTAAAACTGTTACTGCCAACAAACGGTTTAACCTCGAGGAACGAAATTTGGTGAGCCAAGTGGGATTGGGATACTGATCATTACCTGAAAGTGTCATCAAGATTGGGTGAAAAAATGTGTGCTGATATTTCAGGAAACTCATAGTTTTTTCGAAGCTTGGCAACCCCTTTCGATGAAAGTGATTTGAGCTGGTCTCTGCTTAGGGCTACATCAATACTAAACAAACAATAGAGATAGAACTTGGAACTACTTTATTGTGTCAAGTTTCAAAGAGCTAGCACAAACCGTGTTTGATTTAGAGTTCCAACTATATGTATCCATATAGGAGAAAACAGAGTGAAACCTAAAAATTAAAACTGTTACTGCCAACAAACGGTTTAACCTCGAGGAACGAAATTTGGTGAGCCAAGTGGGATTGGGATACTGATCATTACCTGAAAGTGTCATCAAGATTGGTGAAAAACTGTGTGCTGAAATTTCAGGAAACTCGCAGTTTTTTGGAAGCTTGGCAAACCCTTTCCATGAATGTGATTTGCGCCGGTCTCTGCTTAGGGCTGCATCAATAGGAAACAAACCATAGAGATAGAATTTGGAACTACTTTATTGTATGAACTTTCAATGAGCTAGCACAAACCGTGTTTGATTTAGAGTTCCAACTGCATGTATCCATATAGGAGAAAACAGAGTGAAACCTAAAAATTAAAACTGTTACTGCCAACGAATGGTTTAACCTAGAAGAACGAAATTTGGTGAGCCAAGTGGGATTGGGGTACTGATCATTACCTGAAAGTGTCATCAAGATTGGGTGAAAAAATGTGTGCTGATATTTCAGGAAACTCATAGTTTTTTCGAAGCTTGGCAACCCCTTTCCATGAAAGTGATTTGAGCTGGTCTCTGCTTAGGGCTACATCAATAAAAAACAAACCATAGAGATAGAACTTGGAACTACTTTATTGTGTCAAGTTTCAAAGAGCTAGCACAAACCGTGTTTGATTTAGAGTTCCAACTACATGTATCCATATAGGAGAAAACAGAGTGAAACCTAAAAATTAAAACTGTTACTGCCAACGAACGGTTTAACCTCGAGGAACGAAATTTGGTGAGCCAAGTGGGATTGGGGTACTGATCATTACCTGAAAGTGTCATCAAGATTGGTGAAAAACTGTGTGCTGAGTTTTCAGGAAACTCGTAGTTTTTTGGAAGCTTGGCAACCCCTTTCCATGAAAATGATTGCGCCGGTCTCTGCTTAGGGCTACATCAATAGGAAACAAACCATAGAGATAGAACTTGGAACTACTTTATTGTGTCAAGTTTCAAAGAGCTAGCACAAACCATGTTTGATTTAGAGTTCCAACTACATGTATCAATATAGGAGAAAACAGAGTGAAACCTAAAAATTAAAACTGTTATTGACAACAAACGGTTTAACCTAGAAGAACGAAATTTGGTGAGCCAAGTGGTTTTGGGGTACTGATCATTACCTGAGAGTGTCATCAAGATTGCGTGAAAAATGTGTGCTGAGATTTCAGGAAACTCGTAGTTTTTTGGAAGCTTTGCAACCCCTTTCCATGATAGTGATTTGAGCCGGTCTCTGCGTAGGGCTACATCAATACTAAACAAACCATAGAGATAGAACTTGGAACTACTTTATTGTGTCAAGTTTCAAAGAGCTAGCACAAACCGTGTTTGATTTAGAGTTCCAACTACATGTATCCATATAGGAGAAAACAGAGTGAAACCTAAAAATTAAAACTGTTACTGCCAACGAACGGTTTAACCTCGAGGAACGAAATTTGGTGAGCCAAGTGGGATTGGGGTACTGATCATTACCTGAAAGTGTCATCAAGATTGGTTGAAAAAATGTGTGCTGATATTTCAGGAAACTCATAGTTTTTTCGAAGCTTGGCAACCCCTTTCCATGAAAGTGATTTGAGCTGGTCTCTGCTTAGGGCTACATCAATACTAAACAAACCATAGAGATAGAACTTGGAACTACTTTATTGTGTCAAGTTTCAAAGAGCTAGCACAAACCGTGTTTGATTTAGAGTTCCAACTACATGTATCCATATAGGAGAAAACAGAGTGAAACCTAAAAATTAAAACTGTTACTGCCAACGAACGGTTTAACCTCGAGGAACGAAATTTGGTGAGCCAAGTGGGATTGGGGTACTGATCATTACCTGAAAGTGTCATCAAGATTGGTGAAAAACTGTGTGCTGAGATTTCAGGAAACTCGTAGTTTTTTGGAAGCTTGGCAACCCCTTTCCATGAAAGTGTTTTGCGCTGGTCTCCGCTTAGGGCTACATATATAGGAAACAATCCATAGAGATAGAACTTGGAACTACTTTATTTTGTCAAGTTTCAAAGAGCTAGCACAAACCGTGTTTGATTTAGAGTTCCAAATACATGTATCCATATAGGAGAAAACAGTGTGAAACCTAAAAATTAAAACTGTTACTGCCAACAAACGGTTTAACTTAGAAGAACGAAATTTGGTGAGCCAAGTGGTTTCGGGGTACTGATCATTACCTGAAAGTGTCATCAAGATTGGGTGAAAAAATGTGTGCTGAAATTTCAGGAAACTCGCAGTTTTTTGGAAGCTTGGCAAACCCTTTCCATGAAAGTGATTTGCGCTGGTCTCTGCTTAGGGCTGCATCAATAGGAAACAAACCATAGAGATAGAATTTGGAACTACTTTATTGTATGAACTTTCAATGAGCTAGTACAAACCGTGTTTGATTTAGAGTTCCAACTGCATGTATCCATATAGGAGAAAACAGAGTGAAACCTAAAAATTAAAACTGTTACTGCCAACGAATGGTTTAACCTAGAAGAACGAAATTTGGTGAGCCAAGTGGGATTGGGGTACTGATCATTACCTGAAAGTGTCATCAAGATTGGGTGAAAAAATGTGTGCTGAAATTTCAGGAAACTCGCAGTTTTTTGGAAGCTTGGCAAACCCTTTCCATGAAAGTGATTTGCGCTGGTCTCTGCTTAGGGCTGCATCAATAGGAAACAAACCATAGAGATAGAACTTGGAACTACTTTATTGTGTCAAGTTTCAAAGAGCTAGCACAAACCGTGTTTGATTTAGAGTTCCAACTACATGTATCCATATAGGAGAAAACAGAGTGAAACCTAAAAATTAAAACTGTTACTGCCAACGAACGGTTTAACCTCGAGGAATGAAATTTGGTGAGCCAAGTGGGATTGGGGTACTGATCATTACCTGAAAGTGTCATCAAGATTGGTGAAAAACTGTGTGCTGAGTTTTCAGGAAACTCGTAGTTTTTTGGAAGCTTGGCAACCCCTTTCCATGAAAGTGATTTGCGCCCGTCTCTGCTTAGGGCTACATCAATAGGAAACAAACCATAGAGATAGAACTTGGAACTACTTTATTGTGTCAAGTTTCAAAGAGTTAGCACAAACCGTGTTTGATTTAGAGTTCCAACTACATGTATCCATATAGGAGAAAACAGAGTGAAACCTAAAAATTAAAACTGTTACTGCCAACGAACGGTTTAACCTAGAGTAACGAAATTTGGTGATCCAAGTGGGATTGGGGTACTGATCATTATCTGAAAGTGTCATCAAGTTTGGGTGAAAAAATGTGTGCTGAGATTTCAGGAAACTCGCAGTTTTTTGGAAGCTTGGCAAACCCTTTCCATGAAAGTGATTTGTGCCGGTCTCTGCTTAGGGCTGCATCAATAGGAAACAAACCATAGAGATAGAATTTGGAACTACTTTATTGTATGAACTTTCAATGAGCTAGTACAAACCGTGTTTGATTTAGAGTTCCAACTACATGTATCCATATAGGAGAAAACAGAGTGAAACCTAAAAATTAAAACTGTTACTGCCAACGAACGGTTTAACCTCGAGGAACGAAATTTGGTGAGCCAAGTGGGATTGGGGTACTGATCATTACCTGAAAGTGTCATCAAGATTGGTGAAAAACTGTGTGCTGAGTTTTCAGGAAACTCGTAGTTTTTTGGAAGCTTGGCAACCCCTTTCCATGAAAGTGATTTGCGCTGGTCTCTGCTTAGGGCTACATCAATAGGAAACAAACCATAGAGATAGAACTTGGAACTACTTTATTGTGTCAAGTTTCAAAGAGCTAGCACAAACCATGTTTGATTTAGAGTTCCAACTACATGTATCAATATAGGAGAAAACAGAGTGAAACCTAAAAATTAAAACTGTTATTGACAACAAACGGTTTAACCTAGAAGAACGAAATTTGGTGAGCCAAGTGGTTTTGGGGTACTGATCATTACCTGAGAGTGTCATCAAGATTGGGTGAAAAATGTGTGCTGAGATTTCAGGAAACTCGTAGTTTTTTGGAAGCTTGGCAACCCCTTTCCATGATAGTGATTTGAGCCGGTCTCTGCTTAGGGCTACATCAATACTAAACAAACCATAGAGATAGAACTTGGAACTAGTTTATTGTGTCAAGTTTCAAAGAGCTAGCACAAACCGTGTTTGATTTAGAGTTCCAACTACATGTATGCATATAGGAGAAAACAGAGTGAAACCTAAAAATTAAAACTGTTACTGCCAACGAACGGTTTAACCTCGAGGAACGAAATTTGGTGAGCCAAGTGGGATTGGGGTACTGATCATTACCTGAAAGTGTCATCAAGATTGGGTGAAAAAATGTGTGCTGATATTTCAGGAAACTCATACTTTTTTCGAAGCTTGGCAACCCCTTTCTATGAAAGTGATTTGAGCTGGTCTCTGCTTAGGGCTACATCAATACTAAACAAAACATAGAGATAGAACTTGGAACTACTTTATTGTGTCAAGTTTCAAAGAGCTAGCACAAACCGTGTTTGATTTAGAGTTCCAACTACATGTATCCATATAGGAGAAAACAGAGTGAAACCTAAAAATTAAAACTGTTACTGCCAACGAACGGTTTAACCTCGAGGAGCGAAATTTGGTGAGCCAAGTGGGATTGGGGTACTGATCATTACCTGAAAGTGTCATCAAGATTGCGTGAAAAAATGTGTGCTGATATTTCAGGAAACTCATAGTTTTTTCGAAGCTTGGCAACCCCTTTCCATGAAAGTGATTTGAGCTGGTCTCTGCTTAGGGCTACATCAATAAAAAACAAACCATAGAGATAGAACTTGGAACTACTTTATTGTGTCAAGTTTCAAAGAGCTAGCACAAACCGTGTTTGATTTAGAGTTCCAACTACAAGTATCCATATAGGAGAAAACAGAGTGAAACCTAAAAATTAAAACTGTTACTGCCAACGAACGGTTTAACCTCGAGGAATGAAATTTGGTGAGCCAAGTGGGATTGGGGTACTGATCATTACCTGAAAGTGTCATCAAGATTGGTGAAAAACTGTGTGCTGAGTTTTCAGGAAACTCGTAGTTTTTTGGAAGCTTGGCAACCCCTTTCCATGAAAGTGATTTGCGCCCGTCTCTGCTTAGGGCTACATCAATAGGAAACAAACCATAGAGATAGAACTTGGAACTACTTTATTGTGTCAAGTTTCAAAGAGTTAGCACAAACCGTGTTTGATTTAGAGTTCCAACTACATGTATCCATATAGGAGAAAACAGAGTGAAACCTAAAAATTAAAACTGTTACTGCCAACGAACGGTTTAACCTAGAGTAACGAAATTTGGTGATCCAAGTGGGATTGGGGTACTGATCATTATCTGAAAGTGTCATCAAGTTTGGGTGAAAAAATGTGTGCTGAGATTTCAGGAAACTCGCAGTTTTTTGGAAGCTTGGCAAACCCTTTCCATGAAAGTGATTTGTGCCAGTCTCTGCTTAGGGCTGCATCAATAGGAAACAAACCATAGAGATAGAATTTGGAACTACTTTATTGTATGAACTTTCAATGAGCTAGTACAAACAGTGTTTGATTTAGAGTTCCAACTACATGTATCCATATAGGAGAAAACAGAGTGAAACCTAAAAATTAAAACTCTTACTGCCAACGAACGGTTTAACCTCGAGGAACGAAATTTGGTGAGCCAAGTGGGATTGGGGTACTGATCATTACCTGAAAGTGTCATCAAGATTGGTGAAAAACTGTGTGCTGAGTTTTCAGGAAACTCGTAGTTTTTTGGAAGCTTGGCAACCCCTTTCCATGAAAGTGATTTGCGCTGGTCTCTGCTTAGGGCTACATCAATAGGAAACAAACCATAGAGATAGAACTTGGAACTACTTTATTGTGTCAAGTTTCAAAGAGCTAGCAAAAACCATGTTTGATTTAGAGTTCCAACTACATGTATCAATATAGGAGAAAACAGAGTGAAACCTAAAAATTAAAACTGTTATTGACAACAAACGGTTTAACCTAGAAGAACGAAATTTGGTGAGCCAAGTGGTTTTGGGGTACTGATCATTACCTGAGAGTGTCATCAAGATTGGGTGAAAAATGTGTGCTGAGATTTCAGGAAACTCGTAGTTTTTTGGAAGCTTGGCAACCCCTTTCCATGATAGTGATTTGAGCCGGTCTCTGCTTAGGGCTACATCAATACTAAACAAACCATAGAGATAGAACTTGGAACTAGTTTATTGTGTCAAGTTTCAAAGAGCTAGCACAAACCGTGTTTGATTTAGAGTTCCAACTACATGTATGCATATAGGAGAAAACAGAGTGAAACCTAAAAATTAAAACTGTTACTGCCAACGAACGGTTTAACCTCGAGGAACGAAATTTGGTGAGCCAAGTGGGATTGGGGTACTGATCATTACCTGAAAGTGTCATCAAGATTGGGTGAAAAAATGTGTGCTGATATTTCAGGAAACTCATACTTTTTTCGAAGCTTGGCAACCCCTTTCTATGAAAGTGATTTGAGCTGGTCTCTGCTTAGGGCTACATCAATACTAAACAAAACATAGAGATAGAACTTGGAACTACTTTATTGTGTCAAGTTTCAAAGAGCTAGCACAAACCGTGTTTGATTTAGAGTTCCAACTACATGTATCCATATAGGAGAAAACAGAGTGAAACCTAAAAATTAAAACTGTTACTGCCAACGAACGGTTTAACCTCGAGGAGCGAAATTTGGTGAGCCAAGTGGGATTGGGGTACTGATCATTACCTGAAAGTGTCATCAAGATTGCGTGAAAAAATGTGTGCTGATATTTCAGGAAACTCATAGTTTTTTCGAAGCTTGGCAACCCCTTTCCATGAAAGTGATTTGAGCTGGTCTCTGCTTAGGGCTACATCAATAAAAAACAAACCATAGAGATAGAACTTGGAACTACTTTATTGTGTCAAGTTTCAAAGAGCTAGCACAAACCATGTTTGATTTAGAGTTCCAACTACATGTATCCATATAGGAGAAAACAGAGTGAAACCTAAAAATTAAAACTGTTACTGCCAACG
This sequence comes from Spermophilus citellus, assembly GCF_964194105.1. Taxonomy (NCBI): domain Eukaryota; kingdom Metazoa; phylum Chordata; class Mammalia; order Rodentia; family Sciuridae; genus Spermophilus; species Spermophilus citellus. The sequence continues at coordinate 15,230,891 of NC_138192.1, read as the reverse complement.
AACGGTTTAAACTCGAGGAACGAAATTTGGTGAGCCAAGTGGGATTGGGGTACTGATCATTACCTGAAAGTGTCATCAAGATTGGGTGAAAAAATGTGTGCTGATATTTCAGGAAACTCATAGTTTTTTCGAAGCTTGGCAACCCCTTTCCATGAAAGTGATTTGAGCTGGTCTCTGCTTAGGGCTACATCAATAAAAAACAAACCATAGATATAGAACTTGGAACTACTTTATTGTGTCAAGTTTCAAAGAGCTAGCACAAACCGTGTTTGATTTAGAGTTCCAACTACATGTATCCATATAGGAGAAAACAGAGTGAAACCTAAAAATTAAAACTGTTACTGCCAACGAACGGTTTAAACTCGAGGAACGAAATTTGGTGAGCCAAGTGGGATTGGGGTACTGATCATTACCTGAAAGTGTCATCAAGATTGGTGAAAAACTGTGTGCTGAGTTTTCAGGAAACTCGTAGTTTTTTGGAAGCTTGGCAACCCCTTTCCATGAAAGTGATTTGCGCCGGTCTCTGCTTAGGGCTACATCAATAGGAAACAAACCATAGAGATAGAACTTGGAACTACTTTATTGTGTCAAGTTTCAAAGAGCTAGCACAAACCATGTTTGATTTAGAGTTCCAACTACATGTATCAATATAGGAGAAAACAGAGTGAAACCTAAAAATTAAAACTGTTATTGACAACAAACGGTTTAACCTAGAAGAACGAAATTTGGTGAGCCAAGTGGTTTTGGGGTACTGATCATTACCTGAGAGTGTCATCAAGATTGGGTGAAAAATGTGTGCTGAGATTTCAGGAAACTCGTAGTTTTTTGGAAGCTTGGCAACCCCTTTCCATGATAGTGATTTGAGCCTGTCTCTGCTTAGGGCTACATCAATACTAAACAAACCATAGTGACAGAACTTGGAACTACTTTATTGTGTCAAGTTTCAAAGAGCTAGCACAAACCGTGTTTGATTTAGAGTTCCAACTACATGTATCCATATAGGAGAAAACAGAGTGAAACCTAAAAATTAAAACTGTTACTGCCAACGAACGGTTTAACCTCGAGGAACGAAATTTGGTGAGCCAAGTGGGATTGGGGTACTGATCATTACCTGAAAGTGTCATCAAGATTGGGTGAAAAAATGTGTGCTGATATTTCAGGAAACTCATAGTTTTTTCGAAGCTTGGCAACCCCTTTCCATGAAAGTGATTTGAGCTGGTCTCTGCTTAGGGCTACATCAATACTAAACAAACCATAGAGATAGAACTTGGAACTACTTTATTGTGTCAAGTTTCACAGAGCTAGCACAAACCGTGTTTGATTTAGAGTTCCAACTACATGTATCCATATAGGAGAAAACAGAGTGAAACCTAAAAATTAAAACTGTTACTGCCAACGAACGGTTTAACCTCGAGGAACGAAATTTGGTGAGCCAAGTGGGATTGGGGTACTGATCATTACCTGAAAGTGTCATCATGATTGGTGAAAAACTGTGTGCTGAAATTTCAGGAAACTCGCAGTTTTTTGGAAGCTTGGCAAACCCTTTCCATGAAAGTGATTTGTGCGGTCTCTGCTTAGGGCTGCATCAATAGGAAACAAACCATAGAGATAGAACTTGGAACTACTTTATTGTGTCAAGTTTCAAAGAGCTAGCACAAACCATGTTTGATTTAGAGTTCCAACTACATGTATCAATATAGGAGAAAACAGAGTGAAACCTAAAAATTAAAACTGTTACTGACAACAAACGGTTTAACCTAGAAGAACGAAATTTGGTGAGCCAAGTGGGATTGGGGTACTGATCATTATCTGAAAGTGTCTTGAAGATTGGGTGAAAAAATATGTGCTGAGGTTTCAGGAAACTCGTAGTTTTTTCGAAGCTTGGCAACCCCTTTCCATGAAAGTGATTTGCGCTGGTCTCTGCTTAGGGCTACATATATAGGAAACAAACCATAGAGATAGAACTTGGAACTACTTTATTGTGTCAAGTTTCAAAGAGCTAGCACAAACCGTGTTTGATTTAGAGTTCCAAATACATGTATCCATATAGGAGAAAACAGTGTGAAACCTAAAAATTAAAACTGTTACTGCCAACAAACGGTTTAACTTAGAAGAACGAAATTTGGTGAGCCAGGTGGTTTTTGGGTACTGATCATTACCTGAAAGTGTCATCAAGATTGGGTGAAAAATGTGTGCTGAAATTTCAGGAAACTCGCAGTTTTTTGGAAGCTTGGCAAACCCTTTCCATGAAAGTGATTTGCGCCGGTCTCTGCTTAGGGCTGCATCAATAGGAAACAAACCATAGAGATAGAATTTGGAACTACTTTATTGTATGAACTTTCAATGAGCTAGCACAATCCGTGTTTGATTTAGAGTTCCAACTGCATGTATCCATATAGGAGAAAACAGAGTGAAACCTAAAAATTAAAACTGTTACTGCCAACGAATGGTTTAACCTAGAAGAACGAAATTTGGTGAGCCAAGTGGGATTGGGGTACTGATCATTACCTGAAAGTGTCATCAAGATTGGGTGAAAAAATGTGTGCTGCTATTTCAGGAAACTCATATTTTTTTCGAAGCTTGGCAACCCCTTTCCATGAAAGTGATTTGAGCTGGTCTCTGCTTAGGGCTACATCAATACTAAACAAACCATAGAGATAGAACTTGGAACTACTTTACTGTGTCAAGTTTCAAAGAGCTAGCACAAACCGTGTTTGATTTAGAGTTTCAACTACATGTATCCATATAGGAGAAAACAGAGTGAAACCGAAAAATTAAAACTGTTACTGCCAACGAACGGTTTAACCTCGAGGAACGAAATTTGGTGAGCCAAGTGGGATTGGGGTACTGATCATTACCTGAAAGTGTCATCAAGATTGGTGAAAAACTGTGTGCTGAGTTTTCAGGAAACTCGTAGTTTTTTGGAAGCTTGGCAACCCCTTTCCATGAAAGTGATTTGCGCCGGTCTCTGCTTAGGGCTACATCAATAGGAAACAAACAATAGAGATAGAACTTGGAACTACTTTATTGTGTCAAGTTTCAAAGAGTTAGCACAAACCGTCTTTGATTTAGAGTTCCAAATACATGTATCCATATAGGAGAAAACAGAGTGAAACCTAAAAATTAAAACTGTTACTGCCAACGAACGGTTTAACCTAGAGTAACGAAATTTGGTGAGCCAAGTGGGATTGGGGTACTGATCATTATCTGAAAGTGTCATCAAGATTGGGTGAAAAAATGTGTGCTGAGATTTCAGGAAACTCGTAGTTTTTTGGAAGCTTGGCAACCCCTTTCCATGAAAGTGATTTGCGCTGGTCTCTGCTTAGGACTACATATATAGGAAACAAACCATAGAGATAGAACTTGGAACTACTTTATTGTGTCAAGTTTCAAAGAGCTAGCACAAACCGTGTTTGATTTAGAGTTCCAAATACATGTATCCATATAGGAGAAAACAGAGTGAAACCTAAAAATTAAAACTGTTACTGCCAACAAACGGTTTAACTTAGAAGAACGAAATTTGGTGAGCCAAGTGGTTTCGGGGTACTGATCATTACCTGAAAGTGTCATCAAGATTGGGTGAAAAAATGTGTGCTGAAATTTCAGGCAACTCACAGTTTTTTGGAAGCTTGGCAAACCCTTTCCATGAAAGTGATTTGCGCTGGTCTCTGCTTAGGGCTGCATCAATAGGAAACAAACCATAGAGATAGAATTTGGAACTACTTTATTGTATGAACTTTCAATGAGCTAGCACAAACCGTGTTTGATTTAGAGTTCCAACTGCATGTATCCATATAGGAGAAAACAGAGTGAAACCTAAAAATTAAAACTGTTACTGCCAACGAATGGTTTAACCTAGAAGAACGAAATTTGGTGAGCCAAGTGGGATTGGGGTACTGATCATTACCTGAAAGTGTCATCAAGTTTGGGTGAAAAAATGTGTGCTAATATTTCAGGAAACTCATAGTTTTTTCGAAGCTTGGCAACCCCTTTCCATGAAAGTGATTTGAGCTGGTCTCTGCTTAGGGCTACATCAATACTAAACAAACCATAGATATAGAACTTGGAACTACTTTATTGTGTCAAGTTTCAAAGAGCTAGCACAAACCGTGTTTGATTTAGAGTTCCAACTACATGTACCATATAGGAGAAAACAGAGTGAAACCTAAAAATTAAAACTGTTACTGCCAACGAACGGTTTAACCTCGAGGAACGAAATTTGGTGAGCCAAGTGGGATTGGGGTACTGATCATTACCTGAAAGTTTCATCAAGATTGGTGAAAAACTGTGTGCTGAAATTTCAGGAAACTCGCAGTTTTTTGGAAGCTTGGCAAACCCTTTCCATGAAAGTGATTTGCGCCGGTCTCTGCTTAGGGGTACATCAATACTAAACAAACCATAGAGATAGAACTTGGAACTACTTTATTGTGTCAAGTTTCAAAGAGCTAGCACAAACCGTGTTTGATTTAGAGTTCCAAATACATGTATCCATATAGGAGAAAACAGAGTGAAACCTAAAAATTAAAACTGTTACTGCCAATAAACGGTTTAACTTAGAAAAACGAAATTTGGTGAGCCAAGTGGTTTCGGGGTACTGATCATTACCTGAAAGTGTCATCAAGATTGGGTGAAAAAATGTGTGCTGAAATTTCAGGAAACTCGCAGTTTTTTGGAAGCTTGGCAAACCCTTTCCATGAAAGTGATTTGCGTCGGTCTCTGCTTAGGGCTGCATCAATAGGAAACAAACCATAGAGATAGAATTTGGAACTACTTTATTGTATGAACTTTCAATGAGCTAGCACAAACCGTGTTTGATTTAGAGTTCCAACTGCATGTATCCATATACGAGAAAACAGAGTGAAACCTAAAAATTAAAACTGTTACTGCCAACGAACGGTTTAACCTCGAGGAACGAAATTTGGTGAGCCAAGTGGGATTGGGGTACTGATCATTACCTGAAAGTGTCATCAAGATTGGGTGAAAAAATGTATGCTGATATTTCAGGAAACTAGTAGTTTTTTGGAAGCTTGGCAACCCCTTTCCATGAAAGTGATTTGAGCTGGTCTCTGCTTAGGGCTACATCAATACTAAACAAACCATAGAGATAGAACTTGGAACTACTTAATTGTGTCAAGTTTCAAAGAGCTAGCACAAACCGTGTTTGATTTAGAGTTTCAAATACATGTATCCATATAGGAGAAAACAGTGTGAAACCTAAAAATTAAAACTGTTACTGCCAACAAACGGTTTAACTTAGAAGAACGAAATTTTTGAGCCAAGTGGTTTCGGGGTACTGATCATTACCTGAAAGTGTCATCAAGATTGGTGAAAAAATGTGTGCTGAGATTTCAGGAAACTCGCAGTTTTTTGGAAGCTTGGCAAACCCTTTCCATGTAAGTGATTTGCGCCGGTCTCTGCTTAGGGCTGCATCAATAGGAAACAAACCATAGAAATAGAATTTGGAACTACTTTATTGTATGAACTTTCAATGAGCTAGCACAAACCGTGTTTGATTTAGAGTTCCAACTGCATGTATCCATATAGGAGAAAACAGAGTGAAACCTAAAAAGTAAAACTGTTACTGCCAACGAATGGATTAACCTAGAAGAACGAAATTTGGTGAGCCAAGTGGGATTGGGGTACTGATCATTAATGAAAGTGTCATCAAGATTGGGTGAAAAAATGTGTGCTGATATTTCAGGAAACTCATAGTTTTTTCGAAGCTTGGCAACCCCTTTCCATGAAAGTGATTTGAGCTGGTCTCTGCTTAGGGCTACATCAATACTAAACAAACCATAGAGATAGAACTTGGAACTACTTTACTGTGTCAAGTTTCAAAGAGCTAGCACAAACCGTGTTTGATTTAGAGTTTCAACTACATGTATCCATATAGGAGAAAACAGAGTGAAACCGAAAAATTAAAACTGTTACTGCCAACAAACGGTTTAACCTCGAGGAACGAAATTTGGTGAGCCAAGTGGGATTGGGGTACTGATCATTACCTGAAAGTGTCATCAAGATTGGTGAAAAACTGTGTGCTGAGTTTTCAGGAAACTCGTAGTTTTTTGGAAGCTTGGCAACCCCTTTCCATGAAAGTGATTTGCGCCGGTCTCTGCTTAGGGCTACATCAATAGGAAACAAACCATAGAGATAGAACTTGGAACTACTTTATTGTGTCAAGTTTCAAAGAGCTAGCACAAACCATGTTTGATTTAGAGTTCCAACTACATGTATCAATATAGGAGAAAACAGAGTGAAACCTAAAAATTAAAACTGTTACTGACAACAAACGGTTTAACCTAGAAGAACGAAATTTGGTGAGCCAAGTGGTTTTGGGGTACTGATCATTACCTGAGAGTGTCATCAAGATTGGGTGAAAAATGTGTGCTGAGATTTCAGGAAACTCGTAGTTTTTTGGAAGCTTGGCAACCCCTTTCCATGATAGTGATTTGAGCCGGTCTCTGCTTAGGGCTACATCAATACTAAACAAACCCTGAGATAGAACTTGGAACTACTTTATTGTGTCAAGTTTCAAAGAGCTAGCACAAACCGTGTTTGATTTAGAGTTCCAACTACATGTATCCATATAGGAGAAAACAGAGTGAAACCTAAAAATTAAAACTGTTACTGCCAACGAACGGTTTAACCTCGAGGAACGAAATTTGGTGAGCCAAGTGGGATTGGGGTACTGATCATTACCTGAAAGTGTCATCAAGATTGGTGCAAAACTGTGTGCTGATTTTTCAGGAAACTCGCAGTTTTTTGGAAGCTTGGCAAACCCTTTCCATGAAAGTGATTTGCGCCGGTCTCTGCTTAGGTCTGCATCAATAGGAAACAAACCATAGAGATAGAATTTGGAACTACTTTATTGTATGAACTTTCAATGAGCTAGCACAAACCGTGTTTGATTTAGAGTTCCAACTGCATGTATCCATATAGGAGAAAACAGAGTGAAACCTAAAAATTAAAACTGTTACTGCCAACGAATGGTTTAACCTAGAAGAACGAAATTCGGTGAGCCAAGTGGGATTGGGGTACTGATCATTACCTGAAAGTGTCATCAAGATTGGGTGAAAAAATGTGTGCTGATATTTCAGGAAACTCATAGTTTTTTCGAAGCTTGGCAACCCCTTTCCATGAAAGTGATTTGAGCTGGTCTCTGCTTAGGGCTACATCAATACTAAACAAACCATAGAGATAGAACTTGGAACTACTTTATTGTGTCAAGTTTCACAGAGCTAGCACAAACCGTGTTTGATTTAGAGTTCCAACTACATGTATCCATATAGGAGAAAACAGAGTGAAACCTAAAAATTAAAACTGTTACTGCCAACGAACGGTTTAACCTCGAGGAACGAAATTTGGTGAGCCAAGTGGGATTGGGGTACTGATCATTACCTGAAAGTGTCATCATGATTGGTGAAAAACTGTGTGCTGAAATTTCAGGAAACTCGCAGTTTTTTGGAAGCTTGGCAAACCCTTTCCATGAAGGTGATTTGTGCGGTCTCTGCTTAGGGCTGCATCAATAGGAAACAAACCATAGAGATAGAAATTGGAACTACTTTATTGTGTCAAGTTTCAAAGAGCTAGCACAAACCATGTTTGATTTAGAGTTCCAACTACATGTATCAATATAGGAGAAAACAGAGTGAAACCTAAAAATTAAAACTGTTACTGACAACAAACGGTTTAACCTAGAAGAAAGAAATTTGGTGAGCCAAGTGGGATTGGGGTACTGATCATTATCTGAAAGTGTCTTCAAGATTGGGTGAAAAAATATGTGCTGAGGTTTCAGGAAACTCGTAGTTTTTTCGAAGCTTGGCAACCCCTTTCCATGAAAGTGATTTGCGCTGGTCTCTGCTTAGGGCTACATATATAGGAAACAAACCATAGAGATAGAACTTGGAACTACTTTATTGTGTCAAGTTTCAAAGAGCTAGCACAAACCGTGTTTGATTTAGAGTTCCAAATACATGTATCCATATAGGAGAAAACAGTGTGAAACCTAAAAATTAAAACTGTTACTGCCAACAAACGGTTTAACTTAGAAGAACGAAATTTGGTGAGCCAGGTGGTTTTTGGGTACTGATCATTACCTGAAAGTGTCATCAAGATTGGGTGAAAAAATGTGTGCTGAAATTTCAGGAAACTCGCAGTTTTTTGGAAGCTTGGCAAACCCTTTCCATGAAAGTGATTTGCGCCGGTCTCTGCTTAGGGCTGCATCAATAGGAAACAAACCATAGAGATAGAATTTGGAACTACTTTATTGTATGAACTTTCAATGAGCTAGCACAATCCGTGTTTGATTTAGAGTTCCAACTGCATGTATCCATATAGGAGAAAACAGAGTGAAACCTAAAAATTAAAACTGTTACTGCCAACGAATGGTTTAACCTAGAAGATCGAAATTTGGTGAGCCAAGTGGGATTGGGGTACTGATCATTACCTGAAAGTGTCATCAAGATTGGGTGAAAAAATGTGTGCTGCTATTTCAGGAAACTCATATTTTTTTCGAAGCTTGGCAACCCCTTTCCATGAAAGTGATTTGAGCTGGTCTCTGCTTAGGGCTACATCAATACTAAACAAACCATAGAGATAGAACTTGGAACTACTTTACTGTGTCAAGTTTCAAAGAGCTAGCACAAACCGTGTTTGATTTAGAGTTTCAACTACATGTATCCATATAGGAGAAAACAGAGTGAAACCGAAAAATTAAAACTGTTACTGCCAACGAACTGTTTAACCTCGAGGAACGAAATTTGGTGAGCCAAGTGGGATTGGGGTACTGATCATTACCTGAAAGTGTCATCAAGATTGGTGAAAAACTGTGTGCTGAGTTTTCAGGAAACTCGTAGTTTTTTGGAAGCTTGGCAACCCCTTTCCATGAAAGTGATTTGCGCCGGTCTCTGCTTAGGGCTACATCAATAGGAAACAAACAATAGAGATAGAACTTGGAACTACTTTATTGTGTCAAGTTTCAAAGAGTTAGCACAAACCGTCTTTGATTTAGAGTTCCAACTACATGTATCCATATAGGAGAAAACAGAGTGAAACCTAAAAATTAAAACTGTTACTGCCAACGAACGGTTTAACCTAGAGTAACGAAATTTGGTAAGCCAAGTGGGATTGGGGTACTGATCATTATCTGAAAGTGTCATCAAGATTGGGTGAAAAAATGTGTGCTGAGATTTCAGGAAACTCGTAGTTTTTTGGAAGCTTGGCAACCCCTTTCCATGAAAGTGATTTGCGCTGGTCTCTGCTTAGGACTACATATATAGGAAACAAACCATAGAGATAGAACTTGGAACTACTTTATTGTGTCAAGTTTCAAAGAGCTAGCACAAACCGTGTTTGATTTAGAGTTCCAAATACATGTATCCATATAGGAGAAAACAGAGTGAAACCTAAAAATTAAAACTGTTACTGCCAACAAACGGTTTAACTTAGAAGAACGAAATTTGGTGAGCCAAGTGGTTTCGGGGTACTGATCATTACCTGAAAGTGTCATCAAGATTGGGTGAAAAAATGTGTGCTGAAATTTCAGGCAACTCACAGTTTTTTGGAAGCTTGGCAAACCCTTTCCATGAAAGTGATTTGCGCTGGTCTCTGCTTAGGGCTGCATCAATAGGAAACAAACCATAGAGATAGAATTTGGAACTACTTTATTGTATGAACTTTCAATGAGCTAGCACAAACCGTGTTTGATTTAGAGTTCCAACTGCATGTATCCATATAGGAGAAAACAGAGTGAAACCTAAAAATTAAAACTGTTACTGCCAACGAATGGTTTAACCTAGAAGAACGAAATTTGGTGAGCCAAGTGGGATTGGGGTACTGATCATTACCTGAAAGTGTCATCAAGTTTGGGTGAAAAAATGTGTGCTAATATTTCAGGAAACTCATAGTTTTTTCGAAGCTTGGCAACCCCTTTCCATGAAAGTGATTTGAGCTGGTCTCTGCTTAGGGCTACATCAATACTAAACAAACCATAGAGATAGAACTTGGAACTACTTTATTGTGTCAAGTTTCAAAGAGCTAGCACAAACCGTGTTTGATTTAGAGTTCCAACTACATGTACCATATAGGAGAAAACAGAGTGAAACCTAAAAATTAAAACTGTTACTGCCAACGAACGGTTTAACCTCGAGGAACGAAATTTGGTGAGCCAAGTGGGATTTTGGTACTGATCATTACCTGAAAGTGTCATCAAGATTGGTGAAAAACTGTGTGCTGAAATTTCAGGAAACTCGCAGTTTTTTGGAAGCTTGGCAAACCCTTTCCATGAAAGTGATTTGCGCCGGTCTCTGCTTAGGGCTGCATCAATAGGAAACAAACCATAGAGATAGAATTTGGAACTACTTTATTATATGAACTTTCAATGAGCTAGCACAAACCGTGTTTGATTTAGAGTTCCAACTGCATGTATCCATATAGGAGAAAACAGAGTGAAACCTAAAAATTAAAACTGTTACTGACAACAAACGGTTTAACCTAGAAGAACGAAATTTGGTGAGCCAAGTGGTTTTCGGGTACTGATCATTACCTGAGAGTGTCATCAAGATTGGGTGAAAAATTTTTGCTGAGATTTCAGGAAACTCGTAGTTTTTTGGAAGCTAGGCAACCCCTTTCCATGATAGTGATTTGAGCCGGTCTCTGCTTAGGGCTACATCAATACTAAACAAACCATAGAGATAGAACTTGGAACTACTTTATTGTGTCAAGTTTCAAAGAGCTAGCACAAACCGTGTTTGATTTAGAGTTCCAAATACATGTATCCATATAGGAGAAAACAGTGTGAAACCTAAAAATTAAAACTGTTACTGCCAACAAACGGTTTAACTTAGAAGAACGAAATTTTTGAGCCAAGTGGTTTCGGGGTACTGATCATTACCTGAAAGTGTCATCAAGATTGGTGAAAAAATGTGTGCTGAGATTTCAGGAAACTCGCAGTTTTTTGGAAGCTTGGCAAACCCTTTCCATGAAAGTGATTTGCGCCGGTCTCTGCTTAGTGCTGCATCAATAGGAAACAAACCATAGAGATAGAATTTGGAACTACTTTATTGTATGAACTTTCAATGAGCTAGCACAAACCGTGTTTGATTTAGAGTTCCAACTGCATGTATCCATATAGGAGAAAACAGAGTGAAACCTAAAAAGTAAAACTGTTACTGCCAACGAATGGATTAACCTAGAAGAACGAAATTTGGTGAGCCAAGTGGGATTGGGGTACTGATCATTAATGAAAGTGTCATCAAGATTGGGTGAAAAAATGTGTGCTGATATTTCAGGAAACTCATAGTTTTTTCGAAGCTTGGCAACCCCTTTCCATGAAAGTGATTTGAGCTGGTCTCTGCTTAGGGCTACATCAATACTAAACAAACCATAGAGATAGAACTTGGAACTACTTTACTGTGTCAAGTTTCAAAGAGCTAGCACAAACCGTGTTTGATTTAGAGTTCCAACTACATGTATCCATATAGGAGAAAACAGAGTGAAACCTAAAAATTAAAACTGTTACTGCCAACGAACGGTTTAACCTCGAGGAACGAAATTTGGTGAGCCAAGTGGGATTGGGGTACTGATCATTACCTGAAAGTGTCATCAAGATTGGTGAAAAACTGTGTGCTGAGTTTTCAGGAAACTCGTAGTTTTTTGGAAGCTTGGCAACCCCTTTCCATGAAAGTGATTTGCGCCGGTCTCTGCTTAGGGCTACATCAATAGGAAACAAACCATAGAGATAGAACTTGGAACTACTTTATTGTGTCAAGTTTCAAAGAGTTAGCACAAACCGTCTTTGATTTAGAGTTCCAACTACATGTATCCATATAGGAGAAAACAGAGTGAAACCTAAAAATTAAAACTGTTACTGCCAACAAACGGTTTAACCTAGAGTAACGAAATTTGGTGAGCCAAGTGGGATTGGGGTACTGATCATTATCTAAAAGTGTCATCAAGATTGGGTGAAAAAATGTGTGCTGAGATTTCAGGAAACTCGTAGTTTTTTGGAAGCTTGGCAACCCTTTCCATGAAAGTGATTTGCGCTGGTCTCTGCTTAGGGCTACATATATAGGAAACAAACCATGGAGATCGAACTTGGAACTACTTTATTGTGTCAAGTTTCAAAGAGCTAGCACAAACCGTGTTTGATTAGAGTTCCAAATACATGTATCCATATAGGAGAAAACAGAGTGAAACCTAAAAATTAAAACTGTTACTGCCAATAAACGGTTTAACTTAGAAAAACGAAATTTGGTGAGCCAGGTGGTTTTTGGGTACTGATCATTACCTGAAAGTGTCATCAAGATTGGGTGAAAAAATGTGTGCTGAAATTTCAGGAAACTCGCAGTTTTTTGGAAGCTTGGCAAACCCTTTCCATGAAAGTGATTTGCGCCGGTCTCTGCTTAGGGCTGCATCAATAGGAAACAAACCATAGAGATATAATTTGGAACTACTTTATTGTATGAACTTTCAATGAGCTAGCACAAACCGTGTTTGATTTAGAGTTCCAACTGCATGTATCCATATAGGAGAAAACAGAGTGAAACCTAAAAATTAAAACTGTTACTGCCAACGAATGGTTTAACCTAGAAGAACGAAATTCGGTGAGCCAAGTGGGACTGGGGTACTGATCATTACCTGAAAGTGTCATCAAGATTGCGTGAAAAAATGTGTGCTGATATTTCAGGAAACTCATAGTTTTTTCGAAGCTTGGCAACCCCTTTCCATGAAAGTGATTTGAGCTGGCCTCTGCTTAGGGCTACATCAATACTAAACAAACCATAGAGATAGAACTTGGAACTACTTTATTGTGTCAAGTTTCAAAGAGCTAGCACAAACCGTGTTTGATTTAGAGTTCCAACTACATGTATCCATATAGGAGAAAACAGAATGAAACCTAAAAATTAAAACTGTTACTGCCAACGAACGGTTTAACCTCGAGGAACGAAATTTGGTGAGCCAAGTGGGATTGGGGTACTGATCATTACCTGAAAGTGTCATCAAGTTTGGTGAAAAACTGTGTGCTGAAATTTCAGGAAACTCGCAGTTTTTTGGAAGCTTGGCAAACCCTTTCTATGAAAGTGATTTGCGCCGGTCTCTGCTTAGGGCTGCATCAATAGGAAACAAACCATAGAGATAGAATTTGGAACTACTTTATTGTATGAACTTTCAATGAGCTAGCACAAACCGTGTTTGATTTAGAGTTCCAACTGCATGTATCCATATAGGAGAAAACAGATTGAAACCTAAAAATTAAAACTGTTACTGCCAACGAATGGTTTAACCTAGAAGAACGAAATTTGGTGAGCCAAGTGGGATTGGGGTACTCATCATTACCTGAAAGTGTCATCAAGATTGGGTGAAAAAATGTGTGCTGATATTTCAGGAAATTCATAGTTTTTTCGAAGCTTGGCAACCCCTTTACATGAAAGTGATTTGAGCTGGTCTCTGCTTAGGGCTACATCAATAAAAAAAAAAAAAACATAGAGATAGAACTTGGAACTACTTTATTGTGTCAAGTTTCAAAGAGCTAGCACAAACCGTGTTTGATTTAGAGTTCCATCTACATGTATCCATATAGGAGAAAACAGAGTGAAACCTAAAAATTAAAACTGTTACTGCCAACAAACGGTTTAACCTCGAGGAACGAAATTTGGTGAGCCAAGTGGGATTGGGGTACTGATCATTACCTGAAAGTGTCATCAAGATTGGTGAAAAACTGTGTGCTGAGTTTTCAGGAAACTCGTAGTTTTTTGGAAGCTTGGCAACCCCTTTCCATGAAAGTGATTTGCGCCGGTCTCTGCTTAGGGCTACATCAATAGGAAACAAACCATAGAGATAGAACTTGGAACTACTTTATTGTGTCAAGTTTCAAAGAGCTAGCACAAACCATGTTTGATTTAGAGTTCCAACTACATGTATCAATATAGGAGAAAACAGAGTGAAACCTAAAAATTAAAACTGTTACTGACAACAAACGGTTTAACCTAGAAGAACGAAATTTGGTGAGCCAAGTGGTTTTGGGGTACTGATCATTACCTGAGAGTGTCATCAAGATTGGGTGAAAAATGTGTGCTGAGATTTCAGGAAACTCGTAGTTTTTTGGAAGCTAGGCAACCCCTTTCCATGATAGTGATTTGAGCCGGTCTCTGCTTAGGGCTACATCAATACTAAACAAACCATAGAGATAGAACTTGGAACTACTTTATTGTGTCAAGTTTCAAAGAGCTAGCACAAACCGTGTTTGATTTAGAGTTCCAACTACATGTATCCATATAGGAGAAAACAGAGTGAAACCTAAAAATTAAAACTGTTACTGCCAACGAACGGTTTAACCTCGAGGAACGAAATTTGGTGAGCCAAGTTGGATTGGGGTACTGATCATTACCTGAAAGTGTCATCAAGATTGGTGCAAAACTGTGTGCTGATATTTCAGGAAACTCGCAGTTTTTTGGAAGCTTGGCAAACCCTTTCCATGAAAGTGATTTGCGCCGGTCTCTGCTTAGGTCTGCATCAATAGGAAACAAACCATAGAGATAGAATTTGGAACTACTTTATTGTATGAACTTTCAATGAGCTAGCACAAACCGTGTTTGATTTAGAGTTCCAACTGCATGTATCCATATAGGAGAAAACAGAGTGAAACCTAAAAATTAAAACTGTTACTGCCAACGAATGGTTTAACCTAGAAGAACGAAATTTGGTGAGCCAAGTGGGATTGGGGTACTGATCATTACCTGAAAGTGTCATCAAGATTGGGTGAAAAAATGTGTGCTGATATTTCAGGAAACTCATAGTTTTTTCGAAGCTTGGCAACCCCTTTCCATGAAAGGGATTTGAGCTGGTCTCTGCTTAGGGCTACATCAATACTAAACAAACCATAGAGATAGAACTTGGAACTACTTTATTGTGTCAAGTTTCAAAGAGCTAGCACAAACCGTGTTTGATTTAGAGTTCCAACTACATGTATCCATATAGGAGAAAACAGAGGGAAACCTAAAAATTAAAACTGTTACTGCCAACGAACGGTTTAACCTAGAAGAACGAAATTTCTTGAACCAAGTTGGATTGTGGTAATGATCATTACCTGAAAGTGTCATCAAGATTGGCTGAAAAAATGTGTGCTGAGATTTCAGGAAACTCTTATTTTTTTGGAAGCTTGGCAACCCTTTCCATGAAAGTGATTTGCGCAGGTCTCTGCTTAGGGCTACATAAATAGGAAACAAACCAGAGAGATAGAACTTGGAACTACTTTATTGTGTCAAGTTGCAAAGAGCTAGCACAAACCGTGTTTGATTTAGAGTTCCAACTACATGTTATATATAGGAGAAAACAGAGTGAAACCTAAAAATTAAAACTGTTACTGTCACCGAACGGTTTAACCTGGAAGAACGAAATTTGGTGAGCCAAGTGGGATTGGGGTACTGATCATTACCTGAAAGTGTCATCAAGATTGGGTGAAAAAATGTGTGCTGAGATTTCAGGAAACTCATAGAGTTTTGAAAGCTTGGCAACCCCTTTCCATGAAAGTGATTTGCGCCGGTCTCTCCTTAGGGCTACATCAATAGGAAACAAAGCATAGAGATAGAACTTGGAACTACTTTATTGTGTCAAGTTTTAAAGAGCTAGCACAAACCGTGTTTGATTTAGAGTTCCAACTACATGTATCCATATATGAGAAAAGAGGGTGAAACCTAAAAATTAAAACTGTTACTGCCACCGAACGGTTTAACCTGGAAGAACGAAATTTGGTGAGCCAAGTGGGATTGTGGTACTGATCATTACCTGAAAGTGTCATCAAGATTGGGTGAAAAAATGTGTGCTGAGATTTCAGGAAACTCGTAGTTTTTGGAAGCTTGACAACCCCTTTCCATGAAAGTGATTTGCGCCGGTCTCTCCTTAGGGCTAAAACAATAGGAAACAAACCAGAGAGATAGAACTTGGAACTACTTTATTGTGTCAAGTTTCAAAGAGCTAGAAAAAACCGTGTTTGATTTAGAGTTCCAACTACATGTATCCATATTGGAGAAAACAGAGTGAAACTTAAAAATTAAAACTGTTACTGCCACCGAACGGTTTAACCTAGAAGAACGAAATTTGGTGAGCCAAGTGGGATTGGGGTACTGATCATTACCTGAAAGTGTCTTCAAGATTGGTTGAAAAAATGTGTGCTGAGATTTCAGGAAACTTGTAGTTTTTTGGAAGCTTGGCAACCCCTTTCCCTGAAAGTGATTTGCGCCGGTCTCTGCTTAGGGCTACATCAATAGGAAACAAACCATAGAGATAGTACTTGGAACTACTTTATTGTGTCAAGTTTCAAAGTGCTAGCCCAAACCGTGTTTGATTTAGAGTTCCAACTACATGTATCCATATAGGAGAAAACAGAGTGAAACCTAAAAATTAAAACCGTTACTGCCAAAGAACGGTTTAACCTAGAAGAACGAAATTTGGTGAGCCACGTGGGATTGGGGTACTGATCATTACCTGAAAGTGTCATCAAGATTGGGTGAAAAAATGTGTGCTGAGATTTCAGGAAACTCGTAGTTTCTTGGAAGCTTGGCAACTCGTTTCCATGAAAGTGATTTGCGCCGGTCTCTGCTTAGGGCTACATCAATAGGAAACAAACAATAGAGATAGAACTTGGAACTACTTTATTGTGTCAAGTTTCAAAGAGCTAGCACAAACCGTGTTTTTTAGAGTTCCAACTACATGTATCCATATAGGTGAAAACAGAGTGAAACCTCAAAATTAAAACTGTTACTGCCAACGAACTGTTTAACCTAGAAGAACAAAATTCGGTGAGCCAAGTGGCATTGGGGTACTGATAATTACCTGAAAGTGTCATCAAGATTGGGTGAAAAAATGTGTGCTGAGATTTCAGGAAACTCGTAGTTTTTTGGAAGATTGGCAACCCCTTTCCATGAAAGTGATTTGCGCCGGTCTCTGCTTAGGGCTACATCAATAGGAAACAAACCATAGAGATAGAACTTGGAACTACTCTATTGTGTCAAGTTTCAAAGAGCTAGCACAAACCATGTTGGATTTAGAGTTCCAAATACATGTATCCATATAGGAGAAAACAGAGTGAAACCTAAAAATTAAAACTGTTACTGCCAACGAACGGTTTAACCTAGAAGAACGAAAATTGGTGAGCCAAGTGAGATTGGGGTACTGATCCTTACCTGAAAGTGTCATCAAGATTGGGTGAAAAAATGTTTGCTGAGATTTCAGGAAACTCGTAGTTTTTTGGATGCTTGGCATTCCCTTTCCATGATAGTGGTTTCCGCCGGTTTCTGCTTAGGGCTACATCAATAGGAAACAAACCGTAGAAATAGAACTTGGAACTACTTTATTGTGTCAAGTTTCAAAGAGCTAGCACAAACCGTGTTGGATTTAGAGTTCCAACTACATGTATCCATATAGGAGAAAACAGAGTGAAACCTAAAATTTAAAACTGTTACTGCCAACGAACGGTTTAACCTAGAAGAACGAAAATTGGTGAGCCAAGTGGGATTGGGGTACTGATCCTTACCTGAAAGTGTCATCAAGATTGGGTGAAAAAATATGTGCTGAGATTTCAGGAAACTCATAGTTTTTTGGAAGCTTTGCATCCAATTCCATGATAGTGGTTTCCGCCGGTCTCTGCTTAGGGCTACATCATTAGGAAACAAACCGTAGAAATAGAACTTGGAACTACTTTATTGTGTCAAGTTTCAAAGAGCTAGCACAAACCGTGTTTGATTTAGAGTTCCAACTACATGTATCCATATAGGAGAAAACAGAGTGAAAGATAAAAATTAACACTGATACTGTCAAAGAAAGGTTTAACCTAGAAGAACGAAATTTGGTGAGCCTAGTGGGATTGGCGTAGTGATCATTACCTGAAAGTGTCATCAAGATTGGGTGAAAAAATGTGTGCTGTGATTTCAGGAAACTCGTAGTTTTTTGGAAGCTTGGCAACCCCTTTCCATAAAAGTTATTTGCACCAGTCTCTGCTTAGGGCTACATCAATAGGAAACAAACCATAGAGATAGAACTTGGAACTACTTTATTGTGTCAAGTTTAAAAGAGCTAGCCCAAACCGTGTTTGATTTAGAGTTCCAACTACATGTATCCATATAGGAGAAAACAGAGTGAAACCGAAAAATTAAAACTGTTACTGCCAACGAACTGTTTAACCTAGAAGAACGAAATTTGGTGAGCCAACTGGCATTGGGGTACTGATCATTACCTGAAAGTGTCATCAAGATTGGGTGAAAAAATGTGTGCTGAGATTTCAGGAAACTCGTAGTTTTTTGGAAGCTTGGCATCCCCTTTCCATGATATTGGTTTCCGCCGGTCTCTGCTTAGGGCTACTTCAATAGGAAACAAACCGTAGAAATAGAACTTGGAACTACTTTCTGTGTCAAGTTTCAAAGAGCTAACACAAACCGTGTTTGATTTAGAGTACCAACTACATGTATCCATATAGGAGAAAACAGAGTGAAACCTCAAAATTAAAACTGTTACTACCAACAATCTGTTTAACCTAGAAGAACGAAATTTGGTGAGCCAAGTGGCATTGGGGTACTGATCATTACCTGAAAGTGTCATCAAGATTGGGTGAAAAAATGTGTGCTGAGATTTCAGGAAACTCGTAGTTTTTTGGAAGATTGGCAACCCCTTTCCATGAAAGTGATTTGCGCCGGTCTCTGCTTAGGGCTACATCAATAGGAAACAAACCATAGAGATAGAACTTGGAACTACTTTATTGTGTCAAGTTTCAAAGAGCTAGCACAAACCGTGTTGGATTTAGAGTTCCAACTACATGTATCCATATAGGAGAAAACAGAGTGAAACCTAAAATTTAAAACTGTTACTGCCAACGAACGGTTTAACCTAGAAGAACGAAAATTGGTGAGCCAAGTGGGACTGGGGTACTGATCCTTACCTGAAAGTGTCATCAAGATTGGGTGAAAAAATGTGTGCTGAGATTTCAGGAAACTCATAGTTTTTTGGAAGCTTTGCATCCAATTCCATGATAGTGGTTTCCGCTGGTCTCTGCTTAGGGCTACATCAATAAAAAACAAACCATAGAGATAGAACTTGGAACTATTTTATTGTGTCAAGTTTCAAAGAGCTAGCACAAACCGTGTTTGATTTAGAGTTCCAACTACATGTATCCATATAGGAGAAAACAGAGTGAAATCGAAAAATTAAAACTGTTACTGCCAACGAACTGTTTAACCTAGAAGAACGAAATTTGGTGAGCCAAGTGGCATTGGGGTACTGATCATTACCTGAAAGTGTCTTCAAGATTGGGTGAAAAAATGTGTGCTGAGATTTCAGGAAACTCGTGGTTTTTTGGAAGCTTGGCAACCCCTTTCCATGAAAGTGATTTGCGCCGGTCTCTTCTTAGGGCTACATCAATAGGAAACAAACCATAGAGATAGAACTTGGAACTACTTTATTGTGTCAAGTTTCAAAGAGCTAGCACAAACCGTGTTGGATTTAGAGTTCCAACTACATGTATCCATATAGGAGAAAACAGAGTGAAACCTAAAAATTAAAACCGTTACTGCCAAAGAACGGTTTAACCTAGAAGAACGAAATTTGGTGAGCCACGTGGGATTGGGGTACTGATCATTACCTGAAAGTGTCATCAAGATTGGGTGAAAAAATGTGTGCTGAGATTTCAGGAAACTCGTAGTTTCTTGGAAGCTTGGCAACCTCTTTCCATGAAAGTGATTTGCGCCGGTCTCTGCTTAGGGCTACATCAATACGAAACAAACAATAGAGATAGAACTTGGAACTACTTTATTGTGTCAAGTTTCAAAGAGCTAGCACAAACCGTGTTTTTTAGAGTTCCAACTACATGTATCCATATAGGAGAAAACAGAGTGAAACCTCAAAATTAAAACTGTTACTGCCAACGAACTGTTTAACCTAGAAGAACAAAATTCGGTGAGCCAAGTGGCATTGGGGTACTGATAATTACCTGAAAGTGTCATCAAGATTGGGTGAAAAAATGTGTGCTGAGATTTCAGGAAACACGTAGTTTTTTGGAAGATTGGCAACCCCTTTCCATGAAAGTGATTTGCGCCGGTCTCTGCTTACGGCTACATCAATAGGAAACAAACCATAGAGATAGAACTTGGAACTACTTTATTGTGTCAAGTTTCAAAGAGCTAGCACAAACCGTGTTGGATTTAGAGTTCCAAATACATGTATCCATATAGGAGAAAACAGAGTGAAACCTAAAAATTAAAACTGTTACTGCCAACGACCTGTTTAACCTAGAAGATCGAAAATTGGTGAGCCAAGTGGGATTGGGGTACTGATCCTTACCTGAAAGTGTCATCAAGATTGGGTGAAAAAATGTGTGCTGAGATTTCAGGAAACTCGTAGTTTTTTGGAAGCTTGGCATCCCCTTTCCATGATAGTGGTTTCCGCTGGTCTCTGCTTAGGGCTACATCAATAGGAAACAAACCGTAGAAATAGAACTTGGAACTACTTTCTGTGTCAAGTTTCAAAGAGCTAACACAAACCGTGTTTGATTTAGAGTTCCAACTACATGTATCCATATAGGAGAAAACAGAGTGAAACCTCAAAATTAAAACTGTTACTGCCAACAATCTGTTTAACCTAGAAGAACGAAATTTGGTGAGCCAAGTGGCATTGGGGTACTGATCATTACCTGAAAGTGTCATCAAGATTGTGTGAAAAAATGTGTGCTGTGATTTCAGGAAACTCGTAGTTTTTTGGAAGATTGGCAACCCCTTTCCATGAAAGTGATTTGCGCCGGTCTCTGCTATGGCTACATCAATAGGAAACAAACCATAGAGATAGAACTTGGAACTACTTTATTGTGTCAAGTTTCAAAGAGCTAGCACAAACCGTGTTGGATTTAGAGTTCCAACTACATGTATCCATATAGGAGAAAACAGAGTGAAACCTAAAATTTAAAACTGTTACTGCCAACGAACAGTTTAACCTAGAAGAACGAAAATTGGTGAGCCAAGTGGGATTGGGGTAATGATCCTTACCTGAAAGTGTCATCAAGATTGGGTGAAAAAATGTGTGCTGAGATTTCAGGAAACTCGTAGTTTTTTGGAAGCTTGGCATCCCCTTTCCATGATAGTGGTTTCCGCCGGTCTCTGCTTAGGGCTACATCAATAGGAAACAAACCATAGAAATAGAACTTGGAACTACTTTCTGTGTCAAGTTTCAAAGAGCTAACACAAACCGTGTTTGATTTAGAGTTCCAACTACATGTATCCATATAGGAGAAAACAGAGTGAAACCTCAAAATTAAAACTGTTACTACCAACAATCTGTTTAACCTAGAAGAACGAAATTTGGTGAGCCAAGTGGCATTGGGGTACTGATCATTACCTGAAAGTGTCATCAAGATTGGGTGAAAAAATGTGTGCTGAGATTTCAGGAAACTCGTAGTTTTTTGGAAGATTGGCAACCCCTTTACCTGAAAGTGATTTGCGCCGGTCTCTGCTTAGGGCTACATCAATAGGAAACAATCCATAGAGATAGAACTTGGAACTACTTTATTGTGTCAAGTTTCAAAGAGCTAGCACAAACCGTGTTGGATTTAGAGTTCCAACTACATGTATCCATATAGGAGAAAACAGAGTGAAACCTAAAATTTAAAACTGTTACTGCCAACGAACGGTTTAACCTAGAAGAACGAAAATTGGTGAGCCAAGTGGGATTGGGGTACTGATCCTTACCTGAAAGTGTCATCAAGATTGGGTGAAAAAATATGTGCTGAGATTTCAGGAAACTCATAGTTTTTTGGAAGCTTTGCATCCAATTCCATGATAGTGGTTTCCGCCGGTCTCTGCTTAGGGCTACATCATTAGGAAACAAACCGTAGAAATAGAACTTGGAACTACTTTATTGTGTCAAGTTTCAAAGAGCTAGCACAAACCGTGTTTGATTTAGAGTTCCAACTACATGTATCCATATAGGAGAAAACAGAGTGAAAGGTAAAAATTAACACTGATACTGTCAAAGAAAGGTTTAACCTAGAAGAACGAAATTTGGTGAGCCTAGTGGGATTGGCGTAGTGATCATTACCTGAAAGTGTCATCAAGATTGGGTGAAAAAATGTGTGCTGAGATCTCAGGAAACTCGTAGTTTTTTGGAAGCTTGGCAACCCCTTTCCATAAAAGTTATTTGCACCAGTCTCTGCTTAGGGCTACATCAATAGGAAACAAACCATAGAGATAGAACTTGGAACTACTTTATTGTTTCAAGTTTAAAAGAGCTAGCCCAAACCGTGTTTGATTTAGAGTTCCAACTACATGTATCCATATAGGAGAAAACAGAGTGAAACCGAAAAATTAAAACTGTTACTGCCAACGAACTGTTTAACCTAGAAGAACGAAATTTGGTGAGCCAAGTGGCATTGGGGTACTGATCATTACCTGAAAGTGTCATCAAGATTGGGTGAAAAAATGTGTGCTGAGATTTCAGGAAACTCGTAGTTTTTTGGAAGCTTGGCATCCCCTTTCCATGATATTGGTTTCCGCCGGTCTCTGCTTAGGGCTACTTCAATAGGAAACAAACCGTAGAAATAGAACTTGGAACTACTTTCTGTGTCAAGTTTCAAAGAGCTAACACAAACCGTGTTTGATTTAGAGTACCAACTACATGTATCCATATAGGAGAAAACAGAGTGAAACCTCAAAATTAAAACTGTTACTACCAACAATCTGTTTAACCTAGAAGAACGAAATTTGGTGAGCCAAGTGGCATTGGGGTACTGATCATTACCTGAAAGTGTCATCAAGATTGGGTGAAAAAATGTGTGCTGAGATTTCAGGAAACTCGTAGTTTTTTGGAAGATTGGCAACCCCTTTCCATGAAAGTGATTTGCGCCGGTCTCTGCTTAGGGCTACATCAATAGGAAACAAACCATAGAGATAGAACTTGGAACTACTTTATTGTGTCAAGTTTCAAAGAGCTAGCACAAACCGTGTTGGATTTAGAGTTCCAACTACATGTATCCATATAGGAGAAAACAGAGTGAAACCTAAAATTTAAAACTGTTACTGCCAACGAACGGTTTAACCTAGAAGAACGAAAATTGGTGAGACAAGTGGGACTGGGGTACTGATCCTTACCTGAAAGTGTCATCAAGTTTGGGTGAAAAAATGTGTGCTGAGATTTCAGGAAACTCATAGTTTTTTGGAAGCTTTGCATCCAATTCCATGATAGTGGTTTCCGCTGGTCTCTGCTTAGGGCTACATCATTAGGAAACAAACCGTAGAAATAGAACTTGGAACTATTTTATTGTGTCAAGTTTCAAAGAGCTAGCACAAACCGTGTTTGATTTAGAGTTCCAACTACATGTATCCATATAGGAGAAAACAGAGTGAAATCGAAAAATTAAAACTGTTACTGCCAACGAACTCTTTAACCTAGAAGAACGAAATTTGGTGAGCCAAGTGGCATTGGGGTACTGATCATTACCTGAAAGTGTCTTCAAGATTGGGTGAAAAAATGTGTGCTGAGATTTCAGGAAACTCGTGTTTTTTTGGAAGCTTGGCAACCCCTTTCCATGAAAGTGATTTGCGCCGGTCTCTTCTTAGGGCTACATCAATAGGAAACAAACCATAGAGATAGAACTTGGAACTACTTTATTGTGTCAAGTTTCAAAGAGCTAGCACAAACCGTGTTGGATTTAGAGTTCCAACTACATGTATCCATATAGGAGAAAACAGAGTGAAACCTAAAAATTAAAACCGTTACTGCCAAAGAACGGTTTAACCTAGAAGAACGAAATTTGGTGAGCCACGTGGGATTGGGGTACTGATCATTACCTGAAAGTGTCATCAAGATTGGGTGAAAAAATGTGTGCTGAGATTTCAGGAAACTCGTAGTTTCTTGGAAGCTTGGCAACCTCTTTCCATGAAAGTGATTTGCGCCGGTCTCTGCTTAGGGCTACATCAATACGAAACAAACAATAGAGATAGAACTTGGAACTACTTTATTGTGTCAAGTTTCAAAGAGCTAGCACAAACCGTGTTTTTTAGAGTTCCAACTACATGTATCCATATAGGAGAAAACAGAGTGAAACCTCAAAATTAAAACTGTTACTGCCAACGAACTGTTTAACCTAGAAGAACAAAATTCGGTGAGCCAAGTGGCATTGGGGTACTGATAATTACCTGAAAGTGTCATCAAGATTGGGTGAAAAAATGTGTGCTGAGATTTCAGGAAACTCTTAGTTTTTTGGAAGATTGGCAACCCCTTTCCATGAAAGTGATTTGCGCCGGTCTCTGCTTACGGCTACATCAATAGGAAACAAACCATAGAGATAGAACTTGGAACTACTTTATTGTGTCAAGTTTCAAAGAGCTAGCACAAACCGTGTTGGATTTAGAGTTCCAAATACATGTATCCATATAGGAGAAAACAGAGTGAAACCTAAAAATTAAAACTGTTACTGCCAACGACCGGTTTAACCTAGAAGAACGAAAATTGGTGAGCCAAGTGGGATTGGGGTACTGATCCTTACCTGAAAGTGTCATCAAGATTGGGTGAAAAAATGTGTGCTGAGATTTCAGGAAACTCGTAGTTTTTTGGAAGCTTGGCATCCCCTTTCCATGATAGTGGTTTCCGCCGGTCTCTGCTTAGGGCTACATCAATACGAAACAAACCGTAGAAATAGAACTTGGAACTACTTTCTGTGTCAAGTTTCAAAGAGCTAACACAAACCGTGTTTGATTTAGAGTTCCAACTACATGTATCCATATAGGAGAAAACAGAGTGAAACCTCAAAATTAAAACTGTTACTGCCAACAATCTGTTTAACCTAGAAGAACGAAATTTGGTGAGCCAAGTGGCATTGGGGTACTGATCATTACCTGAAAGTGTCATCAAGATTGTGTGAAAAAATGTGTGCTGTGATTTCAGGAAACTCGTAGTTTTTTGGAAGATTGGCAACCCCTTTCCATGAAAGTGATTTGCGCCGGTCTCTGCTATGGCTACATCAATAGGAAACAAACCGTAGAGATGGAACTTGGAACTACTTTATTGTGTCAAGTTTCAAAGAGCTAGCACAAACCATGTTGGATTTAGAGTTCCAACTACATGTATCCATATAGGAGAAAACAGAGTGAAACTTAAAATTTAAAACTGTTACTGCCAACGAACGGTTTAACCTAGAAGAACGAAAATTGGTGAGCCAAGTGGGATTGGGGTAATGATCCTTACCTGAAAGTGTCATCAAGATTGGGTGAAAAAATGTGTGCTGAGATTTCAGGAAACTCGTAGTTTTTTGGAAGCTTGGCATCCCCTTTCCATGATAGTGGTTTCCGCCGGTCTCTGCTTAGGGCTACATCAATAGGAAACAAACCATAGAAATAGAACTTGGAACTACTTTCTGTGTCAAGTTTCAAAGAGCTAACACAAACCGTGTTGGATTTAGAGTTCCAACTACATGTATCCATATAGGAGAAAACAGAGTGAAACCTCAAAATTAAAACTGTTACTACCAACAATCTGTTTAACCTAGAAGAACGAAATTTGGTGAGCCAAGTGGCATTGGGGTACTGATCATTACCTGAAAGTGTCATCAAGATTGGGTGAAAAAATGTGTGCTGAGATTTCAGGAAACTCGTAGTTTTTTGGAAGATTGGCAACCCCTTTACATGAAAGTGATTTGCGCCGGTCTCTGCTTAGGGCTACATCAATAGGAAACAATCCATAGAGATAGAACTTGGAACTACTTTATTGTGTCAAGTTTCAAAGAGCTAGCACAAACCGTGTTGGATTTAGAGTTCCAACTACATGTATCCATATAGGAGAAAACAGAGTGAAACCTAAAATTTAAAACTGTTACTGCCAACGAACGGTTTAACCTAGAAGAACGAAAATTGGTGAGCCAAGTGGGATTGGGGTACTGATCCTTACCTGAAAGTGTCATCAAGATTGGGTGAAAAAATATGTGCTGAGATTTCAGGAAACTCATAGTTTTTTGGAAGCTTTGCATCCAATTCCATGATAGTGGTTTCCGCCGGTCTCTGCTTAGGGCTACATCATTAGGAAACAAACCGTAGAAATAGAACTTGGAACTACTTTATTGTGTCAAGTTTCAAAGAGCTAGCACAAACCGTGTTTGATTTAGAGTTCCAACTACATGTATCCATATAGGAGAAAACAGAGTGAAAGATAAAAATTAACACTGATACTGTCAAAGAAAGGTTTAACCTAGAAGAACGAAATTTGGTGAGCCTAGTGGGATTGGCGTAGTGATCATTACCTGAAAGTGTCATCAAGATTGGGTGAAAAAATGTGTGCTGAGATTTCAGGAAACTCGTAGTTTTTTGGAAGCTTGGCAACCCCTTTCCATAAAAGTTATTTGCACCAGTCTCTGCTTAGGGCTACATCAATAGGAAACAAACCATAGAGATAGAACTTGGAACTACTTTATTGTGTCAAGTTTAAAAGAGCTAGCCCAAACCGTGTTTGATTTAGAGTTCCAACTACATGTATCCATATAGGAGAAAACAGAGTGAAACCGAAAAATTAAAACTGTTACTGCCAACGAACTGTTTAACCTAGAAGAACGAAATTTGGTGAGCCAAGTGGCATTGGGGTACTGATCATTACCTGAAAGTGTCATCAAGATTGGGTGAAAAAATGTGTGCTGAGATTTCAGGAAACTCGTAGTTTTTTGGAAGCTTGGCATCCCCTTTCCATGATATTGGTTTCCGCCGGTCTCTGCTTAGGGCTACATCAATAGGAAACAAACCGTAGAAATAGAACTTGGAACTACTTTCTGTGTCAAGTTTCAAAGAGCTAACACAAACCGTGTTTGATTTAGAGTACCAACTACATGTATCCATATAGGAGAAAACAGAGTGAAACCTCAAAATTAAAACTGTTACTACCAACAATCTGTTTAACCTAGAAGAACGAAATTTGGTGAGCCAAGTGGAATTGGGGTACTGATCATTACCTGAAAGTGTCATCAAGATTGGGTGAAAAAATGTGTGCTGAGATTTCAGGAAACTCGTAGTTTTTTGGAAGATTGGCAACCCCTTTCCATGAAAGTGATTTGCGCCGGTCTCTGCTAAGGGCTACATCAATAGGAAACAAACCATAGAGATAGAACTTGGAACTACTTTATTGTGTCAAGTTTCAAAGAGCTAGCACAAACCGTGTTGGATTTAGAGTTCCAACTACATGTATCCATATAGGAGAAAACAGAGTGAAACCTAAAATTTAAAACTGTTACTGCCAACGAACGGTTTAACCTAGAAGAACGAAAATTGGTGAGCCAAGTGGGATTGGGGTACTGATCCTTACCTGAAAGTGTCATCAAGATTGGGTGAAAAAATGTGTGCTGAGATTTCAGGAAACTCATAGTTTTTTGGAAGCTTTGCATCCAATTCCATGATAGTGGTTTCCGCCGGTCTCTGCTTAGGGCTACATCATTAGGAAACAAACCGTAGAAATAGAACTTGGAACTATTTTATTGTGTCAAGTTTCAAAGAGCTAGCACAAACCGTGTTTGATTTAGAGTTCCAACTACATGTATCCATATAGGAGAAAACAGAGTGAAATCGAAAAATTAAAACTGTTACTGCCAACGAACTGTTTAACCTAGAAGAACGAAATTTGGTGAGCCAAGTGGCATTGGGGTACTGATCATTACCTGAAAGTGTCATCAAGATTGGGTGAAAAAATGTGTGCTGAGATTTCAGGAAACTCGTGGTTTTTTGGAAGCTTGGCAACCCCTTTCCATGAAAGTGATTTGCACCAGTCTCTGCTTAGGGCTACATCAATAGGAAACAAACCATAGAGATAGAACTTGGAACAACTTTATTGTGTCAAGTTTAAAAGAGCTAGCACAAACCGTGTTTGATTTAGAGTTCCAACTACATGTATCCATATAGGAGAAAACAGAGTGAAACCGAAAAATTAAAACTGTTACTGCCAACCAACTGTTTAACCTAGAAGAACGAAATTTGGTGAGCCAAGTGGGATTGCGGTACTGATCCTTACCTGAAAGTGTCATCAAGATTGGGTGAAAAAATGTGTGCGGAGGTTTCAGGAAACTCGTAGTTTTTTGGAAGCTTGGCATCCCCTTTCCATGATAGTGGTTTCCGCAGGTCTCTGCTTAGGGCTACATCAATAGGAAACAAACCGTAGAAATAGAACTTGGAACTCCTTTCTGTGTCAAGTTTCAAAGAGCTAACACAAACCGTGTTTGATTTAGAGTTCCAACTACATGTATCCATATAGGAGAAAACAGAGTGAAACCTCAAAA
Organism: Spermophilus citellus; assembly: GCF_964194105.1. Classification (NCBI taxonomy): domain Eukaryota; kingdom Metazoa; phylum Chordata; class Mammalia; order Rodentia; family Sciuridae; genus Spermophilus; species Spermophilus citellus. Next base: position 15,202,615 of record NC_138192.1, on the reverse strand, counting down.
TTTAAACTGTTACTGCCAACAATCTGTTTAACCTAGAAGAACGAAATTTGGTGAGCCAAGTGGCATTGGGGTACTGATCATTACCTGAAAGTGTCATCAAGATTGGGTGAAAAAATGTGTGCTGAGATTTCAGGAAACTCGTAGTTTTTTGGAAGATTGGCAACCCCTTTCCATGAAAGTGATTTGCGCCGGTCTCTGCTATGGCTACATCAATAGGAAACAAACCATAGAGATAGAACTTGGAACTACTTTATTCTGTCAAGTTTCAAAGAGCTAGCACAAACCGTGTTGGATTTAGAGTTCCAACTACATGTATCCATATAGGAGAAAACAGAGTGAAACCTAAAATTTAAAACTGTTACTGCCAACGAACGGTTTAACCTAGAAGAACGCAAATTGGTGAGCCAAGTGGGATTGGGGTAATGATCCTTACCTGAAAGTGTCATCAAGATTGGGTGAAAAAATGTGTGCTGAGATTTCAGGAAACTCGTAATTTTTTGGAAGCTTGGCATCCCCTTTCCATCATAGTGGTTTCCGCCGGTCTCTGCTTAGGGCTACATCAATAGGAAACAAACCGTAGAAATGAACTTGGAACTACTTTCTGTGTCAAGTTTCAAAGAGCTAACACAAACCGTGTTTGATTTAGAGTTCCAACTACATGTATCCATATAGGAGAAAACAGAGTGAAACCTCAAAATTAAAACTGTTACTACCAACAATCTGTTTAACCTAGAAGAACGAAATTTGGTGAGCCAAGTGGCATTGGGGTACTGATCATTACCTGAAAGTGTCATCAAGATTGGGTGAAAAAATGTGTGCTGAGATTTCAGGAAACTCGTAGTTTTTTGGAAGATTGGCAACCCCTTTACCTGAAAGTGATTTGCGCCGGTCTCTGCTTAGGGCTACATCAATAGGAAACAAACCATAGAGATAGAACTTGGAACTACTTTATTGTGTCAAGTTTCAAAGAGCTAGCACAAACCGTGTTGGATTTAGAGTTCCAACTACATGTATCCATATAGGAGAAAACAGAGTGAAACCTAAAATTTAAAACTGTTACTGCCAACGAACGGTTTAAACTAGAAGAACGAAAATTGGTGAGCCAAGTGGGATTGGGGTACTGATCCTAACCTGAAAGTGTCATCAAGATTGGGTGAAAAAATGTGTGCTGAGATTTCAGGAAACTCATAGTTTTTTGGAAGCTTTGCATCCAATTCCATGATAGTTGTTTCCGCCGGTCTCTGCTTAGGGCTACATCATTAGGAAACAAACCGTAGAAATAGAACTTGGAACTACTTTATTGTGTCAAGTTTCAAAGAGCTAGCACAAACCGTGTTTGATTTAGAGTTCCAACTACATGTATCCATATAGGAGAAAACAGAGTGAAAGATAAAAATTAAAACTGATACAGTCAAAGAAAGGTTTAACCTAGAAGAACGAAATTTGGTGAGCCTAGTGGGATTGGCGTACTGATCATTACCTGAAAGTGTCATCAAGATTGGGTGAAAAAATGTGTGCTGAGATTTCAGGAAACTCGTAGTTTCTTGGAAGCTTGGCAACCTCTTTCCATGAAAGTGATTTGCGCCGGTCTCTGCTTAGGGCTACATCAATACGAAACAAACAATAGAGATAGAACTTGGAACTACTTTATTGTGTCAAGTTTCAAAGAGCTAGCACAAACCGTGTTTTTTAGAGTTCCAACTACATGTATCCATATAGGAGAAAACAGAGTGTAACCTCAAAATTAAAACTGTTACTGCCAACGAACTGTTTAACCTAGAAGAAGAAAATTCGGTGAGCCAAGTGGCATTGGGGTACTGATAATTACCTTAAATTGTCATCAAGATTGGGTGAAAAAATGTGTGCTGAGATTTCAGGAAACTCGTAGTTTTTTGGAAGATTGGCAACCCCTTTCCATGAAAGAGATTTGCGCCGGTCTCTGCTTACGGCTACATCAATAGGAAACAAACCATAGAGATAGAACTTGGAACTACTTTATTGTGTCAAGTTTCAAAGAGCTAGCACAAACCGTGTTGGATTTAGAGTTCCAACTACATGTATCCATATAGGAGAAAACAGAGTGAAAGATAAAAATTAACACTGATACTGTCAAAGAAAGGTGTAACCTAGAAGAACGAAATTTGGTGAGCCTAGTGGGATTGGCGTACTGATCATTACCTTAAAGTGTCATCAAGATTGGGTGAAAAAATGTGTGCTGAGATTTCAGGAAACTCGTAGTTTTTTGGAAGCTTGGCAACCCCTTTCCATAAAAGTTATTTGCACCAGTCTCTGCTTAGGGCTACATCAATAGGAAACAAACCATAGAGATAGAACTTGGAACTACTTTATTGTGTCAAGTTTAAAAGAGCTAGCCCAAACCGTGTTTGATTTAGAGTTCCAACTACATGTATCCATATAGCAGAAAACAGAGTGAAACCGAAAAATTAAAACTGTTACTGCCAACGAACTGTTTAACCTAGAAGAACGAAATTTGGTGAGCCAAGTGGCATTGGGTACTGATCATTACCTGAAAGTGTCATCAAGATTGGGTGAAAAAATGTGTGCTGAGATTTCAGGAAACTCGTAGTTTTTTGGAAGCTTGGCATCCCCTTTCCATGATATTGGTTTCCGCCGGTCTCTGCTTAGGGCTACATCAATAGGAAACAAACCATAGAGATAGAACTTGGAACTACTTTATTGTGTCAAGTTTCAAAGAGCTAGCACAAACCGTGTTGGATTTAGAGTTCCAACTACATGTATCCATATATGAGAAAACAGAGTGAAACCGAAAAATTAAAACTGTTACTGCCAACGAACTGTTTAACCTAGAAGAACGAAATTTGGTGAGCCAAGTGGGATTGCGGTACTGATCCTTACCTGAAAGTGTCATCAAGATTGGGTGAAAAAATGTGTGCTGATATTTCAGGAAACTCATAGTTTTTTCGAAGCTTGGCAACCCCTTTCCATGAAAGTGATTTGAGCTGGTCTCTGCTTAGGGCTACATCAATACTAAACAAACCATAGAGATAGAACTTGGAACTACTTTATTGTGTCAAGTTTCAAAGAGCTAGCACAAACCGTGTTTGATTTAGAGTTCCAACTACATGTATCCATATAGGAGAAAACAGAGTGAAACCTAAAAATTAAAACTGTTACTGCCAACGAACGGTTTAACCTCGAGGAACGAAATTTGGTGAGCCAAGTGGGATTGGGGTACTGATCATTACCTGAAAGTGTCATCAAGATTGGTGAAAAACTGTGTGCTGAAATTTCAGGAAACTCGCAGTTTTTTGGAAGCTTGGCAAACCCTTTCCATGAAAGTGATTTGCGCCGGTCTCTGCTTAGGGCTGCATCAATAGGAAACAAACCATAGAGATAGAATTTGGAACTACTTTATTGTATGAACTTTCAATGAGCTAGCACAAACCGTGTTTGATTTAGAGTTCCAACTGCATGTATCCATATAGGAGAAAACAGAGTGAAACCTAAAAATTAAAACTGTTACTGCCAACGAATGGTTTAACCTAGAAGAACGAAATTTGGTGAGCCAAGTGGGATTGGGGTACTGATCATTACCTGAAAGTGTCATCAAGATTGGGTGAAAAAATGTGTGCTGATATTTCAGGAAACTCATAGTTTTTTCGAAGCTTGGCAACCCCTTTCCATGAAAGTGATTTGAGCTGGTCTCTGCTTAGGGCTACATCAATAAAAAACAAACCATAGAGATAGAACTTGGAACTACATTATTGTGTCAAGTTTCAAAGAGCTAGCACAAACCGTGTTTGATTTAGAGTTCCAACTACATGTATCCATATAGGAGAAAACAGAGTGAAACCTAAAAATTAAAACTGTTACTGCCAACGAACGGTTTAACCTCGAGGAACGAAATTTGGTGAGCCAAGTGGGATTGGGGTACTGATCATTACCTGAAAGTGTCATCAAGATTGGTGAAAAACTGTGTGCTGAGTTTTCAGGAAACTCGTAGTTTTTTGGAAGCTTGGCAACCCCTTTCCATGAAAATGATTGCGCCGGTCTCTGCTTAGGGCTACATCAATAGGAAACAAACCATAGAGATAGAACTTGGAACTACTTTATTGTGTCAAGTTTCAAAGAGCTAGCACAAACCATGTTTGATTTAGAGTTCCAACTACATGTATCAATATAGGAGAAAACAGAGTGAAACCTAAAAATTAAAACTGTTATTGACAACAAACGGTTTAACCTAGAAGAACGAAATTTGGTGAGCCAAGTGGTTTTGGAGTACTGATCATTACCTGAGAGTGTCATCAAGATTGGGTGAAAAATGTGTGCTGAGATTTCAGGAAACTCGTAGTTTTTTGGAAGCTTGGCAACCCCTTTCCATGATAGTGATTTGAGCCGGTCTCTGCTTAGGGCTACATCAATACTAAACAAACCATAGAGATAGAACTTGGAACTAGTTTATTGTGTCAAGTTTCAAAGAGCTAGCACAAACCGTGTTTGATTTAGAGTTCCAACTACATGTATCCATATAGGAGAAAACAGAGTGAAACCTAAAAATTAAAACTGTTACTGCCAACGAACGGTTTAACCTCGAGGAACGAAATTTGGTGAGCCAATTGGGATTGGGGTACTGATCATTACCTGAAAGTGTCATCAAGATTGGGTGAAAAAATGTGTGCTGATATTTCAGGAAACTCATAGTTTTTTCGAAGCTTGGCAACCCCTTTCTATGAAAGTGATTTGAGCTGGTCTCTGCTTAGGGCTACATCAATACTAAACAAACCATAGAGATAGAACTTGGAACTACTTTATTGTGTCAAGTTTCAAAGAGCTAGCACAAACCGTGTTTGATTTAGAGTTCCAACTACATGTATCCATATAGGAGAAAACAGAGTGAAACCTAAAAATTAAAACTGTTACTGCCAACGAACGGTTTAACCTCGAGGAACGAAATTTGGTGAGCCAAGTGGGATTGGGGTACTGATCATTACCTGAAAGTGTCATCAAGATTGGGTGAAAAAATGTGTGCTGATATTTCAGGAAACTCATAGTTTTTTCGAAGCTTGGCAACCCCTTTCCATGAAAGTGATTTGAGCTGGTCTCTGCTTAGGGCTACATCAATACTAAAAAACCATAGAGATAGAACTTGGAACTACTTTATTGTGTCAAGTTTCAAAGAGCTAGCACAAACCCTGTTTGATTTAGAATTCCAACTACATGTATCCATATAGGAGAAAACAGAGTGAAACCTAAAAATTAAAACTGTTACTGCCAACGAACGGTTTAACCTTGAGGAACGAAATTTGGTGAGCCAAGTGGGATTGGGGTACTGATCATTACCTGAAAGTGTCATCAAGATTGGTGAAAAACTGTGTGCTGAAATTTCAGGAAACTCGCAGTTTTTTGGAAGCTTGGCAAACCCTTTCCATGAAAGTGATTTGCGCCGGTCTCTGCTTAGGGCTGCATCAATAGGAAACAAACCATAGAGATAGAATTTGGAACTAATTTATTGTATGAACTTTCAATGAGCTAGCACAAACCGTGTTTGATTTAGAGTTCCAACTGCAAGTATCCATATAGGAGAAAACAGAGTGAAACCTAAAAATTAAAACTGTTACTGCCAACGAATGGTTTAACCTAGAAGAACGAAATTTGGTGAGCCAAGTGGGATTGGGGTACTGATCATTACCTGAAAGTGTCATCAAGATTGGGTGAAAAAATGTGTGCTGATATTTCAGGAAACTCATAGTTTTTTCGAAGCTTGGCAACCCCTTTCGATGAAAGTGATTTGAGCTGGTCTCTGCTTAGGGCTACATCAATACTAAACAAACCATAGAGATAGAACTTGGAACTACTTTATTGTGTCAAGTTTCAAAGAGCTAGCATAAACCGTGTTTGATTTAGAGTTCCAACTATATGTATCCATATAGGAGAAAACAGAGTGAAACCTAAAAATTAAAACTGTTACTGCCAACAAACGGTTTAACCTCGAGGAACGAAATTTGGTGAGCCAAGTGGGATTGGGGTACTGATCATTACCTGAAAGTGTCATCAAGATTGGTGAAAAACTGTGTGCTGAAATTTCAGGAAACTCGCAGTTTTTTGGAAGCTTGGCAAACCCTTTCCATGAAAGTGATTTGCGCCGGTCTCTGCTTAGGGCTGCATCAATAGGAAACAAACCATAGAGATAGAATTTGGAACTACTTTATTGTATGAACTTTCAATGAGCTAGCACAAACCGTGTTTGATTTAGAGTTCCAACTGCATGTATCCATATAGGAGAAAACAGAGTGAAACCTAAAAATTAAAACTGTTACTGCCAACGAATGGTTTAACCTAGAAGAACGAAATTTGGTGAGCCAAGTGGGATTGGGGTACTGATCATTACCTGAAAGTGTCATCAAGATTGGGTGAAAAAATGTGTGCTGATATTTCAGGAAACTCATAGTTTTTTCAAAGCTTGGCAACCCCTTTCCATGAAAGTGATTTGAGCTGGTCTCTGCTTAGGGCTACATCAATAAAAAGCAATCCATAGAGATAGAACTTGGAACTACATTATTGTGTCAAGTTTCAAAGAGCTAGCACAAACCGTGTTTGATTTAGAGTTCCAACTACATGTATCCATATAGGAGAAAACAGAGTGAAACCTAAAAATTAAAACTGTTACTGCCAACGAACGGTTTAACCTCGAGGAACGAAATTTGGTGAGCCAAGTGGGATTGGGGTACTGATCATTACCTGAAAGTGTCATCAAGATTGGTGAAAAACTGTGTGCTGAGTTTTCAGGAAACTCGTAGTTTTTTGGAAGCTTGGCAACCCCTTTCCATGAAAATGATTGCGCTGGTCTCTGCTTAGGGCTACATCAATAGGAAACAAACCATAGAGATAGAACTTGGAACTACTTTATTGTGTCAAGTTTCAAAGAGCTAGCACAAACCATGTTTGATTTAGAGTTCCAACTACATGTATCAATATAGGAGAAAACAGAGTGAAACCTAAAAATTAAAACTGTTATTGACAACAAACGGTTTAACCTAGAAGAACGAAATTTGGTGAGCCAAGTGGTTTTGGAGTACTGATCATTACCTGAGAGTGTCATCAAGATTGGGTGAAAAATGTGTGCTGAGATTTCAGGAAACTCGTAGTTTTTTGGAAGCTTGGCAACCCCTTTCCATGATAGTGATTTGAGCCGGTCTCTGCTTAGGGCTACATCAATACTAAACAAACCATAGAGATAGAACTTGGAACTAGTTTATTGTGTCAAGTTTCAAAGAGCTAGCACAAACCGTGTTTGATTTAGAGTTCCAACTACATGTATCCATATAGGAGAAAACAGAGTGAAACCTAAAAATTAAAACTGTTACTGCCAACGAACGGTTTAACCTCGAGGAACGAAATTTGGTGAGCCAATTGGGATTGGGGTACTGATCATTACCTGAAAGTGTCATCAAGATTGGGTGAAAAAATGTGTGCTGATATTTCAGGAAACTCATAGTTTTTTCGAAGCTTGGCAACCCCTTTCCATGAAAGTGATTTGAGCTGGTCTCTGCTTAGGGCTACATCAATACTAAACAAACCATAGAGATAGAACTTGGAACTACTTTATTGTGTCAAGTTTCAAAGAGCTAGCACAAACCCTGTTTGATTTAGAGTTCCAACTACATGTATCCATATAGGAGAAAACAGAGTGAAACCTAAAAATTAAAACTGTTACTGCCAACGAACGGTTTAACCTTGAGGAACGAAATTTGGTGAGCCAAGTGGGATTGGGGTACTGATCATTACCTGAAAGTGTCATCAAGATTGGTGAAAAACTGTGTGCTGAAATTTCAGGAAACTCGCAGTTTTTTGGAAGCTTGGCAAACCCTTTCCATGAAAGTGATTTGCGCCGGTCTCTGCTTAGGGCTGCATCAATAGGAAACAAACCATAGAGATAGAATTTGGAACTAATTTATTGTATGAACTTTCAATGAGCTAGCACAAACCGTGTTTGATTTAGAGTTCCAACTGCAAGTATCCATATAGGAGAAAACAGAGTGAAACCTAAAAATTAAAACTGTTACTGCCAACGAATGGTTTAACCTAGAAGAACGAAATTTGGTGAGCCAAGTGGGATTGGGGTACTGATCATTACCTGAAAGTGTCATCAAGATTGGGTGAAAAAATGTGTGCTGATATTTCAGGAAACTCATAGTTTTTTCGAAGCTTGGCAACCCCTTTCGATGAAAGTGATTTGAGCTGGTCTCTGCTTAGGGCTACATCAATACTAAACAAACCATAGAGATAGAACTTGGAACTACTTTATTGTGTCACGTTTCAAAGAGCTAGCATAAACCGTGTTTGATTTAGAGTTCCAACTATATGTATCCATATAGGAGAAAACAGAGTGAAACCTAAAAATTAAAACTGTTACTGCCAACAAATGGTTTAACCTCGAGGAACGAAATTTGGTGAGCCAAGTGGGATTGGGGTACTGATCATTACCTGAAAGTGTCATCAAGATTGGTGAAAAACTGTGTGCTGAAATTTCAGGAAACTCGCAGTTTTTTGGAAGCTTGGCAAACCCTTTCCATGAAAGTGATTTGCGCCGGTCTCTGCTTAGGGCTGCATCAATAGGAAACAAACCATAGAGATAGAATTTGGAACTACTTTATTGTATGAACTTTCAATGAGCTAGCACAAACCTTTTTTTATTTAGAGTTCCAACTGCATGTATCCATATAGGAGAAAACAGAGTGAAACCTAAAAATTAAAACTGTTACTGCCAACGAATGGTTTAACCTAGAAGAACGAAATTTGGTGAGCCAAGTGGGATTGGGGTACTGATCATTACCTGAAAGTGTCATCAAGATTGGGTGAAAAAATGTGTGCTGATATTTCAGGAAACTCATAGTTTTTTCGAAGCTTGGCAACCCCTTTCCATGAAAGTGATTTGAGCTGGTCTCTGCTTAGGGCTACATCAATACTAAACAAACCATAGAGATAGAACTTGGAACTACTTTATTGTGTCAAGTTTCACAGAGCTAGCACAAACCGTGTTTGATTTAGAGTTCCAACTACATGTATCCATATAGGAGAAAAGAGAGTGAAACCTAAAAATTCAAACTGTTACTGCCAACGAACGGTTTAACCTCGAGGAACGAAATTTGGTGAGCCAAGTGGGATTGGGGTACTGATCATTACCTGAAAGTGTCATCATGATTGGTGAAAAACTGTGTGCTGAAATTTCAGGAAACTCGCAGTTTTTTTGGAAGCTTGGCAAACCCTTTCCATGAAAGTGATTTGTGCGGTCTCTGCTTAGGGCTGCATCAATAGGAAACAAACCATAGAGATAGAACTTGGAACTACTTTATTGTGTCAAGTTTCAAAGAGCTAGCACAAACCATGTTTGATTTAGAGTTCCAACTACATGTATCAATATAGGAGAAAACAGAGTGAAACCTAAAAATTAAAACTGTTACTGACAACAAACGGTTTAACCTAGAAGAACGAAATTTGGTGAGCCAAGTGGGATTGGGGTACTGATCATTATCTGAAAGTGTCATCAAGATTGGGTGAAAAAATATGTGCTGAGGTTTCAGGAAACTCGTAGTTTTTTGGAAGCTTGGCAACCCCTTTCCATGAAAGTGATTTGCGCTGGTCTCTGCTTAGGGCTACATATATAGGACACAAACCATAGAGATAGAACTTGGAACTACTTTATTGTGTCAAGTTTCAAAGAGCTAGCACAAACCGTGTTTGATTTAGAGTTCCAAATACATGTATCCATATAGGAGAAAACAGTGTGAAACCTAAAAATTAAAACTGTTACTGCCAACAAACGGTTTAACTTAGAAGAACGAAATTTGGTGAGCCAGGTGGTTTTTGGGTACTGATCATTACCTGAAAGTGTCATCAAGATTGGGTGAAAAAATGTGTGCTGAAATTTCAGGAAACTCGCAGTTTTTTGGAAGCTTGGCAAACCCTTTCCATGAAAGTGATTTGCGCCGGTCTCTGCTTAGGGCTGCATCAATAGGAAACAAACCATAGAGATAGAATTTGGAACTACTTTATTGTATGAACTTTCAATGAGCTAGCACAATCCGTGTTTGATTTAGAGTTCCAACTGCATGTATCCATATAGGAGAAAACAGAGTGAAACCTAAAAATTAAAACTGTTACTGCCAACGAATGGTTTAACCTAGAAGAACGAAATTTGGTGAGCCAAGTGGGATTGGGGTACTGATCATTACCTGAAAGTGTCATCAAGATTGGGTGAAAAAATGTGTGCTGCTATTTCAGGAAACTCATATTTTTTTCGAAGCTTGGCAACCCCTTTCCATGAAAGTGATTTGAGCTGGTCTCTGCTTAGGGCTACATCAATACTAAACAAACCATAGAGATAGAACTTGGAACTACTTTACTGTGTCAAGTTTCAAAGAGCTAGCACAAACCGTGCTTGATTTAGAGTTTCAACTACATGTATCCATATAGGAGAAAACAGAGTGAAACCGAAAAATCAAAACTGTTACTGCCAACGAACGGTTTAACCTCGAGGAACGAAATTTGGTGAGCCAAGTGGGATTGGGGTACTGATCATTACCTGAAAGTGTCATCAAGATTGGTGAAAAACTGTGTGCTGAGTTTTCAGGAAACTCGTAGTTTTTTGGAAGCTTGGCAACCCCTTTCCATGAAAGTGATTTGCGCCGGTCTCTGCTTAGGGCTACATCAATAGGAAACAAACAATAGAGATAGAACCTGGAACTACTTTATTGTGTCAAGTTTCAAAGAGTTAGCACAAACCGTCTTTGATTTAGAGTTCCAACTACATGTATCCATATAGGAGAAAACAGAATGAAACCTAAAAATTAAAACTGTTACTGCCAACGAACGGTTTAACCTAGAGTAACGAAATTTGGTGAGCCAAGTGGGATTGGGGTACTGATCATTATCTGAAAGTGTCATCAAGATTGGGTGAAAAAATGTGTGCTGAGATTTCAGGAAACTCGTAGTTTTTTGGAAGCTTGGCAACCCCTTTCCATGAAAGTGATTTGCGCTGGTCTCTGCTTAGGACTACATATATAGGAAACAAACCATAGAGATAGAACATGGAACTACTTTATTGTGTCAAGTTTCAAAGAGCTAGCACAAACCGTGTTTGATTTAGAGTTCCAAATACATGTATCCATATAGGAGAAAACAGAGTGAAACCTAAAAATTAAAACTGTTACTGCCAACAAACGGTTTAACTTAGAAGAACGAAATTTGGTGAGCCAAGTGGTTTCGGGGTACTGATCATTACCTGAAAGTGTCATCAAGATTGGGTGAAAAAATGTGTGCTGAAATTTCAGGCAACTCACAGTTTTTTGGAAGCTTGGCAAACCCTTTCCATGAAAGTGATTTGCGCTGGTCTCTGCTTAGGGCTGCATCAATAGGAAACAAACCATAGAGATAGAATTTGGAACAACTTTATTGTATGAACTTTCAATGAGCTAGCACAAACCGTGTTTGATTTAGAGTTCCAACTGCATGTATCCATATAGGAGAAAACAGAGTGAAACCTAAAAATTAAAACTGTTACTGCCAATGAATGGTTTAACCTAGAAGAACGAAATTTGGTGAGCCAAGTGGGATTGGGGTACTGATCATTACCTGAAAGTGTCATCAAGTTTGGGTGAAAAAATGTGTGCTAATATTTCAGGAAACTCATAGTTTTTTCGAAGCTTGGCAACCCCTTTCCATGAAAGTGATTTGAGCTGGTCTCTGCTTAGGGCTACATCAATACTAAACAAACCATAGAGATAGAACTTGGAACTACTTTATTGTGTCAAGTTTCAAAGAGCTAGCACAAACCGTGTTTGATTTAGAGTTCCAACTACATGTACCATATAGGAGAAAACAGAGTGAAACCTAAAAATTAAAACTGTTACTGCCAACGAACGGTTTAACCTCGAGGAACGAAATTTGGTGAGCCAAGTGGGATTTTGGTACTGATCATTACCTGAAAGTGTCATCAAGATTGGTGAAAAACTGTGTGCTGAAATTTCAGGAAACTCGCAGTTTTTTGGAAGCTTGGCAAACCCTTTTCATGAAAGTGATTTGCGCCGGTCTCTGCTTAGGGCTGCATCAATAGGAAACAAACCATAGAGATAGAATTTGGAACTACTTTATTATATGAACTTTCAATGAGCTAGCACAAACCGTGTTTGATTTAGAGTTCCAACTGCATGTATCCATATAGGAGAAAACAGAGTGAAACCTAAAAAGTAAAACTGTTACTGACAACAAACGGTTTAACCTAGAAGAACGAAATTTGGTGAGCCAAGTGGTTTTCGGGTACTGATCATTACCTGAGAGTGTCATCAAGATTGGGTGAAAAATTTTTGCTGAGATTTCAGGAAACTCGTAGTTTTTTGGAAGCTTGGCAACCCCTTTCCATGATAGTGATTTGAGCCGGTCTCTGCTTAGGGGTACATCAATACTAAACAAACCATAGAGATAGAACTTGGAACTACTTTATTGTGTCAAGTTTCAAAGAGCTAGCACAAACCGTGTTTGATTTAGAGTTCCAACTACATGTATCCATATACGAGAAAACAGAGTGAAACCTAAAAATTAAAACTGTTACTGCCAACGAACGGTTTAACCTCGAGGAACGAAATTTGGTGAGCCAAGTGGGATTGGGGTACTGATCATTACCTGAAAGTGTCATCAAGATTGGGTGAAAAAATGTATGCTGATATTTCAGGAAACTAGTAGTTTTTTGGAAGCTTGGCAACCCCTTTCCATGAAAGTGATTTGAGCTGGTCTCTGCTTAGGGCTACATCAATACTAAACAAACCATAGAGATAGAACTTGGAACTACTTAATTGTGTCAAGTTTCAAAGAGCTAGCACAAACCGTGTTTGATTTAGAGTTCCAAATACATGTATCCATATAGGAGAAAACAGTGTGAAACCTAAAAATTAAAACTCTTACTGCCAACAAACGGTTTAACTTAGAAGAACGAAATTTTTGAGCCAAGTGGTTTCGGGGTACTGATCATTACCTAAAAGTGTCATCAAGATTGGTGAAAAAATGTGTGCTGAGATTTCAGGAAACTCGCAGTTTTTTGGAAGCTTGGCAAACCCTTTCCATGAAAGTGATTTGCGCCGGTCTCTGCTTAGGGCTGCATCAATAGGAAACAAACCATAGAGATAGAATTTGGAACTACTTTATTGTATGAACTTTCAATGAGCTAGCACAAACCGTGTTTGATTTAGAGTTCCAACTGCATGTATCCATATAGGAGAAAACAGAGTGAAACCTAAAAAGTAAAACTGTTACTGCCAACGAATGGATTAACCTAGAAGAACGAAATTTGGTGAGCCAAGTGGGATTGGGGTACTGATCATTACCTGAAAGTGTCATCAAGATTGGGTGAAAAAATGTGTGCTGATATTTCAGGAAACTCATATTTTTTTCGAAGCTTGGCAACCCCTTTCCATGAAAGTGATTTGAGCTGGTCTCTGCTTAGGGCTACATCAATACTAAACAAACCATAGAGATAGAACTTGGAACTACTTTACTGTGTCAAGTTTCAAAGAGCTAGCACAAACCGTGTTTGATTTAGAGTTCCAACTACATGTATCCATATAGGAGAAAACAGAGTGAAACCTAAAAATTAAAACTGTTACTGCCAACGAACGGTTTAACCTCGAGGAACGAAATTTGGTGAGCCAAGTGGGATTGGGGTACTGATCATTACCTGAAAGTGTCATCAAGATTGGTGAAAAACTGTGTGCTGAGTTTTCAGGAAACTCGTAGTTTTTTGGAAGCTAGGCAACCCCTTTCCATGAAAGTGATTTGCGCCGGTCTCTGCTTAGGGCTACATCAATAGGAAACAAACCATAGAGATAGAACTTGGAACTACTTTATTGTGTCAAGTTTCAAAGAGTTAGCACAAACCGTCTTTGATTTAGAGTTCCAACTACATGTATCCATATAGGAGAAAACAGAGTGAAACCTAAAAATTAAAACTGTTACTGCCAACAAACGGTTTAACCTAGAGTAACGAAATTTGGTGAGCCAAGTGGGATTGGGGTACTGATCATTATCTAAAAGTGTCATCAAGATTGGGTGAAAAAATGTGTGCTGAGATTTCAGGAAACTCGTAGTTTTTTGGAAGCTTGGCAACCCTTTCCATGAAAGTGATTTGCGCTGGTCTCTGCTTAGGGCTACATATATAGGAAAGAAACCATGGAGATAGAACTTGGAACTACTTTATTGTGTCAAGTTTCAAAGAGCTAGCACAAACCGTGTTTGATTTAGAGTTCCAAATACATGTATCCATATAGGAGAAAACAGAGTGAAACCTAAAAATTAAAACTGTTACTGCCAATAAACGGTTTAACTTAGAAAAACGAAATTTGGTGAGCCAAGTGGTTTCGGGGTACTGATCATTACCTGAAAGTGTCATCAAGATTGGGTGAAAAAATGTGTGCTGAAATTTCAGGAAACTCGCAGTTTTTTGGAAGCTTGGCAAACCCTTTCCATGAAAGTGATTTGCGCTGGTCTCTGCTTAGGGCTGCATCAATAGGAAACAAACCATAGAGATAGAATTTGGAACTACTTTATTGTATGAACTTTCAATGAGCTAGCACAAACCGTGTTTGATTTAGAGTTCCAACTGCATGTATCCATATAGGAGAAAACAGAGTGAAACCTAAAAATTAAAACTGTTACTGCCAACGAATGGTTTAACCTAGAAGAACGAAATTTGGTGAGCCAAGTGGGATTGGGGTACTCATCATTACCTGAGAGTGTCATCAAGATTGGGTGAAAAATGTGTGCTGAGATTTCAGGAAACTCGTAGTTTTTTGGAAGCTTGGCAACCCCTTTCCATGATAGTGATTTGAGCCGGTCTCTGCTTAGGGCTACATCAATACTAAACAAACCATAGAGATAGAACTTGGAACTACTTTATTGTGTCAAGTTTCAAAGAGCTAGCACAAACCGTGTTTGATTTAGAGTTCCAACTACATGTATCCATATAGGAGAAAACAGAGTGAAACCTAAAAATTAAAACTGTTACTGCCAACGAACGGTTTAACCTCGAGGAACGAAATTTGGTGAGCCAAGTGGGATTGGGGTACTGATCATTACCTGAAAGTGTCATCAAGATTGGTGAAAAACTGTGTGCAGATATTTCAGGAAACTCGCAGTTTTTTGGAAGCTTGGCAAACCCTTTCCATGAAAGTGATTTGCGCCGGTCTCTGCTTAGGTCTGCATCAATAGGAAACAAACCATATAGATAGAATTTGGAACTACTTTATTGTATGAACTTTCAATGAGCTAGCACAAACCGTGTTTGATTTAGTTCCAACTGCATGTATCCATATAGGAGAAAACAGAGTGAAACCTAAAAATTAAAACTGTTACTGCCAACGAATGGTTTAACCTAGAAGAACGAAATTTGGTGAGCCAAGTGGGATTGGGGTACTGATCATTACCTGAAAGTGTCATCAAGATTGGGTGAAAAAATGTGTGCTGATATTTCAGGAAACTCATAGTTTTTTCGAAGCTTGGCAACCCCTTTCCATGAAAGGGATTTGAGCTGGTCTCTGCTTAGGGCTACATCAATACTAAACAAACCATAGAGATAGAACTTGGAACTACTTTATTGTGTCAAGTTTCAAAGAGCTAGCACAAACCGTGTTTGATTTAGAGTTCCAACTACATGTATCCATATAGGAGAAAACAGAGTGAAAGATAAAAATTAAAACTGATACTGTCAAAGAAAGGTTTAACCTAGAAGAACGAAATTTGGTGAGCCTAGTGGGATTGGTGTACTGATCATTACCTGAAAGTGTCATCAAGATTGGGTGAAAAAATGTGTGCTGAGGTTTCAGGAAACTCGTAGTTATTTGGAAGCTTGGCACCCCTTTCTTGAAAGTGATTTGTGCAGGTCTCTTCTTAGGGCTACATCAATAGGAAACAAACCATAGAGATAGAACTTGGAACTACTTTATTGTGTCAAGTTTCAAAGACATAGCACAAACCGTGTTTGATTTAGAGATCCAACTAAATGTATCCATATAGGAGAAAGCAGAGTGAAACCTAAAAATTAAAACTGGTACTGCCAACTAACGGTTTAACCTAGAAGAACGAAATTTGGTGAGCCAAGTGGGATTGGGGTTCTGATCATTACCTGAAAGTGTCATCAAGATTGGGTGAAAAAATGTGTGATGAGATTTCAGGAAACTCGTAGTTTTTTGGAAGCTTGACAACCCCTTTCCATGAAAGTGATTTGCGCTGGTCTCTCCTTAGGGCTAAAACAATAGGAAACAAACCAGAGAGATAGAACTTGGAACTACTTTATTGTGTCAAGTTTCAAAGAGCTAGCAAAAACCGTGTTTGATTAGAGTTTTAACTACATGTATCCATATTGGAGAAAACAGAGTGAAACTTAAAAATTAAAACTGTTACTGCCACCGAACGGTTTAACCTAGAAGAACGAAATTTGGTGAGCCAAGTTGGATTGGGGTACTGATCATTACCTGAAAGTGTCATCAAGATTGGGTGAAAAAATGTGTGCTGAGATTTCAGGAAACTCGTAGAGTTTTGGAAGCTTGGCAACCCCTTTCCATGAAAGTGATTTGCGCCGGTCTCTCCTTAGGGCTACATCAATAGGAAACAAACCATAGAGATAGAACTTGGAACTACTTTATTGTGTCAAGTTTCAAAGAGCTAGAACAAACCGTGTTTGATTTAGAGTTCCAACTACATGTATCCATATATGAGAAAAGAGAGTGAAACCTAAAAATTAAAACCGTTACTGCCAAAGAACGGTTTAACCTAGAAGAACGAAATTTGATGAGGCACGTGGGATGGGGGTACTGATCATTACCTGAAAGTGTCCTCAAGATTGGGAAAAAAAATGTGTGCTGAGATTTCAGGAAACTCGTAGTTTCTTGGAAGCTTGGCAACCCCTTTCCATGAAAGTGATTTGCGCCGGTCTCTGCTTAGGGCTACATCAATAGGAAACAAACAATAGAGATAGAACTTGGAACTACTTTATTGTGTCAAGTTTCAAAGAGCTAGCACAAACCGTGTTTTTTAGAGTTCCAACTACATGTATCCATATAGGAGAAAACAGAGTGATACCTCAAAATTAAAACTGTTACTGCCAACGAACTGTTTAACCTAGAAGAACGAAAATTGGTGAGCCAAGTGGGATTTGGGTAATGATCCTTACCTGAAAATGTCATCAAGATTGGGTGAAAAAATGTGTGCTGAGATTTCAGGAAACTCGTAGTTTTTTGGAAGCTTGGCATCCCCTTTCCATGATATTGGTTTCCGCCGGTCTCTGCTTAGGGCTACATCAATAGGAAACAAACCGTAGAAATAGAACTTGGAACTACTTTATTGTGTCAAGTTTCAAAGAGCTAGCACAAACCGTGTTTGATTTAGAGTTCCAACTACATGTATCCATATAGGAGAAAAAAGAGTGAAACCTAAAATTTAAAACTGTTACTGCCAACGAACGGTTTAACCTAGAAGAACGAAAATTGGTGAGCCAAGTGGGATTTGGGTAATGATCCTTACCTGAAAATGTCATCAAGATTGGGTGAAAAAATGTGTGCTGAGATTTCAGGAAACTCATAGTTTTTTGGAAGCTTTGCATCCAATTCCATGATAGTGGTTTCCGCCGGTCTCTGCTTAGGGCTACATCAATAGGAAACAAACCATAGAAATAGAACTTGGAACTACTTTCTGTGTCAAGTTTCAAAGAGCTAGCATAAACCGTGTTTGATTTAGAGTTCCAACTACATGTATCCATATAGGAGAAAACAGAGTGAAACCGAAAAATTAAAACTGTTACTGCCAACGAACTGTTTAACCTAGAAGAACGAAATTTGGTGAGCCAAGTGGCATTGGGGTACTGATCATTACCTGAAAGTGTCATCAAGATTGGGTGAAAAAATGTGTGCTGAGATTTCAGGAAACTCGTGGTTTTTTGGAAGCTTGGCAACCAATTCCATGAACGTGATTTGCACCAGTCTCTGCTTAGGGCTACATCAATAGGAAACAAACCATAGAGATAGAACTTGGAACAACTTTATTGTGTCAAGTTTCAAAGAGCTAGCACAAACCGTGTTGGATTTAGAGTTCCAACTACATGTATCCATATAGGAGAAAACAGAGTGAAACCGAAAAATTAAAACTGTTACTGCCAACGAACTGTTTAACCTAGAAGAACGAAATTTGGTGAGCCAAGTGGGATTGCTGTACTGATCATTACCTGAAAGTGTCATCAAGATTGGGTGAAAAAATGTGTGCTGAGATTTCAGGAAACTCGTAGTTTTTTGGAAGCTTGGCATCCCCTATTCATGATATTGGTTTCCGCCGGTCTCTGCTTAGGGCTACATCAATAGGAAACAAACCGTAGAAATAGAACTTGGAACTACTTTCTGTGTCAAGTTTCAAAGAGCTAACACAAACCGTGTTTGATTTAGAGTACCAACTACATGTATCCATATAGGAGAAAACAGAGTGAAACCTCAAAATTAAAACTGTTACTACCAACAATCTGTTTAACCTAGAAGAACGAAATTTGGTGAGCCAAGTGGCATTGGGGTACTGATCAATACCTGAAAGTGTCATCAAGATTGGGTGAAAAAATGTGTGCTGAGATTTCAGGAAACTCGTAGTTTTTTGGAAGATTGGCAACCCCTTTCCATGAAAGTGATTTGCGCCGGTCTCTGCTTAGGGCTACATCAATAGGAAACAAACCATAGAGATAGAACTTGGAACTACTTTATTGTGTCAAGTTTCAAAGAGCTAGCACAAACCGTGTTGGATTTAGAGTTCCAACTACATGTATCCATATAGGAGAAAACAGAGTGAAACCTAAAATTTAAAACTGTTACGGCCAACGAACGGTTTAACCTAGAAGAACGAAATTTGGTGAGCCAAGTGGTTTCGGGGTACTGATCATTACATGAATGTGTCATCAAGATTGGGTGAAAAAATGTGTGCTGAAATTTCAGGAAACTCGCAGTTTTTTGGAAGCTTGGCAAACCCTTTCCATGAAAGTGATTTGTGCGGTCTCTGCTTAGGGCTGCATCAATAGGAAACAAACCATAGAGATAGAATTTGGAACTACTTTATTGTGTGAACTTTCAATGAGCTAGTACAAACCGTGTTTGATTTAGAGTTCCAACTGCATGTATCCATATAGGAGAAAACAGAGTGAAACCTAAAAATTAAAACTGTTACTGCCAACGAATGGTTTAACCTAGAAGAACGAAATTTGGTGAGCCAAGTGGGATTGGGGTACTGATCATTACCTGAAAGTGTCATCAAGATTGGGTGAAAAAATGTGTGCTGATATTTCAGGAAACTCATATTTTTTTCGAAGATTGGCAACCCCTTTCCATGAAAGTGATTTGAGCTGGTCTCTGCTAGGGCTACATCAATACTAAACAAACCATAGAGATAGAACTTGGAACTACTTTACTGTGTCAACTTTCAAAGAGCTAGCACAAACCGTGTTTGATTTAGAGTTCCAACTACATGTATCCATATAGGAGAAAACAGAGTGAAACCTAAAAATTAAAACTGTTACTGCCAACGAATGGTTTAACCTCGAGGAATGAAATTTGGTGAGCCAAGTGGGATTGGGGTACTGATCATTACCTGAAAGTGTCATCAAGATTGGTGAAAAACTGTGTGCTGAGTTTTCAGGAAACTCGTAGTTTTTTGGAAGCTTGGCAACCCCTTTCCATGAAAGTGATTTGCGCCGGTCTCTGCTTAGGGCTACATCAATAGGAAACAAACCATAGAGATAGAACTTGGAACTACTTTATTGTGTCAAGTTTCAAAGAGTTAGCACAAACCGTGTTTGATTTAGAGTTCCAACTACATGTATCCATATAGGAGAAAACAGAGTGAAACCTAAAAATTAAAACTGTTACTGCCAACGAACGGTTTAACCTAGAGTAACGAAATTTGGTGATCCAAGTGGGATTGGGGTACTGATCATTATCTGAAAGTGTCATCAAGATTGGGTGAAAAAATGTGTGCTGAGATTTCAGGAAACTCGCAGTTTTTTGGAAGCTTGGCAAACCCTTTCCATGAAAGTGATTTGCGCCGGTCTCTGCTTAGGGCTGCATCAATAGGAAACAAACCATAGAGATAGAATTTGGAACTACTTTATTGTATGAACTTTCAATGAGCTAGTAAAAACCGTGTTTGATTTAGAGTTCCAACTACATGTATCCATATAGGAGAAAACAGAGTGAAACCTAAAAATTAAAACTGTTACTGCCAACGAACGGTTTAACCTCGAGGAACGAAATTTGGTGAGCCAAGTGGGATTGGGGTACTGATCATTACCTGAAAGTGTCATCAAGATTGGTGAAAAACTGTGTGCTGAGTTTTCAGGAAACTCGTAGTTTTTTGGAAGCTTGGCAACCCCTTTCCATGAAAGTGATTTGCGCTGGTCTCTGCTTAGGGCTACATCAATAGGAAACAAACCATAGAGATAGAACTTGGAACTACTTTATTGTGTCAAGTTTCAAAGAGCTAGCACAAACCATGTTTGATTTAGAGTTCCAACTACATGTATCAATATAGGAGAAAACAGAGTGAAACCTAAAAATTAAAACTGTTATTGACAACAAACGGTTTAACCTAGAAAAACGAAATTTGGTGAGCCAAGTGGTTTTGGGGTACTGATCATTACCTGAGAGTGTCATCAAGATTGGGTGAAAAATGTGTGCTGAGATTTCAGGAAACTCGTAGTTTTTTGGAAGCTTGGCAACCCCTTTCCATGAAAGTGATTTGCGCCGGTCTCTGCTTAGGGCTACATCAATAGGAAACAAACCATAGAGATAGAACTTGGAACTACTTTATTGTGTCAAGTTTCAAAGAGTTAGCACAAACCGTGTTTGATTTAGAGTTCCAACTACATGTATCCATATAGGAGAAAACAGAGTGAAACCTAAAAATTAAAACTGTTACTGCCAACGAACGGTTTAACCTAGAGTAACGAAATTTGGTGATCCAAGTGGGATTGGGGTACTGATCATTATCTGAAAGTGTCATCAAGATTGGGTGAAAAAATGTGTGCTGAGATTTCAGGAAACTCGCAGTTTTTTGGAAGCTTGGCAAACCCTTTCCATGAAAGTGATTTGCGCCGGTCTCTGCTTAGGGCTGCATCAATAGGAAACAAACCATAGAGATAGAATTTGGAACTACTTTAGTGTATGAACGTTCAATGAGCTAGTACAAACCGTGTTTGATTTAGAGTTCCAACTACATGTATCCATATAGGAGAAAACAGAGTGAAACCTAAAAATTAAAACTGTTACTGCCAACGAACGGTTTAACCTGGAGGAACGAAATTTGGTGAGCCAAGTGGGATTGGGGTACTGATCATTACCTGAAAGTGTCATCAAGATTGGTGAAAAACTGTGTGCTGAGTTTTCAGGAAACTCGTAGTTTTTTGGAAGCTTGGCAACCCCTTTCCATGAAAGTGATTTGCGCTGGTCTCTGCTTAGGGCTACATCAATAGGAAACAAACCATAGAGATAGAACTTGGAACTACTTTATTGTGTCAAGTTTCAAAGAGCTAGCACAAACCATGTTTGATTTAGAGTTCCAACTACATGTATCAATATAGGAGAAAACAGAGTGAAACCTAAAAATTAAAACTGTTATTGACAACAAACGGTTTAACCTAGAAGAACGAAATTTGGTGAGCCAAGTGGTTTTGGGGTACTGATCATTACCTGAGAGTGTCATCAAGATTGGGTGAAAAATGTGTGCTGAGATTTCAGGAAACTCGTAGTTTTTTGGAAGCTTGGCAACCCCTTTCCATGAAAGTGATTTGCGCTGGTCTCTGCTTAGGGCTACATCAATAGGAAACAAACCATAGAGATAGAACTTGGAACTACTTTATTGTGTCAAGTTTCAAAGAGCTAGCACAAACCATGTTTGATTTAGAGTTCCAACTACATGTATCAATATAGGAGAAAACAGAGTGAAACCTAAAAATTAAAACTGTTATTGACAACAAACGGTTTAACCTAGAAGAACGAAATTTGGTGAGCCAAGTGGTTTTGGGGTACTGATCATTACCTGAGAGTGTCATCAAGATTGGGTGAAAAATGTGTGCTGAGATTTCAGGAAACTCGTAGTTTTTTGGAAGCTTGGCAACCCCTTTCCATGATAGTGATTTGAGCCGGTCTCTGCTTAGGGCTACATCAATACTAAACAAACCATAGAGATAGAACTTGGAACTAGTTTATTGTGTCAAGTTTCAAAGAGCTAGCACAAACTGTGTTTGATTTAGAGTTCCAACTACATGTATGCATATAGGAGAAAACAGAGTGAAACCTAAAAATTAAAACTGTTACTGCCAACGAACGGTTTAACCTCGAGGAACGAAATTTGGTGAGCCAAGTGGGATTGGGGTACTGATCATTACCTGAAAGTGTCATCAAGATTGGGTGAAAAAATGTGTGCTGATATTTCAGGAAACTCATAGTTTTTTCGAAGCTTGGCAACCCCTTTCCATGAAAGTGATTTGAGCTGGTCTCTGCTTAGGGCTACATCAATAAAAAACAAACCATAGAGATAGAACTTGGAACTACATTATTGTGTCAAGTTTCAAAGAGCTAGCACAAACCGTGTTTGATTTAGAGTTCCAACTACATGTATCCATATAGGAGAAAACAGAGTGAAACCTAAAAATTAAAACTGTTACTGCCAACGAACGGTTTAACCTCGAGGAACGAAATTTGGTGAGCCAAGTGGGATTGGGGTACTGATCATTACCTGAAAGTGTCATCAAGATTGGTGAAAAACTGTGTGCTGAGTTTTCAGGAAACTCGTAGTTTTTTGGAAGCTTGGCAACCCCTTTCCATGAAAGTGATTTGCGCTGGTCTCTGCTTAGGGCTACATCAATAGGAAACAATCCATAGAAATAGAACTTGGAACTACTTTATTGTGTCAAGTTTCAAAGAGCTAGCACAAACCATGTTTGATTTAGAGTTCCAACTACATGTATCAATATAGGAGAAAACAGAGTGAAACCTAAAAATTAAAACTGTTATTGACAACAAACGGTTTAGCCTAGAAGAACGAAATTTGGTGAGCCAAGTGGTTTTGGGGTACTGATCCTTACCTGAAAGTGTCATCAAGATTGGGTGAAAAATGTGTGCTGAGATTTCAGGAAACTCGTAGTTTTTTGGAAGCTTGGCAACCCCTTTCCATGATAGTGATTTGAGCCGGTCTCTGCTTAGGGCTACATCAATACTAAACAAACCATAGAGATAGAACTTGGAACTACTTTATTGTGTCAAGTTTCAAAGAGCTAGCACAAACCGTGTTTGATTTAGAGTTCCAACTACATGTATCCATATAGGAGAAAACAGAGTGAAACCTAAAAATTAAAACTGTTACTGCCAACGAACGGTTTAAACTCGAGGAACGAAATTTGGTGAGCCAAGTGGGATTGGGGTACTGATCATTACCTGAAAGTGTCATCAAGATTGGGTGAAAAAATGTGTGCTGATATTTCAGGAAACTCATAGTTTTTTCGAAGCTTGGCAACCCCTTTCCATGAAAGTGATTTGAGCTGGTCTCTGCTTAGGGCTACATCAATAAAAAACAAACCATAGAGATAGAACTTGGAACTACTTTATTGTGTCAAGTTTCAAAGAGCTAGCACAAACCGTGTTTGATTTAGAGTTCCAACTACATGTATCCATATAGGAGAAAACAGAGTGAAACCTAAAAATTAAAACTGTTACTGCCAACGAACGGTTTAACCTCGAGGAACGAAATTTGGTGATCCAAGTGGGATTGGGGTACTGATCATTACCTGAAAGTGTCATCAAGATTGGTGAAAAACTGTGTGCTGAGTTTTCAGGAAACTCGTAGTTTTTTGGAAGCTTGGCAACCCCTTTCCATGAAAGTGATTTGCGCCGGTCTCTGCTTAGGGCTACATCAATAGGAAACAAACCATAGAGATAGAACTTGGAACTACTTTATTGTGTCAAGTTTCAAAGAGCAAGCACAAACCATGTTTGATTTAGAGTTCCAACTACATGTATCAATATAGGAGAAAACAGAGTGAAACCTAAAAATTAAAATTGTTATTGACAACAAACGGTTTAACCTAGAAGAACGAAATTTGGTGAGCCAAGTGGTTTTGGGGTACTGATCATTACCTGAGAGTGTCATCAAGATTGGGTGAAAAATGTGTGCTGAGATTTCAGGAAACACGTAGTTTTTTGGAAGCTTGGCAACCCCTTTCCATGATAGTGATTTGAGCCGGTCTCTGCTTAGGGCTACATCAATACTAAACAAACCATAGTGATAGAACTTGGAACTACTTTATTGTGTCAAGTTTCAAAGAGCTAGCGCAAACCGTGTTTGATTTAGAGTTCCAACTACATGTATCCATATAGGAGAAAACAGAGTGAAACCTAAAAATTAAAACTGTTACTGCCTACGAACGGTTTAACCTCGAGGAACGAAATTTGGTGAGCCAAGTGGGATTGGGGTACTGATCATTACCTGAAAGTGTCATCAAGATTGGGTGAAAAAATGTGTGCTGATATTTCAGGAAACTCATAGTTTTTTCGAAGCTTGGCAACCCCTTTCCATGAAAGTGATTTGAGCTGGTCTCTGCTTAGGGCTACATCAATACTAAACAAACCATAGAGATAGAACTTGGAACTACTTTATTGTGTCAAGTTTCACAGAGCTAGCACAAACGGTGTTTGATTTAGAGTTCCAACTACATGTATCCATATAGGAGAAAACAGAGTGAAACCTCAAAATTAAAACTCTTACTGCCAACGAACGGTTTAACCTCGAGGAACGAAATTTGGTGAGCCAAGTGAGATTGGGGTACTGATCATTACCTGAAAGTGTCATCATGATTGGTGAAAAACTGTGTGCTGAAATTTCAGGAAACTCGCAGTTTTTTGGAAGCTTGGCAAACCCTTTCCATGAAAGTGATTTGTGCGGTCTCTGCTTAGGGCTGCATCAATAGGAAACAAACCATAGAGATAGAACTTGGAACTACTTTATTTTGTCAAGTTTCAAAGAGCTAGCACAAACCATGTTTGATTTAGAGTTACAACTACATGTATCAATATAGGAGAAAACAGAGTGAAACCTAAAAATTAAAACTGTTACTGACAACAAACGGTTTAACCCTAGAAGAACGAAATTTGGTGAGCCAAGTGGGATTGGGGTACTGATCATTATCTGAAAGTGTCATCAAGATTGGGTGAAAAAATATGTGCTGAGGTTTCAGGAAACTCGTAGTTTTTTGGAAGCTTGGCAACCCCTTTCCATGAAAGTGATTTGCGCTGGTCTCTGCTTAGGGCTACATATATAGGAAACAAACCATAGAGATAGAACTTGGAACTACTTTATTGTGTCAAGTTTCAAAGAGCTAGCACAAACCGTGTTTGATTTAGAGTTCCAAATACATGTATCCATATAGGAGAAAACAGTGTGAAACCTAAAAATTAAAACTGTTACTGCCAACAAACGGTTTAACTTAGAAGAACGAAATTTGGTGAGCCAGGTGGTTTTTGGGTACTGATCATTACCTGAAAGTGTCATCAAGATTGGGTGAAAAAATGTGTGCTGAAATTTCAGGAAACTCGCAGTTTTTTGGAAGCTTGGCAAACCCTTTCCATGAAAGTGATTTGCGCCGGTCTCTGCTTAGGGCTGCATCAATAGGAAACAAACCATAGAGATAGAATTTGGAACTACTTTATTGTATGAACTTTCAATGAGCTAGCACAATCCGTGTTTGATTTAGAGTTCCAACTGCATGTATCCATATAGGAGAAAACAGAGTGAAACCTAAAAATTAAAACTGTTACTGCCAACGAATGGTTTAACCTAGAAGAACGAAATTTGGTGAGCCAAGTGGGATTGGGGTACTGATCATTACCTGAAAGTGTCATCAAGATTGGGTGAAAAAATGTGTGCTGATATTTCAGGAAACTCATATTTTTTTCGAAGCTTGGCAACCCCTTTCCATGAAAGTGATTTGAGCTGGTCTCTGCTTAGGGCTACATCAATACTAAACAAACCATAGAGATAGAACTTGGAACTACTTTACTGTGTCAAGTTTCAAAGAGCTAGCACAAACCGTGTTTGATTTAGAGTTTCAACTACATGTATCCATATAGGAGAAAACAGAATGAAACCGAAAAATTAAAACTGTTACTGCCAACGAACGGTTTAACCTCGAGGAACGAAATTTGGTGAGCCAAGTGGGATTGGGGTACTGATCATTACCTGAAAGTGTCATCAAGATTGGTGAAAAACTGTGTGCTGAGTTTTCAGGAAACTCGTAGTTTTTTGGAAGCTTGGCAACCCCTTTCCATGAAAGTGATTTGCGCCGGTCTCTGCTTAGGGCTACATCAATAGGAAACAAACAATAGAGATAGAACTTGGAACTACTTTATTGTGTCAAGTTTCAAAGAGTTAGCACAAACCGTCTTTGATTTAGAGTTCCAACTACATGTATCCATATAGGAGAAAACAGAGTGAAACCTAAAAATTAAAACTGTTACTGCCAACGAACGGTTTAACCTAGAGTAACGAAATTTGGTGAGCCAAGTGGGATTGGGGTACTGATCATTATCTGAAAGTGTCATCAAGATTGGGTGAAAAAATGTGTGCTGAGATTTCAGGAAACTCATAGTTTTTTGGAAGCTTGGCAACCCCTTTCCATGAAAGTGATTTGCGCTGGTCTCTGCTTAGGACTACATATATAGGAAACAAACCATAGAGATAGAACTTGGAACTACTTTATTGTGTCAAGTTTCAAAGAGCTAGCACAAACCGTGTTTGATTTAGAGTTCCAAATACATGTATCCATATAGGAGAAAACAGAGTGAAACCTAAAAATTAAAACTGTTACTGCCAACGAACGGTTTAACCTAGAAGAACGAAATTTGGTGAGCCAAGTGGTTTCGGGGTACTGATCATTACCTGAAAGTGTCATCAAGATTGGGTGAAAAAATGTGTGCTGAAATTTCAGGCAACTCACAGTTTTTTGGAAGCTTGGCAAACCCTTTCCATGAAAGTGATTTGCGCTGGTCTCTGCTTAGGGCTGCATCAATAGGAAACAAACCATAGAGATAGAATTTGGAACAACTTTATTGTATGAACTTTCAATGAGCTAGCACAAACCGTGTTTGATTTAGAGTTCCAACTGCATGTATCCATATAGGAGAAAACAGAGTGAAACCTAAAAATTAAAACTGTTACTGCCAACGAATGGTTTAAACTAGAAGAACGAAATTTGGTGAGCCAAGTGGGATTGGGGTACTGATCATTACCTGAAAGTGTCATCAAGTTTGGGTGAAAAAATGTGTGCTAATATTTCAGGAAACTCATAGTTTTTTCGAAGCTTGGCAACCCCTTTCCATGAAAGTGATTTGAGCTGGTCTCTGCTTAGGGCTACATCAATACTAAACAAACCATAGAGATAGAACTTGGAACTACTTTATTGTGTCAAGTTTCAAAGAGCTAGCACAAACCGTGTTTGATTTAGAGTTCCAACTACATGTACCATATAGGAGAAAACAGAGTGAAACCTAAAAATTAAAACTGTTACTGCCAACGAACGGTTTAACATCGAGGAACGAAATTTGGTGAGCCAAGTGGGATTGGGGTACTGATCATTACCTGAAAGTGTCATCAAGTTTGGTGAAAAACTGTGTGCTGAAATTTCAGGAAACTCGCAGTTTTTTGGAAGCTTGGCAAACCCTTTCCATGAAAGTGATTTGCGCCGGTCTCTGCTTAGGGCTGCATCAATAGGAAACAAACCATAGAGATAGAATTTGGAACTACTTTATTATATGAACTTTCAATGAGCTAGCACAAACCGTGTTTGATTTAGAGTTCCAACTGCATGTATCCATATAGGAGAAAACAGAGTGAAACCTAAAAATTAAAACTGTTACTGACAACAAACGGTTTAACCTAGAAGAACGAAATTTGGTGAGCCAAGTGGTTTTCGGGTACTGATCATTACCTGAGAGTGTCATCAAGATTGGGTGAAAAATTTTTGCTGAGATTTCAGGAAACTCGTAGTTTTTTGGAAGCTTGGCAACCCCTTTCCATGATAGTGATTTGAGCCGGTCTCTGCTTAGGGGTACATCAATACTAAACAAACCATAGAGATAGAACTTGGAACTACTTTATTGTGTCAAGTTTCAAAGAGCTAGCACAAACCGTGTTTGATTTAGAGTTCCAACTACATGTATCCATATACGAGAAAACAGAGTGAAACCTAAAAATTAAAACTGTTACTGCCAACGAACGGTTTAACCTCGAGGAACGAAATTTGGTGAGCCAAGTGGGATTGGGGTACTGATCATTACCTGAAAGTGTCATCAAGATTGGGTGAAAAAATGTATGCTGATATTTCAGGAAACTAGTAGTTTTTTGGAAGCTTGGCAACCCCTTTCCATGAAAGTGATTTGAGCTGGTCTCTGCTTAGGGCTACATCAATACTAAACAAACCATAGAGATAGAACTTGGAACTACTTAATTGTGTCAAGTTTCAAAGAGCTAGCACAAACCGTGTTTGATTTAGAGTTCCAAATACATGTATCCATATAGGAGAAAACAGTGTGAAACCTAAAAATTAAAACTGTTACTGCCAACAAACGGTTTAACTTAGAAGAACGAAATTTTTGAGCCAAGTGGTTTCGGGGTACTGATCATTACCTGAAAGTGTCATCAAGATTGGGTGAAAAAATGTGTGCTGAGATTTCAGGAAACTCGCAGTTTTTTGGAAGCTTGGCAAACCCTTTCCATGAAAGTGATTTGCGCCGGTCTCTGCTTAGGGCTGCATCAATAGGAAACAAACCATAGAGATAGAATTTGGAACTACTTTATTGTATGAACTTTCAATGAGCTAGCACAAACCGTGTTTGATTTAGAGTTCCAACTGCATGTATCCATATAGGAGAAAACAGAGTGAAACCTAAAAAGTTAAACTGTTACTGCCAACGAATGGATTAACCTAGAAGAACGAAATTTGGTGAGCCAAGTGGGATTGGGGTACTGATCATTACCTGAAAGTGTCATCAAGATTGGGTGAAAAAATGTGTGCTGATATTTCAGGAAACTCATAGTTTTTTCGAAGCTTGGCAACCCCTTTCCATGAAAGTGATTTGAGCTGGTCTCTGCTTAGGGCTACATCAATACTAAACAAACCATAGAGATAGAACTTGGAACTACTTTACTGTGTAAAGTTTCAAAGAGCTAGCACAAACCGTGTTTGATTTAGAGTTCCAACTACATGTATCCATATAGGAGAAAACAGAGTGAAACCTAAAAATTAAAACTGTTACTGCCAACGAACGGTTTAACCTCGAGGAACGAAATTTGGTGAGCCAAGTGGGATTGGGGTACTGATCATTACCTGAAAGTGTCATCAAGATTGGTGAAAAACTGTGTGCTGAGTTTTCAGGAAACTAGTAGTTTTTTGGAAGCTTGGCAACCCCTTTCCATGAAAGTGATTTGCGCCGGTCTCTGCTTAGGGCTACATCAATAGGAAACAAACAATAGAGATAGAACTTGGAACTACTTTATTGTGTCAAGTTTCAAAGAGTTAGCACAAACCGTCTTTGATTTAGAGTTCCAACTACATGTATCCATATAGGAGAAAATAGAGTGAAACCTAAAAATTAAAACTGTTACTGCCAACGAACGGTTTAACCTAGAGTAACGAAATTTGGTGAGCCAAGTGGGATTGGGGTACTGATCATTATCTGAAAGTGTCATCAAGATTGGGTGAAAAAATGTGTGCTGAGATTTCAGGAAACTCATAGTTTTTTGGAAGCTTGGCAACCCCTTTCCATGAAAGTGATTTGCGCTGGTCTCTGCTTAGGACTACATATATAGGAAACAAACCATAGAGATAGAACTTGGAACTACTTTATTGTGTCAAGTTTCAAAGAGCTAGCACAAACCGTGTTTGATTTAGAGTTCCAAATACATGTATCCATATAGGAGAAAACAGAGTGAAACCTAAAAATTAAAACTGTTACTGCCAACGAACGGTTTAACCTAGAAGAACGAAATTTGGTGAGCCAAGTGGTTTCGGGGTACTGATCATTACCTGAAAGTGTCATCAAGATTGGGTGAAAAAATGTGTGCTGAAATTTCAGGCAACTCACAGTTTTTTGGAAGCTTGGCATACCCTTTCCATGAAAGTGATTTGCGCTGGTCTCTGCTTAGGGCTGCATCAATAGGAAACAAACCATAGAGATAGAATTTGGAACAACTTTATTGTATGAACTTTCAATGAGCTAGCACAAACCGTGTTTGATTTAGAGTTCCAACTGCATGTATCCATATAGGAGAAAACAGAGTGAAACCTAAAAATTAAAACTGTTACTGCCAACGAATGGTTTAAACTAGAAGAACGAAATTTGGTGAGCCAAGTGGGATTGGGGTACTGATCATTACCTGAAAGTGTCATCAAGTTTGGGTGAAAAAATGTGTGCTAATATTTCAGGAAACTCATAGTTTTTTCGAAGCTTGGCAACCCCTTTCCATGAAAGTGATTTGAGCTGGTCTCTGCTTAGGGCTACATCAATACTAAACAAACCATAGAGATAGAACTTGGAACTACTTTATTGTGTCAAGTTTCAAAGAGCTAGCACAAACCGTGTTTGATTTAGAGTTCCAACTACATGTACCATATAGGAGAAAACAGAGTGAAACCTAAAAATTAAAACTGTTACTGCCAACGAACGGTTTAACCTCGAGGAACGAAATTTGGTGAGCCAAGTGGGATTGGGGTACTGATCATTACCTGAAAGTGTCATCAAGTTTGGTGAAAAACTGTGTGCTGAAATTTCAGGAAACTCGCAGTTTTTTGGAAGCTTGGCAAACCCTTTCCATGAAAGTGATTTGCGCCGGTCTCTGCTTAGGGCTGCATCAATAGGAAACAAACCATAGAGATAGAATTTGGAACTACTTTATTATATGAACTTTCAATGAGCTAGCACAAACCGTGTTTGATTTAGAGTTCCAACTGCATGTATCCATATAGGAGAAAACAGAGTGAAACCTAAAAATTAAAACTGTTACTGACAACAAACGGTTTAACCTAGAAGAACGAAATTTGGTGAGCCAAGTGGTTTTCGGGTACTGATCATTACCTGAGAGTGTCATCAAGATTGGGCGAAAAATTTTTGCTGAGATTTCAGGAAACTCGTAGTTTTTTGGAAGCTTGGCAACCCCTTTCCATGATAGTGATTTCAGCCGGTCTCTGCTTAGGGCTACATCAATACTAAACAAACCATAGAGATAGAACTTGGAACTACTTTATTGTGTCAAGTTTCAAAGAGCTAGCACAAACCGTGTTTGATTTAGAGTTCCAACTACATGTATCCATATACGAGAAAACAGAGTGAAACCTAAAAATTAAAACTGTTACTGCCAACGAACGGTTTAACCTTGAGGAACGAAATTTGGTGAGCCAAGTGGGATTGGGGTACTGATCATTACCTGAAAGTGTCATCAAGATTGGGTGAAAAAATGTATGCTGATATTTCAGGAAACTAGTAGTTTTTTGGAAGCTTGGCAACCCCTTTCCATGAAAGTGATTTGAGCTGGTCTCTGCTTAGGGCTACATCAATACTAAACAAACCATAGAGATAGAACTTGGAACTACTTAATTGTGTCAAGTTTCAAAGAGCTAGCACAAACCGTGTTTGATTTAGAGTTCCAAATACATGTATCCATATAGGAGAAAACAGTGTGAAACCTAAAAATTAAAACTGTTACTGCCAACAAACGGTTTAACTTAGAAGAACGAAATTTTTGAGCCAAGTGGTTTCGGGGTACTGATCATTACCTGAAAGTGTCATCAAGATTGGGTGAAAAAATGTGTGCTGAGATTTCAGGAAACTCGCAGTTTTTTGGAAGCTTGGCAAACCCTTTCCATGAAAGTGATTTGCGCCGGTCTCTGCTTAGGGCTGCATCAATAGGAAACAAACCATAGAGATAGAATTTGGAACTACTTTATTGTATGAACTTTCAATGAGCTAGCACAAACCGTGTTTGATTTAGAGTTCCAACTGCATGTATCCATATAGGAGAAAACAGAGTGAAACCTAAAAAGTTAAACTGTTACTGCCAACGAATGGATTAACCTAGAAGAACGAAATTTGGTGAGCCAAGTGGGATTGGGGTACTGATCATTACCTGAAAGTGTCATCAAGATTGGGTGAAAAAATGTGTGCTGATATTTCAGGAAACTCATAGTTTTTTCGAAGCTTGGCAACCCCTTTCCATGAAAGTGATTTGAGCTGGTCTCTGCTTAGGGCTACATCAATACTAAACAAACCATAGAGATAGAACTTGGAACTACTTTACTGTGTAAAGTTTCAAAGAGCTAGCACAAACCGTGTTTGATTTAGAGTTCCAACTACATGTATCCATATAGGAGAAAACAGAGTGAAACCTAAAAATTAAAACTGTTACTGCCAACGAACGGTTTAACCTCGAGGAACGAAATTTGGTGAGCCAAGTGGGATTGGGGTACTGATCATTACCTGAAAGTGTCATCAAGATTGGTGAAAAACTGTGTGCTGAGTTTTCAGGAAACTCGTAGTTTTTTGGAAGCTTGGCAACCCCTTTCCATGAAAGTGATTTGCGCCGGTCTCTGCTTAGGGCTACATCAATAGGAAACAAACCATAGAGATAGAACTTGGAACTACTTTATTGTGTCAAGTTTCAAAGAGTTAGCACAAACCGTGTTTGATTTAGAGTTCCAACTACATGTATCCATATAGGAGAAAACAGAGTGAAACCTAAAAATTAAAACTGTTACTGCCAACAAACGGTTTAACCTAGAGTAACGAAATTTGGTGAGCTAAGTGGGATTGGGGTACTGATCATTATCTGAAAGTGTCATCAAGATTGGTTGAAAAAATGTGTGCTGAGATTTCAGGAAACTCGTAGTTTTTGGGAAGCTTGGCAACCCTTTCCATGAAAGTGATTTGCGCTGGTCTCTGCTTAGGGCTACATATATAGGAAACAAACCATGGAGATAGAACTTGGAACTACTTTATTGTGTCAAGTTTCAAAGTGCTAGCACAAACCGTGTTTGATTTAGAGTTCCAAATACATGTATCCATATAGGAGAAAACAGAGTGAAACCTAAAAATTAAAACTGTTACTGCCAATAAACGGTTTAACTTAGAAAAACGAAATTTGGTGAGCCAAGTGGTTTTGGGGTACTGATCATTACCTGAAAGTGTCATCAAGATTGGGTGAAAATATGTGTGCTGAAATTTCAGGAAACTCGCAGTTTTTTGGAAGCTTGGCAAACCCTTTCCATGAAAGTGATTTGCGCCGGTCTCTGCTTAGGGCTGCATCAATAGGAAACAAACCATAGAGATAGAATTTGGAACTACTTTATTGTATGAACTTTCAATGAGCTAGCACAAACCGTGTTTGATTTAGAGTTCCAACTGCATGTATCCATATATGAGAAAACAGAGTGAAACCTAAAAATTAAAACTGTTACTGCCAACGAATGGTTTAACCTAGAAGAACGAAATTCGGTGAGCCAAGTGGGATTGGGGTACTGATCATTACCTGAAAGTGTCATCAAGATTGCTTGAAAAAATGTGTGCTGATATTTCAGGAAACTCATAGTTTTTTCGAAGCTTGGCAACCCCTTTCCATGAAAGTGATTTGAGCTGGTCTCTGCTTAGGGCTACATCAATACTAAACAAACCATAGAGATAGAACTTGGAACTACTTTATTGTGTCAAGTTTCAAAGAGCTAGCACAAACCGTGTTTGATTTAGAGTTCCAACTACATGTATCCATATAGGAGAAAACAGAATGAAACCTAAAAATTAAAACTGTTACTGCCAACGAACGGTTTAACCTCGAGGAACGAAATTTGGTGAGCCAAGTGGGATTGGGGTACTGATCATTACCTGAAAGTGTCATCAAGATTGGTGAAAAACTGTGTGCTGAAATTTCAGGAAACTCGCAGTTTTTTGGAATCTTGGCAAACACTTTTTATGAAAGTGATTTGCGCCGGTCTCTGCTTAGGGCTGCATCAAAAGGAAACAAACCATAGAGATAGAATTTGGAACTACTTTATTGTATGAACTTTCAATGAGCTAGCACAAACCGTGTTTGATTTAGAGTTCCAACAGCATGTATCCATATAGGAGAAAACAGAGTGAAACCTAAAAATTAAAACTGTTACTGCCAACGAATGGTTTAACCTAGAAGAACGAAATTTGGTGAGCCAAGTGGGATTGGGGTACTGATCATTACCTGAAAGTGTCATCAAGATTGGGTAAAAAAATGTGTGCTGATATTTCAGGAAATTCATAGTTTTTTCGAAGCTTGGCAACCCCTTTACATGAAAGTGATTTGAGCTGGTCTCTGCTTAGGGCTACATCAATAAAAAAAAAAAAACAAAAACATAGAGATAGAACTTGGAACTACTTTATTGTGTCAAGTTTCAAAGAGCTAGCACAAACCGTGTTTGATTTAGAGTTCCATCTACATGTATCCATATAGGGGAAAACAGAGTGAAACCTAAAAATTAAAACTGTTACTGCCAACAAACGGTTTAACCTCGAGGAACGAAATTTGGTGAGCCAAGTGGGATTGGGGTACTGATCATTACCTAAAAGTGTCATCAAGATTGGTGAAAAACTGTGTGCTGAGTTTTCAGGAAACTCGTAGTTTTTTGGAAGCTTGGCAACCCCTTTCCATGAAAGTGATTTGCGCCGGTCTCTGCTTAGGGCTACATCAATAGGAAACAAACCATAGAGATAGAACTTGGAACTACTTTATTGTGTCAAGTTTCAAAGAGCTAGCACAAACCATGTTTGATTTAGAGTTCCAACTACATGTATCAATATAGGAGAAAACAGAGTGAAACCTAAAAATTAAAACTGTTACTGACAACAAACGGTTTAACCTAGAAGAACGAAATTTGGTGAGCCAAGTGGTTTTGGGGTACTGATCATTACCTGAGAGTGTCATCAAGATTGGGTGAAAAATGTGTGCTGAGATTTCAGGAAACTCGTAGTTTTTTGGAAGCTTGGCAACCCCTTTCCATGATAGTGATTTGAGCTGGTCTCTGCTTAGGGCTACATCAATACTAAACAAACCATAGAGATAGAACTTGGAACTACTTTATTGTGTCAAGTTTCAAAGAGCTAGCACAAACCGTGTTTGATTTAGAGTTCCAACTACATGTATCCATATAGGAGAAATCAGAGTGAAACCTAAAAATTAAAACTGTTACTGCCAACGAACGGTTTAACCTCGAGGAACGAAATTTGGTGAGCCAAGTGGGATTGGGGTACTGATCATTACCTGAAAGTGTCATCAAGATTGGTGCAAAACTGTGTGCTGAAATTTCAGGAAACTCGCAGTTTTTTGGAAGCTTGGCAAACCCTTTCCATGAAAGTGATTTGCGCCGGTCTCTGCTTAGGTCTGCATCAATAGGAAACAAACCATAGAGATAGAATTTGGAACTACTTTATTGTATGAACTTTCAATGAGCTAGCACAAACCGTGTTTGATTTAGAGTTCCAACTGCATGTATCCATATAGGAGAAAACAGAGTGAAACCTAAAAATTAAAACTGTTACTGCCAACGAATGGTTTAACCTAGAAGAATGAAATTTGGTGAGCCAAGTGGGATTGGGGTACTGATCATTACCTGAAAGTGTCATCAAGATTGGGTGAAAAAATGTGTGCTGATATTTCAGGAAACTCATAGTTTTTTCGAAGCTTGGCAACCCCTTTCCATGAAAGGGATTTGAGCTGGTCTCTGCTTAGGGCTACATCAATAATAAACAAACCATAGAGATAGAACTTGGAACTACTTTATTGTGTCAAGTTTCAAAGAGCTAGCACAAACCGTGTTTGATTTAGAGTTCCAACTACATGTATCCATATAGGAGAAAACAGAGTGAAACCTAAAAATTTAAACTGTTACTGCCAACGAACGGTTTAACCTCGAGGAACGAAATTTGGTGAGCCAAGTGGGATTGGGGTACTGATCATTACCTGAAAGTGTCATCAAGATTGGTGAAAAACTGTGTGCTGAGTTTTCAGGAAACTCGTAGTTTTTGGGAAGCTTGGCAACCCCTTTCCATGAAAGTGATTTGCGCCGGTCTCTGCTTAGGGCTACATCAATAGGAAACAAACCATAGAGATAGAACTTGGAACTACTTTATTGTGTCAAGTTTCAAAGAGCTAGCACAAACCATGTTTGATTTAGAGTTCCAACTACATGTATCAATATAGGAGAAAAAAGAGTGAAACCTAAAAATTAAAACTGTTACTGACAACAAACGGTTTAACCTAGAAGAACGAAATTTGGTGAGCCAAGTGGGATTGGGGTACTGATCATTATCTGAAAGTGTCATCAAGATTGGGTGAAAAAATGTGTGCTGAGATTTCAGGAAACTCGTAGTTTTTTGGAAGCTTGGCAACCCCTTTCCATGAAAGTGATTTGCGCTGGTCTCTGCTTAGGGCTACATATATAGGAAACAAACCATAGAGATAGAACTTGGAACTACTTTATTGTGTCAAGTTTCAAAGAGCTAGCACAAACCGTGTTTGATTTAGAGTTCCAAATACATGTATCCATATAGGAGAAAACAGTGTGAAACCTAAAAATTAAAACTGTTACTGCCAACAAACGGTTTAACTTAGAAGAACGAAATTTGGTGAGCCAAGTGGTTTCGCGGTACTGATCATTACCTGAAAGTGTCATCAAGATTGGGTGAAAAAATGTGTGCTGAAATTTCAGGAAACTCGCAGTTTTTTGGAAGCTTGGCAAACCCTTTCCATGAAAGTGATTTGCGCCGGTCTCTGCTTAGGGCTGCATCAATAGGAATCAAACCATAGAGATAGAATTTTGAACTACTTTATTGTATGAACTTTCAATGAGCTAGTACAAACCGTGTTTGATTTAGAGTTCCAACTGCATGTATCCATATAGGAGAAAACAGAGTGAAACCTAAAAATTAAAACTGTTACTGCCAACGAATGGTTTAACCTAGAAGAACGAAATTTGGTGAGCCAAGTGGGATTGGGGTACTGATCATTACCTGAAAGTGTCATCAAGATTGGGTGAAAAAATGTGTGCTGTATTTCAGGAAACTCATATTTTTTTCGAAGATTGGCAACCCCTTTCCATGAGAGTGATTTGAGCTGGTCTCTGCTTAGGGCTACATCAATACTAAACAAACCATAGAGATAGAACTTGGAACTACTTTACTGTGTCAAGTTTCAAAGAGCTAGCACAAACCGTGTTTGATTTAGAGTTCCAACTACATGTATCCATATAGGAGAAAACAGAGTGAAACCTAAAAATTAAAACTGTTACTGCCAACGAACGGTTTAACCTCGAGGAACGAAATTTGGTGAGCCAAGTGGGATTGGGGTACTGATCATTACCTGAAAGTGTCATCAAGATTGGTGAAAAACTGTGTGCTGAGTTTTCAGGAAACTCGTAGTTTTTTGGAAGCTTGGCAACCCCTTTCCATGAAAGTGATTTGCGCCGGTCTCTGCTTAGGGCTACATCAATAGGAAACAAACCATAGAGATAGAACTTGGAACTACTTTATTGTGTCAAGTTTCAAAGAGTTAGCACAAACCGTCTTGGATTTAGAGTTCCAACTACATGTATCCATATAGGAGAAAACAGAGTGAAACCTAAAAATAAAAACTGTTACTGCCAACGAACGGTTTAACCTAGAGTAACGAAATTTGGTGAGCCAAGTGGGATTGTGGTACTGATCATTATCTGAAAGTGTCATCAAGATTGGGTGAAAAAATGTGTGCTGATATTTCAGGAAACTCATAGTTTTTTCGAAGCTTGGCAACCCCTTTCCATGAAAGTGATTTGAGCTGGTCTCTGCTTAGGGCTACATCAATACTAAACAAACCATAGAGATAGAACTTGGAACTACTTTATTGTGTCAAGTTTCAAAGAGCTAGCACAAACCGTGTTTGATTTAGAGTTCCAACTACATGTATCCATATAGGAGAAAACAGAGGGAAACCTAAAAATTAAAACTGTTACTGCCAACGAACGGTTTAACCTAGAAGAACGAAATTTCTTGAACCAAGTTGGATTGTGGTAATGATCATTACCTGAAAGTGTCATCAAGATTGGCTGAAAAAAATGTGTGCTGAGATTTCAGGAAACTCTTATTTTTTTGGAAGCTTGGCAACCCTTTCCATGAAAGTGATTTGCGCAGGTCTCTGCTTAGGGCTACATAAATAGGAAACAAACCAGAGAGATAGAACTTGGAACTACTTTATTGTGTCAAGTTGCAAAGAGCTAGCACAAACCGTGTTTGATTTAGAGTTCCAACTACATGTTATATATAGGAGAAAACAGAGTGAAACCTAAAAATTAAAACTGTTACTGCCACCGAACGGTTTAACCTGGAAGAACGAAAATTGGTGAGCCAAGTGGGATTGGGGTACTGATCATTACCTGAAAGTGTCATCAAGATTGGGTGAAAAAATGTGTGCTGAGATTTCAGGAAACTCATAGAGTTTTGAAAGCTTGGCAACCCCTTTCCATGAAAGTGATTTGCGCCGGTCTCTCCTTAGGGCTAAAACAATAGGAAACAAACCAGAGAGATAGAACTTGGAACTACTTTATTGTGTCAAGTTTCAAAGAGCTAGAAAAACCGTGTTTGATTTAGAGTTCCAACTACATGTATCCATATAGGAG
This sequence comes from Spermophilus citellus, assembly GCF_964194105.1. Taxonomy (NCBI): domain Eukaryota; kingdom Metazoa; phylum Chordata; class Mammalia; order Rodentia; family Sciuridae; genus Spermophilus; species Spermophilus citellus. Next base: position 15,163,854 of record NC_138192.1, on the reverse strand, counting down.
AAAACAGAGTGAAACTTAAAAATTAAAACTGTTACTGCCACCGAACGGTTTAACCTAGAAGAACGAAATTTGGTGAGCCAAGTGGGATTGGGGTACTGATCATTACCTGAAATTGTCTTCAAGATTGGTTGAAAAAATGTGTGCTGAGATTTCAGGAAACTTGTAGTTTTTTGGAAGCTTGGCAACCCCTATCCCTGAAAGTGATTTGCGCCGGTCTCTGCTTAGGGCTACATCAATAGGAAACAAACCATAGAGATAGTACTTGGAACTACTTTATTGTGTCAAGTTTCAAAGTGCTAGCCCAAACCGTGTTTGATTTAGAGTTCCAACTACATGTATCCATATAGGAGAAAACAGAGTGAAACCTAAAAATTAAAACCGTTACTGCCAAAGAACGGTTTAACCTAGAAGAACGAAATTTGGTGAGCCACGTGGGATTGGGGTACTGATCATTACCTGAAAGTGTCATCAAGATTGGGTGAAAAAATGTGTGCTGAGATTTCAGGAAACTCGTAGTTTCTTGGAAGCTTGGCAACCCCTTTCCATGAAAGTGATTTGCGACGGTCTCTGCTTAGGGCTACATCAATAGGAAACAAACAATAGAGATAGAACTTGGAACTTCTTTATTGTGTCAAGTTTCAAAGAGCTAGCACAAACTGTGTTTTTTAGAGTTCCAACTACATGTATCCATATAGGTGAAAACAGAGTGAAACCTCAAAATTAAAACTGTTAGTGCCAACGAACTTTTTAACCTAGAAGAACAAAATTCGGTGAGCCAAGTGGCATTGGGGTACTGATAATTACCTGAAAGTGTCATCAAGATTGGGTGAAAAAATGTGTGCTGAGATTTCAGGAAACTCGTAGTTTTTTGGAAGATTGGCAACCCCTTTCCATGAAAGTGATTTGCGCCGGTCTCTGCTTAGGGCTACATCAATAGGAAACAAACCATAGAGATAGAACTTGGAACTACTTTATTGTGTCAAGTTTGAAAGAGCTAGCACAAACCATGTTGGATTTAGAGTTCCAAATACATGTATCCATATAGGAGAAAACAGAGTGAAACCTAAAAATTAAAACTGTTACTGCCAACGAACGGTTTAACCTAGAAGAACGAAAATTGGTGAGCCAAGTAGGATTGGGGTACTGATCCTTACCTGAAAGTGTCATCAAGATTGGGTGAAAAAATGTTTGCTGAGATTTCAGGAAACTCGTAGTTTTTTGGATGCTTGGCATTCCCTTTCCATGATAGTGGTTTCCGCCGGTCTCTGCTTAGGGCTACATCAATAGGAAACAAACCGTAGAAATAGAACTTGGAACTACTTTCTGTGTCAAGTTTCAAAGAGCTAACACAAACCGTGTTTGATTTAGCGTTCCAACTACATGTATCCGTATAGGAGAAAACAGAGTGAAACCTCAAAATTAAAACTGTTACTACCAACAATCTGTTTAACATAGAAGAACGAAATTTGGTGAGCCAAGTGGCATTGGGGTACTGATCATTACCTGAAAGTGTCATCAAGATTGGGTGAATAAATGTGTGCTGAGTTTTCAGGAAACTCGTAGTTTTTTGGAAGCTTGGCAACCCCTTTCCATGAAAGTGATTTGCGCCGGTCTCTGCTTAGGGCTACATCAATAGGAAACAAACCATAGAGATAGAACTTGGAACTACTTTATTGTGTCAAGTTTCAAAGAGCTAGCACAAACCATGTTTGATTTAGAGTTCCAACTACATGTATCAATATAGGAGAAAAAAGAGTGAAACCTAAAAATTAAAACTGTTACTGACAACAAACGGTTTAACCTAGAAGAACGAAATTTGGTGAGCCAAGTGGGATTGGGGTACTGATCATTATCTGAAAGTGTCATCAAGATTGGGTGAAAAATTGTGTGCTGAGATTTCAGGAAACTCGTAGTTTTTTGGAAGCTTGGCAACCCCTTTCCATGAAAGTGATTTGCGCTGGTCTCTGCTTAGGGCTACATATATAGGAAACAAACCATAGAGATAGAACTTGGAACTACTTTATTGTGTCAAGTTTCAAAGAGCTAGCACAAACCGTGTTTGATTTAGAGTTCCAAATACATGTATCCATATAGGAGAAAACAGTGTGAAACCTAAAAATTAAAACTGTTACTGCCAACAAACGGTTTAACTTAGAAGAACGAAATTTGGTGAGCCAAGTGGTTTCGCGGTACTGATCATTACCTGAAAGTGTCATCAAGATTGGGTGAAAAAATGTGTGCTGAAATTTCAGGAAACTCGCAGTTTTTTGGAAGCTTGGCAAACCCTTTCCATGAAAGTGATTGGCGCCGGTCTCTGCTTAGGGCTGCATCAATAGGAATCAAACCATAGAGATAGAATTTTGAACTACTTTATTGTATGAACTTTCAATGAGCTAGTACAAACCGTGTTTGATTTAGAGTTCCAACTGCATGTATCCATATAGGAGAAAACAGAGTGAAACCTAAAAATTAAAACTGTTACTGCCAACGAATGGTTTAACCTAGAAGAACGAAATTTGGTGAGCCAAGTGGGATTGGGGTACTGATCATTACCTGAAAGTGTCATCAAGATTGGGTGAAAAAATGTGTGCTGTATTTCAGGAAACTCATATTTTTTTCGAAGATTGGCAACCCCTTTCCATGAGAGTGATTTGAGCTGGTCTCTGCTTAGGGCTACATCAATACTAAACAAACCATAGAGATAGAACTTGGAACTACTTTACTGTGTCAAGTTTCAAAGAGCTAGCACAAACCGTGTTTGATTTAGAGTTCCAACTACATGTATCCATATAGGAGAAAACAGAGTGAAACCTAAAAATTAAAACTGTTACTGCCAACGAACGGTTTAACCTCGAGGAACGAAATTTGGTGAGCCAAGTGGGATTGGGGTACTGATCATTACCTGAAAGTGTCATCAAGATTGGTGAAAAACTGTGTGCTGAGTTTTCAGGAAACTCGTAGTTTTTTGGAAGCTTGGCAACCCCTTTCCATGAAAGTGATTTGCGCCGGTCTCTGCTTAGGGCTACATCAATAGGAAACAAACCATAGAGATAGAACTTGGAACTACTTTATTGTGTCAAGTTTCAAAGAGTTAGCACAAACCGTCTTGGATTTAGAGTTCCAACTACATGTATCCATATAGGAGAAAACAGAGTGGAACCTAAAAATAAAAACTGTTACTGCCAACGAACGGTTTAACCTAGAGTAACGAAATTTGGTGAGCCAAGTGGGATTGCGGTACTGATCATTATCTGAAAGTGTCATCAAGATTGGGTGAAAAAATGTGTGCTGATATTTCAGGAAACTCATAGTTTTTTCGAAGCTTGGCAACCCCTTTCCATGAAAGTGATTTGAGCTGGTCTCTGCTTAGGGCTACATCAATACTAAACAAACCATAGAGATAGAACTTGGAACTACTTTATTGTGTCAAGTTTCAAAGAGCTAGCACAAACCGTGTTTGATTTAGAGTTCCAACTACATGTATCCATATAGGAGAAAACAGAGGGAAACCTAAAAATTAAAACTGTTACTGCCAACGAACGGTTTAACCTAGAAGAACGAAATTTCTTGAACCAAGTTGGATTGTGGTAATGATCATTACCTGAAAGTGTCATCAAGATTGGCTGAAAAAATGTGTGCTGAGATTTCAGGAAACTCTTATTTTTTTGGAAGCTTGGCAACCCTTTCCATGAAAGTGATTTGCGCAGGTCTCTGCTTAGGGCTACATAAATAGGAAACAAACCAGAGAGATAGAACTTGGAACTACTTTATTGTGTCAAGTTTCAAAGAGCTAGCACAAACCGTGTTGGATTTAGAGTTCCAACTACATGTATCCATATAGGAGAAAACAGAGTGAAACCTAAAATTTAAAACTGTTACTGCCAACGAACGGTTTAACCTAGAAGAACGAAAATTGGTGAGCCAAGTGAGATTGGGGTACTGATCCTTACCTGAAAGTGTCATCAAGATTGGGTGAAAAAATGTGTGCTGAGATTTCAGGAAACTCATAGTTTTTTGGAAGCTTTGCATCCAATTCCATGATAGTGGTTTCCGCCGGACTCTGCTTAGGGCTACATCATTAGGAAACAAACCGTAGAAATAGAACTTGGAACTACTTTATTGTGTCAAGTGTCAAAGAGCTAGCACAAACCGTGTTTGATTTAGAGTTCCAACTACATGTATCCATATAGGAGAAAACAGAGTGAAAGATAAAAATTAAAACTGATACTGTCAAAGAAAGGTTTAACCTAGAAGAACGAAATTTGGTGAGCCTAGTGGGATTGGCGTACTGATCATTACCTGAAAGTGTCATCAAGTTGGGTGAAAAAATGTGTGCTGAGGTTTCAGGAAACTCGTAGTTATTTGGAAGCTTGGCACCCCTTTCTTGAAAGTGATTTGTGCAGGTCTCTTCTTAGGGCTACATCAATAGGAAACAAACCATAGAGATAGAACTAGGAACTACTTTATTGTGTCAAGTTTCAAAGACATAGCACAAACCGTGTTTGATTTAGAGATCCAACTAAATGTATCCATATTGGAGAAAACAGAGTGAAACCTAAAAATTAAAACTGGTACTGCCAACTAACGGTTTAACCTAGAAGAACGAAATTTGGTGAGCCAAGTGGGATTGGGGTTCTGATCATTACCTGAAAGTGTCATCAAGATTGGGTGAAAAAATGTGTGATGAGATTTCAGGAAACTCGTAGTTTTTTGGAAGCTTGACAACCCCTTTCCATGAAAGTGATTTGCGCCGGTCTCTCCTTAGGGCTAAAACAATAGGAAACAAACCAGAGAGATAGAACTTGGAACTACTTTATTGTGTCAAGTTTAAAAGAGCTAGCACAAACCGTGTTTGATTTAGAGTTCCAACTACATGTATCCATATAGGAGAAAACAGAGTGAAACTTAAAAATTAAAACTGTTACTGCCACCGAACGGTTTAACCTAGAAGAACGAAATTTGGTGAGCCAAGTGGGATTGGGGTACTGATCATTACCTGAAAGTGTCATCAAGATTGGGTGAAAAAATGTGTGCTGAGATTTCAGGAAACTCTTAGAGTTTTGGAAGCTTGGCAACCCCTTTCCATGAAAGTGATTTGCGCCGGTCTCTCCTTAGGGCTACATCAATAGGAAACAAACCATAGAGATAGAACTTGGAACTACTTTATTGTGTCAAGTTTCAAAGAGCTAGAACAAACCGTGTTTGATTTAGAGTTCCAACTACATGTATCCATATATGAGAAAAGAGAGTGAAACTTAAAAATTAAAACTGTTACTGCCACCGAACGGTTTAACCTAGAAGAACGAAATTTGGTGAGCCAAGTGGGATTGGGGTACTGATCATTACCTGAAAGTGTCTTCAAGATTGGTTGAAAAAATGTGTGCTGAGATTTCAGGAAACTTGTAGTTTTTTGGAAGCTTGGCAACCCCTATCCCTGAAAGTGATTTGCGCCAGTCTCTGCTTAGGGCTACATCAATAGGAAACAAACCATAGAGATAGTACTTGGAACTACTTTATTGTGTCAAGTTTCAAAGTGCTAGCCCAAACCGTGTTTGATTTAGAGTTCCAACTACATGTATCCATATAGGAGAAAACAGAGTGAAACCTAAAAATTAAAACCGTTACTGCCAAAGAACGGTTTAACCTAGAAGAACGAAATTTGGTGAGCCACGTGGGATTGGGGTACTGATCATTACCTGAAAGTGTCATCAAGATTGGGTGAAAAAATGTGTGCTGAGATTTCAGGAAACTCGTAGTTTCTTGGAAGCTTGGCAACCCCTTTCCATGAAAGTGATTTGCGCCGGTCTCTGCTTAGGGCTACATCAATAGGAAACAAACAATAGAGATAGAACTTGGAACTACTTTATTGTGTCAAGTTTCAAAGAGCTAGCACAAATTGTGTTTTTTAGAGTTCCAACTACATGTATCCATATAGGTGAAAACAGAGTGAAACCTAAAAATTAAAACTGTTACTGCCAACGAACGGTTTAACCTAGAAGAACGAAAATTGGTGAGCCAAGTGGGATTGGGGTACTGATCCTTACCTGAAAGTGTCATCAAGATTGGGTGAAAAAATGTTTGCTGAGATTTCAGGAAACTCGTAGTTTTTTGGATGCTTGGCATTCCCTTTCCATGATAGTGGTTTCCGCCGGTCTCTGCTTAGGGCTACATCAATAGGAAACAAACCATAGAGATAGAACTTGGAACTACTTTATTGTGTCAAGTTTCAAAGAGCTAGAAAAACCGTGTTTGATTTAGAGTTCCAACTACATGTATCCATATAGGAGAAAAGAGAGTGAAACTTAAAAATTAAAACTGTTACTGCCACCGAACGGTTTAACCTAGAAGAACGAAATTTGGTGAGCCAAGTGGGATTGGGGTACTGATCATTACCTGAAAGTGTCTTCAAGATTGGTTGAAAAAATGTGTGCTGAGATTTCAGGAAACTTGTAGTTTTTTGGAAGCTTTGCATCCAATTCCATGATAGTGGTTTCCGCCGGTCTCTGCTTAGGGCTACATCATTAGGAAACAAACCGTAGAAATAGAACTTGGAACTACTTTATTGTGTCAAGTTTCAAAGAGCTAGCACAAACCGTGTTTGATTTAGAGTTCCAACTACATGTATCCATATAGGAGAAAACAGAGTGAAACCTCAAAATTAAAACTGTTACTACCAACAATCTGTTTAACCTAGAAGAACGAAATTTGGTGAGCCAAGTGGCATTGGGGTACTGATCATTACCTGAAAGTGTCATCAAGATTGGGTGAAAAAATGTGTGCTGAGATTTCAGGAAACTCGTAGTTTTTTGGAAGATTGGCAACCCCTTTACCTGAAAGTGATTTGCGCCGGTCTCTGCTTATGGCTACATCAATAGGAAACAATCCATAGAGATAGAACTTGGAACTACTTTATTGTGTCAAGTTTCAAAGAGCTAGCACAAACCGTGTTGGATTTAGAGTTCCAACTACATGTATCCATATAGGAGAAAACAGAGTGAAACCTAAAATTTAAAACTGTTACTGCCAACGAACGGTTTAACCTAGAAGAACGAAAATTGGTGAGCCAAGTGGGATTGGAGTACTGATCCTTACCTGAAAGTGTCATGAAGATTGGGTGAAAAAATATGTGCTGAGATTTCAGGAAACTCATAGTTTTTTGGAAGCTTTGCATCCAATTCCATGATAGTGGTTTCCGCCGGTCTCTGCTTAGGGCTACATCATTAGGAAACAAACCGTAGAAATAGAACTTGGAACTACTTTATTGTGTCAAGTTTCAAAGAGCTAGCACAAACCGTGTTTGATTTAGAGTTCCAACTACATGTATCCATATAGGAGAAAACAGAGTGAAAGATAAAAATTAACACTGATACTGTCAAAGAAAGGTTTAACCTAGAAGAACGAAATTTGGTGAGCCTAGTGGGATTGGCGTACTGATCATTACCTGAAAGTGTCATCAAGATTGGGTGAAAAAATGTGTGCTGAGATTTCAGGAAACTCGTAGTTTTTTGGAAGCTTGGCAACCCCTTTCCATAAAAGTTATTTGCACCAGTCTCTGCTTAGGGCTACATCAATAGGAAACAAACCATAGAGATAGAACTTGGAACTACTTTATTGTGTCAAGTTTAAAAGAGCTAGCCCAAACCGTGTTTGATTTAGAGTTCCAACTACATGTATCCATATAGGAGAAAACAGAGTGAAACCGAAAAATTAAAACTGTTACTGCCAACGAACTGTTTAACCTAGAAGAACGAAATTTGGTGAGCCAAGTGGCATTGGGGTACTGATCATTACCTGAAAGTGTCATCAAGATTGGGTGAAAAAATGTGTGCTGAGATTTCAGGAAACTCGTAGTTTTTTGGAAGCTTGGCATCCCCTTTCCATGATATTGGTTTCCGCCGGTCTCTGCTTAGGGCTACATCAATAGGAAACAAACCGTAGAAATAGAACTTGGAACTACTATCTGTGTCAAGTTTCAAAGAGCTAACACAAACCGTGTTTGATTTAGAGTACCAACTACATGTATCCATATAGGAGAAAACAGAGTGAAACCTCAAAATTAAAACTGTTACTACCAACAATCTGTTTAACCTAGAAGAACGAAATTTGGTGAGCCAAGTGGAATTGGGGTACTGATCATTACCTGAAAGTGTCATCAAGATTGGGTGAAAAAATGTGTGCTGAGATTTCAGGAAACTCGTAGTTTTTTGGAAGATTGGCAACCCCTTTCCATGAAAGTGATTTGCGCCGGTCTCTGCTTAGGGCTACATCAATAGGAAACAAACCATAGAAATAGAACTTGGAACTACTTTATTGTGTCAAGTTTCAAAGAGCTAGCACAAACCGTGTTGGATTTAGAGTTCCAACTACATGTATCCATATAGGAGAAAACAGAGTGAAACCTAAAATTTAAAACTGTTACTGCCAACGAACGGTTTAACCTAGAAGAACGAAAATTGGTGAGCCAAGTGGGATTGGGGTACTGATCCTTACCTGAAAGTGTCATCAAGATTGGGTGAAAAAATGTGTGCTGAGATTTCAGGAAACTCATAGTTTTTTGGAAGCTTTGCATCCAATTCCATGATAGTGGTTTCCGCCGGTCTCTGCTTAGGGCTACATCATTAGGAAACAAACCGTAGAAATAGAACTTGGAACTATTTTATTGTGTCAAGTTTCAAAGAGCTAGCACAAACCGTGTTTGATTTAGAGTTCCAACTACATGTATCCATATAGGAGAAAACAGAGTGAAATCGAAAAATTAAAACTGTTACTGCCAACGAACTGTTTAACCTAGAAGAACGAAATTTGGTGAGCCAAGTGGCATTGGGGTACTGATCATTACCTGAAAGTGTCATCAAGATTGGGTGAAAAAATGTGTGCTGAGATTTCAGGAAACTCGTGGTTTTTTGGAAGCTTGGCAACCCCTTTCCATGAAAGTGATTTGCACCAGTCTCTGCTTAGGGCTACATCAATAGGAAACAAACCATAGAGATAGAACTTGGAACAACTTTATTGTGTCAATTTTAAAAGAGCTAGCACAAACCGTGTTTGATTTAGAGTTCCAACTACATGTATCCATATAGGAGAAAACAGAGTGAAACCGAAAAATTAAAACTGTTACTGCCAACGAACTGTTTAACCTAGAAGAACGAAATTTGGTGAGCCAAGTGGGATTGCGGTACTGATCCTTACCTGAAAGTGTCATCAAGATTGGGTGAAAAAATGTGTGCGGAGGTTTCAGGAAACTCGTAGTTTTTTGGAAGCTTGGCATCCCCTTTCCATGATAGTGGTTTCCGCCGGTCTCTGCTTAGGGCTACATCAATAGGAAACAAACCGTAGAAATAGAACTTGGAACTCCTTTCTGTGTCAAGTTTCAAAGAGCTAACACAAACCGTGTTTGATTTAGAGTTCCAACTACATGTATCCATATAGGAGAAAACAGAGTGAAACCTCAAAATTTAAACTGTTACTGCCAACAATCTGTTTAACCTAGAAGAACGAAATTTGGTGAGCCAAGTGGCATTGGGGTACTGATCATTACCTGAAAGTGTCATCAAGATTGGGTGAAAAAATGTGTGCTGAGATTTCAGGAAACTCGTAGTTTTTTGGAAGATTGGCAACCCCTTTCCATGAAAGTGATTTGCGCCGGTCTCTGCTATGGCTACATCAATAGGAAACAAACCATAGAGATAGAACTTGGAACTACTTTATTGTGTCAAGTTTCAAAGAGCTAGCACAAACCGTGTTGGATTTAGAGTTCCAACTACATGTATCCATATAGGAGAAAACAGAGTGAAACCTAAAATTTAAAACTGTTACTGCCAACGAACGGTTTAACCTAGAAGAACGAAAATTGGTGAGCCAAGTGGGATTGGGGTAATGATCCTTACCTGAAAGTGTCATCAAGATTGGGTGAAAAAATGTGTGCTGAGATTTCAGGAAACTCGTACTTTTTTGGAAGCTTGGCATCCCCTTTCCATGATAGTGGTTCCCGCCGGTCTCTGCTTAGGGCTACATCAATAGGAAACAAACCGTAGAAATGAACTTGGAACTACTTTCTGTGTCAAGTTTCAAAGAGCTAACACAAACCGTGTTTGATTTAGAGTTCCAACTACATGTATCCATATAGGAGAAAACAGAGTGAAACCTCAAAATTAAAACTGTTACTACCAACAATCTGTTTAACCTAGAAGAACGAAATTTGGTGAGCCAAGTGGCATTGGGGTACTGATCATTACCTGAAAGTGTCATCAAGATTGGGTGAAAAAATGTGTGCTGAGATTTCAGGAAACTCGTAGTTTTTTGGAAGATTGGCAACCCCTTTACCTGAAAGTGATTTGCGCCGGTCTCTGCTTAGGGCTACATCAATAGGAAACAAACCATAGAGATAGAACTTGGAACTACTTTATTGTGTCAAGTTTCAAAGAGCTAGCACAAACCGTGTTTGATTTAGAGTTCCAACTACATGTATCCATATAGGAGAAAACAGAGTGAAACCTAAAATTTAAAACTGTTACTGCCAACGAACGGTTTAAACTAGAAGAACGAAAATTGGTGAGCCAAGTGGGATTGGGGTACTGATCCTAACCTGAAAGTGTCATCAAGATTGGGTGAAAAAATGTGTGCTGAGATTTCAGGAAACTCATAGTTTTTTGGAAGCTTTGCATCCAATTCCATGATAGTTGTTTCCGCCGGTCTCTGCTTAGGGCTACATCATTAGGAAACAAACCGTAGAAATAGAACTTGGAACTACTTTATTGTGTCAAGTTTCAAAGAGCTAGCACAAACCGTGTTTGATTTAGAGTTCCAACTACATGTATCCATATAGGAGAAAACAGAGTGAAAGATAAAAATTAAAACTGATACAGTCAAAGAAAGGTTTAACCTAGAAGAACGAAATTTGGTGAGCCTAGTGGGATTGGCGTACTGATCATTACCTGAAAGTGTCATCAAGATTGGGTGAAAAAATGTGTGCTGATATTTCAGGAAACTCGTAGTTTCTTGGAAGCTTGGCAACCTCTTTCCATGAAAGTGATTTGCACCAGTCTCTGCTTAGGGCTACATCAATAGGAAACAAACCATAGAGATAGAACTTGGAACAAATTTATTGTGTCAAGTTTAAAAGAGCTAGCACAAACCGTGTTGGATTTAGAGTTCCAACTACATGTATCCATATAGGAGAAAACAGAGTGAAACCGAAAAATTAAAACTGTTACTGCCAACGAACTGTTTAACCTAGAAGAACGAAATTTGGTGAGCCAAGTGGGATTGCGGTACTGATCATTACCTGAAAGTGTCATCAAGATTGGGTGAAACAATGTGTGCGGAGGTTTCAGGAAACTCGTAGTTTTTTGGAAGCTTGGCATCCCCTTTCCATGATAGTGGTTTCCGCCGGTGTCTGCTTAGGGCTACATCAATAGGAAACAAACCGTAGAAATAGAACTTGGAACTACTTTCTGTGTCAAGTTTCAAAGAGCTAACACAAACCGTGTTTGATTTAGAGTTCCAACTACATGTATCCATATAGGAGAAAACAGAGTGAAACTCAAAATTTAAACTGTTACTGCCAACAATCTGTTTAACCTAGAAGAACGAAATTTGGTGAGCCAAGTGGCATTGGGGTACTGATCATTACCTGAAAGTGTCATCAAGATTGGGTGAAAAAATGTGTGCTGAGATTTCAGGAAACTCGTAGTTTTTTGGAAGATTGGCAACCCCTTTCCATGAAAGTGATTTGCGCCGGTCTCTTCTTAGGGCTACATCAATAGGAAACAAACCATAGAGATAGAACTTGGAACTACTTTATTGTGTCAAGTTTCAAAGAGCTAGCACAAACCGTGTTGGATTTAGAGTTCCAACTACATGTATCCATATAGGAGAAAACAGAGTGAAACCTAAAAATTAAAACCGTTACTGCCAAAGAACGGTTTAACCTAGAAGAACGAAATTTGGTGAGCCACGTGGGATTGGGGTACTGATCATTACCTGAAAGTGTCATCAAGATTGGGTGAAAAAATGTGTGCTGAGATTTCAGGAAACTCGTAGTTTCTTGGAAGCTTGGCAACCTCTTTCCATGAAAGTGATTTGCGCCGGTCTCTGCTTAGGGCTACATCAATACGAAACAAACAATAGAGATAGAACTTGGAACTACTTTATTGTGTCAAGTTTTAAAGAGCTAGCACAAACCGTGTTTTTTAGAGTTCCAACTACATGTATCCATATAGGAGAAAACAGAGTGAAACCTCAAAATTAAAACTGTTACTGTCAACGAACTGTTTAACCTAGAAGAACAAAATTCGGTGAGCCAAGTGGCATTGGGGTACTGATAATTACCTGAAAGTGTCATCAAGATTGGGTGAAAAAATGTGTGCTGAGATTTCAGGAAACTCGTAGTTTTTTGGAAGATTGGCAACCCCTTTCCATGAAAGTGATTTGCGCCGGTCTCTGCTTAGGGCTACATCAATAGGAAACAAACCATAGAGATAGAACTTGGAACTACTTTATTGTGTCAAGTTTCAAAGAGCTAGCACAAACCGTGTTGGATTTAGAGTTCCAACTACATGTATCCATATAGGAGAAAACAGAGTGAAACCTAAAAATTAAAACTGTTACTGCCAACGAACGGTTTAACCAGGAAGAACGAAAATTGGTGAGCCAAGTGGGATTGGGGTACTGATCCTTACCTGAAAGTGTCATCAAGATTGGGTGAAAAAATGTGTGCTGAGATTTCAGGAAACTCGTAGTTTTTTGGAAGCTTGGCATCGCCTTTCCATGATAGTGGTTTCCGCCGGTCTCTGCTTAGGGCTACATCAATAGGAAACAAACCGTAGAAATAGAACTTGGAACTACTTTCTGTGTCAAGTTTCAAAGAGCTAACACAAACCGTGTTTGATTTAGAGTTCCAACTACATGTATCCATATAGGAGAAAACAGAGTGAAACCTCAAAATTAAAACTGTTACTGCCAACAATCTGTTTAACCTAGAAGAACGAAATTTGGTGATCCAAGTGGCATTGGGGTACTGATCATTACCTGAAAGTGTCATCAAGATTGGGTGAAAAAATGTGTGCTGAGATTTCAGTAAACTCGTAGTTTTTTGGAAGATTGGCAACCCCTTTCCATGAAAGTGATTTGCGCTGGTCTCTGCTTAGGGCTACATCAATAGGAAACAAACCATAGAGATAGAACTTGGAACTACTTTATTGTGTCAAGTTTCAAAGAGCTAGCACAAACCGTGTTGGATTTAGAGTTCCAACTACATGTATCCATATAGGAGAAAACAGAGTGAAACCTAAAATTTAAAACTGTTACTGCCATCGAACGGTTTATCCTAGAAGAACGAAAATTGGTGAGCCAATTGGGATTGGGGTACTGATCCTTACCTGAAAGTGTCATCAAGATTGGGTGAAAAAATGTGTGCTGAGATTTCAGGAAACTCACAGTTTTTTGGAAGCTTTGCATCCAATTCCATGATAGTGGTTTCCGCCGGTCTCTGCTTAGGGCTACATCATTAGGAAACAAACCGTAGAAATAGAACTTGGAACTACTTAATTGTGTCAAGTTTCAAAGAGCTAGCACAAACCGTGTTTGATTTAGAGTTCCAACTACATGTATCCATATAGGAGAAAACAGAGTGAAAGATAAAAATTAAAACTGATACTGTCAAAGAAAGGTTTAACCTAGAAGAACGAAATTTGGTGAGCCTAGTGGGATTGGCGTACTGATCATTACCTGAAAGTGTCATCAAGATTGGGTGAAAAAATGTGTGCTGAGATTTCAGGAAACTCGTATTTTTTTGGAAGCTTGGCAACCCCTTTCCATGAAAGTGATTTGCACCAGTCTCTGCTTAGGGCTACATCAATAGGAAACAAACCATAGAGATAGAACTTGGAACTACTTTATTGTGTCAAGTTTAAAAGAGCTAGCACAAACCGTGTTTGATTTAGAGTTCCAACTACATGTATCCATATAGGAGAAAACAGAGTGAAACCGAAAAATTAAAACTGTTACTGCCAACGAACTGTTTAACCTAGAAGAACGAAATTTGGTGAGCCAAGTGGCATTGGGGTACTGATCATTACCTGAAAGTGTCATTAAGATTGGTTGAAAAAATGTGTGCTGAGATTTCAGGAAACTCGTAGTTTTTTGGAAGATTGGCAACCCCTTTCCATGAAAGTGATTTGCGGTGGTCTCTGCTTAGGGCTACATCAATAGGAAACAAACCATAGAGATAGAACTTGGAACTACTTTATTGTGTCAAGTTTCAAAGAGCTAGCACAAACCGTGTTGGATTTAAAGTTCCAACTACATGTATCCATATAGGAGAAAACAGAGTGAAACCTGAAAATTAAAACCGTTACTGCCAAAGAATGGTTTAACCTAGAAGAACGAAATTTGGTGAGCCACGTGGGATTGGGGTACTGATCATTACCTGAAAGTGTCATCAAGATTGGGTGAAAAAATGTGTGCTGAGATTTCAGTAAACTCGTAGTTTTTTGGAAGATTGGCAACCCCTTTCCATGAAAGTGATTTGCGCTGGTCTCTGCTTAGGGCTACATCAATAGGAAACAAACCATAGAGATAGAACTTGGAACTACTTTATTGTGTCAAGTTTCAAAGAGCTAGCACAAACCGTGTTGGATTTAGAGTTCCAACTACATGTATCCATATAGGAGAAAACAGAGTGAAACCTAAAATTTAAAACTGTTACTGCCATCGAACGGTTTATCCTAGAAGAACGAAAATTGGTGAGCCAATTGGGATTGGGGTACTGATCCTTACCTGAAAGTGTCATCAAGATTGGGTGAAAAAATGTGTGCTGAGATTTCAGGAAACTCACAGTTTTTTGGAAGCTTTGCATCCAATTCCATGATAGTGGTTTCCGCCGGTCTCTGCTTAGGGCTACATCATTAGGAAACAAACCGTAGAAATAGAACTTGGAACTACTTAATTGTGTCAAGTTTCAAAGAGCTAGCACAAACCGTGTTTGATTTAGAGTTCCAACTACATGTATCCATATAGGAGAAAACAGAGTGAAAGATAAAAATTAAAACTGATACTGTCAAAGAAAGGTTTAACCTAGAAGAACGAAATTTGGTGAGCCTAGTGGGATTGGCGTACTGATCATTACCTGAAAGTGTCATCAAGATTGGGTGAAAAAATGTGTGCTGAGATTTCAGGAAACTCGTATTTTTTTGGAAGCTTGGCAACCCCTTTCCATGAAAGTGATTTGCACCAGTCTCTGCTTAGGGCTACATCAATAGGAAACAAACCATAGAGATAGAACTTGGAACTACTTTATTGTGTCAAGTTTAAAAGAGCTAGCACAAACCGTGTTTGATTTAGAGTTCCAACTACATGTATCCATATAGGAGAAAACAGAGTGAAACCGAAAAATTAAAACTGTTACTGCCAACGAACTGTTTAACCTAGAAGAACGAAATTTGGTGAGCCAAGTGGCATTGGGGTACTGATCATTACCTGAAAGTGTCATTAAGATTGGTTGAAAAAATGTGTGCTGAGATTTCAGGAAACTCGTAGTTTTTTGGAAGATTGGCAACCCCTTTCCATGAAAGTGATTTGCGGTGGTCTCTGCTTAGGGCTACATCAATAGGAAACAAACCATAGAGATAGAACTTGGAACTACTTTATTGTGTCAAGTTTCAAAGAGCTAGCACAAACCGTGTTGGATTTAAAGTTCCAACTACATGTATCCATATAGGAGAAAACAGAGTGAAACCTGAAAATTAAAACCGTTACTGCCAAAGAATGGTTTAACCTAGAAGAACGAAATTTGGTGAGCCACGTGGGATTGGGGTACTGATCATTACCTGAAAGTGTCATCAAGATTGGGTGAAAAAATGTGTGCTGAGATTTCAGGAAACTCGTAGTTTCTTGGAAGCTTGGCAACCTCTTTCCATGAAAGTGATTTGCGCCGGTCTCTGCTTAGGGCTACATCAATACGAAACAAACAATAGAGATAGAACTTGGAACTAATTTATTGTGTCAAGTTTCAAAGAGCTAGCACAAACCGTGTTTTTTAGAGTTCCAACTACATGTATCCATATAGGAGAAAACAGAGTGAAACCTCAAAATTAGAACTGTTACTGCCAACGAACTGTTTAACCTAGAAGAACAAAATTCGGTGAGCCAAGTGGCATTGGGGTACTGATAATTACCTGAAAGTGTCATCAAGATTGGGTGAAAAAATGTGTGCTGAGATTTCAGGAAACTCGTAGTTTTTTGGAAGATTGGCAACCCCTTTCCAAGAAAGTGATTTGCGCCGGTCTCTGCTTACGGCTACATCAATAGGAAACAAACCATAGAGATAGAACTTGGAACTACTTTATTGTGTCAAGTTTCAAAGAGCTAGCACAAACCGTGTTGGATTTAGAGTTCCAACTACATGTATCCATATAGGAGAAAACAGAGTGAAACCTAAAAATTAAAACTGTTACTGCCAACGAACGGTTTAACCAGGTAGAACGAAAATTGGTGAGCCAAGTGGGATTGGGGTACTGATCCTTACCTGAAAGTGTCATCAAGATTGGGTGAAAAAATGTGTGCTGAGATTTCAGGAAACTCGTAGTTTTTTGGAAGCTTGGCATCCCCTTTCCATGATAGTGGTTTCCGCCGGTCTCTGCTTAGGGCTACATCAATAGGAAACAAACCGTAGAAATAGAACTTGGAACTACTTTCTGTGTCAAGTTTCAAAGAGCTAACACAAACCGTGTTTGATTTAGAGTTCCAACTACATGTATCCATATAGGAGAAAACAGAGTGAAACCTCAAAATTAAAACTGTTACTGCCAACAATCTGTTTAACCTAGAAGAACGAAATTTGGTGAGCCAAGTGGCATTGGGGTACTGATCATTACCTGAAAGTGTCATCAAGATTGGGTGAAAAAATGTGTGCTGAGATTTCAGGAAACTCGTAGTTTTTTGGAAGATTGGCAACCCCTTTCCATGAAAGTGATTTGCGCCGGTCTCTGCTTAGGGCTACATCAATAGGAAACAAACCATAGAGATAGAACTTGGAACTACTTTATTGTGTCAAGTTTCAAAGAGCTAGCACAAACCGTGTTGGATTTAGAGTTCCAACTACATGTATCCATATAGGAGAAAACAGAGTGAAACCTAAAATTTAAAACTGTTACTGCCAACGAACGGTTTAACCTAGAAGAACGAAAATTGGTGAGCCAAGTGGGATTGGGGTACTGATCCTTACCTGAAAGTGTCATCAAGATTGGGTGAAAAAATGTGTGCTGAGATTTCAGGAAACTCATAGTTTTTTGGAAGCTTTGCATCCAATTCCATGATAGTTGTTTCCGCCGGTCTCTGCTTAGGGCTACATCATTAGGAAACAAACCGTAGAAATAGAACTTGGAACTACTTTATTGTGTCAAGTTTCAAAGAGCTAGCACAAACCGTGTTTGATTTAGAGTTCCAACTACATGTATCCATATAGGAGAAAACAGAGTGAAAGATAAAAATTAAAACTGATACTGTCAAAGAAAGGTTTAACCTAGAAGAACGAAATTTGGTGAGCCTAGTGGGATTGGCGTACTGATCATTACCTGAAAGTGTCATCAAGATTGGGTGAAAAAATGTGTGCTGAGATTTCAGGAAACTCGTAGTTTCTTGGAAGCTTGGCAACCCCTTTCCATGAAAGTGATTTGCGCCGGTCTCTGCTTAGGGCTACATCAATAGGAAACAAACAATAGAGATAGAACATGGAACTACTTTATTGTGTCAAGTTTCAAAGAGCTAGCACAAACCGTGTTTGATTTAGAGTTCCAACTACATGTATCCATATAGGAGAAAACAGAGTGTAACCTCAAAATTAAAACTGTTACTGCCAACGAACTGTTTAACCTAGAAGAAGAAAATTCGGTGAGCCAAGTGGCATTGGGGTACTGATAATTACCTTAAATTGTCATTAAGATTGGGTGAAAAAATTTGTGCTGAGATTTCAGGAAACTCTTAGTTTTTTGGAAGATTGGCAACCCCTTTCCATGAAAGAGATTTGCGCCGGTCTCTGCTTACGGCTACATCAATAGGAAACAAACCATAGAGATAGAACTTGGAACTACTTTATTGTGTCAAGTTTCAAAGAGCTAGCACAAACCGTGTTTGATTTAGAGTTCCAACTACATGTATCCATATAGGAGAAAACAGAGTGAAACCTAAAAATTAAAACTGTTACTGCCAACGACCGGTTTAACCTAGAAGAACGAAAATTGGTGAGCCAAGTGGGATTGGGGTACTGATCCTTACCTGAAAGTGTCATCAAGATTGGGTGAAAAAATGTGTGCTGAGATTTCAGGAAACTCGTAGTTTTTTGGAAGCTTGGCATCCCCTTTCCATTATAGTGGTTTCCGCCGGTCTCTGCTTAGGGCTACATCAATAGGAAACAAACCGTAGAAATAGAACTTGGAACTACTTTCTGTGTCAAGTTTCAAAGAGCTAACACAAACCGTGTTTGATTTAGAGTTCCAACTACATGTATCCATATAGGAGAAAACAGAGTGAAACCTCAAAATTAAAACTGTTACTGCCAACAATCTGTTTAACCTAGAAGAACGAAATTTGGTGAGCCAAGTGGCATTGGGGTACTGATCATTACCTGAAAGTGTCATCAAGATTGGGTGAAAAAATGTGTGCTGAGATTTCAGGAAACTCGTAGTTTTTTGGAAGATTGGCAACCCCTTTCCATGAAAGTGATTTGCGCAGGTCTCTGCTATGGCTACATCAATAGGAAACAAACCATAGAGATAGAATTTGGAACTACTTTATTGTGTCAAGTTTCAAAGAGCTAGCACAAACCGTGTTGGATTTAGAGTTCCAACTACATGTATCCATATAGGAGAAAACAGAGTGATACCTAAAATTTAAAACTGTTACTGCCAACGAACGGTTTAACCTAGAAGAACAAAAATTGGTGAGCAAAGTGGGATTGGGGTACTGATCCTTACCTGAAAGTGTCATCTAGATTGGGTGAAAAAATATGTGCTGAGATTTCAGGAAACTCATAGTTTTTTGGAAGCTTTGCATCCAATTCCATGATAGTAGTTTCCGCCGGTCTCTGCTTAGGGCTACATCATTAGGAAACAAACCGTAGAAATAGAACTTGGAACTACTTTATTGTGTCAAGTTTCAAAGAGCTAGCACAAACCGTGTTTGATTTAGAGTTCCAACTACATGTATCCATATAGGAGAAAACAGAGTGAAAGATAAAAATTAACACTGATACTGTCAAAGAAAGGTGTAACCTAGAAGAACGAAATTTGGTGAGCCTAGTGGGATTGGCGTACTGATCATTACCTGAAAGTGTCATCAAGATTGGGTGAAAAAATGTGTGCTGAGATTTCAGGAAACTCGTAGTTTTTTGGAAGCTTGGCAACCCCTTTCCATAAAAGTTATTTGCACCAGTCTCTGCTTAGGGCTACATCAATAGGAAACAAACCATAGAGATAGAACTTGGAACTACTTTATTGTGTCAAGTTTAAAAGAGCTAGCCCAAACCGTGTTTGATTTAGAGTTCCAACTACATGTATCCATATAGGAGAAAACAGAGTGAAACCGAAAAATTAAAACTGTTACTGCCAACGAACTGTTTAACCTAGAAGAACGAAATTTGGTGAGCCAAGTGGCATTGGGGTACTGATCATTACCTGAAAGTGTCATCAAGATTGGGTGAAAAAATGTGTGCTGAGATTTCAGGAAACTCGTAGTTTTTTGGAAGCTTGGCATCCCCTTTCCATGATATTGGTTTCCGCCGTTCTCTGCTTAGGGCTACATCAATAGGAAACAAACCGTAGAAATAGAACTTGGAACTACTTTCTGTGTCAAGTTTCAAAGAGCTAGCACAAACCGTGTTTGATTTAGAGTTCCAACTACATGTATCCATATAGGAGAAAACAGAGTGAAACCGAAAAATTAAAACTGTTACTGCCAATGAACTGTTTAACCTAGAAGAACGAAATTTGGTGAGCCAAGTGGCATTGGGGTACTGATCATTACCTGAAAGTGTCATCAAGATTGGGTGAAAAAATGTGTGCTGAGATTTCAGGAAACTCGTGGTTTTTTGGAAGCTTGGCAACCCCTTTCCATGAAAGTGATTTGCACCAGTCTCTGCTTAGGGCTACATCAATAGGAAACAAACCATAGAGATAGAACTTGGAACAAATTTTTTGTGTCAAGTTTAAAAGAGCTAGCACAAACCGTGTTGGATTTAGAGTTCCAACTACATGTATCCATATAGGAGAAAACAGAGTGAAACCGAAAAATTAAAACTGTTACTGCCAACGAACTGTTTAACCTAGAAGAACGAAATTTGGTGAGCCAAGTGGGATTGCGGTACTGATCATTACCTGAAAGTGTCATCAAGATTGGGTGAAACAATGTGTGCGGAGGTTTCAGGAAACTCGTAGTTTTTTGGAAGCTTGGCATCCCCTTTCCATGATAGTGGTTTCCGCCGGTGTCTGCTTAGGGCTACATCAATAGGAAACAAACCGTAGAAATAGAACTTGGAACTACTTTCTGTGTCAAGTTTCAAAGAGCTAACACAAACCGTGTTTGATTTAGAGTTCCAACTACATGTATCCATATAGGAGAAAACAGAGTGAAAGATAAAAATTAAAACTGATACTGTCAAAGAAAGGTTTAACCTAGAAGAACGAAATTTGGTGAGCCTAGTGGGATTGGCGTACTGATCATTACCTGAAAGTGTCATCAAGATTGGGTGAAAAAATGTGTGCTGAGATTTCAGGAAACTCGTATTTTTTTGGAAGCTTGGCAACCCCTTTCCATGAAAGTGATTTGCACCAGTCTCTGCTTAGGGCTACATCAATAGGAAACAAACCATAGAGATAGAACTTGGAACTACTTTATTGTGTCAAGTTTAAAAGAGCTAGCACAAACCGTGTTTGATTTAGAGTTCCAACTACATGTATCCATATAGGAGAAAACAGAGTGAAACCGAAAAATTAAAACTGTTACTGCCAACGAACTGTTTAACCTAGAAGAACGAAATTTGGTGAGCCAAGTGGCATTGGGGTACTGATCATTACCTGAAAGTGTCATTAAGATTGGTTGAAAAAATGTGTGCTGAGATTTCAGGAAACTCGTAGTTTTTTGGAAGATTGGCAACCCCTTTCCATGAAAGTGATTTGCGCCGGTCTCTTCTTAGGGCTACATCAATAGGAAACAAACCATAGAGATAGAACTTGGAACTACTTTATTGTGTCAAGTTTCAAAGAGCTAGCACAAACCGTGTTGGATTTAAAGTTCCAACTACATGTATCCATATAGGAGAAAACAGAGTGAAACCTGAAAATTAAAACCGTTACTGCCAAAGAACGGTTTAACCTAGAAGAACGAAATTTGGTGAGCCACGTGGGATTGGGGTACTGATCATTACCTGAAAGTGTCATCAAGATTGGGTGAAAAAATGTGTGCTGAGATTTCAGGAAACTCGTAGTTTCTTGGAAGCTTGGCAACCTCTTTCCATGAAAGTGATTTGCGCCGGTCTCTGCTTAGGGCTACATCAATACGAAACAAACAATAGAGATAGAACTTGGAACTAATTTATTGTGTCAAGTTTCAAAGAGCTAGCACAAACCGTGTTTTTTAGAGTTCCAACTACATGTATCCATATAGGAGAAAACAGAGTGAAACCTCAAAATTAAAACTGTTACTGCCAACGAACTGTTTAACCTAGAAGAACAAAATTCGGTGAGCCAAGTGGCATTGGGGTACTGATAATTACCTGAAAGTGTCATCAAGATTGGGTGAAAAAATGTGTGCTGAGATTTCAGGAAACTCGTAGTTTTTTGGAAGATTGGCAACCCCTTTCCAAGAAAGTGATTTGCGCCGGTCTCTGCTTACGGCTACATCAATAGGAAACAAACCATAGAGATAGAACTTGGAACTACTTTATTGTGTCAAGTTTCAAAGAGCTAGCACAAACCGTGTTGGATTTAGAGTTCCAACTACATGTATCCATATAGGAGAAAACAGAGTGAAACCTAAAAATTAAAACTGTTACTGCCAACGAACGGTTTAACCAGGAAGAACGAAAATTGGTGAGCCAAGTGGGATTGGGGTACTGATCCTTACCTGAAAGTGTCATCAAGATTGGGTGAAAAAATGTGTGCTGAGATTTCAGGAAACTCGTAGTTTTTTGGAAGCTTGGCATCCCCTTTCCATGATAGTGGTTTCCGCCGGTCTCTGCTTAGGGCTACATCAATAGGAAACAAACCGTAGAAATAGAACTTGGAACTACTTTCTGTGTCAAGTTTCAAAGAGCTAACACAAACCGTGTTTGATTTAGAGTTCCAACTACATGTATCCATATAGGAGAAAACAGAGTGAAACCTCAAAATTAAAACTGTTACTGCCAACAATCTGTTTAACCTAGAAGAACGAAATTTGGTGAGCCAAGTGGCATTGGGGTACTGATCATTACCTGAAAGTGTCATCAAGATTGGGTGAAAAAATGTGTGCTGAGATTTCAGGAAACTCGTAGTTTTTTGGAAGATTGGCAACCCCTTTCCATGAAAGTGATTTGCGCCGGTCTCTGCTTAGGGCTACATCAATAGGACACAAACCATAGAGATAGAACTTGGAACTACTTTATTGTGTCAAGTTTCAAAGAGCTAGCACAAACCGTGTTGGATTTAGAGTTCCAACTACATGTATCCATATAGGAGAAAACAGAGTGAAACCTAAAATTTAAAACTGTTACTGCCAACGAACGGTTTAACCTAGAAGAACGAAAATTGGTGAGCCAAGTGGGATTGGGGTACTGATCCTTACCTGAAAGTGTCATCAAGATTGGGTGAAAAAATGTGTGCTGAGATTTCAGGAAACTCATAGTTTTTTGGAAGCTTTGCATCCAATTCCATGATAGTTGTTTCCGCCGGTCTCTGCTTAGGGCTACATCATTAGGAAACAAACCGTAGAAATAGAACTTGGAACTACTTTATTGTGTCAAGTTTCAAAGAGCTAGCACAAACCGTGTTTGATTTAGAGTTCCAACTACATGTATCCATATAGGAGAAAACAGAGTGAAAGATAAAAATTAAAACTGATACTGTCAAAGAAAGGTTTAACCTAGAAGAACGAAATTTGGTGAGCCTAGTGGGATTGGCGTACTGATCATTACCTGAAAGTGTCATCAAGATTGGGTGAAAAAATGTGTGCTGAGATTTCAGGAAACTCGTAGTTTCTTGGAAGCTTGGCAACCCCTTTCCATGAAAGTGATTTGCGCCGGTCTCTGCTTAGGGCTACATCAATAGGAAACAAACAATAGAGATAGAACATGGAACTACTTTATTGTGTCAAGTTTCAAAGAGCTAGCACAAACCGTGTTGGATTTAGAGTTCCAACTACATGTATCCATATAGGAGAAAACAGAGTGAAACCTAAAAATTAAAACTGTTACTGCCAACGAACGGTTTAACCTAGAAGAACAAAAATTGGTGAGCCAAGTGGGATTGGGGTACTGATCCTTACCTGAAAGTGTCATCAAGATTGGGTGAAAAAATGTGTGCTGAGATTTCAGGAAACTCGTAGTTTATTGGAAGCTTGGCATCCCCTTTCCATGATAGTGGTTTCCGCCGGTCTCTGCTTAGGGCTACATCAATAGGAAACAAACCGTAGAAATAGAACTTGGAACTACTTTCTGTGTCAAGTTTCAAAGTGCTAGCACAAACCGTGTTTGATTTAGAGTTCCAACTACATGTATCCATATAGGAGAAAACAGAGTGAAACCTCAAAATTAAAACTGTTACTGCCAACAATCTGTTTAACCTAGAAGAACGAAATTTGGTTAGCCAAGTGGCATTGGGGTACTGATCATTACCTGAAAGTGTCACCAAGATTGGGTGAAAAAATGTGTGCTGAGATTTCAGGAAACTCGTAGTTTTTTGGAAGATTGGCAACCCCTTTCCATGAAAGTGATTTGCGCCCGTCTCTGCTTAGGGCTACATCAATAGGAAACAAACCATAGAGATAGAACTTGGAACTACTTTATTGTGTCAAGTTTCAAAGAGCTAGCACAAACCGTGTTGGATTTAGAGTTCCAACTACATGTATCCATATAGGAGAAAACAGAGTGAAACCTAAAATTTAAAATTGTTACTGCCAACGAACGGTTTAACCTAGAAGAACGAAAATTGGTGAGCCAAGTGGGATTGGGGTACTGATCCTTACCTGAAAGTGTCATCAAGATTGGGTGAAAAAATGTGTGCTGAGATTTCAGGAAACTCATAGTTTTTTGGAAGCTCTGAATCCAATTCCATGATAGTGGTTTCCGCCGGTCTCTGCTTAGCGCTACATTATTAGGAAACAAACCGTAGAAATAGAACTTGGAACTACATTATTTTGTCAAGTTTCAAAGTGCTTGCACAAACCGTGTTTGATTTAGAGTTCCAACTACATGTATCCATATAGGAGAATACAGAGTGAAAGATAAAAATTAAAACTAATACTGTCAAAGAAAGGTTTAACCTAGAAGAACGAAATTTGGTGAGCCTAGTGGGATTGGCGTACTGATCATTACCTGAAAGTGTCATCAAGATTGGGTGAAAAAATGTGTGCTGAGATTTCAGGAAACTCGTAGTTTTTTGGAAGCTTGGCAAACCCTTTCCATGAAAGGGATTTGCACCAGTCTCTGCTTAGGGCTACATCAATAGGAAACAAACCATAGAGATAGAACTTGGAACTACTTTATTGTGTCAAGTTTAAAAGAGCTAGCACAAACCGTGTTTGATTTAGAGTTCCAACTACATGTATCCATATAGGAGAAAACAGAGTGAAACCTAAAATTTAAAACTCTTACTGCCAACAAACGGTTTAACCTAGAAGAACGAAAATTGGTGAGCCAAGTGGGATTGGGGTACTGATCCTTACCTGAAAGTGTCATCAAGATCGGGTGAAAAAATGTGTGCTGAGATTTCAGGAATCTCGTAGATTTTTGGAAGCTTGGCAACCCATTTCCATGAAAGTGATTTGCGCCGGTCTCTGCTTAGGGCTACATCAATAGGAAACAAACCATAGAGATAGAAATTGGAACTACTTTATTGTGTCAAGTTTCAAAGAGCTAGCACAAACCGTGATTGATTTAGAGTTCCAACTACATGTATCCATACAGGAGAAAACAGAGTGAAAAGTAAAAATTAAAACTGTTACTGCCACCGAACGGTTTAACCTAGAAGAACGAAATTTGGTGAGCCAAGTGGGATTGGGGTACTGATCTTTACCTGAAAGTGTCATCAAGATTGGGTGAAAAAATGTGTGCTGACATTTCAGGAAACTCGTAGTTTTTTGTAAGCTTGGCAACCCCTTTCCATGAAAGTGATTTGCGCCGGTCTCTCCTTAGGGCTACATCAATAGGAAACAAACCAGAGAGACAGAACATGGAAGTACTTTATTGTGTCAAGTTGCAAAGAGCTAGCACAAACCGTGTTTATTTAGAGTTCCAACTACATGTATCCATATAGGAGAAAACAGAGTGAAACCTAAAAATTAAAACTGTTACTGCCAACGAACGGTTTAACCTGGTAGAACGAAATTTGGTGAGCCAAGTGGGATTGGGGTACTGGTCATTACCTGAAAGTGTCATAAAGATTGGGTGAAAAAATGTGTGCTGAGATTTCAGGAAACTCTTAGTTTTTTGGAAGCTTGGCAACCCCTTTCCAGGAAAGTGATTTGCGCAGGTCTCTGCTTAGGGCTACATCAATAGGAAACAAACCAGAGAGATAGAACTTGGAACTACTTTATTGTGTCAAGTTTCAAAGAGCTAGCACAAACCGTGTTTGATTTAGAGTTCCAACTACATGTATCCATATAGGAGAAAACAGAGTGAAACCTAAAAATTAAAACTCTTACTGCCAACGAACGGTTTAACCTGAAGAACGAAATTTGGTGAGCCAAGTGGGATTGGGGTACTGATCATTACCTGAAAGTGTCATCAAGATTGGGTGAAAAAATGTGTGCTGAGATTTCAGGAAACTCGTAGATTTTTGGAAGCTTGGCAACCCCTTTCCATGAAAGTGATTTGCGCCGGTCTCTCCTTAGGGCTACATCAATAGGAAACAAACCATAGTGATAGAACTTGGAACTACTTTATTGTGTCAAGTTTCAAAGAGCTAGCACAAACCGTGTTTGATTTAGAGTTCCAACTACATGTATCCATATAGGAGAAAAGAGAGTGAAACCTAAAAACTAAAACTGTTACTGCCAACGAACGGTTTAACATTGAAGAACGAAATTTGGTGAGCCAAGTGGGATTGGGGTACTGATCATTACCTGAAAGTGTCATCAATATTGGGTGAAAAAATGTGTGCTGAGATTTCAGGAAACTCGTAGTTTTTTTGAAGCTTGGCAACCCCTTTCCATGAATGTGATTTGCGCCGGTCTCTTCTTAGGGCTATATCAATAGGAAACAAACCATAGAGATAGAACTTGGAACTACTTTATTGTGTCTAGTTTCAAAGAGCTAGCACAAACCATGTTTGATTTAGAGTTCCAACTACATGTATCCATATAAGAGAAAACAGAGTGAAAACTAAAAGTTAAAACTGTTACTGCCACGGAACGGTTTAACCTAGAAGAACGAAATTTGGTGAGACAAGTGGGATTGGGGTACTGATCATTACCTGAAAGTGTCATCAAGATTGGGTGAAAAAATGTGTGCTGATATTTCAGGAAACTCGTAGTTTTTTGGAAGCTTGGCAACCCCTTTCCATGCAAGTGATTTGCGCCAAAGAACGGTTTAACCTGGAAGAACGAAATTTGTTGATCCAAGTGGGATTGGGGTACTGATCATTATCTGAAAGTGTCATCAAGATTGGGTGAAAAAATGTGTGCTGAGATTTTAGGAAACTCGTAGTTATTTGGAAGCTTGGCAACCCCTTTCCTTGAAAGTGATTTATGCAGGTCTCTGCTTAGGGCTACATAAACAGGAAATAAACCATAGAGATTGAACTTGGAACTACTTTATTGTGTCAAGTTTCAAAGAGCTAGCACAAACCGTGTTTGATTTAGAGTTCCAACTACATGTATCCATATAGGAGAAAACAGAGGGAAACCTAAAAATTAAAACTGTTACTGCCAACGAACGGTTTATCCTAGAAGAACGTAATTTCTTGAACCAAGTGGGATTGGGGTACTGATCATTACCTGAAAGTGTCATCAAGATCGGGTGAAAAAATGTGTGCTGAGATTTCAGGAAACTCGTAGATTTTTGGAAGCTTGGCAACCCATTTCCATGAAAGTGATTTGCGCCGGTCTCTTCTTAGGGCTACATAAATAGGAAACAAACCATAGAGATAGAACTTGGAACTAATTTATTGTGTCAAGTTGCAAAGAGCTAGCACAAACCGTGTTTATTTAGAGTTCCAACTACATGTATCCATTTAGGAGAAAACAGAGTGAAACCTAAAAATTAAAACTGTTACTGCCAACGAACGGTTTAACCTGAAAAAACGAAATTTGGTGAGCCAAGTGGGATTGGGGTACTGATCATTACCTGAAAGTGTCATAAAGATTGGGTGAAAAAATGTGTGCTGAGATTTCAGGAAACTCTTAGTTTTTTGGAAGCTTGGCAACCCCTTTCAATGAAAGTGATTTGCGCAGGTCTCTGCTTAGGGCTACATCAATAGGAAACAAACCAGAGAGATAGAACTTGGAACTACTTTATTGTGTCAAGTTGCAAAGAGCTAGCACAAACCATGTTTGATTTAGAGTTCCAACTACATGTATCCATATAGGAGAAAACAGAGTGAAACCTAAAAATTAAAACTGTTACTGCCAACGAACAGTTTAACCTGGAAGAACGAAATTTGGTGAGCCAGGTTGGATTGGGGTACTGCTCATTACCTGAAAGTGTCATCAAGATTGGGTGAAAAAATATGTGCTGAGATTTCCGGAAACTCGTAGTTTTTTGGAAGCTTGGCAACCCCTTTCCATGAAAGTGATTTGCGCCGGTCTCTCCTTAGGGCTACATCAATAGGAAACAAACCAGAGAGACAGAACTTGGAACTACTTTATTGTGTCAAGTTGCAAAGAGCTAGCACAAACCGTGTTTATTTAGAGTTCCAACTACATGTATCCATATAGGAGAAAACAGAGTGAAACCTAAAAATTAAAACTGTTACTGCCAATGAACGGTTTAACCTGGAAGAACGAAATTTGGTGAGCCAAGTGGGATTGGGGTACTGATCATTACCTGCAAGTGTCATCAATATTGGGTGAAAAAATGTGTGCTGAGATTTCAGGAAACTCGTAGTTTTTTTGAAGCTTGGCAACCCCTTTCCATGAATGTGATTTGCGCCGGTCTCTTCTTAGGGCTATATCAATAGGAAACAAACCATAGAGATAGAACTTGGAACTACTTTATTGTGTCAAATTTCAAAGAGTTAGCACAAACCGTGTTTGATTTAGAGTTCCAACTACATGTATCCATATAAGAGAAAACAGAGTGAAAACTAAAAGTTAAAACTGTTACTGCCACGGAACGGTTTAACCTAGAAGAACGAAATTTGGTGAGACAAGTGGGATTGGGGTACTGATCATTACGTGAAAGTGTCATCAAGATTGGGTGAAAAAATGTGTGCTGATATTTCAGGAAACTCGTAGTTTTTTGGAAGCTTGGCAACCCCTTTCCATGCAAGTGATTTGCGCCAAAGAACGGTTTAACCTGGAAGAACGAAATTTGTTGATCCAAGTGGGATTGGGGTACTGATCATTATCTGAAAGTGTCATCAAGATTGGGTGAAAAAATGTGTGCTGAGATTTTAGGAAACTCGTAGTTATTTGGAAGCTTGGCAACCCCTTTCCATGAAAGTGATTTATGCAGGTCTCTGCTTAGGGCTACATAAATAGGAAACAAACCATAGAGATAGAACTTGGAACTACTTTATTGTGTCAAGTTTCAAAGACCTAGCACAAACCGTGTTGGATTTAGAGTTCCAACTACATGTATCCATATAGGACAAAACAGAGTGAAACCTAAAAATTAAAACTCTTACTGCCAACGAACAGTTTAATCTAGAAGAACGAAATTTGGTGAGCCAAGTGGGATTGGGGTACTGCTCATTACCTGAAAGGGTCATCAATATTGTGTGAAAAAATGTGTGCTGAGATTTCAGGAAACTCGTAGTTTTTTGGAAGCTTGGCAACCCCTTTCCGTGAAAGTGATTTGCGCCTGTCTCTGGTTAGCGCTACATCAACAGGAAACAAACCATACAAATAGAACATGGAACTACTTTATTGTGTCAAGTTTCAAAGAGCTAGCACAAACCGTGTTGGATTTAGAGTTCCAACTACATGTATCCATATAGGAGAAAACAGAGTGAAACCTAAAAATTAAAACTGTTACTTCCACCGAACGGTTTAACCTAGAAGAACGAAATTTGGTGAGCCAAGTGGGATTGGGGTACTGATCTTTCCCTGAAAGTGTCATCAAGATTGGGTGAAAAAAATGTGTGCTGAGATTTCAGGAAACTCGTAGTTTTTTGTAAGCTTGGCAACCCCTTTCCATGAAAGTGATTTGCGCCGGTCTCTCCTTAGGGCTACATCAATAGGAAACAAACCATAGAGATAGAACTTGGAACTATTTTATTGTGTCAAGTTGCAAAGAGCTAGCACAAACCGTGTTTATTTAGAGTTCCAACACATGTATCCATAAAGGAGAAAACAGAGTGAAACCTAAAAATTAAAACTGTTACTGCCACCGAACGGTTTAACATAGAAGAACGAAATTTGGTGAGCCATGTGGGATTGGGGTACTGATCATTACTTAAAGTGTCATCAAGATTGGGTGAAAAAATGTGTGCTGAGATTTCAGGAAACTCGTAGTTTTTTGGAAGCTTGGCAACCCCTTTCCATGAAAGTGATTTGCGCAGGTCTCTGCTTAGGGCTACATCAATATGAAACAAACCATAGAGATAGAACTTGGAACTACTTTATTGTGTCAAGTTTCAAAGAGCTAGCACAAACCGTGTTTGATTTAGAGTTCCAAATACATGTATCCATATAGGAGAAAACAGAGTGAAAACTAAAAGTTAAAACTGTTACTGCCAAGGAACGGTTTAACCTAGAAGAACGAAATTTGGTGAGCCAAGTGGGATTGGGGTACTGATCATCATCTGAAAGTGTCATCAAGATTGGGTGAAAAAATGTGTGCTGAGATTTTAGGAAACTCGTAGTTATTTGGAAGCTTGGCAACCCCTTTCCATGAAAGTGATTTATGCAGGTCTCTGCTTAGGGCTACATAAACAGGAAATAAACCATAGAGATAGAACTTGGATCTACTTTATTGTGTCAAGTTTGAAAGAGCTAGCACAAACCGTGTTTGATTTAGAGTTCCAACTACATGTATCCATATAGGAGAAAACAGAGGGAAACCTAAAAATTAAAACTGTTACTGCCAACGAACGGTTTATCCTAGAAGAACGTAATTTCTTGAACCAAGTGGGATTGGGGTACTGATCATTACCTGAAAGTGTCATCAAGATCGGGTGAAAAAATGTGTGCTGAGATTTCAGGAAACTCGTAGATTTTTGGAAGCTTGGCAACCCATTTCTATGAAAGTGATTTGCGCCGGTCTCTTCTTAGGGCTACATCAATAGGAAACAAACCAGAGAGATAGAACTTGGAACTAATTTATTGTGTCAAGTTGCAAAGAGCTAGCACAAACCGTGTTTATTTAGAGTTCCAACTACATGTATCCATTTAGGAGAAAACAGAGTGAAACCTAAAAATTAAAACTGTTACTGCCAACGAACGGTTTAACCTGAAAAAACGAAATTTGGTGAGCCAAGTGGGATTGGGGTACTGATCATTACCTGAAAGTGTCATAAAGATTGGGTGAAAAAATGTGTGCTGAGATTTCAGGAAACTCTTAGTTTTTTGGAAGCTTGGCAACCCCTTTCAATGAAAGTGATTTGCGCAGGTCTCTGCTTAGGGCTACATCAATAGGAAACAAACCATAGAGATAGAACTTGGAACTACTTTATTGTGTCAAGTTGCAAAGAGCTATCACAAACCATGTTTGATTTAGAGTTCCAACTACATGTATCCATATAGGAGAAAACAGAGTGAAACCTAAAAATTAAAACTGTTACTGCCAACGAACAGTTTAACCTGGAAGAACGAAATTTGGTGAGCCATGTTGGATTGGGGTACTGATCATTACCTGAAAGTGTCATCAAGATTGGGTGAAAAAATATGTGCTGAGATTTCCGGAAACTCGTAGTTTTTTGGAAGCTTGGCAACCCCTTTCCATGAAAGTGATTTGCGCCGGTCTCTCCTTAGGGCTACATCAATAGGAAACAAACCAGAGAGACAGAACTTGGAACTACTTTATTGTGTCAAGTTGCAAAGAGCTAGCACAAACCGTGTTTATTTAGAGTTCCAACTACATGTATCCATATAGGAGAAAACAGAGTGAAACCTAAAAATTAAAACTGTTACTGCCAACGAACGGTTTAACCTGGTAGAACGAAATTTGGTGAGCCAAGTGGGATTGGGGTACTGATCATTACCTGCAAGTGTCATCAATATTGGGTGAAAAAATATGTGCTGAGATTTCAGGAAACTCGTAGTTTTTTTGAAGCTTGGCAACCCCTTTCCATGAATGTGATTTGCGCCGGTCTCTTCTTAGGGCTATATCAATAGGAAACAAACCATAGAGATAGAACTTGGAACTACTTTATTGTGTCAAATTTCAAAGAGTTAGCACAAACCGTGTTTGATTTAGAGTTCCAACTACATGTATCCATATAAGAGAAAACAGAGTGAAAACTAAAAGTTAAAACTGTTACTGCCACGGAACGGTTTAACCTAGAAGAACGAAATTTGGTGAGACAAGTGGGATTGGGGTACTGATCATTACCTGAAAGTGTCATCAAGATTGGGTGAAAAAATGTGTGCTGATATTTCAGGAAACTCGTAGTTTTTTGGAAGCTTGGCAACCCCTTTCCATGCAAGTGATTTGCTCCAAAGAACGGTTTAACCTGGAAGAACGAAATTTGTTGATCCAAGTGGGATTGGGGTACTGATCATTATCTGAAAGTGTCATCAAGATTGGGTGAAAAAATGTGTGCTGAGATTTTAGGAAACTCGTAGTTATTTGGAAGCTTGGCAACCCCTTTCCATGAAAGTGATTTATGCAGGTCTCTGCTTAGGGCTACATAAATAGGAAACAAACCATAGAGATAGAACTTGGAACTACTTTATTGTGTCAAGTTTCAAAGACCTAGCACAAACCGTGTTGGATTTAGAGTTCCAACTACATGTATCCATATAGGACAAAACAGAGTGAAACCTAAAAATTAAAACTCTTACTGCCAACGAACAGTTTAATCTAGAAGAACGAAATTTGGTGAGCCAAGTGGGATTGGGGTACTGCTCATTACCTGAATGTGTCATCAATATTGTGTGAAAAAATGTGTGCTAAGATTTCAGGAAACTCGTAGTTTTTTGGAAGCTTGGCAACCCCTTTCCGTGAAAGTGATTTGCGCCTGTCTCTGGTTAGCGCTACATCAACAGGAAACAAACCATACAAATAGAACATGGAACTACTTTATTGTGTCAAGTTTCAAAGAGCTAGCACAAACCGTGTTGGATTTAGAGTTCCAACTACATGTATCCATATAGGAGAAAACAGAGTGAAACCTAAAAATTAAAACTGTTACTTCCACCGAACGGTTTAACCTAGAAGAACGAAATTTGGTGAGCCAAGTGGGATTGGGGTACTGATCTTTCCCTGAAAGTGTCATCAAGATTGGGTGAAAAAAATGTGTGCTGAGATTTCAGGAAACTCGTAGTTTTTTGGAAGCTTGGCAACCCCTTTCCATGAAAGTGATTTGCGCCGGTCTCTCCTTAGGGCTACATCAATAGGAAACAAACCATAGAGATAGAACTTGGAACTATTTTATTGTGTCAAGTTGCAAAGAGCTAGCACAAACCGTGTTTATTTAGAGTTCCAACACATGTATCCATAAAGGAGAAAACAGAGTGAAACCTAAAAATTAAAACTGTTACTGCCACCGAACGGTTTAACATAGAAGAACGAAATTTGGTGAGCCATGTGGGATTGGGGTACTGATCATTACTTAAAGTGTCATCAAGATTGGGTGAAAAAATGTGTGCTGAGATTTCAGGAAACTCGTAGTTTTTTGGAAGCTTGGCAACCCCTTTCCATGAAAGTGATTTGCGCAGGTCTCTGCTTAGGGCTACATCAATAGGAAACAAACCATAGAGATAGAACTTGGAACTACTTTATTGTGTCAAGTTTCAAAGAGCTAGCAAAAACCGTGTTTGATTTAGAGTTCCAAATACATGTATCCATATAGGAGAAAACAGAGTGAAAACTAAAAGTTAAAACTGTTACTGCCAAGGAACGGTTTAACCTAGAAGAACGAAATTTGGTGAGCCAAGTGGGATTGGGGTACTGATCATTACCTGAAAGTGTCATCAAGATTGGGTGAAAAAATGTGTACTGAGATTTCAGGAAACTCGTAGTTTTTTGGAAGTTTGGCAACCCCTTTCCATGCAAGTGATTTGCGCCGGTCTCTCCTTAGGGCTAAAACAATAGGAAACAAACCAGAGAGATAGAACTTGGAAGTACTTTATTGTGTCAAGTTTCAAAGAGCTAGCACAAACCGTGTTTGTTTTAGAGTTCCAACTACATGTATCCATATAGGAGATAACAGAGTGAAACCTAAAAATTAAAACTGTTACTGCCACCGAACGGTTTAACCTAGAAGAACGAAATTTGGTGAGCCAAGTGGGATTGGGGTACTGATCATTACCTGAAAGTGTCATAAAGATTGGGTGAAAAAATGTGTGCTGAGATTTCAGGAAACTCTTAGTTTTTTGGAAGCTTGGCAACCCCTTTCCAGGAAAGTGATTTGCGCAGGTCTCTGCTTAGGGCTACATCAATAGGAAACAAACCAGAGAGATAGAACTTGGAACTACTTTATTGTGTCAAGTTTCAAAGAGCTAGCACAAACCGTGTTTGATTTAGAGTTCCAACTACATGTATCCATATAGGAGAAAACAGAGTGAAACCTAAAAATTAAAACTCTTACTGCCAACGAACGGTTTAACCTGAAGAACGAAATTTGGTGAGCCAAGTGGGATTGGGGTACTGATCATTACCTGAAAGTGTCATCAAGATTGGGTGAAAAAATGTGTGCTGAGATTTCAGGAAACTCGTAGATTTTTGGAAGCTTGGCAACCCCTTTCCATGAAAGTGATTTGCGCCGGTCTCTCCTTAGGGCTACATCAATAGGAAACAAACCATAGTGATAGAACTTGGAACTACTTTATTGTGTCAAGTTTCAAAGAGCTAGCACAAACCGTGTTTGATTTAGAGTTCCAACTACATGTATCCATATAGGAGAAAAGAGAGTGAAACCTAAAAACTAAAACTGTTACTGCCAACGAACGGTTTAACATTGAAGAACGAAATTTGGTGAGCCAAGTGGGATTGGGGTACTGATCATTACCTGAAAGTGTCATCAATATTGGGTGAAAAAATGTGTGCTGAGATTTCGGGAAACTCGTAGTTCTTTTGAAGCTTGGCAACCCCTTTCCATGAATGTGATTTGCGCCGGTCTCTTCTTAGGGCTATATCAATAGGAAACAAACCACAGAGATAGAACTTGGAAGTACTTTATTGTGTCTAGTTTCAAAGAGCTAGCACAAACCATGTTTGATTTAGAGTTCCAACTACATGTATCCATATAAGAGAAAACAGAGTGAAAACTAAAAGTTAAAACTGTTACTGCCACGGAACGGTTTAACCTAGAAGAACGAAATTTTGTGAGACAAGTGGGATTGGGGTACTGATCATTACCTGAAAGTGTCATCAATATTGGGTGAAAAAATGTGTGCTGATATTTCAGGAAACTCGTAGTTTTTTGGAAGCTTGGCAACCCCTTTCCATGCAAGTGATTTGCGCCAAAGAACGGTTTAACCTGGAAGAACGAAATTTGTTGATTCAAGTGGGATTGGGGTACTGATCATTATCTGAAAGTGTCATCAAGATTGGGTGAAAAAATGTGTGCTGAGATTTTAGGAAACTCGTAGTTATTTGGAAGCTTGGCAACCCCTTTCCTTGAAAGTCATTTATGCAGGTCTCTGCTTAGGGCTACATAAACAGGAAATAAACCATAGAGATATAACTTGGAACTACTTTATTGTGTCAAGTTTCAAAGAGCTAGCACAAACCGTGTTTGATTTAGAGTTCCAACTACATGTATCCATATAGGAGAAAACAGAGGGAAACCTAAAAATTAAAACTGTTACTGCCAACGAACGGTTTATCCTAGAAGAACGTAATTTCTTGAACCAAGTGGGATTGGGGTACTGATCATTACCTGAAAGTGTCATCAAGATCGGGTGAAAAAATGTGTGCTGAGATTTCAGGAAACTCGTAGATTTTTGGAAGCTTGGCAACCCATTTCCATGAAAGTGATTTGCGCCGGTCTCTTCTTAGGGCTACATCAATAGGAAACAAACCAGAGAGATAGAACTTGGAACTAATTTATTGTGTCAAGTTGCAAAGAGCTAGCACAAACCGTGTTTATTTAGAGTTCCAACTACATGTATCCATTTAGGAGAAAACAGAGTGAAACCTAAAAATTAAAACTGTTACTGCCAACGAACGGTTTAACATGAAAAAACGAAATTTGGTGAGCCAAGTGGGATTGGGGTACTGATCATTACCTGAAAGTGTCATAAAGATTGGGTGAAAAAATGTGTGCTGAGATTTCAGGAAACTCGTAGTTTTTTGGAAGCTTGGCAACCCCTTTCAATGAAAGTGATTTGCGCAGGTCTCTGCTTAGGGCTACATCAATAGGAAACAAACCAGAGAGATAGAACTTGGAACTACTTTATTGTGTCAAGTTGCAAAGAGCTAGCACAAACCATGTTTGATTTAGAGTTCCAACTACATGTATCCATATAGGAGAAAACAGAGTGAAACCTAAAAATTAAAACTGTTACTGCCAACGAACAGTTTAACCTGGAAGAACGAAATTTGGTGAGCCAGGTTGGATTGGGGTACTGATCATTACCTGAAAGTGTCATCAAGATTGGGTGAAAAAATATGTGATGAGATTTCCGGAAACTCGTAGTTTTTTGGAAGCTTGGCAACCCCTTTCCATGAAAGTGATTTGCGCCGGTCTCTCCTTAGGGCTACATCAATAGGAAACAAACCAGAGAGACAGAACTTGGAACTACTTTATTGTGTCAAGTTGCAAAGAGCTAGCACAAACCGTGTTTATTTAGAGTTCCAACTACATGTATCCATATAGGAGAAAACAGATTGAAACCTAAAAATTAAAACTGTTACTGCCAACGAACGGTTTAACCTGGAAGAACGAAATTTGGTGAGCCAAGTGGGATTGGGGTACTGATCATTACCTGCAAGTGTCATCAATATTGGGTGAAAAAATGTGTGCTGAGATTTCAGGAAACTCGTAGTTTTTTTGAAGCTTGGCAACCCCTTTCCATGAATGTGATTTGCGCCGGTCTCTTCTTAGGGCTATATCAATAGGAAACAAACCATAGAGATAGAACTTGGAACTACTTTATTGTGTCAAATTTCAAAGAGTTAGCACAAACCGTGTTTGATTTAGAGTTCCAACTACATGTATCCATATAAGAGAAAACAGAGTGAAAACTAAAAGTTAAAACTGTTACTGCCACGGAACGGTTTAACCTAGAAGAACGAAATTTGGTGAGACAAGTGGGATTGGGGTACTGATCATTACCTGAAAGTGTCATCAAGATTGGGTGAAAAAATGTGTGCTGATATTTCAGGAAACTCGTAGTTTTTTGGAAGCTTGGCAACCCCTTTCCATGCAAGTGATTTGCGCCAAAGAACGGTTTAACCTGGAAGAACAAAATTTGTTGATCCAAGTGGGATTGGGGTACTGATCATTATCTGAAAGTGTCATCAAGATTGGGTGAAAAAATGTGTGCTGAGATTTTAGGAAACTCGTAGTTATTTGGAAGCTTGGCAACCCCTTTCCATGAAAGTGATTTATGCAGGTCTCTGCTTAGGGCTACATAAATAGGAAACAAACCATAGAGATAGAACTTGGAACTACTTTATTGTGTCAAGTTTCAAAGACCTAGCACAAACCGTGTTGGATTTAGAGTTCCAACTACATGTATCCATATAGGACAAAACAGAGTGAAACCTAAAAATTAAAACTCTTACTGCCAACGAACAGTTTAATCTAGAAGAACGAAATTTGGTGAGCCAAGTGGGATTGGGGTACTGCTCATTACCTGAAAGTGTCATCAATATTGTGTGAAAAAATGTGTGCTGAGATTTCAGGAAACTCGTAGTTTTTTGGAAGCTTGGCAACCCCTTTCCGTGAAAGTGATTTGCGCCTGTCTCTGGTTAGCGCTACATCAACAGGAAACAAACCATACAAATAGAACATGGAACTACTTTATTGTGTCAAGTTTCAAAGAGCTAGCACAAACCGTGTTGGATTTAGAGTTCCAACTACATGTATCCATATAGGAGAAAACAGAGTGAAACCTAAAAATTAAAACTGTTACTTCCACCGAACGGTTTAACCTAGAAGAACGAAATTTGGTGAGCCAAGTGGGATTGGGGTACTGATCTTTCCCTGAAAGTGTCATCAAGATTGGGTGAAAAAAATGTGTGCTGAGATTTCAGGAAACTCGTAGTTTTTTGTAAGCTTGGCAACCCCTTTCCATGAAAGTGATTTGCGCCGGTCTCTCATTAGGGCTACATCAATAGGAAACAAACCATAGAGATAGAACTTGGAACTATTTTATTGTGTCAAGTTGCAAAGAGCTAGCACAAACCGTGTTTATTTAGAGTTCCAACACATGTATCCATAAAGGAGAAAACAGAGTGAAACCTAAAAATTAAAACTTTTACTGCCACCGAACGGTTTAACATAGAAGAACGAAATTTGGTGAGCCATGTGGGATTGGGGTACTGATCATTACTTAAAGTGTCATCAAGATTGGGTGAAAAAATGTGTGCTGAGATTTCAGGAAACTCGTAGTTTTTTGGAAGCTTGGCAACCCCTTTCCATGAAAGTGATTTGCGCAGGTCTCTGCTTAGGGCTACATCAATAGGAAACAAACCATAGAGATAGAACTTGGAACTACTTTATTGTGTCAAGTTTCAAAGAGCTAGCAAAAACCGTGTTTGATTTAGAGTTCCAAATACATGTATCCATATAGGAGAAAACAGAGTGAAAACTAAAAGTTAAAACTGTTACTGCCAAGGAACGGTTTAACCTAGAAGAACGAAATTTGGTGAGCCAAGTGGGATTGGGGTACTGATCATTATCTGAAAGTGTCATCAAGATTGGGTGAAAAAATGTGTGCTGAGATTTTAGGAAACTCGTAGTTATTTGGAAGCTTGGCAACCCCTTTCCATGAAAGTGATTTATGCAGGTCTCTGCTTAGGGCTACATAAACAGGAAATAAACCATAGAGATAGAACTTGGAACTACTTTATTGTGTCAAGTTTGAAAGAGCTAGCACAAACCGTGTTTGATTTAGAGTTCCAACTACATGCATCCATATAGGAGAAAACAGAGGGAAACCTAAAAATTTAAACTGTTACTGCCAACGAACGGTTTATCCTAGAAGAACGTAATTTCTTGAACCAGGTGGGATTGGGGTACTGATCATTACCTGAAAGTGTCATCAAGATCGGGTGAAAAAATGTGTGCTGAGATTTCAGGAAACTCGTAGATTTTTGGAAGCTTGGCAACCCATTTCTATGAAAGTGATTTGCGCCGGTCTCTTCTTAGGGCTACATCAATAGGAAACAAACCAGAGAGATAGAACTTGGAACTAATTTATTGTGTCAAGTTGCAAAGAGCTAGCACAAACCGTGTTTATTTAGAGTTCCAACTACATGTATCCATTTAGGAGAAAACAGAGTGAAACCTAAAAATTAAAACTGTTACTGCCAACGAACGGTTTAACCTGAAAAAACGAAATTTGGTGAGCCAAGTGGGATTGGGGTACTGATCATTACCTGAAAGTGTCATAAAGATTGGGTGAAAAAATGTGTGCTGAGATTTCAGGAAACTCTTAGTTTTTTGGAAGCTTGGCAACCCCTTTCAATGAAAGTGATTTGCGCAGGTCTCTGCTTAGGGCTACATCAATAGGAAACAAACCAGAGAGATAGAACTTGGAACTACTTTATTGTGTCAAGTTGCAAAGAGCTAGCACAAACCATGTTTGATTTAGAGTTCCAACTACATGTATCCATATAGGAGAAAACAGAGTGAAACCTAAAAATTAAAACTGTTACTGCCAACGAACAGTTTAACCTGGAAGAACGAAATTTGGTGAGCCATGTTGGATTGGGGTACTGATCATTACCTGAAAGTGTCATCAAGATTGGGTGAAAAAATATGTGCTGAGATTTCCGGAAACTCGTAGTTTTTTGGAAGCTTGGCAACCCCTTTCCATGAAAGTGATTTGCGCCTGTCTCTGGTTAGCGCTACATCAACAGGAAACAAACCATACAAATAGAACATGGAACTACTTTATTGTGTCAAGTTTCAAAGACCTAGCACAAACCGTGTTGGATTTAGAGTTCCAACTACATGTATCCATATAGGAGAAAACAGAGTGAAACCTAAAAATTAAAACTGTTACTTCCACCGAACGGTTTAACCTAGAAGAACGAAATTTGGTGAGCCAAGTGGGATTGGGGTACTGATCTTTCCCTGAAAGTGTCATCAAGATTGGGTGAAAAAAATGTGTGGTGAGATTTCAGGAAACTCGTAGTTTTTTGTAAGCTTGGCAACCCCTTTCCATGAAAGTGATTTGCGCCGTTCTCTCCTTAGGGCTACATCAATAGGAAACAAACCATAGAGATAGAACTTGGAACTACTTTATTGTGTCAAGTTTCAAAGAGCTAGCACAAACCGTGTTTGATTTAGAGTTCCAACTAAATGTATCCATATAGGAGAAAACAGAGTGAAACCTAAAAATTAAAACTGTTACTGGCATCGAACGGTTTAACCTAGAAGAACGAAATTTGGTGAGCCAAGTGAAATTGGGGTTCTGATCATTACCTGAAAGTGTCATCAAGATTGGGTGAAAAAATGTGTGCTGAGATTTCAGGAAACTCGTAGATTTTTGGAAGCTTGACAACCCCTTTCCATGCAAGTGATTTGCGCCGGTCTCTCCTTAGGGCTAAAACAATAGGAAACAAACCAGAGAGATAGAACTTGGAACTACTTAATTGTGTCAAGTTTCAAAGAGCTAGCACAAACCGTGTTTGATTTAGAGTTCCAACTACATGTATCCATATAGGAGAAAAGAGAGTGAAACCTAAAAATTAAAACTGTTACTGCCAACGAACGGTTTAAAATGGAAGAACGAAATTTGGTGAGCCAAGTGGGATTGGGGTACTGATCATTACGTGAAAGTGTCATCAAGATTGGGTGAAAAAATGTGTGCTGAGATTTCAGGAAACTCGTAGTTTTTTGGAAGCTTGGCAACCCCTTTCCATGCAAGTGATTTGCGCCAACGAACGGTTTAACATGGAAGAACGAAATTTGGTGATCCAAGTGGGATTGGGGTACTGATCATTACCTGATAGTGTCATCAAGATTGTGTGAAAAAATGTGTGCTGAGATTTTAGGAAACTCGTAGTTTTTTGGAAGCTTGGCAACCCCTTTCCGTGAAAGTGATTTGCGCCGGTCTCTGCTTAGGGCTACATCAATAGGAAACAAACCATAGAGATAGTACTTGGAACTACTTTATTGTGTCAAGTTTCAAAGAGCTAGCCCAAACCGTGTTTGATTTAGAGTTCCAACTACATGTATCCATATAGGAGAAAACAGAGTGAAACCTAAAAATTAAAACCGTTACTGCCAAAGAACGGTTTAACCTAGAAGAACGAAATTTGGTGAGCCACGTGGGATTGGGGAACTGATCATTACCTGAAAGTGTCATCAAGATTGGGTGAAAAAATATGTGCTGAGATTTAAGGAAACTTGTAGTTTTTTGGAAGTTGGCAACCCCTTTCCATGAAAGTGATTTGTGCCGGTCTCTGCTTAAGGCTACATCAATAGGAAACAAACCATAGAGATAGATCTTGGAACTACTTTATTGTGTCAAGTTGCAAAGAGCTAGCACAAACCGTGTTTATTTAGAGTTCCAACTACATGTATCCATATAGGAGAAAACAGAGTGAAACCTAAAAATTAAAACTCTTACTGCCACCGAACGGTTTAACCTAGAAGAACGAAATTTGGTGAGCCTAATGGGATTGGCATACTGATCATTACCTGAAAGTGTCATCAAGATTGGGTGAAAAAATGTGTGCTGAGATTTCAGGAAACTCGTAGTTTTTTGGAAGCTTGGCAGCCCCTTTCCATGCAAGTGATTAGCGCCGGTCTCTCTTAGGGCTAAAACAATAGGAAACAAACCAGAGAGATAGAACTTGGAGCTACTTTATTGTTTCAAGTTTCAAAGAGCTAGCACAAACCCTGTTTGATTTAGAGTCCCAACTACATGTATCCATATAGGAGAAAACAGAGTGAAACCTAAAAATTAAAACTGTTACTGCCAACGAACAGTTTAACCTAGAAGAACGAAATTTGGTGAACCAAGTGGGATCGGGGTAATGATCATTATCTGAAAGTGTCATCAAGATTGGGTGAAAAAATGTGTGCTGAGGTTTCAGGAAACTCGTAGCTATTTGGATGCTTGGCACCCCTTTCTTGAAAGTGATTTGTGCAGGTCTCTGCTTAGGGCTACATCAATAGGATACAAACCATAGAGATAGAACTTGGAACTACTTTATTGTGTCAAGTTTCAAAGAGCTAGCACAAACCGTGTTTGATTTAGAGTTCCAAATAAATGTATCCATATAGGAGAAAACACAGTGAAACCTAAAAATTAACACTGTTACTGGCAACGAACGGTTTAACCAAGAAGAACGAAATTTGGTGAGCCAAGTGGGATTGGGGTTCTGATCATTACCTGAAAGTGTCATCAAGATTGGGTGAAAAAATGTGTGCTGAGATTTCAGGAAACTCGTAGTTTTTTGGAAGCTTGACAACCCCTTTCCATGAAAGTGATTTCCGCCGGTCTCTCCTTAGGGCTAAAACAATAGGAAACAAACCAGAGAGAACTTGGAACTACTTTATTGTGTCAAGTTTCAAAGAGCTAGCAAAAACCGTGTTTGATTTAGAGTTCCAACTACATGTATCCATATAGGAGAAAACAGAGTGAAACTTAAAAATTAAAACTGTTACTGCCACCGAACGGTTTAACCTAGAAGAACGAAATTTGGTGAGCCAATGGGATTGGGGTACTGATCTTTACCTGAAAGTGTCATCAAGATTGGGTGAAAAAATGTGTGCTGAGATTACAGGAAACTCGTAGTTTTTTGGAAGTTTGGCAACCCCTTTCCATGAAAGTGATTTGCGCCGGTCTCTGCATAGGGCTACATCAATAGGAAACAAACCGTAGTGATAGAACTTGGAACTACTTTATTGTGTCAAGTTTCAAAGAGCTAGCCCAAACCGTGTTTGATTTAGAGTTCCAAATACATGTATCCATATAGGAGAAAACAGAGGGAAACCTAAAAATTAAAACTGTTACTGCCAACGAACGGTTTAACCTAGAAGAACGAAATTTCTTGAACCAAGTGGGATTGTGGTAATGATCATTACCTGAAAGTGTCATCAAGATTGGGTGAAAAGGGGCTGGGGATGTGGCTCAAGCGGTAGCACGCTCGCCTGGCATGCATGCGGCCCGGGTTCGATCCTCAGCACCACATACCAACAGGTATGTTGTGTCCGCCGAGAACTAAAAAATAAATATTAAAAATTCTCTTTCTCTCTCTCTCTCTCTCTCTCTCTCTCTCTCTCTCTCTCTCTCTCTCTCCTCTCTCACTCTCTCTTTAAAAAAAAAAAAAAAAAAAAAAATATTGGGTAAAAAAATGTGTGCTGAGATTTCAGGAAACTCTTAGTTTTTTGGAAGCTTGGCAACCCCTTTCCATGAAACTGATTTGCGCAGGTCTCTGCTTAGGGCTACATCAATAGGAAACAAACCAGAGAGATAGAACTTGGAACTACTTTATTGTGTCAAGTTGCAAAGAGCTAGCACAAACCGTGTTTGATTTAGAGTTCCAACTACATGTTATATATAGGAGAAAACAGAGTGAAACCTAAAAATTAACACTGTTACTGCCACCGAACGGTTTAACCTGGAAGAACGAAATTTGGTGAGCCAAGTGGGATTGGGGTACTGATCCTTACCTGAAAGTGTCATCAAGATTGGGTGAAAAAATGTGTGCTGAGATTTCAGGAAACTCGTAGTTTTTTGGAAGCTTGGCAACCCCTTTCCATGCAAGGGATTTGCGCCAACGAACGGTTTAATATGGAAGAACGAAATTTGGTGATCCAAATGGGATTGGGGTACTGATCATTATCTGAAATTGTCATCAAGATTGGGTGAAAAAATGTGTGCTGAGATTTCAGGAAACTCGTAGTTTTTTGGAAGATTGGCAACCCCTTTCCATGAAAGTGATTTGCGCCGGTCTCTCCTTAGGGCTAAAACAATAGGAAACAAATCAGAGAGATAGAACTTGGAACTACTTTATTGTGTCAAGTTTCAAAGAGCTAGCAAAAACCGTGTTTGATTTAGAGTTCCAACTACATGTATCCATATAGGAGAAAACAGAGTGAAACTTAAAAATTAAAACTGTTACTGCCACCGAACGGATTAACCTAGAAGAACGAAATTTGGTGAGCCAAGTGGGATTGGGGTACTGATCATTACCTGAAAGTGTCTTCAAGATTGGGTGAAAAAATGTGTGCTGAGATTTCAGGAAACTTGTAGTTTTTTGGAAGCTTGGCAACCCCTTTCCGTGAAAGTGATTTGCGCCGGTCTCTGCTTAGGGCTACATCAATAGGAAACAAACCATAGAGATAGTACTTGGAACTACTTTATTGTGTCAAGTTTCAAAGTGCTAGCCCAAACTGTGTTTGATTTAGAGTTCCAAATACATGTATCCATATAGGAGAAAACAGAGTGAAACCTAAAAATTAAAACCGTTACTGCCAAAGAACGGTTTAACCTAGAAGAACGAAATTTGGTGAGCCACGTGGGATTGGGGTACTGATCATTACCTGAAAGTGTCATCAAGATTGGGTGAAAAAACGTGTGCTGAGATTTCAGGAAACTCGTAGTTTCTTGGAAGCTTTGCAACCCCTTTCCATGAAAGTGATTTGCGCCGGTCTCTGCTTAGGGCTACATCAATAGAAAACAAACAATAGAGATAGAACTTGGAACTACTTTATTGTGTCAAGTTTCAAAGAGCTAGCACAAACCGTGTTTTTTAGAGTTCCAACTACATGTATCCGTATAGAAGAAAACAGAGTGAAACCTCAAAATTAAAACTGTTACTACCAACAATCTGTTGAACCTAGAAGAACGAAATTTGGTGAGCCAAGTGGCATTGGGGTACTGATCATTACCTGAAAGTGTCATCAAGATTGGGTGAATAAATGTGTGCTGAGTTTTCAGGCAACTCGTAGTTTTTTGGAAGATTGGCAACCCCTTTCCATGAAAGTGATTTGTGCAGGTCTCTGCTTAGGGCTACATCAATAGGAAACAAACCAAAGAGATAGAACTTGGAACTACTTTATTGTGTCAAGTTTCAAAGAGCTAGCACAAACCGTGTTGGATTTAGAGTTCCAACTACATGTATCTATATAGGAGAAAACAGAGTGAAACCTAAAATTTAAAACTGTTACTGCAAACGAACGGTTTAAACTAGAAGAACGAAAATTGGTGAGCCAAGTGGGATTGGGGTACTGATCCTTACCTGAAAGTGTCAT
The DNA here is from genome assembly GCF_964194105.1 of Spermophilus citellus. Lineage (NCBI taxonomy): Eukaryota > Metazoa > Chordata > Mammalia > Rodentia > Sciuridae > Spermophilus > Spermophilus citellus. The sequence goes on along the minus strand of NC_138192.1, from coordinate 15,118,957 downwards.
CAAGATTGGGTGAAAAAATGTGTGCTGAGATTTCAGGAAACTCATAGTTTTTTGGAAGCTTTGCATCCAATTCCATGATAGTGGTTTCCGCGGGTCTCTGCTTAGGGCTACATCATTAGGAAACAAACCGTAGAAATAGAACTTGGAACTACTTTATTGTGTCAATTTTCAAAGAGCTAGCACAAACCGTGTTTGATTTAGAGTTCCAACTACATGTATCCATATAGGAGAAAACAGAGTGAAAGATAAAAATTAAAACTGATACTGTCAAAGAAAGGTTTAACCTAGAAGAACGAAATTTGGTGAGCCTAGTGGGATTGGCGTACTGATCATTACCTGAAAGTGTCATCAAGATTGGGTGAAAAAATGTGTGCTGAGGTTTCAGGAAACTCGTAGTTATTTGGAAGCTTGGCACCCCTTTCTTGAAAGTGATTTGTGCAGGTCTCTTCTTAGGGCTACATCAATAGGAAAGAAACCATAGGGATAGAACTTGGAACTACTTTATTGTGTCAAGTTTCAAAGACATAGCACAAACCGTGTTTGATTTAGAGATCCAACTAAATGTATCCATATAGGAGAAAACAGAGTGAAACCTAAAAATTAAAACTTGTACTGCCAACGAACGGTTTAACCTAGAAGAACGAAATTTGGTGAGCCAAGTGGGATTGGGGTTCTGATCATTACCTGAAAGTGTCATCAAGATTGGGTGAAAAAAATGTGTGCTGAGATTTCAGGAAACTCGTAGTTTTTTGGAAGCTTGACAACCCCTTTCCATGAAAGTGATTTGCGCCGGTCTCTCCTTAGGGCTAAAACAATAGGAAACAAACCAGAGAGATAGAACTTGGAACTACTTTATTGTGTCAAGTTTCAAAGAGCTAGCAAAAACCGTGTTTGATTTAGAGTTCCAACTACATGTATCCATATAGGAGAAAACAGAGTTTAACTTAAAAATTAAAACTGTTACTGCCACCGAACGGTTTAACCTAGAAGAACGAAATTTGGTGAGCCAAGTGGGATTGGGGTACTGATCATTACCTGAAAGTGTCATCAAGATTGGGTGAAAAAATGTGTGCTGACATTTCAGGAAACTCGTAGAGTTTTGGAAGCTTGGCAACCCCTTTCCATGAAAGTGATTTGCGCCGGTCTCTCCTTAGGGCTACATCAATAGGAAACAAACCATAGAGATAGAACTTGGAACTACTTTATTGTGTCAAGTTTCAAAGAGCTAGAACAAACCGTGTTTGATTTAGAGTTCCAACTACATGTATCCATATATGAGAAAAGAGAGTGAAACCTAAAAATTAAAACTGTTACTGCCAACGAACAGTTTAACCTGGAAGAACGAAATTTGGTGAGCCAAGTGGGTTTGGGGTACTGATCATTACCTGAAAGTGTCATCAAGATTGGGTGAAAAAATGTGTGCTGAGTTTTCAGGCAACTCGTAGTTTTTTGGAAGATTGGCAACCCCTTTCCATGAAACTGATTTGCGCAGGTCTCTGCTTAGGGCTACATCAATAGGAAACAAACCAGAGAGATAGAACTTGGAACTACTTTATTGTGTCAAGTTGCAAAGAGCTAGCACAAACCGTGTTTGATTTAGAGTTCCAACTACATGTTATATATAGGAGAAAACAGAGTGAAACCTAAAAATTAACACTGTTACTGCCACCGAACGGTTTAACCTGGAAGAACGAAATTTGGTGAGCCAAGTGGGATTGGGGTACTGATCCTTACCTGAAAGTGTCATCAAGATTGGGTGAAAAAATGTGTGCTGAGATTTCAGGAAACTCGTAGTTTTTTGGAAGCTTGGCAACCCCTTTCCATGCAAGGGATTTGCGCCAACGAACGGTTTAATATGGAAGAACGAAATTTGGTGATCCAAATGGGATTGGGGTACTGATCATTATCTGAAATTGTCATCAAGATTGGGTGAAAAAATGTGTGCTGAGATTTCAGGAAACTCGTAGTTTTTTGGAAGATTGGCAACCCCTTTCCATGAAAGTGATTTGCGCCGGTCTCTCCTTAGGGCTAAAACAATAGGAAACAAATCAGAGAGATAGAACTTGGAACTACTTTATTGTGTCAAGTTTCAAAGAGCTAGCAAAAACCGTGTTTGATTTAGAGTTCCAACTACATGTATCCATATAGGAGAAAACAGAGTGAAACTTAAAAATTAAAACTGTTACTGCCACCGAACGGATTAACCTAGAAGAACGAAATTTGGTGAGCCAAGTGGGATTGGGGTACTGATCATTACCTGAAAGTGTCTTCAAGATTGGGTGAAAAAATGTGTGCTGAGATTTCAGGAAACTTGTAGTTTTTTGGAAGCTTGGCAACCCCTTTCCGTGAAAGTGATTTGCGCCGGTCTCTGCTTAGGGCTACATCAATAGGAAACAAACCATAGAGATAGTACTTGGAACTACTTTATTGTGTCAAGTTTCAAAGTGCTAGCCCAAACTGTGTTTGATTTAGAGTTCCAAATACATGTATCCATATAGGAGAAAACAGAGTGAAACCTAAAAATTAAAACCGTTACTGCCAAAGAACGGTTTAACCTAGAAGAACGAAATTTGGTGAGCCACGTGGGATTGGGGTACTGATCATTACCTGAAAGTGTCATCAAGATTGGGTGAAAAAACGTGTGCTGAGATTTCAGGAAACTCGTAGTTTCTTGGAAGCTTTGCAACCCCTTTCCATGAAAGTGATTTGCGCCGGTCTCTGCTTAGGGCTACATCAATAGAAAACAAACAATAGAGATAGAACTTGGAACTACTTTATTGTGTCAAGTTTCAAAGAGCTAGCACAAACCGTGTTTTTTAGAGTTCCAACTACATGTATCCGTATAGAAGAAAACAGAGTGAAACCTCAAAATTAAAACTGTTACTACCAACAATCTGTTGAACCTAGAAGAACGAAATTTGGTGAGCCAAGTGGCATTGGGGTACTGATCATTACCTGAAAGTGTCATCAAGATTGGGTGAATAAATGTGTGCTGAGTTTTCAGGCAACTCGTAGTTTTTTGGAAGATTGGCAACCCCTTTCCATGAAAGTGATTTGTGCAGGTCTCTGCTTAGGGCTACATCAATAGGAAACAAACCAAAGAGATAGAACTTGGAACTACTTTATTGTGTCAAGTTTCAAAGAGCTAGCACAAACCGTGTTGGATTTAGAGTTCCAACTACATGTATCTATATAGGAGAAAACAGAGTGAAACCTAAAATTTAAAACTGTTACTGCAAACGAACGGTTTAAACTAGAAGAACGAAAATTGGTGAGCCAAGTGGGATTGGGTACTGATCCTTACCTGAAAGTGTCATCAAGATTGGGTGAAAAAATGTGTGCTGAGATTTCAGGAAACTCATAGTTTTTTGGAAGCTTTGCATCCAATTCCATGATAGTGGTTTCCGCGGGTCTCTGCTTAGGGCTACATCATTAGGAAACAAACCGTAGAAATAGAACTTGGAACTACTTTATTGTGTCAATTTTCAAAGAGCTAGCACAAACCGTGTTTGATTTAGAGTTCCAACTACATGTATCCATATAGGAGAAAACAGAGTGAAAGATAAAAATTAAAACTGATACTGTCAAAGAAAGGTTTAACCTAGAAGAACGAAATTTGGTGAGCCTAGTGGGATTGGCGTACTGATCATTACCTGAAAGTGTCATCAAGATTGGGTGAAAAAATGTGTGCTGAGGTTTCAGGAAACTCGTAGTTATTTGGAAGCTTGGCACCCCTTTCTTGAAAGTGATTTGTGCAGGTCTCTTCTTAGGGCTACATCAATAGGAAAGAAACCATAGAGATAGAACTTGGAACTACTTTATTGTGTCAAGTTTCAAAGACATAGCACAAACCGTGTTTGATTTAGAGATCCAACTAAATGTATCCATATAGGAGAAAACAGAGTGAAACCTAAAAATTAAAACTTGTACTGCCAACGAACGGTTTAACCTAGAAGAACGAAATTTGGTGAGCCAAGTGGGATTGGGGTTCTGATCATTACCTGAAAGTGTCATCAAGATTGGGTGAAAAAAATGTGTGCTGAGATTTCAGGAAACTCGTAGTTTTTTGGAAGCTTGACAACCCCTTTCCATGAAAGTGATTTGCGCCGGTCTCTCCTTAGGGCTAAAACAATAGGAAACAAACCAGAGAGATAGAACTTGGAACTACTTTATTGTGTCAAGTTTCAAAGAGCTAGCAAAAACCGTGTTTGATTTAGAGTTCCAACTACATGTATCCATATAGGAGAAAACAGAGTTTAACTTAAAAATTAAAACTGTTACTGCCACCGAACGGTTTAACCTAGAAGAACGAAATTTGGTGAGCCAAGTGGGATTGGGGTACTGATCATTACCTGAAAGTGTCATCAAGATTGGGTGAAAAAATGTGTGCTGACATTTCAGGAAACTCGTAGAGTTTTGGAAGCTTGGCAACCCCTTTCCATGAAAGTGATTTGCGCCGGTCTCTCCTTAGGGCTACATCAATAGGAAACAAACCATAGAGATAGAACTTGGAACTACTTTATTGTGTCAAGTTTCAAAGAGCTAGAACAAACCGTGTTTGATTTAGAGTTCCAACTACATGTATCCATATATGAGAAAAGAGAGTGAAACCTAAAAATTAAAACTGTTACTGCCAACGAACAGTTTAACCTGGAAGAACGAAATTTGGTGAGCCAAGTGGGTTTGGGGTACTGATCATTACCTGAAAGTGTCATCAAGATTGGGTGAAAAAATGTGTGCTGAGATTTCAGGAAACTCGTAGTTTTTTGGAAGATTGGCAACCCCTTTCCATGAAAGTGATTTGCGCCGGTCTCTTCTTAGTGCTACATCAATAGGAAACAAACCAAAGAGATAGAACTTGGAACTACTTTATTGTGTCAAGTTTCAAAGAGCTAGCACAAACCGTGTTGGATTTAGAGTTCCAACTACATGTATCCATATAGGAGAAAACAGAGTGAAACCTAAAATTTAAAACTCTTAATGCAAACGAACGGTTTAACCTAGAAGAACGAAAATTGGTGAGCCAAGTGGGATTGGGGTACTGATCCTTACCTGAAAGTGTCATCAAGATTAGGTGAAAAAATGTGTGCTGAGATTTCAGAAATCTCGTAGTTTTTTGGAAGCTTGGCAACCCCTTTCCGTGAATGTGATTTGCGCCGGTCTCTGCTTAGGGCTACATCAATAGGAAACAAACCATAGAGATAGTACTTGGAACTAATTTATTGTGTCAAGTTTCAAAGAGCTAGCCCAAACAGTGTTTGATTTAGAGTTCCAACTACATGTATCCATATAGGAGAAAACAGAGTGAAACCTAAAAATTAAAACCGTTACTGCCAAAGAACGGTTTAACATAGAAGAACGAAATTTGGTGAGGCACGTGGGATGGGGGTACTGATCATTACCTGAAAGTGTCATCAAGATTGGGTGAAAAAATGTGTGCTGAGATTTCAGAAAACTCGTAGTTTCTTGGAAGCTTGGCAACCCCTTTCCATGAAAGTGATTTGCGCCGGTCTCTGCTTAGGGCTACATCAATAGGAAACAAACCATAGAGATAGAACTTGGAACTACTTTATTGTGTCAAGTTTCAAAGAGCTAGCACAAACCGTGTTTTTTAGAGTTCCAACTACATGTATCCGTATAGGAGAAAACAGAGTGAAACCTCAAAATTAAAACTGTTACTACCAACAATCTGTTTAACCTAGAAGAACGAAATTTGGTGAGACAAGTGGCATTGGCGTACTGATCATTACCTGAAAGTGTCATCAAGATTGGGTGAAAAAATGTGTGCTGAGATTTCAGGAAACTCGTAGTTTCTTGGAAGCTTGGCAACCCCTTTCCATGAAAGTGATTTGCGCCGGTCTCTGCTTAGGGCTACATCAATAGGAAACAAACAATTGAGATAGAACTTGGAACTACTTTATTGTGTCAAGTTTCAAAGAGCTAGCACAAACCGTGTTTTTTAGAGTTCCAACTACATGTATCCATATAGGAGAAAACAGAGTGAAACTTAAAAATTAAAACTGTTACTGCCACCGAACGGTTTAACCTAGAAGAACGAAATTTGGTGAGCCAAGTGGGATTGGGGTACTGATCCTTACCTGAAAGTGTCATCAAGATTGGGTGAAAAAATATGTGCTGAGATTTCAGGAAACTCGTAGTATTTTGGAAGCATTGCATCCAATTCCATGATAGTGGTTTCCGCCGGTCTCTGCTTAGGGCTACATCATTAGGAAACAAACCGTAGAAATAGAACTTGGAACTACTTTATTGTGTCAAGTTTCAAAGAGCTAGCACAAACCGTGTTTGATTTAGAGTTCCAACTACATGTATCCATATAGGAGAAAACAGAGTGAAAGATAAAAATTAAAACTGATACTGTCAAAGAAAGGTTTAACCTAGAAGAACGAAATTTGGTGAGCCTAGTGGGATTGGCGTACTGATCATTACCTGAAAGTGTCATCAAGATTGGGTGAAAAAATGTGTGCTGAGGTTTCAGGAAACTCGTACTTATTTGGAAGCTTGGCACCCCTTTCTTGAAAGTGATTTGTGCAGGTCTCTTCTTAGGGCTACATCAATAGGAAACAAACCATAGAGATAGAACTTGGAACTACTTTATTGTGTCAAGTTTCAAAGACATAGCACAAACCGTGTTTGATTTAGAGATCCAAATAAATGTATCCATATAGGAGAAAACAGAGTGAAACCTAAAAATTAAAACTGGTACTGCCAATGAACGGTTTAACCTAGAAGAATGAAATTTGGTGAGCCAAGTGGGATTGGGGTTCTGATCATTACCTGAAAGTGTCATCAAGATTGGGTGAAAAAATGTGTGCTGAGATTTCAGGAAACTCGTAGTTTTTTGGAAGCTTGACAACCCCTTTCCATGAAAGTGATTTGCGCCGGTCTCTCCTTAGGGCTAAAACAATAAGAAACAAACCAGAGAGATAGAACTTGGAACTACTTTATTGTGTCAAGTTTCAAAGAGCTAGCAAAAACCGTGTTTGATTTAGAGTTCCAACTACATGTATCCATATAGAAGAAAACAGAGTGAAACCTAAAAATTAAAACCGTTACTGCCAAAGAACGGTTTAACCTAGAAGAACGAAATTTGGTGAGGCACGTGGGATTGGGGTACTGATCATTACCTGAAAGTGTCATCAAGATTTGGTGAAAAAATGTGTGCTGAGATTTCAGGAAACTCGTAGTTTCTTGGAAGCTTGGCAACCCCTTTCCATGAAAGTGATTTGCGCTGGTCTCTGCTTAGGGCTACATCAATAGGAAACAAACAATAGAGATAGAACTTGGAACTACTTTATTGTGTCAAGTTTCAAAGAGCTAGCACAAACCGTGTTTGATTTAGAGTTCCAACTACATGTATCCATATAGGAGAAAACAGAGTGATACCTCAAAATTAAAACTGTTACTGCCAACGAACTGTTTAACCTAGAAGAACAAAATTCGGTGAGCCAAGTGGGATTGGGGTACTGATAATTACCTGAAAGTGTCATCAAGATTGGGTGAAAAAATGTGTGCTGAGATTTCAAGAAACTCGTAGTTTTTTGGAAGATTGGCAACCCCTTTCCATGAATGTGATTTGCGCCGGTCTCTGCTTAGGGCTACATCAATAGGAAACAAACCATAGAGATAGAACTTGGAACTACTTTATTGTGTCAAGTTTCAAAGAGCTAGCACAAACCGTGTTTGATTTAGAGTTCCAAATACATGTATCCATATAGGAGAAAACAGAGTGAAACCTAAAAATTAAAACTGTTACTGCCAACGAACGGTTTAACCTAGAAGAACGAAAATTGGTGAGCCAAGTGGGATTGGGGTACTGATCCTTACCTGAAAGTGTCATCAAGATTGGTGAAAAAATGTGTGCTGAGATTTCAGGAAACTCGTAGTTTTTTGGAAGCTTGGCATCCCCTTTCCATGATAGTGGTTTCCGCCGGACTCTGCTTAGGGCTACATCAATAGGAAACAAACCGTAGAAATAGAACTTGGAACTACTTTCTGTGTCAAGTCAAGGAGCTAACACAAACCGTGTTTGATTTAGAGTTCCAACTTCATGTATCCATATAGGAGAAAACAGAGTGAAACCTCAAAATTAAAACTGTTACTGCCTACAATCTGTTTAACCTAGAAGAACAAAATTTGGTGAGCCAAGTGGCATTGGGGTACTGATCATTACCTGAAAGTGTCATCAAGATTGGGTGAAAAAATGTGTGCTGAGATTTCAGGAAACTCGTGGTTTTTTGGAAGCTTGGCAACCCCTTTCCATGAAAGTGATTTGCGCCGGTCTCTGCTTAGGGCTACATCAATAGGAAACAAACCATAGAGATAGAACTTGGAACTACTTTATTGTGTCAAGTTTCAAAGAGCTAGCACAAACCGTGTTGGATTTAGAGTTCCAACTACATGTATCCATATAGGAGAAAACATAGTGAAACCTAAAATTTAAAACTGTTACTGCAACGAACGGTTTAACCTAGAAGAACGAAAATTGGTGAGCCAAGTGGGATTGGGGTACTGATCCTTACCTGAAAGTGTCATCAAGATTGGGTGAAAAAATGTGTGCTGAGATTTCAGGAAACTCATAGTTTTTTGGAAGCTTTGCATCCAATTCCATGATAGTGGTTTCCGCCGGTCTCTGCTTAGGGCTACATCATTAGGAAACAAACCGTAGAAATAGAACTTGGAACTACTTTATTGTGTCAATTTTCAAAGAGCTAGCACAAACCGTGTTTGATTTAGAGTTCCAACTACATGTATCCATATAGGAGAAAACAGAGTGAAAGATAAAAATTAAAACTGATACTGTCAAAGAAAGGTTTAACCTAGAAGAACGAAATTTGGTGAGCCTAGTGGGATTGGCGTACTGATCATTACCTGAAAGTGTCATCAAGATTGGGTGAAAAAATGTGTGCTGAGATTTCAGGAAACTCGTAGTTTTTTGGAAGCTTGACAACCCCTTTCCATGAAAGTGATTTGCGCCGGTCTCTCCTTAGGGCTAAAACAATAAGAAACAAACCATAGAGATAGAACTTGGAACTACTTTATTGTGTCAAGTTTCAAAGAGCTAGCACAAACCGTGTTGGATTTAGAGTTCCAACTACATGTATCCATATAGAAGAAAACAGAGTGAAACTTAAAAATTAAAACTGTTACTGCCACCGAACGGTTTAACCTAGAAGAAACAAAATTGGTGAGCCAAGTGGGATTGGGGTACTGATCATTACCTGAAAGTGTCATCAAGATTGGGTGAAAAAATGTGTGCTGAGATTTCAGGAAACTCGTAGAGTTTTGGAAGCTTGGCAACCCCTTTCCATGAAAGTGATTTGCGACGGTCTCTGCTTAGGGCTACATCAATAGGAAACAAACAATAGAGATAGAACTTGGAACTACTTTATTGTGTCAAGTTTCAAAGAGCTAGCACAAACCGTGTTGGATTTAGAGTTCCAACTACATGTATCCATATAGGAGAAAACAGAGTGAAACCTAAAATTTAAAACTCTTAATGCAAACGAACGGTTTAACCTAGAAGAACGAAAATTGGTAAGCCAAGTGGGATTGGGGTACTGATCCTTACCTGAAAGTGTCATCAAGATTGGGTGAAAAAATGTGTGCTGAGATTTCAGGAATCTCGTAGTTTTTTGGAAGCTTGGCAACCCCTTTCCGTGAAAGTGATTTGCGCCGGTCTCTTCTTAGGGCTACATCAATAGGAAACAAACCATAGAGATAGTACTTCGAACTACTTTATTGTGTCAAGTTTCAAAGAGCTAGCCGAAACCGTGTTTGATTTAGCGTTCCAACTACATGTATCCATATAGGAGAAAACAGAGTGAAACCTAAAAATTAAAACCGTTACTGCCAAAGAACGGTTTAACCTAGAAGAACGAAATTTGGTGAGGCACGTGGGATTGGGGTACTGATCATTACCTGAAAGTGTCATCAAGATTTGGTGAAAAAATGTGTGCTGAGATTTCAGGAAACTCGTAGTTTCTTGGAAGCTTGGCAACCCCTTTCCATGAAAGTGATTTGCGCTGGTCTCTGCTTAGGGCTACATCAATAGGAAACAAACAATAGAGATAGAACTTGGAACTACTTTATTGTGTCAAGTTTCAAAGAGCTAGCACAAACCGTGTTTGATTTAGAGTTCCAACTACATGTATCCATATAGGAGAAAACAGAGTGATACCTCAAAATTAAAACTGTTACTGCCAACGAACTGTTTAACCTAGAAGAACAAAATTCGGTGAGCCAAGTGGCATTGGGGTACTGATCATTACCTGAAAGTGTCATCAAGATTGGGTGAAAAAATGTGTGCTGAGATTTCAAGAAACTCGTAGTTTTTTGGAAGATTGGCAACCCCTTTCCATGAATGTGATTTGCGCCGGTCTCTGCTTAGGGCTACATCAATAGGAAACAAACCATAGAGATAGAACTTGGAACTACTTTATTGTGTCAAGTTTCAAAGAGCTAGCACAAACCGTGTTTGATTTAGAGTTCCAAATACATGTATCCATATAGGAGAAAACAGAGTGAAACCTAAAAATTAAAACTGTTACTGCCAACGAACGGTTTAACCTAGAAGAACGAAAATTGGTGAGCCAAGTGGGATTGGGGTACTGATCCTTACCTGAAAGTGTCATCAAGATTGGGTGAAAAAATGTGTGCTGAGATTTCAGGAAACTCGTAGTTTTTTGGAAGCTTGGCATCCCCTTTCCATGATAGTGGTTTCCGCCGGACTCTGCTTAGGGCTACATCAATAGGAAACAAACCGTAGAAATAGAACTTGGAACTACTTTCTGTGTCAAGTCAAGGAGCTAACACAAACCGTGTTTGATTTAGAGTTCCAACTTCATGTATCCATATAGGAGAAGACAGAGTGAAACCTCAAAATTAAAACTGTTACTGCCTACAATCTGTTTAACCTAGAAGAACAAAATTTGGTGAGCCAAGTGGCATTGGGGTACTGATTATTACCTGAAAGTGTCATCAAGTTTGGGTGAAAAAATGTGTGCTGAGATTTCAGGAAACTCGTGGTTTTTTGGAAGATTGGCAACCCCTTTCCATGAAAGTGATTTGCGCCGGTCTCTGCTTAGGGCTACATCAATAGGAAACAAACCATAGAGATAGAACTTGGAACTACTTTATTGTGTCAAGTTTCAAAGAGCTAGCACAAACCGTGTTGGATTTAGAGTTCCAACTACATGTATCCATATAGGAGAAAACATAGTGAAACCTAAAATTTAAAACTGTTACTGCAACGAACGGTTTAACCTAGAAGAACGAAAATTGGTGAGCCAAGTGGGATTGGGGTACTGATCCTTACCTGAAAGTGTCATCAAGATTGGGTGAAAAAATGTGTGCTGAGATTTCAGGAAACTCATAGTTTTTTGGAAGCTTTGCATCCAATTCCATGATAGTGGTTTCCGCCGGTCTCTGCTTAGGGCTACATCATTAGGAAACAAACCGTAGAAATAGAACTTGGAACTACTTTATTGTGTCAATTTTCAAAGAGCTAGCACAAACCGTGTTTGATTTAGAGTTCCAACTACATGTATCCATATAGGAGAAAACAGAGTGAAAGATAAAAATTAAAACTGATACTGTCAAAGAAAGGTTTAACCTAGAAGAACGAAATTTGGTGAGCCTAGTGGGATTGGCGTACTGATCATTACCTGAAAGTGTCATCAAGATTGGGTGAAAAAATGTGTGCTGAGATTTCAGGAAACTCGTAGTTTTTTGGAAGCTTTGCAACCCCTTTCCATGAAAGTTATTTGCACCAGTCTCTGCTTAGGGCTACATCAATAGGAAACAAACCATAGATATAGAACTTGGAACTACTTTATTGTGTCAAGTTTAAAAGAGCTAGCACAAACCGTGTTGGATTTAGAGTTCCAACTACATGTATCCATATAGGAGAAAAAAGAGTGAAACCTAAAATTTAAAACTGTTACTGCCAATGAACGGTTTAACCTAGAAGAACGAAAATTGGTGAGCCAAGTGGGATTTGGGTAATGATCCTTACCTGAAAGTGTCATCAAGATTGGGTGAAAAAATGTGTGCTGAGATTTCAGGAAACTCATAGTTTTTTGGAAGCTTGGCATCCCCTTTCCATGATAGTGGTTTCCGCCGGTCTCTGCTTAGGGCTACATCAATAGGAAACAAACCGTAGAAATAGAACTTGGAACTACTTTCTGTGTCAAGTTTCAAAGAGCTAGCACAAACCGTGTTTGATTTAGAGTTCCAACTACATGTATCCATATAGGAGAAAACAGAGTGAAAGATAAAAATTAAAACTGATACTGTCAAAGAAAGGTTTAACCTAGAAGAACGAAATTTGGTGAGCCTAGTGGGATTGGCGTACTGATCATTACCTGAAAGTGTCATCAAGATTGGGTGAAAAAATGTGTGCTGAGATTTCAGGAAACTCGTGGTTTTTTGGAAGCTTGGCAACCCCTTTCCATGAAAGTGATTTGCACCAGTCTCTGCTTAGGGCTACATCAATAGGAAAGAAACCATAGAGATAGAACTTGGAACTACTTTATTGTGTCAAGTTTAAAAGAGCCAGCACAAACCGTGTTTGATTTAGAGTTCCAACTACATGTATCCATATAGGAGAAAACAGAGTGAAACCGAAAAATTAAAACTGTTACTGCCAACGAACTGTTTAACCTAGAAGAACAAAATTTGGTGAGCCAAGTGGCATTGGGGTACTGATCATTACCTGAAAGTGTCATCAAGATTGGGTGAAAAAATGTGTGCTGAGATTTCAGGAACCTCATAGTTTTTTGGAAGATTGGCAACCCCTTTCCATGAAAGTGATTTGCGCCAGTCTCTTCTTAGGGCTACATCAATAGGAAACAAACCATAGAGATAGAACTTGGAACTACTTTATTGTGTCAAGTTTCAAAGAGCTAGCACAAACCGTGTTGGATTTAGAGTTCCAACTACATGTATCCATATAGGAGAAAAAAGAGTGAAACCTAAAATTTAAAACTGTTACTGCCAACGAACGGTTTAACCTAGAAGAACGAAAATTGGTGAGCCAAGTGGGATTTGGGTAATGATCCTTACCTGAAAGTGTCATCAAGATTGGGTGAAAAAATGTGTGCTGAGATTTCAGGAAACTCGTAGTTTTTTGGAAGCTTGGCATCCCCTTTCCATGATAGTGGTTTCCGCCGGTCTCTGCTTAGGGCTACATCAATAGGAAACAAACCGTAGAAATAGAACTTGGAACTACTTTCTGTGTCAAGTTTCAAAGAGCTAGCACAAACCGTGTTTGATTTAGAGTTCCAACTACATGTATCCATATAGGAGAAAACAGAGTGAAACCTAAAATTTAAAACTGTTACTGCCAACGAACGGTTTAACCTAGAAGAACGAAAATTGGTGAGCCAAGTGGGATTGGGGTACTGATCCTTACCTGAAAGTGTCATCAAGATTGGGTGAAAAAATGTGTGCTGAGATTTCAGGAAACTCATAGTTTTTTGGAAGCTTTGCATCCAATTCCATGATAGTGGTTTCCGCCGGTCTCTGCTTAGGGCTACATCATTAGGAAACAAACCGTAGAAATAGAACTTGGAACTGCTTTATTGTGTCAAGTTTCAAAGAGCTAGCACAAACCGTGTTTGATTTAGAGTTCCAACTACATGTATCCATATAGGAGAAAACAGAGTGAAAGATAAAAATTAAAACTGATACTGTCAAAGAAAGGTTTAACCTAGAAGAACGAAATTTGGTGAGCCTAGTGGGATTGGCGTACTGATCATTACCTGAAAGTGTCATCAAGATTGGGTGAAAAAATGTGTGCTGAGATTTCAGGAAACTCGTGGTTTTTTGGAAGCTTGGCAACCCCTTTCCATGAAAGTTATTTGCACCAGTCTCTGCTTAGGGCTACATCAATAGGAAACAAACCATAGAGATAGAACTTGGAACTACTTTATTGTGTCAAGTTTAAAAGAGCCAGCACAAACCGTGTTTGATTTAGAGTTCCAACTACATGTATCCATATAGGAGAAAACAGAGTGAAACCGAAAAATTAAAACTGTTACTGCCAACGAACTGTTTAACCTAGAAGAACAAAATTTGGTGAGCCAAGTGGCATTGGGGTACTGATCATTACCTGAAAGTGTCATCAAGATTGGGTGAAAAAATGTGTGCTGAGATTTCAGGAACCTCATAGTTTTTTGGAAGATTGGCAACCCCTTTCCATGAAAGTGATTTGCGCCAGTCTCTTCTTAGGGCTACATCAATAGGAAACAAACCATAGAGATAGAACTTGGAACTACTTTATTGTGTCAAGTTTCAAAGAGCTAGCACAAACCGTGTTGGATTTAGAGTTCCAACTACATGTATCCATATAGGAGAAAAAAGAGTGAAACCTAAAATTTAAAACTGTTACTGCCAACGAACGGTTTAACCTAGAAGAACGAAAATTGGTGAGCCAAGTGGGATTTGGGTAATGATCCTTACCTGAAAGTGTCATCAAGATTGGGTGAAAAAATGTGTGCTGAGATTTCAGGAAACTCGTAGTTTTTTGGAAGCTTGGCATCCCCTTTCCATGATAGTGGTTTCCGCCGGTCTCTGCTTAGGGCTACATCAATAGGAAACAAACCGTAGAAATAGAACTTGGAACTACTTTCTGTGTCAAGTTTCGAAGAGCTAGCACAAACCGTGTTTGATTTAGAGTTCCAACTACATGTATCCATATAGGAGAAAACAGAGTGAAACCTCAAAATTAAAACTGTTACTACCAACAATCTGTTTAACCTAGAAGAACGAAATTTGGTGAGCCAAGTGGCATTGGGGTACTAATCATTACCTGAAAGTGTCATCAAGATTGGGTGAAAAAATGTGTGCTGAGATTTCAGGAAACTCGTAGTTTTTTGGAAGATTGGCAACCCCTTTCCATGAAAGTGATTTGCGCCGGTCTCTGCTTAGGGCTACATCAATAGGAAACAAACCATAGAGATAGAACTTGGAACTACTTTATTGTGTCAAGTTTCAAAGAGCTAGCACAAACCGTGTTGGATTTAGAGTTCCAAATACATGTATCCATATAGGAGAAAACAGAGTGAAACCTAAAAATTAAAACTGTTACTGCCAACGAACGGTTTAACCTAGAAGAACGAAAATTGGTGAGCCAAGTGGGATTGGGGTACTGATCCTTACCTGAAAGTGTCATCAAGATTGGGTGAAAAAATGTGTGCTGAGATTTCAGGAAACTCATAGTTTTTTGGAAGCTTTGCATCCAATTCCATGATAGTGGTTTCCGCCGGTCTCTGCTTAGGGCTACATCAATAGGAAACAAACCGTAGAAATAGAACTTGGAACTACTTTCTGTGTCAAGTTTCAAAGAGCTAACACAAACCGTGTTTGATTTAGAGTTCCAACTACATGTATCCATATAGGAGAAAACAGAGTGAAAGATAAAAATTAAAACTGATACTGTCCAAGAAAGGTTTAACCTAGAAGAATGAAATTTGGTGAGCCTAGTGGGATTGGCGTACTGATCATTACCTGAAAGTGTCATCAAGATTGGGTGAAAAAATGTGTGCTGAGATTTCAGGAAACTCGTAGTTTTTTGGAAGCTTGGCAACCCCTTTCCATGAAAGTGATTTGCACCAGTCTCTGATTAGGGCTACATATATAGGAAACAAACCATAGAGATAGAACTTGGAACTACTTTATTGTGTCAAGTTTAAAAGAGCTAGCACAAACCGTGTTTGATTTAGATTTCCAACTACATGTATCCATACAGGAGAAAACAGAGTGAAACCGAAAAATTAAAACTGTTACTGCCAACGAACGGTTTAACCTAGAAGAACGAAATTTGGTGAGCCAAGAGGGATTGGGGTACTGATCATTACCTGATCGTGCCATCAAGATTTTGTGAAAAAATGTGTGCTGAGGTTTCAGGAAACTCGTAGTTATTTGGAAGCTTGGCATTCCTTTCTTGAAAGTGATTTGTGCAGGTCTCTCCTTAGGGCTAAAACAATAGGAAACAAACCAGAGAGATAGAACTTGGAACTACTTTATTGTGTCAAGTTTCAAAGAGATAGCAAAAACCGTGTTTGATTTAGAGTTCCAACTACATGTATCCATATAGGAGAAAACAGTGAAAGATAAAAATTAAAACTGTTACTGCCACCGAACGGTTTAACCTAGAAGAACGAAATTGGGTGAGCCAATGGGATTGGGGTACTGACCTTTACCTGAAAGTGTCATCAAGATTGGGTGAAAAAAATGTGTGCTCAGATTTCAGGAAACTCGTAGTTTTTTGGAAGTTTGGCAACCCCTTTCCATGAAAGTGATTTGCGCCGGTCTCTGCATAGGGCTACATCAATAGTAAACAAACCATAGAGATAGAACTTGGAACTACTTTATTGTGTCAAGTTTCAAAGAGCTAGCACAAATCGTGTTTGTTTTAGAGTTCCAACTACATGTATCCATATAGGAGAAAACAGAGGGAAACCTAAAAATTAAAACTGTTACTGCCAACGAACGGTTTATCCTAGAAGAACGAAATTTCTTGAACCAAGTGGGATTGGGGTACTGATCATTACCTGAAAGTGTCATCAAGATTGGGTGAAAAAATGTGTGCTGAGATTTCAGGAAACTCGTAGATTTTTGGAAGCTTGGCAACCCATTTCCATGAAAGTGATTTGCGCAGGTCTCTGCTTAGGGCTACATCAATAGGAAACAAACCATAGAGATAGAACTTGGAACTACTTTATTGTGTCAAGTTTCAAAGAGCTAGCACAAACCGTGATTGATTTAGAGTTCCAACTACATGTATCCATACAGGAGAAAACAGAGTGAAAAGTAAAAATTAAAACTGTTACTGCCACCGAACGGTTTAACCTAGAAGAACGAAATTTGGTGAGCCAAGTGGGATTGGGGTACTGATCTTTACCTGAAAGTGTCATCAAGATTGGGTGAAAAAATGTGTGCTGACATTTCAGGAAACTCGTAGTTTTTTGTAAGCTTGGCAACCCCTTTCCATGAAAGTGATTTGCGCCGGTCTCTACTTAGGGCTACATCAATAGGAAACAAACCAGAGAGACAGAACTTGGAACTACTTTATTGTGTCAAGTTGCAAAGAGCTAGCACAAACCGTGTTTATTTAGAGTTCCAACTACATGTATCCATATAGGAGAAAACAGAGTGAAACCTAAAAATTAAAACTGTTACTGCCAACGAACGGTTTAACCTGAAAAAACGAAATTCGGTGAGCCAAGTGGGATTGGGGTACTGATCATTACCTGAAAGTGTCATCAAGATTGGGTGAAAAAATGTGTGCTGAGATTTCAGGAAACTCTTAGTTTTTTGGAAGCTTGGCAACCCCTTTCCATGAAAGTGATTTGAGCAGGTCTCTGCTTAGGGCTACATCAATAGGAAACAAACCAGAGAGATAGAACTTGGAACTACTTTATTGAGTCAAGTTTCAAAGAGCTAGCACAAACCGTGTTTGATTTAGAGTTCCAACTACATGTATCCATATAGGAGAAAAGAGAGTGAAACCTAAAAATTAAAACTGTTACTGCCAACGAACGGTTTATCCTAGAAGAACGAAATTTCTTGAACCAAGTGGGATTGGGGTACTGATCATTACCTGAAAGTGTCATCAAGATCGGGTGAAAAAATGTGTGCTGAGATTTCAGGAAACTCGTAGATTTTTGGAAGCTTGGCAACCCATTTCCATGAAAGTGATTTGCGCCGGTCTCTGCTTAGGGCTACATCAATAGGAAACAAACCATAGAGATAGAAATTGGAACTACTTTATTGTGTCAAGTTTCAAAGAGCTAGCACAAACCGTGATTGATTTAGAGTTCCAACTACATGTATCCATATAGGAGAAAACAGTGAAAGATAAAAATTAAAACTGTTACTGCCACCGAACGGTTTAACCTAGAAGAACGAAATTGGGTGAGCCAATGGGATTGGGGTACTGACCTTTACCTGAAAGTGTCATCAAGATTGGGTGAAAAAAATGTGTGCTCAGATTTCAGGAAACTCGTAGTTTTTTGGAAGTTTGGCAACCCCTTTCCATGAAAGTGATTTGCGCCGGTCTCTGCATAGGGCTACATCAATAGTAAACAAACCATAGAGATAGAACTTGGAACTACTTTATTGTGTCAAGTTTCAAAGAGCTAGCACAAATCGTGTTTGTTTTAGAGTTCCAACTACATGTATCCATATAGGAGAAAACAGAGGGAAACCTAAAAATTAAAACTGTTACTGCCAACGAACGGTTTATCCTAGAAGAACGAAATTTCTTGAACCAAGTGGGATTGGGGTACTGATCATTACCTGAAAGTGTCATCAAGATTGGGTGAAAAAATGTGTGCTGAGATTTCAGGAAACTCGTAGATTTTTGGAAGCTTGGCAACCCATTTCCATGAAAGTGATTTGCGCAGGTCTCTGCTTAGGGCTACATCAATAGGAAACAAACCATAGAGATAGAACTTGGAACTACTTTATTGTGTCAAGTTTCAAAGAGCTAGCACAAACCGTGATTGATTTAGAGTTCCAACTACATGTATCCATACAGGAGAAAACAGAGTGAAAAGTAAAAATTAAAACTGTTACTGCCACCGAACGGTTTAACCTAGAAGAACGAAATTTGGTGAGCCAAGTGGGATTGGGGTACTGATCTTTACCTGAAAGTGTCATCAAGATTGGGTGAAAAAATGTGTGCTGACATTTCAGGAAACTCGTAGTTTTTTGTAAGCTTGGCAACCCCTTTCCATGAAAGTGATTTGCGCCGGTCTCTACTTAGGGCTACATCAATAGGAAACAAACCAGAGAGACAGAACTTGGAACTACTTTATTGTGTCAAGTTGCAAAGAGCTAGCACAAACCGTGTTTATTTAGAGTTCCAACTACATGTATCCATATAGGAGAAAACAGAGTGAAACCTAAAAATTAAAACTGTTACTGCCAACGAACGGTTTAACCTGAAAAAACGAAATTCGGTGAGCCAAGTGGGATTGGGGTACTGATCATTACCTGAAAGTGTCATCAAGATTGGGTGAAAAAATGTGTGCTGAGATTTCAGGAAACTCTTAGTTTTTTGGAAGCTTGGCAACCCCTTTCCATGAAAGTGATTTGAGCAGGTCTCTGCTTAGGGCTACATCAATAGGAAACAAACCAGAGAGATAGAACTTGGAACTACTTTATTGAGTCAAGTTTCAAAGAGCTAGCACAAACCGTGTTTGATTTAGAGTTCCAACTACATGTATCCATATAGGAGAAAAGAGAGTGAAACCTAAAAATTAAAACTGTTACTGCCAACGAACGGTTTATCCTAGAAGAACGAAATTTCTTGAACCAAGTGGGATTGGGGTACTGATCATTACCTGAAAGTGTCATCAAGATCGGGTGAAAAAATGTGTGCTGAGATTTCAGGAAACTCGTAGATTTTTGGAAGCTTGGCAACCCATTTCCATGAAAGTGATTTGCGCCGGTCTCTGCTTAGGGCTACATCAATAGGAAACAAACCATAGAGATAGAAATTGGAACTACTTTATTGTGTCAAGTTTCAAAGAGCTAGCACAAACCGTGATTGATTTAGAGTTCCAACTACATGTATCCATACAGGAGAAAACAGAGTGAAAAGTAAAAATTAAAACTGTTACTGCCACCGAACGGTTTAACCTAGAAGAACGAAATTTGGTGAGCCAAGTGGGATTGGGGTACTGATCTTTACCTGAAATTGTCATCAAGATTGGGTGAAAAAATGTGTGCTGACATTTCAGGAAACTCGTAGTTTTTTGTAAGCTTGGCAACCCCTTTCCATGAAAGTGATTTGCGCCGGTCTCTCCTTAGGGCTACATCAATAGGAAACAAACCAGAGAGACAGAACTTGGAACTACTTTATTGTGTCAAGTTGCAAATAGCTAGCACAAACCGTGTTTATTTAGAGTTCCAACTACATGTATCCATATAGGAGAAAACAGAGTGAAACCTAAAAATTAAAACTCTTACTGCCAACGAACTGTTTAACCTGAAGAACGAAATTTGGTGAGCCAAGTGGGATTGGGGTACTGATCATTACCTGAAAGTGTCATCAAGATTGGGTGAAAAAATGTGTGCTGAGATTTCAGGAAACTCGTAGATTTTTGGAAGCTTGGCAACCCCTTTCCATGAAAGTGATTTGCGCCGGTCTCTCCTTAGGGCTACATCAATAGGAAACAAACCATAGAGATAGAACTTGGAACTACTTTATTGTGTCAAGTTTCAAAGAGCTAGCACAAACCGTGTTTGATTTAGAGTTCAAACTACATGTATCCATATAGGAGAAAAGAGAGTGAAACCTAAAAATTAAAACTGTTACTGCCAACGAACGGTTTAACCTGGAAGAACGAAATTTGGTGAGCCAAGTGGGATTGGGGTACTGATCATTACCTGAAAGTGTCATCAATATTGGGTGAAAAAATGTGTGCTGAGATTTCAGGAAACTCGTAGTTTTTTTGAAGCTTGGCAACCCCTTTCCATGAATGTGATTTGCGCCGGTCTCTTCTTAGGGCTATATCAATAGGAAACAAACCATAGAGATAGAACTTGGAACTACTTTATTGTGTCAAGTTTCAAAGAGTTAGCACAAACCGTGTTTGATTTAGAGTTCCAACTACATGTATCCATATAAGAGAAAACAGAGTGAAAACTAAAAGTTAAAACTGTTACTGCCACGAAACGGTTTAACCTAGAAGAACGAAATTTGGTGAGCCAAGTGGGATTGGGGTACTGATCATTACCTGAAAGTGTCATCAAGATTGGGTGAAAAAATGTGTGCTGAGATTTCAGGAAACTCTTAGTTTTTTGGAAGCTTGGCAACCCCTTTCCATGAAAGTGATTTGAGCAGGTCTCTGCTTAGGGCTACATCAATAGGAAACAAACCAGAGAGATAGAACTTGGAACTACTTTATTGAGTCAAGTTTCAAAGAGCTAGCACAAACCGTGTTTGATTTAGAGTTCCAACTACATGTATCCATATAGGAGAAAAGAGAGTGAAACCTAAAAATTAAAACTGTTACTGCCAACGAACGGTTTATCCTAGAAGAACGAAATTTCTTGAACCAAGTGGGATTGGGGTACTGATCATTACCTGAAAGTGTCATCAAGATCGGGTGAAAAAATGTGTGCTGAGATTTCAGGAAACTCGTAGATTTTTGGAAGCTTGGCAACCCATTTCCATGAAAGTGATTTGCGCCGGTCTCTGCTTAGGGCTACATCAATAGGAAACAAACCATAGAGATAGAAATTGGAACTACTTTATTGTGTCAAGTTTCAAAGAGCTAGCACAAACCGTGATTGATTTAGAGTTCCAACTACATGTATCCATACAGGAGAAAACAGAGTGAAAAGTAAAAATTAAAACTGTTACTGCCACCGAACGGTTTAACCTAGAAGAACGAAATTTGGTGAGCCAAGTGGGATTGGGGTACTGATCTTTACCTGAAATTGTCATCAAGATTGGGTGAAAAAATGTATGCTGACATTTCAGGAAACTCGTAGTTTTTTGTAAGCTTGGCAACCCCTTTCCATGAAAGTGATTTGCGCCGGTCTCTCCTTAGGGCTACATCAATAGGAAACAAACCAGAGAGACAGAACTTGGAACTACTTTATTGTGTCAAGTTGCAAAGAGCTAGCAAAAACCATGTTTATTTAGAGTTCCAACTACATGTATCCATATAGGAGAAAACAGAGTGAAACCTAAAAATTAAAACTCTTACTGCCAACGAACGGTTTAACCTGAAGAACGAAATTTGGTGAGCCAAGTGGGATTGGGGTACTGATCATTACCTGAAAGTGTCATCAAGATTGGGTGAAAAAATGTGTGCTGAGATTTCAGGAAACTCGTAGATTTTTGGAAGCTTGGCAATCCCTTTCCATGAAAGTGATTTGCGCCGGTCTCTCCTTAGGGCTACATCAATAGGAAACAAACCATAGAGATAGAACTTGGAACTACTTTATTGTGTCAAGTTTCAAAGAGCTAGCACAAACCGTGTTTGATTTAGAGTTCCAACTACATGTATCCATATAGGAGAAAAGAGAGTGAAACCTAAAAATTAAAACTGTTACTGCCAACAAACGGTTTAACCTGGAAGAACGAAATTTGGTGAGCCAAGTGGGATTGGGGTACTGATCATTACCTGAAAGTGTCATCAATATTGGGTGAAAAAATGTGTGCTGAGATTTCAGGAAACTCGTAGATTTTTGGAAGCTTGGCAACCCCTTTCCATGAATGTGATTTGCGCCGGTCTCTTCTTAGGGCTATATCAATAGGAAACAAACCATAGAGATAGAACTTGGAACTACTTTATTGTGTCAAGTTTCAAAGAGTTAGCACAAACCGTGTTTGATTTAGAGTTCCAACTACATGTATCCATATAAGAGAAAACAGAGTGAAAACTAAAAGTTAAAACTGTTACTGCCACGGAACGGTTTAACCTAGAAGAACGAAATTTGGTGAGCCAAGTGGGATTGGGGTACTGATCATTACCTGAAAGTGTCATCAAGATTGGGTGAAAAAATGTGTGCTGAGATTTCAGGAAACTTAGTTTTTTGGAAGCTTGGCAACCCCTTTCCATGAAAGTGATTTGAGCAGGTCTCTGCTTAGGGCTACATCAATAGGAAACAAACCAGAGAGATAGAACTTGGAACTACTTTATTGAGTCAAGTTTCAAAGAGCTAGCACAAACCGTGTTTGATTTAGAGTTCCAACTACATGTATCCATATAGGAGAAAAGAGAGTGAAACCTAAAAATTAAAACTGTTACTGCCAACGAACGGTTTATCCTAGAAGAACGAAATTTCTTGAACCAAGTGGGATTGGGGTACTGATCATTACCTGAAAGTGTCATCAAGATCGGGTGAAAAAATGTGTGCTGAGATTTCAGGAAACTCGTAGATTTTTGGAAGCTTCGCAACCCATTTCCATGAAAGTGATTTGCGCCGGTCTCTGCTTAGGGCTACATCAATAGGAAACAAACCATAGAGATAGAAATTGGAACTACTTTATTGTGTCAAGTTTCAAAGAGCTAGCAC
This sequence comes from Spermophilus citellus, assembly GCF_964194105.1. Taxonomy (NCBI): domain Eukaryota; kingdom Metazoa; phylum Chordata; class Mammalia; order Rodentia; family Sciuridae; genus Spermophilus; species Spermophilus citellus. The sequence goes on along the minus strand of NC_138192.1, from coordinate 15,095,896 downwards.
AAACTGTGATTGATTTAGAGTTCCAACTACATGTATCCATACAGGAGAAAACAGAGTGAAAAGTAAAAATTAAAACTGTTACTGCCACCGAACGGTTTAACCTAGAAGAACGAAATTTGGTGAGCCAAGTGGGATTGGGGTACTGATCTTTACCTGAAATTGTCATCAAGATTGGGTGAAAAAATGTGTGCTGACATTTCAGGAAACTCGTAGTTTTTTGTAAGCTTGGCAACCCCTTTCCATGAAAGTGATTTGCGCCGGTCTCTCCTTAGGGCTACATCAATAGGAAACAAACCAGAGAGACAGAACTTGGAACTACTTTATTGTGTCAAGTTGCAAAGAGCTAGCACAAACCGTGTTTATTTAGAGTTCCAACTACATGTATCCATATAGGAGAAAACAGAGTGAAACCTAAAAATTAAAACTCTTACTGCCAACGAACGGTTTAACCTGAAGAACGAAATTTGGTGAGCCAAGTGGGATTGGGGTACTGATCATTACCTGAAAGTGTCATCAAGATTGGGTGAAAAAATGTGTGCTGAGATTTCAGGAAACTCGTAGATTTTTGGAAGCTTGGCAACCCCTTTCCATGAAAGTGATTTGCGCTGGTCTCTCCTTAGGGCTACATCAATAGGAAACAAACCATAGAGATAGAACTTGGAACTACTTTATTGTGTCAAGTTTCAAAGAGCTAGCACAAACCGTGTTTGATTTAGAGTTCCAACTACATGTATCCATATAGGAGAAAAGAGAGTGAAACCTAAAAATTAAAACTGTTACTGCCAACGAACGGTTTAACCTGGAAGAACGAAATTTGGTGAGCCAAGTGGGATTGGGGTACTGATCATTACCTGAAAGTGTCATCAATATTGGGTGAAAAAATGTGTGCTGAGATTTCAGGAAACTCGTAGTTTTTTTGAAGCTTGGCAACCCCTTTCCATGAATGTGATTTGCGCCGGTCTCTTCTTAGGGCTATATCAATAGGAAACAAACCATAGAGATAGAACTTGGAACTACTTTATTGTGTCAAGTTTCAAAGAGTTAGCACAAACCGTGTTTGATTTAGAGTTCCAACTACATGTATCCATATAAGAGAAAACAGAGTGAAAACTAAAAGTTAAAACTGTTACTGCCACGGAACGGTTTAACCTAGAAGAACGAAATTTGGTGAGCCAAGTGGGATTGGGGTACTGATCATTACCTGAAAGTGTCATCAAGATTGGGTGAAAAAATGTGTGCTGAGATTTCAGGAAACTCTTAATTTTTTGGAAGCTTGGCAACCCCTTTCCATGAAAGTGATTTGAGCAGGTCTCTGCTTAGGGCTACATCAATAGGAAACAAACCAGAGAGATAGAACTTGGAACTACTTTATTGAGTCAAGTTTCAAAGAGCTAGCACAAACCGTGTTTGATTTAGAGTTCCAACTACATGTATCCATATAGGAGAAAAGAGAGTGAAACCTAAAAATTAAAACTGTTACTGCCAACGAACGGTTTATCCTAGAAGAACGAAATTTCTTGAACCAAGTGGGATTGGGGTACTGATCATTACCTGAAAGTGTCATCAAGATCGGGTGAAAAAATGTGTGCTGAGATTTCAGGAAACTCGTAGATTTTTGGAAGCTTGGCAACCCATTTCCATGAAAGTGATTTGCGCCGGTCTCTGCTTAGGGCTACATCAATAGGAAACAAACCATAGAGATAGAAATTGGAACTACTTTATTGTGTCAAGTTTCAAAGAGCTAGCACAAACCGTGATTGATTTAGAGTTCCAACTACATGTATCCATACAGGAGAAAACAGAGTGAAAAGTAAAAATTAAAACTGTTACTGCCACCGAACGGTTTAACCTAGAAGAACGAAATTTGGTGAGCCAAGTGGGATTGGGGTACTGATCTTTACCTGAAATTGTCATCAAGATTGGGTGAAAAAATGTGTGCTGACATTTCAGGAAACTCGTAGTTTTTTGTAAGCTTGGCAACCCCTTTCCATGAAAGTGATTTGCGCCGGTCTCTCCTTAGGGCTACATCAATAGGAAACAAACCAGAGAGACAGAACTTGGAACTACTTTATTGTGTCAAGTTGCAAAGAGCTAGCACAAACCGTGTTTATTTAGAGTTCCAACTACATGTATCCATATAGGAGAAAACAGAGTGAAACCTAAAAATTAAAACTCTTACTGCCAATGAACGGTTTAACCTGAAGAACGAAATTTGGTGAGCCAAGTGGGATTGGGGTACTGATCATTACCTGAAAGTGTCATCAAGATTGGGTGAAAAAATGTGTGCTGAGATTTCAGGAAACTCGTAGATTTTTGGAAGCTTGGCAACCCCTTTCCATGAAAGTGATTTGCGCCGGTCTCTCCTTAGGGCTACATCAATAGGAAACAAACCATAGAGATAGAACTTGGAACTACTTTATTGTGTCAAGTTTCAAAGAGCTAGCACAAACCGTGTTTGATTTAGAGTTCCAACTACATGTATCCATATAGGAGAAAAGAGAGTGAAACCTAAAAATTAAAACTGTTACTGCCAACGAACGGTTTAACCTGGAAGAACGAAATTTGGTGAGCCAAGTGGGATTGGGGTACTGATCATTACCTGAAAGTGTCATCAAGATTGGGTGAGAAAATGTGTGCTGAGATTTCAGGAAACTCGTAGTTTTTTGGAAGCTTGGCAACCCCTTTCCGTGAAAGTGATTTGCGCCTGTCTCTGGTTAGCGCTACATCAATAGGAAACAAACCATACAAATAGAACATGGAACTACTTTATTGTGTCAAGTTTCAAAGAGCTAGCACAAACCGTGTTGGATTTAGAGTTCCAACTACATGTATCCATATAGGAGAAAACAGAGTGAAACCTAAAAATTAAAACTGTTACTTCCACCGAACGGTTTAACCTAGAAGAACGAAATTTGGTGAGCCAAGTGGCATTGGGGTACTGATCTTTCCCTGAAAGTGTCATCAAGATTGGGTGAAAAAAATGTGTGCTGAGATTTCAGGAAACTCGTAGTTTTTTGTAAGCTTGGCAACCCCTTTCCATGAAAGTGATTTGCGCCGGTCTCTCCTTAGGGCTACATCAATAGGAAACAAACCAGAGAGATAGAACATGGAATTATTTTTTTGTGTCAAGTTGCAAAGAGCTAGCACAAACCGTGTTTATTTAGAGTTCCAACTACATGTATCCATATAGGAGAAAACAGAGTGAAACCTAAAAATTAAAACTGTTACGGCCACCGAACGGTTTAACCTGGAAGAACGAAATTTGGTGAGCTAAGTGGGATTGGGGTACTGATCATTACCCGAAAGTGTCATCAAGATTGGGTGAAAAAATGTGTGCTGAGATTTCAGGAAACTCGTAGTTTTTTGGAAGCTTGGCAACCCCTTTCCATGAATGTGATTTGCGCCGGTCTCTTCTTAGGGCTATATCAATAGGAAACACACCATAGAGATAGAACTTGGAACTACTTTATTGTGTCAAGTTTCAAAGAGCTAGCACAAACAGTGTTTGATTTAGAGTTCCAACTACATGTATCCATATAAGAGAAAACAGAGTGAAAACTAAAAGTTAAAACTGTTACTGCCACGGAACGGATTAACCTAGAAGAACGAAATTCGGTGAGCCACGTGAGATTGGGGTACTGATCATTACTTGAAAGTGTCATCAAGATTGGGTGAAAAAATGTGTGCTGAAATTTCAGGAAACGCGTAGTATTTGGAAGCTTGGCAACCCTTTCCATGCAAGTGATTTGCGCCAACGAACGGTTTAACCTGGAAGAACGAAATTTGGTGATCCAAGTGGGATTGGGGTACTGATCATTATCTGAAAGTGTCATCAATATTGGGTGAAAAAATGTGTGCTGAGATTTTAGGAAACTCGTAGATATTTGGAAGCTTGGCAACCTTTTTCCATGAAAGAGATTTATGCAGGTCTCTGCTTAGGGCTACATAAATGGGAAACAAACCATAGAGATAGAACTTGGAACTACTTTATTGTGTCAAGTTTCAAAGAGCTAGCACAAACCGTGTTTGATTTAGAGTTCCAACTACATGTATCCATTAGGAGAAAACAGAGTGAAAGATAAAAATTAAAACTGATACTGTCAAAGAAAGGTTTAACCTAGAAGAACGAAATTTGGTTTGCCTAGTTGGATTGGTGTACTGATCATTACCTGAAAGTGTCATCAAGATTGGGTGAAAACATGTGTGCTGAGATTTCAGGAAACTCGTAGTTTTTTAAAAGCTTGGCAACCCCTTTCCATGAAAGTGATTTGCGCCGGTCTCTGCTTAGGGCTACATCAATAGGAAACAAACCATAGAGATAGAACTTGGAACTACTTTATTGTGTCAAGTTTCAAAGAGCAAGCAAAAACCGTGTTTGATTTAGAGTTCCAACTACATGTATCCATATAGGAGAAAACAGAGTGAAACCTAAAAATTAAAACTGTTATGGCCACCGAACGGTTTAACCTGGAAGAACGAAATTTGGTGAGCCAAGTGGGATTGGGGTACTGATCATTACCTGAAAGTGTCATCAAGATTGGGTGAAAAAATGTGTGCTGAGATTTCAGGAAACTCGTAGATTTTTGGAAGCTTGGCAACCCCTTTCCATGAAAGTGATTTGCGCCGGTCTCTCCTTAGGGCTACATCAATAGGAAACAAACCATAGAGATAGATCTTGGAACTACTTTATTGTGTCAAGTTTCAAAGAGCTAGCACAAACCGTGTTTGATTTAGAGTTCCAACTACATGTATCCATATAGGAGAAAAGAGGGTGAAACCTAAAAATTAAAACTGTTACTGCCAACGAACGGTTTAACCTGGAAGAACGAAATTTGGTGAGCCAAGTGGGATTGGGGTACTGATCATTACCTGAAAGTGTCATCAAGATTGGGTGAAAAAATGTGTGCTGAGATTTCAGGAAACTCGTAGTTTTTTGGAAGCTTGGCAACCCATTTCCATGAATGTGATTTGCGCCGGTCTCTTCTTAGGGCTATATCAATAGGAAACAAACCATAGAGATATAACTTGGAACTACTTTATTGTGTCAAGTTTCAAAGAGCTAGCACAAACCGTGTTTGATTTAGAGTTCCAACTACATGTATCCATATAAGAGAAAACAGAGTGAAAACTAAAAGTTAAAACTGTTACTGCCACGGAACGGATTAACCTAGAAGAAAAAATTTGGTGAGACAAGTGGGATTGGGGTACTGATCATTACCTGAAAGTGTCATCAAGATTGGGTGAAAAAATGTGTGCTGAGATTTCAGGAAACTCGTAGTTTTTTGGAAGCTTGGCAACCCCTTTCCATGCAAGTGATTTGCGCCAACGAAGGGTTTAACTTGGAAGAACGAAATTTGGTGATCCAAGTGGGATTGGGGTACTGATCATTATCTGAAAGTGTCATCAAGATTGGGTGAAAAAATGTGTGCTGAGATTTTAGGAAACTCGTAGTTATTTGGAAGCTTGGCAACCCCTTTCAATTAAGTGATTTATGCAGGTCTCTGCTTAGGGCTACATAAATAGGAAACAAACCATAGAGATAGAACTTGGAACTACTTTATTGTGTCAAGTTTCAAAGAGCTAGCACAAACCGTTTTTGATTTAGAGTTCCAACTACATGTATCCATGTAGGAGAAAGCAGTGTGAAACCGAAAAATTAAAACTCTTACTGCCAACGAACAGTTTAATCTAGAAGAACGAAATTTGGTGTGCCAAGTGGGTTTGGGGTACTGATCATTACCTGAAAGTGTCATAAAGATTGTGTGAAAAAATGTGTGCTGAGATTTCAGGAAACCAGTAGTTTTTTGGAAGCTTGGCAACCCCTTTCCGTGAAAGTGATTTGCGCCAGTCTCTGGTTAGCGCTACATCAATAGGAAACAAACCATAGAAATAGAACATGGAACTACTTTATTGTGTCAATTTTCAAAGAGATAGCACAAACCGTGTTTGATTTAGAGTTCCAACTACATGTATCCTTATAGGAGAAAACAGAGTGAAACCTAAAAATTAAAACCGTTACTACCAACGAACGGTTTAATCTAGAAGAACGAAATTTGGTGAGCCACGTGGGATTGGGGTACTGATCATTACCTGAAAGTGTCATCAAGATTGGGTGAAAAAATGTGTGCTGAGATTTCAGGAAACTCGTAGTTTTTTGGAAGCTTGGCAACCCATTTCCATGAATGTGATTTGCGCCGGTCTCTTCTTAGGGCTATATCAATAGGAAACAAACCATAGAGATATAACTTGGAACTACTTTATTGTGTCAAGTTTCAAAGAGCTAGCACAAACCGTGTTTGATTTAGAGTTCCAACTACATGTATCCATATAAGAGAAAACAGAGTGAAAACTAAAAGTTAAAACTGTTACTGCCACGGAACGGATTAACCTAGAAGAAAAAATTTGGTGAGACAAGTGGGATTGGGGTACTGATCATTACCTGAAAGTGTCATCAAGATTGGGTGAAAAAATGTGTGCTGAGATTTCAGGAAACTCGTAGTTTTTTGGAAGCTTGGCAACCCCTTTCCATGCAAGTGATTTGCGCCAATGAAGGGTTTAACTTGGAAGAACGAAATTTGGTGATCCAAGTGGGATTGGGGTACTGATCATTATCTGAAAGTGTCATCAAGATTGGGTGAAAAAATGTGTGCTGAGATTTTAGGAAACTCGTAGTTATTTGGAAGCTTGGCAACCCCTTTCAATTAAAGTGATTTATGCAGGTCTCTGCTTAGGGCTACATAAATAGGAAACAAACCATAGAGATAGAACTTGGAACTACTTTATTGTGTCAAGTTTCAAAGAGCTAGCACAAACCGTTTTTGATTTAGAGTTCCAACTACATGTATCCATGTAGGAGAAAGCAGTGTGAAACCGAAAAATTAAAACTCTTACTGCCAACGAACAGTTTAATCTAGAAGAACGAAATTTGGTGTGCCAAGTGGGATTGGGGTACTGATCATTACCTGAAAGTGTCATAAAGATTGTGTGAAAAAATGTGTGCTGAGATTTCAGGAAACCAGTAGTTTTTTGGAAGCTTGGCAACCCCTTTCCGTGAAAGTGATTTGCGCCAGTCTCTGGTTAGCGCTACATCAATAGGAAACAAACCATAGAAATAGAACATGGAACTACTTTATTGTGTCAATTTTCAAAGAGATAGCACAAACCGTGTTTGATTTAGAGTTCCAACTACATGTATCCTTATAGGAGAAAACAGAGTGAAACCTAAAAATTAAAACCGTTACTACCAACGAACGGTTTAATCTAGAAGAACGAAATTTGGTGAGCCACGTGGGATTGGGGTACTGATCATTACCTGAAAGTGTCATCAAGATTGGGTGAAAAAATGTGTGCTGAGATTTCAGGAAACTCGTAGTTTTTTGGAAGCTTGGCAACCCCTTTCCATGAAAGTGATTTGTGCCTGTCTCTCCTTAGGGCTACATCAATAGGAAACAAACAATAGAGATAGAACTTGGAACTACTTTATTGTGTCAAGTTTAAAAGAGCTAGCACAAACCGTGTTTTTTAGAGTTCCAACTACATGTATCCATATAGGAGAAAACAGAGTGAAACCTCAAATTAAAACTGTTACTGCCAACGAACGGTTTAACCTAGAAGAACGAAGATTGGTGAGCCAAGTGGGATTGGGGTACTGTTCCTTACCTAAAAGTGTCATCAAGATTGGGTGAAAAAATGTGTGCTGAGATTTCAGGAAACTCGTAGTTTTTTGGAAGCTTGGCATCCCCTTTCCATGATAGTGGTTTCCGCCGGTCTCTGCTTAGGGCTACATCAATAGGAAACAAACCATAGAAATAGAACTTGGAACTACTTTATTGTGTCAAGTTTCAAAGAGCTAGCAAAAACCGTGTTTGTTTTAGAGTTCCAATTACATGTATCCATATAGGAGAAAACAGAGTGAAAGATAAAAATTAAAACTGATACTGTCAAAGAAAGGTTTAACCTAGAAGAACGAAATTTGGTTTGCCTAGTGGGATTGGCGTACTGATCATTACCTGAAATTGTCATCAAGATTGGGTGAAAAAATGTGTGCTGAGATTTCAGGAAACTCGTAGTTTTTTGGAAGCTTGGCAACCCCTTTCCTTGAAAGTGATTTGCACCAGTCTCTGCTTAGGGCTACATCAATAGGAAACAAAGCATAGAGATAGAACTTGGAACTACTTTATTGTGTCAAGTTTCAAAGAGCTAGCACAAACCGTGTTTGATTTAGAGTTCCAACTACATGTATCCATATAGGAGAAAACAGAGTGAAACCTAAAAATTAAAACTCTTACTGCCAACGAACGGTTTAATCTAGAAGAATGAAATTTGTTGAGCCAAGTGGGATTGGGGTACTGATCATTACCTGAAAGTGTCATCAAGATTGGGTGAAAAATATGTGCTGAGATTTCAGGAAACTCGTAGTTTTTTGGAAGCTTGGCACACCCTTTCCGTGAAAGTGATTTGCGCCGGTCTCTGGTTAGTGCTACATCAATAGGAAACAAACCATAGAAATAGAACATGGAACTACATTATTGTGTCAAGTTTCAAAAAGCTAGCACAAACCGTGTTTGATTTAGAGTTCCAACTACATGTATCCATATAGGAGAAAATAGAGTGAAACCTCAAAATTAATACTGTTACTGCCAACGAACTGTTTAACCTAGAAGAACGAAATTTTGTGAGCCAAGTGGGATTGGGGTACTGATCATTACCTGAAAGTGTCATCAAGATTGGGTGAAAAAATGTGTGCTGAGATTTCAGGAAACTCGTAGTTTTTTGGAAGATTGGCAACCCCTTTCCATGAAAGTGATTTGCACCGGTCTCTGCTTAGGGCTACATCAATAGGAAACAAACCATAGAGATAGAACTTGGAACTACTTTATTGTGTCAAGTTTCAAAGAGCTAGCACCAACCGTGTTGGATTTAGAGTTCCAACTATATGTATCCATATAGGAGAAAACAGAGTGAAACCTAAAAATTTAAACTGTTACTGCCAACGAACGGTTTAACCTAGAAGAACGAAAATTGGTGAGCCAAGTGGGATTGGGGTACTGATCCTTACCTGAAAGTGTCATCAAGAAAGGGTGAAAAAATGAGTGCTGAGATTTCAGGAAACTCGTAGTTTTTTGGAAGCTTGGCATTTCCTTTCCATGAAAGTGATTTGCGCCGGTCTCTGCTTAGGGCTACATCAATAGGAAACAAAGCATAGAGATAGAACTTGGAACTACTTTATTGTGTCAAGTTTCAAAGAGCTAGCACAAACCGTGTTTGATTTAGAGTTCCAACTACATGTATCCATATAGGAGAAAACAGAGTGAAACCTAAAAATTAAAACTCTTACTGCCAACGAACGGTTTAATCTAGAAGAATGAAATTTGGTGAGCCAAGTGGGATTGGGGTACTGATCATTACCTGAAAGTGTCATCAAGATTGGGTGAAAAATATGTGCTGAGATTTCAGGAAACTCGTAGTTTTTTGGAAGCTTGGCAAACCCTTTCCGTGAAAGTGATTTGCGCCGGTCTCTGGTTAGTGCTACATCAATAGGAAACAAACCATAGAAATAGAACATGGAACTACATTATTGTGTCAAGTTTCAAAAAGCTAGCACAAACCGTGTTTGATTTAGAGTTCCAACTACATGTATCCATATAGGAGAAAATAGAGTGAAACCTCAAAATTAATACTGTTACTGCCAACGAACTGTTTAACCTAGAAGAACGAAATTTTGTGAGCCAAGTGGGATTGGGGTACTGATCATTACCTGAAAGTGTCATCAAGATTGGGTGAAAAAATGTGTGCTGAGATTTCAGGAAACTCGTAGTTTTTTGGAAGATTGGCAACCCCTTTCCATGAAAGTGATTTGCACCGGTCTCTGCTTAGGGCTACATCAATAGGAAACAAACCATAGAGATAGAACTTGGAACTACTTTATTGTGTCAAGTTTCAAAGAGCTAGCACCAACCGTGTTGGATTTAGAGTTCCAACTATATGTATCCATATAGGAGAAAACAGAGTGAAACCTAAAAATTTAAACTGTTACTGCCAACGAACGGTTTAACCTAGAAGAACGAAAATTGGTGAGCCAAGTGGGATTGGGGTACTGATCCTTACCTGAAAGTGTCATCAAGAAAGGGTGAAAAAATGAGTGCTGAGATTTCAGGAAACTCGTAGTTTTTTGGAAGCTTGGCATTTCCTTTCCATGAAACTGATTTGCGCCGGTCTCTGCTTAGGGCTACATCAATAGTAAAGAAACCATAGAGATAGAATTTGGAACTACTTTATTGTGTCAATTTCAAAGAGCTAGGACAAACCGTGTTTTTTAGAGTTCCAACTACATGTATCCATATAGGAGAAAACAGAGTGAAACATAAAATTAAAACTGTTACTGCCAACGAACTGTTTAACCTAGAAGAACAAAATTTGGTGAGCCAAGTGGCATTGGGGTACTGATCATTACCTGAAAGTGTCATCAAGATTGGGTGAAAAAATGTGTGCTGAGATTTCAGGAAACTCGTAGTTTTTTGGAAGATTGGCAACCCCTTTCCATGTAAGTGATTTGCGCCAGTCTCTGCTTAGGGCTACATCAATAGGAAACAAACCATAGAGATAGAACTTGGAACTACTTTATTGTGTCAAGTTTCAAAGAGCTAGCACAAACCGTGTTGGATTTAGAGTTCCAACTACATGTATCCATATAGGAGAAAACAGAGAGAAACCTAAAAATTAAAACTGTTACTGCCAACGCACGGTTTAACCTAGAGAAACGAAATTTGGTGAGCCAAGTGGGATTGGGGTACTGATCATTACCTGAAAGTGTCATCAAGATTGGTTGAAAATATGTGTGCTGAGATTTCAGGAAACTCGTAGTTTTTTGGAAGCTTGGCAACCCCTTTCCATGAAAGTGATTTGCGCCGGTCACGGCTTAGGGCTACATCAATAGGAAACAAACCATAGAGACAGAACTTGGAAGTACTTTATTGTGTCAAGTTTCAAAGTGCTAGCACAAACCGTGTTGGATTTAGAGTTCCAACTACATGGATCCATATAGGAGAAAACAGAGTGAAAGATAAAAATTAAAACTGATACTGTCAAAGAAAAGTTTAACCTAGAAGAACGAAATTTGGTTTGCCTAGTGGGATTGGCGTACTGATCATTACCTGAAAGTGTCATCAAGATTGGGTGAAAAAATGTGTGCTGAGATTTCAGGAAACTCGTAGTTTTTTGGAAGCTTGGCAACCTATTTCCATGAAAGTGATTTGCACCAGTCTCTGCTTAGGGCTACATCAATAGGAAACAAAGCATAGAGATAGAACTTGGAACTACTTTATTGTGTCAAGTTTCAAAGAGCTAGCACAAACCGTGTTTGATTTAGAGTTCCAACTACATGTATCCATATAGGAGAAAACAGAGTGAAACCTAAAAATTAAAACTCCTACTGCCAACGAACGGTTTAATCTAGAAGAATGAAATTTGGTGAGCCAAGTGGGATTGGGGTACTGATCATTACCTGAAAGTGTCATCAAGATTGTGTGAAAAAATGTGTGCTGAGATTTCAGGAAACTCGTAGTTTTTTGGAAGCTTGGCAAGCCCTTTCCGTGAAAGTGATTTGCGCCGGTCTCTGGTTAGCGCTACATCAATAGGAAACAAACCATAGAAATAGAACATGGAACTACATTATTGTGTCAAGTTTCAAAGAGCTAGCACAAACCGTGTTTGATTTAGAGTTCCAACTACATGTATCCATATAGGAGAAAACAGAGTGAAACCTCAAAATTAATACTGTTACTGCCAACGAACTGTTTAACGTAGAAGAACGAAATTTGGTGAGCCAAGTGGCATTGGGGTACTGATCATTACCTGAAAGTGTCATCAAGATTGGGTGAAAAAATGTGTGCTGAGATTTCAGGAAACTCGAATTTTTTTGGAAGATTGGCAACCCCTTTCCATGAAAGTGATTTGCACCGGTCTCTGCTTAGGGCTACATCAATAGGAAACAAACCATAGAGATAGAACTTGGAACTACTTTATTGTGTCAAATTTCAAAGAGCTAGCACCAACCGTGCTGGATTTAGAGTTCCAACTATATGTATCCATATAGGAGAAAACACAGTGAAACCTAAAAATTTAAACTGTTACTGCCAACGAACGGTTTAACCTAGAAGAACGAAAATTGGTGAGCCAAGTGGGATTGGGGTACTGATCCTTACCTGAAAGTGTCATCAAGAAAGGGTGAAAAAATGTGTGCTGAGATTTCAGGAAACTCGTAGTTTTTTGGAAGCTTGGCATTTCCTTTCCATGATAGTGGTTTCTGCCGGTCTCTGCTTAGGGCTACATCAATAGGAAACTAACCGTAGAAATAGAACTTGGAACTACTTTATTGTGTCACGTTTCAAAGAGCTAGCACAAACCGTGTTTGATTTAGAGTTCCAATTACATGTATCCATATAGGAGAAAACAGAGTGAAAGATAAAAATTAAAACTGATACTGTCAAAGAAAGGTTTAACCTAGAAGAACGAAATTTGGTTTGCCTAGTGGGATTGGCGTACTGATCATTACCTGAAAGTGTCATCAAGATTGGGTGAAAAAATGTGTGCTGAGATTTCAGGAAACTCGTAGTTTTTTGGAAGCTTGGCAACCCCTTTCCATGAAACTAATTTGCACCAGTCTCTGCTTAGGGCTACATCAATAGGAAACAAACCATAGAGATAGAACTTGGAACTACTTTATTGTGTCAAGTTTCAAAGAGCTAGCCCAAACCGTTTTTGATTTAGAGTTCCAACTACATGTATCCTCATAGGAGAACACAGAGTGAAACCTAAAAATTAAAACTGTTACTGCCAACGAACGGTTTAACCTAGAGAAACGAAATTTGGTGAGCCAAGTGGGATTGGGGTACTGATCATTACCTGAAAGTGTCATCAAGATTGGTTGAAAATATATGTGCTGAGATTTCAGGAAACTCGTAGTTTTTTGGAAGCTTGGCAACCCCTTTCCATGAAAGTGATGTGCGCCGGTCTCTGCTTAGGGCTACATCAATAGGAAACAAACAATAGAGATAGAACTTGGAACTACTTTATTGTGTCTAGTTTCAAAGAGCTAGCACAAACCGTGTTTTTCAGAGTTCCAACTACATGTATCCATATAGGAGAAAATAGAGTGAAACCTAAAAATTAAAACTCTTACTGCCAACGAACGGTTTGATCTAGAAGAATGAAATTTGGTGAGCCAAGTGGAATTGGGGTACTGATCATTACCTGAAACTGTCATCAAGATTGTGTGAAAAAATGTGTGCTGAGATTTCAGGAAACTCGTAGTTTTTTGGAAGCTTGGCAACCCCTTTTCGTGAAAGTGATTTGCGCCGGTCTCTGGTTAGCGCTACATCAATAGGAAACAAACCATAGAAATAGAACATGGAACTACATTATTGTGTCAAGTTTCAAAGAGCTAGCACAAACCGTGTTTTATTTAGAGTTCCAACTACATGTATCCATATAGGAGAAAACAGAGTGAAACCTAAAAATTAAAACCGTTACTGCCAACGAACGGTTTAACCTAGAAGAACGAAATTTGGTGAGAGACGTGGGATTGGGGTACTGATCATTACCTGAAAGTGTCATCAAGATTTGGTGAAAATATGTGTGCTGAGATTTCAGGAAACTCGTAGTTTTTTGGAAGCTTGGCAACCCCTTTCCGTGAAAGTGATTTGCGCCGGTCTCTGGTTAGCGCTACATCAATAGGAAACAAACCATAGAAATAGAACATGGAACTACATTATTGTGTCAAGTTTCAAAGAGCTAGCACAAACCGTGTTTTATTTAGAGTTCCAACTACATGTATCCATATAGGAGAAAACAGAGTGAAACCTAAAAATTAAAACCGTTACTGCCAACGAACGGTTTAACCTAGAAGAACGAAATTTGGTGAGAGACGTGGGATTGGGGTACTGATCATTACCTGAAAGTGTCATCAAGATTTGGTGAAAATATGTGTGCTGAGATTTCAGGAAACTCGTAGTTTTTTGGAAGCTTGGCAAACCCTATCAATGAAAGTGATTTGCGCTGGTCTCTGCTTAGGGCTACATCAATAGGAAACAAACCATAGAGGTAGAACTTGGAACTACTTTATTGTGTCAATTTCAAAGAGCTAGGACAAACCGTGTTTTTTAGAGTTCCAACTACATGTATCCATATAGGAGAAAACAGAGTGAAACATAAAATTAAAACTGTTACTGCCAACGAACTGTTTAACCTAGAAGAACGAAATTTGGTGAGCAAAGTGGCATTGGGGTACTGATCATTACCTGAAAGTGTCATCAAGATTGGGTGAAAAAATGTGTGCTGAGATTTCAGGAAACTCGTAGTTTTTTGGAAGATTGGCAACCCCTTTCCATGAAAGTGATTTGCGCCAGTCTCTGCTTAGGGCTACATCAATAGAAAGAAACCATAGAGATAGAACTTGGAACTACTTTATTGTGTCAAGTTTCAAAGAGCTAGCACAAACCGTGTTGGATTTAGAGTTCCAACAACATGTATCCATATAGGAGAAAACAGAGTGAAACATAAAATTAAAACTGTTACTGCCAACGAACGGTTTAACCTAGAAGAACGAAAATTGGTTAGCCAAGTGGGATTGGGGTAGTGATCCTTAACTGAAAGTGTCATCAAGATTGGGTGAAAAAATGTGTGCTGAGATTTCTGGAAACTCGTAGTTTTTTGGAAGCTTGGCATCCCCTTTCCATGATAGTGGTTTCCGCCGGTCTCTGCTTAGGGCTACATCAATAGGAAACAAACCGTAGAAATAGAACTTGGAACTACTTTATTGTGTCAAGTTTCAAAGAGCTAGCACAACCGTGTTTGATTTAGAGTTCCAACTACATGTATCCACATAGGAGAAAACAGAGTGAAAGATAAAAATTAAAACTGATACTGTCAAAGAAAAGTTTAACCTAGAAGAACGAAATTTGGTGAGCCTAGTGGGATTGGCGTACTGATCATTACCTGAAAGTGTCATCAAGATTGGGTGAAAAAATGTGTGCTGAGATTTCAGGAAACTCGTAGTTTTTTGGAAGCTTGGCAACCCCTTTCCATGAAAGTGTTTTGCACCAGTCTCTGCTTAGGGCTACATCAATAGGAAACAAACCATAGAGATAGAACATGGAACTACTTTATTCTGTCAAGTTTAAAGAGCTAGCACAAACCGTGTTTGATTTAGAGTTCCAACTACATGTATCCATATAGGAGAAAACAGAGTGAAACCTAATAATTAAAACTGTTACTGCCAATGAACGGTTTAACCTAGAAGAACGAAATTTGGTGAGCCAAGTGGGATTGGGGTACTGATCCTTACCTGAAAGTGTCATCAAGATTGGGTGAAAAAATGTGTGCGTATCCATATAGGAGAAAACAGAGTGAAAGATAAAAATTAAAACTCTTACTGCCAACGAATGGTTTAATCTAGAAGAACGAAATTCGGTGAGCCAAGTGGGATTGGGGTACTGATCATTACCTGAAAGTGTCATCAAGATTGTGTGAAAAAATATGTGCTGAGATTTCAGGAAACTCGTAGTATTTTGGAAGCTTGGCAACCTATTTCAGTGAAAGTGATTTGCGCCAGTCTCTGCTTAGGGCTACATCAATAGGAAACAAACCATAGAGATAGAACTTGGGACTACTTAATTGTGTCAAGTTTCAAAGAGCTAGAACAAACCGTGTTTGATTTAGAGTTCCATCTACATGTATCCATATAGGAGAAAACAGAGTGAAACCCAATAATTAAAACTGTTACTGCCAACGAACGGTTTAACCTAGAGGAACGAAATTTGGTGAGCCAAGTGGGGTTGGCGTTCTGATCATTACCTGAACGTGTCATCAATATTGGATGAAAAAATGTGTGCTGAGATTTCAGGAAATTCGTAGTTTTTTGGAAGTTTGGCAACTCTTTTCCATGAAAGTGATTTGCGCCAGTCTCTGCTTAGGGCTACAGCAATAGGAAACAAACCATAGAGATAGAATTTGGAACTACTTTATTGTGTCAATTTTCAAAGAGCCATCACAAACTGTGTTTGATTTAGAGTTCCAACTACATGTATCCTCATAGGAGAAAACAGAGTGAAACCTAAAAATTAAAACTTTTACTGCCAACGAACGGTTTAACCTAGAGAAACGGAATTTGGTGAGCCAAGTGGGATTGGGGTACTGAGCATTACCTGAAAGTGTCATCAAGATTGGGTGACAATATGTGTGCTGAGATTTCAGGAAACTCGTAGTTTTTGGAAGCTTGGCAACCCCTTTCCATGAAAGTGATTTGCGCCGGTCTCTGGTTAGCGCTACATCAATAGGAAACAAACCATAGAAATAGAACATGGAACACTTTATTCTGTCAAGTTTCAAAGAGCTACCACAAACCGTGTTTGATTTAGAGTTCCAACTACATGTATCCATGTAGGAGAAAACAGAGTGAAACCTAAAAATTAAAACCGTTACTGCCAACGAACGGTTTAACCTAGAAGAACGAAATTTGGTGAGCCAAGTGGGCTTGGGGTACTGATCATTACCTGAAAGTGTCAAAAGATTGGGTGAAAAAATGTGTGCTGAGATTTCAGGAAACTCGTAGTTTTTTGGAAGCTTGGCAACCCCTTTCAATGAAAGTGATTTGCGCCGGTCTCTGATTAGGGCTACATCAATAGGAAACAAACCATAGAGATAGAACTTGGAACTACTTTATTGTGTGAAGTTTCAAAGAGCTAGCACAAACAGTGTTTGATTTAGAGTTCCAACTACATGTATCCATATAAGAGAAAACAGAGTGAAACCTAAAAATTAAAACTGTTACTGCCATCGATCGGTTTAACCTGGAAGAACGAAATTTACTGAGCCAAGTGGATTTGGGGTACTGATCGTTACCTGAAAGTGTCATCAAGATTGGGTGAAAAAATGTGTGCTGAGATTTCAGGAAACTCTTACTTTTTTGGAAGCTTGGCAACCCATTTCCATGAAAGTGATTTGCGCCGGTCTCTGCTTAGTGCTACATCAATAGGAAACAAACCATAGAGATAGAACTTGGAACTACTTTATTGTGTCAAGTTTCAAAGAGCTAGCACAAACAGTGTTGGATTTAGAGTTCCAAATATATGTATCCATATAGGAGAAAACAGAGTGAAAGATAAAAATTAAAATTGTTACTGCCATCGAACGGTTTAACCTAGAAGAACGAAATTTGGTGAGCCTAGTGGGATTGGCGTACTGATCCTTACCTGAAAGTGTCATCAAGATTGGGTGAAAAAATGTGTGCTGAAATTTCAGGAAACTCGTAGTATTTTGGAAGCTTGGCAACCCATTTCCATGAAAGTGATTTGCGGTAGTCTCTGCGTAGGGCTACATCAATAGGAAAAAAACCATAGAGATAGAATTTGGAACTACTTTATTGTGTCAAGTTTCAAAGAGCTAGCACAAACCGTGTTTGATTTAGAGTTCCAACTACATGTATCCATATAGGAGAAAACAGAGTGGAACCTAAAAATTTAAACTGTTACTGCCAACGAACGGTTTAACCTAGAAGAACGAAATTTGGTGAGCCAAGTGGGATTGGGGTACTGATCATTACCTGAAAGTGTCATCAAGATTGGGTAAAAAAATGTGTGCTGAGATTTCAGGAAACTCGTAGTTTTTTGGAAGCTTGGCAACCCCTTTCCATGAAAGTGATTTGCGCCGGTCTCTGCTTAGGGCTACATCAATAGGAAACAAACCATAGAGATAGAACTTGGAACTACTTTATTGTGTCAAGTTTCAAAGAGCTAGCACAAACCGTGTTTGATTTAGAGTTCCAACTACATGTATCCACATAGGAGAAAACAGAGTGAAAGATAAAAATTAAAACTGATACTGTCAAAGAAAGGTTTAAACTAGAAGAACGAAATTTGGTGAGCCTAGTGGGATTGGCGTACTGATCATTACCTGAAAGTGTCATCAAGATTGGGTGAAAAAATGTGTACTGAGATTTCAGGAAACTGGTAGTTTTTTGGAAGCTTGGCAACCCCTTTCCATGAAAGTGATTTGCGGTAGTCTCTGCTTAGGGCTACATCAATAGGAAACAAACCATAGAGGTAGAACTTGGAACTACTTTATTGAGTCAAGTTTCAAAGAGCTAGCACAAACCGTGTTTCATTTAGAGTTCCAACTACATGTATCCATATAGGAGAAAACAGAGTGAAAGATAAAAATTAAAACTCTTACTGCCAACGAACAGTTTAATCTAGAAGAATGAAATTTGGTGAGCCAAGTGGATTTGGGGTAATGATCATTACCTGAAAGTGTCATCAAGATTGTGTGAAAAAATATGTGCTGAGATTTCAGCAAACTCGTAGTTTTTTGGAAGCTTGGCAACCCCTTTCTGTGAAAGTGATTTGTGTCGGTCTCTGCTTAGGGCTACATCAATAGGAAACAAACCATAGAGATAGAACTTGGGACTACTTTATTGTGTCAAGTTTCAAACAGCTAGCACAAACCGTGTTTGATTTAGAGTTCCAACTACATGTATCCATATACGAGAAAACAGAGTGAAACCTAAAAATTAAAACCATTACTGCCAAAGAACGGTTTAACCTAGAAGAACGAAATTTGGTGAGAGACGTGGGATTGGAGTACTGATCATTACCTGAAAGTGTCATCAAGATTGGGTGAAAAAATGTGTGCTGAGATTTCAGGAAACTCGTAGTTTTTTGGAAGCTTGGCAACCCCTTTCCATGAAAGTGATTTGCGCTGGTCTCTGCTTAGGGCTACATCAATAGGAAACAAACCATAGAGGTAGAACTTGGAACTACTTTATTGTGTCAAGTTTCAAAGAGCTAGCACAAACCGTGTTTGATTTAGAGTTCCAACTACATGTATCCATATAGGAGAAAACAGAGTGAAAGATAAAAATTAAAACTGTTACTGCCAACGAACGGTTTAACCTAGAAGAACGAAATTTGGTGATCCAAGTGGGATTGGTGTACTGATCATTACCTGAAAGTGTCCTCAAGATTGGGAAAAAAAATGTGTGCTGAGATTTCAGGAAACTCGTAGTTTTTTTGAAGCTTGGCAACCCCTTTCCATGAAAGTGATTTGCGCCGGTCTCTGCTTAGGGCTACATCAATAGTAAACAAACCATAGAGATAGAATTTGGAACTACTTTATTGTATCAAGTTTCAAAGAGCTAGCACAAACCGTGTTTGATTTAGAGTTCCAACTACATGTATCCATATAGGAGAAAACAGAGTGGAACCTAAAAATTAAAACTGTTACTGCCAACGAACGGTTTAACCTAGAAGAACGAAATTTGGTGAGCCAATTGGGATTGGGGTACTGATCATTACCTGAAAGTGTCATCAAGATTGGGTAAAAAAATGTGTGCTGAGATTTAAGGAAACTCGTAGTTTTTTGGAAGCTTGGCAACCCCTTTCCATGAAAGTGATTTGCGCCGGTCTCTGCTTAGGGCTACATCAATAGGAAACAAACCATAGAGATAGAACTTGGAACTACTTTATTGTGTCAAGTTTCAAAGAGCTAGCACAAACCGTGTTTTTTAGAGTTCCAACTACATGTATCCATATAGGAGAAAACAAAGTGAAACCTCAAAATTTAAACTGTTACTGCCATCGAACTGTTTAACCTAGAAGAACAAAATTTGGTGAGCCAAGTGGCATTGGGGTACTGATCATTACCTGAATGTGTCATCAAGATTGGGTGAAAAAATGTGTGCTGAGATTTCAGGAAACTCGTAGTTTTTTGGAAGATTGGCAACCCCTTTCCATGAAAGTGATTTGCGCCAGTCTCTGCTTAGGGCTACATCAATAGGAAACAAACCATAGAGATAGAACTTGGACTACTTTATTGTGTCAAGTTTCAAAGAGCTAGCACAAACCGTTTTGGATTTAGAGTTCCAACTACATGTATCCATATAGGAGAAAACAGAGTGAAACATAAAATTAAAACTGTTACTGCCAACGAACGGTTTAACCTAGAAGAACGAAAATTGGTGAGCCAAGTGGGATTGGGGTACTGATCATTACCTGAAAGTGTCATCAAGATTGTGTGAAAAAATGTGTGCTGAGATTTCAGGAAACTCGTAGTTTTTTGGAAGCTTGGCAACCCATTTCCATGAAAGTGATTTGCGGTAGTCTCTGCTTAGGGCTACATCAATAGGAAACAAACCATAGAGATAGAACTTGGACTACTTTATTGTGTCAAGTTTCAAAGAGCTAGCACAAACCGTGTTGGATTTAGAGTTCCAACTACATGTATCCATATGGGAGAAAACAGAGTGAAAGATAAAAATTAAAACTGTTACTGCCATCGAAGGGTTTAACCTAGAAGAACGAAATTTGGTGAGCCTAGTGTGATTGGCGTACTGATCCTTACCTGAAAGTGTCATCAAGATTGGGTGAAAAAATGTGTGCTGAGATTTCAGGAAACTCGTAGTATTTTGGAAGCTTGGCAACCCATTTCCATGAAAGTGATTTGCGGTAGTCTCTGCTTAGGGCTACATCAATAGGAAACAAACCATAGAGGTAGAACTTGGAACTACTTTATTGTGTCAAGTTTCAAAGAGCTAGCACAAACCGTGTTTGATTTAGAGTTCCAACTACATGTATCCATATAGGAGAAAACAGAGTGAAAGATAAAAATTAAAACTCTTACTGCCAACGAACAGTTTCATCTAGAAGAACGAAATTTGGTGAGCCAAGTGGGATTGGGGTACTGATCATTACCTGAAAGTGTCATCAAGATTGTGTGAAAAAATATGTGCTGAGATTTCAGGAAACTCGTAGTTTTTTGGAAGCTTGGCAACCCCTTTCAGTGAAAGTGATTTGTGCCGGTCTCTTCTTAGGGCTACATCAATAGGAAACAAACCATAGAGATAGAACTTGGGACTACTTCATTGTGTCAAGTTTCAAACACCTAGCACAAACCGTGTTTGACTTAGAGTTCCATCTACATGTATCCATATAGGAGAAAACAGAGTGAAACCTAAAAATTAAAACTCGTACTGCCAACAAACGGTTTAACCTAGAAGAAAGAAATTTGGTAAGCCAAGTGGGATTGGGGTACTGATCATTACCTGAAAGTGTCATCAAGATTGTGTGAAAAAATGTGTGCTGAGATTCAGGAAACTCGTAGTTTTTTGGAAGCTTGGCAACCCCTTTCCGTGAAAGTGATTGGCGCCGGTCTCTGCTTAGGGCTACATCAATAGGAAACAAACCATAGAGATAGATCTTGGGACTACTTTATTGTGTCAAGTTTCAAAGAGCTAGCACAAACCGTGTTTGATTTAGAGTTCCAACTACATGTATCCATATAGGAGAAAAGAGAGTGAAACCTAAAAATTAAAACTGTTACTGCCAACAAACTGTTTAACCTAGAAGAACGAAATTTGATGAGAAAAGTGGCATTGGGGTACTGATCATTACCTGAAAGTGTCATCAAGATTGGGTGAAAAAATGTGTGCTGAGATTTCAGGAAACTCGTAGTTTTTTGGAAGCTTGGCAACCCCTTTCCATGAAAGTGATTTGTGCCTGTCTCCGCTTAGGGCTACATCAATAGGAAACAAAATATAGAGACAGAATTGGAACTACTTTATTGTGTCAAGTTTCAAAGAGCTAGCACAAACCGTGTTGGATTTAGAATTCCAACTACATGTATCCATATAGGAGAAAACAGAGGGAAAGATAAAAATTAAAACTGTTACTGCCATCGAACGGTTTAACCTAGAAGAACAAAATTTGGTGAGCCTAGTGGGATTGGCGTACTGATCCTTACCTGAAAGTGTCATCAAGATTGGGTGAAAAAATGTGTGCTGAGATTTCAGGAAACTCGTAGTATTTTGGAAGCTTGGCAACTCATTTCCATGAAAGTGATTTGCGGTGGCCTCTGCTTAGGGCTATATCAATAGGAAACAAACCATAGAGGTAGAACTTGGAACTACTTTATTGTGTCAAGTTTCAATGAGCTAGCACAAACCGTGTTTGATTTAGAGTTCCAACTACATGTATCCATATAGGAGAAAACAGAGTGAAAGATAAAAATTAAAACTCTTACTGCCAACGAACGGTTTAATCTAGAAGAACGAAATTTGGTGAGCCAAGTGGGATTGGGGTACTGATCATTACCTGAAAGTGTCATCAAGTTTGGGTGAAAAAATATGTGCTGAGATTTCAGGAAAATCGTAGTTTTTTGGAAGCTTGGCAACCCCTTTCCGTGAAAGTGATTTGCGCCGGTCTCTGCTTAAGGCTACATCAATAGGAAACAAACCATAGAGATAGAACTTGGGACTACTTTATTGTGTCAAGTTTCAAACAGCTAGCACAAACCGTGTTTGATTTAGAGTTCCAACTACATGTATCCATATAGGAGAAAACAGAGTGAAACCTAAAAATTAAAACTGTTACTGCCAACGAACGGTTTAACCTCGAGGAACGAAATTTGGTGAGCCAAGTGGGATTGGGGTACTGATCATTACCTGAACGTGTCATCAAGATTGGGTAAAAAAAATGTGTGCTGAGATTTCAGGAAACTCGTAGTTTTTTGGAAGCTTGGCAACACCTTTCCATGAAAGTGATTTGCGCCGGTCTCTGCTTAGGGCTACATCAATAGGAAACAAACCATAGAGATAGACCTTGGACTACTTTATTGTGTCAAGTTTCAAAGAGCTAGCACAAACCGTGTTGGATTTAGAGTTCCAACTACATGTATCCATATAGGAGAAAACAGAGTGAAACATAAAATTAAAACTGTTACTGCCAACGAACGGTTTAACCTAGAAGAACGAAAATTGGTGAGCCAAGTGGGATTGGGGTACTATTCCTTACCTGAAAGTGTCATCAAGATTGGGTGAAAAAATGTGTGCTGAGATTTCAGGAAACTCGTAGTTTTTTGGAAGCTTGGCATCCCCTTTCAATGATAGTGGTTTCCGCCGGTGTCTGCTTAGGGCTACATCAATAGGAAACAAACCGTAGAAATAGAAGTTGGAACTACTTTATTGTGTCAAGTTTCAAAGAGCTAGCACAAACCGTGTTTGATTTAGAGTTCCAACTACATGTATCCACATAGGAGAAAACAGAGTGAAAGATAAAAATTAAAACTGATACTGTCAAAGAAAGGTTTAACCTAGAAGAACGAAATTTGGTGAGCCTAGTGGGATTGGCGTACTGATCATTACCTGAAAGTGTCATCAAGATTGGGTGAAAAAATGTGTGCTGAGATTTCAGGAAACTCATAGTTTTTTGGAAGCTTGGCAACCCCTTTCCATGAAAGTGATTTGCACCAGTCTCTGCTTAGGGCTACATCAATAGGAAACAAACCATAGAGATAGAACTTGGAACTACTTTATTGTGTCAAGTTTAAAAGAGCTAGCACAAACCGTGTTTGATTTAGAATTCCAACTACATGTATCCATATAGGAGAAAACAGAGTGAAACCTAAAAATTAAAACTGTTACTGCCAATGAACAGTTTAACCTAGAAGAACGAAATTTGGTGAGCCAAGTGGGATTGGGGTACTGATCATTACCTGAAAGTGTCAAAAGATTGGGTGAAAAAATGTGGGCTAAGATTTCAGGAAACTCGTAGTTTTTTGGAAGCTTGGCAACCCCTTTCCATGAAAGTGATTTGCGCCGGTCTCTGATTAGGGCTACATCAATAGGAAACAAACCATACAGATAGATCTTGGAAGTACTTTATTGTGTCAAGTTTCAAAGAGCTAGCACAAACCTTGTTGGATTTAGAGTTGCAACTACATGTATCCATATAGGAGAAAACAGAGTGAAACCTAAAAATTAAAACTGTTACTGCCATCGAACGGTTTAACCTAGAAGAACGAAATTTGGTGAGCCTAGTGGGATTGGCGTACTGATCCTTACCTGAAAGTGTCATCAAGATTGGGTGAAAAAATGTGTGCTGAGATTTCAGGAAACTCGTAGTTTTTTGGAAGCTTGGCAACCCCTTTACAATGAAAGTGATTTGCGCCTGTCTCCGCTTAGGGCTACATCAATAGGAAACAAAACATAGAGACAGAATTGGAACTACTTTATTGTGTCAAGTTTCAAAGAGCTAGCACAAACCGTGTTGGATTTAGAGTTCCAACTACATGTATCCATATAGGAGAAAACAGAGGGAAAGATAAAAATTAAAACTGTTACTGCCATCGAACGGTTTAACCTAGAAGAACAAAATTTGGTGAGCCTATTGGGATTGGCGTATTGATCCTTACCTGAAAGTGTCATCAAGATTGGGTGAAAAAATGTGTGCTGAGATTTCAGGAAACTCGTAGTTTTTTGGAAGCTTGGCAACCCCTTTCCATGAAAGTGATTTGCGCCTGTCTCCGCTTAGGGCTACATCAATAGGAAACAAACCATAGAGGTAGAACTTGGAACTACTTTATTGTGTCAAGTTTCAATGAGCTAGCACAAACCGTGTTTGATTTAGAGTTCCAACTACATGTATCCATATAGGAGAAAACAGAGTGAAAGATAAAAATTAAAACTCTTACTGCCAACGAACGGTTTAATCTAGAAGAATGAAATTTGGTGAGCCAAGTGGGATTGGGGTACTGATCATTACCTGAAAGTGTCATCAAGTTTGGGTGAAAAAATATGTGCTGAGATTTCAGGAAAATCGTAGTTTTTTGGAAGCTTGGCAACCCCTTTCCGTGAAAGTGAATTGCGCCGGTCTCTGCTTAAGGCTACATCAATAGGAAACAAACCATAGAGATAGAACTTGGGACTACTTTATTGTGTCAAGTTTCAAACAGCTAGCACAAACCGTGTTTGATTTAGAGTTCCAACTACATGTATCCATATAGGAGAAAACAGAGTGGAACCTAAAAATTAAAACTGTTACTGCCAACGAACGGTTTAACCTAGAAGAATGAAATTTGGTGAGCCAAGTGGGATTGGGGTACTGATCCTTACCTGAAAGTGTCATCAAGATTGGGTGAAAAAATGTGTGCTGAGATTTCAGGAAACTCGTAGTTTTTTGGAAGCTTGGCAACCCCTTTCAATGATAGTGGTTTCCGCCGGTGTCTGCTTAGGGCTACATCAATAGGAAACAAACCGTAGAAATAGAAATTGGAACTACTTTATTGTGTCAAGTTTCAAAGAGCTAGCACAAACCGTGTTTGATATAGAGTTCCAACTACATGTATCCATATATGAGAAAACAGAGTGAAACCTAAAAATTAAAACTGTTACTGCCAACGAACGGTTTAACCTAGAAGAATGAAATTTAATTAGCCAAGTGGGATTGGCGTACTGATCATTACCTAAAAGTGTCATCAAGATTGGGTGAAAAAATGTGTGCTGAGATTTCAGGAAACTCGTAGTTTTTTGGAAGCTTGGCACCCCATTTCCATGAAAGTGATTTGCGGTGGTCTCTGCATAGGGCTACATCAATAGCAAACAAACCATAGAGACATAACTTGGAACTACTTTATTGTGTCAAGTTTCAAAGAGCTAGCACAAACCGTGTTTGATTTAGAGTTCCAACAACATGTATCCATTAGGAGAAAACAGAGTGAAACCTAAAAATTAAAACTGTTACTGCCATCGAACGGATTAACCTAGAAGAACGAAATTTGGTGAGCCAAGTGGGATTGGGGTACTGATCATTACCTGAAAGTGTCATCAAGATTTGGTTAAAAAATGTGTGCTGATATTTCAGGAAACTCGTAGTTTCTTGGAAGCTTGGCAACCCCTTTCTGTGAAAGTGATTTGTGTCGGTCTCTGCTTAGGGCTACATCAATAGGAAACAAACCATAGAGATAGAACTTGGGACTACTTTATTGTGTCAAGTTTCAAACAGCTAGCACAAACCGTGTTTGATTTAGAGTTCCAACTACATGTATCCATATACGAGAAAACAGAGTGAAACCTAAAAATTAAAACCATTACTGCCAAAGAACGGTTTAACCTAGAAGAACGAAATTTGGTGAGAGACGTGGGATTGGAGTACTGATCATTACCTGAAAGTGTCATCAAGATTGGGTGAAAAAATGTGTGCTGAGATTTCAGGAAACTCGTAGTTTTTTGGAAGCTTGGCAACCCCTTTCCATGAAAGTGATTTGCGCTGGTCTCTGCTTAGGGCTACATCAATAGGAAACAAACCATAGAGGTAGAACTTGGAACTACTTTATTGTGTCAAGTTTCAAAGAGCTAGCACAAACCGTGTTTGATTTAGAGTTCCAACTACATGTATCCATATAGGAGAAAACAGAGTGAAAGATAAAAATTAAAACTGTTACTGCCAACGAACGGTTTAACCTAGAAGAACGAAATTTGGTGATCCAAGTGGGATTGGTGTACTGATCATTACCTGAAAGTGTCCTCAAGATTGGGAAAAAAAATGTGTGCTGAGATTTCAGGAAACTCGTAGTTTTTTTGAAGCTTGGCAACCCCTTTCCATGAAAGTGATTTGCGCCGGTCTCTGCTTAGGGCTACATCAATAGTAAACAAACCATAGAGATAGAATTTGGAACTACTTTATTGTATCAAGTTTCAAAGAGCTAGCACAAACCGTGTTTGATTTAGAGTTCCAACTACATGTATCCATATAGGAGAAAACAGAGTGGAACCTAAAAATTAAAACTGTTACTGCCAACGAACGGTTTAACCTAGAAGAACGAAATTTGGTGAGCCAAGTGGGATTGGGGTACTGATCATTACCTGAAAGTGTCATCAAGATTGGGTAAAAAAATGTGTGCTGAGATTTAAGGAAACTCGTAGTTTTTTGGAAGCTTGGCAACCCCTTTCCATGAAAGTGATTTGCGCCGGTCTCTGCTTAGGGCTACATCAATAGGAAACAAACCATAGAGATAGAAATTGGAACTACTTTATTGTGTCAAGTTTCAAAGAGCTAGCACAAACCGTGTTTTTTAGAGTTCCAACTACATGTATCCATATAGGAGAAAACAAAGTGAAACCTCAAAATTTAAACTGTTACTGCCATCGAACTGTTTAACCTAGAAGAACAAAATTTGGTGAGCCAAGTGGCATTGGGGTACTGATCATTACCTGAATGTGTCATCAAGATTGGGTGAAAAAATGTGTGCTGAGATTTCAGGAAACTCGTAGTTTTTTGGAAGATTGGCAACCCCTTTCCATGAAAGTGATTTGCGCCAGTCTCTGCTTAGGGCTACATCAATAGGAAACAAACCATAGAGATAGAACTTGGACTACTTTATTGTGTCAAGTTTCAAAGAGCTAGCACAAACCGTTTTGGATTTAGAGTTCCAACTACATGTATCCATATAGGAGAAAACAGAGTGAAACATAAAATTAAAACTGTTACTGCCAACGAACGGTTTAACCTAGAAGAACGAAAATTGGTGAGCCAAGTGGGATTGGGGTACTGATCATTACCTGAAAGTGTCATCAAGATTGTGTGAAAAAATGTGTGCTGAGATTTCAGGAAACTCGTAGTTTTTTGGAAGCTTGGCAACCCATTTCCATGAAAGTGATTTGCGGTAGTCTCTGCTTAGGGCTACATCAATAGGAAACAAACCATAGAGATAGAACTTGGACTACTTTATTGTGTCAAGTTTCAAAGAGCTAGCACAAACCGTGTTGGATTTAGAGTTCCAACTACATGTATCCATATGGGAGAAAACAGAGTGAAAGATAAAAATTAAAACTGTTACTGCCATCGAAGGGTTTAACCTAGAAGAACGAAATTTGGTGAGCCTAGTGGGATTGGCGTACTGATCCTTACCTGAAAGTGTCATCAAGATTGGGTGAAAAAATGTGTGCTGAGATTTCAGGAAACTCGTAGTATTTTGGAAGCTTGGCAACCCATTTCCATGAAAGTGATTTGCGGTAGTCTCTGCTTAGGGCTACATCAATAGGAAACAAACCATAGAGGTAGAACTTGGAACTACTTTATTGTGTCAAGTTTCAAAGAGCTAGCACAAACCGTGTTTGATTTAGAGTTCCAACTACATGTATCCATATAGGAGAAAACAGAGTGAAAGATAAAAATTAAAACTCTTACTGCCAACGAACAGTTTCATCTAGAAGAACGAAATTTGGTGAGCCAAGTGGGATTGGGGTACTGATCATTACCTGAAAGTGTCATCAAGATTGTGTGAAAAAATATGTGCTGAGATTTCAGGAAACTCGTAGTTTTTTGGAAGCTTGGCAACCCCTTTCAGTGAAAGTGATTTGTGCCGGTCTCTTCTTAGGGCTACATCAATAGGAAACAAACCATAGAGATAGAACTTGGGACTACTTCATTGTGTCAAGTTTCAAACACCTAGCACAAACCGTGTTTGACTTAGAGTTCCATCTACATGTATCCATATAGGAGAAAACAGAGTGAAACCTAAAAATTAAAACTCGTACTGCCAACAAACGGTTTAACCTAGAAGAAAGAAATTTGGTAAGCCAAGTGGGATTGGGGTACTGATCATTACCTGAAAGTGTCATCAAGATTGTGTGAAAAAATGTGTGCTGAGATTCAGGAAACTCGTAGTTTTTTGGAAGCTTGGCAACCCCTTTCCGTGAAAGTGATTGGCGCCGGTCTCTGCTTAGGGCTACATCAATAGGAAACAAACCATAGAGATAGATCTTGGGACTACTTTATTGTGTCAAGTTTCAAAGAGCTAGCACAAACCGTGTTTGATTTAGAGTTCCAACTACATGTATCCATATAGGAGAAAAGAGAGTGAAACCTAAAAATTAAAACTGTTACTGCCAACAAACTGTTTAACCTAGAAGAACGAAATTTGATGAGAAAAGTGGCATTGGGGTACTGATCATTACCTGAAAGTGTCATCAAGATTGGGTGAAAAAATGTGTGCTGAGATTTCAGGAAACTCGTAGTTTTTTGGAAGCTTGGCAACCCCTTTCCATGAAAGTGATTTGTGCCTGTCTCCGCTTAGGGCTACATCAATAGGAAACAAAATATAGAGACAGAATTGGAACTACTTTATTGTGTCAAGTTTCAAAGAGCTAGCACAAACCGTGTTGGATTTAGAATTCCAACTACATGTATCCATATAGGAGAAAACAGAGGGAAAGATAAAAATTAAAACTGTTACTGCCATCGAACGGTTTAACCTAGAAGAACAAAATTTGGTGAGCCTAGTGGGATTGGCGTACTGATCCTTACCTGAAAGTGTCATCAAGATTGGGTGAAAAAATGTGTGCTGAGATTTCAGGAAACTCGTAGTATTTTGGAAGCTTGGCAACTCATTTCCATGAAAGTGATTTGCGGTGGCCTCTGCTTAGGGCTATATCAATAGGAAACAAACCATAGAGGTAGAACTTGGAACTACTTTATTGTGTCAAGTTTCAATGAGCTAGCACAAACCGTGTTTGATTTAGAGTTCCAACTACATGTATCCATATAGGAGAAAACAGAGTGAAAGATAAAAATTAAAACTCTTACTGCCAACGAACGGTTTAATCTAGAAGAACGAAATTTGGTGAGCCAAGTGGGATTGGGGTACTGATCATTACCTGAAAGTGTCATCAAGTTTGGGTGAAAAAATATGTGCTGAGATTTCAGGAAAATCGTAGTTTTTTGGAAGCTTGGCAACCCCTTTCCGTGAAAGTGATTTGCGCCGGTCTCTGCTTAAGGCTACATCAATAGGAAACAAACCATAGAGATAGAACTTGGGACTACTTTATTGTGTCAAGTTTCAAACAGCTAGCACAAACCGTGTTTGATTTAGAGTTCCAACTACATGTATCCATATAGGAGAAAACAGAGTGAAACCTAAAAATTAAAACTGTTACTGCCAACGAACGGTTTAACCTCGAGGAACGAAATTTGGTGAGCCAAGTGGGATTGGGGTACTGATCATTACCTGAAAGTGTCATCAAGATTGGGTAAAAAAAATGTGTGCTGAGATTTCAGGAAACTCGTAGTTTTTTGGAAGCTTGGCAACACCTTTCCATGAAAGTGATTTGCGCCGGTCTCTGCTTAGGGCTACATCAATAGGAAACAAACCATAGAGATAGACCTTGGACTACTTTATTGTGTCAAGTTTCAAAGAGCTAGCACAAACCGTGTTGGATTTAGAGTTCCAACTACATGTATCCATATAGGAGAAAACAGAGTGAAACATAAAATTAAAACTGTTACTGCCAACGAACGGTTTAACCTAGAAGAACGAAAATTGGTGAGCCAAGTGGGATTGGGGTACTATTCCTTACCTGAAAGTGTCATCAAGATTGGGTGAAAAAATGTGTGCTGAGATTTCAGGAAACTCGTAGTTTTTTGGAAGCTTGGCATCCCCTTTCAATGATAGTGGTTTCCGCCGGTGTCTGCTTAGGGCTACATCAATAGGAAACAAACCGTAGAAATAGAAGTTGGAACTACTTTATTGTGTCAAGTTTCAAAGAGCTAGCACAAACCGTGTTTGATTTAGAGTTCCAACTACATGTATCCACATAGGAGAAAACAGAGTGAAAGATAAAAATTAAAACTGATACTGTCAAAGAAAGGTTTAACCTAGAAGAACGAAATTTGGTGAGCCTAGTGGGATTGGCGTACTGATCATTACCTGAAAGTGTCATCAAGATTGGGTGAAAAAATGTGTGCTGAGATTTCAGGAAACTCATAGTTTTTTGGAAGCTTGGCAACCCCTTTCCATGAAAGTGATTTGCACCAGTCTCTGCTTAGGGCTACATCAATAGGAAACAAACCATAGAGATAGAACTTGGAACTACTTTATTGTGTCAAGTTTAAAAGAGCTAGCACAAACCGTGTTTGATTTAGAATTCCAACTACATGTATCCATATAGGAGAAAACAGAGTGAAACCTAAAAATTAAAACTGTTACTGCCAATGAACAGTTTAACCTAGAAGAACGAAATTTGGTGAGCCAAGTGGGATTGGGGTACTGATCATTACCTGAAAGTGTCAAAAGATTGGGTGAAAAAATGTGGGCTAAGATTTCAGGAAACTCGTAGTTTTTTGGAAGCTTGGCAACCCCTTTCCATGAAAGTGATTTGCGCCGGTCTCTGATTAGGGCTACATCAATAGGAAACAAACCATACAGATAGATCTTGGAAGTACTTTATTGTGTCAAGTTTCAAAGAGCTAGCACAAACCTTGTTGGATTTAGAGTTGCAACTACATGTATCCATATAGGAGAAAACAGAGTGAAACCTAAAAATTAAAACTGTTACTGCCATCGAACGGTTTAACCTAGAAGAACGAAATTTGGTGAGCCTAGTGGGATTGGCGTACTGATCCTTACCTGAAAGTGTCATCAAGTTTGGGTGAAAAAATGTGTGCTGAGATTTCAGGAAACTCGTAGTTTTTTGGAAGCTTGGCAACCCCTTTACAATGAAAGTGATTTGCGCCTGTCTCCGCTTAGGGCTACATCAATAGGAAACAAAACATAGAGACAGAATTGGAACTACTTTATTGTGTCAAGTTTCAAAGAGCTAGCACAAACCGTGTTGGATTTAGAGTTCCAACTACATGTATCCATATAGGAGAAAACAGAGGGAAAGATAAAAATTAAAACTGTTACTGCCATCGAACGGTTTAACCTAGAAGAACAAAATTTGGTGAGCCTATTGGGATTGGCGTATTGATCCTTACCTGAAAGTGTCATCAAGATTGGGTGAAAAAATGTGTGCTGAGATTTCAGGAAACTCGTAGTTTTTTGGAAGCTTGGCAACCCCTTTCCATGAAAGTGATTTGCGCCTGTCTCCGCTTAGGGCTACATCAATAGGAAACAAACCATAGAGGTAGAACTTGGAACTACTTTATTGTGTCAAGTTTCAATGAGCTAGCACAAACCGTGTTTGATTTAGAGTTCCAACTACATGTATCCATATAGGAGAAAACAGAGTGAAAGATAAAAATTAAAACTCTTACTGCCAACGAACGGTTTAATCTAGAAGAATGAAATTTGGTGAGCCAAGTGGGATTGGGGTACTGATCATTACCTGAAAGTGTCATCAAGTTTGGGTGAAAAAATATGTGCTGAGATTTCAGGAAAATCGTAGTTTTTTGGAAGCTTGGCAACCCCTTTCCGTGAAAGTGAATTGCGCCGGTCTCTGCTTAAGGCTACATCAATAGGAAACAAACCATAGAGATAGAACTTGGGACTACTTTATTGTGTCAAGTTTCAAACAGCTAGCACAAACCGTGTTTGATTTAGAGTTCCAACTACATGTATCCATATAGGAGAAAACAGAGTGGAACCTAAACATTAAAACTGTTACTGCCAACGAACGGTTTAACCTAGAAGAATGAAATTTGGTGAGCCAAGTGGGATTGGGGTACTGATCCTTACCTGAAAGTGTCATCAAGATTGGGTGAAAAAATGTGTGCTGAGATTTCAGGAAACTCGTAGTTTTTTGGAAGCTTGGCAACCCCTTTCAATGATAGTGGTTTCCGCCGGTGTCTGCTTAGGGCTACATCAATAGGAAACAAACCGTAGAAATAGAAATTGGAACTACTTTATTGTGTCAAGTTTCAAAGAGCTAGCACAAACCGTGTTTGATATAGAGTTCCAACTACATGTATCCATATATGAGAAAACAGAGTGAAACCTAAAAATTAAAACTGTTACTGCCAACGAACGGTTTAACCTAGAAGAATGAAATTTAATTAGCCAAGTGGGATTGGCGTACTGATCATTACCTAAAAGTGTCATCAAGATTGGGTGAAAAAATGTGTGCTGAGATTTCAGGAAACTCGTAGTTTTTTGGAAGCTTGGCACCCCATTTCCATGAAAGTGATTTGCGGTGGTCTCTGCATAGGGCTACATCAATAGCAAACAAACCATAGAGACATAACTTGGAACTACTTTATTGTGTCAAGTTTCAAAGAGCTAGCACAAACCGTGTTTGATTTAGAGTTCCAACAACATGTATCCATTAGGAGAAAACAGAGTGAAACCTAAAAATTAAAACTGTTACTGCCATCGAACGGATTAACCTAGAAGAACGAAATTTGGTGAGCCAAGTGGGATTGGGGTACTGATCATTACCTGAAAGTGTCATCAAGATTTGGTTAAAAAATGTGTGCTGATATTTCAGGAAACTCGTAGTTTCTTGGAAGCTTGGCAACCCCTTTCCATGAAAGAGATTTGTGCCAGTCTCTGCTTAGGGCTACATCAATAGGAAACAAACCATAGAGACATAACTTGTAACTACTTTATTGTGTCAAGTTTCAAAGAGCTAGCACAAACCGTGTTTGATTTAGAGTTCCAACTACATGTATCCATATAGGAGAAAAAAGAGTGAAAGGTAAAAATTTAAACTGATACTGCCATCGAACGGTTTAACCTAGGAGAACGAAATTTGGTGAGCCTAGTGGGATTGGCGTACTGATCATTACCTGAAATTGTCATCAAGATTGGGTGAAAAAATGTGTGCTGACATTTCAGGAAACTCTTAGTTTTTTGGAAGATTGGCAACCCCTTTCCATGAAAGTGATTTGTGCCGGTCTCTGCTTAGGAGTACATCAATAGGAAACAAACCATAGAGATAGAACTTGGAACTACTTAATTGTGTCAAGTTTCAAAGAACTAGCACAAACCGTGTTTGATTTAGAATTCCAACTACATGTATCCATATAGGAGAAAACAGAGTGAAACCTAAAAATTAAAACAGTTAATGCCAACGAACTGTTTAACCTAGAAGAACGAAATTTGGTGAGCCAAGTGGGATTGGCGTACTGATCATTACCAGAAAGTGTCATCAAGATTGGGTTAAAAAATGTGTGCTGAGATTTCAGGAACCTCGTAGTTTTTTGGAAGCTTGGCAACCCCTTTCTATGAAAGTATTTTGCGCTGGTGTCTACTTAGGGCTACATCAATAGGAAACAAACCATAGAGGTAGAACTTGGAACTATTTACTGTGTCAAGTTTCAAAGAGCTAGCACAAACCGTGTTTGATTTAGAGTTCCAACTACATGTATCCATATTGGAGAAAACAGAGTGAAAGATAAAATTAAAACTCTTACTGCCAATGAACGGTTTAACCTAGAAGAACGAAATTTGGTGAGCCAAGTGGGATTGGGGTACTGATCATTACCTGAAATTGTCATCAAGATTGTGTGAAAAAATGTGTGCTGAGATTTCAGGAAAATCGTAGTTTTTTGGAAGCTTGGCAACCCCTTTCCGTGAAAGTGAATTGCGCCGGTCTCTGCTTAAGGCTACATCAATAGGAAACAAACCATAAAGATAGAACTTGGGACTACTTTATTGTGTCAAGTTTCAAACAGCTAGCACAAACCGTGTTTGATTTAGAGTTCCAACTACATGTATCCATATAGGAGAAAACAGAGTGGAACCTAAAAATTAAAACTGTTACTGCCAACGAACGGTTTAACCTAGAAGAATGAAATTTGGTGAGCCAAGTGGGATTGGCGTACTGATCCTTACCTGAAAGTGTCATCAAGATTGGGTGAAAAAATGTGTGCTGAGATTTCAGGAAACTCGTAGTTTTTTGGAAGCTTGGCAACCCCTTTCAATGATAGTGGTTTCCGCCGGTGTCTGCTTAGGGCTACATCAATAGGAAACAAACCGTAGAAATAGAAATTGGAACTACTTTATTGTGTCAAGTTTCAAAGAGCTAGCACAAACCGTGTTTGATATAGAGTTCCAACTACATGTATCCATATATGAGAAAACAGAGTGAAACCTAAAAATTAAAACTGTTACTGCCAACGAACGGTTTAACCTAGAAGAATGAAATTTAATTAGCCAAGTGGGATTGGCGTACTGATCATTACCTAAAAGTGTCATCAAGATTGGGTGAAAAAATGTGTGCTGAGATTTCAGGAAACTCGTAGTTTTTTGGAAGCTTGGCACCCCATTTCCATGAAAGTGATTTGCGGTGGTCTCTGCATAGGGCTACATCAATAGCAAACAAACCATAGAGACATAACTTGGAACTACTTTATTGTGTCAAGTTTCAAAGAGCTAGCACAAACCGTGTTTGATTTAGAGTTCCAACAACATGTATCCATTAGGAGAAAACAGAGTGAAACCTAAAAATTAAAACTGTTACTGCCATCGAACGGATTAACCTAGAAGAACGAAATTTGGTGAGCCAAGTGGGATTGGGGTACTGATCATTACCTGAAAGTGTCATCAAGATTTGGTTAAAAAATGTGTGCTGATATTTCAGGAAACTCGTAGTTTCTTGGAAGCTTGGCAACCCCTTTCCATGAAAGAGATTTGTGCCAGTCTCTGCTTAGGGCTACATCAATAGGAAACAAACCATAGAGACATAACTTGTAACTACTTTATTGTGTCAAGTTTCAAAGAGCTAGCACAAACCGTGTTTGATTTAGAGTTCCAACTACATGTATCCATATAGGAGAAAAAAGAGTGAAAGGTAAAAATTTAAACTGATACTGCCATCGAACGGTTTAACCTAGGAGAACGAAATTTGGTGAGCCTAGTGGGATTGGCGTACTGATCATTACCTGAAATTGTCATCAAGATTGGGTGAAAAAATGTGTGCTGACATTTCAGGAAACTCTTAGTTTTTTGGAAGATTGGCAACCCCTTTCCATGAAAGTGATTTGTGCCGGTCTCTGCTTAGGAGTACATCAATAGGAAACAAACCATAGAGATAGAACTTGGAACTACTTAATTGTGTCAAGTTTCAAAGAACTAGCACAAACCGTGTTTGATTTAGAATTCCAACTACATGTATCCATATAGGAGAAAACAGAGTGAAACCTAAAAATTAAAACAGTTAATGCCAACGAACTGTTTAACCTAGAAGAACGAAATTTGGTGAGCCAAGTGGGATTGGCGTACTGATCATTACCAGAAAGTGTCATCAAGATTGGGTTAAAAAATGTGTGCTGAGATTTCAGGAACCTCGTAGTTTTTTGGAAGCTTGGCAACCCCTTTCTATGAAAGTATTTTGCGCTGGTGTCTACTTAGGGCTACATCAATAGGAAACAAACCAGAGGTAGAACTTGGAACTATTTACTGTGTCAAGTTTCAAAGAGCTAGCACAAACCGTGTTTGATTTAGAGTTCCAACTACATGTATCCATATTGGAGAAAACAGAGTGAAAGATAAAATTAAAACTCTTACTGCCAATGAACGGTTTAACCTAGAAGAACGAAATTTGGTGAGCCAAGTGGGATTGGGGTACTGATCATTACCTGAAATTGTCATCAAGATTGTGTGAAAAAATGTGTGCTGAGATTTCAGGAAACTCGTAGTTTTTTGGAAGCTTGGCAACCCCTTTCCGTGAAAGTGATTTGTGCTGGTCTCTGCTTAGGACTACATCAATAGAAACAAACCATAGAGATAGAACTTGGGACTACTTTATTGTGTCAAGTTTCAAACAGCTAGCCCAAACCGTGTTTGATTTCGAGTTCCAACTACATGTATCCATATAGGAGAAAACAGAGTGAAACCGAAAAATTAAAACTGTTACTGCCAACGAACGGTTTAAACTAGAAGAACGAAATTTGGTGAGCCAAGTGGAATTGGGGTACTGATCATTACCTGAAAGTGTCATCAAGATTGGGTGAAAAAATGTGTGCTGAGATTTCAGGAAACTCGTAGTTTTTTGGAAGCTTGGCAACCCCTTTCCATGAAAGTGATTTGCGGTGGTCTCTGGTTAGGGCTACATCAATAGGAAATAAACCATAAAGATAGAACTTGGAACTACTTTATTGTGTCAAGTTTCAAAGAGTTAGCACAAACCGTGTTTGATTTAGATTTCCAACTACATGTATCCATATAGGAGAAAACAGAGTGAAACCTAAAAATTAAAACTGTTACTGCCAATGAACGGTTTAACCTAGAAGAACGAAATTTGGTGAGCCAAGTGGGATTGGGGTACTGATCATTACCTGAAAGTGTCATGAATATTGGGTGAAAAAATGTGTGCTGAGATTTCAGGAAACTCGTAGTTTTTTGGAAGCTTGGCAACCCATTTCCATGAAAGTGATTTGGTGGTCTCTGCTTAGGGCTACATCAATAGGAAACAAACCATAGAGATAGAACTTGGAACTACTTTATTGGGTCAAGTTTGAAAGAGCTAGCACAAACCGTGTTTGATTTAGAGTTCCAACTACATTTATCCATATAGGAGAAAACAGAGTGAAACCTAAAAATTAAAACTGTTACTGCCAACGAACTCTTTATCCTTGAAGAACGAAATTTGGTGAGCCAAGTATCATTGGGGTACTGATCATTACCTGAAAATGTCATCAAGATTGGGTGAAAAAATGTGTGCTGAGATTTCAGGAAACTCGTAGTTTTTTGGAAGCTTGGCACCCCATTTCCATGAAAGTGATTTGCGGTGGTCTCTGCTTAGGGCTACATCAATAGCAAACAAACCATAGAGACATAACTTGCAACTACTTTATTGTGTCAAGTTTCAAAGAGCTAGCACAAACCGTGTTTGATTTAGAGTTCCAACAACATGTATCCATTAGGAGAAAACAGAGTGAAACCTAAAAATTAAAACTGTTACTGACATCGAACGGATTAACCTAGAAGAACGAAATTTGGTGAGCCAAGTGGCATTGGGGTACTTATCATTACCTGAAAGTGTCATCAAGATTGGGTGAAAAAATCTGTGCTGTGATTTCAGGAAACTCGTAGTTTTTTGGAAGCTTGGCAACCCCTTTCCATGAAAGTGATTTGCGCCGGTCTCTGCTTAGGGCTACATCAATAGGAAACAAACCATAGAGATAGAACTTGGAACTACTTTATTGGGTCAAGTTTGAAAGAGCTAGCACAAACCGTGTTTGATTTAGAGTTCCAACTACATGTATCCATATAGGAGAAAACAGAGTGAAACCTAAAAATTAAAACTGTTACTGCCAACGAACTCTTTATCCTTGAAGAACGAAATTTGGTGAGGCAAGTATCATTGGGGTACTGATCATTACCTGAAAATGTCATCAAGATTGGGTGAAAAAACTTGTGCTGAGATTTCAGGAAACTCGTGGTTTTTTGGAAGCTTGGCACCCCATTTCCATGAAAGTGATTTGCGGTGGTCTCTGCTTAGGGCTACATCAATAGCAAACAAACCATAGAGACATAACTTGGAACTACTTTATTGTGTCAAGTTTCAAAGAGCTAGCACAAACCATGTTGGATTTAGAGTTCCAACTACATGTATCCATATAGGAGAAAACAGAGTGATAGATAAAAATTAAAACTGTTACTGCCATCGAACTGTTTAACCTAGAAGAACGAAATTTGGTGTGCCTAGTGGTATTGGCGTACTGATCCTTACCTGAAAGTGTCATCAAGATTGGGTGAAAAAATGTGTGCTGAGATTTCAGGAAACTCGTAGTATTTTGGAAGCTTGGCAACCCATTTCCATGAAAGTGATTTGCGGTGGTCTCTGCTTAGGGCTACATCAATAGGAAACAAACCATAGAGGTAGAACTTGGAACTACTTTATTGTGTCAAGTTTCAAAGAGCTAGCACAAACCGTGTTTGATTTAGAGTTCCAACTACATGTATCCATATAGGAGAAAACAGAGTGAAATATAAAAATTAAAACTCTTACTGCCAACCAACGGTTTAATCTAGAAGAACGAAATTTGGTGAGCCAAGTGGGATTGGGCTACTGATCATTACCTGAAAGTGTCATCAAGATTGTGTGAAAAAATATGTGCTGAGATTTCAGGAAACTCGTAGTTTTTTGGAAGCTTGGCAACACCTTTCCGTGAAAGTGATTTGCGCTGGTCTCTGCTTAGGGCTACATCAATAGGAAACAAACCATAGAGATAGAACTTGGGACTACTTTATTGTGTCAAGTTTCAAACAGCTAGCACAAACCGTGTTTGATTTAGAGTTCCAACTACATGTATCCATATAGGAGAAAACAGAGTGAAACCTAAAAATTAAAACTGTTACTGCCAATGAACAGTTTAACCTAGAAGAACGAAATTTGGTGAGCCAAGTGGGATTGGTGTACTGATCATTACCTGAAAGTGTCAAAAGATTGGGTGAAAAAATGTGGGCTAAGATATCAGGAAACTCGTAGTTTTTTGGAAGCTTGGCAACCCCTTTCCATGAAAGTGATTTGCGCCGGTCTCTGATTAGGGCTACATCAATAGGAAACAAACCATACAGATAGATCTTGGAAGTACTTTATTGTGTCAAGTTTCAAAGACCTAGCACAAACCTTGTTGGATTTAGAGTTGCAACTACATGTATCCATATAGGAGAAAACAGAGTGAAACCTAAAAATTAAAACTGTTACTGCCATCGAACGGTTTAACCTAGAAGAACGAAATTTGGTGAGCCTAGTGGGATTGGCGTACTGATCCTTACCTGAAAGTGTCATCAAGATTGGGTGAAAAAATGTGTGCTGAGATTTCAGGAAACTCGTAGTTTTTTGGAAGCTTGGCAACCCCTTTCCATGAAAGTGATTTGCGCCTGTCTCCGCTTAGGGCTACATCAATAGGAAACAAAACATAGAGACAGAATTGGAACTACTTTATTGTGTCAAGTTTCAAAGAGCTAGCACAAACCGTGTTGGATTTAGAGTTCCAACTACATGTATCCATATAGGAGAAAACAGAGGGAAAGATAAAAATTAAAACTGTTACTGCCATCGAACGGTTTAACCTAGAAGAACAAAATTTGGTGAGCCTAGTGGGATTGGCGTACTGATCCTTACCTGAAAGTGTCATCAAGATTGGGTGAAAAAATGTGTGCTGAGATTTCAGGAAACTCGTAGTATTTTGGAAGCTTGGCAACTCATTTCCATGAAAGTGATTTGCGGTGGCCTCTGCTTAGGGCTATATCAATAGGAAACAAACCATAGAGGTAGAACTTGGAACTACTTTATTGTGTCAAGTTTCAATGAGCTAGCACAAACCGTGTTTGATTTAGAGTTCCAACTACATGTATCCATATAGGAGAAAACAGAGTGAAAGATAAAAATTAAAACTCTTACTGCCATGGAACGGTTTAATCTAGAAGAACGAAATTTGGTGAGCCAAGTGGGATTGGGGTACTGATCATTACCTGAAAGTGTCATCAAGTTTGGGTGAAAAAATATGTGCTGAGATTTCAGGAAAATCGTAGTTTTTTGGAAGCTTGGCGACCCCTTTCCGTGAAAGTGATTTGCGCCGGTCTCTGCTTAAGGCTACATCAATAGGAAACAAACCATAGAGATAGAACTTGGGACTACTTTATTGTGTCAAGTTTCAAACAGCTAGCACAAACCGTGTTTGATTTAGAGTTCCAACTACATGTATCCATATAGGAGAAAACAGAGTGGAACCTAAAAATTAAAACTGTTACTGCCAACGAACGGTTTAACCTAGAAGAATGAAATTTGGTGAGCCAAGTGGGATTGGGGTACTGATCCTTACCTGAAAGTGTCATCAAGATTGGGTGAAAAAATGTGTGCTGAGATTTCAGGAAACTCGTAGTTTTTTGGAAGCTTGGCAACCCCTTTCAATGATAGTGGTTTCCGCCGGTGTCTGCTTAGGGCTACATCAATAGGAAACAAACCGTAGAAATAGAAATTGGAACTACTTTATTGTGTCAAGTTTCAAAGAGCTAGCACAAACCGTGTTTGATATAGAGTTCCAACTACATGTATCCATATAGGAGAAAACAGAGTGAAACCTAAAAATTAAAACTGTTACTGCCAACGAACGGTTTAACCTAGAAGAACGAAATTTAATGAGCCAAGTGGGATTGTCGTACTGATCATTACCTAAAAGTGTCATCAAGATTGGGTGAAAAAATGTGTGCTGAGATTTCAGGAAACTCGTAGTTTTTTGGAAGCTTGGCAACCCATTTCCATGAAAGTGATTTGGTGGTCTCTGCTTAGGGCTACATCAATAGGAAACAAACCATAGAGATAGAACTTGGGACTACTTTATTGTGTCAAGTTTCAAACAGCTAGCACAAACCGTGTTTGATTTAGAGTTCCAACTACATGTATCCATATAGGAGAAAACAGAGTGGAACCTAAAAATTAAAACTGTTACTGCCAACGAACGGTTTAACCTAGAAGAATGAAATTTGGTGAGCCAAGTGGGATTGGGGTACTGATCCTTACCTGAAAGTGTCATCAAGATTGGGTGAAAAAATGTGTGCTGAGATTTCAGGAAACTCGTAGTTTTTTGGAAGCTTGGCAACCCCTTTCAATGATAGTGGTTTCCGCCGGTGTCTGCTTAGGGCTACATCAATAGGAAACAAACCGTAGAAATAGAAATTGGAACTACTTTATTGTGTCAAGTTTCAAAGAGCTAGCACAAACCGTGTTTGATATAGAGTTCCAACTACATGTATCCATATAGGAGAAAACAGAGTGAAACCTAAAAATTAAAACTGTTACTGCCAACGAACGGTTTAACCTAGAAGAACGAAATTTAATGAGCCAAGTGGGATTGGCGTACTGATCATTACCTAAAAGTGTCATCAAGATTGGGTGAAAAAATGTGTGCTGAGATTTCAGGAAACTCGTAGTTTTTTGGAAGCTTGGCAACCCATTTCCATGAAAGTGATTTGGTGGTCTCTGCTTAGGGCTACATCAATAGGAAACAAACCATAGAGATAGAACTTGGAACTACTTTATTGTGTCAAGTTTCAAAGAGCTAGCACAAACCGTGTTTGATTTAGAGTGCCAACTACATGTATCCATATAGGAGAAAACAGAGTGAAACCTAAAAATTAAAACTGTTACTGCCAACGAACGGTTTAAACTAGAGGAACGAAATTTGGTGAGCCAAGTGGGATTGGGGTACTGATCATTACCTGAAAGTGTCATCAGGTTTGGGTAAAAAAATGTTTGCTGTGATTTCAGGAAACTCGTAGTTATTTGGAAGCTTGGCAACCCCTTTCCATTAAAGTGATTTGCGCCGGTCTCTGCTTAGGGCTCCTTCAATAGGAAATAAACCATAGAGACAAAACTTAGAACTACTTTATTGTGTCAAGTTTCAAAGAGCTAGCACAAACCGTGTTTGATTTAGAGTTCCAAGAACATGTATCCATTGGGAGAAAACAGAGTGAAACCTAAAAATTAAAACTGTTACTGCCATCGAACGGTTTAACCTAGAAGAACGAAATTTGGTGAGCCAAGTGGGATTGGGGTACTGATCATTACCTGAAAGTGTCATCAAGATTGGGTGAAAAAATGTGTGCTGATATTTCAGGAAACTCGTAGTTTTTGGAAGCTTGGCAACCCCTTTCCATGAATGTGATTTGCGCCAGTCTCTGCTTAGGGCTACATCAATAGGAAACAAACCATAGAGATAGAACTTGGAACTACTTTATTGGGTCAAGTTTGAAAGAGCTAGCACAAACCGTGTTTGATTTAGAATTCCAACTACATGTATCCATATAGGAGAAAACAGAGTGAAACCTACAAATTAAAACTGTTACTGCCAACGAACTGTTTAACCTAGAGGAAAGAAATTTGGTGAGCCAAGTGGGATTGTTGTACTGATCATTACCTGAAAGTGTCATCAAGATTGGATGAAAAAAATGTGTGCTGAGATTTCAGGAAACTCATAGTTTTTTGGAAGCTTGGCAACCCCTTTCCATGAAAGTGATTTGTGCCAGTCTCTGCTTAGGGCCACATCAATAGGAAACAAATCATAGAGATAGAACTTGGAACTACTTTATTGTGTCAAGTTTCCAAGTGCTAGCACAAACCGTGTTTGATTTAGTGTTCCAACTACATGTATCCATATAGGAGAAACCAGAGTGAAACCTAAAAATTAAAACTGTTACTGCCAACGAACTGTTTAACCTAGAAGAAGGAAATTAGGGGAGCCAAGTGGGACTGGGGTACTGATCATTACCTGAAATTTTCATCAAGATTGGGTTAAAAAATATGTGCTGATATTTCAGGAAACTCGTAGTTTCTTGGAAGCTTGGCAACCCCTTTCCATGAAAGAGATTTGTGCCAGTCTCTGCTTAGGGCTACATCAATAGGAAACAAACCATAGAGATAGAACTTGGAACTACTTTATTGGGTCAAGTTTGAAAGAGCTAGCACAAACCGTGTTTGATTTAGAGTTCCAACTACATGTATCCATATAGGAGAAAACAGAGTGAAACCTAAAAATTAAAATGTTACTGCCAACGAACTGTTTATCCTAGAAGAACGAAATTTGGTGAGCCAAGTATCATTGGGGTACTGATCATTACCTGAAAATGTCATCAAGATTGGGTGAAAAAATGTGTGCTGAGATTTCAGGAAACTCGTAGTTTTTTGGAAGCTTGGCACCCCATTTCCATGAAAGTGATTTGCGGTGGTCTCTGCTTAGGGCTACATCAATAGGAAACAAACCATAGAGACATAACTTGGAACTACTTTATTGTGTCAAGTTTCAAAGAGCTAGCACAAACCGTGTTTGATTTAGAGTTCCAACAACATGTATCCATTAGGAGAAAACAGAGTGAAACCTAAAAATTAAAACTGTTACTGCCATCGAACGGATTAACCTAGAAGAACGAAATTTGGTGAGCCAAGTGGGATTGGGGTACTGATCATTACCTGAAAGTGTCATCAAGATTGGGTTAAAAAATGTGTGCTGATATTTCAGGAAACTCGTAGTTTCTTGGAAGCTTGGCAACCCCTTTCCATGAAAGAGATTTGTGCCAGTCTCTGCTTAGGGCTACATCAATAGGAAACAAACCATAGAGATAGAACTTGGAACTACTTTATTGTGTCAAGTTTCAAAGAGCTAGCACAAACCGTGTTTGATTTAGAGTTCCAACTACATGTATCCATATAGGAGAAAACAGAGTGAAAGGTAAAAATTTAAACTGATACTGCCATCGAACGGTTTAACCTAGAAGAACGAAATTTGGTGAGCCTAGTGGGATTGGCGTACTGATCATTACCTGAAAGTGTCATCAAGATTGGGTGAAAATATGTGTGCTGAGATTTCAGGAAACTCGTAGTTTTTTGGAAGATTGGCAACCCCTTTCCATGAAAGTGATTTGCGCCGGTCTCTACTTAGGAGTACATCAATAGGAAACAAACCATAGAGATAGAACTTGGAACTACTTAATTGTGTCAAGTTTCAAAGAACTAGCTCAAACCGTGTTTGATTTAGAATTCCAACTACATGTATCCATATAGGAGAAAACAGAGTGAAACCTAAAAATTAAAACTGTTACTGCCAACGAACGGTTTAAACTAGAGGAACGAAATTTGGTGAGCCAAGTGGGATTGGGGTACTGATCATTACCTGAAAGTGTCATCAGGTTTGGGTAAAAAAATGTTTGCTGAGATTTCAGGAAACTCG
The DNA here is from genome assembly GCF_964194105.1 of Spermophilus citellus. NCBI lineage: Eukaryota > Metazoa > Chordata > Mammalia > Rodentia > Sciuridae > Spermophilus > Spermophilus citellus. Next base: position 15,051,680 of record NC_138192.1, on the reverse strand, counting down.
TAGTTACTTGGAAGCTTGGCAACCCCTTTCCATTAAAGTGATTTGCGCCGGTCTCTGCTTAGGGCTCCTTCAATAGGAAATAAACCATAGAGATAGAACTTGGAACTACTTTATTGTGTCAAGTTTCAAAGAGCTAACACAAACAGTGTTTGATTTAGAGTTCCAACTACATGTATCCATATAGGAGAAAACTGAGTGAAACCTAAAAATTAAAACTGTGACTGCCAACGAACGGTTTAAACTAGAGGAACGAAATTTGCTGAGCCAAGTGGTATTGTTCTACTGATCATTACCTGAAAGTGTCATCAAGATTGGATGAAAAAAATGTGTGCTGAGATTTCAGGAAACTCGTAGTTTTTTGGAAGCTTGGCAACCCCTTTCCATGAAAGTGATTTGTGCCAGTCTCTGCTTAGGGCTACATCAATAGGAAACAAACCATAGAGATAGAACTTGGAACTACTTTATTGTGTCAAGTTTCCGAGTGCTAGCACAAACCGTGTTTGATTTAGTGTTCCAACTACATGTATCCATATAGGAGAAACTAGAGTGAAACCTAAAAATTAAAACTGTTACTGCCAACGAACGGTTTAACCTAGAAGAACGAAATTTGGTGAGCCAAGTGGGATTGGCGTACTGATCATTACCAGAAAGTGTCATCAAGATTGGGTTTAAAAATGTGTGCTGAGATTTCAGGAACCTCGTAGTTTTTTGGAAGCTTGGCAACCCCTTTCTATGAAAGTATTTTGCGCTGGTGTCTACTTAGGGCTACATCAATAGGAAACAAACCATAGAGGTAGAACTTGGAACTATTTACTGTGTCAAGTTTCAAAGAGCTAGCACAAACCGTGTTTGATTTAGAGTTCCAACTACATGTATCCATATAGGAGAAAACAGAGTGAAAGATAAAATTAAAACTCTTACTGCCAATGAACGGTTTAACCTAGAAGAACGAAATTTGGTGAGCCAAGTGGGATTGGGGTACTGATCATTACCTGAAATTGTCATCAAGATTGTGTGAAAAAATGTGTGCTGAGATTTCAGGAAACTCGTAGTTTTTTGGAAGCTTGGCAACCCCTTTCCGTGAAAGTGATTTGTGCTGGTCTCTGCTTAGGACTACATCAATAGAAACAAACCATAGAGATAGAACTTGGGACTACTTTATTGTGTCAAGTTTCAAACAGCTAGCCCAAACCGTGTTTGATTTCGAGTTCCAACTACATGTATCCATATAGGAGAAAACAGAGTGAAACCTAAAAATTAAAACTGTTACTGCCAACGAACGGTTTAACCTAGAAGAATGAAATTTAATTAGCCAAGTGGGATTGGCGTACTGATCATTACCTAAAAGTGTCATCAAGATTGGGTGAAAAAATGTGTGCTGAGATTTCAGGAAACTCGTAGTTTTTTGGAAGCTTGGCACCCCATTTCCATGAAAGTGATTTGCGGTGGTCTCTGCATAGGGCTACATCAATAGCAAACAAACCATAGAGACATAACTTGGAACTACTTTATTGTGTCAAGTTTCAAAGAGCTAGCACAAACCGTGTTTGATTTAGAGTTCCAACAACATGTATCCATTAGGAGAAAACAGAGTGAAACCTAAAAATTAAAACTGTTACTGCCATCGAACGGATTAACCTAGAAGAACGAAATTTGGTGAGCCAAGTGGGATTGGGGTACTGATCATTACCTGAAAGTGTCATCAAGATTTGGTTAAAAAATGTGTGCTGATATTTCAGGAAACTCGTAGTTTCTTGGAAGCTTGGCAACCCCTTTCCATGAAAGAGATTTGTGCCAGTCTCTGCTTAGGGCTACATCAATAGGAAACAAACCATAGAGACATAACTTGTAACTACTTTATTGTGTCAAGTTTCAAAGAGCTAGCACAAACCGTGTTTGATTTAGAGTTCCAACTACATGTATCCATATAGGAGAAAAAAGAGTGAAAGGTAAAAATTTAAACTGATACTGCCATCGAACGGTTTAACCTAGGAGAACGAAATTTGGTGAGCCTAGTGGGATTGGCGTACTGATCATTACCTGAAATTGTCATCAAGATTGGGTGAAAAAATGTGTGCTGACATTTCAGGAAACTCGAGTTTTTTGGAAGATTGGCAACCCCTTTCCATGAAAGTGATTTGTGCCGGTCTCTGCTTAGGAGTACATCAATAGGAAACAAACCATAGAGATAGAACTTGGAACTACTTAATTGTGTCAAGTTTCAAAGAACTAGCACAAACCGTGTTTGATTTAGAATTCCAACTACATGTATCCATATAGGAGAAAACAGAGTGAAACCTAAAAATTAAAACAGTTAATGCCAACGAACTGTTTAACCTAGAAGAACGAAATTTGGTGAGCCAAGTGGGATTGGCGTACTGATCATTACCAGAAAGTGTCATCAAGATTGGGTTAAAAAATGTGTGCTGAGATTTCAGGAACCTCGTAGTTTTTTGGAAGCTTGGCAACCCCTTTCTATGAAAGTATTTTGCGCTGGTGTCTACTTAGGGCTACATCAATAGGAAACAAACCATAGAGGTAGAACTTGGAACTATTTACTGTGTCAAGTTTCAAAGAGCTAGCACAAACCGTGTTTGATTTAGAGTTCCAACTACATGTATCCATATTGGAGAAAACAGAGTGAAAGATAAAATTAAAACTCTTACTGCCAATGAACGGTTTAACCTAGAAGAACGAAATTTGGTGAGCCAAGTGGGATTGGGGTACTGATCATTACCTGAAATTGTCATCAAGATTGTGTGAAAAAATGTGTGCTGAGATTTCAGGAAACTCGTAGTTTTTTGGAAGCTTGGCAACCCCTTTCCGTGAAAGTGATTTGTGCTGGTCTCTGCTTAGGACTACATCAATAGAAACAAACCATAGAGATAGAACTTGGGACTACTTTATTGTGTCAAGTTTCAAACAGCTAGCCCAAACCGTGTTTGATTTCGAGTTCCAACTACATGTATCCATATAGGAGAAAACAGAGTGAAACCTAAAAATTAAAACTGTTACTGCCAACGAACGGTTTAAACTAGAGGAACGAAATTTGGTGAGCCAAGTGGGATTGGGGTACTGATCATTACCTGAAAGTGTCATCAGGTTTGGGTAAAAAAATGTTTGCTGAGATTTCAGGAAACTCGTAGTTACTTGGAAGCTTGGCAACCCCTTTCCATTAAAGTGATTTGCGCCGGTCTCTGCTTAGGGCTCCTTCAATAGGAAATAAACCATAGAGATAGAACTTGGAACTACTTTATTGTGTCAAGTTTCAAAGAGCTAACACAAACAGTGTTTGATTTAGAGTTCCAACTACATGTATCCATATAGGAGAAAACTGAGTGAAACCTAAAAATTAAAACTGTGACTGCCAACGAACGGTTTAAACTAGAGGAACGAAATTTGCTGAGCCAAGTGGTATTGTTCTACTGATCATTACCTGAAAGTGTCATCAAGATTGGATGAAAAAAATGTGTGCTGAGATTTCAGGAAACTCGTAGTTTTTTGGAAGCTTGGCAACCCCTTTCCATGAAAGTGATTTGTGCCAGTCTCTGCTTAGGGCTACATCAATAGGAAACAAACCATAGAGATAGAACTTGGAACTACTTTATTGTGTCAAGTTTCCGAGTGCTAGCACAAACCGTGTTTGATTTAGTGTTCCAACTACATGTATCCATATAGGAGAAACTAGAGTGAAACCTAAAAATTAAAACTGTTACTGCCAACGAACGGTTTAACCTAGAAGAACGAAATTTGGTGAGCCAAGTGGGATTGGCGTACTGATCATTACCAGAAAGTGTCATCAAGATTGGGTTTAAAAATGTGTGCTGAGATTTCAGGAACCTCGTAGTTTTTTGGAAGCTTGGCAACCCCTTTCTATGAAAGTATTTTGCGCTGGTGTCTACTTAGGGCTACATCAATAGGAAACAAACCATAGAGGTAGAACTTGGAACTATTTACTGTGTCAAGTTTCAAAGAGCTAGCACAAACCGTGTTTGATTTAGAGTTCCAACTACATGTATCCATATAGGAGAAAACAGAGTGAAAGATAAAATTAAAACTCTTACTGCCAATGAACGGTTTAACCTAGAAGAACGAAATTTGGTGAGCCAAGTGGGATTGGGGTACTGATCATTACCTGAAATTGTCATCAAGATTGTGTGAAAAAATGTGTGCTGAGATTTCAGGAAACTCGTAGTTTTTTGGAAGCTTGGCAACCCCTTTCCGTGAAAGTGATTTGTGCTGGTCTCTGCTTAGGACTACATCAATAGAAACAAACCATAGAGATAGAACTTGGGACTACTTTATTGTGTCAAGTTTCAAACAGCTAGCCCAAACCGTGTTTGATTTCGAGTTCCAACTACATGTATCCATATAGGAGATAACAGAGTGAAACCTAAAAATTAAAACTGTTACTGCCAACGAACGGTTTAACCTAGAAGAATGAAATTTAATTAGCCAAGTGGGATTGGCGTACTGATCATTACCTAAAAGTGTCATCAAGATTGGGTGAAAAAATGTGTGCTGAGATTTCAGGAAACTCGTAGTTTTTTGGAAGCTTGGCACCCCATTTCCATGAAAGTGATTTGCGGTGGTCTCTGCATAGGGCTACATCAATAGCAAACAAACCATAGAGACATAACTTGGAACTACTTTATTGTGTCAAGTTTCAAAGAGCTAGCACAAACCGTGTTTGATTTAGAGTTCCAACAACATGTATCCATTAGGAGAAAACAGAGTGAAACCTAAAAATTAAAACTGTTACTGCCATCGAACGGATTAACCTAGAAGAACGAAATTTGGTGAGCCAAGTGGGATTGGGGTACTGATCATTACCTGAAAGTGTCATCAAGATTTGGTTAAAAAATGTGTGCTGATATTTCAGGAAACTCGTAGTTTCTTGGAAGCTTGGCAACCCCTTTCCATGAAAGAGATTTGTGCCAGTCTCTGCTTAGGGCTACATCAATAGGAAACAAACCATAGAGACATAACTTGTAACTACTTTATTGTGTCAAGTTTCAAAGAGCTAGCACAAACCGTGTTTGATTTAGAGTTCCAACTACATGTATCCATATTGGAGAAAACAGAGTGAAAGATAAAATTAAAACTCTTACTGCCAATGAACGGTTTAACCTAGAAGAACGAAATTTGGTGAGCCAAGTGGGATTGGGGTACTGATCATTACCTGAAATTGTCATCAAGATTGTGTGAAAAAATGTGTGCTGAGATTTCAGGAAACTCGTAGTTTTTTGGAAGCTTGGCAACCCCTTTCCGTGAAAGTGATTTGTGCTGGTCTCTGCTTAGGACTACATCAATAGAAACAAACCATAGAGATAGAACTTGGGACTACTTTATTGTGTCAAGTTTCAAACAGCTAGCCCAAACCGTGTTTGATTTCGAGTTCCAACTACATGTATCCATATAGGAGAAAACAGAGTGAAACCGAAAAATTAAAACTGTTACTGCCAACGAACGGTTTAAACTAGAAGAACGAAATTTGGTGAGCCAAGTGGAATTGGGGTACTGATCATTACCTGAAAGTGTCATCAAGATTGGGTGAAAAAATGTGTGCTGAGATTTCAGGAAACTCGTAGTTTTTTGGAAGCTTGGCAACCCCTTTCCATGAAAGTGATTTGCGGTGGTCTCTGGTTAGGGCTACATCAATAGGAAATAAACCATAAAGATAGAACTTGGAACTACTTTATTGTGTCAAGTTTCAAAGAGTTAGCACAAACCGTGTTTGATTTAGATTTCCAACTACATGTATCCATATAGGAGAAAACAGAGTGAAACCTAAAAATTAAAACTGTTACTGCCAATGAACGGTTTAACCTAGAAGAACGAAATTTGGTGAGCCAAGTGGGATTGGGGTACTGATCATTACCTGAAAGTGTCATGAATATTGGGTGAAAAAATGTGTGCTGAGATTTCAGGAAACTCGTAGTTTTTTGGAAGCTTGGCAACCCATTTCCATGAAAGTGATTTGGTGGTCTCTGCTTAGGGCTACATCAATAGGAAACAAACCATAGAGATAGAACTTGGAACTACTTTATTGGGTCAAGTTTGAAAGAGCTAGCACAAACCGTGTTTGATTTAGAGTTCCAACTACATTTATCCATATAGGAGAAAACAGAGTGAAACCTAAAAATTAAAACTGTTACTGCCAACGAACTCTTTATCCTTGAAGAACGAAATTTGGTGAGCCAAGTATCATTGGGGTACTGATCATTACCTGAAAATGTCATCAAGATTGGGTGAAAAAATGTGTGCTGAGATTTCAGGAAACTCGTAGTTTTTTGGAAGCTTGGCACCCCATTTCCATGAAAGTGATTTGCGGTGGTCTCTGCTTAGGGCTACATCAATAGCAAACAAACCATAGAGACATAACTTGCAACTACTTTATTGTGTCAAGTTTCAAAGAGCTAGCACAAACCGTGTTTGATTTAGAGTTCCAACAACATGTATCCATTAGGAGAAAACAGAGTGAAACCTAAAAATTAAAACTGTTACTGACATCGAACGGATTAACCTAGAAGAACGAAATTTGGTGAGCCAAGTGGCATTGGGGTACTTATCATTACCTGAAAGTGTCATCAAGATTGGGTGAAAAAATCTGTGCTGTGATTTCAGGAAACTCGTAGTTTTTTGGAAGCTTGGCAACCCCTTTCCATGAAAGTGATTTGCGCCGGTCTCTGCTTAGGGCTACATCAATAGGAAACAAACCATAGAGATAGAACTTGGAACTACTTTATTGGGTCAAGTTTGAAAGAGCTAGCACAAACCGTGTTTGATTTAGAGTTCCAACTACATGTATCCATATAGGAGAAAACAGAGTGAAACCTAAAAATTAAAACTGTTACTGCCAACGAACTCTTTATCCTTGAAGAACGAAATTTGGTGAGGCAAGTATCATTGGGGTACTGATCATTACCTGAAAATGTCATCAAGATTGGGTGAAAAAACTTGTGCTGAGATTTCAGGAAACTCGTGGTTTTTTGGAAGCTTGGCACCCCATTTCCATGAAAGTGATTTGCGGTGGTCTCTGCTTAGGGCTACATCAATAGCAAACAAACCATAGAGACATAACTTGGAACTACTTTATTGTGTCAAGTTTCAAAGAGCTAGCACAAACCATGTTGGATTTAGAGTTCCAACTACATGTATCCATATAGGAGAAAACAGAGTGATAGATAAAAATTAAAACTGTTACTGCCATCGAACTGTTTAACCTAGAAGAACGAAATTTGGTGTGCCTAGTGGTATTGGCGTACTGATCCTTACCTGAAAGTGTCATCAAGATTGGGTGAAAAAATGTGTGCTGAGATTTCAGGAAACTCGTAGTATTTTGGAAGCTTGGCAACCCATTTCCATGAAAGTGATTTGCGGTGGTCTCTGCTTAGGGCTACATCAATAGGAAACAAACCATAGAGGTAGAACTTGGAACTACTTTATTGTGTCAAGTTTCAAAGAGCTAGCACAAACCGTGTTTGATTTAGAGTTCCAACTACATGTATCCATATAGGAGAAAACAGAGTGAAATATAAAAATTAAAACTCTTACTGCCAACCAACGGTTTAATCTAGAAGAACGAAATTTGGTGAGCCAAGTGGGATTGGGCTACTGATCATTACCTGAAAGTGTCATCAAGATTGTGTGAAAAAATATGTGCTGAGATTTCAGGAAACTCGTAGTTTTTTGGAAGCTTGGCAACACCTTTCCGTGAAAGTGATTTGCGCTGGTCTCTGCTTAGGGCTACATCAATAGGAAACAAACCATAGAGATAGAACTTGGGACTACTTTATTGTGTCAAGTTTCAAACAGCTAGCACAAACCGTGTTTGATTTAGAGTTCCAACTACATGTATCCATATAGGAGAAAACAGAGTGAAACCTAAAAATTAAAACTGTTACTGCCAATGAACAGTTTAACCTAGAAGAACGAAATTTGGTGAGCCAAGTGGGATTGGTGTACTGATCATTACCTGAAAGTGTCAAAAGATTGGGTGAAAAAATGTGGGCTAAGATATCAGGAAACTCGTAGTTTTTTGGAAGCTTGGCAACCCCTTTCCATGAAAGTGATTTGCGCCGGTCTCTGATTAGGGCTACATCAATAGGAAACAAACCATACAGATAGATCTTGGAAGTACTTTATTGTGTCAAGTTTCAAAGAGCTAGCACAAACCTTGTTGGATTTAGAGTTGCAACTACATGTATCCATATAGGAGAAAACAGAGTGAAACCTAAAAATTAAAACTGTTACTGCCATCGAACGGTTTAACCTAGAAGAACGAAATTTGGTGAGCCTAGTGGGATTGGCGTACTGATCCTTACCTGAAAGTGTCATCAAGATTGGGTGAAAAAATGTGTGCTGAGATTTCAGGAAACTCGTAGTTTTTTGGAAGCTTGGCAACCCCTTTCCATGAAAGTGATTTGCGCCTGTCTCCGCTTAGGGCTACATCAATAGGAAACAAAACATAGAGACAGAATTGGAACTACTTTATTGTGTCAAGTTTCAAAGAGCTAGCACAAACCGTGTTGGATTTAGAGTTCCAACTACATGTATCCATATAGGAGAAAACAGAGGGAAAGATAAAAATTAAAACTGTTACTGCCATCGAACGGTTTAACCTAGAAGAACAAAATTTGGTGAGCCTAGTGGGATTGGCGTACTGATCCTTACCTGAAAGTGTCATCAAGATTGGGTGAAAAAATGTGTGCTGAGATTTCAGGAAACTCGTAGTATTTTGGAAGCTTGGCAACTCATTTCCATGAAAGTGATTTGCGGTGGCCTCTGCTTAGGGCTATATCAATAGGAAACAAACCATAGAGGTAGAACTTGGAACTACTTTATTGTGTCAAGTTTCAATGAGCTAGCACAAACCGTGTTTGATTTAGAGTTCCAACTACATGTATCCATATAGGAGAAAACAGAGTGAAAGATAAAAATTAAAACTCTTACTGCCAACGAACGGTTTAATCTAGAAGAACGAAATTTGGTGAGCCAAGTGGGATTGGGGTACTGATCATTACCTGAAAGTGTCATCAAGTTTGGGTGAAAAAATATGTGCTGAGATTTCAGGAAAATCGTAGTTTTTTGGAAGCTTGGCAACCCCTTTCCGTGAAAGTGATTTGCGCCGGTCTCTGCTTAAGGCTACATCAATAGGAAACAAACCATAGAGATAGAACTTGGGACTACTTTATTGTGTCAAGTTTCAAACAGCTAGCACAAACCGTGTTTGATTTAGAGTTCCAACTACATGTATCCATATAGGAGAAAACAGAGTGGAACCTAAAAATTAAAACTGTTACTGCCAACGAACGGTTTAACCTAGAAGAATGAAATTTGGTGAGCCAAGTGGGATTGGGGTACTGATCCTTACCTGAAAGTGTCATCAAGATTGGGTGAAAAAATGTGTGCTGAGATTTCAGGAAACTCGTAGTTTTTTGGAAGCTTGGCAACCCCTTTCAATGATAGTGGTTTCCGCCGGTGTCTGCTTAGGGCTACATCAATAGGAAACAAACCGTAGAAATAGAAATTGGAACTACTTTATTGTGTCAGGTTTCAAAGAGCTAGCACAAACCGTGTTTGATATAGAGTTCCAACTACATGTATCCATATAGGAGAAAACAGAGTGAAACCTAAAAATTAAAACTGTTACTGCCAACGAACGGTTTAACCTAGAAGAACGAAATTTAATGAGCCAAGTGGGATTGGCGTACTGATCATTACCTAAAAGTGTCATCAAGATTGGGTGAAAAAATGTGTGCTGAGATTTCAGGAAACTCGTAGTTTTTTGGAAGCTTGGCAACCCATTTCCATGAAAGTGATTTGGTGGTCTCTGCTTAGGGCTACATCAATAGGAAACAAACCATAGAGATAGAACTTGGAACTACTTTATTGTGTCAAGTTTCAAAGAGCTAGCACAAACCGTGTTTGATTTAGAGTGCCAACTACATGTATCCATATAGGAGAAAACAGAGTGAAACCTAAAAATTAAAACTGTTACTGCCAACGAACGGTTTAATCTAGAGGAACGAAATTTGGTGAGCCAAGTGGGATTGGGGTACTGATCATTACCTGAAAGTGTCATCAGGTTTGGGTAAAAAAATGTTTGCTGTGATTTCAGGAAACTCGTAGTTATTTGGAAGCTTGGCAACCCCTTTCCATTAAAGTGATTTGCGCCGGTCTCTGCTTAGGGCTCCTTCAATAGGAAATAAACCATAGAGACAAAACTTAGAACTACTTTATTGTGTCAAGTTTCAAAGAGCTAGCACAAACCGTGTTTGATTTAGAGTTCCAAGAACATGTATCCATTGGGAGAAAACAGAGTGAAACCTAAAAATTAAAACTGTTACTGCCATCGAACGGTTTAACCTAGAAGAACGAAATTTGGTGAGCCAAGTGGGATTGGGGTACTGATCATTACCTGAAAGTGTCATCAAGATTGGGTGAAAAAATGTGTGCTGATATTTCAGGAAACTCGTAGTTTTTGGAAGCTTGGCAACCCCTTTCCATGAATGTGATTTGCGCCAGTCTCTGCTTAGGGCTACATCAATAGGAAACAAACCATAGAGATAGAACTTGGAACTACTTTATTGGGTCAAGTTTGAAAGAGCTAGCACAAACCGTGTTTGATTTAGATTTCCAACTACATGTATCCATATAGGAGAAAACAGAGTGAAACCTACAAATTAAAACTGTTACTGCCAACGAACTGTTTAACCTAGAGGAACGAAATTTGGTGAGCCAAGTGGGATTGTTGTACTGATCATTACCTGAAAGTGTCATCAAGATTGGATGAAAAAAATGTGTGCTGAGATTTCAGGAAACTCATAGTTTTTTGGAAGCTTGGCAACCCCTTTCCATGAAAGTGATTTGTGCCAGTCTCTGCTTAGGGCCACATCAATAGGAAACAAATCATAGAGATAGAACTTGGAACTACTTTATTGTGTCAAGTTTCCAAGTGCTAGCACAAACCGTGTTTGATTTAGTGTTCCAACTACATGTATCCATATAGGAGAAACCAGAGTGAAACCTAAAAATTAAAACTGTTACTGCCAACGAACTGTTTAACCTAGAAGAAGGAAATTAGGGGAGCCAAGTGGGACTGGGGTACTGATCATTACCTGAAATTTTCATCAAGATTGGGTTAAAAAATATGTGCTGATATTTCAGGAAACTCGTAGTTTCTTGGAAGCTTGGCAACCCCTTTCCATGAAAGAGATTTGTGCCAGTCTCTGCTTAGGGCTACATCAATAGGAAACAAACCATAGAGATAGAACTTGGAACTACTTTATTGGGTCAAGTTTGAAAGAGCTAGCACAAACCGTGTTTGATTTAGAGTTCCAACTACATGTATCCATATAGGAGAAAACAGAGTGAAACCTAAAAATTAAAATGTTACTGCCAACGAACTGTTTATCCTAGAAGAACGAAATTTGGTGAGCCAAGTATCATTGGGGTACTGATCATTACCTGAAAATGTCATCAAGATTGGGTGAAAAAATGTGTGCTGAGATTTCAGGAAACTCGTAGTTTTTTGGAAGCTTGGCACCCCATTTCCATGAAAGTGATTTGCGGTGGTCTCTGCTTAGGGCTACATCAATAGGAAACAAACCATAGAGACATAACTTGGAACTACTTTATTGTGTCAAGTTTCAAAGAGCTAGCACAAACCGTGTTTGATTTAGAGTTCCAACAACATGTATCCATTAGGAGAAAACAGAGTGAAACCTAAAAATTAAAACTGTTACTGCCATCGAACGGATTAACCTAGAAGAACGAAATTTGGTGAGCCAAGTGGGATTGGGGTACTGATCATTACCTGAAAGTGTCATCAAGATTGGGTTAAAAAATGTGTGCTGATATTTCAGGAAACTCGTAGTTTCTTGGAAGCTTGGCAACCCCTTTCCATGAAAGAGATTTGTGCCAGTCTCTGCTTAGGGCTACATCAATAGGAAACAAACCATAGAGATAGAACTTGGAACTACTTTATTGTGTCAAGTTTCAAAGAGCTAGCACAAACCGTGTTTGATTTAGAGTTCCAACTACATGTATCCATATAGGAGAAAACAGAGTGAAAGGTAAAAATTTAAACTGATACTGCCATCGAACGGTTTAACCTAGAAGAACGAAATTTGGTGAGCCTAGTGGGATTGGCGTACTGATCATTACCTGAAAGTGTCATCAAGATTGGGTGAAAATATGTGTGCTGAGATTTCAGGAAACTCGTAGTTTTTTGGAAGATTGGCAACCCCTTTCCATGAAAGTGATTTGCGCCGGTCTCTGCTTAGGAGTACATCAATAGGAAACAAACCATAGAGATAGAACTTGGAACTACTTAATTGTGTCAAGTTTCAAAGAACTAGCTCAAACCGTGTTTGATTTAGAATTCCAACTACATGTATCCATATAGGAGAAAACAGAGTGAAACCTAAAAATTAAAACTGTTACTGCCAACGAACGGTTTAAACTAGAGGAACGAAATTTGGTGAGCCAAGTGGGATTGGGGTACTGATCATTACCTGAAAGTGTCATCAGGTTTGGGTAAAAAAATGTTTGCTGAGATTTCAGGAAACTCGTAGTTACTTGGAAGCTTGGCAACCCCTTTCCATTAAAGTGATTTGCGCCGGTCTCTGCTTAGGGCTCCTTCAATAGGAAATAAACCATAGAGATAGAACTTGGAACTACTTTATTGTGTCAAGTTTCAAAGTGCTAACACAAACAGTGTTTGATTTAGAGTTCCAACTACATGTATCCATATAGGAGAAAACTGAGTGAAACCTAAAAATTAAAACTGTGACTGCCAACGAACGGTTTAAACTAGAGGAACGAAATTTGCTGAGCCAAGTGGTATTGTTCTACTGATCATTACCTGAAAGTGTCATCAAGATTGGATGAAAAAAATGTGTGCTGAGATTTCAGGAAACTCGTAGTTTTTTGGAAGCTTGGCAACCCCTTTCCATGAAAGTGATTTGTGCCAGTCTCTGCTTAGGGCTACATCAATAGGAAACAAACCATAGAGATAGAACTTGGAACTACTTTATTGTGTCAAGTTTCCGAGTGCTAGCACAAACCGTGTTTGATTTAGTGTTCCAACTACATGTATCCATATAGGAGAAACTAGAGTGAAACCTAAAAATTAAAACTGTTACTGCCAACGAACGGTTTAACCTAGAAGAACGAAATTTGGTGAGCCAAGTGGGATTGGCGTACTGATCATTACCAGAAAGTGTCATCAAGATTGGGTTTAAAAATGTGTGCTGAGATTTCAGGAACCTCGTAGTTTTTTGGAAGCTTGGCAACCCCTTTCTATGAAAGTATTTTGCGCTGGTGTCTACTTAGGGCTACATCAATAGGAAACAAACCATAGAGGTAGAACTTGGAACTATTTACTGTGTCAAGTTTCAAAGAGCTAGCACAAACCGTGTTTGATTTAGAGTTCCAACTACATGTATCCATATAGGAGAAAACAGAGTGAAAGATAAAATTAAAACTCTTACTGCCAATGAACGGTTTAACCTAGAAGAACGAAATTTGGTGAGCCAAGTGGGATTGGGGTACTGATCATTACCTGAAATTGTCATCAAGATTGTGTGAAAAAATGTGTGCTGAGATTTCAGGAAACTCGTAGTTTTTTGGAAGCTTGGCAACCCCTTTCCGTGAAAGTGATTTGTGCTGGTCTCTGCTTAGGACTACATCAATAGAAACAAACCATAGAGATAGAACTTGGGACTACTTTATTGTGTCAAGTTTCAAACAGCTAGCCCAAACCGTGTTTGATTTCGAGTTCCAACTACATGTATCCATATAGGAGAAAACAGAGTGAAACCGAAAAATTAAAACTGTTACTGCCAACGAACGGTTTAAACTAGAAGAACGAAATTTGGTGAGCCAAGTGGAATTGGGGTACTGATCATTACCTGAAAGTGTCATCAAGATTGGGTGAAAAAATGTGTGCTGAGATTTCAGGAAACTCGTAGTTTTTTGGAAGCTTGGCAACCCCTTTCCATGAAAGTGATTTGCGGTGGTCTCTGGTTAGGGCTACATCAATAGGAAATAAACCATAAAGATAGAACTTGGAACTACTTTATTGTGTCAAGTTTCAAAGAGTTAGCACAAACCGTGTTTGATTTAGATTTCCAACTACATGTATCCATATAGGAGAAAACAGAGTGAAACCTAAAAATTAAAACTGTTACTGCCAATGAACGGTTTAACCTAGAAGAACGAAATTTGGTGAGCCAAGTGGGATTGGGGTACTGATCATTACCTGAAAGTGTCATGAATATTGGGTGAAAAAATGTGTGCTGAGATTTCAGGAAACTCGTAGTTTTTTGGAAGCTTGGCAACCCATTTCCATGAAAGTGATTTGGTGGTCTCTGCTTAGGGCTACATCAATAGGAAACAAACCATAGAGATAGAACTTGGAACTACTTTATTGGGTCAAGTTTGAAAGAGCTAGCACAAACCGTGTTTGATTTAGAGTTCCAACTACATTTATCCATATAGGAGAAAACAGAGTGAAACCTAAAAATTAAAACTGTTACTGCCAACGAACTCTTTATCCTTGAAGAACGAAATTTGGTGAGCCAAGTATCATTGGGGTACTGATCATTACCTGAAAATGTCATCAAGATTGGGTGAAAAAATGTGTGCTGAGATTTCAGGAAACTCGTAGTTTTTTGGAAGCTTGGCACCCCATTTCCATGAAAGTGATTTGCGGTGGTCTCTGCTTAGGGCTACATCAATAGCAAACAAACCATAGAGACATAACTTGCAACTACTTTATTGTGTCAAGTTTCAAAGAGCTAGCACAAACCGTGTTTGATTTAGAGTTCCAACAACATGTATCCATTAGGAGAAAACAGAGTGAAACCTAAAAATTAAAACTGTTACTGACATCGAACGGATTAACCTAGAAGAACGAAATTTGGTGAGCCAAGTGGCATTGGGGTACTTATCATTACCTGAAAGTGTCATCAAGATTGGGTGAAAAAATCTGTGCTGTGATTTCAGGAAACTCGTAGTTTTTTGGAAGCTTGGCAACCCCTTTCCATGAAAGTGATTTGCGCCGGTCTCTGCTTAGGGCTACATCAATAGGAAACAAACCATAGAGATAGAACTTGGAACTACTTTATTGGGTCAAGTTTGAAAGAGCTAGCACAAACCGTGTTTGATTTAGAGTTCCAACTACATGTATCCATATAGGAGAAAACAGAGTGAAACCTTAAAATTAAAACTGTTACTGCCAACGAACTCTTTATCCTTGAAGAACGAAATTTGGTGAGGCAAGTATCATTGGGGTACTGATCATTACCTGAAAATGTCATCAAGATTGGGTGAAAAAACTTGTGCTGAGATTTCAGGAAACTCGTGGTTTTTTGGAAGCTTGGCACCCCATTTCCATGAAAGTGATTTGCGGTGGTCTCTGCTTAGGGCTACATCAATAGCAAACAAACCATAGAGACATAACTTGGAACTACTTTATTGTGTCAAGTTTCAAAGAGCTAGCACAAACCATGTTGGATTTAGAGTTCCAACTACATGTATCCATATAGGAGAAAACAGAGTGATAGATAAAAATTAAAACTGTTACTGCCATCGAACTGTTTAACCTAGAAGAACGAAATTTGGTGTGCCTAGTGGTATTGGCGTACTGATCCTTACCTGAAAGTGTCATCAAGATTGGGTGAAAAAATGTGTGCTGAGATTTCAGGAAACTCGTAGTATTTTGGAAGCTTGGCAACCCATTTCCATGAAAGTGATTTGCGGTGGTCTCTGCTTAGGGCTACATCAATAGGAAACAAACCATAGAGGTAGAACTTGGAACTACTTTATTGTGTCAAGTTTCAAAGAGCTAGCACAAACCGTGTTTGATTTAGAGTTCCAACTACATGTATCCATATAGGAGAAAACAGAGTGAAATATAAAAATTAAAACTCTTACTGCCAACCAACGGTTTAATCTAGAAGAACGAAATTTGGTGAGCCAAGTGGGATTGGGCTACTGATCATTACCTGAAAGTGTCATCAAGATTGTGTGAAAAAATATGTGCTGAGATTTCAGGAAACTCGTAGTTTTTTGGAAGCTTGGCAACACCTTTCCGTGAAAGTGATTTGCGCTGGTCTCTGCTTAGGGCTACATCAATAGGAAACAAACCATAGAGATAGAACTTGGGACTACTTTATTGTGTCAAGTTTCAAACAGCTAGCACAAACCGTGTTTGATTTAGAGTTCCAACTACATGTATCCATATAGGAGAAAACAGAGTGAAACCTAAAAATTAAAACTGTTACTGCCAATGAACAGTTTAACCTAGAAGAACGAAATTTGGTGAGCCAAGTGGGATTGGTGTACTGATCATTACCTGAAAGTGTCAAAAGATTGGGTGAAAAAATGTGGGCTAAGATATCAGGAAACTCGTAGTTTTTTGGAAGCTTGGCAACCCCTTTCCATGAAAGTGATTTGCGCCGGTCTCTGATTAGGGCTACATCAATAGGAAACAAACCATACAGATAGATCTTGGAAGTACTTTATTGTGTCAAGTTTCAAAGAGCTAGCACAAACCTTGTTGGATTTAGAGTTGCAACTACATGTATCCATATAGGAGAAAACAGAGTGAAACCTAAAAATTAAAACTGTTACTGCCATCGAACGGTTTAACCTAGAAGAACGAAATTTGGTGAGCCTAGTGGGATTGGCGTACTGATCCTTACCTGAAAGTGTCATCAAGATTGGGTGAAAAAATGTGTGCTGAGATTTCAGGAAACTCGTAGTTTTTTGGAAGCTTGGCAACCCCTTTCCATGAAAGTGATTTGCGCCTGTCTCCGCTTAGGGCTACATCAATAGGAAACAAAACATAGAGACAGAATTGGAACTACTTTATTGTGTCAAGTTTCAAAGAGCTAGCACAAACCGTGTTGGATTTAGAGTTCCAACTACATGTATCCATATAGGAGAAAACAGAGGGAAAGATAAAAATTAAAACTGTTACTGCCATCGAACGGTTTAACCTAGAAGAACAAAATTTGGTGAAACTAGTGGGATTGGCGTACTGATCCTTACCTGAAAGTGTCATCAAGATTGGGTGAAAAAATGTGTGCTGAGATTTCAGGAAACTCGTAGTATTTTGGAAGCTTGGCAACTCATTTCCATGAAAGTGATTTGCGGTGGCCTCTGCTTAGGGCTATATCAATAGGAAACAAACCATAGAGGTAGAACTTGGAACTACTTTATTGTGTCAAGTTTCAATGAGCTAGCACAAACCGTGTTTGATTTAGAGTTCCAACTACATGTATCCATATAGGAGAAAACAGAGTGAAAGATAAAAATTAAAACTCTTACTGCCAACGAACGGTTTAATCTAGAAGAACGAAATTTGGTGAGCCAAGTGGGATTGGGGTACTGATCATTACCTGAAAGTGTCATCAAGTTTGGGTGAAAAAATATGTGCTGAGATTTCAGGAAAATCGTAGTTTTTTGGAAGCTTGGCAACCCCTTTCCGTGAAAGTGATTTGCGCCGGTCTCTGCTTAAGGCTACATCAATAGGAAACAAACCATAGAGATAGAACTTGGGACTACTTTATTGTGTCAAGTTTCAAACAGCTAGCACAAACCGTGTTTGATTTAGAGTTCCAACTACATGTATCCATATAGGAGAAAACAGAGTGGAACCTAAAAATTAAAACTGTTACTGCCAACGAACGGTTTAACCTAGAAGAATGAAATTTGGTGAGCCAAGTGGGATTGGGGTACTGATCCTTACCTGAAAGTGTCATCAAGATTGGGTGAAAAAATGTGTGCTGAGATTTCAGGAAACTCGTAGTTTTTTGGAAGCTTGGCAACCCCTTTCAATGATAGTGGTTTCCGCCGGTGTCTGCTTAGGGCTACATCAATAGGAAACAAACCGTAGAAATAGAAATTGGAACTACTTTATTGTGTCAAGTTTCAAAGAGCTAGCACAAACCGTGTTTGATATAGAGTTCCAACTACATGTATCCATATAGGAGAAAACAGAGTGAAACCTAAAAATTAAAACTGTTACTGCCAACGAACGGTTTAACCTAGAAGAACGAAATTTAATGAGCCAAGTGGGATTGGCGTACTGATCATTACCTAAAAGTGTCATCAAGATTGGGTGAAAAAATGTGTGCTGAGATTTCAGGAAACTCGTAGTTTTTTGGAAGCTTGGCAACCCATTTCCATGAAAGTGATTTGGTGGTCTCTGCTTAGGGCTACATCAATAGGAAACAAACCATAGAGATAGAACTTGGAACTACTTTATTGGGTCAAGTTTGAAAGAGCTAGCACAAACCGTGTTTGATATAGATTTCCAACTACATGTATCCATATAGGAGAAAACAGAGTGAAACCTAAAAATTAAAACTGTTACTGCCAACGAACTGTTTATCCTAGAAGAACGAAATTTGGTGAGCCAAGTATCATTGGGGTACTGATCATTACCTGAAAATGTCATCAAGATTGGGTGAAAAAATGTGTGCTGAGATTTCAGGAAACTCGTAGTTTTTTGGAAGCATGGCACCCCATTTCCATGAAAGTGATTTGCGGTGGTCTCTGCATAGGGCTACATCAATAGCAAACAAACCATAGAGACATAACTTGGAACTACTTTATTGTGTCAAGTTTCAAAGAGCTAGCACAAACCGTGTTTGATTTAGAGTTCCAACAACATGTATCCATTAGGAGAAAACAGAGTGAAACCTAAAAATTAAAACTGTTACTGACATCAAACGGATTAACCTAGAAGAACGAAATTTGGTGAGCCAAGTGGCATTGGGGTACTTATCATTACCTGAAAGTGTCATCAAGATTGGGTGAAAAAATCTGTGCTGTGATTTCAGGAAACTCGTAGTTTTTTGGAAGCTTGGCAACCCCTTTCCATGAAAGTGATTTGCGCCGGTCTCTGCTTAGGGCTACATCAATAGGAAACAAACCATAGAGATAGAACTTGGAACTACTTTATTGGGTCAAGTTTGAAAGAGCTAGCACAAACCGTGTTTGATTTAGAGTTCCAACTACATGTATCCATATAGGAGAAAACAGAGTGAAACCTAAAAATTAAAACTGTTACTGCCAACGAACGGATTAACCTAGAAGAACGAAATTTGGTGAGCCAAGTGGGATTGGGGTACTCATCATTACCAGAAAGTGTTATCAAGATTGGGTTAAAAAATATGTGCTGAGATTTCAGGAAACTCGTAGATTTTTGGAAGCTTGGCATCCCCTTTCCATGATAGTGGTTTCCGCCTGTCTCTGCTTAGCACTACATCAATAGGAAACAAACCGTAGAAATAGAACTTGGAACTACTTTATTGTTTCAAGTTTAAAAGAGCTAGCACAAACCGTGTTTGATTTAGAGTTCCAACTACATGTATCCATATAGGAGAAAACAGAGTGAAACCTACAAATTAAAACTGTTACTGCCAACGAACTGTTTAACCTAGAAGAACGAAATTTGGTGAGCCAAGTGGGATTGAGGTACTGATCATTACCTGAAAGTGTCATCAAGATTGGGTTAAAAAATGTGTGGTGATATTTCAGGTAACTCGTAGTTTATGGAAGCTTGGCAACCCCTTTCCATGAATGTGATTTGCGTCAGTCTCTGCTTAGGGCTACATCAATAGGAAACAAACCATAGAGATAGAACTTGGAACTACTTTATTGTGTCAAGGTTCAAAGAGCTAGCACAAACCGTGTTTGATTTGGAGTTCCAACTACATGTATCCATATAGGAGAAAACAGAGTGAAACCTACAAATTAAAACTGTTACTGCCAACGAACGGTTTAACCTAGAAGAACGAAATTTGGTGAGCCAAGTGGGATTGAGGTACTGATCATTACCTGAAAGTGTCATCAAGATTGTGTGAAAAAATGGGTGCTGAGATTTTAGGAAACTCGTAGTTTTTTGGAAGCTTGGCAACCCCTTTCCATGAAAGTGTTTTGCGCCAGTCTCTGCTTAAGGACTACATTAATAGGAAACAAACCATAGAGATAGAACTTGGAACTACTTTATTGTGTCAAGTTTCAAAGAGCTAGCACAAACCGTGTTTGATTTAGAGTGCCAACTACATGTATCCATATAGGAGAAAACAGAGTGAAACCTAAAAATTAAAACTGTTACTGCCAACGAACGGTTTAAACTAGAGGAACGAAATTTGGTGAGCCAAGTGGGATTGGGGTACTGATCATTACCTGAAAGTGTCATCAGGTTTGGGTAAAAAAATGTTTGCTGTGATTTCAGGAAACTCGTAGTTATTTGGAAGCTTGGCAACCCCTTTCCATTAAAGTGATTTGCGCCGGTCTCTGCTTAGGGCTCCTTCAATAGGAAATAAACCATAGAGACAAAACTTAGAACTACTTTATTGTGTCAAGTTTCAAAGAGCTAGCACAAACCGTGTTTGATTTAGAGTTCCAAGAACATGTATCCATTGGGAGAAAACAGAGTGAAACCTAAAAATTAAAACTGTTACTGCCATCGAACGGTTTAACCTAGAAGAACGAAATTTGGTGAGCCAAGTGGGATTGGGGTACTGATCATTACCTGAAAGTGTCATCAAGATTGGGTGAAAAAATGTGTGCTGATATTTCAGGAAACTCGTAGTTTTTGGAAGCTTGGCAACCCCTTTCCATGAATGTGATTTGCGCCAGTCTCTGCTTAGGGCTACACCAATAGGAAACAAACCATAGAGATAGAACTTGGAACTACTTTATTGGGTCAAGTTTGAAAGAGCTAGCACAAACCGTGTTTGATTTAGAATTCCAACTACATGTATCCATATAGGAGAAAACAGAGTGAAACCTACAAATTAAAACTGTTACTGCCAACGAACTGTTTAACCTAGAGGAACGAAATTTGGTGAGCCAAGTGGGATTGTTGTACTGATCATTACCTGAAAGTGTCATCAAGATTGGATGAAAAAAATGTGTGCTGAGATTTCAGGAAACTCATAGTTTTTTGGAAGCTTGGCAACCCCTTTCCATGAAAGTGATTTGTGCCAGTCTCTGCTTAGGGCCACATCAATAGGAAACAAATCATAGAGATAGAACTTGGAACTACTTTATTGTGTCAAGTTTCCAAGTGCTAGCACAAACCGTGTTTGATTTAGTGTTCCAACTACATGTATCCATATAGGAGAAACCAGAGTGAAACCTAAAAATTAAAACTGTTACTGCCAACGAACTGTTTAACCTAGAAGAAGGAAATTAGGGGAGCCAAGTGGGACTGGGGTACTGATCATTACCTGAAATTTTCATCAAGATTGGGTTAAAAAATATGTGCTGATATTTCAGGAAACTCGTAGTTTCTTGGAAGCTTGGCAACCCCTTTCCATGAAAGAGATTTGTGCCAGTCTCTGCTTAGGGCTACATCAATAGGAAACAAACCATAGAGATAGAACTTGGAACTACTTTATTGGGTCAAGTTTGAAAGAGCTAGCACAAACCGTGTTTGATTTAGAGTTCCAACTACATGTATCCATATAGGAGAAAACAGAGTGAAACCTAAAAATTAAAATGTTACTGCCAACGAACTGTTTATCCTAGAAGAACGAAATTTGGTGAGCCAAGTATCATTGGGGTACTGATCATTACCTGAAAATGTCATCAAGATTGGGTGAAAAAATGTGTGCTGAGATTTCAGGAAACTCGTAGTTTTTTGGAAGCTTGGCACCCCATTTCCATGAAAGTGATTTGCGGTGGTCTCTGCTTAGGGCTACATCAATAGGAAACAAACCATAGAGACATAACTTGGAACTACTTTATTGTGTCAAGTTTCAAAGAGCTAGCACAAACCGTGTTTGATTTAGAGTTCCAACAACATGTATCCATTAGGAGAAAACAGAGTGAAACCTAAAAATTAAAACTGTTACTGCCATCGAACGGATTAACCTAGAAGAACGAAATTTGGTGAGCCAAGTGGGATTGGGGTACTGATCATTACCTGAAAGTGTCATCAAGATTGGGTGAAAAAATGTGTGCTGATATTTCAGGAAACTCGTAGTTTCTTGGAAGCTTGGCAACCCCTTTCCATGAAAGAGATTTGTGCCAGTCTCTGCTTAGGGCTACATCAATAGGAAACAAACCATAGAGATAGAACTTGGAACTACTTTATTGTGTCAAGTTTCAAAGAGCTAGCACAAACCGTGTTTGATTTAGAGTTCCAACTACATGTATCCATATAGGAGAAAACAGAGTGAAAGGTAAAAATTTAAACTGATACTGCCATCGAACGGTTTAACCTAGAAGAACGAAATTTGGTGAGCCTAGTGGGATTGGCGTACTGATCATTACCTGAAAGTGTCATCAAGATTGGGTGAAAATATGTGTGCTGAGATTTCAGGAAACTCGTAGTTTTTTGGAAGATTGGCAACCCCTTTCCATGAAAGTGATTTGCGCCGGTCTCTGCTTAGGAGTACATCAATAGGAAACAAACCATAGAGATAGAACTTGGAACTACTTAATTGTGTCAAGTTTCAAAGAACTAGCTCAAACCGTGTTTGATTTAGAATTCCAACTACATGTATCCATATAGGAGAAAACAGAGTGAAACCTAAAAATTAAAACTGTTACTGCCAACGAACGGTTTAAACTAGAGGAACGAAATTTGGTGAGCCAAGTGGGATTGGGGTACTGATCATTACCTGAAAGTGTCATCAGGTTTGGGTAAAAAAATGTTTGCTGAGATTTCAGGAAACTCGTAGTTACTTGGAAGCTTGGCAACCCCTTTCCATTAAAGTGATTTGCGCCGGTCTCTGCTTAGGGCTCCTTCAATAGGAAATAAACCATAGAGATAGAACTTGGAACTACTTTATTGTGTCAAGTTTCAAAGAGCTAACACAAACAGTGTTTGATTTAGAGTTCCAACTACATGTATCCATATAGGAGAAAACTGAGTGAAACCTAAAAATTAAAACTGTGACTGCCAACGAACGGTTTAAACTAGAGGAACGAAATTTGCTGAGCCAAGTGGTATTGTTCTACTGATCATTACCTGAAAGGGTCATCAAGATTGGATGAAAAAAATGTGTGCTGAGATTTCAGGAAACTCGTAGTTTTTTGGAAGCTTGGCAACCCCTTTCCATGAAAGTGATTTGTGCCAGTCTCTGCTTAGGGCTACATCAATAGGAAACAAACCATAGAGATAGAACTTGGAACTACTTTATTGTGTCAAGTTTCCGAGTGCTAGCACAAACCGTGTTTGATTTAGTGTTCCAACTACATGTATCCATATAGGAGAAACTAGAGTGAAACCTAAAAATTAAAACTGTTACTGCCAACGAACGGTTTAACCTAGAAGAACGAAATTTAATGAGCCAAGTGGGATTGGCGTACTGATCATTAACTGAAAGTGTCATCAAGATTGGGTGAAAAAATGTGTGCTGAGATTTCAGGAAACTCGTAGTTTTTTGGAAGCTTGGCAACCCATTTCCATGAAAGTGATTTGGTGGTCTCTGCTTAGGGCTACATCAATAGGAAACAAACCATAGAGACAAAACTTAGAACTACTTTATTGTGTCAAGTTTCAAAGAGCTAGCACAAACCGTGTTTGATTTAGAGTTCCAACTACATGTATCCATATAGGAGAAAACAGAGTGAAAGGTAAAAATTTAAACTGATACTGCCATCGAACGGTTTAACCTAGAAGAACGAAATTTGGTGAGCCTAGTGGGATTGGCGTACTGATCATTACCTGAAAGTGTCATCAAGATTGGGTGAAAATTTGTGTGCTGAGATTTCAGGAAACTCGTAGTTTTTTGGAAGATTGGCAACCCCTTTCCATGAAAGTGATTTGCGCCGGTCTCTGATTAGGGCTACATCAATAGGAAACAAACCATAGAGATAGAACTTGGAACTACTTAATTGTGTCAAGTTTCAAAGAACTAGCACAAACCGTGTTTGATTTAGAATTCCAACTACATGTATCCATATAGGAGAAAACAGAGTGAAACCTAAAAATTAAAACTGTTAATGCCAACGAACGGTTTAACCTAGAAGAACGAAATTTGGTGAGCCAAGTGGGATTGGCGTACTGATCATTACCTGAAAGTGTCATCAAGATTGGGTTAAAAAATGTGTGCTGAGATTTCAGGTAACTCGTAGTTTTTTGGAAGCTTGGCAACCCCTTTCTATGAAAGTGATTTGCGCTGGTCTCTACTTAGGGCTACATCAATAGGAAACAAACCATAGAGGTAGAAATTGGAACTATTTATTGTGTCAAGTTTCAAAGAGCTAGCACTAACCGTGTTTGATTTAGAGTTCCAACTACATGTATCCATATAGGAGAAAACAGAGTGAAAGATAAAAATTAAAACTGTTACTGCCAACGAACGGTTTAACCTAGAAGAACGAAATTTGGTGAGCCAAGTGGGATTGGGGTACTGATCATTACCTGAAATTGTCATCAAGATTGTGTGAAAAAATGTGTGCTGAGATTTCAGGAAACTCGTAGTTTTTTGGAAGCTTGGCAACACCTTTCCGTGAAAGTGATTTGCGCTGGTCTCTGCTTAGGACTACATCAATAGAAACAAACCATAGAGATAGAACTTGGGACTACTTTATTGTGTCAAGTTTCAAACAGCTAGCCCAAACCGTGTTTGATTTAGAGTTCCAATTACATGTATCCATATAGGAGAAAACAGAGTGAAACCGAAAAATTAAAACTGTTACTGCCAACGAACGGTTTAAACTAGAAGAACGAAATTTGGTGAGCCAAGTGGAATTGGGGTACTGATCATTACCTGAAAGTGTCATCAAGATTGGGTGAAAAAATGTGTGCTGAGATTTCAGGAAACTCGTAGTTTTTTGGAAGCTTGGCAACCCCTTTCCATGAAAGTGATTTGCGGTGGTCTCTGCTTAGGGCTACATCAATAGGAAACAAACCATAAAGATAGAACTTGGAACTACTTTATTGTGTCAAGTTTCAAAGAGCTAGCACAAACCGTGTTTGATTTAGAGTTCCAACTACATGTATCCATATAGGAGAAAACAGAGTGAAACCTAAAAATTTAAACTGTTACTGCCAACGAACGGTTTAACCTAGAAGAACGAAATTTGGTGAGCCAAGTGGGATTGGGGTACTGATCATTACCTGAAAGTGTCATGAATATTGGGTGAAAAAATGTGTGCTGAGATTTCATGAAACTCGTAGTTTTTTGGAATCTTTCAACCACTTTCCATGAAAGTGATTTGCGGTGGTCTCTGCTTAGGGCAACATTAATAGGAAACAAACCATAGAGATAAATCTTGGAACTACTTTATTGTGTCAAGTTTCAAAGAGCTAGCACAAACCGTGTTTGATTTAGAGTTCCAACTACATGTATCCATATAGGAGAAAACAGATTGAAACCTAAAAATTTAAACTGTTACTGCCAATGAACGGTTTAACCTAGAAGAACGAAATTTGGTGATCCAAGTGGGATTGGGGTACTGATCATTACCTGAAAGTGTCATGAATATTGGGTGAAAAAATGTGTGCTTATATTTCAGGAAACTCGTAGTTTTTTGGAAGCTTGGCAACCCCTTTCCATGAAAGAGATTTGCGGCAGTCTCTGCTTAGGGCTACATCAATAGGAAACAAACCATAGAGATAGAACTTGGAACTACTTTATTGTGTCAAGTTTCAAAGAGCTAGCACAAACCGTGTTTGATTTAGAGTTCCAACTACATGTATCCATATAGGAGAAAACAGAGTGAAACGTCAAAATTAAAACTGTTACTGCCAACGAACTGTTTAACCTAGAAGAACGAAATTTGGTGAGCCAAGTGGCATTGGGGTACTTATCATTACCTGAAAGTGTCATCAAGATTGGGTGAAAAAATCTGTGCTGTGATTTCAGGAAACTCGTAGTTTTTTGGAAGCTTGGCAACCCCTTTCCATGAAAGTGTTTTGCGCCGGTCTCTGCTTAGGGCTACATCAATAGGAAACAAACCATAGAGACAGAACTTGGAACTACTTTATTGTGTCAAGTTTCAAAGAGCTAGCACAAACCATGTTGGATTTAGAGTTCCAACTACATGTATCCATATAGGAGAAAACAGAGTGATAGATAAAAATTAAAACTGTTACTGCCATCGAACTGTTTAACCTAGAAGAACGAAATTTGGTGTGCCTAGTGGTACTGGCGTACTGATCCTTACCTGAAAGTGTCATCAAGATTGGGTGAAAAAATTTGTGCTGAGATTTCAGGAAACTCGTAGTATTTTGGAAGCTTGGCAACCCATTTCCATGAAAGTGATTTGCGGTGGTCTCTGCTTAGGGCTACATCAATAGGAAACAAACCATAGAGGTAGAACTTGGAACTACTTTATTGTGTCAAGTTTCAAAGAGCTAGCACAAACCGTGTTTGATTTAGAGTTCCAACTACATGTATCCATATAGGAGAAAACAGAGTGAAATATAAAAATTAAAACTCTTACTGCCAACCAACGGTTTAATATAGAAGAACGAAATTTGGTGAGCTAAGTGGGATTGGGGTACTGATCATTACCTGAAAGTGTCATCAAGATTGTGTGAAAAAATATGTGCTGAGATTTCAGGAAACTCGTAGTTTTTTGGAAGCTTGGCAACACCTTTCCGTGAAAGTGATTTGCGCCGGTCTCTGCTTAGGGCTACATCAATAGGAAACAAAGCATAGAGATAGAACCTGGGACTACTTTATTGTGTCAAGTTTCAAACAGCTAGCACAAACCGTGTTTGATTTAGAGTTCCAACTACATGTATCCATATAGGAGAAAACAGAGTGAAACCTAAAAATTAAAACTGTTACTGCCAACGAACGGATTAACCTAGAAGAACGAAATTTGGTGAGCCAAGTGGTTTTGGGGTACTGATCATTACCAGAAAGTGTCATCAAGATTGGGTTAAAAAATATGTGCTGAGATTTCAGGAAACTCGTAGTTTTTTGGAAGCTTGGCATCCCCTTTACATGATAGTGGTTTCCGCCGGTCTCTGCTTAGGGCTACATCAATAGGAAACAAACCATAGAAATAGAACTTGGAACTACTTTATTGTGTCAAGTTTAAAAGAGATAGCACAAACCGTGTTTGATTTAGAGTTCCAACTACATGTATCCATATAGGAGAAAACAGAGTGAAAGATAAAATTTAAAACTGTTACTGCCATCGAACGGTTTAACCTAGAAGAACGAAATTATGTGAGCCTAGTGGGATTGGCATACTGATCATTACCTGAAAGTGTCATCAAGATTGGGTGAAAAAATGTGTGCTGAGATTTCAGAAAACTCGTAGTATTTTGGAAGCTTGGCAACCCATTTCCATGAAAGTGATTTGCGGTGGTCTCTGCTTAGGGCTACATCAATAAGAAACAAACCATAGAAACAGAACTTGGAACTACTTTATTGTGTCAAGTTTCAAAGAGCTAGAACAAACCATGTTTGATTTAGTGTTCCAAATACATGTATCCATATAGGAGAAAACAGAGTGAAACCTAAAAATTTAAACTCGTACTGCCAACAAACGGTTTAACCTAGAAGAACGAAATTTGTTGAGCCAAGTGAGATTGGGGTACTGATCATTACCTGAAAGTGTCATCAAGATTGAGTGAAAAAATGTGTGCTGAGATTCAGGAAACTCGTAGTTTTTTGGAAGCTTGGCAACCCCTTTCCGTGAAAGTGATTTGCGCTGGTCTCTGCTTAGGGCTACATCAATAGGAAACAAACCATAGAGATAGATCTTGGGACTACTTTATTGTGACAAGTTTCAAAGAGCTAGCACAAACCGTGTTTACTTTAGAGTTCCAACTACATGTATCCATATAGGAGAAAACAGAGTGAAACCGAAAAATTAAAACTGTTACTGCCAATGAACGGTTTAACCGAGAAGAACCAAATTTGGTGAGCCAAATGGGATTGGGGTACTGATCATTACCTGAAAGTGTCATGAATATTGGGTGAAAAAATGTGTGCTGAGATTTCAGGAAACTCGTAGTTTTTTGGAAGCTTGGCAACCCCTTTCCATGAAAGTGATTTGCGCCAGTCTCTGCTTAGGGCTACATCAATAGGAAACAAACCATAGAGATAGAACTTGGAACTACTTTATTGTGTCAAGTTTCAAAGAGCTAGCACAAACCGTGTTGGATTTAGAGTTCCAACTACATGTATCCCTATAGGAGAAAACAGAGTGAAACTAAAAATTAAAACGCTTACTGCCAACGAACGGTTTAATCTAGAAGAACGAAAGTTGGTGAGCCAAGTGGGATTGGGGTACTGATCATTACCTGAAAGTGTCATCAAGATTGGGTGAAAAAATGTGGGCTGAGATTTCAGGAAACTCGTAGTATTTTGGAAACTTGGCAACCCCTTTCCTTGTAAGTGATTTGCGCCGGTCTCTGCTTAGGGCTACATCATTAGGAAACAAACCATAGAGATAAAAATTGGGACTACTTTATTGTGTCAAGTTTCAAACAGCTAGCACAAACCGTGTTGGATTTAGAGTTCCAAATACATTTATCCATATAGGAGAAAACAGAGTGAAACCTAAAAATTAAAACTGTTACTGCCAACGAACGGTTTAACCTAGAAGAACGAAAATTGGTGAGCCAAGTGGGATTGGGGTACTGATCATTACCTGAAAGTGTCATCAAGATAGGGTGAAAAAATGTGTGCTGAGATTTCAGGAAACTCGTAGTTTTTTGGAAGCTTGGCAACCTTTTTCCGTGAATGTGATTTGCGCCGGTCTCTGCTTAGGGCTACATCAATAGGAAACAAACCATAGAGATAGAACTTGGGACTACTTTATTGTGTCAAGTTTCAAAGAGCTAGCACAAACCGTGTTTGATTTAGAGTTCCAACTACATGTATCCATATAGGAGAAAACACAGTGAAACCTAAAAATTTAAACTCGTACTGCCAACAAACGGTTTAACCTAGAAGAACGAAATTTGGTGAGCCAAGTGAGATTGGGGTACTGATCATTACCTGAAAGTATCATCAAGTTGAGTGAAAAAATGTGTGCTGAGATTTAGGAAACTCGTAGTTTTTTGGAAGCTTGGCAACCCCTTTCCGTGAAAGTGATTTGCGCTGGTCTCTGCATGGGCTACATCAATAGGAAACAAACCATAGAGATAGATCTTGGGACTACTTTATTGTGTCAAGATTCAAAGAGCTAGCACAAACCGTGTTTACTTTAGAGTTCCAACTACATGTATCCATATAGGAGAAAACAGAGTGAAACCGAAAAATTAAAACTGTTACTGCCAACGAACGGTTTAACCGAGAAGAACCAAATTTGGTGAGCCAAATGGGATTGGGGTACTGATCATTACCTGAAAGTGTCATCAAGATTGGGTGAAAATATGTGTGCTGAGATTTCAGGAAACTCGTAGTTTTTTGGAAGCTTGGCAACCCCTTTCCATGAAAGTGATTTGCGCCAGTCTCTGCTTAGGGCTACATCAATAGGAAACAAACCATAGAGATAGAACTTGGAACTACTTTATTGTGTCAAGTTTCAAAGAGCTAGCACAAACCGTGTTGGATTTAGAGTTCCAACTACATGTATCCCTATAGGAGAAAACAGAGTGAAACCTAAAAATTAAAACGCTTACTGCCAACGAACGGTTTAATCTAGAAGAACGAAAGTTGGTGAGCCAAGTGGGATTGGGGTACTGTTCATTACCTGAAAGTGTCATCAAGATAGGGTGAAAAAATGTGTGCTGAGATTTCAGGAAACTCGTAGTTTTTTGGAAGCTTGGCAACCTTTTTCCGTGAAAGTGATTTGCGCTGGTCTCTGCTTAGGGCTACATCAATAGGAAACAAACCATAGAGATAGAACTTGGGACTACTTTATTGTGTCAAGTTTCAAAGAGCTAGCACAAACCGTGTTTGATTTAGAGTTCCAACTACATGTATCCATATAGGAGAAAACAGAGTGAAACCTAAAAATTTAAACTCGTACTGCCAACAAACGGTTTAACCTAGAAGAACGAAATTTGGTGAGCCAAGTGAGATTGGGGTACTGATCATTACCTGAAAGTATCATCAAGATTGAGTGAAAAAATGTGTGCTGAGATTTAGGAAACTCGTAGTTTTTTGGAAGCTTGGCAACCCCTTTCCGTGAAAGTGATTTGCGCTGGTCTCTGCTTAGGGCTACATCAATAGGAAACAAACCATAGAGATAGATCTTGGGACTACTTTATTGTGTCAAGATTCAAAGAGCTAGCACAAACCGTGTTTACTTTAGAGTTCCAACTACATGTATCCATATAGGAGAAAACAGAGTGAAACCGAAAAATTAAAACTGTTACTGCCAACGAACGGTTTAACCGAGAAGAACCAAATTTGGTGTGCCAAATGGGATTGGGGTACTGATCATTACCTGAAAGTGTCATCAAGATTGGGTGAAAATATGTGTGCTGAGATTTCAGGAAACTCATAGTTTTTTGGAAGCTTGGCAACCCCTTTCCATGAAAGTGATTTGCGCCAGTCTCTGCTTAGGGCTACATCAATAGGAAACAAACCATAGAGATAGAACTTGGAACTACTTTATTGTGTCAAGTTTCAAAGAGCTAGCACAAACCGTGTTGGATTTAGAGTTCAAACTACATGTATCCATATAGGAGAAAACAGAGTGAAACCGAAAAATTAAAACTGTTACTGCCATGGAACGGTTTAACCTAGAAGAACGAAATTTGGTGAGCCAAG
This sequence comes from Spermophilus citellus, assembly GCF_964194105.1. Taxonomy (NCBI): domain Eukaryota; kingdom Metazoa; phylum Chordata; class Mammalia; order Rodentia; family Sciuridae; genus Spermophilus; species Spermophilus citellus. The sequence goes on along the minus strand of NC_138192.1, from coordinate 15,021,006 downwards.
TGGGATTGGCGTACTGATCCTTACCTGCAAGTGTCATCAAGATTGGGTGAAAAAATGTGTGCTCAGATTTCAGGAAACTCGTAGTATTTTGGAAGCTTGGCAACCCCTTTCCATGAAAGTGATTTGCGGTGGTCTCTGCTTAGGGCTACATCAATAGGAAACAAACCATAGAGGTAGAACTTGGAACTACTTTATTGTGTCAAGTTTCAAAGAGCTAGCACAAACCGTGTTTGATTTAGAGTTCCAACTACATGTATCCCTATAGGAGAAAACAGAGTGAAACCTAAAAATTAAAACTCTTACTGCCAATGAACGGTTTAATCTAGAAGAACGAAAGTTGGTGAGCCAAGTGGGATTGGGGTACTGATCATTACCTTGAAGTGTCATCAAGATTGGGTGAAAAAATGTGTGCTGAGTTTTCAGGAAACTCGTAGTTTTTTGGAAGCTTGGCAACCTTTTTCCGTGAAAGTGATTTGCGCTGGTCTCTGCTTAGGGCTACATCAGTAGGAAACAAACCATAGAGATAGAACTTGGGACTACTTTATTGTGTCAAGTTTCAAACAGCTAGCACAAACCGTGTTGGATTTAGAGTTCCAACTACATGTATCCATATAGGAGAAAACAGAGTGAAAACTAAAAATTAAAACTGTTACTGCCAACGAACGGTTTAACCTAGAAGAACGAAAATTGGTGAGCCAAGTGGGATTGGGGTACTGATCATTACCTGAAAGTGTCATCAAGATTGGGTGAAAAAATGTGTGCTGAGATTTCAGGAAACTCGTAGTTTTTTGGAAGCTTGGCAACCTTTTTCCGTGAAAGTGATTTGCGCTGGTCTCTGCTTAGGGCTACATCAGTAGGAAACAAACCATAGAGATAGAACTTGGGACTACTTTATTGTGTCAATTTTCAAAGAGCTAGCACAAACCGTTTTTGATTTAGAGTTCCAACTACATGTATCCATATAGGAGAAAACAGAGTGAAAGATAAAAATTAAAACTGTTACTGCCATCGAATGGTTTAACCTAGAAGAACGAAATTTGGTGAGCCTAGTGGGATTGGCGTACTGATCATTACCTGAAAGTGTCATCAAGATTGGGTGAAAAAATGTGTGCTGAGATTTCAGGAAACTCGTAGTTTTTCGGAAGCTTGGCAACCCCTTTCAATGAAAGTGATTTGCGCCCGTCTCTGCTTACTGTTACATCAATAGGAAACAAACCATAGAGATAGAACTTGGAACCACTTTATTGTGTCAAGTTTCAAAGAGCTAGCACAAACCGTTTTTGATTTAGACTTCCAACTACATGTATCCATATACGAGAAAACAGGGTGAAACCTAAAAATTAAAACTGTTACTGCCAACGAACGGTTTAACCTAGAAGAACGAAAATTGGTGAGCCAAGTGGGATTGGGGTACTGATCCTTAACTGAAAGTGTCATCAATATTGGGTGAAAAAATATGTGCGGAGATTTCAGGAAACTCGTAGTTTTTTGGAAGCTTGGCAACCCCTTTCCATGAAAGTGATTTGCGCTGGTCTCTGCTTAGGGCTACATCAATAGGAAACAAACCATAGAGGTAGAACTTGGAACTACTTTATTGTGTCAAGTTTCAAAGAGCTAGCACAAACCGTGTTTGATTTAGAGTTCCAAATACATGTATCCATATAGGAGAAAACAGAGTGAAATCTAAAAATTAAAACTGTTACTGCCAACGAACGGATTAACCTAGAAGAACGAAATTTGATGAGCAAAGTGGGATTGTGGTAGTGATCATTACCAGAAAGTGTCATCAAGATTGGGTTAAAAAATGTGTGCTGAGATTTCAGGAAACTCGTAGTTTTTTGGAACCTTGGCATCCCCTTTCCATGATAGTGGTTTCCGCCGGTCTCTATTAGGGCTACATCAATAGGAAACAAACCATAGAGATAGAACTTGGAACTACTTTATTGTGTCAAGTTTCAAAGAGCTAGCACAAACCGTGTTTCATTTAGAGTTCCAACTACATGTATCCATATAGGAGAAAACAGAGTGAAACCTAAAAATTTAAAACTGTTACTGCCAACGAATGGTTTAACCTAGAAGAACGAAATTTGGTGAGCCAAGTGGGATTGGGGTACGATCATTACCTGAAAGTGTCTTCAATATTGGGTGAAAAAATGTGTGCTGTGATTTCAGGAAACTCGTAGTTTTTTGGAAGCTTGGCAACCCCTTTCCATGAAAGTGATTTGCGCCCGTCTCTGCTTACTGTTACATCAATAGGAAACAAACCATAGAGATAGAACTTGGACCTACTTTATTGTGTCAAGTTTCAAAGAGCTAGCACAAACCGTGTTTGATTTAGAGTTCCAACTACATGTATCCATATAGGAGAAAACAGGGTGAAACCTAAAAATTAAAACTGTTACTGCCAACGAACGGTTTAACCTAGAAGAACGAAAATTGGTGAGCCAAGTGATATTGGTGTACTGATCCTTAACTGAATGTGTCATCAATATTGGGTGAAAAAATATGTGCGGAGATTTCAGGAAACTCGTAGTTTTTTGGAAGCTTGGCAACCCCTTTCCATGAAAGTGATTTGCGCTGGTCTCTGCTTAGGGCTACATCAATAGGAAACAAACCATAGAGGTAGAACTTGGAACTACTTTATTGTGTCAAGTTTCAAAGAGCTAGCACAAACCGTGTTTGATTTAGAGTTCCAACTACATGTATCCATATAGGAGAAAACAGAGTGAAACCTAAAAATTAAAACTGTTACTGCCAACGAACGGATTAACCTAGAAGAACGAAATTTGATGAGCAAAGTGGGATCGGGGTAGTGATTATTACCAGAAAGTGTCATCAAGATTGGGTTAAAAAATGTGTGCTGAGATTTCAGGAAACTCGTAGTTTTTTGGAACCTTGGCATCCCCTTTCCATGATAGTGGTTTCCGCCGGTCTCTGCTTAGGGCTACATCAATAGGAAACAAACCGTAGATATAGAACTTGGAACTACTTTATTGTGTCAAGTTTCAAAGAGCTAGAACAAACCGTGCTTGATTTAGAGTTCCAACTACATGTATCCATATAGGAGAAAACAGAGTGAAAGGTAAAAATTTAAGCTGTTACTGCCATCGAACGGTTTAACTTAGAAGAACGAAATTTGGTGAGCCTAGTGGGATTGGCGTACTGATCATTACCTGAAAGTGTCATCAAGATTGGGTGAAAATATGTGTGCTGGGATTTCAGGAAACTCGTAGTTTTTTGGAAGCTTGGCAACCCATTTCCATGAAAGTGATTTGCGCCTTTCTCTGCTTAGGGCTACATCAATAGGAAACAAACCATAGAGGTAGAACATGGAACTACTTAATTGTGTCAAGTTTCAAAGAACTAGCACAAACCGTGTTTGATTTAGAATTCCAACTACATTTATCCATATAGGAGAAAACAGAGTGAAACCTAAAAATTAAAACTGTTAATGCCAACGAACTGTTTAACCTAGAAGAACGAAATCTGGTGAGCCAAGTGGGATTGGGGTACTGATCGTTACATGAAAGTGTCAGCATGATTGGGTGAAAAAATGTGGGCTGAGATTTCAGGAATCTCGTAGTTTTTTGGAAGCTTGGCAACCCCTTTCCATGAAAGTGATTTGCGCCGGTCTCTGATTAGGGCTACATCAATAGGAAACAAACCATAGAGATAGAACTTGGAACTACTTTATTATGTCAAGTTTCAAAGAGCTAGCACAAACCGTGTTGGATTTAGAGTTCCAACTACATGTATCCATATTGGAGAAAACAGAGTGAAACCTAAAAATTAAAACTGTTACTGCCATCGAACGGTTTAACCTGGAAGAACGAAATATGCTGAGCCAAGTGGATTTGGGGTACTGATCATTACCTGAAAGTGTCATCAAGATTGGGTGAAAAAATGTCTGCTGAGATTTCAGGAAACTCGTAGTTTTTTGGAAGCTTTCAACCCCTTTCCATGAAAGTGATTTGCGGTGGTCTCTGCTTAGGGCAACATCAATAGGAAACAAACCATAGAGACAGAACTTGGAACTATTTTATTGTGTCAAGTTTCAAAGAGCTAGCACAAACCGTGTTTGATTTAGAGTTCCAACAACATGTATCCATATAAGAGAAAACAGAGTGAAAACTAAAAGTTAAAACTGTTACTGCCACGGAACGGATTAACCTAGAAGAACAAAATTTGGTGAGACAAGTGGGATTGGGGTACTGATCGTTACCTGAAAGTGTCAGCAAGATTGGGTGTAAAAATGTGGGCTGAGATTTCAGGAATCTCGTAGTTTTTTGGAAGCTTGGCAACCCCTTTCCATGAAAGTGATTTGCGCCGGTCTCTGATTAGGGCTACATCAATAGGAAACAAACCATAGAGATAGAACTTGGAACTACTTCATTGTGTCAAGTTTCAAAGAGCTAGCACAAACCGTGTTTGATTTAGAGTTCCAACTACATGTATCCATATTGGAGAAAACAGAATGAAACCTAAAAATTAAAACTGTTACTGCCATCGAACGGTTTAACCTGGAAGAACGAAATTTGCTGAGCCAAGTGGATTTGGGGTACTGATCATTACCTGAAAGTGTCATCAAGATTGGGTGAAAAAATGTGTGCTGATATTTCAGGAAACTCTTACTTTTTTGGAAGCTTGGCAATTCCTTTCCATGAAAGTGATTTGGGCCGGTCTCTGCTTAGGGCTACATCAATAGGAAACAAACCATAGAAACAGAACTTTGAACTACTCTATTGTGTCAAGTTTCAAAGAGCTAGCACAAACCGTTTTTGATTTAGAGTTCCTACAACATGTATCCATTAGGAGAAAACAGAGTGAAACCTAAAAATTAAAACTGTTACTGCCATCAAACGGTTTAACCTAGAAGAACGAAATTTGGTGAGCCATGTGGGATTGGAGTACTGATCATTACCTGAAAGTGTCATCAAGATTGGTTGAAAAAATGTGTGCTTATATTTCAGGAAACTCGTAGTTTTTTGGAAGCTTGGCAACCCCTTTCCGTGAAAGTGATTTGCGCCGGTCTCTGCTTAGGGCTACATCAATAGGAAACAAACCATAGAGATAGAACTTGGGACTACTTTATTGTGTCAAGTTTCAAACAGCTAGCACAAACCGTGTTTGATTTAGAGTTCCAACTACATGTATCCATATAGGAGAAAACAGAGTGAAACCTAAAAATGAAAACTGTTACTGCCAACGAACGGTTTAACCTAGAAGAAAGAAATTTCGTGAGCCAAGTGAAATTGGGGTATGAGCATTACCTGAAAGTGTCATCAAGATTGGGTGAAAAAATGTGTGCTGAGATTTCAGGAAACTCGTAGTTTTTTGGAAGCTTGGCAACCCCTTTCCATGAAAGTGATTTGCGCTGGTCTCTGCTTAGGGCTACATCAATAGGAAACAAACCATAGAGACAGATCTTTGAACTAGTTTATTGTGTCAAGTTTCAAAGAGCTAGCACAAACCGTGTTTGATTTAGAGTTCCAACTACATGTATCCATATAGGAGAAAACAGAGTGAAAGCTAAAAATTAAAACTGTTACTGCCAACGAACGGTTTAACCTAGAAGATCGAAATTTGGTTAGCCAAGTGGGATTCGGGTACTGATCATTACCTGAAAGTGTCATCAAGATTGGGTGAAAAAATGGGTACTGATATTTCAGGAAACTCGTAGTTGTTTGGAAGCTTGGCAACCCCTTTCCATGATAGTGGTTTCCGCCGGTCTCTGCTTAGGGCTACATCAATAGAAAACCAACAGTAGAAATAGAACTTTGAACTACTTTATTGAGTCAAGTTTAAAAGAGATAGCACAAACCGTGTTTGATTTGAAGTTCCAACTACATGTATCCATGTAGGAGAAAGCAGAGTGAAACATAAAATTAAAACTGTTACTGCCAACGAACGGTTTAATCTAGAAGAACGAAATTTGGTGAGCCAAGTGGGATTGGGGTACTGATCATTACCTGAAAGTGTCATCAAGATTGGGTGAAAAATGTGTGCTGAGATTTCAGGAAACTCGTAGTTACTTGGAAGCTTGGCAACCCCTTTCCATGAAAGTGATTTGCGCCGGTCTCTGCTTAGGGCTCCTTCAATAGGAAACAAACCATAGAGATAGAACTTGGAACTACTTTATTGTGTCAAGTTTCAAAGAGCTAACACAAACCGTGTTTGATTTAGAGTTCCAACTACATGTATCCCTATAGCAGAAAACATAGTGAAACCTAAAAATTAAAACTGTTACTGCCAACGAACGGTTTAACCTAAAAGAATGAAATTTGGTGAGCCAAGTGAAATTGGGGTATGAGCATTACCTGAAAGTGTCATCAAGATTGGGTGAAAAAATATGGGGTGAGATTTCAGGAAACTCGTAGTTTTTTGGAAGCTTGGCAACCCCTTTCCATAAAAGTGATTTGCGCTGGTCTCTGCTTAGGGCTACATCAATAGGAAACAAACCTTAGAAGTAGAACTTGGAACTACTTTATTGTGTCAAGTTTAAAAGAGCTAGCACAAACCGTGTTTGATTTAGAGTTCCAACTACATGTATCCATATAGGAGAAAACAGAGTGAAACCTAAAAATTAAAACTGTTACTGCCAACGAACTGTTTAACCTAGAAGAACGAAATTTGGTGAGCCAAGTGGTATTGGGGTACTGATCGTTACCTGAAAATGTCATCAAGATTGGGTGAAAAAATGTGTGCTGAGATTTCAGGAAACTCGTAGTTTTTTGGAAGCTTGGCAACCCCTTTCCATGAAAGTGATTTGCGCCGGTCTCTGCTTAGGGCTACATCAATAGGAAACAAACTATAGAGATAGATCTTGAGACTACTTTATTGTGTCAGTTTCAAACAGCTAGCACAAACCGTGTTTGATTTAGAGTTCCAACTACATGTATCCATATCGGAGAAAACAGAGTGAAACCTAAAAATTAAAACGCTTACTGCCAACGAACGGTTTAACCAAGAAGAACGAAATTTGGTGAGCCAAGTGGGATTGGGGTACTGATCATTACCTGAAAGTGTCATCAAGATTGGGAGAAAAAATGTGTGCTGAGATTTCAGGAAACTCGTAGTTTTTTGGAATCTTGGCAACCCCTTTCCATTAAAGTGATTTGCGGTGGTCTCTCCTTAGGGCTACATCAATAGGAAACAAACCATAGAGACATTACTTGGAACTACTTTATTGTGTCAAGTTTCAAAGAGCTAGCACAAACCGTGTTGGATTTAGAGTTCCAACTACATGTATCCATATAGGAGAAAACAGAGTGAAACCTAAAAATTAAAACTGTTACTGCCAACGAACGGTTTAACCTAGAAGAACGAAAATTGGTGAGCCAAGTGGGATTGGGGTACTGATCATTACCTGAAAGTGTCATCAAGATTGTGTGAAAAAATGTGTGCTGAGATTTCAGGAAACTCGTAGTTTTTTGGAAGCTTGGCAACCTTTTTCCGTGAAAGTGATTTGCGCTGGTCTCTGTTTAGGGCTACATCAATAGGAAACAAATCATAGAGATAGAACTTGGAACTACTTTATTGTGTCAAGTTTCCAAGTGCTAGCACAACCCGTGTTTGATTTAGTGTTCCAACTACATGTATCCATATAGGAGAATCCAGAGTGAAACCTAAAAATTAAAACTGTTACTGCCAACGAACGGTTTAACCTAGAAGAACGAAATTTAATGAGCCAAGTGGGATTGGGGTACTGATCATTACCTGAAAGTGTCATCAAGATTGGGTGAAAAAATGTGTGCTGAAATTTGAGAAAACTCGTAGTTTTTTGGAAGCTTGGCAACCCCTTTCCATGAAAGTGATTTGCGGTGGTCTCTTCTTAGGGCTACAGCAATAGGAAACAAACCATAGAGATAGAACTTGGAACTACTTTATTGTGTCAAGTTTAAAAGAGCCATCACAAACCGTGTTTGATTTAGAGTTCCATCTACATGTATCCACATAGGAGAAAACAGAGTGAAACCTAAAAATTTAATCTGTTACTGCCAACGAACGGTTTTAACTAGAGGAACGAAATTTGGTGAGCCAAGTGGGATTGGGGTACTGATCATTACCTGAAAGTGACATCAAGATTGGGTGAAAAAATGAGTGCTGAGATTTCAGGAAACTCGTAGTTTTTTGGAAGCTTGGCAACCCCTTTCCATGAAAGTGATTTCCGCCGGTCTATGCTTAGGGCTACACAAATAGGAAACAAACCATAGAGACAGAACTTGGAAGTACTTTATTGTGTCAAGTTTCAAAGAGCTAGCACAAACCATGTTTGATTTAGAGTTCCAACTACATGTATCCATATAGGAGAAAACAGAGTGAAACCTAAAAATTAAAACTCCTACTGCCAACGAACGGTTTAATCTAGAAGAACGAAATTTGGTGAGCCAAGTGGGATTGGGGTACTGATCATTACCTGAAAGTGTCATCAAGATTGGGTGAAAAAATGTGTGCTGAGATTTCAGGAAACTCGTAGTTTTTTGGAAGCTTGGTAACCCCTTTCCATGAAAGTGATTTGCGCCGGTCTCTGCTTAGGGCTACATCAATAGGAAACAAACCATAGAGATAGAACTTGGAACTACTTTGTTGTGTCAAGATTCAAAGAGCTAGCACAAACCGTGTTTCATTTAGAGTTCCAACTACATGTATCCATATAGGAGAAAACAGAGTGAAACCTAAAAATTAAAACTGTTACTGCCAACGAACGGTTTAACCTAGAAGAACGAAAATTGGTGAGCCAAGTGGGATGGGGGTACTGATCATTACCTGAAAGTGTCTTCAAGATTGGGTGAAAAAATGTGTGCTGAGATTTCAGGAAACTCGTAGTTTTTTGGAAGCTTGGCAACCCATTTAGATGAAAGTAGTTTGCGGTGGTCTCTGCTTAGGGCTACATCAATAGGAAACAAACCATAGAGGTAGAACTTGGAACTACTTTATTGTGTCAAGTTTCAAAGAGCTAGCACAAAGCGTGTTTGATTTAGAGTTTCAACTACATGTATCCATATAGGAGAAAACAGAGTGAAAGATAAAAATTAAAACTGTTACTGCCATCGAACAGTTTAACCTAGAAGAACGAAATTAAGTAAGCCTAGTGTGATTGGCGTACTGATCATTACCTGAAAGTGTCATCAAGATTGGGTGAAAAAATGTGTGCTGAGATTTCAGGAAACTCGTAGTTTTTTGGAAGCTTGGAACCCATTTCCATGAAAGTGATTTGCGGTGGTCTCTGCTTAGGGCTACATCAATAGGAAACAAACCATAGAGATCGAACTTGGAACTACTTTATTGTATCAGGTTTCAAAGAGCTAGCACAAACCATGTTTAATTTAGAGTTCCAAATACATGTATCCATATAGGAGAAAACAGAGTGAAACCTAAAAATTAAAACTGTTACTGCCAACGAAAGGTTTAACCTAGAAGAACGAAATTTGGTGAGCCAAGTGGGATTGGGGTACTGATCATTTCCTGAAAGTGTCATCAAGATTGGGTGAAAAAATGTGGGCTGAGATTTGAGAAAACTCGTAGTTTTCTGGAAGCTTGGCAACCCCTTTCCATGTAAGTGATTTGCGCCGGTCTCTGCTTAGGGCTACATCAATAGGAAACAAACCATAGAGACATAACTTGGAACTAATTTATTGTGTCAAGTTTCCAAGTGCTAGCACAAACCGTGTTTGATTTAGTGTTCCAAATACATGTATCCATATAGGAGAAAACAGAGTAAAACCTAAAAATTAAAACTGTTACTGCCACCCAACGGTTTAACCTAGAAGAACGAAATTTGGTGAGCCAATTGGGATTGGCAAACTGCTCATTACCTGAAAGTGTCATCAAGATTGGGTGAAAAAATATGTGCTGAGATTTCAGGAAACTCGTAATTTTTTGGAAGCTTGGCAACCCCTTTCCATGAAAGTGATTTGCGCCGGTCTCTGCTTAGGGCTACATCAATAGGAAACAAACCATAGAGATATAACTTGGAACTACTTTATTGTGTCAAGTTTCAAAGAGCTAGCACAAACCGTGTTGGATTTAGAGTTCCAACTACATGTATCCATATAGGAGAAAACAGAGTGAAACCTAAAAATTAAAACTGTTACTGCCAACGAACGGTTTAACCTAGAAGAACGATAATTGGTGAGCCAAGTGGGATTGGGGTACTGATCATTACCTGAAAGTGTCATCAAGATTGTGTGAAAAAATGTGTGCTGAGATTTCAGGAAACTCGTAGTTTTTTGGAAGCTTGGCAACCCCTTTCCATGAAAGTGATTTGCGCCCGTCTCTGCTTAGTGTTACATCATTAGGAAACAAACCATAGAGATAGAACTTGGAACTACTTTATTGTGTCAAGTTTCAAAGAGCTAGCACAAACCGTTTTTGATTTAGAGTTCCAAATACATGTATCCATATAGGAGAAAACAGAGTGAAACCTAAAAATTAAAACTGTTACTGCCACCAAACGGTTTAACATAGAAGAACGAAATTTGGTGAGCCAAGTTGGATTGGGGTACTGATCATTATCTGAAAGTGTCATCAAGTTTGGGTGAAAAATGTGTGCTGAGATTTCACGAAACTCGTAGTTTTTTGGAAGCTTGGAAACCCCTTTCCATGTAAGTGATTTGCGCCGGTCTCTGCTTAGGGCTACATCAATAGGAAACAAACAATAGAGATAGATCTTGGGACTACTTTATTGTGTCAAGTTTCAAACAGCTAGCACAAACCGTGTTTGTTTTAGAGTTCCAACTACATGTATCCATATCATAGAAAACAGAGTGAAACCGAAAAATTAAAACTGTTACTGCCAACGAACGGTTTAACCTAGAAGAACAAAATTAGGTGAGCCTAGTGGGATTGGCGTACTGATCATTACCTGAATGTGTCATCAAGATTGGTGAAAAAATGTGTGCTGAGATTTCAGGAAACTCGTAGTTTTTTGGAAGCTTGACAACCCATTTCCATGAAAGTGATTTGCGGTGGTCTCTGCTTGGGGCTACATCATTAAAAAACAAACCATAGAAATAGAACTTTGAACTACTTTATTGTGTCAAGTATCAAAGAGCTAGCACAAACCGTGTTTGATTTAGAGTTCCAACTACATGTATCCATATAGGAGAAAACAGAGTGAAACCTAAAAATTAAAACTCGTACTGCCAGCAAACGGTTTAACCTAGAAGAACGAAATTTGGTGAGCCAAGTGAGATTGGGGTACTGATCATTACCTGAAAGTGTCATCAAGATTGTGTGAAAAAATGTGTTCTTAGATTCAGGAAACTCGTAGTTTTTTGGAAGCTTGGCAACCCCTTTCCGTGAAAGTGATTTGCGCCGGTCTCTGCTTAGGGCTACATCAATAGGAAACAAACCATAGAGATAGATCTTGGGACTGCTTTATTGTGTCTAGTTTCAAACAGCTAGCACAAACCGTGTTTGATTTAGAGTTCCAACTACATGTATCCTTATTGGAGAAAACAGAGTGAAACCTAAAAATTAAAACTGTTACTGCCAACGAACGGTTTAACGTAGAAGAACAAAATTTGGTGAGCCAAATGGGATTGGGGTACTGATCATTACCTGAAAGTGTCATCAATATTGGGTGAAAAAATGTGTGCTGAGATTTCAGGAAACTCGTAGTTTTTTGGAAGCTTTCAACCCCTTTCCATGAAAGTGATTTGCGGTGGTCTCTGCTTAGGGCTACATCAATAGGAAGCAAACCATAGAGATAAAACTTGGAACTACTTTATTGTGTCAAGTTTCAAACAGCTAGCACAAACCGTGTTTGATTTAGAGTTCCAACTACATGTATCCATATAGGAGAAAACAGAGTGAAACCTAAAAATTAAAACTGTTACTGCCAATGAACGGTTTAACCTAGAAAAACGAAATTTGGTGAGCCAAGTGGGATTGGGGTACTGACAATTACCTGAAAGTGTCATCAAGATTGGGTGAAACAATGTGGGCTGAGATTTCAGGAAACTCGTAGTTTTTTGGAAGCTTGGCATCACCTTTCCAAGAAAGTGATTTGCGCCGGTCTCTGATTAGGGCTACATCAATAGGAAACAAACCATAGAGATAGAACTTGGAACTACTTTATTGTGTCAAGTTTCAAAGAGCTAGCACAAACCGTGTTTGATTTAGAGTTCCAACTACATGTATCCATATAGGAGAAAACAGAGTGAAACCTAAAAATTAAAACTGTTACTGCCAACGAACGGTTTAACCTAGAAGAACGAAAATTGGTGAGCCAAGTGGGATTGGGGTACTGATCATTACCTGAGAGTGTCATCAAGATTCGGTGAAAAAATGTGTGCTGAGATTTCAGGAACCTCGTAGTGTTTTGGAAGCCTGGCAACCCCTTTTCATGATAGTGGTTTCCGCAGGTCTGCTTAGGGCTACATCAATAGGAAACAAACCGTAGAAATAGAACATGGAACTACTTTATTGTGTCAAGTTCCAAAGAGCTAACACAAACCGTGTTTGATTTAGAGTTCCAACTACATGTATCCATATAGGAGAAAACAGAGTGAAATATAAAAATTAAAACTGTTACTGCCATCGAACGGTTTAACCTAGAAGAACAAAATTTGGTGAGCCTAGTGGGATTCCCGTACTGATCATTACCTGAAAGTGTCATCAATATTGGGAGAAAAAATGTGTGCTCAGATTTCAGGAAACTCGTAGTTTTTTGGAAGCTTGGCAACCCCTTTCCTTGAAAGTGATTTGCGCCGGTCTCTGCTTAGGGCTACATCAATAGGAAACAAACCATAGAGATAGAACTTGGGACTACTTTATTGTGTCAAGTTTCAAAGAGCTAGCACAAACCGTGTTGGATTTAGAGTTCCAACTACATGTATCCATATAGGAGAAAACAGAGTGAAAGATAAAAATTAAAACTCTTACTGCCAACGAACGGTTTAATCTAGAAGAACGAAAATTGGTGAGCCAAGTGGGATTGGGGTACTGATCAGTACCTGAACGTGTCATCAAGATTGTGTGAAAAAATATGTGCTGAGATTTCAGGAAACTCATAGTTTTTTGGAAGCTTGGCAACCCCTTTCCGTGAAAGTGATTTGCGCCGGTTTCTGCTTAGGGCTACATCAATATGAAACAAACCATAGAGATAGAACTTGGGACTACTTTATTGTGTCAAGTTTCAAACAGGTAGCACAAACCGTATTTGATTTAGAGTTCCAACTACATGTATCCATATAGGAGAAAACAGAGTGAAACCTAAAAATTAAAACTGTTACTGCCATCGAACGGTTTATCCTAGAAGAACTAAATTTGGTGAGCCAAGTGGGATTGGGGTACTGATCATTACCTGAAAGTGTCATCAAGATTGGGTGAAAAAATGTGTGCTGAGATTTCAGGAAACTCGTAGTTTTTTGGAAGCTTGGCAACCCCTTTCCATGAAAATGATTTGCGTCAGTCTCTGCTTAGGGCTACAGCAAAAGGAAACAAACCATAGAGATAGAACTTGGAACTACTTTATTGTGTCAGGTTTCAAAGAGCTAGCACAAACCGTGTTTGATTTAGAGTTCCAAATACATGTATCCATATAGGAGAAAACAGAGTGAAACCTAAAAATTAAAACTGTTACTGCCAACGAACGGTTTAACCTAGAAGAACGAAATTTGGTGAGCCAAGTGGGATTGGGGTACTGATCATTTCCTGAAAGTGTCATCAAGATTGGGTGAAAAAATGTGGGCTGAGATTTCAGGAAACTCATAGTTTTTTGGAAGCTTGGCAACCCCTTTCCATGAAAGTGATTTGCGCTGGTCTCTGCTTAGGGCTACATCAATAGGAAACAAACCATAGAGACAGATCTTTGAACTAGTTTATTGTGTCAAGTTTCAAAGAGCTAGCACAAACCGTGTTTGATTTAGAGTTCCAACTACATGTATCCATATAGGAGAAAACAGAGTGAAAGCTAAAAATTAAAACTGTTACTGCCAACGAACGGTTTAACCTAGAAGATCGAAATTTGGTTAGCCAAGTGGGATTCGGGTACTGATCATTACCTGAAAGTGTCATCAAGATTGGGTGAAAAAATGGGTACTGATATTTCAGGAAACTCGTAGTTGTTTGGAAGCTTGGCAACCCCTTTCCATGATAGTGGTTTCCGCCGGTCTCTGCTTAGGGCTACATCAATAGAAAACCAACAGTAGAAATAGAACTTTGAACTACTTTATTGAGTCAAGTTTAAAAGAGATAGCACAAACCGTGTTTGATTTGAAGTTCCAACTACATGTATCCATGTAGGAGAAAGCAGAGTGAAACATAAAATTAAAACTGTTACTGCCAACGAACGGTTTAATCTAGAAGAACGAAATTTGGTGAGCCAAGTGGGATTGGGGTACTGATCATTACCTGAAAGTGTCATCAAGATTGGGTGAAAAATGTGTGCTGAGATTTCAGGAAACTCGTAGTTACTTGGAAGCTTGGCAACCCCTTTCCATGAAAGTGATTTGCGCCGGTCTCTGCTTAGGGCTCCTTCAATAGGAAACAAACCATAGAGATAGAACTTGGAACTACTTTATTGTGTCAAGTTTCAAAGAGCTAACACAAACCGTGTTTGATTTAGAGTTCCAACTACATGTATCCCTATAGCAGAAAACATAGTGAAACCTAAAAATTAAAACTGTTACTGCCAACGAACGGTTTAACCTAAAAGAATGAAATTTGGTGAGCCAAGTGAAATTGGGGTATGAGCATTACCTGAAAGTGTCATCAAGATTGGGTGAAAAAATATGGGGTGAGATTTCAGGAAACTCGTAGTTTTTTGGAAGCTTGGCAACCCCTTTCCATAAAAGTGATTTGCGCTGGTCTCTGCTTAGGGCTACATCAATAGGAAACAAACCGTAGAAGTAGAACTTGGAACTACTTTATTGTGTCAAGTTTAAAAGAGCTAGCACAAACCGTGTTTGATTTAGAGTTCCAACTACATGTATCCATATAGGAGAAAACAGAGTGAAACCTAAAAATTAAAACTGTTACTGCCAACGAACTGTTTAACCTAGAAGAACGAAATTTGGTGAGCCAAGTGGTATTGGGGTACTGATCGTTACCTGAAAATGTCATCAAGATTGGGTGAAAAAATGTGTGCTGAGATTTCAGGAAACTCGTAGTTTTTTGGAAGCTTGGCAACCCCTTTCCATGAAAGTGATTTGCGCCGGTCTCTGCTTAGGGCTACATCAATAGGAAACAAACTATAGAGATAGATCTTGAGACTACTTTATTGTGTCAGTTTCAAACAGCTAGCACAAACCGTGTTTGATTTAGAGTTCCAACTACATGTATCCATATCGGAGAAAACAGAGTGAAACCTAAAAATTAAAACGCTTACTGCCAACGAACGGTTTAACCAAGAAGAACGAAATTTGGTGAGCCAAGTGGGATTGGGGTACTGATCATTACCTGAAAGTGTCATCAAGATTGGGAGAAAAAATGTGTGCTGAGATTTCACGAAACTCGTAGTTTTTTGGAATCTTGGCAACCCCTTTCCATTAAAGTGATTTGCGGTGGTCTCTCCTTAGGGCTACATCAATAGGAAACAAACCATAGAGACATTACTTGGAACTACTTTATTGTGTCAAGTTTCAAAGAGCTAGCACAAACCGTGTTGGATTTAGAGTTCCAACTACATGTATCCATATAGGAGAAAACAGAGTGAAACCTAAAAATTAAAACTGTTACTGCCAACGAACGGTTTAACCTAGAAGAACGAAAATTGGTGAGCCAAGTGGGATTGGGGTACTGATCATTACCTGAAAGTGTCATCAAGATTGTGTGAAAAAATGTGTGCTGAGATTTCAGGAAACTCGTAGTTTTTTGGAAGCTTGGCAACCTTTTTCCGTGAAAGTGATTTGCGCTGGTCTCTGTTTAGGGCTACATCAATAGGAAACAAATCATAGAGATAGAACTTGGAACTACTTTATTGTGTCAAGTTTCCAAGTGCTAGCACAACCCGTGTTTGATTTAGTGTTCCAACTACATGTATCCATATAGGAGAATCCAGAGTGAAACCTAAAAATTAAAACTGTTACTGCCAACGAACGGTTTAACCTAGAAGAACGAAATTTAATGAGCCAAGTGGGATTGGGGTACTGATCATTACCTGAAAGTGTCATCAAGATTGGGTGAAAAAATGTGTGCTGAAATTTGAGAAAACTCGTAGTTTTTTGGAAGCTTGGCAACCCCTTTCCATGAAAGTGATTTGCGGTGGTCTCTTCTTAGGGCTACAGCAATAGGAAACAAACCATAGAGATAGAACTTGGAACTACTTTATTGTGTCAAGTTTCAAAGAGCCATCACAAACCGTGTTTGATTTAGAGTTCCATCTACATGTATCCACATAGGAGAAAACAGAGTGAAACCTAAAAATTAAATCTGTTACTGCCAACGAACGGTTTTAACTAGAGGAACGAAATTTGGTGAGCCAAGTGGGATTGGGGTACTGATCATTACCTGAAAGTGACATCAAGATTGGGTGAAAAAATGAGTGCTGAGATTTCAGGAAACTCGTAGTTTTTTGGAAGCTTGGCAACCCCTTTCCATGAAAGTGATTTCCGCCGGTCTATGCTTAGGGCTACACAAATAGGAAACAAACCATAGAGACAGAACTTGGAAGTACTTTATTGTGTCAAGTTTCAAAGAGCTAGCACAAACCATGTTTGATTTAGAGTTCCAACTACATGTATCCATATAGGAGAAAACAGAGTGAAACCTAAAAATTAAAACTCCTACTGCCAACGAACGGTTTAATCTAGAAGAACGAAATTTGGTGAGCCAAGTGGGATTGGGGTACTGATCATTACCTGAAAGTGTCATCAAGATTGGGTGAAAAAATGTGTGCTGAGATTTCAGGAAACTCGTAGTTTTTTGGAAGCTTGGTAACCCCTTTCCATGAAAGTGATTTGCGCCGGTCTCTGCTTAGGGCTACATCAATAGGAAACAAACCATAGAGATAGAACTTGGAACTACTTTGTTGTGTCAAGATTCAAAGAGCTAGCACAAACCGTGTTTCATTTAGAGTTCCAACTACATGTATCCATATAGGAGAAAACAGAGTGAAACCTAAAAATTAAAACTGTTACTGCCAACGAACGGTTTAACCTAGAAGAACGAAAATTGGTGAGCCAAGTGGGATGGGGGTACTGATCATTACCTGAAAGTGTCTTCAAGATTGGGTGAAAAAATGTGTGCTGAGATTTCAGGAAACTCGTAGTTTTTTGGAAGCTTGGCAACCCATTTAGATGAAAGTAGTTTGCGGTGGTCTCTGCTTAGGGCTACATCAATAGGAAACAAACCATAGAGGTAGAACTTGGAACTACTTTATTGTGTCAAGTTTCAAAGAGCTAGCACAAAGCGTGTTTGATTTAGAGTTTCAACTACATGTATCCATATAGGAGAAAACAGAGTGAAAGATAAAAATTAAAACTGTTACTGCCATCGAACAGTTTAACCTAGAAGAACGAAATTAAGTGAGCCTAGTGTGATTGGCGTACTGATCATTACCTGAAAGTGTCATCAAGATTGGGTGAAAAAATGTGTGCTGAGATTTCAGGAAACTCGTAGTTTTTTGGAAGCTTGGAACCCATTTCCATGAAAGTGATTTGCGGTGGTCTCTGCTTAGGGCTACATCAATAGGAAACAAACCATAGAGATCGAACTTGGAACTACTTTATTGTATCAGGTTTCAAAGAGCTAGCACAAACCATGTTTAATTTAGAGTTCCAAATACATGTATCCATATAGGAGAAAACAGAGTGAAACCTAAAAATTAAAACTGTTACTGCCAACGAAAGGTTGAACCTAGAAGAACGAAATTTGGTGAGCCAAGTGGGATTGGGGTACTGATCATTTCCTGAAAGTGTCATCAAGATTGGGTGAAAAAATGTGGGCTGAGATTTGAGAAAACTCGTAGTTTTCTGGAAGCTTGGCAACCCCTTTCCATGTAAGTGATTTGCGCCGGTCTCTGCTTAGGGCTACATCAATAGGAAACAAACCATAGAGACATAACTTGGAACTAATTTATTGTGTCAAGTTTCCAAGTGCTAGCACAAACCGTGTTTGATTTAGTGTTCCAAATACATGTATCCATATAGGAGAAAACAGAGTAAAACCTAAAAATTAAAACTGTTACTGCCACCCAACGGTTTAACCTAGAAGAACGAAATTTGGTGAGCCAATTGGGATTGGCAAACTGCTCATTACCTGAAAGTGTCATCAAGATTGGGTGAAAAAATATGTGCTGAGATTTCAGGAAACTCGTAATTTTTTGGAAGCTTGGCAACCCCTTTCCATGAAAGTGATTTGCGCCGGTCTCTGCTTAGGGCTACATCAATAGGAAACAAACCATAGAGATATAACTTGGAACTACTTTATTGTGTCAAGTTTCAAAGAGCTAGCACAAACCGTGTTGGATTTAGAGTTCCAACTACATGTATCCATATAGGAGAAAACAGAGTGAAACCTAAAAATTAAAACTGTTACTGCCAACGAACGGTTTAACCTAGAAGAACGATAATTGGTGAGCCAAGTGGGATTGGGGTACTGATCATTACCTGAAAGTGTCATCAAGATTGTGTGAAAAAATATGTGCTGAGATTTCAGGAAACTCGTAGTTTTTTGGAAGCTTGGCAACCCCTTTCCATGAAAGTGATTTGCGCCCGTCTCTGCTTAGTGTTACATCATTAGGAAACAAACCATAGAGATAGAACTTGGAACTACTTTATTGTGTCAAGTTTCAAAGAGCTAGCACAAACCGTTTTTGATTTAGAGTTCCAAATACATGTATCCATATAGGAGAAAACAGAGTGAAACCTAAAAATTAAAACTGTTACTGCCACCAAACGGTTTAACATAGAAGAACGAAATTTGGTGAGCCAAGTTGGATTGGGGTACTGATCATTATCTGAAAGTGTCATCAAGTTTGGGTGAAAAATGTGTGCTGAGATTTCACGAAACTCGTAGTTTTTTGGAAGCTTGGAAACCCCTTTCCATGTAAGTGATTTGCGCCGGTCTCTGCTTAGGGCTACATCAATAGGAAACAAACAATAGAGATAGATCTTGGGACTACTTTATTGTGTCAAGTTTCAAACAGCTAGCACAAACCGTGTTTGTTTTAGAGTTCCAACTACATGTATCCATATCATAGAAAACAGAGTGAAACCGAAAAATTAAAACTGTTACTGCCAACGAACGGTTTAACCTAGAAGAACAAAATTAGGTGAGCCTAGTGGGATTGGCGTACTGATCATTACCTGAATGTGTCATCAAGATTGGTGAAAAAATGTGTGCTGAGATTTCAGGAAACTCGTAGTTTTTTGGAAGCTTGACAACCCATTTCCATGAAAGTGATTTGCGGTGGTCTCTGCTTGGGGCTACATCATTAAAAAACAAACCATAGAAATAGAACTTTGAACTACTTTATTGTGTCAAGTATCAAAGAGCTAGCACAAACCGTGTTTGATTTAGAGTTCCAACTACATGTATCCATATAGGAGAAAACAGAGTGAAACCTAAAAATTAAAACTCGTACTGCCAGCAAACGGTTTAACCTAGAAGAACGAAATTTGGTGAGCCAAGTGAGATTGGGGTACTGATCATTACCTGAAAGTGTCATCAAGATTGTGTGAAAAAATGTGTTCTTAGATTCAGGAAACTCGTAGTTTTTTGGAAGCTTGGCAACCCCTTTCCGTGAAATTGATTTGCGCCGGTCTCTGCTTAGGGCTACATCAATAGGAAACAAACCATAGAGATAGATCTTGGGACTGCTTTATTGTGTCTAGTTTCAAACAGCTAGCACAAACCGTGTTTGATTTAGAGTTCCAACTACATGTATCCTTATTGGAGAAAACAGAGTGAAACCTAAAAATTAAAACTGTTACTGCCAACGAACGGTTTAACGTAGAAGAACAAAATTTGGTGAGCCAAATGGGATTGGGGTACTGATCATTACCTGAAAGTGTCATCAATATTGGGTGAAAAAATGTGTGCTGAGATTTCAGGAAACTCGTAGTTTTTTGGAAGCTTTCAACCCCTTTCCATGAAAGTGATTTGCGGTGGTCTCTGCTTAGGGCTACATCAATAGGAAGCAAACCATAGAGATAAAACTTGGAACTACTTTATTGTGTCAAGTTTCAAACAGCTAGCACAAACCGTGTTTGATTTAGAGTTCCAACTACATGTATCCATATAGGAGAAAACAGAGTGAAACCTAAAAATTAAAACTGTTACTGCCAATGAACGGTTTAACCTAGAAAAACGAAATTTGGTGAGCCAAGTGGGATTGGGGTACTGACAATTACCTGAAAGTGTCATCAAGATTGGGTGAAACAATGTGGGCTGAGATTTCAGGAAACTCGTAGTTTTTTGGAAGCTTGGCATCACCTTTCCAAGAAAGTGATTTGCGCCGGTCTCTGATTAGGGCTACATCAATAGGAAACAAACCATAGAGATAGAACTTGGAACTACTTTATTGTGTCAAGTTTCAAAGAGCTAGCACAAACCGTGTTTGATTTAGAGTTCCAACTACATGTATCCATATAGGAGAAAACAGAGTGAAACCTAAAAATTAAAACTGTTACTGCCAACGAACGGTTTAACCTAGAAGAACGAAAATTGGTGAGCCAAGTGGGATTGGGGTACTGATCATTACCTGAGAGTGTCATCAAGATTCGGTGAAAAAATGTGTGCTGAGATTTCAGGAACCTCGTAGTGTTTTGGAAGCCTGGCAACCCCTTTTCATGATAGTGGTTTCCGCAGGTCTGCTTAGGGCTACATCAATAGGAAACAAACCGTAGAAATAGAACATGGAACTACTTTATTGTGTCAAGTTCCAAAGAGCTAACACAAACCGTGTTTGATTTAGAGTTCCAACTACATGTATCCATATAGGAGAAAACAGAGTGAAATATAAAAATTAAAACTGTTACTGCCATCGAACGGTTTAACCTAGAAGAACAAAATTTGGTGAGCCTAGTGGGATTCCCGTACTGATCATTACCTGAAAGTGTCATCAATATTGGGAGAAAAAATGTGTGCTCAGATTTCAGGAAACTCGTAGTTTTTTGGAAGCTTGGCAACCCCTTTCCGTGAAAGTGATTTGCGCCGGTCTCTGCTTAGGGCTACATCAATAGGAAACAAACCATAGAGATAGAACTTGGGACTACTTTATTGTGTCAAGTTTCAAAGAGCTAGCACAAACCGTGTTGGATTTAGAGTTCCAACTACATGTATCCATATAGGAGAAAACAGAGTGAAAGATAAAATTTAAAACTGTTACTGCCATCGAACGGTTTAACCTAGAAGAACGAAATATGGTGAGCCTAGTGGGATTGGCGTACTGATCCTTACCTGAAAGTGTCATCAAGATTGGGTGAAAAAATGTGTGCTGATATTTCGGGAAACTCGTAGTATTTTGGAAACTTGGCAACCCATTTCCATGAAATTGATTTGCGGTGGTCTCTGCTTAGGGCTACATCAATAGGAAACGAACCATAGAGGTAGAACTTGGAACTACTTTATTGTGTCAGGTTTCAAAGAGCTAGCACAAACCATGTTTGATTTAGAGTTCCAACTACATGTATCCCTATTAGAGAAAACAGAGTGAAAGATAAAAATTAAAACTCTTACTGCCAACGAACGGTTTAATCTAGAAGAACTAAAATTGGTGAGCCAAGTGGGATTGGGGTACTGATCAGTACCTGAACGTGTCATCAAGATTGTGTGAAAAAATATGTGCTGAGATTTCAGGAAACTCATAGTTTTTTGGAAGCTTGGCAACCCCTTTCCGTGAAAGTGATTTGCGCCGGTTTCTGCTTAGGGCTACATCAATATGAAACAAACCATAGAGATAGAACTTGGGACTACTTTATTGTGTCAAGTTTCAAACAGGTAGCACAAACCGTATTTGATTTAGAGTTCCAACTACATGTATCCATATAGGAGAAAACAGAGTGAAACCTAAAAATTAAAACTGTTACTGCCATCGAACGGTTTATCCTAGAAGAACTAAATTTGGTGAGCCAAGTGGGATTGGGGTACTGATCATTACCTGAAAGTGTCATCAAGATTGGGTGAAAAAATGTGTGCTGAGATTTCAGGAAACTCGTAGTTTTTTGGAAGCTTGGCAACCCCTTTCCATGAAAATGATTTGCGTCAGTCTCTGCTTAGGGCTACAGCAAAAGGAAACAAACCATAGAGATAGAACTTGGAACTACTTTATTGTGTCAGGTTTCAAAGAGCTAGCACAAACCGTGTTTGATTTAGAGTTCCAAATACATGTATCCATATAGGAGAAAACAGAGTGAAACCTAAAAATTAAAACTGTTACTGCCAACGAACGGTTTAACCTAGAAGAACGAAATTTGGTGAGCCAAGTGGGATTGGGGTACTGATCATTTCCTGAAAGTGTCATCAAGATTGGGTGAAAAAATGTGGGCTGAGATTTCAGGAAACTCGTAGTTTTCTGGAAGCTTGGCAACCCCTTTCCATGAAAGGGATTTGCGCCGGTCTCTGCTTAGGGCTACATCAATAGGAAACAAACCATAGAGACATAACTTGGAACTACTTTATTGTGTCAAGTTTCAAAGAGCTAGCACAAACCGTGTTTGATTTAGAGTTCCAACGACATGTATCCATTAGGAGAAAACAGAGTGAAACCTAAAAATTAAAACTGTTACTGCCAACGAACGGTTTAACCTAGAAGAACGAAAATTGGTGAGCCAAGTGGGATTGGGGTACTGATCATTACCTGAAAGTGTCATCAAGATTGTGTAAAAAAATGTGTGCTGAGATGTCAGGAAACTCGTAGTTTTTTGGAAGCTTGGAAAACTTTTTCCGTGAAAGTTATTTGCGCTGGTCTCTGTTTAGGGCTACATCAATAGGAAACAAACCATAGAGATAGAACTTGGAACTACTTTATTGTGTCAAGTTTCAAAGAGCTAGCACAAACCGTGTTTGATTTAGAGTTCCAACTACATGTATCCATATAGGAGAAAACAGAGTGAAACCTAAGAATTAAAACTGTTACTGCCAACGAACGGTTTAACCTAGAAGAACGAAATTGGGTGAGCCAAGTGGAATTGGGGTACTGATCATTACCTGAAAGTGTCATCAAGATTGGGTGAAAAAATCTGTGCTGAGATTTCAGGAAACTCGTAGTTTTTTGGAAGCTTGGCAACCCGTTTCCATGCAAGTGATTTGCGCCGGTCTCTGCTTAGGGCTACATCAATAGGAAACAAACCATAGAGATAGAACTTGGAACTACTTTATTGTGTCAAGTTTCAAAGAGCTAGCACAAACCGTGTTTGATTTAGAGTTCCAACTACATGTATCCATATAGGAGAAAACAGAGTGAAACCTAAAAATTAAAACTGTTACTGCCAACGAACGGTTTAACCTAGAAGAACGAAAATTGGTGAGCCAAGTGGGATTGGGGTACTGATCATTACCTGAAAGTGTCATCAAGATTCGGTGAAAAAATGTGTGCTGAGATTTCAGGAAACTCGGAGTTTTTTGGAAGCTTGGCAACCCCTTTTCATGATAGTGGTTTCCGCAGGTCTGCTTAGGGCTACATCAATAGGAAACAAACCGTAGAAATAGAACATGGAACTACTTTATTGTGTCAAGTTTCAAAGAGCTAACACAAACCGTGTTTGATTTAGAGTTCCAACTACATGTATCCATATAGGAGAAAACAGAGTGAAACATAAAAATTAAAACTGTTACTGCCATCGAACGGTTTAACCTAGAAGAACGAAATTTGGTGAGCCTAGTGGAAACCCGTACTGATCATTACCTGAAAGTGTCATCAAGATTGGGAGAAAAAATGTGTGCTGAGATTTCAGGAAACTGGTAGTTTTTTGGAAGCTTGGCAACCCCTTTCCATGAAAGTGATTTGCGCCGGTCTCTGCTTAGGGCTACATCAATAGGAAACAAACCATAGAGATAGAACTTGGGACTACTTTATTGTGTCAAGTTTCAAAGAGCTAGCACAAACCGTGTTGGATTTAGATTTCCAACTACATGTATCCATATAGGAGAAAACAGAGTGAAAGATAAAATTTAAAACTGTTACTGCCATCGAACGGTTTAACCTAGAAGAACGAAATTTGGTGAGCCTAGTGGGATTGGCGTACTGATCCTTACCTGAAAGTGTCATCAAGATTGGGTGAAAAAATGTGTGCTGATATTTCGGGAAACTCGTAGTATTTTGGAAACTTGGCAACCCATTTCCATGAAATTGATTTGCGGTGGTCTCTGCTTAGGGCTACATCAATAGGAAACAAACCATAGAGGTAGAACTTGGAACTACTTTATTGTGTCAGGTTTCAAAGAGCTAGCACAAACCGTGTTTGATTTAGAGTTCCAACTACATGTATCCCTATTAGAGAAAACAGAGTGAAAGATAAAAATTAAAACTCTTACTGCCAACGAATGGTTTAATGTAGAAGAACGAAAATTGGTGAGCCAAGTGGGATTGGGTTACTGATCATTACCTGAACGTGTCATCAAGATTGTGTGAAAAAATATGTGCTGAGATTTCAGGAAACTCATAATTTTTTGGAAGCTTGGCAACCCCTTTCCGTGAAAGTGATTTGCGCTGGTTTCTGCTTAGGGCTACATCAATAGGAAACAAACCATAGAGATAGAACTTGGGACTACTTTATTGTGTCAAGTTTCAAACAGCTAGCACAAACCGTGTTTGATTTAGAGTTCCAACTACATGTATCCATATAGGAGAAAACAGAGTGAAACCTAAAAATTAAAACAGTTACTGCCAACGAACGGTTTAAGTAGAGGAACGTTATTTGGTGAGCCAAGTGGGATTGGCATACTGATCATTACCTGAAAGTGTCATCAAGATTGGATGAAAAAATGTGTGCTGAGATTTCAGGAATCTCGTAGTGTTTTAGAAGCTAGGCAACCCCTTTCCATTAAAGTGATTTGCACCAGTCTCTGCTTAGGGTTATATCAATAGGAAACAAATCATAGAGATAGAACTTGGAACTACTTTATTGTGTCAAGTTTCAAAGTGCTAGCACAAACCGTGTTTGATATAGTGTTCCAACTACATGTATCCATATAGGAGAAACCAGAGTGAAACCTAAAAATTAAAACTGTTACTGACAACGAATGGTTTAACCTAGAAGTACGAAATTTAATGAGCCAAGTGGGATTGGGGTACTGATCATTACCTGAAAGTGTCATCAAGATTGGGTGAAAAAATGTGTGCTGAGATTTCAGGAAACTCGTAGTTTTTTGGAAGCTTGGCAACCCCTTTCCATGAAAGTGATTTGCGGTGGTCTCTTCTTAGGGCTACAGCAATAGGAAACAAACCATAGAGATTGAACTTGGAACTACTTTATTGTGTCAAGTTTCAAAGAGCCATCACAAACCGTGTTTGATTTAGAGTTCCATCTACATGTATCCACATAGGAGAAAACAGAGTGAAACCTAAAAATTAAATCTGTTACTGCCAACGAACGGTTTTAACTAGAGGAACGAAATTTGGTGAGCCAAGTGGGATTGGGGTACTGATCATTACCTGAAAGTGACATCAAGATTGGGTGAAAAAATGAGTGCTGAGATTTCAGGAAACTCGTAGTTTTTTGGAAGCTTGGCAACCCCTTTCCATGAAAGTGATTTCCGCCGGTCTATGCTTAGGGCTACACAAATAGGAAACAAACCATAGAGACAGAACTTGGAAGTACTTTATTGTGTCAAGTTTCAAAGAGCTAGCACAAACCATGTTTGATTTAGAGTTCCAACTACATGTATCCATATAGGAGAAAACAGAGTGAAACCTAAAAATTAAAACTCCTACTGCCAACGAACGGTTTAATCTAGAAGAACGAAATTTGGTGAGCCAAGTGGGATTGGGGTACTGATCATTACCTGAAAGTGTCATCAAGATTGGGTGAAAAAATGTGTGCTGAGATTTCAGGAAACTCGTAGTTTTTTGGAAGCTTGGTAACCCCTTTCCATGAAAGTGATTTGCGCCGGTCTCTGCTTAGGGCTACATCAATAGGAAACAAACCATAGAGATAGAACTTGGAACTACTTTGTTGTGTCAAGATTCAAAGAGCTAGCACAAACCGTGTTTCATTTAGAGTTCCAACTACATGTATCCATATAGGAGAAAACAGAGTGAAACCTAAAAATTAAAACTGTTACTGCCAACGAACGGTTTAACCTAGAAGAACGAAAATTGGTGAGCCAAGTGGGATGGGGGTACTGATCATTACCTGAAAGTGTCTTCAAGATTGGGTGAAAAAATGTGTGCTGAGATTTCAGGAAACTCGTAGTTTTTTGGAAGCTTGGCAACCCATTTAGATGAAAGTAGTTTGCGGTGGTCTCTGCTTAGGGCTACATCAATAGGAAACAAACCATAGAGGTAGAACTTGGAACTACTTTATTGTGTCAAGTTTCAAAGAGCTAGCACAAAGCGTGTTTGATTTAGAGTTTCAACTACATGTATCCATATAGGAGAAAACAGAGTGAAAGATAAAAATTAAAACTGTTACTGCCATCGAACAGTTTAACCTAGAAGAACGAAATTAAGTGAGCCTAGTGTGATTGGCGTACTGATCATTACCTGAAAGTGTCATCAAGATTGGGTGAAAAAATGTGTGCTGAGATTTCAGGAAACTCGTAGTTTTTTGGAAGCTTGGAACCCATTTCCATGAAAGTGATTTGCGGTGGTCTCTGCTTAGGGCTACATCAATAGGAAACAAACCATAGAGATCGAACTTGGAACTACTTTATTGTATCAGGTTTCAAAGAGCTAGCACAAACCATGTTTAATTTAGAGTTCCAAATACATGTATCCATATAGGAGAAAACAGAGTGAAACCTAAAAATTAAAACTGTTACTGCCAACGAAAGGTTGAACCTAGAAGAACGAAATTTGGTGAGCCAAGTGGGATTGGGGTACTGATCATTTCCTGAAAGTGTCATCAAGATTGGGTGAAAAAATATGTGCTGAGATTTCAGGAAACTCGTAATTTTTTGGAAGCTTGGCAACCCCTTTCCATGAAAGTGATTTGCGCCGGTCTCTGCTTAGGGCTACATCAATAGGAAACAAACCATAGAGATATAACTTGGAACTACTTTATTGTGTCAAGTTTCAAAGAGCTAGCACAAACCGTGTTGGATTTAGAGTTCCAACTACATGTATCCATATAGGAGAAAACAGAGTGAAACCTAAAAATTAAAACTGTTACTGCCAACGAACGGTTTAACCTAGAAGAACGATAATTGGTGAGCCAAGTGGGATTGGGGTACTGATCATTACCTGAAAGTGTCATCAAGATTGTGTGAAAAAATGTGTGCTGAGATTTCAGGAAACTCGTAGTTTTTTGGAAGCTTGGCAACCCCTTTCCATGAAAGTGATTTGCGCCCGTCTCTGCTTAGTGTTACATCATTAGGAAACAAACCATAGAGATAGAACTTGGAACTACTTTATTGTGTCAAGTTTCAAAGAGCTAGCACAAACCGTTTTTGATTTAGAGTTCCAAATACATGTATCCATATAGGAGAAAACAGAGTGAAACCTAAAAATTAAAACTGTTACTGCCACCAAACGGTTTAACATAGAAGAACGAAATTTGGTGAGCCAAGTTGGATTGGGGTACTGATCATTATCTGAAAGTGTCATCAAGTTTGGGTGAAAAATGTGTGCTGAGATTTCACGAAACTCGTAGTTTTTTGGAAGCTTGGAAACCCCTTTCCATGTAAGTGATTTGCGCCGGTCTCTGCTTAGGGCTACATCAATAGGAAACAAACAATAGAGATAGATCTTGGGACTACTTTATTGTGTCAAGTTTCAAACAGCTAGCACAAACCGTGTTTGTTTTAGAGTTCCAACTACATGTATCCATATCATAGAAAACAGAGTGAAACCGAAAAATTAAAACTGTTACTGCCAACGAACGGTTTAACCTAGAAGAACAAAATTAGGTGAGCCTAGTGGGATTGGCGTACTGATCATTACCTGAACGTGTCATCAAGATTGGTGAAAAAATGTGTGCTGAGATTTCAGGAAACTCGTAGTTTTTTGGAAGCTTGACAACCCATTTCCATGAAAGTGATTTGCGGTGGTCTCTGCTTGGGGCTACATCATTAAAAAACAAACCATAGAAATAGAACTTTGAACTACTTTATTGTGTCAAGTATCAAAGAGCTAGCACAAACCGTGTTTGATTTAGAGTTCCAACTACATGTATCCATATAGGAGAAAACAGAGTGAAACCTAAAAATTAAAACTCGTACTGCCAGCAAACGGTTTAACCTAGAAGAACGAAATTTGGTGAGCCAAGTGAGATTGGGGTACTGATCATTACCTGAAAGTGTCATCAAGATTGTGTGAAAAAATGTGTTCTTAGATTCAGGAAACTCGTAGTTTTTTGGAAGCTTGGCAACCCCTTTCCGTGAAAGTGATTTGCGCCGGTCTCTGCTTAGGGCTACATCAATAGGAAACAAACCATAGAGATAGATCTTGGGACTGCTTTATTGTGTCTAGTTTCAAACAGCTAGCACAAACCGTGTTTGATTTAGAGTTCCAACTACATGTATCCTTATTGGAGAAAACAGAGTGAAACCTAAAAATTAAAACTGTTACTGCCAACGAACGGTTTAACGTAGAAGAACAAAATTTGGTGAGCCAAATGGGATTGGGGTACTGATCATTACCTGAAAGTGTCATCAATATTGGGTGAAAAAATGTGTGCTGAGATTTCAGGAAACTCGTAGTTTTTTGGAAGCTTTCAACCCCTTTCCATGAAAGTGATTTGCGGTGGTCTCTGCTTAGGGCTACATCAATAGGAAGCAAACCATAGAGATAAAACTTGGAACTACTTTATTGTGTCAAGTTTCAAACAGCTAGCACAAACCGTGTTTGATTTAGAGTTCCAACTACATGTATCCATATAGGAGAAAACAGAGTGAAACCTAAAAATTAAAACTGTTACTGCCAATGAACGGTTTAACCTAGAAAAACGAAATTTGGTGAGCCAAGTGGGATTGGGGTACTGACAATTACCTGAAAGTGTCATCAAGATTGGGTGAAACAATGTGGGCTGAGATTTCAGGAAACTCGTAGTTTTTTGGAAGCTTGGCATCACCTTTCCAAGAAAGTGATTTGCGCCGGTCTCTGATTAGGGCTACATCAATAGGAAACAAACCATAGAGATAGAACTTGGAACTACTTTATTGTGTCAAGTTTCAAAGAGCTAGCACAAACCGTGTTTGATTTAGAGTTCCAACTACATGTATCCATATAGGAGAAAACAGAGTGAAACCTAAAAATTAAAACTGTTACTGCCAACGAACGGTTTAACCTAGAAGAACGAAAATTGGTGAGCCAAGTGGGATTGGGGTACTGATCATTACCTGAGAGTGTCATCAAGATTCGGTGAAAAAATGTGTGCTGAGATTTCAGGAACCTCGTAGTGTTTTGGAAGCCTGGCAACCCCTTTTCATGATAGTGGTTTCCGCAGGTCTGCTTAGGGCTACATCAATAGGAAACAAACCGTAGAAATAGAACATGGAACTACTTTATTGTGTCAAGTTCCAAAGAGCTAACACAAACCGTGTTTGATTTAGAGTTCCAACTACATGTATCCATATAGGAGAAAACAGAGTGAAACCTAAAAATTAAAACTGTTACTGCCAACGAAGGGTTTAACCTAGAAGAACGAAATTTGGTGAGCCAAGTGGGATTGGGGTACTGATCATTACCTGAAAGTCTCATCAAGATTTGGTGAAAAAATGTATGCTGAGATTTCAGGAAACTCGTTTTTTGGAAGCTTGGCAACCCCTTTCCATGAAAGTGATTTGCGCTGGAATCTGCTTAGGCCTACATCAATAGGAAACAAACCATAGAGATAGATCTTGGAACTACTTTATTGTGTCAAGTTTCAAAGAGCTAGCACAAACCGTGTTTGATTTAGAGTTCCAACTACATGTATCCATATAGGAGAAAACAGAGTGAAACCTAAAAATTAAAACTGTTACTGCCAACGAACAGTTTAACCAAGAGGAACGAAATTTGGTGAGCCAAGTGGGATTGGGGTACTGATCATTACCTGAAAGTGTCATCAGGTTTGGGTAAAAAAATGTTTGCTGAGATTTCTGGAAACTCGTAGTTACTTGAAAGCTTGGCAACCGCTTTCCATGAAAGTGATTTGCGCCGGTCTCTGCTTAGGGCTCCTTCAATAGGAAACAAACCATAGAGATAGAACTTGGAACTACTTTATTGTGTCAAGTTTCAAAGAGCTAACACAAACAGTGTTTGATTTAGAGTTCCAACTACATGTGTCCATATAGGAGAAAACTGAGTGAAACCTAAAAATTAAAACTCTTACTGCCAACGAACGGTTTAAATTGGAGGAACGAAATTTGGTGAGCCAAGTGGTATTGCTGTACTGATCATTACCTCAAAGTGTCATCAAGATTGAATGAAAAAAATGTGTGCTGAGATTTCAGGAAACTCGTAGTTTTTTGGAAGCTTGGCAACCCCTTTCCATGAAAGTGAGTTGTGCCAGTCTCTGGTTAGGGCTACATCAATAGGAAACAAATCATAGAGATAGAACTTGGAACTACTTTATTGTGTCACGTTTCCAAGTGCTAGCACAAACCGTGTTTGATTTAGTGTTCCAACTACATGTATTCATATAGGAGAAACCAGAGTGAAACCTAAAAATTAAAACTGTTACTGCCAACGAACGGTTTAACCTAGGGGAACGAAATTTGGTGAGCCAAGTGGGATTGGGGTACTGATCATTACCTGAAAGTGTCATCAAGATTGGGTGAAAAAATGTGTGCTGAGATTTCAGGAAACTCGTAGTTTTTTTGAAGCTTGGCAACCCGTTTCCATGCAAGTGATTTGCGGTGGTCTCTGCTTAGGGCTACATCAATAGGAAACAAACCATAGAGATAGAACTTGGAACTACTTTATTGTGTCAGGTTTCAAAGAGCTAGCACAAACCGTGTTTGATTTAGAGTTCCAACTACATGTATCCATATAGGAGAAAACAGAGTGAAACCTAAAAATTAAAACTGTTACTGCCAACGAACGGTTTAACCTAGAAGAACGATATTTGGTGAGCCAAGTGGGATTGGGGTACTGATCATTACCTGAAAGTGTCATCAAGATTGGGTGAAAAAATGTGTGCTGAGATTTCAGGAAACTCGTTGTTTTTTGTAAGCTTGGCAACCCCTTTCCATGCAAGTGATTTGCGCCGGAATCTGCTTAGGCCTACATCAATAGGAAATAAACCATAGAGATAGAACTTGGAACTACTTTATTGTGTCAAGTTTCAAAGAGCTAGCACAAACCGTGTTTGATTTAGAGTTCCAACTACATGTATCCATATAGGAGAAAACAGAGTAAAACCTAAAAATTAAAACTGTTACTGCCACCCAACGGTTTAACCTAGAAGAACGAAATTTGGTGAGCCAATTGGGATTGCGGTACTGATCATTACCTGAAAGTGTCATCAAGATTGGGTGAAAAATATGTGCTGAGATTTCAGGAAAATCATAGTTTTTTGGAAGCTTGGCCACCCCTTCACATATAAGTGATTTGCGCTGGTCTCTGCTTAGGGCTACAACAATAGGAAAGAAACCATAGAGATAGAACTTGGAACTACTTTATTGTGTCAAGTTTCAAAGAGCTAGCACAAACCATGTTTGATTTAGAGTTCCAACTACATGTATCCATACAGGAGAAAACAGAGTGAAACCTAAAAATTAAAACTGTTACTGGCAACGAACGGTTTAACCTAGAAGAACGAAATTTGGTGAGCCAAGTGGGATTGGGGTTCTGAATATTACCTGAAAGTGTCATCAAGATTGGGTGAAAAAATCTGTGCTGAGATTTCAGGAAAATCGTAGTTTTTTTGGACGCTTGGCAACCCGTTTCCATGCAAGTGATTTGCGCTGGTCTCTGCTTAGGGCGACATCAATAATAAACAAACCATAGAGATAGAACTTGGAACTACTTTATTGTGTCAAGTTTCAAAGAGCTAGCACAAACCGTGTTTGATTTAGAGTTCCAACTACATGTAGCCATATAGGAGAAAACAGAGTGAAACCTAAAAATTAAAACTGTTACTGCCAACGAACGGTTTAACCTAGAAGAACGAAAATTGGTGAGCCAAGTGGGATTGGGGTACTGATCATTACCTGAAAGTGTCATCAAGATTGGGTGAAAAAATGTATGCTGAAATTTCAGGAAACTCGTTTTTTGGAAGCTTGGCAACCCCTTTCCATGAAAGTGATTTGCGCGGGAATCTGCTTAGGCCTACATCAATAGGAAAAAAACCATAGAGATAGAACTTGGAACTACTTTATTGTGTCAAGTTTCAAAGAGCTAGCACAAACCGTGTTTGATTTAGAGTTCCAACTACATGTATCCATATAGGAGAAAACAGAGTGAAACCTAAAAATTAAAACTGTTACTGCCAACGAACAGTTTAACCAAGAGGAACAAAATTTGGTGAGCCAAGTGGGATTGGGGTACTGATCATTACCTGAAAGTGTCATCAGGTTTGGGTAAAAAAATGTTTGCTGAGATATCTGGAAACTCGTAATTACTTGAAAGCTTGGCAACCCCTTTCCATGAAAGTGATTTTCGGTGGTCTCTGCTTAGGGCTACATCAATAGGAAACAAACCATAGAGATAGAACTTGGAACTACTTTATTGTGTCAGGTTTCAAAGAGCTAGCACAAACCGTGTTTGATTTAGAGTTCCAACTACATGTATCCATATAGGAGAAAACAGAGTGAAACCTAAAAATTAAAACTGTTACTGCCAACGAAATGTTTATCCTAGAAGAACGAAAATTGGTGAGCCAAGTGGCATTGGCGTACTGATCATTACCTGAAAATGTCATCAAGATTGGGTGAAAAATGTGTGTTGAGATTTCGGGAAACTCGTAGTTTTTTGGAAGCTTGGCACCCCATTTCCATGAAAGTGATTTGCGGTGGTCTCTGCTTAGGGCTACATCAATAGGAAACAAACCATAGAGATAGAACTTGGAACTACTTTATTGTGTCAGGTTTCAAAGAGCTAGCACAAACCGTGGTTGATTTAGAGTTCCAAATACATGTATCCATATAGGAGAAAACAGAGTGAAACCTAAAAATTAAAACAGTTACTGCCAACGAACGGTTTAACCTAGAAGAACGAAATTTGGTGAGCCAAGTGGGATTGGGGTACTGATCATTTCCTGAAAGTGTCATCAAGATTGGGTGAAAAAATGTGGGCTGAGATTTCAGGAAACTCGTAGTTTTCTGGAAGCTTGGCAACCCCTTTCCATGCAAGTGATTTGCGTCGGTCTCTGCTTAGGGCTACATCAATAGGAAACAAACCATAGACACATAACTTGGAAATACTTTATTGTGTCAAGTTTCAAAGAGCTAGCACAAACCGTGTTTGATTTAGAGTTCCAACAACATGTATCCATTAGGAGAAAACATGGTGAAACATAAAAATTAAAACTGTTACTGCCATCGAACGGTTTAACCTAGAAGAACTAAATTTGGTGAGCCAAGTGGGATTGGGGTACTGATCATTACCTGAAAGTGTTACCAAGATTGGTTGAAAAAATGTGTGCTGATATTTCAGGAAACTCGTAGTTTTTTGGAAGCTTGGCAACCCCTTTCCATGAAAGTGATTTGCGCCAGTCTCTGCTAAGGGCTACATCAATAGGAAACAAATCATAGAGATAGAACTTGGAACTACTTTATTCTGTCAAGTTTCAAAGTGCTAGAACAAACCGTGTTTGATTTAGTGTTCCACTACATGTATCCATATTGTAGAAACCAGAGTGAAACCTAAAAATTAAAACTGTTACTGCCAATGAATGGTTTAACCTAGAAGAACGAAATTTAATGAGCCAAGTGGGATTGGTGTACTGACCATTACCTGAAAGTGTCATCAAGATTGGGTGAAAAAATGTGTGCTGATTTCAGGAAACTCGTAGTTTTTTGGAAACTTGGCAACCCCTTTCCATGAAAGTGATTTGCGCCGGTCTCTGCTTAGGGCTACATCAATAGGAAACAAACCATAGAGATAGAAGTGGGAACTACTTTATTGTGTCAAGTTTAAAAGAGGTAGCACAAACAGTGTTTGATTTAGAGTTCCAACTACATGTATCCATATAGGAGAAAACAGAGTGAAACCTAAAAATTAAAACTGTTACTGCCAACGAACGGTTTAACCTGGAAGAACGAAATTTGGTAAGCCAAGTGGGGTTGGCGTACTGATCATTACCTGAAAGTGTCATCAAGATTGGGTGAAAAAATGTGTTCTGAGATTTCAGGAAACTCGTAGTTTTTTGGAAGCATGGCAACCCCTTTCCATGAAAGTGATTTGCGCCGGAATCTGCTTAGGGCTACATCAATAGGAAACAAACCATAGAGATAGAACTTGGAACTACTTTATTGTGTCAAGTTTCAAAGAGCTAGCACAAACCGTGTTTGATTTAGAGTTCCAACTACATGTATCCATATAGGAGAAAACAAAGTGAAACCTAAAAATTAAAACTGTTACTGCCAACGAACGGTTTATCCTAGAAGAACGAAATTTGGTGAGAAAAGTGGGATTGGGGTACAGATCATTACCTGAAAGTGTCATCAAGATTGGGTGAAAAAATGTGTGCTGAGATTTCAGGAAACTAGTAGTTTTATGGAAGCTTGGCAACCCATTTCCATGAAAGTGATTTGCGCCAGTCTCTGCTTAGGACTGCATGAATAGGAAACAATCCATAGAGTTAGAACTTGGAACTACTTTATTGTGTCAAGTTTCAAACAGCTTGCACAAACCGCGTTTGATTTAGAGTTCCAAATACATGTATCCATAAAGGAGAAAACAGAGTGAAACCTAAAAATTAAAACTCTTACTGCCAACGATCGGATTAACCTAGAAGAATGAAATTTGGTGAGCCAAGTGGGTTGGGGTACTGATCATTACCTGAAAGTGTTACCAAGATTGGTTGAAAAAATATGTGCTGATATTTCAGGAAACTCGTAGTTTTTTGGAAGCTTGGCAACCCCTTTCCATGAAAGTGATTTGCGCCAGTCTCTGCTTAGGGCTACATCAATAGGAAACAAATCATAGAGATAGAACTTGGAACTACTTTATTCTGTCAAGTTTCAAAGTGCTAGAACAAACCGTGTTTGATTTAGTGTTCCACTACATGTATCCATATTGTAGAAACCAGAGTGAAACCTAAAAATTAAAACTGTTTCTGCCAATGAATGGTTTAACCTAGAAGAACGAAATTTAATGAGCCAAGTGGGATTGGTGTACTGATCATTACCTGAAAGTGTCATCAAGATTGGGTGAAAAAATGTGTGCTGATTTCAGGAAACTCGTAGTTTTTTGGAAACTTGGCAACCCCTTTCCATGAAAGTGATTTGCATCAGTCTCTGCTTGGGACTACAGCAATAGGAAACAAATCATAGAGATACAACTTGGAACTACTTTATTGTGTCAAGTTTCAAAGAGCCATCACAAACAGTGTTTGATTTAGAGTTCCAACTACATGTATCCATATAAGAGAAAACAGTGTGAAACCTAAAAATTTAAACTGTTACTACCATCGAACGGTTTAACCTAGAAAAACGAATTTGGTGAGCCAATTGGGATTGGGGTACTGATCATTACCTGAAAGTGTCATCAAGATTGGGTGAAAAAATGTTGTCTGAGATTTCGGGAAACTCGTATTTTTTTTGGAAGCTTGGCAACCCCTTTCCATGAAAGTGATTTGCGCCAGTCTCTGCTTAGGGCTACATCAATAGGAAACAAACCATAGAGATAGAACTTGGAACTACTTCATTGTGTCAAGTTTCAAAGAGCAACCACAAACCGTGTTTGAATTAGAGTTCCAAATACATGTATCCATATAGGAGAAAATGGAGTGAAACCTAAAAATTAAAACTGTTAATGAAATCGAACAGTTTAATCTAGAAGAACGAAATTTGATGAGCCAAGTGGGATTGGGGTACTGATCAATACCTGAAAGTGTCATCAAGATTGGGTGAAAAAATGTGTGCTGAGATTTCAGGAAACTCGTAGTTTTTTGGAAGCTTGGCAAACCCTTTCTATGAAAGTGATTTGCGCCAGTCTCTGCTTAGGGCTACATCAATAGGAAACAAACCATAGAGATAGAACTTGGAACTACTTCATTGTGTCAAGTTTCAAAGAGCTAGCACAAACCGTGTTTGATTTAGAGTTCCAACTACATGTATCCATATTGGAGAAAACAGAGTGAAACCTAAAAATTTAAACTGTTACTGCCAACGAACGGTTTAACCTAGAAGAACGAAATTTGGTGAGCCAAGTGGGATTGGGGTACTGATCATTACCTGAAAGTGTCATCAAGATTGAGTGAAAAAATGTGTTCTGAGATTTCAGGAAACTTGTAGTTTTTTGGAAGCTTGGCAACCCCTTTCCATTAAAGTGATTTGAGCCAGGCTCTGCTTAGGGCTACATCAATAGGAAACAAACCATAGAGATAGAACTTGGAACTAGTTTATTGTGTCAAGTTTCAAAGAGCTAGCACAAACCGTGTTTGATTTAGAGTTCGAACTACATGTATCCATACAGGAGAAAACAGAGTGAAACCTAAAAATTAAAACTGTTACTGCCAATGAACGGTTTAAACTAGAAGAACGAAATTTGGTGAGCCAAGTGGGATTGGGGTACTGATCATTACCTGAAAGTGTCATCAAGATTGGGTGAAAAAATGTGTGCTGAGATTTCAGGAAACTCGTAGTTTTTGGAAGCTTGGCAACCCCTTTCCATTAAAGTGATTTGCGCCAGTCTCTGCTTAGGGCTACATCAATAGGAAAGAAACCATAGTGATAGGACTTGGAACTACTTCATTGTGTCAAGTTTCAAAGAGATAGCACAAACCGTGTTTGATTTAGAGTTCCAACTATATGTATCCATATAGGAGAAAACAGAGTGAAACCTAAAAATTTAAACTGTTACTGCCAACGAACGGTTTAACCTAGAAGAACGAAATTGGGTGAGCCAAGTGGGATTGGGGTACTGATCAATACCTGAAATTGTCATCCAGATTGGGTGAAAAAATGTGTGCTGAGATTTCAGGAAACTCATAGTTTTTTGGAAGCTCGACAACACCTTTCCATGAAAGTGATTTCCGCCAGTCTCTTCTTAGGGCTACATCAATAGGAAACAAACCATAGAGATATAACTTGGAACTACTTTATTGTGTCAAGTTTCAAAGAGCTAGCACAAACCGTGTTGGATTTAGAGTTCCAACTACATGTATCCATATAGGAGAAAACAGAGTGAAACCTAAAAATTAAAACTGTTACTGCCAACGAACGGTTTAACCTAGAAGAACGATAATTGGTGAGCCAAGTGGGATTGGGGTACTGATCATTACCTGAAAGTGTCATCAAGATTGTGTGAAAAAATGTGTGCTGAGATTTCAGGAAACTCGTAGTTTTTTGGAAGCTTGGCAACCCCTTTCCATGAAAGTGATTTGCGCCCGTCTCTGCTTAGTGTTACATCATTAGGAAACAAACCATAGAGATAGAACTTGGAACTACTTTATTGTGTCAAGTTTCAAAGAGCTAGCACAAACCGTTTTTGATTTAGAGTTCCAAATACATGTATCCATATAGGAGAAAACAGAGTGAAACCTAAAAATTAAAACTGTTACTGCCACCAAACGGTTTAACATAGAAGAACGAAATTTGGTGAGCCAAGTTGGATTGGGGTACTGATCATTATCTGAAAGTGTCATCAAGTTTGGGTGAAAAATGTGTGCTGAGATTTCACGAAACTCGTAGTTTTTTGGAAGCTTGGAAACCCCTTTCCATGTAAGTGATTTGCGCCGGTCTCTGCTTAGGGCTACATCAATAGGAAACAAACAATAGAGATAGATCTTGGGACTACTTTATTGTGTCAAGTTTCAAACAGCTAGCACAAACCGTGTTTGTTTTAGAGTTCCAACTACATGTATCCATATCATAGAAAAC
The DNA here is from genome assembly GCF_964194105.1 of Spermophilus citellus. Lineage (NCBI taxonomy): Eukaryota > Metazoa > Chordata > Mammalia > Rodentia > Sciuridae > Spermophilus > Spermophilus citellus. The sequence continues at coordinate 14,982,987 of NC_138192.1, read as the reverse complement.
AGAGTGAAACCGAAAAATTAAAACTGTTACTGCCAACGAACGGTTTAACCTAGAAGAACAAAATTAGGTGAGCCTAGTGGGATTGGCGTACTGATCATTACCTGAATGTGTCATCAAGATTGGTGAAAAAATGTGTGCTGAGATTTCAGGAAACTCGTAGTTTTTTGGAAGCTTGACAACCCATTTCCATGAAAGTGATTTGCGGTGGTCTCTGCTTGGGGCTACATCATTAAAAAACAAACCATAGAAATAGAACTTTGAACTACTTTATTGTGTCAAGTATCAAAGAGCTAGCACAAACCGTGTTTGATTTAGAGTTCCAACTACATGTATCCATATAGGAGAAAACAGAGTGAAACCTAAAAATTAAAACTCGTACTGCCAGCAAACGGTTTAACCTAGAAGAACGAAATTTGGTGAGCCAAGTGAGATTGGGGTACTGATCATTACCTGAAAGTGTCATCAAGATTGTGTGAAAAAATGTGTTCTTAGATTCAGGAAACTCGTAGTTTTTTGGAAGCTTGGCAACCCCTTTCCGTGAAAGTGATTTGCGCCGGTCTCTGCTTAGGGCTACATCAATAGGAAACAAACCATAGAGATAGATCTTGGGACTGCTTTATTGTGTCTAGTTTCAAACAGCTAGCACAAACCGTGTTTGATTTAGAGTTCCAACTACATGTATCCTTATTGGAGAAAACAGAGTGAAACCTAAAAATTAAAACTGTTACTGCCAACGAACGGTTTAACGTAGAAGAACAAAATTTGGTGAGCCAAATGGGATTGGGGTACTGATCATTACCTGAAAGTGTCATCAATATTGGGTGAAAAAATGTGTGCTGAGATTTCAGGAAACTCGTAGTTTTTTGGAAGCTTTCAACCCCTTTCCATGAAAGTGATTTGCGGTGGTCTCTGCTTAGGGCTACATCAATAGGAAGCAAACCATAGAGATAAAACTTGGAACTACTTTATTGTGTCAAGTTTCAAACAGCTAGCACAAACCGTGTTTGATTTAGAGTTCCAACTACATGTATCCATATAGGAGAAAACAGAGTGAAACCTAAAAATTAAAACTGTTACTGCCAATGAACGGTTTAACCTAGAAAAACGAAATTTGGTGAGCCAAGTGGGATTGGGGTACTGACAATTACCTGAAAGTGTCATCAAGATTGGGTGAAACAATGTGGGCTGAGATTTCAGGAAACTCGTAGTTTTTTGGAAGCTTGGCATCACCTTTCCAAGAAAGTGATTTGCGCCGGTCTCTGATTAGGGCTACATCAATAGGAAACAAACCATAGAGATAGAACTTGGAACTACTTTATTGTGTCAAGTTTCAAAGAGCTAGCACAAACCGTGTTTGATTTAGAGTTCCAACTACATGTATCCATATAGGAGAAAACAGAGTGAAACCTAAAAATTAAAACTGTTACTGCCAACGAACGGTTTAACCTAGAAGAACGAAAATTGGTGAGCCAAGTGGGATTGGGGTACTGATCATTACCTGAGAGTGTCATCAAGATTCGGTGAAAAAATGTGTGCTGAGATTTCAGGAACCTCGTAGTGTTTTGGCAGCCTGGCAACCCCTTTTCATGATAGTGGTTTCCGCAGGTCTGCTTAGGGCTACATCAATAGGAAACAAACCGTAGAAATAGAACATGGAACTACTTTATTGTGTCAAGTTCCAAAGAGCTAACACAAACCGTGTTTGATTTAGAGTTCCAACTACATGTATCCATATAGGAGAAAACAGAGTGAAATATAAAAATTAAAACTGTTACTGCCATCGAACGGTTTAACCTAGAAGAACAAAATTTGGTGAGCCTAGTGGGATTCCCGTACTGATCATTACCTGAAAGTGTCATCAATATTGGGAGAAAAAATGTGTGCTCAGATTTCAGGAAACTCGTAGTTTTTTGGAAGCTTGGCAACCCCTTTCCGTGAAAGTGATTTGCGCCGGTCTCTGCTTAGGGCTACATCAATAGGAAACAAACCATAGAGATAGAACTTGGGACTACTTTATTGTGTCAAGTTTCAAAGAGCTAGCACAAACCGTGTTGGATTTAGAGTTCCAACTACATGTATCCATATAGGAGAAAACAGAGTGAAAGATAAAATTTAAAACTGTTACTGCCATCGAACGGTTTAACCTAGAAGAACGAAATATGGTGAGCCTAGTGGGATTGGCGTACTGATCCTTACCTGAAAGTGTCATCAAGATTGGGTGAAAAAATGTTTGCTGATATTTCGGGAAACTCGTAGTATTTTGGAAACTTGGCAACCCATTTCCATGAAATTGATTTGCGGTGGTCTCTGCTTAGGGCTACATCAATAGGAAACAAACCATAGAGGTAGAACTTGGAACTACTTTATTGTGTCAGGTTTCAAAGAGCTAGCACAAACAGTGTTTGATTTAGAGTTCCAACTACATGTATCCCTATTAGAGAAAACAGAGTGAAAGATAAAAATTAAAACTCTTACTGCCAACGAACGGTTTAATCTAGAAGAACGAAAATTGGTGAGCCAAGTGGGATTGGGGTACTGATCAGTACCTGAACGTGTCATCAAGATTGTGTGAAAAAATATGTGCTGAGATTTCAGGAAACTCATAGTTTTTTGGAAGCTTGGCAACCCCTTTCCGTGAAAGTGATTTGCGCCGGTTTCTGCTTAGGGCTACATCAATATGAAACAAACCATAGAGATAGAACTTGGGACTACTTTATTGTGTCAAGTTTCAAACAGGTAGCACAAACCGTATTTGATTTAGAGTTCCAACTACATGTATCCATATAGGAGAAAACAGAGTGAAACCTAAAAATTAAAACTGTTACTGCCATCGAACGGTTTATCCTAGAAGAACTAAATTTGGTGAGCCAAGTGGGATTGGGGTACTGATCATTACCTGAAAGTGTCATCAAGATTGGGTGAAAAAATGTGTGCTGAGATTTCAGGAAACTCGTAGTTTTTTGGAAGCTTGGCAACCCCTTTCCATGAAAATGATTTGCGTCAGTCTCTGCTTAGGGCTACAGCAAAAGGAAACAAACCATAGAGATAGAACTTGGAACTACTTTATTGTGTCAGGTTTCAAAGAGCTAGCACAAACCGTGTTTGATTTAGAGTTCCAAATACATGTATCCATATAGGAGAAAACAGAGTGAAACCTAAAAATTAAAACTGTTACTGCCAACGAACGGTTTAACCTAGAAGAACGAAATTTGGTGAGCCAAGTGGGATTGGGGTACTGATCATTTCCTGAAAGTGTCATCAAGATTGGGTGAAAAAATGTGGGCTGAGATTTCAGGAAACTCGTAGTTTTCTGGAAGCTTGGCAACCCCTTTCCATGAAAGGGATTTGCGCCGGTCTCTGCTTAGGGCTACATCAATAGGTAACAAACCATTGAGTCATAACTTGGAACTACTTTATTGTGTCAAGTTTCAAAGAGCTAGCACAAACCGTGTTTGATTTAGAGTTCCAACGACATGTATCCATTAGGAGAAAACAGAGTGAAACCTAAAAATTAAAACTGTTACTGCCAACGAACGGTTTAACCTAGAAGAACGAAAATTGGTGAGCCAAGTGGGATTGGGGTACTGATCATTACCTGAAAGTGTCATCAAGATTGTGTAAAAAAATGTGTGCTGAGATGTCAGGAAACTCGTAGTTTTTTGGAATCTTGGAAAACTTTTTCCGTGAAAGTGATTTGCGCTGGTCTCTGTTTAGGGCTACATCAATAGGAAACAAACCATAGAGATAGAACTTGGGACTACTTTGTTGTGTCAAGTTTCAAACAGCTAGCACAAACCGTGTTTGATTTAGAGTTCCAAATACATGTATCCATAAAGGAGAAAACAGAGTGAAACCTAAAAATTAAAACTCTTACTGCCAACGATCGGATTAACCAAGAAGAATGAAATTTGGTGAGCCAAGTGGGTTGGGGTACTGATCATTACCTGAAAGTGTCATCAAGATTGGTTGAAAAAATGTGTGCTGAAATTTCAGGAAACTCGTAGTTTTTTGGAAGCTTGGCAACCCCTTTCAATGAAAGTGGTTTCCGCCGCTCTCTGCTTAGGGCTACATCAATAGGAATCAAACCGTAGAAATAGAACTTGGAAATACTTTATTGTGTCAACTTTCAAAAAGATAGCACAAACCGTGTTTGATTTAGAGTTCAAACTACATGTATCCATATAGGAGAAAACAGAGTGAAAGATAAAAATTTAAACTGTTACTGCCAATGAACGGTTTAAGTTAGAAGAACGAAATTTGGTGAGCCAAGTGTGATTGGGGTACTGATCATTACCTGAAAGTGCCATCAAGATTGGGTGAAAAAATGTGTGCTGAGATTTCAGGAAACTCGTAATTTTTTGGAAGCTTTGCAACCCCTTTCCATGAAAGTGATTTGTGCGCTTCTCTGCTTAGTGTTACATCAATAGGAAACAAACCATAGGGATAGAACTTGGAACTACTTTATTGTTTCAAGTTTCAAAGAGCTAGCACAAACCGTGTTTGATTTAGAGTTCCAACTACATGTATCCATATAGGAGAAAACAGAGTGAAACCTAAAAATTAAAACTGTTACTGCCAACGAACTGTTTAAACTAGAAGAACGAAATTTGGTGAGCCAAGTGGCATTGGGGTACTGATCATTACCTGAAAGTGTCATCAAGATTAGGTGAAAAAATGTGTGCTGAGATTTCAGGAAACTCGTAGTTTTTTGGAAGCTTGGCAACCTCTTTCCATGCAAGTGATTTGCCCCGCTCTCTGCTTAGGGCTACATCAATAGGAAACACACCATAGAGATAGAACTTGGAACTACTTTATTGTGTCAAGTTTCAAAGAGCTAGCACAAACCGTGTTTGATTTAGAGTTCCAACTACATGTATCCATATAGGAGAAAACAGAGTGAAACCTAAGAATTAAAACTGTTACTGCCAACGAACGGTTTAACCTAGAAGAACGAAATTGGGTGAGCCAAGTGGAATTGGGGTACTGATCATTACCTGAAAGTGTCATCAAGATTGGGTGAAAAAATCTGTGCTGAGATTTCAGGAAACTCGTAGTTTTTTGGAAGCTTGGCAACCCGTTTCCATGCAAGTGATTTGCGCCGGTCTCTGCTTAGGGCTACATCAATAGGAAACAAACCATAGAGATAGAACTTGGAACTACTTTATTGTGTCAAGTTTCAAAGAGCTAGCACAAACCGTGTTTGATTTAGAGTTCCAACTACATGTATCCATATAGGAGAAAACAGAGTGAAACCTAAAAATTAAAACTGTTACTGCCAACGAACGGTTTAACCTAGAAGAACGAAAATTGGTGAGCCAAGTGGGATTGGGGTACTGATCATTACCTGAAAGTGTCATCAAGATTCGGTGAAAAAATGTGTGCTGAGATTTCAGGAAACTCGTTGTTTTTTGGAAGCTTGGCAACCCCTTTTCATGATAGTGGTTTCCGCAGGTCTGCTTAGGGCTACATCAATAGGAAACAAACAGTAAAAATAGAACATGGAACTACTTTATTGTGTCAAGTTTCAAAGAGCTAACACAAACCGTGTTTGATTTAGAGTTCCAACTACATGTATCCATATAGGAGAAAACAGAGTGAAACATAAAAATTAAAACTGTTACTGCCATCGAACGGTTTAACCTAGAAGAACGAAATTTGGTGAGCCTAGTGGGATTCCCGTACTGATCATTACCTGAAAGTGTCATCAAGATTGGGAGAAAAAATGTGTGCTGAGATTTCAGGAAACTCGTAGTTTTTTGGAAGCTTGGCAACCCCTTTCCATGAAAGTGATTTGCGCCGGTCTCTGCTTAGGGCTACATCAATAGGAAACAAACCATAGAGATAGAACTTGGGACTACTTTATTGTGACAAGTTTCAAAGAGCTAGCACAAACCGTGTTGGATTTAGATTTCCAACTACATGTATCCATATAGGAGAAAACAGAGTGAAAGATAAAATTTAAAACTGTTACTGCCATCGAACGGTTTAACCTAGAAGAACGAAATTTGGTGAGCCTAGTGGGATTGGCGTACTGATCCTTACCTGAAAGTGTCATCAAGATTGGGTGAAAAAATGTGTGCTGATATTTCGGGAAACTCGTAGTATTTTGGAAACTTGGCAACCCATTTCCATGAAATTGATTTGCGGTGGTCTCTGCTTAGGGCTACATCAATAGGAAACAAACCATAGAGGTAGAACTTGGAACTACTTTATTGTGTCAGGTTTCAAAGAGCTAGCACAAACCGTGTTTGATTTAGAGTTCCAACTACATGTATCCCTATTAGAGAAAACAGAGTGAAAGATAAAAATTAAAACTCTTACTGCCAACGAATGGTTTAATGTAGAAGAACGAAAATTGGTGAGCCAAGTGGGATTGGGGTACTGATCATTACCTGAACGTGTCATCAATATTGTGTGAAAAAATATGTGCTGAGATTTCAGGAAACTCATAATTTTTTGGAAGCTTGGCAACCCCTTTCCGTGAAAGTGATTTGCGCTGGTTTCTGCTTAGGGCTACATCAATAGGAAACAAACCATAGAGATAGAACTTGGGACTACTTTATTGTGTCAAGTTTCAAACAGCTAGCACAAACCGTGTTTGATTTAGAGTTCCAACTACATGTATCCATATAGGAGAAAACAGAGTGAAACCTAAAAATTAAAACAGTTACTGCCAACGAACGGTTTAACTAGAGGAACGTTATTTGGTGAGCCAAGTGGGATTGGCATACTGATCATTACCTGAAAGTGTCATCAAGATTGGATGAAAAAATGTGTGCTGAGATTTCAGGAATCTCGTAGTGTTTTAGAAGCTAGGCAACCCCTTTCCATTAAAGTGATTTGCACCAGTCTCTGCTTAGGGTTACATCAATAGGAAACAAATCATAGAGATAGAACTTGGAACTACTTTATTGTGTCAAGTTTCAAAGTGCTAGCACAAACCGTGTTTGATATAGTGTTCCAACTACATGTATCCATATAGGAGAAACCAGAGTGAAACCTAAAAATTAAAACTGTTACTGACAACGAATGGTTTAACCTAGAAGTACGAAATTTAATGAGCCAAGTGGGATTGGGGTACTGATCATTACCTGAAAGTGTCATCAAGATTGGGTGAAAAAATGTGTGCTGAGATTTCAGGAAACTCGTAGTTTTTTGGAAGCTTGGCAACCCCTTTCCATGAAAATGATTTGCGTCAGTCTCTGCTTAGGGCTACAGCAATAGGAAACAAACCATAGAGATAGAACATGGAACTACTTTATTGTGTCAAATTTCAAAGAGCTAGCACAAACAGTGTTGGATTTAGAGTTCCAACTACATGTATCCATATAGGAGAAAACAAAGTGAAACCTAAAAATTAAAACTGTTACTGCCAACGAACGGATTAACCTAGAAGAACGAAATTTGGTAAGCCAAGTGGGATTGGGGTACTGATCATTACCTGAAAGTGTCATCAGGATTGGGTTAAAAAATGTGTGCTGAGATTTCAGGAAACTCGTAGTTTTTTGGAAGCTTGGCAACCCCTTTCCATGATAATGGTTTCCGCCGGTCTCTGCTTAGGGCTACATCAATAGGAAACAAACCATAGAAATAGAACTTGGAACTACTTTATTGTGTCAAGTTTAAAAGAGCTAGCACAAACCGTGTTTGATTTAGAGTTCCAACTACATGTATCCATATAGGAGAAAACAGAGTGAAAGATAAAAATTAAAACTGTTACTGCCATCAAATGATTTAACCTAGAAGAACGAAATTTTGTGTGCCTAGTGGGATTGGCATACTGATCATTACCTGAAAGTGTCATCAAGATTGGGTGAAAAAATGTGTGCTGGGATTTCAGGAAACTCGTAGTTTTTTGGAAGCTTGGCAACCCATTTTCATGAAAGTGATTTGCGGTTGTCTCTGCTTAGGGCTACATCAATAGGAAATAAACCATAGAGATAGAACTTGGAACTACCTTATTGTGTCAGGTTTCAAAGAGCTAGCACAAACCGTGTTTGATTTAGAGTTCCAAATACATGTATCCATATAGGAGAAAACAGAGTGAAACCTAAAAATTAAAACTGTTACTGCCAACGAACAGTTTAACCTAGAAGAACGAAATTTGGTGAGCCAAGTGGGAATGGGGTACTGATCATTTCCTGAAAGTGTCATCAAGATTGGGTGAAAAAATGTGGGCTGAGATTTCAGGAAACTCGTAGTTTTCTGGAAGCTTGACAACCCCTTTCCATGCAAGTGATTTGCGCCGGTCTCTGCTTAGGGCTACATCAATAGGAAACAAACCATAGAGACATAACTTGGAACTACTTTATTCTGTCAAGTTTCAAAGAGCTAGCACAAACCGTGTTTGATTTAGAGTTCCAACGACATGTATCCATTAGGAGAAAACATGTTGAAACCTAAAAATTAAAACTGTTACTGCCATCGAACGGTTTAACCTAGAAGAACGAAATTTGGTGAGCCAAGTGGGATTGGGGTACTGATCATTACCTGAAAGTGTCATCAAGATTGGGTTAAAAAATGTGTGCTGAGATTTCAGGAAACTCGTAGATTTTGGAAGCTTGGCAACCCATTTATATGAAAGTAATTTGCGGTGGTCTCTGCTTAGGGCTACATCAATAGGAAACAAACCATAGAGGTAGAACTTGGAACCACTTTATTGTGTCAAGTTTCAAAAGCTAGCACAAACCGTGTTTGATTTAGAGTTCCAACTACATGTATCCATACAGGAGAAAACAGAGTAAAACCTAAGAACTAAAACTGTTACTGCCAACGAACGGTTTAACCTAGAATACCGAAATTTGGTGAGCCAAGTGGCATTGGGGTACTGATCATTACCTGAAAGTGTCATCAAGATTGGGTGAAAAAATGTGTGCTGAGATTTCAGGAAACTAATTGTTTTTTGGAAGCTTGGCAACCCCTTTCCATGCAAGTGATCTGCGCCGGAATCTGCTTAGGCCTACATCAATAGGAAACAAACCATAGAGATAGAACTTGGAACTACTTTATTGTGTCAAGTTTCAAAGAGCTAGCACAAACCGTGTTTGATTTAGAGTTCCAACTACATGTATCCATACAGGAGAAAACAGAGTGAAACCTAAAAATTAAAACTGTTACTGCCACCCAACGGTTTAACCTAGAAGAACGAAATTTGGTGAGCCAATTGGGATTTCGTTACTGATCATTACCTGAAAGTGTCATCAAGATTGGGTGAAAAATATGTGCTGAGATTTCACGAAACTCGTAGTTTTTTGGAAGCTTGGCCACCCCTTTCCATATAAGTGATTTGCGCTGGTCTCTGCTTAGGGCTACATCAATAGGAAACAAACCATAGAGATAGAACATGGAACTACTTTATTGTGTCAAGTTTCAAAGAGCTAGCACAAACTGTGTTTGATTTAGAGTTCCAACTACATGTATCCATACAGGAGAAAACAGAGTGAAACCTAAAAATTAAAACTGTTACTGCCAACGAACGGTTTAACCTAGAAGAACGAAATTTGGTGAGCCAAGTGGGATTGGGGTACTGATCATTACCTGAAAGTGTCATCAAGATTGGGTGAAATAATGTGTGCTGAGATTTCAGGAAACTCGTAGTTTTTAGGAAGCTTGGCAACCCGTTTCCATGCAAGTGATTTACGCTGGTCTCTGCTTAGGGCTACATCAATAGGAAACAAACCATAGAGATAGAACATGGAACTACTTTATTGTGTCAAGTTTCAAAGAGCTAGCACAAACCGTGTTTGATTTAGAGTTCCAACTACATGTATCCATGTAGGAGAAAACAGAGTGAAACCTAAAAATTAAAACTGTTACTGCCAACGAAGGGTTTAACCTAGAAGAACGATATTTGGTGAGCCAAGTGGGATTGGGGTACTGATCATTACCTGAAAGTGTCATCAAGATTGGGTGAAAAAATGTGTGCTGAGATTTCAGGAAACTCGTTGTTTTTCGTAAGCTTGGCAACCCCTTTCTATGCAAGTGATTTGCGCCGGAATCTGCTTAGTCCTACATCAATAGGAAACAAACCATAGAGATAGAACTTGGAACTACTTTATTGTGTCAAGTTTCAAAGAGCTAGCACAAACCGTGTTTGATTTAGAGTTCCAACTACATGTATCCATATAGGAGAAAACAGAGTAAAACCTAAAAATTAAAACTGTTACTGCCACCCAACGGTTTAACCTAGAAGAACGGAATTTGGTGAGCCAATTGGGATTGCGGTACTGATCATTACCTGAAAGTGTCATCAAGATTGGGTGAAAAATCTGTGCTGAGATTTCAGGAAAATCATAGTTTTTTGGAAGCTTGGCCACCCCTTCACATGTAAGTGATTTGCGCTGGTCTCTGCTTAGGGCTACAACAATAGGAAAGAAACCATAGAGATAGAACTTGGAACTACTTTATTGTGTCAAGTTTCAAAGAGCTAGCACAAACCGTGTTTGATTTAGAGTTCCAACTACATGTATCCATACAGGAGAAAACAGAGTGAAACCTAAAAATTAAAACTGTTACTGGCAACGAACGGTTTAACCTAGAAGAACGAAATTTGGTGAGCCAAGTGGGATTGGGGTACTGAATATTACCTGAAAGTGTCATCAAGATTGGGTGAAAAAATCTGTGCTGAGATTTCAGGAAACTCGTAGTTTTTTTGGAAGCTTGGTAACCCGTTTACACGCAAGAGATTTGCGCTGGTCTCTGCTTAGGGCTACATCAATAGGAAACAAACCATAGAGATAGAACTTGGAACTACTTTATTGTGTCAAGTTTCAAAGAGCTAGCACAAACCGTGTTTGATTTAGAGTTCCAGCTACATGTATCCATACAGGAGAAAACAGAGTGAAACCTAAAAATTTAAACTTTTACTGCCAACGAACGGTTTAAGCAAGAAGAACAAAATTTGGTGAGCCTAGTGGGATTGGGGTACTGATCATCACCTGAAAGTGTCATCAAGATTGGGTGAAAAAATGTGTGCTGAGATTTCAGGAAACTCTTAGTTTTTTGGAAGCTTGGCAACCCCTTTCCATGCAAGTGATTTGCCCCGCTCTCTGCTTAGGGCTACATCAATAGGAAACAAACCATAGAGATAGAACTTGGAACTACTTTATTGTGTCAAGTTTCAAAGAGCTAGCACAAACCGTGTTTGATTTAGAGTTCCAACTACATGTATCCATGTAGGAGAAAACAGAGTGAAACCTAAGAACTAAAACTGTTACTGCCAACGAACGGTTTAACCTAGAATAACGAAATTTGGTGAGCCAAGTGGCATTGGGGTACTGATCATTACCTGAAAGTGTCATCAAGATTGGGTGAAAAAATGTGTGCTGAGATTTCAGGAAACTCGTTGTTTTTTGGAAGCTTGGCAACCCCTTTCCATGCAAGTGATTTGCGCCGGAATCTGCTTAGGCCTACATCAATAGGAAACAAACCATAGAGATAGAACTTGAAACTACTTTATTGTGTCAAGTTTCAAAGAGCTAGCACAAACCGTGTTTGATTTAGAGTTCCAACTACATGTATCCATACAGGAGAAAACAGAGTGAAACCTAAAAATTAAAACTGTTACTGCCACCCAACGGTTTAACCTAGAAGAACTAAATTTGGTGAGCCAATTGGGATTTCGTGACTGATCATTACCTGAAAGTGTCATCAAGATTGGGTGAAAAATATGTGCTGAGATTTCACGAAACTCGTAGTTTTTTGGAAGCTTGGCCAACCCTTTCCATGTAAGTGATTTGCGCTGGTCTCTGCTTAGGGCTACATCAATAGGAAACAAACCATAGAGATAGAACTTGGAACTACTTTATTGTGTCAAGTTTCAAAGACCTAGCACAAACCGTGTTTGATTTAGAGTTCCAACTACATGTATCCATACAGGAGAAAACAGAGTGAAACCTAAAAATTAAAACTGTTACTGCCAACGAACGGTTTAACCTAGAAGAACGAAATTTGGTGAGCCAAGTGGGATTGGGGTACTGATCATTACCTGAAAGTGTCATCAAGATTGGGTGAAAAAATGTGTGCTGTGATTTCAGGAAACTCGTAGTTTTTTGGAAGCTTGGCAACCCGTTTCCATGCAAGTGATTTACGCTGGTCTCTGCTTAGGGCTACATCAATAGGAAACAAACCATAGAGATAGAACATGGAACTACTTTATTGTGTCAAGTTTCAAAGAGCTAGCACAAACCGTGTTTGATTTAGAGTTCCAACTACATGTATCCATATAGGAGAAAACAGAGTAAAACCTAAAAATTAATACTGTTACTGCCAACGAACGGTTTAACCTAGAAGAACGAAATTTGGTGAGCCAAGTGGCATTGGGGTACTGATCATTACCTAAAAGTGTCATCATAATTGGGTGAAAAAATGTATGCTGAGACTTCAGGAAACTCGTTGTTTTTTGGAAGCTTGGCAACCCCTTTCCATGAAAGTGATTTGCGCCGGAATCTGCTTAGGCCTACATCAATAGGAAACAAACCATAGAGATAGAACTTGGAACTACTTTATTGTGTCAAGTTTCAAAAAGCTAGCACAAACCGTGTTTGATTTAGAGTTCCAAATACATGTATCCATATAGGAGAAAACAGAGTGAAACCTAAAAATTAAAACTGTTACTGCCAACGAACGGTTTAACCTAGAAGAACGATATTTGGTGAGCCAAGTGGGATTGGGGTACTGATCATTACCTGAAAGTGTCATCAAGATTGGGTGAAAAAATGTGTGCTGAGATTTCAGGAAACTCGTTGTTTTTTGTAAGCTTGGCAACCCCTTTCCATGCAAGTGATTTGCGCCGGAATCTGCTTAGGCCTACATCAATAGGAAATAAACCATAGAGATAGAACTTGGAACTACTTTATTGTGTCAAGTTTCAAAGAGCTAGCACAAACCGTGTTTGATTTAGAGTTCCAACTACATGTATCCATATAGGAGAAAACAGAGTAAAACCTAAAAATTAAAACTGTTACTGCCACCCAACGGTTTAACCTAGAAGAACGAAATTTGGTAAGCCAATTGGGATTGCGGTACTGATCATTACCTGAAAGTGTCATCAAGATTGGGTGAAAAATATGTGCTGAGATTTCAGGAAAATCATAGTTTTTTGGAAGATTGGCCACCCCTTCACATGTAAGTGATTTGCGCTGGTCTCTGCTTAGGGCTACAACAATAGGAAAGAAACCATAGAGATAGAACTTGGAACTACTTTATTGTGTCAAGTTTCAAAGAGCTAGCACAAACCGTGTTTGATTTAGAGTTCCAACTATATGTATCCATACAGGAGAAAACAGAGTGAAACCTAAAAATTAAAACTGTTAGTGGCAACGAACGGTTTAACCTAGAAGAACGAAATTTGGTGAGCCAAGTGGGATTGGGGTACTGAATATTACCTGAAAGTGTCATCAAGATTGGGTGAAAAAATCTGTGCTGAGATTTCAGGAAACTCGTAGTTTTTTTGGAAGCTTGGAAACCCGTTTCCATGCAAGTGATTTGCGCTGGTCTCTGCTTAGGGCTACATCAATAGGAAACAAACCATAGAGATAGAACTTGGAACTACTTTATTGTGTCAAGTTTCAAAGAGCTAGCACAAACCGTGTTTGATTTAGAGTTCCAACTACATGTATCCATAAAGGAGAAAACAGAGTGAAACCTAAAAATTAAAACTGTTACTGCCAACGAAGGGTTTAACCTAGAAGAACGAAATTTGGTGAGCCAAGTGGGATTGGGGTACTGATCATTACCTGAAAGTCTCATCAAGATTTGGTGAAAAAATGTATGCTGAGATTTCAGGAAACTCGTTTTTTGGAAGCTTGGCAACCCCTTTCCATGAAAGTGATTTGCGCTGGAATCTGCTTAGGCCTACATCAATAGGAAACAAACCATAGAGATAGATCTTGGAACTACTTTATTGTGTCAAGTTTCAAAGAGCTAGCACAAACCGTGTTTGATTTAGAGTTCCAACTACATGTATCCATATAGGAGAAAACAGAGTGAAACCTAAAAATTAAAACTGTTACTGCCAACGAACAGTTTAACCAAGAGGAACGAAATTTGGTGAGCCAAGTGGGATTGGGGTACTGATCATTACCTGAAAGTGTCATCAGGTTTGGGTAAAAAAATGTTTGCTGAGATTTCTGGAAACTCGTAGTTACTTGAAAGCTTGGCAACCGCTTTCCATGAAAGTGATTTGCGCCGGTCTCTGCTTAGGGCTCCTTCAATAGGAAACAAACCATAGAGATAGAACTTGGAACTACTTTATTGTGTCAAGTTTCAAAGAGCTAACACAAACAGTGTTTGATTTAGAGTTCCAACTACATGTGTCCATATAGGAGAAAACTGAGTGAAACCTAAAAATTAAAACTCTTACTGCCAACGAACGGTTTAAATTGGAGGAACGAAATTTGGTGAGCCAAGTGGTATTGCTGTACTGATCATTACCTCAAAGTGTCATCAAGATTGAATGAAAAAAATGTGTGCTGAGATTTCAGGAAACTCGTAGTTTTTTGGAAGCTTGGCAACCCCTTTCCATGAAAGTGAGTTGTGCCAGTCTCTGGTTAGGGCTACATCAATAGGAAACAAATCATAGAGATAGAACTTGGAACTACTTTATTGTGTCACGTTTCCAAGTGCTAGCACAAACCGTGTTTGATTTAGTGTTCCAACTACATGTATTCATATAGGAGAAACCAGAGTGAAACCTAAAAATTAAAACTGTTACTGCCAACGAACGGTTTAACCTAGGGGAACGAAATTTGGTGAGCCAAGTGGGATTGGGGTACTGATCATTACCTGAAAGTGTCATCAAGATTGGGTGAAAAAATGTGTGCTGAGATTTCAGGAAACTCGTAGTTTTTTTGAAGCTTGGCAACCCGTTTCCATGCAAGTGATTTGCGGTGGTCTCTGCTTAGGGCTACATCAATAGGAAACAAACCATAGAGATAGAACTTGGAACTACTTTATTGTGTCAGGTTTCAAAGAGCTAGCACAAACCGTGTTTGATTTAGAGTTCCAACTACATGTATCCATACAGGAGAAAACTGAGTGAAACCTAAAAATTAAAACTGTTACTGCCAATGAACGGTTTAACCTAGAAGAACGATATTTGGTGAGCCAAGTGGGATTGGGGTACTGATCATTACCTGAAAGTGTCATCAAGATTGGGTGAAAAAATGTGTGCTGAGATTTCAGGAAACTCGTTGTTTTTTGTAAGCTTGGCAACCCCTTTCCATGCAAGTGATTTGCGCCGGAATCTGCTTAGGCCTACATCAATAGGAAATAAACCATAGAGATAGAACTTGGAACTACTTTATTGTGTCAAGTTTCAAAGAGCTAGCACAAACCGTGTTTGATTTAGAGTTCCAACTACATGTATCCATATAGGAGAAAACAGAGTAAAACCTAAAAATTAAAACTGTTACTGCCACCCAACGGTTTAACCTAGAAGAACGAAATTTGGTGAGCCAATTGGGATTGCGGTACTGATCATTACCTGAAAGTGTCATCAAGATTGGGTGAAAAATATGTGCTGAGATTTCAGGAAAATCATAGTTTTTTGGAAGCTTGGCCACCCCTTCACATATAAGTGATTTGCGCTGGTCTCTGCTTAGGGCTACAACAATAGGAAAGAAACCATAGAGATAGAACTTGGAACTACTTTATTGTGTCAAGTTTCAAAGAGCTAGCACAAACCATGTTTGATTTAGAGTTCCAACTACATGTATCCATACAGGAGAAAACAGAGTGAAACCTAAAAATTAAAACTGTTACTGGCAACGAACGGTTTAACCTAGAAGAACGAAATTTGGTGAGCCAAGTGGGATTGGGGTTCTGAATATTACCTGAAAGTGTCATCAAGATTGGGTGAAAAAATCTGTGCTGAGATTTCAGGAAAATCGTAGTTTTTTTGGAAGCTTGGCAACCCGTTTCCATGCAAGTGATTTGCGCTGGTCTCTGCTTAGGGCGACATCAATAATAAACAAACCATAGAGATAGAACTTGGAACTACTTTATTGTGTCAAGTTTCAAAGAGCTAGCACAAACCGTGTTTGATTTAGAGTTCCAACTACATGTAGCCATATAGGAGAAAACAGAGTGAAACCTAAAAATTAAAACTGTTACTGCCAACGAACGGTTTAACCTAGAAGAACGAAATTTGGTGAGCCAAGTGGGATTGGGGTACTGATCATTACCTGAAAGTGTCATCAAGATTGGGTGAAAAAATGTATGCTGAAATTTCAGGAAACTCGTTTTTTGGAAGCTTGGCAACCCCTTTCCATGAAAGTGATTTGCGCGGGAATCTGCTTAGGCCTACATCAATAGGAAAAAAACCATAGAGATAGAACTTGGAACTACTTTATTGTGTCAAGTTTCAAAGAGCTAGCACAAACCGTGTTTGATTTAGAGTTCCAACTACATGTATCCATATAGGAGAAAACAGAGTGAAACCTAAAAATTAAAACTGTTACTGCCAACGAACAGTTTAACCAAGAGGAACAAAATTTGGTGAGCCAAGTGGGATTGGGGTACTGATCATTACCTGAAAGTGTCATCAGGTTTGGGTAAAAAAATGTTTGCTGAGATATCTGGAAACTCGTAATTACTTGAAAGCTTGGCAACCCCTTTCCATGAAAGTGATTTTCGGTGGTCTCTGCTTAGGGCTACATCAATAGGAAACAAACCATAGAGATAGAACTTGGAACTACTTTATTGTGTCAGGTTTCAAAGAGCTAGCACAAACCGTGTTTGATTTAGAGTTCCAACTACATGTATCCATATAGGAGAAAACAGAGTGAAACCTAAAAATTAAAACTGTTACTGCCAACGAAATGTTTATCCTAGAAGAACGAAAATTGGTGAGCCAAGTGGCATTGGCGTACTGATCATTACCTGAAAATGTCATCAAGATTGGGTGAAAAATGTGTGTTGAGATTTCGGGAAACTCGTAGTTTTTTGGAAGCTTGGCACCCCATTTCCATGAAAGTGATTTGCGGTGGTCTCTGCTTAGGGCTACATCAATAGGAAACAAACCATAGAGATAGAACTTGGAACTACTTTATTGTGTCAGGTTTCAAAGAGCTAGCACAAACCGTGGTTGATTTAGAGTTCCAAATACATGTATCCATATAGGAGAAAACAGAGTGAAACCTAAAAATTAAAACAGTTACTGCCAACGAACGGTTTAACCTAGAAGAACGAAATTTGGTGAGCCAAGTGGGATTGGGGTACTGATCATTTCCTGAAAGTGTCATCAAGATTGGGTGAAAAAATGTGGGCTGAGATTTCAGGAAACTCGTAGTTTTCTGGAAGCTTGGCAACCCCTTTCCATGCAAGTGATTTGCGTCGGTCTCTGCTTAGGGCTACATCAATAGGAAACAAACCATAGACACATAACTTGGAAATACTTTATTGTGTCAAGTTTCAAAGAGCTAGCACAAACCGTGTTTGATTTAGAGTTCCAACAACATGTATCCATTAGGAGAAAACATGGTGAAACATAAAAATTAAAACTGTTACTGCCATCGAACGGTTTAACCTAGAAGAACTAAATTTGGTGAGCCAAGTGGGATTGGGGTACTGATCATTACCTGAAAGTGTTACCAAGATTGGTTGAAAAAATGTGTGCTGATATTTCAGGAAACTCGTAGTTTTTTGGAAGCTTGGCAACCCCTTTCCATGAAAGTGATTTGCGCCAGTCTCTGCTTAGGGCTACATCAATAGGAAACAAATCATAGAGATAGAACTTGGAACTACTTTATTCTGTCAAGTTTCAAAGTGCTAGAACAAACCGTGTTTGATTTAGTGTTCCACTACATGTATCCATATTGTAGAAACCAGAGTGAAACCTAAAAATTAAAACTGTTACTGCCAATGAATGGTTTAACCTAGAAGAACGAAATTTAATGAGCCAAGTGGGATTGGTGTACTGACCATTACCTGAAAGTGTCATCAAGATTGGGTGAAAAAATGTGTGCTGATTTCAGGAAACTCGTAGTTTTTTGGAAACTTGGCAACCCCTTTCCATGAAAGTGATTTGCGTCAGTCTCTGCTTGGGACTACAGCAATAGGAAACAAATCATAGAGATACAACTTGGAACTACTTTATTGTGTCAAGTTTCAAAGAGCCATCACAAACCGTGTTTGATTTAGAGTTCCAACTACATGTTTCCATATAGGAGAAAACAGAGGGAAACCTAAAAATTAAAACTGTTACTGCCACCGAACGGTTTAACCTAGAAGAACGAAATTTGGTGAGCCAAGTGGGATTGGGGTACTGATCATTACCTGAAAGTGTCATCAAGATTGGGTGAAAAAATGTCTGCTGAGATTTCAGGAAACTCGTAGTTTTTTGGAAGCTTGGCAACCCCTTTCCATGTAAGTGATTTGCGCCGGTCTCTGCTTAGGGCTACATCAATAGGAAACAAACCATAGAGATAGAAGTGGGAACTACTTTATTGTGTCAAGTTTAAAAGAGGTAGCACAAACAGTGTTTGATTTAGAGTTCCAACTACATGTATCCATATAGGAGAAAACAGAGTGAAACCTAAAAATTAAAACTGTTACTGCCAACGAAATGTTTATCCTAGAAGAACGAAAATTGGTGAGCCAAGTGGCATTGGCGTACTGATCATTACCTGAAAATGTCATCAAGATTGGGTGAAAAATGTGTGTTGAGATTTCGGGAAACTCGTAGTTTTTTGGAAGCTTGGCACCCCATTTCCATGAAAGTGATTTGCGGTGGTCTCTGCTTAGGGCTACATCAATAGGAAACAAACCATAGAGATAGAACTTGGAACTACTTTATTGTGTCAGGTTTCAAAGAGCTAGCACAAACCGTGGTTGATTTAGAGTTCCAAATACATGTATCCATATAGGAGAAAACAGAGTGAAACCTAAAAATTAAAACAGTTACTGCCAACGAACGGTTTAACCTAGAAGAACGAAATTTGGTGAGCCAAGTGGGATTGGGGTACTGATCATTTCCTGAAAGTGTCATCAAGATTGGGTGAAAAAATGTGGGCTGAGATTTCAGGAAACTCGTAGTTTTCTGGAAGCTTGGCAACCCCTTTCCATGCAAGTGATTTGCGTCGGTCTCTGCTTAGGGCTACATCAATAGGAAACAAACCATAGACACATAACTTGGAAATACTTTATTGTGTCAAGTTTCAAAGAGCTAGCACAAACCGTGTTTGATTTAGAGTTCCAACAACATGTATCCATTAGGAGAAAACATGGTGAAACATAAAAATTAAAACTGTTACTGCCATCGAACGGTTTAACCTAGAAGAACTAAATTTGGTGAGCCAAGTGGGATTGGGGTACTGATCATTACCTGAAAGTGTTACCAAGATTGGTTGAAAAAATGTGTGCTGATATTTCAGGAAACTCGTAGTTTTTTGGAAGCTTGGCAACCCCTTTCCATGAAAGTGATTTGCGCCAGTCTCTGCTTAGGGCTACATCAATAGGAAACAAATCATAGAGATAGAACTTGGAACTACTTTATTCTGTCAAGTTTCAAAGTGCTAGAACAAACCGTGTTTGATTTAGTGTTCCACTACATGTATCCATATTGTAGAAACCAGAGTGAAACCTAAAAATTAAAACTGTTACTGCCAATGAATGGTTTAACCTAGAAGAACGAAATTTAATGAGCCAAGTGGGATTGGTGTACTGACCATTACCTGAAAGTGTCATCAAGATTGGGTGAAAAAATGTGTGCTGATTTCAGGAAACTCGTAGTTTTTTGGAAACTTGGCAACCCCTTTCCATGAAAGTGATTTGCGTCAGTCTCTGCTTGGGACTACAGCAATAGGAAACAAATCATAGAGATACAACTTGGAACTACTTTATTGTGTCAAGTTTCAAAGAGCCATCACAAACCGTGTTTGATTTAGAGTTCCAACTACATGTTTCCATATAGGAGAAAACAGAGGGAAACCTAAAAATTAAAACTGTTACTGCCACCGAACGGTTTAACCTAGAAGAACGAAATTTGGTGAGCCAAGTGGGATTGGGGTACTGATCATTACCTGAAAGTGTCATCAAGATTGGGTGAAAAAATGTCTGCTGAGATTTCAGGAAACTCGTAGTTTTTTGGAAGCTTGGCAACCCCTTTCCATGTAAGTGATTTGCGCCGGTCTCTGCTTAGGGCTACATCAATAGGAAACAAACCATAGAGATAGAAGTGGGAACTACTTTATTGTGTCAAGTTTAAAAGAGGTAGCACAAACAGTGTTTGATTTAGAGTTCCAACTACATGTATCCATATAGGAGAAAACAGAGTGAAACCTAAAAATTAAAACTGTTACTGCCAACGAACGGTTTAACCTGGAAGAACGAAATTTGGTAAGCCAAGTGGGGTTGGCGTAGTGATCATTACCTGAAAGTGTCATCAAGATTGGGTGAAAAAATGTGTTCTGAGATTTCAGGAAACTCGTAGTTTTTTGGAAGCATGGCAACCCCTTTCCATGAAAGTGATTTGCGCCGGAATCTGCTTAGGGCTACATCAATAGGAAACAAACCATAGAGATAGAACTTGGAACTACTTTATTGTGTCAAGTTTCAAAGAGCTAGCACAAACCGTGTTTGATTTAGAGTTCCAACTACATGTATCCATATAGGAGAAAACAAAGTGAAACCTAAAAATTAAAACTGTTACTGCCAACGAACGGTTTATCCTAGAAGAACGAAATTTGGTGAGAAAAGTGGGATTGGGGTACAGATCATTACCTGAAAGTGTCATCAAGATTGGGTGAAAAAATGTGTGCTGAGATTTCAGGAAACTAGTAGTTTTATGGAAGCTTGGCAACCCATTTCCATGAAAGTGATTTGCGCCAGTCTCTGCTTAGGACTGCATGAATAGGAAACAATCCATAGAGTTAGAACTTGGAACTACTTTATTGTGTCAAGTTTCAAACAGCTAGCACAAACCACGTTTGATTTAGAGTTCCAAATACATGTATCCATAAAGGAGAAAACAGAGTGAAACCTAAAAATTAAAACTCTTACTGCCAACGATCGGATTAACCTAGAAGAATGAAATTTGGTGAGCCAAGTGGGTTGGTGTACTGATCATTACCTGAAAGTGTTACCAAGATTGGTTGAAAAAATGTGTGCTGATATTTCAGGAAACTCGTAGTTTTTTGGAAGCTTGGCAACCCCTTTCCATGAAAGTGATTTGCGCCAGTCTCTGCTTAGGGCTACATCAATAGGAAACAAATCATAGAGATAGAACTTGGAACTACTTTATTCTGTCAAGTTTCAAAGTGCTAGAACAAACCGTGTTTGATTTAGTGTTCCACTACATGTATCCATATTGTAGAAACCAGAGTGAAACCTAAAAATTAAAACTGTTTCTGCCAATGAATGGTTTAACCTAGAAGAACGAAATTTAATGAGCCAAGTGGGATTGGTGTACTGATCATTACCTGAAAGTGTCATCAAGATTGGGTGAAAAAATGTGTGCTGATTTCAGGAAACTCGTAGTTTTTTGGAAACTTGGCAACCCCTTTCCATGAAAGTGATTTGCATCAGTCTCTGCTTGGGACTACAGCAATAGGAAACAAATCATAGAGATACAACTTGGAACTACTTTATTGTGTCAAGTTTCAAAGAGCCATCACAAACAGTGTTTGATTTAGAGTTCCAACTACATGTATCCATATAAGAGAAAACAGTGTGAAACCTAAAAATTTAAACTGTTACTACCATCGAACGGTTTAACCTAGAAAAACGAATTTGGTGAGCCAATTGGGATTGGGGTACTGATCATTACCTGAAAGTGTCATCAAGATTGGGTGAAAAAATGTTGTCTGAGATTTCGGGAAACTCGTATTTTTTTGGAAGCTTGGCAACCCCTTTCCATGAAAGTGATTTGCGCCAGTCTCTGCTTAGGGCTACATCAATAGGAAACAAACCATAGAGATAGAACTTGGAACTACTTCATTGTGTCAAGTTTCAAAGAGCAACCACAAACCGTGTTTGAATTAGAGTTCCAAATACATGTATCCATATAGGAGAAAATGGAGTGAAACCTAAAAATTAAAACTGTTAATGAAATCGAACAGTTTAATCTAGAAGAACGAAATTTGATGAGCCAAGTGGGATTGGGGTACTGATCAATACCTGAAAGTGTCATCAAGATTGGGTGAAAAAATGTGTGCTGAGATTTCAGGAAACTCGTAGTTTTTTGGAAGCTTGGCAAACCCTTTCTATGAAAGTGATTTGCGCCAGTCTCTGCTTAGGGCTACATCAATAGGAAACAAACCATAGAGATAGAACTTGGAACTACTTCATTGTGTCAAGTTTCAAAGAGCTAGCACAAACCGTGTTTGATTTAGAGTTCCAACTACATGTATCCATACAGGAGAAAACAGAGTGAAACCTAAAAATTTAAACTGTTACTGCCAACGAACGGTTTAACCTAGAAGAACGAAATTTGGTGAGCCAAGTGGGATTGGGGTACTGATCATTACCTGAAAGTGTCATCAAGATTGAGTGAAAAAATGTGTTCTGAGATTTCAGGAAACTTGTAGTTTTTTGGAAGCTTGGCAACCCCTTTCCATTAAAGTGATTTGAGCCAGGCTCTGCTTAGGGCTACATCAATAGGAAACAAACCATAGAGATAGAACTTGGAACTAGTTTATTGTGTCAAGTTTCAAAGAGCTAGCACAAACCGTGTTTGATTTCGAGTTCCAACTACATGTATCCATATAGGAGAAAACAGAGTGAAACCTAAAAATTAAAACTGTTACTGCCAACAAACGGTTTAACCAAGAAGAACAAAATATGGTGAGCCAATTTGTATTGGGGTACTGATCATTACCTGAAAGTGTCATCAAGCTTGGGTGAAAAAATGTGTGCTGAGATTTCAGGAAACTCTTAGTTTTTTGGAAGCTTGGCAACCCCTTTCCATGAAAGTGATTTGCGCCAGTCTCTGCTTAGGGCTACATCAATAGGAAACAAACCATAGAGATAGAGCTTGGAACTACTTCATATTGTCAAGTTTCAAAGAGCTAGCACAAAACGTGTTTGATTTAGAGTTCCAACTACATGTATCCATATAGGAGAAAACAGAGTGAAACCTAAAAATTTAAACTGTTACTGCCAACGAACGGTTTAACCTAGAAGAACGAAATTGGGTGAGCCAAGTGGGATTGGGGTACTGATCAATACCTGAAATTGTCATCCAGATTGGGTGAAAAAATGTGTGCTGAGATTTCAGGAAACTCATAGTTTTTTGGAAGCTCGACAACACCTTTCCATGAAAGTGATTTCCGCCAGTCTCTTCTTAGGGCTACATCAATAGGAAACAAACCATAGAGATAAAACTTAGAACTATTTTATTGTGTCAAGTTTCAAAGAGGTAGCACAAACCGTGTTTGATTTAGAGTTCCAACTGCATGTATCCATATAGGAGAAAACAGAGTGAAACCTACAAATTAAAACTGTTACTGCCAACGAACGGTTTAACCTTGAAGAACGAAATTTGGTGAGCCAAGTGGGATTGGGGTACTGATCATTACCTGAAAGTGTCATCAAGATTGGTTGAAAAAATGTGTGCTGAGATTTCAGGAAACTCGTAGTTTTTGGAAGCTTGGCAACCCCTTTCCATGAAAGTGATTTGCGCCGGTCTCTGCTTAGGTCTACATCAATAGGAAACAAACCGTAGAGATAGAATTTGGAACTACTTTATTGTGTTAAGTTTCAAAGAGCTAGCACAAACCGTGTTTTATTTAGAGTTCCAACTACATGTATCCATATAAGAGAAAACAGTGTGAAACCTAAAAATTTAAACTGTTACTACCATCGAACGGTTTAACCTAGAAAAACGAATTTGGTGAGCCAATTGGGATTGGGGTACTGATCATTACCTGAAAGTGTCATCAAGATTGGGTGAAAAAATGTTGTCTGAGATTTCGGGAAACTCGTAGTTTTTTGGAAGCTTGGCAACCCCTTTCCATGAAAGTGATTTGCGCCGGTGTCTGCTTAGGGCTACATCAATAGGAAACAAACCATAGAGATAGAACTTGGAACTACTTTATTGTGTCAAGTTTCAAAGAGCTAGCACAAACCGTGTTTGATTTAGAGTTCCAACTACATGTATCCATACAGGAGAAAACTGAGTGAAACCTAAAAATTAAAACTGTTACTGCCAATGAATGGTTTAACCTAGAAGAACGAAATTTGGTGAGCCAAGTGGGATTGGGGTACTGATCATTACCTTAAAGTGTCATCAAGATTGGATGAAAAAATGTGTGCTGAGATTTCAGGAAACTCGTACTTTTTTGGAAGCTTGGCAACCCCTTTCCATGTAAGTGATTTGCGCCGGTCTCTGCTTAAGGCTACATCAATAGGAAACAAACCATAGACATAGAACTTGGAACTACTTTATTGTGTCAAATTTCAAAGAGCTAGCACAAACCGTGTTTGATTTAGAGTTCCAAATACATGTATCCATATAGGAGAAAACAGAGTGAAACCTAAAAATTAAAACCGTTACTGCCAACGAACGGTTTAACCAAGAAGAACGAAATTTGGTGAGACAAGTGGGATTGGGGTACTGATCATTACCTGAAAGTGTCATCAAGATTGGGTGAAAAAATGGTGTCTGATATTTCAGGAAACTCGTAGTTTTTTGGAAGCTTGGCTAACCCTTTCCATGAAAGTGATTTGCGCCAGTCTCTGCTTAGGGCTACATCAATAGGAAACAAACCATAGAGATAGAACTTGTAACTACTTTATTGTGTCAAGTTTCAAAGAGCTAGCACAAACCGTGTTTGATTTCGAGTTCCAACTACATGTATCCATATAGGAGAAAACAGAGTGAAACCTAAAAATTAAAACTGTTACTGCCAACAAACGGTGTAACCAAGAAGAACAAAATATGGTGAGCCAATTTGTATTGGGGTACTGATCATTACCTGAAAGTGTCATCAAGCTTGGGTGAAAAAATGTGTGCTGACATTTCAGGAAACTCTTAGTTTTTTGGAAGCTTGGCAACCCCTTTCCATGAAAGTGATTTGCGCCAGTCTCTGCTTAGGGCTACATCAATAGGAAACAAACCATAGAGATAGAGCTTGGAACTACTTCATATTGTCAAGTTTCAAAGAGCTAGCACAAACCGTGTTTGATTTAGAGTTCCAACTACATGTATCCATATAGTAGAAAACAGAGTGAAACCTAAAAATTAAAACTGTTACTGCCAACGAACGGTTTAACCAAGAAGAACAAAATTTGGTGAGCCAAGTGGGATTGGGGTACTGATCATTACCTGAATGTGTCATCAAGATTGGGTGAAAAAATGTGTGCTGAGATTTCAGGAAACTCGAAGTTTTTGGAAGCTTGGCAACCCCTTTCCATTAAAGTGATTTCCGCCAGTCTCTTCTTAGGGCTACATCAATAGGAAACAAACCATAGTGATAAAACTTTGAACTATTTTATTGTGTCAAGTTTCAAAGAGCTAGCACAAACCGTGTTTGATTTAGAGTTCCAACTACATGTATCCATACAGGAGAAAACAGAGTGAAACCTAAAAATTTAAAGTGTTACTACCAACGAATGGTTTAACCTAGAAGAACGAAATTTGGTGAGCCAAGTGGGATTGGGGTACTGATCATTACCTGAAAGTGTCATCAAGATTGGGTGAAAAAATGTGTGCTGAGATTTCAGGAAACTCGTAGTTTTTTGGAAGCTTGGCAACCCCTTTCCATTAAAGTGATTTGCGCCAGTCTCTGCTTAGGGCTACATCAATAGGAGAGAAACCATAGTGATAGGACTTGGAACTACTTCATTGTGTCAAGTTTCAAAGAGATAGCACAAACCGTGTTTGATTTAGAGTTCCAACTATATGTATCCATATAGGAGAAAAAAGAGTGAAACCTAAAAATTTAAACTGTTACTGCCAACGAACGGTTTAACCTAGAAGAACGAAATTGGGTGAGCCAAGTGGGATTGGGGTACTGATCAATACATGAAATTGT
Source organism: Spermophilus citellus (assembly GCF_964194105.1). Classification (NCBI taxonomy): domain Eukaryota; kingdom Metazoa; phylum Chordata; class Mammalia; order Rodentia; family Sciuridae; genus Spermophilus; species Spermophilus citellus. Next base: position 14,957,014 of record NC_138192.1, on the reverse strand, counting down.
CATCCAGATTGGGTGAAAAAATGTGTGCTGAGATTTCAGGAAACTCATAGTTTTTTGGAAGCTCGACAACACCTTTCCATGAAAGTGATTTCCGCCAGTCTCTTCTTAGGGCTACATCAATAGGAAACAAACCATAGAGATAAAACATAGAACTATTTTATTGTGTCAAGTTTCAAAGAGCTAGCACAAACAGTGTTTGATTTAGAGTTCCAACTGCATGTATCCATATAGGAGAAAACAGAGTGAAACCTACAAATTAAAACTGTTACTGCCAACGAACGGTTTAACCTAGAAGAACGAAATTTGGTGAGCCAAGTGGGATTGGGGTACTGATCATTACCTGAAAGTGTCATCAAGATTGGTTGAAAAAATGTGTGCTGAGATTTCAGGAAACTCGTAGTTTTTGGAAGCTTGGCAACCCCTTTCCATGAAAGTGATTTGCGCCGGTCTCTGCTTAGGTCTACATCAATAGGAAACAAACCGTAGAGATAGAATTTGGAACTACTTTATTGTGTTAAGTTTCAAAGAGCTAGCACAAACCGTGTTTTATTTAGAGTTCCAACTACATGTATCCATATAAGAGAAAACAGTGTGAAACCTAAAAATTTAAACTGTTACTACCATCGAACGGTTTAACCTAGAAAAACGAATTTGGTGAGCCAATTGGGATTGGGGTACTGATCATTACCTGAAAGTGTCATCAAGATTGGGTGAAAAAATGTTGTCTGAGATTTCGGGAAACTCGTAGTTTTTTGGAAGCTTGGCAACCCCTTTCCATGAAAGTGATTTGCGCCGGTGTCTGCTTAGGGCTACATCAATAGGAAACAAACCATAGAGATAGAACTTGGAACTACTTTATTGTGTCAAGTTTCAAAGAGCTAGCACAAACCGTGTTTGATTTAGAGTTCCAACTACATGTATCCATACAGGAGAAAACTGAGTGAAACCTAAAAATTAAAACTGTTACTGCCAATGAATGGTTTAACCTAGAAGAACGAAATTTGGTGAGCCAAGTGGGATTGGGGTACTGATCATTACCTTAAAGTGTCATCAAGATTGGATGAAAAAATGTGTGCTGAGATTTCAGGAAACTCGTACTTTTTTGGAAGCTTGGCAACCCCTTTCCATGTAAGTGATTTGCGCCGGTCTCTGCTTAAGGCTACATCAATAGGAAACAAACCATAGACATAGAACTTGGAACTACTTTATTGTGTCAAATTTCAAAGAGCTAGCACAAACCGTGTTTGATTTAGAGTTCCAAATACATGTATCCATATAGGAGAAAACAGAGTGAAACCTAAAAATTAAAACCGTTACTGCCAACGAACGGTTTAACCAAGAAGAACGAAATTTGGTGAGACAAGTGGGATTGGGGTACTGATCATTACCTGAAAGTGTCATCAAGATTGGGTGAAAAAATGGTGTCTGATATTTCAGGAAACTCGTAGTTTTTTGGAAGCTTGGCTAACCCTTTCCATGAAAGTGATTTGCGCCAGTCTCTGCTTAGGGCTACATCAATAGGAAACAAACCATAGAGATAGAACTTGTAACTACTTTATTGTGTCAAGTTTCAAAGAGCTAGCACAAACCGTGTTTGATTTCGAGTTCCAACTACATGTATCCATATAGGAGAAAACAGAGTGAAACCTAAAAATTAAAACTGTTACTGCCAACAAACGGTGTAACCAAGAAGAACAAAATATGGTGAGCCAATTTGTATTGGGGTACTGATCATTACCTGAAAGTGTCATCAAGCTTGGGTGAAAAAATGTGTGCTGACATTTCAGGAAACTCTTAGTTTTTTGGAAGCTTGGCAACCCCTTTCCATGAAAGTGATTTGCGCCAGTCTCTGCTTAGGGCTACATCAATAGGAAACAAACCATAGAGATAGAGCTTGGAACTACTTCATATTGTCAAGTTTCAAAGAGCTAGCACAAACCGTGTTTGATTTAGAGTTCCAACTACATGTATCCATATAGTAGAAAACAGAGTGAAACCTAAAAATTAAAACTGTTACTGCCAACGAACGGTTTAACCAAGAAGAACAAAATTTGGTGAGCCAAGTGGGATTGGGGTACTGATCATTACCTGAATGTGTCATCAAGATTGGGTGAAAAAATGTGTGCTGAGATTTCAGGAAACTCGAAGTTTTTGGAAGCTTGGCAACCCCTTTCCATTAAAGTGATTTCCGCCAGTCTCTTCTTAGGGCTACATCAATAGGAAACAAACCATAGTGATAAAACTTTGAACTATTTTATTGTGTCAAGTTTCAAAGAGCTAGCACAAACCGTGTTTGATTTAGAGTTCCAACTACATGTATCCATACAGGAGAAAACAGAGTGAAACCTAAAAATTTAAAGTGTTACTACCAACGAATGGTTTAACCTAGAAGAACGAAATTTGGTGAGCCAAGTGGGATTGGGGTACTGATCATTACCTGAAAGTGTCATCAAGATTGGGTGAAAAAATGTGTGCTGAGATTTCAGGAAACTCGTAGTTTTTTGGAAGCTTGGCAACCCCTTTCCATTAAAGTGATTTGCGCCAGTCTCTGCTTAGGGCTACATCAATAGGAGAGAAACCATAGTGATAGGACTTGGAACTACTTCATTGTGTCAAGTTTCAAAGAGATAGCACAAACCGTGTTTGATTTAGAGTTCCAACTATATGTATCCATATAGGAGAAAAAAGAGTGAAACCTAAAAATTTAAACTGTTACTGCCAACGAACGGTTTAACCTAGAAGAACGAAATTGGGTGAGCCAAGTGGGATTGGGGTACTGATCAATACATGAAATTGTCATCCAGATTGGGTGAAAAAATGTGTGCTGAGATTTCAGGAAACTCATAGTTTTTTGGAAGCTCGACAACACCTTTCCATGAAAGTGATTTCCGCCAGTCTCTTCTTAGGGCTACATCAATAGGAAACAAACCATAGAGATAAAACATAGAACTATTTTATTGTGTCAAGTTTCAAAGAGCTAGCACAAACAGTGTTTGATTTAGAGTTCCAACTGCATGTATCCATATAGGAGAAAACAGAGTGAAACCTACAAATTAAAACTGTTACTGCCAACGAACGGTTTAACCTAGAAGAACGAAATTTGGTGAGCCAAGTGGGATTGGGGTACTGATCATTACCTGAAAGTGTCATCAAGATTGGTTGAAAAAATGTGTGCTGAGATTTCAGGAAACTCGTAGTTTTTGGAAGCTTGGCAACCCCTTTCCATGAAAGTGATTTGCGCCGGTCTCTGCTTAGGTCTACATCAATAGGAAACAAACCGTAGAGATAGAATTTGGAACTACTTTATTGTGTTAAGTTTCAAAGAGCTAGCACAAACCGTGTTTTATTTAGAGTTCCAACTACATGTATCCATATAAGAGAAAACAGTGTGAAACCTAAAAATTTAAACTGTTACTACCATCGAACGGTTTAACCTAGAAAAACGAATTTGGTGAGCCAATTGGGATTGGGGTACTGATCATTACCTGAAAGTGTCATCAAGATTGGGTGAAAAAATGTTGTCTGAGATTTCGGGAAACTCGTAGTTTTTTGGAAGCTTGGCAACCCCTTTCCATGAAAGTGATTTGCGCCGGTGTCTGCTTAGGGCTACATCAATAGGAAACAAACCATAGAGATAGAACTTGGAACTACTTTATTGTGTCAAGTTTCAAAGAGCTAGCACAAACCGTGTTTGATTTAGAGTTCCAACTACATGTATCCATACAGGAGAAAACTGAGTGAAACCTAAAAATTAAAACTGTTACTGCCAATGAATGGTTTAACCTAGAAGAACGAAATTTGGTGAGCCAAGTGGGATTGGGGTACTGATCATTACCTTAAAGTGTCATCAAGATTGGATGAAAAAATGTGTGCTGAGATTTCAGGAAACTCGTACTTTTTTGGAAGCTTGGCAACCCCTTTCCATGTAAGTGATTTGCGCCGGTCTCTGCTTAAGGCTACATCAATAGGAAACAAACCATAGACATAGAACTTGGAACTACTTTATTGTGTCAGGTTTCAAAGAGCTAGCACAAACCGTGGTTGATTTAGAGTTCCAAATACATGTATCCATATAGGAGAAAACAGAGTGAAACCTAAAAATTAAAACAGTTACTGCCAACGAACGGTTTAACCTAGAAGAACGAAATTTGGTGAGCCAAGTGGGATTGGGGTACTGATCATTTCCTGAAAGTGTCATCAAGATTGGGTGAAAAAATGTGGGCTGAGATTTCAGGAAACTCGTAGTTTTCTGGAAGCTTGGCAACCCCTTTCCATGCAAGTGATTTGCGTCGGTCTCTGCTTAGGGCTACATCAATAGGAAACAAACCATAGACACATAACTTGGAAATACTTTATTGTGTCAAGTTTCAAAGAGCTAGCACAAACCGTGTTTGATTTAGAGTTCCAACAACATGTATCCATTAGGAGAAAACATGGTGAAACATAAAAATTAAAACTGTTACTGCCATCGAACGGTTTAACCTAGAAGAACTAAATTTGGTGAGCCAAGTGGGATTGGGGTACTGATCATTACCTGAAAGTGTTACCAAGATTGGTTGAAAAAATGTGTGCTGATATTTCAGGAAACTCGTAGTTTTTTGGAAGCTTGGCAACCCCTTTCCATGAAAGTGATTTGCGCCAGTCTCTGCTTAGGGCTACATCAATAGGAAACAAATCATAGAGATAGAACTTGGAACTACTTTATTCTGTCAAGTTTCAAAGTGCTAGAACAAACCGTGTTTGATTTAGTGTTCCACTACATGTATCCATATTGTAGAAACCAGAGTGAAACCTAAAAATTAAAACTGTTACTGCCAATGAATGGTTTAACCTAGAAGAACGAAATTTAATGAGCCAAGTGGGATTGGTGTACTGACCATTACCTGAAAGTGTCATCAAGATTGGGTGAAAAAATGTGTGCTGATTTCAGGAAACTCGTAGTTTTTTGGAAACTTGGCAACCCCTTTCCATGAAAGTGATTTGCGTCAGTCTCTGCTTGGGACTACAGCAATAGGAAACAAATCATAGAGATACAACTTGGAACTACTTTATTGTGTCAAGTTTCAAAGAGCCATCACAAACCGTGTTTGATTTAGAGTTCCAACTACATGTTTCCATATAGGAGAAAACAGAGGGAAACCTAAAAATTAAAACTGTTACTGCCACCGAACGGTTTAACCTAGAAGAACGAAATTTGGTGAGCCAAGTGGGATTGGGGTACTGATCATTACCTGAAAGTGTCATCAAGATTGGGTGAAAAAATGTCTGCTGAGATTTCAGGAAACTCGTAGTTTTTTGGAAGCTTGGCAACCCCTTTCCATGTAAGTGATTTGCGCCGGTCTCTGCTTAGGGCTACATCAATAGGAAACAAACCATAGAGATAGAAGTGGGAACTACTTTATTGTGTCAAGTTTAAAAGAGGTAGCACAAACAGTGTTTGATTTAGAGTTCCAACTACATGTATCCATATAGGAGAAAACAGAGTGAAACCTAAAAATTAAAACTGTTACTGCCAACGAACGGTTTAACCTGGAAGAACGAAATTTGGTAAGCCAAGTGGGGTTGGCGTAGTGATCATTACCTGAAAGTGTCATCAAGATTGGGTGAAAAAATGTGTTCTGAGATTTCAGGAAACTCGTAGTTTTTTGGAAGCATGGCAACCCCTTTCCATGAAAGTGATTTGCGCCGGAATCTGCTTAGGGCTACATCAATAGGAAACAAACCATAGAGATAGAACTTGGAACTACTTTATTGTGTCAAGTTTCAAAGAGCTAGCACAAACCGTGTTTGATTTAGAGTTCCAACTACATGTATCCATATAGGAGAAAACAAAGTGAAACCTAAAAATTAAAACTGTTACTGCCAACGAACGGTTTATCCTAGAAGAACGAAATTTGGTGAGAAAAGTGGGATTGGGGTACAGATCATTACCTGAAAGTGTCATCAAGATTGGGTGAAAAAATGTGTGCTGAGATTTCAGGAAACTAGTAGTTTTATGGAAGCTTGGCAACCCATTTCCATGAAAGTGATTTGCGCCAGTCTCTGCTTAGGACTGCATGAATAGGAAACAATCCATAGAGTTAGAACTTGGAACTACTTTATTGTGTCAAGTTTCAAACAGCTAGCACAAACCGCGTTTGATTTAGAGTTCCAAATACATGTATCCATAAAGGAGAAAACAGAGTGAAACCTAAAAATTAAAACTCTTACTGCCAACGATCGGATTAACCTAGAAGAATGAAATTTGGTGAGCCAAGTGGGTTGGTGTACTGATCATTACCTGAAAGTGTTACCAAGATTGGTTGAAAAAATGTGTGCTGATATTTCAGGAAACTCGTAGTTTTTTGGAAGCTTGGCAACCCCTTTCCATGAAAGTGATTTGCGCCAGTCTCTGCTTAGGGCTACATCAATAGGAAACAAATCATAGAGATAGAACTTGGAACTACTTTATTCTGTCAAGTTTCAAAGTGCTAGAACAAACCGTGTTTGATTTAGTGTTCCACTACATGTATCCATATTGTAGAAACCAGAGTGAAACCTAAAAATTAAAACTGTTTCTGCCAATGAATGGTTTAACCTAGAAGAACGAAATTTAATGAGCCAAGTGGGATTGGTGTACTGATCATTACCTGAAAGTGTCATCAAGATTGGGTGAAAAAATGTGTGCTGATTTCAGGAAACTCGTAGTTTTTTGGAAACTTGGCAACCCCTTTCCATGAAAGTGATTTGCATCAGTCTCTGCTTGGGACTACAGCAATAGGAAACAAATCATAGAGATACAACTTGGAACTACTTTATTGTGTCAAGTTTCAAAGAGCCATCACAAACAGTGTTTGATTTAGAGTTCCAACTACATGTATCCATATAAGAGAAAACAGTGTGAAACCTAAAAATTTAAACTGTTACTACCATCGAACGGTTTAACCTAGAAAAACGAATTTGGTGAGCCAATTGGGATTGGGGTACTGATCATTACCTGAAAGTGTCATCAAGATTGGGTGAAAAAATGTTGTCTGAGATTTCGGGAAACTCGTATTTTTTTGGAAGCTTGGCAACCCCTTTCCATGAAAGTGATTTGCGCCAGTCTCTGCTTAGGGCTACATCAATAGGAAACAAACCATAGAGATAGAACTTGGAACTACTTCATTGTGTCAAGTTTCAAAGAGCAACCACAAACCGTGTTTGAATTAGAGTTCCAAATACATGTATCCATATAGGAGAAAATGGAGTGAAACCTAAAAATTAAAACTGTTAATGAAATCGAACAGTTTAATCTAGAAGAACGAAATTTGATGAGCCAAGTGGGATTGGGGTACTGATCAATACCTGAAAGTGTCATCAAGATTGGGTGAAAAAATGTGTGCTGAGATTTCAGGAAACTCGTAGTTTTTTGGAAGCTTGGCAAACCCTTTCTATGAAAGTGATTTGCGCCAGTCTCTGCTTAGGGCTACATCAATAGGAAACAAACCATAGAGATAGAACTTGGAACTACTTCATTGTGTCAAGTTTCAAAGAGCTAGCACAAACCGTGTTTGATTTAGAGTTCCAACTACATGTATCCATACAGGAGAAAACAGAGTGAAACCTAAAAATTTAAACTGTTACTGCCAACGAACGGTTTAACCTAGAAGAACGAAATTTGGTGAGCCAAGTGGGATTGGGGTACTGATCATTACCTGAAAGTGTCATCAAGATTGAGTGAAAAAATGTGTTCTGAGATTTCAGGAAACTTGTAGTTTTTTGGAAGCTTGGCAACCCCTTTCCATTAAAGTGATTTGAGCCAGGCTCTGCTTAGGGCTACATCAATAGGAAACAAACCATAGAGATAGAACTTGGAACTAGTTTATTGTGTCAAGTTTCAAAGAGCTAGCACAAACCGTGTTTGATTTCGAGTTCCAACTACATGTATCCATATAGGAGAAAACAGAGTGAAACCTAAAAATTAAAACTGTTACTGCCAACAAACGGTTTAACCAAGAAGAACAAAATATGGTGAGCCAATTTGTATTGGGGTACTGATCATTACCTGAAAGTGTCATCAAGCTTGGGTGAAAAAATGTGTGCTGAGATTTCAGGAAACTCTTAGTTTTTTGGAAGCTTGGCAACCCCTTTCCATGAAAGTGATTTGCGCCAGTCTCTGCTTAGGGCTACATCAATAGGAAACAAACCATAGAGATAGAGCTTGGAACTACTTCATATTGTCAAGTTTCAAAGAGCTAGCACAAAACGTGTTTGATTTAGAGTTCCAACTACATGTATCCATATAGGAGAAAACAGAGTGAAACCTAAAAATTTAAACTGTTACTGCCAACGAACGGTTTAACCTAGAAGAACGAAATTGGGTGAGCCAAGTGGGATTGGGGTACTGATCAATACCTGAAATTGTCATCCAGATTGGGTGAAAAAATGTGTGCTGAGATTTCAGGAAACTCATAGTTTTTTGGAAGCTCGACAACACCTTTCCATGAAAGTGATTTCCGCCAGTCTCTTCTTAGGGCTACATCAATAGGAAACAAACCATAGAGATAAAACTTAGAACTATTTTATTGTGTCAAGTTTCAAAGAGGTAGCACAAACCGTGTTTGATTTAGAGTTCCAACTGCATGTATCCATATAGGAGAAAACAGAGTGAAACCTACAAATTAAAACTGTTACTGCCAACGAACGGTTTAACCTTGAAGAACGAAATTTGGTGAGCCAAGTGGGATTGGGGTACTGATCATTACCTGAAAGTGTCATCAAGATTGGTTGAAAAAATGTGTGCTGAGATTTCAGGAAACTCGTAGTTTTTGGAAGCTTGGCAACCCCTTTCCATGAAAGTGATTTGCGCCGGTCTCTGCTTAGGTCTACATCAATAGGAAACAAACCGTAGAGATAGAATTTGGAACTACTTTATTGTGTTAAGTTTCAAAGAGCTAGCACAAACCGTGTTTTATTTAGAGTTCCAACTACATGTATCCATATAAGAGAAAACAGTGTGAAACCTAAAAATTTAAACTGTTACTACCATCGAACGGTTTAACCTAGAAAAACGAATTTGGTGAGCCAATTGGGATTGGGGTACTGATCATTACCTGAAAGTGTCATCAAGATTGGGTGAAAAAATGTTGTCTGAGATTTCGGGAAACTCGTAGTTTTTTGGAAGCTTGGCAACCCCTTTCCATGAAAGTGATTTGCGCCGGTGTCTGCTTAGGGCTACATCAATAGGAAACAAACCATAGAGATAGAACTTGGAACTACTTTATTGTGTCAAGTTTCAAAGAGCTAGCACAAACCGTGTTTGATTTAGAGTTCCAACTACATGTATCCATACAGGAGAAAACTGAGTGAAACCTAAAAATTAAAACTGTTACTGCCAATGAATGGTTTAACCTAGAAGAACGAAATTTGGTGAGCCAAGTGGGATTGGGGTACTGATCATTACCTTAAAGTGTCATCAAGATTGGATGAAAAAATGTGTGCTGAGATTTCAGGAAACTCGTACTTTTTTGGAAGCTTGGCAACCCCTTTCCATGTAAGTGATTTGCGCCGGTCTCTGCTTAAGGCTACATCAATAGGAAACAAACCATAGACATAGAACTTGGAACTACTTTATTGTGTCAAATTTCAAAGAGCTAGCACAAACCGTGTTTGATTTAGAGTTCCAAATACATGTATCCATATAGGAGAAAACAGAGTGAAACCTAAAAATTAAAACCGTTACTGCCAACGAACGGTTTAACCAAGAAGAACGAAATTTGGTGAGACAAGTGGGATTGGGGTACTGATCATTACCTGAAAGTGTCATCAAGATTGGGTGAAAAAATGGTGTCTGATATTTCAGGAAACTCGTAGTTTTTTGGAAGCTTGGCTAACCCTTTCCATGAAAGTGATTTGCGCCAGTCTCTGCTTAGGGCTACATCAATAGGAAACAAACCATAGAGATAGAACTTGTAACTACTTTATTGTGTCAAGTTTCAAAGAGCTAGCACAAACCGTGTTTGATTTCGAGTTCCAACTACATGTATCCATATAGGAGAAAACAGAGTGAAACCTAAAAATTAAAACTGTTACTGCCAACAAACGGTTTAACCAAGAAGAACAAAATATGGTGAGCCAATTTGTATTGGGGTACTGATCATTACCTGAAAGTGTCATCAAGCTTGGGTGAAAAAATGTGTGCTGACATTTCAGGAAACTCTTAGTTTTTTGGAAGCTTGGCAACCCCTTTCCATGAAAGTGATTTGCGCCAGTCTCTGCTTAGGGCTACATCAATAGGAAACAAACCATAGAGATAGAGCTTGGAACTACTTCATATTGTCAAGTTTCAAAGAGCTAGCACAAACCGTGTTTGATTTAGAGTTCCAACTACATGTATCCATATAGTAGAAAACAGAGTGAAACCTAAAAATTAAAACTGTTACTGCCAACGAACGGTTTAACCAAGAAGAACAAAATTTGGTGAGCCAAGTGGGATTGGGGTACTGATCATTACCTGAATGTGTCATCAAGATTGGGTGAAAAAATGTGTGCTGAGATTTCAGGAAACTCGAAGTTTTTGGAAGCTTGGCAACCCCTTTCCATTAAAGTGATTTCCGCCAGTCTCTTCTTAGGGCTACATCAATAGGAAACAAACCATAGTGATAAAACTTTGAACTATTTTATTGTGTCAAGTTTCAAAGAGCTAGCACAAACCGTGTTTGATTTAGAGTTCCAACTACATGTATCCATACAGGAGAAAACAGAGTGAAACCTAAAAATTTAAAGTGTTACTACCAACGAATGGTTTAACCTAGAAGAACGAAATTTGGTGAGCCAAGTGGGATTGGGGTACTGATCATTACCTGAAAGTGTCATCAAGATTGGGTGAAAAAATGTGTGCTGAGATTTCAGGAAACTCGTAGTTTTTTGGAAGCTTGGCAACCCCTTTCCATTAAAGTGATTTGCGCCAGTCTCTGCTTAGGGCTACATCAATAGGAGAGAAACCATAGTGATAGGACTTGGAACTACTTCATTGTGTCAAGTTTCAAAGAGATAGCACAAACCGTGTTTGATTTAGAGTTCCAACTATATGTATCCATATAGGAGAAAAAAGAGTGAAACCTAAAAATTTAAACTGTTACTGCCAACGAACGGTTTAACCTAGAAGAACGAAATTGGGTGAGCCAAGTGGGATTGGGGTACTGATCAATACATGAAATTGTCATCCAGATTGGGTGAAAAAATGTGTGCTGAGATTTCAGGAAACTCATAGTTTTTTGGAAGCTCGACAACACCTTTCCATGAAAGTGATTTCCGCCAGTCTCTTCTTAGGGCTACATCAATAGGAAACAAACCATAGAGATAAAACATAGAACTATTTTATTGTGTCAAGTTTCAAAGAGCTAGCACAAACAGTGTTTGATTTAGAGTTCCAACTGCATGTATCCATATAGGAGAAAACAGAGTGAAACCTACAAATTAAAACTGTTACTGCCAACGAACGGTTTAACCTAGAAGAACGAAATTTGGTGAGCCAAGTGGGATTGGGGTACTGATCATTACCTGAAAGTGTCATCAAGATTGGTTGAAAAAATGTGTGCTGAGATTTCAGGAAACTCGTAGTTTTTGGAAGCTTGGCAACCCCTTTCCATGAAAGTGATTTGCGCCGGTCTCTGCTTAGGTCTACATCAATAGGAAACAAACCGTAGAGATAGAATTTGGAACTACTTTATTGTGTTAAGTTTCAAAGAGCTAGCACAAACCGTGTTTTATTTAGAGTTCCAACTACATGTATCCATATAAGAGAAAACAGTGTGAAACCTAAAAATTTAAACTGTTACTACCATCGAACGGTTTAACCTAGAAAAACGAATTTGGTGAGCCAATTGGGATTGGGGTACTGATCATTACCTGAAAGTGTCATCAAGATTGGGTGAAAAAATGTTGTCTGAGATTTCGGGAAACTCGTAGTTTTTTGGAAGCTTGGCAACCCCTTTCCATGAAAGTGATTTGCGCCGGTGTCTGCTTAGGGCTACATCAATAGGAAACAAACCATAGAGATAGAACTTGGAACTACTTTATTGTGTCAAGTTTCAAAGAGCTAGCACAAACCGTGTTTGATTTAGAGTTCCAACTACATGTATCCATACAGGAGAAAACTGAGTGAAACCTAAAAATTAAAACTGTTACTGCCAATGAATGGTTTAACCTAGAAGAACGAAATTTGGTGAGCCAAGTGGGATTGGGGTACTGATCATTACCTTAAAGTGTCATCAAGATTGGATGAAAAAATGTGTGCTGAGATTTCAGGAAACTCGTACTTTTTTGGAAGCTTGGCAACCCCTTTCCATGTAAGTGATTTGCGCCGGTCTCTGCTTAAGGCTACATCAATAGGAAACAAACCATAGACATAGAACTTGGAACTACTTTATTGTGTCAAGTTTCAAAGAGCTAGCACAAACCGTGTTTGATTTAGAGTTCCAAATACATGTATCCATATAGGAGAAAACAGAGTGAAACCTAAAAATTAAAACCGTTACTGCCAACGAACGGTTTAACCAAGAAGAACGAAATTTGGTGAGACAAGTGGGATTGGGGTACTGATCATTACCTGAAAGTGTCATCAAGATTGGGTGAAAAAATGGTGTCTGATATTTCAGGAAACTCGTAGTTTTTTGGAAGCTTGGCTAACCCTTTCCTTGAAAGTGATTTGCGCCAGTCTCTGCTTAGGGCTACATCAATAGGAAACAAACCATAGAGATAGAACTTGTAACTACTTTATTGTGTCAAGTTTCAAAGAGCTAGCACAAACCGTGTTTGATTTCGAGTTCCAACTACATGTATCCATATAGGAGAAAACAGAGTGAAACCTAAAAATTAAAACTGTTACTGCCAACAAACGGTTTAACCAAGAAGAACAAAATATGGTGAGCCAATTTGTATTGGGGTACTGATCATTACCTGAAAGTGTCATCAAGATTGGGTGAAAAAATATGTGCTGAGATTTCAGGAAACTCTTAGTTTTTTGGAAGCTTGGCAACCCCTTTCCATGAAAGTGATTTGCGCCAGTCTCTGCTTAGGGCTACATCAATAGGAAACAAACCATAGAGATAGAGCTTGGAACTACTTCATATTGTCAAGTTTCAAAGAGCTAGCACAAACCGTGTTTGATTTAGAGTTCCAACTACATGTATCCATATAGTAGAAAACAGAGTGAAACCTAAAAATTAAAACTGTTACTGCCAACGAACGGTTTAACCAAGAAGAACAAAATTTGGTGAGCCAAGTGGGATTGGGGTACTGATCATTACCTGAATGTGTCATCAAGATTGGGTGAAAAAATGTGTGCTGAGATTTCAGGAAACTCGAAGTTTTTGGAAGCTTGGCAACCCCTTTCCATTAAAGTGATTTCCGCCAGTCTCTTCTTAGGGCTACATCAATAGGAAACAAACCATAGTGATAAAACTTTGAACTATTTTATTGTGTCAAGTTTCAAAGAGCTAGCACAAACCGTGTTTGATTTAGAGTTCCAACTACATGTATCCATACAGGAGAAAACAGAGTGAAACCTAAAAATTTAAAGTGTTACTACCAACGAATGGTTTAACCTAGAAGAACGAAATTTGGTGAGCCAAGTGGGATTGGGGTACTGATCATTACCTGAAAGTGTCATCAAGATTGGGTGAAAAAATGTGTGCTGAGATTTCAGGAAACTCGTAGTTTTTTGGAAGCTTGGCAACCCCTTTCCATTAAAGTGATTTGCGCCAGTCTCTGCTTAGGGCTACATCAATAGGAAAGAAACCATAGTGATAGGACTTGGAACTACTTCATTGTGTCAAGTTTCAAAGAGATAGCACAAACCGTGTTTGATTTAGAGTTCCAACTATATGTATCCATATAGGAGAAAAAAGAGTGAAACCTAAAAATTTAAACTGTTACTGCCAACGAACGGTTTAACCTAGAAGAACGAAATTGGGTGAGCCAAGTGGGATTGGGGTACTGATCAATACATGAAATTGTCATCCAGATTGGGTGAAAAAATGTGTGCTGAGATTTCAGGAAACTCATAGTTTTTTGGAAGCTCGACAACACCTTTCCATGAAAGTGATTTCCGCCAGTCTCTTCTTAGGGCTACATCAATAGGAAACAAACCATAGAGATAAAACATAGAACTATTTTATTGTGTCAAGTTTCAAAGAGCTAGCACAAACCGTGTTTGATTTAGAGTTCCAACTACATGTATCCATATAGGAGAAAAAAGAGTGAAACCTACAAATTAAAACTGTTACTGCCAACGAACGGTTTAACCTAGAAGAACGAAATTTGGTGAGCCAAGTGGGATTGGGGTACTGATCATTACCTGAAAGTGTCATCAAGATTGGTTGAAAAAATGTGTGCTGAGATTTCAGGAAACTCGTAGTTTTTGGAAGCTTGGCAACCCCTTTCCATGAAAGTGATTTGCGCCGGTCTCTGCTTAGGTCTACATCAATAGGAAACAAACCGTAGAGATAGAATTTGGAACTACTTTATTGTGTTAAGTTTCAAAGAGCTAGCACAAACAGTGTTTGATTTAGAGTTCCAACTACATGTATCCATATAAGAGAAAACAGTGTGAAACCTAAAAATTTAAACTGTTACTACCATCGAACGGTTTAACCTAGAAAAACGAATTTGGTGAGCCAATTGGGATTGGGGTACTGATCATTACCTGAAAGTGTCATCAAGATTGGGTGAAAAAATGTTGTCTGAGATTTCGGGAAACTCGTAGTTTTTTGGAAGCTTGGCAACCCCTTTCCATGAAAGTGATTTGCGCCGGTGTCTGCTTAGGGCTACATCAATAGGAAACAAACCATAGAGATAGAACTTGGAACTACTTTATTGTGTCAAGTTTCAAAGAGCTAGCACAAACCGTGTTTGATTTAGAGTTCCAACTACATGTATCCATACAGGAGAAAACTGAGTGAAACCTAAAAATTAAAACTGTTACTGCCAATGAACGGTTTAACCTAGAAGAACGAAATTTGGTGAGCCAAGTGGGATTGGGGTACTGATCATTACCTTAAAGTGTCATCAAGATTGGATGAAAAAATGTGTGCTGAGATTTCAGGAAACTCGTACTTTTTTGGAAGCTTGGCAACCCCTTTCCATGTAAGTGATTTGCGCCGGTCTCTGCTTAAGGCTACATCAATAGGAAACAAACCATAGACATAGAACTTGGAACTACTTTATTGTGTCAAGTTTCAAAGAGCTAGCACAAACCGTGTTTGATTTAGAGTTCCAAATACATGTATCCATATAGGAGAAAACAGAGTGAAACCTAAAAATTAAAACCGTTACTGCCAACGAAAGGTTTAACCAAGAAGAACGAAATTTGGTGAGCCAAGTGGGATTGGGGTACTGATCATTACCTGAAAGTGTCATCAAGATTGGGTGAAAAAATGGTGTCTGATATTTCAGGAAACTCGTAGTTTTTTGGAAGCTTGGCAACCCCTTTCCATGAAAGTGATTTGCGCCAGTCTCTGCTTAGGGCTACATCAATAGGAAACAAACCATAGAGATAGAACTTGGAACTACTTTATTGTGTCAAGTTTCAAAGAGCTAGCACAAACCGTGTTTGATTTAGAGTTCCAACTACATGTATCCATACAGGAGAAAACAGAGTGAAACCTAAAAATTTAAACTGTTACTGCCAATGAACGGTTTAACCTAGAAGAACGAAATTTGGTGAGCCAAGTGGGATTGGGGTGCTGATCATTACCTGAAAGTGTCATCAAGATTGGATGAAAAAATGTGTGCTGAGATTTCAGGAAACTCGTAGTTTTTTGGATGCTTGGCAACCACTTTCCATGAAAGTGATTTGCGCCAGTCTCTGCTTAGGACTACATCAATAGGAAACAAACCATAGAGATAGAACTTGGAACTACTTCATTGTGTAAAGTTTCAAAGAGCTACCACAAACCGTGTTTGAATTAGAGATCCAACTATATGTATCCATATAGGAGAAAACAGAGTGAAACCTAAAAATTTAAACTGTTACTGCAAACGAACGGTTTAACCTAGAAGAACGAAATTTGATGAGCCAAGTGGGATTCGGGTACTGATCATTACCTGAAAGTGTCATCAAGATTGGGTGAAAAAATGGTGTCTGATATTTCAGGAAACTCGTAGTTTTTTGGAAGCTTGGCTAACCCTTTCCATGAAAGTGATTTGCGCCAGTCTCTGCTTAGGGCTACATCAATAGGAAACAAACCATAGAGATAGAACTTGTAACTACTTTATTGTGTCAAGTTTCAAAGAGCTAGCACAAACCGTGTTTGATTTCGAGTTCCAACTACATGTATCCATATAGGAGAAAACAGAGTGAAACCTAAAAATTAAAACTGTTACTGCCAACAAACGGTTTAACCAAGAAGAACAAAATATGGTGAGCCAATTTCTATTGGGGTACTGATCATTACCTGAAAGTGTCATCAAGCTTGGGTGAAAAAATGTGTGCTGAGATTTCAGGAAACTCTTAGTTTTTTGGAAGCTTGGCAACCCCTTTCCATGAAAGTGATTTGCGCCAGTCTCTGCTTAGGGCTACATCAATAGGAAACAAACCATAGAGATAGAGCTTGGAACTACTTCATATTGTCAAGTTTCAAAGAGCTAGCACAAACCGTGTTTGATTTAGAGTTCCAACTACATGTATCCATATAGTAGAAAACAGAGTGAAACCTAAAAATTAAAACTGTTACTGCCAACGAACGGTTTAACCAAGAAGAACAAAATTTGGTGAGCCAAGTGGGATTGGGGTACTGATCATTACCTTAATGTGTCATCAAGATTGGGTGAAAAAATGTGTGCTGAGATTTCAGGAAACTCGAAGTTTTTGGAAGCTTGGCAACCCCTTTCCATTAAAGTGATTTCCGCCAGTCTCTTCTTAGGGCTACATCAATAGGAAACAAACCATAGTGATAAAACTTTGAACTATTTTATTGTGTCAAGTTTCAAAGAGCTAGCACAAACCGTGTTTGATTTAGAGTTCCAACTACATGTATCCATACAGGAGAAAACAGAGTGAAACCTAAAAATTTAAACTGTTACTACCATCGAACGGTTTAACCTAGAAAAACGAATTTGGTGAGCCAATTGGGATTGGGGTACTGATCATTACCTGAAAGTGTCACCAAGATTGGGTGAAAAAATGTTGTCTGAGATTTCGGGAAACTCGTAGTTTTTTGGAAGCTTGGCAACCCCTTTCCATGAAAGTGATTTGCGCCGGTGTCTGCTTAGGGCTACATCAATAGGAAACAAACCATAGAGATAGAACTTGGAACTACTTTATTGTGTCAAGTTTCAAAGAGCTAGCACAAACCGTGTTTGATTTAGAGTTCCAACTACATGTATCCATACAGGAGAAAACTGAGTGAAACCTAAAAATTAAAACTGTTACTGCCAATGAACGGTTTAACCTAGAAGAACGAAATTTGGTGAGCCAAGTGGGATTGGGGTACTGATCATTACCTTAAAGTGTCATCAAGATTGGATGAAAAAATGTGTGCTGAGATTTCAGGAAACTCGTACTTTTTTGGAAGCTTGGCAACCCCTTTCCATGAAAGTGATTTGCGCCGGTCTCTGCTTAAGGCTACATCAATAGGAAACAAACCATAGACATAGAACTTGGAACTACTTTATTGTGTCAAGTTTCAAAGAGCTAGCACAAACCGTGTTTGATTTAGAGTTCCAAATACATGTATCCATATAGGAGAAAACAGAGTGAAACCTAAAAATTAAAACCGTTACTGCCAACGAAAGGTTTAACCAAGAAGAACGAAATTTGGTGAGCCAAGTGGGATTGGGGTACTGATCATTACCTTAAAGTGTCATCAAGATTGGGTGAAAAAATGGTGTCTGATATTTCAGGAAACTCGTAGTTTTTTGGAAGCTTGGCAACCCCTTTCCATGAAAGTGATTTGCGCCAGTCTCTGCTTAGGGCTACATCAATAGGAAACAAACCATAGAGATAGAACTTGGAACTACTTTATTGTGTCAAGTTTCAAAGAGCTAGCACAAACCGTGTTTGATTTAGAGTTCCAACTACATGTATCCATACAGGAGAAAACAGAGTGAAACCTAAAAATTTAAACTGTTACTGCCCATGAACGGTTTAACCTAGAAGAACGAAATTTGGTGAGCCAAGTGGGATTGGGGTGCTGATCATTACCTGAAAGTGTCATCAAGATTGGATGAAAAAATGTGTGCTGAGATTTCAGGAAACTCGTACTTTTTTGGAAGCTTGGCAACCCCTTTCCATGTAAGTGATTTGCGCCGGTCTCTGCTTAAGGCTACATCAATAGGAAACAAACCATAGACATAGAACTTGGAACTACTTTATTGTGTCAAGTTTCAAAGAGCTAGCACAAACCGTGTTTGATTTAGAGTTCCAAATACATGTATCCATATAGGAGAAAACAGAGTGAAACCTAAAAATTAAAACCGTTACTGCCAACGAACGGTTTAACCAAGAAGAACGAAATTTGGTGAGACAAGTGGGATTGGGGTACTGATCATTACCTGAAAGTGTCATCAAGATTGGGTGAAAAAATGGTGTCTGATATTTCAGGAAACTCGTAGTTTTTTGGAAGCTTGGCTAACCCTTTCCATGAAAGTGATTTGCGCCAGTCTCTGCTTAGGGCTACATCAATAGGAAACAAACCATAGAGATAGAACTTGTAACTACTTTATTGTGTCAAGTTTCAAAGAGCTAGCACAAACCGTGTTTGATTTCGAGTTCCAACTACATGTATCCATATAGGAGAAAACAGAGTGAAACCTAAAAATTAAAACTGTTACTGCCAACAAACGGTTTAACCAAGAAGAACAAAATATGGTGAGCCAATTTGTATTGGGGTACTGATCATTACCTGAAAGTGTCATCAAGCTTGGGTGAAAAAATGTGTGCTGAGATTTCAGGAAACTCTTAGTTTTTTGGAAGCTTGGCAACCCCTTTCCATGAAAGTGATTTGCGCCAGTCTCTGCTTAGGGCTACATCAATAGGAAACAAACCATAGAGATAGAGCTTGGAACTACTTCACATTGTCAAGTTTCAAAGAGCTAGCACAAACCGTGTTTGATTTAGAGTTCCAACTACATGTATCCATATAGTAGAAAACAGAGTGAAACCTAAAAATTAAAACTGTTACTGCCAACGAACGGTTTAACCAAGAAGAACAAAATTTGGTGAGCCAAGTGGGATTGGGGTACTGATCATTACCTGAATGTGTCATCAAGATTGGGTGAAAAAATGTGTGCTGAGATTTCAGGAAACTCGAAGTTTTTGGAAGCTTGGCAACCCCTTTCCATTAAAGTGATTTCCGCCAGTCTCTTCTTAGGGCTACATCAATAGGAAACAAACCATAGTGATAAAACTTTGAACTATTTTATTGTGTCAAGTTTCAAAGAGCTAGCACAAACCGTGTTTGATTTAGAGTTCCAACTACATGTATCCATACAGGAGAAAACAGAGTGAAACCTAAAAATTTAAAGTGTTACTACCAACGAATGGTTTAACCTAGAAGAACGAAATTTGGTGAGCCAAGTGGGATTGGGGTACTGATCATTACCTGAAAGTGTCATCAAGATTGGGTGAAAAAATGTGTGCTGAGATTTCAGGAAACTCGTAGTTTTTTGGAAGCTTGGCAACCCCTTTCCATTAAAGTGATTTGCGCCAGTCTCTGCTTAGGGCTACATCAATAGGAAAGAAACCATAGTGATAGGACTTGGAACTACTTCATTGTGTCAAGTTTCAAAGAGATAGCACAAACCGTGTTTGATTTAGAGTTCCAACTATATGTATCCATATAGGAGAAAAAAGAGTGAAACCTAAAAATTTAAACTGTTACTGCCAACGAACGGTTTAACCTAGAAGAACGAAATTGGGTGAGCCAAGTGGGATTGGGGTACTGATCAATACATGAAATTGTCATCCAGATTGGGTGAAAAAATGTGTGCTGAGATTTCAGGAAACTCATAGTTTTTTGGAAGCTCGACAACACCTTTCCATGAAAGTGATTTCCGCCAGTCTCTTCTTAGGGCTACATCAATAGGAAACAAACCATAGAGATAAAACATAGAACTATTTTATTGTGTCAAGTTTCAAAGAGCTAGCACAAACCGTGTTTGATTTAGAGTTCCAACTACATGTATCCATATAGGAGAAAAAAGAGTGACACCTACAAATTAAAACTGTTACTGCCAACGAACGGTTTAACCTAGAAGAACGAAATTTGGTGAGCCAAGTGGGATTGGGGTACTGATCATTACCTGAAAGTGTCATCAAGATTGGTTGAAAAAATGTGTGCTGAGATTTCAGGAAACTCGTAGTTTTTGGAAGCTTGGCAACCCCTTTCCATGAAAGTGATTTGCGCCGGTCTCTGCTTAGGTCTACATCAATAGGAAACAAACCGTAGAGATAGAATTTGGAACTACTTTATTGTGTTAAGTTTCAAAGAGCTAGCACAAACAGTGTTTGATTTAGAGTTCCAACTACATGTATCCATATAAGAGAAAACAGTGTGAACCCTAAAAATTTAAACTGTTACTACCATCGAACGGTTTAACCTAGAAAAACGAATTTGGTGAGCCAATTGGGATTGGGGTACTGATCATTACCTGAAAGTGTCATCAAGATTGGGTGAAAAAATGTTGTCTGAGATTTCGGGAAACTCGTAGTTTTTTGGAAGCTTGGCAACCCCTTTCCATGAAAGTGATTTGCGCCGGTGTCTGCTTAGGGCTACATCAATAGGAAACAAACCATAGAGATAGAACTTGGAACTACTTTATTGTGTCAAGTTTCAAAGAGCTAGCACAAACCGTGTTTGATTTAGAGTTCCAAATACATGTATCCATACAGGAGAAAACTGAGTGAAACCTAAAAATTAAAACTGTTACTGCCAATGAACGGTTTAACCTAGAAGAACGAAATTTGGTGAGCCAAGTGGGATTGGGGTACTGATCATTACCTTAAAGTGTCATCAAGATTGGATGAAAAAATGTGTGCTGAGATTTCAGGAAACTCGTACTTTTTTGGAAGCTTGGCAACCCCTTTCCATGTAAGTGATTTGCGCCGGTCTCTGCTTAAGGCTACAACAATAGGAAACAAACCATAGACATAGAACTTGGAACTACTTTATTGTGTCAAGTTTCAAAGAGCTAGCACAAACCGTGTTTGATTTAGAGTTCCAAATACATGTATCCATATAGGAGAAAACAGAGTGAAACCTAAAAATTAAAACCGTTACTGCCAACGAAAGGTTTAACCAAGAAGAACGAAATTTGGTGAGCCAAGTGGGATTGGGGTACTGATCATTACCTGAAAGTGTCATCAAGATTGGGTGAAAAAATGGTGTCTGATATTTCAGGAAACTCGTAGTTTTTTGGAAGCTTGGCAACCCCTTTCCATGAAAGTGATTTGCGCCAGTCTCTGCTTAGGGCTACATCAATAGGAAACAAACCATAGAGATAGAACTTGGAACTACTTTATTGTGTCAAGTTTCAAAGAGCTAGCACAAACCGTGTTTGATTTAGAGTTCCAACTACATGTATCCATACAGGAGAAAACAGAGTGAAACCTAAAAATTTAAACTGTTACTGCCAATGAACGGTTTAACCTAGAAGAACGAAATTTGGTGAGCCAAGTGGGATTGGGGTGCTGATCATTACCTGAAAGTGTCATCAAGATTGGATGAAAAAATGTGTGCTGAGATTTCAGGAAACTCGTAGTTTTTTGGCAGCTTGGCAACCACTTTCCATGAAAGTGATTTGCGCCAGTCTCTGCTTAGGACTACATCAATAGGAAACAAACCATAGAGATAGAACTTGGAACTACTTCATTGTGTAAAGTTTCAAAGAGCTACCACAAACCGTGTTTGAATTAGAGATCCAACTATATGTATCCATATAGGAGAAAACAGAGTGAAACCTAAAAATTTAAACTGTTACTGCAAACGAACGGTTTAACCTAGAAGAACGAAATTTGATGAGCCAAGTGGGATTCGGGTACTGATCATTACCTGAAAGTGTCATCAAGATTGGGTGAAAAAATGGTGTCTGATATTTCAGGAAACTCGTAGTTTTTTGGAAGCTTGGCTAACCCTTTCCATGAAAGTGATTTGCGCCAGTCTCTGCTTAGGGCTACATCAATAGGAAACAAACCATAGAGATAGAACTTGTAACTACTTTATTGTGTCAAGTTTCAAAGAGCTAGCACAAACCGTGTTTGATTTCGAGTTCCAACTACATGTATCCATATAGGAGAAAACAGAGTGAAACCTAAAAATTAAAACTGTTACTGCCAACAAACGGTTTAACCAAGAAGAACAAAATATGGTGAGCCAATTTGTATTGGGGTACTGATCATTACCTGAAAGTGTCATCAAGCTTGGGTGAAAAAATGTGTGCTGAGATTTCAGGAAACTCTTAGTTTTTTGGAAGCTTGGCAACCCCTTTCCATGAAAGTGATTTGCGCCAGTCTCTGCTTAGGGCTACATCAATAGGAAACAAACCATAGAGATAGAGCTTGGAACTACTTCATATTGTCAAGTTTCAAAGAGCTAGCACAAACCGTGTTTGATTTAGAGTTCCAAATACATGTATCCATATAGTAGAAAACAGAGTGAAACCTAAAAATTAAAACTGTTACTGCCAACGAACGGTTTAACCAAGAAGAACAAAATTTGGTGAGCCAAGTGGGATTGGGGTACTGATCATTACCTGAATGTGTCATCAAGATTGGGTGAAAAAATGTGTGCTGAGATTTCAGGAAACTCGAAGTTTTTGGAAGCTTGGCAACCCCTTTCCATTAAAGTGATTTCCGCCAGTCTCTTCTTAGGGCTACATCAATAGGAAACAAACCATAGTGATAAAACTTTGAACTATTTTATTGTGTCAAGTTTCAAGGAGCTAGCACAAACCGTGTTTGATTTAGAGTTCCAACTACATGTATCCATACAGGAGAAAACAGATTGAAACCTAAAAATTTAAAGTGTTACTACCAACGAATGGTTTAACCTAGAAGAACGAAATTTGGTGAGCCAAGTGGGATTGGGGTACTGATCATTACCTGAAAGTGTCATCAAGATTGGGTGAAATAATGTGTGCTGAGATTTCAGGAAACTCGTAGTTTTTTGGAAGCTTGGCAACCCCTTTCCATTAAAGTGATTTGCGCCAGTCTCTGCTTAGGGCTACATCAATAGGAAAGAAACCATAGTGATAGGACTTGGAACTACTTCATTGTGTCAAGTTTCAAAGAGATAGCACAAACCGTGTTTGATTTAGAGTTCCAACTATATGTATCCATATAGGAGAAAAAAGAGTGAAACCTAAAAATTTAAACTGTTACTGCCAACGAACGGTTTAACCTAGAAGAACGAAATTGGGTTAGCCAAGTGGGATTGGGGTACTGATCAATACATGAAATTGTCATCCAGATTGGGTGAAAAAATGTGTGCTGAGATTTCAGGAAACTCATAGTTTTTTGGAAGCTCGACAACACCTTTCCATGAAAGTGATTTGCGCCAGTCTCTTCTTAGGGCTACATCAATAGGAAACAAACCATAGAGATAAAACATAGAACTATTTTATTGTGTCAAGTTTCAAAGAGCTAGCACAAACCGTGTTTGATTTAGAGTTCCAACTACATGTATCCATATAGGAGAAAAAAGAGTGAAACCTACAAATTAAAACTGTTACTGCCAACAAACGGTTTAACCTAGAAGAACGAAATTTGGTGAGCCAAGTGGGATTGGGGTACTGATCATTACCTGAAAGTGTCATCAAGATTGGTTGAAAAAATGTGTGCTGAGATTTCAGGAAACTCGTAGTTTTTGGAAGCTTGGCAACCCCTTTCCATGAAAGTGATTTGCGCCGGTCTCTGCTTAGGTCTACATCAATAGGAAACAAACCGTAGAGATAGAATTTGGAACTACTTTATTGTGTTAAGTTTCAAAGAGCTAGCACAAACAGTGTTTGATTTAGAGTTCCAACTACATGTATCCATATAAGAGAAAACAGTGTGAAACCTAAAAATTAAAACTGTTACTGCCAACAAACGGTTTAACCAAGAAGAACAAAATATGGTGAGCCAATTTGTATTGGGGTACTGATCATTACCTGAAAGTGTCATCAAGCTTGGGTGAAAAAATGTGTGCTGAGATTTCAGGAAACTCTTAGTTTTTTGGAAGCTTGGCAACCCCTTTCCATGAAAGTGATTTGCGCCAGTCTCTGCTTAGGGCTACATCAATAGGAAACAAACCATAGAGATAGAGCTTGGAACTACTTCATATTGTCAAGTTTCAAAGAGCTAGCACAAACCGTGTTTGATTTAGAGTTCCAAATACATGTATCCATATAGTAGAAAACAGAGTGAAACCTAAAAATTAAAACTGTTACTGCCAACGAACGGTTTAACCAAGAAGAACAAAATTTGGTGAGCCAAGTGGGATTGGGGTACTGATCATTACCTGAATGTGTCATCAAGATTGGGTGAAAAAATGTGTGCTGAGATTTCAGGAAACTCGAAGTTTTTGGAAGCTTGGCAACCCCTTTCCATTAAAGTGATTTCCGCCAGTCTCTTCTTAGGGCTACATCAATAGGAAACAAACCATAGTGATAAAACTTTGAACTATTTTATTGTGTCAAGTTTCAAGGAGCTAGCACAAACCGTGTTTGATTTAGAGTTCCAACTACATGTATCCATACAGGAGAAAACAGATTGAAACCTAAAAATTTAAAGTGTTACTACCAACGAATGGTTTAACCTAGAAGAACGAAATTTGGTGAGCCAAGTGGGATTGGGGTACTGATCATTACCTGAAAGTGTCATCAAGATTGGGTGAAATAATGTGTGCTGAGATTTCAGGAAACTCGTAGTTTTTTGGAAGCTTGGCAACCCCTTTCCATTAAAGTGATTTGCGCCAGTCTCTGCTTAGGGCTACATCAATAGGAAAGAAACCATAGTGATAGGACTTGGAACTACTTCATTGTGTCAAGTTTCAAAGAGATAGCACAAACCGTGTTTGATTTAGAGTTCCAACTATATGTATCCATATAGGAGAAAAAAGAGTGAAACCTAAAAATTTAAACTGTTACTGCCAACGAACGGTTTAACCTAGAAGAACGAAATTGGGTTAGCCAAGTGGGATTGGGGTACTGATCAATACATGAAATTGTCATCCAGATTGGGTGAAAAAATGTGTGCTGAGATTTCAGGAAACTCATAGTTTTTTGGAAGCTCGACAACACCTTTCCATGAAAGTGATTTGCGCCAGTCTCTTCTTAGGGCTACATCAATAGGAAACAAACCATAGAGATAAAACATAGAACTATTTTATTGTGTCAAGTTTCAAAGAGCTAGCACAAACCGTGTTTGATTTAGAGTTCCAACTACATGTATCCATATAGGAGAAAAAAGAGTGAAACCTACAAATTAAAACTGTTACTGCCAACAAACGGTTTAACCTAGAAGAACGAAATTTGGTGAGCCAAGTGGGATTGGGGTACTGATCATTACCTGAAAGTGTCATCAAGATTGGTTGAAAAAATGTGTGCTGAGATTTCAGGAAACTCGTAGTTTTTGGAAGCTTGGCAACCCCTTTCCATGAAAGTGATTTGCGCCGGTCTCTGCTTAGGTCTACATCAATAGGAAACAAACCGTAGAGATAGAATTTGGAACTACTTTATTGTGTTAAGTTTCAAAGAGCTAGCACAAACAGTGTTTGATTTAGAGTTCCAACTACATGTATCCATATAAGAGAAAACAGTGTGAAACCTAAAAATTTAAACTGTTACTGCAAACGAACGGTTTAACCTAGAAAAACGAATTTGGTGAGCCAATTGGGATTGGGGTACTGATCATTACCTGAAAGTGTCATCAAGATTGGGTGAAAAAATGTTGTCTGAGATTTCGGGAAACTCGTAGTTTTTTGGAAGCTTGGCAACCCCTTTCCATGAAAGTGATTTGCGCCGGTGTCTGCTTAGGGCTACATCAATAGGAAACAAACCATAGAGATAGAACTTGGAACTACTTTATTGTGTCAAGTTTCAAAGAGCTAGCACAAACCGTGTTTGATTTAGAGTTCCAAATACATGTATCCATATAGGAGAAAACAGAGTGAAACCTAAAAATTAAAACCGTTACTGCCAACGAAAGGTTTAACCAAGAAGAACGAAATTTGGTGAGCCAAGTGGGATTGGGGTACTGATCATTACCTTAAAGTGTCATCAAGATTGGATGAAAAAATGTGTGCTGAGATTTCAGGAAACTCGTACTTTTTTGGAAGCTTGGCAACCCCTTTCCATGTAAGTGATTTGCGCCGGTCTCTGCTTAAGGCTACATCAATAGGAAACAAACCATAGACATAGAACTTGGAACTACTTTATTGTGTCAAGTTTCAAAGAGCTAGCACAAACCGTGTTTGATTTAGAGTTCCAAATACATGTATCCATATAGGAGAAAACAGAGTGAAACCTAAAAATTAAAACCGTTACTGCCAACGAAAGGTTTAACCAAGAAGAACGAAATTTGGTGAGCCAAGTGGGATTGGGGTACTGATCATTACCTGAAAGTGTCATCAAGATTGGGTGAAAAAATGGTGTCTGATATTTCAGGAAACTCGTAGTTTTTTGGAAGCTTGGCAACCCCTTTCCATGAAAGTGATTTGCGCCAGTCTCTGCTTAGGGCTACATCAATAGGAAACAAACCATAGAGATAGATCTTGGAACTACTTTATTGTGTCAAGTTTCAAAGAGCTAGCACAAACCGTGTTTGATTTAGAGTTCCAACTACATGTATCCATACAGGAGAAAACAGAGTGAAACCTAAAAATTTAAACTGTTACTGCCAATGAACGGTTTAACCTAGAAGAACGAAATTTGGTGAGCCAAGTGGGATTGGGGTGCTGATCATTACCTGAAAGTGTCATCAAGATTGGATGAAAAAATGTGTGCTGAGATTTCAGGAAACTCGTAGTTTTTTGGCAGCTTGGCAACCACTTTCCATGAAAGTGATTTGCGCCAGTCTCTGCTTAGGACTACATCAATAGGAAACAAACCATAGAGATAGAACTTGGAACTACTTCATTGTGTAAAGTTTCAAAGAGCTACCACAAACCGTGTTTGAATTAGAGATCCAACTATATGTATCCATATAGGAGAAAACAGTGTGAAACCTAAAAATTTAAACTGTTACTACCAACGAACGGTTTAACCTAGAAAAACGAAATTTGGTGAGCCAAGTGGGATTGGGGTACTGATCATTACCTGAAAGTGTCATCAAGATTGGGTGAAAAAATGTTGTTGATATTTCAGGAAACTCGTAGATTTGGAAGCTTGGCAACCCCTTTCCATGAAAGTGATTTGCGCCAGTCTCTGATTAGGGCTACATCAATAGGAAACAAACCATAGAGATAGAACTTGGAACTACTTCATTGTGTCAAGTTTCAAAAAGCTAGCACAAACCGTGTTTGATTTAGAGTTCCAACTACATGTATCCATATAGTAGAAAACAGAGTGAAACCTAAAAATTTAAACTGTTACTGCAAACGAACGGTTTAACCTAGAAGAACGAAATTTGATGAGCCAAGTGGGATTCGGGTACTGATCATTACCTGAAAGTGTCATCAATATTGGGTGAAAAAATGTGTTCTGAGATTTCAGGAAACTCGTAGTTTTTTGGAAGCTTGGCAACCTCTTGCCTTTAAAGTGATTTGAGGCAGGCTCTGCTTAGGGCTACATCAACAGGAAACAAACCATAGAGATAGAACGTGGAACTACTTTATTGTGTCAAGTTTCAAAGAGCTAGCACAAACCGTGTTTGATTTAGAGTTCCAACTACATGTATCCATACAGGAGAAAACAGAGTGAAACCTAAAAATTTAAACTGTTATTGCAAACGAACGGTTTAACCTTGAAGAACGAAATTTGGTGAGCCAAATTGGATTGGGGTACTGATCATTACCTGAAAGTGTCATCAAGATTGGGTGAAAAAATGTTGTCTTATATTTCAGGAAACTCTTAGTTTTTTGGAAGCTTGGCAACCCCTTTCCATGAAAGTGATTTGCGCCAGTCTCTGCTTAGGGCTACATCAATAGGAAACAAACCATAGAGATAGAGCTTGGAACTACATCATATTGTCAAGTTTCAAAGAGCTAGCACAAACCGTGTTTGATTTAGAGTTCCAACTACATGTATCCATATAGTAGAATACAGAGTGAAACCTAAAAATTTAAACTGTTACTGCCAACGAACGGTTTAACCTGGAAGAACGAAATTTGGTGAGCCAAGTGGGATTGGGGTACTGATCATTTCTTGAAAGTGTCATCAATATTGGGTGAAAAAATGTGTTCTGAGATTTCAGGAAACTCTTAGTTTTTTGGAAGCTTGGCAACCCCTTTCCATGAAAGTGATTTGCGCCAGTCTCTGCTTAGGGCTACATCAATAGGAAACAAACCATAGAGATAGAGCTTGGAACTACTTCATATTGTCAAGTTTCAAAGAGCTAGCACAAACCGTGTTTGATTTAGAGTTCCAACTACATGTATCCATATAGTAGAAAACAGAGTGAAACCTAAAAATTAAAACTGTTACTGCCAACGAACGGTTTAACCAAGAAGAACAAAATTTGGTGAGCCAAGTGGGATTGGGGTACTGATCATTACCTGAATGTGTCATCAAGATTGGGTGAAAAAATGTGTGCTGAGATTTCAGGAAACTCGAAGTTTTTGGAAGCTTGGCAACCCCTTCCCATTAAAGTGATTTCCGCCAGTCTCTTCTTAGGGCTACATCAATAGGAAACAAACCATAGTGATAAAACTTTGAACTATTTTATTGTGTCAAGTTTCAAAGAGCTAGCACAAACAGTGTTTGATTTAGAGTTCCAACTACATGTATCCATACAGGAGAAAACAGAGTGAAACCTAAAAATTTAAATTGTTACTACCAACGAATGGTTTAACCTAGAAGAACGAAATTTGGTGAGCCAAGTGGGATTGGGGTACTGATCATTACCTGAAAGTGTCATCAAGATTGGGTGAAAAAATGTGTGCTGAGATTTCAGGAAACTCGTAGTTTTTTGGAAGCTTGGCAACCCCTTTCCATTAAAGTGATTTGCGCCAGTCTCTTCTTAGGGCTACATCAATAGGAAAGAAACCATAGTGATAATACTTGGAACTACTTCATTGTGTCAAGTTTCAAAGAGATAGCACAAACCGTGTTTGATTTAGAGTTCCAACTATATGTATCCATATAGGAGAAAAAAGAGTGAAACCTAAAAATTTAAACTGTTACTGCCAACGAACGGTTTAACCTAGAAGAACGAAATTGGGTGAGCCAAGTGGGATTGGGGTACTGATCAATACATGAAATTGTCATCCAGATTGGGTGAAAAAATGTGTGCTGAGATTTCAGGAAACTCATAGTTTTTTGGAACCTCGACAACACCTTTCCATGAAAGTGATTTCCGCCAGTCTCTTCTTAGGGCTACATCAATAGGAAACAAACCATAGAGATAAAACATAGAACTATTTTATTGTGTCAAGTTTAAAAGAGCTAGCACAAACCGTGTTTGATTTAGAGTTCCAACTACATGTATCCATATAGGAGAAAAAAGAGTGAAACCTACAAATTAAAACTGTTACTGCCAACGAACGGTTTAACCTAGAAGAACGAAATTTGGTGAGCCAAGTGGGATTGGGGTACTGATCATTACCTGAAAGTGTCATCAAGATTGGTTGAAAAAATGTGTGCTGAGATTTCAGGAAACTCGTAGTTTTTGGAAGCTTGGCAACCCCTTTCCATGAAAGTGATTTGCGCCGCTCTCTGCTTAGGTCTACATCAATAGGAAACAAACCGTAGAGATAGAATTTGGAACTACTTCATTGTGTTAAGTTTCAAAGAGCTAGCACAAACAGTGTTTGATTTAGAGTTCCAACTACATGTATCCATATAAGAGAAAACAGTGTGAAACCTAAAAATTTAAACTGTTACTACCATCGAACGGTTTAACCTAGAAAAACGAATTTGGTGAGCCAATTGGGATTGGGGTACTGATCATTACCTGAAAGTGTCATCAAGATTGGGTGAAAAAATGTTGTCTGAGATTTCGGGAAACTCGTAGTTTTTTGGAACCTTGGCAACCCCTTTCCATGAAAGTGATTTGCGCCGGTGTCTGCTTAGGGCTACATCAATAGGAAACAAACCATAGAGATAGAACTTGGAACTACTTTATTGTGTCAAGTTTCAAAGAGCTAGCACAAACCGTGTTTGATTTAGAGTTCCAAATACATGTATCCATATAGGAGAAAACAGAGTGAAACCTAAAAATTAAAACCGTTACTGCCAACGAAAGGTTTAACCAAGAAGAACGAAATTTGGTGAGCCAAGTGGGATTGGGGTACTGATCATTACCTGAAAGTGTCATCAAGATTGGGTGAAAAAATGGTGTCTGATATTTCAGGAAACTCGTAGTTTTTTGGAAGCTTGGCAACCCCTTTCCATGAAAGTGATTTGCGCTAGTCTCTGCTTAGGGCTACATCAATAGGAAACAAACCATAGAGATAGAACTTGGAACTACTTTATTGTGTCAAGTTTCAAAGAGCTAGCACAAACCGTGTTTGATTTAGAGTTCCAACTACATGTATCCATACAGGAGAAAACAGAGTGAAACCTAAAAATTTAAACTGTTACTGCCAATGAACGGTTTAACATAGAAGAACGAAATTTGGTGAGCCAAGTGGGATTGGGGTGCTGATCATTACCTGAAAGTGTCATCAAGATTGGATGAAAAAATGTGTGCTGAGATTTCAGGAAACTCGTAGTTTTTTGGCAGCTTGGCAACCACTTTCCATGAAAGTGATTTGCGCCAGTCTCTGCTTAGGGCTACATCAATAGGAAACAAACCATAGAGATAGAACTTGGAACTACTTCATTGTGTAAAGTTTCAAAGAGCTACCACAAACCGTGTTTGAATTAGAGATCCAACTATATGTATCCATATAGGAGAAAACAGTGTGAAACCTAAAAATTTAAACTGTTACTACCAACGAACGGTTTAACCTAGAAAAACGAAATTTGGTGAGCCAAGTGGGATTGGGGTACTGATCATTACCTGAAAGTGTCATCAAGATTGGGTGAAAAAATGTTGTTGATATTTCAGGAAACTCGTAGATTTGGAAGCTTGGCAACCCCTTTCCATTAAAGTGATTTGCGCCAGTCTCTGCTTAGGGCTACATCAATAGGAAACAAACCATAGAGATAGAACTTGGAACTACTTCATTGTGTCAAGTTTCAAAAAGCTAGCACAAACCGTGTTTGATTTAGAGTTCCAACTACATGTATCCATATAGTAGAAAACAGAGTGAAACCTAAAAATTTAAACTGTTACTGCAAACGAACGGTTTAACCTAGAAGAACGAAATTTGATGAGCCAAGTGGGATTCGGGTACTGATCATTACCTGAAAGTGTCATCAATATTGGGTGAAAAAATGTGTTCTGAGATTTCAGGAAACTCGTAGTTTTTTGGAAGCTTGGCAACCCCTTGCCTTTAAAGTGATTTGAGCCAGGCTCTGCTTAGGGCTACATCAACAGGAAACAAACCATAGAGATAGAACGTGGAACTACTTTATTTTGTCAAGTTTCAAAGAGCTAGCACAAACCGTGTTTGATTTAGAGTTCCAACTACATGTATCCATACAGGAGAAAACAGAGTGAAACCTAAAAATTTAAACTGTTATTGCAAACGAACGGTTTAACCTTGAAGAACGAAATTTGGTGAGCCAAATGGGATTGGGGTACTGATCATTACCTGAAAGTGTCATCAAGATTGGGTGAAAAAATGTTGTCTGATATTTCAGGAAACTCTTAGTTTTTTGGAAGCTTGGCAACCCCTTTCCATGAAAGTGATTTGCGCCAGTCTCTGCTTAGGGCTACATCAATAGGAAACAAACCATAGAGATAGAGCTTGGAACTACATCATATTGTCAAGTTTCAAAGAGCTAGCACAAACCGTGTTTGATTTAGAGTTCCAACTACATGTATCCATATAGTAGAATACAGAGTGAAACCTAAAAATTAAAACTGTTACTGCCAACGAACGGTTTAACCTGGAAGAACGAAATTTGGTGAGCCAAGTGGGATTGGGGTACTGATCATTTCTTGAAAGTGTCATCAAGATTGGGTGAAAAAATGTGTGCTGAGATTTCAGGAAACTCGTAGTTTTTTGGATGCTTGGCAACCCCTTTCAATGAAAGTGATTTGCGCTGGTCTCTGCTTAGGGCTACATCAATAGGAAAAAACCATAGAGATAGAACTTGGAACTACTTTATTGTGTCAAGTTTCAAAGAGCTAGCACAAACCGTGTTTGATTTAGAGTTCCAACTACATGTATCCATATAGTAGAAAACAGAGTGAAACCTAAAAATTTAAACTGTTACTGCCAACGAACGGTTTAACCTGGAACAATGAAATTTGATGAGCCAAGTGGGATTGGGGTACTGATCATTACCTGAAAGTGTCATCAATATTGGGTGAAAACATGTGTTCTGAGATTTCAGGAAACTCGTAGTTTTTTGGAAGCATGGCAACCCCTTGCTATTAAAGTGATTTGAGCCAGGCTCTGCTTAGGGCTTCATCAACAGGAAACAAACCATAGAGATAGAACTTGGAACTACTTTATTGTGTCAAGTTTCAAACAGCTAGCACAAACCGTGTTTGATTTAGAGTTCCAACTACATGTATCCATATAGGAGAAAACAGAGTGAAACCTTAAAATTAAAACTGTTACTGCCAACGAACGGTTTAACCTAGAAGAACGAAATTTGGTGAGCCAAGTGGGATTGAGGTACTGATCATTACCTGAACGTGTCATCAAGATTGTGTGAAAAAATATGTGCTGAGATTTCAGGAAACTCATAGTTTTTTGGAAGCTTGGCAACCCCTTTCCGTGAAAGTGATTTGCGCCGGTTTCTGCTTAGGGCTACATCAATAGGAAACAAACCATAGAGATAGAACTTGGAACTACTTCATTGTGTCAAGTTTCAAAAAGCTAGCACAAACCGTGTTTGATTTAGAGTTCCAACTACATGTATCCATATAGTAGAAAACAGAGTGAAACCTAAAAATTTAAACTGTTACTGCAAACGAACGGTTTAACCTAGAAGAACGAAATTTGATGAGCCAAGTGGGATTCGGGTACTGATCATTACCTGAAAGTGTCATCAATATTGGGTGAAAAAATGTGTTCTGAGATTTCAGGAAACTCGTAGTTTTTTGGAAGCTTGGCAACCCCTTGCCTTTAAAGTGATTTGAGCCAGGCTCTGCTTAGGGCTACATCAACAGGAAACAAACCATAGAGATAGAACGTGGAACTACTTTATTGTGTCAAGTTTCAAAGAGCTAGCACAAACCGTGTTTGATTTAGAGTTCCAACTACATGTATCCATACAGGAGAAAACAGAGTGAAACCTAAAAATTTAAACTGTTATTGCAAACAAACGGTTTAACCTTGAAGAACGAAATTTGGTGAGCCAAATGGGATTGGGGTACTGATCATTACCTGAAAGTGTCATCAAGATTGGGTGAAAAAATGTTGTCTGATATTTCAGGAAACTCTTAGTTTTTTGGAAGCTTGGCAACCCCTTTCCATGAAAGTGATTTGCGCCAGTCTCTGCTTAGGGCTACATCAATAGGAAACAAACCATAGAGATAGAGCTTGGAACTACATCATATTGTCAAGTTTCAAAGAGCTAGCACAAACCGTGTTTGATTTAGAGTTCCAACTACATGTATCCATATAGTAGAATACAGTGTGAAACCTAAAAATTAAAACTGTTACTGCCAACGAACGGTTTAACCTGGAAGAACGAAATTTGGTGAGCCAAGTGGGATTGGGGTACTGATCATTTCTTGAAAGTGTCATCAAGATTGGGTGAAAAAATGTGTGCTGAGATTTCAGGAAACTCGTAGTTTTTTGGATGCTTGGCAACCCCTTTCAATGAAAGTGATTTGCGCTGGTCTCTGCTTAGGGCTACATCAATAGGAAACAAACCATAGAGATAGAACTTGGAACTACTTTACTGTGTCAAGTTTTAAGAGCTAGCACAAACCGTGTTTGATTTAGAGTTCCAACTACATGTATCCATATAGTAGAAAACAGAGTGAAACCTAAAAATTTAAACTGTTACTGCCAACGAACGGTTTAACCTGGAACAATGAAATTTGATGAGCCAAGTGGGATTGGGGTACTGATCATTACCTGAAAGTGTCATCAATATTGGGTGAAAACATGTGTTCTGAGATTTCAGGAAACTCGTAGTTTTTTGGAAGCATGGCAACCCCTTGCTATTAAAGTGATTTGAGCCAGGCTCTGCTTAGGGCTTCATCAACAGGAAACAAACCATAGAGATAGAACTTGGAACTACTTTATTGTGTCAAGTTTCAAACAGCTAGCACAAACCGTGTTTGATTTAGAGTTCCAACTACATGTATCCATATAGGAGAAAACAGAGTGAAACCTTAAAATTAAAACTGTTACTGCCAACGAACGGTTTAACCTAGAAGAACGAAATTTGGTGAGCCAAGTGGGATTGAGGTACTGATCATTACCTGAACGTGTCATCAAGATTGTGTGAAAAAATATGTGCTGAGATTTCAGGAAACTCATAGTTTTTTGGAAGCTTGGCAACCCCTTTCCGTGAAAGTGATTTGCGCCGGTTTCTGCTTAGGGCTACATCAATAGGAAACAAACCATAGAGATAGAACTTGGAACTACTTCATTGTGTCAAGTTTCAAAAAGCTAGCACAAACCGTGTTTGATTTAGAGTTCCAACTACATGTATCCATATAGTAGAAAACAGAGTGAAACCTAAAAATTTAAACTGTTACTGCAAACGAACGGTTTAACCTAGAAGAACGAAATTTGATGAGCCAAGTGGGATTCGGGTACTGATCATTACCTGAAAGTGTCATCAATATTGGGTGAAAAAATGTGTTCTGAGATTTCAGGAAACTCGTAGTTTTTTGGAAGCTTGGCAACCCCTTGCCTTTAAAGTGATTTGAGCCAGGCTCTGCTTAGGGCTACATCAACAGGAAACAAACCATAGAGATAGAACGTGGAACTACTTTATTGTGTCAAGTTTCAAAGAGCTAGCACAAACCGTGTTTGATTTAGAGTTCCAACTACATGTATCCATACAGGAGAAAACAGAGTGAAACCTAAAAATTTAAACTGTTATTGCAAACAAACGGTTTAACCTTGAAGAACGAAATTTGGTGAGCCAAATGGGATTGGGGTACTGATCATTACCTGAAAGTGTCATCAAGATTGGGTGAAAAAATGTTGTCTGATATTTCAGGAAACTCTTAGTTTTTTGGAAGCTTGGCAACCCCTTTCCATGAAAGTGATTTGCGCCAGTCTCTGCTTAGGGCTACATCAATAGGAAACAAACCATAGAGATAGAGCTTGGAACTACATCATATTGTCAAGTTTCAAAGAGCTAGCACAAACCGTGTTTGATTTAGAGTTCCAACTACATGTATCCATATAGTAGAATACAGTGTGAAACCTAAAAATTAAAACTGTTACTGCCAACGAACGGTTTAACCTGGAAGAACGAAATTTGGTGAGCCAAGTGGGATTGGGGTACTGATCATTTCTTGAAAGTGTCATCAAGATTGGGTGAAAAAATGTGTGCTGAGATTTCAGGAAACTCGTAGTTTTTTGGATGCTTGGCAACCCCTTTCAATGAAAGTGATTTGCGCTGGTCTCTGCTTAGGGCTACATCAATAGGAAACAAACCATAGAGATAGAACTTGGAACTACTTTACTGTGTCAAGTTTTAAGAGCTAGCACAAACCGTGTTTGATTTAGAGTTCCAACTACATGTATCCATATAGTAGAAAACAGAGTGAAACCTAAAAATTTAAACTGTTACTGCCAACGAACGGTTTAACCTGGAAGAACGAAATTTGATGAGCCAAGTGGGATTGGGGTACTGATCATTACCTGAAAGTGTCATCAATATTGGGTGAAAAAATGTGTTCTGAGATTTCAGGAAACTCGTAGTTTTTTGGAAGCATGGCAACCCCTTGCCATTAAAGTGATTTGAGCCAGGCTCTGCTTAGGGCTTCATCAACAGGAAACAAACCATAGAGATAGAACTTGGAACTACTTTATTGTGTCAAGATTCAAACAGCTAGCACAAACCGTGTTTGATTTAGAGTTCCAACTACATGTATCCATATAGGAGAAAACAGAGTGAAACCTTAAAATTAAAACTGTTACTGCCAACGAACGGTTTAACCTAGAAGAACGAAATTTGGTGAGCCAAGTGGGATTGAGGTACTGATCATTACCTGAAAGTGTCATCAAGGTTGGGTGAAAAAATATTTGCAGAGATTTCAGGAAACTCGTAGTTTTTTGGAAGCTTGGCAACCCCTTTCCATGTAAGTGATTTTTGCCGGTCTCTGCTTAGGGCTACATCAATAGGAAACAAACCATAGACATAGAACTTGGAACTACTTTATTGTGTCAAGTTTAAAAGAGCTAGCACAAACCGTGTTTGATTTAGAGTTCCAAATACATGTATCCATATAGGAGAAAACAGTGTGAAACCTAAAAATTTAAACTATTACTACCAACGAACGGTTTAACCTAGAAAAACGAAATTTGGTGAGCCAAGTGGGATTGGGGTACTGATCATTACCTGAAAGTGTCATCAAGATTGGGTGAAAAAATGTTGTCTGATATTTCAGGAAACTCGTAGTTTTTTGGAAGCTTGGCAACCCCTTTCCATGAAAGTGATTTGCGCCAGTCTCTGCTTAGGGCTACAT
Source organism: Spermophilus citellus (assembly GCF_964194105.1). Classification (NCBI taxonomy): domain Eukaryota; kingdom Metazoa; phylum Chordata; class Mammalia; order Rodentia; family Sciuridae; genus Spermophilus; species Spermophilus citellus. The sequence continues at coordinate 14,920,191 of NC_138192.1, read as the reverse complement.
CAATAGGAAACAAACCATAGAGATAGAACTTGGAACTACTTCATTGTGTCAAGTTTCAAAAAGCTAGCACAAACCGTGTTTGATTTAGAGTTCCAACTACATGTATCCATATAGGAGAAAACAGAGTGAAACCTAAAAATTTAAACTGTTACTGCCAACGAACGATTTAACATAGAAGAACGAAATTTGGTGAGCCAAGTGGGATTGGGGTACTGATCATTACCTGAAAGTGTCATCAAGATTGGGTGAAAAAATGTTGTCTGATATTTCAGGAAATTCGTAGTTTTTGGAAGCTTGGCAACCCCTTTCCATGAAAATGGTTTGCGCCAGTCTCTGCTTAGGGCTACATCAATAGGAAACAAACCATAGAGATAGAACTTGTAACTACTTTATTGTGTCAAGTTTCAAAGAGCTAGCACAAACCGTGTTTGATTTAGAGTTCCAACTATATGTATCCATATAGGAGAAAACAGAGTGAAACCTAAAAATTAAAACTGTTACTGCCAACAAACGGTTTAACCAAGAATAACAAAATATGGTGAGCCAAGTTGGATTGGGGTACTGATCATTACGTGAAAGTGTCATCAAGCTTGGGTGAAAAAATGTGTGCTGAGATTTCAGGAAACTCCTAGTTTTTTGGCAGCTTGGCAAACCCTTTCCATGAAAGTGATTTGCGCCAGTCTCTGCTTAGCGCTGCATCAATAGGACACAAACCATAGAGATAGAACTTGGAACTACTTTATTGTGTCAAGTTTCAAAGAGCTAGTATAAACCGTGTTTGATTTAGAGTTCCAACTACATGTATCCATATAGGAGAAAACAGAGTGAAACCTAAAAATTTAAACTGTTACTGCCAACGAACGGTTTAACCAAGAAGAACGAAATTTGGTGAGCCAAGTGGGATTGGGGTACTGATCATTAAATGAAAGTGTCATCAAGCTTGGGTGAAAAAATGTGTGCTGATATTTCAGGAAACTCTTAGTTTTTTGGAAGCTTGGCAACCCCTTTCCATGAAAGTGATTTGCGCCAGTCTCTGCTTAGGGCTACATCAATAGGAAACAAACCATAGAGATAGAACTTGGAACTACTTCATTGTGTCAAGTTTCAAAAAGCTAGCACAAACCGTGTTTGATTTCGAGTTCCAACTACATGTATCCATATAGTAGAAAACAGAGTGAAACCTAAAAATTTAAACTGTTACTGCCAACGAACGGTTTAACCTAGAAGAACGAAATTTGGTGAGCCAAGTGGGATTGGGGTACTGATCATTACCTGAAAGTGTCATCAAGATTGGGTGAAAAAATGTTGTCTGATATTTCAGGAAACTCGTAGTTTTTTGAAGCTTGGCAACCCCTTTCCATGAAAATGATTTGCGCCAGTCTCTGCTTAGGGCTACATCAATAGGAAACAAACCATAGAGATAGAACTTGTAACTACTTTCTTGTGTCAAGTTTCAAAGAGCTAGCACAAACCATGTTGGATTTAGAGTTCCAACTACATGTATCCAAATAGGAGAAAACAGAGTGAAACCTAAAAATTAAAACTGTTACTGCCAACAAACGGTTTAACCAAGAAGAACAAAATATGGTGAGCCAAGTTGGATTGGGGTACTGATCATTACCTGAAATTGTCATCAAGCTTGGGTGAAAAAATGTGTGCTGAGATTTCATGAAACTCGTACTTTTTTGGCAGCTTGGCAAACCCTTTCCATGAAAGTGATTTGCGCCAGTCTCTGCTTAGCGCTGCATCAATAGGACACAAACCATAGAGATAGAACTTGGAACTACTTTATTGTGTCAAGGTTCAAAGAGCTAGTATAAACCGTGTTTGATTTAGAATTCCAACTACATGTATCCATATAGGAGAAAACAGAGTGAAACCTAAAAATTTAAACTGTTACTGCCAACGAACGGTTTAACCAAGAAGAACGAAATTTGGTGAGCCAAGTGGGATTGGGGTACTGATCATTACCTGAAAGTGTCATCAAGCTTGGGTGAAAAAATGTGTGCTGATATTTAAGGAAACTCTTCGTTTTTTGGAAGCTTGGCAACCCCTTTCCATGAAAGTGATTTGCGCCAGTCTCTGCTTAGGGCTACATCAATAGGAAACAAACCATAGAGATAGAGCTTGGAACTACATCATATTGTCAAGTTTCAAAGAGCTAGCACAAACCGTGTTTGATTTAGAGTTCCAACTACATGTATCCATATAGTAGAATACAGAGTGAAACCTAAAAATTAAAACTGTTACTGCCAACGAACGGTTTAACCTGGAAGAACGAAATTTGGTGAGCCAAGTGGGATTGGGTTACTGATCATTTCTTGAAAGTGTCATCAAGATTGGGTGAAAAAATGTGTGCTGAGATTTCAGGAAACTCGTAGTTTTTTGGATGCTTGGCAACCCCTTTCAATGAAAGTGATTTGCGCTGGTCTCTGCTTAGGGCTACATCAATAGGAAACAAACCATAGAGATAGAACTTGGAACTACTTTATTGTGTCAAGTTTCAAAGAGCTAGCACAAACCGTGTTTGATTTAGAGTTCCAACTACATGTATCCATATAGTAGAAAACAGAGTGAAACCTAAAAATTTAAACTGTTACTGCCAACGAACGGTTTAACCTGGAAGAACGAAATTTGATGAGCCAAGTGGGATTGGGGTACTGATCATTACCTGAAAGTGTCATCAATATTGGGTGAAAAAATGTGTTCTGAGATTTCAGGAAACTCGTAGTTTTTTGGAAGCATGGCAACCCCTTGCCATTAAAGTGATTTGAGCCAGGCTCTGCTTAGGGCTTCATCAACAGGAAACAAACCATAGAGATAGAACTTGGAACTACTTTATTGTGTCAAGTTTCAAACAGCTAGCACAAACCGTGTTTGATTTAGAGTTCCAACTACATGTATCCATATAGGAGAAAACAGAGTGAAACCTTAAAATTAAAACTGTTACTGCCAACGAACGGTTTAACCTAGAAGAACGAAATTTGGTGAGCCAAGTGGGATTGAGGTACTGATCATTACCTGAAAGTGTCATCAAGGTTGGGTGAAAAAATATTTGCAGAGATTTCAGGAAACTCGTAGTTTTTTGGAAGCTTGGCAACCCCTTTCCATGTAAGTGATTTGCGCCGGTCTCTGCTTAGGGCTACATCAATAGGAAACAAACCATAGACATAGAACTTGGAACTACTTTATTGTGTCAAGTTTAAAAAAGCTAGCACAAACCGTGTTTGATTTAGAGTTCCAACTACATGTATCCATATAGGAGAAAACAGAGTGAAACCTAAAAATTTAAACTGTTACTGCCAACGAACGGTTTAACCTAGAAGAACGAAATTTGGTGAGCCAAGTGGGATTGGGGTACTGATCATTACCTGAAAGTGTCATCAAGATTGGGTGAAAAAATGTTGTCTGATATTTCAGGAAATTCGTAGTTTTTGGAAGCTTGGCAACCCCTTTCCATGAAAATGGTTTGCGCCAGTCTCTGCTTAGGGCTACATCAATAGGAAACAAACCATAGAGATAGAACTTGTAACTACTTTATTGTGTCAAGTTTCAAAGAGCTAGCACAAACCGTGTTTGATTTAGAGTTCCAACTATATGTATCCATATAGGAGAAAACAGAGTGAAACCTAAAAATTAAAACTGTTACTGCCAACAAACGGTTTAACCAAGAATAACAAAATATGGTGAGCCAAGTTGGATTGGTGTACTGATCATTACGTGAAAGTGTCATCAAGCTTGGGTGAAAAAATGTGTGCTGAGATTTCAGGAAACTCCTAGTTTTTTGGCAGCTTGGCAAACCCTTTCCATGAAAGTGATTTGCGCCAGTCTCTGCTTAGCGCTGCATCAATAGGACACAAACCATAGAGATAGATCTTGGAACTACTTTATTGTGTCAAGTTTCAAAGAGCTAGTATAAACCGTGTTTGATTTAGAGTTCCAACTACATGTATCCATATAGGAGAAAACAGAGTGAAACCTAAAAATTTAAACTGTTACTGCCAACGAACGGTTTAACCAAGAAGAACGAAATTTGGTGAGCCAAGTGGGATTGGGGTACTGATCATTAAATGAAAGTGTCATCAAGCTTGGGTGAAAAAATGTGTGCTGATATTTCAGGAAACTCTTAGTTTTTTGGAAGCTTATCAACCCCTTTCCATGAAAGTGATTTGCGCCAGTCTCTGCTTAGGGCTACATCAATAGGAAACAAACCATAGAGATAGAACTTGGAACTACTTCATTGTGTCAAGTTTCAAAAAGCTAGCACAAACCGTGTTTGATTTAGAGTTCCAACTACATGTAGCCATATAGTAGAAAATAGAGTGAAACCTAAAAATTTAAACTGTTACTGCCAACGAACGGTTTAACCTAGAAGAACGAAATTTGGTGAGCCAAGTGGGATTGGGGTACTGATCATTACCTCAAAGTGTCATCAAGATTGGGTGAAAAAATGTTGTCTGATATTTCAGGAAACTCGTAGTTTTTTGAAGCTTGGCAACCCCTTTCCATGAAAATGATTTGCGCCAGTCTCTGCTTAGGGCTACATCAATAGGAAACAAACCATAGAGATAGAACTTGGAACTACTTTATTGTGTCAAGTTTCAAAGAGCTAGCACAAACCGTGTTTGAATTAGAGTTCCAAATACATGTATCCATATAGGAGAAAACAGTACGAAACCTAAAAATTTAAACTGTTACTACCAACGAACGGTTTAACCTAGAAAAACGAAATTTGGTGAGCCAAGTGGGATTGAGGTACTGATCATTACATGAAAGTGTCATCAAGTTTGGGTGACAAAATGTTGTCTGATATTTCAGGAAACTCGTAGTTTTTTGGAAGCTTGGCAACCCCTTTCCATTAAAGTGATTTGCCCCAGTCTCTGCTTAGGGCTACATCAATAGGAAACAAACCATAGAGATAGAACTTGGAACTACTTTATTGTGTCAAGTTTCAAAGAGCTAGCACAAACCGTGTTTGATTTAGAGTTCCAACTACATGTATCCATACAGGAGAAAACAGAATGAAACCTAAAAATTAAAACTGTTACTGCCAAGAACGGTTTAACCTAGAAAAACGAAATTTGGTGAGCCAAGTGGGATTGCGGTGCTGATCATTACCTGAAAGTATCATCAAGATTGGTTGAAAAAATGTGTGCTGAGATTTCAGGAAACTCGTAGTTTTTTGGCAGCTTGGCAACCACTTTCCATGAAAGTGATTTGCGCCAGTCTCTGCTAAGGGCTACATCAATAGGAAACAAACCATAGAGATAGAACTTGGAACTACTTCATTGTGTAAAGTTTCAAAGAGCTACCACAAACCGTGTTTGAATTAGAGTTCCAACTACATGTATCCATATAGGAGAAAACAGTGTGAAACCTAAAAATTTAAACTGTTACTACCAACGAACGGTTTAACCTAGAAAAAAGAAATTTGGTGAGCCAAGTGGGATTGGGGTACTGATCATTACCTGAAAGTGTCATCAATATTGGGTGAAAAAATGTGTTCTGAGATTTCAGGAAACTCGTAGTTTTTTGGAAGCATGGCAACCCCTTGCCATTAAAGTGATTTGAGCCAGGCTCTGCTTAGGGCTTCATCAACAGGAAACAAACCATAGAGATAGAACTTGGAACTACTTTATTGTGTCAAGTTTCAAACAGCTAGCACAAACCGTGTTTGATTTAGAGTTCCAACTACATGTATCCATACAGGAGAAAACAGAATGAAACCTAAAAATTAAAACTGTTACTGCCAAGAACGGTTTAACCTAGAAAAACGAAATTTGGTGAGCCAAGTGGGATTGAGGTACTGATCATTACCTGAAAGTGTCATCAAGGTTGGGTGAAAAAATATTTGCAGAGATTTCAGGAAACTCGTAGTTTTTTGGAAGCTTGGCAACCCCTTTCCATGTAAGTGATTTGCGCCAGTCTCTGCTTAGGGCTACATCAATAGGAAACAAACCATAGACATAGAACTTGGAACTACTTTATTGTGTCAAGTTTAAAAGAGCTAGCACAAACCGTGTTTGATTTAGAGTTCCAAATACATGTATCCATATAGGAGAAAACAGTGTGAAACCTAAAAATTTAAACTGTTACTACCAACGAACGGTTTAACCTAGAAAAACGAAATTTGGTGAGCCAAGTGGGATTGGGGTACTGATCATTACCTGAAAGTGTCATCAAGCTTGGGTGAAAAAATGTGTGCTGAGATTTCAGGAAACTCCTAGTTTTTTGGAAGCTTGGCAACCCCTTTCCATGAAAGTGATTTGCGCCAGTCTCTACTTAGGGCTACATCAATAGGAAACAAACCATAGAGATAGAACTTGGAACTACTTCATTGTGTCAAGTTTCAAAAAGCTAGCACAAACCGTGTTTGATTTAGAGTTCCAAATACATGTATCCATATAGGAGAAAACAGTGTGAAACCTAAAAATTTAAACTGTTACTACCAACGAACGGTTTAACCTAGAAAAACGAAATTTGGTGAGCCAAGTGGGATTGGGGTACTGATCATTACCTGAAAGTGTCATCAAGCTTGGGTGAAAAAATGTGTGCTGAGATTTCAGGAAACTCCTAGTTTTTTGGAAGCTTGGCAACCCCTTTCCATGAAAGTGATTTGCGCCAGTCTCTACTTAGGGCTACATCAATAGGAAACAAACCATAGAGATAGAACTTGGAACTACTTCATTGTGTCAAGTTTCAAAAAGCTAGCACAAACCGTGTTTGATTTAGAGTTCCAACTACATGTATCCATATAGTAGAAAACAGAGTGAAACCTAAAAATTTAAACTGTTACTGCCAACGAACGGTTTAACCTAGAAGAACGAAATTTGGTGAGCCAAGTGGGATTGGGGTACTGATCATTACCTGAAAGTGTCATCAAGATTGGGTGAAAAAATGTTGTCTGATATTTCAGGAAATTCGTAGTTTTTGGAAGCTTGGCAACCCCTTTCCATGAAAATGGTTTGCGCCAGTCTCTGCTTAGGGCTACATCAATAGGAAACAAACCATAGAGATAGAACTTGTAACTACTTTATTGTGTCAAGTTTCAAAGAGCTAGCACAAACCGTGTTTGATTTAGAGTTCCAACTATATGTATCCATATAGGAGAAAACAGAGTGAAACCTAAAAATTAAAACTGTTACTGCCAACAAACGGTTTAACCAAGAATAACAAAATATGGTGAGCCAAGTTGGATTGGGGTACTGATCATTACGTGAAAGTGTCATCAAGCTTGGGTGAAAAAATGTGTGCTGAGATTTCAGGAAACTCCTAGTTTTTTGGCAGCTTGGCAAACCCTTTCCATGAAAGTGATTTGCGCCAGTCTCTGCTTAGCGCTGCATCAATAGGACACAAACCATAGAGATAGAACTTGGAACTACTTTATTGTGTCAAGTTTCAAAGAGCTAGTATAAACCGTGTTTGATTTAGAGTTCCAACTACATGTATCCATATAGGAGAAAACAGAGTGAAACCTAAAAATTTAAACTGTTACTGCCAACGAACGGTTTAACCAAGAAGAACGAAATTTGGTGAGCCAAGTGGGATTGGGGTACTGATCATTAAATGAAAGTGTCATCAAGCTTGGGTGAAAAAATGTGTGCTGATATTTCAGGAAACTCTTAGTTTTTTGGAAGCTTATCAACCCCTTTCCATGAAAGTGATTTGCGCCAGTCTCTGCTTAGGGCTACATCAATAGGAAACAAACCATAGAGATAGAACTTGGAACTACTTCATTGTGTCACGTTTCAAAAAGCTAGCACAAACCGTGTTTGATTTAGAGTTCCAACTACATGTAGCCATATAGTAGAAAACAGAGTGAAACCTAAAAATTTAAACTGTTACTGCCAACGAACGGTTTAACCTAGAAGAACGAAATTTGGTGAGCCAAGTGGGAATGGGGTACTGATCATTACCTGAAAGTGTCATCAAGATTGGGTGAAAAAATGTTCTCTGATATTTCAGGAAACTCGTAGTTTTTTGAAGCTTGGCAACCCCTTTCCATGAAAATGATTTGCGCCAGTCTCTGCTTAGGGCTACATCAATAGGAAACAAACCATAGAGATAGAACTTGTAACTACTTTCTTGTGTCAAGTTTCAAAGAGCTAGCACAAACCATGTTGGATTTAGAGTTCCAACTACATGTATCCAAATAGGAGAAAACAGAGTGAAACCTAAAAATTAAAACTGTTACTGCCAACAAACGGTTTAACCAAGAAGAACAAAATATGGTGAGCCAAGTTGGATTGGGGTACTGATCATTACCTGAAATTGTCATCAAGCTTGGGTGAAAAAATGTGTGCTGAGATTTCATGAAACTCGTACTTTTTTGGCAGCTTGGCAAACCCTTTCCATGAAAGTGATTTGCGCCAGTCTCTGCTTAGCGCTGCATCAATAGGACACAAACCATAGAGATAGAACTTGGAACTACTTTATTGTGTCAAGGTTCAAAGAGCTAGTATAAACCGTGTTTGATTTAGAGTTCCAACTACATGTATCCATATAGGAGAAAACAGAGTGAAACCTAAAAATTTAAACTGTTACTGCCAACGAACGGTTTAACCAAGAAGAACGAAATTTGGTGAGCCAAGTGGGATTGGGGTACTGATCATTACCTGAAAGTGTCATCAAGCTTGGGTGAAAAAATGTGTGCTGATATTTAAGGAAACTCTTAGTTTTTTGGAAGCTTGGCAACCCCTTTCCATGAAAGTGATTTGCGCCAGTCTCTGCTTAGGACTACATCAATAGGAAACAAACCATAGAGATAGAGCTTGGAACTACTTCATATTGTCAAGTTTCAAAGAGCTAGCACAAACCGTGTTTGATTTAGAGTTCCAACTACATGTATCCATATAGTAGAAAACAGAGTGAAACCTAAAAATTAAAACTGTTACTGCCAACGAACGGTTTAACCTGGAAGAACGAAATTTGGTGAGCCAAGTGGGATTGAGGTACTGATCATTTCCTGAAAGTGTCATCAAGATTGGGTGAAAAAATGTGTGCTGAGATTTCTGGAAACTCGTAGTTTTTTGGATGCTTGGCAACCCCTTTCAATGAAAGTGATTTGCGCTGGTCTCTGCTTAGGGCTACATCAATAGGAAACAAACCATAGAGATAGAACTTGGAACTACTTTATTGTGTCAAGTTTCAAAGAGCTAGCACAAACCGTGTTTGAATTAGAGTTCCAAATACATGTATCCATATAGGAGAAAACAGTACGAAACCTAAAAATTTAAACTGTTACTACCAACGAACGGTTTAACCTAGAAAAACGAAATTTGGTGAGCCAAGTGGGATTGAGGTACTGATCATTACATGAAAGTGTCATCAAGTTTGGGTGAAAAAATGTTGTCTGATATTTCAGGAAACTCGTAGTTTTTTGGAAGCTTGGCAACCCCTTTCCATTAAAGTGATTTGCCCCAGTCTCTGCTTAGGGCTACATCAATAGGAAACAAACCATAGAGATAGAACTTGGAACTACTTTATTGTGTCAAGTTTCAAAGAGCTAGCACAAACCGTGTTTGATTTAGAGTTCCAACTACATGTATCCATACAGGAGAAAACAGAATGAAACCTAAAAATTAAAACTGTTACTGCCAAGAACGGTTTAACCTAGAAAAACGAAATTTGGTGAGCCAAGTGGGATTGCGGTGCTGATCATTACCTGAAAGTGTCATCAAGATTGGTTGAAAAAATGTGTGCTGAGATTTCAGGAAACTCGTAGTTTTTTGGCAGCTTGGCAACCACTTTCCATGAAAGTGATTTGCGCCAGTCTCTGCTAAGGGCTACATCAATAGGAAACAAACCATAGAGATAGAACTTGGAACTACTTCATTGTGTAAAGTTTCAAAGAGCTACCACAAACCGTGTTTGAATTAGAGTTCCAACTACATGTATCCATATAGGAGAAAACAGTGTGAAACCTAAAAATTTAAACTGTTACTACCAACGAACGGTTTAACCTAGAAAAAAGAAATTTGGTGAGCCAAGTGGGATTGGGGTACTGATCATTACCTGAAAGTGTCATCAATATTGGGTGAAAAAATGTGTTCTGAGATTTCAGGAAACTCGTAGTTTTTTGGAAGCATGGCAACCCCTTGCCATTAAAGTGATTTGAGCCAGGCTCTGCTTAGGGCTTCATCAACAGGAAACAAACCATAGAGATAGAACTTGGAACTACTTTATTGTGTCAAGTTTCAAACAGCTAGCACAAACCGTGTTTGATTTAGAGTTCCAACTACATGTATCCATATAGGAGAAAACAGAGTGAAACCTTAAAATTAAAACTGTTACTGCCAACGAACGGTTTAACCTAGAAGAACGAAATTTGGTGAGCCAAGTGGGATTGAGGTACTGATCATTACCTGAAAGTGTCATCAAGGTTGGGTGAAAAAATATTTGCAGAGATTTCAGGAAACTCGTAGTTTTTTGGAAGCTTGGCAACCCCTTTCCATGTAAGTGATTTGCGCCAGTCTCTGCTTAGGGCTACATCAATAGGAAACAAACCATAGACATAGAACATGGAACTAATTTATTGTGTCAAGTTTAAAAGAGCTAGCACAAACCGTGTTTGATTTAGAGTTCCAAATACATGTATCCATATAGGAGAAAACAGTGTGAAACCTAAAAATTTAAACTGTTACTACCAACGAACGGTTTAACCTAGAAAAACGAAATTTGGTGAGCCAAGTGGGATTGGGGTACTGATCATTACCTGAAAGTGTCATCAAGCTTGGGTGAAAAAATGTGTGCTGAGATTTCAGGAAACTCCTAGTTTTTTGGAAGCTTGGCAACCCCTTTCCATGAAAGTGATTTGCGCCAGTCTCTGCTTAGGGCTACATCAATAGGAAACAAACCATAGAGATAGAACTTGGAACTACTTCATTGTGTCAAGTTTCAAAAAGCTAGCACAAACCGTGTTTGATTTAGAGTTCCAACTACATGTATCCATATAGTAGAAAACAGAGTGAAACCTAAAAATTTAAACTGTTACTGCCAACGAACGGTTTAACCTAGAAGAACGAAATTTGGTGAGCCAAGTGGGATTGGGGTACTGATCATTACCTGAAAGTGTCATCAAGATTGGGTGAAAAAATGTTGTCTGATATTTCAGGAAATTCGTAGTTTTTGGAAGCTTGGCAACCCCTTTCCATGAAAATGGTTTGCGCCAGTCTCTGCTTAGGGCTACATCAATAGGAAACAAACCATAGAGATAGAACTTGGAACTACTTTATTGTGTCAAGTTTCAAAGAGCTAGCACAAACCGTGTTTGATTTAGAGTTCCAACTATATGTATCCATATAGGAGAAAACAGAGTGAAACCTAAAAATTAAAACTGTTACTGCCAACAAACGGTTTAACCAAGAATAACAAAATATGGTGAGCCAAGTTGGATTGGGGTACTGATCATTACGTGAAAGTGTCATCAAGCTTGGGTGAAAAAATGTGTGCTGAGATTTCAGGAAACTCCTAGTTTTTTGGCAGCTTGGCAAACCCTTTCCATGAAAGTGATTTGCGCCAGTCTCTGCTTAGCGCTGCATCAATAGGACACAAACCATAGAGATAGAACTTGGAACTACTTTATTGTGTCAAGTTTCAAAGAGCTAGTATAAACCGTGTTTGATTTAGAGTTCCAACTACATGTATCCATATAGGAGAAAACAGAGTGAAACCTAAAAATTTAAACTGTTACTGCCAACGAACGGTTTAACCAAGAAGAACGAAATTTGGTGAGCCAAGTGGGATTGGGGTACTGATCATTAAATGAAAGTGTCATCAAGCTTGGGTGAAAAAATGTTGTCTGATATTTCAGGAAACTCGTAGTTTTTTGAAGCTTGGCAACCCCTTTCCATGAAAATGATTTGCGCCAGTCTCTGCTTAGGGCTACATCAATAGGAAACAAACCATAGAGATAGAACTTGTAACTACTTTCTTGTGTCAAGTTTCAAAGAGCTAGCACAAACCATGTTGGATTTAGAGTTCCAACTACATGTATCCAAATAGGAGAAAACAGAGTGAAACCTAAAAATTAAAACTGTTACTGCCAACAAACGGTTTAACCAAGAAGAACAAAATATGGTGAGCCAAGTTGGATTGGGGTACTGATCATTACCTGAAATTGTCATCAAGCTTGGGTGAAAAAATGTGTGCTGAGATTTCATGAAACTCGTACTTTTTTGGCAGCTTGGCAAACCCTTTCCATGAAAGTGATTTGCGCCAGTCTCTGCTTAGCGCTGCATCAATAGGACACAAACCATAGAGATAGAACTTGGAACTACTTTATTGTGTCAAGGTTCAAAGAGCTAGTATAAACCGTGTTTGATTTAGAGTTCCAACTACATGTATCCATATAGGAGAAAACAGAGTGAAACCTAAAAATTTAAACTGTTACTGCCAACGAACGGTTTAACCAAGAAGAACGAAATTTGGTGAGCCAAGTGGGATTGGGGTACTGATCATTACCTGAAAGTGTCATCAACCTTGGGTGAAAAAATGTGTGCTGATATTTAAGGAAACTCTTCGTTTTTTGGAAGCTTGGCAACCCCTTTCCATGAAAGTGATTTGTGCCAGTCTCTGCTTAGGACTACATCAATAGGAAACAAACCATAGAGATAGAGCTTGGAACTACTTCATATTGTCAAGTTTCAAAGAGCTAGCACAAACCGTGTTTGATTTAGAGTTCCAACTACATGTATCCATATAGTAGAAAACAGAGTGAAACCTAAAAATAAAAACTGTTACTGCCAACGAACGGTTTAACCTGGAAGAACGAAATTTGGTGAGCCAAGTGGGATTGAGGTACTGATCATTTCCTGAAAGTGTCATCAAGATTGGGTGAAAATTGTGTGCTGAGATTTCTGGAAACTCGTAGTTTTTTGGATGCTTGGCAACCCCTTTCAATGAAAGTGATTTGCGCTGGTCTCTGCTTAGGGCTACATCAATAGGAAACAAACCATAGAGATAGAACTTGGAACTACTTTATTGTGTCAAGTTTCAAAGAGCTAGCACAAACCGTGTTTGATTTAGAGTTCCAACTACATGTATCCATATAGGAGAAAACAGAGTGAAACCTTAAAATTAAAACTGTTACTGCCAACGAACGGTTTAACCTAGAAGAACGAAATTTGGTGAGCCAAGTGGGATTGAGGTACTGATCATTACCTGAAAGTGTCATCAAGGTTGGGTGAAAAAATATTTGCAGAGATTTAAGGAAACTCGTAGTTTTTTGGAAGCTTGGCAACCCCTTTCCATGTAAGTGATTTGCGCCGGTCTCTGCTTAGGGCTATATCAATAGGAAACAAACCATAGACATAGAACTTGGAACTACTTTATTGTGTCAAGTTTAAAAAAGCTAGCACAAACCGTGTTTGATTTAGAGTTCCAACTACATGTATCCATATAGGAGAAAACAGAGTGAAACCTAAAAATTTAAACTGTTACTGCCAACGAACGGTTTAACCTAGAAGAACGAAATTTGGTGAGCCAAGTGGGATTGGGGTACTGATCATTACCTGAAAGTGTCATCAAGATTGGGTGAAAAAATGTTGTCTGATATTTCAGGAAATTCGTAGTTTTTGGAAGCTTGGCAACCCCTTTCCATGAAAATGGTTTGCGCCAGTCTCTGCTTAGGGCTACATCAATAGGAAACAAACCATAGAGATAGAACTTGTAACTACTTTATTGTGTCAAGTTTCAAAGAGCTAGCACAAACCGTGTTTGATTTAGAGTTCCAACTATATGTATCCATATAGGAGAAAACAGAGTGAAACCTAAAAATTAAAACTGTTACTGCCAACAAACGGTTTAACCAAGAATAACAAAATATGGTGAGCCAAGTTGGATTGGGGTACTGATCATTACGTGAAAGTGTCATCAAGCTTGGGTGAAAAAATGTGTGCTGAGATTTCAGGAAACTCCTAGTTTTTTGGCAGCTTGGCAAACCCTTTCCATGAAAGTGATTTGCGCCAGTCTCTGCTTAGCGCTGCATCAATAGGACACAAACCATAGAGATAGAACTTGGAACTACTTTATTGTGTCAAGTTTCAAAGAGCTAGTATAAACCGTGTTTGATTTAGAGTTCCAACTACATGTATCCATATAGGAGAAAACAGAGTGAAACCTAAAAATTTAAACTGTTACTGCCAACGAACGGTTTAACCAAGAAGAACGAAATTTGGTGAGCCAAGTGGGATTGGGGTACTGATCATTAAATGAAAGTGTCATCAAGCTTGGGTGAAAAAATGTGTGCTGATATTTCAGGAAACTCTTAGTTTTTTGGAAGCTTGGCAACCCCTTTCCATGAAAGTGATTTGCGCCAGTCTCTGCTTAGGGCTACATCAATAGGAAACAAACCATAGAGATAGAACTTGGAACTACTTCATTGTGTCAAGTTTCAAAAAGCTAGCACAAACCGTGTTTGATTTAGAGTTCCAACTACATGTATCCATATAGTAGAAAACAGAGTGAAACCTAAAAATTTAAACTGTTACTGCCAACGAACGGTTTAACCTAGAAGAACGAAATTTGGTGAGCCAAGTGGGATAGGGGTACTGATCATTACCTGAAAGTGTCATCAAGATTGGGTGAAAAAATGTTGTCTGATATTTCAGGAAACTCGTAGTTTTTTGAAGCTTGGCAACCCCTTTCCATGAAAATGATTTGCGCCAGTCTCTGCTTAGGGCTACATCAATAGGAAACAAACCATAGAGATAGAACTTGTAACTACTTTCTTGTGTCAAGTTTCAAAGAGCTAGCACAAACCATGTTGGATTTAGAGTTCCAACTACATGTATCCAAATAGGAGAAAACAGAGTGAAACCTAAAAATTAAAACTGTTACTGCCAACAAACGGTTTAACCAAGAAGAACAAAATATGGTGAGCCAAGTTGGATTGGGGTACTGATCATTACCTGAAATTGTCATCAAGCTTGGGTGAAAAAATGTGTGCTGAGATTTCATGAAACTCGTACTTTTTTGGCAGCTTGGCAAACCCTTTCCATGAAAGTGATTTGCGCCAGTCTCTGCTTAGCGCTGCATCAATAGGACACAAACCATAGAGATAGAACTTGGAACTACTTTATTGTGTCAAGGTTCAAAGAGCTAGTATAAACCGTGTTTGATTTAGAGTTCCAACTACATGTATCCATATAGGAGAAAACAGAGTGAAACCTAAAAATTTAAACTGTTACTGCCAACGAACGGTTTAACCAAGAAGAACGAAATTTGGTGAGCCAAGTGGGATTGGGGTACTGATCATTACCTGAAAGTGTCATCAAGCTTGGGTGAAAAAATGTGTGCTGATATTTAAGGAAACTCTTAGTTTTTTGGAAGCTTGGCAACCCCTTTCCATGAAAGTGATTTGCGCCAGTCTCTGCTTAGGACTACATCAATAGGAAACAAACCATAGAGATAGAGCTTGGAACTACTTCATATTGTCAAGTTTCAAAGAGCTAGCACAAACCGTGTTTGATTTAGAGTTCCAACTACATGTATCCATATAGTAGAAAACAGAGTGAAACCTAAAAATTAAAACTGTTACTGCCAACGAACGGTTTAACCTGGAAGAACGAAATTTGGTGAGCCAAGTGGGATTGAGGTACTGATCATTTCCTGAAAGTGTCATCAAGATTGGGTGAAAAAATGTGTGCTGAGATTTCTGGAAACTCGTAGTTTTTTGGATGCTTGGCAACCCCTTTCAATGAAAGTGATTTGCGCTGGTCTCTGCTTAGGGCTACATCAATAGGAAACAAACCATAGAGATAGAACTTGGAACTACTTTATTGTGTCAAGTTTCAAAGAGCTAGCACAAACCGTGTTTGAATTAGAGTTCCAAATACATGTATCCATATAGGAGAAAACAGTACGAAACCTAAAAATTTAAACTGTTACTACCAACGAACGGTTTAACCTAGAAAAACGAAATTTGGTGAGCCAAGTGGTATTGAGGTACTGATCATTACATGAAAGTGTCATCAAGTTTGGGTGAAAAAATGTTGTCTGATATTTCAGGAAACTCGTAGTTTTTTGGAAGCTTGGCAACCCCTTTCCATTAAAGTGATTTGCCCCAGTCTCTGCTTAGGGCTACATCAATAGGAAACAAACCATAGAGATAAAACTTGGAACTACTTTATTGTGTCAAGATTCAAAGAGCTAGCACAAACCGTGTTTGATTTAGAGTTCCAACTACATGTATCCATACAGGAGAAAACAGAATGAAACCTAAAAATTAAAACTGTTACTGCCAAGAACGGTTTAACCTAGAAAAACGAAATTTGGTGAGCCAAGTGGGATTGCGGTGCTGATCATTACCTGAAAGTGTCATCAAGATTGGTTGAAAAAATGTGTGCTGAGATTTCAGGAAACTCGTAGTTTTTTGGCAGCTTGGCAACCACTTTCCATGAAAGTGATTTGCGCCAGTCTCTGCTAAGGGCTACATCAATAGGAAACAAACCATAGAGATAGAACTTGGAACTACTTCATTGTGTAAAGTTTCAAAGAGCTACCACAAACCGTGTTTGAATTAGAGTTCCAACTACATGTATCCATATAGGAGAAAACAGTGTGAAACCTAAAAATTTAAACTGTTACTACCAACGAACGGTTTAACCTAGAAAAAAGAAATTTGGTGAGCCAAGTGGGATTGGGGTACTGATCATTACCTGAAAGTGTCATCAATATTGGGTGAAAAAATGTGTTCTGAGATTTCAGGAAACTCGTAGTTTTTTGGAAGCATGGCAACCCCTTGCCATTAAAGTGATTTGAGCCAGGCTCTGCTTAGGGCTTCATCAACAGGAAACAAACCATAGAGATAGAACTTGGAACTACTTTATTGTGTCAAGTTTCAAACAGCTAGCTCAAACCGTGTTTGATTTAGAGTTCCAACTACATGTATCCATATAGGAGAAAACAGAGTGAAACCTTAAAATTAAAACTGTTACTGCCAACGAACGGTTTAACCTAGAAGAACGAAATTTGGTGAGCCAAGTGGGATTGAGGTACTGATCATTACCTGAAAGTGTCATCAAGGTTGGGTGAAAAAATATTTGCAGAGATTTCAGGAAACTCGTAGTTTTTTGGAAGCTTGGCAACCCCTTTCCATGTAAGTGATTTGCGCCAGTCTCTGCTTAGGGCTACATCAATAGGAAACAAACCATAGACATAGAACTTGGAACTACTTTATTGTGTCAAGTTTAAAAGAGCTAGCACAAACCGTGTGTGATTTAGAGTTCCAAATACATGTATCCATATAGGAGAAAACAGTGTGAAACCTAAAAATTTAAACTGTTACTACCAACGAACGGTTTAACCTAGAAAAACGAAATTTGGTGAGCCAAGTGGGATTGGGGTACTGATCATTACCTGAAAGTGTCATCAAGCTTGGGTGAAAAAATGTGTGCTGAGATTTCAGGAAACTCCTAGTTTTTTGGAAGCTTGGCAACCCCTTTCCATGAAAGTGATTTGCGCCAGTCTCTGCTTAGCGCTGCATCAATAGGACACAAACCATAGAGATAGAACTTGGAACTACTTTATTGTGTCAAGTTTCAAAGAGCTAGTATAAACCGTGTTTGATTTAGAGTTCCAACTACATGTATCCATATAGGAGAAAACAGAGTGAAACCTAAAAATTTAAACTGTTACTGCCAACGAACGGTTTAACCAAGAAGAACGAAATTTGGTGAGCCAAGTGGGATTGGGGTACTGATCATTAAATGAAAGTGTCATCAAGCTTGGGTGAAAAAATGTGTGCTGATATTTCAGGAAACTCTTAGTTTTTTGGAAGCTTGGCAACCCCTTTCCATGAAAGTGATTTGCGCCAGTCTCTGCTTAGGGCTACATCAATAGGAAACAAACCATAGAGATAGAACTTGGAACTACTTCATTGTGTCAAGTTTCAAAAAGCTAGCACAAACCGTGTTTGATTTAGAGTTCCAACTACATGTATCCATATAGTAGAAAACAGAGTGAAACCTAAAAATTTAAACTGTTACTGCCAACGAACGGTTTAACCTAGAAGAACGAAATTTGGTGAGCCAAGTGGGATAGGGGTACTGATCATTACCTGAAAGTGTCATCAAGATTGGGTGAAAAAATGTTGTCTGATATTTCAGGAAACTCGTAGTTTTTTGAAGCTTGGCAACCCCTTTCCATGAAAATGATTTGCGCCAGTCTCTGCTTAGGGCTACATCAATAGGAAACAAACCATAGAGATAGAACTTGTAACTACTTTCTTGTGTCAAGTTTCAAAGAGCTAGCACAAACCATGTTGGATTTAGAGTTCCAACTACATGTATCCAAATAGGAGAAAACAGAGTGAAACCTAAAAATTAAAACTGTTACTGCCAACAAACGGTTTAACCAAGAAGAACAAAATATGGTGAGCCAAGTTGGATTGGGGTACTGATCATTACCTGAAATTGTCATCAAGCTTGGGTGAAAAAATGTGTGCTGAGATTTCATGAAACTCGTACTTTTTTGGCAGCTTGGCAAACCCTTTCCATGAAAGTGATTTGCGCCAGTCTCTGCTTAGCGCTGCATCAATAGGACACAAACCATAGAGATAGAACTTGGAACTACTTTATTGTGTCAAGGTTCAAAGAGCTAGTATAAACCGTGTTTGATTTAGAGTTCCAACTACATGTATCCATATAGGAGAAAACAGAGTGAAACCTAAAAATTTAAACTGTTACTGCCAACGAACGGTTTAACCAAGAAGAACGAAATTTGGTGAGCCAAGTGGGATTGGGGTACTGATCATTACCTGAAAGTGTCATCAAGCTTGGGTGAAAAAATGTGTGCTGATATTTAAGGAAACTCTTAGTTTTTTGGAAGCTTGGCAACCCCTTTCCATGAAAGTGATTTGCGCCAGTCTCTGCTTAGGACTACATCAATAGGAAACAAACCATAGAGATAGAGCTTGGAACTACTTCATATTGTCAAGTTTCAAAGAGCTAGCACAAACCGTGTTTGATTTAGAGTTCCAACTACATGTATCCATATAGTAGAAAACAGAGTGAAACCTAAAAATTAAAACTGTTACTGCCAACGAACGGTTTAACCTGGAAGAACGAAATTTGGTGAGCCAAGTGGGATTGAGGTACTGATCATTTCCTGAAAGTGTCATCAAGATTGGGTGAAAAAATGTGTGCTGAGATTTCTGGAAACTCGTAGTTTTTTGGATGCTTGGCAACCCCTTTCAATGAAAGTGATTTGCGCTGGTCTCTGCTTAGGGCTACATCAATAGGAAACAAACCATAGAGATAGAACTTGGAACTACTTTATTGTGTCAAGTTTCAAAGAGCTAGCACAAACCGTGTTTGAATTAGAGTTCCAAATACATGTATCCATATAGGAGAAAACAGTACGAAACCTAAAAATTTAAACTGTTACTACCAACGAACGGTTTAACCTAGAAAAACGAAATTTGGTGAGCCAAGTGGGATTGAGGTACTGATCATTACATGAAAGTGTCATCAAGTTTGGGTGAAAAAATGTTGTCTGATATTTCAGGAAACTCGTAGTTTTTTGGAAGCTTGGCAACCCCTTTCCATTAAAGTGATTTGCCCCAGTCTCTGCTTAGGGCTACATCAATAGGAAACAAACCATAGAGATAAAACTTGGAACTACTTTATTGTGTCAAGATTCAAAGAGCTAGCACAAACCGTGTTTGATTTAGAGTTCCAACTACATGTATCCATACAGGAGAAAACAGAATGAAACCTAAAAATTAAAACTGTTACTGCCAAGAACGGTTTAACCTAGAAAAACGAAATTTGGTGAGCCAAGTGGGATTGCGGTGCTGATCATTACCTGAAAGTGTCATCAAGATTGGTTGAAAAAATGTGTGCTGAGATTTCAGGAAACTCGTAGTTTTTTGGCAGCTTGGCAACCACTTTCCATGAAAGTGATTTGCGCCAGTCTCTGCTAAGGGCTACATCAATAGGAAACAAACCATAGAGATAGAACTTGGAACTACTTCATTGTGTAAAGTTTCAAAGAGCTACCACAAACCGTGTTTGAATTAGAGTTCCAACTACATGTATCCATATAGGAGAAAACAGTGTGAAACCTAAAAATTTAAACTGTTACTACCAACGAACGGTTTAACCTAGAAAAAAGAAATTTGGTGAGCCAAGTGGGATTGGGGTACTGATCATTACCTGAAAGTGTCATCAATATTGGGTGAAAAAATGTGTTCTGAGATTTCAGGAAACTCGTAGTTTTTTGGAAGCATGGCAACCCCTTGCCATTAAAGTGATTTGAGCCAGGCTCTGCTTAGGGCTTCATCAACAGGAAACAAACCATAGAGATAGAACTTGGAACTACTTTATTGTGTCAAGTTTCAAACAGCTAGCTCAAACCGTGTTTGATTTAGAGTTCCAACTACATGTATCCATATAGGAGAAAACAGAGTGAAACCTTAAAATTAAAACTGTTACTGCCAACGAACGGTTTAACCTAGAAGAACGAAATTTGGTGAGCCAAGTGGGATTGAGGTACTGATCATTACCTGAAAGTGTCATCAAGGTTGGGTGAAAAAATATTTGCAGAGATTTCAGGAAACTCGTAGTTTTTTGGAAGCTTGGCAACCCCTTTCCATGTAAGTGATTTGCGCCAGTCTCTGCTTAGGGCTACATCAATAGGAAACAAACCATAGACATAGAACTTGGAACTACTTTATTGTGTCAAGTTTAAAAGAGCTAGCACAAACCGTGTGTGATTTAGAGTTCCAAATACATGTATCCATATAGGAGAAAACAGTGTGAAACCTAAAAATTTAAACTGTTACTACCAACGAACGGTTTAACCTAGAAAAACGAAATTTGGTGAGCCAAGTGGGATTGGGGTACTGATCATTACCTGAAAGTGTCATCAAGCTTGGGTGAAAAAATGTGTGCTGAGATTTCAGGAAACTCCTAGTTTTTTGGAAGCTTGGCAACCCCTTTCCATGAAAGTGATTTGCGCCAGTCTCTGCTTAGGGCTACATCAATAGGAAACAAACCATAGAGATAGAACTTGGAACTACTTCATTGTGTCAAGTTTCAAAAAGCTAGCACAAACCGTGTTTGATTTAGAGTTCCAACTACATGTATCCATATAGTAGAAAACAGAGTGAAACCTAAAAATTTAAACTGTTACTGCCAACGAACGGTTTAACCTAGAAGAACGAAATTTGGTGAGCCAAGTGGGATAGGGGTACTGATCATTACCTGAAAGTGTCATCAAGATTGGGTGAAAAATGTTGTCTGATATTTCAGGAAACTCGTAGTTTTTTGAAGCTTGGCAACCCCTTTCCATGAAAATGATTTGCGCCAGTCTCTGCTTAGGGCTACATCAATAGGAAACAAACCATAGAGATAGAACTTGTAACTACTTTCTTGTGTCAAGTTTCAAAGAGCTAGCACAAACCATGTTGGATTTAGAGTTCCAACTACATGTATCCAAATAGGAGAAAACAGAGTGAAACCTAAAAATTAAAACTGTTACTGCCAACAAACGGTTTAACCAAGAAGAACAAAATATGGTGAGCCAAGTTGGATTGGGGTACTGATCATTACCTGAAATTGTCATCAAGCTTGGGTGAAAAAATGTGTGCTGAGATTTCATGAAACTCGTACTTTTTTGGCAGCTTGGCAAACCCTTTCCATGAAAGTGATTTGCGCCAGTCTCTGCTTAGCGCTGCATCAATAGGACACAAACCATAGAGATAGAACTTGGAACTACTTTATTGTGTCAAGGTTCAAAGAGCTAGTATAAACCGTGTTCGATTTAGAGTTCCAACTACATGTATCCATATAGGAGAAAACAGAGTGAAACCTAAAAATTTAAACTGTTACTGCCAACGAACGGTTTAACCAAGAAGAACGAAATTTGGTGAGCCAAGTGGGATTGGGGTACTGATCATTACCTGAAAGTGTCATCAAGCTTGGGTGAAAAAATGTGTGCTGATATTTAAGGAAACTCTTAGTTTTTTGGAAGCTTGGCAACCCCTTTCCATGAAAGTGATTTGCGCCAGTCTCTGCTTAGGGCTACATCAATAGGAAACAAACCATAGAGATAGAGCTTGGAACTACTTCATATTGTCAAGTTTCAAAGAGCTAGCACAAACCGTGTTTGATTTAGAGTTCCAACTACATGTATCCATATAGTAGAAAACAGAGTGAAACCTAAAAATTAAAACTGTTACTGAAAACGAACGGTTTAACCTGGAAGAACGAAATTTGGTGAGCCAAGTGGGATTGGGGTACTGATCATTACATGAAAGTGTCATCAAGATTGGGTGAAAAAATGTTGTCTGATATTTCAGGAAACTCGTAGTTTTTTGGAAGCTTGGCAACCCCTTTCCATTAAAGTGATTTGCGCCAGTCTCTGCTTAGGGCTACATCAATAGGAAACAAACCATAGAGATAGAACTTGGAACTACTTTATTGTGTCAAGTTTCAAAGAGCTAGCACAAACCGTGTTTGATTTAGAGTTCCAACTACATGTATCCATACAGGAGAAAACAGAATGAAACCTAAAAATTAAAACTGTTACTGCCAAGAACGGTTTAACCTAGAAAAACGAAATTTGGTGAGACAAGTGGGATTGCGGTGCTGATCATTACCTGAAAGTGTCATCAAGATTGGGTGAAAAAATGTTGTCTGATATTTCAGGAAACTCGTAGTTTTTTGGAAGCTTGGCAACCCCTTTCCATGAAAGTGATATGCGCCAGTCTCTGCTTGGGGCTACATCAATAGGAAACAAACCATAGAGATAGAACTTGGAACTACTTCATTGTGTCAAGTTTCAAAAAGCTAGCACAAACCGTGTTTGATTTAGAGTTCCAACTACATGTATCCATATAGTAGAAAACAGAGTGAAACCTAAAAATTTAAACTGTTACTGCCAACGAACGGTTTAACCTAGAAGAACGAAATTTGGTGAGCCAAGTGGGATTGGGGTACTGATCATTACCTGAAAGTGTCATCAAGATTGGGTGAAAAAATATTGTCTGATATTTCAGGAAACTCGTAGTTTTTGGAAGCTTGGCAACCCCTTTCCATGAAAATGGTTTGCGCCAGTCTCTGCTTAGGGCTACATCAATAGGAAACAAACCATAGAGATAGAACTTGTAACTACTTTATTGTGTCAAGTTTCAAAGAGCTAGCACAAACCGTGTTTGATTTAGAGTTCCAACTACATGTACCCATATAGGAGAAAACAGAGTGAAACCTAAAAATTAAAACTGTTACTGCCAACAAACGGTTTAACCAAGAAGAACAAAATATGGTGAGCCAAGTTGGATTGGGGTACTGATCATTACCTGAAAGTGTCATCAAGCTTGGGTGAAAAAATGTGTGCTGAGATTTCAGGAAACTCGTAGTTTTTTGGGAGCTTGGCAAACCCTTTCCATGAAAGTGATTTGCGCCAGTCTCTGCTTAGCACTGCATCAATAGGACACAAACCATAGAGATAGAACTTGGAACTACTTTATTGTGTCAAGGTTCAAAGAGCTAGTATAAACCGTGTTTGATTTAGAGTTCCAACTACATGTATCCATATAGGAGAAAACATAGTGAAACCTAAAAATTTAAACTGTTACTGCCAACAAACGGTTTAACCAAGAAGAACGAAATTTGGTGATCCAAGTGGGATATGGGTACTGATCATTAAATGAAAGTGTCATCAAGCTTGGGTAAAAAAATGTGTGCTGATATTTCAGGAAACTCTTAGTTTTTTGGAAGCTTGGCAACCCCTTTCCATGAAAGGGATTTGCGCCAGTCTCTGCTTAGGGCTACATCAATAGGAAACAAACCATAGAGATAGAACTTGGAACTACTTCATTGTGTCAAGTTTCAAAAAGCTAGCACAAACCGTGTTTGATTTAGAGTTCCAACTACATGTATCCATATAGTAGAAAACAGAGTGAAACCTAAAAATTTAAAGTGTTACTGCCAACGAACGGTTTAACATAGAAGAACGAAATTTGGTGAGACAAGTGGGATTGGGGTACTGATCATTACCTGAAAGTGTCATCAAGATTGGGTGAAAAAATGTTGTCTGATATTTCAGGAAACTCGTAGTTTTTGGAAGCTTGGCAACCCCTTTCCATGAAAATGGTTTGCGCCAGTCTCTGCTTAGGGCTACATCAATAGGAAACAAACCATAGAGATAGAACTTGTAACTACTCTCTTGTGTCAAGTTTCAAAGAGCTAGCACAAACCGTGTTGGATTTAGAGTTCCAACTACATGTATACATATAGGAGAAAACAGAGTGAAACCTAAAAATTAAAACTGTTACTGCCAACAAACGGTTTAACCAAGAAGAACAAAATATGCTGAGCCAAGTTGGATTGGGGTACTGATCATTACCTGAAATTGTCATCAAGCTTGGGTGAAAAAATGTGTGCTGAGATTTCAGGAAACTCGTACTTTTTTGGCAGCTTGGCAAACCCTTTCCATGAAAGTGATTTGCGCCAGTCTCTGCTTAGCGCTGCATCAATAGGACACAAACCATAGAGATAGAACTTGGAACTACTTTATTGTGTCAAGGTTCAAAGAGCAAGTATAAACCGTGTTTGATTTAGAGTTCCAACTACATGTATCCATATAGGAGAAAACAGAGTGAAACCTAAAAATTTAAACTGTTACTGCCAACGAACGGTTTAACCAAGATGAACGAAATTTGGTGAGCCAAGTGGGATTGGGGTACTGATCATTACCTGAAAGTGTCATCAAGCTTGGGTGAAAAAATGTGTGCTGATATTTAAGGAAACTCTTAGTTTTTTGGAAGCTTGGCAACCCCTTTCCATGAAAGTGATTTGCGCCAGTCTCTGCTTAGGACTACATCAATAGGAAACAAACCATAGAGATAGAGCTTGGAACTACTTCATATTGTCAAGTTTCAAAGAGCTAGCACAAACCGTGTTTGATTTAGAGTTCCAACTACATGTATCCATATAGTAGAAAACAGAGTGAAACCTAAAAATTAAAACTGTTACTGCCAACGAACGGTTTAACCTGGAAGAACGAAATTTGGTGAGCCAAGTGGGATTGGGGTACTGATCATTTCCTGAAAGTGTCATCAAGATTGGGTGAAAAAATGTGTGCTGAGATTTCAGGAAACTCGTAGTTTTTTGGATGCTTGGCAACCCCTTTCAATGAAAGTGATTTGCGCTGGTCTCTGCTTAGGGCTACATCAATAGGAAACAAACCATAGAGATAGAACTTGGAACTACTTTATTGTGTCAAGTTTCAAAGAGCTAGCACAAACCGTGTTTGAATTAGAGTTCCAACTACATGTATCCATATAGGAGAAAACAGTGTGAAACCTAAAAATTTAAACTCTTACTACCAACGAACGGTTTAATCTAGAAAAAAGAAATTTGGTGAGCCAAGTGGGATTGGGGTACTGATCATTACCTGAAAGTGTCATCAAGATTCGGTGAAAAAATGTTGTCTGATATTTCAGGAAACTCGTAGTTTTTTGGAAGCTTGGCAACCCCTTTCCATGAAAGTGATTTGCGCCAGTCTCTGCTTGGGGCTACATCAATAGGAAACAAACCATAGAGATAGAACTTGGAACTACTTCATTGTGTCAAGTTTCAAAAAGCTAGCACAAACCGTGTTTGATTTAGAGTTCCAACTACATGTATCCATACAGGAGAAAACAGAGTGAAACCTAAAATTAAAACTGTTACTGCCAAGAACGGTTTAACCTAGAAGAACGAAATTTGGTGAGCCAAGTGGGATTGGGGTGCTGATCATTACCTGAAAGTGTCATCAAGATTGGTTGAAAAAATGTGTGCTGAGATTTCAGGAAACTCGTAGTTTTTTGGCAGCTTGGCAACCACTTTCCATGAAAGTGATTTGCGCCAGTCTCTGCTAAGGGCTACATCAATAGGAAACAAACCATAGAGATAGAACTTGGAACTACTTCATTGTGTAAAGTTTCAAAGAGCTACCACAAACCGTGTTTGAATTAGAGTTCCAACTACATGTATCCATATAGGAGAAAACAGTGTGAAACCTAAAAATTTAAACTGTTACTACCAACGAACGGTTTAATCTAGAAAAAAGAAATTTGGTGAGCCAAGTGGGATTGGGGTACTGATCATTACCTGAAAGTGTCATCAAGATTGGGTGAAAAAATGTTGTCTGATATTTCAGGAAACTCGTAGTTTTTTGGAAGCTTGGCAACCCCTTTCCATGAAAGTGATTTGCGCCAGTCTCTGCTTGGGGCTACATCAATAGGAAACAAACCATAGAAATAGAACTTGTAACTACTTCATTGTGTCAAGTTTCAAAAAGCTAGCACAAACCTTGTTTGATTTAGAGTTCCAACTACCTGTATCCATATAGTAGAAAACAGAGTGAAACCTAAAAATTTATACTGTTACTGCCAACGAACGGTTTAACCTAGAAGAACGAAATTTGATGAGCCAAGTGGGATTGGGGTACTGATCATTACCTGAAAGTTTCATCAATATTGGGTGAAAAAATGTGTTCTGAGATTTCAGGAAACTCGTAGTTTTTTGGAAGCATGGCAACCCCTTGCCATTAAAGTGATTTGAGCCAGGCTCTGCTTAGGGCTACATCAACAGGAAACAAACCATACAGATAGAACTTGGAACTACTTTATTGTGTCAAGTTTCAAACAGCTAGCACAAACCGTGTTTGATTTAGAGTTCCAACTACATGTATCCATATAGGAGAAAACAGAGTGAAACCTAAAAATTAAAACTGTTACTGCCAACGAACGGTTTAACCTAGAAGACGAAATTTGGTGAGCCAAGTGGGATTGAGGTACTGATCATTACCTGAAAGTGTCATCAAGGTTGGGTGAAAAAATGTTTGCTGAGATTTCAGGAAACTCGTAGTTTTTTGGAAGCTTGGCAACCCCTTTCAATGTAAGTGATTTGCGCCGGTCTCTGCTTAGGGCTACATCAATAGGGAACAAACCATAGACATAGAACTTGGAACTACTTTATTGTGTCAAGTTTAAAAGAGCTAGCACAAACCGTGTTTGATTTAGAGTTCCAAATACATGTATCCATATAGGAGAAAACAGTGTGAAACCTAAAAATTTAAACTGTTACTACCAACGAACGGTTTAACCTAGAAAAACGAAATTTGGTGAGCCAAGTGGGATTGGGGTACTGATCATTACCTGAAAGTGTCATCAAGCTTGGGTAAAAAAATGTGTGCTGAGATTTCAGGAAACTCGTAGTTTTTTGGCAGCTTGGCAACCCCTTTCCAAGAAAGTGATTTGCGCCAGTCTCTGCTTAGGGCTACATCAATAGGAAACAAACCATAGAGATAGAACTTGGAACTTCTTTATTGTTTCAAGTTTCAAACAGCTGGCATAAACCTTGTTTGTTTTAGAGTTACAACTACATGTATCCATATAGGAGAAAACAGTGTGAAACCTAAAAATTAACACTGTTACTGCCAACGAACGGTTTAACCTGGAAGAACGAAATTTGGTGAGCCTAGTGGGATTGGGGTACTGATCATTACCTGAAAGTGTCATCAAGCTTGGGTGAAAAAATGTGTGCTGAGATTTCAGGAAACTCGTAGTTTTTTGGAAGCTTGGCCACCCCTTTCCATGAAAGTGATTTGCGCCAGTCTCTGCTTAGGGCTACATCAATAGGAAACAAACCATAGAAATAGATCTTGTAACTACTTTATTGTGTCAAGTTTCAAAGAGCTAGCACAAACCGTGTTTGATTTAGAGTTCCAACTACATGTATCCATATAGGAGAAAACAGAGTGAAACCTAAAAATTAAAACTGTTACTGCCAACAAACGGTTTAACCAAGAAGAACAAAATATGGTGAGCCAAGTTGGATTGGGGTACTGATCATTACCTGAAAGTGTCATCAAGCTTGGGTGAAAAAATGTTTGCTGATATTTCAGGAAACTCGTAGTTTTTTGGAAGCTTGGCCACCCCTTTCCATGAAAGTGATTTGCGCCAGTCTCTGCTTAGGGCTACATCAATAGGAAACAAACCATAGAGATAGAGCTTGGAACTACTTCATATTGTCAAGTTTCAAAGAGCTAGCACAAACCGTGTTTGATTTAGAGTTCCAACTACATGTATCCATATAGTAGAAAACAGAGTGAAACCTAAAAATTTAAACTGTTACTGCCAACGAACGGTTTAACCTAGAAGAACGAAATTTGGTGAACCAAGTGGGATTGGGGTACTGATCATTACCTGAAAGTGTCATCAAGATTGGGTGAAAAAATGTTGTCTGATATTTCAGGAAACTCGTAGTTTTTGGAAGCTTGGCAACCCCTTTCCATGAAAATGATTTACGCCAGTCTCTGATTAGGGCTACATCAATAGGAAACAAACCATAGACATAGAACTTGTAACTACTTTCTTTTGTCAAGTTTCAAAGAGCTAGCACAAACCGTGTTTGATTTAGAGTTCCAACTACATGTATCCATATAGGAGAAAACAAAGTGAAACCTAAAAATTAAAACTGTTACTGCCAACAAACGGTTTAACCAAGAAGAAGAAAATATGGTGAGTCAAGTTGGATTGGGTTACTGATCATTACCTGAAAGTGTCATCAAGCTTGGGTGAAAAAATGTGTGCTGAGATTTCAGGAAACTCGTAGTTTTTTGGCAGCTTGGCAACCCCTTTCCATGAAAGTGATTTGCGCCAGTCTCTGCTTAGCGCTGCATCAATAGGACACAAACCATAGAGATAGAACTTGGAACTACTTTATTGTGTCAAGTTTGAAAGAGCTAGTATAAACCGTGTTTGATTTAGAGTTCCAATTACATGTATCCATATAGTAGAAAACAGAGTGAAACCTAAAAATTTAAACTGTTACTGCCAACGAACGGTTTAACCTAGAAGAACGAAATTTGGTGAGCCAAGTGGGATTGGGGTACTGATCATTACCTGCAAGTGTCATCAAGATTGGGTGAAAAAATGTTGTCTGATATTTCAGGAAACTCGTAGTTTTTGGAAGCTTGGCAACCCCTTTCCATGAAAATGGTTTGCGCCAGTCTCTGCTTAGGGCTACATCAATAGGAAACAAACCATAGAGATAGAACTTGTAACTACTTTATTGTGTCAAGTTTCAAAGAGCTAGCACAAACCGTGTTTGATTTAGAGTTCCAACTACATGTATCCATATAGGAGAAAACAGAGTGAAACCTAAAAATTAAAACTGTTACTGCCAACAAACGGTTTAACCAAGAAGAACAAAATATGGTGAGCAAAGGTGGATTGGGGTACTGATCATTACCTGAAAGTGTCATCAAGCTTGGGTGAAAAAATGTGTGCTGAGATTTCAGGAAACTCGTAGTTTTTTGGCAGCTTGGCAAACCCTTTCCATGAAAGTGATTTGCGCCAGTCTCTGCTTAGCGCTGCATCAATAGGACACAAACCATAGAGATAGAACTTGCAACTACTTTATTGTGTCAAGTTTGAAAGAGCTAGTATAAACCGTGTTTGATTTAGAGTTCCAACTACATGTATCCATATAGTAGAAAACAGAGAGAAACCTAAAAATTTAAACTGTTACTGCCAACAAACGTTTTAACCTAGAAGAACGAAATTTGGTGAGCCAAGTGGGATTGGGGTACTGATCATTACCTGAAAGTGTCATCAAGATTGGGTGAAAAAATGTTGTCTGATATTTCAGGAAACTCGTAGTTTTTGGAAGCTTGGCAACCCCTTTCCATGAAAATGATTTGCGCCAGTCTCTGCTTAGGGCTACATCAATAGGAAACAAACCATAGAGATAGAACTTGTAACTACTTTCTTGTGTCAAGTTTCAAAGAGCTAGCACAAACCGTGTTTGATTTAGAGTTCCAACTACATGTATCCATATAGGAGAAAACAGAGTGAAACCTAAAAATTAAAACTGTTACTGCCAACAAACGGTTTAACCAAGAAGAACAAAATATGGTGAGTCAAGTTGGATTGGGGTACTGATCATTACCTGAAAGTGTCATCAAGCTTGGGTGAAAAAATGTGTGCTGAGATTTCACGAAACTCTTAGTTTTTTGGAAGCTTGGCAACCCCTTTCCATGAAAGGGATTTGCGCCAGTCTCTGCTTAGGGCTACATCAATAGGAAACAAACCATAGAGATAGAACTTGGAACTACTTCATTGTGTCAAGTTTCAAAAAGCTAGCACAAACCGTGTTTGATTTAGAGTTCCAACTACATGTATCCATATAGTACAAAAGAGAGTGAAACCTAAAAATTTAAACTGTTACTGCCAACGAACGGTTTAACCTAGAAGAACGAAATTTGGTGAGCCAAGTGGGATTGGGGTACTGATCATTACCTGAAAGTGTCATCAAGCTTGGGTGAAAAAATGTGTGCTGATATTTCAGGAAACTCTTAGTTTTTGGAAGCTTGGCAACCCCTTTCCATGAAAGTGATTTGCGCCAGTCTCTGCTTAGGGCTACATCAATAGGAAACAAACCATAGAGATAGAACTTGGAACTACTTCATTGTGTCAAGTTTCAAAAAGCTAGCACAAACCGTGTTTGATTTAGAGTTCCAACTACATGTATCCATATAGTAGAAAACAGAGTGAAACCTAAAAATTTAAACTGTTACTGCCAACGAACGGTTTAACCTAGAAGAACGGAATTTGGTGAGCCAAGTGGGATTGGGGTACTGATCATTACCTGAAAGTGTCATCAAGATTGGGTGAAAAAATATTGTCTGATATTTCAGGAAACTCGTAGTTTTTGGAAGCTTGGCAACCCCTTTCCATGCAAATGATTTGCGCCAGTCTCTTCTTAGGGCTACATCAATAGGAAACAAACCATAGAGATAGAACTTTTAACTACTTTATTGTGTCAAGTTTCAAAGAGCTAGCACAAACTGTGTTTGATTTAGAGTTCCAACTACATGTATCCATATAGGAGAAAACAGAGTGAAACCTAAAAATTAAAACTGTTACTGCCAACAAACGGTTTAACCAAGAAGAACAAAATATGGTGAGCCAAGTTGGATTGGGGTACTGATCATTACCTGAAAGTGTCATCAAGCTTAGTGAAAAAATGTTTGCTGAGATTTCAGGAAACTCGTAGTTTTTTGGCAGCTTGGCAACCCCTTTCCATGAAAGTGATTTGTGCCAGTCTCTGCTTAGGGCTACATCAATAGGAAACAAACCATAGTGATAGGACTTGGAACTACTTTACTGTGTCAAGTTTCAAAGAGCTAGCACAAACCGTGTTTGATTTAGAGTTCCAACTACATGTATCCATATAGGAGATAACAGAGTGAAACCTAAAAATTAAAACTGTTACTGCCAACGAATGGTTTAACCTAGAAGAACGAAATTTGGTGAGCCAAGTGGGATTGGGGTACTGATCATTACCTGAAAGTGTCATCAAGATTGGGTGAAAAAATGTTGTCTGATATTTCAGGAAACTCGTAGTTTTTGGAAGCTTGGCAACCCCTTTCCATGAAAATGATTTGTGCCAGTCTCTGCTTAGGGCTACATCAATAGGAAACAAACCATAGAGATAGAACTTGTAACTACTTTCTTGTGTCAAGTTTCAAAGAGCTAGCACAAACCGTGTTTGATTTAGAGTTCCAACTACATGTATCCATATAGGAGAAAACAGAGTGAAACCTAAAAATTAAAACTGTTACTGCCAACAAACGGTTTAACCAAGAAGAACAAAATATGGTGAGTCAAGTTGGATTGGGGTACTGACCATTACCTGAAAGTGTCATCAAGCTTGGGTGAAAAAATGTGTGCTGAGATTTCAGGAAACTCGTAGTTTTTTGGCAGCTTGGCAACCCCTTTCCATGAAAGTGATTTGCGCCAGTCTCTGCTTAGGGCTACATCAATAGGAAACAAACCATAGAGATAGAACTTGGAACTTCTTTATTGTTTCAAGTTTCAAAGAGCTGGCATAAACCTTGTTTGTTTTAGAGTTACAACTACATGTATCCATATAGGAGAAAACAGTGTGAAACCTAAAAATTAACACTGTTACTGCCAAGGAACGGTTTAACCTGGAAGAACGAAATGTGGTGAGCCTAGTGGGATTGGGGTACTGATCATTACCTGAAAGTGTCATCAAGCTTGGGTGAAAAAATGTGTGCTGAAATTTCAGGAAACTCGTAGTTTTTTGGACGCTTGGCCACCCCTTTCCATGAAAGTGATTTGCGCCAGTCTCTGCTTAGGGCTACATCAATAGGAAACAAACCATAGAGATAGATCTTGTAACTACTTTATTGTGTCAAGTTTCAAAGAGCTAGCACAAACCGTGTTTGATTTAGAGTTCCAAATACATGTATCCATATAGTAGAAAAGAGAGTGAAACCTAAAAATTTAAACTGTTACTGCCAACGAACGGTTTAAGCTAGAAGAACGAAATTTGGTGAGCCAAGTGGGATTGGGGTACTGATCATTACCTGAAAGTGTCATCAAGCTTGGGTGAAAAAATGTGTGCTGATATTTCAGGAAACTCTTAGTTTTTTGGAAGCTTGGCAACCCCTTTCCATGAAAGTGATTTGCGCCAGTCTCTGCTTAGGGCTACATCAATAGGAAACAAACCATAGAGATAGAACTTGGAACTACTTCATTGTGTCAAGTTTCAAAAAGCTAGCACAAACCGTGTTTGATATAGAGTTCCAACTACATGTATCCATATAGTAGAAAACAGAGTGAAACCTAAAAATTTAAACTGTTACTGCCAACGAACGGTTTAACCTAGAAGAACGGGATTTGGTGAGCCAAGTGGGATTGGGGTACTGATCATTACCTGAAAGTGTCATCAAGATTGGGTGAAAAAATATTGTCTGATATTTCAGGAAACTCGTAGTTTTTGGAAGCTTGGCAACCCCTTTCCATGAAAATGATTTGCGTCAGTCTCTTCTTAGGGCTACATCAATAGGAAACAAACCATAGAGATAGAACTTTTAACTACTTTATTGTGTCAAGTTTCAAAGAGCTAGCACAAACTGTGTTTGATTTAGAGTTCCAACTACATGTATCCATATAGGAGAAAACAGAGTGAAACCTAAAAATTAAAACTGTTACTGCCAACAAACGGTTTAACCAAGAAGAACAAAATATGGTGAGCCAAGTTGGATTGGGGTACTGATCATTACCTGAAAGTGTCATCAAGCTTAGTGAAAAAATGTTTGCTGAGATTTCAGGAAACTCGTAGTTTTTTGGCAGCTTGGCAACCCCTTTCCATGAAAGTGATTTGTGCCAGTCTCTGCTTAGGGCTACATCAATAGGAAACAAACCATAGTGATAGGACTTGGAACTACTTTACTGTGTCAAGTTTCAAAGAGCTAGCACAAACCGTGTTTGATTTAGAGTTCCAACTACATGTATCCATATAGGAGATAACAGAGTGAAACCTAAAAATTAAAACTGTTACTGCCAACGAATGGTTTAACCTAGAAGAACGAAATTTGGTGAGCCAAGTGGGATTGGGGTACTGATCATTACCTGAAAGTGTCATCAAGATTGGGTGAAAAAATGTTGTCTGATATTTCAGGAAACTCGTAGTTTTTGGAAGCTTGGCAACCCCTTTCCATGAAAATGATTTGTGCCAGTCTCTGCTTAGGGCTACATCAATAGGAAACAAACCATAGAGATAGAACTTGTAACTACTTTCTTGTGTCAAGTTTCAAAGAGCTAGCACAAACCGTGTTTGATTTAGAGTTCCAACTACATGTATCCATATAGGAGAAAACAGAGTGAAACCTAAAAATTAAAACTGTTACTGCCAACAAACGGTTTAACCAAGAAGAACAAAATATGGTGAGTCAAGTTGGATTGGGGTACTGACCATTACCTGAAAGTGTCATCAAGCTTGGGTGAAAAAATGTGTGCTGAGATTTCAGGAAACTCGTAGTTTTTTGGCAGCTTGGCAACCTCTTTCCATGAAAGTGATTTGCGCCAGTCTCTGCTTAGGGCTACATCAATAGGAAACAAACCATAGAGATAGAACTTGGAACTTCTTTATTGTTTCAAGTTTCAAAGAGCTGGCATAAACCTTGTTTGTTTTAGAGTTACAACTACATGTATCCATATAGGAGAAAACAGTGTGAAACCTAAAAATTAACACTGTTACTGCCAACGAACGGTTTAACCTGGAAGAACGAAATGTGGTGAGCCTAGTGGGATTGGGGTACTGATCATTACCTGAAAGTGTCATCAAGCTTGGGTGAAAAAATGTGTGCTGAGATTTCAGGAAACTCGTAGTTTTTTGGACGCTTGGCCACCCCTTTCCATGAAAGTGATTTGCGCCAGTCTCTGCTTAGGGCTACATCAATAGGAAACAAACCATAGAGATAGATCTTGTAACTACTTTGTTGTGTCAAGTTTCAAAGAGCTAGCACAAACCGTGTTTGATTTAGAGTTCCAACTACATGTATCCATATAGTAGAAAAGAGAGTGAAACCTAAAAATTTAAACTGTTACTGCCAACGAACGGTTTAAGCTAGAAGAACGAAATTTGGTGAGCCAAGTGGGATTGGGGTACTGATCATTACCTGAAAGTGTCATCAAGCTTGGGTGAAAAAATGTGTGCTGATATTTCAGGAAACTCTTAGTTTTTTGGAAGCTTGGCAACCCCTTTCCATGAAAGTGATTTGCGCCAGTCTCTGCTTAGGGCTACATCAATAGGAAACAAACCATAGAGATAGAACTTGGAACTACTTCATTGTGTCAAGTTTCAAAAAGCTAGCACAAACCGTGTTTGATATAGAGTTCCAACTACATGTATCCATATAGTAGAAAACAGAGTGAAACCTAAAAATTTAAACTGTTACTGCCAACGAACGGTTTAACCTAGAAGAACGGAATTTGGTGAGCCAAGTGGGATTGGGGTACTGATCATTACCTGAAAGTGTCATCAAGATTGGGTGAAAAAATATTGTCTGATATTTCAGGAAACTCGTAGTTTTTGGAAGCTTGGCAACCCCTTTCCATGAAAATGATTTGCGCCAGTCTCTTCTTAGGGCTACATCAATAGGAAACAAACCATAGAGATAGAACTTTTAACTACTTTATTGTGTCAAGTTTCAAAGAGCTAGCACAAACTGTGTTTGATTTAGAGTTCCAACTACATGTATCCATATAGGAGAAAACAGAGTGAAACCTAAAAATTAAAACTGTTACTGCCAACAAACGGTTTAACCAAGAAGAACAAAATATGGTGAGCCAAGTTGGATTGGGGTACTGATCATTACCTGAAAGTGTCATCAAGCTTAGTGAAAAAATGTGTGCTGAGATTTCAGGAAACTCGTAGTTTTTTGGCAGCTTGGCAACCTCTTTCCATGAAAGTGATTTGCGCCAGTCTCTGCTTAGGGCTACATCAATAGGAAACAAACCATAGAGATAGAACTTGGAACTTCTTTATTGTTTCAAGTTTCAAAGAGCTGGCATAAACCTTGTTTGTTTTAGAGTTACAACTACATGTATCCATATAGGAGAAAACAGTGTGAAACCTAAAAATTAACACTGTTACTGCCAACGAACGGTTTAACCTGGAAGAACGAAATGTGGTGAGCCTAGTGGGATTGGGGTACTGATCATTACCTGAAAGTGTCATCAAGCTTGGGTGAAAAAATGTGTGCTGAGATTTCAGGAAACTCGTAGTTTTTTGGACGCTTGGCCACCCCTTTCCATGAAAGTGATTTGCGCCAGTCTCTGCTTAGGGCTACATCAATAGGAAACAAACCATAGAGATAGATCTTGTAACTACTTTGTTGTGTCAAGTTTCAAAGAGCTAGCACAAACCGTGTTTGATTTAGAGTTCCAACTACATGTATCCATATAGTAGAAAAGAGAGTGAAACCTAAAAATTTAAACTGTTACTGCCAACGAACGGTTTAAGCTAGAAGAACGAAATTTGGTGAGCCAAGTGGGATTGGGGTACTGATCATTACCTGAAAGTGTCATCAAGCTTGGGTGAAAAAATGTGTGCTGATATTTCAGGAAACTCTTAGTTTTTTGGAAGCTTGGCAACCCCTTTCCATGAAAGTGATTTGCGCCAGTCTCTGCTTAGGGCTACATCAATAGGAAACAAACCATAGAGATAGAACTTGGAACTACTTCATTGTGTCAAGTTTCAAAAAGCTAGCACAAACCGTGTTTGATATAGAGTTCCAACTACATGTATCCATATAGTAGAAAACAGAGTGAAACCTAAAAATTTAAACTGTTACTGCCAACGAACGGTTTAACCTAGAAGAACGGAATTTGGTGAGCCAAGTGGGATTGGGGTACTGATCATTACCTGAAAGTGTCATCAAGATTGGGTGAAAAAATATTGTCTGATATTTCAGGAAACTCGTAGTTTTTGGAAGCTTGGCAACCCCTTTCCATGAAAATGATTTGCGCCAGTCTCTTCTTAGGGCTACATCAATAGGAAACAAACCATAGAGATAGAACTTTTAACTACTTTATTGTGTCAAGTTTCAAAGAGCTAGCACAAACTGTGTTTGATTTAGAGTTCCAACTACATGTATCCATATAGGAGAAAACAGAGTGAAACCTAAAAATTAAAACTGTTACTGCCAACAAACGGTTTAACCAAGAAGAACAAAATATGGTGAGCCAAGTTGGATTGGGGTACTGATCATTACCTGAAAGTGTCATCAAGCTTAGTGAAAAAATGTTTGCTGAGATTTCAGGAAACTTGTAGTTTTTTGGCAGCTTGGCAACCCCTTTCCATGAAAGTGATTTGTGCCAGTCTCTGCTTAGGGCTACATCAATAGGAAACAAACCATAGTGATAGGACTTGGAACTACTTTACTGTGTCAAGTTTCAAAGAGCTAGCACAAACCGTGTTTGATTTAGAGTTCCAACTACATGTATCCATATAGGAGATAACAGAGTGAAACCTAAAAATTAAAACTGTTACTGCCAACGAATGGTTTAACGTAGAAGAACGAAATTTGGTGAGCCAAGTGGGATTGGGGTACTGATCATTACCTGAAAGTGTCATCAAGATTGGGTGAAAAAATGTTGTCTGATATTTCAGGAAACTCGTAGTTTTTGGAAGCTTGGCAACCCCTTTCCATGAAAATGATTTGTGCCAGTCTCTGCTTAGGGCTACATCAATAGGAAACAAACCATAGAGATAGAACTTGTAACTACTTTCTTGTGTCAAGTTTCAAAGAGCTAGCACAAACCGTGTTTGATTTAGAGTTCCAACTACATGTATCCATATAGGAGAAAACAGAGTGAAACCTAAAAATTAAAACTGTTACTGCCAACAAACGGTTTAACCAAGAAGAACAAAATATGGTGAGTCAAGTTGGATTGGGGTACTGACCATTACCTGAAAGTGTCATCAAGCTTGGGTGAAAAAATGTGTGCTGAGATTTCAGGAAACTCGTAGTTTTTTGGCAGCTTGGCAACCCCTTTCCATGAAAGTGATTTGCGCCAGTCTCTGCTTAGGGCTACATCAATAGGAAACAAACCATAGAGATAGAACTTGGAACTTCTTTATTGTTTCAAGTTTCAAAGAGCTGGCATAAACCTTGTTTGTTTTAGAGTTACAACTACATGTATCCATATAGGAGAAAACAGTGTGAAACCTAAAAATTAACACTGTTACTGCCAACGAACGGTTTAACCTGGAAGAACGAAATGTGGTGAGCCTAGTGGGATTGGGGTACTGATCATTACCTGAAAGTGTCATCAAGCTTGGGTGAAAAAATGTGTGCTGAGATTTCAGGAAACTCGTAGTTTTTTGGACGCTTGGCCACCCCTTTCCATGAAAGTGATTTGCGCCAGTCTCTGCTTAGGGCTACATCAATAGGAAACAAACCATAGAGATAGATCTTGTAACTACTTTATTGTGTCAAGTTTCAAAGAGCTAGCACAAACCGTGTTTGATTTAGAGTTCCAACTACATGTATCCATATAGGAGAAAAGAGAGTGAAACCTAAAAATTAAAACTGTTACTGCCAACAAACGGTTTAACCAAGAAGAACAAAATATGGTGAGTCAAGTTGGATTGGGGTACTGATCATTACCTGAAAGTGTCATCAAGCTTGGGTGAAAAAATGTTTGCTGATATTTCAGGAAACTCTTAGTTTTTTGGAAGCATGGCAACCCCTTTCCATGAAAGTGATTTGCGCCAGTCTCTGCTTAGGGCTACATCAATAGGAAACAAACCATAGAGATAGAGCTTGGAACTACTTCATTGTGTCAAGTTTCAAAGAGCTAGCACAAACCGTGTTTGATTTAGAGTTCCAACTAAATGTATCAATATAGTAGAAAACAGAGTGAAACCTAAAAATTTAAACTGTTACTGCCAACGAACGGTTTAACCTAGAAGAACGAAATTTGGTGAACCAAGTGGGATTGGGGTACTGATCATTACCTGAAAGTGTCATCAAGATTGGGTGAAAAAATGTTGTCTGATATTTCAGGAAACTCGTAGTTTTTGGAAGCTTGGCAACCCCTTTCCATGAAAATGATTTGCACCAGTCTCTGCTTAGGGCTACATCAATAGGAAACAAACCATAGAGATAGAACTTGTAACTACTTTCTTGTGTCAAGTTTCAAAGAGCTAGCACAAACCGTGTTTGATTTAGAGTTCCAACTACATGTATCCATATAGGAGAAAACAGAGTGAAACCTAAAAATTAAAACTGTTACTGCCAACAAATGGTTTAACCAAGAAGAAAGAAATTTGGTGAGCCAAGTGGGATTGGGGTACTGATCATTACCTGAAAGTGTCATCAAGATTGGGTGAAAAAATGTTGTCTGATATTTCAGGAAACTCGTAGTTTTTGGAAGCTTGGCAACCCCTTTCCATGAAAATGATTTGCGCCAGTCTCTGCTTAGGGCTACATCAATAGGAAACAAACCATAGAGATAGAACTTGTAACTACTTTCTTGTGTCAAGTTTCAAAGAGCTAGCACAAACCGTGTTTGATTTAGAGTTCCAACTACATGTATCCATATAGGAGAAAACAGAGTGAAACCTAAAAATTTAAACTGTTACTGCCAACGAACGGTTTAACCAAGAAGAACAAAATTTGGTGAGCCAAGTGGGATTGGGGTACTGATCATTACCTGAAAGTGTCATCAAGCTTGGGTGAAAAAATGTGTGCTGATATTTCAGGAAACTCTTAGTTTTTTGGAAGCTTGGCAACCCCTTTTCATGAAAGTGATTTGCGCCAGTCTCTGCTTAGGGCTACATCAATAGGAAACAAACCATAGAGATAGAACTTGGAACTATTTCATTGTGTCAAGTTTCAAAGAGCTAGCACAAACCGTGTTTGATTTAGAGTTCCAACTATATGTATCCATATAGGAGAAAACAGAGTGAAACCTAAAAATTTAAACTGTTACTGCCAACGAACGGTTTAACCTAGAAGAACGGAATTTGGTGAGCCAAGTGGGATTGGGGTACTGATCATTACCTGAAAGTGTCATCAAGATTGGGTGAAAAAATATTGTCTGATATTTCAGGAAACTCGTAGTTTTTGGAAGCTTGGCAACCCCTTTCCATGAAAATGATTTGCGCCAGTCTCTTCTTAGGGCTACATCAATAGGAAACAAACCATAGAGATAGAACTTTTAACTACTTTATTGTGTCAAGTTTCAAAGAGCTAGCACAAACTGTGTTTGATTTAGAGTTCCAACTACATGTATCCATATAGGAGAAAACAGAGTGAAACCTAAAAATTAAAACTGTTACTGCCAACAAACGGTTTAACCAAGAAGAACAAAATATGGTGAGCCAAGTTGGATTGGGGTACTGATCATTACATGAAAGTGTCATCAAGCTTGGTGAAAAAATGTTTGCTGAGATTTCAGGAAACTCGTAGTTTTTTGGCAGCTTGGCAACCCCTTTCCATGAAAGTGATTTGTGCCAGTCTCTGCTTAGGGCTACATCAATAGGAAACAAACCATAGTGATAGGACTTGTAACTACTTTCTTGTGTCAAGTTTCAAAGAGCTAGCACAAACCGTGTTTGATTTAGAGTTCCAACTACATGTATCCATATAGGAAAAAACAGAGTGAAACCGAAAAATTTAAACTGTTACTGCCAACGAACGGATTAACCTAGAAGAACGAAATTTGATGAGCAAAGTGGGATTGGGGTAGTGATCATTACCAGAAAGTGTCATCTAGATTGGGTTAAAAAATGTGTGCTGAGATTTCAGGAAACTCGTAGTTTTTTGGAACCTTGGCATCCCCTTTCCATGATAGTGGTTTCCACCGGTCTCTGCTTTGGGCTACATCAATAGGAAACAAACCGTAGAAATAGAACTTGGAACTACTTTATTGTGTCAAGTTTCAAAGAGCTAGCACAAACCGTGTTTCATTTAGAGTTCCAACTACATGTATCCATATAGTAGAAAACAGAGTGAAACCTAAAAATTAAAACTGTTACTGCCAACGAACGTTTTAACCAAGAAGAACAAAATTTGGTGAGCCAAGTGGGATTGGGGTACTGATCATTACCTGAATGTGTCATCAAGATTGGGTGAAAAAATGTGTGTTTACATGTCATGAAACTCGAGTTTTTTGGAAGCTTGACAACCCCTTAACATGAAAATGATTTGCGCCAGACTCTGATAAGGGCTACATCAATAGGAAACAAACCATAGATATAGAACATGGAACTACTTTATTGTGTCAAGATTCAAAGAGCTAGCACAAACCGTGTTTGATTTAGAGTTCCAACTACATGTATCCGTATAGGAGAAAACAGAGTGAAACCTAAAAATAAAAACTGTTACTGCCAACGAACGGTTTAACCAAGAAGAACGAAATTTGGTGAGCCAAGTGGAATTGGGGTACTGATCATTACCTGAAAGTGTCATCAAGATTGGGTGAAAAAATGTGTTCTGAGATTTCAGGAAACTCGTAGTTTTTTGGAAGCTTGGCTACCCCTTTCCATTTAAGTGATTTGAGCCAGGCTCTGTTTAGGGCTACATCAATAGGAAACAAACCATAGAGATAGAACTTGGAACTACTTTATTGTGTCAAGTTTCAAACAGCTACCACAAACCGTGTTTGATTTAGAGTTCCAACTACATGTATCCATATAGGAGAAAACAGAGTGAAACATAAAAATTTAAACTGTTACAGCCAACGAACGGTTTAACCTAGAAGAACGAAATTTGGTGAGCCAAGTGGGATTGGGGTACTGGTCAATACCTGAAAGTGTCATCCAGATTGGGTGAAAAAATGTGTGCTGAAATTTCAGGAAACTCGTAGTTTTTTGGAAGCTTGGCAACCCCATTCCATGAGAGTGATTTCCGCCAGTCTCTGCTTAGGGCTACATCAATAGGAAACAAACCATAAAGAAACAAATTGGATCTACTTTCTTGTGTCAAGTTTCAAAGAGCTAGCAGAAACCGTGTTTGATTTAGAGTTCCAACTACATGTATCCATATAGTAGAAAACAGAGTGAAACGTAAAAATTAAAAGTGTTACTGCCAACGAACGGTTTAAACAAGAAGAACGAAATTTGGTGAGCCAATTGGGATTTCGTGACTGATCATTACCTGAAAGTGTCATCAAGATTGGGTGAAAAAATGTGTGCTGAGATTTCAGGAAACTCTTAGTTTTTTGGAAGCTTGGCAACCCCTTTCCATGAAAGGGATTTGCGCCAGTCTTTGCTTAGGGCCACATCAATAAGAAACAAACCATAGAGATAGAACTTGGAACTACTTGATATTGTCAAGTTTCAAAGAGCTAGGATAAACCGTGTTTGATTTAGAGTTCCAACTACATGTATCCATATAGGAGAAAACAGAGTGAAACCTAAAAATTAAAACTGTTACTGCCAACGAACGGTTTAACCTAGAAGAACGAAATTTGGTGAGCCAAGTGGGATTGGCGTACTGATCATTACCTGAAAGTGTCATCAAGATTGGGTGAAAAAATGTGTGCTAAGATTTCAGGAAACTCGTAATTTTTTGGAAGATTGGCAACCCCTTTCCATTAAAGTGATTTGAGCCAAGCTCTGCTTAGGGCTACATCAATAGGAAACAAACCATAGAGATAGAACTTGGAACTACTTTATTGTGTCAAGTTTCAAAGAGCTAGCATAAACCGTGTTTGATTTAGAGTTCCAACTACATGTATCCATATAGGAGAAAAGAGAGTGAAACCTAAAAATTTAAACTGTTACTGCCAACGAACGGTTTAAACAAAAAAAATGAAATTTGGTGAGCCAAGTGGGATTGGGGTACTGATCATTACCTGAAAGTGTCATCAAGATTGGGTGAAAAAATGTGTGCTGAAATTTCAGGAAACTCGTAGTTTTTTGGAAGCTGGACAACCCCTTTCCATGAAAATGATTTGCGCCAGTCTCTGATAAGGGCTACATCAATAGGAAACAAACAATAGAGATAGAACTTGGAACTACTTCATTGTGTCAAGTTTCAAAGAGCTAGCACAAACCGTGTTTGATTTAGAGTTCCAAATGCATGTATCCATATAGGAGAAAACAGAGTGAAACCTAAAAATTTAAACTGTTACTTCCAATGAACGGTTTAACCTAGAAGAACGAAATTTGGTGAGCCAAGTGGGATTGGGGTACTGATCATTACCTGAAAGTGTCATCAAGATTGTGTGAAAAAATGTGTGCTGAGATTTCCGGAAACTCGTAGTTTTTTGGAAGCTTTTCAACCCCTTTTCATGAAAGTGATTTGCGCCAGTCCCTGCTTAGGGCTACATCAATAGGAAACAAACCATAATGATAGGACTTGGAACTACTTTACTGTGTCAAGTTTCAAAGAGCTAGCACAAACCGTGTTTGATTTTGAGTTCCAACTACATGTATCCATACAGGAGAAAACAGAGTGAAACCTAAAAATTAAAACTGTTACTGCCAACGAACGGTTTAACCTAGAAGAACAAAATTTGGTGAGCCAAGTGGGATTGGGGTACTGATCATTACCTGAAAGTGTCATCAAGCTTGGGTGAAAAAATGTGTGCTGAGATTTCAGGAAACTCGTAGATTTTGGAAGCTTGGCCACCCCTTTCCATGAAAGTGATTTGCGCCAGTCTCTGCTTAGGGCTACATCAATAGGAAACAAACCATAGAGATAGAACTTGTAACTTCTTTATTGTGTCAAGTTTCAAAGAGCTAGCACAAACCGTGTTTCATTTAGAGTTCCAACTACATGTATTCATATAGGAGAAAACAGAGTGAAACCTAAAAATTAAAACTGTTACTGCCAACAAACGATTTAACCAAGAAGAACAAAATATGGTGAGCCAAGTTGGATTGGGGTACTGATCATTACCTGAAAGTGTCATTAAGCTTGGGTGAAAAAATGTGTGCTGAGATTTCAGGAAACTCGTAGTTTTTTGGAAGCTTGGCAACCCCTTTCCATGAAAGTTATTTGCGCCAGTCTCTGCTTAGGGCTACATCAATAGGAAACAAACCATAGAGAGAGAACTTGGAACTACTTCATTGTGTCAAGTTTCAAAGAGCTAGCACAAACCGTGTTTGATTTAGAGTTCCAACTACATGTATCCATATAGTAGAAAACAGAGTGAAACGTAAAAATTAAAAGTGTTACTGCCAACGAACGGTTTAACCATGAAGAACGAAATTTGGTGAACCAAGTGGGATTGGGGTACTGATCATTACCTGAAATTGTCATCAAGATTGGGTGAAAAAATGTGTGCTGAGATTTCAGGAAACTCGTAGTTTTTTGGCAGCTTGGCAACCCCTTTCCATGAAAGTGATTTGCGCCAGTCTCTGCTTAGCGCTGCATCAATAGGACACAAACCATAGAGATAGAACTTGGAACTACTTTATTGTG
The DNA here is from genome assembly GCF_964194105.1 of Spermophilus citellus. Classification (NCBI taxonomy): domain Eukaryota; kingdom Metazoa; phylum Chordata; class Mammalia; order Rodentia; family Sciuridae; genus Spermophilus; species Spermophilus citellus. The sequence continues at coordinate 14,876,439 of NC_138192.1, read as the reverse complement.
TCAAGTTTCAAAGAGCTAGTATAAACCGTGTTTGATTTAGAGTTCCAACTACATGTATCCATATAGGAGAAAACAGAGTGAAACCTAAAAATTTAAACTGTTACTGCCAACGAACGGTTTAACCAAGAAGAACGAAATTTGGTGAGCCAAGTGGGATTGGGGTACAGATCATTACCTGAAACTGTCATCAAGCTTGGGTGAAAAAATATTTGCTGATATTTCAGGAAACTCTTAGTTTTTTGGAAGCTTGGAAACCCGTTTCCATGAAAGTGATTTGCGCCAGTCTCTGCTTAGGGTTACATCAATAGGAAACAAACCATAGAGATAGAGCTTGGAACTACTTCATATTGTCAAGTTCCAAAGAGCTAGCACAAACCGTGTTTGATTTAGAGTTCCAACTACATGTATCCATATAGGAGAAAACAGAGTGAAACCTAAAAATTAAAACTGTTACTGCCAACGAACGGTTTAACCAAGAAGAACAAAATTTTGTGAGCCAAGTGGGATTGGGGTACTGATCATTACCTGAAAGTGTCATCAAGATTGGGTGAAAAAATGTGTGCTTACATGTCATGAAACTCGAGTTTTTTGGAAGCTTGACAACCCCTTAACATGAAAATGATTTGCGCCAGACTCTGATAAGGGCTACATCAATAGGAAACAAACCATAGATATAGAACATGGAACTACTTTATTGTGTCAAGATTGAAAGAGCTAGTATAAACCGTGTTTGATTTAGAGTTCCAACTACATGTATCCATATAGGAGATAAGAGAGTGAAACCTAAAAATTAAAACTGTTACTGCCAACGAATGGTTTAACCTAGAAGAACGAAATTTGGTGATCCAAGTGGGATTGGGGTACTGATCATTATCTGAAAGTGTCATCAAGATTGGGTGAAAAAATGTGTGCTGAGATTTCAGGAAACTCGTAGTTTTTTGGAAGCTTGGCAACCCCTTTCAATCAAAGTAATTTGAGCCAGTCTCTGCTTAGGGCTACATCAACAGGAAACAAACCATAGAGATAGAACTTGGAACTACTTCATTGTGTCAAGTTTCAAAGACATAGCACAAACCGTGTTTGATTTAGAGTTCCAACTACATGTATCCATATAGGAGAAAACAGAGTGAAACCTAAAAATTAATACTGTTAATGCCAACGAACGGTTTAACCAAGAAGAACAAAATTTGGTGAGCCAAGTGGGATTGGGGTACTGATCATTACCTGAAAGTGTCATCAAGATTGGGTGAAAAAATGTGTGCTGAGATTTCAGGAAACTCGTAGTTTTTTTGAAGCTTGGCAACACATTTCCATGAAAGTGATTTGCACCAGTCTCTGCTTAGGGCTACATCAATAGGAAACAAACCATAGAGATAGAACTTGGAACTTCTTTATTGTGTCAAGTTTCAAAGAGATGGCATAAACCTTGTTTGATTTAGAGTTACAACTACATGTATCCATATAGGAGAAAACAGAGTGAAACCTAAAAATTAACACTGTTACTGCCAACGAACGGTTTAACCTGGAAGAACGAAATTTGGTGAGCCTAGTGGGATTGGGGTACTGATCATTACCTGAAAGTGTCATCAAGCTTGGGTGAAAAAATGTGTGCTGAGATTTCAGGAAACTCGTAGATTTTGGAAGCTTGGCCACCCCTTTCCATGAAAGTGATTTGCGCCATCTCTGCTTAGGGCTACATCAATAGGAAACAAACCATAGAGATAGAACTTGTAACTTCTTTATTGTGTCAAGTTTCAAAGAGCTAGCACAAACCGTGTTTCATTTAGAGTTCCAACTACATGTATTCATATAGGAGAAAACAGAGTGAAACCTAAAAATTAAAACTGTTACTGCCAACAAACGATTTAACCAAGAAGAACAAAATATGGTGAGCCAAGTTGGATTGGGGTACTGATCATTACCTGAAAGTGTCATTAAGCTTGGGTGAAAAAATGTGTGCTGAGATTTCAGGAAACTCGTAGTTTTTTGGAAGCTTGGCAACCCCTTTCCATGAAAGTTATTTGCGCCAGTGTCTGCTTAGGGCTACATCAATAGGAAACAAACCATAGAGAGAGAACTTGGAACTACTTCATTGTGTCAAGTTTCAAAGAGCTAGCACAAACCGTGTTTGATTTAGAGTTCCAACTACATGTATCCATATAGTAGAAAACAGAGTGAAACGTAAAAATTAAAAGTGTTACTGCCAACGAACGGTTTAACCAAGAAGAACGAAATTTGGTGAACCAAGTGGGATTGGGGTACTGATCATTACCTGAAATTGTCATCAAGATTGGGTGAAAAAATGTGTGCTGAGATTTCAGGAAACTCGTAGTTTTTTGGCAGCTTGGCAACCCCTTTCCATGAAAGTGATTTGCGCCAGTCTCTGCTTAGCGCTGCATCAATAGGACACAAACCATAGAGATAGAACTTGGAACTACTTTATTGTGTCAAGTTTCAAATAGCTAGTATAAACCGTGTTTGATTTAGAGTTCCAACTACATGTATCCATATAGGAGAAAACAGAGTGAAACCTAAAAATTTAAACTGTTACTGCCAACGAACGGTTTAACCAAGAAGAACGAAATTTGGTGAGCCAAGTGGGATTGGGGTACAGATCATTACCTGAAACTGTCATCAAGCTTGGGTGAAAAAATGTTTGCTGATATTTCAGGAAACTCTTAGTTTTTTGGAAGCTTGACAACCCATTTCCATGAAAGTGATTTGCGCTGGTTTCTGTTTAGGGCTACATCAAAAGAAAAGAAACCATAGAGATAGAACTTGGAACTACTTTATTGTGTCAAGTTTCAAAGAGCTAGCACAAACCGTGTTTGATTTAGAGTTCCAACTACATGTATCCATATAGGAGAAAACAGAGTGAAACCTAAAAATTAAAACTGTTACTGCCAACGAACGGTTTAACCAAGAAGAACGAAATTTGGTGAGCTAAGTGGGATTGGGGTACTGATCATTACCTGAAAGTGTCATCAAGCTTGGGTGAAAAAATGTGTGCTGAGATTTCAGGAAACTCGTAGTTTTTTGGAAGCTTGGCAACACCTTTCCATGAAAGTGATTTGCGCCAGTCTCTGCTTAGGGCTAAATCAATAGGAAACAAACCATAGAGATAGAACTTGGAACTATTTCATTGTGTCAAGTTTCAAAGAGCTAGCACAAACCGTGTTTGATTTAGAGTTCCAACTATATGTATCCATATAGGAGAAAACAGAGTGAAACCTAAAAATAAAAACTGTTACTGCCAACGAACGGTTTAACCAAGAAGAACGAAATTTGGTGAGCCAAGTGGGATTGGGGTACTGATTATTACCTGAAAGTGTCATCAAGATTCGGTGAAAAAATGTGTGCTGAGATTTCAGGAAACTCGTAGTTTTTTGGAAGCTTGGCAACCCCTTTCCATGAGAGTGATTTGCGCTAGTCTCTGCTTAGGGCTACATCAATAGGAAACAAACCATAGTGATAGGACTTGGAACTACTTTATTGTGTCAAGTTTCAAAGAGCTAGCACAAACCGTGTTTGATTTAGAGTTCCAACTACATGTATCCATATAGGAGAAAACAGAGTGAAACATAAAAATTTAAACTGTTACTGCCAACGAACGGTTTAACCTAGAAGAACGAAATTTGGTGAGCCAAGTGGGATTGGGGTACTGGTCAATACCTGACAGTGTCATCCAGATCGGGTGAAAAAATGTGTGCTGAAATTTCAGGAAACTCGTAGTTTTTTGGAAGCTTGGCAACCCCTTTCCATGAGAGTGATTTCCGCCAGTCTCTGCTTAGGGCTACATCAATAGGAAACAAACCATAAAGAAACAAATTGGATCTACTTTCTTGTGTCAAGTTTCAAAGAGCTAGCACAAACCGTGTTTGATTTAGAGTTCCAACTACATGTATCCATATAGGAGAAAACAGAGTGAAACCTAAAAATTAAAACTGTTACTGCCAACGAACGGTTTAACCTAGAAGAACGAAATTTGGTGAGCCAAGTGGGATTGGGGTACTGATCATTACCTGAAAGTGCCATCAAGCTTGGGTGAAAAAATGTGTGCTGAGATTTCAGGAAACTCGTAGTTTTGTGGAAGCTTGGCAACCCCTTTCCATGAATGTGATTTGCGCCAGTCTCTGCTTAGGGCTACATCAATAGGAAACAAAGCATAGAGATAGAACGTGGAACTACTTCATTGTGTCAAGTTTCAAAGAGCTAGCACAAACCGTGTTTGATTTAGAGTTCCAACTACATGTATCCATATAGTAGAAAACAGAGTGAAACCTAAAAATTAAAACTGTTACTGCCAACTAACGGTTTAACCAAGAAGAACGAAATTTGGTGAGCAAAGTGGGATTGGGGTACTGATCATTACCTGAAAGTGTCATCAAGATTGGGTGAAAAAATGTGTGCTTAGATTTCAGGAAACTCGAGTTTTTTGGAAGCTTGACAACCCCTTAACATGAAAATGATTCGCGCCAGTCTCTGATAAGGGCTACATCAATAGGAAACAAACCATAGAGATAGAACTTGGAACTACTTTATTGTGTCAAGTTTCAAAGAGCTAGCATAAACCGTGTTTGATTTAGAGTTCCAAATACATGTATCCATATAGGAGAAAACAGAGTGAAATCTGAAAATTAAAACTGTTACTGCCAACGAACGGTTTAACCTAGAAGAACGAAATTTGGTGAGCCAAGTGGGATTGGGGTACTGATCATTACCTGAAAGTGTCATCAAGATTGGGTGAAAAAATGTGTGCTGAAATTTCAGGCAACTCGTAGTTTTTTGGATGCTTGGCAACCCCTTTCCATGAAAGGGATTTGTGCCAGTCTCTGCTTAGCGCTACATCAATAGGACACAAACCATAGAGATAAAACTTGGAACTACTTTATTGTGTCAAGTTTCAAAGAGCTAGCACAAACCGTGTTTGATTTAGAGTTCCAACTACATGTATCCATATAGGAGAAAACAGAGTGAAACCTAAAAATTTAAACTTTTACTGCCAACGAACGGTTTAACCTAGAACAACGAAATTTGGTGAGCCAAGTGGGATTGGGGTACTGATCATTACCTGAAAGTGTCATCAAGATTGGGTGAAAAAATGTGTTCTGATAATTCAGGAAACTAGTAGTTTTTTGGAAGCTTGGCAACCCCTTTCCATTAAAGTGATTTGAGCCAGGCTCTGCTTAGGGCTACATCAATAGAAATCAAACCATAAAGATAGAACTTGGAACTACTTTATTGTGTCAAGTTTCAAAGAGCTAGCACAAACCATGTTTGATTTAGAGTTCCAACTACATGTATCCATATAGGAGAAAACAGAGTGAAACCTAAAAATAAAAACTGTTACTGCCAACGAACGGTTTAACCAAGAAGAATGAAATTTGGTGAGCCAAGTGGGATTGGGGTACTGATCATTACCTGAAAGTGTCATCAAGATTGGGTGAAAAAATGTGTGCTAAGATTTCAGGAAACTCTTAATTTTTTGGAAGCTTGGCAACCCCTTTCCATGAGAGTGATTTGCGCCGGTCTCTGCTTAGGGCTACATCAATACGAAACATACCATAGAGATAGAACTTGGAACTACTTTATTGCGTCAAGTTTCAAAGAGCTAGCACAAACCGTGTCTGATTTAGAGTTCCAACTACATGTATCCATATAGGAGAAAACAGAGTGAAACCTAAAAATTAAAACTGTTACTGCAACCAAACGGTTTAACCTAGAAGAACAAAATTTGGTGAGACAAGTGGGATTGGGGTACTGATCATTACGTCAAAGTGTCATCAAGATTGGGTGAAAAAATGTGTGCTGAGATTTCAGGAAACTCGTAGTTTTTTGGAAGCTTGGCAACCCCTTTCCATGAAAGAGATTTGCGCCGGTCTCTGCTTAGGGCTACATCAATAGGAAACAAACCATAGAGATAGAACTTGGAACTACTTTATTGTGTCCAGTTTCAAAGAGCTAGCACAAACCGTGTTTGATTTACTGTTACAACTACATGTATCCATATAGGAGAAAACAGAGAAACCTAAAAATTAAAACTGTTACTGCCACCGAACGGTTTAACTTAGAAGAACGAAATTTGGTGAGCCAAGTGGGATTAAGGTACTGATCATTACCTGAAAGTGTCATCAAGATTGGGTGAAAAAATGTGTGCTGAGATTTCAGGAAACTAGTAGATTTTGGAAGTTTGGCAACCCCTTTCCATGAAAGTGATTTGTGCCAGTCTCTGCTTAGGGCTACATCAATAGGAAACAAACCATAGAGATAGAACTTGGAACTTCTTTATTGTGTCAAGTTTCAAAGAGCTAGAACAAACCGTGTTTGATTTAGAGTTCCAACTACATGTATCCATATAGGAGAAAACAGAGTGAAACCTAAAAATTAAAACTGTTACTGCCAACGAACGGTTTAACCTACAATAACGAAATTTGGTGAGCCAAGTGGGATTGGGGTACTGATCATTTCCTGAAAGTGTCATCAATATTGGTTGAAAAAATGTGTGCTGAGATTTCAGGAAACTCGTAGTTTTTTGGAAGCTTGGCAACCCCTTTCCATGAAAGTGATTTGCGCCGGTCTCTGCTTAGGGCTACATAAATACGAAACATACCATTGAGATAGAACTTGGAACTACTTTACTGTGTCAAGTTTCAAAGAGCTAGCACAAACCGTGTTTGATTTAGAGTTCCAACTACGTGTATCCATATAGGAGAAAACAGAGAGAAACCTAAAAATTAAAACTGTTACTGCCACCAAACGGTTTAACCTAGAAGAACAAAATTTGGTGAGACAAGTGGGATTGGGGTACTGATCATTACCTGAAAGTGTCATCCAGATTGGGTGAAAAAATGTGTGCTGAGATTTCAGGAAACTCGTAGTTTTTTGGAAGCTTGGCAACCCCTTTCCATGAAAGTGATTTGGGACGGTCTCTGCATAGGGCTACATCAATAGGAAACAAACCATAGAGATAGAACTTGGAACTACTTTATTGTGTGAAGTTTCAAAGAGCTAGCACAAACCGTGTTTGATTTACAGTTCCAACTACATGTATCCATATAGGAGAAAACAGAGTGAAATCTAAAAATTAAAAATGTTACAGCCAACGAATGGTTTAACCTAGAAGAACGAAAATTGGTGAGCCAAGTGGGATTGGGGTACTGATCATTACCTGAAAGTGTCATCAAGATTGGTTGAAAAAAATGTGTGCTGAGATTTCAGGAATCTCGTAGTTTTTTGGAAGCTTGGCAACCCCTTTCCATGAAAGTGATTTTACGCCGGTCTCTGCTTAGGGCTACATGAATAGGAAACAAACCATAGAGATAGAACTTGGAACTACTTTATTGTGTCAAGTTTCAAAGAGCTAGCATAAACCGTGTTTGATTTAGAGTTCCAAATACATGTATCCATATAGGAGAAAACAGAGTGAAATCTGAAAATTAAAACTGTTACTGCCAACGAACGGTTTAACCTAGAAGAACGAAATTTGGTGAGCCAAGTGAGATTGGGGTACTGATCATTACCTGAAAGTGTCATCAAGATTGGGTGAAAAAATGTGTGCTGAAATTTCAGGCAACTCGTAGTTTTTTGGATGCTTGGAAACCCCTTTCCATGAAAGGGATTTGTGCCAGTCTCTGCTTAGCGCTACATCAATAGGACACAAACCATAGAGATAGAACTTGGAACTTCTTTATTGTGTCAAGTTTCAAAGAGCTAGAACAAACCGTGTTTGATTTAGAGTTCCAACTACATGTATCCATATAGGAGAAAACAGAGTGAAACCTAAAAATTAAAACTGTTACTGCCAAGGAACGGTTTAACCTAGAACAACGAAATTTGGTGAGCCAAGTGGGATTGGGGTACTGATCATTACCTGAAAGTGTCATCAAGATTGGGTGAAAAAATGTGTTCTGAGAATTCAGGAAACTAGTAGTTTTTTGGAAGTTTGGCAACCCCTTTCCATTAAAGTGATTTGGGCCAGGCTCTGCTTAGGGCTACATCAATAGAAATCAAACCATAAAGATAGAACTTGGAACTACTTTATTGTGTCAAGTTTCAAAGAGCTAGCACAAACCGTGTTTGATTTAGAGTTCCAACTACATGTATCCATATAGGTTAAAACAGAGTGAAACCTAAAAATAAAAACTGTTACTGCCAACGAACGGTTTAACCAAGAAGAACGAAATTTGGTGAGCCAAGTGGGATTGGGGTACTGATCATTACCTGAAAGTGTCATCAAGATTGGGTGAAAAAATGTGTGCTGTGATTTCAGGAAACTCTTAATTTTTTGGAAGCTTGGCAACCCATTTCCATGAGAGTGATTTGCGCCAGTCTCTGCTTAGGGCTACATCAATAGGAAACAAACCATAGTGATAGGAGTTGGAACTACTTTATTGTGTCAAGTTTCAAAGAGCTAGAACAAAACGTGTTTGATTTAGAGTTCCAACTACATGTATCCATATAGGAGAAAACAGAGTGAAACATAAAAATTTAAACTGTTACTGCCAACGAACGGTTTAACTTAGAAGAACGAAATTTGGTGAGCCAAGTGTGATTGGGGTACGGGTCAATACCTGAAAGTGTCATCCAGATTGGGTGAAAAAATGTGTGCTGAGATTTCAGGAAACTCGTAGTTTTTTGGAAGCTTGGCAACCCCTTTCCATGAGAGTGATTTCCGCAGTCTCTGCTTAGGGCTACATCAATAGGAAACAAACCATAGAGATACAAATTGGATCTACTTTATTGTGTCAAGTTTCAAAGAGCTAGCACAAACTGTGTTTGATTTAGAGTTCCAACTACATGTATCCATATAGGAGAAAACAGAGTGAAACCTAAAAATTAAAACTGTTCCTGCCAAGGAACGGTTTAACCTAGAAGAACGAAATTTGGTGAGCCAAGTGGGATTGGGGTACTGATCATTACCTGAAAGTGTCATCAAGATTTGGTGAAAAAATATGTGCTGATATTTCAGGAAACTCGTAGTTTTTTGGAAGCTTGACAACCCCTTTCCATGAAAGTAATTTTCGCCAGTCTCTGATAAGGGCTACATCAATAGGAAACAAACCATAGGGATAGAACTTGGAACTACTTTATTGTGTCATGTTTCAAAGAGCTAGCATAAACCGTGTTTGATTTATAGTTCCAACTACATGTATCCATATAGGAGAAAACAGAGTGAAACCTAAAAATTAAAACTGTTACTGCCAATGAACGGTTTAACAAAAAGAATGAAATTTGGTGAGCCAAGTGGGATTAGGGTACTGATCATTACCTGAAAGTGTCATCAAGCTTGGGTGAAAAAATGTGTGCTGAGATTTCAGGAAACTCGTAGTTTTTTGGAAGCTTGGCAACCCCTTTCCATGAAAGTGATTTGCGCCGGTCTCTGCTTAGGGCTACATCAATACGAAACATACCATAGGGATAGAACTTGGAACTACTTTATTGTGTCAAGTTTCAAAGAGCTAGCACAAACCGTGTCTGATTTAGAGTTCCAACTACGTGTATCCATATAGGAGAAAACAGAGAGAAACCTAAAAATTAAAACTGTTACTGCAACCAAACGGTTTAACCTAGAAGAACAAAATTTGGTGAGACAAGTGGGATTGGGGTACTGATCATTACGTCAAAGTGTCATCAAGATTGGGTGAAAAAATGTGTGCTGAGATTTCAGGAAACTCGTAGTTTTTTGGAAGCTTGGCAACCCCTTTCCATGAAAGTGATTTGCGCCGGTCTCTGCTTAGGGCTACATCAATAGGAAACAAACCATAGAGATAGAACTTGGAACTACTTTATTGTGTCAAGTTTCAAAGAGCTAGCACAAACCGTGTTTGATTTAGTGTTCCAACTACATGTATCCATATAGGAGAAAACAGAGAAACCTAAAAATTAAAACTGTTACTGCCACCGAACGGTTTAACTTAGAAGAACGAAATTTGGTGAGCCAAGTGGGATTAAGGTACTGATCATTACCTGAAAGTGTCATCAAGATTGGGTGAAAAAATGTGTGCTGAGATTTCAGGAAACTCGTAGATTTTGGAAGTTTGGCAACCCCTTTCCATGAAAGTGATTTGTGCCAGTCTCTGCTTAGGGCTACATCAATAGGAAACAAACCATAGAGATAGAACTTGGAACTTCTTTATTGTGTCAAGTTTCAAAGAGCTAGCACAAACCGTGTTTGATTTAGAGTTCCAACTACATGTATCCATATAGGAGAAAACAGAGCGAAACCTAAAAATTAAAACTGTTACTGCCAACGAACGGTTTAACCTACAATAACGAAATTTGGTGAGCCAAGTGGGATTGGGGTACTGATCATTTCCTGAAAGTGTCATCAATATTGGTTGAAAAAATGTGTGCTGAGATTTCAGGAAACTCGTAGTTTTTTGGAAGCTTGGCAACCCCTTTCCATGAAAGTGATTTGCGCCGGTCTCTGCTTAGGGCTACATCAATAGGAAACATACCATTGAGATAGAACTTGGAACTACTTTATTGTGTCAAGTTTCAAAGAGCTAGCACAAACCATGTTTGATTTAGAGTTCCAACTACGTGTATCCATATAGGAGAAAACAGAGAGAAACCTAAAAATTTAAACTGTTACTGCCACCAAACGGTTTAACCTAGAAGAACAAAATTTGGTGAGACAAGTGGGATTGGGGTACTGATCATTACCTCAAAGTGTCATCAAGATTGGGTGAAAAAATGTGTGCTGAGATTTCAGGAAACTCGTAGATTTTGGAAGCTTGGCCACCCCTTTCCATGAAAGTGATTTGCGCCATCTCTGCTTAGGGCTACATCAATAGGAAACAAACCATAGAGATAGAACTTGTAACTTCTTTATTGTGTCAAGTTTCAAAGAGCTAGCACAAACCGTGTTTCATTTAGAGTTCCAACTACATGTATTCATATAGGAGAAAACAGAGTGAAACCTAAAAATTAAAACTGTTACTGCCAACAAACGATTTAACCAAGAAGAACAAAATATGGTGAGCCAAGTTGGATTGGGGTACTGATCATTACCTGAAAGTGTCATTAAGCTTGGGTGAAAAAATGTGTGCTGAGATTTCAGGAAACTCGTAGTTTTTTGGAAGCTTGGCAACCCCTTTCCATGAAAGTTATTTGCGCCAGTGTCTGCTTAGGGCTACATCAATAGGAAACAAACCATAGAGAGAGAACTTGGAACTACTTCATTGTGTCAAGTTTCAAAGAGCTAGCACAAACCGTGTTTGATTTAGAGTTCCAACTACATGTATCCATATAGTAGAAAACAGAGTGAAACGTAAAAATTAAAAGTGTTACTGCCAACGAACGGTTTAACCAAGAAGAACGAAATTTGGTGAACCAAGTAGGATTGGGGTACTGATCATTTCCTGAAATTGTCATCAAGATTGGGTGAAAAAATGTGTGCTGAGATTTCAGGAAACTCGTAGTTTTTTGGCAGCTTGGCAACCCCTTTCCATGAAAGTGATTTGCGCCAGTCTCTGCTTAGCGCTGCATCAATAGGACACAAACCATAGAGATAGAACTTGGAACTACTTTATTGTGTCAAGTTTCAAATAGCTAGTATAAACCGTGTTTGATTTAGAGTTCCAACTACATGTATCCATATAGGAGAAAACAGAGTGAAACCTAAAAATTTAAACTGTTACTGCCAACGAACGGTTTAACCAAGAAGAACGAAATTTGGTGAGCCAAGTGGGATTGGGGTACAGATCATTACCTGAAAGTGTCATCAAGCTTGGGTGAAAAAATGTGTGCTGAGATTTCAGGAAACTCGTAGTTTTTTGGAAGCTTGGCAACACCTTTCCATGAAAGTGATTTGCGCCAGTCTCTGCTTAGGGCTACATCAATAGGAAACAAACCATAGAGATAGAACTTGGAACTATTTCATTGTGTCAAGTTTCAAAGAGCTAGCACAAACCGTGTTTGATTTAGAGTTCCAACTATATGTATCCATATAGGAGAAAACAGAGTGAAACCTAAAAATAAAAACTGTTACTGCCAACGAACGGTTTAACCAAGAAGAACGAAATTTGGTGAGCCAAGTGGGATTGGGGTACTGATTATTACCTGAAAGTGTCATCAAGCTTGGGTGAAAAAATGTGTGCTGAGATTTCAGGAAACTCGTAGTTTTTTGGAAGCTTGGCAACCCCTTTCCATGAAAGTGATTTGCGCTAGTCTCTGCTTAGGGCTACATCAATAGGAAACAAACCATAGTGATAGGACTTGGAACTACTTTATTGTGTCAAGTTTCAAAGAGCTAGCACAAACCGTGTTTGATTTAGAGTTCCAACTACATGTATCCATATAGGAGAAAACAGAGTGAAACATAAAAATTTAAACTGTTACTGCCAACGAACGGTTTAACCTAGAAGAACGAAATTTGGTGAGCCAAGTGGGATTGGGGTACTGGTCAATACCTGACAGTGTCATCCAGATTGGGTGAAAAAATGTGTGCTGAAATTTCAGGAAACTCGTAGTTTTTTGGAAGCTTGGCAACCCCTTTCCATGAGAGTGATTTCCGCCAGTCTCTGCTTAGGGCTACATCAATAGGAAACAAACCATAAAGAAACAAATTGGATCTACTTTCTTGTGTCAAGTTTCAAAGAGCTAGCACAAACCGTGTTTGATTTAGAGTTCCAACTACATGTATCCATATAGGAGAAAACAGAGTGAAACCTAAAAATTAAAACTGTTACTGCCAACGAACGGTTTAACCTAGAAGAACGAAATTTGGTGAGCCAAGTGGGATTGGGGTACTGATCATTACCTGAAAGTGCCATCAAGCTTGGGTGAAAAAATGTGTGCTGAGATTTCAGGAAACTCGTAGTTTTGTGGAAGCTTGGCAACCCCTTTCCATGAATGTGATTTGCGCCAGTCTCTGCTTAGGGCTACATCAATAGGAAACAAAGCAGAGAGATAGAACGTGGAACTACTTCATTGTGTCAAGTTTCAAAGAGCTAGCACAAACCGTGTTTGATTTAGAGTTCCAACTACATGTATCCATATAGTAGAAAACAGAGTGAAACCTAAAAATTAAAACTGTTACTGCCAACTAACGGTTTAACCAAGAAGAACGAAATTTGGTGAGCAAAGTGGGATTGGGGTACTGATCATTACCTGAAAGTGTCATCAAGATTGGGTGAAAAAATGTGTGCTTAGATTTCAGGAAACTCGAGTTTTTTGGAAGCTTGACAACCCGTTAACATGAAAATGATTCGCGCCAGTCTCTGATAAGGGCTACATCAATAGGAAACAAACCATAGAGATAGAACTTGGAACTACTTTATTGTGTCAAGTTTCAAAGAGCTAGCATAAACCGTGTTTGATTTAGAGTTCCAAATACATGTATCCATATAGGAGAAAACAGAGTGAAATCTGAAAATTAAAACTGTTACTGCCAACGAACGGTTTAACCTAGAAGAACGAAATTTGGTGAGCCAAGTGGGATTGGGGTACTGATCATTACCTGAAAGTGTCATCAAGATTGGGTGAAAAAATGTGTGCTGAAATTTCAGGCAACTCGTAGTTTTTTGGATGCTTGGCAACCCCTTTCCATGAAAGGGATTTGTGCCAGTCTCTGCTTAGCGCTACATCAATAGGACACAAACCATAGAGATAAAACTTGGAACTACTTTATTGTGTCAAGTTTCAAAGAGCTAGCACAAACCGTGTTTGATTTAGAGTTCCAACTACATGTATCCATATAGGAGAAAACAGAGTGAAACCTAAAAATAAAAACTGTTACTGCCAACGAACGGTTTAACCAAGAAGAATGAAATTTGGTGAGCCAAGTGGGATTGGGGTACTGATCATTACCTGAAAGTGTCATCAAGATTGGGTGAAAAAATGTGTGCTAAGATTTCAGGAAACTCTTAATTTTTTGGAAGCTTGGCAACCCCTTTCCATGAGAGTGATTTGCGCCGGTCTCTGCTTAGGGCTACATCAATACGAAACATACCATAGAGATAGAACTTGGAACTACTTTATTGTGTCAAGTTTCAAAGAGCTAGCACAAACCGTGTCTGATTTAGAGTTCCAACTACATGTATCCATATAGGAGAAAACAGAGTGAAACCTAAAAATTAAAACTGTTACTGCAACCAAACGGTTTAACCTAGAAGAACAAAATTTGGTGAGACAAGTGGGATTGGGGTACTGATCATTACGTCAAAGTGTCATCAAGATTGGGTGAAAAAATGTGTGCTGAGATTTCAGGAAACTCGTAGTTTTTTGGAAGCTTGGCAACCCCTTTCCATGAAAGAGATTTGCGCCGGTCTCTGCTTAGGGCTACATCAATAGGAAACAAACCATAGAGATAGAACTTGGAACTACTTTATTGTGTCAAGTTTCAAAGAGCTAGCACAAACCGTGTTTGATTTAGTGTTACAACTACATGTATCCATATAGGAGAAAACAGAGAAACCTAAAAATTAAAACTGTTACTGCCACCGAACGGTTTAACTTAGAAGAACGAAATTTGGTGAGCCAAGTGGGATTAAGGTACTGATCATTACCTGAAAGTGTCATCAAGATTGGGTGAAAAAATGTGTGCTGAGATTTCAGGAAACTAGTAGATTTTGGAAGTTTGGCAACCCCTTTCCATGAAAGTGATTTGTGCCAGTCTCTGCTTAGGGCTACATCAATAGGAAACAAACCATAGAGATAGAACTTGGAACTTCTTTATTGTGTCAAGTTTCAAAGAGCTAGAACAAACCGTGTTTGATTTAGAGTTCCAACTACATGTATCCATATAGGAGAAAACAGAGTGAAACCTAAAAATTAAAACTGTTACTGCCAACGAACGGTTTAACCTACAATAACGAAATTTGGTGAGCCAAGTGGGATTGGGGTACTGATCATTTCCTGAAAGTGTCATCAATATTGGTTGAAAAAATGTGTGCTGAGATTTCAGGAAACTCGTAGTTTTTTGGAAGCTTGGCAACCCCTTTCCATGAAAGTGATTTGCGCCGGTCTCTGCTTAGGGCTACATAAATACGAAACATACCATTGAGATAGAACTTGGAACTACTTTACTGTGTCAAGTTTCAAAGAGCTAGCACAAACCGTGTTTGATTTAGAGTTCCAACTACGTGTATCCATATAGGAGAAAACAGAGAGAAACCTAAAAATTAAAACTGTTACTGCCACCAAACGGTTTAACCTAGAAGAACAAAATTTGGTGAGACAAGTGGGATTGGGGTACTGATCATTACCTGAAAGTGTCATCCAGATTGGGTGAAAAAATGTGTGCTGAGATTTCAGGAAACTCGTAGTTTTTTGGAAGCTTGGCAACCCCTTTCCATGAAAGTGATTTGGGACGGTCTCTGCATAGGGCTACATCAATAGGAAACAAACCATAGAGATAGAACTTGGAACTACTTTATTGTGTGAAGTTTCAAAGAGCTAGCACAAACCGTGTTTGATTTACAGTTCCAACTACATGTATCCATATAGGAGAAAACAGAGTGAAATCTAAAAATTAAAAATGTTACAGCCAACGAATGGTTTAACCTAGAAGAACGAAAATTGGTGAGCCAAGTGGGATTGGGGTACTGATCATTACCTGAAAGTGTCATCAAGATTGGTTGAAAAAAATGTGTGCTGAGATTTCAGGAATCTCGTAGTTTTTTGGAAGCTTGGCAACCCCTTTCCATGAAAGTGATTTTACGCCGGTCTCTGCTTAGGGCTACATGAATAGGAAACAAACCGTAGAGATAGAACTTGGAACTACTTTATTGTGTCAAGTTTCAAAGAGCTAGCATAAACCGTGTTTGATTTAGAGTTCCAAATACATGTATCCATATAGGAGAAAACAGAGTGAAATCTGAAAATTAAAACTGTTACTGCCAACGAACGGTTTAACCTAGAAGAACGAAATTTGGTGAGCCAAGTGAGATTGGGGTACTGATCATTACCTGAAAGTGTCATCAAGATTGGGTGAAAAAATGTGTGCTGAAATTTCAGGCAACTCGTAGTTTTTTGGATGCTTGGAAACCCCTTTCCATGAAAGGGATTTGTGCCAGTCTCTGCTTAGCGCTACATCAATAGGACACAAACCATAGAGATAGAACTTGGAACTTCTTTATTGTGTCAAGTTTCAAAGAGCTAGAACAAACCGTGTTTGATTTAGAGTTCCAACTACATGTATCCATATAGGAGAAAACAGAGTGAAACCTAAAAATTAAAACTGTTACTGCCAAGGAACGGTTTAACCTAGAACAACGAAATTTGGTGAGCCAAGTGGGATTGGGGTACTGATCATTACCTGAAAGTGTCATCAAGATTGGGTGAAAAAATGTGTTCTGAGAATTCAGGAAACTAGTAGTTTTTTGGAAGTTTGGCAACCCCTTTCCATTAAAGTGATTTGAGCCAGGCTCTGCTTAGGGCTACATCAATAGAAATCAAACCATAAAGATAGAACTTTGAACTACTTTATTGTGTCAAGTTTCAAAGAGCTAGCACAAACCGTGTTTGATTTAGAGTTCCAACTACATGTATCCATATAGGTTAAAACAGAGTGAAACCTAAAAATAAAAACTGTTACTGCCAACGAACGGTTTAACCAAGAAGAACGAAATTTGGTGAGCCAAGTGGGATTGGGGTACTGATCATTACCTGAAAGTGTCATCAAGATTGGGTGAAAAAATGTGTGCTGAGATTTCAGGAAACTCTTAATTTTTTGGAAGCTTGGCAACCCATTTCCATGAGAGTGATTTGCGCCAGTCTCTGCTTAGGGCTACATCAATAGGAAACAAACCATAGTGATAGGAGTTGGAACTACTTTATTGTGTCAAGTTTCAAAGAGCTAGCACAAAACGTGTTTGATTTAGAGTTCCAACTACATGTATCCATATAGGAGAAAACAGAGTGAAACATAAAAATTTAAACTGTTACTGCCAACGAACGGTTTAACTTAGAAGAACGAAATTTGGTGAGCCAAGTGTGATTGGGGTACGGGTCAATACCTGAAAGTGTCATCCAGATTGGGTGAAAAAATGTGTGCTGAGATTTCAGGAAACTCGTAGTTTTTTGGAAGCTTGGCAACCCCTTTCCATGAGAGTGATTTCCGCAGTCTCTGCTTAGGGCTACATCAATAGGAAACAAACCATAGAGATACAAATTGGATCTACTTTATTGTGTCAAGTTTCAAAGAGCTAGCACAAACTGTGTTTGATTTAGAGTTCCAACTACATGTATCCATATAGGAGAAAACAGAGTGAAACCTAAAAATTAAAACTGTTCCTGCCAAGGAACGGTTTAACCTAGAAGAACGAAATTTGGTGAGCCAAGTGGGATTGGGGTACTGATCATTACCTGAAAGTGTCATCAAGATTTGGTGAAAAAATATGTGCTGATATTTCAGGAAACTCGTAGTTTTTTGGAAGCTTGACAACCCCTTTCCATGAAAGTAATTTTCGCCAGTCTCTGATAAGGGCTACATCAATAGGAAACAAACCATAGGGATAGAACTTGGAACTACTTTATTGTGTCATGTTTCAAAGAGCTAGCATAAACCGTGTTTGATTTATAGTTCCAACTACATGTATCCATATAGGAGAAAACAGAGTGAAACCTAAAAATTAAAACTGTTACTGCCAATGAACGGTTTAACAAAAAGAATGAAATTTGGTGAGCCAAGTGGGATTAGGGTACTGATCATTACCAAAAAGTGTCATCAAGATTGGGTGAAAAAATGTGTGCTGAGATTTTAGGAAACTCGTAGTTTTTTGGAAGCTGGACAACCCCTTTCCATGAAAATGATTTGCGCCAGTCTCTGATAAGGGCTACATCAATAGGAAACAAACCATAGAGATAGAACTTCGAACTACTTTATTGTGTCAAGTTTCAAAGAGGTAGCATAAACCGTGTTTGATTTAGAGTTCCAACTACATGTATCCATATAGCAGAAAACAGAGTGAAACCTAAAAATTAAAACTGTTACTGCCAACGAACGGTTTAACCTAGAAGAACGAAATTTGGTGAGCCAAGTGGGATTGGGGTACTGATCATTACCTGAAAGTGTCATCAAGCTTGGGTGAAAAAATGTGTGCTGAGATTTCAGGAAACTCGTAGTTTTTTGGAAGCTTGGCAACCCCTTTCCATGAAAGTGATTTGCGCCGGTCTCTGCTTAGGGCTACATCAATACGAAACATACCATAGGGATAGAACTTGGAACTACTTTATTGTGTCAAGTTTCAAAGAGCTAGCACAAACCGTGTCTGATTTAGAGTTCCAACTACGTGTATCCATATAGGAGAAAACAGAGAGAAACCTAAAAATTAAAACTGTTACTGCAACCAAACGGTTTAACCTAGAAGAACAAAATTTGGTGAGACAAGTGGGATTGGGGTACTGATCATTACGTCAAAGTGTCATCAAGATTGGGTGAAAAAATGTGTGCTGAGATTTCAGGAAACTCGTAGTTTTTTGGAAGCTTGGCAACCCCTTTCCATGAAAGTGATTTGCGCCGGTCTCTGCTTAGGGCTACATCAATAGGAAACAAACCATAGAGATAGAACTTGGAACTACTTTATTGTGTCAAGTTTCAAAGAGCTAGCACAAACCGTGTTTGATTTATTGTTCCAACTACATGTATCCATATAGGAGAAAACAGAGAAACCTAAAAATTAAAACTGTTACTGCCACCGAACGGTTTAACTTAGAAGAACGAAATTTGGTGAGCCAAGTGGGATTAAGGTACTGATCATTACCTGAAAGTGTCATCAAGATTGGGTGAAAAAATGTGTGCTGAGATTTCAGGAAACTCGTAGATTTTGGAAGTTTGGCAACCCCTTTCCATGAAAGTGATTTGTGCCAGTCTCTGCTTAGGGCTACATCAATAGGAAACAAACCATAGAGATAGAACTTGGAACTTCTTTATTGTGTCAAGTTTCAAAGAGCTAGCACAAACCGTGTTTGATTTAGAGTTCCAACTACATGTATCCATATAGGAGAAAACAGAGTGAAACCTAAAAATTAAAACTGTTACTGCCAACGAACGGTTTAACCTACAATAACGAAATTTGGTGAGCCAAGTGGGATTGGGGTACTGATCATTTCCTGAAAGTGTCATCAATATTGGTTGAAAAAATGTGTGCTGAGATTTCAGGAAACTCGTAGTTTTTTGGAAGCTTGGCAACCCCTTTCCATGAAAGTGATTTGCGCCGGTCTCTGCTTAGGGCTACATCAATAGGAAACATACCATTGAGATAGAACTTGGAACTACTTTATTGTGTCAAGTTTCAAAGAGCTAGCACAAACCATGTTTGATTTAGAGTTCCAACTACGTGTATCCATATAGGAGAAAACAGAGAGAAACCTAAAAATTTAAACTGTTACTGCCACCAAACGGTTTAACCTAGAAGAACAAAATTTGGTGAGACAAGTGGGATTGGGGTACTGATCATTACCTCAAAGTGTCATCAAGATTGGGTGAAAAAATGTGTGCTGAGATTTCAGGAAACTCGTAGTTTTTTGGAAGCTTGGCAACCCCTTTCCATGAAAGTGATTTGCGACGGTCTCCTCATAGGGCTACATCAATAGGAAACAAACCATAGAGATAGAACTTGGAACTACTTTATTGTGTGAAGTTTCAAAGAGCTAGCACAAACCGTGTTTGATTTACAGTTCCAACTACATGTATCCATATAGGAGAAAACAGAGTGAAATCTAAAAATTAAAAATGTTACAGCCAACGAATGGTTTAACCTAGAAGAACGAAAATTGGTGAGCCAAGTGGGATTGGGGTACTGATCATTACCTGAAAGTGTCATCAAGATTGGTTGAAAAAAATGTGTGCTGAGATTTCAGGAATCTCGTAGTTTTTTGGAAGCTTGGCAACCCCTTTCCATGAAAGTGATTTAACGCCGGTCTCTGCTTAGGGCTACAATAATAGGAAACAAACCATAGAGATAGAACTTGGAACTTCTTTATTGTGTCAAGTTTCAAAGAGCTAGCACAAACCGTGTTTGATTTAGAGTTCCAACTACATGTTTCCATATAGGAGAAAACAGAGTGAAACCTAAAAATTAAAACTGTTACTGCCATCGAACAGTTTAACCTAGAAGAACGATATTTGGTGATCCAAGTGGTATTGGGGTGCTGATCATTACCTGAAAGTGTCATCAAGATTGGGTGAAAAAATGTGTGCTGATATTTCAGGAAACTCGTAGTTTTTTGGAAGCTTGGCAACCCCTTTCCATGAAAATGATTTGCGCCAGTCTCTCCTTAGGGCTACATCAATAGAAAACAAACCATTGAGATAGAACTTGGAACTACTTTATTGTGTCAAGTTTCAAAGAGCTAGAAGAAACTGTGTTTCATTTAGAGTTCCAAGTACATGGATACATATAGGAGAAAACAGAATGAAACCTAAAAATTAAAACTGTTAGTGCCAACGAACAGTTTATCCTAGAAGAACGAAATTTGGTGAGCCAAGTGGGAATGGGGTACAGATCATTGCGTGAAAGTGTCATCAAGATTGGGTGAAAAAATGTGTGCTGAGATTTCAGGAAACTCGTAGTTTTTTGGAAGCTTGGCAACCCCTTTCAATGAAAGTGATTTGAGCCCGTCTGTGCTTAGGGCTACATCAATAGGAAACAATCCATAAAGGTAGAACTTGGAACTACTTGATTGTGTCAAGTTTCAAAGAGCTAGCACAAACCGTGTTTGATTTAGAGTTCCAACTACATGTATCCATATAGCAGAAAACAGAGTGAAACCTAAAAATTTAAACTGTTACTGCCAACGAACGGTTTAACCTAGTAGAATGAAATTTGGTGAGCCAAGTGGGATTGGGGTACTGATCATTACCTGAAAGTGTCATCAAGATTGGGTGAAAAATATGTGCTGAGATGTCAGTAAATTCGTAGTTTTTTGGAAGATTGGCAACCCCTTCCCTTGAAAGTGATTTGCGCCGGTCTCTGCTTAGGGCTACATCAATAGGAAACAAACCATAGAGATAGAACTTGGAACTACTTTATTGTGTCAAGTTTCAAAGAGCTAGCACAAACCGTGTTTGATTTAGAGTTCCAACTACATGTATCCATATAGGAGAAAACAGAGTGAAACCTAAAAATTAAAACTGTTACTGCCATCGAACGGTTTAACATAGAAGAAGGAAATTTGGTGAGCCAAGTGGGACTGGCGTACTGATCATTACCTGAAAGTGTCATCAAGATTGGGTGAAAAAATGTGTGCTGAGATTTCAGGAAACTCGTAGTTTTTTGGAAGCTTGGCAACCCCTTTCCATGAAAGTGATTTGTGCCAGTCTCTGCTTAGGGCTACATCAATAGGAAACAAACCATAGAGATAGAACTTGGAACTACATTATTTTGTCAAGTTTCAAAGAGCTAGCAGAAACCGTGTTCGATTTAGAGTTCCAAATATATTTATTCATATAGGAGAAAACAGAGTGAAACCTAAAAATTAAAACTGTTACTGCCAACGAACGGTTTAACCTGGAAGAACGAAATTTGGTGAGCCAAGTGGGATTGGGGTACTGATCATTACCTGAAAGTGTCCTCAAGATTGGGTGAAAAAATGTGTGCTGAGATTTCAGGAAACTCGGGGTTTTTTGGAAGCTTGGCAACCCCTTTCCATGAAAGTGATATGCACCATTCTCTGCTTAGTGCTACGTCAATAGGAAACAAACCATAGAGATAGAACTTGGTAATACTTTATTGTGTCAAGTTTCAAAGAGCTAGAAGAAAGTTTGTTTCATTTAGAGTTCCAACTACATGGATCCATATAGGAGAAAACAGAGTGAAACCTAAAAATTAAAACTGTTAGTGCCAACGAACAGTTTGTCCTAGAAGAACGAAATTTGGTGAGCCAAGTGGGATTGGGCTACTGATCATTACGTGAAAGTGTCATCAAGATTGGGTGAAAAAATGTGTGCTGAGATTTCAGGAAACTCGTAGTTTTTTGGAAGCTTGGCAAACCCTTTCAAAGAAAGTGATTTGAGCCCGTCTCTGCTTAGGGCTACATCAATAGGAAACAAACCATAGAGATAGAACTTGGAACTACTTGATTGTGTCAAGTTTCAAAGAGCTAGTACAAACCGTGTTTGATTTAGAGTTCCAACTACATGTATCCATATAGGAGAAAACAGAGTGAAACCTAAAAATTAAAACTGTTACTGCCATCGAACGGTTTAACATAGAAGAAGGAAATTAGGTGAGCCAAGTGGGACTGGCGTACTGATCATTACCTGAAAGTGTCATCAAGATTGGGTGAAAAAATGTGTGCTGAGATTTCAGGAAACTCGTAGTTTTTTGGAAGCTTGGCAACCCCTTTCCATGAAAGTGATTTGTGCCAGTCTCTGCTTAGGGCTACATCAATAGCAAACAAACCATAGAGATAGAACTTGGAACTACTTTATTGTGTCAAGTTTCAAAGAGCTAACACAAATCGTGTTTGATTTAGAGTTCCAACTACATGTATCCATATAGGAGAAAACAGAGAGAAACCTAAAAATTAAAACTGTTACTGCCAACGAATGGTTTAACATAGAAGAACGAAATTAGGTGAGCCAAGTGGTATTGGGGTACTGATCATTACGTGAATGTGTCATCAAGATTGGGTGAAAAAATGTGTGCTGAGATTTCAGGGAACTCGTAGTTATTTGGAAGCTTGGCAACCCCTTTCCTTGAAAGTGGTTTTTGCCGGTCTCTGCTTAGGGCACAACAATAGGAAACAAACCATAGAGAGAGAACTTGGAACTACTTTATTGTGTCACGTTTCAAAGAGCTAGCACAAACCATGTTTGATTTAGAGTTCCAACTACGTGTATCCATATAGGAGAATACAGAGTGAAACCTAAGAATTAAAACTGTTACTGCCAACGATCGGTTTAACCTAGAATAACAAAATTTGGTGAGCCAAGTGGGATTGGGGTACTGATCATTACCTGAAAGTGTCATCAAGATTGGGTGAAAAAATGTGAGCTGAGATTTAAGGAAACTCGTATTTTTTTGGAAGCTTGGCAACCCCTTTCCATGAAAGTGATTTGCGCTGGTCTCTGTTTAGGGCTACATCAAAAGAAAAGAAACCATAGAGATAGAACTTGGAACTACTTTATTGTGTCACGTTTCAAAGACCTAGCACAAACCGTGATTGATTTAGAGTTCCAACTACATGTATCCATATAGGAGAAAACAGAGGGAAACCTAATTAATAAAACAGTTACTGCCTACGAACGGTTTAAACTAGAAGAACGAAATTTGGTGAGCCAAGTGGGTTGGTGTACTGATCATTACCTGAAAGTGTCATCAAGATTGGGTGAAAAAATGTGTGCTGAGATTTCAGAAAACACGTAGTTTTTTGGAAACTTCCAACTTCTTTTCAAAAAGTGATTTGCGCTGGTCTCTGCTCAGGGCTACATCAATAGGAAACAAACCATAGAGATAGAACTTGGAACTACTTTATTGTGTCAAGTTTCATAGAGCTAGCACAAACCGTGTTTGATTTAGAGTTCCAAATACAAGTATCCATATAGGAGAAAACAGAGTGAAACCTAAAAATTAAAACTGTTACTGCCAACGAACGGTTTTACATAGAATAACAAAATTTGGTGAGCCAAGTGGGATTGGGGTACTGATCATTAAATGAAAGTGTCATCAAGATTGGGTGAAAAAATGTGTGCTGAGATTTCAGAAAACTCGTAGTTTTTTGGAAGCTTGGCAACCCCTTTCCATGAAAGTGATTTGCGCCAGTCTCTGCTTAGGGCTACATCAATAGGAAACAAACCATAGAGATAGAACTTGGAACTACTTTATTTTGTCAAGTTTCAAAAGCTAGCATAAACCGTGTTTGATTTAGAGTTCCAACTACATGTATCCATATAGGAGAAAACAGAGTGAAACCCAAAAATTACAACTGTTACTGCAAACGAACGGTTTAACCTAGAAAAACGAAATTTCGTGAGCCAAGTGGGATTGGGGTACTGATCATTACCTGAAAGTGTCATCAAGATTGGGTGAAAAAATGTGTGCTGAGATTTCAGGAAACTCGTAGTTTTTTGGAAGCTTGGCCACCCCTTTCCATGAAAGGGATTTGCGCCAGTCTCTGCTTAGGGCTACATCAATAGGAAACAAACCATAGAGATAGAACTTGGAACTACTTTATTGTGTCAAGTTTCAAAGAGCTAGCATAAATCGTGTTGGATTTAGAATTCCAACTACATGTATCCATAGAGGAGAAAACAGAGAGAAACATAAAAATTAAAACTCTTACTGCCAACAAACGGTTTAACATAGAACAATGAAATTTGGTGAGCCAAGTGGGATTGGGGTACTGATCATTACCTGAAAGTGTCATCAAGATTGGTTGAAAAAATGTGTGCTGAGATTTCAGGAAACTCGTAGTTTTTTGGAAGCTTGGCAACCCCTTTCCATGAAAGGGATTGGCGCCAGTCTCTGCTTAGGGCTACATCAATAGGAAACAAACCATAGAGATAGAACTTGGAACTACTTTATTGTGTCAAGTTTCAAAGAGCTAGCATAAATCGTGTTTGATTTAGAATTCCAACTACATGTATCCATATAGGAGAAAACAGAGTGAAACCTAAAAATTAAAACTGTTACTGCCAACGAACGGTTGAACCTAGAAGAACGAAATTTGGTGAGCCAAGTGGGATTGGGGTACTGATCAATACCTGAATGTGTCATCCAGTTTGGGTGAAAAAATGTGTGCTGAGATTTCAGGAAACTCGTAGATTTTGGAAGTTTGGCAACCCCTTTCCATGAAAGTGATTTGTGCCAGTCTCTGCTTAGGGCTACATCAATAGGAAACAAACCATAGAGATAGAACTTGGAACTTCTTTATTGTGTCAAGTTTCAAAGAGCTAGCACAAACCGTGTTTGATTTAGAGTTCCAACTACATGTATCCATATAGGAGAAAACAGAGTGAAACCTAAAAATTAAAACTGTTACTGCCAACGAACGGTTTAACCTACAATAACGAAATTTGGTGAGCCAAGTGGGATTGGGGTACTGATCATTTCCTGAAAGTGTCATCAATATTGGTTGAAAAAATGTGTGCTGAGATTTCAGGAAACTCGTAGTTTTTTGGAAGCTTGGCAACCCCTTTCCATGAAAGTGATTTGCGCCGGTCTCTGCTTAGGGCTACATCAATACGAAACATACCATTGAGATAGAACTTGGAACTACTTTATTGTGTCAAGTTTCAAAGAGCTAGCACAAACCATGTTTGATTTAGAGTTCCAACTACGTGTATCCATATAGGAGAAAACAGAGTGAAATCTAAAAATTTAAAATGTTTCAGCCAACGAACGGTTTAACCTACAATAACGAAATTTGGTGAGCCAAGTGGGATTGGGGTACTGATCATTTCCTGAAAGTGTCATCAATATTGGTTGAAAAAATGTGTGCTGAGATTTCAGGAAACTCGTAGTTTTTTGGAAGCTTGGCAACCCCTTTCCATGAAAGTGATTTGCGCCGGTCTCTGCTTAGGGCTACATCAATACGAAACATACCATTGAGATAGAACTTGGAACTACTTTATTGTGTGAAGTTTCAAAGAGCTAGCACAAACCGTGTTTGATTTACAGTTCCAACTACATGTATCCATATAGGAGAAAACAGAGTGAAATCTAAAAATTTAAAATGTTTCAGCCAACGAACGGTTTAACCTAGAAGAACGAAAATTGGTGAGCCAAGTGGGATTGGGGTACTGATCATTACCTGAAAGTGTCATCAAGATTGGTTGAAAAAAATGTGTGCTGAGATTTCAGGAATCTCGTAGTTTTTTGGAAGCTTGGCAACCCCTTTCCATGAAAGTGATTTTACGCCGGTCTCTGCTTAGGGCTACAATAATAGGAAACAAACCATAGAGATAGAACTTGGAACTTCTTTATTGTGTCAAGTTTCAAAGAGCTAGCACAAACCGTGTTTGATTTAGAGTTCCAACTACATGTTTCCATATAGGAGAAAACAGAGTGAAACCTAAAAATTAAAACTGTTACTGCCATCGAACAGTTTAACCTAGAAGAACGATATTTGGTGATCCAAGTGGTATTGGGGTGCTGATCATTACCTGAAAGTGTCATCAAGATTGGGTGAAAAAATGTGTGCTGATATTTCAGGAAACTCGTAGTTTTTTGGAAGCTTGGCAACCCCTTTCCATGAAAATGATTTGCGCCAGTCTCTCCTTAGGGCTACATCAATAGAAAACAAACCATTGAGATAGAACTTGGAACTACTTTATTGTGTCAAGTTTCAAAGAGCTAGAAGAAACTGTGTTTCATTTAGAGTTCCAAGTACATGGATACATATAGGAGAAAACAGAATGAAACCTAAAAATTAAAACTGTTTGTGCCAACGAACAGTTTATCCTAGAAGAACGAAATTTGGTGAGCCAAGTGGGAATGGGGTACAGATCATTGCGTGAAAGTGTCATCAAGATTGGGTGAAAAAATGTGTGCTGAGATTTCAGGAAACTCGTAGTTTTTTGGAAGCTTGGCAACCCCTTTCAATGAAAGTGATTTGAGCCCGTCTGTGCTTAGGGCTACATCAATAGGAAACAATCCATAAAGGTAGAACTTGGAACTACTTGATTGTGTCAAGTTTCAAAGAGCTAGCACAAACCGTGTTTGATTTAGTGTTCCAAATACATGTATCCATATAGCAGAAAACAGAGTGAAACCTAAAAATTTAAACTGTTACTGCCAACGAACGGTTTAACCTAGTAGAATGAAATTTGGTGAGCCAAGTGGGATTGGGGTACTGATCATTACCTGAAAGTGTCATCAAGATTGGGTGAAAAATATGTGCTGAGATGTCAGTAAATTCGTAGTTTTTTGGAAGATTGGCAACCCCTTCCCTTGAAAGTGATTTGTGCCGGTCTCTGCTTAGGGCTACATCAATAGGAAACAAACCATAGAGATAGAACTTGGAACTACTTTATTGTGTCAAGTTTCAAAGAGCTAGCACAAACCGTGTTTGATTTAGAGTTCCAACTACATGTATCCATATAGGAGAAAACAGAGTGAAACCTAAAAATTAAAACTGTTACTGCCATCGAACGGTTTAACATAGAAGAAGGAAATTTGGTGAGCCAAGTGGGACTGGCGTACTGATCATTACCTGAAAGTGTCATCAAGATTGGGTGAAAAAATGTGTGCTGAGATTTCAGGAAACTCGTAGTTTTTTGGAAGCTTGGCAACCCCTTTCCATGAAAGTGATTTGTGCCAGTCTCTGCTTAGGGCTACATCAATAGGAAACAAACCATAGAGATAGAACTTGGAACTACATTATTTTGTCAAGTTTCAAAGAGCTAGCAGAAACCGTGTTCGATTTAGAGTTCCAAATATATTTATTCATATAGCAGAAAACAGAGTGAAACCTAAAAATTAAAACTGTTACTGCCAACGAACGGTTTAACCTGGAAGAACGAAATTTGGTGAGCCAAGTGGGATTGGGGTACTGATCATTACCTGAAAGTGTCCTCAAGATTGGGTGAAAAAATGTGTGCTGAGATTTCAGGAAACTCGGGGTTTTTTGGAAGCTTGGCAACCCCTTTCCATGAAAGTGATATGCACCATTCTCTGCTTAGTGCTACGTCAATAGGAAACAAACCATAGAGATAGAACTTGGTAATACTTTATTGTGTCAAGTTTCAAAGAGCTAGAAGAAAGTTTGTTTCATTTAGAGTTCCAACTACATGGATCCATATAGGAGAAAACAGAGTGAAACCTAAAAATTAAAACTGTTAGTGCCAACGAACAGTTTATCCTAGAAGAACGAAATTTGGTGAGCCAAGTGGGATTGGGCTACTGATCATTACGTGAAAGTGTCATCAAGATTGGGTGAAAAAATGTGTGCTGAGACTTCAGGAAACTCGTAGTTTTTTGGAAGCTTGGCAACCCCTTTCAAAGAAAGTGATTTGAGCCCGTCTCTGCTTAGGGCTACATCAATAGGAAACAAACCATAGAGATAGAACTTGGAACTACTTGATTGTGTCAAGTTTCAAAGAGCTAGTACAAACCGTGTTTGATTTAGAGTTCCAACTACATGTATCCATATAGGAGAAAACAGAGTGAAACCTAAAAATTAAAACTGTTACTGCCATCGAACGGTTTAACATAGAAGAAGGAAATTAGGTGAGCCAAGTGGGACTGGCGTACTGATCATTACCTGAAAGTGTCATCAAGATTGGGTGAAAAAATGTGTGCTGAGATTTCAGAAAACACGTAGTTTTTTGGAAACTTCCAACTTCTTTTCAAAAAGTGATTTGCGCTGGTCTCTGCTCAGGGCTACATCAATAGGAAACAAACCATAGAGATAGAACTTGGAACTACTTTATTGTGTCAAGTTTCATAGAGCTAGCACAAACCGTGTTTGATTTAGAGTTCCAAATACAAGTATCCATATAGGAGAAAACAGAGTGAAACCTAAAAATTAAAACTGTTACTGCCAACGAACGGTTTTACATAGAATAACAAAATTTGGTGAGCCATGTGGGATTGGGGTACTGATCATTAAATGAAAGTGTCATCAAGATTGGGTGAAAAAATGTGTGCTGAGATTTCAGAAAACTCGTAGTTTTTTGGAAGCTTGGCAACCCCTTTCCATGAAAGTGATTTGCGCCAGTCTCTGCTTAGGGCTACATCAATAGGAAACAAACCATAGAGATAGAACTTGGAACTACTTTATTTTGTCAAGTTTCAAAAGCTAGCATAAACCGTGTTTGATTTAGAGTTCCAACTACATGTATCCATATAGGAGAAAACAGAGTGAAACCCAAAAATTACAACTGTTACTGCAAACGAACGGTTTAACCTAGAAGAACGAAATTTCGTGAGCCAAGTGGGATTGGGGTACTGATCATTACCTGAAAGTGTCATCAAGATTGGGTGAAAAAATGTGTGCTGAGATTTCAGGAAACTCGTAGTTTTTTGGAAGCTTGGCCACCCCTTTCCATGAAAGGGATTTGCGCCAGTCTCTGCTTAGGGCTACATCAATAGGAAACAAACCATAGAGATAGAACTTGGAACTACTTTATTGTGTCAAGTTTCAAAGAGCTAGCATAAATCGTGTTGGATTTAGAATTCCAACTACATGTATCCATAGAGGAGAAAACAGAGTGAAACATAAAAATTAAAACTCTTACTGCCAACAAACGGTTTAACATAGAACAATGAAATTTGGTGAGCCAAGTGGGATTGGGGTACTGATCATTACCTGAAAGTGTCATCAAGATTGGTTGAAAAAATGTGTGCTGAGATTTCAGGAAACTCGTAGTTTTTTGGAAGCTTGGCAACCCCTTTCCATGAAAGGGATTGGCGCCAGTCTCTGCTTAGGGCTACATCAATAGGAAACAAACCATAGAGATAGACCTAGGAACTACTTTATTGTGTCAAGTTTCAAAGAGCTAGCATAAATCGTGTTTGATTTAGAATTCCAACTACATGTATCCATATAGGAGAAAACAGAGTGAAACCTAAAAATTAAAACTGTTACTGCCAACGAACGGTTGAACCTAGAAGAACGAAATTTGGTGAGCCAAGTGGGATTGGGGTACTGATCAATACCTGAATGTGTCATCCTGATTGGGTGAAAAAATGTGTGCTGAGATTTCAGGAAACTCATAGTTTTTTGGAAGCTTGGCAACCCCTTTCCATGAAAGTGATTTGCGCCAGTCTCTGCTTAGGGCTACATCAATAGGAAACAAACCATAGTGATCGGACTTGGAACTACTTTATTGTGTCAAGTTTCAAAGAGCTAGCACAAACCGTGTTTGATTTAGAGTTCCAACTACATGTATCCATATAGGAGAAAACAGAGTGAAACCTAAAAATTTAAACTGTTACTCCCAACGAACGGTTTAACCTAGAAGAACGAAATTTGGTGAGCCAAGTGGGATTGTGGTACTGATCATTACCTGAAAGTGTCATCAAGATTGGTTGAAAAAATGTGTGCTGAGATTTCAGGAAACTCGTAGTTTTTTGGAAGCTTGGCAACCCCTTTCCATGAAAGGGATTTTCGCCAGTCTCTTCTTAGGGCTACATCAATAGGAAACAATCCATAGAGATAGAACTTGGAACTACTTTATTGTGTCAAGTTTCAAAGAGCTAGCATAAATCGTGTTTGATTTAGAATTCCAACTACATGTATCCATATAGGAGAAAACAGAGTGAAACATAAAAATTAAAACTCTTACTGCCAACGAACGGTTTAACAAAGAACAACGAAATTTGGTGAGCCAAGTGGGATTGGGGTACTGATCATTACCTGAAAGTGTCATCAAGATTGGTTGAAGAAATGTGTGCTGAGATTTCAGGTAACTCGTAGTTTTTTGGAAGCTTGGCCACCCTTTCCATGAAAGGGATTTGCGCCAGTCTCTGCTTAGGGCTACATCAATAGGAAACAAACCATAGAGATAGAACTTGGAACTACTTCATTCTGTCAAGTTTCAAAGAGCAAGCACAAACCGTGTTTGATTTAGAGTTCCAACTACATGTATCCATATAGGAGAAAACAGAGTGAAACCTAAAAATTAAAACTGTTACTGCAAATGAACGGTTTATCCTAGAAGAACGAAATTTGGTGAGCCAAGTGGGATTGGGGTACTGATCATTACCTGAAATTGTCATCAAGTTTGGGTGAAAAAATGTGTGCTGAGATTCCAGGAAACTCGTAGTTTTTTGGAAGCTTGGCAACCCCTTTCAATTAAAGTGATTTGCGCCAGTCTCTGCTTAGGGCTACATCAATAGGAAACAAACCATAGAGATAGAACTTGGAACTACTTCATTCTGTCAAGTTTCAAAGAGCTAGCACAAACCGTGTTTGATTTAGAGTTCCAACTACATGTATCCATATAGGAGAAAACAGAGTGAAACCTAAAAATTTAAACTGTTACTGCCAACGAACGGTTTAACCTAGAAGAACGAAATTTGGTGAGCCAAGTGGGATTGTGGTACTGATCAGTACCTGAAAGTGTCATCCAGATTGGGTGAAAAAATGTGTGCTGAGATTTCAAAAAACTCGTAGTTTTTTGGAAGCTTGGCCACCCCTTTCCATGAAAGGGATTTGCGCCAGTCTCTGCTTAGGGCTCCATCAATAGGAAACAAACCATAGAGATAGAACTTGGAACTACTTTATTGTGTCAAGTTTCAAAGAGCTAGCATAAATCGTGTTGGATTTAGAATTCCAACTACATGTATCCATAGAGGAGAAAACAGAGTGAAACATAAAAATTAAAACTCTTACTGCCAACGAACGGTTTAACATAGAACAATGAAATTTGGTGAGCCAAGTGGGATTGGGGTACTGATCATTACCTGAAAGTGTCATCAAGATTGGTTGAAAAAATGTGTGCTGAGATTTCAGGAAACTCGTAGTTTTTTGGAAGCTTGGCAACCCCTTTCCATGAAAGGGATTGGCGCCAGTCTCTGCTTAGGGCTACATCAATAAAAAACAAACCATAGAGATAGAACTTGGAACTACTTTATTGTGTCAAGTTTCAAAGAGCTAGCACAAACCGTGTTTGATTTAGAGTTCCAACTACATGTATCGATATAGGAGAAAACAGAGTGAAACCTAAAAATTAAAACTGTTACTGCCAACGAACGGTTTAACCTAGAAGAACGAAATTTGGTGAGCCAAGTGGGATTGGGATACTGATGATTACCTGAAAGTGTCATCAAGCTTGGGTGAAAAAATGTGTGCTGAGATTTCAGGTAACTCGTAGTTTTTTGGAAGCTTGGCCACCCTTTCCATGAAAGGGATTTGCGCCAATCTCTGCTTAGGGCTACATCAATAGGAAACAAACCATAGAGATAGAACTTGGAACTACTTTATTCTGTCAAGTTTCAAAGAGCTAGCACAAATCGTGTTTGATTTAGAGTTCCAACTACATGTATCCATAGAGGAGAAAACAGAGTGAAACCTAAAAATTAAAACTGTTACTGCAAACGAACGGTTTAACCTAGAAGAACGAAATTTGGTGAGCAAAGTGGGATTGGGGTACTGATCATTACCTGAAATTTCATCAAGATTGGGTGAAAAAATGTGTGCTGAGATTTCAGGAAACTCGTAGTTTTTTGGAAGCTAGGCAACCCCTTTCCATGAAAGTGATTTGCACCACTCTCTGCTTAGGGCTACATGAATAGGAAACAAACCATAGTGATAGGACGTGGAACTACTTTATTGTGTCAAGTTTCAAAGAGGTAGCATTAATCGTGTTTGATTTAGAGTTCCAACTACATGTATCCATATAGGAGAAAACAGAGTGAAACCTAAAAATTTAAACTGTTACTGCCAACGAACGGTTTAACCTAGAAGAGCGAAATTTGGTGAGCCAAGTGGGATTGTGGTACTGATCAGTACCTGAAAGTGTCATCCAGATTGGGTGAAAAAATGTGTGCTGAGATTTCAAAAAACTCGTAGTTTTTTGGAAGCTTGGCCACCCCTTTCCATGAAAGGGATTTGCGCCAGTCTCTGCTTAGGGCTCCATCAATAGGAAACAAACCATAGAGATAGAACTTGGAACTACTTTATTGTGTCAAGTTTCAAAGAGCTAGCATAAATCGTGTTTGATTTAGAGTTCCAACTACATGTATCCATATAGGAGAAAACAGAGTGAAACCTAAAAATTAAAACTGTTACTGCCAACGAACGGTTTAACCTAGAAGAACGAAATTTGGTGAGCCAAGTGGGATTGGGGTACTGATCAATACCTGAATGTGTCATCCAGATTGGGTGAAAAAATGTGTGCTGAGATTTCAGGATACTCATAGTTTTTTGGAAGCTTGGCAACCCCTTTCCATGAAAGTGATTTGCGCTGGTCTCTGTTTAGGGCTACATCAAAAGAAAAGAAACCATAGAGATAGAACTTGGAACTACTTTATTGTGTCACGTTTCAAAGACCTAGCACAAACCGTGATTGATTTAGAGTTCCAACTACATGTATCCATATAGGAGAAAACAGAGGGAAACCTAATTAATAAAACAGTTACTGCCTACGAACGGTTTAAACTAGAAGAACGAAATTTGGTGAGCCAAGTGGGTTGGTGTACTGATCATTACCTGAAAGTGTCATCAAGATTGGGTGAAAAAATGTGTGCTGAGATTTCAGAAAACACGTAGTTTTTTGGAAACTTCCAACTTCTTTTCAAAAAGTGATTTGCGCTGGTCTCTGCTCAGGGCTACATCAATAGGAAACAAACCATAGAGATAGAACTTGGAACTACTTTATTGTGTCAAGTTTCATAGAGCTAGCACAAACCGTGTTTGATTTAGAGTTCCAAATACAAGTATCCATATAGGAGAAAACAGAGTGAAACCTAAAAATTAAAACTGTTACTGCCAACGAACGGTTTTACATAGAATAACAAAATTTGGTGAGCCAAGTGGGATTGGGGTACTGATCATTAAATGAAAGTGTCATCAAGATTGGGTGAAAAAATGTGTGCTGAGATTTCAGAAAACTCGTAGTTTTTTGGAAGCTTGGCAACCCCTTTCCATGAAAGTGATTTGCGCCAGTCTCTGCTTAGGGCTACATCAATAGGAAACAAACCATAGAGATAGAACTTGGAACTACTTTATTTTGTCAAGTTTCAAAAGCTAGCATAAACCGTGTTTGATTTAGAGTTCCAACTACATGTATCCATATAGGAGAAAACAGAGTGAAACCCAAAAATTACAACTGTTACTGCAAACGAACGGTTTAACCTAGAAGAACGAAATTTCGTGAGCCAAGTGGGATTGGGGTACTGATCATTACCTGAAAGTGTCATCAAGATTGGGTGAAAAAATGTGTGCTGAGATTTCAGGAAACTCGTAGTTTTTTGGAAGCTTGGCCACCCCTTTCCATGAAAGGGATTTGCGCCAGTCTCTGCTTAGGGCTACATCAATAGGAAACAAACCATAGAGATAGAACTTGGAACTACTTTATTGTGTCAAGTTTCAAAGAGCTAGCATAAATCGTGTTGGATTTAGAATTCCAACTACATGTATCCATAGAGGAGAAAACAGAGTGAAACATAAAAATTAAAACTCTTACTGCCAACAAACGGTTTAACATAGAACAATGAAATTTGGTGAGCCAAGTGGGATTGGGGTACTGATCATTACCTGAAAGTGTCATCAAGATTGGTTGAAAAAATGTGTGCTGAGATTTCAGGAAACTCGTAGTTTTTTGGAAGCTTGGCAACCCCTTTCCATGAAAGGGATTGGCGCCAGTCTCTGCTTAGGGCTACATCAATAGGAAACAAACCATAGAGATAGACCTAGGAACTACTTTATTGTGTCAAGTTTCAAAGAGCTAGCATAAATCGTGTTTGATTTAGAATTCCAACTACATGTATCCATATAGGAGAAAACAGAGTGAAACCTAAAAATTAAAACTGTTACTGCCAACGAACGGTTGAACCTAGAAGAACGAAATTTGGTGAGCCAAGTGGGATTGGGGTACTGATCAATACCTGAATGTGTCATCCTGATTGGGTGAAAAAATGTGTGCTGAGATTTCAGGAAACTCATAGTTTTTTGGAAGCTTGGCAACCCCTTTCCATGAAAGTGATTTGCGCCAGTCTCTGCTTAGGGCTACATCAATAGGAAACAAACCATAGTGATCGGACTTGGAACTACTTTATTGTGTCAAGTTTCAAAGAGCTAGCACAAACCGTGTTTGATTTAGAGTTCCAACTACATGTATCCATATAGGAGAAAACAGAGTGAAACCTAAAAATTTAAACTGTTACTCCCAACGAACGGTTTAACCTAGAAGAACGAAATTTGGTGAGCCAAGTCGGATTGGGGTACTGATCATTACCTGAAAGTGTCATCAAGATTGGTTGAAAAAATGTGTGCTGAGATTTCAGGAAACTCGTAGTTTTTTGGAAGCTTGGCAACCCCTTTCCATGAAAGGGATTTTCGCCAGTCTCTTCTTAGGGCTACATCAATAGGAAACAATCCATAGAGATAGAACTTGGAACTACTTTATTGTGTCAAGTTTCAAAGAGCTAGCATAAATCGTGTTTGATTTAGAATTCCAACTACATGTATCCATATAGGAGAAAACAGAGTGAAACATAAAAATTAAAACTCTTACTGCCAACGAACGGTTTAACAAAGAACAACGAAATTTGGTGAGCCAAGTGGGATTGGGGTACTGATCATTACCTGAAAGTGTCATCAAGATTGGTTGAAGAAATGTGTGCTGAGATTTCAGGTAACTCGTAGTTTTTTGGAAGCTTGGCCACCCTTTCCATGAAAGGGATTTGCGCCAGTCTCTGCTTAGGGCTACATCAATAGGAAACAAACCATAGAGATAGAACTTGGAACTACTTCATTCTGTCAAGTTTCAAAGAGCAAGCACAAACCGTGTTTGATTTAGAGTTCCAACTACATGTATCCATATAGGAGAAAACAGAGTGAAACCTAAAAATTAAAACTGTTACTGCAAATGAACGGTTTATCCTAGAAGAACGAAATTTGGTGAGCCAAGTGGGATTGGGGTACTGATCATTACCTGAAATTGTCATCAAGTTTGGGTGAAAAAATGTGTGCTGAGATTCCAGGAAACTCGTAGTTTTTTGGAAGCTTGGCAACCCCTTTCAATTAAAGTGATTTGCGCCAGTCTCTGCTTAGGGCTACATCAATAGGAAACAAACCATAGAGATAGAACTTGGAACTACTTCATTCTGTCAAGTTTCAAAGAGCTAGCACAAACCGTGTTTGATTTAGAGTTCCAACTACATGTATCCATATAGGAGAAAACAGAGTGAAACCTAAAAATTTAAACTGTTACTGCCAACGAACGGTTTAACCTAGAAGAACGAAATTTGGTGAGCCAAGTGGGATTGTGGTACTGATCAGTACCTGAAAGTGTCATCCAGATTGGGTGAAAAAATGTGTGCTGAGATTTCAAAAAACTCGTAGTTTTTTGGAAGCTTGGCCACCCCTTTCCATGAAAGGGATTTGCGCCAGTCTCTGCTTAGGGCTCCATCAATAGGAAACAAACCATAGAGATAGAACTTGGAACTACTTTATTGTGTCAAGTTTCAAAGAGCTAGCATAAATCGTGTTGGATTTAGAATTCCAACTACATGTATCCATAGAGGAGAAAACAGAGTGAAACATAAAAATTAAAACTCTTACTGCCAACGAACGGTTTAACATAGAACAATGAAATTTGGTGAGCCAAGTGGGATTGGGGTACTGATCATTACCTGAAAGTGTCATCAAGATTGGTTGAAAAAATGTGTGCTGAGATTTCAGGAAACTCGTAGTTTTTTGGAAGCTTGGCAACCCCTTTCCATGAAAGGGATTGGCGCCAGTCTCTGCTTAGGGCTACATCAATAAAAAACAAACCATAGAGATAGAACTTGGAACTACTTTATTGTGTCAAGTTTCAAAGAGCTAGCACAAACCGTGTTTGATTTAGAGTTCCAACTACATGTATCGATATAGGAGAAAACAGAGTGAAACCTAAAAATTAAAACTGTTACTGCCAACGAACGGTTTAACCTAGAAGAACGAAATTTGGTGAGCCAAGTGGGATTGGGATACTGATGATTACCTGAAAGTGTCATCAAGCTTGGGTGAAAAAATGTGTGCTGAGATTTCAGGTAACTCGTAGTTTTTTGGAAGCTTGGCCACCCTTTCCATGAAAGGGATTTGCGCCAATCTCTGCTTAGGGCTACATCAATAGGAAACAAACCATAGAGATAGAACTTGGAACTACTTTATTCTGTCAAGTTTCAAAGAGCTAGCACAAATCGTGTTTGATTTAGAGTTCCAACTACATGTATCCATAGAGGAGAAAACAGAGTGAAACCTAAAAATTAAAACTGTTACTGCAAACGAACGGTTTAACCTAGAAGAACGAAATTTGGTGAGCAAAGTGGGATTGGGGTACTGATCATTACCTGAAATTTCATCAAGATTGGGTGAAAAAATGTGTGCTGAGATTTCAGGAAACTCGTAGTTTTTTGGAAGCTAGGCAACCCCTTTCCATGAAAGTGATTTGCACCACTCTCTGCTTAGGGCTACATGAATAGGAAACAAACCATAGTGATAGGACGTGGAACTACTTTATTGTGTCAAGTTTCAAAGAGGTAGCATTAATCGTGTTTGATTTAGAGTTCCAACTACATGTATCCATATAGGAGAAAACAGAGTGAAACCTAAAAATTTAAACTGTTACTGCCAACGAACGGTTTAACCTAGAAGAGCGAAATTTGGTGAGCCAAGTGGGATTGTGGTACTGATCAGTACCTGAAAGTGTCATCCAGATTGGGTGAAAAAATGTGTGCTGAGATTTCAAAAAACTCGTAGTTTTTTGGAAGCTTGGCCACCCCTTTCCATGAAAGGGATTTGCGCCAGTCTCTGCTTAGGGCTCCATCAATAGGAAACAAACCATAGAGATAGAACTTGGAACTACTTTATTGTGTCAAGTTTCAAAGAGCTAGCATAAATCGTGTTTGATTTAGAGTTCCAACTACATGTATCCATATAGGAGAAAACAGAGTGAAACCTA
Organism: Spermophilus citellus; assembly: GCF_964194105.1. Taxonomy (NCBI): domain Eukaryota; kingdom Metazoa; phylum Chordata; class Mammalia; order Rodentia; family Sciuridae; genus Spermophilus; species Spermophilus citellus. Next base: position 14,838,938 of record NC_138192.1, on the reverse strand, counting down.
AAAATTAAAACTGTTACTGCCAACGAACGGTTTAACCTAGAAGAACGAAATTTGGTGAGCCAAGTGGGATTGGGGTACTGATCAATACCTGAATGTGTCATCCAGATTGGGTGAAAAAATGTGTGCTGAGATTTCAGGATACTCATAGTTTTTTGGAAGCTTGGCCACCCCTTTCCATGAAAGTGATTTGCGCCAGTCTCTGCTTAGGGCTACATCAATAGGAAACAAACCATAGAGATAGAACTTGGAACTACTTTATTGTGTCAAGTTTCAAAGAGCTAGCATAAACCGTGTTTGATTTAGAGTTCCAACTATATGTATCCATATAGGAGAAAACAGAGTGAAACCTAAAAATTACAACTGTTACTGCCAACGAACGGTTTAACCTAGAAGAACGAAATTTGGTGAGCCAAGTGGGATTGGGGTACTGATCATTACCTGAAAGTGTCATCAAGATTGGGTGAAAAAATGTGTGCTTAGATTTCAGGAAACTCGTAGTTTTTTGGAAGCTTGGCCACCCCTTTCCATGAAAGGGGTTTGCGCCAGTCTCTGCTTAGGGCTACATCAATAGGAAACAAACCATAGAGATAGAACTTGGAACTACTTTATTGTGTCAAGTTTCAAAGAGCTAGCATAAATCGTGTTTGATTTAGAGTTCCAACTACATGTATCCATATAGGAGAAAATAGAGTGAAACATAAAAATTAAAACTCTTACTGCCAACGAACGGTTTAACATAGAACAACGAAATTTGGTGAGCCAAGTGGGATTGGGGTACTGATCATTACCTGAAAGTGTCATCAAGATTGGTTGAAAAAATGTGTGCTGAGATTTCAGGAAACTCGTAGTTTTTTGGAAGCTTGGCAACCCCTTTCCATGAAAGGGATTTGCGCCAGTCTCTTCTTAGGGCTACATCAATAGGAAACAAACCATAGAGATAGAACTTGGAACTACTTTATTGTGTCAAGTTTCAAAGAGCTAGCATAAATCGTGTTTGATTTAGAATTCCAACTACATGTATCCATATAGGAGAAAACAGAGTGAAACATAAAAATTAAAACTCTTACTGCCAACGAACGGTTTAACATAGAACAACAAAATTTGGTGAGCCTAGTGGGATTGGGGTACTGATCATTACCTGAAAGTGTCATCAAGATTGGTTGAAAAAATGTGTGCTGAGATTTCAGGAAACTCGTAGTTTTTTGGAAGCTTGGCAACCCCTTTCCATGAAAGTGATTTGCGCCAGTCTCTGCTTAGGGCTACATCAATAGGAAACAAACCATAGAGATAGAACTTGGAACTACTTTATTGTGTCAAGTTTCAAAGAGCTAGCATAAACCGTGTTTGATTTAGAGTTCCAACTACATGTATCCATATAGGAGAAAACAGAGTGAAACCTAAAAATTACAACTGTTACTGCCAACGAACGGTTTAACCTAGAAGAACGAAATTTGGTGAGCCAAGTGGGATTGGGGTACTGATCATTACCTGAAAGTGTCATCAAGATTGGGTGAAAAAATGTGTGCTGAGATTTCAGGAAACTCGTATTTTTTTGGAAGCTTGGCCACCCCTTTCCATGAAAGGGGTTTGCGCCAGTCTCTGCTTAGGGCTACATCAATAGGAAACAAACCATAGAGATAGAACTTGGAACTACTTTATTGTGTCAAGTTTCAAAGAGCTAGCATAAATCGTGTTTGATTTAGAATTCCAACTACATGTATCCATAAAGGAGAAAATAGAGTGAAACATAAAAATTAAAACTCTTACTGCCAACGAACGGTTTAACATAGAACAACGAAATTTGGTGAGCCAAGTGGGATTGGGGTACTGATCATTACCTGAAAGTGTCATCAAGATTGGTTGAAAAAATGTGTGCTGAGATTTCAGAAAACTCGTAGTTTTTTGGAAGCTTGGCAACACCTTTCCATGAAAGGGATTTGCGCCAGTCTCTTCTTAGGGCTACATCAATAGGAAACAAACCATAGAGATAGAACTTGGAACTACTTTATTGTGTCAAGTTTCAAAGAGCTAGCATAAATCGTGTTTGATTTAGAATTCCAACTACATGTATCCATATAGGAGAAAACAGAGTGAAACATAAAAATTAAAACTCTTACTGCCAACGAACGGTTTAACATAGAACAACAAAATTTGGTGAGCCAAGTGGGATTGGGGTACTGATCATTACCTGAAAGTGTCATCAAGATTGGTTGAAAAAATGTGTGCTGAGATTTCAGGTAACTCGTAGTTTTTTGGAAGCTTGGCCACCCTTTCCATGAAAGGGATTTGCGCCAGTCTCTGCTTAGGGCTACATCAATAGGAAACAAACCATAGAGATAGAACTTGGAACTACTTCATTCTGTCAAGTTTCAAAGAGCTAGCACAAACCGTGTTTGATTTAGAGTTCCAACTACATGTATCCATATAGGAGAAAACAGAGTGAAACCTAAAAAGTTAAACTGTTACTGCAAATGAACGGTTTAACCTAGAAGAACGAAATTTGGTGAGCCAAGTGGGATTGGGGTACTGATCATAACCTGAAATTTTCATCAAGATTGGGGGAAAAAATGTGTGCTGAGATTTCAGGAAACTCGTAGTTTTTTGGAAGCTTGACAACCCCTTTCAATTAAAGTGATTTGCGCCAGTCTCTGCTTAGGGCTACATCAATAGGAAACAAACCATAGAGATAGAACTTGGAACTACTTCATTCTGTCAAGTTTCAAAGAGCTAGCACAAACCGTGTTTGATTTAGAGTTCCAACTACATGTATCCATATAGGAGAAAACAGAGTGAAACCTAAAAATTAAAACTGTTACTGCCAACGAACGGTTTAACCTAGAAGAACGAAATTTGGTGAGCCAAGCGGGATTGGGGTACTGATCATTACCTGAAAGTGTCATCAAGATTGGGTGAAAAAATATGTGCTGAGATTTCAGGAACTCGTAGTTTTTTGGAAGCTTGGCAACCCCTTTCCATGAAAGGGGTTTGCGCCAGTCTCTGCTTAGGGCTACATCAATAGGAAACAAACTATAGAGATAGAACTTGGAACTACTTTATTGTGTCAAGTTTCAAAGAGCTAGCACAAACCGACATTGATTTAGAGTTCCAACTACATGTATCCATATAGGAGAAAACAGAGTGAAACCTAAAAATTACAACTGTTACTGCCAACGAACGGGTTAACCTAGAAGAACGAAATTTGGTGAGCCAAGTGGGATTGGGGTACTGATCATTACCTGAAAGTGTCATCAAGATTGGGTGAAAAAATGTGTGCTGAGATTTCAGGAAACTCGTAGTTTTTTGGAAGCTTGGCCACCCCTTTCAATGAAAGTGATTTGCGCCAGTCTCTGCTTAGGGCTACATCAATAGCAAACAAACCATAGAGATAGAACTTGGAACTACTTCATTCTGTCAAGTTTCAAAGAGCTAGCACAAACCGTGTTTGATTTTGAGTTCCAACTACATGTATCCATATAGGAGAAAACAGAGTGAAACCTAAAAATTAAAACTGTTACTGCCAACGAACGGTTTAACCTAGAAGAACGAAATTTGGTGAGCCAAGTGGGATTGGGGTACTGATCATTACCTGCAAGTGTAATCAAGATTGGGTGAAAAAATGTGTGCTGAGATTTCAGGAAACTCGTAGTTTTTTGGAAGCTTGGCCACCCCTTTCCATGAAAGGGATTTGCGCCAGTCTCTGCTTAGGGCTACATCAATAGGAAACAAACCATAGAGATAGAACTTGGAACTACTTTATTGTGTCAAGTTTCAAAGAGCTAGCATAAATCGTGTTTGATTTAGAATTCCAACTACATGTATCCATATAAGAGAAAACAGAGTGAAACCTAAAAATTAAAACTGTTACTGCCAACGAACGGTTTAACCTAGAAGAACGAAATTTGGTGAGCCAAGTGGGATTGGGGTACTGATCATTACCTGAAAGTGTCATCAAGATTGGTTGAAAAAATGTGTGCTGAGATTTCAGGAAACTCGGAGATTTATGGAAGCTTGGCAACCCCTTTCCATGAAAGGGATTTGCGCCAGTCTCTGCTTAGGGCTACATCAATAGGAAACAAACCATAGAGATAGAACTTGGAACTACTTTATTGTGTCAAGTTTCAAAGAGCTAGCATAAATCGTGTTTGATTTAGAGTTCCAACTACATGTATCCATATAGGAGAAAACAGATTGAAACCTAAAAATTTAAACTGTTACTGCCAACGAACGGTTTAACCAAGAAGAACGAAATTTGGTGAGCCAAGTGGGATTGTGGTACTGATCAATACCTGAAAGTGTCATACAGATTGGGTGAAAAAATGTGTGCTGAGATTTCAGGAAACTCATAGTTTTTTGGCAGCTTGGCAACCCCTTTCCATGAAAGTGATTTCCGCCAGTCTCTGCTTAGGGCTACATCAATAGGAAACAAACAATAGAGACAGAACTTGGAACTACTTTATTGTGTCAAGTTTCAAAGAGCTAGCACAAACCGTGTTTGATTTAGAGTTACAACTACATGTATCCATATGGAGAAAACAGAGTGAAACCTAAAAATTAAAACTGTTACTGCAAACGAACGGTTTAACCCAGAAGAACGAAATTTGGTGAGCAAAGTGGGATTGGGGTACTGATCATTACCTGAAATTGTCATCAATATTGGGTGAAAAAATGTGTGCTGAGATTGCAGGAAACTCGTAGTTTTTTGGAAGCTTGGCAACCCCTTTCCATGAAAGTGATTTGCACCAGTCTCTGCTTAGGGCTACATCAATAGGAAACAAACCATAGTGATAGGACTTGGAACTACTTTATTGTGTCAAGTTTCAAAGAGCTAGCACAAACCGTGTGTGATTTAGAGTTCCAACTACATGTATCCATATAGGAGAAAACAGAGTGAAACCTAAAAATTTAAACTGTTACTCCCAACGAACGGTTTAACCTAGAAGAACGAAATTTGGTGAGCCAAGTGGGATTGTGGTAATGATCAATACCTGAAAGTGTCATCAAGATTGGTTGAAAAAAATGTGTGCTGAGATTTCAGGAAACTCGTAGATTTTTGGAAGCTTGGCAACCCCTTTCCATGAAAGGGATTTGCGCCAGTCTCTGCTTAGGGCTACATCAATAGGAAACAAACCATAGAGATAGAACTTGGAACTACTTCATTCTGTCAAGTTTCAAAGAGCTAGCATAAATCGTGTTTGATTTAGAGTTCCAACTACATGTATCCATATAGGAGAAAACAGAGTGAAACCTAAAAATTTAAACTGTTACTGCCAACGAACGGTTTAACCAAGAAGAACGAAATTTGGTGAGCCAAGTGTGATTGTGGTACTGATCAATACCGGAAAGTGTCATCTAGATTGGGTGAAAAAATTTGTGCTGAGATTTCAGGAAACTCATAGTTTTTTGGAAGCTTGGCAACCCCTTTCCATGAAAGTGATTTCCGCCAGTCTCTGCTTAGGGCTTTATCAATAGGAAACAAACCATAGAGACAGAACTTGGAACTACTTTTTTGTGTCAAGTTTCAAAGAGCTAGCACAAACCGTGTTTGATTTAGAGTTCCAACTACATATATCGATATAGGAGAAAACAGAGTGAAACCTAAAAATTAAAACTGTTACTGCCAGTGAACGGTTTAACGTAGAAGAACAAAATTTGGAGAGCTAAGTGGGATTGGGATACTGATCATTACCTGAAAGTGTCATCAAGCTTGGGTGAAAAAATGTGTGCTGAGATTTCAGGTAACTCGTAGTTTTTTGAAAGCTTGGCCACCCTTTCCATGAAAGGGATTTGCGCGAGTCTCTGCTTAGGGCTACATCAATAGGAAACAAACCATAGAGATAGAACTTGGAACTACTTCATTCTGTCAAGTTTCAAAGAGCTAGCACAAACCGTGTTTGATTTAGAGTTCCAACTACATGTATTCATATAGGAGAAAACAGAGTGAAACCCAAAAATTAAAACTGTTACTGCAAACGAACGGTTTAACCTAGGAGAACGAAATTTGGTGAGCAAAGTGGGATTGGGGTACTGATCATTACCTGAAATTCTCATCAAGATTGGGTGAAAAAATGTGTGCTGAGATTGCAGGAAACTCGTAGTTTTTTGGAAGCTTGGCAACCCCTTTCCATGAAAGTGATTTGCACCAGTCTCTGCTTAGGGCTAAATCAATAGGAAACAAACCATAGTGATAGGACTTGGAACTACTTTATTGTGTCAAGTTTCAAAGAGCTAGCACAAACCATGTGTGATTTAGAGTTCCAACTACATGTATCCATATAGGAGAAAACAGAGTGAAACCTAAAAATTTAAACTGTTACTCCCAACGAACGGTTTAACCTAGAAGAACGAAATTTGGTGAGCCAAGAGGGATTGTGGTACTGATCAATACCTGAAAGTGTCATCCAGATTAGGTGAAAAAATGTGTGCTGAGATTTCAGGAAACTCGTAGTTTTTTGGAAGCTTGGCAACCCCTTTCCATGAAAGTGATTTGCGCGAGTCTCTGCTTAGGGCGACATCAATAGGAAACAATCCATAGAGATAGAACTAGGAACTACTTTATTGTGTCAAGTTTCAAAGAGCTAGCACAAACTGTCATTGATTTAGAGTTCCAACTACATGTATCCATATAGGAGAAAACAGAGTGAAACCTAAAAATTAAAACTGTTACTGCCAACGAACGGTTTAACCTAGAAGAATGAAATTTGGTGAGCCAAGTGGGATTGGGGTACTGATCATTACCTGCAAGTGTAATCAAGATTGGGTGAAAAAATGTGTGCTGAAATTTCAGGAAACTCGTAGTTTTTTTGAAGCTTGGCCACCCCTTTCCATGATAGGGATTTGCGCCACTCTCTGCTTAGGGCTACATCAATAGGAAACAAACCATAGAGATCGAACTTGGAACTACTTTATTGTGTCAAGTTTCAAAGAGCTAGCGTAAACCGAGTTTGATTTAGAGTTCAAAGTACATGTATTCATATAGGAGAAAACAGAGTGAAACCTAAAAATTAAAACTGTTACTGCAAACGAACGGTTTAACCTAGGAGAACGAAATTTGGTGAGCAAAGTGGGATTGGGGTACTGATCATTACCTGAAATTGTCATCAAGATTGGGTGAAAAAATGTGTGCTGAGATTGCAGGAAACTCGTAGTTTTTTGGAAGCTTGGCAACCCCTTTCCATGAAAGTGATTTGCACCAGTCTCTGCTTAGGGCTAAATCAATAGGAAACAAACCATAGTGATAGGACTTGGAACTACTTTATTGTGTCAAGTTTCAAATAGCTAGCACAAACCATGTGTGATTTAGAGTTCCAACTACATGTATCCATATAGGAGAAAACAGAGTGAAACCCAAAAATTTAAACTGTTACTCCCAACGAACGGTTTAACCTAGAAGAACGAAATTTGGTGAGCCAAGTGGGATTGTGGTACTGATCAATACCTGAAAGTGTCATCCAGATTAGGTGAAAAAATGTGTGCTGAGATTTCAGGAAACTCGTAGTTTTTTGGAAGCTTGGCAACCCCTTTCCATGAAAGTGATTTGCGCGAGTCTCTGCTTAGGGCTACATCAATAGGAAACAATCCATAGAGATAGAACTAGGAACTACTTTATTGTGTCAAGTTTCAAAGAGCTAGCACAAACCGTCATTGATTTAGAGTTCCAACTACATGTATCCATATAGGAGAAAACAGAGTGAAACCTAAAAATTAAAACTGTTACTGCCAACGAACGGGTTAACCTAGAAGAACCAAATTTGGTGAGCCAAGTGGGATTGGGGTACTGATCATTACCTGAAAGTGTAATCAAGATTGGGTGAAAAAATGTGAGCTGAGATTTCAGGAAACTCGTAGTTTTTTGGAAGCTTGGCCACCCCTTTCAATGAAAGTGATTTGCGCCCGTCTCTGCTTAGGGCTACATCAATATTAAACAAACCATAGAGATAGAACTTGGAACTACTTCATTCTGTCAAGTTTCAACGAGCTAGCATAAACCGTGTTTGATTTAGAGTTCCAACTACATGTTTCCATATAGGAGAAAACAGAGTGAAACCTAAAAATTAAAACTGTTACTGCCAACGAACGGTTTAACCTAGAAGAACGAAATTTGGTGAGCCAAGTGGGATTGGGGTACTGATCATTACCTGAAAGTGTCATCAAGATTGGTTGAAAAAAATGTGTGCTGAGATTTCAGGAATCTCGTAGATTTTTGGAAGCTTGGCAACCCCTTTCCATGAAAGGGATTTGCGCCAGTCTCTGCTTAGGGCTACATCAATAGGAAACAAACCATAGAGATAGAACTTGGAACTACTTTATTGTGTCAAGTTTCAAAGAACAAGCACAAATAGTGTTTGATTTAGAGTTCCAACTACATGTATCCATATAGGAGAAAACAGAGTGAAACCTAAAAATTTAAACTGTTACTGCCAACGAACGGTTTAACCAAGAAGAACGAAATTTGGTGAGCCAAGTGGGATTGTGGTACTGATCAATACCTGAAAGTGTCATCCAGATTGGGTGAAAAAATGTGTGCTGAGATTTCAGGAAACTCACAGTTTTTTGGAAGCTTGGCAACCCCTTTCCATGAAAGTGATTTCCGCCAGTCTCTGCTTAGGGCTATATCAATAGGAAACAAACCATAGAGATAGAACTTGGAACTACTTTATTGTGTCAAGTTTCAAAGAGCTAGCACAAACCGTGTTTGATTTAGAGTTCCAATTACATGTATTGATATAGGAGAAAACAGAGTGAAACCTAAAAATTAAAACTGTTACTGCCAACGAACGGTTTAACCTAGAAGAACGAATTTTGGTGAGCCAAGTGGGATGGGGATACTGATCATTACCTGAAAGTGTCATCAAGCTTGGGTGAAAAAATGTGTGCTGAGATTTCAGGAAACTCGTAGTTTTTGGAAGCTTGGCCACCCTTTCCATGAAAGGGATTTGCGCCAGTCTCTGCTTAGGGCTGCATCAATAGGACACAAACCATAGAGATAGAACTTGGAACTACTTTATTGTGTCAAGTTTCAAAGAGCTAGTATAAACCGTGTTTGATTTAGAGTTCCAACTACATGTATCCATATAGGAGAAAACAGAGTGAAACCTAAAAATTTAAACTGTTACTGCCAACGAACGGTTTAACCAAGAAGAACGAAATTTGGTGAGCCAAGTGGGATTGGGGTACAGATCATTACCTGAAACAGTCATCAAGCTTGGGTGAAAAAATATTTGCTGATATTTCAGGAAACTCTTAGTTTTTTGGAAGCTTGGAAACCCGTTTCCATGAAAGTGATTTGCGCCAGTCTCTGCTTAGGGCTACATCAATAGGAAACAAACCATAGAGATAGAGCTTGGAACTACTTCATATTGTCAAGTTCCAAAGAGCTAGCACAAACCGTGTTTGATTTAGAGTTCCAACTACATGTATCCATATAGGAGAAAACAGAGTGAAACCTAAAAATTAAAACTGTTACTGCCAACGAACGGTTTAACCAAGAAGAACAAAATTTTGTGAGCCAAGTGGGATTGGGGTACTGATCATTACCTGAAAGTGTCATCAAGATTGGGTGAAAAAATGTGTGCTTACATGTCATGAAACTCGAGTTTTTTGGAAGCTTGACAACCCCTTAACATGAAAATGATTTGCGCCAGACTCTGATAAGGGCTACATCAATAGGAAACAAACCATAGATATAGAACATGGAACTACTTTATTGTGTCAAGATTGAAAGAGCTAGTATAAACCGTGTTTGATTTAGAGTTCCAACTACATGTATCCATATAGGAGATAAGAGAGTGAAACCTAAAAATTAAAACTGTTACTGCCAACGAATGGTTTAACCTAGAAGAACGAAATTTGGTGATCCAAGTGGGATTGGGGTACTGATCATTATCTGAAAGTGTCATCAAGATTGGGTGAAAAAATGTGTGCTGAGATTTCAGGAAACTCGTAGTTTTTTGGAAGCTTGGCAACCCCTTTTAATCAAAGTAATTTGAGCCAGTCTCTGCTTAGGGCTACATCAACAGGAAACAAACCATAGAGATAGAACTTGGAACTACTTCATTGTGTCAAGTTTCAAAGACATAGCACAAACCGTGTTTGATTTAGAGTTCCAACTACATGTATCCATATAGGAGAAAACAGAGTGAAACCTAAAAATTAATACTGTTAATGCCAACGAACGGTTTAACCAAGAAGAACAAAATTTGGTGAGCCAAGTGGGATTGGGGTACTGATCATTACCTGAAAGTGTCATCAAGATTGGGTGAAAAAATGTGTGCTGAGATTTCAGGAAACTCGTAGTTTTTTGGAAGCTTGGCAACACATTTCCATGAAAGTGATTTGCACCAGTCTCTGCTTAGGGCTACATCAATAGGAAACAAACCATAGAGATAGAACTTGGAACTTCTTTATTGTGTCAAGTTTCAAAGAGATGGCATAAACCTTGTTTGATTTAGAGTTACAACTGCATGTATCCATATAGGAGAAAACAGAGTGAAACCTAAAAATTAACACTGTTACTGCCAACGAACGGTTTAACCTGGAAGAACGAAATTTGGTGAGCCTAGTAGGATTGGGGTACTGATCATTACCTGAAAGTGTCATCAAGCTTGGGTGAAAAAATGTGTGCTGAGATTTCAGGAAACTCGTAGATTTTGGAAGCTTGGCCACCCCTTTCCATGAAAGTGATTTGCGCCAGTCTCTGCGTAGGGCTACATCAATAGGAAACAAACCATAGAGATAGAACTTGTAACTTCTTTATTGTGTCAAGTTTCAAAGAGCTAGCACAAACCGTGTTTCATTTAGAGTTCCAACTACATGTATTCATATAGGAGAAAACAGAGTGAAACCTAAAAATTAAAACTGTTACTGCCAACAAACGATTTAACCAAGAAGAACAAAATATGGTGAGCCAAGTTGGATTGGGGTACTGATCATTACCTGAAAGTGTCATTAAGCTTGGGTGAAAAAATGTGTGCTGAGATTTCAGGAAACTCGTAGTTTTTTGGAAGCTTGGCAACCCCTTTCCATGAAAGTTATTTGCGCCAGTGTCTGCTTAGGGCTACATCAATAGGAAACAAACCATAGAGAGAGAACTTGGAACTACTTCATTGTGTCAAGTTTCAAAGAGCTAGCACAAACCGTGTTTGATTTAGAGTTCCAACTACATGTATCCATATAGTAGAAAACAGAGTGAAACGTAAAAATTAAAAGTGTTACTGCCAACGAACGGTTTAACCAAGAAGAACGAAATTTGGTGAACCAAGTGGGATTGGGGTACTGATCATTACCTGAAATTGTCATCAAGATTGGGTGAAAAAATGTGTGCTGAGATTTCAGGAAACTCGTAGTTTTTTGGCAGCTTGGCAACCCCTTTCCATGAAATTGATTTGCGCCAGTCTCTGCTTAGCGCTGCATCAATAGGACACAAACCATAGAGATAGAACTTGGAACTACTTTATTGTGTCAAGTTTCAAATAGCTAGTATAAACCGTGTTTGATTTAGAGTTCCAACTACATGTATCCATATAGGAGAAAACAGAGTGAAACCTAAAAATTTAAACTGTTACTGCCAACGAACGGTTTAACCAAGAAGAACGAAATTTGGTGAGCCAAGTGGGATTGGGGTACAGATCATTACCTGAAACTGTCATCAAGCTTGGGTGAAAAAATGTGTGCTGATATTTCAGGAAACTCTTAGTTTTTTGGAAGCTTGACAACCCATTTCCATGAAAGTGATTTGCGCTGGTCTCTGTTTAGGGCTACATCAAAAGAAAAGAAACCATAGAGATAGAACTTGGAACTACTTTATTGTGTCAAGTTTCAAAGAGCTAGCACAAACCGTGTTTGATTTAGAGTTCCAACTACATGTATCCATATAGGAGAAAACAGAGTGAAACCTAAAAATTAAAACTGTTACTGCCAAAGAACGGTTTAACCAAGAAGAACGAAATTTGGTGAGCTAAGTGGGATTGGGGTACTGATCATTACCTGAAAGTGTCATCAAGCTTGGGTGAAAAAATGTGTGCTGAGATTTCAGGAAACTCGTAGTTTTTTGGAAGCTTGGCAACACCTTTCCATGAAAGTGATTTGCGCCAGTCTCTGCTTAGGGCTACATCAATAGGAAACAAACCATAGAGATAGAACTTGGAACTATTTCATTGTGTCAAGTTTCAAAGAGCTAGCACAAACCGTGTTTGATTTAGAGTTCCAACTATATGTATCCATATAGGAGAAAACAGAGTGAAACCTAAAAATAAAAACTGTTACTGCCAACGAACGGTTTAACCAAGAAGAACGAAATTTGGTGAGCCAAGTGGGATTGGGGTACTGATTATTACCTGAAAGTGTCATCAAGATTCGGTGAAAAAATGTGTGCTGAGATTTCAGGAAACTCGTAGTTTTTTGGAAGCTTGGCAACCCCTTTCCATGAGAGTGATTTGCGCTAGTCTCTGCTTAGGGCTACATCAATAGGAAACAAACCATAGTGATAGGACTTGGAACTACTTTATTGTGTCAAGTTTCAAAGAGCTAGCACAAACCGTGTTTGATTTAGAGTTCCAACTACATGTATCCATATAGGAGAAAACAGAGTGAAACATAAAAATTTAAACTGTTACTGCCAACGAACGGTTTAACCTAGAAGAACGAAATTTGGTGAGCCAAGTGGGATTGGGGTACTGGTCAATACCTGACAGTGTCATCCAGATTGGGTGAAAAAATGTGTGCTGAAATTTCAGGAAACTCGTAGTTTTTTGGAAGCTTGGCAACCCCTTTCCATGAGAGTGATTTCCGCCAGTCTCTGCTTAGGGCTACATCAATAGGAAACAAACCATAAAGAAACAAATTAGATCTACTTTCTTGTGTCAAGTTTCAAAGAGCTAGCACAAACCGTGTTTGATTTAGAGTTCCAACTACATGTATCCATATAGGAGAAAACAGAGTGAAACCTAAAAATTAAAACTGTTACTGCCAACGAACGGTTTAACCTAGAAGAACGAAATTTGGTGAGCCAAGTGGGATTGGGGTACTGATCATTACCTGAAAGTGCCATCAAGCTTGGGTGAAAAAATGTGTGCTGAGATTTCAGGAAACTCGTAGTTTTGTGGAAGCTTGGCAACCCCTTTCCATGAATGTGATTTGCGCCAGTCTCTGCTTAGGGCTACATCAATAGGAAACAAAGCATAGAGATAGAACGTGGAACTACTTCATTGTGTCAAGTTTCAAAGAGCTAGCACAAACCGTGTTTGATTTAGAGTTCCAACTACATGTATCCATATAGTAGAAAACAGAGTGAAACCTAAAAATTAAAACTGTTACTGCCAACTAACGGTTTAACCAAGAAGAACGAAATTTGGTGAGCAAAGTGGGATTGGGGTACTGATCATTACCTGAAAGTGTCATCAAGATTGGGTGAAAAAATGTGTGCTTAGATTTCAGGAAACTCGAGTTTTTTGGAAGCTTGACAACCCCTTAACATGAAAATGATTCGCGCCAGTCTCTGATAAGGGCTACATCAATAGGAAACAAACCATAGAGATAGAACTTGGAACTACTTTATTGTGTCAAGTTTCAAAGAGCTAGCATAAACCGTGTTTGATTTAGAGTTCCAAATACATGTATCCATATAGGAGAAAACAGAGTGAAATCTGAAAATTAAAACTGTTACTGCCAACGAACGGTTTAACCTAGAAGAACGAAATTTGGTGAGCCAAGTGGGATTGGGGTACTTATCATTACCTGAAAGTGTCATCAAGATTGGGTGAAAAAATGTGTGCTGAAATTTCAGGCAACTCGTAGTTTTTTGGATGCTTGGCAACCCCTTTCCATGAAAGGGATTTGTGCCAGTCTCTGCTTAGCGCTACATCAATAGGACACAAACCATAGAGATAAAACTTGGAACTACTTTATTGTGTCAAGTTTCAAAGAGCTAGCACAAACCGTGTTTGATTTAGAGTTCCAACTACATGTATCCATATAGGAGAAAACAGAGTGAAACCTAAAAATTTAAACTTTTACTGCCAACGAACGGTTTAACCTAGAACAACGAAATTTGGTGAGCCAAGTGGGATTGGGGTACTGATCATTACCTGAAAGTGTCATCAAGATTGGGTGAAAAAATGTGTTCTGATAATTCAGGAAACTAGTAGTTTTTTGGAAGCTTGGCAACCCCTTTCCATTAAAGTGATTTGAGCCAGGCTCTGCTTAGGGCTACATCAATAGAAATCAAACCATAAAGATAGAACTTGGAACTACTTTATTGTGTCAAGTTTCAAAGAGCTAGCACAAACCATGTTTGATTTAGAGTTCCAACTACATGTATCCATATAGGAGAAAACAGAGTGAAACCTAAAAATAAAAACTGTTACTGCCAACGAACGGTTTAACCAAGAAGAATGAAATTTGGTGAGCCAAGTGGGATTGGGGTACTGATCATTACCTGAAAGTGTCATCAAGATTGGGTGAAAAAATGTGTGCTAAGATTTCAGGAAACTCTTAATTTTTTGGAAGCTTGGCAACCCCTTTCCATGAGAGTGATTTGCGCCGGTCTCTGCTTAGGGCTACATCAATACGAAACATACCATAGAGATAGAACTTGGAACTACTTTATTGTGTCAAGTTTCAAAGAGCTAGCACAAACCGTGTCTGATTTAGAGTTCCAACTACATGTATCCATATAGGAGAAAACAGAGTGAAACCTAAAAATTAAAACTGTTACTGCAACCAAACGGTTTAACCTAGAAGAACAAAATTTGGTGAGACAAGTGGGATTGGGGTACTGATCATTACGTCAAAGTGTCATCAAGATTGGGTGAAAAAATGTGTGCTGAGATTTCAGGAAACTCGTAGTTTTTTGGAAGCTTGGCAACCCCTTTCCATGAAAGAGATTTGCGCCGGTCTCTGCTTAGGGCTACATCAATAGGAAACAAACCATAGAGATAGAACTTGGAACTACTTTATTGTGTCAAGTTTCAAAGAGCTAGCACAAACCGTGTTTGATTTAGTGTTACAACTACATGTATCCATATAGGAGAAAACAGAGAAACCTAAAAATTAAAACTGTTACTGCCACCGAACGGTTTAACTTAGAAGAACGAAATTTGGTGAGCCAAGTGGGATTAAGGTACTGATCATTACCTGAAAGTGTCATCAAGATTGGGTGAAAAAATGTGTGCTGAGATTTCAGGAAACTCGTAGATTTTGGAAGTTTGGCAACCCCTTTCCATGAAAGTGATTTGTGCCAGTCTCTGCTTAGGGCTACATCAATAGGAAACAAACCATAGAGATAGAACTTGGAACTTCTTTATTGTGTCAAGTTTCAAAGAGCTAGCACAAACCGTGTTTGATTTAGAGTTCCAACTACATGTATCCATATAGGAGAAAACAGAGTGAAACCTAAAAATTAAAACTGTTACTGCCACGAACGGTTTAACCTACAATAACGAAATTTGGTGAGCCAAGTGGGATTGGGGTACTGATCATTTCCTGAAAGTGTCATCAATATTGGTTGAAAAAATGTGTGCTGAGATTTCAGGAAACTCGTAGTTTTTTGGAAGCTTGGCAACCCCTTTCCATGAAAGTGATTTGCGCCGGTCTCTGCTTAGGGCTACATCAATAGGAAACATACCATTGAGATAGAACTTGGAACTACTTTATTGTGTCAAGTTTCAAAGAGCTAGCACAAACCATGTTTGATTTAGAGTTCCAACTACGTGTATCCATATAGGAGAAAACAGAGAGAAACCTAAAAATTTAAACTGTTACTGCCACCAAACGGTTTAACCTAGAAGAACAAAATTTGGTGAGACAAGTGGGATTGGGGTACTGATCATTACCTCAAAGTGTCATCAAGATTGGGTGAAAAAATGTGTGCTGAGATTTCAGGAAACTCGTATTTTTTTGGAAGCTTGGCAACCCCTTTCCATGAAAGTGATTTGCGACGGTCTCCTCATAGGGCTACATCAATAGGAAACAAACCATAGAGATAGAACTTGGAACTACTTTATTGTGTGAAGTTTCAAAGAGCTAGCACAAACCGTGTTTGATTTACAGTTCCAACTACATGTATCCATATAGGAGAAAACAGAGTGAAATCTAATAATTTAAAATGTTACAGCCAACGAACGGTTTAACCTAGAAGAACGAAAATTGGTGAGCCAAGTGGGATTGGGGTACTGATCATTACCTGAAAGTGTCATCAAGATTGGTTGAAAAAAATGTGTGCTGAGATTTCAGGAATCTCGTAGTTTTTTGGAAGCTTGGCAACCCCTTTCCATGAAAGTGATTTAACGCCGGTCTCTGCTTAGGGCTACAATAATAGGAAACAAACCATAGAGATAGAACTTGGAACTTCTTTATTGTGTCAAGTTTCAAAGAGCTAGCACAAACCGTGTTTGATTTAGAGTTCCAACTACATGTTTCCATATAGGAGAAAACAGAGTGAAACCTAAAAATTAAAACTGTTACTGCCATCGAACAGTTTAACCTAGAAGAACGATATTTGGTGATCCAAGTGGTATTGGGGTGCTGATAATTACCTGAAAGTGTCATCAAGATTGGGTGAAAAAATGTGTGCTGATATTTCAGGAAACTCGTAGTTTTTTGGAAGCTTGGCAACCCCTTTCCATGAAAATGATTTGCGCCAGTCTCTCCTTAGGGCTACATCAATAGAAAACAAACCATTGAGATAGAACTTGGAACTACTTTATTGTGTCAAGTTTCAAAGAGCTAGAAGAAACTGTGTTTCATTTAGAGTTCCAAGTACATGGATACATATAGGAGAAAACAGAATGAAACCTAAAAATTAAAACTGTTAGTGCCAACGAACAGTTTATACTAGAAGAACGAAATTTGGTGAGCCAAGTGGGAATGGGGTACAGATCATTGCGTGAAAGTGTCATCAAGATTGGGTGAAAAAATGTGTGCTGAGATTTCAGGAAACTCGTAGTTTTTTGGAAGCTTGGCAACCCCTTTCAATGAAAGTGATTTGAGCCCGTCTGTGCTTAGGGCTACATCAATAGGAAACAATCCATAAAGGTAGAACTTGGAACTACTTGATTGTGTCAAGTTTCAAAGAGCTAGCACAAACCGTGTTTGATTTAGAGTTCCAACTACATGTATCCATATAGCAGAAAACAGAGTGAAACCTAAAAATTTAAACTGTTATTGCCAACGAACGGTTTAACCTAGTAGAATGAAATTTGGTGAGCCAAGTGGGATTGGGGTACTGATCATTACCTGAAAGTGTCATCAAGATTGGGTGAAAAATATGTGCTGAGATGTCAGTAAATTCGTAGTTTTTTGGAAGACTGGCAACCCCTTCCCTTGAAAGTGATTTGCGCCGGTCTCTGCTTAGGGCTACATCAATAGGAAACAAACCATAGAGATAGAACTTGGAACTACTTTATTGTGTCAAGTTTCAAAGAGCTAGCACAAACCGTGTTTGATTTAGAGTTCCAACTACATGTATCCATATAGGAGAAAACAGAGTGAAACCTAAAAATTAAAACTGTTACTGCCATCGAACGGTTTAACATAGAAGAAGGAAATTTGGTGAGCCAAGTGGGACTGGCGTACTGATCATTACCTGAAAGTGTCATCAAGATTGGGTGAAAAAATGTGTGCTGAGATTTCAGGAAACTCGTAGTTTTTTGGAAGCTTGGCAACCCCTTTCCATGAAAGTGATTTGTGCCAGTCTCTGCTTAGGGCTACATCAATAGGAAACAAACCATAGAGATAGAACTTGGAACTACATTATTTTGTCAAGTTTCAAAGAGCTAGCAGAAACCGTGTTTGATTTAGAGTTCCAAATATATTTATTCATATAGGAGAAAACAGAGTGAAACCTAAAAATTAAAACTGTTACTGCCAACGAACGGTTTAACCTGGAAGAACGAAATTTGGTGAGCCATGTGGGATTGGGGTACTGATCATTACCTGAAAGTGTCCTCAAGATTGGGTGAAAAAATGTGTGCTGAGATTTCAGGAAACTCGGGGTTTTTTGGAAGCTTGGCAACCCCTTTCCATGAAAGTGATATGCACCATTCTCTGCTTAGTGCTACGTCAATAGGAAACAAACCATAGAGATAGAACTTGGTAATACTTTATTGTGTCAAGTTTCAAAGAGCTAGAAGAAAGTTTGTTTCATTTAGAGTTCCAACTACATGGATCCATATAGGAGAAAACAGAGTGAAACCTAAAAATTAAAACTGTTAGTGCCAACGAACAGTTTATCCTAGAAGAACGAAATTTGGTGAGCCAAGTGGGATTGGGCTACTGATCATTACGTGAAAGTGTCATCAAGATTGGGTGAAAAAATGTGTGCTGAGATTTCAGGAAACTCGTAGTTTTTTGGAAGCTTGGCAAACCCTTTCAAAGAAAGTGATTTGAGCCCGTCTCTGCTTAGGGCTACATCAATAGGAAACAAACCATAGAGATAGAACTTGGAACTACTTGATTGTGTCAAGTTTCAAAGAGCTAGTACAAACCGTGTTTGATTTAGAGTTCCAACTACATGTATCCATATAGGAGAAAACAGAGTGAAACCTAAAAATTAAAACTGTTACTGCCATCGAACGGTTTAACATAGAAGAAGGAAATTAGGTGAGCCAAGTGGGACTGGCGTACTGATCATTACCTGAAAGTGTCATCAAGATTGGGTGAAAAAATGTGTGCTGAGATTTCAGGAAACTCGTAGTTTTTTGGAAGCTTGGCAACCCCTTTCCATGAAAGTGATTTGTGCCAGTCTCTGCTTAGGGCTACATCAATAGCAAACAAACCATAGAGATAGAACTTGGAACTACTTTATTGTGTCAAGTTTCAAAGAGCTAACACAAATCGTGTTTGATTTAGAGTTCCAACTACATGTATCCATATAGGAGAAAACAGAGAGAAACCTAAAAATTAAAACTGTTACTGCCAACGAATGGTTTAACATAGAAGAACGAAATTAGGTGAGCCAAGTGGTATTGGGGTACTGATCATTACGTGAATGTGTCATCAAGATTGGGTGAAAAAATGTGTGCTGAGATTTCAGGGAACTCGTAGTTATTTGGAAGCTTGGCAACCCCTTTCCTTGAAAGTGGTTTTTGCCGGTCTCTGCTTAGGGCACAACAATAGGAAACAACCCATAGAGAGAGAACTTGGAACTACTTTATTGTGTCACGTTTCAAAGAGCTAGCACAAACCATGTTTGATTTAGAGTTCCAACTACGTGTATCCATATAGGAGAATACAGAGTGAAACCTAAGAATTAAAACTGTTACTGCCAACGATCGGTTTAACCTAGAATAACAAAATTTGGTGAGCCAAGTGGGATTGGGGTACTGATCATTACCTGAAAGTGTCATCAAGATTGGGTGAAAAAATGTGAGCTGAGATTTAAGGAAACTCGTATTTTTTTGGAAGCTTGGCAACCCCTTTCCATGAAAGTGATTTGCGCTGGTCTCTGTTTAGGGCTACATCAAAAGAAAAGAAACCATAGAGATAGAACTTGGAACTACTTTATTGTGTCACATTTCAAAGACCTAGCACAAACCGTGATTGATTTAGAGTTCCAACTACATGTATCCATATAGGAGAAAACAGAGGGAAACCTAATTAATAAAACAGTTACTGCCTACGAACGGTTTAAACTAGAAGAACGAAATTTGGTGAGCCAAGTGGGTTGGTGTACTGATCATTACCTGAAAGTGTCATCAAGATTGGGTGAAAAAATGTGTGCTGAGATTTCAGGAAACTCGTAGTTTTTTGGAAGCTTGGCAACCCCTTTCCATGAAAGTGATTTGCGCCGGTCTCTGCTTAGGGCTACATCAATAGGAAAGAAACCAGAGAGATTGAACTTGGAACTACTTTATTGTGTCAAGTTTCAAAGAGCTAGCACAAACCGTGTTTGATTTAGAGTTCCAACTACATGTATCCATATAGGAGAAAACAGAGTGAAACCTAAAAATTCAAACTGTTACTGCCAATGAACGGTTTAACCTAGAAGAACGAAATTTGGTGAGCCAAGTGGGATTGGGGTACTGATCATTATCTGAAAGTGTCATCAAGATTGGGTGAAAAAATGTGTGCTGAGATTTCAGAAAACACGTAGTTTTTTGGAAACTTCCAACTTCCTTTCAAAAAGTGATTTGCGCTGGTCTCTGCTCAGGGCTACATCAATAGGAAACAAACCATAGAGATAGAACTTGGAACTACTTTATTGTGTCAAGTTTCATAGAGCTAGCACAAACCGTGTTTGATTTAGAGTTCCAAATACAAGTATCCATATAGGAGAAAACAGAGTGAAACCTAAAAATTAAAACTGTTACTGCCAACGAACGGTTTTACATAGAATAACAAAATTTGGTGAGCCAAGTGGGATTGGGGTACTGATCATTAAATGAAAGTGTCATCAAGATTGGGTGAAAAAATGTGTGCTGAGATTTCAGGAAACTCGTAGTTTTTTGGAAGCTTGGCAACCCCTTTCCATGAAAGTGATTTGCGCCAGTCTCTGCTTAGGGCTACATCAATAGGAAACAAACCATAGAGATAGAACTTGGAACTACTTTATTTTGTCAAGTTTCAAAAGCTAGCATAAACCGTGTTTGATTTAGAGTTCCAACTACATGTATCCATATAGGAGAAAACAGAGTGAAACCCAAAAATTACAACTGTTACTGCAAACGAACGGTTTAACCTAGAAAAACGAAATTTCGTGAGCCAAGTGGGATTGGGGTACTGATCATTACCTGAAAGTGTCATCAAGATTGGGTGAAAAAATGTGTGCTGAGATTTCAGGAAACTCGTAGTTTTTTGGAAGCTTGGCCACCCCTTTCCATGAAAGGGATTTGCGCCAGTCTCTGCTTAGGGCTACATCAATAGGAAACAAACCATAGAGATAGAACTTGGAACTACTTTATTGTGTCAAGTTTCAAAGAGCTAGCATAAATCGTGTTGGATTTAGAATTCCAACTACATGTATCCATAGAGGAGAAAACAGAGAGAAACATAAAAATTAAAACTCTTACTGCCAACAAACGGTTTAACATAGAACAATGAAATTTGGTGAGCCAAGTGGGATTGGGGTACTGATCATTACCTGAAAGTGTCATCAAGATTGGTTGAAAAAATGTGTGCTGAGATTTCAGGAAACTCGTAGTTTTATGGAAGCTTGGCAACCCCTTTCCATGAAAGGGATTGGCGCCAGTCTCTGCTTAGGGCTACATCAATAGGAAACAAACCATAGAGATAGACCTAGGAACTACTTTATTGTGTCAAGTTTCAAAGAGCTAGCATAAATCGTGTTTGATTTAGAATTCCAACTACATGTATCCATATAGGAGAAAACAGAGTGAAACCTAAAAATTAAAACTGTTATTGCAAACGAACGGTTTAACCTAGAAGAACGAAATTTGGTGAGCAAAGTGGGATTTGGGTACTGATCATTACCTGAAATTGTCATCAAGATTGGGTGAAAAAATGTGTGCTGAGATTGCAGGAAACTCGTAGTTTTTTGGAAGCTTGGCAACCCCTTTCCATGAAAGTGATTTGCACCAGTCTCTGCTTAGGGCTAAATCAATAGGAAACAAACCATAGTGATAGGACTTGGAAATACTTTATTGTGTCAAGTTTCAAAGAGCTAGCACAAACCGTGTGTGATTTAGAGTTCCAACTACATGTATCCATATAGGAGAAAACAGAGTGAAACATAAAAATTTAAACTGTTACTCCCAACGAACGGTTTAACCTAGAAGAACGAAATTTGGTGAGCCAAGTGGGATTGTGGTACTGATCAATACCTGAAAGTGTCATCCAGATTAGGTGAAAAAATGTGTGCTGAGATTTCAGGAAACTCGTAGTTTTTTGGAAGCTTGGCAACCCCTTTCCATGAAAGTGATTTCCGCCAGTCTCTGCTTAGGGCTACATCAATAGGAAACAATCCATAGAGATAGAACTTGGAACTACTTTATTGTGTCAAGTTTCAAAGAGCTAGCACAAACCGTCATTGATTTAGAGTTCCAAATACATGTATCCATATAGGAGAAAACAGAGTGAAACCTAAAAATTAAAACTGTTACTGCCAACGAACGGGTTAACCTAGAAGAACCAAATTTGGTGAGCCAAGTGGGATTGGGGTACTGATCATTACCTGAAAGTGTAATCAAGATTGGGTGAAAAAATGTGAGCTGAGATTTCAGGAAACTCGTAGTTTTTTGGAAGCTTGGCCACCCCTTTCAATGAAAGTGATTTGCGCCCGTCTCTGCTTAGGGCTACATCAATAGGAAACAAACCATAGAGATAGAACTTGGAACTACTTCATTCTGTCAAGTTTCAAAGAGCTAGCATAAACCGTGTTTGATTTAGAGTTCCAACTACATGTTTCCATATAGGAGAAAACAGAGTGAAACCTAAAAATTAAAACTGTTACTGCCAACGAACGGTTTAACCTAGAAGAATGAAATTTGGTGAGCCAAGTGGGATTGGGGTACTGATCATTACCTGCAAGTGTAATCAAGATTGGGTGAAAAAATGTGTGCTGAAATTTCAGGAAACTCGTAGTTTTTTGGAAGCTTGGCCACCCCTTTCCATGAAAGGGATTTGCGCCAGTCTCTGCTTAGGGCTACATCAATAGGAAACAAACCATAGAGATAGAACTTGGAACTACTTTATTGTGTCAAGTTTCAAAGAGCTAGCATAAATCGTGTTTCATTTAGAATTCCAACTACATGTATCCATATAGGAGAAAACAGAGTGAAACCTAAAAATTAAAACTGTTACTGCCAACGAACGGTTTAACCTAGAAGAACGAAATTTGGTGAGCCAAGTGGGATTGGGGTACTGATCATTACCTGAAAGTGTCATCAAGATTGGTTGAAAAAAATGTGTGCTGAGATTTCAGGAATCTCGTAGATTTTTGGAAGCTTGGCAACCCCTTTCCATGAAAGGGATTTGCGCCAGTCTCTGCTTAGGGCTACATCAATAGGAAACAAACCATAGAGATAGAACTTGGAACTACTTTATTGTGTCAAGTTTCAAAGAACTAGCATAAATCGTGTATGATTTAGAGTTTCAACTACATGTATCCATATAGGAGAAAACAGAGTGAAACCTAAAAATTTAAACTGTTACTGCCAACGAACGGTTTAACCAAGAAGAACGAAATTTGGTGAGCCAAGTGGGATTGTGGTACTGATCAATACCTGAAAGTGTCATCCAGATTGGGTGAAAAAATGTGTGCTGAGATTTCAGGAAACTCATAGTTTTTTGGAAGCTTGGCAACCCCTTTCCATGAAAGTGATTTCCGCCAGTCTCTGCTTAGGGCTATATCAATAGGAAACAAACCATAGAGATAGAACTTGGAACTACATTATTGTGTCAAGTTTCAAAGAGCTAGCACAAACCGTGTTTGATTTAGAGTTCCAATTACATGTATTGATATAGGAGAAAACAGAGTGAAACCTAAAAATTAAAACTGTTACTGCCAACGAACGGTTTAACCTAGAAGAACGAATTTTGGTGAGCCAAGTGGGATTGGGATACTGATCATTACCTGAAAGTGTCATCAAGCTTGGGTGAAAAAATGTGTGCTGAGATTTCAGGTAACTCGTAGTTTTTTGGAAGCTTGGCCACCCTTTCCATGAAAGGGATTTGCGCCAGTCTCTGCTTAGGGCTACATCAATAGGAAACAAACCATAGAGATCGAACTTGGAACTACTTTATTGTGTCAAGTTTCAAAGAGCTAGCGTAAACCGAGTTTGATTTAGAGTTCAAAGTACATGTATCCATATAGGAGAAAACAGAGTGAAACCTAAATATTAAAACTGTTACTGCCAACGAACGGTTTAACCTAGAAGAACGAAATTTGGTGAGCCAAGTGGGATTGGGGTACTGATCAATACCTGAAAGTGTCATCAAGATTGGGTGAAAAAATATGTGCTGAGATTTCAGGAAACTCATAGTTTTTTGGAAGCTTGGCAACCCCTTTCCATGAAAGTGATTTGCACCAGTCTCTGCTTAGGGCTACATCAATAGGAAACAAACCATAGTGATAGGACTTGGAACTACTTTATTGTGTCAAGTTTCAAAGAGCTAGCATAAATCGTGTTTGATTTAGAATTCCAACTACATGTATCCATATAGGAGAAAACAGAGTGAAACCTAAAAATTTAAACTGTTACTGCCAACGAACGGTTTAACCTAGAAGAACGAAATTTGGTGAGCCAAGTGGGATTCTGGAACTGATCAATACCTGAAAATGTCATCCAGATTAGGTGAAAATATGTGTGCTGAGATTTCAGGAAACTCATAGTTTTTTGGAAGCTTGGCAACCCTTTTCCATGAAAGTGATTGCCGCCAGTCTCTGCTTAGGGCTACATCAATAGGAAACAATCCATAGAGATTGAACTGGGAACTACTTTATTGTGTCAAGTTTCAAAGAGCTAGCACAAACCATTGTTGATTTAGAGTTCCAACTACATGTATCCATATAGGAGAAAACAGAGTGAAACCTAAAAATTAAAACTGTTACTGCCAACGAACGGTTTAACCTAGAAGAACGAAATTTGGTGAGCCAAGTGGGATTGGGGTACTGATCATTACCTGAAAGTGTAATCAAGATTGGGTGAAAAAATGTGTGCTGAGATTTCAGGAAACTCGTAGTTTTTTGGAAGCTTGGACACCCCTTTCAATGAAAGTGATTTGCGCCAGTCTCTGCTTAGGGCTACATCAATAGGAAACAAACCATAGAGATAGAACTTGGAACTACTTTATTGTGTCAAGTTTCAAAGAGCTAGCATAAATCGTGTTTCATTTAGAATTCCAACTACATGTATCCATATAGGAGAAAACAGAGTGAAACCTAAAAATTAAAACTGTTACTGCCAACGAACGGTTTAACCTAGAAGAACGAAATTTGGTGAGCCAAGTGGGATTGGGGTACTGATCATTACCTGAAAGTGTCATCAAGATTGGTTGAAAAAAATGTGTGCTGAGATTTCAGGAATCTCGTAGATTTTTGGAAGCTTGGCAACCCCTTTCCATGAAAGGGATTTGCGCCAGTCTCTGCTTAGGGCTACATCAATAGGAAACAAACCATAGAGATAGAACTTGGAACTACTTTATTGTGTCAAGTTTCAAAGAACTAGCATAAATCGTGTATGATTTAGAGTTTCAACTACATGTATCCATATAGGAGAAAACAGAGTGAAACCTAAAAATTTAAACTGTTACTGCCAACGAACGGTTTAACCAAGAAGAACGAAATTTGGTGAGCCAAGTGGGATTGTGGTACTGATCAATACCTGAAAGTGTCATCCAGATTGGGTGAAAAAATGTGTGCTGAGATTTCAGGAAACTCATAGTTTTTTGGAAGCTTGGCAACCCCTTTCCATGAAAGTGATTTCCGCCAGTCTCTGCTTAGGGCTATATCAATAGGAAACAAACCATAGAGATAGAACTTGGAACTACATTATTGTGTCAAGTTTCAAAGAGCTAGCACAAACCGTGTTTGATTTAGAGTTCCAATTACATGTATTGATATAGGAGAAAACAGAGTGAAACCTAAAAATTAAAACTGTTACTGCCAACGAACGGTTTAACCTAGAAGAACGAATTTTGGTGAGCCAAGTGGGATTGGGATACTGATCATTACCTGAAAGTGTCATCAAGCTTGGGTGAAAAAATGTGTGCTGAGATTTCAGGTAACTCGTAGTTTTTTGGAAGCTTGGCCACCCTTTCCATGAAAGGGATTTGCGCCAGTCTCTGCTTAGGGCTACATCAATAGGAAACAAACCATAGAGATCGAACTTGGAACTACTTTATTGTGTCAAGTTTCAAAGAGCTAGCGTAAACCGAGTTTGATTTAGAGTTCAAAGTACATGTATCCATATAGGAGAAAACAGAGTGAAACCTAAATATTAAAACTGTTACTGCCAACGAACGGTTTAACCTAGAAGAACGAAATTTGGTGAGCCAAGTGGGATTGGGGTACTGATCAATACCTGAAAGTGTCATCAAGATTGGGTGAAAAAATATGTGCTGAGATTTCAGGAAACTCATAGTTTTTTGGAAGCTTGGCAACCCCTTTCCATGAAAGTGATTTGCACCAGTCTCTGCTTAGGGCTACATCAATAGGAAACAAACCATAGTGATAGGACTTGGAACTACTTTATTGTGTCAAGTTTCAAAGAGCTAGCATAAATCGTGTTTGATTTAGAATTCCAACTACATGTATCCATATAGGAGAAAACAGAGTGAAACCTAAAAATTTAAACTGTTACTGCCAACGAACGGTTTAACCTAGAAGAACGAAATTTGGTGAGCCAAGTGGGATTCTGGAACTGATCAATACCTGAAAATGTCATCCAGATTAGGTGAAAATATGTGTGCTGAGATTTCAGGAAACTCATAGTTTTTTGGAAGCTTGGCAACCCTTTTCCATGAAAGTGATTGCCGCCAGTCTCTGCTTAGGGCTACATCAATAGGAAACAATCCATAGAGATTGAACTGGGAACTACTTTATTGTGTCAAGTTTCAAAGAGCTAGCACAAACCATTGTTGATTTAGAGTTCCAACTACATGTATCCATATAGGAGAAAACAGAGTGAAACCTAAAAATTAAAACTGTTACTGCCAACGAACGGTTTAACCTAGAAGAACGAAATTTGGTGAGCCAAGTGGGATTGGGGTACTGATCATTACCTGAAAGTGTAATCAAGATTGGGTGAAAAAATGTGTGCTGAGATTTCAGGAAACTCGTAGTTTTTTGGAAGCTTGGACACCCCTTTCAATGAAAGTGATTTGCGCCAGTCTCTGCTTAGGGCTACATCAATAGGAAACAAACCATAGAGATAGAACTTGGAACTACTTCATTGTGTCAAGTTTCAAAGAGCTAGCACAAACCGTGTTTGATTTCTAGTTCGAACTACAGGTATCCATATAGGAGAAAACAGAGTGAAACCTAAAAATTAAAACTGTTACTGCCAACGAACGGTTTAACCTAGAAGAACGAAATTTGGAGAGCCAAGTGGGATTGTGGTACTGATCATTACCTGAAAGTGTAATCAAGATTGGGTGAAAAAATGTGTGCTGAGATTGCAGGAAACTCATAGTTTTTTGGAAGCTTGGCAACCCCTTTCCATGAAAGTGATTTGTGCCAGTCTCTGCTTAGGGCTACATCAATAGGAAAAAAACCATAGTGAAAGGACTTGGAACTACTTTATTGTGTCAAGTTTCAAAGAGCTAGCACAAACCGTGTTTGATTTAGAGTTCCAACAACATGTATCCATATAGGAGAAAACAGAGTGAAACCTAAAAATTAAAACTGTTACTGCCAACGAACGGTTTAACCTAGAAGAACGAAATTTGGTGAGCCAAGTGGGATTGGGGTACTGATCATTACCTGAAAGTGTCATCAAGATTGGTTGAAAAAAATGTGTGCTGAGATTTCAGGAATCTCGTAGATTTTTGGAAGCTTGGCAACCCCTTTCCATGAAAGGGATTTGCGCCAGTCTCTGCTTAGGGCTACATCAATAGGAAACAAACCATAGAGATAGAACTTGGAACTACATTATTTTGTCAAGTTTCAAAGAGCTAGCAGAAACCGTGTTTGATTTAGAGTTCCAAATATATTTATTCATATAGGAGAAAACAGAGTGAAACCTAAAAATTAAAACTGTTACTGCCAACGAACGGTTTAACCTGGAAGAACGAAATTTGGTGAGCCAAGTGGGATTGGGGTACTGATCATTACCTGAAAGTGTCCTCAAGATTGGGTGAAAAAATGTGTGCTGAGATTTCAGGAAACTCGGGGTTTTTTGGAAGCTTGGCAACCCCTTTCCATGAAAGTGATATGCACCATTCTCTGCTTAGTGCTACGTCAATAGGAAACAAACCATAGAGATAGAACTTGGTAATACTTTATTGTGTCAAGTTTCAAAGAGCTAGAAGAAAGTTTGTTTCATTTAGAGTTCCAACTACATGGATCCATATAGGAGAAAACAGAGTGAAACCTAAAAATTAAAACTGTTAGTGCCAACGAACAGTTTATCCTAGAAGAACGAAATTTGGTGAGCCAAGTGGGATTGGGCTACTGATCATTACGTGAAAGTGTCATCAAGATTGGGTGAAAAAATGTGTGCTGAGATTTCAGGAAACTCGTAGTTTTTTGGAAGCTTGGCAAACCCTTTCAAAGAAAGTGATTTGAGCCCGTCTCTGCTTAGGGCTACATCAATAGGAAACAAACCATAGAGATAGAACTTGGAACTACTTGATTGTGTCAAGTTTCAAAGAGCTAGTACAAACCGTGTTTGATTTAGAGTTCCAACTACATGTATCCATATAGGAGAAAACAGAGTGAAACCTAAAAATTAAAACTGTTACTGCCATCGAACGGTTTAACATAGAAGAAGGAAATTAGGTGAGCCAAGTGGGACTGGCGTACTGATCATTACCTGAAAGTGTCATCAAGATTGGGTGAAAAAATGTGTGCTGAGATTTCAGGAAACTCGTAGTTTTTTGGAAGCTTGGCAACCCCTTTCCATGAAAGTGATTTGTGCCAGTCTCTGCTTAGGGCTACATCAATAGCAAACAAACCATAGAGATAGAACTTGGAACTACTTTATTGTGTCAAGTTTCAAAGAGCTAACACAAATCGTGTTTGATTTAGAGTTCCAACTACATGTATCCATATAGGAGAAAACAGAGAGAAACCTAAAAATTAAAACTGTTACTGCCAACGAATGGTTTAACATAGAAGAACGAAATTAGGTGAGCCAAGTGGTATTGGGGTACTGATCATTACGTGAATGTGTCATCAAGATTGGGTGAAAAAATGTGTGCTGAGATTTCAGGGAACTCGTAGTTATTTGGAAGCTTGGCAACCCCTTTCCTTGAAAGTGGTTTTTGCCGGTCTCTGCTTAGGGCACAACAATAGGAAACAACCCATAGAGAGAGAACTTGGAACTACTTTATTGTGTCACGTTTCAAAGAGCTAGCACAAACCATGTTTGATTTAGAGTTCCAACTACGTGTATCCATATAGGAGAATACAGAGTGAAACCTAAGAATTAAAACTGTTACTGCCAACGATCGGTTTAACCTAGAATAACAAAATTTGGTGAGCCAAGTGGGATTGGGGTACTGATCATTACCTGAAAGTGTCATCAAGATTGGGTGAAAAAATGTGAGCTGAGATTTAAGGAAACTCGTATTTTTTTGGAAGCTTGGCAACCCCTTTCCATGAAAGTGATTTGCGCTGGTCTCTGTTTAGGGCTACATCAAAAGAAAAGAAACCATAGAGATAGAACTTGGAACTACTTTATTGTGTCACGTTTCAAAGACCTAGCACAAACCGTGATTGATTTAGAGTTCCAACTACATGTATCCATATAGGAGAAAACAGAGGGAAACCTAATTAATAAAACAGTTACTGCCTACGAACGGTTTAAACTAGAAGAACGAAATTTGGTGAGCCAAGTGGGTTGGTGTACTGATCATTACCTGAAAGTGTCATCAAGATTGGGTGAAAAAATGTGTGCTGAGATTTCAGGAAACTCGTAGTTTTTTGGAAGCTTGGCAACCCCTTTCCATGAAAGTGATTTGCGCCGGTCTCTGCTTAGGGCTACATCAATAGGAAAGAAACCAGAGAGATTGAACTTGGAACTACTTTATTGTGTCAAGTTTCAAAGAGCTAGCACAAACCGTGTTTGATTTAGAGTTCCAACTACATGTATCCATATAGGAGAAAACAGAGTGAAACCTAAAAATTCAAACTGTTACTGCCAATGAACGGTTTAACCTAGAAGAACGAAATTTGGTGAGCCAAGTGGGATTGGGGTACTGATCATTATCTGAAAGTGTCATCAAGATTGGGTGAAAAAATGTGTGCTGAGATTTCAGAAAACACGTAGTTTTTTGGAAACTTCCAACTTCCTTTCAAAAAGTGATTTGCGCTGGTCTCTGCTCAGGGCTACATCAATAGGAAACAAACCATAGAGATAGAACTTGGAACTACTTTATTGTGTCAAGTTTCATAGAGCTAGCACAAACCGTGTTTGATTTAGAGTTCCAAATACAAGTATCCATATAGGAGAAAACAGAGTGAAACCTAAAAATTAAAACTGTTACTGCCAACGAACGGTTTTACATAGAATAACAAAATTTGGTGAGCCAAGTGGGATTGGGGTACTGATCATTAAATGAAAGTGTCATCAAGATTGGGTGAAAAAATGTGTGCTGAGATTTCAGGAAACTCGTAGTTTTTTGGAAGCTTGGCAACCCCTTTCCATGAAAGTGATTTGCGCCAGTCTCTGCTTAGGGCTACATCAATAGGAAACAAACCATAGAGATAGAACTTGGAACTACTTTATTTTGTCAAGTTTCAAAAGCTAGCATAAACCGTGTTTGATTTAGAGTTCCAACTACATGTATCCATATAGGAGAAAACAGAGTGAAACCCAAAAATTACAACTGTTACTGCAAACGAACGGTTTAACCTAGAAAAACGAAATTTCGTGAGCCAAGTGGGATTGGGGTACTGATCATTACCTGAAAGTGTCATCAAGATTGGGTGAAAAAATGTGTGCTGAGATTTCAGGAAACTCGTAGTTTTTTGGAAGCTTGGCCACCCCTTTCCATGAAAGGGATTTGCGCCAGTCTCTGCTTAGGGCTACATCAATAGGAAACAAACCATAGAGATAGAACTTGGAACTACTTTATTGTGTCAAGTTTCAAAGAGCTAGCATAAATCGTGTTGTATTTAGAATTCCAACTACATGTATCCATATAGGAGAAAACAGAGTGAAACCTAAAAATTAAAACTGTTATTGCAAACGAACGGTTTAACCTAGAAGAACGAAATTTGGTGAGCAAAGTGGGATTTGGGTACTGATCATTACCTGAAATTGTCATCAAGATTGGGTGAAAAAATGTGTGCTGAGATTGCAGGAAACTCGTAGTTTTTTGGAAGCTTGGCAACCCCTTTCCATGAAAGTGATTTGCACCAGTCTCTGCTTAGGGCTAAATCAATAGGAAACAAACCATAGTGATAGGACTTGGAAATACTTTATTGTGTCAAGTTTCAAAGAGCTAGCACAAACCGTGTGTGATTTAGAGTTCCAACTACATGTATCCATATAGGAGAAAACAGAGTGAAACATAAAAATTTAAACTGTTACTCCCAACGAACGGTTTAACCTAGAAGAACGAAATTTGGTGAGCCAAGTGGGATTGTGGTACTGATCAATACCTGAAAGTGTCATCCAGATTAGGTGAAAAAATGTGTGCTGAGATTTCAGGAAACTCGTAGTTTTTTGGAAGCTTGGCAACCCCTTTCCATGAAAGTGATTTCCGCCAGTCTCTGCTTAGGGCTACATCAATAGGAAACAATCCATAGAGATAGAACTTGGAACTACTTTATTGTGTCAAGTTTCAAAGAGCTAGCACAAACCGTCATTGATTTAGAGTTCCAAATACATGTATCCATATAGGAGAAAACAGAGTGAAACCTAAAAATTAAAACTGTTACTGCCAACGAACGGGTTAACCTAGAAGAACCAAATTTGGTGAGCCAAGTGGGATTGGGGTACTGATCATTACCTGAAAGTGTAATCAAGATTGGGTGAAAAAATGTGAGCTGAGATTTCAGGAAACTCGTAGTTTTTTGGAAGCTTGGCCACCCCTTTCAATGAAAGTGATTTGCGCCCGTCTCTGCTTAGGGCTACATCAATAGGAAACAAACCATAGAGATAGAACTTGGAACTACTTCATTCTGTCAAGTTTCAAAGAGCTAGCATAAACCGTGTTTGATTTAGAGTTCCAACTACATGTTTCCATATAGGAGAAAACAGAGTGAAACCTAAAAATTAAAACTGTTACTGCCAACGAACGGTTTAACCTAGAAGAATGAAATTTGGTGAGCCAAGTGGGATTGGGGTACTGATCATTACCTGCAAGTGTAATCAAGATTGGGTGAAAAAATGTGTGCTGAAATTTCAGGAAACTCGTAGTTTTTTGGAAGCTTGGCCACCCCTTTCCATGAAAGGGATTTGCGCCAGTCTCTGCTTAGGGCTACATCAATAGGAAACAAACCATAGAGATAGAACTTGGAACTACTTTATTGTGTCAAGTTTCAAAGAGCTAGCATAAATCGTGTTTCATTTAGAATTCCAACTACATGTATCCATATAGGAGAAAACAGAGTGAAACCTAAAAATTAAAACTGTTACTGCCAACGAACGGTTTAACCTAGAAGAACGAAATTTGGTGAGCCAAGTGGGATTGGGGTACTGATCATTACCTGAAAGTGTCATCAAGATTGGTTGAAAAAAATGTGTGCTGAGATTTCAGGAATCTCGTAGATTTTTGGAAGCTTGGCAACCCCTTTCCATGAAAGGGATTTGCGCCAGTCTCTGCTTAGGGCTACATCAATAGGAAACAAACCATAGAGATAGAACTTGGAACTACTTTATTGTGTCAAGTTTCAAAGAACTAGCATAAATCGTGTATGATTTAGAGTTTCAACTACATGTATCCATATAGGAGAAAACAGAGTGAAACCTAAAAATTTAAACTGTTACTGCCAACGAACGGTTTAACCAAGAAGAACGAAATTTGGTGAGCCAAGTGGGATTGTGGTACTGATCAATACCTGAAAGTGTCATCCAGATTGGGTGAAAAAATGTGTGCTGAGATTTCAGGAAACTCATAGTTTTTTGGAAGCTTGGCAACCCCTTTCCATGAAAGTGATTTCCGCCAGTCTCTGCTTAGGGCTATATCAATAGGAAACAAACCATAGAGATAGAACTTGGAACTACATTATTGTGTCAAGTTTCAAAGAGCTAGCACAAACCGTGTTTGATTTAGAGTTCCAATTACATGTATTGATATAGGAGAAAACAGAGTGAAACCTAAAAATTAAAACTGTTACTGCCAACGAACGGTTTAACCTAGAAGAACGAATTTTGGTGAGCCAAGTGGGATTGGGATACTGATCATTACCTGAAAGTGTCATCAAGCTTGGGTGAAAAAATGTGTGCTGAGATTTCAGGTAACTCGTAGTTTTTTGGAAGCTTGGCCACCCTTTCCATGAAAGGGATTTGCGCCAGTCTCTGCTTAGGGCTACATCAATAGGAAACAAACCATAGAGATCGAACTTGGAACTACTTTATTGTGTCAAGTTTCAAAGAGCTAGCGTAAACCGAGTTTGATTTAGAGTTCAAAGTACATGTATCCATATAGGAGAAAACAGAGTGAAACCTAAATATTAAAACTGTTACTGCCAACGAACGGTTTAACCAAGAAGAACGAAATTTGGTGAGCCAAGTGGGATTGTGGTACTGATCAATACCTGAAAGTGTCATCCAGATTGGGTGAAAAAATGTGTGCTGAGATTTCAGGAAACTCATAGTTTTTTGGAAGCTTGGCAACCCCTTTCCATGAAAGTGATTTCCGCCAGTCTCTGCTTAGGGCTATATCAATAGGAAACAAACCATAGAGATAGAACTTGGAACTACTTCATTGTGTCAAGTTTCAAAGAGCTAGCACAAACCGTGTTTGATTTCTAGTTCGAACTACAGGTATCCATATAGGAGAAAACAGAGTGAAACCTAAAAATTTAAACTGTTACTGCCAACGAACGGTTTAACCTAGAAGAACGAAATTTGGTGAGCCAAGTGGGATTCTGGAACTGATCAATACCTGAAAATGTCATCCAGATTAGGTGAAAATATGTGTGCTGAGATTTCAGGAAACTCATAGTTTTTTGGAAGCTTGGCAACCCTTTTCCATGAAAGTGATTTCCGCCAGTCTCTGCTTAGGGCTACATCAATAGGAAACAATCCATAGAGATTGAACTGGGAACTACTTTATTGTGTCAAGTTTCAAAGAGCTAGCACAAACCATTGTTGATTTAGAGTTCCAACTACATGTATCCATATAGGAGAAAACAGAGTGAAACCTAAAAATTAAAACTGTTACTGCCAACGAACGGTTTAACCTAGAAGAACGAAATTTGGTGAGCCAAGTGGGATTGGGGTACTGATCATTACCTGAAAGTGTCATCAAGATTGGGTGAAAAAATGTGTGCTGAAATTTCAGGCAACTCGTAGTTTTTTGGATGCTTGGCAACCCCTTTCCATGAAAGGGATTTGTGCCAGTCTCTGCTTAGCGCTACATCAATAGGACACAAACCATAGAGATAAAACTTGGAACTACTTTATTGTGTCAAGTTTCAAAGAGCTAGCACAAACCGTGTTTGATTTAGAGTTCCAACTACATGTATCCATATAGGAGAAAACAGAGTGAAACCTAAAAATAAAAACTGTTACTGCCAACGAACGGTTTAACCAAGAAGAATGAAATTTGGTGAGCCAAGTGGGATTGGGGTACTGATCATTACCTGAAAGTGTCATCAAGATTGGGTGAAAAAATGTGTGCTAAGATTTCAGGAAACTCTTAATTTTTTGGAAGCTTGGCAACCCCTTTCCATGAGAGTGATTTGCGCCGGTCTCTGCTTAGGGCTACATCAATACGAAACATACCATAGAGATAGAACTTGGAACTACTTTATTGTGTCAAGTTTCAAAGAGCTAGCACAAACCGTGTCTGATTTAGAGTTCCAACTACATGTATCCATATAGGAGAAAACAGAGTGAAACCTAAAAATTAAAACTGTTACTGCAACCAAACGGTTTAACCTAGAAGAACAAAATTTGGTGAGACAAGTGGGATTGGGGTACTGATCATTACGTCAAAGTGTCATCAAGATTGGGTGAAAAAATGTGTGCTGAGATTTCAGGAAACTCGTAGTTTTTTGGAAGCTTGGCAACCCCTTTCCATGAAAGAGATTTGCGCCGGTCTCTGCTTAGGGCTACATCAATAGGAAACAAACCATAGAGATAGAACTTGGAACTACTTTATTGTGTCAAGTTTCAAAGAGCTAGCACAAACCGTGTTTGATTTAGTGTTACAACTACATGTATCCATATAGGAGAAAACAGAGAAACCTAAAAATTAAAACTGTTACTGCCACCGAACGGTTTAACTTAGAAGAACGAAATTTGGTGAGCCAAGTGGGATTAAGGTACTGATCATTACCTGAAAGTGTCATCAAGATTGGGTGAAAAAATGTGTGCTGAGATTTCAGGAAACTAGTAGATTTTGGAAGTTTGGCAACCCCTTTCCATGAAAGTGATTTGTGCCAGTCTCTGCTTAGGGCTACATCAATAGGAAACAAACCATAGAGATAGAACTTGGAACTTCTTTATTGTGTCAAGTTTCAAAGAGCTAGAACAAACCGTGTTTGATTTAGAGTTCCAACTACATGTATCCATATAGGAGAAAACAGAGTGAAACCTAAAAATTAAAACTGTTACTGCCAACGAACGGTTTAACCTACAATAACGAAATTTGGTGAGCCAAGTGGGATTGGGGTACTGATCATTTCCTGAAAGTGTCATCAATATTGGTTGAAAAAATGTGTGCTGAGATTTCAGGAAACTCGTAGTTTTTTGGAAGCTTGGCAACCCCTTTCCATGAAAGTGATTTGCGCCGGTCTCTGCTTAGGGCTACATAAATACGAAACATACCATTGAGATAGAACTTGGAACTACTTTACTGTGTCAAGTTTCAAAGAGCTAGCACAAACCGTGTTTGATTTAGAGTTCCAACTACGTGTATCCATATAGGAGAAAACAGAGAGAAACCTAAAAATTAAAACTGTTACTGCCACCAAACGGTTTAACCTAGAAGAACAAAATTTGGTGAGACAAGTGGGATTGGGGTACTGATCATTACCTGAAAGTGTCATCCAGATTGGGTGAAAAAATGTGTGCTGAGATTTCAGGAAACTCGTAGTTTTTTGGAAGCTTGGCAACCCCTTTCCATGAAAGTGATTTGGGACGGTCTCTGCATAGGGCTACATCAATAGGAAACAAACCATAGAGATAGAACTTGGAACTACTTTATTGTGTGAAGTTTCAAAGAGCTAGCACAAACCGTGTTTGATTTACAGTTCCAACTACATGTATCCATATAGGAGAAAACAGAGTGAAATCTAAAAATTAAAAATGTTACAGCCAACGAATGGTTTAACCTAGAAGAACGAAAATTGGTGAGCCAAGTGGGATTGGGGTACTGATCATTACCTGAAAGTGTCATCAAGATTGGTTGAAAAAAATGTGTGCTGAGATTTCAGGAATCTCGTAGTTTTTTGGAAGCTTGGCAACCCCTTTCCATGAAAGTGATTTTACGCCGGTCTCTGCTTAGGGCTACATGAATAGGAAACAAACCATAGAGATAGAACTTGGAACTACTTTATTGTGTCAAGTTTCAAAGAGCTAGCATAAACCGTGTTTGATTTAGAGTTCCAAATACATGTATCCATATAGGAGAAAACAGAGTGAAATCTGAAAATTAAAACTGTTACTGCCAACGAACGGTTTAACCTAGAAGAACGAAATATGGTGAGCCAAGTGAGATTGGGGTACTGATCATTACCTGAAAGTGTCATCAAGATTGGGTGAAAAAATGTGTGCTGAAATTTCAGGCAACTCGTAGTTTTTTGGATGCTTGGAAACCCCTTTCCATGAAAGGGATTTGTGCCAGTCTCTGCTTAGCGCTACATCAATAGGACACAAACCATAGAGATAGAACTTGGAACTTCTTTATTGTGTCAAGTTTCAAAGAGCTAGAACAAACCGTGTTTGATTTAGAGTTCCAACTACATGTATCCATATAGGAGAAAACAGAGTGAAACCTAAAAATTAAAACTGTTACTGCCAAGGAACGGTTTAACCTAGAACAACGAAATTTGGTGAGCCAAGTGGGATTGGGGTACTGATCATTACCTGAAAGTGTCATCAAGATTGGGTGAAAAAATGTGTTCTGAGAATTCAGGAAACTAGTAGTTTTTTGGAAGTTTGGCAACCCCTTTCCATTAAAGTGATTTGAGCCAGGCTCTGCTTAGGGCTACATCAATAGAAATCAAACCATAAAGATAGAACTTGGAACTACTTTATTGTGTCAAGTTTCAAAGAGCTAGCACAAACCGTGTTTGATTTAGAGTTCCAACTACATGTATCCATATAGGTTAAAACAGAGTGAAACCTAAAAATAAAAACTGTTACTTCCAACGAACGGTTTAACCAAGAAGAACGAAATTTGGTGAGCCAAGTGGGATTGGGGTACTGATCATTACCTGAAAGTGTCATCAAGATTGGGTGAAAAAATGTGTGCTGAGATTTCAGGAAACTCTTAATTTTTTGGAAGCTTGGCAACCCATTTCCATGAGAGTGATTTGCGCCAGTCTCTGCTTAGGGCTACATCAATAGGAAACAAACCATAGTGATAGGAGTTGGAACTACTTTATTGTTTCAAGTTTCAAAGAGCTAGCACAAAACGTGTTTGATTTAGAGTTCCAACTACATGTATCCATATAGGAGAAAACAGAGTGAAACATAAAAATTTAAACTGTTACTGCCAACGAACGGTTTAACTTAGAAGAACGAAATTTGGTGAGCCAAGTGGGATTAGGGAACTGATCATTACCAAAAAGTGTCATCAAGATTGGGTGAAAAAATGTGTGCTGAGATTTTAGGAAACTCGTAGTTTTTTGGAAGCTGGACAACCCCTTTCCATGAAAATGATTTGCGCCAGTCTCTGATAAGGGCTACATCAATAGGAAACAAACCATAGAGATAGAACTTCGAACTACTTTATTGTGTCAAGTTTCAAAGAGGTAGCATAAACCGTGTTTGATTTAGAGTTCCAGCTACATGTATCCATATAGCAGAAAACAGAGTGAAACCTAAAAATTAAAACTGTTACTGCCAACGAACGGTTTAACCTAGAAGAACGAAATTTGGTGAGCCAAGTGGGATTGGGGTACTGATCATTACCTGAAAGTGTCATCAAGCTTGGGTGAAAAAATGTGTGCTGAGATTTCAGGAAACTCGTAGTTTTTTGGAAGCTTGGCAACCCCTTTCCATGAAAGTGATTTGCGCCGGTCTCTGCTTAGGGCTACATCAATACGAAACATACCATAGGGATAGAACTTGGAACTACTTTATTGTGTCAAGTTTCAAAGAGCTAGCACAAACCGTGTCTGATTTAGAGTTCCAACTACGTGTATCCATATAGGAGAAAACAGAGAGAAACCTAAAAATTACTGCAACCAAACGGTTTAACCTAGAAGAACAAAATTTGGTGAGACAAGTGGGATTGGGGTACTGATCATTACGTCAAAGTGTCATCAAGATTGGGTGAAAAAATGTGTGCTGAGATTTCAGGAAACTCGTAGTTTTTTGGAAGCTTGGCAACCCCTTTCCATGAAAGTGATTTGCGCCGGTCTCTGCTTAGGGCTACATCAATAGGAAACAAACCATAGAGATAGAACTTGGAACTACTTTATTGTGTCAAGTTTCAAAGAGCTAGCACAAACCGTGTTTGATTTAGTGTTCCAACTACATGTATCCATATAGGAGAAAACAGAGAAACCTAAAAATTAAAACTGTTACTGCCACCGAACGGTTTAACTTAGAAGAACGAAATTTGGTGAGCCAAGTGGGATTAAGGTACTGATCATTACCTGAAAGTGTCATCAAGATTGGGTGAAAAAATGTGTGCTGAGATTTCAGGAAACTCGTAGATTTTGGAAGTTTGGCAACCCCTTTCCATGAAAGTGATTTGTGCCAGTCTCTGCTTAGGGCTACATCAATAGGAAACAAACCATAGAGATAGAACTTGGAACTTCTTTATTGTGTCAAGTTTCAAAGAGCTAGCACAAACCGTGTTTGATTTAGAGTTCCAACTACATGTATCCATATAGGAGAAAACAGAGTGAAACCTAAAAATTAAAACTGTTACTGCCAACGAACGGTTTAACCTACAATAACGAAATTTGGTGAGCCAAGTGGGATTGGGGTACTGATCATTTCCTGAAAGTGTCATCAATATTGGTTGAAAAAATGTGTGCTGAGATTTCAGGAAACTCGTAGTTTTTTGGAAGCTTGGCAACCCCTTTCCATGAAAGTGATTTGCGCCGGTCTCTGCTTAGGGCTACATCAATAGGAAACATACCATTGAGATAGAACTTGGAACTACTTTATTGTGTCAAGTTTCAAAGAGCTAGCACAAACCATGTTTGATTTAGAGTTCCAACTACGTGTATCCATATAGGAGAAAACAGAGAGAAACCTAAAAATTTAAACTGTTACTGCCACCAAACGGTTTAACCTAGAAGAACAAAATTTGGTGAGACAAGTGGGATTGGGGTACTGATCATTACCTCAAAGTGTCATCAAGATTGGGTGAAAAAATGTGTGCTGAGATTTCAGGAAACTCGTAGTTTTTTGGAAGCTTGGCAACCCCTTTCCATGAAAGTGATTTGCGACGGTCTCCTCATAGGGCTACATCAATAGGAAACAAACCATAGAGATAGAACTTGGAACTACTTTATTGTGTGAAGTTTCAAAGAGCTAGCACAAACCGTGTTTGATTTACAGTTCCAACTACATGTATCCATATAGGAGAAAACAGAGTGAAATCTAATAATTTAAAATGTTACAGCCAACGAACGGTTTAACCTAGAAGAACGAAAATTGGTGAGCCAAGTGGGATTGGGGTACTGATCATTACCTGAAAGTGTCATCAAGATTGGTTGAAAAAAATGTGTGCTGAGATTTCAGGAATCTCGTAGTTTTTTGGAAGCTTGGCAACCCCTTTCCATGAAAGTGATTTAACGCCGGTCTCTGCTTAGGGCTACAATAATAGGAAACAAACCATAGAGATAGAACTTGGAACTTCTTTATTGTGTCAAGTTTCAAAGAGCTAGCACAAACCGTGTTTGATTTAGAGTTCCAACTACATGTTTCCATATAGGAGAAAACAGAGTGAAACCTAAAAATTAAAACTGTTACTGCCATCGAACAGTTTAACCTAGAAGAACGATATTTGGTGATCCAAGTGGTATTGGGGTGCTGATCATTACCTGAAAGTGTCATCAAGATTGGGTGAAAAAATGTGTGCTGATATTTCAGGAAACTCGTAGTTTTTTGGAAGCTTGGCAACCCCTTTCCATGAAAATGATTTGCGCCAGTCTCTCCTTAGGGCTACATCAATAGAAAACAAACCATTGAGATAGAACTTGGAACTACTTTATTGTGTCAAGTTTCAAAGAGCCAGAAGAAACTGTGTTTCATTTAGAGTTCCAAGTACATGGATACATATAGGAGAAAACAGAATGAAACCTAAAAATTAAAACTGTTAGTGCCAACGAACAGTTTATCCTAGAAGAACGAAATTTGGTGAGCCAAGTGGGAATGGGGTACAGATCATTGCGTGAAAGTGTCATCAAGATTGGGTGAAAAAATGTGTGCTGAGATTTCAGGAAACTCGTAGTTTTTTGGAAGCTTGGCAACCCCTTTCAATGAAAGTGATTTGAGCCCGTCTGTGCTTAGGGCTACATCAATAGGAAACAATCCATAAAGGTAGAACTTGGAACTACTTGATTGTGTCAAGTTTCAAAGAGCTAGCACAAACCGTGTTTGATTTAGAGTTCCAACTACATGTATCCATATAGCAGAAAACAGAGTGAAACCTAAAAATTTAAACTGTTACTGCCAACGAACGGTTTAACCTAGTAGAATGAAATTTGGTGAGCCAAGTGGGATTGGGGTACTGATCATTACCTGAAAGTGTCATCAAGATTGGGTGAAAAATATGTGCTGAGATGTCAGTAAATTCGTAGTTTTTTGGAAGATTGGCAACCCCTTCCCTTGAAAGTGATTTGCGCCGGTCTCTGCTTAGGGCTACATCAATAGGAAACAAACCATAGAGATAGAACTTGGAACTACTTTATTGTGTCAAGTTTCAAAGAGCTAGCACAAACCGTGTTTGATTTAGAGTTCCAACTACATGTATCCATATAGGAGAAAACAGAGTGAAACCTAAAAATTAAAACTGTTACTGCCATCGAACGGTTTAACATAGAAGAAGGAAATTTGGTGAGCCAAGTGGGACTGGCGTACTGATCATTACCTGAAAGTGTCATCAAGATTGGGTGAAAAAATGTGTGCTGAGATTTCAGGAAACTCGTAGTTTTTTGGAAGCTTGGCAACCCCTTTCCATGAAAGTGATTTGTGCCAGTCTCTGCTTAGGGCTACATCAATAGGAAACAAACCATAGAGATAGAACTTGGAACTACATTATTTTGTCAAGTTTCAAAGAGCTAGCAGAAACCGTGTTCGATTTAGAGTTCCAAATATATTTATTCATATAGGAGAAAACAGAGTGAAACCTAAAAATTAAAACTGTTACTGCCAACGAACGGTTTAACCTGGAAGAACGAAA
Organism: Spermophilus citellus; assembly: GCF_964194105.1. Lineage (NCBI taxonomy): Eukaryota > Metazoa > Chordata > Mammalia > Rodentia > Sciuridae > Spermophilus > Spermophilus citellus. The sequence goes on along the minus strand of NC_138192.1, from coordinate 14,797,619 downwards.
TTTGGTGAGCCAAGTGGGATTGGGGTACTGATCATTACCTGAAAGTGTCCTCAAGATTGGGTGAAAAAATGTGTGCTGAGATTTCAGGAAACTCGGGGTTTTTTGGAAGCTTGGCAACCCCTTTCCATGAAAGTGATATGCACCATTCTCTGCTTAGTGCTACGTCAATAGGAAACAAACCATAGAGATAGAACTTGGTAATACTTTATTGTGTCAAGTTTCAAAGAGCTAGAAGAAAGTTTGTTTCATTTAGAGTTCCAACTACATGGATCCATATAGGAGAAAACAGAGTGAAACCTAAAAATTAAAACTGTTAGTGCCAACGAACAGTTTATCCTAGAAGAACGAAATTTGGTGAGCCAAGTGGGATTGGGCTACTGATCATTACGTGAAAGTGTCATCAAGATTGGGTGAAAAAATGTGTGCTGAGATTTCAGGAAACTCGTAGTTTTTTGGAAGCTTGGCAACCCCTTTCAAAGAAAGTGATTTGAGCCCGTCTCTGCTTAGGGCTACATCAATAGGAAACAAACCATAGAGATAGAACTTGGAACTACTTGATTGTGTCAAGTTTCAAAGAGCTAGTACAAACCGTGTTTGATTTAGAGTTCCAACTACATGTATCCATATAGGAGAAAACAGAGTGAAACCTAAAAATTAAAACTGTTACTGCCATCGAACGGTTTAACATAGAAGAATGAAATTAGGTGAGCCAAGTGGGACTGGCGTACTGATCATTACCTGAAAGTGTCATCAAGATTGGGTGAAAAAATGTGTGCTGAGATTTCAGGAAACTCGTAGTTTTTTGGAAGCTTGGCAACCCCTTTCCATGAAAGTGATTTGCGCCGGTCTCTGCTTAGGGCTACATCAATAGGAAAGAAACCAGAGAGATTGAACTTGGAACTACTTTATTGTGTCAAGTTTCAAAGAGCTAGCACAAACCGTGTTTGATTTAGAGTTCCAACTACATGTATCCATATAGGAGAAAACAGAGTGAAACCTAAAAATTCAAACTGTTACTGCCAACGAACGATTTAACCTAGAAGAACGAAATTTGGTGAGCCAAGTGGGATTGGGGTACTGATCATTATCTGAAAGTGTCATCAAGATTGGGTGAAAAAATGTGTGCTGAGATTTCAGAAAACACGTAGTTTTTTGGAAGCTTGGCAACCCCTTTCCTTGAAAGTGGTTTTTGCCGGTCTCTGCTTAGGGCACAACAATAGGAAACAAACCATAGAGAGAGAACTTGGAACTACTTTATTGTGTCACGTTTCAAAGAGCTAGCACAAACCATGTTTGATTTAGAGTTCCAACTACGTGTATCCATATAGGAGAATACAGAGTGAAACCTAAGAATTAAAACTGTTACTGCCAACGATCGGTTTAACCTAGAATAACAAAATTTGGTGAGCCATGTGGGATTGGGGTACTGATCATTAAATGAAAGTGTCATCAAGATTGGGTGAAAAAATGTGTGCTGAGATTTAAGGAAACTCGTATTTTTTTGGAAGCTTGGCAACCCCTTTCCATGAAAGTGATTTGCGCCAGTCTCTGCTTAGGGCTACATCAATAGGAAACAAACCATAGAGATAGAACTTGGAACTACTTTATTTTGTCAAGTTTCAAAAGCTAGCATAAACCGTGTTTGATTTAGAGTTCCAACTACATGTATCCATATAGGAGAAAACAGAGGGAAACCTAATTAATAAAACAGTTACTGCCTACGAACGGTTTAAACTGGAAGAACGAAATTTCGTGAGCCAAGTGGGATTGGGGTACTGATCATTACCTGAAAGTGTCATCAAGATTGGGTGAAAAAATGTGTGCTGAGATTTCAGGAAACTCGTAGTTTTTTGGAAACTTCCAACTTCTTTTCAAAAAGTGATTTGCGCTGGTCTCTGCTCAGGGCTACATCAATAGGAAACAAACCATAGAGATAGAACTTGGAACTACTTTATTGTGTCAAGTTTCATAGAGCTAGCACAAACCGTGTTTGATTTAGAGTTCCAAATACAAGTATCCATATAGGAGAAAACAGAGTGAAACCTAAAAATTAAAACTGTTACTGCCAACGAACGGTTTAACCTAGAAGAACGAAATTTGGTGAGCCAAGTGGGATTGGGGTACTGATCATTACCTGAAAGTGTCATCAAGATTGGTTGAAAAAATGTGTGCTGAGATTTCAGGAAACTCGGAGATTTATGGAAGCTTGGCAACCCCTTTCCATGAAAGGGATTTGCGCCAGTCTCTGCTTAGGGCTACATCAATAGGAAACAAACCATAGAGATAGAACTTGGAACTACTTTATTGTGTCAAGTTTCAAAGAGCTAGCATAAATCGTGTTTGATTTAGAGTTCCAACTACATGTATCCATATAGGAGAAAACAGATTGAAACCTAAAAATTTAAACTGTTACTGCCAACGAACGGTTTAACCAAGAAGAACGAAATTTGGTGAGCCAAGTGGGATTGTGGTACTGATCAATACCTGAAAGTGTCATACAGATTGGGTGAAAAAATGTGTGCTGAGATTTCAGGAAACTCATAGTTTTTTGGAAGCTTGGCAACCCCTTTCCATGAAAGGGATTTGCGCCAGTCTCTTCTTAGGGCTACATCAATAGGAAACAAACCATAGAGATAGAACTTGGAACTACTTTATTGTGTCAAGTTTCAAAGAGCTAGCATAAATCAAGATTGGGTGAAAAAATGTGTGCTGAGATTTCAGGAAACTCGTATTTTTTTGGAAGCTTGGCCACCCCTTTCCATGAAAGGGGTTTGCGCCAGTCTCTGCTTAGGGCTACATCAATAGGAAACAAACCATAGAGATAGAACTTGGAACTACTTTATTGTGTCAAGTTTCAAAGAGCTAGCATAAATCGTGTTTGATTTAGAATTCCAACTACATGTATCCATAAAGGAGAAAATAGAGTGAAACATAAAAATTAAAACTCTTACTGCCAACGAACGGTTTAACATAGAACAACGAAATTTGGTGAGCCAAGTGGGATTGGGGTACTGATCATTACCTGAAAGTGTCATCAAGATTGGTTGAAAAAATGTGTGCTGAGATTTCAGAAAACTCGTAGTTTTTTGGAAGCTTGGCAACACCTTTCCATGAAAGGGATTTGCGCCAGTCTCTTCTTAGGGCTACATCAATAGGAAACAAACCATAGAGATAGAACTTGGAACTACTTTATTGTGTCAAGTTTCAAAGAGCTAGCATAAATCGTGTTTGATTTAGAATTCCAACTACATGTATCCATATAGGAGAAAACAGAGTGAAACATAAAAATTAAAACTCTTACTGCCAACGAACGGTTTAACATAGAACAACAAAATTTGGTGAGCCAAGTGGGATTGGGGTACTGATCATTACCTGAAAGTGTCATCAAGATTGGTTGAAAAAATGTGTGCTGAGATTTCAGGTAACTCGTAGTTTTTTGGAAGCTTGGCCACCCTTTCCATGAAAGGGATTTGCGCCAGTCTCTGCTTAGGGCTACATCAATAGGAAACAAACCATAGAGATAGAACTTGGAACTACTTCATTCTGTCAAGTTTCAACGAGCTAGCACAAACCGTGTTGGATTTAGAATTCCAACTACATGTATCCATATAGGAGAAAACAGAGTGAAACATAAAAATTAAAACTCTTACTGCCAACAAACGGTTTAACATAGAACAATGAAATTTGGTGAGCCAAGTGGGATTGGGGTACTGATCAATACCTGAATGTGTCATCCTGATTGGGTGAAAAAATGTGTGCTGAGATTTCAGGAAACTCATAGTTTTTTGGAAGCTTGGCAACCCCTTTCCATGAAAGTGATTTGCGCCAGTCTCTGCTTAGGGCTACATCAATAGGAAACAAACCATAGTGATCGGACTTGGAACTACTTTATTGTGTCAAGTTTCAAAGAGCTAGCACAAACCGTGTTTGATTTAGAGTTCCAACTACATGTATCCATATAGGAGAAAACAGAGTGAAACCTAAAAATTTAAACTGTTACTCCCAACGAACGGTTTAACCTAGAAGAACGAAATTTGGTGAGCCAAGTCGGATTGGGGTACTGATCATTACCTGAAAGTGTCATCAAGATTGGTTGAAAAAATGTGTGCTGAGATTTCAGGAAACTCGTAGTTTTTTGGAAGCTTGGCAACCCCTTTCCATGAAAGGGATTTTCGCCAGTCTCTTCTTAGGGCTACATCAATAGGAAACAATCCATAGAGATAGAACTTGGAACTACTTTATTGTGTCAAGTTTCAAAGAGCTAGCATAAATCGTGTTTGATTTAGAATTCCAACTACATGTATCCATATAGGAGAAAACAGAGTGAAACATAAAAATTAAAACTCTTACTGCCAACGAACGGTTTAACAAAGAACAACGAAATTTGGTGAGCCAAGTGGGATTGGGGTACTGATCATTACCTGAAAGTGTCATCAAGATTGGTTGAAGAAATGTGTGCTGAGATTTCAGGTAACTCGTAGTTTTTTGGAAGCTTGGCCACCCTTTCCATGAAAGGGATTTGCGCCAGTCTCTGCTTAGGGCTACATCAATAGGAAACAAACCATAGAGATAGAACTTGGAACTACTTCATTCTGTCAAGTTTCAAAGAGCAAGCACAAACCGTGTTTGATTTAGAGTTCCAACTACATGTATCCATATAGGAGAAAACAGAGTGAAACCTAAAAATTAAAACTGTTACTGCAAATGAACGGTTTATCCTAGAAGAACGAAATTTGGTGAGCCAAGTGGGATTGGGGTACTGATCATTACCTGAAATTGTCATCAAGTTTGGGTGAAAAAATGTGTGCTGAGATTCCAGGAAACTCGTAGTTTTTTGGAAGCTTGGCAACCCCTTTCAATTAAAGTGATTTGCGCCAGTCTCTGCTTAGGGCTACATCAATAGGAAACAAACCATAGAGATAGAACTTGGAACTACTTCATTCTGTCAAGTTTCAAAGAGCTAGCACAAACCGTGTTTGATTTAGAGTTCCAACTACATGTATCCATATAGGAGAAAACAGAGTGAAACCTAAAAATTTAAACTGTTACTGCCAACGAACGGTTTAACCTAGAAGAACGAAATTTGGTGAGCCAAGTGGGATTGTGGTACTGATCAGTACCTGAAAGTGTCATCCAGATTGGGTGAAAAAATGTGTGCTGAGATTTCAAAAAACTCGTAGTTTTTTGGAAGCTTGGCCACCCCTTTCCATGAAAGGGATTTGCGCCAGTCTCTGCTTAGGGCTCCATCAATAGGAAACAAACCATAGAGATAGAACTTGGAACTACTTTATTGTGTCAAGTTTCAAAGAGCTAGCATAAATCGTGTTGGATTTAGAATTCCAACTACATGTATCCATAGAGGAGAAAACAGAGTGAAACATAAAAATTAAAACTCTTACTGCCAACGAACGGTTTAACATAGAACAATGAAATTTGGTGAGCCAAGTGGGATTGGGGTACTGATCATTACCTGAAAGTGTCATCAAGATTGGTTGAAAAAATGTGTGCTGAGATTTCAGGAAACTCGTAGTTTTTTGGAAGCTTGGCAACCCCTTTCCATGAAAGGGATTGGCGCCAGTCTCTGCTTAGGGCTACATCAATAAAAAACAAACCATAGAGATAGAACTTGGAACTACTTTATTGTGTCAAGTTTCAAAGAGCTAGCACAAACCGTGTTTGATTTAGAGTTCCAACTACATGTATCGATATAGGAGAAAACAGAGTGAAACCTAAAAATTAAAACTGTTACTGCCAACGAACGGTTTAACCTAGAAGAACGAAATTTGGTGAGCCAAGTGGGATTGGGATACTGATGATTACCTGAAAGTGTCATCAAGCTTGGGTGAAAAAATGTGTGCTGAGATTTCAGGTAACTCGTAGTTTTTTGGAAGCTTGGCCACCCTTTCCATGAAAGGGATTTGCGCCAATCTCTGCTTAGGGCTACATCAATAGGAAACAAACCATAGAGATAGAACTTGGAACTACTTTATTCTGTCAAGTTTCAAAGAGCTAGCACAAATCGTGTTTGATTTAGAGTTCCAACTACATGTATCCATAGAGGAGAAAACAGAGTGAAACCTAAAAATTAAAACTGTTACTGCAAACGAACGGTTTAACCTAGAAGAACGAAATTTGGTGAGCAAAGTGGGATTGGGGTACTGATCATTACCTGAAATTTCATCAAGATTGGGTGAAAAAATGTGTGCTGAGATTTCAGGAAACTCGTAGTTTTTTGGAAGCTAGGCAACCCCTTTCCATGAAAGTGATTTGCACCACTCTCTGCTTAGGGCTACATGAATAGGAAACAAACCATAGTGATAGGACGTGGAACTACTTTATTGTGTCAAGTTTCAAAGAGGTAGCATTAATCGTGTTTGATTTAGAGTTCCAACTACATGTATCCATATAGGAGAAAACAGAGTGAAACCTAAAAATTTAAACTGTTACTGCCAACGAACGGTTTAACCTAGAAGAGCGAAATTTGGTGAGCCAAGTGGGATTGTGGTACTGATCAGTACCTGAAAGTGTCATCCAGATTGGGTGAAAAAATGTGTGCTGAGATTTCAAAAAACTCGTAGTTTTTTGGAAGCTTGGCCACCCCTTTCCATGAAAGGGATTTGCGCCAGTCTCTGCTTAGGGCTCCATCAATAGGAAACAAACCATAGAGATAGAACTTGGAACTACTTTATTGTGTCAAGTTTCAAAGAGCTAGCATAAATCGTGTTTGATTTAGAGTTCCAACTACATGTATCCATATAGGAGAAAACAGAGTGAAACCTAAAAATTAAAACTGTTACTGCCAACGAACGGTTTAACCTAGAAGAACGAAATTTGGTGAGCCAAGTGGGATTGGGGTACTGATCAATACCTGAATGTGTCATCCAGATTGGGTGAAAAAATGTGTGCTGAGATTTCAGGATACTCATAGTTTTTTGGAAGCTTGGCCACCCCTTTCCATGAAAGTGATTTGCGCCAGTCTCTGCTTAGGGCTACATCAATAGGAAACAAACCATAGAGATAGAACTTGGAACTACTTTATTGTGTCAAGTTTCAAAGAGCTAGCATAAACCGTGTTTGATTTAGAGTTCCAACTATATGTATCCATATAGGAGAAAACAGAGTGAAACCTAAAAATTACAACTGTTACTGCCAACGAACGGTTTAACCTAGAAGAACGAAATTTGGTGAGCCAAGTGGGATTGGGGTACTGATCATTACCTGAAAGTGTCATCAAGATTGGGTGAAAAAATGTGTGCTTAGATTTCAGGAAACTCGTAGTTTTTTGGAAGCTTGGCCACCCCTTTCCATGAAAGGGGTTTGCGCCAGTCTCTGCTTAGGGCTACATCAATAGGAAACAAACCATAGAGATAGAACTTGGAACTACTTTATTGTGTCAAGTTTCAAAGAGCTAGCATAAATCGTGTTTGATTTAGAGTTCCAACTACATGTATCCATATAGGAGAAAATAGAGTGAAACATAAAAATTAAAACTCTTACTGCCAACGAACGGTTTAACATAGAACAACGAAATTTGGTGAGCCAAGTGGGATTGGGGTACTGATCATTACCTGAAAGTGTCATCAAGATTGGTTGAAAAAAATGTGTGCTGAGATTTCAGGAAACTCGTAGATTTTTGGAAGCTTGGCAACCCCTTTCCATGAAAGGGATTTGCGCCAGTCTCTGCTTAGGGGTACATCAATAGGAAACAAACCATAGAGATAGAACTTGGAACTACTTCATTCTGTCAAGTTTCAAAGAGCTAGCATAAATCGTGTTTGATTTAGAGTTCCAACTACATGTATCCATATAGGAGAAAACAGAGTGAAACCTAAAAATTTAAACTGTTACTGCCAACGAACGGTTTAACCAAGAAGAACGAAATTTGGTGAGCCAAGTGTGATTGTGGTACTGATCAATACCGGAAAGTGTCATCTAGATTGGGTGAAAAAATTTGTGCTGTGATTTCAGGAAACTCATAGTTTTTTGGAAGCTTGGCAACCCCTTTCCATGAAAGTGATTTCCGCCAGTCTCTGCTTAGGGCTTTATCAATAGGAAACAAACCATAGAGACAGAACTTGGAACTACTTTTTTGTGTCAAGTTTCAAAGAGCTAGCACAAACCGTGTTTGATTTAGAGTTCCAACTACATATATCGATATAGGAGAAAACAGAGTGAAACCTAAAAATTAAAACTGTTACTGCCAGTGAACGGTTTAACGTAGAAGAACAAAATTTGGAGAGCTAAGTGGGATTGGGATACTGATCATTACCTGAAAGTGTCATCAAGCTTGGGTGAAAAAATGTGTGCTGAGATTTCAGGTAACTCGTAGTTTTTTGAAAGCTTGGCCACCCTTTCCATGAAAGAGATTTGCGCGAGTCTCTGCTTAGGGCTACATCAATAGGAAACAAACCATAGAGATAGAACTTGGAACTACTTCATTCTGTCAAGTTTCAAAGAGCTAGCACAAACCGTGTTTGATTTAGAGTTCCAACTACATGTATTCATATAGGAGAAAACAGAGTGAAACCTAAAAATTAAAACTGTTACTGCAAACGAACGGTTTAACCTAGGAGAACGAAATTTGGTGAGCAAAGTGGGATTGGGGTACTGATCATTACCTGAAATTCTCATCAAGATTGGGTGAAAAAATGTGTGCTGAGATTGCAGGAAACTCGTAGTTTTTTGGAAGCTTGGCAACCCCTTTCCATGAAAGTGATTTGCACCAGTCTCTGCTTAGGGCTAAATCAATAGGAAACAAACCATAGTGATAGGACTTGGAACTACTTTATTGTGTCAAGTTTCAAAGAGCTAGCACAAACCATGTGTGATTTAGAGTTCCAACTACATGTATCCATATAGGAGAAAACAGAGTGAAACCTAAAAATTTAAACTGTTACTCCCAACGAACGGTTTAACCTAGAAGAACGAAATTTGGTGAGCCAAGAGGGATTGTGGTACTGATCAATACCTGAAAGTGTCATCCAGATTAGGTGAAAAAATGTGTGCTGAGATTTCAGGAAACTCGTAGTTTTTTGGAAGCTTGGCAACCCCTTTCCATGAAAGTGATTTGCGCGAGTCTCTGCTTAGGGCGACATCAATAGGAAACAATCCATAGAGATAGAACTAGGAACTACTTTATTGTGTCAAGTTTCAAAGAGCTAGCACAAACTGTCATTGATTTAGAGTTCCAACTACATGTATCCATATAGGAGATAACAGAGTGAAACCTAAAAATTAAAACTGTTACTGCCAACGAACGGTTTAACCTAGAAGAATGAAATTTGGTGAGCCAAGTGGGATTGGGGTACTGATCATTACCTGCAAGTGTAATCAAGATTGGGTGAAAAAATGTGTGCTGAAATTTCAGGAAACTCGTAGTTTTTTGGAAGCTTGGCCACCCCTTTCCATGATAGGGATTTGCGCCACTCTCTGCTTAGGGCTACATCAATAGGAAACAAACCATAGAGATCGAACTTGGAACTACTTTATTGTGTCAAGTTTCAAAGAGCTAGCGTAAACCGAGTTTGATTTAGAGTTCAAAGTACATGTATTCATATAGGAGAAAACAGAGTGAAACCTAAAAATTAAAACTGTTACTGCAAACGAACGGTTTAACCTAGGAGAACGAAATTTGGTGAGCAAAGTGGGATTGGGGTACTGATCATTACCTGAAATTGTCATCAAGATTGGGTGAAAAAATGTGTGCTGAGATTGCAGGAAACTCGTAGTTTTTTGGAAGCTTGGCAACCCCTTTCCATGAAAGTGATTTGCACCAGTCTCTGCTTAGGGCTAAATCAATAGGAAACAAACCATAGTGATAGGACTTGGAACTACTTTATTGTGTCAAGTTTCAAATAGCTAGCACAAACCATGTGTGATTTAGAGTTCCAACTACATGTATCCATATAGGAGAAAACAGAGTGAAACCCAAAAATTTAAACTGTTACTCCCAACGAACGGTTTAACCTAGAAGAACGAAATTTGGTGAGCCAAGTGGGATTGTGGTACTGATCAATACCTGAAAGTGTCATCCAGATTAGGTGAAAAAATGTGTGCTGAGATTTCAGGAAACTCGTAGTTTTTTGGAAGCTTGGCAACCCCTTTCCATGAAAGTGATTTGCGCGAGTCTCTGCTTAGGGCTACATCAATAGGAAACAATCCATAGAGATAGAACTAGGAACTACTTTATTGTGTCAAGTTTCAAAGAGCTAGCACAAACCGTCATTGATTTAGAGTTCCAACTACATGTATCCGTATAGGAGAAAACAGAGTGAAACCTAAAAATTAAAACTGTTACTGCCAACGAACGGGTTAACCTAGAAGAACCAAATTTGGTGAGCCAAGTGGGATTGGGGTACTGATCATTACCTGAAAGTGTAATCAAGATTGGGTGAAAAAATGTGAGCTGAGATTTCAGGAAACTCGTAGTTTTTTGGAAGCTTGGCCACCCCTTTCAATGAAAGTGATTTGCGCCCGTCTCTGCTTAGGGCTACATCAATATTAAACAAACCATAGAGATAGAACTTGGAACTACTTCATTCTGTCAAGTTTCAACGAGCTAGCATAAACCGTGTTTGATTTAGAGTTCCAACTACATGTTTCCATATAGGAGAAAACAGAGTGAAACCTAAAAATTAAAACTGTTACTGCCAACGAACGGTTTAACCTAGAAGAACGAAATTTGGTGAGCCAAGTGGGATTGGGGTACTGATCATTACCTGAAAGTGTCATCAAGATTGGTTGAAAAAAATGTGTGCTGAGATTTCAGGAATCTCGTAGATTTTTGGAAGCTTGGCAACCCCTTTCCATGAAAGGGATTTGCGCCAGTCTCTGCTTAGGGCTACATCAATAGGAAACAAACCATAGAGATAGAACTTGGAACTACTTTATTGTGTCAAGTTTCAAAGAACAAGCACAAATAGTGTTTGATTTAGAGTTCCAACTACATGTATCCATATAGGAGAAAACAGAGTGAAACCTAAAAATTTAAACTGTTACTGCCAACGAACGGTTTAACCAAGAAGAACGAAATTTGGTGAGCCAAGTGGGATTGTGGTACTGATCAATACCTGAAAGTGTCATCCAGATTGGGTGAAAAAATGTGTGCTGAGATTTCAGGAAACTCACAGTTTTTTGGAAGCTTGGCAACCCCTTTCCATGAAAGTGATTTCCGCCAGTCTCTGCTTAGGGCTATATCAATAGGAAACAAACCATAGAGATAGAACTTGGAACTACTTTATTGTGTCAAGTTTCAAAGAGCTAGCACAAACCGTGTTTGATTTTGAGTTCCAATTACATGTATTGATATAGGAGAAAACAGAGTGAAACCTAAAAATTAAAACTGTTACTGCCAACGAACGGTTTAACCTAGAAGAACGAATTTTGGTGAGCCAAGTGGGATGGGGATACTGATCATTACCTGAAAGTGTCATCAAGCTTGGGTGAAAAAATGTGTGCTGAGATTTCAGGAAACTCGTAGTTTTTGGAAGCTTGGCCACCCTTTCCATGAAAGGGATTTGCGCCAGTCTCTGCTTAGGGCTACATCAATAGGAAACAAACCATAGAGATAGAACTTGGAACTACTTCATTCTGTCAAGTTTCAAAGAGCTAGCACAAACCGTGTTTGATTTAGAGTTCCAACTACATGTATCCATATAGGAGAAAACAGAGTGAAACCTAAAAATTTAAACTGTTACTGCAAACGAACGGTTTAACCTAGAAGAACGAAATTTGGTGAGCAAAGTGGGATTGGGGTACTGATCATTACCTGAAATTGTCATCAAGATTGGGTGAAAAAATGTGTGCTGAGATTGCAGGAAACTCGTAGTTTTTGGAAGCTTGGCAACCCCTTTCCATGAAAGTGATTTGCACCAGTCTCTGCTTAGGGCTACATCAATAGGAAACAAACCATAGTGATAGGACTTGGAACTACTTTACTGTGTCAAGTTTCAAAGAGCTAGCACAAACCGTGTTTGATTTTGAGTTCCAACTACATGTATCCATACAGGAGAAAACAGAGTGAAACCTAAAAATTAAAACTGTTACTGCCAACGAACGGTTTAACCTAGAAGAACAAAATTTGGTGAGCCAAGTGGGATTGGGGTACTGATCATTACCTGAAAGTGTCATCAAGTTTGGGTGAAAAAATGTGTGCTGAGATTTCAGGAAACTCGTAGTTTTTTGGAAGCTTGGCAACACATTTCCATGAAAGTGATTTGCACCAGTCTCTGCTTAGGGCTACATCAATAGGAAACAAACCATAGAGATAGAACTTGTAACATCTTTATTGTGTCAAGTTTCAAAGAGCTAGCACAAACCGTGTTTCATTTAGAGTTCCAACTACATGTATTCATATAGGAGAAAACAGAGTGAAACCTAAAAATTAAAACTGTTACTGCCAACAAACGATTTAACCAAGAAGAACAAAATATGGTGAGCCAAGTTGGATTGGGGTACTGATCATTACCTGAAAGTGTCATTAAGCTTGGGTGAAAAAATGTGTGCTGAGATTTCAGGAAACTCGTAGTTTTATGGAAGCTTGGCAACCCCTTTCCATGAAAGTTATTTGCGCCAGTCTCTGCTTAGGGCTACATCAATAGGAAACAAACCATAGAGAGAGAACTTGGAACTACTTCATTGTGTCAAGTTTCAAAGAGCTAGCACAAACCGTGTTTGATTTAGAGTTCCAACTACATGTATCCATATAGTAGAAAACAGAGTGAAACGTAAAAATTAAAAGTGTTACTGCCAACGAACGGTTTAACCAAGAAGAACGAAATTTGGTGAACCAAGTGGGATTGGGGTACTGATCATTACCTGAAATTGTCATCAAGATTGGGTGAAAAAATGTGTGCTGAGATTTCAGGAAACTCGTAGTTTTTTGGCAGCTTGGCAACCCCTTTCCATGAAAGTGATTTGCGCCAGTCTCTGCTTAGCGCTGCATCAATAGGACACAAACCATAGAGATAGAACTTGGAACTACTTTATTGTGTCAAGTTTCAAAGAGCTAGTATAAACCGTGTTTGATTTAGAGTTCCAACTACATGTATCCATATAGGAGAAAACAGAGTGAAACCTAAAAATTTAAACTGTTACTGCCAACGAACGGTTTAACCAAGAAGAACGAAATTTGGTGAGCCAAGTGGGATTGGGGTACAGATCATTACCTGAAACTGTCATCAAGCTTGGGTGAAAAAATATTTGCTGATATTTCAGGAAACTCTTAGTTTTTTGGAAGCTTGGAAACCCGTTTCCATGAAAGTGATTTGCGCCAGTCTCTGCTTAGGGCTACATCAATAGGAAACAAACCATAGAGATAGAGCTTGGAACTACTTCATATTGTCAAGTTCCAAAGAGCTAGCACAAACCGTGTTTGATTTAGAGTTCCAACTACATGTATCCATATAGGAGAAAACAGAGTGAAACCTAAAAATTAAAACTGTTACTGCCAACGAACGGTTTAACCAAGAAGAACAAAATTTTGTGAGCCAAGTGGGATTGGGGTACTGATCATTACCTGAAAGTGTCATCAAGATTGGGTGAAAAAATGTGTGCTTACATGTCATGAAACTCGAGTTTTTTGGAAGCTTGACAACCCCTTAACATGAAAATGATTTGCGCCAGACTCTGATAAGGGCTACATCAATAGGAAACAAACCATAGATATAGAACATGGAACTACTTTATTGTGTCAAGATTGAAAGAGCTAGTATAAACCGTGTTTGATTTAGAGTTCCAACTACATGTATCCATATAGGAGATAAGAGAGTGAAACCTAAAAATTAAAACTGTTACTGCCAACGAATGGTTTAACCTAGAAGAACGAAATTTGGTGATCCAAGTGGGATTGGGGTACTGATCATTATCTGAAAGTGTCATCAAGATTGGGTGAAAAAATGTGTGCTGAGATTTCAGGAAACTCGTAGTTTTTTGGAAGCTTGGCAACCCCTTTTAATCAAAGTAATTTGAGCCAGTCTCTGCTTAGGGCTACATCAACAGGAAACAAACCATAGAGATAGAACTTGGAACTACTTCATTGTGTCAAGTTTCAAAGACATAGCACAAACCGTGTTTGATTTAGAGTTCCAACTACATGTATCCATATAGGAGAAAACAGAGTGAAACCTAAAAATTAATACTGTTAATGCCAACGAACGGTTTAACCAAGAAGAACAAAATTTGGTGAGCCAAGTGGGATTGGGGTACTGATCATTACCTGAAAGTGTCATCAAGATTGGGTGAAAAAATGTGTGCTGAGATTTCAGGAAACTCGTAGTTTTTTGGAAGCTTGGCAACACATTTCCATGAAAGTGATTTGCACCAGTCTCTGCTTAGGGCTACATCAATAGGAAACAAACCATAGAGATAGAACTTGGAACTTCTTTATTGTGTCAAGTTTCAAAGAGATGGCATAAACCTTGTTTGATTTAGAGTTACAACTACATGTATCCATATAGGAGAAAACAGAGTGAAACCTAAAAATTAACACTGTTACTGCCAACGAACGGTTTAACCTGGAAGAACGAAATTTGGTGAGCCTAGTGGGATTGGGGTACTGATCATTACCTGAAAGTGTCATCAAGCTTGGGTGAAAAAATGTGTGCTGAGATTTCAGGAAACTCGTAGATTTTGGAAGCTTGGCCACCCCTTTCCATGAAAGTGATTTGCGCCAGTCTCTGCGTAGGGCTACATCAATAGGAAACAAACCATAGAGATAGAACTTGTAACTTCTTTATTGTGTCAAGTTTCAAAGAGCTAGCACAAACCGTGTTTCATTTAGAGTTCCAACTACATGTATTCATATAGGAGAAAACAGAGTGAAACCTAAAAATTAAAACTGTTACTGCCAACAAACGATTTAACCAAGAAGAACAAAATATGGTGAGCCAAGTTGGATTGGGGTACTGATCATTACCTGAAAGTGTCATTAAGCTTGGGTGAAAAAATGTGTGCTGAGATTTCAGGAAACTCGTAGTTTTTTGGAAGCTTGGCAACCCCTTTCCATGAAAGTTATTTGCGCCAGTGTCTGCTTAGGGCTACATCAATAGGAAACAAACCATAGAGAGAGAACTTGGAACTACTTCATTGTGTCAAGTTTCAAAGAGCTAGCACAAACCGTGTTTGATTTAGAGTTCCAACTACATGTATCCATATAGTAGAAAACAGAGTGAAACGTAAAAATTAAAAGTGTTACTGCCAACGAACGGTTTAACCAAGAAGAACGAAATTTGGTGAACCAAGTGGGATTGGGGTACTGATCATTACCTGAAATTGTCATCAAGATTGGGTGAAAAAATGTGTGCTGAGATTTCAGGAAACTCGTAGTTTTTTGGCAGCTTGGCAACCCCTTTCCATGAAAGTGATTTGCGCCAGTCTCTGCTTAGCGCTGCATCAATAGGACACAAACCATAGAGATAGAACTTGGAACTACTTTATTGTGTCAAGTTTCAAAGAGCTAGTATAAACCGTGTTTGATTTAGAGTTCCAACTACATGTATCCATATAGGAGAAAACACAGTGAAACCTAAAAATTTAAACTGTTACTGCCAACGAACGGTTTAACCAAGAAGAACGAAATTTGGTGAGCCAAGTGGGATTGGGGTACAGATCATTACCTGAAACTGTCATCAAGCTTGGGTGAAAAAATGTTTGCTGATATTTCAGGAAACTCTTAGTTTTTTGGAAGCTTGACAACCCATTTCCATGAAAGTGATTTGCGCTGGTCTCTGTTTAGGGCTACATCAAAAGAAAAGAAACCATAGAGATAGAACTTGGAACTACTTTATTGTGTCAAGTTTCAAAGAGCTAGCACAAACCGTGTTTGATTTAGAGTTCCAACTACATGTATCCATATAGGAGAAAACAGAGTGAAACCTAAAAATTAAAACTGTTACTGCCAACGAACGGTTTAACCAAGAAGAACGAAATTTGGTGAGCTAAGTGGGATTGGGGTACTGATCATTACCTGAAAGTGTCATCAAGCTTGGGTGAAAAAATGTGTGCTGAGATTTCAGGAAACTCGTAGTTTTTTGGAAGCTTGGCAACACCTTTCCATGAAAGTGATTTGCGCCAGTCTCTGCTTAGGGCTACATCAATAGGAAACAAACCATAGAGATAGAACTTGGAACTATTTCATTGTGTCAAGTTTCAAAGAGCTAGCACAAACCGTGTTTGATTTAGAGTTCCAACTATATGTATCCATATAGGAGAAAACAGAGTGAAACCTAAAAATAAAAACTGTTACTGCCAACGAACGGTTTAACCAAGAAGAACGAAATTTGGTGAGCCAAGTGGGATTGGGGTACTGATTATTACCTGAAAGTGTCATCAAGATTCGGTGAAAAAATGTGTGCTGAGATTTCAGGAAACTCGTAGTTTTTTGGAAGCTTGGCAACCCCTTTCCATGAGAGTGATTTGCGCTAGTCTCTGCTTAGGGCTACATCAATAGGTACAAACCATAGTGATAGGACTTGGAACTACTTTATTGTGTCAAGTTTCAAAGAGCTAGCACAAACCGTGTTTGATTTAGAGTTCCAACTACATGTATCCATATAGGAGAAAACAGAGTGAAACATAAAAATTTAAACTGTTACTGCCAACGAACGGATTAACCTAGAAGAACGAAATTTGGTGAGCCAAGTGGGATTGGGGTACTGGTCAATACCTGACAGTGTCATCCAGATTGGGTGAAAAAATGTGTGCTGAAATTTCAGGAAACTCGTAGTTTTTTGGAAGCTTGGCAACCCCTTTCCATGAGAGTGATTTCCGCCAGTCTCTGCTTAGGGCTACATCAAAGGAAACAAACCATAAAGAAACAAATTGGATCTACTTTCTTGTGTCAAGTTTCAAAGAGCTAGCACAAACCGTGTTTGATTTAGAGTTCCAACTACATGTATCCATATAGGAGAAAACAGAGTGAAACCTAAAAATTAAAACTGTTACTGCCAACGAACGGTTTAACCTAGAAGAACGAAATTTGGTGAGCCAAGTGGGATTGGGGTACTGATCATTACCTGAAAGTGCCATCAAGCTTGGGTGAAAAAATGTGTGCTGAGATTTCAGGAAACTCGTAGTTTTGTGGAAGCTTGGCAACCCCTTTCCATGAATGTGATTTGCGCCAGTCTCTGCTTAGGGCTACATCAATAGGAAACAAAGCATAGAGATAGAACGTGGAACTACTTCATTGTGTCAAGTTTCAAAGAGCTAGCACAAACCGTGTTTGATTTAGAGTTCCAACTACATGTATCCATATAGTAGAAAACAGAGTGAAACCTAAAAATTAAAACTGTTACTGCCAACTAACGGTTTAACCAAGAAGAACGAAATTTGGTGAGCAAAGTGGGATTGGGGTACTGATCATTACCTGAAAGTGTCATCAAGATTGGGTGAAAAAATGTGTGCTTAGATTTCAGGAAACTCGAGTTTTTTGGAAGCTTGACAACCCCTTAACATGAAAATGATTCGCGCCAGTCTCTGATAAGGGCTACATCAATAGGAAACAAACCATAGAGATAGAACTTGGAACTACTTTATTGTGTCAAGTTTCAAAGAGCTAGCATAAACCGTGTTTGATTTAGAGTTCCAAATACATGTATCCATATACGAGAAAACAGAGTGAAATCTGAAAATTAAAACTGTTACTGCCAACGAACGGTTTAACCTAGAAGAACGAAATTTGGTGAGCCAAGTGGGATTGGGGTACTTATCATTACCTGAAAGTGTCATCAAGATTGGGTGAAAAAATGTGTGCTGAAATTTCAGGCAACTCGTAGTTTTTTGGATGCTTGGCAACCCCTTTCCATGAAAGGGATTTGTGCCAGTCTCTGCTTAGCGCTACATCAATAGGACACAAACCATAGAGATAAAACTTGGAACTACTTTATTGTGTCAAGTTTCAAAGAGCTAGCACAAACCGTGTTTGATTTAGAGTTCCAACTACATGTATCCATATAGGAGAAAACAGAGTGAAACCTAAAAATTTAAACTTTTACTGCCAACGAACGGTTTAACCTAGAACAACGAAATTTGGTGAGCCAAGTGGGATTGGGGTACTGATCATTACCTGAAAGTGTCATCAAGATTGGGTGAAAAAATGTGTTCTGATAATTCAGGAAACTAGTAGTTTTTTGGAAGCTTGGCAACCCCTTTCCATTAAAGTGATTTGAGCCAGGCTCTGCTTAGGGCTACATCAATAGAAATCAAACCATAAAGATAGAACTTGGAACTACTTTATTGTGTCAAGTTTCAAAGAGCTAGCACAAACCATGTTTGATTTAGAGTTCCAACTACATGTATCCATATAGGAGAAAACAGAGTGAAACCTAAAAATAAAAACTGTTACTGCCAACGAACGGTTTAACCAAGAAGAATGAAATTTGGTGAGCCAAGTGGGATTGGGGTACTGATCATTACCTGAAAGTGTCATCAAGATTGGGTGAAAAAATGTGTGCTAAGATTTCAAGAAACTCTTAATTTTTTGGAAGCTTGGCAACCCCTTTCCATGAGAGTGATTTGCGCCGGTCTCTGCTTAGGGCTACATCAATACGAAACATACCATAGAGATAGAACTTGGAACTACTTTATTGTGTCAAGTTTCAAAGAGCTAGCACAAACCGTGTCTGATTTAGAGTTCCAACTACATGTATCCATATAGGAGAAAACAGAGTGAAACCTAAAAATTAAAACTGTTACTGCAACCAAACGGTTTAACCTAGAAGAACAAAATTTGGTGAGACAAGTGGGAGTGGGGTACTGATCATTACGTCAAAGTGTCATCAAGATTGGGTGAAAAAATGTGTGCTGAGATTTCAGGAAACTCGTAGTTTTTTGGAAGCTTGGCAACCCCTTTCCATGAAAGAGATTTGCGCCGGTCTCTGCTTAGGGCTACATCAATAGGAAACAAACCATAGAGATAGAACTTGGAACTACTTTATTGTGTCAAGTTTCAAAGAGCTAGCACAAACCGTGTTTGATTTAGTGTTACAACTACATGTATCCATATAGGAGAAAACAGAGAAACCTAAAAATTAAAACTGTTACTGCCACCGAACGGTTTAACTTAGAAGAACGAAATTTGGTGAGCCAAGTGGGATTAAGGTACTGATCATTACCTGAAAGTGTCATCAAGATTGGGTGAAAAAATGTGTGCTGAGATTTCAGGAAACTAGTAGATTTTGGAAGTTTGGCAACCCCTTTCCATGAAAGTGATTTGTGCCAGTCTCTGCTTAGGGCTACATCAATAGGAAACAAACCATAGAGATAGAACTTGGAACTTCTTTATTGTGTCAAGTTTCAAAGAGCTAGAACAAACCGTGTTTGATTTAGAGTTCCAACTACATGTATCCATATAGGAGAAAACAGAGTGAAACCTAAAAATTAAAACTGTTACTGCCAACGAACGGTTTAACCTACAATAACGAAATTTGGTGAGCCAAGTGGGATTGGGGTACTGATCATTTCCTGAAAGTGTCATCAATATTGGTTGAAAAAATGTGTGCTGAGATTTCAGGAAACTCGTAGTTTTTTGGAAGCTTGGCAACCCCTTTCCATGAAAGTGATTTGCGCCGGTCTCTGCTTAGGGCTACATAAATACGAAACATACCATTGAGATAGAACTTGGAACTACTTTACTGTGTCAAGTTTCAAAGAGCTAGCACAAACCGTGTTTGATTTAGAGTTCCAACTACGTGTATCCATATAGGAGAAAACAGAGAGAAACCTAAAAATTAAAACTGTTACTGCCACCAAACGGTTTAACCTAGAAGAACAAAATTTGGTGAGACAAGTGGGATTGGGGTACTGATCATTACCTGAAAGTGTCATCCAGATTGGGTGAAAAAATGTGTGCTGAGATTTCAGGAAACTCGTAGTTTTTTGGAAGCTTGGCAACCCCTTTCCATGAAAGTGATTTGGGACGGTCTCTGCATAGGGCTACATCAATAGGAAACAAACCATAGAGATAGAACTTGGAACTACTTTATTGTGTGAAGTTTCAAAGAGCTAGCACAAACCGTGTTTGATTTACAGTTCCAACTACATGTATCCATATAGGAGAAAACAGAGTGAAATCTAAAAATTAAAAATGTTACAGCCAACGAATGGTTTAACCTAGAAGAACGAAAATTGGTGAGCCAAGTGGGATTGGGGTACTTATCATTACCTGAAAGTGTCATCAAGATTGGTTGAAAAAAATATGTGCTGAGATTTCAGGAATCTCGTAGTTTTTTGGAAGCTTGGCAACCCCTTTCCATGAAAGTGATTTTACGCCGGTCTCTGCTTAGGGCTACATGAATAGGAAACAAACCATAGAGATAGAACTTGGAACTACTTTATTGTGTCAAGTTTCAAAGAGCTAGCATAAACCGTGTTTGATTTAGAGTTCCAAATACATGTATCCATATAGGAGAAAACAGAGTGAAATCTGAAAATTAAAACTGTTACTGCCAACGAACGGTTTAACCTAGAAGAACGAAATTTGGTGAGCCAAGTGAGATTGGGGTACTGATCATTACCTGAAAGTGTCATCAAGATTGGGTGAAAAAATGTGTGCTGAAATTTCAGGCAACTCGTAGTTTTTTGGATGCTTGGCAACCCCTTTCCATGAAAGGGATTTGTGCCAGTCTCTGCTTAGCGCTACATCAATAGGACACAAACCATAGAGATAGAACTTGGAACTTCTTTATTGTGTCAAGTTTCAAAGAGCTAGAACAAACCGTGTTTGATTTAGAGTTCCAACTACATGTATCCATATAGGAGAAAACAGAGTGAAACCTAAAAATTAAAACTGTTACTGCCAAGGAACGGTTTAACCTAGAACAACGAAATTTGGTGAGCCAAGTGGGATTGGGGTACTGATCATTACCTGAAAGTGTCATCAAGATTGGGTGAAAAAATGTGTTCTGAGAATTCAGGAAACTAGTAGTTTTTTGGAAGTTTGGCAACCCCTTTCCATTAAAGTGATTTGAGCCAGGCTCTGCTTAGGGCTACATCAATAGAAATCAAACCATAAAGATAGAACTTGGAACTACTTTATTGTGTCAAGTTTCAAAGAGCTAGCACAAACCGTGTTTGATTTAGAGTTCCAACTACATGTATCCATATAGGTTAAAACAGAGTGAAACCTAAAAATAAAAACTGTTACTGCCAACGAACGGTTTAACCAAGAAGAACGAAATTTGGTGAGCCAAGTGGGATTGGGGTACTGATCCTTACCTGAAAGTGTCATCAAGATTGGGTGAAAAAATGTGTGCTGAGATTTCAGGAAACTCTTAATTTTTTGGAAGCTTGGCAACCCATTTCCATGAGAGTGATTTGCGCCATTCTCTGCTTAGGGCTACATCAATAGGAAACAAACCATAGTGATAGGAGTTGGAACTACTTTATTGTGTCAAGTTTCAAAGAGCTAGCACAAAACGTGTTTGATTTAGAGTTCCAACTACATGTATCCATATAGGAGAAAACAGAGTGAAACATAAAAATTTAAACTGTTACTGCCAACGAACGGTTTAACTTAGAAGAACGAAATTTGGTGAGCCAAGTGTGATTGGGGTACGGGTCAATACCTGAAAGTGTCATCCAGATTGGGTGAAAAAATGTGTGCTGAGATTTCAGGAAACTCGTAGTTTTTTGGAAGCTTGGCAACCCCTTTCCATGAGAGTGATTTCCGCAGTCTCTGCTTAGGGCTACATCAATAGGAAACAAACCATAGAGATACAAATTGGATCTACTTTATTGTGTCAAGTTTCAAAGAGCTAGCACAAACTGTGTTTGATTTAGAGTTCCAACTACATGTATCCATATAGGAGAAAACAGAGTGAAACCTAAAAATTAAAACTGTTCCTGCCAAGGAACGGTTTAACCTAGAAGAACGAAATTTGGTGAGCCAAGTGGGATTGGGGTACTGATCATTATCTGAAAGTGTCATGAAGATTTGGTGAAAAAATATGTGCTGATATTTCAGGAAACTCGTAGTTTTTTGGAAGCTTGACAACCCCTTTCCATGAAAGTAATTTTCGCCAGTCTCTGATAAGGGCTACATCAATAGGAAACAAACCATAGGGATAGAACTTGGAACTACTTTATTGTGTCATGTTTCAAAGAGCTAGCATAAACCGTGTTTGATTTATAGTTCCAACTACATGTATCCATATAGGAGAAAACAGAGTGAAACCTAAAAATTAAAACTGTTACTGCCAATGAACGGTTTAACAAAAAGAATGAAATTTGGTGAGCCAAGTGGGATTAGGGTACTGATCATTACCAAAAAGTGTCATCAAGATTGGGTGAAAAAATGTGTGCTGAGATTTTAGGAAACTCGTAGTTTTTTGGAAGCTGGACAACCCCTTTCCATGAAAATGATTTGCGCCAGTCTCTGATAAGGGCTACATCAATAGGAAACAAACCATAGAGATAGAACTTCGAACTACTTTATTGTGTCAAGTTTCAAAGAGGTAGCATAAACCGTGTTTGATTTAGAGTTCCAACTACATGTATCCATATAGCAGAAAACAGAGTGAAACCTAAAAATTAAAACTGTTACTGCCAACGAACGGTTTAACCTAGAAGAACGAAATTTGGTGAGCCAAGTGGGATTGGGGTACTGATCATTACCTGAAAGTGTCATCAAGCTTGGGTGAAAAAATGTGTGCTGAGATTTCAGGAAACTCGTAGTTTTTTGGAAGCTTGGCAACCCCTTTCCATGAAAGTGATTTGCGCCGGTCTCTGCTTAGGGCTACATCAATACGAAACATACCATAGGGATAGAACTTGGAACTACTTTATTGTGTCAAGTTTCAAAGAGCTAGCACAAACCGTGTCTGATTTAGAGTTCCAACTACGTGTATCCATATAGGAGAAAACAGAGAGAAACCTAAAAATTAAAACTGTTACTGCAACCAAACGGTTTAACCTAGAAGAACAAAATTTGGTGAGACAAGTGGGATTGGGGTACGGGTCAATACCTGAAAGTGTCATCCAGATTGGGTGAAAAAATGTGTGCTGAGATTTCAGGAAACTCGTAGTTTTTTGGAAGCTTGGCAACCCCTTTCCATGAAAGTGATTTGCGCCGGTCTCTGCTTAGGGCTACATCAATAGGAAACAAACCATAGAGATAGAACTTGGAACTACTTTATTGTGTCAAGTTTCAAAGAGCTAGCACAAACCGTGTTTCATTTAGTGTCCCAACTACATGTATCCATATAGGAGAAAACAGAGAAACCTAAAAATTAAAACTGTTACTGCCACCGAACGGTTTAACTTAGAAGAACGAAATTTGGTGAGCCAAGTGGGATTAAGGTACTGATCATTACCTGAAAGTGTCATCAAGATTGGGTGAAAAAATGTGTGCTGAGATTTCAGGAAACTCGTAGATTTTGGAAGTTTGGCAACCCCTTTCCATGAAAGTGATTTGTGCCAGTCTCTGCTTAGGGCTACATCAATAGGAAACAAACCATAGAGATAGAACTTGGAACTTCTTTATTGTGTCAAGTTTCAAAGAGCTAGCACAAACCGTGTTTGATTTAGAGTTCCAACTACATGTATCCATATAGGAGAAAACAGAGTGAAACCTAAAAATTAAAACTGTTACTGCCACGAACGGTTTAACCTACAATAACGAAATTTGGTGAGCCAAGTGGGATTGGGGTACTGATCATTTCCTGAAAGTGTCATCAATATTGGTTGAAAAAATGTGTGCTGAGATTTCAGGAAACTCGTAGTTTTTTGGAAGCTTGGCAACCCCTTTCCATGAAAGTGATTTGCGCTGGTCTCTGCTTAGGGCTACATCAATAGGAAACATACCATTGAGATAGAACTTGGAACTACTTTATTGTGTCAAGTTTCAAAGAGCTAGCACAAACCATGTTTGATTTAGAGTTCCAACTACGTGTATCCATATAGGAGAAAACAGAGAGAAACCTAAAAATTTAAACTGTTACTGCCACCAAACGGTTTAACCTAGAAGAACAAAATTTGGTGAGACAAGTGGGATTGGGGTACTGATCATTACCTCAAAGTGTCATCAAGATTGGGTGAAAAAATGTGTGCTGAGATTTCAGGAAACTCGTAGTTTTTTGGAAGATTGGCAACCCCTTTCCATGAAAGTGATTTGCGACGGTCTCCTCATAGGGCTACATCAATAGGAAACAAACCATAGAGATAGAACTTGGAACTACTTTATTGTGTGAAGTTTCAAAGAGCTAGCACAAACCGTGTTTGATTTACAGTTCCAACTACATGTATCCATATAGGAGAAAACAGAGTGAAATCTAATAATTTAAAATGTTACAGCCAACGAACGGTTTAACCTAGAAGAACGAAAATTTGTGAGCCAAGTGGGATTGGGGTACTGATCATTACCTGAAAGTGTCATCAAGATTGGTTGAAAAAAATGTGTGCTGAGATTTCAGGAATCTCGTAGTTTTTTGGAAGCTTGGCAACCCCTTTCCATGAAAGTGATTTAACGCCGGTCTCTGCTTAGGGCTACAATAATAGGAAACAAACCATAGAGATAGAACTTGGAACTTCTTTATTGTGTCAAGTTTCAAAGAGCTAGCACAAACCGTGTTTGATTTAGAGTTCCAACTACATGTTTCCATATAGGAGAAAACAGAGTGAAACCTAAAAATTAAAACTGTTACTGCCATCGAACAGTTTAACCTAGAAGAACGATATTTGGTGATCCAAGTGGTATTGGGGTGCTGATCATTACCTGAAAGTGTCATCAAGATTGGGTGAAAAAATGTGTGCTGATATTTCAGGAAACTCGTAGTTTTTTGGAAGCTTGGCAACCCCTTTCCATGAAAATGATTTGCGCCAGTCTCTCCTTAGGGCTACATCAATAGAAAACAAACCATTGAGATAGAACTTGGAACTACTTTATTGTGTCAAGTTTCAAAGAGCTAGAAGAAACTGTGTTTCATTTAGAGTTCCAAGTACATGGATACATATAGGAGAAAACAGAATGAAACCTAAAAATTAAAACTGTTAGTGCCAACGAACAGTTTATACTAGAAGAACGAAATTTGGTGAGCCAAGTGGGAATGGGGTACAGATCATTGCGTGAAAGTGTCATCAAGATTGGGTGAAAAAATGTGTGCTGAGATTTCAGGAAACTCGTAGTTTTTTGGAAGCTTGGCAACCCCTTTCCATGAAAGTGATATGCACCATTCTCTGCTTAGTGCTACGTCAATAGGAAACAAACCATAGAGATAGAACTTGGAACTACTTTGTTGTGTCAAGTTTCAAAGAGCTAGCACAAACCGTGTTTGATTTACAGTTCCAACTACATGTATCCATATAGGAGAAAACAGAATGAAACCTAAAAATTAAAACTGTTAGTGCCAACGAACAGTTTATACTAGTAGAATGAAATTTGGTGAGCCAAGTGGGATTGGGGTACTGATCATTACCTGAAAGTGTCATCAAGATTGGGTGAAAAATATGTGCTGAGATGTCAGTAAATTCGTAGTTTTTTGGAAGACTGGCAACCCCTTCCATTGAAAGTGATTTGCGCCGGTCTCTGCTTAGGGCTACATCAATAGGAAACAAACCATAGAGATAGAACTTGGAACTACTTTATTGTGTCAAGTTTCAAAGAGCTAGCACAAACCGTGTTTGATTTAGAGTTCCAACTACATGTATCCATATAGGAGAAAACAGAGTGAAACCTAAAAATTAAAACTGTTACTGCCATCGAACGGTTTAACATAGAAGAAGGAAATTTGGTGAGCCAAGTGGGACTGGCGTACTGATCATTACCTGAAAGTGTCATCAAGATTGGGTGAAAAAATGTGTGCTGAGATTTCAGGAAACTCGTAGTTTTTTGGAAGCTTGGCAACCCCTTTCCATGAAAGTGATTTGTGCCAGTCTCTGCTTAGGGCTACATCAATAGGAAACAAACCATAGAGATAGAACTTGGAACTACATTATTTTGTCAAGTTTCAAAGAGCTAGCAGAAACCGTGTTCGATTTAGAGTTCCAAATATATTTATTCATATAGGAGAAAACAGAGTGAAACCTAAAAATTAAAACTGTTACTGCCAACGAACGGTTTAACCTGGAAGAACGAAATTTGGTGAGCCAAGTGGGATTGGGGTACTGATCATTACCTGAAAGTGTCCTCAAGATTGGGTGAAAAAATGTGTGCTGAGATTTCAGGAAACTCGGGGTTTTTTGGAAGCTTGGCAACCCCTTTCCATGAAAGTGATATGCACCATTCTCTGCTTAGTGCTACGTCAATAGGAAACAAACCATAGAGATAGAACTTGGTAATACTTTATTGTGTCAAGTTTCAAAGAGCTAGAAGAAAGTTTGTTTCATTTAGAGTTCCAACTACATGGATCCATATAGGAGAAAACAGAGTGAAACCTAAAAATTAAAACTGTTAGTGCCAACGAACAGTTTATCCTAGAAGAACGAAATTTGGTGAGCCAAGTGGGATTGGGCTACTGATCATTACGTGAAAGTGTCATCAAGATTGGGTGAAAAAATGTGTGCTGAGATTTCAGGAAACTCGTAGTTTTTTGGAAGCTTGGCAAACCCTTTCAAAGAAAGTGATTTGAGCCCGTCTCTGCTTAGGGCTACATCAATAGGAAACAAACCATAGAGATAGAACTTGGAACTACTTGATTGTGTCAAGTTTCAAAGAGCTAGTACAAACCGTGTTTGATTTAGAGTTCCAACTACATGTATCCATATAGGAGAAAACAGAGTGAAACCTAAAAATTAAAACTGTTACTGCCATCGAACGGTTTAACATAGAAGAAGGAAATTAGGTGAGCCAAGTGGGACTGGCGTACTGATCATTACCTGAAAGTGTCATCAAGATTGGGTGAAAAAATGTGTGCTGAGATTTCAGGAAACTCGTAGTTTTTTGGAAGCTTGGCAACCCCTTTCCATGAAAGTGATTTGTGCCAGTCTCTGCTTAGGGCTACATCAATAGCAAACAAACCATAGAGATAGAACTTGGAACTACTTTATTGTGTCAAGTTTCAAAGAGCTAACACAAATCGTGTTTGATTTAGAGTTCCAACTACATGTATCCATATAGGAGAAAACAGAGAGAAACTTAAAAATTAAAACTGTTACTGCCAACGAATGGTTTAACATAGAAGAACGAAATTAGGTGAGCCAAGTGGTATTGGGGTACTGATCATTACGTGAATGTGTCATCAAGATTGGGTGAAAAAATGTGTGCTGAGATTTCAGGGAACTCGTAGTTATTTGGAAGCTTGGCAACCCCTTTCCTTGAAAGTGGTTTTTGCCGGTCTCTGCTTAGGGCACAACAATAGGAAACAACCCATAGAGAGAGAACTTGGAACTACTTTATTGTGTCACGTTTCAAAGAGCTAGCACAAACCATGTTTGATTTAGAGTTCCAACTACGTGTATCCATATAGGAGAATACAGAGTGAAACCTAAGAATTAAAACTGTTACTGCCAACGATCGGTTTAACCTAGAATAACAAAATTTGGTGAGCCAAGTGGGATTGGGGTACTGATCATTACCTGAAAGTGTCATCAAGATTGGGTGAAAAAATGTGAGCTGAGATTTAAGGAAACTCGTATTTTTTTGGAAGCTTGGCAACCCCTTTCCATGAAAGTGATTTGCGCTGGTCTCTGTTTAGGGCTACATCAAAAGAAAAGAAACCATAGAGATAGAACTTGGAACTACTTTATTGTGTCACGTTTCAAAGACCTAGCACAAACCGTGATTGATTTAGAGTTCCAACTACATGTATCCATATAGGAGAAAACAGAGGGAAACCTAATTAATAAAACAGTTACTGCCTACGAACGGTTTAAACTAGAAGAACGAAATTTGGTGAGCCAAGTGGGTTGGTGTACTGATCATTACCTGAAAGTGTCATCAAGATTGGGTGAAAAAATGTGTGCTGAGATTTCAGGAAACTCGTAGTTTTTTGGAAGCTTGGCAACCCCTTTCCATGAAAGTGATTTGCGCCGGTCTCTGCTTAGGGCTACATCAATAGGAAAGAAACCAGAGAGATTGAACTTGGAACTACTTTATTGTGTCAAGTTTCAAAGAGCTAGCACAAACCGTGTTTGATTTAGAGTTCCAACTACATGTATCCATATAGGAGAAAACAGAGTGAAACCTAAAAATTCAAACTGTTACTGCCAATGAACGGTTTAACCTAGAAGAACGAAATTTGGTGAGCCAAGTGGGATTGGGGTACTGATCATTATCTGAAAGTGTCATCAAGATTGGGTGAAAAAATGTGTGCTGAGATTTCAGAAAACACGTAGTTTTTTGGAAACTTCCAACTTCCTTTCAAAAAGTGATTTGCGCTGGTCTCTGCTCAGGGCTACATCAATAGGAAACAAACCATAGAGATAGAACTTGGAACTACTTTATTGTGTCAAGTTTCATAGAGCTAGCACAAACCGTGTTTGATTTAGAGTTCCAAATACAAGTATCCATATAGGAGAAAACAGAGTGAAACCTAAAAATTAAAACTGTTACTGCCAACGAACGGTTTTACATAGAATAACAAAATTTGGTGAGCCAAGTGGGATTGGGGTACTGATCATTAAATGAAAGTGTCATCAAGATTGGGTGAAAAAATGTGTGCTGAGATTTCAGAAAACTCGTAGTTTTTTGGAAGCTTGGCAACCCCTTTCCATGAAAGTGATTTGCGCCAGTCTCTGCTTAGGGCTACATCAATAGGAAACAAACCATAGAGATAGAACTTGGAACTACTTTATTTTGTCAAGTTTCAAAAGCTAGCATAAACCGTGTTTGATTTAGAGTTCCAACTACATGTATCCATATAGGAGAAAACAGAGTGAAACCCAAAAATTACAACTGTTACTGCAAACGAACGGTTTAACCTAGAAAAACGAAATTTCGTGAGCCAAGTGGGATTGGGGTACTGATCATTACCTGAAAGTGTCATCAAGATTGGGTGAAAAAATGTGTGCTGAGATTTCAGGAAACTCGTAGTTTTTTGGAAGCTTGGCCACCCCTTTCCATGAAAGGGATTTGCGCCAGTCTCTGCTTAGGGCTACATCAATAGGAAACAAACCATAGAGATAGAACTTGGAACTACTTTATTGTGTCAAGTTTCAAAGAGCTAGCATAAATCGTGTTGGATTTAGAATTCCAACTACATGTATCCATAGAGGAGAAAACAGAGAGAAACATAAAAATTAAAACTCTTACTGCCAACAAACGGTTTAACATAGAACAATGAAATTTGGTGAGCCAAGTGGGATTGGGGTACTGATCATTACCTGAAAGTGTCATCAAGATTGGTTGAAAAAATGTGTGCTGAGATT
Organism: Spermophilus citellus; assembly: GCF_964194105.1. NCBI lineage: Eukaryota > Metazoa > Chordata > Mammalia > Rodentia > Sciuridae > Spermophilus > Spermophilus citellus. Next base: position 14,768,324 of record NC_138192.1, on the reverse strand, counting down.
TCAGGAAACTCGTAGTTTTTTGGAAGCTTGGCAACCCCTTTCCATGAAAGGGATTGGCGCCAGTCTCTGCTTAGGGCTACATCAATAGGAAACAAACCATAGAGATAGACCTAGGAACTACTTTATTGTGTCAAGTTTCAAAGAGCTAGCATAAATCGTGTTTGATTTAGAATTCCAACTACATGTATCCATATAGGAGAAAACAGAGTGAAACCTAAAAATTAAAACTGTTATTGCAAACGAACGGTTTAACCTAGAAGAACGAAATTTGGTGAGCAAAGTGGGATTTGGGTACTGATCATTACCTGAAATTGTCATCAAGATTGGGTGAAAAAATGTGTGCTGAGATTGCAGGAAACTCGTAGTTTTTTGGAAGCTTGGCAACCCCTTTCCATGAAAGTGATTTGCACCAGTCTCTGCTTAGGGCTAAATCAATAGGAAACAAACCATAGTGATAGGACTTGGAAATACTTTATTGTGTCAAGTTTCAAAGAGCTAGCACAAACCGTGTGTGATTTAGAGTTCCAACTACATGTATCCATATAGGAGAAAACAGAGTGAAACATAAAAATTTAAACTGTTACTCCCAACGATCGGTTTAACCTAGAAGAACGAAATTTGGTGAGCCAAGTGGGATTGTGGTACTGATCAATACCTGAAAGTGTCATCCAGATTAGGTGAAAAAATGTGTGCTGAGATTTCAGGAAACTCGTAGTTTTTTGGAAGCTTGGCAACCCCTTTCCATGAAAGTGATTTCCGCCAGTCTCTGCTTAGGGCTACATCAATAGGAAACAATCCATAGAGATAGAACTTGGAACTACTTTATTGTGTCAAGTTTCAAAGAGCTAGCACAAACCGTCATTGATTTAGAGTTCCAAATACATGTATCCATATAGGAGAAAACAGAGTGAAACCTAAAAATTAAAACTGTTACTGCCAACGAACGGGTTAACCTAGAAGAACCAAATTTGGTGAGCCAAGTGGGATTGGGGTACTGATCATTACCTGAAAGTGTAATCAAGATTGGGTGAAAAAATGTGAGCTGAGATTTCAGGAAACTCGTAGTTTTTTGGAAGCTTGGCCACCCCTTTCAATGAAAGTGATTTGCGCCCGTCTCTGCTTAGGGCTACATCAATAGGAAACAAACCATAGAGATAGAACTTGGAACTACTTCATTCTGTCAAGTTTCAAAGAGCTAGCATAAACCGTGTTTGATTTAGAGTTCCAACTACATGTTTCCATATAGGAGAAAACAGAGTGAAACCTAAAAATTAAAACTGTTACTGCCAACGAACGGTTTAACCTAGAAGAATGAAATTTGGTGAGCCAAGTGGGATTGGGGTACTGATCATTACCTGCAAGTGTAATCAAGATTGGGTGAAAAAATGTGTGCTGAAATTTCAGGAAACTCGTAGTTTTTTGGAAGCTTGGCCACCCCTTTCCATGAAAGGGATTTGCGCCAGTCTCTGCTTAGGGCTACATCAATAGGAAACAAACCATAGAGATAGAACTTGGAACTACTTTATTGTGTCAAGTTTCAAAGAGCTAGCATAAATCGTGTTTCATTTAGAATTCCAACTAAATGTATCCATATAGGAGAAAACAGAGTGAAACCTAAAAATTAAAACTGTTACTGCCAACGAACGGTTTAACCTAGAAGAACGAAATTTGGTGAGCCAAGTGGGATTGGGGTACTGATCATTACCTGAAAGTGTCATCAAGATTGGTTGAAAAAAAATGTGTGCTGAGATTTCAGGAATCTCGTAGATTTTTGGAAGCTTGGCAACCCCTTTCCATGAAAGGGATTTGCGCCAGTCTCTGCTTAGGGCTACATCAATAGGAAACAAACCATAGAGATAGAACTTGGAACTACTTTATTGTGTCAAGTTTCAAAGAACTAGCATAAATCGTGTATGATTTAGAGTTTCAACTACATGTATCCATATAGGAGAAAACAGAGTGAAACCTAAAAATTTAAACTGTTACTGCCAACGAACGGTTTAACCAAGAAGAACGAAATTTGGTGAGCCAAGTGGGATTGTGGTACTGATCAATACCTGAAAGTGTCATCCAGATTGGGTGAAAAAATGTGTGCTGAGATTTCAGGAAACTCATAGTTTTTTGGAAGCTTGGCAACCCCTTTCCATGAAAGTGATTTCCGCCAGTCTCTGCTTAGGGCTATATCAATAGGAAACAAACCATAGAGATAGAACTTGGAACTACATTATTGTGTCAAGTTTCAAAGAGCTAGCACAAACCGTGTTTGATTTAGAGTTCCAATTACATGTATTGATATAGGAGAAAACAGAGTGAAACCTAAAAATTAAAACTGTTACTGCCAACGAACGGTTTAACCTAGAAGAACGAATTTTGGTGAGCCAAGTGGGATTGGGATACTGATCATTACCTGAAAGTGTCATCAAGCTTGGGTGAAAAAATGTGTGCTGAGATTTCAGGTAACTCGTAGTTTTTTGGAAGCTTGGCCACCCTTTCCATGAAAGGGATTTGCGCCAGTCTCTGCTTAGGGCTACATCAATAGGAAACAAACCATAGAGATCGAACTTGGAACTACTTTATTGTGTCAAGTTTCAAAGAGCTAGCGTAAACCGAGTTTGATTTAGAGTTCAAAGTACATGTATCCATATAGGAGAAAACAGAGTGAAACCTAAATATTAAAACTGTTACTGCCAACGAACGGTTTAACCTAGAAGAACGAAATTTGGTGAGCCAAGTGGGATTGGGGTACTGATCAATACCTGAAAGTGTCATCAAGATTAAGTGAAAAAATATGTGCTGAGATTTCAGGAAACTCATAGTTTTTTGGAAGCTTGGCAACCCCTTTCCATGAAAGTGATTTGCACCAGTCTCTGCTTAGGGCTACATCAATAGGAAACAAACCATAGTGATAGGACTTGGAACTACTTTATTGTGTCAAGTTTCAAAGAGCTAGCATAAATCGTGTTTGATTTAGAATTCCAACTACATGTATCTATATAGGAGAAAACAGAGTGAAACCTAAAAATTTAAACTGTTACTGCCAACGAACGGTTTAACCTAGAAGAACGAAATTTGGTGAGCCAAGTGGGATTCTGGAACTGATCAATACCTGAAAATGTCATCCAGATTAGGTGAAAATATGTGTGCTGAGATTTCAGGAAACTCATAGTTTTTTGGAAGCTTGGCAACCCTTTTCCATGAAAGTGATTTCCGCCAGTCTCTGCTTAGGGCTACATCAATAGGAAACAATCCATAGAGATTGAACTGGGAACTACTTTATTGTGTCAAGTTTCAAAGAGCTAGCACAAACCATTGTTGATTTAGAGTTCCAACTACATGTATCCATATAGGAGAAAACAGAGTGAAACCTAAAAATTAAAACTGTTACTGCCAACGAACGGTTTAACCTAGAAGAACGAAATTTGGTGAGCCAAGTGGGATTGGGGTACTGATCATTACCTGAAAGTGTAATCAAGATTGGGTGAAAAAATGTGTGCTGAGATTTCAGGAAACTCGTAGTTTTTTGGAAGCTTGGACACCCCTTTCAATGAAAGTGATTTGCGCCAGTCTCTGCTTAGGGCTACATCAATAGGAAACAAACCATAGAGATAGAACTTGGAACTACTTCATTGTGTCAAGTTTCAAAGAGCTAGCACAAACCGTGTTTGATTTCTAGTTCGAACTACAGGTATCCATATAGGAGATAACAGAGTGAAACCTAAAAATTAAAACTGTTACTGCCAACGAACGGTTTAACCTAGAAGAACGAAATTTGGAGAGCCAAGTGGGATTGTGGTACTGATCATTACCTGAAAGTGTAATCAAGATTGGGTGAAAAAATGTGTGCTGAGATTGCAGGAAACTCATAGTTTTTTGGAAGCTTGGCAACCCCTTTCCATGAAAGTGATTTGTGCCAGTCTCTGCTTAGGGCTACATCAATAGGAAAAAAACCATAGTGAAAGGACTTGGAACTACTTTATTGTGTCAAGTTTCAAAGAGCTAGCACAAACCGTGTTTGATTTAGAGTTCCAACAACATGTATCCATATAGGAGAAAACAGAGTGAAACCTAAAAATTAAAACTGTTACTGCCAACGAACGGTTTAACCTAGAAGAACGAAATTTGGTGAGCCAAGTGGGATTGGGGTACTGATCATTACCTGAAAGTGTCATCAAGATTGGTTGAAAAAAATGTGTGCTGAGATTTCAGGAATCTCGTAGATTTTTGGAAGCTTGGCAACCCCTTTCCATGAAAGGGATTTGCGCCAGTCTCTGCTTAGGGCTACATCAATAGGAAACAAACCATAGAGATAGAACTTGGAACTACTTTATTGTGTCAAGTTTCAAAGAACTAGCATAAATCGTGTATGATTTAGAGTTTCAACTACATGTATCCATATAGGAGAAAACAGAGTGAAACCTAAAAATTTAAACTGTTACTGCCAACGAACGGTTTAACCAAGAAGAACGAAATTTGGTGAGCCAAGTGGGATTGTGGTACTGATCAATACCTGAAAGTGTCATCCAGATTGGGTGAAAAAATGTGTGCTGAGATTTCAGGAAACTCATAGTTTTTTGGAAGCTTGGCAACCCCTTTCCATGAAATTGATTTCCGCCAGTCTCTGCTTAGGGCTATATCAATAGGAAACAAACCATAGAGATAGAACTTGGAACTACATTATTGTGTCAAGTTTCAAAGAGCTAGCACAAACCGTGTTTGATTTAGAGTTCCAATTACATGTATTGATATAGGAGAAAACAGAGTGAAACCTAAAAATTAAAACTGTTACTGCCAACGAACGGTTTAACCTAGAAGAACGAATTTTGGTGAGCCAAGTGGGATTGGGATACTGATCATTACCTGAAAGTGTCATCAAGCTTGGGTGAAAAAATGTGTGCTGAGATTTCAGGTAACTCGTAGTTTTGTGGAAGCTTGGCCACCCTTTCCATGAAAGGGATTTGCGCCAGTCTCTGCTTAGGGCTACATCAATAGGAAACAAACCATAGAGATCGAACTTGGAACTACTTTATTGTGTCAAGTTTCAAAGAGCTAGCGTAAACCGAGTTTGATTTAGAGTTCAAAGTACATGTATCCATATAGGAGAAAACAGAGTGAAACCTAAATATTAAAACTGTTACTGCCAACGAACGGTTTAACCTAGAAGAACGAAATTTGGTGAGCCAAGTGGGATTGGGGTACTGATCAATACCTGAAAGTGTCATCAAGATTGGGTGAAAAAATATGTGCTGAGATTTCAGGAAACTCATAGTTTTTTGGAAGCTTGGCAACCCCTTTCCATGAAAGTGATTTGCACCAGTCTCTGCTTAGGGCTACATCAATAGGAAACAAACCATAGTGATAGGACTTGGAACTACTTTATTGTGTCAAGTTTCAAAGAGCTAGCATAAATCGTGTTTGATTTAGAATTCCAACTACATGTATCCATATAGGAGAAAACAGAGTGAAACCTAAAAATTTAAACTGTTACTGCCAACGAACGGTTTAACCTAGAAGAACGAAATTTGGTGAGCCAAGTGGGATTCTGGAACTGATCAATACCTGAAAATGTCATCCAGATTAGGTGAAAATATGTGTGCCGTGATTTCAGGAAACTCGTAGTTTTTTGGAAGCTTGGCACCCCTTTCCATGAAAGTGATTTCCGCCAGTCTCTGCTTAGGGCTACATCAATAGCAAACAAACCATAGAGATAGAACTTGGAACTTCTTCATTCTGTCAAGTTTCAAAGAGCTAGCACAAACCGTGTTTGATTTACAGTTCCAACTACATGTATCCATATAGGAGAAAACAGAGTGAAACCTAAAAATTAAAACTGTTACTGCCAACGAACGGTTTAACCAAGAAGAACGAAATTTGGTGAGCCAAATGGGATTGGGGTACTGATCATTATCCGAAAGTGTCATGAAGATTGGGTGAAAAAATGTGAGCTGAGATTTCAGGAAACTCGTAGTTTTTTGGAAGCTTGGCAACCCCTTTCCATGAAAGTGATTTCCGCCAGTCTCTGCTTAGGGCTACATCAATAGGAAACAATCCATAGAGATAGAGCTTGGAACTACTTTATTGTGTCAAGTTTCAAAGAGCTAGCACAAACCGTTGTTGATTTAGAGTTCCAAATACATGTATCCATATACGAGAAAACAGAGTGAAACCTAAAAATTAAAACTGTTACTGCCAACGAACGGTTTAACCTAGAAGAACGAAATTTGGTGAGCCAAGTGGGATTGGGGTACTGATCATTACCTAAAAGTGTAATCAAGATTGGGTGAAAAAATGTGTGCTGAGATTTCAGGAAACTCGTAGTTTTTTGTAAGCTTGGCCACCCCTTTCAATTAAAGTGATTTGCGCCAGTCTCTGCTTAAGGCTACATCAATAGGAAACAAACCATAGAGATAGAACTTGGAACTTCTTCATTCTGTCAAGTTTCAAAGAGCTAGCACAAACCATGTTTGATTTAGAGTTCCCTCAACATGTATCCATATAGGAGAAAACAGAGTGAAACCTAAAAATTTAAACTGTTACTGCCAACGAACGGTTTAACCTAGAAGAACGAAATTTGGTGAGCCAAGTGGGATTGTGGTACTGATCAATACCTGAAAGTGTCATCCAGATTAGGTGAAAAAATGTGTGCTGAGATTTCAGGAAACTCGTAGTTTTTTGGAAGCTTGTCAACCCCTTTCCATGAAAGTGATTTCCGCCAGTCTCTGCTTAGGGCTACATCAATAGGAAACAAACCATAGAGATAGAGCTTGGAACTACTTTATTGTGTCAAGTTTCAAAGAGCTAGCACAAACCGTCGTTGATTTAGAGTTCCAAATACATGTATCCATATACGAGAAAACAGAGTGAAACCTAAAAATTAAAACTGTTACTGCCAACGAACGGTTTAACCTAGAAGAACGAAATTTGGTGAGCGAAGTGGGATTGGGGTACTGATCATTACCTGAAAGTGTAATCAAGATTGGGTGAAAAAATGTGTGCTGAGATTTCAGGAAACTCGTAGTTTTTTGGAAGCTTGGCCACCACTTTCAATGAAAGTGATTTGCGCCAGTCTCTGCTTAAGGCTACATCAATAGGAAACAAACCATAGTGATAGGACTTGGAACTACTTTATTGTGTCAAGTTTGAAAGAGCTAGCACAAACCCTGTTTGATTTAGAGTTCCAACTACATGGATCCATATAGGAGAAAACAGAGTGAAACCTAAAAATTTAAACTGTTACTGCCAACGAACGGTTTAACCTAGAAGAACGAAATTTGGTGAGCCAAGTGGGATTGTGGTACTGATCAATACCTGAAAGTGTCATCCAGATTAGGTGAAAAAATGTGTGCTGAGATTTCAGGAAACTCATAGTTTTTTGGAAGCTTGGCAACCCCTTTCCATGAAAGTGATTTCCGCCAGTCTCTGCTTAGGGCTACATCATTAGGAAACAAACCATAGTGATAGGACTTGGAACTACTTTATTGTGTCAAGTTTCAAAGAGCTAGCACAAACCGTGTTTGATTTAGAGTTCCAACAACATGTATCAATATAGGAGAAAACAGAGTGAAACCTAAAAATTTAAACTTTTACTGCCAACGAACGGTTTAACCTACAAGAACGAAATTTGGTGAGCCAAGTGGGATTGGGGTACTGATCATTACCTAAAAGTGTAATCAAGATTGGGTGAAAAAATGTGTGCTGAGATTTCAGGAAACTCGTAGTTTTTTGGAAGCTTGGCCACCCCTTTCAATGAAAGTGATTTGCGCCAGTCTCTGCTTAAGGCTACATCAATAGGAAACAAACCATAGAGATAGAACTTGGAACTTCTTCATTCTGTCAAGTTTCAAAGAGCTAGCACAAACCATGTTTGATTTAGAGTTCCATCAACATGTATCCATATAGGAGAAAACAGAGTGAAACCTAAAAATTTAAACTGTTACTGCCAACGAACGGTGTAACCTAGAAGAACGAAATTTGGTGAGTCAAGTGGGATTGTGGTACTGATCAATACCTGAAAGTGTCATCCAGATTAGGTGAAAAAATGTGTGCTGAGATTTCAGGAAACTCGTAGTTTTTTGGAAGCTTGGCAACCCCTTTCCATGAAAGTGATTTCCGCCAGTCTCTGCTTAGGGCTACATCAATAGGAAACAATCCATAGAGATAGAGCTTGGAACTACTTTATTGTGTCAAGTTTCAAAGAGCTAGCACAAACCGTCGTTGATTTAGAGTTCCAAATACATGTATCCATATACGAGAAAACAGAGTGAAACCTTAAAATTAAAACTGTTACTGCCAACGAACGGTTTAACCTAGAAGAACGAAATTTGGTGAGCGAAGTGGGATTGGGGTACTGATCATTACCTGAAAGTGTAATCAAGGTTGGGTGAAAAAATGTGTTCTGAGATTTCAGGAAACTCGTAGTTTTTTGGAAGCTTGGCCACCCCTTTCAATGAAAGTGATTTGCGCAAGTCTCTGCTTAAGGCTACATCAATAGGAAACAAACCATAGAGATAGAACTTGGAACTTCTTCATTCTGTCAAGTTTCAAAGAGCTAGCACAAACCATGTTTGATTTAGAGTTCCATCAACATGTATCCATATAGGAGAAAACAGAGTGAAACCTAAAAATTTAAACTGTTACTGCCAACGAACGGTGTAACCTAGAAGAACGAAATTTGGTGTGCCAAGTGGGATTGTGGTACTGATCAATACCTGAAAGTGTCATCCAGATTAGGTGAAAAAATGTGTGCTGAGATTTCAGGAAACTCGTAGTTTTTTGGAAGCTTGGCAACCCCTTTCCATGAAAGTGATTTCCGCCAGTCTCTGCTTAGGGATACATCAATAGGAAACAATCCATAGAGATAGAACTTGGAACTTCTTTATTGTGTCAAGTTTCAAAAAGCTAGCACAAACCATCGTTGATTTAGAGTTCCAAATACATGTATCCATATGTGAGAAAACAGAGTGAAACCTAAAAATTAAAACTGTTACTGCCAACGAACGGTTTAACCTAGAAGAACGAAATTTGGTGAGCCAAGTGGGATTGGGGTACTGATCATTACCTGAAAGTGTAATCAAGATTGGGTGAAAAAATGTGTGCTGAGATTTCAGGAAACTCATAGTTTTTTTGGAAGCTTGGCCACCCCTTTCAATGAAAGTGATTTGCGCCAGTCTCTGCTTAGGGCTACATCAATAGGAAACAATCCATAGAGATAGAACTTGGAACTTCTTCATTCTGTCAAGTTTCAAAGAGCTAGCACAAACGGTGTTTGATTTAGAGTTCCAACTACATGTATCCATATAGGAGAAAACAGAGTGAAACCTAAAAATTAAAACTGTTACTGCCAACGAACGGTTTAACCAAGAAGAACGAAATTTGATGAGCCAAATGGGATTGGGGTACTGATCATTATCTGAAAGTGTCATGAAGATTGGTTGAAAAAATGTGAGCTGAGATTTCAGGAAACTCGTAGTTTTTTGGAAGCTTGGCCACCCCTTTCCATGAAAGTGATTTCCGCCAGTCTCTGCTTAGGGCTACATTAATAGGAAACAAACCATAGAGATAGAACTTGGAACTACTTTGTTGTGTCAAGTTTCAAAGAGCTAGCACAAACCATGTTTGATTTAGAGTTCCAACTACATGTATACATATAGGAGAAAACAGAGTGAAACCTAAAAATTAACACTGTTACTGGCAACGAACGGTTTAACCTAGAAGAACGAAATTTGGTGAGCCAAGTGGGATTGGGGTACTGATCATTACCTGAAAGTGTCATCAAGTTTGGTGAAAAAATGTGTGCTGAGATTTCATGACACTCGTAGTTTTTTGGAAGCTTGACAACCCCTTTCCATGAAAGTGATTTGCGCCAGTCTCTGATAAGGGCTACATCAATAGGAAACACACCATAGAGATAGAACTTGGAACTACTTTATTGTGTCAAGTTTCAAAGAGCTAGCACAAACCGTGTTTGATTTAGAGTTCCAACTACATGTATCCATATAGGAGAAAACAGAGTGAAACCTAAAAATTAAAACTGTTACTGCCATCGAACAGTTTAACCTAGAAGAACGAAATTTGGTGAGCCAAGTGGGATTGGGGTACTAATCATTACCTCAAAGTGTCATCAAGATTGGATGAAAAAATGTGTGCTGAGATTTCAGGAAACTCGTAGTTTTTTGGAAGCTTGGCAACCCCTTTCCATGAAAGTGATTTGCGCCAGTCTCTGCTTAGGGCTACAACAATAGGAAACAAACCATAGTGATAGGACTTGGAACTACTTTATTGTGTCAAGTTTGAAAGAGCTAGCACAAACCCTGTTTGATTTAGAGTTCCAACTACATGGATCCATAAAGGAGAAAACAGAGTGAAACCTAAAAATTTAAACTGTTACTGCCAACGAATGGTTTAACCTAGAAGAACGAAATTTGGTGAGCCAAGTGGGATTGTGGTACTGATCAATACCTGAAAGTGTCATCCAGATTAGGTGAAAAAATGTGTGCTGAGATTTCAGGAAACTCATAGTTTTTTGGAAGCTTGGCAACCCCTTTCCATGAAAGTGATTTCCGCCAGTCTCTGCTTAGGGCTACATCATTAGGAAACAAACCATAGTGATAGGACTTGGAACTACTTTATTGTGTCAAGTTTCAAAGAGCTAGCACAAACCGTGTTTGATTTAGAGTTCCAACAACATGTATCCATATAGGAGAAAACAGAGTGAAACCTAAAAATTTAAACTTTTACTGCCAACGAACGGTTTAACCTAGAAGAACGAAATTTGGTGAGCCAAGTGGGATTGTGGTACTGATCAATACCTGAAAGTGTCATCCAGATTAGGTGAAAAAATGTGTGCTGAGATTTCAGGAAACTCGTAGTTTTTGGAAGCTTGGCACCCCTTTCCATGAAAGTGATTTCCGCCAGTCTCTGCTTAGGGCTACATCAATAGGAAACAATCCATAGAGATAGAACTTGGAACTACTTTATTGTGTGAAGTTTCAAAGAGCTAGCACAAACCGTCGTTGATTTAGAGTTCCAAATACATGTATCCATATACGAGAAAAGAGAGTGAAACCTTAAAATTAAAACTGTTACTGCCAACGAACGGTTTAACCTAGAAGAACGAAATTTGGTGAGCGAAGTGGGATTGGGGTACTGATCATTACCTGAAAGTGTAATCAAGGTTGGGTGAAAAAATGTGTTCTGAAATTTCAGGAAACTCGTAGTTTTTTGGAAGCTTGGCCACCCCTTTCAATGAAAGTGATTTGCGCCAGTCTCTGCTTAAGGCTACATCAATAGGAAACAAACCATAGAGATAGAACTTGGAACTTCTTCATTCTGTCAAGTTTCAAAGAGCTAGCACAAACCATGTTTGATTTAGAGTTCCATCAACATGTATCCATATAGGAGAAAACAGAGTGAAACCTAAAAATTTAAACTGTTACTGCCAACGAACGGTGTAACCTAGAAGAACGAAATTTGGTGTGCCAAGTGGGATTGTGGTACTGATCAATACCAGAAAGTGTCATCCAGATTAGGTGAAAAAATGTGTGCTGAGATTTCAGGAAACTCGTAGTTTTTTGGAAGCTTGGCAACCCCTTTCCATGAAAGTGATTTCCGCCAGTCTCTGCTTAGGGATACATCAATAGGAAACAATCCATAGAGATAGAACTTGGAACTTCTTTATTGTGTCAAGTTTCAAAAAGCTAGCACAAACCATCGTTGATTTAGAGTTCCAAATACATGTATCCATATGTGAGAAAACAGAGTGAAACCTAAAAATTAAAACTGTTACTGCCAACGAACGGTTTAACCTAGAAGAACGAAATTTGGTGAGCCAAGTGGGATTGGGGTACTGATCATTACCTGAAAGTGTAATCAAGATTGGGTGAAAAAATGTGTGCTGAGATTTCAGGAAACTCATAGTTTTTTGGAAGCTTGGCCACCCTTTTCAATGAAAGTGATTTGCGCCAGTCTCTGCTTAGGGCTACATCAATAGGAAACAATCCATAGAGATAGAACTTGGAACTTCTTCATTCTGTCAAGTTTCAAAGAGCTAGCACAAACCGTGTTTGATTTAGAGTTCCAACTACATGTATCCATATAGGAGAAAACAGAGTGAAACCTAAAAATTAAAACTGTTACTGCCAACGAACGGTTTAACCAAGAAGAACGAAATTTGATGAGCCAAATGGGATTGGGGTACTGATCATTATCTGAAAATGTCATGAAGATTGGGTGAAAAAATGTGAGCTGAGATTTCAGGAAACTCGTAGTTTTTTGGAAGCTTGGAGACCCCTTTCCATGAAAGTGATTTCCGCCAGTCTCTGCTTAGGGCTACATCAATAAGAAACAAACCATAGAGATAGAACTTGGAACTACTTTGTTGTGTCAAGTTTCAAAGAGCTAGCACAAACCATGTTTGATTTAGAGTTCCAACTACATGTATCCATATAGGAGAAAACAGAGTGAAACCTAAAAATTAACACTGTTACTGCCAATGAACGGTTTAACCTAGAAGAACGAAATTTGGTGAGCCAAGTGGGATTGGGGTACTGATCATTACCTGAAAGTGGCATCCAGTTTGGGTGAAAAAATGTGTGCTGAGATTTCATGACACTCGTAGTTTTTTGGAAGCTTGACAACCCCTTTCCATGAAAGTGATTTGTGCCAGTCTCTGATAAGGGGTACATCAATAGGAAACACACCATAGAGATAGAACTTAGAACTACTTTATTGTGTCAAGTTTCAAAGAGCTAGCACAAACCGTGTTTGATTTAGAGTTCCAAATACATGTATCCATATAGGAGAAAACAGAGTGAAACCTAAAAATTAAAACTGTTACAGCCAACGAACAGTTTAACCTAGAAGAACGAAATTTGGTGAGCCAAGTGGGATTGGGGTACTGATCATTACCTCAAAGTGTCTACAAGATTGGGTGAAAAAATGTGTGCTGAGATTTCAGGAAACTCGTAGTTTTTTGGAAGCTTGGCCACCCCTTTCCATGCAAGGGATTTGCGCCAGTCTCTGCTTAGGGCTACATCAAAAGGAAACAAACCATAGAGACAGAACTTGGAACTACTTCATTCTGTCAAGTTTCAAAGATCTAGCACAAACCGTGTTTGATTTAGAGTTCCAACTACATGTATCCATATAGGAGAAAACAGAGTGAAACCTAAAAATTAAAACTGTTACTGCCAACGAACGGTTTAACCTAGAAGAACGAAATTTGGTGAGCCAAGTGGGATTGGGGTACTGATCATTACCTGAAATTGTCATCAAGATTGGGTGAAAAAATGTGTGCTGAGATTTCAGGAAACTCATAGTTTTTTGGAAGCTTGGCAACCCCTTTCCATTAAAGTGATTTTTGCCAGTCTCTGCTTAGGGCTACATCAATAGGAAACAAACAATAGTGATAGGACTTGGAACTACTTTATTGTGTCAAGTTTCAAAGAGCTAGCACAAACCGTGTTTGATTAAGAGTTCTAAGTACATGTATCCATATAGGAGAAAACAGAGTGAAACCTAAAAATTTAAACTGTTACTGCCAACGAACGGTTTAACCTAGAAAAAAGAAATTTGGTGAGCCAAGTGGGATTGTGGTACTGATCAATACCTGAATGTGTCATCCAGATTAGGTGAAAATATGTGTGCTGAGATTTCAGGAAACTCGTAGTTTTTTGGAAGCTCTACAACCCCTTTCCATGAAAGTGATTTCCGCCAGTCTCTGCTTAGGGCTACATCAATAGGAAACAAACCATAGAGATAGAACTTGGAAGTACTTCATTCTGTCAAGTTTCAAAGAGCTAGCACAAACCATCTTTGATTTAGAGTTCCAACTACATGTATCCATATAGGAGAAAACAGAGTGAAACCTAAAAATTAAAACTGTTACTGCCAACGAGTGGTTTAACCTAGTAGAACGAAATTTGGTGAGCCAAGTGGAATTGGGTACTGATCATGACCTGAAAGTGTAATCAAGTTTGGGTGAAAAAATGTGTGCTGAGATTTCAGGAAACTCGTAGTGTTTTGGAAGCTTGGCAACCACTTTCCATGAAAGTGATTTGCGCCAGTCTCTGCTTAGGGCTACATCAATAGGAAACAAACCATAGTGATATGACTTGGAACTACTTTATTGTGTCAAGTTTCAAAGAGCTAGCACAAACCATGTTTGATTTAGAGTTCCAACTACATGTATCCATATAGGAAAAAACAGAGTGAAACCTAAAAATTTAAACTGTTACTCCAACGAACGGTTTAACCTAGAAGAACGAAATTTGGTGAGCCAAGTGGGATTGTGGTACTGATCAATACCTGAAAGTGTCATCCAGATTAGGTGAAAAAATGTGTGCTGATATTTCAGGAAACTCATAGTTTTTTGGAAGCTTGGCAACCCCTTTCCATGAAAGTGATTTCCGCCAGTCTCTGCTTAGGGCTACATCATTAGGAAACAAACCATAGTGATAGGACTTGGAACTACTTTATTGTGTCAAGTTTCAAAGAGCTAGCACAAACCGTGTTTGATTTAGAGTTCCAACAACATGTATCCATATAGGAGAAAACAGAGTGAAACCTAAAAATTTAAACTTTTACTGCCAACGAACGGTTTAACCTAGAAGAACGAAATTTGGTGAGCCAAGTGGGATTGTGGTACTGATCAATACCTGAAAGTGTCATCCAGATTAGGTGAAAAAATGTGTGCTGAGATTTCAGGAAACTCGTAGTTTTTGGAAGCTTGGCACCCCTTTCCATGAAAGTGATTTCCGCCAGTCTCTGCTTAGGGCTACATCAATAGGAAACAATCCATAGAGATAGAACTTGGAACTACTTTATTGTGTGAAGTTTCAAAGAGCTAGCCCAAACCGTCGTTGATTTAGAGTTCCAAATACATGTATCCATATACGAGAAAAGAGAGTGAAACCTTAAAATTAAAACTGTTACTGCCAACGAACGGTTTAACCTAGAAGAACGAAATTTGGTGAGCGAAGTGGGATTGGGGTACTGATCATTACCTGAAAGTGTAATCAAGGTTGGGTGAAAAAATGTGTTCTGAGATTTCAGGAAACTCGTAGTTTTTTGGAAGCTTGGCCACCCCTTTCAATGAAAGTGATTTGCGCCAGTCTCTGCTTAAGGCTACATCAATAGGAAACAAACCATAGAGATAGAACTTGGAACTTCTTCATTCTGTCAAGTTTCAAAGAGCTAGCACAAACCATGTTTGATTTAGAGTTCCATCAACATGTATCCATATAGGAGAAAACAGAGTGAAACCTAAAAATTTAAACTGTTACTGCCAACGAACGGTGTAACCTAGAAGAACGAAATTTGGTGTGCCAAGTGGGATTGTGGTACTGATCAATACCTGAAAGTGTCATCCAGATTAGGTGAAAAAATGTGTGCTGAGATTTCAGGAAACTCGTAGTTTTTTGGAAGCTTGGCAACCCCTTTCCATGAAAGTGATTTCCGCCAGTCTCTGCTTAGGGATACATCAATAGGAAACAATCCATAGAGATAGAACTTGGAACTACTTTATTGTGTGAAGTTTCAAAGAGCTAGCACAAACCGTCGTTGATTTAGAGTTCCAAATACATGTATCCATATACGAGAAAAGAGAGTGAAACCTTAAAATTAAAACTGTTACTGCCAACGAACGGTTTAACCTAGAAGAACGAAATTTGGTGAGCGAAGTGGGATTGGGGTACTGATCATTACCTGAAAGTGTAATCAAGGTTGGGTGAAAAAATGTGTTCTGAGATTTCAGGAAACTCGTAGTTTTTTGGAAGCTTGGCCACCCCTTTCAATGAAAGTGATTTGCGCCAGTCTCTGCTTAAGGCTACATCAATAGGAAACAAACCATAGAGATAGAACTTGGAACTTCTTCATTCTGTCAAGTTTCAAAGAGCTAGCACAAACCATGTTTGATTTAGAGTTCCATCAACATGTATCCATATAGGAGAAAACAGAGTGAAACCTAAAAATTTAAACTGTTACTGCCAACGAACGGTGTAACCTAGAAGAACGAAATTTGGTGTGCCAAGTGGGATTGTGGTACTGATCAATACCTGAAAGTGTCATCCAGATTAGGTGAAAAAATGTGTGCTGAGATTTCAGGAAACTCGTAGTTTTTTGGAAGCTTGGCAACCCCTTTCCATGAAAGTGATTTCCGCCAGTCTCTGCTTAGGGATACATCAATAGGAAACAATCCATAGAGATAGAACTTGGAACTTCTTTATTGTGTCAAGTTTCAAAAAGCTAGCACAAACCATCGTTGATTTAGAGTTCCAAATACATGTATCCATATGTGAGAAAACAGAGTGAAACCTAAAAATTAAAACTGTTACTGCCAACGAACGGTTTAACCTAGAAGAACGAAATTTGGTGAGCCAAGTGGGATTGGGGTACTGATCATTACCTGAAAGTGTAATCAAGATTGGGTGAAAAAATGTGAGCTGAGATTTCAGGAAACTCGTAGTTTTTTGGAAGCTTGGCAACCCCTTTCAATGAAAGTGATTTCCGCCAGTCTCTGCTTAGGGCTACATCAGTAGGAAACAAACCAAAGAGATAGAACTTGGAACTACTTTATTGTGTCAAGTTTCAAAGAGCTAGCACAAACCGTGTTTGATTTAGAGTTCCAACTACATGTATCCACATAGGAGAAAACAGAGTGAAACCTAAAAATTTAAACTGTTACTGCCAACGAACGGTTTAACCTAGAAGAACGAAATTTGGTGAGCCAAGTGGGATTGGGGTACTGATCATTACCTGAAAGTGTCATCCAGTTTGGGTGAAAAAATGTGTGCTGAGATTTCATGACACTCGTAGTTTTTTGGAAGCTTGACAACCCCTTTCCATGAAAGTGATTTGTGCCAGTCTCTGATAAGGGCTACATCAATAGAAAACACACCATAGAGATAGAACTTGGAACTACTTTATTGTGTCAAGTTTCAAAGAGCTAGCACAAACCGTGTTTGATTTAGAGTTCCAACTACATGTATCCATATAGGAGAAAACAGAGTGAAACCTAAAAATTAAAACTGTTACTGCCAACGAACAGTTTAACCTAGAAGAACGAAATTTGGTGAGCCAAGTGGGATTGGGGTACTGATCATTACCTCAAAGTGTCATCAAGATTGGGTGAAAAAATGTGTGCTGAGATTTCAGGAAACTCGTAGTTTTTTGGAAGCTTGGCCACCGCTTTCCATGCAAGGGATTTGCGCCAGTCTCTGCTTAGGGCTACATCAAAAGGAAACAAACCATAGAGACAGAACTTGGAACTACTTCATTCTGTCAAGTTTCAAAGATCTAGCACAAACCGTGTTTGATTTAGAGTTCCAACTACATGTATCCATATAGGAGAAAACAGAGTGAAACCTAAAAATTAAAACTGTTACTGCCAACGAACGGTTTAACCTAGAAGAACGAAATTTGGTGAGCCAAGTGGGATTGGGGTACTGATCATTACCTGAAATTGTCATCAAGATTGGGTGAAAAAATGTGTGCTGAGATTTCAGGAAACTCGTAGTTTTTTGGAAGCTTGGCAACCCCTTTCCATTAAAGTGATGTGTGCCAGTCTCTGCTTAGGGCTACATCAATAGGAAACAAACCATAGTGATAGGACTTGGAACTACTTTATTGTGTCAAGTTTCAAAGAGCTAGCACAAACCGTGTTTGCTTTAGAGTTCTAAGTACATGTATCCATATAGGAGAAAACAGAGTGAAACCTAAAAATTTAAACTGTTACTGCCAACGAACGGTTTAACCTAGAAGAAAGAAATTAGGTGAGCCAAGTGGGATTGTGGTACTGATCAATACCTGAATGTGTCATCCAGATTAGTTGAAAATATGTGTGCTGAGATTTCAGGAAATTCGTAGTTTTTTGGAAGCTCTACAACCCCTTTCCATGAAAGTGATTTCCGCCCGTCTCTGCTTAGGGCTACATCAATAGGAAACAATCCATAGAGATAGAACTTGGAACTTCTTCATTCTGTCAAGTTTCAAAGAGCTAGCACAAACCGTGTTTGATTTAGAGTTCCAACTACATGTATCCATATAGGAGAAAACAGAGTAAAACCTAAAAATTAAAACTGTTACTGCCAACGAACGGTTTAAGCAAGAAGAACGAAATTTGATGAGCCAAGTGGGATTGGGGTACTGATCATTATCTGAAAGTGTCATCAAGATTGGGTGAAAAAATATGAGCTGAGATTTCAGGAAACTCGTAGTTTTTTGGAAGCTTGGCAACCCCTTTCAATGAAAGTGATTTCCGCCAGTCTCTGCTTAGGGCTACATCAGTAGGAAACAAACCAAAGAGACAGAACTTGGAACTACTTTATTGTGTCAAGTTTCAAAGAGCTAGCACAAACCGTGTTTGATTTAGAGTTCCAACTACATGTATCCACATAGGAGAAAACAGAGTGAAACCTAAAAATTAAAACTGTTACTGCCAACGAACGGTTTAACCTAGAAGAACGAAATTTGGTGAGCCAAGTGGGATTGGGGTACTGATCATTACCTGAAAGTGTCATCCAGTTTGGGTGAAAAAATGTGTGCTGAGATTTCATGACACTCGTAGTTTTTTGGAAGCTTGACTACCCCTTTCCATGAAAGTGATTTGTGCCAGTCTCTGATAAGGGCTACATCAATAGGAAACACACCATAGAGATAGAACTTGGAACTACTTTATTGTGTCAAGTTTCAAAGAGCTAGCACAAACCGTGTTTGATTTAGAGTTCCAACTACATGTATCCATATAGGAGAAAACAGAGTGAAACCTAAAAATTAAAACTGTTACTGCCAACGAACAGTTTAACCTAGAAGAACGAAATTTGGTGAGCCAAGTGGGATTGGGGTACTGATCATTACCTCAAAGTGTCATCAAGATTGGGTGAAAAAATGTGTGCTGAGATTTCAGGAAACTCGTAGTTTTTTGGAAGCTTGGCCACCCCTTTCCATGCAAGGGATTTGCGCCAGTCTCTGCTTAGGGCTACATCAAAAGGAAACAAACCATAGAGACAGAACGTGGAACTACTTCATTCTGTCAAGTTTCAAAGATCTAGCACAAACCGTGTTTGATTTAGAGTTCCAACTACATGTATCCATATAGGAGAAAACAGAGTGAAACCTAAAAATTATAACTGTTACTGCCAACGAACGGTTTAACCTAGAAGAACGAAATTTGGTGAGCCAAGTGGGATTGGGGTACTGATCATTACCTGAAATTGTCATCAAGATTGGGTGAAAAAACTGTGTGCTGAGATTTCAGGAAACTCGTAGTTTTTTGGAAGCTTGGCAACCCCTTTCCATTAAAGTGATTTGTGCCAGTCTCTGCTTAGGGCTACATCAATAGGAAACAAACCATAGTGATAGGACTTGGAACTACTTTATTGTGTCAAGTTTCAAAGAGCTAGCACAAACCGTGTTTGCTTTAGAGTTCTAAGTACATGTATCCATATAGGAGAAAACAGAGTGAAACCTAAAAATTTAAACTGTTACTGCCAACGAACGGTTTAACCTAGAAGAAAGAAATTAGGTGAGCCAAGTGGGATTGTGGTACTGATCAATACCTGAATGTGTCATCCAGATTAGGTGAAAATATGTGTGCTGAGATTTCAGGAAACTCGTAGTTTTTTGGAAGCTCTACAACCCCTTTCCATGAAAGTGATTTCCGCCCGTCTCTGCTTAGGGCTACATCAATAGGAAACAAACCATAGAGATAGAACTTGGAAGTACTTCATTCTGTCAAGTTTCAAAGAGCTAGCACAAACCATCTTTGATTTAGAGTTCCAACTACATGTATCCATATAGGAGAAAACAGAGTGAAACCTAAAAATTAAAACTGTTACTGCCATCGAATGGTTTAACCTAGAAGAACGAAATTTGGTGAGCCAAGTGGGATTGGGTACTGATCATTACCTGAAAGTGTAATCAAGTTTGGGTGAAAAAATGTGTGCTGAGATTTCAGGAAACTCGTAGTGTTTTGGAAGCTTGGCAACCACGTTCCATGAAAGTGATTTGCGCCAGTCTCTGCTTAAGGCTACATCAATAGGAAACAAACCATAGTGATAGGACTTGGAACTACTTTATTGTGTCAAGTTTCAAAGAGCTAGCACAAACCGTGTTTGATTTAGAGTTCCAACTACATGTATCCATATAGGAGAAAACAGAGTGAAACCTAAAAATTAAAACTGTTACTGCCAACAAACAGTTTAACCTAGAAGAACGAAATTTGGTGAGCCAAGTGGGATTGGGGTACTGATCATTACCTAAAATTGTCATCAAGCTTGGGTGAAAAAATGTGTGCTGAGATTTCAGGAAACTCGTAGTTTTTTGGAAGCTTGGCAACCCCTTTCCATGAAAGTGATTTGCGCCAGTCTCTGCTTAGGGCTACATCAATAGGAAACAAACCATAGTGATAGGACTTGGAACTACTTTATTGTGTCAAGTTTAAAAGAGCTAGGACAAACCCTGTTTGATTTAGAGTTCCAATTACATGGATCCTTATAGGAGATAACAGAGTGAAACCTAAAAATTTAAACTGTTACTGCCAACGAACGGTTTAACCTAGAAGAACGAAATTTGGTGAGCCAAGTGAGATTGGGGTACTGATCATTACCTGAAAGTGTAATCAAGATTGGGTGAAAAAATGTGTGCTGAGATTTCAGGAAACTCGTAGTTTTTTGGAAGCTTGGCCACCCTTTTCCATGCAAGGGATTTGCACCAGTCTCTGCTTAGGGCTACATCAATAGGAAACAACCCATAGAGATAGACTTGGAACTGCTTCATTCTGTCAAGTTTCAAAGAGTTAGCACAAACCGTGTTTGATTTAGAGTTCCAACTACATGTATTCATATAGGAGAAATCAGAGTGAAACCTAAAAATTTAAACTGTTACTGCCAACGAACGGTTCAACCTAGAAGAACGAAATTTGGTGAGCCAAGTGGGATTGTGGTACTGATCAATACCTGAAAGTGTCATCCAGATTAGGTGAAAAAATGTGTGCGGAGATTTCAGGAAACTCGTAATTTTTTGGAAGCTTGGCAACCCCTTTACCTGAAAGTGATTTGCGCTGGTCTCTGCTTAGGGCTACATCAATAGGAAACAATCCATAGAGATAGAACTTGGAACTACTTTATTGTGTCAAGTTTCAAAGAGCTAGCACAAACCGTGTTTGATTTAGAGTTCCAAATACATGTATCCATATAGGAGAAAACAG
The DNA here is from genome assembly GCF_964194105.1 of Spermophilus citellus. Classification (NCBI taxonomy): domain Eukaryota; kingdom Metazoa; phylum Chordata; class Mammalia; order Rodentia; family Sciuridae; genus Spermophilus; species Spermophilus citellus. The sequence goes on along the minus strand of NC_138192.1, from coordinate 14,747,125 downwards.
AGTGAAACCTAAAAATTAAAACTGTTACTGCCAACGAACGGTTTAACCTAGAAGAACGAAATTTGGTGAGCCAAGTGGGATTGGGTACAGATCATTACCTGAAAGTGTCATCAAGATTGGGTGAAAAAATGTGTGCTGCGATTTCAGGAAACTCGTAGTTTTTTGGAAGCTTGGCCACCCCTTTCAATGAAAGTGATTTGCGCCAGTCTCTGATTAGGGCTACATCAATAGGAAACAAACCATAGAGATAGAACTTGGAACTACTTCATTCTGTCAAGTTTCAAAGGGCTAGCATAAACCGTGTTTGATTTAGAGTTCCAACTACATCTATCCATATAGGAGAAAACAGAGTGAAACCTAAAAATTAAAACTGTTACTGCCTACGAATGGTTTAACCAAGAAGAACGAAATGTGGTGAGCCAAGTGGGATTGGGGTACTGATCATTACCTGAAAGTGTCATCAAGATTGGGTGAAAAAATGTGAGCTGAGATTTCAGGAAACTCTTAGTTTTTTGGAAGCTTGGCAACCCCTTTCAATGAAAGTGATTTCCGCCAGTCTCTGCTTAGGGCTACATCAGTAGGAAACAAACCAAAGAGATAGAACTTGGAACTACTTTATTGTGTAAAGTTTCAAAGAGCTAGCACAAACCGTGTTTGATTTAGAGTTCCAACTACATGTATCCACATAGGAGAAAACAGAGTGAAACCTAAAAATTAAAACTGTTACTGCCAACGAACGGTTTAACCTAGAAGAACGAAATTTGGTGAGCCAAGTGGGATTGGGGTACTGATCATTACCTGAAAGTGTCATCAAGATTGGGTGAAAAAATGTGTGCTGAGATTTCAGGAAACTCGTAGTTTTTTGGAAGCTTGGCAACCCCTTTCCATGAAGGTGATTTCCGCCAGTGTCTGCTTAGGGCTACATCAATAGGAAACCAACCATAGAGATAGAACTTGGAACTACTTTATTATGTCAAGTTTCAAAGATCTAGCACAAACCGTGTTTGATATAGAGTTCCAACTACATGTATCCATATAGGAGAAAACAGAGTGAAACCTAAAAATTTAAACTGTTACTGCCAACGAACGGTTTAACCTAGAAGAACGAAATTTGGTGAGCCAAGTGGGATTGGGGTACTGATCATTACCTGAAATTGTCATCAAGATTGGGTGAAAAAATGTTTGCTGTGATTTCAGGAAACTCGTAGTTTTTTGGAAGCTTGGCAACCCCTTTCCATTAAAGTGATTTGTGCCAGTCTCTGCTTAGGGCTACGTCAATAGGAAACAAACCATAGTGATAGGACTTGGAACTACTTTATTGTGTCAAGTTTCAAAGAGCTAGCACAAACCGTGTTTGATTTAGAGTTCTAAGTACATGTATCCATATAGGAGAAAACAGAGTGAAACCTAAAAATTTAAACTGTTACTGCCAACGAACGGTTTAACCTAGAAGAAAGAAATTTGGTGAGCCAAGTGGGATTGTGGTACTGATCAATACCTGAATGAGTCATCCAGATTAGGTGAAAATATGTGTGCTGAGATTTCAGGAAACTCGTAGTTTTTTGGAAGCTCTACAACCCCTTTCCATGAAAGTGATTTCCGCCAGTCTCTGCTTAGGGCTACATCAATAGGAAACAAACCATAGAGATAGAACTTGGAAGTACTTCATTCTGTCAGGTTTCAAAGAGCTAACACAAACCATCTTTGATTTAGAGTTCCAACTACATGTATCCATATAGGAGAAAACAGAATGAAACCTAAAAATTAAAACTGTTACTGCCAACGAATGGTTTAACCTAGAAGAACGAAATTTGGTGAGCCAAGTGGGATTGGGGTACTGATCTTTACCTGAAAGGGTAATCAAGTTTGGGTGAAAAAATGTGTGCTGAGATTTCAGGAAACTCGTATTTTTCTGGGAGCTTGGCAACCCCTTTCCATGAATGTGATTTCCGCCAGTCTCTGCTTAGGGCTACATCAATAGGAAACAAACCATAGAGATAGAACTTGGAACTACTTCATTCTGTCATGTTTCAAAAAGCTAGTACAAAACCGTGTTTGATTTAGAGTTCCAACTACATGTATCCATATAGGAGAAAACAGAGTGAACCCTAAAAATTAAAACTGTTACTTCCAACGAACGGTTTAACCAAGAGGAACGAAATTTGGTGAGCCAAGTGGGATTCGGGTACTGATCATTATCTGAAAGTGTCATCGAGATTGTGTGGAAAAATGTGTGCTGAGATTTCAGGAAACTCGTAGTTTTTTGGAAGCTTGGCCATCCCTTTCCATGAAAGTGATTTGCACCAGTCTCTGATAAGGGCTACATCAATAAGAAACAAACCATAGAGATAGAACTTGGAACTACTTTATTGTGTCAAGTTTCAAAGATCTAGCACAAACCGTGTTTGATTTAGAGTTCCAACTACATGTATCCATATAGGAGAAAACAGAGTGAAACCTAAAAATTAAAACTGTAACTGCCAACGAACGGTTTAACCTAGAAGAACGAAATTTGGTGAGCCAAGTGGGATTGGGGTACTGATCATTACCTGAAATTGTCATCAAGATTGGGTGAAAAAATGTTTGCTGAGATTTCAGGAAACTCGTAGTTTTTTGGAAGCTTGGCAACCCCTTTCCATTAAAGTGATTTGTGCCAGTCTCTGCTTAGGGCTACATCAATAGGAAACAAACCATAGTGATAGGACTTGGAACTACTTTATTGTGTCAAGTTTCAAAGAGCTAGCACAAACCGTGTTTGATTTAGAGTTCTAAGTACATGTATCCATATAGGAGAAAACAGAGTGAAACCTAAAAATTTAAACTGTTACTGCCAACGAACGGTTTAACCTAGAAGAAAGAAATTTGGTGAGCCAAGTGGGATTGGGGTACTTATCATTACCTGAAAGTGTCATCAAGATTGGTTGAAAAAATATGTGCTGAGATTTCAGGAAACTCGTAGTTTTTTGGAAGCTTGGCCACCTTTTTCAATGAAAGGGATTTGCGCCAGTCTCTGCTTAGGTCTACATCAATAGGAAACAAACCATAGAGATAGAACTTGGAACTACTTTATTGTGTCAAGTTTCAAAGAGCTAGCATAAACCGTGTTTGATTTAGAGTTCCAACTACATGTATCCATATAGGAGAAAACAGAGTAAAACCTAAAAATTAAAACTGTTACTGCCAACGAAGGGTTTAATCTTGAAGAAAGAAATTTGGTGACCCAAGTGGGATTGTGGTACTGATCAATACCTGAAAGTGTCATCCAGATTGGGTTAAAAAATGTGTGCTGAGATTTCAGGAAACTCGTAGTTTTTTGGAAGCTTGGCAACCCCTTTCCAAGAAAGTGATTTCCGCCAGTCTCTGCTTAGGGCTACATAAATAGGAAACAAACCATAGAGATAGAACATTGAGCTACTTTATTGTGTCAAGTTTCAAAGAGCTAGCATAAACCGTATTTGATTTAGAGTTCCAACTACATGTATCCATATAGGAGAATACAGAGTGAAACCTAAAAATTAAAACTGTTAATGCCAAAAACGGTTTAACCTAGAAGAACGAAATTTGGTGAGCCAAGTGGGATTGGGGTACTGATCATTAGCTGAAAGTGTCATCAAGATTGGGTGAAAAAATATGTGCTGAGATTTCTGGAAACTCGTAGTTTTTTGGAAGCTTGGCAACCCCTTTCAATGAAAGTGATTTGCGCCAGTCTCTGCTTAGGGCTACATCAATAGGAAAAAATCATAGATATAGAACTTGGAACTACTTTATTGTGGCAAGTTTCAAAGGGCTAGCATAAACCATGTTTGATTTAAAGTTCCAACTACATGTATCCCTATAGGAGAAAACAGAGTAAAACCTAAAAATTAAAACTGTTAATGCCAACGAAGGGCTTAATCTTGAAGAAAGAAATTTGGTGACCCAAGTGGGATTGTGGTACTGATCAATACCTGAAAGTGTCATCCAGATTGGGTTAAAAAATGTGTGCTGAGATTTCAGGAAACTCGTAGTGTTTTGGAAGCTTGGCAACCCCTTTCCATGAAAGTGATTTCCGCCAGTCTCTGCTTAGGGCTACATAAATAGGAAACAAACCATAGAGATAGAACATTGAGCTACTTTATTGTGTCAAGTTTCAAAGAGCTAGCATAAACCGTATTTGATTTAGAGTTCCAAATACATGTATCCATATAGGAGAATACAGAGTGAAACCTAAAAATTAAAACTGTTACTGCCAACGAACTGTTTAAACTAGAGGAACGAAATTTGGTGAGCCAAGGGGGATTGGCGTACTGATCATTACCTGAAAGTGTCATCAAGATTGGGTGAAAAAATGTGTGCTGAGATTTCAGGAAACTCGTGGTTTTTTGGAAGCTTGGCAACCCCTTTCCATGAAAGTGATTTGCACCAGTCTCTGCTTAGGGCTACATCAATAGGAAACAAACCATAGAGATAGAACTTAGAACTACTTTATTGTGTCAAGTTTCAAAGAGCTAGCACAAACCGTGTTTGATTTAGAGTTCCAACTACATGTATCCATATAGGAGAAAACAGAGTGAAACCTAAAAATTAAAACTGTTACTGCCAACGAATGGTTTAACCTAGAAGAACGAAATTTGGTGAGCCAAGAGGGATTGGGGTACTGATCATTACCTGAAAGTGTCATCAAGATTGGGTGAAAAAATGTGTGCTGAAATTTCAGGAAATTCGTAGTTTTTTGGAAGTTTGGCAACTCCTTTCCATGAAAGTGATTTGCGCCAGTCTCTGGTTAGGGCTACATCAATAGGAAACAAACCATCGAGATAGAATTTGGAACTACTTTATTGTGTCAAGTTTCCAAGTGCTAGCACAAACCGTGTTTGATTTAGTGTTCCAACTACATGTATCCTCATAGGAGAAAACAGAGTGAAACCTAAAAATTAAAACTGTTACTGCCAACGAATGGTTTAACCTAGGAGAACGAAATTTGGTGAGCCAAGTGGGATTGGGGTGCTGATCATTACCTGAAAGTGTCATCAAGATTGGGTGAAAATATGTGTGCTGAGATTTCAGGAAACTCGTAGTTTTTTGGAAGCTTGGCAACCCCTTTCCATGAAAGTGATTTGCGCCGGTCACTGCTTAGGGCTACATCAATAGGAAACAAACCATAGAGCCAGAACTTGGAAGTACTTTATTGTGTCAAGTTTCAAAGAGCTAGCACAAACCGTGTTTGATTTAGAGTTCCAACTACATGTATCCATATAGGAGAAAACAGAGTGAAACCTAAAAATTAAAACTCTTACTGCCAACGAACGGTTTAATCTAGAATAACGAAATTTGGTGAGCCAAGTGGGATTGGGGTACTGATCATTACCTGAAAGTGTCATCAAGATTGTGTGAAAAAATGTGTGCTGAGATTTCAGGAAACTCGTAGTTTTTTGAAGCTTGGCAACCCCTTTCCGTGAAAGTGATTTGCGCCAGTCTCTGGTTAGTACTACATCAATAGGAAACAAACCATACAAATAGAACATGGAACGACTTTATTGTGTCCAGTTTCAAAGAGCTAGCAAAAACCGTGTTTGATTTAGAGTTCCAACTACATGTATTCATATAGGAGAAAACAGAGTGAAACCTAAAAATTAAAACTGTTACTGCCAACGAATGGTTTAACCTAGAAGAACGAAATTTGGTGAGCCAAGTGGGATTGGGGTACTGACCATTACCTGAAAGTGTCATCAAGCTTGGGTGAAAAAATGTGTGCTGAGATTTCAGGAAACTCGTAGTTTTTTGGAAGCTTGGCAACCCCTTTCCATGAAAGTGATTTGCGCCAGTCTCTGCTTAGGGCTACATCAATAAAAAACAAACCATAGAGATAGAACTTGGAACTACTTTATTGTGTCAAGTTTCAAAGAGCTAGCATGAACCGTGTTTTTTAGAGTTCCAACTACATGTATCCATATAGGAGAAAACAGACTGAAACCTCTAAATTAAAACTGTTACTGCCAACGAACGGTTTAACCTAGAAGAACGAAATTTGGTGAGCCAAGTTGCATTGGGGTACTCATCATTACCTGAAAGTGTCATCAATATTGGGTGACAAAATGTGTGCTGAGATGTCAGGAAACTCGTAGTTTTTTGGAAGCTTGGCAACCCCTTTCCATGAAAGTGATTTGCACCAGTCTCTGCTTAGGGTTATATCAATAGGAAACAAACCATAGAAATAGAACTTGGAACTACTTTATTGTGTCAAGTTTCAAAGAGCTAGCACAAACCGTGTTTGATATAGAGTTCCAACTACATGTATCCATATAGGAGAAAACAGAGTGAAACCGAAAAATTAAAGCTGTTACTGCCAACGAACGGTTTAACCTAGAAGAACGAAATTTGGTGAGCCAAATGGGATTGGGGAACTGATCATTACCTGAAAGTGTCATCAATATTGGGTGAAAAAATGTGTGCTGAGATTTCAGGAAACTCGTAGTTTTTTGGAAGCTTTCAACCCTTTCCATTAAAGTGATTTGCAATGGTCTCTGCTTAGGGCTACATCAATAGGAAACAAACCATAGAGATAGAACTTGGAACTACTTTATTGTGTCAAGTTTCAAAGAGCTACCATAAACCGTGTTTGATTTAGAGTTCCAATTACATGTATCCATATAGGAGAAAACAGAGAGAAACCTAAAAATTAAAACTGTTACTGCCATCGAACGGTTTAACCTAGAAGAACGAAATTTGGTGAGCCAAGTGGATTTGGGGTACTGATCATTACCTGGAAGTGTCATCAAGATTGGGTGAAAAAATGTGTGCTGAGATTTCAGGAAACTCGTAGTTTTTTGGAAGCTTGTCAACCCCTTTCCATGAAAGTGATTTGCGCCGGTCTCTGCTTAGGGCTACATCAATAGGAAACAAACCATAGAGACAGAACTCTGAACTACATTATTGTGTCAAGTTTCAAAGAGCTAGCACAAACCGTGTTTGATTTAGAGTTTCAACAACATGTATCCATTAGGAGAAAACAGAGTGAAACCTAAAAATTAAAACGGTTACTGCCATCGAACGGTTTAACCTAGAAGAACGAAATTTGGTGAGCCAAGTGGCAATGGGGTACTGATCATTACCTGAAAGTGTCATCAAGATTGGGTGATAAAATGTGTGCTGAGATTTCAGGAAACTCGTAGTTTTTTGGAAGCTTGGCAACCGCTTTCCATGAAAGTGATTTGCGCCGGTGTCTGCTTAGGGCTACACCAATAGGAAACAAACCATAGAGATAGAACTTAGAACTACTTTATTGTGTCAAGGTTCAAAGAGCTAGCACAAACCGTGTTTGATGTAGAGTTCCAACTACATGTATCCATATAGGAGAAAACTGAGTGAAACCTAAAAATTAAAACTGTTACTGCCAACGAACTGTTTAAACTAGAGGAACGAAATTTTGTGAGCCAAGTGGGATTGGCGTACTGATCATTACCTGAAAGTGTCATCAAGATTGGATGAAAAAATGTGTGCTGAGATTTCAGGAAATTAGTAGTTTTTTGGAAGTTTGGCAACTCCTTTCCATGAAAGTGATTTGCGCCAGTCTCTGCTTAGGGCTACATCAATAGGAAACAAACAATAGAGATAGAACTTGGAACTACTTTATTGTATCAAGTTTCCAAGTGCTAGCACAAACCGTGTTTGATTTAGAGTTCCAACTACATGTATCCATATAGGAGAAAACAGAGTGAAACCTAAAAATTAAAACTGTTACTGCCAGCGAACGGTTTAAACTAGAAGAATGAAATTTAATGAGCCAAGTGGGATTGGGGTACTGATCCTTATCTGAATGTGTCATCAAGATTGGGTGAAAAAATGTGTGCTGAGATTTCAGGAAACTCGTAGTTTTTTGGAAGCTTGGCATCCCCTTTCCATGATAGAGGTTTCCGCCGGTCTCTGCTTAGGGCTACATCAATAGGAAACAAACCACAGAGATAGAACTTGGGACTACTTTATTGTGTCAAGTTTCAAAGAGCTAGCACAAACCGTGTTTGATTTAGAGTTCCAACTACATGTATCCATATAGGAGAAAACAGAGTGAAAGATAAAAATTAAAACTGATACTGTCAAAGAAAGGTTTAACCTAGAAGAATGAAATTTAATGAGCCAAGTGGGATTGGGGTACTGATCATTACCTGAAAATGTCATCAAGATTGGGTGAAAATAATGTGTGCTGAGATTTCAGAAATCTCGTAGTTTTTTGGAAGCTTGGCAACCCATTTCCAAGAAAGTGATTTGCGCCAGTCTCTGCTTAGGGCTACAGCAATAGGAAACAAACCATAGAGATAGAATTTGGAACTACTTTATTGTGTCAAGTTTCAAAGAGCCATCACAAACCGTGTTTGATTTAGAGTTCCAACTACATGTATCCTCATAGGAGAAAACAGAGTGAAACCTAAAAATTAAAACTGTTACTGCCAATGAACGGTTTAACCTAGAGAAACGAAATTTGGTGAGCCAAGTGGGATTGGGGTACTGATCATTACCTGAAAGTGTCATCAAGATTGGGTGAAAATATCTGTGCTGAGATTTCAGGAAACTCGTAGTTTTTTGGAAGCTTGGCAACCCCTTTCCATGAAAGTGATTTGCGCCGGTCACTGCTTAGGGCTACATCAATAGGAAACATACCATAGAGACAGAACTTGGAAGTACTTTATTGTGTCAAGTTTCAAAGAGCTAGCACAAACCGTGTTTGATTTAGAGTTCCAACTACATGTATCCATATAGGAGAAAACAGAGTCAAACCTAAAAATTAAATCTTACTTCCAACGAATGGTTTAATCTAGAAGAACGAAATTTGGTGAGCCAAGTGGGATTGGGGTACTAATCATTACCTGAAAGTGTCATCAAGATTGTGTGAAAAGATGTGTGCTGAGATTTCAGGAAACTCGTAGTTTTTTGAAAGCTTGGCAACACCTTTCCGTGAAAGTGATTTGCGCCGGTCTCTGCTTAGGGCTATATCAATAGGAAACAAACAATAGAGATAGAACTTGGAACTACTTTATTGTGTCAAGTTTCAAAGAGCTAGCACAAACCGTGTTTTTTAGAGTTCCAACTACATGTATCCATATAGGAGAAAACAGAGTGAAACCTAAAAATTAAAACTGTTACTGCCAACGAACGGTTTAACCTAGAAGAACGAAAATTGGTGAGCCAAGTGGGATTGGGGTACTGATCCTTACCTGAAAGTTTCATCAAGATTGGGTGAAAAAATGTGTGCTGAGATTTCAGGAAACTCATAGTTTTTTGGAAGCTTGGCATCCCCTTTCCATGATAGTGGTTTCCGCCGGTCTCTGCTTAGGGCTACATCAATAGGAAACAAACCGTAGAAATAGAACTTGGAACTGCTTTATTGTGTCAAGTTTCAAAAGCTAACACAAACCGTGTGTGATTTAGAGTTCCAACTACATGTATCCATATAGGAGAAAACAGAGTGAAACCTAAAAATTAAAACTGTTACTGCCAACGAACGTTTTAACCTAGAAGAACGAAAATTGGTGAGCCAAGTGGCATTGGGGTACTGATCATTACCTGAAAGTGTCATCAAGATTGGGTGAAAAAATGTGTGCTGAGATTTCAGGAAACTCGTAGTTTTTTGGAAGCTTGGCAACCCCTTTCCATGAAAGTGATTTGCGCCGGTCTCTGCTTAGGGCTACATCAATAGGAAACAAAACATAGAGATAGAACTTGGAACTACTTTATTGTGTGAAGTTTCAACGAGCTAGCACAAACCGTGTTTTTTAGAGTTCCAACTACATGTATCCATATAGGAGAAAACAGAGTGAAACCTAAAAATTAAAACTGTTACTGCCAACGAATGGTTTAACCTAGAAGAACGAAATTTGGTGAGCCTAGTGGGATTGGGGTACTGATCCTTACCTGAAAGTGTCATCAAGATTGGGTAAAAAAATGTGTGCTGAGATTTCAGGAAACTCATAGTTTTTTGGAAGCTTGGCATCCCCTTTCCATGATAGTGGTTTCCGCCGGTCTCTGCTTAGGGCTACATCAATAGGAAACAAACCGTAGAAATAGAACTTGGAACTACTTTATTGTGTCAAGTTTCAAAAGCTAACACAAACCGTGTTTGATTTAGAGTTCCAACTACATGTATCCATATAGGAGAAAACAGAGTGAAACCTAAAAATTAAAACTGTTACTGAAAACGAACGGTTTAACCTAGAAGAACGAAAATTGGTGAGCCAAGTGGGATTGGGGTACTGATGCTTAACTGAAAGTGTCATCAATATTGGGTGAAAAAATTTGTGCGGAGATTTCAGGAAACTCGTAGTTTTTTGGAAGCTTTCAACCCCTTTCCATGAAAGAGATTTGCGGTGGTCTCTGCTTAGGGCTACATCAATAGGAAACAAACCATAGAGGTAGAACTTGGAACTACTTTATTGTGTCAAGTTTCAAAGAGCTAGCACAAACCGTGTTTGATTTAGAGTTCCAACTACATGTATCCATATAGGAGAAAACAGAGTGAAATATAAAAATTAAAACTGTTACTGCCAACGAACGGTTAAACCTAGAAGAACGAAATTTGGTGAGCCTAGTGGGATTGGCGTACTGATCCTTAACTGAAAGTGTCATCAAGATTGGGTGAAAAAATGTGTGCTGAGATTTCAGGAAACTCGTAGTTTTTTGGAAGCTTGGCAACCCCTTTCCATGAAAGTGATTTGTGCCAGTCTCTGCTTAGGGCTACGTCAATAGGAAACAAACCATAGAGATAGAACTTGGAACTACTTTATTGTGTCAAGTTTCAAAGAGCTAGCACAAACCGTGTTTGATTTAGAGTTCCAACTACATGTATCCATATAGGAGAAAACAGAGTCAAACCTCAAAATTTAAACTGTTTCTGCCAACGAACTGTTTAACCTAGAAGAACGAAATTTGGTGAGCCAAGTGGCATTGGGGTACTGATCATTACATGAAAGTGTCATCAAGATTGGGTGAAAAAATGTGTGCTGAGATTTCAGGAAACTCGTAGTTTTTTGGAAGCTTGGCAACCCCTTTCCATATAAGTGATTTGCGCCGGTCTCTGCTTAGGGCTACATGAATAGGAAACAAACCATAGAGATAGAACTTGGAACTACTTTATTGTGTCAAGTTTCAACGAGCTAGCACAAACCGTGTTTTTTAGAGTTCCAACTACATGTATCCATATAGGAGAAAACAGAGTGAAACCGAAAAATTAAAACTGTTACTGCCAACGAACGGTTTAACCTAGAAGAACGAAAATTGGTGAGCCAAGTGGGATTGGGGTACTGATCCTTATCTGAATGTGTCATCAAGATTGGATGAAAAAATGTGTGCTGAGATTTCAGGAAACTCGTAGTTTTTTGGAAGCTTGGCATCCCCTTTCCATGATAGTGGTTTCCGCCGGTCTCTGCTTAGGGCTACATCAATAGGAAACAAACCATAGAGATAGAACTTGGGACTACTTTATTGTGTCAAGTTTCAAAGAGCTAGCACAAACCGTGTTTGATTTAGAGTTCCAACTACATGTCCATATAGGAGAAAGCAGAGTGAAAGAAAAAATTAAAACTGATACTGTCAAAGAAAGGTTTAACCTAGAAGAATGAAATTTAATGAGCCAAGTGGGATTGGGGTACTGATCATTACCTGAAAGTGTCATCAAGATTGGGTGAAAATAATGTGTGCTGAGATTTCAGAAATCTCGTAGATTTTTGGAAGCTTGGCAACCCATTTCCATGAAAGTGATTTGCGCCAGTCTTTGCTTAGGGCTACAGCAATAGGAAACAAACCATAGAGATAGAATTTGGAACTACTTTATTGTGTCAAGTTTCAAAGAGCCATCACAAACCGTGTTTGATTTAGAGTTCCAACTACATGTATCCTCATAGGAGAAAACAGAGTGAAACCTAAAAATTAAAACTGTTACTGCCAACGAACGGTTTAACCTAGAGAAACGAAATTTGGTGAGCCAAGTGGGATTGGGGTATTGATCATTACCTGAAAGTGTCATCAAGATTGGGTGAAAATATCTGTGCTGAGATTTCAGGAAACTCGTAGTTTTTTGGAAGCTTGGCAACCCCTTTCCATGAAAGTGATTTGCGCCTGTCACTGCTTAGGGCTACATCAATAGGAAACAAACCATAGAGACAGAACTTGGAAGTACTTTATTGTGTCAAGTTTCAAAGAGCTAGCACAAACCGTGTTTGATTTAGAGTTCCAACTACATGTATCCATATAGGAGAAAACAGAGTCAAACCTAAAAATTAAATCTTACTTCCAACGAATGGTTTAATCTAGAAGAACGAAATTTGGTGAGCCAAGTGGGATTGGGGTACTGATCATTACCTGAAAGTGTCATAAAGATTGTGTGAAAAAATGTGTGCTGAGATTTCAGGAAACTCGTAGTTTTTTGGAAGCTTGGCAACCCCTTTCCCTGAAAGTGATTTGCGCCGGTCTCTGGTTAGCGCTACATCAATAGGAAACAAACCATAGAAAAAGAACATGGAACTACTTTATTGTGTCAAGTTTCAAAGAGCTAGCACAAACCGTGTTTGATTTAGAGTTCCAACTACATGTATCCATATAGGAGAAAACAGAGTGAAACCTAAAAATTAAAACCGTTACTCCCAACGAACGGTTTAACCTAGAAGAACAAAATTTGGTGAGCCACGTGGGATTGGGGTACTGATCATTACCTGAAAGTGTCATCAAGATTGGGTGAAAAAATGTGTGCTGAGATTTCAGGAAACTCGTAGTTTTTTGAAAGCTTGGCAACCCCTTTCCGAGAAAGTGATTTGCGCCGGTCTCTGCTTAGGGCTACATCAATAGGAAACAAACAATAGAGATAGAACTTGGAACTACTTTATTGTGTCAAGTTTCAAAGAGCTAGCACAAACCGTGTTTGATTTAGAGTTCCAACTACATGTATCCATATAGGAGAAAACAGAGTGAAATATAAAAATTAAAATTGTTACTGCCAACGAACGGTTTAACCTAGAAGAACGAAATTTGGTGAGCCAAGTGGGATTGGTGTACTGATCATTACCTGAAAGTCTCCTCAAGATTGGGTGAAAAAATGTGTGCTGACATTTCCGGAAACTCGTATTTTTGGAAGCTTGGCAACCCCTTTCCATGAAAGTGATTTGCGCCGGTCTCTGCTTAGTGCTACATCAATAGTAAACAAACCATAGAGATAGAATTTGGAACTACTTTATTGTGTCAAGTTTCAAAGAGCCATCACAAACCGTGTTTGATTTAGAGTTCCAACTACATGTATCCTCATAGGAGAAAACAGAGTGAAACCTAAAAATTAAAACTGTTACTGCCAACGAACGGTTTAACCTAGAGAAACGGAATTTGGTGAGCCAAGTCTGATTGGGGTACTGATCATTACCTGAAAGTGTCATCAAGATTGGGTGAAAATATCTGTGCTGAGATTTCAGGAAACTCGTAGTTTTTTGTAAGCTTGGCAACCCCTTTCCATGAAAGTGATTTGCGCCGGTCACTGCTTAGGGCTACATCAATAGGAAACAAACCATAGAGACAGAAATTGGAAGTACTTTATTGTGTCAAGTTTCAAAGAGCTAGCACAAACCGTGTTTGATTTAGAGTTCCAACTACATGTATCCATATAGGAGAAAACAGAGTGAAACCTAAAAATTAAAACTCTTACTTCCAACGAACGGTTTAATCTAGAAGAACGAAATTTGGTGAGCCAAGTGGGAATGGGGTACTGATCATTACCTGAAAGTGTCATAAAGATTGTGTGAAAAAATGTGTGCTGAGATTTCAGGAAACTCGTAGTTTTTTGGAAGCTTGGCAACCCCTTTCCGTGAAAGTGATTTGCGCCGGTCTCTGGTTAGCGCTACATCAATAGGAAACAAACCATAGAAATAGAACATGGAACTACTTTATTGTGTCAAGTTTCAAAGAGCTAGCACAAACCGTGTTTGATTTGGAGTTCCAACTATATGTATCCATATAGGAGAAAACAGAGTGAAACCTAAAAATTAAAACCGTTACTCCCAATGAACGGTTTAACCTAGAAGAACGAAATTTGGTGAGCCACGTGGGATTGGGGTACTGATCATTACCTGAAAGTGTCATCAAGATTGGGTGAAAAAATGTGTGCTGAGATTTCAGGAAACTCGTAGATTTTTGGAAGCTTGGCAACCCCTTTCCGTGAAAGTGATTTGCGCCGGTCTCTGCTTAGGGCTACATCAATAGGAAACAAACAATAGAGATAGAACTTGGAACTACTTTATTGTGTCAAGTTTCAAAGAGCTAGCACAAACCGTGTTTTTTAGAGTTCCAACTACATGTATCCATATAGGAGAATACAGAGTGAAACCTAAAAATTAAAACTGTTACTGCCAACGAATGGTTTAACCTAGAAGAACGAAAATTGGTGAGCCAAGTGGGATTGGGGTACTGATCCTTACCTGAAAGTGTCATCAAGATTGGGTAAAAAATGTGTGCTGAGATTTCAGGAAACTCATAGTTTTTTGGAAGCTTGGCATCCCCTTTCCATGATAGTGGTTTCCGCCGGTCTCTGCTTAGGGCTACATCAATAGGAAACAAACCGTAGAAATAGAACTTGGAACTACTTTATTGTGTCAAGTTTCAAAAGCTAACACAAACCGTGTTTGATTTAGAGTTCCAACTACATGTATCCATATAGGAGAAAACAGAGTGAAACCTAAAAATTAAAACTGTTACTGAAAACGAACGGTTTAACCTAGAAGAACGAAAATTGGTGAGCCAAGTGGGATTGGGGTACTGATGCTTAACTGAAAGTGTCATCAATATTGGGTGAAAAAATTTGTGCGGAGATTTCAGGAAACTCGTAGTTTTTTGGAAACTTTCAACCCCTTTCCATGAAAGAGATTTGCGGTGGTCTCTGCTTAGGGCTACATCAATAGGAAACAAACCATAGAGGTAGAACTTGGAACTACTTTATTGTGTCAAGTTTCAAAGAGCTAGCACAAACCGTGTTTGATTTAGAGTTCCAACTACATGTATCCTCATAGGAGAAAACAGAGTGAAACCTAAAAATTAAAACTGTTACTGCCAACGAACGGTTTAACCTAGAGAAACGGAATTTGGTGAGCCAAGTCTGATTGGGGTACTGATCATTACCTGAAAGTGTCATCAAGATTGGGTGAAAATATCTGTGCTGAGATTTCAGGAAACTCGTAGTTTTTTGTAAGCTTGGCAACCCCTTTCCGTGAAAGTGATTTGCGCCGGTCACTGCTTAGGGCTACATCAATAGGAAACAAACCATAGAGACAGAAATTGGAAGTACTTTATTGTGTCAAGTTTCAAAGAGCTAGCACAAACCGTGTTTGATTTAGAGTTCCAACTACATGTATCCATATAGGAGAAAACAGAGTGAAACCTAAAAATTAAAACTCTTACTTAAAACGAACGGTTTAATCTAGAAGAACGAAATTTGGTGAGCCAAGTGGGAATGGGGTACTGATCATTACCTGAAAGTGTCATAAAGATTGTGTGAAAAAATGTGTGCTGAGATTTCAGGAAACTCGTAGTTTTTTGGAAGCTTGGCAACCCCTTTCCGTGAAAGTGATTTGCGCCGGTCTCTGGTTAGCGCTACATCAATAGGAAACAAACCATAGAAATAGAACATGGAACTACTTTATTGTGTCAAGTTTCAAAGAGCTAGCACAAACCGTGTTTGATTTGGAGTTCCAACTATATGTATCCATATAGGAGAAAACAGAGTGAAACCTAAAAATTAAAACCGTTACTCCCAATGAACGGTTTAACCTAGAAGAACGAAATTTGGTGAGCCACGTGGGATTTGGGTACTGATCATTACCTGAAAGTGTCATCAAGATTGGGTGAAAAAATGTGTGCTGAGATTTCAGGAAACTCGTAGATTTTTGGAAGCTTGGCAACCCCTTTCCGTGAAAGTGATTTGCGCCGGTCTCTGCTTAGGGCTACATCAATAGGAAACAAACAATAGAGATAGAACTTGGAACTACTTTATTGTGTCAAGTTTCAAAGAGCTAGCACAAACCGTGTTTTTTAGAGTTCCAACTACATGTATCCATATAGGAGAATACAGAGTGAAACCTAAAAATTAAAACTGTTACTGCCAACGAATGGTTTAACCTAGAAGAACGAAAATTGGTGAGCCAAGTGGGATTGGGGTACTGATCCTTACCTGAAAGTGTCATCAAGATTGGGTAAAAAAATGTGTGCTGAGATTTCAGGAAACTCATAGTTTTTTGGAAGCTTGGCATCCCCTTTCCATGATAGTGGTTTCCGCCGGTCTCTGCTTAGGGCTACATCAATAGGAAACAAACCGTAGAAATAGAACTTGGAACTATTTTATTGTGTCAAGTTTCAAAAGCTAACACAAACCGTGTTTGATTTAGAGTTCCAACTACATGTATCCATATAGGAGAAAACAGAGTGAAACCTAAAAATTAAAACTGTTACTGAAAACGAACGGTTTAACCTAGAAGAACGAAAATTGGTGAGCCAAGTGGGATTGGGGTACTGATGCTTAACTGAAAGTGTCATCAATATTGGGTGAAAAAATTTGTGCGGAGATTTCAGGAAACTCGTAGTTTTTTGGAAACTTTCAACCCCTTTCCATGAAAGAGATTTGCGGTGGTCTCTGCTTAGGGCTACATCAATAGGAAACAAACCATAGAGGTAGAACTTGGAACTACTTTATTGTGTCAAGTTTCAAAGAGCTAGCACAAACCGTGTTTGATTTAGAGTTCCAACTACATGTATCCATATAGGAGAAAACAGAGTGAAATATAAAAATTAAAACTGTTACTGCCAACGAACGGTTTAACCTAGAAGAACGAAATTTGGTGAGCCAAGTGGGATTGGTGTACTGATCATTACCTGAAAGTGTCATCAAGATTGGGTGAAAAAATGTGTGCTGAGATTTCAGGAAACTCGTGGTTTTTTGGAAGCTTGGCAACCCCTTTCCATGAAAGTGATTTGCAACAGTCTCTGCTTAGGGCTACATCAATAGGAAACAAACCATAGAGATAGAACTTGGAACTACTTTATTGTGTCAAGTTTCAAAGAGCTAGCACAAACCGTGTTTGATTTAGAGTTCCAACTACATGTATCCATATAGGAGAAAACAGAGTGAAAGATAAAAATTAAAACTGTTACTGCCAACAAACGGTTTAACCTAGAAGAACGAAATTTGGTGAGCCAAGTGGGATTGGTGTACTGATCATTACCTGAAAGTGTCATCAAGATTGGGTGAAAAAATGTGTGCAGAGATTTCAGGAAATTCGTAGTTTTTTGGAAGTTTGGCAACTCCTTTCCATGAAAGTGATTTCCGCCAGTCTCTGGTTAGGGCTACATCAATAGGAAACAAACCATCGAGATAGAACTTGGAACTACTTTATTGTGTCAAGTTTCCAAGTGCTAGCACAAACCGTGTTTGATTTAGTGTTCCAACTACATGTATCCATATAGGAGAAAACAGAGTGAAACCGAAAAATTAAAACTGTTACTGCCAACGAACGGTTTAACCTAGAAGAACGAGAATTGGTGAGCCAAGTGGCATTGGGGTACTGATCATTACCTGATAGTGTCATCAAGATTGGGTGAAAAAATGTGTGCTGAGATTTCAGGAAACTCGTAGTTTTTTGGAAGCTTGGCAACCCCTTTCCATGAAAGTGATTTGCGCCGGTCTCTGCTTAGGACTACATCAATAGGAAACAAACCATAGAGATAGAACTTGGGACTACTTTATTGTGTCAAGTTTCAAAGAGCTAGCACAAACCGTGTTTGATTTAGAGTTCCAACTACATGTATCCATATAGGAGAAAACAGAGTGAAAGATAAAAATTAAAACTGTTACTGCCATCGAACGGTTAAACCTAGAAGAACGAAATTTGGTTAGCCTAGTGGGATTGGCGTACTGATCCTTAACTGAAAGTGTCATCAAGATTGGGTGAAAATAATGTGTGCTGAGATTTCAGAAATCTCGTAGTTTTTTGGAAGCTTGGCAACCCATTTCCATGAAAGTGATTTGCGCCAGTCTTTGCTTAGGGCTACAGCAATAGGAAACAAACCATAGAGATAGAATTTGGAACTACTTTATTGTGTCAAGTTTCAAAGAGCCATCACAAACCGTGTTTGATTTAGAGTTCCAACTACATGTATCCTCATAGGAGAAAACAGAGTGAAACCTAAAAATTAAAACTGTTACTGCCAACGAACGGTTTAACCTAGAGAAACAAAATTTGGTGAGCCAAGTGGGATTGGGGTATTGATCATTACCTGAAAGTGTCATCAAGATTGGGTGAAAATATCTGTGCTGAGATTTCAGGAAACTCGTAGTTTTTTGAAGCTTGGCAACCCCTTTCCATGAAAGTGATTTGCGCCTGTCACTGCTTAGGGCTACATCAATAGGAAACAAACCATAGAGACAGAACTTGGAAGTACTTTATTGTGTCAAGTTTCAAAGAGCTAGCACAAACCGTGTTTGATTTAGAGTTCCAACTACATGTATCCATATAGGAGAAAACAGAGTCAAACCTAAAAATTAAATCTTACTTCCAACGAATGGTTTAATCTAGAAGAACGAAATTTGGTGAGCCAAGTGGGATTGGGGTACTGATCATTACCTGAAAGTGTCATCAAGATTGTGTGAAAAAATGTGTGCTGAGATTTCAGGAAACTCGTAGTTTTTTGGAAGCTTGGCAACCCCTTTCCCTGAAAGTGATTTGCGCCGGTCTCTGGTTAGCGCTACATCAATAGGAAACAAACCATAGAAATAGAACATGGAACTACTTTATTGTGTCAAGTTTCAAAGAGCTAGCACAAACCGTGTTTGATTTAGAGTTCCAAATACATGTATCCATATAGGAGAAAACAGAGTGAAACCTAAAAATTAAAACCGTTACTCCCAACGATCGGTTTAACCTAGAAGAACGAAATTTGGTGAGCCACGTGGGATTGGGGTACTGATCATTACCTGAAAGTGTCATCAAGATTGGGTGAAAAAATGTGTGCTGAGATTTCAGGAAACTCGTAGTTTTTTGAAAGCTTGGCAACCCCTTTCCGAGAAAGTGATTTGCGCCGGTCTCTGCTTAGGGCTACATCAATAGGAAACAAACAATAGAGATAGAACTTGGAACTACTTTATTGTGTCAAGTTTCAAAGAGCTAGCACAAACCGTGTTTTTTAGAGTTCCAACTACATGTATCCATATAGGAGAAAACAGAGTGAAACCTAAAAATTAAAACTGTTACTGCCAACGAACGGTTTAACCTAGAAGAACGAAAATTGGTGAGCCAAGTGGGATTGGGGTACTGATGCTTAACTGAAAGTGTCATCAATATTGGGTGAAAAAATTTGTGCGGAGATTTCAGGAAACTCGTAGTTTTTTCGAAGCTTGGCAACCCCTTTCCATGAATGTGATTTGCGCTGGTCTCTGCTTAGGGCTACATCAATAGGAAACAAACCATAGAGGTAGAACTTGGAACTACTTTATTGTGTCAAGTTTCAAAGAGCTAGCACAAACCGTGTTTGATTTAGAGTTCCAACTACATGTATCCATATAGGAGAAAACAGAGTGAAATATAAAAATTAAAACTGTTACTGCCAACGAACGGTTTAACCTAGAAGAACGAAATTTGGTGAGCCAAGTGGGATTGGTGTTCTGATCATTACCTGAAAGTCTCCTCAAGATTGGGTGAAAAAATGTGTGCTGACATTTCCGGAAACTCGTATTTTTGGAAGCTTGGCAACCCCTTTCCATGAAAGTGATTTGCGCCGGTCTCTGCTTAGGGCTACATCAATAGTAAACAAACCATAGAGATAGAATTTGGAACTACTTTATTGTGTCAAGTTTCAAAGAGCCATCACAAACCGTGTTTGATTTAGAGTTCCAACTACATGTATCCTCATAGGAGAAAACAGAGTGAAACCTAAAAATTAAAACTGTTACTGCCAACGAACGGTTTAACCTAGAGAAACGGAATTTGGTGAGCCAAGTCTGATTGGGGTACTGATCATTACCTGAAAGTGTCATCAAGATTGGGTGAAAATATCTGTGCTGAGATTTCAGGAAACTCGTAGTTTTTTGGAAGCTTGGCAACCCCTTTCCATGAAAGTGATTTGCGCCGGTCACTGCTTAGGGCTACATCAATAGGAAACAAACCATAGAGACAAAACTTGGAAGTACTTTATTGTGTCAAGTTTCAAAGAGCTAGCACAAACCGTGTTTGATTTAGAGTTCCAACTACATGTATCCGTATAGGAGAAAACAGAGTGAAACCTAAAAATTAAAACTCTTACTTCCAACGAACGGTTTAATCTAGAAGAACGAAATTTGGTGAGCCAAGTGGGAATGGGGTACTGATCATTACCTGAAAGTGTCATAAAGATTGTGTGAAAAAATGTGTGCTGAGATTTCAGGAAACTCGTAGTTTTTTGGAAGCTTGGCAACCCCTTTCCGTGAAAGTGATTTGCGCCGGTCTCTGGTTAGCGCTACATCAATAGGAAACAAACCATAGAAATAGAACATGGAACTACTTTATTGTGTCAAGTTTCAAAGAGCTAGCACAAACCGTGTTTGATTTGGAGTTCCAACTATATGTATCCATATAGGAGAAAACAGAGTGAAACCTAAAAATTAAAACCGTTACTCCCAACGAACGGTTTAACCTAGAAGAACGAAATTTGGTGAGCCACGTGGGATTGGGGTACTGATCATTACCTGAAAGTGTCATCAAGATTGGGTGAAAAAATGTGTGCTGAGATTTCAGGAAACTCGTAGATTTTTGGAAGCTTGGCAACCCCTTTCCGTGAAAGTGATTTGTGCCGGTCTCTGCTTAGGGCTACATCAATAGGAAACAAACAATAGAGATAGAAATTGGAACTACTTTATTGTGTCAAGTTTCAAAGAGCTAGCACAAACCGTGTTTTTTAGAGTTCCAACTACATATATCCATATAGGAGAATACAGAGTGAAACCTAAAAATTAAAACTGTTACTGCCAACGAATGGTTTAACCTAGAAGAACAAAAATTGGTGAGCCAAGTGGGATTGGGGTACTGATCCTTACCTGAAAGTGTCATCAAGATTGGGTAAAAAAATGTGTGCTGAGATTTCAGGAAACTCATAGTTTTTTGGAAGCTTGGCATCCCCTTTCCATGATAGTGGTTTCCGCCGGTCTCTGCTTAGGGCTACATCAATAGGAAACAAACCGTAGAAATAGAACTTGGAACTACTTTATTGTGTCAAGTTTCAAAAGCTAACACAAACCGTGTTTGATTTAGAGTTCCAACTACATGTATCCATATAGGAGAAAACAGAGTGAAACCTAAAAATTAAAACTGTTCCTGCCAACGAACGGTTTAACCTAGAAGAACGAAAATTGGTGAGCCAAGTGGGATTGGGGTACTGATGCTTAACTGAAAGTGTCATCAATATTGGGTGAAAAAATGTGTGCTGAGATTTCAGGAAACTCGTGGTTTTTTGGAAGCTTGGCAACCCCTTTCCATGAAAGTGATTTGCAACAGTCTCTGCTTAGGGCTACATCAATAGGAAACAAACCATAGAGATAGAACTTGGAACTACTTTATTGTGTCAAGTTTCAAAGAGCTAGCACAAACCGTGTTTGATTTAGAGTTCCAACTACATGTATCCATATAGGAGAAAACAGAGTGAAACCTAAAAATTAAAACTCTTACTGCCAATGAACGGTTTAATCTAGAATAACGAAATTTGGTGAGCCAAGTGGGATTGAGGTACTGATCATTACCTGAAAGTGTCATCAAGATTGTGTGAAAAAATGTGTGCTGAGATTTCAGGAAACTCGTAGTTTTTTGAAGCTTGGCAACCCCTTTCCGTGAAAGTGATTTGCGCCAGTCTCTGGTTAGTGCTACATCAATAGGAAACAAACCATACAAATAGAACATGGAACTACTTTATTGTGTCCAGTTTCAAAGAGCTAGCACAAACCGTGTTTGATTTAGAGTTCTAACTACTTGTATTCATATAGGAGAAAACAGAGTGAAACCTAAAAATTAAAACTGTTACTGCCAACGAATGGTTTAACCTAGAAGAACGAAATTTGGTGAGCCAAGTGGGATTGGGGTACTGACCATTACCTGAAAGTGTCATCAAGATTGGGTGAAAAAATGTTTGCTGAGATTTCAGGAAACTCGTAGTTTTTTTGGAAGCTTGGCAACCCCTTTCCATGAAAGTGATTTGCGCCAGTCTCTGCTTAGGGCTACATCAATAAAAAACAAACCATAGAGATAGAACTTGGAACTACTTTATTGTGTCAAGTTTCAAAGAGCTAGCACAAACCGTGTTTTTTAGAGTTCCAACTACATGTATCCATATAGGAGAAAACAGAGTGAAACCTCAAAATTAAAACTGTTACTGCCAACGAACGGTTTAACCTAGAAGAACAAAATTTGGTGAGCCAAATGGGATTGGGGAACTGATCATTACCTGAAAGTGTCATCAATATTGGGTGAAAAAATGTGTGCTGAGATTTCAGGAAACTCGTAGTTTTTTGGAAGCTTTCAACCCTTTCCATTAAAGTGATTTGCAATGGTCTCTGCTTAGGGCTACATCAATAGGAAACAAACCATAGAGATAGAACTTGGAACTACTTTATTGTGTCAAGTTTCAAAGAGCTAGCATAAACCGTGTTTGATTTAGAGTTCCAATTACATGTATCCATATAGGAGAAAACAGAGAGAAACCTAAAAATTAAAACTGTTACTGCCATCGAACGGTTTAACCTAGAAGAACGAAATTTGGTGAGCCAAGTGGATTTGGGGTACTGATCATTACCTGGAAGTGTCATCAAGATTGGGTGAAAAAATGTGTGCTGATATTTCAGGAAACTCGTAGTTTTTTGGAAGCTTGTCAACCCCTTTCCATGAAAGTGATTTGCGCCGGTCTCTGCTTAGGGCTACATCAATAGGAAACAAACCACAGAGACAGAACTCTGAACTACATTATTGTGTCAAGTTTCAAAAAGCTAGCAGAAACCGTGTTGGATTCAGAGTTCCAACTACATGTATCCATATAGGAGAAAACAGAGTGAAATCTAAAAATTAAAACTGTTACTTCCAACGAAAGGTTTAACCTAGAGGAACGAGAATTGGTGAGCCAAGTGGGATTGGGGTACTGATCCTTACCTGAAAGTGTCATCAAGATTCGGTGAAAAAATGTGTGCTGAGATTTCAGGAAACTCGTAGGTTTTTGGAAGCTTGGCATCCCCTTTCCATGATAGTGGTTTCCGCCGGTCTCTGCTTAGGGCTACATCAATAGGAAACAAACCATAGAGATAGAACTTGGAACTACTTTATTGTGTCAAGTTTCAACGAGCTAGCACAAACCGTGTTTTTTAGTGTTCCAACTACATGTATCCATATAGGAGAAAACAGAGTGAAACCTCAAAATTAAAACTGTTACTGCCAACGAACTCTTTAACCTAGAAGAACAAAATTTGGTGAGCCAAGTGGCATTGGGGTACTGATCATTACCTGAAAGTGTCATCAAGATTGGGTGAAAAAATGTGTGCTGAGATTTCAGGAAACTCGTAGTTTTTTGGAAGCTTGGCATCCCCTTTCCATGATAGTGGTTTCCGCCGGTCTCTGCTTAGGGCTACATCAATAGGAAACAAACCATAGAAATAGAACTTGGAACTACTTTATTGTGTCAAGTTTCAAAGAGCTAGAACAAACCGTGTTTGATTTAGAGTTCCAAATACATGTATCCATATAGGAGAAAAGAGAGTGAAACCTAAAAATTAAAACTGTTACTGCCAACGAACTGTTTAAACTAGAAGAACAAAATTTGGTGAGCCAAGTGGCATTGGGGTACTGATCATGACCTGAAAGTGTCATCAAGATTGGGTGAAAAAATGTGTGCTGAGATTTCAGGAAACTTGTAGTTTTTTGAAAGATTGGCAACCCCTTTCCATGAAAGTGATTTGCGCCAGTCTCTGCTTAGGGCTACATCAATAGGAAACAAACCATAGAGATAGATCTTGGAACTACTTTATTGTGTCAAGTTTCAAAGAGCTAGCACAAACCGTGTTGGATTTAGAGTTCCAAATATATGTATCCATATAGGAGAAAACAGAGTGAAAGATGAAAATTAAAACTGATACTGTCAAAGAAAGGTTTAACCTAGAAGAACGAAATTTGGTTTGCCTAGTGGGATTGGCGTACTGATCATTACCTGAAAGTGTCATCAAGATTGGGTGAAAAAATGTGTGCTGAGATTTCAGGAAACTCGTGGTTTTTTGGAAGCTTGGCAACCCCTTTCCATGAATGTGATTTGCGCTGGTCTCTGCTTAGGGCTACATCAATAGGAAACAAACCATAGAGGTAGAACTTGGAACTACTTTATTGTGTCAAGTTTCAAAGAGCTAGCACAAACCGTGTTTGATTTAGAGTTCCAACTACATGTATCCATATAGGAGAAAACAGAGTGAAATATAAAAATTAAAACTGTTACTGCCAACGAACGGTTTAACCTAGAAGAACGAAATTTGGTGAGCCAAGTGGGATTGGTGTTCTGATCATTACCTGAAAGTCTCCTCAAGATTGGGTGAAAAAATGTGTGCTGACATTTCCGGAAACTCGTATTTTTGGAAGCTTGGCAACCCCTTTCCATGAAAGTGATTTGCGCCGGTCTCTGCTTAGGGCTACATCAATAGTAAACAAACCATAGAGATAGAATTTGGAACTACTTTATTGTGTCAAGTTTCAAAGAGCCATCACAAACCGTGTTTGATTTAGAGTTCCAACTACATGTATCCTCATAGGAGAAAACAGAGTGAAACCTAAAAATTAAAACTGTTACTGCCAACGAACGGTTTAACCTAGAGAAACGGAATTTGGTGAGCCAAGTCTGATTGGGGTACTGATCATTACCTGAAAGTGTCATCAAGATTGGGTGAAAATATCTGTGCTGAGATTTCAGGAAACTCGTAGTTTTTTGGAAGCTTGGCAACCCCTTTCCATGAAAGTGATTTGCGCCGGTCACTGCTTAGGGCTACATCAATAGGAAACAAACCATAGAGACAAAACTTGGAAGTACTTTATTGTGTCAAGTTTCAAAGAGCTAGCACAAACCGTGTTTGATTTAGAGTTCCAACTACATGTATCCGTATAGGAGAAAACAGAGTGAAACCTAAAAATTAAAACTCTTACTTCCAACGAACGGTTTAATCTAGAAGAACGAAATTTGGTGAGCCAAGTGGGAATGGGGTACTGATCATTACCTGAAAGTGTCATAAAGATTGTGTGAAAAAATGTGTGCTGAGATTTCAGGAAACTCGTAGTTTTTTGGAAGCTTGGCAACCCCTTTCCGTGAAAGTGATTTGCGCCGGTCTCTGGTTAGCGCTACATCAATAGGAAACAAACCATAGAAATAGAACATGGAACTACTTTATTGTGTCAAGTTTCAAAGAGCTAGCACAAACCGTGTTTGATTTGGAGTTCCAACTATATGTATCCATATAGGAGAAAACAGAGTGAAACCTAAAAATTAAAACCGTTACTCCCAACGAACGGTTTAACCTAGAAGAACGAAATTTGGTGAGCCACGTGGGATTGGGGTACTGATCATTACCTGAAAGTGTCATCAAGATTGGGTGAAAAAATGTGTGCTGAGATTTCAGGAAACTCGTAGATTTTTGGAAGCTTGGCAACCCCTTTCCGTGAAAGTGATTTGTGCCGGTCTCTGCTTAGGGCTACATCAATAGGAAACAAACAATAGAGATAGAAATTGGAACTACTTTATTGTGTCAAGTTTCAAAGAGCTAGCACAAACCGTGTTTTTTAGAGTTCCAACTACATATATCCATATAGGAGAATACAGAGTGAAACCTAAAAATTAAAACTGTTACTGCCAACGAATGGTTTAACCTAGAAGAACGAAAATTGGTGAGCCAAGTGGGATTGGGGTACTGATCCTTACCTGAAAGTGTCATCAAGATTGGGTAAAAAAATGTGTGCTGAGATTTCAGGAAACTCATAGTTTTTTGGAAGCTTGGCATCCCCTTTCCATGATAGTGGTTTCCGCCGGTCTCTGCTTAGGGCTACATCAATAGGAAACAAACCGTAGAAATAGAACTTGGAACTACTTTATTGTGTCAAGTTTCAAAAGCTAACACAAACCGTGTTTGATTTAGAGTTCCAACTACATGTATCCATATAGGAGAAAACAGAGTGAAACCTAAAAATTAAAACTGTTACTGCCAACGAACGGTTTAACCTAGAAGAACGAAAATTGGTGAGCCAAGTGGGATTGGGGTACTGATGCTTAACTGAAAGTGTCATCAATATTGGGTGAAAAAATGTGTGCTGAGATTTCAGGAAACTCGTGGTTTTTTGGAAGCTTGGCAACCCCTTTCCATGAAAGTGATTTGAAACAGTCTTTGCTTAGGGCTACATCAATAGGAAACAAACCATAGAGATAGAACTTGGAACTACTTTATTGTGTCAAGTTTCAAAGAGCTAGCACAAACCGTGTTTGATTTAGAGTTCCAACTACATGTATCCATATAGGAGAAAACAGAGTGAAACCTAAAAATTAAAACTCTTACTGCCAATGAACGGTTTAATCTAGAATAACGAAATTTGGTGAGCCAAGTGGGATTGAGGTACTGATCATTACCTGAAAGTGTCATCAAGATTGTGTGAAAAAATGTGTGCTGAGATTTCAGGAAACTCGTAGTTTTTTGAAGCTTGGCAACCCCTTTCCGTGAAAGTGATTTGCGCCAGTCTCTGGTTAGTGCTACATCAATAGGAAACAAACCATACAAATAGAACATGGAACTACTTTATTGTGTCCAGTTTCAAAGAGCTAGCACAAACCGTGTTTGATTTAGAGTTCTAACTACTTGTATTCATATAGGAGAAAACAGAGTGAAACCTAAAAATTAAAACTGTTACTGCCAACGAATGGTTTAACCTAGAAGAACGAAATTTGGTGAGCCAAGTGGGATTGGGGTACTGACCATTACCTGAAAGTGTCATCAAGATTGGGTGAAAAAATGTTTGCTGAGATTTCAGGAAACTCGTAGTTTTTTTGGAAGCTTGGCAACCCCTTTCCATGAAAGTGATTTGCGCCAGTCTCTGCTTAGGGCTACATCAATAAAAAACAAACCATAGAGATAGAACTTGGAACTACTTTATTGTGTCAAGTTTCAAAGAGCTAGCACAAACCGTGTTTTTTAGAGTTCCAACTACATGTATCCATATAGGAGAAAACAGAGTGAAACCTCAAAATTAAAACTGTTACTGCCAACGAACGGTTTAACCTAGAAGAACAAAATTTGGTGAGCCAAATGGGATTGGGGAACTGATCATTACCTGAAAGTGTCATCAATATTGGGTGAAAAAATGTGTGCTGAGATTTCAGGAAACTCGTAGTTTTTTGGAAGCTTTCAACCCTTTCCATTAAAGTGATTTGCAATGGTCTCTGCTTAGGGCTACATCAATAGGAAACAAACCATAGAGATAGAACTTGGAACTACTTTATTGTGTCAAGTTTCAAAGAGCTAGCATAAACCGTGTTTGATTTAGAGTTCCAATTACATGTATCCATATAGGAGAAAACAGAGAGAAACCTAAAAATTAAAACTGTTACTGCCATCGAACGGTTTAACCTAGAAGAACGAAATTTGGTGAGCCAAGTGGATTTGGGGTACTGATCATTACCTGGAAGTGTCA
Source organism: Spermophilus citellus (assembly GCF_964194105.1). Classification (NCBI taxonomy): domain Eukaryota; kingdom Metazoa; phylum Chordata; class Mammalia; order Rodentia; family Sciuridae; genus Spermophilus; species Spermophilus citellus. The sequence goes on along the minus strand of NC_138192.1, from coordinate 14,719,421 downwards.
TCAAGATTGGGTGAAAAAATGTGTGCTGATATTTCAGGAAACTCGTAGTTTTTTGGAAGCTTGTCAACCCCTTTCCATGAAAGTGATTTGCGCCGGTCTCTGCTTAGGGCTACATCAATAGGAAACAAACCACAGAGACAGAACTCTGAACTACATTATTGTGTCAAGTTTCAAAAAGCTAGCAGAAACCGTGTTGGATTCAGAGTTCCAACTACATGTATCCATATAGGAGAAAACAGAGTGAAATCTAAAAATTAAAACTGTTACTTCCAACGAAAGGTTTAACCTAGAGGAACGAGAATTGGTGAGCCAAGTGGGATTGGGGTACTGATCCTTACCTGAAAGTGTCATCAAGATTCGGTGAAAAAATGTGTGCTGAGATTTCAGGAAACTCGTAGGTTTTTGGAAGCTTGGCATCCCCTTTCCATGATAGTGGTTTCCGCCGGTCTCTGCTTAGGGCTACATCAATAGGAAACAAACCATAGAGATAGAACTTGGAACTACTTTATTGTGTCAAGTTTCAACGAGCTAGCACAAACCGTGTTTTTTAGTGTTCCAACTACATGTATCCATATAGGAGAAAACAGAGTGAAACCTCAAAATTAAAACTGTTACTGCCAACGAACTCTTTAACCTAGAAGAACAAAATTTGGTGAGCCAAGTGGCATTGGGGTACTGATCATTACCTGAAAGTGTCATCAAGATTGGGTGAAAAAATGTGTGCTGAGATTTCAGGAAACTCGTAGTTTTTTGGAAGCTTGGCATCCCCTTTCCATGATAGTGGTTTCCGCCGGTCTCTGCTTAGGGCTACATCAATAGGAAACAAACCATAGAAATAGAACTTGGAACTACTTTATTGTGTCAAGTTTCAAAGAGCTAGAACAAACCGTGTTTGATTTAGAGTTCCAAATACATGTATCCATATAGGAGAAAAGAGAGTGAAACCTAAAAATTAAAACTGTTACTGCCAACGAACTGTTTAAACTAGAAGAACAAAATTTGGTGAGCCAAGTGGCATTGGGGTACTGATCATGACCTGAAAGTGTCATCAAGATTGGGTGAAAAAATGTGTGCTGAGATTTCAGGAAACTTGTAGTTTTTTGAAAGATTGGCAACCCCTTTCCATGAAAGTGATTTGCGCCAGTCTCTGCTTAGGGCTACATCAATAGGAAACAAACCATAGAGATAGATCTTGGAACTACTTTATTGTGTCAAGTTTCAAAGAGCTAGCACAAACCGTGTTGGATTTAGAGTTCCAAATATATGTATCCATATAGGAGAAAACAGAGTGAAAGATGAAAATTAAAACTGATACTGTCAAAGAAAGGTTTAACCTAGAAGAACGAAATTTGGTTTGCCTAGTGGGATTGGCGTACTGATCATTACCTGAAAGTGTCATCAAGATTGGGTGAAAAAATGTGTGCTGAGATTTCAGGAAACTCGTGGTTTTTTGGAAGCTTGGCAACCCCTTTCCATGAAAGTGATTTGCACCAGTCTCTGCTTAGGGCTACATCAATAGGAAACAAACCATAGAGATAGAACTTGGAACTACTTTATTGTGTCAAGTTTCAAAGAGCTAGCACAAACCGTGTTTGATTTAGAGTTCCAACTACATGTATCCATATAGGAGAAAACAGAGTGAAACCTAAAAATTAAAACTGTTACTGCCAACGAAAGGTTTAACCTAGAAGAACGAAATTTGCTGAGCCAAGTGGGATTGGGGTACTGATCATTACCTGAAAGTGTCATCAAGATTCGGTGAAAAAATGTGTGCTGAGATTTCAGGAAATTCGTAGTTTTTTGGAAGTTTGGCAACTCCTTTCCATGAAAGTGATTTGCGCCAGTCTCTGGTTAGGGCTACATCAATAGGAAACAAACCATCGAGATAGAACTTGGAACTACTTTATTGTGTCAAGTTTCCAAGTGCTAGCACAAACCGTGTTTGATTTAGTGTTCCAACTACATGTAACCTCATAGGAGAAAACAGAGTGAAACCTAAAAATTAAAACTGTTACTGCCAACGAACAGTTTAACCTAGAGAAACGAAATTTGGTGAGCCAAGTGGGATTGGGGTGCTGATCATTACCTGAAAGTGTCATCAAGATTGGGTGAAAATATGTGTGCTGAGATTTCAGGAAACTCATACTTTTTTGGAAGCTTGGCAACCCCTTTCCATGAAAGTGATTTGCGCCGGTCACTGCTTAGGGCTACATCAATAGGAAACAAACCATAGAGACAGAACTAGAAGTACTTTATTGTGTCAAGTTTCTAAGAGCTAGCATGAACCGTGTTTTTTAGAGTTCCAACTACATGTATCCATATAGGAGAAAACAGAGTGAAACCTAAAAATTAAAACTGTTACTGCCAACGAACGGTTTAACCTAGAAGAACGAAAATTGGTGAGCCAAGTGGGATTGGGGTACTGATGCTTAACTGAAAGTGTCATCAATATTGGGTGAAAAAATGTGTGCTGAGATTTCAGGAAACTCGTGGTTTTTTGGAAGCTTGGCAACCCCTTTCCATGAAAGTGATTTGAAACAGTCTCTGCTTAGGGCTACATCAATAGGAAACAAACCATAGAGATAGAACTTGGAACTACTTTATTGTGTCAAGTTTCAAAGAGCTAGCACAAACCGTGTTTGATTTAGAGTTCCAACTACATGTATCCATATAGGAGAAAACAGAGTGAAACCTAAAAATTAAAACTCTTACTGCCAACGATCGGTTTAATCTAGAATAACGAAATTTGGTGAGCCAAGTGGGATTGAGGTACTGATCATTACCTGAAAGTGTCATCAAGATTGTGTGAAAAAATGTGTGCTGAGATTTCAGGAAACTCGTAGTTTTTTGAAGCTTGGCAACCCCTTTCCGTGAAAGTGATTTGCGCCAGTCTCTGGTTAGTGCTACATCAATAGGAAACAAAAAATACAAATAGAACATGGAACTACTTTATTGTGTCCAGTTTCAAAGAGCTAGCACAAACCGTGTTTGATTTAGAGTTCTAACTACTTGTATTCATATAGGAGAAAACAGAGTGAAACCTAAAAATTTAAACTGTTACTGCCAACGAATGGTTTAACCTAGAAGAACGAAATTTGGTGAGCCAAGTGGGATTGGGGTACTGACCATTACCTGAAAGTGTCATCAAGATTGGGTGAAAAAATGTTTGCTGAGATTTCAGGAAACTCGTAGTTTTTTGGAAGCTTGGCAACCCCTTTCCATGAAAGTGATTTGCGCCAGTCTCTGCTTAGGGCTACATCAATAAAAAACAAACCATAGAGATAGAACTTGGAACTACTTTATTGTGTCAAGTTTCAAAGAGCTAGCACAAACCGTGTTTTTTAGAGTTCCAACTACATGTATCCATATAGGAGAAAACAGAGTGAAACCTCAAAATTAAAACTGTTACTGCCAACGAACGGTTTAACCTAGAAGAACGAAATTTGGTGAGCCAAGTTGCATTGGGGTACTGATCATTACCTGAAAGTGTCATCAATATTTTGTGAAAAAATATGTGCTGAGATTTCAGGAAACTCGTAGTTTTTTGGAAGCTTGGCAACCCCTTTCCATGAAAGTGATTTGCACCAGTCTCTGCTTAGGGCTATATCAATAGGAAACAAACAATAGAAATAGAACTTGGAACTACTTTATTGTGTCAAGTTTCAAAGAGCTAGCACAAACCGTGTTTGATATAGAGTTCCAACTACATGTATCCATATAGGAGAAAACAGAGTAAAACCTAAAAATTAAAACCGTTACTCCCAACGAACGGTTTAACATAGAAGAACGAAATTTGGTGAGCCACGTGGGATTGGGGTACTGATCATTACCTGAAAGTGTCATCAAGATTGGGTGAAAAAATGTGTGCTGAGATTTCAGGAAACTCGTAGATTTTTGGAAGCTTGGCAACCCCTTTCCGTGAAAGTGATTTGCGCCGGTCTCTGCTTAGGGCTACATCAATAGGAAACAAACAATAGAGATAGAACTTGGAACTACTTTATTGTGTCAAGTTTCAAAGAGCTAGCACAAACCGTGTTTTTTAGAGTTCCAACTACATGTATCCATATAGGAGAATACAGAGTGAAACCTAAAAATTAAAACTGTTACTGCCAACGAATGGTTTAACCTAGAAGAACGAAAATTGGTGAGCCAAGTGGGATTGGGGTACTGATCCTTACCTGAAAGTGTCATCAAGATTGGGTAAAAAAATGTGTGCTGAGATTTCAGGAAACTCATAGTTTTTTGGAAGCTTGGCATCCCCTTTCCATGATAGTGGTTTCCGCCGGTCTCTGCTTAGGGCTACATCAATAGGAAACAAACCGTAGAAATAGAACTTGGAACTACTTTATTGTGTCAAGTTTCAAAAGCTAACACAAACCGTGTTTGATTTAGAGTTCCAACTACATGTATCCATATAGGAGAAAACAGAGTGAAACCTAAAAATTAAAACTGTTCCTGCCAACGAACGGTTTAACCTAGAAGAACGAAAATTGGTGAGCCAAGTGGGATTGGGGTACTGATGCTTAACTGAAAGTGTCATCAATATTGGGTGAAAAAATGTGTGCTGAGATTTCAGGAAACTCGTGGTTTTTTGGAAGCTTGGCAACCCCTTTCCATGAAAGTGATTTGCAACAGTCTCTGCTTAGGGCTACATCAATAGGAAACAAACCATAGAGATAGAACTTGGAACTACTTTATTGTGTCAAGTTTCAAAGAGCTAGCACAAACCGTGTTTGATTTAGAGTTCCAACTACATGTATCCATATAGGAGAAAACAGAGTGAAACCTAAAAATTAAAACTCTTACTGCCAACAAACGGTTTAAGCTAGAATAACGAAATTTGGTGAGCCAAGTGGGATTGAGGTACTGATCATTACCTGAAAGTGTCATCAAGATTGTGTGAAAAAATGTGTGCTGAGATTTCAGGAAACTCGTAGTTTTTTGAAGCTTGGCAACCCCTTTCCGTGAAAGTGATTTGCGCCAGTCTCTGGTTAGTGCTACATCAATAGGAAACAAACCATACAAATAGAACATGGAACTACTTTATTGTGTCCAGTTTCAAAGAGCTAGCACAAACCGTGTTTGATTTAGAGTTCTAACTACTTGTATTCATATAGGAGAAAACAGAGTGAAACCTAAAAATTAAAACTGTTACTGCCAACGAATGGTTTAACCTAGAAGAACGAAATTTGGTGAGCCAAGTGGGATTGGGGTACTGACCATTACCTGAAAGTGTCATCAAGATTGGGTGAAAAAATGTTTGCTGAGATTTCAGGAAACTCGTAGTTTTTTGGAAGCTTGGCAACCCCTTTCCATGAAAGTGAATTGCGCCAGTCTCTACTTAGGGCTACAACAATAGGAAACAAACCATAGAGATAGAACTTGGAACTTCTTTATTGTGTCAAGTTTCAAAGAGCTAGCACAAACCGTGTTTGATTTAGAGTTCCAACTACATGTATCCATATAGGAGAAAACAGAGTGAAACCTAAAAATTTAAACTGTTACTGCCAACGAACGGTTTTACCTAGAAGAACGAAATTTGGTGAGCCATGTGGGATTGTGGAACTGATCATTACCTGAAAGTGTCATCAAGATTGGGTGAAAAAATATGTGCTGAGATTTCAGGAAACTCGTAGTTTTTTGGAAGCTTGGCAACCCCTTTCCATGAAAGTGATTTGTGCCAGTCTCTGCTTAGTGCTACATCAATAGAAAACAAACCATAGAGATAGAATTTGGAACTAGTTTATTGTGTCAAGTTTCAAAGAGCTAGCATAAACCGTGTTTGATATACAGTTCCAACTACATGTATCCATATAGGAGAAAACAGAGTGAAACCTAAAAATTCAAACTGTTACTGCCAACGAACGGATTAACCTAGAAGAACGAAATTTTGTGAGCCAAGTGGGATTGGGGTACTGATCATTACCTGAAAGTGTCATCAAGATTGGGTGAAAAAATGTGTGCTGAGATTTCAGGAAACTCGTAGTTTTTTGGAAGCTTGGCAAACCCTTTCCATGAAAGTGATTTGTGCCGGCCTCTGCTAGGGCTACATAAATAGGAAACAAACTATAGAGATTGAACTTGGAACCACTTTATTTTGTAAAGTTTCAAAGAGCTAGCACAAATCGTTTTTGATTTAGAGTTCCAACTACATGTATCCCTATAGGAGAAAACAGAGTGAAACCTAAAAATTAAAACTGTTACTGCCAACGAACGGTTTAACATAGAAGAACGAAACTTGGTGAGCCAAGTGGGATTGGGGTTCTGATCATTACCTGAAAGTGTCATCAAGATTGGGGGAAAAAATGTGTGCTGAGATTTCAGGAAACTCGTAATTTTTTGGAAGCTTGGCAACCCCTTTCCATGTAAGGGATTTGCGCCGGTCTCTGCTTAGGGCTACATCAATAGGAAACAAACCATAGAGATAGAACTTGGAACTTCTTTATTGTGTCAAATTTCAAAGACCTAGCAGAAACCATGTTTGATTTAGAGATCCAACTACATGTATCCATATACGAGAAAACAGAGTGAAACCTAAAAATTAAAACTGTCACTGCCAACGAACGGTTTAACCTAGAAGAACGAAATTTGGTGAGCCAAGTGGGATTATGATACTGATCATTACCTGAAAGTGTCATCAAGATTGGGTAAAAAAATGTGTGCTGAGATTTCAGGAATCTCGTAGTTTTTTGGAAGCTTGGCAACCCCTTTCCATGAAAGTGATATGCGCCGTTCTCTGCTTAGTGCTATGTCAATAGGATACAAACCGTAGAGATAGAACTTGGAACTACTTTATTGTGTCAAGTTTCAAAGAGCTAGCACAAACCGTGTTTGATTTAGAGTTCCACCTACATGTATCCACATAGGAGAAAACAGAGTGAAACCTAAAAATTAAAACTGTTACTGCCAAGGAACAGTTTAACCTAAAAGAACGAAATTTGGTGAGCCAAGTGGGATTGGGGTACTGATAATTACCTGAAAGTGTCATCAATATTGGGTGAAAAAATGTGTAGTGAGATTTCAGGAAACTCGTAGTTTTTTGGAAGCTTGGCAACCCCTTTTCGTGAAAGTGATTTGTGCCAGTCTCTGCTTAGGGCTACATCAATAGGAAACAAACCATAGAGATAGAACTTGGAACAACTTTATTGTGTCAAGTTTCAAAGAGCAAGCACAAACAGTGTTTGATTTAGAGTTCCAACTACATTTATCCATATAGGAGAAAACAGAGTGAAACCTAAAAATTAAAACTGGTACTGCCAACGAACGGTTTAACAAGGAAGAACGAAATTTGGTGAGCCAAGTGGGATTGGGGTACTGATCATTACATGAAAGTGTCATCAAGATTGGGTGAAAAAATGTGTGCTGAGATTTCAGGAAACTCATAGTTTTTTGGCAGCTTGGCAACCCCTTTCCATGAAAGTGATTTGCGCCAGTCTCTGCTTAGGGCTACATCAATAGGAAACAAACCATAGAGATAGAACTTGGAACTACTTTATTGTTTCAAATTTCAAAGAGCTAGCACAAACCATGTTTGATTTAGAGTTCCAACTACATGTATGCATATAGGAGAAAACAGAGTGAAACCTAAAAATTACAACTGTTACTGCCAACGAACGGTTTAACCTTGAAGAACGAAATTTGGTGAGCCAAGTGGGATTGGGGTACTGATCATTACCTGAAAGTGTCGTCAAGATTGGGTAAAAAAATGTGTGCTGAGATTTCAGGAAACTCGTAGTTTTTTGGAAGCTTGGCAACCCCTTTCCATGAAAGTGATATGCGCCGTTCTCTGCTTAGTTCTATGTCAATAGGAAACAATCCATAGAGATAGAACTCGGTAGGACTTTATTGTGTCCAGTTTCAAAGAGCTAGCACAAACCGTGTTTGATTTAGAGTTCCACCTACATGTATCCACATAGGAGAAAACAGAGTGAAACCTAAAAATTAAAACTGTTACTGCCAACGAACTGTTTAACCTAGAAGAACGAAATTTGTTGAGCCAACTGGGATTGGCGTACTGATCATTACCTGAAAGTGTCATCAAGATTGGGTGAAAAAATGTGTGCTGAGATTTCAGGAAACTGGTAGTTTTTTGGAAGCTTGGCAACCCCTTTTCATGAAAGTGATTTGCGCCGGTCTCTACTTAGGGCTACATCAGTACGAAACAAACCGTAGAGATAGAACTTGGAACTACTTTATTGTGTCAAGTTTCAAAGAGCTAGCAAAAACTGTGTTTGATTTAGAGTTCCAACTGCATGTATCCATATAGGAGAAAACAGAGTGAAACCTAAAAATTTAAACTGTTACTGCCAACGAACGGTTTTACCTTGAAGAACGAAATTTGGTGAGCCATGTGGGATTGTGGAACTGATCATTACCTGAAAGTGTCATCAAGATTGGGTGAAAAAATGTGTGCTGAGATTTCAGGAAACTCGTAGTTTTTTGGAAGCTTGGCAACCCCTTTCCATGAAAGTGATTTGTGCCAGTCTCTGCTTAGTGCTACATCAATAGAAAACAAACCATAGAGATAGAATTTGGAACTAGTTTATTGTGTCAAGTTTCAAAGAGCTAGCATAAACCGTGTTTGATATACAGTTCCAACTACATGTATCCATATAGGAGAAAACAGAGTGAAACCTAAAAATTAAAACTGTTACTGCCAACGAACGGTTTAACCTAGAAGAACGAAACTTGGTGAGCCAAGTGGGATTGGGGTTCTGATCATTACCTGAAAGTGTCATCAAGATTGGGTGAAAAAATGTGTGCTGAGATTTCAGGAAACTCGTAATTTTTTGGAAGCTTGGCAACCCCTTTCCATGAAAGGGATTTGCGCCGGTCTCTGCTTAGGGCTACATCAATAGGAAACAAACCATAGAGATAGAACTTGGAACTTCTTTATTGTGTCAAATTTCAAAGAGCTAGCAGAAACCATGTTTGATTTAGAGATCCAACTACATGTATCCATATACGAGAAAACAGAGTGAAACCTAAAAATTAAAACTGTCACTGCCAACGAACGGTTTAACCTAGAAGAACGAAATTTGGTGAGCCAAGTGGGATTATGGTACTGATCATTACCTGAAAGTGTCATCAAGATTGGGTAAAAAAATGTGTGCTGAGATTTCAGGAATCTCGTAGTTTTTTGGAAGCTTGGCAACCCCTTTCCATGAAAGGGATATGCGCCGTTCTCTGCTTAGTGCTGTCAATAGGATACAAACCGTAGAGATAGAACTTGGAACTACTTTATTGTGTCAAGTTTCAAAGAGCTAGCACAAACCGTGTTTGATTTAGAGTTCCACCTACATGTATCCACATAGGAGAAAAGAGAGTGAAACCTAAAAATTAAAACTGTTACTGCCAACGAACGGTTTAACCTAGAAGAACGAAATTTGTTGAGCCAACTGGGATTGGCGTACTGATCATTACCTGAAAGTGTCATCAAGATTGGGTGAAAAAATGTGTGCTGAGATTTCAGGAAACTCATAGTTTTTTGGAAGCTTGGCAACCCCTTTCCATGAAAGTGATTCACGCCGGTCTCTGCTTAGGGCTATATCAATAGGAAACAAACCATAGAGATACAACTTGGAACTACTTGATTGTGTAAAGTTTCAAAGAGCTAGCACAAACCTTGTTTGATTTAGAGTTCCAAATACATGTATCCATATAGGATAAAACAGAGTGAAACATAAAATTAAAACTGTTACTGCCAACGAACGGATTAACCTAGAAGAATGAAATTTGGTGAGCCAAGTGGGATTGGGGTACTGATATTTACCTGAAAGTGTCATCAAGATTGGGTGAAAAAATGTGTGCTGAGATTTCAGGAAACTCGTAGTTTTTTGAAAGCTTGGCAACCCCTTTCCATGAAAGTGATTTGTCCCGGTTTTTTTTAGGGCTACATCAATAGGAAACAAACCATAGAGATAGAACTTGGAACTTCTTTATTGTGTCAAGTTTCAAAGAGCTAGCACAAACCGTGTTTGATTTAGAGTTCCAACTACATGAATCCATATAAGAGAAAACAGAGTGAAACATAAAAATTAAAACTGTTACTGCCAACGAACGGTTTAACCTAGAAGAACGAAATTTGGTGAGCCAAGTGTGAGTGGGGTATTGATCATTACCTGAAAGTGTCATCAAGATTGGGAGAAAAAATGTGTGCTGAGATTTCTCGAAACTCGTAGTTTTTTGGAAGATTCACAAACCCTATCCGTGAAAGTGATTTGTGCCAGTCTCTGCTTAGGGCTACATCAATAGGGAACAAACCATTGAGACCGAACTTGGAACTACGTTATTGTGTCAAGTTTCAAAGAGCTAGCACAAACCGTGTTTGATTTAGAGTTCCACTACATGTATCCATATAGGAGAAAACAGAGTGAAACCTAAAAATTAAAACTGTTACTGCCAATGAACGGGTTTACCTAGAAGAACGAAATTTGGTGAGCCATGTGGGATTGTGGAACTGATCATTACCTGAAAGTGTCATCAAGATTGGGTGAAAAAATGTGTGCTGAGATTTCAGGAAACTCGTAGTTTTTTGGAAGCTTGGCAAACCCTTTCCATGAAAGTGATTTGTGCCGGCCTCTGCTAGGGCTACATCAATAGGAAACAAACTATAGAGATTGAACTTGGAACCACTTTATGTTGTAAAGTTTCAAAGAGCTAGCACAAACCGTTTTTGATTTAGAGTTCCAACTACATGTATCCATATAGGAGAAAACAGAGTGAAACCTAAAAATTTAAACTGTTACTGCCAACGAACGGTTTAACCTAGAAGAACGAAATTTGTTGAGCCACCTGGGATTGGCGTACTGATCATTACCTGAAAGTGTCATCAAGATTGGGTGAAAAAATGTGTGCTGAAATTTCAGGAAACTCTTAGTTTTTTGGAAGCTTGGCAACCCCTTTCCATGAAAGTGATTCACGCCGGTCTGTGCTTAGGGCTATATCAATAGGAAACAAACCATAGAGATAGAACTTGGAACTACTTGATTGTGTAAAGTTTCAAAGAGCTAGCACAAACCGTGTTTGATTTAGAGTTCCAAATACATGTATCCATATAGGATAAAACAGAGTAAAACATAAAATTAAAACTTTTACTGCCAACGAACTGTTTAACTTAGAAGAACGAAATTTGGTGAACCAAGTGGGATTCGGGTACTGATCATTACCTGAAAGTGTCATCAAGATTGGGAGAAAAAAGTGTGCTGAGATTTCAAGAAACTCATAGTTTTTTGGAAGCTTGGCAACCCCTTTCTGTGAAAGTGATTCGCGCTAGACTCTGCTTAGGGCTACATCAATAGGAAAGAAACCATAGAGATAGAACTTGGAACAACTTCATTTTGTCAAGTTTCAAAGAGCTAGCACAAACCGTGTTTGATTTAGACTTCCAAATACATGTATCCATATAGTAGAAAACAGTGTGAAACCTAAAAATTAAAACTGTTACTGCCAACGAACGGTTTAACCTAGAAGAACGAAATTTGGTGAGCCAAGTGGGATTGGGTACTGATCATTACCTGAAAGTGTCATCAAGATTGGGTGAAAAAATGTGTTCTGAGATTTCAAGAAAATCGTAGTTTTTTGGAAGCTTGGCAACCCCTTTTCATGAAAGTGATTTGCGCAGGTCTCTGCTTAGGGCTACATCAATAGGAAACAAACCATAGAGATAGAACTCCGTAGTACTTTATTGTGTCAAGTTTCAAAGACCTAGCACAAACCATGTTTGATTTAGAGTTCCAACTACATGTATCCATATAGGAGAAAACAGAGTGAAACCTAAAAATTAAAACTGTTACTGCCAACGAACGGTTTAACTTAGAAGAATGAAATTTGGTGAGCCAAGTGGGATTGGGGTACTGATATTTACCTGAAAGTGTCATCAAGATTGGGTGAAAAAATGTGTGCTGAGATTTCAGGAAACTAGTAGTTTTTTGAAAGCTTGGCAACCCCTTTCCATGAAAGTGATTTGTCCTGGTCTCTTCTTAGGGCTACATCAATAGGAAACAAACCATAGAGATAGAACTTGGAACTTCTTTATTGTGTCAAGTTTCAAAGAGCTAGCACAAACCGTGTTTGATTTAGAGTTCCAACTACATGTATCCACATAGGAGAAAACAGAGTGAAACCTAAAAATTAAAACTGTTACTGCCAACGAACGGTTTAACATAGAAGAAAGAAATTTGTTGAGCCAAATGGGACTGGGGTACTGATCATTACCTGAAAGTGTCATCAAGATTGGGTGAAAAAATGTGTGCTGAGATTTCAGGAAACTGGTAGTTTTTTGGAAGCTTGGCAACCCCTTTTCATGAAAGTGATTTGCGCCGGTCTCTACTTAGGGCTACGTCAATACGAAACAAACCGTAGAGATAGAACTTGGAACTACTTTATTGTGTCAAGTTTCCAAGAGCTACACAAACCGTGTTTGATTTAGAGTTCCAACTACATGTATCCATATAGGAGAAAACAGAGTGAAACCTAAAAATTTAAACTGTTACTGCCAACGAACGGTTTTACCTAGAAGAACGAAATTTGGTGAGCCATGTGGGATTGTGGAACTGATCATTACCTGAAAGTGTCATCAAGATTGGGTGAAAAAATATGTGCTGAGATTTCAGGAAACTCGTAGTTTTTTGGAAGCTTGGCAACCCCTTTCCATGAAAGTGATTTGTGCCAGTCTCTGCATAGTGCTACATCAATAGAAAACAAACCATAGAGATAGAATTTGGAACTAGTTTATTGTGTCAAATTTCAAAGAGCTAGCATAAACCGTGTTTGATATACAGTTCCAACTACATGTATCCATATAGGAGAAAACAGAGTGAAACCTAAAAATTCAAACTGTTACTGCCAACGAACGGATTAACCTAGAAGAACGAAATTTGGTGAGCCAAGTGGGATTGGGGTACTGATCATTACCTGAAAGTGTCATCAAGATTGGGTGAAAAAATGTGTGCTGAGATTTCAGGAAACTCATAGTTTTTTGGAAGCTTGGCAAACCCTTTCCATGAAAGTGATTTGTGCCGGCCTCTACTAGGGCTACATCAATAGGAAACAAACTATAGAGATTGAACTTGGAACCACTTTATTTTGTAAAGTTTCAAAGAGCTAGCACAAATCGTTTTTGATTTAGAGTTCCAACTACATGTATCCCTATAGGAGAAAACAGAGTGAAACCTAAAAATTAAAACTGTTACTGCCAACGAACGGTTTAACCTAGAAGAACGAAACTTGGTGAGCCAAGTGGGATTGGGGTTCTGATCATTACCTGAAAGTGTCATCAAGATTGGGTGAAAAAATGTGTGCTGAGATTTCAGGAAACTCGTAATTTTTTGGAAGCTTGGCAACCCCTTTCCATGTAAGGGATTTGCGCCGGTCTCTGCTTAGGGCTACATCAATAGGAAACAAACCATAGAGATAGAACTTGGAACTTCTTTATTGTGTCAAATTTCAAAGACCTAGCAGAAACCATGTTTGATTTAGAGATCCAAGTACATGTATCCATATACGAGAAAACAGAGTGAAACCTAAAAATTAAAACTGTCACTGCCAACGAACGGTTTAACCTAGAAGAACGAAATTTGGTGAGCCAAGTGGGATTATGGTACTGATCATTACCTGAAAGTGTCATCAAGATTGGGTAAAAAAATGTGTGCTGAGATTTCAGGAATCTCGTAGTTTTTTGGAAGCTTGGCAACCCCTTTCCATGAAAGTGATATGCGCCGTTATCTGCTTAGTTCTATGTCAATAGGATACAAACCATAGAGATAGAACTTGGAACTACTTTATTGTGTCAAGTTTCAAAGAGCTAGCACAAACCGTGTTTGATTTAGAGTTCCACCTACATGTATCCACATAGGAGAAAACAGAGTGAAACCTAAAAATTAAAACTGTTACTGCCAACGAACGGTTTAAGCTAGAAGAACGAAATTTGTTGAGCCAACTGGGATTGGCGTACTGATCATTACCTGAAAGTGTCATCAAGATTGGGTGAAAAAATGTGTGCTGAGATTTCAGGAAACTCGTAGTTTTTTGGAAGCTTGGCAACCCCTTTCCATGAAAGTGATTCACGCCGGTCTCTGCTTAGAGCTATGTCAATAGGAAACAAACCATAGAGATAGAACATGGAACTACTTTATTGTGTCAAGTTTCAAAGAGCTAGCACAAACCGTGTTTGATTTAGAGTTCCACCTACATATATTTACATAGGAGAAAACAGAGTGAAACCTAAAAATTAAAACTGTTACTGCCAAGGAACGGTTTAACCTAAAAGAACGAAATTTGGTGAGCCAAGTGGGATTGGGGTACTGATAATTACCTGAAAGTGTCATCAATATTGGGTGAAAAAATGTGTAGTGAGATTTCAGGAAACTCGTAGTTTTTTGGAAGCTTGGCAACCCCTTCCGTGAAAGTGATTTGTGCCAGTCTCTGCTTAGGGCTACATCAATAGGAAACAAACCATAGAGATAGAACTTGGAACAACTTTATTGTGTCAAGTTTCAAAGAGCAAGCACAAACCGTGTTTGATTTAGAGTTCCAACTACATGTATCCATATAGGAGAAAACAGAGTGAAACCTAAAAATTAAAACTGGTACTGCCAACGAACGGTTTAACAAGGAAGAACGAAATTTGGTGAGCCAAGTGGGATTGGGGTACTGATCATTACCTGAAAGTGTCATCAAGATTGGGTGAAAAAATGTGTGCTGAGATTTCAGGAAACTCATAGTTTTTTGGCAGCTTGGCAACCCCTTTCCATGAAAGTGATTTGCGCCAGTCTCTGCTTAGGGCTACATCAATAGGAAACAAACCATAGAGATAGAACTTGGAACTACTTTATTGTGTCAAATTTCAAAGAGCTAGCACAAACCATGTTTGATTTAGAGTTCCAACTACATGTATGCATATAGGAGAAAACAGAGTGAAACCTAAAAATTACAACTGTTACTGCCAACGAACGGTTTAACCTTGAAGAACGAAATTTGGTGAGCCAAGTGGGATTGGGGTACTGATCATTACCTGAAAGTGTCGTCAAGATTGGGTAAAAAAATGTGTGCTGAGATTTCAGGAAACTCGTAGTTTTTTGGAAGCTTGGCAACCCCTTTCCATGAAAGTGATATGCGCCGTTCTCTGCTTAGTTCTATGTCAATAGGAAACAATCCATAGAGATAGAACTCGGTAGTACTTTATTGTGTCAAGTTTCAAAGAGCTAGCACAAACCGTGTTTGATTTAGAGTTCCACATACATGTATCCACATAGGAGAAAACAGAGTGAAACCTAAAAATTAAAACTGTTACTGCCAACGAACGGTTTAACCTAGAAGAACAAAATTTGTTGAGCCAACTGGGATTGGCGTACTGATCATTACCTGAAAGTGTCATCAAGATTGGGTGAAAAAATGTGTGCTGAGATTTCAGGAAACTGGTAGTTTTTTTGGAAGCTTGGCAACCCCTTTTCATGAAAGTGATTTGCGCCGGTCTCTACTTAGGGCTACGTCAATACGAAACAAACCGTAGAGATAGAACTTGGAACTACTTTATTGTGTCAAGTTTCAAAGAGCTAGCAAAAACTGTGTTTGATTTAGAGTTCCAACTGCATGTATCCATATAGGAGAAAACAGAGTGAAACCTAAAAATTTAAACTGTTACTGCCAACGAACGGTTTTACCTAGAAGAACGAAATTTGGTGAGCCATGTGGGATTGTGGAACTGATCATTACCTGAAAGTGTCATCAAGATTGGGTGAAAAAATGTGTGCTGAGATTTCAGGAAACTCGTAGTTTTTTGGAAGCTTGGCAACCCCTTTCCATGAAAGTGATTTGTGCCAGTCTCTGCTTAGTGCTACATCAATAGAAAACAAACCATAGAGATAGAATTTGGAACTAGTTTATTGTGTCAAGTTTCAAAGAGCTTGCATAAACCGTGTTTGATATACAGTTCCAACTACATGTATCCATATAGGAGAAAACAGAGTGAAACCTAAAAATTCAAACTGTTACTGCCAACGAACGGATTAACCTAGAAGAACGAAATTTTGTGAGCCAAGTGGGATTGGGGTACTGATCATTACCTGAAAGTGTCATCAAGATTGGGTGAAAAAATGTGTGCTGAGATTTCAGGAAACTCGTAGTTTTTTGGAAGCTTGGCAAACCCTTTCCATGAAAGTGATTTGTGCCGGCCTCTGCTAGGGCTACATCAATAGGAAACAAACTATAGAGATTGAACTTGGAACCACTTTATTTTGTAAAGTTTCAAAGAGCTAGCACAAACCGTTTTTGATTTAGAGTTCCAACTACATGTATCCATATAGGAGAAAACAGAGTGAAACCTAAAAATTAAAACTGTTACTGCCAACGAACGGTTTAACCTAGAAGAACGAAACTTGGTGAGCCAAGTGGGATTGGGGTTCTGATCATTACCTGAAAGTGTCATCAAGATTGGGTGAAAAAATGTGTGCTGAGATTTCAGGAAACTCGTAATTTTTTGGAAGCTTGGCAACCCATTTCCATGAAAGGGATATGCGCCGTTCTCTGCTTAGTGCTATGTCAATAGGATACAAACCGTAGAGATAGAACTTGGAACTACTTTATTGTGTCAAGTTTCAAAGAGCTAGCACAAACCGTGTTTGATTTAGAGTTCCACCTACATGTATCCACATAGGAGAAAAGAGAGTGAAACCTAAAAATTAAAACTGTTACTGCCAACGAACGGTTTAACCTATTAGAACGAAATTTGTTGAGCCAACTGGGATTGGCGTACTGATCATTACCTGAAAGTGTCATCAAGATTGGGTGAAAAAATGTGTGCTGAGATTTCAGGAAACTCATAGTTTTTTGGAAGCTTGGCAACCCCTTTCCATGAAAGTGATTCACGCCGGTCTCTGCTTAGGGCTATATCAATAGGAAACAAACCATAGCGATACAACTTGGAACTACTTGATTGTGTAATGTTTCAAAGAGCTAGCACAAACCTTGTTTGATTTAGAGTTCCAAATACATGTATCCATATAGGATAAAACAGAGTGAAACATAAAATTAAAACTGTTACTGCCAACGAACGGATTAACCTAGAAGAATGAAATTTGGTGAGCCAAGTGGGATTGGGGTACTGATATTTACCTGAAAGTGTCATCAAGATTGGATGAAAAAATGTGTGCTGAGATTTCAGGAAACTCGTAGTTTTTTGAAAGCTTGGCAACCCCTTTCCATGAAAGTGATTTGTCCCGGTCTCTTCTTAGGGCTACATCAATAGGAAACAAACCATAGAGATAGAACTTGGAACTTCTTTATTGTGTCAAGTTTCAAAGAGCTAGCACAAACCGTGTTTGATTTAGAGTTCCAACTACATGAATCCATATAAGAGAAAACAGAGTGAAACATAAAAATTAAAACTGTTACTGCCAACGAACGGTTTAACCTAGAAGAACGAAATTTGGTGAGCCAAGTGTGAGTGGGGTATTGATCATTACCTGAAAGTGTCATCAAGATTGGGAGAAAAAATGTGTGCTGAGATTTCTGGAAACTCGTAGTTTTTTGGAAGATTCACAAACCCTATCCGTGAAAGTGATTTGTGCCAGTCTCTGCTTAGGGCTACATCAATAGGGAACAAACCATAGAGACCGAACTTGGAACTACATTATTGTGTCAAGTTTCAAAGAGCTAGCACAAACCGTGTTTGATTTAGAGTTCCACTACATGTATCCATATAGGAGAAAACAGAGTGAAACCTAAAAATTAAAACTGTTACTGCCAACGAACGGTTTTACCTAGAAGAACGAAATTTGGTGAGCCATGTGGGATTGTGGAACTGATCATTACCTGAAAGTGTCATCAAGATTGGGTGAAAAAATGTGTGCTGAGATTTCAGGAAACTCGTAGTTTTTTGGAAGCTTGGCAAACCCTTTCCATGAAAGTGATTTGTGCCGGCCTCTGCTAGGGCTACATCAATAGGAAACAAACTATAGAGATTGAACTTGGAACCACTTTATTTTGTAAAGTTTCAAAGAGCTAGCACAAACCGTTTTTGATTTAGAGTTCCAACTACATGAATCCATATAGGAGAAAACAGAGTGAAACCTAAAAATTTAAACTGTTACTGCCAACGAACGGTTTAACCTAGAAAAACGAAATTTGTTGAGCCAACTGGGATTGGCGTACTGATCATTACCTGAAAGTGTCATCAAGATTGGGTGAAAAAATGTGTGCTGAAATTTCAGGAAACTCTTAGTTTTTTGGAAGCTTGGCAACCCCTTTCCATGAAAGTGATTCACGCCGGTCTCTGCTTAGGGCTATATCAATAGGAAACAAACCATAGAGATAGAACTTGGAACTACTTGATTGTGTAAAGTTTCAAAGAGCTAGCACAAACCGTGTTTGATTTAGAGTTCCAAATACATGTATCCATATAGGATAAAACAGAGTAAAACATAAAATTAAAACTTTTACTGCCAACGAACTGTTTAACTTAGAAGAACGAAATTTGGTGAGCCAAGTGGGATTGGGGTACTGATCATTACCTGAAAGTGTCATCAAGATTGGGAGAAAAAAGTGTGCTGAGATTTCAAGAAACTCATAGTTTTTTGGAAGCTTGGCAACTTCTTTCTGTGAAAGTGATTCGCGCTAGACTCTGCTTAGGGCTACATCAATAGGAAAGAAACCATAGAGATAGAACTTGGAACAACTTTATTTTGTCAAGTTTCAAAGAGCTAGCACAAACCGTGTTTGATTTAGACTTCCAAATATATGTATCCATATAGTAGAAAACAGTGTGAAACCTAAAAATTAAAACTGTCACTGCCAACGAACGGTTTAACCTAGAAGAACGAAATTTGGTGAGCCAAGTGGGATTGGGTACTGATCATTACCTGAAAGTGTCATCAAGATTGGGTAAAAAAATGTGTGCTGAGATTTCAGGAATCTCGTAGTTTTTTGGAAGCTTGGCAACCCCTTTCCATGAAAGTGATATGCGCCGTTATCTGCTTAGTGCTATGTCAATAGGATACAAACCATAGAGATAGAACTTGGAACTACTTTATTGTGTCAAGTTTCAAAGAGCTAGCACAAACCGTGTTTGATTTAGAGTTCCACCTACATGTATCCACATAGGAGAAAACAGAGTGAAACCTAAAAATTAAAACTGTTACTGCCAACGAACGGTTTAAGCTAGAAGAACGAAATTTGTTGAGCCAACTGGGATTGGCGTACTGATCATTACCTGAAAGTGTCATCAAGATTGGGTGAAAAAATGTGTGCTGAGATTTCAGGAAACTCGTAGTTTTTTGGAAGCTTGGCAACCCCTTTCCATGAAAGTGATTCACGCCGGTCTCTGCTTAGAGCTATGTCAATAGGAAACAAACCATAGAGATAGAACATGGAACTACTTTATTGTGTCAAGTTTCAAAGAGCTAGCACAAACCGTGTTTGATTTAGAGTTCCACCTACATATATTTACATAGGAGAAAACAGAGTGAAACCTAAAAATTAAAACTGTTACTGCCAAGGAACGGTTTAACCTAAAAGAACGAAATTTGGTGAGCCAAGTGGGATTGGGGTACTGATAATTACCTGAAAGTGTCATCAATATTGGGTGAAAAAATGTGTAGTGAGATTTCAGGAAACTCGTAGTTTTTTGGAAGCTTGGCAACCCCTTTCCGTGAAAGTGATTTGTGCCAGTCTCTGCTTAGGGCTACATCAATAGGAAACAAACCATAGAGATAGAACTTGGAACAACTTTATTGTGTCAAGTTTCAAAGAGCAAGCACAAACCGTGTTTGATTTAGAGTTCCAACTACATGTATCCATATAGGAGAAAACAGAGTGAAACCTAAAAATTAAAACTGGTACTGCCAACGAACGGTTTAACAAGGAAGAACGAAATTTGGTGAGCCAAGTGGGATTGGGGTACTGATCATTACCTGAAAGTGTCATCAAGATTGGGTGAAAAAATGTGTGCTGAGATTTCAGGAAACTCATAGTTTTTTGGCAGCTTGGCAACCCCTTTCCATGAAAGTGATTTGCGCCAGTCTCTGCTTAGGGCTACATCAATAGGAAACAAACCATAGAGATAGAACTTGGAACTACTTTATTGTGTCAAATTTCAAAGAGCTAGCACAAACCATGTTTGATTTAGAGTTCCAACTACATGTATGCATATAGGAGAAAACAGAGTGAAACCTAAAAATTACAACTGTTACTGCCAACGAACGGTTTAACCTTGAAGAACGAAATTTGGTGAGCCAAGTGGGATTGGGGTACTGATCATTACCTGAAAGTGTCGTCAAGATTGGGTAAAAAAATGTGTGCTGAGATTTCAGGAAACTCGTAGTTTTTTGGAAGCTTGGCAACCCCTTTCCATGAAAGTGATATGCGCCGTTCTCTGCTTAGTTCTATGTCAATAGGAAACAATCCATAGAGATAGAACTCGGTAGTACTTTATTGTGTCAAGTTTCAAAGAGCTAGCACAAACCGTGTTTGATTTAGAGTTCCACATACATGTATCCACATAGGAGAAAACAGAGTGAAACCTAAAAATTAAAACTGTTACTGCCAACGAACGGTTTAACCTAGAAGAACAAAATTTGTTGAGCCAACTGGGATTGGCGTACTGATCATTACCTGAAAGTGTCATCAAGATTGGGTGAAAAAATGTGTGCTGAGATTTCAGGAAACTGGTAGTTTTTTTGGAAGCTTGGCAACCCCTTTTCATGAAAGTGATTTGCGCCGGTCTCTACTTAGGGATACGTCAATACGAAACAAACCGTAGAGATAGAACTTGGAACTACTTTATTGTGTCAAGTTTCAAAGAGCTAGCAAAAACTGTGTTTGATTTAGAGTTCCAACTGCATGTATCCATATAGGAGAAAACAGAGTGAAACCTAAAAATTTAAACTGTTACTGCCAACGAACGGTTTTACCTAGAAGAACGAAATTTGGTGAGCCATGTGGGATTGTGGAACTGATCATTACCTGAAAGTGTCATCAAGATTGGGTGAAAAAATGTGTGCTGAGATTTCAGGAAACTCGTAGTTTTTTGGAAGCTTGGCAACCCCTTTCCATGAAAGTGATTTGTGCCAGTCTCTGCTTAGTGCTACATCAATAGAAAACAAACCATAGAGATAGAATTTGGAACTAGTTTATTGTGTCAAGTTTCAAAGAGCTTGCATAAACCGTGTTTGATATACAGTTCCAACTACATGTATCCATATAGGAGAAAACAGAGTGAAACCTAAAAATTCAAACTGTTACTGCCAACGAACGGATTAACCTAGAAGAACGAAATTTTGTGAGCCAAGTGGGATTGGGGTACTGATCATTACCTGAAAGTGTCATCAAGATTGGGTGAAAAAATGTGTGCTGAGATTTCAGGAAACTCGTAGTTTTTTGGAAGCTTGGCAAACCCTTTCCATGAAAGTGATTTGTGCCGGCCTCTGCTAGGGCTACATCAATAGGAAACAAACTATAGAGATTGAACTTGGAACCACTTTATTTTGTAAAGTTTCAAAGAGCTAGCACAAACCGTTTTTGATTTAGAGTTCCAACTACATGTATCCATATAGGAGAAAACAGAGTGAAACCTAAAAATTAAAACTGTTACTGCCAACGAACGGTTTAACCTAGAAGAACGAAACTTGGTGAGCCAAGTGGGATTGGGGTTCTGATCATTACCTGAAAGTGTCATCAAGATTGGGTGAAAAAATGTGTGCTGAGATTTCAGGAAACTCGTAATTTTTTGGAAGCTTGGCAACCCATTTCCATGAAAGGGATATGCGCCGTTCTCTGCTTAGTGCTATGTCAATAGGATACAAACCGTAGAGATAGAACTTGGAACTACTTTATTGTGTCAAGTTTCAAAGAGCTAGCACAAACCGTGTTTGATTTAGAGTTCCACCTACATGTATCCACATAGGAGAAAAGAGAGTGAAACCTAAAAATTAAAACTGTTACTGCCAACGAACGGTTTAACCTATTAGAACGAAATTTGTTGAGCCAACTGGGATTGGCGTACTGATCATTACCTGAAAGTGTCATCAAGATTGGGTGAAAAAATGTGTGCTGAGATTTCAGGAAACTCATAGTTTTTTGGAAGCTTGGCAACCCCTTTCCATGAAAGTGATTCACGCCGGTCTCTGCTTAGGGCTATATCAATAGGAAACAAACCATAGCGATACAACTTGGAACTACTTGATTGTGTAATGTTTCAAAGAGCTAGCACAAACCTTGTTTGATTTAGAGTTCCAAATACATGTATCCATATAGGATAAAACAGAGTGAAACATAAAATTAAAACTGTTACTGCCAACGAACGGATTAACCTAGAAGAATGAAATTTGGTGAGCCAAGTGGGATTGGGGTACTGATATTTACCTGAAAGTGTCATCAAGATTGGATGAAAAAATGTGTGCTGAGATTTCAGGAAACTCGTAGTTTTTTGAAAGCTTGGCAACCCCTTTCCATGAAAGTGATTTGTCCCGGTCTCTTCTTAGGGCTACATCAATAGGAAACAAACCATAGAGATAGAACTTGGAACTTCTTTATTGTGTCAAGTTTCAAAGAGCTAGCACAAACCGTGTTTGATTTAGAGTTCCAACTACATGAATCCATATAAGAGAAAACAGAGTGAAACATAAAAATTAAAACTGTTACTGCCAACGAACGGTTTAACCTAGAAGAACGAAATTTGGTGAGCCAAGTGTGAGTGGGGTATTGATCATTACCTGAAAGTGTCATCAAGATTGGGAGAAAAAATGTGTGCTGAGATTTCTGGAAACTCGTAGTTTTTTGGAAGATTCACAAACCCTATCCGTGAAAGTGATTTGTGCCAGTCTCTGCTTAGGGCTACATCAATAGGGAACAAACCATAGAGACCGAACTTGGAACTACATTATTGTGTCAAGTTTCAAAGAGCTAGCACAAACCGTGTTTGATTTAGAGTTCCACTACATGTATCCATATAGGAGAAAACAGAGTGAAACCTAAAAATTAAAACTGTTACTGCCAACGAACGGTTTTACCTAGAAGAACGAAATTTGGTGAGCCATGTGGGATTGTGGAACTGATCATTACCTGAAAGTGTCATCAAGATTGGGTGAAAAAATGTGTGCTGAGATTTCAGGAAACTCGTAGTTTTTTGGAAGCTTGGCAAACCCTTTCCATGAAAGTGATTTGTGCCGGCCTCTGCTAGGGCTACATCAATAGGAAACAAACTATAGAGATTGAACTTGGAACCACTTTATTTTGTAAAGTTTCAAAGAGCTAGCACAAACCGTTTTTGATTTAGAGTTCCAACTACATGAATCCATATAGGAGAAAACAGAGTGAAACCTAAAAATTTAAACTGTTACTGCCAACGAACGGTTTAACCTAGAAAAACGAAATTTGTTGAGCCAACTGGGATTGGCGTACTGATCATTACCTGAAAGTGTCATCAAGATTGGGTGAAAAAATGTGTGCTGAAATTTCAGGAAACTCTTAGTTTTTTGGAAGCTTGGCAACCCCTTTCCATGAAAGTGATTCACGCCGGTCTCTGCTTAGGGCTATATCAATAGGAAACAAACCATAGAGATAGAACTTGGAACTACTTGATTGTGTAAAGTTTCAAAGAGCTAGCACAAACCGTGTTTGATTTAGAGTTCCAAATACATGTATCCATATAGGATAAAACAGAGTAAAACATAAAATTAAAACTTTTACTGCCAACGAACTGTTTAACTTAGAAGAACGAAATTTGGTGAGCCAAGTGGGATTGGGGTACTGATCATTACCTGAAAGTGTCATCAAGATTGGGAGAAAAAAGTGTGCTGAGATTTCAAGAAACTCATAGTTTTTTGGAAGCTTGGCAACTTCTTTCTGTGAAAGTGATTCGCGCTAGACTCTGCTTAGGGCTACATCAATAGGAAAGAAACCATAGAGATAGAACTTGGAACAACTTTATTTTGTCAAGTTTCAAAGAGCTAGCACAAACCGTGTTTGATTTAGACTTCCAAATATATGTATCCATATAGTAGAAAACAGTGTGAAACCTAAAAATTAAAACTGTTACTGCCAACGAACGGTTTAACCTAGAAGAACGAAATTTGGTGAGCCAAGTGGGATTGGGTACTGATCATTACCTGAAAGTGTCATCAAGATTGGGTAAAAAAATGTGTGCTGAGATTTCAGGAATCTCGTAGTTTTTTGGAAGCTTGGCAACCCCTTTCCATGAAAGTGATATGCGCCGTTATCTGCTTAGTGCTATGTCAATAGGATACAAACCATAGAGATAGAACTTGGAACTACTTTATTGTGTCAAGTTTCAAAGAGCTAGCACAAACCGTGTTTGATTTAGAGTTCCACCTACATGTATCCACATAGGAGAAAACAGAGTGAAACCTAAAAATTAAAACTGTTACTGCCAACGAACGGTTTAAGCTAGAAGAACGAAATTTGTTGAGCCAACTGGGATTGGCGTACTGATCATTACCTGAAAGTGTCATCAAGATTGGGTGAAAAAATGTGTGCTGAGATTTCAGGAAACTCGTAGTTTTTTGGAAGCTTGGCAACCCCTTTCCATGAAAGTGATTCACGCCGGTCTCTGCTTAGAGCTATGTCAATAGGAAACAAACCATAGAGATAGAACATGGAACTACTTTATTGTGTCAAGTTTCAAAGAGCTAGCACAAACCGTGTTTGATTTAGAGTTCCACCTACATATATTTACATAGGAGAAAACAGAGTGAAACCTAAAAATTAAAACTGTTACTGCCAAGGAACGGTTTAACCTAAAAGAACGAAATTTGGTGAGCCAAGTGGGATTGGGGTACTGATAATTACCTGAAAGTGTCATCAATATTGGGTGAAAAAATGTGTAGTGAGATTTCAGGAAACTCGTAGTTTTTTGGAAGCTTGGCAACCCCTTTCCGTGAAAGTGATTTGTGCCAGTCTCTGCTTAGGGCTACATCAATAGGAAACAAACCATAGAGATAGAACTTGGAACAACTTTATTGTGTCAAGTTTCAAAGAGCAAGCACAAACCGTGTTTGATTTAGAGTTCCAACTACATGTATCCATATAGGAGAAAACAGAGTGAAACCTAAAAATTAAAACTGGTACTGCCAACGAACGGTTTAACAAGGAAGAACGAAATTTGGTGAGCCAAGTGGGATTGGGGTACTGATCATTACCTGAAAGTGTCATCAAGATTGGGTGAAAAAATGTGTGCTGAGATTTCAGGAAACTCATAGTTTTTTGGCAGCTTGGCAACCCCTTTCCATGAAAGTGATTTGCGCCAGTCTCTGCTTAGGGCTACATCAATAGGAAACAAACCATAGAGATAGAACTTGGAACTACTTTATTGTGTCAAATTTCAAAGAGCTAGCACAAACCATGTTTGATTTAGAGTTCCAACTACATGTATGCATATAGGAGAAAACAGAGTGAAACCTAAAAATTACAACTGTTACTGCCAACGAACGGTTTAACCTTGAAGAACGAAATTTGGTGAGCCAAGTGGGATTGGGGTACTGATCATTACCTGAAAGTGTCGTCAAGATTGGGTAAAAAAATGTGTGCTGAGATTTCAGGAAACTCGTAGTTTTTTGGAAGCTTGGCAACCCCTTTCCATGAAAGTGATATGCGCCGTTCTCTGCTTAGTTCTATGTCAATAGGAAACAATCCATAGAGATAGAACTCGGTAGTACTTTATTGTGTCAAGTTTCAAAGAGCTAGCACAAACCGTGTTTGATTTAGAGTTCCACATACATGTATCCACATAGGAGAAAACAGAGTGAAACCTAAAAATTAAAACTGTTACTGCCAACGAACGGTTTAATCTAGAAGAACAAAATTTGTTGAGCCAACTGGGATTGGCGTACTGATCATTACCTGAAAGTGTCATCAAGATTGGGTGAAAAAATGTGTGCTGAGATTTCAGGAAACTGGTAGTTTTTTTGGAAGCTTGGCAACCCCTTTTCATGAAAGTGATTTGCGCCGGTCTCTACTTAGGGATACGTCAATACGAAACAAACCGTAGAGATAGAACTTGGAACTACTTTATTGTGTCAAGTTTCAAAGAGCTAGCAAAAACTGTGTTTGATTTAGAGTTCCAACTGCATGTATCCATATAGGAGAAAACAGAGTGAAACCTAAAAATTTAAACTGTTACTGCCAACGAACGGTTTTACCTAGAAGAACGAAATTTGGTGAGCCATGTGGGATTGTGGAACTGATCATTACCTGAAAGTGTCATCAAGATTGGGTGAAAAAATGTGTGCTGAGATTTCAGGAAACTCGTAGTTTTTTGGAAGCTTGGCAACCCCTTTCCATGAAAGTGATTTGTGCCAGTCTCTGCTTAGTGCTACATCAATAGAAAACAAACCATAGAGATAGAATTTGGAACTAGTTTATTGTGTCAAGTTTCAAAGAGCTTGCATAAACCGTGTTTGATATACAGTTCCAACTACATGTATCCATATAGGAGAAAACAGAGTGAAACCTAAAAATTCAAACTGTTACTGCCAACGAACGGATTAACCTAGAAGAACGAAATTTTGTGAGCCAAGTGGGATTGGGGTACTGATCATTACCTGAAAGTGTCATCAAGATTGGGTGAAAAAATGTGTGCTGAGATTTCAGGAAACTCGTAGTTTTTTGGAAGCTTGGCAAACCCTTTCCATGAAAGTGATTTGTGCCGGCCTCTGCTAGGGCTACATCAATAGGAAACAAACTATAGAGATTGAACTTGGAACCACTTTATTTTGTAAAGTTTCAAAGAGCTAGCACAAACCGTTTTTGATTTAGAGTTCCAACTACATGTATCCATATAGGAGAAAACAGAGTGAAACCTAAAAATTAAAACTGTTACTGCCAACGAACGGTTTAACCTAGAAGAACGAAACTTGGTGAGCCAAGTGGGATTGGGGTTCTGATCATTACCTGAAAGTGTCATCAAGATTGGGTGAAAAAATGTGTGCTGAGATTTCAGGAAACTCGTAATTTTTTGGAAGCTTGGCAACCCATTTCCATGAAAGGGATATGCGCCGTTCTCTGCTTAGTGCTATGTCAATAGGATACAAACCGTAGAGATAGAACTTGGAACTACTTTATTGTGTCAAGTTTCAAAGAGCTAGCACAAACCGTGTTTGATTTAGAGTTCCACCTACATGTATCCACATAGGAGAAAAGAGAGTGAAACCTAAAAATTAAAACTGTTACTGCCAACGAACGGTTTAACCTATTAGAACGAAATTTGTTGAGCCAACTGGGATTGGCGTACTGATCATTACCTGAAAGTGTCATCAAGATTGGGTGAAAAAATGTGTGCTGAGATTTCAGGAAACTCATAGTTTTTTGGAAGCTTGGCAACCCCTTTCCATGAAAGTGATTCACGCCGGTCTCTGCTTAGGGCTATATCAATAGGAAACAAACCATAGCGATACAACTTGGAACTACTTGATTGTGTAATGTTTCAAAGAGCTAGCACAAACCTTGTTTGATTTAGAGTTCCAAATACATGTATCCATATAGGATAAAACAGAGTGAAACATAAAATTAAAACTGTTACTGCCAACGAACGGATTAACCTAGAAGAATGAAATTTGGTGAGCCAAGTGGGATTGGGGTACTGATATTTACCTGAAAGTGTCATCAAGATTGGATGAAAAAATGTGTGCTGAGATTTCAGGAAACTCGTAGTTTTTTGAAAGCTTGGCAACCCCTTTCCATGAAAGTGATTTGTCCCGGTCTCTTCTTAGGGCTACATCAATAGGAAACAAACCATAGAGATAGAACTTGGAACTTCTTTATTGTGTCAAGTTTCAAAGAGCTAGCACAAACCGTGTTTGATTTAGAGTTCCAACTACATGAATCCATATAAGAGAAAACAGAGTGAAACATAAAAATTAAAACTGTTACTGCCAACGAACGGTTTAACCTAGAAGAACGAAATTTGGTGAGCCAAGTGTGAGTGGGGTATTGATCATTACCTGAAAGTGTCATCAAGATTGGGAGAAAAAATGTGTGCTGAGATTTCTGGAAACTCGTAGTTTTTTGGAAGATTCACAAACCCTATCCGTGAAAGTGATTTGTGCCAGTCTCTGCTTAGGGCTACATCAATAGGGAACAAACCATAGAGACCGAACTTGGAACTACATTATTGTGTCAAGTTTCAAAGAGCTAGCACAAACCGTGTTTGATTTAGAGTTCCACTACATGTATCCATATAGGAGAAAACAGAGTGAAACCTAAAAATTAAAACTGTTACTGCCAACGAACGGTTTTACCTAGAAGAACGAAATTTGGTGAGCCATGTGGGATTGTGGAACTGATCATTACCTGAAAGTGTCATCAAGATTGGGTGAAAAAATGTGTGCTGAGATTTCAGGAAACTCGTAGTTTTTTGGAAGCTTGGCAAACCCTTTCCATGAAAGTGATTTGTGCCGGCCTCTGCTAGGGCTACATCAATAGGAAACAAACTATAGAGATTGAACTTGGAACCACTTTATTTTGTAAAGTTTCAAAGAGCTAGCACAAACCGTTTTTGATTTAGAGTTCCAACTACATGAATCCATATAGGAGAAAACAGAGTGAAACCTAAAAATTTAAACTGTTACTGCCAACGAACGGTTTAACCTAGAAAAACGAAATTTGTTGAGCCAACTGGGATTGGCGTACTGATCATTACCTGAAAGTGTCATCAAGATTGGGTGAAAAAATGTGTGCTGAAATTTCAGGAAACTCTTAGTTTTTTGGAAGCTTGGCAACCCCTTTCCATGAAAGTGATTCACGCCGGTCTCTGCTTAGGGCTATATCAATAGGAAACAAACCATAGAGATAGAACTTGGAACTACTTGATTGTGTAAAGTTTCAAAGAGCTAGCACAAACCGTGTTTGATTTAGAGTTCCAAATACATGTATCCATATAGGATAAAACAGAGTAAAACATAAAATTAAAACTTTTACTGCCAACGAACTGTTTAACTTAGAAGAACGAAATTTGGTGAGCCAAGTGGGATTGGGGTACTGATCATTACCTGAAAGTGTCATCAAGATTGGGAGAAAAAAGTGTGCTGAGATTTCAAGAAACTCATAGTTTTTTGGAAGCTTGGCAACTTCTTTCTGTGAAAGTGATTCGCGCTAGACTCTGCTTAGGGCTACATCAATAGGAAAGAAACCATAGAGATAGAACTTGGAACAACTTTATTTTGTCAAGTTTCAAAGAGCTAGCACAAACCGTGTTTGATTTAGACTTCCAAATATATGTATCCATATAGTAGAAAACAGTGTGAAACCTAAAAATTAAAACTGTTACTGCCAACGAACGGTTTAACCTAGAAGAACGAAATTTGGTGAGCCAAGTGGGATTGGGTACTGATCATTACCTGAAAGTGTCATCAAGATTGGGTGAAAAAATATGTTCTGAGATTTCAGGAAACTCGTAGTTTTTTGGAAGCTTGGCAACCCCTTTTCATGAAAGTGATTTGCGCAGGTCTCTGCTTAGGGCTACATCAATAGGAAACAAACCATAGAGATAGAACTCCGTAGTACTTTATTGTGTCAAGTTTCAAAGAGCTAGCACAAACCATGTTTGATTTAGAGTTCCAACTACATGTATCCATATAGGAGAAAACAGAGTGAAACCTAAAAATTAAAACTGTTACTGCCAACGAACGGTTTAACTTAGAAGAATGAAATTTGGTGAGCCAAGTGGGATTGGGGTACTGATATTTACCTGAAAGTGTCATCAAGATTGGGTGAAAAAATGTGTGCTGAGATTTCAGGAAACTCGTAGTTTTTTGGAAGCTTGGCAACCCCTTTCCATGAAAGGGATTTGCGCTGGTCTCTGCTTAGGGCTACATCAATAGGAAACAAACCATAGAGATAGAACTTGGAACTACTTTATTGTGTCAAGTTTCAAAGAGCTAGCACAAACCGTGTTTGATTTAGAGTTCCAACTACATGTATCCATAAAGGAGAAAACAGAGTGAAACCTAAAAATTAAAACTTGTACTGCCAACAAACGGTTTAACCTAGAAAAACGAAATTAGGTGAGACAAGTGGGATTGGGGTACTGATCATATCCTGAAAGTGTCATCAAGATTGGGTGAAAAAATGTGTACTGAGATTTCAGGAAACTCGTAGTTTTTTGGAAGCTTGGCAACCCCTTTTCATGAAAGTGATTTGCGCCGGTCTCTGCTTAGGGCTACATCAATAGGAAACAAACCATAGAGATAGAACTTGGAACTACTCTATTGTGTCAAGTTTCAAAGAGCTAGCACAAACTGTGTTTGATTTAGAGTTCCAACTACATCTATCCATATAGGAGAAAACAGAGTGAAACCTAAAAATTAAAACTGTTACTGCCAACGAACGGTTTAACGTAGAAGAACGAAATTTGGTGAGCCAACTGGGATTGGGGTACTGATCATTACCTGAAAGAGTCATTAAGATTGGGTGAAAAAATGTGTGCTGAGATTTCAGGAAACTCGTAGTTTTTTGGAAGCTTGACAACCCCTTTCCGTGAAAGTGATTTGTGCCAGTCTCTGCTTAGGGCTACATCAATAGGAAACAAACCATAGAGATAGAACTTGGAACTACTTTTTTGTGTCAAGTTTCAAAGAGCTAGCACAAACCGTGTTTGATTTAGAGTTCCAAGTACATGTATCCATATAGGAGAAAACAGATTTAAACCTATAAATTAAAACTGGTACTGCCAATGAACGGTTTAACCTGGAAGAACGAAATTTGGTGAGCAATGTGGGATTGTGGAACTGATCATTACCTGAAAGTGTCATCAAGATTGGGTGAAAAAATGTGTGCTGAGATTTCAGGAAACTCGTAGATTTTGGAAGCTTGTCAACCCCTTTCCATGAAAGTGATTTGCGCCGGTCTCTGCTTAGGGCTACATCAATAGGAAACAAACCATAGAGATAGAACTTGGAACTACGTTATTGTGTCAAGTTTCAAAGAGCTAGCATAAACCGTGTTTGATTTACAGTTCCAAATACATTTATCCATATAGGAGAAAACAGAGTGAAACCAGAAATTCAAACTGTTACTGCCAACGAACGGATTAACCTAGAAGAACGAAATTTGGTGAGCCAAGTGGGATTGGGGTACTGATCATTACCTGAAAGTGTCATCAAGATTGGGTTAAAAAATGTGTAGTGAGATTTCAGGAAACTCGTAGTTTTTTGGAAGCTTGGCAACCCCTTTCCATGAAAGAGATTTGCGCTGGTCTCTGCTTAGGGATACATCAATAGGAAACAAACCATAGAGATAGAACTTGGAACTACTTTATTGTGTCAAGTTTCAAAGAGCTAGCACAAACCGTGTTTGATTTAGAGTTCCAACTACATGTATCCATAAAGGAGAAAACAGAGTGAAACCTAAAAATTAAAACTTGTACTGCCAACAAACGGTTTAACCTAGAATAACGAAATTTGGTGAGACAAGTGGGATTGGGGTACTGATCATATCCTGAAAGTGTCATCAAGATTGGGTGAAAAAATGTGTACTGAGATTTCAGGAAACTCGTAGTTTTTTGGAAGCTTTTCAACCCCTTTTCATGAAAGTGATTTGCGCCGGTCTCTGCTTAGGGCTACATCAATAGGAAACAAACCATAGAGATAGAACTTGGAACTACTCTATTATGTCAAGTTTCAAAGAGCTAGCACAAACCGTGTTTGATTTAGAGTTCCAAGTACATGTATCCATAAAGGAGAAAACAGAGTGAAACCTAAAAATTAAAACTCTTACTGCCAACGAAGGGTTTAACGTAGAGAACAAAATTTGGTGAGCCAACTGGGATTGGGGTACTGATCATTACCTGAAAGAGTCATCAAGATTGGGTGAAAAAATGTGTGCTGAGATTTCAGGAAACTCGTAATTTTTTGGAAGCTTGGCAACCCATTTCCATGAAAGGGATATGCGCCGTTCTCTGCTTAGTGCTATGTCAATAGGATACAAACCGTAGAGATAGAACTTGGAACTACTTTATTGTGTCAAGTTTCAAAGAGCTAGCACAAACCGTGTTTGATTTAGAGTTCCACCTACATGTATCCACATAGGAGAAAAGAGAGTGAAACCTAAAAATTAAAACTGTTACTGCCAACGAACGGTTTAACCTAGAAGAACGAAATTTGTTGAGCCAACTGGGATTGGCGTACTGATCATTACCTGAAAGTGTCATCAAGATTGGGTGAAAAAATGTGTGCTGAGATTTCAGGAAACTCATAGTTTTTTGGAAGCTTGGCAACCCCTTTCCATGAAAGTGATTCACGCCGGTCTCTGCTTAGGGCTATATCAATAGGAAACAAACCATAGCGATACAACTTGGAACTACTTGATTGTGTAAAGTTTCAAAGAGCTAGCACAAACCTTGTTTGATTTAGAGTTCCAACTACATGTATCCATATAGGAGAAAACAGAGTGAAACCTAAAAATTAAAACTGGTACTGCCAACAAACGGTTTAACCTAGAAGAACGAAATTTGGTGAGCCAAGTGGGATTGGGGTACTGATCATTTCCTGAAATTGTCATCAAGATTGGTGAAAAAATGTGTGCTGAGATATCAGGAAACTCGTAGTTTTTTGGAAGCTTGGCAACCCCTTTTCATGAAAGTGATTTGCGCCGGTCTTTGCTTAGGGCTACATCAATAGGAAACAAACCATTGAGATAGAACTTGGAACTACTTTATTGTGTCAAGTTTCAAAGAGCTATCACAAACCGTGTTTGATTTAGAGTTCCAACTACATGTATCCATATAGGAGAAAACAGAGTGAAACCTAAAAATTAAAACTGTTACTGTCAACGAACGGTTTAACATAGAAGAATGACATTTGGTGAGCCAAGTGGGACTAGGGTACTGATCATTATCTGAAAGTGTCATCAAGATTGGGTGAAAAAAATGTGTGCTGAGATTTCAGGAAACTCGTAGTTTTTTGGAAGCTTGGCAACCCCTTTCCATGAAAGTGAATTGCGCCAGTCTCTACTTAGGGCTACAACAATAGGAAACAAACCATAGAGATAGAACTTGGAACTACTTTTTTGTGTCAAGTTTCAAAGAGCTAGCACAAACCGTGTTTGATTTAGAGTTCCAACTACATGTATCCATATAGGAGAAAACAGAGTGAAACCTAAAAATTTAAACTGTTACTGCCAACGAACGGTTTTACCTAGAAGAACGAAATTTGGTGAGCCATGTGGGATTGTGGAACTGATCATTACCTGAAAGTGTCATCAAGATTGGGTGAAAAAATGTGTGCTGAGATTTCAGGAAACTCGTAGTTTTTTGGAAGCTTGGCAACCCCTTTCCATGAAAGTGATTTGTCCCAGTCTCTGCTTAGTGCTACATCAATAGAAAACAAACCATAGAGATAGAATTTGGAACTAGTTTATTGTGTCAAGTTTCAAAGAGCTAGCATAAACCGTGTTTGATATACAGTTCCAACTACATGTATCCATATAGGAGAAAACAGAGTGAAACCTAAAAATTCAAACTGTTACTGCCAACGAACGGATTAACCTAGAAGAACGAAATTTTGTGAGCCAAGTGGGATTGGGGTACTGATCATTACCTGAAAGTGTCATCAAGATTGGGTGAAAAAATGTGTGCTGAGATTTCAGGAAACTCGTAGTTTTTTGGAAGCTTGGCAAACCCTTTCCATGAAAGTGATTTGTGCCGGCCTCTGCTAGGGCTACATCAATAGGAAACAAACTATAGAGATTGAACTTGGAACCACTTTATTTTGTAAATTTTCAAAGAGCTAGCACAAATCGTTTTTGATTTAGAGTTCCAACTACATGTATCCCTATAGGAGAAAACGGAGTGAAACCTAAAAATTAAAACTGTTACTGCCAACGAACGGTTTAACATAGAAGAACGAAACTTGGTGAGCCAAGTGGGATTGGGGTTCTGATCATTACCTGAAAGTGTCATCAAGATTGGGTGAAAAAATGTGTGCTGAGATTTCAGGAAACTCGTAATTTTTTGGAAGCTTGGCAACCCCTTTCCATGTAAGGGATTTGCGCCGGTCTCTGCTTAGGGCTACATCAATAGGAAACAAACCATAGAGATAGAACTTGGAACTTCTTTATTGTGTCAAATTTCAAAGACCTAGCAGAAACCATGTTTGATTTAGAGATCCAACTACATGAATCCATATACGAGAAAACAGAGTGAAACCTAAAAATTAAAACTGTCACTGCCAACGAACGGTTTAACCTAGAAGAACGAAATTTGGTGAGCCAAGTGGGATTATGATACTGATCATTACCTGAAAGTGTCATCAAGATTGGGTAAAAAAATGTGTGCTGAGATTTCAGGAATCTCGTAGTTTTTTGGAAGCTTGGCAACCCCTTTCCATGAAAGTGATATGCGCCGTTCTCTGCTTAGTGCTATGTCAATAGGATACAAACCGTAGAGATAGAACTTGGAACTACTTTATTGTGTCAAGTTTCAAAGAGCTAGCACAAACCGTGTTTGATTTAGAGTTCCACCTACATGTATCCACATAGGAGAAAACAGAGTGAAACCTAAAAATTAAAACTGTTACTGCCAAGGAACAGTTTAAACTAAAAGAACGAAATTTGGTGAGTCAAGTGGGATTGGGGTACTGATAATTACCTGAAAGTGTCATCAATATTGGGTGAAAAAATGTGTAGTGAGATTTCAGGAAACTCGTACTTTTTTGGAAGCTTGGCAACCCCTTTTCGTGAAAGTGATTTGTGCCAGTCTCTGCTTAGGGCTACATCAATAGGAAACAAACCATAGAGATAGAACTTGGAACAACTTTATTGTGTCAAGTTTCAAAGAGCAAGCACAAACCGTGTTTGATTTAGAGTTCCAACTACATGTATCCATATAGGAGAAAACAGAGTGAAACCTAAAAATTAAAACTGGTACTGCCAACGAACGGTTTAACAAGGAAGAACGAAATTTGGTGAGCCAAGTGGGATTGGGGTACTGATCATTACCTGAAAGTGTCATCAAGATTGGGTGAAAAAATGTGTGCTGAGATTTCAGGAAACTCATAGTTTTTTGGCAGCATGGCAACCCCTTTCCATGAAAGTGATTTGCGCCAGTCTCTGCTTAGGGCTACATCAATAGGAAACAAACCATAGAGATAGAACTTGGAACTACTTTATTGTGTCAAATTTCAAAGAGCTAGCACAAACCATGTTTGATTTAGAGTTCCAACTACATGTATGCATATAGGAGAAAACAGAGTGAAACCTAAAAATTACAACTGTTACTGCCAACGAACGGTTTAACCTTGAAGAACGAAATTTGGTGAGCCAAGTGGGATTGGGGTACTGAACATTACCTGAAAGTGTCGTCAAGATTGGGTAAAAAAATGTGTGCTGAGATTTCAGGAAACTCGTAGTTTTTTGGAAGCTTGGCAACCCCTTTCCATGAAAGTGATATGCGCCGTTCTCTGCTTAGTTCTATGTCAATAGGAAACAATCCATAGAGATAGAACTCGGTAGTACTTTATTGTGTCAAGTTTCAAAGAGCTAGCACAAACCGTGTTTGATTTAGAGTTCCACCTACATGTATCCACATAGGAGAAAACAGAGTGAAACCTAAAAATTAAAACTGTTACTGCCAACGAACTGTTTAACCTAGAAGAACGAAATTTGTTGAGCCAACTGGGATTGGCGTACTGATCATTACCTGAAAGTGTCATCAAGATTGGGTGAAAAAATGTGTGCTGAGATTTCAGGAAACTGGTAGTTTTTTGGAAGCTTGGCAACCCCTTTTCATGAAAGTGATTTGCGCCGGTCTCTACTTAGGGCTACGTCAGTACGAAACAAACCGTAGAGATAGAACTTGGAACTACTTTATTGTGTCAAGTTTCAAAGAGCTAGCAAAAACTGTGTTTGATTTAGAGTTCCAACTGCATGTATCCATATAGGAGAAAACAGAGTGAAACCTAAAAATTTAAACTGTTACTGCCAACGAACGGTTTTACCTAGAAGAACGAAATTTGGTGAGCCATGTGGGATTGTGGAACTGATCATTACCTGAAAGTGTCATCAAGATTGGGTGAAAAAATGTGTGCTGAGATTTCAGGAAACTCGTAGTTTTTTGGAAGCTTGGCAACCCCTTTCCATGAAAGTGATTTGTGCCAGTCTCTGCTTAGTGCTACATCAATAGAAAACAAACCATAGAGATAGAATTTGGAACTAGTTTATTGTGTCAAGTTTCAAAGAGCTAGCATAAACCGTGTTTGATATACAGTTCCAACTACATGTATCCATATAGGAGAAAACAGAGTGAAACCTAAAAATTCAAACTGTTACTGCCAACGAACGGTTTAACCTAGAAGAACGAAACTTGGTGAGCCAAGTGGGATTGGGGTTCTGATCATTACCTGAAAGTGTCATCAAGATTGGGTGAAAAAATGTGTGCTGAGATTTCAGGAAACTCGTAATTTTTTGGAAGCTTGGCAACCCCTTTCCATGAAAGGGATTTGCGCCGGTCTCTGCTTAGGGCTACATCAATAGGAAACAAACCATAGAGATAGAACTTGGAACTTCTTTATTGTGTCAAATTTCAAAGAGCTAGCAGAAACCATGATTGATTTAGAGATCCAATTACATGTATCCATATACGAGAAAACAGAGTGAAACCTAAAAATTAAAACTGTCACTGCCAACGAACGGTTTAACCTAGAAGAACGAAATTTGGTGAGCCAAGTGGGATTATGGTACTGATCATTACCTGAAAGTGTCATCAAGATTGGGTAAAAAAATGTGTGCTGAGATTTCAGGAATCTCGTAGTTTTTTGGAAGCTTGGCAACCCCTTTCCATGAAAGGGATATGCGCCGTTCTCTGCTTAGTGCTATGTCAATAGGATACAAACCGTAGAGATAGAACTTGGAACTACTTTATTGTGTCAAGTTTCAAAGAGCTAGCACAAACCGTGTTTGATTTAGAGTTCCACCTACATGTATCCACATAGGAGAAAAGAGAGTGAAACCTAAAAATTAAAACTGTTACTGCCAACGAACGGTTTAACCTAGAAGAACGAAATTTGTTGAGCCAACTGGGATTGGCGTACTGATCATTACCTGAAAGTGTCATCAAGATTGGGTGAAAAAATGTGTGCTGAGATTTCAGGAAACTCATAGTTTTTTGGAAGCTTGGCAACCCCTTTCCATGAAAGTGATTCACGCCGGTCTCTGCTTAGGGCTATATCAATAGGAAACAAACCATAGAGATACAACTTGGAACTACTTGATTGTGTAAAGTTTCAAAGAGCTAGCACAAACCTTGTTTGATTTAGAGTTCCAAATACATGTATCCATATAGGATAAAACAGAGTGAAACATAAAATTAAAACTGTTACTGCCAACGAACGGATTAACCTAGAAGAATGAAATTTGGTGAGCCAAGTGGGATTGGGGTACTGATATTTACCTGAAAGTGTCATCAAGATTGGGTGAAAAAATGTGTGCTGAGATTTCAGGAAACTCGTAGTTTTTTGAAAGCTTGGCAACCCCTTTCCATGAAAGTGATTTGTCCCGGTTTCTTCTTAGGGCTACATCAATAGGAAACAAACCATAGAGATAGAACTTGGAACTTCTTTATTGTGTCAAGTTTCAAAGAGCTAGCACAAACCGTGTTTGATTTAGAGTTCCAACTACATGAATCCATATAAGAGAAAACAGAGTGAAACATAAAAATTAAAACTGTTACTGCCAACGAACGGTTTAACCTAGAAGAACGAAATTTGGTGAGCCAAGTGTGAGTGGGGTATTGATCATTACCTGAAAGTGTCATCAAGATTGGGAGAAAAAATGTGTGCTGAGATTTCTGGAAACTCGTAGTTTTTTTGAAGATTCACAAACCCTATCCGTGAAAGTGATTTGTGCCAGTCTCTGCTTAGGGCTACATCAATAGGGAACAAACCATTGAGACCGAACTTGGAACTACGTTATTGTGTCAAGTTTCAAAGAGCTAGCACAAACCGTGTTTGATTTAGAGTTCCACTACATGTATCCATATAGGAGAAAACAGAGTGAAACCTAAAAATTAAAACTGTTACTGCCAACGAACGGGTTTACCTAGAAGAACGAAATTTGGTGAGCCATGTGGGATTGTGGAACTGATCATTACCTGAAAGTGTCATCAAGATTGGGTGAAAAAATGTGTGCTGAGATTTCAGGAAACTCGTAGTTTTTTGGAAGCTTGGCAAACCCTTTCCATGAAAGTGATTTGTGCCGGCCTCTGCTAGGGCTACATCAATAGGAAACAAACTATAGAGATTGAACTTGGAACCACTTTATTTTGTAAAGTTTCAAAGAGCTAGCACAAACCGTTTTTGATTTAGAGTTCCAACTACATGTATCCATATAGGAGAAAACAGAGTGAAACCTAAAAATTTAAACTGTTACTGCCAACGAACGGTTTAACCTAGAAGAACGAAATTTGTTGAGCCACCTGGGATTGGCGTACTGATCATTACCTGAAAGTGTCATCAAGATTGGGTGAAAAAATGTGTGCTGAAATTTAAGGAAACTCTTAGTTTTTTGGAAGCTTGGCAACCCCTTTCCATGAAAGTGATTCACGCCGGTCTCTGCTTAGGGCTATATCAATAGGAAACAAACCATAGAGATAGAACTTGGAACTACTTGATTGTGTAAAGTTTCAAAGAGCTAGCACAAACCGTGTTTGATTTAGAGTTCCAAATACATGTATCCATATAGGATAAAACAGAGTAAAACATAAAATTAAAACTTTTACTGCCAACGAACTGTTTAACTTAGAAGAACGAAATTTGGTGAGCCAAGTGGGATTCGGGTACTGATCATTACCTGAAAGTGTCATCAAGATTGGGAGAAAAAAGTGTGCTGAGATTTCAAGAAACTCATAGTTTTTTGGAAGCTTGGCAACACCTTTCTGTGAAAGTGATTCGCGCTAGACTCTGCTTAGGGCTACATCAATAGGAAAGAAACCATAGAGATAGAACTTGGAACAACTTTATTTTGTCAAGTTTCAAAGAGCTAGCACAAACCGTGTTTGATTTAGACTTCCAAATACATGTATCCATATAGTAGAAAACAGTGTGAAACCTAAAAATTAAAACTGTTACTGCCAACGAACGGTTTAACCTAGAAGAACGAAATTTGGTGAGCCAAGTGGGATTGGGTACTGATCATTACCTGAAAGTGTCATCAAGATTGGGTGAAAAAATGTGTTCTGAGATTTCAGGAAACTCGTAGTTTTTTGGAAGCTTGGCAACCCCTTTTCATGAAAGTGATTTGCGCAGGTCTCTGCTTAGGGCTACATCAATAGGAAACAAACCATAGAGATAGAACTCCGTAGTACTTTATTGTGTCAAGTTTCAAAGAGCTAGCACAAACCATGTTTGATTTAGAGTTCCAACTACATGTACCCATATAGGAGAAAACAGAGTGAAACCTAAAAATTAAAACTGTTACTGCCAACGAACGGTTTAACTTAGAAGAATGAAATTTGGTGAGCCAAGTGGGACTGGGGTACTGATATTTACCTGAAAGTGTCATCAAGATTGGGTGAAAAAATGTGTGCTGAGATTTCAGGAAACTAGTAGTTTTTTGAAAGCTTGGCAACCCCTTTCCATGAAAGTGATTTGTCCTGGTCTCTTCTTAGGGCTACATCAACAGGAAACAAACCATAGAGATAGAACTTGGAACTTCTTTATTGTGTCATGTTTCAAAGAGCTAGCACAAACCGTGTTTGATTTAGAGTTCCAACTACATGTATCCATATCGGAGAAAACAGAGTGAAACCTAAAAATTAAAACTGTTACTGCCAACGAACGGTTTAACCTAGAAGAAAGAAATTTGTTGAGCCAAATGGGACTGGGGTACTGATCATTACCTGAAAGTGTCATCAAGATTGGGTGAAAAAATGTGTGCTGAGATTTCAGGAAACTCGTAGTTTATTGGAAGTTTGGCAACCCCTTTCTATGAAAGTGATTTACGCCGGTCTCTGCTTAGGTCTACATCAATAGGAAAATAACCATAGAGATAGGACTTGGAACAACTTTATTTTGTCAAGTTTCAAAGAGCTAGCACAAACCGTGTTTGATTTAGACTTCCAAATACATGTATCCATATAGGAGAAAACAGTGTGAAACCTAAAAATTAAAACTGTTACTGCCAACTAACGGTTTAACCTAGAAGAACGAAATTTGGTGAGCCAAGTGGGATTGGGTACTGATCATTACCTGAAAGTGTCATCAAGATTGGGTGAAAAAATGTGTTCTGAGATTTCAGGAAACTCGTAGTTTTTTGGAAGCTTGGCAACCCCTTTTCATGAAAGTGATTTGCGCAGGTCTTTGCTTAGGGCTACATCAATAGGAAACAAACCAGAGAGATAGAACACCGTAGTACTTTATTGTGTCAAGTTTCAAAGAGCTAGCACAAACCATGTTTGATTTAGAGTTCCAACTACATGTATCCATATAGGAGAAAACAGAGTGAAACCTAAAAATTAAAACTGTTACTGCCAACGAACGGTTTAACTTAGAAGAATGAAATTTGGTGAGCCAAGTGGGATTGGGGTACTGATATTTACCTGAAAGTGTCATCAAGATTGGGTGAAAAAATGTGTGCTGAGATTTCAGGAAACTAGTAGTTTTTTGAAAGCTTGGCAACCCCTTTCCATGAAAGTGATTTCCCGGTCTCTTCTTAGGGCTACATCAATAGGAAACAAACCATAGAGATAGAACTTGGAACTTCTTTATTGTGTCAAGTTTCAAAGAGCTAGCACAAATCGTGTTTGATTTAAAGTTCCAACTACATGAATCCATATAGGAGAAAACAGAGTGAAACCTAAAAATTAAAACTGTTACTGCCAACGAACGGTTTAACCTAGAAGAACGAAATTTGGTGAGCCAAGTGTGATTGGGGTATTGATCATTACCTGAAAGTGTCATCAAGATTGGGATAAAAAATGTGTGCTGAGATTTCAGGAAACTCGTAGTTTTTTGGAAGCTTCACAACCCCTATCCGTGAAAGTGATTTGTGCCAGTCTCTGCTTAGGGCTACATCAATAGGGAAGAAACCATAGAGATAGAACTTGGAACTGTGTTATTGTGTCAAGTTTCAAAGAGCTAGCACAAACCGTGTTTGATTTAGAGTTCCACTACATGTATCCATATAGGAGAAAACAGAGTGAAACCTAAAAATTAAAACTGTTACTGCCAACGAACGGTTTAACCTAAAAGAACGAAATTTGGTGAGCCAAGTGGGAATGGGGTACTGATCATTACCTGAAAGTGTCATCAAGATTGGGTGAAAAAATGTGTGCTGAGATTTCAGGAAACTCGTAGTTTTTTGGAAGCTTGGCAACCCCTTTCCATGAAAGGGATTTGCGCTGGTCTCTGCTTAGGGCTACATCAATAGGAAACAAACCATAGAGATAGAACTTGGAACTACTTTATTGTGTCAAGTTTCAAAGAGCTAGCACAAACCGTGTTTGATTTAGAGTTCCAACTACATGTATCCATAAAGGAGAAAACAGAGTGAAACCTAAAAATTAAAACTTGTACTGCCAACAAACGGTTTAACCTAGAAAAACGAAATTTGGTGAGACAAGTGGGATTGGGGTACTGATCATATCCTGAAAGTGTCATCAAGATTGGGTGAAAAAATGTGTACTGAGATTTCAGGAAACTCGTAGTTTTTTGGAAGCTTGGCAACCCCTTTTCATGAAAGTGATTTGCGCCGGTCTCTGCTTAGGGCTACATCAATAGGAAACAAACCATAGAGATAGAACTTGGAACTACTCTATTGTGTCAAGTTTCAAAGAGCTAGCACAAACTGTGTTTGATTTAGAGTTCCAACTACATGTATCCATAAAGGAGAAAAGAGAGTGAAACCTAAAAATTAAAACTGTTACTGCCAACGAAGGGTTTAACGTAGAAGAACAAAATTTGGTGAGCCAACTGGGATTGGGGTACTGATCATTACCTGAAAGAGTCATCAAGATTGGGTGAAAAAATGTGTGCTGAGATTTC
The DNA here is from genome assembly GCF_964194105.1 of Spermophilus citellus. NCBI lineage: Eukaryota > Metazoa > Chordata > Mammalia > Rodentia > Sciuridae > Spermophilus > Spermophilus citellus. The sequence goes on along the minus strand of NC_138192.1, from coordinate 14,677,443 downwards.
AGGAAACTCGTAGTTTTTTGGAAGCTTGACAACCCCTTTCCGTGAAAGTGATTTGTGCCAGTCTCTGCTTAGGGCTACATCAATAGGAAACAAACCATAGAGATAGAACTTGGAACTACGTTATTGTGTCAAATTTCAAAGAGCTAGCACAAACTGTCTTTGATTTATTGTTCCACTACATGTATCCATATAGGAGAAAACAGAGTGAAACCTAAAAATTAAAACTGTTACTGCCAACGAACGGTTTAACCTAGAAGAACGAAATTTGGTGAGCCAAGTGGGATTGGGGTACTGATCATTACCTGAAAGTGTCATCAAGATTGGTGAAAAAATGTGTGCTGAGATTTCAGGAAACTCATAGTTTTTTGGCAGCTTGGCAACCCCTTTCCATGAAAGTGATTTGCGCCAGTCTCTGCTTAGGGCTACATCAATAGGAAACAAATCATAGAGATAGAACTTGGAACTACTTTATTGTGTCAAGTTTCAAAAGCTAGCACAAACCGTGTTTGATTTAGAGTTCCAACTACATCTATCCATATAGGAGAAAACAGAGTGAAAACTAAAAATTAAAACTGTTACTGCCAACGAATGGTTTAACCTAGAATAACGAAATTTGGTGAGCCAAGTGGGATTGGGGTACTGATCATTACCTGAAAGTGTCATCAAGATTGGTTGAAAAAATATGTAGTGAGATTTCAGGAAACTCGTAGTTTTTTGGAAGCTTGGCAACCCCTTTCCATGAAAGGGATTTGCGCTGGTCTCTGCTTAGGGCTACATCAATCAGAAACAAACCATAGAGATAGAACTTGGAACTACTTTATTGTGTCAAGTTTCAAAGAGCTAGCACAAACCGTGTTTGATTTAGAGTTCCAAATACATGTATCCATATAGGAGAAAACAGAGTGAAACCTAAAAATTAAAACTGGTACTGCCAACAAACCGTTTAACCTAGAAGAATGAAATTTGGTGAGCCAAGTGGGATTGGGGTACTGATCATTTCCTGAAATTGTCATCAAGATTGGTGAAAAAATGTGTGCTGAGATATCAGGAAACTCGTAGTTTTTTGGAAGCTTGGCAACCCCTTTCCATGAAAGTGAATTGCGCCAGTCTCTACTTAGGGCTACAACAATAGGAAACAAACCATAGAGATAGAACTTGGAACTACTTTTTTGTGTCAAGTTTCAAAGAGCTAGCACAAACCGTGTTTGATTTAGAGTTCCAAATACATCTATCCATATAGGAGAAAACAGAGTGAAACCTAAAAATTAAAACTTGTACTGCCAACAAACGGTTTAACCTAGAAAAACGAAATTTGGTGAGACAAGTGGGATTGGGGTACTGATCATATCCTGAAAGTGTCATCAAGATTGGGTGAAAAAATGTGTACTGAGATTTCAGGAAACTCGTAGTTTTTTGGAAGCTTGGCAACCCCTTTTCATGAAAGTGATTTGCGCTGGTCTCTGCTTAGGGCTACATCAATAGGAAACAAACCATAGAGATAGAACTTGGAACTACTCTATTGTGTCAAGTTTCAAAGAGCTAGCACAAACTGTGTTTGATTTAGAGTTCCAACTACATGTATCCATAAAGGAGAAAAGAGAGTGAAACCTAAAAATTAAAACTGTTACTGCCAACGAAGGGTTTAACGTAGAAGAACAAAATTTGGTGAGCCAACTGGGATTCGGGTACTGATCATTACCTGAAAGAGTCATCAAGATTGGGTGAAAAAATGTGTGCTGAGATTTCAGGAAACTCGTAGTTTTTTGGAAGCTTGACAACCCCTTTCCGTGAAAGTGATTTGTGCCAGTCTCTGCTTAGGGCTACATCAATAGGAAACAAACCATAGAGATAGAACTTGGAACTACGTTATTGTGTCAAATTTCAAAGAGCTAGCACAAACTGTCTTTGATTTATTGTTCCACTACATGTATCCATATAGGAGAAAACAGAGTGAAACCTAAAAATTAAAACTGTTACTGCCAACGAACGGTTTAACCTAGAAGAACGAAATTTGGTGAGCCAAGTGGGATTGGGGTACTGATCATTACCTGAAAGTGTCATCAAGATTGGTGAAAAAATGTGTGCTGAGATTTCAGGAAACTCATAGTTTTTTGGCAGCTTGGCAACCCCTTTCCATGAAAGTGATTTGCGCCAGTCTCTGCTTAGGGCTACATCAATAGGAAACAAATCATAGAGATAGAACTTGGAACTACTTTATTGTGTCAAGTTTCAAAAGCTAGCACAAACCGTGTTTGATTTAGAGTTCCAAATACATCTATCCATATAGGAGAAAACAGAGTGAAAACTAAAAATTAAAACTGTTACTGCCAACGAATGGTTTAACCTAGAATAACGAAATTTGGTGAGCCAAGTGGGATTGGGGTACTGATCATTACCTGAAAGTGTCATCAAGATTGGTTGAAAAAATATGTAGTGAGATTTCAGGAAACTCGTAGTTTTTTGGAAGCTTGGCAACCCCTTTCCATGAAAGGGATTTGCGCTGGTCTCTGCTTAGGGCTACATCAATCAGAAACAAACCATAGAGATAGAACTTGGAACTACTTTATTGTGTCAAGTTTCAAAGAGCTAGCACAAACCGTGTTTGATTTAGAGTTCCAAATACATGTATCCATATAGGAGAAAACAGAGTGAAACCTAAAAATTAAAACTGGTACTGCCAACAAACGGTTTAACCTAGAAGAACGAAATTTGGTGAGCCAAGTGGGATTGGGGTACTGATCATTTCCTGAAATTGTCATCAAGATTGGTGAAAAAATGTGTGCTGAGATATCAGGAAACTCGTAGTTTTTTGGAAGCTTGGCAACCCCTTTCCATGAAAGTGAATTGCGCCAGTCTCTACTTAGGGCTACAACAATAGGAAACAAACCATAGAGATAGAACTTGGAACTACTTTTTTGTGTCAAGTTTCAAAGAGCTAGCACAAACCGTGTTTGATTTAGAGTTCCAAATACATCTATCCATATAGGAGAAAACAGAGTGAAACCTAAAAATTAAAACTGTTACTGCCAACGAACGGTTTAACCTAAAAGAACGAAATTTGGTGAACCAAGTGGGATTGTGGTACTGATCATTACCTGAAAGTGTCATCAACATTGGGTGAAAAATTGTGTAGTGAGATTTCAGGAAACTCGTAGTTTTTTGGAAGCTTGGCAACCCCTTTCCATGAAAGGGATTTGCGCTGGTCTCTGCTTAGGGCTACATCAATAGGAAACAAACCATAGAGATAGAACTTGGAACTACTTTATAGTGTCAAGTTTCAAAGAGCTAGCACAAACCGTGTTTGATTTAGAGTTCTAACTACATCTATCCATATAGGAGAAAACAGAGTGAAACCTAAAAATTAAAACTGTTACTGCCAACGAACGGTTTAACGTAGAAGAACGAAATTTGGTGAGCCAACTGGGATTGGGGTACTGATCATTACCTGAAAGAGTCATTAAGATTGGGTGAAAAAATGTGTGCTGAGATTTCAGGAAACTCGTAGTTTTTTGGAAGCTTGACAACCCCTTTCCGTGAAAGTGATTTGTGCCAGTCTCTGCTTAGGGCTACATCAATAGGAAACAAACCATAGAGATAGAACTTGGAACTACTTTTTTGTGTCAAGTTTCAAAGAGCTAGCACAAACCGTGTTTGATTTAGAGTTCCAAGTACATGTATCCATATAGGAGAAAACAGATTTAAACCTAAAAATTAAAACTGGTACTGCCAATGAACGGTTTAACCTGGAAGAACGAAATTTGGTGAGCAATGTGGGATTGTGGAACTGATCATTAACTGAAAGTGTCATCAAGATTGGGTGAAAAAATGTGTGCTGAGATTTCAGGAAACTCGTAGATTTTGGAAGCTTGTCAACCCCTTTCCATGAAAGTGATTTGCGCCGGTCTCTGCTTAGGGCTACATCAATAGGAAACAAACCATAGAGATAGAACTTGGAACTACGTTATTGTGTCAAGTTTCAAAGAGCTAGCATAAACCGTGTTTGATTTACAGTTCCAAATACATTTATCCATATAGGAGAAAACAGAGTGAAACCAGAAATTCAAACTGTTACTGCCAACGAACGGATTAACCTAGAAGAACGAAATTTGGTGAGCCAAGTGGGATTGGGGTACTGATCATTACCTGAAAGTGTCATCAAGATTGGGTTAAAAAATGTGTAGTGAGATTTCAGGAAACTCGTAGTTTTTTGGAAGCTTGGCAACCCCTTTCCATGAAAGAGATTTGCGCTGGTCTCTGCTTAGGGATACATCAATAGGAAACAAACCATAGAGATAGAACTTGGAACTACTTTATTGTGTCAAGTTTCAAAGAGCTAGCACAAACCGTGTTTGATTTAGAGTTCCAACTACATGTATCCATAAAGGAGAAAACAGAGTGAAACCTAAAAATTAAAACTTGTACTGCCAACAAACGGTTTAACCTAGAATAACGAAATTTGGTGAGACAAGTGGGATTGGGGTACTGATCATATCCTGAAAGTGTCATCAAGATTGGGTGAAAAAATGTGTACTGAGATTTCAGGAAACTCGTAGTTTTTTGGAAGCTTTTCAACCCCTTTTCATGAAAGTGATTTGCGCCGGTCTCTGCTTAGGGCTACATCAATAGGAAACAAACCATAGAGATAGAACTTGGAACTACTCTATTATGTCAAGTTTCAAAGAGCTAGCACAAACCGTGTTTGATTTAGAGTTCCAACTACATGTATCCATAAAGGAGAAAACAGAGTGAAACCTAAAAATTAAAACTGTTACTGCCAACGAAGGGTTTAACGTAGAGAACAAAATTTGGTGAGCCAACTGGGATTGGGGTACTGATCATTACCTGAAAGAGTCATCAAGATTGGGTGAAAAAATGTGTGCTGAGATTTCAGGAAACTCGTAGTTTTTTGGAAGCTTGACAACCCCTTTCCGTGAAAGTGATTTGTGCCAGTCTCTGCTTAGGGCTACATCAACAGGAAACAAACCATAGAGATAAAACTTGGAACTACGTTATTGTGTCAAATTTCAAAGAGCTAGCACAAACCGTCTTTGATTTAGAGTTCCACTACATGTATCCATATAGGAGAAGAAGGAGTGAAACCTAAAAATTAAAACTGTTACTGTCAACGAACAGTTTAACCTAGAAGAACGAAATTTGGTGAGCCAAGTGGGATTGGGGTACTGATCATTTCCTGAAATTGTCATCAAGATTGGTGAAAAAATGTGTGCTGAGATATCAGGAAACTCGTAGTTTTTTGGAAGCTTGGCAACCCCTTTTCATGAAAGTGATTTGCGCCGGTCTTTGCTTAGGGCTACATCAATAGGAAACAAACCATTGAGATAGAACTTGGAACTACTTTATTGTGTCAAGTTTCAAAGAGCTATCACAAACCGTGTTTGATTTAGAGTTCCAACTACATGTATCCATATAGGAGAAAACAGAGTGAAACCTAAAAATTAAAACTGTTACTGCCATCGAACGGTTTAACCTAGAAGAACGAAATTTGGTGAGCCAAGTGAGATTGGTGTGCTGATCATTATCTGAAAGTGTCATCAAGATTGGGTGAAAAAAATGTGTGCTGAGATTTCAGGAAACTCGTAGTTTTTTGGAAGCTTGGCAACCCATTTCCATGAAAGTGAATTGCGCCAGTCTCTACTTAGGGCTACAACAATAGGAAACAAACCATAGAGAGAGAACTTGGAACTACTTTTTTGTGTCAAGTTTCAAAGAGCTAGCACAAACCGTGTTTGATTTAGAGTTCCAACTATATCTATCCATATAGGAGAAAACAGAGTGAAACCTAAAAATTAAAACTGTTACTGCCAACGAACGGTTTAACCTAAAAGAAGGAAATTTGGTGAGCAAAGTGGGATGGGGGTACTGATCATTACCTGAAAGTGTCATCAAGATTGGGTGAAAAAATGTGTGCTGAGATTTCCGGAAACTCGTAGTTTTTTGGAATCTTGGCAACCCCTTTTCATGAATGTGATTTGCGCCGGTCTTTGCTTAGGGCTACATAACTAGGAAACAAACCATAGAGATAGAACATGGAACTACTTTATTGTGTCAAGTTTCAAAGTGCTAGCACAAACCGTGTTTGTTTTAGAGTTCCAACTACATGTATCCATATAGGAGAAAACAGAGTGAAACCTAAAAATTAAAACTGTTACTGCCAACGAAGGGTTTAACCTAGAAGAACGAAATTTGGTGAGCCAACTGGATTGGGGTACTGATCATTACATGAAAGTGTCATCAAGATTGGGTGAAAAAATGTGTGCTGAGATTTCAGGAAACACATAGTTTTTTCGAAGGTTGGCAACCCCTTTCCATGAAAGTGATTTGCGCCAGTCTTTGCTTAGGGCTACATCAATTGGAAACAAACCATAGAGATAGAACTTGGAACTTCTTTATTGAGTCAATTTTCAAAGAGCTAGCACAAACCGTGTTTGATTTACAGTTCCAACTACATGTATCCATATAGGAGAAAACAGAGTGAAACCTAAAAATTAAAACTGTTACTGCCAACGAACTGTTTAACCTAGAAGAACAAAATTTGGTGAGCCAAGTGGGATTGGGGTACTGATCATTACCTGAAAGTGTCATCAAGATTGGGTGAAAAAATGTGTGCTGAGATTTCAGGAAACTCGTAGTTTTTTGGAAGCTTGGCAACCCCTTTCCATGAAAGTGATTTGCGCCAGTCTCTGCTTAGGGCTACATCAATAGGAAACAAACCATAGAGGTAGAACTTGGAACTTCTTTATTGTGTCAAGTTTCAAAGAGCTAGCACAAACAGTGTTTCATTTAGAGTTCCAACTACATGTATCCATATAGGAGAAAACAGAGTGAAACCTAAAAATTAAAACTGTTACTGCCATCGAACGGTTTAACCTAGAAGAACGAAATTTGGTGAGGCAAGTGGGATTGCAGTGCTGATCATTATCTGAAAGTGTCATCAAGATTGGGTGAAAAAAATGTGTGCTGAGATTTCAGGAAACTCGTAGTTTTTTGGAAGCTTGGCAACCCCTTTCCATGAAAGTGATTTGTGCCAGTCTCTGCTTAGGGCTACATCAATAGGAAACAAACCATAGAGATAAAACTTGGAACTACGTTTTTGTGTCAAGTTTCAAAGAGCTAGCACAAACCGTGTGTGATTTAGAGTTCCAACTACATGTATCCATATAGGAGAAAACAGAGTGAAACCTAAATATTCAAACTGTTACTGCCAACGAACCGATTAACGTAGAAGAACGAAATTTGGTGAGCCATGTGGGATTGGGGTTCTGATCATTACCTGAAAGTGTCGTCAAGATTGGGTGAAAAAATGTGTGCTGAGATTTCAGGAAACTCGTAGTTTTTTGGAAGCTTGGCAACCCCTTTCCATGAAAGTGATTTGCGCCAGTCTCTGCTTAGGGCTACATCAATAGGAAACAAACCATAGAGATAGAATTTGGAACTACTTTATTGTGTCAAGTTTCAAAGAGCTAGCACAAACCGTGTTTGATTTAGAGTTCCAACTACATGTATCCATATAGGAGAAAACAGAGTGAAACCTAAAAATTAAAACTGGTACTGCCAACAAACAGTTTAACCTAGAAGAACGAAATTTGGTGAGCCAAGTGGGATTGGGGTACTGATCATTACCTGAAATTGTCATCAAGATTGGGTGAAAACATGTGTGCTGAGATTTCAGGAAACTCGTAGTTTTTTGGAAACTTGGCAACCCCTTTTCATGAATGTGATTTGCGCCGGTCTTTGCTTAGGGCTACATCACTAGGAAACAAACCATAGAGATAGAACATGGAACTACTTTATTGTGTCAAGTTTCAAAGAGCTAGCACAAACCGTGTTTCATTTAGAGTTCCAACTACATGTATCCATATAGGAGAAAACAGAGTGAAACCTAAAAATTAAAACTGTTACTGCCAACGAACTGTTTAACCTAGACGAACGAAATTTGGTGAGCCAAGTGGGATTGGGGTACTGATCATTACCTGAAAGTGTCATCAAGATTGGGTGAAAAAATGTGTGCTGAGATTTCAGGAAATTCGTAGTTTTTTGGAAGCTTGGCAACCCCTTTCCATGAACGTGTATATGTGCCAGTCTCTGCTTAGCTCTACATCAATAGGAAACAAATCATAGAGATAGAACTTGGAACTACTTTATTGTGTCAAGTTTCAAAGAGGTAGCACAAACCGTGTTTGATTTAGAGTTCCAACTACATGTATCCATATAGGAGAAAATAGAGTGAAACCTAAAAATTAAAACTGTTACTGCCAACGAACGGATTAACCTAGAAGAACGAAATTTGGTGAGCCAAGTGGGATTGGGGTACTGATCATTACCTGAAAGTGTCATCAAGATTGGGTGAAAAAATGTGTGCTGAGATTTCAGGAAACTCGTAGTTTTTTGGAAGCTTGGCAACCCCTTTCCATGAAAGTGATTTGCGCCAGTCTCTGCTTAGGGCTACATCAATAGGAAACAAACCATAGAGATAGAACTTGGAACTTCTTTTTTGTGTCAAGTTTCAAAGAGCTAGCACAAACAGTGTTTGATTTAGAGTTCCAAATACATGTATCCATATAGGAGAAAACAGAGTGAAACCTAAAAATTAAAACTGTTACTGCCAATGAACGGTTTAACCTAGAAGAACGAAATTTGGTGAGCCAAGTGGGATTGGGGTGCTGATCATTATCTGAAAGTGTCATCAAGATTGGGTGAAAAAAATGTGTGCTGAGATTTCAGGAAACTCGTAGTTTTTTGGAAGCTTGGCAACCCCTTTTCATGAAAGTGATTTGTGCCAGTCTCTGCTTAGGGCTACATCAATAGGAAACAAACCATAGAGATAAAACTTGGAACTACATTTTTGTGTCAAGTTTCAAAGAGCTAGCACAAACCGTGTTTTATTTAGAGTTCCAACTACATGTATCCATATAGGAGAAAAGAGAGTGAAACCTAAAAATTCAAACTGTTACTGCCAACGAACTTATTAACGTAGAAGAACGAAAGTTGGTGAGCCATGTGGGATTGGGGTTCTGGTCATTACCTGAAAGTGTCATCAAGATTGGGTGAAAAAATGTGTGCTGAGATTTCAGGAAACTCGTAGTTTTTTGGAAGCTTGGCAACCCCTTTCCATGAAAGTGATTTGCGCCAGTCTCTGCTTAGGGCTACATCAATAGGAAACAAACCATAGAGATAGAATTTGGAACTACTTTATTGTGTCAAGTTTCAAAGAGCTAGCACAAACCGTGTTTGATTTACAGTTCCAACTACATGTATCCATATAGGAGAAAACAGAGTGAAACCTAAAAATTAAAACTGTTACTGCCAACGAACTGTTTAACCTAGAAGAACGAAATTTGGTGAGCCAAGTGGGATTGGGGTACTGATCATTACCTGAAAGTGTCATCAAGATTGGGTGAAAATATCTGTGCTGAGATTTCAGGAAACTCGTAGTTTTTTGGAAGCTTGGCAACCCTTTCCATGAAAGTGATTTGTGCCAGTCTCTGCTTAGGTCTACATCAATAGGAAACAAACCATAGAGATAGAATTTGGAACTACTTTATTGTGTCAAGTTTCAAAGAGCTAGCATAAACCGTGTTTGATTGACAGTTCCAACTACATGTATCCATATAGGAGAAAGCAGAGTGAAACCTAAAAATTCAAACTGTTACTGCCAACGAACGGATTAACCTAGAAGAACCAAATTTGGTGAGCCAAGTGTGATTGGGGTACTGATCATTACCTGAAAGTGTCATCAAGATTGGTTGAAAAAATGTGTGCTGAGATTTCAGGAAACTCGTAGTTTTTTGGAAGCTTGGCAACCCCTTTCCATGAAAGTGATTTGCGCCAGTCTCTGCTTAGGGCTACATCAATAGGAAACAAACCACAGAGATAGAACTTGGAACTTCTTTATTGTGTCAAGTTTCAAAGAGCTAGCACAAACAGTGTTTGATTTAAGTTCCAACTACATGTATCCATATAGGAGAAACCAGAGTGAAACCTAAAAATTAAAACTGTTACTGTCATCGAACGGATTAACCTAGAAGAACGAAATTTGGTGAGCCATGTGGGATTGGGGTTCTGATCATTACCAGAAAGTGTCATCAAGATTGGTTGAAAAAATGTGTGCTGAGATTTCAGGAAACTCGTAGTTTTTGGAAGCTTGGCAACCCCTTTCCATGAAAGTGATTTGCGCCAGTCTCTGCTTAGGGCTACATCAATAGGAAACAACTGTAGAGAGAGAACTTGGAACTACTTTATTGTGTCAAGTTTCAAAGAGCTAGCACAATCCGTGTTTGATTTAGAGTTCCAACTATATCTATCCATATAGGAGAAAACAGAGTGAAACCTAAAAATTAAAACTGTTACTGCCTCCGAACGGTTTAACCTAAAAGAACGAAATTTGGTGAGCAAAGTGGGATTGGGGTACTGATCATTACCTGAAAGTGTCATCAAATTTGGGTGAAAAAATGTGTAGTGAGATTTCAGGAAACTCGTAGTTTTTTGGAAGCTTGGCAACCCCTTTCCATGAAAGTGATTTGCGCTGGTCTCTGCTTAGGGCTACATCAATAGGAAACAAACCATAGAGATAGAACTTGGAACTACTTTATTGTGTCAAGTTTCAAAGAGCTAGCACAAACCGTGTTTGATTTAGAGTTCCAACTACATGTGTCCATATAGGAGAAAACAGAGTGAAACCTAAAAATTAATACTGGTACTGCCAACAAACGTTTTAACCTAGAAGAACGAAATTTGGTGAGCCAAGTGGGATTGGGGTACTGATCATTTCCTGAAATTGTCATTAAGATTGGGTGGAAAAATGTGTGCTGAGATTTCAGGAAACTCGTAGTTTTTTGGAAAATTGGCAACCCCTTTTCATGAATGTGATTTGCGCCGGTCTTTGCTTAGGGCTACATCACTAGGAAACAAACCATAGAGATAGAACTTGGAACTACTTTATTGTGTCAAGTTTCAAAGTGCTAGCAAAAACCGTGTTTGATTTAGATTTCCAACTACATGTATCCATATAGGAGAAAACAGAGTGAAACCTAAAAATTAAAACTGTTACTGCCAACGAAGGGTTTAACCTAGAAGAACGAAATTTGGTGAGCCAACTGGATTGGGGTACTGATCATTACCTGAAAGTGTCATCAAGATTGGGTGAAAAAATGTGTGCTGAGATTTCAGAAAACACGTAATTTTTTCGAAGGTGGGCAACCCCTTTCCATGAAAGTGATTTGCGCCAGTCTCTGCTTAGGGCTACATCAATTGGAAACAAACCATAGAGATAGAACTTGGAACTTCTTTATTGTGTCAAGTTTCAAAGAGCTAGCACAAACCGTGTTTGATTTAGAGTTCCAACTACATGTATCCATATAGGAGAAAACAGAGTGAAACCTAAAAATTAAAACTGTTACTGCCAACGAACTGTTTAACCTAGAAGAACGAAATTTGGTGAGCCAAGTGGGATTGGGGTACTGATCATTACCTGAAAGTGTCATCAATATTGGGTGAAAAAATGTGTGCTGAGATTTCAGGAAACTCGTAGTTTTTTGGAAGCTTGGCAACCCCTTTCCATGGAAGTGATTTGTGCCAGTCTCTGCTTAGGGCTACATCAATAGGAAACAAACCATAGAGATAAAACTTGGAACTACATTTTTGTGTCAAGTTTCAAAGAGCTAGCACAAACCGTGTTTGATTTAGAGTTCAAACTACATGTATCCATATAGGAGAAAACAGAGTGAAACCTAAAAATTAAAACTGTTACTGCCAATGAACGGTTTAACCTAGAAGAACGAAATTTGGTGAGCCAAGTGGGATTGGGGTACTGATCATTACCTGAAAGTGTCATCAAGATTGGGTGAAAAAATGTGTGCTGAGATTTCAGGAAACTCGTAGTTTTTTGGAAGCTTGGCAACCCCTTTCCATGAAAGTGATTTGTGCCATTCTCTGATTAGGGCTACATCAATAGGAAACAAAAAATAGAGAGAGTATTTGGAACTACTTTATTGTGTCAAGTTTCGAAGAGCTAGCATAAACCGTGTTTGATTTACAGTTCCAACTACATGTATCCATATAGGAGAAAACAGAGTGAAACCTAAAAATTAAAACTGTTACTGTCAACGAACAGATTAACGTAGAAGAACGAAATTTGGTGAGCCATGTGGGATTGGGGTTCTGATCATTACCTGAAAGTGTCATCAAGATTGGGTGAAAAAATGTGTGCTGAGATTTCAGGAAACTCGTAGTTTTTTGGAAGCTTGGCAACCCCTTTCCATGAAAGGGATTTGCACCAGTCTCGGCTTAGGGCTACATCAATAGGAAACAAACCATAGGGATAGAACTTGGAACTACTTTATTGTGTCAAGTTTCAAAGAGCTAGCACAAACCGTGTTTGATTTAGAGTTCCAACTGCATGTATCCATATAGGAGAAAACAGAGTGAAACCTAAAAATTAAAACTGTTACTGTCAACGAACGGTTTAACCTGGAAGAACGAAATTTGGTGAGCCAAGTGGGATTGGGGAACTGATCATTACCTGAAAGTGTCATCAAGATTGGGCGAAAAAATGTGTGCTGAGATTTCAGGAAACTCGTAGTTTTTTGGAAGCTTGGCAAACCCTTTCCATGAAAGTGATTTGCGCTGGTCTCTGCTTAGGGCTACAACATTAGGAAACAAACCATAAAGATAGAACTTGGAACTACTTTATTGTGTCAAGTTTCAAAGAGCTAGCACAAACCGTGTTTGATTTAGAGTTCCAACTACATGTATCAATATAGGAGAACACAGAGTGAAATCTAAAAATTAAAACTGGTACTGCCAACGAACGGTTTAACCTAGAAAAACGAAATTTGGTTAGCCAAGTGTGACTGGGGTACTGATCATTACCTGAAAGTGTCATCAAGATTGGGTGAAAAAATGTGTGCTGAGATTTCAGGAAACTCGTAGTTTTTTGGAAGCTTGGCAACCCCTTTCCATGAAAGTGATTTGCGCCAGTCTCTGCTTAGGGCTACATGAATAGGAAACAAACCATAGAGATAGAACTTGGAACTATTTTATTGTGTCAAGTTTCAAAGAGCTAGCACAAACCGTGTTTGATTTACAGTTCCAACTACATGTATCCATATAGGAGAACACAGAGTAAAACCTAAAAATTAAAACTGGTACTGCCAACGAACGGTTTAACCTAGAAAAACGAAATTTGGTGAGCCAAGTGGGATTGGGGTACTGATCATTACCTGAAAGTGTCATCAAGATTGGGTGAAAAAATGTGTGCTGAGATTTCAGGAAACTGTTAGTTTATTGGAAGCTTGGCAACCCCTTTTCATGAAAGTGATTTGCTCCGGTCTGCTTAGGGCTCCATCAATAGGAAACAAACCATAGAGATAGAACTTGGAACTACTTTATTGTGTCAAGTTTCAAAGAGTTAGCACAAACCATGTTTGATTTAGAGTTCCAACTACATGTATCCATATCGGAGAAAAGAGAGTGAAACCTAAAAATTAAAACTGTTACTGCCAACGAACGGTTTAACCTAGAAGAACGAAATTTGGTAAGCCAAGTGGGATTGGGGTACTGATCATTACCTGAAAGTGTCATCAAGATTGGGTGAAAAAATGTGTGCTGAGATTTCAGGAAACTCGTAGTTTTTTGGAAGCTTGGCAACCCCTTTCCATGAAAGTGATTTGTGCCAGTCTCTGCTTAGGGCTACATCAATAGGAAACAAACCATAGAGTTAGAATTAGGAACTACTTTATTGTGTCAAGTTTCAAAGAGCTAGCACAAACAGTGTTTGATTTAGAGTTCCAACTACATGTATCCATATAGGAGAAAACAGAGTGAAACCTAAAAATTTAATACTGTTAATGCCATCGAACGGATTAACCTAGAAGAACGAAATTTGGTGAGCCAAGTGGGATTGGGATACTGATTATCACCTGAAAGTGTCATCAAGATTGGGTGAAAAAATGCGTGCTGAGATTTCAGGAAACTCGTAGTTTTTTGGAAGCTTGGCAACCCCTTTCCATGAAAGTGATTTGCGCCAGTCTCTGCTTAGGGCTACATCAATAGGAAACAAACCATAGAGATAGAACTTGGAACTACTTTATTGTGTCAAGTTTCAAAGAGCTAGCACAAACCGTGTTTGATTTAGAGTTCCAACTACATGTATCCATATAGGGGAAAACAGAGTGAAACCTAAAAATTAAAACTGTTACTGCCATCGAATGGTTTAACCTAGAAGAACGAAATTTGGTGAGAAAAGTGGGATTGGGGTGCTGATCATTATCTGAAAGTGTCATCAAGATTGGGAGAAAAAAGTTTGTGCTGAGACTTCAGGAAACTCGTTTTTTTTTGGAATCTTGGCAACCCCTTTCCATGAAAGTGATTTGTGCCAGTCTCTACTGAGGGCTACATCAATAGGAAACAAACCATAGAGATAGAACTTGGAACTACTTTATTGTGTCAAGTTTCAAAGAGCTAGCACAAACCGTGTTTGATTTAGAGTTCCAACTACATGTATCCATATAGGAGAAAACAGAGTGAAACCTAAAAATTAAAACTGTTAATGCCATCGAACGGTTTAACCTAGAAGAACGAAATTTGGTGAGAAAAGTGGGAATGGGGTGCTGATCATTATCTGAAAGTGTCATCAAGATTGGGTGAAAAACGTGTGTGCTGAGATTTCAGGAAACTCGTAGTTTTTTGGAAGCTTGGCAACCCCTTTCCATGAAAGTGATTTGTGCCAGTCTCTGCTTGGGGCTACATCAATAGGAAACAAACCATAGGGATAGAACTTGGAACTACTTTATTGTGTCAAGTTTCAAAGAGCTAGCACAAACCGTGTTTGATTTAGAGTTCCAACTGAATGTATCCATATAGGAGAAAACAGAGTGAAACCTAAAAATTAAAACTGTTACTATCAACGAACGGTTTAACCTGGAAGAACAAAATTTGGTGAGCCAAGTGGGATTGGGGAACTGATCATTACCTGAAAGTGTCATCAAGTTTGGGTGAAAAAATGTGTGCTGAGATTTCAGGAAACTCGTAGTATTTTGGAAGCTTGGCAACCCCTTTCCATGAAAGTCATTTGCGCTGCTGTCTGCTTAGGGCTACATCAATAGGAAACAAACCATAGTGATAGAACTTGGAACTATTTTATTGTGTCAAGTTTCAATGAGCTAGCACAAACCGTGTTTAATTTAGAGTTCCAACTACGTGTATCCATATAGGAGAAAACAGAGTGAAACCTAAAAACTTAAACTGTTACTGCCAACGAACGGTTTAACCTAGAAAACGAAATTTGGTGAGCCAAGTGGGATTGGGGTACTGATCATTACCTGAAAGTGTCATCAAGATTGGGTGAAAAAATGTGTGCTGAGATTTCAGGAAACTCGCAGTATTTTGGAAGCTTGGCAACCCCTTTCCATGAAATTGATTTGCGCCAGTCTCTGCTTTGGGCTACAACAATAGGAAACAAACCATAGAGATAGAACTTGGAACTATTTTATTGTGTCAAGTTTCAAAGAGCTAGCACAAACCGTGTTTGATTTAGAGTTCTAACTACATCTATCCATATAGGAGAAAACAGAGTGAAACCTAAAAATTAAAACTGTTACTGCCAACGAACGGTTTAACGTAGAAGAACGAAATTTGGTGAGCCAACTGGGATTGGGGTACTGATCATTACCTGAAAGAGTCATTAAGATTGGGTGAAAAAATGTGTGCTGAGATTTCAGGAAACTCGTAGTTTTTTGGAAGCTTCACAACCCCTTTCCGTGAAAGTGATTTGTGCCAGTCTCTGCTTAGGGCTACATCAATAGGAAACAAACCATAGAGATAGAACTTGGAACTACTTTTTTGTGTCAAGTTTCAAAGAGCTAGCACAAACCGTGTTTGATTTAGAGTTCCAAGTACATGTATCCATATAGGAGAAAACAGATTTAAACCTAAAAATTAAAACTGGTACTGCCAATGAACGGTTTAACCTGGAAGAACGAAATTTGGTGAGCAATGTGGGATTGTGGAACTGATCATTAACTGAAAGTGTCATCAAGATTGGGTGAAAAAATGTGTGCTGATATTTCAGGAAACTCGTAGATTTTGGAAGCTTGTCAACCCCTTTCCATGAAAGTGATTTGCGCCGGTCTCTGCTTAGGGCTACATCAATAGGAAACAAACCATAGAGATAGAACTTGGAACTACGTTATTGTGTCAAGTTTCAAAGAGCTAGCATAAACCGTGTTTGATTTACAGTTCCAAATACATTTATCCATATAGGAGAAAACAGAGTGAAACCGGAAATTCAAACTGTTACTGCCAACGAACGGATTAACCTAGAAGAACGAAATTTGGTGAGCCAAGTGGGATTGGGGTACTGATCATTACCTGAAAGTGTCATCAAGATTGGGTTAAAAAATGTGTAGTGAGATTTCAGGAAACTCGTAGTTTTTTGGAAGCTTGGCAACCCCTTTCCATGAAAGAGATTTGCGCTGGTCTCTGCTTAGGGATACATCAATAGGAAACAAACCATAGAGATAGAACTTGGAACTACTTTATTGTGTCAAGTTTCAAAGAGCTAGCACAAACCGTGTTTGATTTAGAGTTCCAACTACATGTATCCATAAAGGAGAAAACAGAGTGAAACATAAAAATTAAAACTTGTACTGCCAACAAACGGTTTAACCTAGAATAACGAAATTTGGTGAGACAAGTGGGATTGGGGTACTGATCATATCCTGAAAGTGTCATCAAGATTGGGTGAAAAAATGTGTACTGAGATTTCAGGAAACTCGTAGTTTTTTGGAAGCTTTTCAACCCCTTTTCATGAAAGTGATTTGCGCCGGTCTCTGCTTAGGGCTACATCAATAGGAAACAAACCATAGAGATAGAACTTGGAACTACTCTATTATGTCAAGTTTCAAAGAGCTAGCACAAACTGTGTTTGATTTAGAGTTCCAACTACATGTATCCATAAAGGAGAAAACAGAGTGAAACCTAAAAATTAAAACTGTTACTGCCAACGAAGGGTTTAACGTAGAGAACAAAATTTGGTGAGCCAACTGGGATTGGGGTACTGATCATTACCTGAAAGAGTCATCAAGATTGGGTGAAAAAATGTGTGCTGAGATTTCAGGAAACTCGTAGTTTTTTGGAAGCTTGACAACCCCTTTCCGTGAAAGTGATTTGTGCCAGTCTCTGCTTAGGGCTACATCAACAGGAAACAAACCATAGATATAAAACTTGGAACTACGTTATTGTGTCAAATTTCAATGAGCTAGCACAAACCGTCTTTGATTTAGAGTTCCACTACATGTATCCATATAGGAGAAGAAGGAGTGAAACCTAAAAATTAAAACTGTTACTGCCAACGAACAGTTTAACCTAGAAGAACGAAATTTGGTGAGACAAGTGGGATTGGGGTACTGATCATTACCTGAAAGTGTCATCAAGATTGGTGAAAAAATGTGTGCTGAGATTTCAGGAAACTCATAGTTTTTTGGCAGCTTGGCAACCCCTTTCCATGAAAGTGATTTGCGCCAGTCTCTGCTTAGGGCTACATCAATAGGAAAGAAATCATAGAGATAGAACTTGGAACTACTTTATTGTGTCAAGTTTCAAAAGCTAGCACAAACCGTGTTTGATTTAGAGTTCCAAGTACATGTATCCATATAGGAGAAAACAGAGTGAAACCTAAAAATTAAAACTGGTACTGCCAACAAATGGTTTAACCTAGAAGAACGAAATTTGGTGAGCCAAGTGGGATTGGGGTACTGATCATTTCCTGAAATTGTCATCAAGATTGGTGAAAAAATGTGTGCTGAGATATCAGGAAACTCGTAGTTTTTTGGAAGCTTGGCAACCCCTTTTCATGAAAGTGATTTGCGCCGGTCTTTGCTTAGGGCTACATCAATAGGAAACAAACCATTGAGATAGAACTTGGAACTACTTTATTGTGTCAAGTTTCAAAGAGCTATCACAAACCGTGTTTGATTTAGAGTTCCAACTACATGTATCCATATAGGAGAAAACAGAGTGAAACCTAAAAATTAAAACTGTTACTGCCATCGAACGGTTTAACCTAGAAGAACGAAATTTGGTGAGCCAAGTGAGATTGGTGTGCTGATCATTATCTGAAAGTGTCATCAAGATTGGGTGAAAAAAATGTGTGCTGAGATTTCAGGAAACTCGTAGTTTTTTGGAAGCTTGGCAACCCCTTTCCATGAAAGTGAATTGCGCCAGTCTCTACTTAGGGCTACAACAATAGGAAACAAACCATAGAGATAGAACTTGGAACTACTTTTTTGTGTCAAGTTTCAAAGAGCTAGCACAAACCGTGTTTGATTTAGAGTTCCAACTATATCTATCCATATAGGAGAAAACAGAGTGAAACCTAAAAATTAAAACTGTTACTGCCAACGAACGGTTTAACCTAAAAGAAGGAAATTTGGTGAGCAAAGTGGGATGGGGGTACTGATCATTACCTGAAAGTGTCATCAAGATTGGGTGAAAAAATGTGTGCTGAGATTTCAGGAAACTCGTAGTTTTTTGGACTCTTGGCAACCCCTTTTCATTAATGTGATTTGCGCCGGTCTTTGCTTAGGGCTACATCACTAGGAAACAAACCATAGAGATAGAACATGGAACTACTTTATTGTGTCAAGTTTCAAAGTGCTAGCACAAACCGTGTTTGTTTTAGAGTTCCAACTACATGTATCCATATAGGAGAAAACAGAGTGAAACCTAAAAATTAAAACTGTTACTGCCAACGAAGGGTTTAACCTGGAAGAACGAAATTTGGTGAGCCAACTGGATTGGGGTACTGATCATTACATGAAAGTGTCATCAAGATTGGGTGAAAAAATGTGTGCTGAGATTTCAGGAAACACATAGTTTTTTCGAAGGTTGGCAACCCCTTTCCATGAAAGTGATTTGCGCCAGTCTTTGCTTAGGGCTACATCAATTGGAAACAAACCATAGAGATAGAACTTGGAACTTCTTTATTGAGTCAAGTTTCAAAGAGCTAGCACAAACCGTGTTTGATTTACAGTTCCAACTACATGTATCCATATAGGAGAAAACAGAGTGAAACCTAAAAATTAAAACTGTTACTGCCAAAGAACTGTTTAACCTAGAAGAACAAAATTTGGTGAGCCAAGTGGGATTGGGGTACTGATCATTACCTGAAAGTGTCATCAAGATTGGGTGAAAAAATGTGTGCTGAGATTTCAGGAAACTCGTAGTTTTTTGGAAGCTTGGCAACCCCTTTCCATGAAAGTGATTTGCGCCAGTCTCTGCTTAGGGCTACATCAATAGGAAACAAACCATAGAGGTAGAACTTGGAACTTCTTTATTGTGTCAAGTTTCAAAGAGCTAGCACAAACAGTGTTTCATTTAGAGTTCCAACTACATGTATCCATATAGGAGAAAACAGAGTGAAACCTAAAAATTAAAACTGTTACTGCCATCGAACGGTTTAACCTAGAAGAACGAAATTTGGTGAGCCAAGTGGGATTGCAGTGCTGATCATTATCTGAAAGTGTCATCAAGATTGGGTGAAAAAAATGTGTGCTGAGATTTCAGGAACCTCGTAGTTTTTTGGAAGCTTGGCAACCCCTTTCCATGAAAGTGATTTGTGCCAGTCTCTGCTTAGGGCTACATCAATAGGAAACAAACCATAGAGATAAAACTTGGAACTACGTTTTTGTGTCAAGTTTCAAAGAGCTAGCACAAACCGTGTTTGATTTAGAGTTCCAACTACATGTATCCATATAGGAGAAAACAGAGTGAAACCTAAAAATTCAAACTGTTAATGCCAACGAACCGATTAACGTAGAAGAACGAAATTTGGTGAGCCATGTGGGATTGGGGTTCTGATCATTACCTGAAAGTGTCGTCAAGATTGGGTGAAAAAATGTGTGCTGAGATTTCAGGAAACTCGTAGTTTTTTGGAAGCTTGGCAACCCCTTTCCATGAAAGTGATTTGCGCCAGTCTCTGCTTAGGGCTACATCAATAGGAAACAAACCATAGAGATAGAATTTGGAACTACTTTATTGTGTCAAGTTTCAAAGAGCTAGCACAAACCGTGTTTGATTTAGAGTTCCAACTACATGTATCCATATAGGAGAAAACAGAGTGAAACCTAAAAATTAAAACTGGTACTGCCAACAAACAGTTTAACCTAGAAGAACGAAATTTGGTGAGCCAAGTGGGATTGGGGTACTGATCATTACCTGAAATTGTCATCAAGATTGGGTGAAAACATGTGTGCTGAGATTTCAGGAAACTCGTAGTTTTTTGGAAACTTGGCAACCCCTTTTCATGAATGTGATTTGCGCCGGTCTTTGCTTAGGGCTACATCACTAGGAAACAAACCATAGAGATAGAACATGGAACTACTTTATTGTGTCAAGTTTCAAAGAGCTAGCACAAACCGTGTTTCATTTAGAGTTCCAACTACATGTATCCATATAGGAGAAAACAGAGTGAAACCTAAAAATTAAAACTGTTACTGCCAACGAACTGTTTAACCTAGACGAACGAAATTTGGTGAGCCAAGTGGGATTGGGGTACTGATCATTACCTGAAAGTGTCATCAAGATTGGGTGAAAAAATGTGTGCTGAGATTTCAGGAAATTCGTAGTTTTTTGGAAGCTTGGCAACCCCTTTCCATGAACGTGTATATGTGCCAGTCTCTGCTTAGCTCTACATCAATAGGAAACAAATCATAGAGATAGAACTTGGAACTTCTTTTTTGTGTCAAGTTTCAAAGAGCTAGCACAAACAGTGTTTGATTTAGAGTTCCAACTACATGTCTCCATATAGGAGAAAACAGAGTGAAACCTAAAAATTAAAACTGTTACTGCCAATGAACGGTTTAACCTAGAAGAACGAAATTTGGTGAGCCAAGTGGGATTGGGGTGCTGATCATTATCTGAAAGTGTCATCAAGATTGGGTGAAAAAAATGTGTGCTGAGATTTCAGGAAACTCGTAGTTTTTTGGAAGCTTGGCAACCCCTTTTCATGAAAGTGATTTGTGCCAGTCTCTGCTTAGGGCTACATCAATAGGAAACAAACCATAGAGATAAAACTTGGAACTACATTTTTGTGTCAAGTTTCAAAGAGCTAGCACAAACCGTGTTTGATTTAGAGTTCCAACTACATGTATCCATATAGGAGAAAACAGAGTGAAACCTAAAAATTCAAACTGTTACTGCCAACGAACTTATTAACGTAGAAGAACGAAAGTTGGTGAGCCATGTGGGATTGGGGTTCTGGTCATTACCTGAAAGTGTCATCAAGATTGGGTGAAAAAATGTGTGCTGAGATTTCAGGAAACTCGTAGTTTTTTGGAAGCTTGGCAACCCCTTTCCATGAAAGTGATTTGCGCCAGTCTCTGCTTAGGGCTACATCAATAAGAAACAAACCATAGAGATAGAATTTGGAACTACTTTATTGTGTCAAGTTTCAAAGAGCTAGCACAAACCGTGTTTGATTTACAGTTCCAACTACATGTATCCATATAGGAGAAAACAGAGTGAAACCTAAAAATTAAAACTGTTACTGCCAACGAACTGTTTAACCTAGAAGAACGAAATTTGGTGAGCCAAGTGAGATTGGGGTACTGATCATTACCTGAAAGTGTCATCAAGATTGGGTGAAAAAATGTGTAGTGAGATTTCAGGAAACTCGTAGTTTTTTGGAAGCTTGGCAACCCTTTCCATGAAAGTGATTTGTGCCAGTCTCTGCTTAGGTCTACATCAATAGGAAACAAACCATAGAGATAGAATTTGGAACTACTTTATTGTGTCAAGTTTCAAAGAGCTAGCATAAACCGTGTTTGATTTACAGTTCCAACTACATGTATCCATATAGGAGAAAGCAGAGTGAAACCTAAAAATTCAAACTGTTACTGCCAACGAACGGATTAACCTAGAAGAACCAAATTTGGTGAGCCAAGTGTGATTGGGGTACTGATCATTACCTGAAAGTGTCATCAAGATTGGTTGAAAAAATGTGTGCTGAGATTTCAGGAAACTCGTAGTTTTTTGGAAGCTTGGCAACCCCTTTCCATGAAAGTGATTTGCGCCAGTCTCTGCTTAGGGCTACATCAATAGGAAACAAACCACAGAGATAGAACTTGGAACTTCTTTACTGTGTCAAGTTTCAAAGAGCTAGCACAAACAGTGTTTGATTTAAGTTCCAACTACATGTATCCATATAGGAGAAACCAGAGTGAAACCTAAAAATTAAAACTGTTACTGTCATCGAACGGATTAACCTAGAAGAACGAAATTTGGTGAGCCATGTGGGATTGGGGTTCTGATCATTACCAGAAAGTGTCATCAAGATTGGTTGAAAAAATGTGTGCTGAGATTTCAGAAAACTCGTAGTTTTTGGAAGCTTGGCAACCCCTTTCCATGAAAGTGATTTGCGCCAGTCTCTGCTTAGGGCTACATCAATAGGAAACAACCGTAGAGAGAGAACTTGGAACTACTTTATTGTGTCAAGTTTCAAAGAGCTAGCACAAACCGTGTTTGATTTAGAGTTCCAACTATATCTATCCATATAGGAGAAAACAGAGTGAAACCTAAAAATTAAAACTGTTACTGCCACCGAACGGTTTAACCTAAAAGAACGAAATTTGGTGAGCAAAGTGGGATTGGGGTACTGATCATTACCTGAAAGTGTCATCAAATTTGGGTGAAAAAATGTGTAGTGAGATTTCAGGAAACTCGTAGTTTTTTGGAAGCTTGGCAACCCCTTTCCATGAAAGTGATATGCGCTGGTCTCTGCTTAGGGCTACATCAATAGGAAACAAACCATAGAGATAGAACTTGGAACTACTTTATTGTGTCAAGTTTCAAAGAGCTAGCACAAACCGTGTTTGATTTAGAGTTCCAACTACATGTGTCCATATAGGAGAAAACAGAGTGAAACCTAAAAATTAAAACTGGTACTGCCAACAAACGTTTTAACCTAGAAGAACGAAATTTGGTGAGCCAAGTGGGATTGGGGTACTGATCATTTCCTGAAATTGTCATTAAGATTGGGTGAAAAAATGTGTGCTGAGATTTCAGGAAACTCGTAGTTTTTTGAAACTTGGCAACCCCTTTTCATGAATGTGATTTGCGCTGGTCTTTGCTTAGGGCTACATCACTAGGAAACAAACCATAGAGATACAACTTGGAACTACTTTATTGTGTCAAGTTTCAAAGTGGTAGCACAAACCGTGTTTGATTTAGATTTCCAACTACATGTATCCATATAGGAGAAAACAGAGTGAAACCTAAAAATTAAAACTGTTACTGCCAACGAAGGGTTTAACCTAGAAGAACGAAATTTGGTGAGCCAACTGGATTGGGGTACTGATCATTACCTGAAAGTGTCATCAAGATTGGGTGAAAAAATGTGTGCTGAGATTTCAGAAAACACGTAATTTTTTCGAAGGTGGGCAACCCCTTTCCATGAAAGTGATTTGCGCCAGTCTCTGCTTAGGGCTACATCAATTGGAAACAAACCATAGAGATAGAACTTGGAACTTCTTTATTGTGTCAAGTTTCAAAGAGCTAGCACAAACCGTGTTTGATTTAGAGTTCCAACTACATGTATCCATATAGGGGAAAACAGAGTGAAACCTAAAAATTAAAACTGTTACTGCCATCGAATGGTTTAACCTAGAAGAACGAAATTTGGTGAGAAAAGTGGGATTGGGGTGCTGATCATTATCTGAAAGTGTCATCAAGATTGGGAGAAAAAAGTTTGTGCTGAGACTTCAGGAAACTCGTTTTTTTTTGGAATCTTGGCAACCCCTTTCCATGAAAGTGATTTGTGCCAGTCTCTACTGAGGGCTACATCAATAGGAAACAAACCATAGAGATAGAACTTGGAACTACTTTATTGTGTCAAGTTTCAAAGAGCTAGCACAAACCGTGTTTGATTTAGAGTTCCAACTACATGTATCCATATAGGAGAAAACAGAGTGAAACCTAAAAATTAAAACTGTTAATGCCATCGAACGGTTTAACCTAGAAGAACGAAATTTGGTGAGAAAAGTGGGAATGGGGTGCTGATCATTATCTGAAAGTGTCATCAAGATTGGGTGAAAAAAGTGTGTGCTGAGATTTCAGGAAACTCGTAGTTTTTTGGAAGCTTGGCAACCCCTTTCCATGAAAGTGATTTGTGCCAGTCTCTGCTTGGGGCTACATCAATAGGAAACAAACCATAGGGATAGAACTTGGAACTACTTTATTGTGTCAAGTTTCAAAGAGCTAGCACAAACCGTGTTTGATTTAGAGTTCCAACTGAATGTATCCATATAGGAGAAAACAGAGTGAAACCTAAAAATTAAAACTGTTACTATCAACGAACGGTTTAACCTGGAAGAACGAAATTTGGTGAGCCAAGTGGGATTGGGGAACTGATCATTACCTGAAAGTGTCATCAAGTTTGAGTGAAAAAATGTGTGCTGAGATTTCAGGAAACTCGTAGTATTTTGGAAGCTTGGCAGCCCCTTTCCATGAAAGTCATTTGCGCTGCTGTCTGCTTAGGGCTACATCAATAGGAAACAAACCATAGTGATAGAACTTGGAACTATTTTATTGTGTCAAGTTTCAATGAGCTAGCACAAACCGTGTTTAATTTAGAGTTCCAACTACGTGTATCATTATAGGAGAAAACAGAGTGAAACCTAAAAACTTAAACTGTTACTGCCAACGAACGGTTTAACCTAGAAAACGAAATTTGGTGAGCCAAGTGGGATTGAGGTACTGATCATTACCTGAAAGTGTCATCAAGATTGGGTGAAAAAATGTGTGCTGAGATTTCAGGAAACTCGCAGTATTTTGGAAGCTTGGCAACCCCTTTCCATGAAATTGATTTGCGCCAGTCTCTGCTTTGGGCTACAACAATAGGAAACAAACCATAGAGATAGAACTTGGAACTATTTTATTGTGTCAAGTTTCAAAGAGCTAGCACAAACCGTGTTTGATTTAGAGTTCCAACTAAGTGTATCCATATAGGAGAAAACAGAGTGAAACCTAAAAATTTAAACTGGTACTGCCAACGAACGGTTTAACCTGGAAGAACGAAATTTGGTGAGCCAAGTGGGATTGGGGAACTGATCATTACCTGAAAGTGTCATCAAGTTTGGGTGAAAAAATGTGTGCTGAGATTTCAGGAAACTCGTAGTATTTTGAAAGCTTGGCAACCCCTTTCCATGAAAGTCATTTGCGCTGCTGTCTGCTTAGGGCTACATCAATAGGAAACAAACCATAGTGATAGAACTTGGAACTATTTTATTGTGTCAAGTTTCAATGAGCTAGCACAAACCGTGTTTAATTTAGAGTTCCAACTACATGTATCAATATAGGAGAACACAGAGTGAAATCTAAAAATTAAAACTGGTACTGCCAACGAACGGTTTAACCTAGAAAAACGAAATTTGGTTAGCCAAGTGGGATTGGGGTACTGATCATTACCTGAAAGTGTCAGCAATATTGGGTGAAAAAATGTGTGCTGAGATTTCAGGAAACTCGTAGTTTTTTGGAAGCTTGGCAACCCCTTTCCATGAAAGTGATTTGCGCCTGTCTCTGCTTAGGGCTACATGAATAGGAAACAAACCATAGAGATAGAACTTGGAACTATTTTATTGTGTCAAGTTTCAAAGAGCTAGCACAAACCGTGTTTGATTTACAGTTCCAACTACATGTATCCATATAGGAGAACACAAAGTGAAACCTAAAAATTAAAACTGGTACTGCCAACGAACGGTTTAACCTAGAAAAACGAAATTTGGTGAGCCAAGTGGGATTGGGGTACTGATCATTACCTGAAAGTGTCATCAAGATTGGGTGAAAAAATGTGTGCTGAGATTTCAGGAAACTCTTAGTTTTTTGGAAGCTTGGCAACCCCTTTTCATGAAAGTGATTTGCTCCGGTCTGCTTAGGGCTCCATCAATAGGAAACAAACCATAGAGATAGAACTTGGAACTACTTTATTGTGTCAAGTTTCAAAGCGTTAGCACAAACCGTGTTTGATTTAGAGTTCCAACTACATGTATCCATATCGGAGAAAACAGAGTGAATCCTAAAAATTAAAACTGTTACTGCCAACGAACGGTTTAACCTAGAAGAACGAAATTTGGTGAGCCAAGTGGGATTGGGGTACTGATCATTACCTGAAAGTGTCATCAAGATTGGGTGAAAAAATGTGTGCTGAGATTTCAGGAAACTCGTAGTTTTTTGGAAGCTTGGCCACCCCTTTCCATGAAAGTCATTTGCGCTGCTGTCTGCTTAGGGCTACATCAATAGGAAACAAAACATAGAGATAGAACTTGGAACTACTTTATTGTGTCAAGTTTCAAAGAGCTAGAACAAACCGTGTTTGATTTAGAGTTCCAACTACATGTATCCATATAGGAGAAAACAGAGTGAAACCTAAAAATTCAAACTGTTACTGCCAACGAACGGTTTAACCTGGAAGAACGAAATTTGGTGAGCCAAGTGGGATTGGGGAACTGATCATTACCTGAAAGTGTCATCAAGATTGGGTGAAAAAATGTGTGCTGAGATTTCAGGAAACTCGTAGTTTTTTGGAAGCTTGGCAACCGCTTTCCATGAAAGTCATTTGCGCTGCTGTCTGCTTAGGGCTACATCAATAGGAAACAAACCATAGTGATAGAACTTGGAACTATTTTATTGTGTCAAGTTTCAATGAGCTAGCACAAACCGTGTTTGATTTAGAGTTCCAACTACGTGTATCCATATAGGAGAAAACAGAGTGAAACCTAAAATCTTAAACTGTTACTGCCAATGGACGGTTTAACCTAGAAGAACGAAATTTGGTGAGCCAAGTGGGATTGGGGTACTGATCATTACCTGAAAGTGTCATCAACTTTGGGTGAAAAAATGTGTGCTGAGATTTCAAAAAACTCGTAGTTTTTTGAAAGCTTGACAACCCCTATCCATGAAAGTGATTTGTGCCAGTCTCTGCTTAGGACTACATCAATGGGAAACAAACCATAGAGATAGAACTTGGAACTACTTTATTGTGTCAAGTTTCAAAGAGCTAGCAGAAACCGTGTTTAATTTAGAGTTCCACTACATGTATCCATATAGGAGAAAACAGAGTGAAACTTAAAAATTAAAACTGTTACTGCCAACGAACGGTTTAACAAGGAAGAACGAAATTTGGTGAGACAAGTGGGATTGGGGTACTTATCATTACCTGATAGTGTCATCAAGATTGGGTGCAAAAATGTGTGCTGAGATTTCTGGAAACTCGTAGTTTTTTGGAAGCTTGGCAACCCCTTTCCATGAAAGTGATTTGCGCCAGTCTCTGCTTAGGGCTACATCAATAGGAAACAAACCATAGTGATAGAACTTGGAACTTCTTTATTGTGTCAAGTTTCAAAGAGCTAGCACAAACAGTGTTTGATTTAGAGTTCCAACTACATGTATCCATATAGGGGAAAACAGAGTGAAACCTAAAAATTTAAACTGTTACTGCCATCGAACGGATTAACCTAGAAGAACGAAATTTGGTGAGCCAAGTGGGATTGGGATACTGATCATTACCTGAAAGTGTCATCAAGATTGGGTGAAAAAATGTGTGCTGAGATTTCAGGAAACTCGTAGTCTTTTGGAAGCTTGGCAACCCCTTTCCATGAAAGTGATTTGTGCCAGTCTCTGCTTAGGGCTACATCAATAGGAAACAAACCATAGAGATAGAATTTCGAACTACTTTATTGTGTCAAGTTTCAAAGAGCTAGCACAAAGCGAGTTTGATTTAGAGTTCCAACTACATGTATCCATATAGGAGAAAACAGAGTGAAACCTAAAAATTAAAACTGTTACTGCCAACGAACGGTTTAACCTGGAAGAACGAAATTTGGTGAGCCAACTGGGATTGGGGTACTGATCATTACCTGAAAGTGTCATCAAGATTGGGTGAAAAAATGTGTGCTGAGATTTCAGGAAACTCGTAGTTTTTTTGAAGCTTGGCAACCCCTTTCCATGAAAGTGATTTGTGCCAGTCTCTGCTTAGGGCTACATTAATAGGAAACAAACCATAGAGATAGAATTTGGAACTACTTTATTGTGTCAAGTTTCAAGGAGCTAGCATAAACCGTGTTTGATTTACAGTTCCAACTACATGTATCCATATAGGAGAAAACAGAGTGAAACCTAAAAATTCATACTGTTACTGCCAACGAACGGATTAACCTAGAAGAACGAAATTTTGTGAGCCAAGTGGGATAGGGGTACTGATCATTACCTGAAAGTGTCATCAAGATTGGGTGAAAAAATATGTGCTGAGATTTCAGGAAACTCGTAGTATTTTGGAAGCTTGGCAACCCCTTTCCATGAAAGTGATTTGCGCCAGTCTCTGCTTAGGGCTACATCAATAGGAAACAAACCATAGAGATAGAACTTGGATCTACTTTGTGGCGTCAAGTTTCAAAGAGCTAGCACAAACCGTGTTTGATTTAGAGTTCCAACTACATGTATCCCTATAGGAGAAAACAGAGTGAAACCTAAAAATTAAAACTGTTACTGCCATCGAACGGATTAACCTAGAAGAACGAAATTTGGTGAGCCAAGTGGGAATGGGATACTGATCATTACCTGAAAGTGTCATCAAGATTGGATGAAAAAACGTGTGCTGAGATTTCAGGAAACTCGTAGTTTTTTGGAAGCTTGGCAACCCCTTTCCATGAAAGTGATTTGCGCCAGTCTCTGCTTAGGGCTACATCAATAGGAAACAAACCATAGAGATAGAACTTGGAACTACTTTATTGTGTCAAGTTTCAAAGAGCTAGCACAAACCGTGTTTGATTTAGAGTTCCAACTACATGTATCCATATAGGAGAAAACAGAGTGAAACCTAAAAATTAAAACTGTTACTGCCAACGAACGGTTTAACCTAGAAGAACGAAATTTGGTGAGCCAAGTGGGATTGGGGTACTGATCATTATCTGAAAGTGTCATCAAGTTTGGGTGAAAAAATGTGTGCTGAGATTTCAGGAAACTCGTAGTTTTTTGGAAGCTTGGCAACCACTTCCCATGAAAGTGATTTGCGCCGGTCTCTGCTTAGGGCTACATGATTAGGAAACAAACCATAGAGATAGAACTTGGAACTACTTTATTGTGTCAAGTTTCAAAGAGCTAGCACAAACCGTGTTTGATTTACAGTTCCAACTACATGTATCCATATAGGAGAAAACAGAGTGAAACCTAAAAATTAAAACTGTTATTGCCAACGAACGGTTTAACCTAGAAGAAAGAAATTTGGTAAGCCAAGTGGGATTGGGGTACTGATCATCATCTGAAAGTGTCATCAAGTTTGGGTGAAAAAATGTGTAGTGAGATTTCAGGAAACTCGTAGTTTTTTGGAAGCTTGGCAACCCCTTAACATGAAAGTGATTTGCGCCAGTCTCTGCTTAGGGCTACATCAATAGGAAACAAACCATAGGGATAGAACTTGGAACTACTTTATTGTGTCAAGTTTCAAAGAGCTAGCACAAACCGTGTTTGATTTAGAGTTCCAACTACATGTATCCACATAGGAGAAAACAGAGTGAAACCTAAAAATTTAAACTGTTACTGCCAACGAACAGTTTAACCTAGAAGAACGAAATTTGTTGAGAAAAGTGGGATTGGGGTGCTGAACATTACCTGAAAGTGTCATCAAGTTTGGGTGAAAAAATGTGTGCTGAGATTTCAGGAAACTCGTAGTTTTTTGAAAGCTTGGCAACCCCTTTCCATGAAAGTGATTTGCGCCAGTCTCTGCTTAGGTCTACATCAATAGGAAACAAACCATGGAGATAGAACTTGGAACCACTTTATTGTGTCAAGTTTCAAAGAGCTAGCACAAACCGTGTTTGATTTAGAGTTCCAACTACATGTATCCATATAGGAGAAAACAGAGTGAAACCTAAAAATTAAAACTGTTACTGCCAACGAACAGTTTAACCTAGAAGAACGAAATTTGGTGAGAAAAGTGGGCTTGGCGTGCTGATCATTACCTGAAAGTGCATCAAGATTGGGTGAAAAAATGTGTGCTGAGATTTCAGGAAACTCGTAGTTTTTTGGAAGCTTGGCAACCCCTTTCCATGAAAGTGATTTGCGCCAGTCTCTGCTTAGGGCTACATCAATAGGAAACAAACCATAGAGATAGAACTTGGAACTACTTTATTGTGTCAAGTTTCAAAGATTTAGCACAAACCGTGTTTGATTTAGAGTTCCAACTACATGTATCCATATAGGAGAAAACAGAGTGAAAACTAAAAATTCAAACTGTTACTGCCAACAAACGGTTTAACCTAGAAGAACGAAATTTGGTGAGCCAAGTGGGATTGGGGAACTGATCATTACCTGAAAGTGTCATCAAGATTGGGTGAAAAAATATGTGCTGAGATTTCAGGAAACTCGTAGTTTTTTGGAAGCTTGGCAACCCCTTTCCATGAAAGTGATTTGCGCCGGTCTCTGCTTAGGGCTACATCAATAGGAAACAAACCATAGAGATAGAACTTGGAACCAGTTTATTGTGTCAAGTTTCAAAGAGCTAGCACAAACCGTGTTTGATTTAGAGTTCCAACTACATGTATCCATATAGGAGAAAACAGAGTGAAACCTAAAAATTAAAACTGTTACTGCCAACGAACAGTTTAACCTAGAAGAACGAAATTTGGTGAGAAAAGTGGGCTTGGCGTGCTGATCATTACCTGAAAGTGTCATCAAGATTGGGTGAAAAAATGTGTGCTGAGATTTCAGGAATCTCGTAGTTTTTTGGAAGCTTGGCAACCCCTTTCCATGAAAGTGATTTGCGCCAGTCTCTGCTTAGGGCTACGTCAATAGGAAACAAACCATAGAGATAGAACTTGGAACTACTTTATTGTGTCAAGTTTCAAAGAGCTAGCACAAACCGTGTTTGATTTAGAGTTCCAACTACATGTATCCATATAGGAGAAAACAGAGTGAAACCTAAAAATTCAAACTGTTACTGCCAACGAACGGTTTAAGCTAGAAGAACGAAATTGGGTGAGCCAAGTGGGATTGGGGAACTGATCATTACCTGAAAGTGTCATCAAGATTGGGTGAAAAAATATGTGCTGAGATATCAGGAAACTCGTAGTTTTTTGGAAGCTTGGCAACCCCTTTCCATGAAAGTGATTTGCGCCGGTCTCTGCTTAGGGCTACATCAATAGGAAACAAACCATAGAGATAGAACTTGGAACTACTTTATTGTGTCAAGTTTCAAAGAGATAGCACAAACCGTGTTTGATTTAGAGTTCCAACTACGTGTTTCCATATAGGAGAAAACAGAGTGAAACCTAAAAATTTAAACTGTTACTGCCAACGAACGGTTTAACCTAGAAAAACGAAATTTGGTGAGAGAAGTGGGATTGGGGTACTGATCATTACCTGAAAGTGTCATCAAGATTGGGTGAAAAAATGTGTGCTGAGATTTCAGGAAACTCGTAGTTTTTTGGAAGCTTGGCAACCCCTTTCCATGAAAGTGATTTGTGCCAGTCTCTGCTTAGGGCTACATTAATAGGAAATAAACCATAGAGATAGAATTTGGAACTACTTTATTGTGTCAAGTTTCAAGGAGCTAGCATAAATCGTGTTTGATTTACAGTTCCAACTACATGTATCCATATAGGAGAAAACAGAGTGAAACCTAAAAATTCAAACTGTTACTGCCAACGAACGGATTAACCTAGAAGAACGAAATTTTGTGAGCCAAGTGGGATTGGGGTACTGATCATTACCTGAAGTGTCATCAAAATTGGTTGAAAAAACGTGTGCTGAGATTTCAGGAAACTCGTAGTTTTTTGGAAGCTTGGCAACCCCTTTCCGTGAAAGTGATTTGCGCCGGTCTCTGCTTAGGGCTACATCAATAGTAAACAAACCATAGAGATAGAACTTGGAACTACTTTATTGTGTCAACTTTCAAAGAGCTAGAACAAACCGTGTTTGATTTAGAGTTCCAACTACGTGTTTCCATATAGGAGAAAACAGAGTGAAACCTAAAAATTTAAACTGTTACTGCCATCGAACGGTTTAACCTAGAAGAACGAAATTTGGTGAGCCAAGTGGGATTGGGATACTGATCATTACCTGAAAGTGTCATCAAAATTGGATGAAAAAACGTGTGCTGAGATTTCAGGAAACTCGTAGTTTTTTGGAAGCTTGGCAACCCCTTTCCATGAAAGTGATTTGCGCCAGTCTCTGCTTAGGGCTACATCAATAGGAAACAAACCATAGAGATAGAACTTGGAACTACTTTATTGTGTCAAGTTTCAAAGAGATAGCACAAACCCTGTTTGATTTAGAGTTCCAACTACGTGTATCCATATAGGAGAAAACAGAGTGAAACCTAAAAATTTAAACTGTTACTGCCAACGAACGGTTTAACAAGGAAGAACAAAATTTTGAGACAAGTGGGATTGGGGTACTGATCATTACCTGAAAGTGTCATCAAGATTGGGTGAAAAATGTGTGCTGAGATTTCAGGAAACTCATAGTTTTTTGAAAGCTTGGCAACCCCTTTCCATGAAAGTGATTTGCGCCAGTCTCTGCTTAGGTCTACATCAATAGGAAACAAACCATGGAGATAGAACTTGGAACCACTTTATTGTGTCAAGTTTCAAAGAGCTAGCACAAACCGTGTTTGATTTAGAGTTCCAACTACATGTATCCATATAGGAGAAAACAGAGTGAAACCTAAAAATTAAAACTGTTACTGCCATCGAACGGTTTAACCTAGAAGAACAAAATTTGGTGAGCCAAGTGGGATTGGGGTGCTGATCATTATCTGAAAGTGACATCAAGATTGGGTGAAAACAATGTGTGCTGAGATTTCAGGAAACTCGTAGTTTTTTGGAAGCTTGGCAACCCCTTTCCATGAAAGTGATTTGCGCCAGTCTCTGCTTAGGGCTACATCAATAGGAAACAAACCATAGAGATAGAACTTGGATCTACTTTGTGGCGTCAAGTTTCAAAGAGCTAGCACAAACCGTGTTTGATTTAGAGTTCCAACTACATGTATCCCTATAGGAGAAAACAGAGTGAAACCTAAAAATTAAAACTGTTACTGCCATCGAACGGATTAACCTAGAAGAACGAAATTTGGTGAGCCAAGTGGGAATGGGATACTGATCATTACCTGAAAGTGTCATCAAGATTGGATGAAAAAACGTGTGCTGAGATTTCAGGAAACTCGTAGTTTTTTGGAAGCTTGGCAACCCCTTTCCATGAAAGTGATTTGCGCCAGTCTCTGCTTAGGGCTACATCAATAGGAAACAAACCATAGAGATAGAACTTGGAACTACTTTATTGTGTCAAGTTTCAAAGAGCTAGCACAAACCGTGTTTGATTTAGAGTTCCAACTACATGTATCCATATAGGAGAAAACAGAGTGAAACCTAAAAATTAAAACTGTTACTGCCAACGAACGGTTTAACCTAGAAGAACGAAATTTGGTGAGCCAAGTGGGATTGGGGTACTGATCATTATCTGAAAGTGTCATCAAGTTTGGGTGAAAAAATGTGTGCTGAGATTTCAGGAAACTCGTAGTTTTTTGGAAGCTTGGCAACCACTTCCCATGAAAGTGATTTGCGCCGGTCTCTGCTTAGGGCTACATGATTAGGAAACAAACCATAGAGATAGAACTTGGAACTACTTTATTGTGTCAAGTTTCAAAGAGCTAGCACAAACCGTGTTTGATTTACAGTTCCAACTACATGTATCCATATAGGAGAAAACAGAGTGAAACCTAAAAATTAAAACTGTTATTGCCAACGAACGGTTTAACCTAGAAGAAAGAAATTTGGTAAGCCAAGTGGGATTGGGGTACTGATCATCATCTGAAAGTGTCATCAAGTTTGGGTGAAAAAATGTGTAGTGAGATTTCAGGAAACTCGTAGTTTTTTGGAAGCTTGGCAACCCCTTAACATGAAAGTGATTTGCGCCAGTCTCTGCTTAGGGCTACATCAATAGGAAACAAACCATAGGGATAGAACTTGGAACTACTTTATTGTGTCAAGTTTCAAAGAGCTAGCACAAACCGTGTTTGATTTAGAGTTCCAACTACATGTATCCACATAGGAGAAAACAGAGTGAAACCTAAAAATTTAAACTGTTACTGCCAACGAACAGTTTAACCTAGAAGAACGAAATTTGTTGAGAAAAGTGGGATTGGGGTGCTGAACATTACCTGAAAGTGTCATCAAGTTTGGGTGAAAAAATGTGTGCTGAGATTTCAGGAAACTCGTAGTTTTTTGAAAGCTTGGCAACCCCTTTCCATGAAAGTGATTTGCGCCAGTCTCTGCTTAGGTCTACATCAATAGGAAACAAACCATGGAGATAGAACTTGGAACCACTTTATTGTGTCAAGTTTCAAAGAGCTAGCACAAACCGTGTTTGATTTAGAGTTCCAACTACATGTATCCATATAGGAGAAAACAGAGTGAAACCTAAAAATTAAAACTGTTACTGCCAACGAACAGTTTAACCTAGAAGAACGAAATTTGGTGAGAAAAGTGGGCTTGGCGTGCTGATCATTACCTGAAAGTGCATCAAGATTGGGTGAAAAAATGTGTGCTGAGATTTCAGGAAACTCGTAGTTTTTTGGAAGCTTGGCAACCCCTTTCCATGAAAGTGATTTGCGCCAGTCTCTGCTTAGGGCTACATCAATAGGAAACAAACCATAGAGATAGAACTTGGAACTACTTTATTGTGTCAAGTTTCAAAGATTTAGCACAAACCGTGTTTGATTTAGAGTTCCAACTACATGTATCCATATAGGAGAAAACAGAGTGAAAACTAAAAATTCAAACTGTTACTGCCAACAAACGGTTTAACCTAGAAGAACGAAATTTGGTGAGCCAAGTGGGATTGGGGAACTGATCATTACCTGAAAGTGTCATCAAGATTGGGTGAAAAAATATGTGCTGAGATTTCAGGAAACTCGTAGTTTTTTGGAAGCTTGGCAACCCCTTTCCATGAAAGTGATTTGCGCCGGTCTCTGCTTAGGGCTACATCAATAGGAAACAAACCATAGAGATAGAACTTGGAACCAGTTTATTGTGTCAAGTTTCAAAGAGCTAGCACAAACCGTGTTTGATTTAGAGTTCCAACTACATGTATCCATATAGGAGAAAACAGAGTGAAACCTAAAAATTAAAACTGTTACTGCCAACGAACAGTTTAACCTAGAAGAACGAAATTTGGTGAGAAAAGTGGGCTTGGCGTGCTGATCATTACCTGAAAGTGTCATCAAGATTGGGTGAAAAAATGTGTGCTGAGATTTCAGGAATCTCGTAGTTTTTTGGAAGCTTGGCAACCCCTTTCCATGAAAGTGATTTGCGCCAGTCTCTGCTTAGGGCTACGTCAATAGGAAACAAACCATAGAGATAGAACTTGGAACTACTTTATTGTGTCAAGTTTCAAAGAGCTAGCACAAACCGTGTTTGATTTAGAGTTCCAACTACATGTATCCATATAGGAGAAAACAGAGTGAAACCTAAAAATTCAAACTGTTACTGCCAACGAACGGTTTAAGCTAGAAGAACGAAATTGGGTGAGCCAAGTGGGATTGGGGAACTGATCATTACCTGAAAGTGTCATCAAGATTGGGTGAAAAAATATGTGCTGAGATTTCAGGAAACTCGTAGTTTTTTGGAAGCTTGGCAACCCCTTTCCATGAAAGTGATTTGCGCCGGTCTCTGCTTAGGGCTACATCAATAGGAAACAAACCATAGAGATAGAACTTGGAACTACTTTATTGTGTCAAGTTTCAAAGAGATAGCACAAACCGTGTTTGATTTAGAGTTCCAACTACGTGTTTCCATATAGGAGAAAACAGAGTGAAACCTAAAAATTTAAACTGTTACTGCCAACGAACGGTTTAACCTAGAAAAACGAAATTTGGTGAGAGAAGTGGGATTGGGGTACTGATCATTACCTGAAAGTGTCATCAAGATTGGGTGAAAAAATGTGTGCTGAGATTTCAGGAAACTCGTAGTTTTTTGGAAGCTTGGCAACCCCTTTCCATGAAAGTGATTTGTGCCAGTCTCTGCTTAGGGCTACATTAATAGGAAATAAACCATAGAGATAGAATTTGGAACTACTTTATTGTGTCAAGTTTCAAGGAGCTAGCATAAATCGTGTTTGATTTACAGTTCCAACTACATGTATCCATATAGGAGAAAACAGAGTGAAACCTAAAAATTCAAACTGTTACTGCCAACGAACGGATTAACCTAGAAGAACGAAATTTTGTGAGCCAAGTGGGATTGGGGTACTGATCATTACCTGAAGTGTCATCAAAATTGGTTGAAAAAACGTGTGCTGAGATTTCAGGAAACTCGTAGTTTTTTGGAAGCTTGGCAACCCCTTTCCGTGAAAGTGATTTGCGCCGGTCTCTGCTTAGGGCTACATCAATAGTAAACAAACCATAGAGATAGAACTTGGAACTACTTTATTGTGTCAACTTTCAAAGAGCTAGAACAAACCGTGTTTGATTTAGAGTTCCAACTACGTGTTTCCATATAGGAGAAAACAGAGTGAAACCTAAAAATTTAAACTGTTACTGCCATCGAACGGTTTAACCTAGAAGAACGAAATTTGGTGAGCCAAGTGGGATTGGGATACTGATCATTACCTGAAAGTGTCATCAAAATTGGATGAAAAAACGTGTGCTGAGATTTCAGGAAACTCGTAGTTTTTTGGAAGCTTGGCAACCCCTTTCCATGAAAGTGATTTGCGCCAGTCTCTGCTTAGGGCTACATCAATAGGAAACAAACCATAGAGATAGAACTTGGAACTACTTTATTGTGTCAAGTTTCAAAGAGATAGCACAAACCCTGTTTGATTTAGAGTTCCAACTACGTGTATCCATATAGGAGAAAACAGAGTGAAACCTAAAAATTTAAACTGTTACTGCCAACGAACGGTTTAACAAGGAAGAACAAAATTTGGTGAGACAAGTGGGATTGGGGTACTGATCATTACCTGAAAGTGTCATCAAGATTGGGTGAAAAATGTGTGCTGAGATTTCAGGAAACTCATAGTTTTTTGAAAGCTTGGCAACCCCTTTCCATGAAAGTGATTTGCGCCAGTCTCTGCTTAGGTCTACATCAATAGGAAACAAACCATGGAGATAGAACTTGGAACCACTTTATTGTGTCAAGTTTCAAAGAGCTAGCACAAACCGTGTTTGATTTAGAGTTCCAACTACATGTATCCATATAGGAGAAAACAGAGTGAAACCTAAAAATTAAAACTGTTACTGCCATCGAACGGTTTAACCTAGAAGAACAAAATTTGGTGAGCCAAGTGGGATTGGGGTGCTGATCATTATCTGAAAGTGACATCAAGATTGGGTGAAAACAATGTGTGCTGAGATTTCAGGAAACTCGTAGTTTTTTGGAAGCTTGGCAACCCCTTTCCATGAAAGTGATTTGCGCCAGTCTCTGCTTAGGGCTACATCAATAGGAAACAAACCATAGAGATAGAACTTGGAACTACTTTATTGTGTCAAGTTTCAAAGAGCTAGCACAAACCGTGTTTGATTTAGAGTTCCAACTACATGTATCCCTATAGGAGAAAACAGAGTGAAACCTAAAAATTCAAACTGTTACTGCCAACGAACGGAGTAACCTAGAAGAATGAAATTTTGTGAGCCAAGTGGGATTGGGGTACTGATCATTACCTGAAAGTGTCATCAAGATTGGGTGAAAAAATGTGTGCTGAGATTTCAGGAAACTCGTAGTTTTTTGGAAGCTTGGCAACCCCTTTCCATGAAAGTGATTTGCGCCAATCTCTGCTTAGGGCTACATCAATAGGAAACAAACCATAGAGATAGAACTTGGATCTACTTTATGGCGTCAAGTTTCAAAGAGCTAGCACAAACCGTGTTTGATTTAGAGTTCCAACTACATGTATCCCTATAGGAGAAAACAGAGTGAAACCTAAAAATTAAAACTGTTACTGCCATCGAACGGATTAACCTAGAAGAACGAAATTTGGTGAGCCAAGTGGGACTGGGATACTGATCATTACCTGAAAGTATCATCAAAATTGGATGAAAAAACGTGTGCTGAGATTTCAGGAAACTCGTAGTTTTTTGGAAGCTTGGCAACCCCTTTCCATGAAAGTGCTTTGCGCCAGTCTCTGCTTAGGGCTACATCAATAGGAAACAAACCATAGAGATAGAACTTGGAACTACTTTATTGTGTCAAGTTTCAAAGAGATAGAACAAACCGTGTTTGATTTAGAGTTCCAACTACATGTATCCATGTAGGAGAAAACAGAGTGAAACCTAAAAATTCAAACTGTTACTGCCAACGAACGGTTTAACCTGGAAGAACGAAATTTGGTGAGCCATGTGGGATTGTGGAACTGATCATTACCTGAAAGTGTCATCAAGATTGGGTGAAAAAATATGTGCTGAGATTTCAGGAAACTCGTAGTTTTTTATAAGCTTGGCAACCCCTTTCCATGAAAGTGATTTGCGCCAGTCTCTACTTAGGGCTACATCAATAGGAAACAAACCATAGAGATAGAACTTGGAACTACTTTATTGTGTCAACTTTCAAAGAGCTAGAACAAACCATGTTTGATTTAGAGTTCCAACTACATGTATCCATAGAGGAGAAAACAGAGTGAAACCTAAAAATTAAAACTGTTACTGCCATCGAACGGTTTAACCTAGAAGAACGAAATTTGGTGAGCCAAGTGGGATTGGGGTGCTGATCATTATCTGAAAGTGACATCAAGATTGGGTGAAAACAATGTGTGCTGAGATTTCAGGAAACTCGTAGTTTTTTGGAAGCTTGGCAACCCCTTTCCATGAAAGTGATTTGCGCCAGTCTCTGCTTAGGGCTACATCAATAGGAAACAAACCATAGAGATAGAACTTGGAACTACTTTATTGTGTCAAGTTTCAAAGAGCTAGCACAAACCGTGTTTGATTTAGAGTTCCAACTACATGTATCCATATAGGAGAAAACAGAGTGAAACCTAAAAATTAAAACTGTTACTGCCAACGAACGGTTTAACCTGGAAGAACGAAATTTGGTGAGCCAAGTAGGATTGGGGAACTGATCATTACCTGAAAGTGTCATCAAGATTTTGTGAAAAAATGTGTGCTGATATTTCAGGAAACTCATAGTTTTTTGGAAGCTTGGCAACCCCTTTCCATGAAAGTAATTTGCGCTGGTGTCTGCTTAGGGCTACATCAATAGGAAACAAACCATAGTGATAGAACTTGGAACTATTTTATTGTGTCAAGTTTCAATGAGCTAGCACAAACCCTGTTTGATTTAGAGTTCCAACTACGTGTATCCATATAGGAGAAAACAGAGTGAAACCTAAAAATTTAAACTGTTACTGCCAACGAACGGTTTAACAAGGAAGAACGAAATTTGGTGAGCCAAGTGGGATTGGGGTACTGATCATTACCTGAAAGTGTCATCAAGATTGGGTGAAAAAATGTGTGCTGAGATTTCAGGAAACTCGTAGTTTTTTGAAAGCTTGGGAACCCCTTTCCATGAAAGTGATTTGCGCCAGTCTCTGCTTAGGTCTACATCAATAGGAAACAAACCATGGAGATAG
Organism: Spermophilus citellus; assembly: GCF_964194105.1. Classification (NCBI taxonomy): domain Eukaryota; kingdom Metazoa; phylum Chordata; class Mammalia; order Rodentia; family Sciuridae; genus Spermophilus; species Spermophilus citellus. Next base: position 14,637,819 of record NC_138192.1, on the reverse strand, counting down.
AACTTGGAACCACTTTATTGTGCCAAGTTTCAAAGAGCTAGCACAAACCGTGTTTGATTTAGAGTTCCAACTACATGTATCCATATAGGAGAAAACAGAGTGAAACCTAAAAATTAAAACTGTTACTGCCAACGAACAGTTTAACCTAGAAGAAAGAAATTTGGTGAGAAAAGTGGGCTTGGCGTGCTGATCATTACCTGAAAGTGTCATCAAGATTGGGTGAAAAAATGTGTGCTGAGATTTCAGGAAACTCGTAGTTTTTTGGAAGCTTGGCAACCCCTTTCCATGAAAGTGATTTGCGCCAGTCTCTGCTTAGGGCTACATCAATAGGAAACAAACCATAGAGATAGAACTTGGATCTACTTTATGGCGTCAAGTTTCAAAGAGCTAGCACAAACCGTGTTTGATTTAGAGTTCCAACTACATGTATCCCTATAGGAGAAAACAGAGTGAAACCTAAAAATTAAAACTGTTACTGCCAACGAACGGTTTAACCTGGAAGAACGAAATTTGGTGAGCCAAGTAGGATTGGGGAACTGATCATTACCTGAAAGTGTCATCAAGATTTTGTGAAAAAATGTGTGCTGATATTTCAGGAAACTCATAGTTTTTTGGAAGCTTGGCAACCCCTTTCCATGAAAGTAATTTGCGCTGGTGTCTGCTTAGGGCTACATCAATAGGAAACAAACCATAGTGATAGAACTTGGAACTATTTTATTGTGTCAAGTTTCAATGAGCTAGCACAAACCGTGTTTAATTTAGAGTTCCAACTACGTGTATCATTATAGGAGAAAACAGAGTGAAACCTAAAAACTTAAACTGTTACTGCCAACGAACGGTTTAACAAGGAAGAACGAAATTTGGTGAGCCAAGTGGGATTGGGGTACTGATCATTACCTGAAAGTGTCATCAAGATTGGGTGAAAAAATGTGTGCTGAGATTTCAGGAAACTCGTAGTTTTTTGAAAGCTTGGGAACCCCTTTCCATGAAAGTGATTTGCGCCAGTCTCTGCTTAGGTCTACATCAATAGGAAACAAACCATGGAGATAGAACTTGGAACCACTTTATTGTGCCAAGTTTCAAAGAGCTAGCACAAACCGTGTTTGATTTAGAGTTCCAACTACATGTATCCATATAGGAGAAAACAGAGTGAAACCTAAAAATTAAAACTGTTACTGCCAACGAACAGTTTAACCTAGAAGAAAGAAATTTGGTGAGAAAAGTGGGCTTGGCGTGCTGATCATTACCTGAAAGTGTCATCAAGATTGGGTGAAAAAATGTGTGCTGAGATTTCAGGAAACTCGTAGTTTTTTGGAAGCTTGGCAACCCCTTTCCATGAAAGTGATTTGCGCCAGTCTCTGTTTAGGGCTACATCAATAGGAAACAAACCATAGAGATAGAACTTGGATCTACTTTATGGCGTCAAGTTTCAAAGAGCTAGCACAAACCGTGTTTGATTTAGAGTTCCAACTACATGTATCCCTATAGGAGAAAACAGAGTGAAACCTAAAAATTAAAACTGTTACTGCCATCGAACGGTTTAACCTAGAAGAACGAAATTTGGTGAGCCAAGTGGGATTGGGATACTGATCATTACCTGAAAGTATCATCAAAATTGGATCAAAAAACGTGTGCTGAGATTTCAGGAAACTCGTAGTTTTTTGGAAGCTTGGCAACCCCTTTCCATGAAAGTGATTTGCGCCAGTCTCTGCTTAGGGCTACATCAATAGGAAACAAACCATAGAGATAGAACTTGGAACTACTTTATTGTGTCAAGTTTCAAAGAGATAGAACAAACCGTGTTTGATTTAGAGTTCCAACTACATGTATCCATGTAGGAGAAAACAGAGTGAAACCTAAAAATTCAAACTGTTACTGCCAACGAACGGTTTAACCTGGAAGAACGAAATTTGGTGAGCCATGTGGGATTGTGGAACTGATCATTACCTGAAAGTGTCATCAAGATTGGGTGAAAAAATATGTGCTGAGATTTCAGGAAACTCGTAGTTTTTTATAAGCTTGGCAACCCCTTTCCATGAAAGTGATTTGCGCCAGTCTCTACTTAGGGCTACATCAATAGGAAACAAACCATAGTGATAGAACATGGAACTACTTTATTGTGTCAAGTTTCAAAGAGCTAGCACAAACCGTGTTTGATTTAGAGTTCCAACTACGTGTTTCCATATAGGAGAAAACAGAGTGAAACCTAAAAATTTAAACTGTTTCTGCCAATGAACGGTTTAACCTAGAAGAACAAAATTTGGTGAGACAAGTGGGATTGGGGTACTGATCATTACCTGAAAGTGTCATCAAGATTGGGTGAAAAAAATGTGTGCTGAGATTTCAGGAAACTCGTAGTTTTATGGAAGCTTGGCAACCCCTTTCCATGAAAGTGATTTGCGCTGGTGTCTGCTTAGGGCTACATCAATAGGAAACAAACCATAGTGATAGAACTTGGAACTATTTTATTGTGTCAAGTTTCAATGAGCTAGCACAAACCCTGTTTAATTTAGAGTTCCAACTACGTGTATCCATATAGGAGAAAAGAGAGTGAAACCTAAAAATTTAAACTGTTACTGCCAACGAACGGCTTAACAAGGAAGAATGAAATTTGGTGAGACAAGTGGGATTGGGGTACTGATCATTACCTGAAAGTGTCATCAAGATTGGGTGAAAAAATGTGTGCTGAGATTTCAGGAAACTCGTAGTTTTTTGAAAGCTTGGGAACCCCTTTCCATGAAAGTGATTTGCGCCAGTCTCTGCTTAGGTCTACATCAATAGGAAACAAACCATGGAGATAGAACTTGGAACCACTTTATTGTGTCAAGTTTCAAAGAGCTAGCACAAACCGTGTTTGATTTAGAGTTCCAACTACATGTATCCATATAGGAGAAAACAGAGTGAAACCTAAAAATTAAAACTGTTACTGCCAACGAACAGTTTAACCTAGAAGAAAGAAATTTGGTGAGAAAAGTGGGCTTGGCGTGCTGATCATTACCTGAAAGTGTCATCAATATTGGGTGAAAAAATGTGTGCTGAGATTTAAGGAAACTCATAGTTTTTTGGAAGCTTGGCAACCCCTTTCCATGAAAGTGACTTGCGCCAGTCTCTGCTTAGGGCTACATCAATAGGAAACAAACCATAGAGATAGAACTTGGAACTACTTTATTGTGTCAAGTTTCAAAGAGCTAGCAAAAATCGTGTTTGATTTACAGTTCCAACTACATGTATCCATATAGGAGAAAACAGAGTGAAACCTAAAAATTAAAACTCTTACTGACAACGAACGGTTTAACGTACAAGTACGAAATTTGGTGAGCCACGTGGGATTGAGGTACTGATCATTACCTGAAAGTGTCATCAAGATTGGGTGAAAAAATGTGTGCTGAGATTTCAGGAAACTCGTAGTTTTTTGGAAGCTTGGCAACCCCTTTCCATGAAAGTGATTTGTGCCAGTCTCTGTTTAGGGCTACATCAATAGGAAACAAACCATAGAGATTGAACTTGAAACTACGTTATTGTGTCAAGTTTGAAAGAGCTAGCACAAACCGTGTTTGATTTAGAGTTCCAACTACATGTATCCATATAGGAGAAAACAGAGTGAAACCTAAAAATTAAAACTGTTACTACCAACGAACGGTTTAACCTGGAAGAACGAAATATGGTGAGCCAAGTGGGATTGGGGTACTGATCATTACCTGAAAGTGTCATCAGGTTTTCGTGAAAAAATGTGTGCTGAGATTTCAGGAAACTCGTCGTTTTTTGGAATCTTGGCAACCCCTTTCCATGAAAGTGATTTGCGCCAGTGTATGCTTAGGGCTACATCAATAGGAAACAAACCATAGAGGTAGAACTTGGAACTACTTTATTGTGTCAAGTTTCAAATAGCTAGCTCAAACCATGTTTGATTTACAGTTCCAACTACACCTATCCATATAGGAGAAAACAGAGTGAAACCTAAAAATTAAAACTGTTACTGCCAACGAACGGTTTAAACTAGAAGAACGAAATTTGGTGAGCCAAGTGGGATTGGGGTACTGATCATTACCTGAAAGTGTCATCAAGATTTGGTGAAAAAATGTGTGCTGAAATTTCAGGAAACTCGTAGTTTTTTGAAAGCTTCCAACCCCTTTCCATGAAAGTGATTTACGCCAGTCTCTGCTTAGGCCTACATCAATAGGAAACAAACCATAGAGATAGAACTTGGAACTACTTTATTGTGTCAAGTTTCAAATAGCTAGCTCAAACCATGTTTGATTTACAGTTCCAACTACACGTACCCATATAGGAGAAAACCGAGTGAAACCTAAAAATTCAAACTGTTACTGCCAACGAACGGTTTAACCTGGAAGAACGAAATATGGTGAGCCAAGTGGGATTGGGGTACTGATCATTACCTGAAAGTGTCATCAAGATTGGGTGAAAAAATGTGTGCTGAGATTTCAGGAAACTCGTAGTTTTTTGGAAGCTTGGCAACCCCTTTTCATGAAAGTGATTTGCGCCAGTCTCTGCTTAGGTCTACATCAATAGGAATCAAACCATAGACATAGAACTTGGAACTACTTGATTGTGTCAAGTTTCCAAGAGCTGGCACAAACCGTGTTTGATTTAGAGTTCCAACTACATGTATCCATATAGGAGAAAACAGAGTGAAACCGAAAAATTAAAACTGTTACTGCCAACGAACGGTTTAACGTGGAAGAACGAAATTTGTTGAGCCAAGTGGGATTGGTGTACTGATCATTACCTGAAAGTGTCATCAAGTTTGGGTGAAAAAATGTGTGCTGAGATTCAGGAAACTCGTAGTTTTTTGGAAGCTTGGCAACCCATTTCCATGAAAGTGATTTCGTAGTCTCTGCTTAGGGCTACATCAATAGGAAACAAACCATAGAGACAAAACTTGGAACTACTTTATTGTGTCAAGTTTCAAAGAGCTAGCATAAACCGAGTTTGATTTAGAGTTCCAAGAACATGTATCCATTAGGAGAAAACAGAGTGAAACCTAAAAATTAAAACTGTTACTGCCATCGAACGGTTTAACCTAGAAGAATGAAATTTGGTGAGCCAAGTGGGATTGGGGTACTGATCATTACCTGAAAGTGTCATCAAGATTGGGTGAAAAAATGTGTGCTGATATTTCAGGAAACTCGTAGTTTTTGGAAGCTTGGCAACCCCTTTCCATGAATGTGATTTGCGCCAGTCTCTACTTAGGGCTACATCAATAGGAAACAAACCATAGAGATAGAACTTGGAACTACTTTATTGTGTCAAGGTTCAAAGAGCTAGCACAAACCGTGTTTGATTTAGAGTTCCAACTACATGTATCCATATAGGAGAAAACAGAGTGAAACCTACAAATTAAAACTGTTACTGCCAACGAACGGTTTAACCTAGAAGAACGAAATTTGGTGAGCCAAGTGGGATTGAGGTACTGATCATTACCTGAAAGTGTCATCAAGATTGTGTGAAAAAATGGGTGCTGAGATTTTAGGAAACTCGTAGTTTTTTGAAAGCTTGGCAACACCTTTCCATGATAGTGATTTGCGCCAGTCTCTGCTTAAGGACTACATTAATAGGAAACAAACCATAGAGATAGAACTTGGAACTACTTTATTGTGTCAAGTTTCAAAGAGCTAGCACAAACCGTGTTTGATTTAGAGTGCCAAATACATGTATCCATATAGGAGAAAACAGAGTGAAACCTAAAAATTAAAACTGTTACTGCCAACGAAAGTTTTAAACTAGAAGAACGAAATTTGGTGAGCCAAGTGGGATTGGGGTATTGATCATTACCTGAAAGTGTCATCAGGTTTGGGTAAAAAAATGTTTGCTGAGATTTCAGGAAACTCGTAGTTACTTGGAAGCTTGGCAACCCCTTTCCATTAAAGTGATTTGCGCCGGTCTCTGCTTAGGGCTCCTTCAATAGGAAACAAACCATAGAGATAGAACTTCGAACTACTTTATTGTGTCAAGTTTCAAAGAGCTAACACAAACAGTGTTTGATTTAGTGTTCCAACTACATGTATCCATATAGGAGAAAACTGAGTGAAACCTAAAAATTAAAACTGTTACTGCCAACGAACGGTTTAACCTAGAGGAACGAAATTTGGTGAGCCAAGTGGTATTGTTGTACTGATCATTACCTGAAAGTGTCATCAAGATTGGATGAAAATATGTGTGCTGAGATTTCAGGAAACTCATAGTTTTTTGGAAGCTTGGCAACCCCTTTCCATGAAAGTGATTTGTGCCAGTCTCTGCTTAGGGCTACATCAATAGGAAACAAATCATAGAGATAGAACTTGGAACTACTTTATTGTGTCAAGTTTCCAAGTGCTAGCACAAACCGTGTTTGATTTAGTGTTCCAACTACATGTATCCATATAGGAGAAAACAGAGTGAAACCGAAAAATTAAAACTGTTACTGCCAACGAACGGTTTAACCTAGAAGAACGAAATTTAATGAGCCAAGTGGGATTGGCGTACTGATCATTACCTGAAAGTGTCATCAAGATTGGGTGAAAAAATGTGTGTTGAGATTTCAGGAAACTCGTAGTTTTTTGGAAGCTTGGCAACCCATTTCCATGAAAGTGATTTGGTGGTCTCTGCTCAGGGCTACATCAATAGGAAACAAACCATAGAGATAGAACTTGGAACTACTTTATTGTGTCAAGTTTCAAAGAGCTAGCACAAACCGTGTTTGATTTAGAGTTCCAACTGCATGTATCCATATAGGAGAAAACAGAGTGAAACCTAAAAATTAAAACTGTTACTGCCAACGAACGGTTTAACCTGGAAGAACGAAATTTGGTGAGCCAAGTAGGATTGGGGAACTGATCATTACCTGAAAGTGTCATCAGGTTTTCGTGAAAAAATATGTGCTGAGATTTCAGGAAACTCGTAGTTTTTTGGAAGCTTGGCAACCCCTTTCCATGAAAGTGATTTGCGCTGGTGTCTGCTTAGGGCTACATCAATAGTAAACAAACCATAGTGATAGAACTTGGAACTATTATATTGTGTCAAGTTTCAATGAGCTAGCACAAACCCTGTTTGATTTAGAGTTCCAACTACGTGTATCCATATAGGAGAAAACAGAGTGAAACCTAAAAATTAAAACTGTTACTGCCAACGAAGGGTTTAACCTGGAAGAATGAAATTTGGTGAGCCAAGTGGGATTGGGGTACTGATCATTACCTGAAAGTGTCATCAAGATTGGGTGAAAAAATGTGTACTGAGATTTCAGGAAACTCGTAGTTTTTTGGAAGCTTGGCAACCCCTTTCTGTTAAAGTGATTTGCGCCGGTCTCTGCTTAGTGCTACATCAATAGGAAACAAATCATAGAGATAGAACTTGGAACTACTTCATTGTGTCAAGTTTCAAAGAGCTCCCACAAAAAGTGTTTGATTTAGAGGTCCAACTACATGTATCCATATAGGAGAAAACAGAGTGAAACCTAAAAATTAAAACTGTTACTGCCAATGAACGGTTTAACCTAGAAGAACGAAATTTGGTGAGCCAAGTGGGAATGGGGTACTGATCATTACCTGAAAGTGTCATCAAGATTGGGTGAAAAATGTGTGCTGAGATTTCAGGAAACTCGTTTTTTGGAAACTTGGCAAGCCCTTTCCATGAATATGATTTGTGCCAGTCTCTGCTTATGGCTACATCAAAAGGAAACAAACCATAGGGATAGAACTTGGAACTACTTTATTGTGTCAAGTTTCAAAGAGCTAGCACAAACCGTGTTTTATTTAGAGTTCCAACTACATATATCCATATAGGAGAAAACAGAGTGAAACCTAAAAATTAAAACTGTTCCTCCCAACGAACGGCTTAACCTAGAAGAACGAAATTTGGTGAGACATGTGGGATTGGGGTACTGATCATTACCTGAAAGTGTCATCAAGATTGGGTGAAAAAATGTGTGCTGAGATTTCAGGAAACTCATAGTTTTTTGGAAGCTTGGCAACCCCTTCCCATGAAAGTGATTTGCGCCAGTGTCTGCTTAGGGCTACATCAATAGGAAACAAACCATAGATATAGAACTTGGAACTACTTTATTGTGTCAAGTTTCAAAGAGCTAGCACAAACCGTGTTTGATTTAGAATTCAAACTACATGTATCCATATAGGAGAAAACAGAGTGAAACCTAATAATTAAACTGTTACTGCCAACGAAAGGTTTAACCTGGAGGAACGAAATTTGGTGAGGCAAGTGGGATTGGGGTACTGATCATAACCTGAAAGTGTCATCAAGATTGGGTGAAAAAATGTGTGCTGAGATTTCAGGAAACTCGTAGTTTTTTGGAAGCTTGGCAACCCCTTTTCATGAAAGTGATTTGCGCCAGTCTCTGCTTAGGTCTACATCAATAGGAATCAAACCATAGAGATAGAACTTGGAACTACTTGATTGTGTCAAGTTTCCAAGAGCTGGCACAAACCGTGTTTGATTTAGAGTTCCAACTACATGTATCCATATAGGAGAAAACAGAGTGAAACCGAAAAATTAAAACTGTTACTGCCAACGAACGGTTTAACGTGGAAGAACGAAATTTGTTGAGCCAAGTGGGATTGGTGTACTGATCATTACCTGAAAGTGTCATCAAGTTTGGGTGAAAAAATGTGTGCTGAGATTCAGGAAACTCGTAGTTTTTTGGAAGCTTGGCAACCCATTTCCATGAAAGTGATTTCGTAGTCTCTGCTTAGGGCTACATCAATAGGAAACAAACCATAGAGACAAAACTTGGAACTACTTTATTGTGTCAAGTTTCAAAGAGCTAGCATAAACCGAGTTTGATTTAGAGTTCCAAGAACATGTATCCATTAGGAGAAAACAGAGTGAAACCTAAAAATTAAAACTGTTACTGCCATCGAACGGTTTAACCTAGAAGAATGAAATTTGGTGAGCCAAGTGGGATTGGGGTACTGATCATTACCTGAAAGTGTCATCAAGATTGGGTGAAAAAATGTGTGCTGATATTTCAGGAAACTCGTAGTTTTTGGAAGCTTGGCAACCCCTTACCATGAATGTGATTTGCGCCAGTCTCTGCTTAGGGCTACATCAATAGGAAACAAACCATAGAGATAGAACTTGGAACTACTTTATTGTGTCAAGGTTCAAAGAGCTAGCACAAACCGTGTTTGATTTAGAGTTCCAACTACATGTATCCATATAGGAGAAAACAGAGTGAAACCTACAAATTAAAACTGTTACTGCCAACGAACGGTTTAACCTAGAAGAACGAAATTTGGTGAGCCAAGTGGGATTGAGGTACTGATCATTACCTGAAAGTGTCATCAAGATTGTGTGAAAAAATGGGTGCTGAGATTTTAGGAAACTCGTAGTTTTTTGAAAGCTTGGCAACACCTTTCCATGATAGTGATTTGCGCCAGTCTCTGCTTAAGGACTACATTAATAGGAAACAAACCATAGAGATAGAACTTGGAACTACTTTATTGTGTCAAGTTTCAAAGAGCTAGCACAAACCGTGTTTGATTTAGAGTGCCAACTACATGTATCCATATAGGAGAAAACAGAGTGAAACCTAAAAATTAAAACTGTTACTGCCAACGAACGTTTTAAACTAGAAGAACGAAATTTGGTGAGCCAAGTGGGATTGGGGTATTGATCATTACCTGAAAGTGTCATCAGGTTTGGGTAAAAAAATGTTTGCTGAGATTTCAGGAAACTCGTAGTTACTTGGAAGCTTGGCAACCCCTTTCCATTAAAGTGATTTGCGCCGGTCTCTGCTTAGGGCTCCTTCAATAGGAAACAAACCATAGAGATAGAACTTCGAACTACTTTATTGTGTAAAGTTTCAAAGAGCTAACACAAACAGTGTTTGATTTAGTGTTCCAACTACATGTATCCATATAGGAGAAAACTGAGTGAAACCTAAAAATTAAAACTGTTACTGCCAACGAACGGTTTAACCTAGAGGAACGAAATTTGGTGAGCCAAGTGGTATTGTTGTACTGATCATTACCTGAAAGTGTCATCAAGATTGGATGAAAATATGTGTGCTGAGATTTCAGGAAACTCATAGTTTTTTGGAAGCTTGGCAACCCCTTTCCATGAAAGTGATTTGTGCCAGTCTCTGCTTAGGGCTACATCAATAGGAAACAAATCATAGAGATAGAACTTGGAACTACTTTATTGTGTCAAGTTTCCAAGTGCTAGCACAAACCGTGTTTGATTTAGTGTTCCAACTACATGTATCCATATAGGAGAAAACAGAGTGAAACCGAAAAATTAAAACTGTTACTGCCAACGAACGGTTTAACCTAGAAGAACGAAATTTAATGAGCCAAGTGGGATTGGCGTACTGATCATTACCTGAAAGTGTCATCAAGATTGGGTGAAAAAATGTGTGTTGAGATTTCAGGAAACTCGTAGTTTTTTGGAAGCTTGGCAACCCATTTCCATGAAAGTGATTTGGTGGTCTCTGCTCAGGGCTACATCAATAGGAAACAAACCATAGAGATAGAACTTGGAACTACTTTATTGTGTCAAGTTTCAAAGAGCTAGCACAAACCGTGTTTGATTTAGAGTTCCAACTGCATGTATCCATATAGGAGAAAACAGAGTGAAACCTAAAAATTAAAACTGTTCCTCCCAACGAACGGCTTAACCTAGAAGAACGAAATTTGGTGAGACATGTGGGATTGGGGTACTGATCATTACCTGAAAGTGTCATCAAGATTGGGTGAAAAAATGTGTGCTGAGATTTCAGGAAACTCATAGTTTTTTGGAAGCTTGGCAACCCCTTCCCATGAAAGTGATTTGCGCCAGTGTCTGCTTAGGGCTACATCAATAGGAAACAAACCATAGATATAGAACTTGGAACTACTTTATTGTGTCAAGTTTCAAAGAGCTAGCACAAACCGTGTTTGATTTAGAATTCCAACTACATGTATCCATATAGGAGAAAACAGAGTGAAACCTAATAATTAAACTGTTACTGCCAACGAAAGGTTTAACCTGGAGGAACGAAATTTGGTGAGGCAAGTGGGATTGGGGTACTGATCATAACCTGAAAGTGTCATCAAGATTGGGTGAAAAAATGTGTGCTGAGATTTCAGGAAACTCGTAGTTTTTTGGAAGCTTGGCAACCCCTTTCCATGAAAGTGATTTGCGCCAGTCTATGCTTAGGGCTACATCAATAGGAAACAAACCATAGAGATAGAACTTGGAACTACTTTATTGTGTCAAGTTTCAAATAGCTAGCTCAAACCATGTTTGATTTACAGTTCCAACCGTGTATGATTTAGAGTTCCAACTACACGTATCCATATAGGAGAAAACAGTGTGAAACCTAAAAATTAAAACTGTTACTGCCAACGAACGGTTTAACCTGGAAGAACGAAATATGGTGAGCCAAGTGGGATTGGGGTACTGATCATTACCTGAAAGTGTCATCAAGATTGGGTGAAAAAATGTGTGCTGAGATTTCAGGAAACTCGTAGTTTTTAGGAAGCTTGGCAACCCCTTTCCATGAAAGTGATTTGCGCCAGTCTCTGCTTAGGGCTACATCAATAGGAAACAAACCATAGAGATAGAACTTGGAACTACTTGATTGTGTCAAGTTTCCAAGAGCTAGCACAAACTGTGTTTGATTTAGAGTTCCAACTACATGTATCCATATAGGAGAAAACAGAGTGAAACCTAAAAATTAAAACTGGTACTGCCAACGAACGGTTTAACCTTGAAGAACGAAATTTGGTGAGCCAAGTGGGATTGGGGTACTGATCATTACCTGAAAGTGTCATCAAGATTCGGTGAAAAAATGTGTGCTGAGATTTCAGGAAACTCGTAGTTTTTTGGAAGCTTCCAACCCCTTTCCATGAAAGTGATTTGCGCCAGTCTCTGCTTAGGCCTACATCAATAGGAAACAAACCATAGAGATAGAACTTGGAACTACTTTATTGTGTCAAGTTTCAAAGAGCTAACACAAACAGTGTTTGATTTAGAGTTCCAACTACATGTATCCATATAGGAGAAAACTGAGTGAAACCTAAAAATTAAAACTGTTACTGCCAACGAACGGTTTAACCTAGAGGAACGAAATTTGGTGAGCCAAGTGGTATTGTTGTACTGATCATTACCTGAAAGTGTCATCAAGATTGGATGAAAAAAATGTGTGCTGAGATTTCAGGAAACTCGTAGTTTTTTGAAAGCTTGGCACCACCTTTCCATGATAGTGATTTGCGCCAGTCTCTGCTTAAGGACTACATTAATAGGAACAAACCATAGAGATAGAACTTGGAACTACTTTATTGTGTCAAATTTCAAAAGACTAGCACAAACCGTGTTTGATTTAGAGTGCCAACTACATGTATCCATATAGGAGAAAACAGAGTGAAACCTAAAAATTAAAACTGTTACTGCCAACGAACGTTTTAAACTAGAGGAACGAAATTTGGTGAGCCAAGTGGGATTGGGGTACTGATCATTACCTGAAAGTGTCATCAGGTTTGGGTAAAAAAATGTTTGCTGAGATTTCAGGAAACTCGTAGTTACTTGGAAGCTTGGCAACCCCTTTCCATTAAAGTGATTTGCGCCGGTCTCTGCTTAGGGCTCCTTCAATAGGAAACAAACCATAGAGATAGAACTTGGAATTACTTTATTGTGTCAAGTTTCAAAGAGCTAACACAAACAGTGTTTGATTTAGTGTTCCAACTACATGTATCCATATAGGAGAAAACTGAGTGAAACCTAAAAATTAAAACTGTTACTGCCAACAAACGGTTTAACCTAGAGGAACGAAATTTGGTGAGCCAAGTGGTATTGTTGTACTGATCATTACCTGAAAGTGTCATCAAGATTGGATGAAAAAAATGTGTGCTGAGATTTCAGGAAACTCATAGATTTTGGAAGCTTGGCACCCCATTTCGATGAAAGTGATTTGCGGTGGTCTCTGCTTAGGGCTACATCAATAGGAAACAAACCATAGAGCCATAACTTGGAACTACTTTATTGTGTCAAGTTTCAAAGAGCTAGCACAAACCGTGTTTGATTTAGTGTTCCAACAACATGTATCCATTAGGAGAAAACAGAGTGAAACCTAAAAATTAAAACTGTTACTGCCATCGAACGGATTAACCTAGAAGAACGAAATTTGGTGAGCCAAGTGGGATTGGGGTACTGATCATTACCTGAAAGTGTCATCAAGATTGGGTGAAAAAATGTGTGCTGAGATTTCAGGAAACTCGTAGTTTTTTGGAAGCTTGGCAACCCCTTTCCATGTAAGTGATTTGTGCCAGTCTCTGTTTAGGGCTACATGAATAGGAAACAAACCATAGAGATAGAACTTGGAACTACGTTATTGTGTGAAGTTTGAAAGAGCTAGCACAAACCGTGTATGATTTAGAGTTCCAACTACATGTATCCATATAGGAGAAAACATTGTGAAACCTAAAAATTAAAACTGTTACTGCCAACGAACGGTTTAACCTGGAAGAACAAAATATGGTGAGCCAAGTGGGATTGGGGTACTGATCATTACCTGAAAGTGTCATCAAGATTGGGTGAAAAAATGTGTGCTGAGATTTCAGGAAACTCGTAGTTTTTAGGAAGCTTGGCAACCCCTTTCCATGAAAGTGATTTGCGCCAGTCTCTGCTTAGGGCTACATCAATAGGAAACAAACCATAGAGATAGAACTTGGAACTACTTGATTGTGTCAAGTTTCCAAGAGCTAGCACAAACCGTGTTTGATTTAGAGTTCCAACTACATGTATCCATATAGGAGAAAACAGAGTGAAACCTAAAAATTAAAACTGGTACTGCCAACGAACGGTTTAACCTGGAAGAACGAAATTTGGTGAGCCAAGTTGGATTGGGGTACTGATCATTACCTGAAAGTGTCATCAAGATTCGGTGAAAAAATGTGTGCTGAGATTTCAGGAAACTCGTAGTTTTTTGGAAGCTTCCAACCCCTTTCCATGAAAGTGATTTGCGCCAGTCTCTGCTTAGGCCTACATCAATAGGAAACAAACCATAGAGATAGAACTTGGAACTACTTTATTGTGTCAAGTTTCAAAGAGCTAACACAAACAGTGTTTGATTTAGAGTTCCAACTACATGTATCCATATAGGAGAAAACTGAGTGAAACCTAAAAATTAAAACTGTTACTGCCAACAAACGGTTTAACCTAGAGGAACGAAATTTGGTGAGCCAAGTGGTATTGTTGTACTGATCATTACCTGAAAGTGTCATCAAGATTGGATGAAAAAAATGTGTGCTGAGATTTCAGGAAACTCGTAGTTTTTGGAAGCTTGGCAACCACTTTCCATTAAAGTGATTTGTGCCAGTCTCTGCTTAGGGCTACATCAATAGGAAACAAACCATAGAGATAGAACTTGGAACTACTTTATTGTGTCAAGTTTCAAAGAGCAAGCACAAACCGTGTTTGATTTAGAGTTCCAACTACATGTATCCATATAGGAGAAAACAGAGTGAAATCTACAAATTAAAACTGTTACTGCCAACGAACGGTTTAACCTAGAAGAACGACATTTGGTGAGCCAAGTGGGATTGAGGTACTGATCATTACCTGAAAGTGTCATCAAGATTGTGTGAAAAAATGGGTGCTGACATTTTAGGAAACTCGTAGTTTTTTGAAAGCTTGGCAACACCTTTCCAAGATAGTGATTTGCGCCAGTCTCTGCTTAAGGACTACATTAATAGGAACAAACCATAGAGATAGAACTTGGAACTACTTTATTGTGTCAAGTTTCAAAAAGCTAGCACAAACCGTGTTTGATTTAGAGTGCCAACTACATGTATCCATATAGGAGAAAACAGAGTGAAACCTAAAAATTAAAACTGTTACTGCCAACGAACGTTTTAAACTAGAGGAACGAAATTTGGTGAGCCAAGTGGGATTGGGGTACTGATCATTACCTGAAAGTGTCATCAGGTTTGGGTAAAAAAATGTTTGCTGAGATTTCAGGAAACTCGTAGTTACTTGGAAGCTTGGCAACCCCTTTCCATTAAAGTGATTTGCGCCGGTCTCTGCTTAGGGCTCCTTCAATAGGAAACAAACCATAGAGATAGAACTTGGAATTACTTTATTGTGTCAAGTTTCAAAGAGCTAACACAAACAGTGTTTGATTTAGTGTTCCAACTACATGTATCCATATAGGAGAAAACTGAGTGAAACCTAAAAATTAAAACTGTTACTGCCAACAAACGGTTTAACCTAGAGGAACGAAATTTGGTGAGCCAAGTGGTATTGTTGTACTGATCATTACCTGAAAGTGTCATCAAGATTGGATGAAAAAAATGTGTGCTGAGATTTCAGGAAACTCATAGTTTTTTGGAAGCTTGGCACCCCATTTCGATGAAAGTGATTTGCGGTGGTCTCTGCTTAGGGCTACATCAATAGGAAACAAACCATAGAGCCATAACTTGGAACTACTTTATTGTGTCAAGTTTCAAAGAGCTAGCACAAACCGTGTTTGATTTAGTGTTCCAACAACATGTATCCATTAGGAGAAAACAGAGTGAAACCTAAAAATTAAAACTGTTACTGCCATCGAACGGATTAACCTAGAAGAACGAAATTTGGTGAGCCAAGTGGGATTGGGGTACTGATCATTACCTGAAAGTGTCATCAAGATTGGGTGAAAAAATGTGTGCTGAGATTTCAGGAAACTCGTAGTTTTTTGGAAGCTTGGCAACCCCTTTCCATGTAAGTGATTTGTGCCAGTCTCTGTTTAGGGCTACATGAATAGGAAACAAACCATAGAGATAGAACTTGGAACTACGTTATTGTGTGAAGTTTGAAAGAGCTAGCACAAACCGTGTATGATTTAGAGTTCCAACTACATGTATCCATATAGGAGAAAACATTGTGAAACCTAAAAATTAAAACTGTTACTGCCAACGAACGGTTTAACCTGGAAGAACAAAATATGGTGAGCCAAGTGGGATTGGGGTACTGATCATTACCTGAAAGTGTCATCAAGATTGGGTGAAAAAATGTGTGCTGAGATTTCAGGAAACTCGTAGTTTTTAGGAAGCTTGGCAACCCCTTTCCATGAAAGTGATTTGCGCCAGTCTCTGCTTAGGGCTACATCAATAGGAAACAAACCATAGAGATAGAACTTGGAACTACTTGATTGTGTCAAGTTTCCAAGAGCTAGCACAAACCGTGTTTGATTTAGAGTTCCAACTACATGTATCCATATAGGAGAAAACAGAGTGAAACCTAAAAATTAAAACTGGTACTGCCAACGAACGGTTTAACCTGGAAGAACGAAATTTGGTGAGCCAAGTTGGATTGGGGTACTGATCATTACCTGAAAGTGTCATCAAGATTCGGTGAAAAAATGTGTGCTGAGATTTCAGGAAACTCGTAGTTTTTTGGAAGCTTCCAACCCCTTTCCATGAAAGTGATTTGCGCCAGTCTCTGCTTAGGCCTACATCAATAGGAAACAAACCATAGAGATAGAACTTGGAACTACTTTATTGTGTCAAGTTTCAAAGAGCTAACACAAACAGTGTTTGATTTAGAGTTCCAACTACATGTATCCATATAGGAGAAAACTGAGTGAAACCTAAAAATTAAAACTGTTACTGCCAACAAACGGTTTAACCTAGAGGAACGAAATTTGGTGAGCCAAGTGGTATTGTTGTACTGATCATTACCTGAAAGTGTCATCAAGATTGGATGAAAAAAATGTGTGCTGAGATTTCAGGAAACTCGTAGTTTTTGGAAGCTTGGCAACCACTTTCCATTAAAGTGATTTGTGCCAGTCTCTGCTTAGGGCTACATCAATAGGAAACAAACCATAGAGATAGAACTTGGAACTACTTTATTGTGTCAAGTTTCAAAGAGCAAGCACAAACCGTGTTTGATTTAGAGTTCCAACTACATGTATCCATATAGGAGAAAACAGAGTGAAATCTACAAATTAAAACTGTTACTGCCAACGAACGGTTTAACCTAGAAGAACGACATTTGGTGAGCCAAGTGGGATTGAGGTACTGATCATTACCTGAAAGTGTCATCAAGATTGTGTGAAAAAATGGGTGCTGACATTTTAGGAAACTCGTAGTTTTTTGAAAGCTTGGCAACACCTTTCCAAGATAGTGATTTGCGCCAGTCTCTGCTTAAGGACTACATTAATAGGAACAAACCATAGAGATAGAACTTGGAACTACTTTATTGTGTCAAGTTTCAAAAAGCTAGCACAAACCGTGTTTGATTTAGAGTGCCAACTACATGTATCCATATAGGAGAAAACAGAGTGAAACCTAAAAATTAAAACTGTTACTGCCAACGAACGTTTTAAACTAGAGGAACGAAATTTGGTGAGCCAAGTGGGATTGGGGTACTGATCATTACCTGAAAGTGTCATCAGGTTTGGGTAAAAAAATGTTTGCTGAGATTTCAGGAAACTCGTAGTTACTTGGAAGCTTGGCAACCCCTTTCCATTAAAGTGATTTGCGCCGGTCTCTGCTTAGGGCTCCTTCAATAGGAAACAAACCATAGAGATAGAACTTGGAATTACTTTATTGTGTCAAGTTTCAAAGAGCTAACACAAACAGTGTTTGATTTAGTGTTCCAACTACATGTATCCATATAGGAGAAAACTGAGTGAAACCTAAAAATTAAAACTGTTACTGCCAACAAACGGTTTAACCTAGAGGAACGAAATTTGGTGAGCCAAGTGGTATTGTTGTACTGATCATTACCTGAAAGTGTCATCAAGATTGGATGAAAAAAATGTGTGCTGAGATTTCAGGAAACTCATAGTTTTTTGGAAGCTTGGCACCCCATTTCGATGAAAGTGATTTGCGGTGGTCTCTGCTTAGGGCTACATCAATAGGAAACAAACCATAGAGACATAACTTGGAACTACTTTATTGTGTCAAGTTTCAAAGAGCTAGCACAAACCGTGTTTCATTTAGAGTTCCAACTACATGTATCCATATAGGAGAAAACAGAGTGAAACCTAAAAACTTAAAACTGTTACTGCCAACGAATGGTTTAACCTAGAAGAACGAAATTTGGTGAGCCAAGTGGGATTGGGGTACTGATCATTACCTGAAAGTGTCATCAATATTGGGTGAAAAAATGTGTGCTGAGATTTCAGGAAACTCGTAATTTTTTGGAAGCTCTCACCCCCTTTCCATGAAAGTGATTTGCGGTGGTCTCTGCTTAGGGCAACATCAATAGGAAAGAAACCATAGAGATAGAACTTGGAACTACTTTATTGTGTCAAGTTTCAAAGAGCTAGCACAAACGGTGTTTGATTTAGAGTTCCAACTACATGTATCCATATAGGAGAAAACAGAGTGAAACCTAAAAATTTAAACTATTACTGCCAACGAACGGTTTAACGTAGAAGAACGAAATTTGGTGAGCCAAGTGGGATTGGGGTACTGATCATTACCTGAAAGTGTCAGCAAGATTGGGTGAAAAAATGTGGGCTGAGATTTCAGGAATCTCGTAGTTTTTTGGAAGCTTGGCAACCCCTTTCCATGAAAGTGATTTGCGCCAGTCTCTGATTAGGGCTACATCAATAGGAAACAAACCACAGAGATAGAACTTGGAACTACTTTATTGTGTCAAGTTTCAAAGAGCTAGCACAAACCGTGTTTGATTTAGAGTTCCAACTACATGTATCCATATTGAAGAAAACAGAGTGAAACCTAAAAATTAAAACTGTTACTGCCATCGAACGGTTTAACCTAGAAGAAAGAAATTTGGTGAGCCATGTGGGATTGGGGTACTGATCATTACCTGAAAGTGTCATCAAGATTGGTTGAAAAAATGTGTGCTTATATTTCAGGAAACTCGTAATTTTTTGGAAGCTTGGCAACCCCTTTCCATGAAAGTGATTTGCGCCAGTCTCTGCTTAGGGCTACATCAATAGGAAACAAACCATAGAGATAGAACTTGGAACTACTTTATTGTGTCAAGTTTCAAAGAGCTAGCACAAACCGGGTTTGATTTAGAGTTCCAACTACATGTATACATATAGGAGAAAACAGAGTGAAACGTCAAAATTAAAACTGTTACTGCCAACGAACTGTTTAACCTAGAAGAACGAAATTTGGTGAGCCAAGTGGCATTGGGATAGTTATCATTACCTGAAAGTGTCATCAAGATTGGGTGAAAAAATCTGTGCTGAGATTTCAGGAAACTCGTAGTTTTTTGGAAGCTTGGCAACACCTTTCCGTGAAAGTGATTTGCGCCAGTCTCTGCTTAGGGCTACATCAATAGGAAACAAACCATAGAGATAGAACTTGGGACTACTATATTGTGTCAAGTTTCAAACAGCTAGCACAAACTGTGTTTGATTTAGAGTTCCAACTACATGTATCCATATAGGAGAAAACAGAGTGAAACCTAAAAATTAAAACTGTTACTGCCAACGAACGGATTAACCTAGAAGAACGAAATTTGGTGAGCCAAGTGGGATTGGGGTACTGATCATTACCAGAAAGTGTCATCAAGATTGGGTTAAAAAATATGTGCTGAGATTTCAGGAAACTCGTAGTTTTTTGGAAGCTTGGCATCCCCTTTACATGATAGTGGTTTCCGCCGGTCTCTGCTTAGGGCTACATCAATTGGAAACAAACCATAGAGATAGAACTTGGAACTACTTTATTGTGTCAAGTTTCAAAGAGCTAGCACAAACCATGTTTGATTTAGAGTTCCAACTACATGTATCCATATAGGAGAAAACAGAGTGAAACCTAAAAACTTTAAACTGTTACTGCCAATGAACGGTTTAACCTAGAAGAACGAAATTTGGTGAGCCAAGTGGGATTGGGGTACTGATCATTACCTGAAAGTGTCAGCAAGATTGGGTGAAAAAATATGGGCTGAGATTTCAGGAATCTCGTAGTTTTTTGGAAGCTTGGCAACCCCTTTCCATGAAAGTGATTTGTGCCGGTCTCTGATTAGGGCTACATCAATAGGAAACAAACCATAGAGATAGAACTTGGAACTACTTTATTGTGTCAAGTTTCAAAGAGCTAGCACAAACCGTGTTTGATTTAGAGTTCCAACTACATGTATCCATATTGAAGAAAACAGAGTGAAACCTAAAAACTTAAAACTGTTACTGCCAACGAATGGTTTAACCTAGAAGAACGAAATTTGGTGAGCCAAGTGGGATTGGGGTACTGATCATTACCTGAAAGTGTCATCAATATTGGGTGAAAAAATGTGTGCTGAGATTTCAGGAAACTCGTAATTTTTTGGAAGCTCTCACCCCCTTTCCATGAAAGTGATTTGCGGTGGTCTCTGCTTAGGGCAACATCAATAGGAAAGAAACCATAGAGATAGAACTTGGAACTACTTTATTGTGTCAAGTTTCAAAGAGCTAGCACAAACGGTGTTTGATTTAGAGTTCCAACTACATGTATCCATATAGGAGAAAACAGAGTGAAACCTAAAAATTTAAACTATTACTGCCAACGAACGGTTTAACGTAGAAGAACGAAATTTGGTGAGCCAAGTGGGATTGGGGTACTGATCATTACCTGAAAGTGTCAGCAAGATTGGGTGAAAAAATGTGGGCTGAGATTTCAGGAATCTCGTAGTTTTTTGGAAGCTTGGCAACCCCTTTCCATGAAAGTGATTTGCGCCAGTCTCTGATTAGGGCTACATCAATAGGAAACAAACCATAGAGATAGAACTTGGAACTACTTTATTGTGTCAAGTTTCAAAGAGCTAGCACAAACCGTGTTTGATTTAGAGTTCCAACTACATGTATCCATATTGAAGAAAACAGAGTGAAACCTAAAAATTAAAACTGTTACTGCCATCGAACGGTTTAACCTAGAAGAAAGAAATTTGGTGAGCCATGTGGGATTGGGGTACTGATCATTACCTGAAAGTGTCATCAAGATTGGTTGAAAAAATGTGTGCTTATATTTCAGGAAACTCGTAATTTTTTGGAAGCTTGGCAACCCCTTTCCATGAAAGTGATTTGCGCCAGTCTCTGCTTAGGGCTACATCAATAGGAAACAAACCATAGAGATAGAACTTGGAACTACTTTATTGTGTCAAGTTTCAAAGAGCTAGCACAAACCGGGTTTGATTTAGAGTTCCAACTACATGTATACATATAGGAGAAAACAGAGTGAAACGTCAAAATTAAAACTGTTACTGCCAACGAACTGTTTAACCTAGAAGAACGAAATTTGGTGAGCCAAGTGGCATTGGGATAGTTATCATTACCTGAAAGTGTCATCAAGATTGGGTGAAAAAATCTGTGCTGAGATTTCAGGAAACTCGTAGTTTTTTGGAAGCTTGGCATCCCCTTTACATGATAGTGGTTTCCGCCGGTCTCTGCTTAGGGCTACATCAATTGGAAACAAACCATAGAGATAGAACTTGGAACTACTTTATTGTGTCAAGTTTCAAAGAGCTAGCACAAACCATGTTTGATTTAGAGTTCCAACTACATGTATCCATATAGGAGAAAACAGAGTGAAACCTAAAAACTTTAAACTGTTACTGCCAATGAACGGTTTAACCTAGAAGAACGAAATTTGGTGAGCCAAGTGGGATTGGGGTACTGATCATTACCTGAAAGTGTCAGCAAGATTGGGTGAAAAAATATGGGCTGAGATTTCAGGAATCTCGTAGTTTTTTGGAAGCTTGGCAACCCCTTTCCATGAAAGTGATTTGTGCCGGTCTCTGATTAGGGCTACATCAATAGGAAACAAACCATAGAGATAGAACTTGGAACTACTTTATTGTGTCAAGTTTCAAAGAGCTAGCACAAACCGTGTTTGATTTAGAGTTCCAACTACATGTATCCATATTGAAGAAAACAGAGTGAAACCTAAAAACTTAAAACTGTTACTGCCAACGAATGGTTTAACCTAGAAGAACGAAATTTGGTGAGCCAAGTGGGATTGGGGTACTGATCATTACCTGAAAGTGTCATCAATATTGGGTGAAAAAATGTGTGCTGAGATTTCAGGAAACTCGTAATTTTTTGGAAGCTCTCACCCCCTTTCCATGAAAGTGATTTGCGGTGGTCTCTGCTTAGGGCAACATCAATAGGAAAGAAACCATAGAGATAGAACTTGGAACTACTTTATTGTGTCAAGTTTCAAAGAGCTAGCACAAACGGTGTTTGATTTAGAGTTCCAACTACATGTATCCATATAGGAGAAAACAGAGTGAAACCTAAAAATTTAAACTATTACTGCCAACGAACGGTTTAACGTAGAAGAACGAAATTTGGTGAGCCAAGTGGGATTGGGGTACTGATCATTACCTGAAAGTGTCAGCAAGATTGGGTGAAAAAATGTGGGCTGAGATTTCAGGAATCTCGTAGTTTTTTGGAAGCTTGGCAACCCCTTTCCATGAAAGTGATTTGCGCCAGTCTCTGATTAGGGCTACATCAATAGGAAACAAACCATAGAGATAGAACTTGGAACTACTTTATTGTGTCAAGTTTCAAAGAGCTAGCACAAACCGTGTTTGATTTAGAGTTCCAACTACATGTATCCATATTGAAGAAAACAGAGTGAAACCTAAAAATTAAAACTGTTACTGCCATCGAACGGTTTAACCTAGAAGAAAGAAATTTGGTGAGCCATGTGGGATTGGGGTACTGATCATTACCTGAAAGTGTCATCAAGATTGGTTGAAAAAATGTGTGCTTATATTTCAGGAAACTCGTAATTTTTTGGAAGCTTGGCAAC
Source organism: Spermophilus citellus (assembly GCF_964194105.1). NCBI lineage: Eukaryota > Metazoa > Chordata > Mammalia > Rodentia > Sciuridae > Spermophilus > Spermophilus citellus. Next base: position 14,615,137 of record NC_138192.1, on the reverse strand, counting down.
CCCTTTCCATGAAAGTGATTTGCGCCAGTCTCTGCTTAGGGCTACATCAATAGGAAACAAACCATAGAGATAGAACTTGGAACTACTTTATTGTGTCAAGTTTCAAAGAGCTAGCACAAACCGGGTTTGATTTAGAGTTCCAACTACATGTATACATATAGGAGAAAACAGAGTGAAACGTCAAAATTAAAACTGTTACTGCCAACGAACTGTTTAACCTAGAAGAACGAAATTTGGTGAGCCAAGTGGCATTGGGATAGTTATCATTACCTGAAAGTGTCATCAAGATTGGGTGAAAAAATCTGTGCTGAGATTTCAGGAAACTCGTAGTTTTTTGGAAGCTTGGCAACACCTTTCCGTGAAAGTGATTTGCGCCAGTCTCTGCTTAGGGCTACATCAATAGGAAACAAACCATAGAGATAGAACTTGGGACTACTATATTGTGTCAAGTTTCAAACAGCTAGCACAAACTGTGTTTGATTTAGAGTTCCAACTACATGTATCCATATAGGAGAAAACAGAGTGAAACCTAAAAATTAAAACTGTTACTGCCAACGAACGGATTAACCTAGAAGAACGAAATTTGGTGAGCCAAGTGGGATTGGGGTACTGATCATTACCAGAAAGTGTCATCAAGATTGGGTTAAAAAATATGTGCTGAGATTTCAGGAAACTCGTAGTTTTTTGGAAGCTTGGCATCCCCTTTACATGATAGTGGTTTCCGCCGGTCTCTGCTTAGGGCTACATCAATTGGAAACAAACCATAGAGATAGAACTTGGAACTACTTTATTGTGTCAAGTTTCAAAGAGCTAGCACAAACCATGTTTGATTTAGAGTTCCAACTACATGTATCCATATAGGAGAAAACAGAGTGAAACCTAAAAACTTTAAACTGTTACTGCCAATGAACGGTTTAACCTAGAAGAACGAAATTTGGTGAGCCAAGTGGGATTGGGGTACTGATCATTACCTGAAAGTGTCAGCAAGATTGGGTGAAAAAATATGGGCTGAGATTTCAGGAATCTCGTAGTTTTTTGGAAGCTTGGCAACCCCTTTCCATGAAAGTGATTTGTGCCGGTCTCTGATTAGGGCTACATCAATAGGAAACAAACCATAGAGATAGAACTTGGAACTACTTTATTGTGTCAAGTTTCAAAGAGCTAGCACAAACCGTGTTTGATTTAGAGTTCCAACTACATGTATCCATATTGAAGAAAACAGAGTGAAACCTAAAAACTTAAAACTGTTACTGCCAACGAATGGTTTAACCTAGAAGAACGAAATTTGGTGAGCCAAGTGGGATTGGGGTACTGATCATTACCTGAAAGTGTCATCAATATTGGGTGAAAAAATGTGTGCTGAGATTTCAGGAAACTCGTAATTTTTTGGAAGCTCTCACCCCCTTTCCATGAAAGTGATTTGCGGTGGTCTCTGCTTAGGGCAACATCAATAGGAAAGAAACCATAGAGATAGAACTTGGAACTACTTTATTGTGTCAAGTTTCAAAGAGCTAGCACAAACGGTGTTTGATTTAGAGTTCCAACTACATGTATCCATATAGGAGAAAACAGAGTGAAACCTAAAAATTTAAACTATTACTGCCAACGAACGGTTTAACGTAGAAGAACGAAATTTGGTGAGCCAAGTGGGATTGGGGTACTGATCATTACCTGAAAGTGTCAGCAAGATTGGGTGAAAAAATGTGGGCTGAGATTTCAGGAATCTCGTAGTTTTTTGGAAGCTTGGCAACCCCTTTCCATGAAAGTGATTTGCGCCAGTCTCTGATTAGGGCTACATCAATAGGAAACAAACCATAGAGATAGAACTTGGAACTACTTTATTGTGTCAAGTTTCAAAGAGCTAGCACAAACCGTGTTTGATTTAGAGTTCCAACTACATGTATCCATATTGAAGAAAACAGAGTGAAACCTAAAAATTAAAACTGTTACTGCCATCGAACGGTTTAACCTAGAAGAAAGAAATTTGGTGAGCCATGTGGGATTGGGGTACTGATCATTACCTGAAAGTGTCATCAAGATTGGTTGAAAAAATGTGTGCTTATATTTCAGGAAACTCGTAATTTTTTGGAAGCTTGGCAACCCCTTTCCATGAAAGTGATTTGCGCCAGTCTCTGCTTAGGGCTACATCAATAGGAAACAAACCATAGAGATAGAACTTGGAACTACTTTATTGTGTCAAGTTTCAAAGAGCTAGCACAAACCGGGTTTGATTTAGAGTTCCAACTACATGTATACATATAGGAGAAAACAGAGTGAAACGTCAAAATTAAAACTGTTACTGCCAACGAACTGTTTAACCTAGAAGAACGAAATTTGGTGAGCCAAGTGGCATTGGGATAGTTATCATTACCTGAAAGTGTCATCAAGATTGGGTGAAAAAATCTGTGCTGAGATTTCAGGAAACTCGTAGTTTTTTGGAAGCTTGGCAACACCTTTCCGTGAAAGTGATTTGCGCCAGTCTCTGCTTAGGGCTACATCAATAGGAAACAAACCATAGAGATAGAACTTGGGACTACTATATTGTGTCAAGTTTCAAACAGCTAGCACAAACTGTGTTTGATTTAGAGTTCCAACTACATGTATCCATATAGGAGAAAACAGAGTGAAACCTAAAAATTAAAACTGTTACTGCCAACGAACGGATTAACCTAGAAGAACGAAATTTGGTGAGCCAAGTGGGATTGGGGTACTGATCATTACCAGAAAGTGTCATCAAGATTGGGTTAAAAAATATGTGCTGAGATTTCAGGAAACTCGTAGTTTTTTGGAAGCTTGGCATCCCCTTTACATGATAGTGGTTTCCGCCGGTCTCTGCTTAGGGCTACATCAATTGGAAACAAACCATAGAGATAGAACTTGGAACTACTTTATTGTGTCAAGTTTCAAAGAGCTAGCACAAACCATGTTTGATTTAGAGTTCCAACTACATGTATCCATATAGGAGAAAACAGAGTGAAACCTAAAAATTTAAACTGTTACTGCCAATGAACGGTTTAACCTAGAAGAACGAAATTTGGTGAGCCAAGTGGGATTGGGGTACTGATCATTACCTGAAAGTGTCAGCAAGATTGGGTGAAAAAATATGGGCTGAGATTTCAGGAATCTCGTAGTTTTTTTGAAGCTTGGCAACCCCTTTCCATGAAAGTGATTTGTGCCGGTCTCTGATTAGGGCTACATCAATAGGAAACAAACCATAGAGATAGAACTTGGAACTACTTTATTGTGTCAAGTTTCAAAGAGCTAGCACAAACCGTGTTTGATTTAGAGTTCCAACTACATGTATCCATATTGAAGAAAACAGAGTGAAACCTAAAAACTTAAAACTGTTACTGCCAACGAATGGTTTAACCTAGAAGAACGAAATTTGGTGAGCCAAGTGGGATTGGGGTACTGATCATTACCTGAAAGTGTCATCAATATTGGGTGAAAAAATGTGTGCTGAGATTTCAGGAAACTCGTAATTTTTTGGAAGCTCTCACCCCCTTTCCATGAAAGTGATTTGCGGTGGTCTCTGCTTAGGGCAACATCAATAGGAAAGAAACCATAGAGATAGAACTTGGAACTACTTTATTGTGTCAAGTTTCAAAGAGCTAGCACAAACGGTGTTTGATTTAGAGTTCCAACTACATGTATCCATATAGGAGAAAACAGAGTGAAACCTAAAAATTTAAACTATTACTGCCAACGAACGGTTTAACGTAGAAGAACGAAATTTGGTGAGCCAAGTGGGATTGGGGTACTGATCATTACCTGAAAGTGTCAGCAAGATTGGGTGAAAAAATGTGGGCTGAGATTTCAGGAATCTCGTAGTTTTTTGGAAGCTTGGCAACCCCTTTCCATGAAAGTGATTTGCGCCAGTCTCTGATTAGGGCTACATCAATAGGAAACAAACCATAGAGATAGAACTTGGAACTACTTTATTGTGTCAAGTTTCAAAGAGCTAGCACAAACCGTGTTTGATTTAGAGTTCCAACTACATGTATCCATATTGAAGAAAACAGAGTGAAACCTAAAAATTAAAACTGTTACTGCCATCGAACGGTTTAACCTAGAAGAAAGAAATTTGGTGAGCCATGTGGGATTGGGGTACTGATCATTACCTGAAAGTGTCATCAAGATTGGTTGAAAAAATGTGTGCTTATATTTCAGGAAACTCGTAATTTTTTGGAAGCTTGGCAACCCCTTTCCATGAAAGTGATTTGCGCCAGTCTCTGCTTAGGGCTACATCAATAGGAAACAAACCATAGAGATAGAACTTGGAACTACTTTATTGTGTCAAGTTTCAAAGAGCTAGCACAAACCGGGTTTGATTTAGAGTTCCAACTACATGTATACATATAGGAGAAAACAGAGTGAAACGTCAAAATTAAAACTGTTACTGCCAACGAACTGTTTAACCTAGAAGAACGAAATTTGGTGAGCCAAGTGGCATTGGGATAGTTATCATTACCTGAAAGTGTCATCAAGATTGGGTGAAAAAATCTGTGCTGAGATTTCAGGAAACTCGTAGTTTTTTGGAAGCTTGGCAACACCTTTCCGTGAAAGTGATTTGCGCCAGTCTCTGCTTAGGGCTACATCAATAGGAAACAAACCATAGAGATAGAACTTGGGACTACTATATTGTGTCAAGTTTCAAACAGCTAGCACAAACTGTGTTTGATTTAGAGTTCCAACTACATGTATCCATATAGGAGAAAACAGAGTGAAACCTAAAAATTAAAACTGTTACTGCCAACGAACGGATTAACCTAGAAGAACGAAATTTGGTGAGCCAAGTGGGATTGGGGTACTGATCATTACCAGAAAGTGTCATCAAGATTGGGTTAAAAAATATGTGCTGAGATTTCAGGAAACTCGTAGTTTTTTGGAAGCTTGGCATCCCCTTTACATGATAGTGGTTTCCGCCGGTCTCTGCTTAGGGCTACATCAATTGGAAACAAACCATAGAGATAGAACTTGGAACTACTTTATTGTGTCAAGTTTCAAAGAGCTAGCACAAACCATGTTTGATTTAGAGTTCCAACTACATGTATCCATATAGGAGAAAACAGAGTGAAACCTAAAAATTTAAACTGTTACTGCCAATGAACGGTTTAACCTAGAAGAACGAAATTTGGTGAGCCAAGTGGGATTGGGGTACTGATCATTACCTGAAAGTGTCAGCAAGATTGGGTGAAAAAATATGGGCTGAGATTTCAGGAATCTCGTAGTTTTTTTGAAGCTTGGCAACCCCTTTCCATGAAAGTGATTTGTGCCGGTCTCTGATTAGGGCTACATCAATAGGAAACAAACCATAGAGATAGAACTTGGAACTACTTTATTGTGTCAAGTTTCAAAGAGCTAGCACAAACCGTGTTTGATTTAGAGTTCCAACTACATGTATCCATATTGAAGAAAACAGAGTGAAACCTAAAAACTTAAAACTGTTACTGCCAACGAATGGTTTAACCTAGAAGAACGAAATTTGGTGAGCCAAGTGGGATTGGGGTACTGATCATTACCTGAAAGTGTCATCAATATTGGGTGAAAAAATGTGTGCTGAGATTTCAGGAAACTCGTAATTTTTTGGAAGCTCTCACCCCCTTTCCATGAAAGTGATTTGCGGTGGTCTCTGCTTAGGGCAACATCAATAGGAAAGAAACCATAGAGATAGAACTTGGAACTACTTTATTGTGTCAAGTTTCAAAGAGCTAGCACAAACGGTGTTTGATTTAGAGTTCCAACTACATGTATCCATATAGGAGAAAACAGAGTGAAACCTAAAAATTTAAACTATTACTGCCAACGAACGGTTTAACGTAGAAGAACGAAATTTGGTGAGCCAAGTGGGATTGGGGTACTGATCATTACCTGAAAGTGTCAGCAAGATTGGGTGAAAAAATGTGGGCTGAGATTTCAGGAATCTCGTAGTTTTTTGGAAGCTTGGCAACCCCTTTCCATGAAAGTGATTTGCGCCAGTCTCTGATTAGGGCTACATCAATAGGAAACAAACCATAGAGATAGAACTTGGAAATACTTTATTGTGTCAAGTTTCAAAGAGCTAGCACAAACCGTGTTTGATTTAGAGTTCCAACTACATGTATCCATATTGAAGAAAACAGAGTGAAACCTAAAAATTAAAACTGTTACTGCCATCGAACGGTTTAACCTAGAAGAAAGAAATTTGGTGAGCCATGTGGGATTGGGGTACTGATCATTACCTGAAAGTGTCATCAAGATTGGTTGAAAAAATGTGTGCTTATATTTCAGGAAACTCGTAATTTTTTGGAAGCTTGGCAACCCCTTTCCATGAAAGTGATTTGCGCCAGTCTCTGCTTAGGGCTACATCAATAGGAAACAAACCATAGAGATAGAACTTGGAACTACTTTATTGTGTCAAGTTTCAAAGAGCTAGCACAAACCGGGTTTGATTTAGAGTTCCAACTACATGTATACATATAGGAGAAAACAGAGTGAAACGTCAAAATTAAAACTGTTACTGCCAACGAACTGTTTAACCTAGAAGAACGAAATTTGGTGAGCCAAGTGGCATTGGGATAGTTATCATTACCTGAAAGTGTCATCAAGATTGGGTGAAAAAATCTGTGCTGAGATTTCAGGAAACTCGTAGTTTTTTGGAAGCTTGGCAACACCTTTCCGTGAAAGTGATTTGCGCCAGTCTCTGCTTAGGGCTACATCAATAGGAAACAAACCATAGAGATAGAACTTGGGACTACTATATTGTGTCAAGTTTCAAACAGCTAGCACAAACTGTGTTTGATTTAGAGTTCCAACTACATGTATCCATATAGGAGAAAACAGAGTGAAACCTAAAAATTAAAACTGTTACTGCCAACGAACGGATTAACCTAGAAGAACGAAATTTGGTGAGCCAAGTGGGATTGGGGTACTGATCATTACCAGAAAGTGTCATCAAGATTGGGTTAAAAAATATGTGCTGAGATTTCAGGAAACTCGTAGTTTTTTGGAAGCTTGGCATCCCCTTTACATGATAGTGGTTTCCGCCGGTCTCTGCTTAGGGCTACATCAATTGGAAACAAACCATAGAGATAGAACTTGGAACTACTTTATTGTGTCAAGTTTCAAAGAGCTAGCACAAACCATGTTTGATTTAGAGTTCCAACTACATGTATCCATATAGGAGAAAACAGAGTGAAACCTAAAAATTTAAACTGTTACTGCCAATGAACGGTTTAACCTAGAAGAACGAAATTTGGTGAGCCAAGTGGGATTGGGGTACTGATCATTACCTGAAAGTGTCAGCAAGATTGGGTGAAAAAATATGGGCTGAGATTTCAGGAATCTCGTAGTTTTTTGGAAGCTTGGCAACCCCTTTCCATGAAAGTGATTTGTGCCGGTCTCTGATTAGGGCTACATCAATAGGAAACAAACCATAGAGATAGAACTTGGAACTACTTTATTGTGTCAAGTTTCAAAGAGCTAGCACAAACCGTGTTTGATTTAGAGTTCCAACTACATGTATCCATATTGAAGAAAACAGAGTGAAACCTAAAAATTAAAACTGTTACTGCCATCGAACGGTTTAACCTAGAAGAACGAAATTTGGTGAGCCATGTGGGATTGGGGTACTGATCATTACCTGAAAGTGTCATCAAGATTGGTTGAAAAAATGTGTGCTTATATTTCAGGAAACTCGTAGTTTTTTGGAAGCTTGGCAACCCCTTTCCATGAAAGTGATTTGCGCCAGTCTCTGCTTAGGGCTACATCAATAGGAAACAAACCATAGAGATAGAACTTGGAACTACTTTATTGTGTCAAGTTTCAAAGAGCTAGCACAAACCGTGTTTGATTTAGAGTTCCAACTACATGTATACATATAGGAGAAAACAGAGTGAAACGTCAAAATTAAAACTGTTACTGCCAACGAACTGTTTAACCTAGAAGAACGAAATTTGTTGAGCCAAGTAGCATTGGGATACTTATCATTACCTGAAAGTGTCATCAAGATTGGGTGAAAAAATCTGTGCTGAGATTTCAGGAAACTCGTAGTTTTTTGGAAGCTTGGCAACACATTTCCGTGAAAGTGATTTGCGCCGGTCTCTGCTTAGGGCTACATCAATAGGAAACAAACCATAGAGATAGAACTTGGGATTACTATATTGTGTCAAGTTTCAAACAGCTAGCACAAACCGTGTTTGATTTAGAGTTCCAACTACATGTATCCATATAGGAGAAAACAGAGTGAAACCTAAAAATTAAAACTGTTACTGCCAACGAACGGATTAACCTAGAAGAACGAAATTTGGTGAGCCAAGTGGGATTGGGGTACTGATCATTACCAGAAAGTGTCATCAAGATTGGGTTAAGAAATATGTGCTGAGATTTCAGGAAACTCGTAGTTTTTTGGAAGCTTGGCATCCCCTTTACATGATAGTGGTTTCCGCCGGTCTCTGCTTAGGGCTCCATCAATTGGAAACAATCCGTAGAGATAGAACTTGGAACTACTTTATTGTGTCAAGTTTCAAAGAGCTAGCACAAACCGTGTTTGATTTAGAGTTCCAACTACATGTATCCATATAGGAGAAAACAGAGTGAAACCTAAAAATTTAAACTGTTACTGCCAATGAACGGTTTAACCTAGAAGAACGAAATTTGGTGAGCCAAGTGGGATTGGGGTACTGATCATTACCTGAAAGTGTCAGCAAGTTTGGGTGAAAAAATATGGGCTGAGATTTCAGGAATCTCGTAGTTTTTTGGAAGCTTGGCAACCCCTTTCCATGAAAGTGATTTGTGCCGGTCTCTGATTAGGGCTACATCAATAGGAAACAAACCATAGAGATAGAACTTGGAACTACTTTATTGTGTCAAGTTTCAAAGAGCTAGCACAAACCGTGTTTGATTTAGAGTTCCAACTACATGTATCCATATTGAAGAAAACAGAGTGAAACCTAAAAATTAAAACTGTTACTGCCATCGAACGGTTTAACCTAGAAGAACGAAATTTGGTGAGCCATGTGGGATTGGGGTACTGATCATTACCTGAAAGTGTCATCAAGATTGGTTGAAAAAATGTGTGCTTATATTTCAGGAAACTCGTACTTTTTTGGAAGCTTGGCAACCCCTTTCCATGAAAGTGATTTGTGCCAGTCTCTGCTTAGGGCTACATCAATAGGAAGCAAACCATAGAGATAGAACTTGGAACTACTTTATTGTGTCAAGTTTCAAAGAGCTAGCACAAACCGTGTTTGATTTAGAGTTCCAACTACATGTATACATATAGGAGAAAACAGAGTGAAACGTCAAAATTAAAACTGTTACTGCCAACGAACTGTTTAACCTAGAAGAACGAAATTTGTTGAGCCAAGTGGCATTGGGATACTTATCATTACCTGAAAGTGTCATCAAGATTGGGTGAAAAAATCTGTGCTGAGATTTCAGGAAACTCGTAGTTTTTTGGAAGCTTGGCAACACCTTTCCGTGAAAGTGATTTGCGCCGGTCTCTGCTTAGGGCTACATCAATAGGAAACAAACCATAGAGATAGAACTTGGGACTACTTTATTGTGTCAAGTTTAAAAGAGCTAGCACAAACCGTGTTTGATTTAGAGTTCCAACTACATGTATCCATATAGGAGAAAACAGAGTGAAACCGAAAAATTAAAACTGTTACTGCCAACGAACGGTTTAACCGAGAAGAACCAAATTTGGTGAGCCAAATGGGATTGGGGTACTGATCATTACCTGAAAGTGTCATCAAGATTGGGTGAAAAAATGTGTGCTGAGATTTCAGGAAACTCGTAGTTTTTTGGAAGCTTGGCAACCCATTTCCATGAAAGTGATTTGCGGTGGTCTCTGCTTAGGGCTACATCAATAAGAAACAAACCATAGAAATAAAACTTGGAACTACTTTACTGTGTCAAGTTTCAAAGAGCTAGCACAAACCGTGTTTGATTTAGAGTTCCAACTACATGTATCCATATAGGAGAAAACAGAGTGAAACCTAAAAATTTAAACTGTTACTGCCAATGAACGGTTTAACCTAGAAGAACGAAATTTGGTGAGCCAAGTGGGATTGGGGTACTGATCATTACCTGAAAGTGTCAGCAAGATTGGGTGAAAAAATATGGGCTGAGATTTCAGGAATCTCGTAGTTTTTTGGAAGCTTGGCAACCCCTTTCCATGAAAGTGATTTGTGCCGGTCTCTGATTAGGGCTACATCAATAGGAAACAAACCATAGAGATAGAACTTGGAACTACTTTATTGTGTCAAGTTTCAAAGAGCTAGCACAAAGCGTGTTTGATTTAGAGTTCCAACTACATGTATCCATATTGAAGAAAACAGAGTGAAACCTAAAAATTAAAACTGTTACTGCCATCGAACGGTTTAACCTAGAAGAACGAAATTTGGTGAGCCATGTAGGATTGGGGTACTGATCATTACCTGAAAGTGTCATCAAGATTGGTTGAAAAAATGTGTGATGAGATTTCAGGAAACTCGTAGTTTTTTGGAAGCTTGGCAACCCCTTTCCATGAAAGTGATTTGCGCCAGTCTCTGCTTAGGGCTACATCAATAGGAAACAAACCATAGAGATAGAACTTGGAACTACTTTATTGTGTCAAGTTTCAAAGAGCTAGCACAAACCGTGTTTGATTTAGAGTTCCAACTACATGTATACATATAGGAGAAAACAGAGTGAAACCTAAAAATTAAAACTGTTACTGCCAACGAACTGTTTAACCTAGAAGAACGAAATTTGGTGAGCCAAGTGGCATTGGGATCCTTATCATTACCTGAAAGTGTCATCAAGATTGGGTGAAAAAATCTGTGCTGAGATTTCAGGAAACTCGTAGTTTTTTGGAAGCTTGGCAACACCTTTCCGTGAAAGTGATTTGCGCCGGTCTCTGCTTAGGGCTACATCAATAGGAAAGAAACCATAGAGATAGAACTTGGGACTACTTTATTGTGTCAAGTTTAAAAGAGCTAGCACAAACCGTGTTTGATTTAGAGTTCCAACTACATGTATCCATATAGGAGAAAACAGAGTGAAACCGAAAAATTAAAACTGTTACTGCCAACGAACGGTTTAACCGAGAAGAACCAAATTTGGTGAGCCAAATGGGATTGGGGTACTGATCATTACCTGAAAGTGTCATCAAGATTGGGTGAAAAAATGTGTGCTGAGATTTCAGGAAACTCGTAGTTTTTTGGAAGCTTGGCAACCCATTTCCATGAAAGTGATTTGCGGTGGTCTCTGCTTAGGGCTACATCAATAAGAAACAAACCATAGAAATAAAACTTGGAACTACTTTATTGTGTCAAGTTTCAAAGAGCTAGCACAAACCGTGTTTGATTTAGACTTCCAAATACATGTATCCATATAGGAGAAAACAGAGTGAAACCTAAAAATTTAAACTCGTACTGCCAACAAACGGTTTAACCTAGAGGAACGAAATTTGGTGAGCCAAGTGAGATTGGGGTACTGATCATTACCTGAAAGTGTCATCAAGATTGGGTGAAAAAATGTGTGCTGAGAATCAGGAAACTCGTAGTTTTTTGGAAGCTTGGCAACCCCTTTCCGTGAAAGTGATTTGCGCTGGTCTCTGCTTAGGGCTACATCAATAGGAAACAAACCATAGAGATAGATCTTGGGACTACTTTATTGTGTCAAGTTTCAAAGAGCTAGCACAAACCGTGTTTAATTTAGAGTTCCAACTACATGTATCCATATAGGAGAAAACAGAGTGAAACCTAAAAATTAAAACTGTTACTGCCAACGAACGGTTTAACCGAGAAGAACCAAATTTTTTGAGCCAAATGGGATTGGGGTACTGATCATTACCTGAAAGTGTCATCAAGATTGGGTAAAAAAATGTGTGCTGAGATTTCAGGAAACTCGTAGTTTTTTGGAAGCTTGGCAACCCCTTTCCATGAAAGTGATTTGCGCTGGTCTCTACTTAGGGCTACATCAATAGGAAACAAACCATAGAGGTAGAACTTGGAACTATTTATTGTGTCAAGTTTCAAAGAGCTAGCACAAACCGTGTTTGATTTAGAGTTCCAACTACATGTATCCATATAGGAGAAAACAGAGTGAAAGATAAAAATTAAAACTCTTACTGCCAACGAACGGTTTAACCTAGAAGAACGAAATTTGGTGAGCCAAGTGGGATTGGGGTACTGATCATTACCTGAAATTGTCATCAAGATTGTGTGAAAAAAATGTGTGCTGAGATTTCAGGAAACTCGTAGTTTTTTGGAAGCTTGGCAACCCCTTTCCGTGAAAGTGATTTTCGCGGGTCTCTGCTTAGGACTACATCAATAGGAAACAAACCATAGAGATAGAACTTGGGACTACTTTATTGTGTCAAGTTTCAAACAGCTAGCCCAAACCGTGTTTGATTTAGAGTTTCAACTACATGTATCCATATAGGAGAAAACAGAGTGAAACCGAAAAATTAAAACTGTTACTGCCAACGATCGGTTTATACTAGAAGAACGAAATTTGGTGAGCCAAGTGGAATTGGGGTACTGATCATTACCTGAAAGTGTCATCAAGATTGGGTGAAAAAATGTGTGCTGAGAGTTCAGGAAACTCGTAGTTTTTTGGAAGCTTGGCAACCCCTTTCCATGAAAGTGATTTGCGGTGGTCTCTGCTTAGGGCTCCATCAATAGGAAACAAACCATAAAGATAGAACTTGGAACTACTTTATTGTGTCAAGTTTCAAAGAGCTAGCACAAACCGTGTTTGATTTAGAGTTCCAACTACATGTATCCATATAGGAGAAAACAGAGTGAAACCTAAAAATTAAAACTGTTACTGCCAATGAACGGTTTAACCTAGAAGAACAAAATTTGGTGAGCCAAGTGGGATTGGGGTACTGATCATTACCTGAAAGTGTCATGAATATTGGGAGAAAAAGTGTGTGCAGAGATTTCAGGAAACTCGTAGTTTTTTGGAAGCTTTCAACCCATTTCCATGAAAGTGATTTGCGGTGGTCTCTGCTTAGGGCTACATCAATAGGAAACAAACCATAGAGATAGAACTTGGAACTACTTTATTGTGTCTAGTTTCAAAGAGCTAGCACAAACCGTGTTTGATTTAGAGTTCCAACTACATGTATCCCTATAGGAGAAAACAGAGTGAAACGTCAAAATTAAAACTGTTACTTCCAACGAACTGTTTAACCTAGAGGAACGAAATTTGGTGAGCCAAGTGGCATTGGGGTACTTATCATTACCTGAAAGTGTCATCAAGATTGGGTGAAAAAATCTGTGCTGAGATTTCAGGAAACTCGTAGTTTTTTGGAAGCTTGGCATCCCCTTTACATGATAGTGGTTTCCGCCAGTCTCTGCTTAGGGCTACATCAATAGGAAACAAACCATAGAAATAGAACTTGGAACTACTTTATTGTGTCAAGTTTCAAAGAGCTAGCACAAACCGTGTTTGATTTAGAGTTCCAAATACATGTATCCATATAGGAAAAAACAGAGTGAAACCGAAAAATTAAAACTGTTACTGCCAACGAACGGTTTAACCTAGAAGAACCAAATTTGGTGAGCCAAATGGGATTGGGGTACTGATCATTACCTGAAAGTGTCATCAAGATTGGGTGAAAAAATGTGTGCTGAGATTTCAGGAAACTCGTAGTTTTTTGGAAGCTTGGCAACCCCTTTCCATGAAAGTGATTTGCGCCCGTCTCTGCTTACTGTTACATCAATAGGAAACAAACCATAGAGATAGAACTTGGAACTACTTTATTGTGTCAAGTTTCATAGAGCTAGCACAAACCGTGTTTGATTTAGAGTTCCAAATACATGTATCCATATAGGAGAAAACAGGGTGAAACCTAAAAATTAAAACTGTTACTGCCAACGAACGGTTTAACCTAGAAGAACGAAAATTGGTGAGCCAAGTGGGATCGGGGTACTGATCCTTAACTGAAAGTGTCATCAATATTGGGGGAAAAAATATGTGCGGAGATTTCTGGAAACTCGTAGTTTTTTGGAAGCTTGGCAACCCCTTTCCATGAAAGTGATTTGCGCTGGTCTCTGCTTAGGGCTACATCAATAGGAAACAAACCATAGAGGTAGAACTTGGAACTACTTTATTGTGTCAAGTTGCAAAGAGCTAGCACAAACCGTGTTTGATTTAGAGTTCCAACTACATGTATCCATATAGGAAAAAACAGAGTGAAACCGAAAAATTTAAACTGTTACTGCCAACGAACGGATTAACCTAGAAGAACGAAATTTGATGAGCAAAGTGGGATTGGGGTAGTGATCATTACCAGAAAGTGTCATCAAGATTGGGTTAAAAAATGTGTGCTGAGATTTCAGGAAACTCGTAGTTTTTTGGAACCTTGGCAACCCCTTTCCATGATAGTGGTTTCCACCGGTCTCTGCTTTGGGCTACATCAATAGGAAACAAACCGTAGAAATAGAACTTGGAACTACTTTATTGTGTCAAGTTTCAAAGAGCTAGCACAAACCGTGTTTCATTTAGAGTTCCAACTACATGTATCCATATAGAAGAAAACAGAGTGAAAGGTAAAAATTTAAACTGTTACTGCCATCAAACGGTTTAACCTAGAAGAACGAAATTTGGTGAGCCTAGTGGGATTGGCGTACTGATCATTACCTGAAAGTGTCATAAAGATTGGGTGAAAATATGTGTGCTGAGATTTCAGGAAACTCGTAGTTTTTTGGAAGCTTGGCAACCCATTTCCATAAAAGTGATTTGTGCCGGTCTCTGCTTAGGGGTACATCAATTGGAAACAAACCATAGAGATAGAACTTGGAACTACTTAATTGTGTCAAGTTTCAAAGAACTAGCACAAACCGTGTTTGATTTAGAATTCCAACTACATGTATCCATATAGGAGAAAACAGAGTGAAACCTATAAATTAAAACTGTTAATGCCAACGAACGGTTTAACCTAGAAGAACGAAATTTGGTGAGCCAAGTGGGATTGGCGTACTGATCATTACCTGAAAGTGTCATCAAGATTGGTTGAAAAAATGTGTGCTGAGATTTCAGGAAACTCGTAGTTTTTTGGAAGCTTGGCAACCCCTTTCCATGAAAGTGATTTGCGCTGGTCTCTACTTAGGGCTACATCAATAGGAAACAAACCATAGAGGTAGAACTTGGAACTATTTATTGTGTCAAGTTTCAAAGAGCTAGCACAAACCGTGTTTGATTTAGAGTTCCAACTACATGTATCCATATAGGAGAAAACAGAGTGAAAGATAAAAATTAAAACTCTTACTGTGAACGAACGGTTAAACCTAGAAGAACGAAATTTGGTGAGCCAAGTGGGATTAGGGTAGTGATCATTACCAGAAAGTGTCATCAAGATTGGGTTAAAAAATGTGTGCTGAGATTTCAGGAAACTCGTAGTTTTTTGGAACCTTGGCATCCCCTTTCCATGATAGTGGTTTCCGCCGGTCTCTGCTTAGGGCTACATCAATAGGAACAAACCATAGCAATAGAACTTTGAACTACTTTATTGTGTCAAGTTTAAAAGAGCTAGCACAAACCGTGTTTGATTTAGAGTTCCAACTACATGTATCCATATAGGAGAAAACAGAGTGAAACCGAAAAATTAAAACTGTTACTGCCAACGAACAGTTTAACCTAGAAGAACCAAATTTGGTGAGCCAAATGGGATTGGGGTACTGATCCTTACCTGAAAGTGTCATCAAGATTGGGTGAAAAAATGTGTGCTGAGATTTCAGGAAACTCGTAGTATTTTGGAAGTTTGGCAACCCATTTCCATGAAAGTGATTTGCGGTGGTCTCTGCTTAGGGCTACATCAATAAGAAACAAACCATAGAGGTAGAACTTGGAACTACTTTATTGTGTCAAGTTTCAAAGAGCTAGCACAAACCGTGTTTGATTTAGAGTTCCAACTACATGTATCCCTATAGGAGAAAACAGAGTGAAACCTAAAAATTTAAACTCGTACTGCCAACGAACGGTTTAATCTAGAAGAATGAAAGTTGGTGAGCCAAGTGGGATTGGGGTACTGATCATTACCTGAAAGTGTCATCAAGATTGGGTGAAAAAATGTGGGCTGAGATTTCAGGAAACTCGTAGTATTTTGGAAACTTGGCAACCCCTTTCCTTGTAAGTGATTTGCGCCGGTCTCTGCTTAGGGCTACATCATTAGGAAACAAACCATAGAGATAGAACTTGGGACTACTTTATTGTGTCAAGTTTCAAACAGCTAGCACAAACCGTGTTGGATTTAGAGTTCCAACAACATGTATCCATATAGGAGAAAACAGAGTGAAACCTAAAAATTAAAACTGTTACTGCCAACGAACAGTTTAACCTAGAAGAACGAAAATTGGTGAGCCAAGTGGGATTGGGGTACTGCTCATTACCTGAAAGTGTCATCAAGATTGGGTGAAAAAATGTGTGCTGAGATTTCAGGAAACTCGTAGTTTTTTGGAAGCTTGGCAACCCCTTTCCATGAAAGTGATTTGCGCCCATCTCTGGTTACTGTTACATTAATAGGAAACAAACCATAGAGATAGAACTTGGAACTACTTTATTGTGTCAAGTTTCAAAGAGCTAGCACAAACCGTGTTTGATTTAGAGTTCCAAATACATGTATCCATATAAGAGAAAACAGGGTGAAACCTAAAAATTAAAACTGTTACTGCCAACAAATGGTTTAACCTAGAAGAACGAAAATTGGTGAGCCAAGTGGGATTGGTTTACTGATCCTTAACTGAAAGTGTCATCAATATTGGGTGAAAAAATATGTGCGGAGATTTCAAAAAACTCGTAGTTTTTTGGAAGCTTGGCAACCCCTTTCCATGAAAGTGATTTGCGCTGGTCTCTGCTTAGGGCTACATCAATAGGAAACAAACCATAGAGATAGATCTTGGGACTACTTTATTGTGTCAAGTTTCAAAGAGCTTGCACAAACCGTGTTTTCTTTAGAGTTCCAACTACATGTATCCATATAGGAGAAAACAGAGTGATACCGAAAAATTAAAACTGTTACTGCCAACGAACGGTTTAAACGAGAAGAACCAAATTTGGTGAGCCAAATGGGATTGGGGTACTGATCATTACCTGAAAGTGTCATCAAGATTGGGTGAAAAAATGTGTGCTGAGATTTTAGGAAACTCGTAGTTTTTTGGAAGCTTGGCAACCCCTTTCCATGAAAGTGATTTGCGCCAGTCTCTGCTTAGGGCTACATCAATAGGAAACAAACCATAGAGATAGAACTTGGAACTACTTTATTGTGTCAAGTTTCAAAGAGCTAGCACAAACCGTGTTGGATTTAGAGTTCCAACTACATGTATCCATATAGGAGAAAAAAGAGTGAAACCGAAAAATTAAAACTGTTACTGCCATGGAACGGTTTAACCTAGAAGAACGAAATTTGGTGAGCCTAGTGGGATTGGCGTACTGATCCTTACCTGAAAATGTCATCAAGATTGGGTGAAAAAATGTGTGCTGAGATTTCAGGAAACTCGTAGTATTTTGGAAGCTTGGCAACCCATTTCCATGAAAGTGATTTGCGGTGGTCTCTGCTTAGGGCTACATCAATAGGAAACAAACCATAGAGGTAGAACTTGGAACTACTTTATTGTGTCAAGTTTCAAAGAGCTAGCACAAACCGTGTTTGATTTAGAGTTCCAACTACATGTATCCCTATAGGAGAAAACAGAGTGAAACCTAAAAATTAAAACTCGTACTGCCAATGAACGGTTTAATCTAGAAGAACGAAAGTTGGTGAGCCAAGTGGGATTGGGGTACTGATCATTACCTGAAAGTGTCATCAAGATTGGGTGAAAAAATGTGGGCTGAGATTTCAGGAAACTCGTAGTATTTTGGAAACTTGGCAACCCCTTTCCTTGTAAGTGATTTGCGCCGGTCTCTGCTTAGGGCTACATCATTAGGAAACAAACCATAGAGATAGAACTTGGGACTACTTTATTGTGTCACGTTTCAAACAGCTAGCACAAACCGTGTTGGATTTAGAGTTCCAACTACATGTATCCATATAGGAGAAAACAGAGTGAAACCTAAAAATTAAAACTGTTACTGCCAACGAACAGTTTAACCTAGAATAACGAAAATTGGTGAGCCAAGTGGGATTGGGGTACTGCTCATTACCTGAAAGTGTCATCAAGATTGGGTGAAAAAATGTGTGCTGAGATTTCAGGAAACTCGTAGTTTTTTGGAAGCTTGGCAACCTTTTTCCGTGAAAGTGATTTGCGCTGGTCTCTGCTTAGGGCTACATCAATAGGAAGCAAACCATAGAGATAGAACTTGGGACTACTTTATTGTGTCAAGTTTCAAAGAGCTAGCACAAACCGTGTTTGATTTAGAGTTCCAACTACATGTATCCATATAGGAGAAAACAGAGTGAAAGATAAAAATTAAAACTGTTACTGCCATCGAACGGTTTAACCTAGAAAAACGAAATTTGGTGAGCTTAGTGGGATTGGCGTACTGATCATTACCTGAAAGTGTCATCAAGATTGGGTGAAAAAATGTGTGCTGAGATTTCAGGAAACTCGTAGTTTTTTGGAAGCTTGGCAACCCCTTTCCATGAAAGTGATTTGCGCCCGTCTCTGCTTACTGTTACATCAATAGGAAACAAACCATAGAGATAGAACTTGGAACTACTTTATTGTGTCAAGTTTCAAAGAGCTAGCACAAACCGTGTTGGATTTAGAGTTCCAAATACATGTATCCATATAGGAGAAAACAGGGTGAAACCCAAAAATTAAAACTGTTACTGCCAATGAACGGTTTAACCTAGAAGAACGAAAATTGGTGAGCCAAGTGGGATTGGGGTACTGATCCTTAACTGAAAGTGTCATCAATATTGGGTGAAAAAATATGTGCGGAGATTTCAGGAAACTCGTAGTTTTTTGGAAGCTTGGCAACCCCTTTCCATGAAAGTGATTTGCGCTGGTCTCTGCTTAGGGCTACATCAATAGGAAACAAACCATAGAGGTAGAACTTGGAACTACTTTATTGTGTCAAGTTTCAAAGAGCTAGCACAAACCGTGTTTGATTTAGAGTTCCAACTACATGTATACATATAGGAGAAAACAGAGTGAAACCTAAAAATTAAAACTGTTACTGCCAACGAACGGATTAACCCTGAAGAACGAAATTTGATGAGCAAAGTGGGATTGGGGTTGTGATCATTACCAGAAACTGTCATCAAGATTGGGTTAAAAAATGTGTGCTGAGATTTCAGGAAACTCGTAGTTTTTTGGAACCTTGGCATCCCCTTTCCATGATAGTGGTTTCCGCCGGTCTCTGCTTAGGGCTACATCAATAGGAAACAAACCGTAGAAAAAGAACTTGGAACTACTTTATTGTGTCAAGTTTCAAAGAGCTAGCACAAACCGTGTTTGATTTAGAGTTCCAACTACATGTATCCATATAGGAGAAAACAGAGTGAAACCGAAAAATTTAAACTGTTACTGCCAACTAACGGTTTAACCTAGAAGAACGAAATTTGGTGAGCCAAGTGGGCTTGGGGTACTGATCATTACCTGAAAGTGTCATCAATATTGGGTGAAAAAATGTGTGCTGAGATTTCAGGAAACTCGTAGTTTTTTGGAAGCTTGGCAACCCCTTTCCATGAAAGGGATTTGCGCTGGTCTCTGCTGAGGCCTACATCAATAGGAAACAAACCATAGAGATATAACTTGGAACTACTTTATTGTGTCAAGTTTCAAAAAGCTAGCACAAACCGTGTTTGATTTAGAGTTCCAACTACATGTATCCATATAGGAGAAAACAGAGTGAAACCTAAAAATTAAAACTGTTACTGCCAATGAACGGTTTAACCTAGAAGAACGAAATTTGGTGAGCCAAGTGGGATTGGGGTACTGATCATTACCTGAAAGTGTCATCAAGATTGGGTGAAAAAATGTGTGCTGAGATTTCAGGAAACTCGTAGTTTTTTGGAAGCTTTCAACCCCATTCCATGAAAGTGATTTGCGGTGGTCTCTGCTTAGGGCAACATCAATAAGAAACAAACCATAGAGATAGAACTTGGAACTACTTTATTGTGTCAAGTTTCAAAGAGCTAGCACAAACCGTGTTTGATTTAGAGTTCCAACTACATGTATCCATATAGGAGAAAACAGAGTGAAACCTAAAAATTAAAACTGTTACTGCCATCGAACGGTTTAACCTAGAAGAATGAAATTTGGTGAGCCATGTGTGATTGGGGTACTGATCATTACCTGAAAGTGTCATCAAGATTGGTTGAAAAAATGTGTGCTTATATTTCAGGAAACTCGTAGTTTTTGGAAGCTTGGTAACCCTTTTCCAAGAAAGTGATTTGCGCCAGTCTCTGCTTAGGGCTACATCAATAGGAAACAAACCATAGAGATAGAACTTGGAAGTACTTTATTGTGTCAAGTTTCAAAGAGGTAGCACAAACCGTGTTTGATTTAGAGTTCCAACTACATGTATCCATATAGGAGAAAACAGAGTGAAACCTAAAAATTAAAACTGTTACTGCCAACGAACTGTTTAACCTAGAAGAATGAAATTTGGTGAGCCAAGTGGCATTGGGGTACTTATCATTACCTGAAAGTGTCATCAAGATTGGGTGAAAAAATCTGTGCTGAGATTTCAGGAAACTCGTAGTTTTTTGGAAGCTTCTCAACCCCTTTCCATGAAAGTGATTTTGCCGGTCTCTGCTTAGGGCTACATAAATAGGAAACAAACCATAGAGACAGAACTTGGAACTACTTTATTGTGTCAAGTTTCAAAGAGCTAGCACAAACCGTGTTTGATTTAGAGTTCCAACTACATGTATCCATTAGGAGAAAACAGAGTGAAACCTAAAAATTTATACTGTTACTGCCATCGAACGGTTTAACCTAGAAATACGAAATTTGGTGAGCCATGTGGGATTGGGGTACTGATCATTACCTGAAAGTGTCATCAAGATTGGGTGAAAAAATGTGTGCTGAGATTTCAGGAATCTCGTAGTTTTTTGGAAGCTTGGCAACCCCTTTCCATGAAAGTGATTTGCGCCAGTCTCTGCTTAGGGCTACATCAATAGGAAACAAACCATAGAGATAGAACTTGGAACTACTTTATTGTGTCAAGTTTCAAAGAGCTAGCACAAACCGTGTTGGATTTAGAGTTCCAACTACATGTATCCCTATATGAGAAAACAGAGTGAAACCGAAAAATTAAAACTGTTACTGCCATGGAACGGTTTAACCTAGAAGAACGAAATTTGGTTAGCCTAGTGGGATAGGCGTACTGATCCTTACCTGAAATTGTCATCAAGATTGGGTGAAAAAATGTGTGCTGAGATTTCAGGAAACTCGTAGTATTTTGGAAGCTTGGCAACCCATTTCCATGAAAGTGATTTGCGGTGGTCTCTGCTTAGGGCTACATCAATAGGAAACAAAGCATAGAGGTAGAACTTGGAACTACTTTATTGTGTCAAGTTTCAAAGACCTAGAACAAACCGTGTTGGATTTAGAGTTCCAACTACATGTATCCATATAGGAGAAAACAGAGTGAA
The DNA here is from genome assembly GCF_964194105.1 of Spermophilus citellus. Taxonomy (NCBI): domain Eukaryota; kingdom Metazoa; phylum Chordata; class Mammalia; order Rodentia; family Sciuridae; genus Spermophilus; species Spermophilus citellus. The sequence continues at coordinate 14,593,617 of NC_138192.1, read as the reverse complement.
ACCTAAAAATTAAAACTGTTACTGCCATCGAACGGTTTAACCAAGAAGAACGAAATTTGGTGAGCCAAGTGGATTTGGGGTACTGATCATTACCTGAAAGTGTCATCAAGAATGGGTGAAAAAATGTGTGCTGAGATTTCAGGAAACTCGTAGTTTTCTAGAAGCTTGGCAACCCCTTTCCATGAAAGTGTTTTGCGCCGGTCTCTGCTTAGGGCTACATCAATAGGAAACAAACCATAGAGACAGAACTTTGAACTAGTTTATTGTGTCAAGTTTCAAAGAGCTAGCACAAACCGTGTTTGATTTAGAGTTCCAACAACATGTATTCATTAGGAGAAAACACAGTGAAACCTAAAAATTTAAACTGTTACTGCCATCGAACGGTTTAACCTAGAAGAACGAAATTTGGTGAGCCAAGTGGGATTCGGGTACTGATCATTACCTGAAAGTGTCATCAAGATTGGGTGAAAAAATGGGTACTGATATTTCAGGAAACTCGTAGTTTTTTGGAAGCTTGGCAACCCCTTTCCATGATAGTGGTTTCCGCCGGTCTCTGCTTAGGGCTCCTTCAATAGGAAACACACCATAGAGATAGAACTTGGAACTACTTTATTGTGTCAAGTTTCAAAGAGCTAACACAAACCGTGTTTGATTTAGAGTTCCAACTACATGTATCCCTATAGCAGAAAACATAGTGAAACCTAAAAATTAAAACTGTTACTGCCAACGAACGGTTTAACCTAGAAGAATGAAATTTGGTGAGCCAAGTGAAATTGGGGTATGAGCATTACCTGAAAGTGTCATCAATATTGGGTGAAAAAATGTGGGGTGAGATTTCAGGAAACTCGTATTTTTTTGGAAGCTTGACAACCCCTTTCCATAAAAGTGATTTGCGCTGGTCTCTGCTTAGGGCTACATCAATAAAAAACAAACCGTAGAAATAGAACTTGGAACTACTTTATTGTGTCAAGTTTCAAAGAGCTAGCACAAACCGTGTTTGATTCAGAGTTCCAACTACATGTATCCGTATAGGAGAAAACAGAGTGAAACCTAAAAATTAAAACTGTTACTGCCAACGAACTGTTTAACCTAGAAGAATGAAATTTGGTGAGCCAAGTGGCATTGAGGTACTGATCGTTACCTGAAAATGTCATCAAGATTGGGTGAAAAAATGTGTGCTGAGATTTCAGGAAACTCGTAGTTTTTTGGAATCTTGGCAACCCCTTTCCGTGAAAGTGATTTGCGCTGGTCTCTGCTTAGGGCTACATCAATAGGAAACAAACTATAGGGATAGATCTTGGGACTACTTTATTGTGTCAAGTTTCAAACAGCTAGCACAAACCGTGTTTGATTTAGAGTTCCAACTACATGTATTTTAATAGGAGAAAAGAGAGTGAAACATAAAAATTAAAACTGTTACTGCCAATGAACAGTTTAACCTAGAAGATCGAATTTTGGTGAGCCAAGTGGAATTGGGTACTGATCATTACCTGAAAGTGTCATCAAGATTGGGTGAAAAAATGTGTGCTGATATGTCATGAAACTTGTAGTTTTTTGGAATCTTGGCAACCCCTTTCTATGAAAGTGATTTGCACCGGTCTCTGCTTAGGGCTACATCAGTAGGAAACAAACCATAGAGATAGAACTTGGAACTTCTTTATTGTGTCAAGTTTCAAAGAGCTAGCACAAACCGTGTTTGATTTAGAGTTCCAACTACATGTATCCATATAGGAGAAAACAGAGTGAAACCTAAAAATTTAAACTGTTACTGCCAATGAACGGTTTAACCTAGAAGAACGAAATTTGGTGAGCCAAGTGGGATTGGGGTACTGATCATTACCTGAAAGTGTCATCAAGATTGGGTGAAAAAATGTGTGCTGAGATTTCAGGAAACTCGTAGTTTTTTGGAAGCTTTCAACCCCATTCCATGAAAGTGATTTGCGGTGGTCTCTGCTTAGGGCAACATCAATAAGAAACAAACCATAGAGATAGAACTTGGAACTACTTTATTGTGTCAAGTTTCAAAGAGCTAGCACAAACCGTGTTTGATTTAGAGTTCCAACTACATGTATCCATATAGGAGAAAACAGAGTGAAACCTAAAAATTAAAACTGTTACTGCCATCGAACGGTTTAACCTAGAAGAATGAAATTTGGTGAGCCATGTGTGATTGGGGTACTGATCATTACCTGAAAGTGTCATCAAGATTGGTTGAAAAAATGTGTGCTTATATTTCAGGAAACTCGTAGTTTTTGGAAGCTTGGCAACCCTTTTCCAAGAAAGTGATTTGCGCCAGTCTCTGCTTAGGGCTACATCAATAGGAAACAAACCATAGAGATAGAACTTGGAAGTACTTTATTGTGTCAAGTTTCAAAGAGGTAGCACAAACCGTGTTTGATTTAGAGTTCCAACTACATGTATCCATATAGGAGAAAACAGAGTGAAACCTAAAAATTAAAACTGTTACTGCCAACGAACTGTTTAACCTAGAAGAATGAAATTTGGTGAGCCAAGTGGCATTGGGGTACTTATCATTACCTGAAAGTGTCATCAAGATTGGGTGAAAAAATCTGTGCTGAGATTTCAGGAAACTCGTAGTTTTTTGGAAGCTTCTCAACCCCTTTCCATGAAAGTGATTTTGCCGGTCTCTGCTTAGGGCTACATAAATAGGAAACAAACCATAGAGACAAAACTTGGAACTACTTTATTGTGTCAAGTTTCAAAGAGCTAGCACAAACCGTGTTGGATTTAGAGTTCCAACTACATGTATCCATATAGGAGAAAACAGAGTGAAAGATAAAAATTAAAACTCTTACTGCCAACGAACGGTTTAATCTAGAAGAACGAAATTTGGTGAGCCAAGTGGGATTGGGTACTGATCATTACCTGAAAGTGTCATCAAGATTGTGTGAAAAAATATGTGCTGAGATTTCAGGAAACTCGTAGTTTTTTGGAAGCTTGGCAACCCCTTTCCGTGAAAGTGATTTGCGCCGGTATCTGCTTAGGGCTACATCAATAGGAAACAAACTATAGAGATAGATCTTGGGACTACTTTATTGTGTCAAGTTTCAAACAGCTAGCACAAACCGTGTTTGATTTAGAGTTCCAACTACATGTATCCATATAGGAGAAAACAGAGTGAAACCTAAAAATTAAAACTGCTACTGCCAACGAACGGATTAACCTAGAAGAACGAAATTTGGTGAGCCAAGTGGGATTGGGGTACTGATCATTACCAGAAAGTGTCATCAAGATTGGGTTAAAAAATATGTGCTGAGATTTCAGGAAACTCGTAGTTTTTTGGAAGCTTGGCATCCCCTTTACATGATAGTGGTTTCCGCCGGTCTCTGCTTAGGGCTACATCAATAGGAAACAAACCATAGAAATAGAACTTGGAACTACTTTATTGTGTCAAGTTTAAAAGAGCTAGCACAAACCGTGTTTGATTTAGAGTTCCAACTACATGTATCCATATAGGAGAAAACAGAGTGAAACCTAAAAATTAAAACTGTTACTGCCAACGAACTGTTTAACCAAGAAGAACGAAATTTGGTGAGCCAAGTGGCATTGTGGTACTGATCGTTACCTGAAAATGTCATCAAGATTGGGTGAAAAAATGTGTGCTGAGATTTCAGGAAACTCGTAGTTTTTTGGAAGCTTGGCAACCCATTTCCATGAAAGTAATTTGCGCTGGTCTCTGCTTAGGGCTACATCAGTAGGAAACAAACCATAGAGATAGATCTTGGGACTACTTTATTGTGTCAAGTTTCAAAGAGCTAGCACAAACCGTGTTTGATTTAGAGTTCCAACTACATTTATCCATATAGGAGAAAACAGAGTGAAACCGAAAAATTAAAAGTGTTACTGCAAACGAACGGTTTAACCTAGAAGAACCAAATTTGGTGAGCCAAATGGGATTGGGGTACTGATCAATACCTGAAAGTGTCATCAATATTGGGTGAAAAAATGTGTGCTGAGATTTCAGGAAACTCGTAGTTTTTTGGAAGCTTTCAACCCTTTCCATGAAAGTGATTTGCAGTGGTCTCTGCTTAGGGCTACATCAATAGGAAACAAACCATAGAGATAGAACTTGGAACTACTTTATTGTGTCAAGTTTCAAAGAGCTAGCACAAACCGTGTTTGATTTAGAGTTCCAACTACATGTATCCATATAGGAGAAAACAGAGTGAAACCTAAAAATTAAAACTGTTACTGCCAATTAACGGTTTAACCTAGAAGAACGAAATTTGGAGAGCCAAGTGGGATTGGGGTACTGACAATTACCTGAAAGTGTCATCAAGATTGGGTGAAAAAATGTGGGCTGAGATTTCAGGAAACTCGTAGTTTTTTGGAAGCTTGGCAACCCCTTTCCATGAAAGTGACTTGCGCCAGTCTCTGATTAGGGCTACATCAATAGGAAACAAACCATAGAGATAGAACTTGGAACTACTTTATTGTGTCAAGTTTCAAAGAGCTAGCACAAACCGTGTTTGATTTAGAGTTCCAACTACATGTATCCATTAGGAGAAAACACAGTGAAACCTAAAAATTTAAACTGTTACTGCCATCGAACGGTTTAACCTAGAAGAACGAAATTTGGTGAGCCAAGTGGGATTCGGGTACTGATCATTACCTGAAAGTGTCATCAAGATTGGGTGAAAAAATGGGTACTGATATTTCAGGAAACTCGTAGTTTTTTGGAAGCTTGGCAACCCCTTTCCATGATAGTGGTTTCCGCCGGTCTCTGCTTAGGGCTCCTTCAATAGGAAACACACCATAGAGATAGAACTTGGAACTACTTTATTGTGTCAAGTTTCAAAGAGCTAACACAAACCGTGTTTGATTTAGAGTTCCAACTACATGTATCCCTATAGCAGAAAACATAGTGAAACCTAAAAATTAAAACTGTTACTGCCAACGAACGGTTTAACCTAGAAGAATGAAATTTGGTGAGCCAAGTGAAATTGGGGTATGAGCATTACCTGAAAGTGTCATCAATATTGGGTGAAAAAATGTGGGGTGAGATTTCAGGAAACTCGTATTTTTTTGGAAGCTTGACAACCCCTTTCCATAAAAGTGATTTGCGCTGGTCTCTGCTTAGGGCTACATCAATAAAAAACAAACCGTAGAAATAGAACTTGGAACTACTTTATTGTGTCAAGTTTCAAAGAGCTAGCACAAACCGTGTTTGATTCAGAGTTCCAACTACATGTATCCGTATAGGAGAAAACAGAGTGAAACCTAAAAATTAAAACTGTTACTGCCAACGAACTGTTTAACCTAGAAGAATGAAATTTGGTGAGCCAAGTGGCATTGAGGTACTGATCGTTACCTGAAAATGTCATCAAGATTGGGTGAAAAAATGTGTGCTGAGATTTCAGGAAACTCGTAGTTTTTTGGAATCTTGGCAACCCCTTTCCGTGAAAGTGATTTGCGCTGGTCTCTGCTTAGGGCTACATCAATAGGAAACAAACTATAGGGATAGATCTTGGGACTACTTTATTGTGTCAAGTTTCAAACAGCTAGCACAAACCGTGTTTGATTTAGAGTTCCAACTACATGTATTTTAATAGGAGAAAAGAGAGTGAAACATAAAAATTAAAACTGTTACTGCCAATGAACAGTTTAACCTAGAAGATCGAATTTTGGTGAGCCAAGTGGAATTGGGTACTGATCATTACCTGAAAGTGTCATCAAGATTGGGTGAAAAAATGTGTGCTGATATGTCATGAAACTTGTAGTTTTTTGGAATCTTGGCAACCCCTTTCTATGAAAGTGATTTGCACCGGTCTCTGCTTAGGGCTACATCAGTAGGAAACAAACCATAGAGATAGAACTTGGAACTTCTTTATTGTGTCAAGTTTCAAAGAGCTAGCACAAACCGTGTTTGATTTAGAGTTCCAACTACATGTATCCATATAGGAGAAAACAGAGTGAAACCTAAAAATTTAAACTGTTACTGCCAATGAACGGTTTAACCTAGAAGAACGAAATTTGGTGAGCCAAGTGGGATTGGGGTACTGATCATTACCTGAAAGTGTCATCAAGATTGGGTGAAAAAATGTGTGCTGAGATTTCAGGAAACTCGTAGTTTTTTGGAAGCTTTCAACCCCATTCCATGAAAGTGATTTGCGGTGGTCTCTGCTTAGGGCAACATCAATAAGAAACAAACCATAGAGATAGAACTTGGAACTACTTTATTGTGTCAAGTTTCAAAGAGCTAGCACAAACCGTGTTTGATTTAGAGTTCCAACTACATGTATCCATATAGGAGAAAACAGAGTGAAACCTAAAAATTAAAACTGTTACTGCCATCGAACGGTTTAACCTAGAAGAATGAAATTTGGTGAGCCATGTGTGATTGGGGTACTGATCATTACCTGAAAGTGTCATCAAGATTGGTTGAAAAAATGTGTGCTTATATTTCAGGAAACTCGTAGTTTTTGGAAGCTTGGCAACCCTTTTCCAAGAAAGTGATTTGCGCCAGTCTCTGCTTAGGGCTACATCAATAGGAAACAAACCATAGAGATAGAACTTGGAAGTACTTTATTGTGTCAAGTTTCAAAGAGGTAGCACAAACCGTGTTTGATTTAGAGTTCCAACTACATGTATCCATATAGGAGAAAACAGAGTGAAACCTAAAAATTAAAACTGTTACTGCCAACGAACTGTTTAACCTAGAAGAATGAAATTTGGTGAGCCAAGTGGCATTGGGGTACTTATCATTACCTGAAAGTGTCATCAAGATTGGGTGAAAAAATCTGTGCTGAGATTTCAGGAAACTCGTAGTTTTTTGGAAGCTTCTCAACCCCTTTCCATGAAAGTGATTTTGCCGGTCCCTGCTTAGGGCTACATAAATAGGAAACAAACCATAGAGACAGAACTTGGAACTACTTTATTGTGTCAAGTTTCAAAGAGCTAGCACAAACCGTGTTGGATTTAGAGTTCCAACTACATGTATCCATATAGGAGAAAACAGAGTGAAAGATAAAAATTAAAACTCTTACTGCCAACGAACGGTTTAATCTAGAAGAACGAAATTTGGTGAGCCAAGTGGGATTGGGTACTGATCATTACCTGAAAGTGTCATCAAGATTGTGTGAAAAAATATGTGCTGAGATTTCAGGAAACTCGTAGTTTTTTGGAAGCTTGGCAACCCCTTTCCGTGAAAGTGATTTGCGCCGGTATCTGCTTAGGGCTACATCAATAGGAAACAAACTATAGAGATAGATCTTGGGACTACTTTATTGTGTCAAGTTTCAAACAGCTAGCACAAACCGTGTTTGATTTAGAGTTCCAACTACATGTATCCATATAGGAGAAAACAGAGTGAAACCTAAAAATTAAAACTGCTACTGCCAACGAACGGATTAACCTAGAAGAACGAAATTTGGTGAGCCAAGTGGGATTGGGGTACTGATCATTACCAGAAAGTGTCATCAAGATTGGGTTAAAAAATATGTGCTGAGATTTCAGGAAACTCGTAGTTTTTTGGAAGCTTGGCATCCCCTTTACATGATAGTGGTTTCCGCCGGTCTCTGCTTAGGGCTACATCAATAGGAAACAAACCATAGAAATAGAACTTGGAACTACTTTATTGTGTCAAGTTTAAAAGAGCTAGCACAAACCGTGTTTGATTTAGAGTTCCAACTACATGTATCCATATAGGAGAAAACAGAGTGAAACCTAAAAATTAAAACTGTTACTGCCAACGAACTGTTTAACCAAGAAGAACGAAATTTGGTGAGCCAAGTGGCATTGTGGTACTGATCGTTACCTGAAAATGTCATCAAGATTGGGTGAAAAAATGTGTGCTGAGATTTCAGGAAACTCGTAGTTTTTTGGAAGCTTGGCAACCCATTTCCATGAAAGTAATTTGCGCTGGTCTCTGCTTAGGGCTACATCAGTAGGAAACAAACCATAGAGATAGATCTTGGGACTACTTTATTGTGTCAAGTTTCAAAGAGCTAGCACAAACCGTGTTTGATTTAGAGTTCCAACTACATTTATCCATATAGGAGAAAACAGAGTGAAACCGAAAAATTAAAAGTGTTACTGCAAACGAACGGTTTAACCTAGAAGAACCAAATTTGGTGAGCCAAATGGGATTGGGGTACTGATCAATACCTGAAAGTGTCATCAATATTGGGTGAAAAAATGTGTGCTGAGATTTCAGGAAACTCGTAGTTTTTTGGAAGCTTTCAACCCTTTCCATGAAAGTGATTTGCAGTGGTCTCTGCTTAGGGCTACATCAATAGGAAACAAACCATAGAGATAGAACTTGGAACTACTTTATTGTGTCAAGTTTCAAAGAGCTAGCACAAACCGTGTTTGATTTAGAGTTCCAACTACATGTATCCATATAGGAGAAAACAGAGTGAAACCTAAAAATTAAAACTGTTACTGCCAATTAACGGTTTAACCTAGAAGAACGAAATTTGGAGAGCCAAGTGGGATTGGGGTACTGACAATTACCTGAAAGTGTCATCAAGATTGGGTGAAAAAATGTGGGCTGAGATTTCAGGAAACTCGTAGTTTTTTGGAAGCTTGGCAACCCCTTTCCATGAAAGTGACTTGCGCCAGTCTCTGATTAGGGCTACATCAATAGGAAACAAACCATAGAGATAGAACTTGGAACTACTTTATTGTGTCAAGTTTCAAAGAGCTAGCACAAACCGTGTTTGATTTAGAGTTCCAACTACATGTATCCATTAGGAGAAAACACAGTGAAACCTAAAAATTTAAACTGTTACTGCCATCGAACGGTTTAACCTAGAAGAACGAAATTTGGTGAGCCAAGTGGGATTCGGGTACTGATCATTACCTGAAAGTGTCATCAAGATTGGGTGAAAAAATGGGTACTGATATTTCAGGAAACTCGTAGTTTTTTGGAAGCTTGGCAACCCCTTTCCATGATAGTGGTTTCCGCCGGTCTCTGCTTAGGGCTCCTTCAATAGGAAACACACCATAGAGATAGAACTTGGAACTACTTTATTGTGTCAAGTTTCAAAGAGCTAACACAAACCGTGTTTGATTTAGAGTTCCAACTACATGTATCCCTATAGCAGAAAACATAGTGAAACCTAAAAATTAAAACTGTTACTGCCAACGAACGGTTTAACCTAGAAGAATGAAATTTGGTGAGCCAAGTGAAATTGGGGTATGAGCATTACCTGAAAGTGTCATCAATATTGGGTGAAAAAATGTGGGGTGAGATTTCAGGAAACTCGTATTTTTTTGGAAGCTTGACAACCCCTTTCCATAAAAGTGATTTGCGCTGGTCTCTGCTTAGGGCTACATCAATAAAAAACAAACCGTAGAAATAGAACTTGGAACTACTTTATTGTGTCAAGTTTCAAAGAGCTAGCACAAACCGTGTTTGATTCAGAGTTCCAACTACATGTATCCGTATAGGAGAAAACAGAGTGAAACCTAAAAATTAAAACTGTTACTGCCAACGAACTGTTTAACCTAGAAGAATGAAATTTGGTGAGCCAAGTGGCATTGAGGTACTGATCGTTACCTGAAAATGTCATCAAGATTGGGTGAAAAAATGTGTGCTGAGATTTCAGGAAACTCGTAGTTTTTTGGAATCTTGGCAACCCCTTTCCGTGAAAGTGATTTGCGCTGGTCTCTGCTTAGGGCTACATCAATAGGAAACAAACTATAGGGATAGATCTTGGGACTACTTTATTGTGTCAAGTTTCAAACAGCTAGCACAAACCGTGTTTGATTTAGAGTTCCAACTACATGTATTTTAATAGGAGAAAAGAGAGTGAAACATAAAAATTAAAACTGTTACTGCCAATGAACAGTTTAACCTAGAAGATCGAATTTTGGTGAGCCAAGTGGAATTGGGTACTGATCATTACCTGAAAGTGTCATCAAGATTGGGTGAAAAAATGTGTGCTGATATGTCATGAAACTTGTAGTTTTTTGGAATCTTGGCAACCCCTTTCTATGAAAGTGATTTGCACCGGTCTCTGCTTAGGGCTACATCAGTAGGAAACAAACCATAGAGATAGAACTTGGAACTTCTTTATTGTGTCAAGTTTCAAAGAGCTAGCACAAACCGTGTTTGATTTAGAGTTCCAACTACATGTATCCATATAGGAGAAAACAGAGTGAAACCTAAAAATTTAAACTGTTACTGCCAATGAACGGTTTAACCTAGAAGAACGAAATTTGGTGAGCCAAGTGGGATTGGGGTACTGATCATTACCTGAAAGTGTCATCAAGATTGGGTGAAAAAATGTGTGCTGAGATTTCAGGAAACTCGTAGTTTTTTGGAAGCTTTCAACCCCATTCCATGAAAGTGATTTGCGGTGGTCTCTGCTTAGGGCAACATCAATAAGAAACAAACCATAGAGATAGAACTTGGAACTACTTTATTGTGTCAAGTTTCAAAGAGCTAGCACAAACCGTGTTTGATTTAGAGTTCCAACTACATGTATCCATATAGGAGAAAACAGAGTGAAACCTAAAAATTAAAACTGTTACTGCCATCGAACGGTTTAACCTAGAAGAATGAAATTTGGTGAGCCATGTGTGATTGGGGTACTGATCATTACCTGAAAGTGTCATCAAGATTGGTTGAAAAAATGTGTGCTTATATTTCAGGAAACTCGTAGTTTTTGGAAGCTTGGCAACCCTTTTCCAAGAAAGTGATTTGCGCCAGTCTCTGCTTAGGGCTACATCAATAGGAAACAAACCATAGAGATAGAACTTGGAAGTACTTTATTGTGTCAAGTTTCAAAGAGGTAGCACAAACCGTGTTTGATTTAGAGTTCCAACTACATGTATCCATATAGGAGAAAACAGAGTGAAACCTAAAAATTAAAACTGTTACTGCCAACGAACTGTTTAACCTAGAAGAATGAAATTTGGTGAGCCAAGTGGCATTGGGGTACTTATCATTACCTGAAAGTGTCATCAAGATTGGGTGAAAAAATCTGTGCTGAGATTTCAGGAAACTCGTAGTTTTTTGGAAGCTTCTCAACCCCTTTCCATGAAAGTGATTTTGCCGGTCCCTGCTTAGGGCTACATAAATAGGAAACAAACCATAGAGACAGAACTTGGAACTACTTTATTGTGTCAAGTTTCAAAGAGCTAGCACAAACCGTGTTGGATTTAGAGTTCCAACTACATGTATCCATATAGGAGAAAACAGAGTGAAAGATAAAAATTAAAACTCTTACTGCCAACGAACGGTTTAATCTAGAAGAACGAAATTTGGTGAGCCAAGTGGGATTGGGTACTGATCATTACCTGAAAGTGTCATCAAGATTGTGTGAAAAAATATGTGCTGAGATTTCAGGAAACTCGTAGTTTTTTGGAAGCTTGGCAACCCCTTTCCGTGAAAGTGATTTGCGCCGGTATCTGCTTAGGGCTACATCAATAGGAAACAAACTATAGAGATAGATCTTGGGACTACTTTATTGTGTCAAGTTTCAAACAGCTAGCACAAACCGTGTTTGATTTAGAGTTCCAACTACATGTATCCATATAGGAGAAAACAGAGTGAAACCTAAAAATTAAAACTGCTACTGCCAACGAACGGATTAACCTAGAAGAACGAAATTTGGTGAGCCAAGTGGGATTGGGGTACTGATCATTACCAGAAAGTGTCATCAAGATTGGGTTAAAAAATATGTGCTGAGATTTCAGGAAACTCGTAGTTTTTTGGAAGCTTGGCATCCCCTTTACATGATAGTGGTTTCCGCCGGTCTCTGCTTAGGGCTACATCAATAGGAAACAAACCATAGAAATAGAACTTGGAACTACTTTATTGTGTCAAGTTTAAAAGAGCTAGCACAAACCGTGTTTGATTTAGAGTTCCAACTACATGTATCCATATAGGAGAAAACAGAGTGAAACCTAAAAATTAAAACTGTTACTGCCAACGAACTGTTTAACCAAGAAGAACGAAATTTGGTGAGCCAAGTGGCATTGTGGTACTGATCGTTACCTGAAAATGTCATCAAGATTGGGTGAAAAAATGTGTGCTGAGATTTCAGGAAACTCGTAGTTTTTTGGAAGCTTGGCAACCCATTTCCATGAAAGTAATTTGCGCTGGTCTCTGCTTAGGGCTACATCAGTAGGAAACAAACCATAGAGATAGATCTTGGGACTACTTTATTGTGTCAAGTTTCAAAGAGCTAGCACAAACCGTGTTTGATTTAGAGTTCCAACTACATTTATCCATATAGGAGAAAACAGAGTGAAACCGAAAAATTAAAAGTGTTACTGCAAACGAACGGTTTAACCTAGAAGAACCAAATTTGGTGAGCCAAATGGGATTGGGGTACTGATCAATACCTGAAAGTGTCATCAATATTGGGTGAAAAAATGTGTGCTGAGATTTCAGGAAACTCGTAGTTTTTTGGAAGCTTTCAACCCTTTCCATGAAAGTGATTTCCGGTGGTCTCTGCTTAGGGCTACATCAATAGGAAACAAACCATAGAGATAGAACTTGGAACTACTTTATTGTGTCAAGTTTCAAAGAGCTAGCACAAACCGTGTTTGATTTAGAGTTCCAACTACATGTATCCATATAGGAGAAAACAGAGTGAAACCTAAAAATTAAAACTGTTACTGCCAATTAACGGTTTAACCTAGAAGAACGAAATTTGGAGAGCCAAGTGGGATTGGGGTACTGACAATTACCTGAAAGTGTCATCAAGATTGGGTGAAAAAATGTGGGCTGAGATTTCAGGAAACTCGTAGTTTTTTGGAAGCTTGGCAACCCCTTTCCATGAAAGTGACTTGCGCCAGTCTCTGATTAGGGCTACATCAATAGGAAACAAACCATAGAGATAGAACTTGGAACTACTTTATTGTGTCAAGTTTCAAAGAGCTAGCACAAACCGTGTTTGATTTAGAGTTCCAACTACATGTATCCATTAGGAGAAAACAGAGTGAAACCTAAAAATTTATACTGTTACTGCCATCGAACGGTTTAACCTAGAAATACGAAATTTGGTGAGCCATGTGGGATTGGGGTACTGATCATTACCTGAAAGTGTCATCAAGATTGGGTGAAAAAATGTGTGCTGAGATTTCAGGAATCTCGTAGTTTTTTGGAAGCTTGGCAACCCCTTTCCATGAAAGTGATTTGCGCCAGTCTCTGCTTAGGGCTACATCAATAGGAAACAAACCATAGAGATAGAACTTGGAACTACTTTATTGTGTCAAGTTTCAAAGAGCTAGCACAAACCGTGTTGGATTTAGAGTTCCAACTACATGTATCCCTATATGAGAAAACAGAGTGAAACCGAAAAATTAAAACTGTTACTGCCATGGAACGGTTTAACCTAGAAGAACGAAATTTGGTTAGCCTAGTGGGATAGGCGTACTGATCCTTACCTGAAATTGTCATCAAGATTGGGTGAAAAAATGTGTGCTGAGATTTCAGGAAACTCGTAGTATTTTGGAAGCTTGGCAACCCATTTCCATGAAAGTGATTTGCGGTGGTCTCTGCTTAGGGCTACATCAATAGGAAACAAAGCATAGAGGTAGAACTTGGAACTACTTTATTGTGTCAAGTTTCAAAGACCTAGAACAAACCGTGTTGGATTTAGAGTTCCAACTACATGTATCCATATAGGAGAAAACAGAGTGAAACCTAAAAATTAAAACTGTTACTGCCATCGAACGGTTTAACCAAGAAGAACGAAATGTGGTGAGCCAAGTGGATTTGGGGTACTGATCATTACCTGAAAGTGTCATCAAGATTGGGTGAAAAAATGTGTGCTGAGATTTCAGGAAACTCGTAGTTTTCTAGAAGCTTGGCAACCCCTTTCCATGAAAGTGTTTTGCGCCGGTCTCTGCTTAGGGCTACATCAATAGGAAACAAACCATAGAGACAGAACTTTGAACTAGTTTATTGTGTCAAGTTTCAAAGAGCTAGCACAAACCGTGTTTGATTTAGAGTTCCAACAACATGTATTCATTAGGAGAAAACACAGTGAAACCTAAAAATTTAAACTGTTACTGCCATCGAACGGTTTAACCTAGAAGAACGAAATTTGGTGAGCCAAGTGGGATTCGGGTACTGATCATTACCTGAAAGTGTCATCAAGATTGGGTGAAAAAATGGGTACTGATATTTCAGGAAACTCGTAGTTTTTTGGAAGCTTGGCAACCCCTTTCCATGATAGTGGTTTCCGCCGGTCTCTGCTTAGGGCTCCTTCAATAGGAAACAAACCATAGAGATAGAACTTGGAACTACTTTATTGTGTCAAGTTTCAAAGAGCTAACACAAACCGTGTTTGATTTAGAGTTCCAACTACATGTATCCCTATAGCAGAAAACATAGTGAAACCTAAAAATTAAAACTGTTACTGCCAACGAACGGTTTAACCTAGAAGAATGAAATTTGGTGAGCCAAGTGAAATTGGGGTATGAGCATTACCTGAAAGTGTCATCAATATTGGGTGAAAAAATGTGGGGTGAGATTTCAGGAAACTCGTATTTTTTTGGAAGCTTGACAACCCCTTTCCATAAAAGTGATTTGCGCTGGTCTCTGCTTAGGGCTACATCAATAAAAAACAAACCGTAGAAATAGAACTTGGAACTACTTTATTGTGTCAAGTTTCAAAGAGCTAGCACAAACCGTGTTTGATTCAGAGTTCCAACTACATGTATCCGTATAGGAGAAAACAGAGTGAAACCTAAAAATTAAAACTGTTACTGCCAACGAACTGTTTAACCTAGAAGAATGAAATTTGGTGAGCCAAGTGGCATTGAGGTACTGATCGTTACCTGAAAATGTCATCAAGATTGGGTGAAAAAATGTGTGCTGAGATTTCAGGAAACTCGTAGTTTTTTGGAATCTTGGCAACCCCTTTCCGTGAAAGTGATTTGCGCTGGTCTCTGCTTAGGGCTACATCAATAGGAAACAAACTATAGGGATAGATCTTGGGACTACTTTATTGTGTCAAGTTTCAAACAGCTAGCACAAACCGTGTTTGATTTAGAGTTCCAACTACATGTATTTTAATAGGAGAAAAGAGAGTGAAACATAAAAATTAAAACTGTTACTGCCAATGAACAGTTTAACCTAGAAGATCGAATTTTGGTGAGCCAAGTGGAATTGGGTACTGATCATTACCTGAAAGTGTCATCAAGATTGGGTGAAAAAATGTGTGCTGATATGTCATGAAACTTGTAGTTTTTTGGAATCTTGGCAACCCCTTTCTATGAAAGTGATTTGCACCGGTCTCTGCTTAGGGCTACATCAGTAGGAAACAAACCATAGAGATAGAACTTGGAACTAATTTATTGTATCAAGTTTCAAAGAGCTAGCACAAACCGTGTTTGATTTAAAGTTCCAACTACATGTATCCATATAGGAGAAAACAGAGTGAAACCTAAAAATTAAAACTGTTACTGCCAACGAATGGTTTAACCTAGAAGAACGAAATTTGGTGGGCCAAGTGGGATTGGGGTACTGATCATTACCTGAAAGTGTCATCAAGATTGGGTGAAAAAATGTGTGCTGAGATTTCAGGAAAATCGTAGTTTTTTTGGAAGCTTCCAACCCCTTTCCATAAAAGTGATTTGTGCCCGTCTCTGCTTAGGGCTACATCAATAGCAAACAAACCATAGAGATACAACTTGGAACTACATTATTGTGTCAAGTTTCAAAGAGCTAGCACAAACCGTGTTTGATTTACAGTTCCATCTACGTGTATCCATATAGGAGAAAACAGAGAGAAACCTAAAAATTTAAACTGTTACTGCCAACAAACGGTTTAACCTAGAAGAACGAAATTTGGTGAGCCAAGTGGGATTGGGGTACTGATCATTGCCTGAAAGTTTCATCAAGGTTGGGGGAAAAAATGTGTGCTGATATTTCAGGAAACTCCTAGTTTTTTGGAAGCTTGGCAACCCCTTTCCGTGAAAGTGATTTGCGCCAGTCTCTGCTTAGGGCTACATCAATAGGAAAGAAACCATAGAGATAGAACTTGGAACTACTTGATTCTGTCAAGTTTCAAAGAGCTAGCACAAACCGTGTTTGATTTACAGTTCCAACTACATGTATCCATATAGGAGAAAACAGAGTGAAACCTAAAAATTAAAACTGTTATTGCCAACGAATGGTTTAATCTAGAAGAACGAAATTTGGTGAGCCATGTGGGATTGGCGTACTGATCATTACCTGAAAGTGTCATCAAGATTGGGTGAAAAAATGTGTGCTGAGATTTCAGGAAACTCGTAGTCTTTTGGAAGCTTGGCAACCTCTTTCCGTGAAAGTGATTTGCGCCAGTCTCGGCTTAGGGCTTCATCAATAGGAAAAGAAACCATAGAGACAGAACTTGAAACTTCTTTATTTTGTCAAGTTTCAAAGAGCTAGCACAAACCGTGTTTGATTTAGAGTTCCAACTACATGTATTTTAATAGGAGAAAAGTGAGTGAACCATAAAAATTAAAACTGTTACTGCCAATGAACAGTTTAACCTAGAAGAACGAAATTTTGTGAGCCAAGTGGAATTGGGTACTGACCATTACCTGAAAGTGTCATCAAGATTGGGTGAAAAAATGTGTGCTGATATGTCATGAAACTCGTAGTTTTTTGGAATCTTGGCAACCCATTTCTATGAAAGTGATTTGCACCGGTCTCTGCTTAGGGCTACATCAATAGGAAACAAACCATAGAGATAGAACTTGGAACTAATTTATTGTGTCAAGTTTCAAAGAGCTAGCACAAACCTTGTTTGATTTAAAGCTCCAACTACATGTATCCATATAGGAGAAAACAGAGTGAAACCTAAAAATTAAAACTGTTACTGCCAACGAATGGTTTAACCTAGAAGAACGAAATTTTGGGAGCCAAGGGGGATTGGGTACTGATCATTACCTGAAAGTGTCATCAAGATTGGGTGAAAAAATGTGTGCTGAGATTTCAGGAAAATCGTAGTTTTTTTGGAAGCTTCCAACCCCTTTCCATAAAAGTGATTTGTGCTGGTCTCTGCTTAGGGGTACATCAATAGCAAACAAACCATAGAGATACAACTTGGAACTACATTATTGTGTCAAGTTTCAAATAGCTAGCACAAACCGTGTGTGATTTACAGTTCCATCTACATGTATCCATATAGGAGAAAACAGAGAGAAACCTAAAAATTTAAACTGTTACTGCCAACAAATGGTTTAACCTAGAAGAACGAAATTTGGTGAGCCAAGTGGGATTGGGGTACTGATCATTGCCTGAAAGTGTCATAAAGGTTGGGTGAAAAAATATGTGCTGATATTTCAGGAAACTCGTAGTTTTTTGGAAGCTTGGCAACCCCTTTCCGTGAAAGTGGTTTGCGCCAGTCTCTGCTTAGGGCTACATCAATAGGAAAGAAACCATAGAGATAGAACTTGGAACTACATTATTGTGTCAAGTTTCAAAGAGCTAGCACAAACCGTGTTTGATTTACAGTTCCAAATACATGTATCCATATAGGAGAAAACAGAGTGAAACCTAAAAATTAAAACTGTTACTGCCAACGAATGGTTTAATCTAGAAGAACGAAATTTTTTGAGCCAAGTGGGATTGGGGTACTGATCATTACCTGAAAGTGTCATCAAGATTGGGTGAAAAAATGTGTGCTGAGATTTCAGGAAACTCGTAGTTATTTGGAAGCATGGCAACCCCTTTCCTTGAAAGTTGTTTGCGCCGGTCTCTGCTTAGGGCTACATCACTAGGAAACAAACCATAGAGATAAAACTTGGAACTACTTTATTGTGTCAAGTTTCAAAGAGCTAGCACAAACCGTGTTTGATTTAGAGTTCCAACTGCATGTATCCATATAGGAGAAAACAGAATGAAACCTAAAAATTAAAACTGTAACTGCCAACGAACGGTTTAACCTAGAAGAACGAAATTTGGTGAGCCAAGTGGGATTGGGGTAATGATCATTACCTGAAAATGTCATCAAAATTGGGTGAAAAAATGTGTGCTGAGATTTCAGGAATCGTAGTTTTTTGAAAACTTGGAAACCCCTTACCATGAGAGTGATTTGCGTCAGTCTCTGCTTAGGGCTACATCAATAGGAAACAAACCATAGAGATAGAACTTGGAAATACTTTATTGTGTCAAGTTTCAAAGAGCTAGCACAAACCGTGTTTGATTTACACTTCCAACTACATGTATCCATATAGGTGAAAACAGAGTGAAACCTAAAAATTAAAACTGTTACTGCCAACGAACGGTTTAACCAAGAAGAACGAAATTTGGTGGGCCAAGTGGGATTGGGGTACTGATCATTACCTGAAAGTGTCATCAAGATTGGGTGAAAAAATGTGTGCTGAGATTTCAGGAAACTCGTAGTTATTTGGAAGCATGGCAACCCCTTCATTTAAAGTGGGTTGCGCAGGTCTCTGCTTAGGGCTACATGAATTGGAAACAAACCATAGAGATAGAACTTGGAACTACTTTATTGTGTCAAGTTTCAAAGAGGTAGCACAAACCGTGTTTGATTTAGAGTTCCAACTACATGTATCCATATAGGAGAAAAGAGAGTGAAACCTAAAAATTAAAAGTGTAACTGCCAACGAACGGTTTAACCTAGAAGAACGAAATTTGGTGAGCCAAGTGGGATTGGGGTAGTGATCATTACCTGAAAGTGTCATCAAGATTGGGTGAAAAAATGTGTGCTGAGATTTCAGGAAACTCGTTGTTTTTTGGAAGATTGGCAACCCCTTTCCATGAAAATGATTTGCGCCAGTCTCTGCTTAGGGCTACATCAATAGGAAACAAACCATAGAGGTAGAACTTGGAACTACTTTATTGTGTCAAGTTTCAAAGACCTAGCACAAACCGTGTTGGATTTAGAGTTCCAACTACATGTATCCATATAGGAGAAAACAGAGTGAAACCTAAAAATTAAAACTGTTACTGCCATCGAACTGTTTAACCAAGAAGAACGAAATTTGGAGAGCCAAGTGGATTTGGGGTACTGATCATTACCTGAAAGTGTCATCAAGATTGGGTGAAAAAATGTGTGCTGAGATTTCAGGAAACTCGTAGTTTTCTAGAAGCTTGGCAACCCCTTTCCATGAAAGTGTTTTGCGCCGGTCTCTGCTTAGGGCTACATCAATAGGAAACAAACCATAGAGACAGAACTTTGAAATAGTTTATTGTGTCAAGTTTCAAAGAGCTAGCACAAACCGTGTTTGATTTAGAGTTCCAACAACATGTATTCATTAGGAGAAAACACAGTGAAACCTAAAAATTTAAACTGTTACTGCCATCGAACGGTTTAACCTAGAAGAACGAAATTTGGTGAGCCAAGTGGGATTCGGGTACTGATCATTACCTGAAAGTGTCATCAAGATTGGGTGAAAAAATGGGTACTGATATTTCAGGAAACTCGTAGTTTTTTGGAAGCTTGGCAACCCCTTTCCATGATAGTGGTTTCCGCCAGTCTCTGCTTAGGGCTCCTTCAATAGGAAACAAACCATAGAGATAGAACTTGGAACTACTTTATTGTGTCAAGTTTCAAAGAGCTAACACAAACCGTGTTTGATTTAGAGTTCCAACTACATGTATCCCTATAGCAGAAAACATAGTGAAACCTAAAAATTAAAACTGTTACTGCCAACGAACGGTTTAACCTAGAAGAATGAAATTTGGTGAGCCAAGTGAAATTGGGGTATGAGCATTACCTGAAAGTGTCATCAATATTGGGTGAAAAAATGTGGGGTGAGATTTCAGGAAACTCGTATTTTTTTGGAAGCTTGACAACCCCTTTCCATAAAAGTGATTTGCGCTGGTCTCTGCTTAGGGCTACATCAATAAAAAACAAACCGTAGAAATAGAACTTGGAACTACTTTATTGTGTCAAGTTTCAAAGAGCTAGCACAAACCGTGTTTTATTCAGAGTTCCAACTACATGTATCCGTATAGGAGAAAACAGAGTGAAACCTAAAAATTAAAACTGTTACTGCCAACGAACTGTTTAACCTAGAAGAATGAAATTTGGTGAGCCAAGTGGCATTGAGGTACTGATCGTTACCTGAAAATGTCATCAAGATTGGGTGAAAAAATGTGTGCTGAGATTTCAGGAAACTCGTAGTTTTTTGGAATCTTGGCAACCCCTTTCCGTGAAAGTGATTTGCGCTGGTCTCTGCTTAGGGCTACATCAATAGGAAACAAACTATAGGGATAGATCTTGGGACTACTTTATTGTGTCAAGTTTCAAACAGCTAGCACAAACCGTGTTTGATTTAGAGTTCCAACTACATGTATTTTAATAGGAGAAAAGAGAGTGAAACATAAAAATTAAAACTGTTACTGCCAATGAACAGTTTAACCTAGAAGAACGAATTTTGGTGAGCCAAGTGGAATTGGGTACTGATCATTACCTGAAAGTGTCATCAAGATTGGGTGAAAAAATGTGTGCTGAGATTTCAGGAATCGTAGTTTTTTGAAAACTTGGAAACCCCTTACCATGAGAGTGATTTGCGTCAGTCTCTGCTTAGGGCTACATCAATAGGAAACAAACCATAGAGATAGAACTTGGAAATACTTTATTGTGTCAAGTTTCAAAGAGCTAGCACAAACCGTGTTTGATTTACACTTCCAACTACATGTATCCATATAGGTGAAAACAGAGTGAAACCTAAAAATTAAAACTGTTACTGCCAACGAACGGTTTAACCTAGAAGAACAAAATTTGGTGGGCCAAGTGGGATTGGGGTACTGATCATTACCTGAAAGTGTCATCAATATTGGGTGAAAAAATGTGTGCTGCGACTTCAGGAAACTCGTAGTTTTTTGGAAGCTTGGCAACCCCTTTCCATAAAAGTGATTTGCGCCGGTCTCTGCTTAGGGCTACATCAATAGGAAACAAACCATAGAGATAGAATTTGGAACTACTTTATTGTGTCAAGTTTCAAAGAGCTAGCACTAACCGTGTTTGATTTAGAGTTCCAACTACATGTATTTTAATAGGAGAAAAGAGAGTGAAACATAAAAATTAAAACTGTTACTGTCAACGAACAGTTTAACCTAGAAGAATGAAATTTGGTGAGCCAAGTGGAATTGGGTACTGATCATTACCTGAAAGTGTCATCAAGATTGGGTGAAAAAATGTGTGCTGATGTCATGAAACTCGTAGTTTTTTGGAATCTTGGCAGCCCCTTTCCATGAAAGTGATTTGCACCGGTCTGTGCTTAGGCCTACATCAATAGGAAACAAACCATAGAGATAGAACTTGGAACTAATTTATTGTGTCAAGTTTCAAAGAGCTAGCACAAACCGTGTTTGATTTAGAGTTCCAACTACATGTATCCATATAGTAGAAAACAGAGTGAAACCTAAAAATTAAAACTGTTACTGCCAACGAACGGTTTAACCTAGAAGAACGAAATTTGGTGAGCCAAGTGGGATTGGGTACTGATCATTACCTGAAAGTGTCATCAAGATTGGGTGAAAAAATGTGTGCTGTGATTTCAGAAAATCGTAGTTTTTTGGAAGCTTCCAACCCCTTTCCAAAAAGTGATTTGTGCCGGTCTCTGCTTAGGGCTACATCAATAGGAAACAAACCATAGAGATACAACTTGGAACTACATTATTGTGTCATGTTTCAAAGAGCTAGAACAAACCGTGTTTGATTTAGAGTTTCAACTACATGTATCCATATAGAAGAAAACAGAGAGAAACCTAAAAATTTAAACTTTTACTACCAACAAACGGTTTAACCTAGAAGAACGAAATTTGGAGAGCCAAGTGGGATTGGGGTACTGATCATTGCCTGAAAGTGTCATCAAGGTTGGGTGAAAAAATGTGTGCTGATATTTCAGGAAACTCCTAGTTTTTTGGAAGCTTGGCAACCCCTTTCCGTGAAAGTGATTTGTGCCAGTCTCTGCTTAGGGCTACATCAATAGGAAAGAAACCATAGAGATAGAACTTGGAACTACATTATTGTGTCAAGTTTCAAAGAGCTAGCACAAACCGTGTTTGATTTACAGTTCCAACTACATGTATCCATATAGGAGAAAACAGAGAGAAACCTAAAAATTAAAACGGTTACTGCCAACGAATGGTTTATCCTAGAAGAACGAAATTTGGTGAGCCAAGTGGGATTGGGGTACTGATCATTACCTGAAAGTGTCATCAAGATTGTTGTGAAAAAATATGTGCTGTCAGGAAACTAGTAATTTTTTGGAATCTTGGCAATCCCTTTCCATGAAAGTGATTTGCACCGGTCTTTGCTTAGGGCTGTATCAATAGGAAACAAACCATAGAGATAGAACTTGGAACTACTTTATTGTGGCAAGTTTCAAAGAGCTAGCACAAACCGTGTTTGATTTTGAGTTCCAACTATATGTATCCATATAGGAGAAAACAGAGTGAAACCTAAAAATTAAAACTGTTACTGCCAACGAACGGTTTAACCTAGAAGAACGAAATTTGGTGAGCCAAGTGGGATTGGGGTACTGATCATTCTGTGAAAGTGTCATCAAGATTGGGTGAAAAAATGTGTGCTGAGATGTCAGGAAACTCGTAGTTTTTTGGAAGCTTGGCAACCCCTTTCCGTGAAAGTGATTTGCGCCGGTCTCTGCTAAGGGCTACATCAATAGGAAACAAACCATAGAGATAGAACTTGGAACTACTTTATTGTGTTAATTTTAAAAGAGCTAGCACAAACCGTGTTTGATTTACAGTTCCAACTACATGTATCTATATACGAGAAAACAGAGAGAAACCTAAAAATTAAAACTGTTACTGCCAACGAACTGTTTAACCTAGAAGAACGAAATTTGGTGAGCCAAGTGGGATTGGGGTACTGATCTTTACCTGAAAGTGTCATCAAGATTGGGTGAAAAAATGTGTGCTGAGATTTCAGGATATCGTAGTTTTTTGGAAGCTTGGCAACCCCTTTTCATGAAAGAGATTGGCGCCAGTCTCTGCTTAGGGCTATATCAATAGGAAACAAACCATAGAGATAGAACTTGGAACGCCATTATTGTGTCAAGTTTCAAAGAGCTAGCACAAACCGTGTTTGATTTAGAGTTCCAACTACATGTATCCATATAGGAGAAAACAGAGTGAAACCTAAAAATTAAAACTGTTACTGCCATCGAACGGTTTAACCTAGAAGAACGAAATTTGGTGAGCCAAGTGGGATTGGGGTAATGATCATTACCTGAAAGTGTCATCAAGTTTGGGTGAAAAAATATGTGCTGTCAGGAAACTCGTAATTTTTTGGAATCTTGGCAACCCCTTTCCATGAAAGTGATTTGCACCGGTCTCTGCTTAGGGCTATATCAATAGGAAACAAACCATAGAGACAGAACTTGGAACTACTTTAATGTGGCAAGTTTCAAAGAGCTAGCACAAACCGTGTTTGATTTTGAGTTCCAACTACATGTATCCATATAGGAGAAAACAGAGTGACCCCTAAAAATTAAAAGTGTTACTGCCAACGAACGTTTTAAACTAGAAGAACGAAATTTGGTGAGCCAAGTGGGATTAGGGTACTGATCATTACCTGAAACTTAAATCAAGATTGGGTGAAAAAATGTGTGCTGAGATGTCAGGAAACTCGTAATTTTTTGGAAGCTTGGCAACCCCTATCCATGAAAGTGATTTGCTCCGGTCTCTGCTTAGGGCTACATCAATAGGAAACAAACCATAGAAATAGAACTTGGAACTACTTTATTGTGTCAACTTTCAAAGAGCTAGCACAAACTGTGTTTGATTTAGAGTTCCAACTACATGTATCCATATAGGAGAAAACAGAGTGAAATCTAAAAATTAAAACCGTTACTGCCAACGAACGGTTTAACCTAGAAGAACGAAATTTGGTGAGACAAGAGGGATTGGGGTAGTGATCATTAAATGAAATTGTCATCAAGATTGGGTGAAAAAATGTGTGCTGAGATTTCAGGAAAATCGTAGTTTTTTGGAAGCTTCCAACCCCTTTCCAAAAAAGTGATTTGCGCTAGTCTCTGCTTAGGGCTACATCAATAGCAAACAAACCATAGATATAGAACTTGGAACGACTTTATTGTGTCAAGTTTCAAAGAGCTAGCACAAACCATGTTTGATTTACAGTTCCAACTACATGTATCCATATAATGGAGAAAACAGAGAGAAACCTAAAAATTAAAACTGTTACTGCCAACGAATGTTTTAACCTAGAAGAACGAAATTTGGTGAGCCACGTGGGATTGGGGTACTGATCATTACCTGAATGTGTCATCAACATTGGGTGAAAAAATGTGTGCTGAGATTTCAGGAAACTCGTAATTTTTTGGAAGCTTGGCAACCCCTTTTCATGAAAGTGATTTGCGCCAGTCTCTGCTTAGGGCTACATCAATAGGAAACAAACCATAGAGATAGAACTTGGAACTTCTTTATTGTGTCAAGTTTCAAAGAGCTAGCACAAACTGTGTTTGATTTAGAGTTCCAACTACATGTATCCATATAGGAGAAAACAGAGTGAAACCTAAAAATTAAAACTGTCACTGCCAAAGAACGGTTTAACCTAGAAGAACAATATTTGGTGGGCCAAGTGGGATTGGGGTACTGATCATTACCTGAAAGTGTCATCAAGATTGAGTGAAAAAATGTGTGCTGAGATTTCAGGAAACTCGTAGTTTTTTGGAAGCTGGCAACCCCTCTCCATGAAAGTGATTTGCGCCGGTCTCTGCTTAGGGCTACATCAGTAGGAAACAAACCATAGAGATAGAACTTGGAACTACTTTATTGTGTCAAGTTTCAAAGAGCTAGCACAAACAGTGTTTGATTTAGAGTTCCAAATACTTGTATCCATATAGGAGAAAACAGAGTGAAACCTAAAAATTAAAACTGTTACTGCCAACAAATGGTTTAACCTAGAAGAACGAAATTTGGTGAGCCAAGTGGGATTGGAGTAATGATCATTAAATGAAATTGTCATCAATATTGGGTGAAAAAATGTGTGCTGAGATTTCAGGAAAATCGTAGTTTTTTGGAAGCTTCCAACCCCTTTCCAAAAAAGTGATTTGCGCCGGTCTCTGCTTAGGGCTACATCAATAGCAAACAAACCATAAATATAGAACTTGGAACGACTTTATTGTCTCAAGTTTCAAAGAGCTAGCACAAACCGTGTTTGATTTACTGTTCCAACAACATGTATCCATATAATGGAGAAAACAGAGAGAAACCTAAAAATTAAAACTGTTACTGCCAACAAATGGTTTAACCAATAAGAACGAAATTTGGTGAGCCACGTGGGATTGGGGTACTGATCATTACCTGAAAGTGTCATCAAGATTGGGTGAAAAAATGTGTGCTGAGATTTCAGGAAACTCGTAGTGTTTTGGAAGCATGGCAACCCCTTTCCATGAAAGTGGTTTGCGCCGGTCTCTGCTTAGGGCTACATCAATAGGAAACAACCCATAGAGATAGAACTTGGAACTACTTTGTTGTGTCAAGTTTCAAAGAGCTAGCACAAACCGTGTATGATTTAGAGTTCCAACTACATGTATCCATATAGGTGAAAACAGAGTGAAACCTAAGAATTAAAACTGTTACTGCCAACGAACGGTTTAACCTAGACGAATGAAATTTGGTGGGCCAAGTGGGATTGGGGTACTGATCATTACCTGAAAGTGTCATCAAGATTGGGTGAAAAAATGTGTGCTGAGATTTCAGGAAACTCGTAGTTTTTTGGAAGCTTGACAACCCCTTTCCATGAAAGTGATTTGCGCCAGTCTCTGCTTAGGGCTACATCAATAGGAAAGAAACCATAGAGATAGAACTTGGAACTACTTTATTGTGTCAAGTTTCAAAGAGCTAGCCCAAACCGTGTTTGATTTAGAGTTCCAACTACGTGTATCCATATAGGTGAAAACAGAGTGAAACCTAAAAATTAAAACTGTTACTGCCAACGAATGGTTTAACCTAGAAGACCGAAATTTGGTGGGCCAAGTGGGATTGGGGTACTGATCATTACCTGAAAGTGTCATCAAGATTGGGTGAAAAAATGTGTGCTGAGATTTCAGGAAACTCGTAGTTTTTTGGAAGCTTCCAACCCCTTTCCAAAAAAGTGATTTGCGCTGGTCTCTGCTTAGGGCTACATCGATAGCAAAAAAACCATAGATATAGAACTTGGAACGACTTTATTGTGTCAAGTTTCAAAGAGCTAGCACAAACCATGTTTGATTTACAGTTCCAACTACATGTATCCATATAATGGAGAAAACAGAGAGAAACCTAAAAATTAAAACTGTTACTGCCAACGAATGTTTTAACCTAGAAGAACGAAAGTTGGTGAGCCACGTGGGATTGGGGTACTGATCATTACCTGAAAGTGTCATCAAGATTGGGTGAAAAAATGTGTGCTGAGATTTCAGAAAACTCATAGTTTTTTGGAAGCTTTGCAACCCCTTTCCATGAAAGTGATTTGCGCCGGTCTCTGCTTAAGGCTACATAATAGGAAACAAACTATAGAGATACAACTTGGAACTACTATATTGTGTCAAGTTTCAAAGAGCTGGCACAAACCGTGTTTGATTTAGAGTTCCAACTACATGTACCCATATAGGAGAAAACAGAGTGAAACCTAAAAATTAAAACTGTTACTGCCAACAAACGGTTTAACCTGGAAGAACGAAATTTGGTGAGCCAAGTGGGATTGGGGTACTGATCATTACCTGAAAGTGTCATCAAGATTGGGTGAAAAAATGTGTGCTGAGATTTCAGGAAACTCGTAGTTTTTTGGAAGCTGGCAACCCCTTTCCATGAAAGTGATTTGCGCCGGGCTCTGCTTAGGGCTACATCAATAGGAAACAAACCATGGAGATAGAACTTGGAACTACTTTATTGTGTCAAGTTTCAAAGAGCTAGCACAAACAGTGTTTGATTTAGAGTTCCAAATACTTGTATTCATATAGGAGAAAACAGAGTGAAACCTAAAATTTAAAACTCTTACTGCCAACGAACGGATTAACATAGAAGAACGAAATTTGGTGAGCCAAGTGGGATTGCGGTACTGATCATTACCTGAAACTGTCATCAAGATTGGGTGAAAAATTGTGTGCTGAAATTTCAGGAAACTCGTCGTTTTTTGGAAGCTTGGCAACCCCTTTCTTTGAAAGTGATTTGCGCCGGTCTCTGCTAAGGGCTACATCAATAGGAAACAAACCATAGAGATAGAACTTGGAACTTCTTTATTGTGTCAAGTTTCAAAGAGCTAGCATAAACCGTGTTTGATTTAGAGTTCCAAATATATGTATCCATATAGGAGAAAACAGAGTGAAACCTAAAAATTCAAACTGTTTCTGCGAATGAATGGTTTAACCTGGAAGAACAAAATTTGCTGAGCCAAGTGGGATTGGGGTACTGATCATTACGTGAAAGTGTCATCAAGATTGGGTGAAAAAATCTGTGCTCAGATTTCAGGAAACTCGTAGTTTTTTGGAACCTTCCAACCCCTTTCCAAAAAGTGATTTGCGCCGGTCTCAGCTTAGGGCTACATCAATAGGAAACAAACCATAGATATAGAACTTGGAACTAGTTTATTGTGTCAAGTTTCAAAGAGCTAGCACAAACCTTGTTTGATTTACAGTTCCAAATACATGTGTCCATATAATGGAGAAAAGAAAGAGAAACCTAAATATTAAAACTGTTACTTCCAACGAATGGTTTAACCTGGAAGAACGAAATTTGGTGAGCCACGTGGGATTGTGGTACTGATCATTACCTGAAAGAGTCATCAAGATTGGGTGAAAAAATGTGTGCTGAGATTTCAGGAATCTCGTATTATTTTGGAATCTTGGCAACCCCTTTTCATGAAAGTGATTTGCGCCAGTCTCCACTTAGGGCTATATCAATAGGAAACAAACCATAGAGATAGAACTTGGAACTACTTTATTGTGTGAAGTTTCAAAGAGCTAGCACAAACTGTGTTTGATTTAGAGTTCCAACTACATGTATCCATATAGGAGAAAACAGAGTGAAACCTAAAAATTAAAACTGTTACTGCCAACGAACGGTTTAAGGTAGAAGAATGAAATTTGGTGAGCCAAGTGGCTTTGGGGTACTGATCATTACCTGAAAGTGTCATCAAGTTTGGGTGAAAAATGTGTAGTGAGATTTCAGGAAACTCGTAGTTTTTTGGAAGCTTGGAAACCCCTTTCCATGAAAGTGATTTGCGCTGGTCTCTGCTTAGGGCTACATCAATATTAAGCAAACCATAAAGATAGAACTTGGAGCTACTTTATTGTGTCAAGTTTCAAAGAGCTAGCACAAACCATGTTTGATTTAGAGTTCCAAATACATGTATCCATATAGGAGAAAACAGAGTGAAACCTAAAAATTAAAACTTTTACTGCCAACGAACGGTTTAACCTAGAAGAACGAAATTTGTTGAAACAAGTGGGATTGGGGTACTGATCATTACCTGAAAGTGTCATCAAGATTGGGTGAAAAAATGTGTGCTGAGTTCTCAGGAAACTCATAGTGTTTTGAAACCTTGGCAACCCCTTTCCATGAAAGTGATTTGCCCCGGTCTCTGCTTAGGGCTACATCAATAGGAAACAAACCATAGAGATAGAACTTGGAACTACTTGATTGTGTCAAGTTTCAAAGAGCTAGCACAAACCGTGTTTGATTTAGAGTTCCAAATACATGTATCCATATAGGATAAAACAGAGGGAAACCTAAAAATTAAAATTGTTACTGCCAACGAATGTTTTAACCTAGAAGAACGAAATTTGGTGAGCCAAGTGGGATTGGGGTACTGATCATTACCTGAAAGTGTCATCAAGATTGGCTGAAAAAATGTGTGCTGTGATTTCTGGAAACTCGTAGTTTTTTAGAAGCTTGGCAACCCCTTTCAATGAAAGTGATTTGCGCCAGTCTCTGCTTTTGGCTACATCAATAGGAAACAAACCATAGAGGTAGAACTTGGAACTACATTATTGTGTCAAGTTTCAAAGAGCTAGCACAAACCGTGTTTGATTTAGAGTTCCAACTACATGTATCCATATAAGAGAAAACAGAGTGAAACCTAAAAATTTAAACTGTTACTGCCAACGGACGGTTTAACCTGGAAGAATGAATTTTGGTGAGCCAAGTGGGATTAAGCTACAGATCATTACCTGAAAGTGACATCAAGATTGGGTGAAAAAATGTGTGCTGAGATTTCAAGAAACTCATAGTTTTTTGGAAGCTTGGCAACCCCTTTCCAAGAAAGTGATTTGCGCCAGTCTCTGCTTAGGGCTACATCAATAGGAAACAAACCATAGAGATAGAACTTGGAAATACTTTATTGTGTCAAGTTTCAAAGAGCCATCACAAACCGTGTTTGATTTAGAGTTCAAACTACATGTATCCATATAGGAGAAAACAGAGTGAAACCTAAAAATGAAAACTGTTACTGCCAACGAACGGTTTAACCTAGAAGAACGAAAATTGGTCAGCCAAGTGGGATTGGGGTACTGATCCTTACCTGAAAGTGTCATCAAGATTGGGTGAAAAAATGTGTGCTGAGATTTCAGGAAACTCTTACTTTTTTGGAAGCTTGGCAACCCCTTTCAATGAAAGGGATTTGCGCCGGTCTCTGCTTAGGGCTACATCAATAGGAAACAAACCATAGAGATAGAACTTGGAACTACTTGATTGAGTCAAGTTTCAAAGAGCTAGCACAAACCGTGTTTGATTTAGAGTTCCAACTACATGTATCCATATAGGAGAAAACAGAGTGAAACCTAAAAATTTAAACTGTTACTGCCAATGAACGGTTTAACCTAGAAGAACGAAATTTGGTGAGCCAAGTGGTATTGGGGTACTGATCATTACCTGAAACTGAAATCAAGATTGGGTTAAAAAATGTGTGCTGAGATTTCAGGAAACTGGTAGTTTTTTGGAAGCTTGGCAATCCCTTTTTATGAAAGTGATTTGCGCCGGTCTCTGCTTAGGGCTACATCAATATGAAACAAACCATAGAGATAGAACTTGGAACTTCTTTATTGTGTCAAGTTTCAAAGAGCTAGCACAAACCGTGTTTGATTTAGAGTTCCAAATACATGTATCCATATAGGAGAAAACAGAGTGAAACCTAAAAATTTAAACTGTTACTGCCAACAAACCGTTTAACCTAGAAGAACGAAATTTGGTGAGCCAATGGGATTGGGGTACTGATAATTACCTGAAAGTGTCATCAAGATTGGGTGAAAAAATGTGTGCTGAGATTTCAGGAAACTCCTAGTTTTTTGGAAGCTTGGCAACCCCTTTCCATGAAAGTGATTTACGCCGGTCTCCGCTTAGGGCTACATCAATAGGAAACAAACCATAGAGATAGAACTTGGAACTTCTTTATTGTCAAGTTTCAAAGAGCTAGCACAAACCGTGTTTGATTTAGAGTTCCAACTACATGTATCCATAAAGGAGAAAACAGAGTGAAACCTAAAAATAAACTGTTACTGCCAACGAATGGTTTAACCTGGAAGAATGAAATTTGGTGATCCTAGTGGGATTGGGGTACTGATCATTACCTGAAAGTGTCATCAAGATTGGGTGAAAAAATGTGTGCTGAGATTTCAGGAAACTCATAGTTTTTTGGAAGCTTGGCAACCCCTTTCCATGAAAGTGATATGCGCCGTTCTCTGCTTAGGGCTACATCAATAGGAAACAAACCGTAGAGATAGAACTTGGAAATACTTTATTGTGTCAAGTTTCAAAGAGCTAGCACAAACCGTGTTTGATTTAGAGTTCCACCTACATGCATCCACATAGGAGAAAACAGAGTGAAACCTAAAAATTAAAACTGTTACTGCCAACGAACGGTGTAACCTAGAAGAACGAAATTTGTTGAGCCAACTGGGATTGGCATACTGATCATTACTTGAAAGTGTCATCAAGATTGGGAGAAAAAAGTGTGCTGAAATTTCAAGAAACTCGTAGTTTTTTGGAAGCTTGGCAACCCCTTTCCGTGAAAGTGATTTGCGCTAGACTCTGCTTAGGGCTACATCAAAAGGAAAGAAACCATAGAGATAGAACTTGGAACTACTTTATTGTGTCAAGTTTCAAAGAGTTAGCAGAAACCGTGTTTGATTTAGAGTTCCAACTACATGTATCCAAATAGGAGAAAAGAGAGTGAAACCTAAAAATTAAAACTGTTACTGCCACTTAACGGTTTAACGTAGAAGAATGAAATTTGGTGAGCCAAGTGTGAATGGGGTACTGATCATTACCTGAAAGTGTCATCAAGTTTGGGTAAAAAAATATGTGCTGAGATTTCAGGAAACTCGTAGTCTTTTGGAAGCTTGGCAACCCCTTTCAATGAAAGTGATTTGCGCCGGTCTCTGCTTAGGGCTACATCAATAGGAAAAAAACCGTAGAGATAGAACTTGGAACTACTTTATTGTATCAAGATTCAAAGAGCTAGCACAAACCGTGTTTGATTTAGAGATCCAACTACATGTATCCATATAGGAGAAAACAGAGTGAATCCTAAAAATTAAAACTGTTACTGCCAAAGAACGGTTTAACCTAGAAGAATGAAATTTGGTGAGCAAAGTGAGATTGGGGTACTGATATTTACCTGAAAGTGTCATCAAGATTGGGTGAAAAAATGTGTGCTGAGATTTCAGGAAACTCGAAGTTTTTTGAAAGCTTGGCAACCCCTTTCCATGAAAGCGATTTGTCCCGGTCTCTTCTTAAGGCTACATCAATAGGAAACAAACCATAGAGATAGAACTTGGAACTTCTTTATTGTGTCAAGTTTCAAAGAGCTAGCACAAACCGTGTTTGATTTAGAGTTCCAACTACATGAATCCATATAGGAGAAAACAGAGTGAAACCCAAAAATTAAAACTGTTACTGCCAACGAACGGTTTAACCTAGAAGAATGAAATTTGGTGAGCCAAGTGTGAGTGGGGTATTGATCATTACCTGAAAGTGTCATCAAGATGGGAGAAAAAATGTGTGCTGAGATTTCAGGAAACTCGTATTGTTTTGGAAGATTCACAACCCCTATCCGTGAATTTGATTTGTGCCCGTCTCTGCTTAGGGCTACATCAATAGGAAACAAACCATAGAGATAGACATTGGAACTACTTTATTGTGTCAAGTTTCAAAGAGCCATCACAAACCGTGTTTGATTTAGAGTTCCAACTATATGTATCCACATAGGAGAAAACAGAGTGAAACCTAAAAATTACAACTGTTACTGCCAACGAACGGTTTAACCTTGAGGAACGAAATTTGGTGAGCCAAGTGGGATTGGGGTACTGATAATTATCTGAAAGTGTCATCAAGATTGGGTGAAAAAATGTGTGCTGAGATTTCAGGAAACTCGTAGTTATTTGTAAGCTTGGCAACCCCTTTCCTTGAAAGTGATTTGCGCAGGTCTCTGCTTAGGGCTACATAAATACCAAAAACACCATAGAGATAGAACTTGGAACTACTTTATTGTGTCAAGTGTCAGAGCTAGCACAAACCGTGTGATTTAGAGTTCCAACTAAATGTATCCATATAGGAGAAAACTGAGTGAAACCTAAAAATTTAAACTGTTACTGCCAACGAACGGTTTAAGCTGGAAGAACGACATTTGGTGAGCCAAGTGGGATTGGACTACAGATCATTACCTGAAAGTGTCTTCAAGATTGGGTGAAAAAATGTGTGCTCAGATTTCAGGAAACTCGTAGTTTTTTGGAAGCCTGGCAACCCCTTTCCATGAAAGAGAGTTGCTCCGGTCTCTGCTTAGGGCTACATCAATAGGAAACAAATCATAGAGATTGAACTTGGAACTACTTTATCGTGTCAAGTTTCAAAGGGCTAGCACAAACCGTGTGATTTAGAGTTCCAACTATATGTATCCATATAGGAGAAAACTGAGTGAAACCTAAAAATTAAAACTGTTACTGCCAACGAACGGTTTAACCTAGAAGAACGAAATTTGGTGAGCCAAGTTGGATTGGGGTACTGATCATTACCTGAAAGTGTCATCAAGATTGGGTGAAACAATGTGTGCTGAAATTTCAGGAAACTCGTAGTTTTTGGGAAGCTTGGCAACCACTTTTCATTAAAGTGATTTGCGCTGGTCTCTGCTTAGGGCTACATCAATAGGAAACAAAACATAGAGATAGAACTTGGAACTACTTTATTGTGTCAAGTTTCAAAGAGCTAGCACAAACCGTGTTTGATTTAGGTTCCAACTACATGTATCCATATAGGAGAAAACAGAGTGAAACCTAAAAATTTAAACTGTTACTGCCATCGAAGGGTTTAACCTAGAAGAACGAAATTTGGTGAGCCAAGTGGGATTGTTGTACTGATCATTACCTGAAAGTGTCATCAAGATTGGGTGAAAAAATGTGTGCTGAGATTTCAGGAAACTCGTAGTTATTTGTAAGCTTGGCAACCCCTTTCCTTGAAAGTGATTTGCGCAGGTCTCTGCTTAGGGCTACATAAATACCAAAAACACCATAGAGATAGAACTTGGAACTACTTTATTGTGTCAAGTGTCAGAGAGCTAGCACAAACCGTGTGATTTAGAGTTCCAACTATATGTATCCATATAGGAGAAAACTGAGTGAAACCTAAAAATTTAAACTGTTACTGCCAACGAACGGTTTAAGCTGGAAGAACGACATTTGGTGAGCCAAGTGGGATTGGGGTACTGATCATTACCTGAAAGTGTCTTCAAGATTGGGTGAAAAAATGTGTGCTCAGATTTCAGGAAACTCGTAGTTTTTTGGAAGCCTGGCAACCCCTTTCCATGAAAGAGAGTTGCTCCGGTCTCTGCTTAGGGCTACATCAATAGGAAACAAATCATAGAGATTGAACTTGGAACTACTTTATCGTGTCAAGTTTCAAAGGGCTAGCACAAACCGTGTGATTTTGAGTTCCAACTATATGTATCCATATAGGAGAAAACTGAGTGAAACCTAAAAATTAAAACTGTTACTGCCAACGAACGGTTTAACCTAGAAGAACGAAATTTGGTGAGCCAAGTGGGATTGGGGTACTGATCATTACCTGAAAGTGTCATCAAGATTGGGTGAAACAATGTGTGCTGAAATTTCAGGAAACTCGTAGTTTTTGGGAAGCTTGGCAACCACTTTTCATTAAAGTGATTTGCGCCGGTCTCTGCTTAGGGCTACATCAATAGGAAACAAACCATAGAGATAGAAATTGGAACTGCTTTATTGTGACAAGTTTCAAAGAGCTAGCACAAACCGTGTTTGATTTAGAGTTCCAACTACATGTATCCATATAGGAGAAAACAGAGTGAAACCTAAAAATTTAACCTGTTACTGCCAACGAACGGTTTAACCGAGAAGAATGAAATTTGGTGAGCCAAGTGGGATTAGGGTACTGATCATTACCTGAAAGTGTCATCAACATTGGGTGAAACAATGTGTGCTGAGATTTCAGGAAACTCGTAGTTTTTGGAAGCTTGGCAACCCCTTTCCATGAAAGTGATATGCGCCTTTCTCTGCATAGTGCTACATCAATAGGAAACAAACCGTAGAGATAGAACTCTGTACTACTTTATTGTGTCAAGTTTCAAAGAGCTAGCACAAACCATGTTTGACTTAGAGTTCCAACTACATGTATCCATATAGGAGAAAACAGAGTGAAACCTAAAAATTAAAACTGTTACTGCCAATGAACTGTTTAACCTAGAAGAACGAAATTTGGTGAGCCAACTGGGTTTCTTGTCCTGATCATTACCTGAAAGTGTCATCAAGATTGGGTGAAAAAATGTGTGCTGAGATTTCAGGAAACTCATAGTTTTTTGGAAGCTTGGCAACCCCTTTCCATGAAGGTGATTTACGCCGGTCTCTGCTTAGGGCTACATCAATAGGAAACAAACCATAGAGATAGAACTTGGAACTTCTTTTTTCTGTCAAGTTTCAAAGAGCTAGCACAAACGGTGTTTGATTTACAGTTCCAACTACATATATCCATATAGGAGAAAACAGAGTTAAACCTAAAAATTAAAACTGTTACTGCCATCGAACGGTTTAACCTGGAAGAACGAAATTTGGTGAGCCAAGTGGGATTCAGGAACTGATCATTACCTGAAAGTGTCATCAAGATTGGGTTAAAAAATGTGTGCTGAGTTCTCAGGAAACTCATAGTGTTTTGAAAGCTTGGCAACCCCTTTCCATGAAAGTGATTTGCCCCGGTCTCTGCTTATGGCTACATCAATAGGAAACAAACCATAGAGATTGAACTTGGAACTACTTGATTGTGTCAAGTTTCAAAGAGCTAGCACAAACAGTGTTTGATTTAGAGTTCCAAATACATGTATCCATATAGGATAAAACAGAGTGAAACCTAAAAATTAAAATTGTTACTGCCAACGAACGGTTTAAACTAGAAGAACGAAATTTGGTGAGCCAAGTGGGATTGGGGTACAGATCATTACCTGAAAGTGTCATCAAGATTGGCTGAAAAAATGTGTGCTGTGATTTCAGGAAACTCGTAGTTTTTTAGAAGCTTGGCAAAACCTTTCCATGAAAGTGATTTGCGCTGGTCTCTGCTTTGGGCTACATCAATAGGAAACAAACCATAGAGATAGAACTTGGAACTACTTGATTGAGTCAAGTTTCAAAGAGCTAGCACAAACCGTGTTTGATTTAGAGTTCCAACTACATGTATCCATATAGGAGAAAACAGAGTGAAACCTAAAAATTTAAACTGTTACTGCCAATGAACGGTTTAACCTAGAAGAACGAAATTTGGTGAGCCAAGTGGTATTGGGGTACTGATCATTACCTGAAACTGAAATCAAGATTGGGTTAAAAAATGTGTGCTGAGATTTCAGGAAACTGGTAGTTTTTTGGAAGCTTGGCAATCCCTTTTCATGAAAGTGATTTGCGCCGGTCTCTGCTTAGGGCTACATCAATATGAAACAAACCATAGAGATAGAACTTGGAACTTCTTTATTGTGTCAAGTTTCAAAGAGCTAGCACAAACCGTGTTTGATTTAGAGTTCCAAATACATGTATCCATATAGGAGAAAACAGAGTGAAACCTAAAAATTTAAACTGTTACTGCCAACAAACCGTTTAACCTAGAAGAACGAAATTTGGTGAGCCAATGGGATTGGGGTACTGATAATTACCTGAAAGTGTCATCAAGATTGGGTGAAAAAATGTGTGCTGAGATTTCAGGAAACTCCTAGTTTTTTGGAAGCTTGGCAACCCCTTTCCATGAAAGTGATTTACGCCGGTCTCCGCTTAGGGCTACATCAATAGGAAACAAACCATAGAGATAGAACTTGGAACTTCTTTATTGTCAAGTTTCAAAGAGCTAGCACAAACCGTGTTTGATTTAGAGTTCCAACTATATGTATCCATAAAGGAGAAAACAGAGTGAAACCTAAAAATAAACTGTTACTGCCAACGAATGGTTTAACCTGGAAGAATGAAATTTGGTGATCCTAGTGGGATTGGGGTACTGATCATTACCTGAAAGTGTCATCAAGATTGGGTAAAAAAATATGTGCTGAGATTTCAGGAAACTCGTAGTCTTTTGGAAGCTTGGCAACCCCTTTCCATTAAAGTGATTTGCGCCGGTCTCTGCTTAGGGCTACATCAATAGGAAAAAAACCGTAGAGATAGAACTTGGAACTACTTTATTGTATCAAGATTCAAAGAGCTAGCACAAACCGTGTTTGATTTAGAGATCCAACTACATGTATCCATATAGGAGAAAACAGAGTGAAACCTAAAAATTAAAACTGTTACTGCCAACGAACGGTGTAACCTAGAAGAACGAAATTTGTTGAGCCAACTGGGATTGGCATACTGATCATTACTTGAAAGTGTCATCAAGATTGGGAGAAAAAAGTGTGCTGAAATTTCAAGAAACTCATAGTTTTTTGGAAGCTTGGCAACCCCTTTCCGTGAAAGTGATTTGCGCTAGACTCTGCTTAGGGCTACATCAAAAGGAAAGAAACCATAGAGATAGAACTTGGAACTACTTTATTGTGTCAAGTTTCAAAGAGTTAGCAGAAACCGTGTTTGATTTAGAGTTCCAACTACATGTATCCAAATAGGAGAAAAGAGAGTGAAACCTAAAAATTAAAACTGTTACTGCCACTGAACGGTTTAACGTAGAAGAACGAAATTTGGTGAGCCAAGTGTGAATGGGGTACTGATCATTACCTGAAAGTGTCATCAAGATTGGGTAAAAAAATATGTGCTGAGATTTCAGGAAACTCGTAGTCTTTTGGAAGCTTGGCAACCACTTTCCATTAAAGTGATTTGCGCCGGTCTCTGCTTAGGGCTACATCAATAGGAAAAAAACCGTAGAGATAGAACTTGGAACTACTTTATTGTATCAAGATTCAAAGAGCTAGCACAAACCGTGTTTGATTTAGAGATCCAACTACATGTATCCATATAGGAGAAAACAGAGTGAAACCTAAAAATTAAAACTGTTACTGCCAACGAACGGTTTAACCTAGAAGAATGAAATTTGGTGAGCAAAGTGAGATTGGGGTACTGATATTTACCTGAAAGTGTCATCAAGATTGGGTGAAAAAATGTGTGCTGAGATTTCAGGAAACTCGAAGTTTTTTGAAAGCTTGGCAACCCCTTTCCATGAAAGCGATTTGTCCCGGTCTCTTCTTAAGGCTACATCAATAGGAAACAAACCATAGAGATAGAACTTGGAACTTCTTTATTGTGTCAAGTTTCAAAGAGCTAGCACAAACCGTGTTTGATTTAGAGTTCTAACTACATGAATCCATATAGGAGAAAACAGAGTGAAACCTAAAAATTAAAACTGTTACTGCCAACGAACGGTTTAACCTAGAAGAATGAAATTTGGTGAGCCAAGTGGGAGTGGGGTAATGATCATTACCTGAAAGTGTCATCAAGATTGGGAGAAAAAATGTGTGCTGAGATTTCAGGAAACTCGTATTGTTTTGGAAGATTCACAACCCCTATCCGTGAATGTGATTTGTGCCAGTCTCTGCTTAGGGCTACATCAATAGGAAACAAACCATAGAGATAGAAATTGGAACTACTTTATTGTGTCAAGTTTCAAAGAGCCATCACAAACCGTGTTTGATTTAGAGTTCCAACTATATGTATCCACATAGGAGAAAACAGAGTGAAACCTAAAAATTAAAACTGTTACTGCCAACGAACGGTATAACCTTGAGGAACGAAATTTGGTGAGCCAAGTGGGATTGGGGTACTGATAATTATCTGAAAGTGTCTTCAAGATTGGGTGAAAAAATGTGTGCTGAGATTTCAGGAAACTCGTAGTTTTTTGTAAACTTGGCAACCCCTTTCCATGAAAGTGATTTGCGCCGGTCTCTGCTTAGGGCTACATCAATAGGAAACAAACCATAGAGATAGAACTTGGAACTACTTTATTGTGTCAAGTTTCAAAGAGCTAGCACAAACTGTGTTTGATTTAGAGTTCCAACTACATGTATCCATATAGGAGAAAACAGAGTGAAACGTAAAAATTAAAACTGTTACTGCCAACGAACGGTTTAACCTGGAAGAACGAAATTTGGTGAGCCAAGTGGGATTGGGGTACTGATCATTACCTGAAAGTGTCATCAAGATTGGGTGAAAAAATGTGTGCTGAGATTTCATGAAACTCGTAGTTTTTTGGAAGCTTGGCAACACCTTTCCATGAAAGTGATTTGCGCTGGTCTCTGCTTAGGCTATATCAATAGGAAACAAACCATAGAGATAGAACTTGGAACTTCTTTATTGTGTCAAGTTTCAAAGAGCTAGCACAAACCGTGTTTGATTTAGAGGTCCAACTACATGTATCCACATAGGAGAAAACAGAGTGAAACCTAAAAATTAAAACTGTTACTGGCACTGAACGGTTTAACCTAGAAGAACGAAATTTGGTGAGCCAACTGGGATTGGGGTACTGATCATTACCTTAAAGTGTCATCAAGATTGGGTGAAAAAATGTGTGCTGAGATTTCAGGAAACTCGTAGTTTTTTCGAAGCTTGGCAACTCCTTTCCATGAAAGTGATTTACGCTGGTCTCTGCTTAGGGCTACATCAATAGGAAACAAACCATAGAGATAGAACTTGGAACTACTTTATTGTGTCAAGTTTCAAAGAGTTAGCAGAAACCGTGTTTGATTTAGAGTTCCAACTACATGTATCCAAATAGGAGAAAAGAGAGTGAAACCTAAAAATTAAAACTGTTACTGCCAACGAACGGTTTAACCTAGAAGAACGAAATTTGGTGAGCCAAGTGTGAATGGGGTACTGATCATTACCTGAAAGTGTCATCAAGATTGGGTAAAAAAATGTGTGCTGATATTTCAGGAAACTCGTAGTCTTTTGGAAGCTTGGCAACCCCTTTCCATGAAAGTGATTTGCGCCGGTCTCTGCTTAGGGCTACATCAATAGGAAAAAAACCGTAGAGATAGAACTTGGAACTACTTTATTGTGTCAAGATTCAAAGAGCTAGCACAAACCGTGTTTGATTTAGAGATCCAACTACATGTATCCATATAGGAGAAAACAGAGTGAAACCTAAAAATTAAAACTGTTACTGCCAACGAACGGTTTAACCTAGAAGAACGAAATTTGGTGAGCCAAGTGGTATTGGGGTACTGATCATTACCTGAAACTTAAATCAAGATTGGGTTAAAAAATGTGTGCTGAGATGTCAGGAAACTGGTAGTTTTTTGGAAGCTTGGCAACCTCTTTTCATGAAAGTGATTTGCGCCGGTCTCTGCTTAGGGCTACATCAATATGAATCAAACCATAGAGATAGAACTTGGAACTTCTTTATTGTGTCAAGTATCAAAGAGCTAGCACAAACCGTGTTTGATTTAGAGTTCCAAATACATGTATCCATATAGGAGAAAACAGAGTGAAACCTAAAAATTAAAACTGTTACTGCCAACAAACCGTTTAACCTAGAAGAACGAAATTTGGTGAGCCAATGGGATTGGGGTACTGATAATTACCTGAAAGTGTCATCAAGATTGGGTGAAAAAATGTGTGCTGAGATTTCAGGAAACTCCTAGTTTTTTGGAAGCTTGGCAACCCCTTTCCATGAAAGTGATTTACGCTGGACTCCGCTTAGGGCTACATCAATAGGAAACAAACCATAGAGATAGAACTTGGAACTTCTTTATTGTCAAGTTTCAAAGAGCTAGCACAAACCGTGTTTGATTTAGAGTTCCAACTACATGTATCCATAAAGGAGAAAACAGAGTGAAACCTAAAAATAAACTGTTACTGCCAACGAATGGTTTAATCTGGAAGAATGAAATTTGGTGATCCTAGTGGGATTGGGGTACTGATCATTACCTGAAAGTGTCATCAAGATTGGGTGAAAAAATGTGTGCTGAGATTTCAGGAAACTCATAGTTTTTTGGAAGCTTGGCAACCGCTTTCCATGACAGTGATATGCGCAGTTCTCTGCTTAGGGCTACATCAATAGGAAACAAACCTTAGAGATAGAACTTGGAAATACTTTATTGTGTCAAGTTTCAAAGAGCTAGCACAAACCGTGTTTGATTTAGAGTTCCCCCTACATGCATCCACATAGGAGAAAACAGAGTGAAACCTAAAAATTAAAACTGTTACTGCCAACGAACGGTGTAACCTAGAAGAACGAAATTTGTTGAGCCAACTGGGATTGGCGTACTGATCATTACCTGAAAGTGTCATCAAGATTGGGAAAAAAAATTGTGCTGAAATTTCAAGAAACTCGTAGTTTTTTGGAAGCTTGGCAACCCCTTTCCGTGAAAGTGATTTGCGCTAGACTCTGCTTAGGGCTACATCAAAAGGAAAGAAACCATAGAGATAGAACTTGGAACTACTTTATTGTGTCAAGTTTCAAAGAGTTAGCAGAAACCGTGTTTGATTTAGAGTTCCAACTACATGTATCCAAATAGGAGAAAAGAGAGTGAAACCTAAAAATTAAAACTGTTACTGCCAACGAACGGTTTAACGTAGAAGAACGAAATTTGGTGAGCCAAGTGTGAATGGGGTACTGATCATTACCTGAAAGTGTCATCAAGATTGGGTAAAAAAATATGTGCTGAGATTTCAGGAAACTCGTAGTCTTTTGGAAGCTTGGCAACCCCTTTCCATTAAAGTGATTTGCGCTGGTCTCTGCTTAGGGCTACATCAATAGGAAAAAAACCGTAGAGATAGAACTTGGAACTACTTTATTGTGTCAAGATTCAAAGAGCTAGCACAAACCGTGTTTGATTTAGAGATCCAACTACATGTATCCATATAGGAGAAAACAGAGTGAAACCTAAAAATTAAAACTGTTACTGCCAACGAACGGTTTAACCTAGAAGTATGAAATTTGGTGAGCCAAGTGGGATTGGGGTACTGATATTTACCTGAAAGTGTCATCAAGATTGGGTGAAAAAATGTCTGCTGAGATTTCAGGAAACTCGTAGTTTTTTGAAAGCTTGGCAACCCCTTTCCATGAAAGTGATTTGTCCCGGTCTCTTCTTAAGGCTACATCAATAGGAAACAAACCATAGAGATAGAACTTGGAACTTCTTTATTGTGTCAAGTTTCAAAGAGCTAGCACAAACCGTGTTTGATTTAGAGTTCCAACTACATGAATCCATATAGGAGAAATCAGAGTGAAACCTAAAAATTAAAACTGTTACTGCCAACGAACGGTTTAACCTAGAAGAACGAAATTTGGTGAGCCAAGTGTGAGTGGGGTATTGATCATTACCTGAAAGTGTCATCAAGATTGGGAGAAAAAATGTGTGCTGAGATTTCAGGAAACTCGTAGTGTTTTGGAAGATTCACAACCCCTATCCGTGAAAGTGATTTGTGCCAGTCTCTGCTTAGGGCTACATCAATAGGAAACAAAACATAGAGATAGAACTTGGAACTACTTTATTGTGTCAAGTTTCAAAGAGCTAGCACAAACCGTGTTTGATTTAGGTTCCAACTACATGTATCCATATAGGAGAAAACAGAGTGAAACCTAAAAATTAAAACTGTTACTGCCATCGAAGGGTTTAACCTAGAAGAACGAAATTTGGTGAGCCAAGTGGGATTGGTGTACTGATCATTATCTGAAAGTGACATCATGATTGGGTGAAAATATGTGTGCTGAGATTTCAGGAAACTTGTAGTTTTTTGAAAGCTTGGCAACCCCTTTCCATGAAAATGATTTGTGCCAGTCTCTGCTTAGGGCTACATCAATAGGAAACAAATCATAGAGATTGAACTTGGAACTACTTTATCATGTCAAGTTTCAAAGAGCTAGCACAAACCGTGTTTGATTTAGAGTTCCAACAACATGTATCCATATAGGAGAAAACAGAGTGAAACCTAAAAATTAAAACTGTTCCTGCCAACGAACGGTTTAACTTAGAGAATGAAATTTGGTGAGCCAAGTGGGATTGGGGTACTGATCATTACCTGAAAGTGTCATCAAGATTGGGTGAAAAAATGTGTGCTGAGATTTCAGGAAACTCGTAGTTTTTTGGAAGCTTGGCAACCCCTTTCCATGAAAGTGATTTTCCCCAGTCTATGCTTAGGGCTACATCAATAGGAAACAAACCATAGAGATAGAACTTGGAACTACTTTATTGTGTCAAGTTTCAAAGAGCTAGCACAAACCGTGTTTGATTTAGAGTTCCAACTACATGTATCCATATAGGAGAAAACAGAGTGAAACCTAAAAATTAAAACTGTTACTGCCATCGAACGGTTTAACCCGGAAGAACGAAATTTGGTGAGCCAAGTGGGACTGGGGTACTGATCATTACCTGAAAGTGTCATCAAGATTGGGTTTAAAAATGTGTGCTGAGATGTCAGGAAACTCGTAGTGTTTTGAAAGCTTGGCAACCCCTTTCCATGAAAGTGATTTGCCCCGGTCTCTGCTTAGGGCTACATCAATAGGAAACAAACCATAGTGATAGAACTTGGAACTACTTGATTGTGTCACGTTTCAAAGAGCTAGCACAAACCGTGTTTTATTTAGAGTTCCAAATACATTTATCCATATAGGAGAAAACAGATTGAAACCTAAAAATTAAAATTGTTACTGCCAACGAACGGTTTAAAAAACAAGAACGAAATTTGGTGAGCCAAGTGGGATTCAGGAACTGATCATTACCTGAAAGTGTCTTCATGATTGGGTTAAAAAATGTGTGCTGAGTTCTCAGGAAACTCATAGTGTTTTGAAAGCTTGGCAACCCCTTTCCATGAAAGTGATTTGCCCCGGTCTCTGCTTAGGGCTACATCAATAGGAAACAAACCATAGAGATTGAACTTGGAACTACTTGATTGTGTCAAGTTTCAAAGAGCTAGCACAAACAGTGTTTGATTTAGAGTTCCAAATACATGTGTCCATATAGGATAAAACAGAGTGAAACCTAAAAATTAAAATTGTTACTGCCAACGAACGGTTTAAACTAGAAGAACGAAATTTGGTGAGCCAAGTGGGATTGGGGTACAGATCATTACCTGAAAGTGTCATCAAGATTGGCTGAAAAAATGTGTGCTGTGATTTCAGGAAACTCGTAGTTTTTTAGAAGCTTGGCAACCCCTTTCCATGAAAGTGATTTGCGCCGGTCTCTGCTTTGGGCTACATCAATAGGAAACAAACCATAGAGATAGAACTTGGAACTAGTTGATTGAGTCAAGATTCAAAGAGCTAGCACAA
Source organism: Spermophilus citellus (assembly GCF_964194105.1). NCBI lineage: Eukaryota > Metazoa > Chordata > Mammalia > Rodentia > Sciuridae > Spermophilus > Spermophilus citellus. Next base: position 14,550,017 of record NC_138192.1, on the reverse strand, counting down.
ACCGTGTTTGATTTAGAGTTCCAACTACATGTATCCATATAGGAGAAAACAGAGTGAAACCTAAAAATTTAAACTGTTACTGCCAATGAACGGTTTAACCTGGAAGAACGAAATTTGGTGAGCCAAGTGGGATTGGGCTACAGATCATTACATGAAAGTGTCATCAAGATTGGGTGAAAAAATGTGTGCTGAGATTTCAGGAAACTCGTAGTTTTTTGGAAGCTTGGCAACCCCTTTCCATGAAAGAGATTTGCACTGGTCTCTGCTTAGGGCTACATCAATAGGAAACAAACCATAGAGATTGAACTTCGAACTACTTTATCGTGTCAAGTTTCAAAGAGCTAGCACAAACAGTGTTTGATTTAGAGTTCCAAATACATGTATCCATATAGGAGAAAACAGAGTGAAACCTAAAAATTAAAACTGTTACTGCCAACGAACGGTTTAAACTAGAAGAACGAAATTTGGTGAGCCAAGTGGGATTGGGGTACTGATCATTACTTGAAAGTGTCATCAAGATTGGGTGAAAAAGTGTGTGCTGAGATTTCAGGAAACTCGTAGTTATTTGGAAGCTTGGCAACCCCTTTCCTTGAAAGTGATTTGCGCAGTTCTCTGCTTAGGGCTACATAAATACCAAAATCATCATAGATATAGAACTTGAAACTACTTTATTGTGTCAAGTGTCAAAGAGCTAGCACAAACCGTGTGATTTAGAGTTCCAACTATATGTATCCATATAGGAGAAAACTGAGTGAAACCTAAAAATTTAAACTGTTACTGCCATCGAACGGTTTAAGCTGGAAGAACGACATTTGGTGAGCCAAGTGGGATTGGACTACAGATCATTACCTGAAAGTGTCTTCAAGATTGGGTGAAAAAATGTGTGCTCAGATTTCAGGAAACTCGTAGTTTTTTGGAAGCCTGGCAACCCCTTTCCATGAAAGAGAGTTGCTCCGGTTTCTGCTTTGGGCTACATCAATATGAAACAAATCATAGAGATTGAACTTGGAACTACTTTATCGTGTCAAGTTTCAAAGGGCTAGCACAAACCGTGTGATTTAGAGTTCCAACTATATGTATCCATATAGGAGAAAACTGAGTGAAACCTAAAAATTTAAACTGTTACTGCCAACGAATGGTTTAAACTAGAAGAATGAAATTTGGTGAGCCAAGTGGGATTGGGGTACAGATCATTACCTGAAAGTGTCATCAAGATTGGGTGAAACAATGTGTGCTGAAATTTCAGGAAACTCGTAGTTTTTGGGAAGCTTGGCAACCACTTTTCATTAAAGTGATTTGTGCCGGTCTCTGCTTAGGGCTACATCAATAGGAAACAAACCATAGAGATAGAAATTGGAACTGCTTTATTGTGTCAAGTTTCAAAGAGCTAGCACAAACCGTGTTTGATTTAGAGTTCCAACTACATGTATCCATATAGGAGAAAACAGAGTGAAACCTAAAAATTTAAACTGTTACTGCCAACGAACGGTTTAACCGAGAAGAATGAAATTTGGTGAGCCAAGTGGGATTAGGGTACTGATCATTACCTGAAAGTGTCATCAACATTGGGTGAAACAATGTGTGCTGAGATTTCAGGAAACTCGTAGTTTTTGGAAGCTTGGCAACCCCTTTCCTTGAAAGTGATATGCGCCGTTCTCTGCTTAGTGCTACATCAATAGGAAACAAACCGTAGAGATAGAACTCGGTACTACTTTATTGTGTCAAGTTTCAAAGAGCTAGCACAAACCATGTTTCATTTAGAGTTCCAACTACATGTATCCATATAGGAGAAAACAGAGTGAAACCTAAAAATTAAAACTGTTACTGCCAATGAACTGTTTAACCTAGAAGAACGAAATTTGGTGAGCCAACTGGGTTTCTTGTCCTGATCATTACCTGAAAGTGTCATCAAGATTGGGTGAAAAAATGTGTGCTGAGATTTCAGGAAACTCGTAGTTTTTTGGAAGCTTGGCAACCCCTTTCCATGAAGGTGATTTACGCCGGTATCTGCTTAGGGCTACATCAATAGGAAACAAACCATAGAGATAGAACTTGGAACTTCTTTATTGTGTCAAGTTTCAAAGAGCTAGCACAAACCGTGTTTGATTTAGAGTTCCAAATACATGTATCCATATAGGAGAAAACAGAGTGAAATCTAAAAATTTAAACTGTTACTGCCAACAAACTGTTTAACCTAGAAGAACGAAATTTGGTGAGCCAATGGGATTGGGGTACTGATAATTACCTGAAAGTGTCATCAAGATTGGGTGAAAAAATGTGTGCTGAGATTTCAGGAAACTCCTAGTTTTTTGGAACCTTGGCAACCCCTTTCCATGAAAGTGATTTACGCTGGTCTCCGCTTAGGGCTACATCAATAGGAAACAAACCATAGAGATAGAACTTGGAACTTCTTTATTGTCAAGTTTCAAAGAGCTAGCACAAACCGTGTTTGATTTAGAGTTCCAACTACATGTATCCATAAAGGAGAAAACAGAGTGAAACCTAAAAATAAACTGTTATTGCCAACGAATGTTTTAACCTGGAAGAATGAAATTTGGTGATCCTAGTGGGATTGGGGTACTGATCATTACCTGAAAGTGTCATCAAGATTGGGTGAAAAAATGTGTGCTGGGATTTCAGGAAACTCATAGTTTTTTGGAAGCTTGGCAACCCCTTTCCATGAAAGTGATATGCGCCGTTCTCTGCTTAGGGCTACATCAATAGGAAACAAACCGTAGAGATAGAACTTGGAAATACTTTATTGTGTCAAGTTTCAAAGAGCTAGCACAAACAGTGTTTGATTTAGAGTTCCACCTACATGCATCCACATAGGAGAAAACAGAGTGAAACCTAAAAATTAAAACTGTTGCTGCCAACGAACGGTGTAACCTAGAAGAACGAAATTTGTTGAGCCAACTGGGATTTGCGTACTGATCATTACCTGAAAGTGTCATCAAGATTGGGAGAAAAAAGTGTGCTGAAATTTCAAGAAACTCGTAGTTTTTTGGAAGCTTGGCAACCCCTTTCCGTGAAAGTGATTTGCGCTAGACTCTCCTTAGGGCTACATCAAAAGGAAAGAAACCATAGAGATAGAACTTGGAACTACTTTATTGTGTCAAGTTTCAAAGAGTTAGCAGAAACCGTGTTTGATTTAGAGTTCCAACTACATGTATCCAAATAGGAGAAAAGAGAGTGAAACCTAAAAATTAAAACTGTTACTGCCAACGAACGGTTTAACGTAGAAGAACGAAATTTGGTGAGCCAAGTGTGAATGGGGTACTGATCATTACCTGAAAGTGTCATCAAGATTGGGTAAAAAAATATGTGCTGAGATTTCAGGAAACTCGTAGTCTTTTGGAAGCTTGGCAACCCCTTTCCATTAAAGTGATTTGCGCCGGTCTCTGCTTAGGGCTACATCAATAGGAAAAAAACCGTAGAGATAGAACTTGGAACTACTTTATTGTGTCAAGATTCAAAGAGCTAGCACAAACCGTGTTTGATTTAGAGATCCAACTACATGTATCCATATAGGAGAAAACAGAGTGAAACCTAAAAATTAAAACTGTTACTGCCAACGAACGGTTTAACCTAGAAGTATGAAATTTGGTGAGCCAAGTGGGATTGGGGTACTGATATTTACCTGAAAGTGTCATCAAGATTGGGTGAAAAAATGTCTGCTGAGATTTCAGGAAACTCGTAGTTTTTTGAAAGCTTGGCAACCCCTTTCCATGAAAGTGATTTGTCCCGGTCTCTTCTTAAGGCTACATCAATAGGAAACAAACCATAGAGATAGAACTTGGAACTTCTTTATTGTGTCAAGTTTCAAAGAGCTAGCACAAACCGTGTTTGATTTAGAGTTCCAACTACATGAATCCATATAGGAGAAATCAGAGTGAAACCTAAAAATTAAAACTGTTACTGCCAACGAACGGTTTAACCTAGAAGAACGAAATTTGGTGAGCCAAGTGTGAGTGGGTTATTGATCATTACCTGAAAGTGTCATCAAGATTGGGAGAAAAAATGTGTGCTGAGATTTCAGGAAAATCGTAGTTTTTTGGAAGCTTGGCAACCCCTTTCCATGAAAGTGATATGCACCCTTTTCTGCTTAGGGCTATGTCAATAGGAAACAAAACGTAGAGATAGAACTTGGAACTACATTATTGTGTCAAGTTTCAAAGAGCTAGCACAAACCGTGTTTGATTTAGAGTTCCAACTACATGTATCCACATAGGAGAAAACAGAGTGAAACCTAAAAATTAAAACTGTCACTGCCAACGAACGGTTTAACCTAGAAGAACGAAACTTGGTGAGCCAACTGGGATTGGGGTACTGATCATTACTTTAAAGTGTCATCAAGATTGGGTGAAAAAATGTGTGCTGAGATTTCAGGAAACTCGTAGTTTTTTCGAAGCTTGGCAACCCCTTTCCATGAAAGTGATTTACGCCGGACTCTGCTTAGGGCTACATCAATAGGAAACAAACCATAGAGATAGAACTTGGAACTACTTTATTGTGTCAAGTTTCAAAGAGCTAGCACAAACCGTTTTTGATTTAGAGTTCCAACTACATGTATCCATATAGGCGAAAACAGAGTGAAACCTAAAAATTAAAACTGTTACTGCCAATGATCGGTTTAACCTAGAAGAACGAAATTTGGTGAGCCAAGTGGGATTGGGGTACTGATCGTTTCCTGAAAGTGTCATCAAGATTGGGTGAAAAAATGTGTGCTGAGATTTCAGGAAACTCGTAGTTTTTTGGAAGCTTGGCAAACCCTTTCCATGAAAGTGATTTGTGCCGGCCTCTGCTAGGGCTACATCAATAGGAAACAAACTATAGAGATTGAACTTGGAACCACTTTATTTTGTAAAGTTTCAAAGAGCTAGCACAAACCGTTTTTGATTTAGAGTTCCAACTACATGTATCCATATAGGAGAAAACAGAGTGAAACCTAAAAATTAAAACTGTTACTGCCAACGAACGGTTTAACCTAGAAGAACGAAACTTGGTGAGCCAAGTGGGATTGGGGTTCTGATCATTACCTGAAAGTGTCATCAAGATTGGGTGAAAAAATGTGTGCTGAGATTTCAGGAAACTCGTAATTTTTTGGAAGCCTGGCAACCCCTTTCCATGAAAGGGATTTGCGCCGGTCTCTGCTTAGGGCTACATCAATAGGAAACAAACCATAGAGATAGAACTTGGAACTACTTTATTGTGTCAAATTTCAAAGAGCTAGCACACACCATGTTTGATTTAGAGATCCAACTACATGTATCCCTATAGGAGAAAACAGAGTGAAACCTAAAATTTAAACTGTTACTGCCAACGAACGGTTTAACAAGGTAGAACAAAATTTGGTGAGCCAACTGGGATTGGCGTACTGATCATTACCTGAAAGTGTCATCAAGATTGGGTGAAAAAATGTGTGCTGATATTTCAGGAAACTCATAGTTTTTTGGTAGCTTGGCAACCCCTTTCCATGAAAGTGATTTGCGCCAGTCTCTGCTTAGGGCTACATCAATAGGAAACAAACCATAGAGAGAGAACTTGGAACTACGTTATAGTGTCAAGTTTCAAAGAGCTAGCACAAACCGTGTTTGATTTAGAGTTCCAACTACATGTATCCATATAGGAGAAAACAGAGTGAAACCTAAAGATTAAAACTGTTACTGCCAACGAACGGTTTAACCTAGAAGAACGAAATTTGGTGAGCCAAGTGGGATTAGGGTACTGATCATTACCTGAAAGTGTCATCAAGATTGGGTAAAAAAATGTGTGCTGAGATTTCGGGTAACTCGTAGTTTTTTGGAAGCTTGGCAACCCCTTTCCATGAAAGTGATTTGCGCTGGTCTTCGCTTAGGGCTACATCAATAGGAAACAAACCATAGAGATAGAAGTTGGAACTACTTTATTGTGTCATGTTTCAAAGAGCTAGCACAAACCGTGTTTGATTTAGAGTTCCAACTACATGTATCCATATAGGAGAAAACAGAGTGAAACCTAAAAATTAAAACTGTTACTGCCAACGAACGGTTTAACCTAGAAGAACGAAATTTGGTGAGCCAACTGGGATTGGGGTACTGATCATTACCTTAAAGTGTCATCAAGATTGGGTGAAAAAATGTGTGCTGAGATTTCAGGAAACTCGTAGTTTTTTCGAAGCTTGGCAACCCCTTTCCATGAAAGTGATTTACGCCGGTCTCTGCTTAGGGATACATCAATAGGAAACAAACCATAGAGATAGAACTTCGAACTACGTTATTGTGTCAAGTTTCAAAGAGCTAGCATAAACCGTGTTTGATTTACAGTTCCAACTACATGTATCCATATAGGAGAAAACAGAGTGAAACCTAAAAATTCAAACTGTTACTGCCAACGAACGGATTAAACTAGAAGAACGAAATTTGGTGAGCCAAGTGGGATTGGGGTACTGATCATTACCTGAAAGTGTCATCAAGATTGGTTGAAAAAATGTGTGCTGAGATTTCAGGAAACTCATAGATTTTTGGAAGCTTGGCAACCCCTTTCCATGAAAGTGATTTGCGCAAGTCTCTGCTTAGGGCTACATCAATAGGAAACAAATCATAGAGATAGAACTTGGAACTACTTTATTGTGTCAAGTTTCAAAGACCCAGCACAAACCGTGTTTGATTTAGAGTTCCAACTACATCTATCCATATAGGAGAAAACAGAGTGAAACCTGAAAATTAAAACTGTTACTGCCAACGAACGGTTTAACCTAAAAGAACAAAATTTGGTGAGCCAAGTGGGATTGGGGTACTGATCATTACCTGAAAGTGTCATCAAGATTGGGTGAAAAAATGTGTAGTGAGATTTCAGGAAACTCGTAGTTTTTTGGAAGCTTGGCAACCCCTTTCCATGAAAGGGATTTGCGCTGGTCTCTGCTTAGGGCTACATCAATAGGAAACAAACCATAGAGATAGAACTTGGAACTACTTTACTGTGTCAAGTTTCAAAGAGCAAGCACAAACCGTGTTTGATTTAGAGTTCCAACTACATGTATCCATATAGGAGAAAACAGAGTGAAACCTAAAAATTAAAACTGGTACTGCCAACGAACGGTTTAACAAGGAAGAACGAAATTTGGTGAGCCAAGTGGGATTGGGGTACTGATCATTACCTGAAAGTGTCATCAAGATTGGGTGAAAAAATGTGTGCTGAGATTTCAGGAAACTCATAGTTTTTTGGCAGCTTGGCAACCCCTTTCCATGAAAGTGATTTGCGCCAGTCTCTGCTTAGGGCTACATCAATAGGAAACAAACCATAGAGATAGAACTTGGAACTACTTTATTGTGTCATGTTTCAAAGAGCTAGCACAAACCGTGTTTCATTTAGAGTTCCAACTACATGTATCCATATAGGAGAAAACAGAGTGAAACCTAAAAATTAAAACTGTTTCTGCCAACGAACGGTTTAACCTAGAAGAACGAAATTTGGCGAGCCAAGTGGGATTAGGGTACTGATCATTACCTGAAAGTGTCATCAAGATTGGCTAAAAAAATGTGTGCTGAGATTTCAGGTAACTCGTATTTTTTTGGAAGCTTGGCAACCCCTTTCCATGAAAGTGATTTGCGCTGGTTATCGCTTAGGGCTACATCAATAGGAAACAAACCATAGAGATAGAACTTGGAACTACTTTATTGTGTTATGTTTCAAAGAGCTAGCACAAACCGTGTTTGATTTAGACTTCCAACTACATGTATCCATATAGGAGAAAACAGAGTGAAACCTAAAAATTAAAACTTTTACTGCCAACGAACGGTTTAACCTAGAAGAACAAAATTTGGTGAGCCAATTGGGATTAGGGTACTGATCATTACCTGAAAGTGTTATCAAGATTGGGTAAAAAAATGTGTGCTGAGATTTCAGGAAAAACGTAGTTTTTTGGAAGCTTGGCAACCCCTTTCCATGAAAGTGATATGCACCCTTCTCTGCTTAGGGCTATGTCAATAGGAAACAAAACATAGAGATAGAACTTGGAACTACATTATTGTGTCAAGTTTCAAAGAGCTAGCACAAACCGTGTTTGATTTAGAGTTCCAACTACATGTATCCACATAGGAGAAAACAGAGTGAAACCTAAAAATTAAAACTGTTACTGCCAACGAACGGTTTAACCTAGAAGAACGAAATTTGGTGAGCCAAGTGGGATTGGGGTACTGATCATTACCTTAAAGTGTCATCAAGATTGGGTGAAAAAATGTGTGCTGAGATTTCAGGAAACTCGTAGTTTTTTCGAAGCTTGGCAACCCCTTTCCATGAAAGTGATTTACGCCGGTCTCTGCTTAGGGCTACATCAATAGGTAACAAACCATAGAGATAGAACTTGGAACTACTTTATTGTGTCAAGTTTCAAAGAGCTAGCACAAATTGTGTTTGATTTAGAGTTCCAACTACATGTATCCATATAGGCGAAAACAGAGTGAAACCTAAAAATTAAAACTGTTACTGCCAACGAACGGTTTAACCTAGAAGAACGAAATTTGGTGAGCCAAGTGGGATTGGGGTACTGATCGTTTCCTGAAAGTGTCATCAAGATTGGGTGAAAAAATGTGTGCTGAGATTTCAGGAAACTCGTAGTTTTTTGGAAGCTTGGCAAACCCTTTCCATGAAAGTGATTTGTGCCGGCCTCTGCTAGGGCTACATCAATATGAAACAAACTATAGAGATTGAACTTGGAACCACTTTATTTTGTAAAGTTTCAAAGAGCTAGCACAAACCGTTTTTGATTTAGAGTTCCAACTACATGTATCCATATAGGAGAAAACAGAGTGAAACCTAAAAATTAAAACTGTTACTGCCAACGAACGGTTTAACCTAGAAGAACGAAACTTGGTGAGCCAAGTGGGATTGGGGTTCTGATCATTACCTGAAAGTGTCATCAAGATTGGGTGAAAAAATGTGTGCTGAGATTTCAGGAAACTCGTAATTTTTTGGAAGCCTGGCAACCCCTTTCCATGAAAGGGATTTGCGCCGGTCTCTGCTTAGGGCTACATCAATAGGAAACAAACCATAGAGATAGAACTTGGAACTACTTTATTGTGTCAAATTTCAAAGAGCTAGCACACACCATGTTTGATTTACAGATCCAACTACATGTATCCATATAGGAGAAAACAGAGTGAAACCTAAAATTTAAACTGTTACTGCCAACGAACGGTTTAACAAGGAAGAACAAAATTTGGTGAGCCAACTGGGATTGGCGTACTGATCATTACCTGAAAGTGTCATCAAGATTGGGTGAAAAAATGTGTGCTGAGATTTCAGGAAACTCGTAGTTTTTTGAAAGCTTGGCAACCCTTTTCCATGAAAGTGATTTGTCCCGGTCTCTTCTTAGGGCTACATCAATAGGAAACAAACCATAGAGATAGAACTTGGAACTTTTTATTGTGTCAAGTTTCAAAGAGCTAGCACAAACCGTGTTTGATTTAGAGTTCCAACTACATGAATCCATATAGGAGAAAACAGAGTGAAACCTAAAAATTACAACTGTTACTGCCAACGAATGGTTTAACCTAGAAGAACGAAATTTGGTGAGCCAAGTGTGAGTGGGGTATTGATCATTACCTGAAAGTGTCATCAAGATTGGGAGAAAAAATGTATGCTAAGATTTCAGGAAACTCGTAGTTTTTTGGAAGATTCACAACCCCTATCCGTGAAAGTGATTTGTGCCAGTCTCTGCTTAGGGCTACATCAATAGGGAACAAACCATAGAGATAGAACTTGGAACTACGTTATTGTGTCAAGTTTCAAAGAGCTAGCACAAAACGTGTTTGATTTAGAGTTCCACTACATGTATCCATATAGGAGAAAACAGAGTGAAACCTAAAAATTAAAACTGTTACTGCCAACGAACGGTTTAACTTAGAAGAACGAAATTTGGTGAGCCAAGTGGGATTGGGGTACTGATCATTACCTGAAAGTGTCATCAAGATTGGGTAAAAAAATGTGTGCTGAGATTTCAGGAAACTCGTAGTTTTTTGGAAGCTTGGCAACCCCTTTCCATGAAAGTGATATGTGCCGTTCTCTGCTTAGTGCTATGTCAACAGGAAACAAACCGTAGATATAGAACATGGAACTACTTTATTGTGTCAAGTTTCAAAGAGCTAGCACAAACCGTGTTTGATTTAGAGTTCCAACTACATGTATCCATATAGGAGAAAACAGAGTGAAACCTAAAAATTAAAACTGTTACTGCCAACGAATGGTTTAACGTAGAAGAACGAAATTTGGTGAGCCAAGTGTGAATGGGGTACTGATCATTACCTGAAAGTGTCATCAAGATTGGGTGAAAAAATGTGTGCTGAGATTTCAGGAAACTCGTAGTTTTTTGAAAGCTTGGCAACCCCTTTCCATGAAAGTGATTTGTCCCGGTCTCTTCTTAGGGCTACATCAATAGGAAACAAAACATAGAGATAGAACTTGGAACTTCTTTATTGTGTCAAGTTTCAAACAGCTAGCACAAACCGTGTTTGATTTAGAGTTCCAACTACATGAATCCATATAGGAGAAAACAGAGTGAAACCTAAAAATTAAAACTGTTACTGCCAACGAACGGTTTAACCTAGAAGAACGAAATTTGGTGAGCCAAGTGTGAGTTGGGTATTGATCATTACCTGAAAGTGTCATCAAGATTGGGAGAAAAAATGTGTGCTGAGATTTCAGGAAACTCGTAGTTTTTTGGAAGATTCACAACCCCTATCCGTGAAAGTGATTTGTGCCAGTCTCTGCTTAGGGCTACATCAATAGGGAACAAACCATAGAGATAGAACTTGGAACTACGTTATTGTGTCAAGTATCAAAGAGCTAGCACAAACCGTGTTTGATTTAGAGTTCCACTACATGTATCCATATAGGAGAAAACAGAGTGAAACCTAAAAATTAAAACTGTTACTGCCAACGAACGGTTTAACAAGGAAGAACGAAATTTGGTGAGCCAAGTGGGATTGGGGTACTGATCATTACCTGAAAGTGTCATCAAGATTGGGTGAAAAAATGTGTGCTGAGATTTCAGGTAACTCGTAGTTTTTCAGAAGCTTGGCAACCCCTTTCCATGAAAGTGATTTGCGCTGGTCTTCGCTTAGGGCTACATCAATAGGAAACAAACCATAGAGATAGAACATGGAACTACTTTACTGTGTCAAGTTTCAAAGAACTAGCACAAACCGTGTTTGATTTAGAGTTCCAACTATATGTATCCATATAGGAGAAAACAGAGTGAAACCTAAAAATTTAAACTGTTACTGCCAACGAACGGTTTAACCTAGAAGAACGAAATTTGGTGAGCCAAGTGGGATTAGGGTACTGATCATTACCTGAAAGTGTCATCAAGATTGGGTAAAAAAATGTGTGCTGAGATTACAGGAAAATCGTAGTTTTTTGGAAGCTTGGCAACCCCTTTCCATGAAAGTGATATGCGCCCTTCTCTGCTTAGGGTTATGTCAATAGGAAACAAAACGTAGAGATAGAACTTGGAACTACTTTATTGTGTCAAGTTTCAAAGAGCTAGCACAAACCGTGTTTGATTTAGAGTTCCAACTACATGTATCCACATAGGAGAAAACAGAGTGAAACCTAAAAATTAAAACTGTTACTGCCAACGAACGGTTTAACCTAGAAGAACGAAACTTGGTGAGCCAAGTGGGATTGGGGTTCTGATCATTACCTGAAAGTGTCATCAAGATTGGGTGAAAAAATGTGTGCTGAGATTTCAGGAAACTCGTAATTTTTTGGAAGCCTGGCAACCCCTTTCCATGAAAGGGATTTGCGCCGGTCTCTGCTTAGGGCTATATCAATAGGAAACAAACCATAGAGATAGAACTTGGAACTACTTTATTGTGTCAAATTTCAAAGAGCTAGCACACACCATGTTTGATTTACAGATCCAACTACATGTATCCATATAGGAGAAAACAGAGTGAAACCTAAAATTTAAACTGTTACTGCCAACGAACGGTTTAACAAGGAAGAACAAAATTTGGTGAGCCAACTGGGATTGGCGTACTGATCATTACCTGAAAGTGTCATCAAGATTGGGTGAAAAAATGTGTGCTGAGATTTCAGGAAACACATAGTTTTTTGGAAGCTTGGCAAATCCTTTCCATGAAAGTGATTTACGCCGGTCTCTGCTTAGGGCTATACCAATAGGAAACAAACCATAGAGATAGAACTTGGAACTACTTTATTGTGTCAAGTTTCAAAGAGCTAGCAGAAACGGTGTTTGATTTAGAGTTCCAACTACATATTTCCAAATAGGAGAAAAGGGAGTGAAACCTAAAAATGAAAACTGTTACTGCCAACGAACGGTTTAACGTAGAAGAACGAAATTTGGTGAGCCAAGTGTGAATGGGGTACTGATCATTACCTGAAAGTGTCATCAAGATTGGGTGAAAAAATGTGTGCTGAGATTTCAGGAAACTCGTAGTTTTTTGAAAGCTTGGCAACCCTTTTCCATGAAAGTGATTTGTCCCGGTCTCTTCTTAGGGCTACATCAATAGGAAACAAACCATAGAGATAGAACTTGGAACTTTTTATTGTGTCAAGTTTCAAAGAGCTAGCACAAACCGTGTTTGATTTAGAGTTCCAACTACATGAATCCATATAGGAGAAAACAGAGTGAAACCTAAAAATTACAACTGTTACTGCCAATGAATGGTTTAACCTAGAAGAACGAAATTTGGTGAGCCAAGTGTGAGTGGGGTATTGATCATTACCTGAAAGTGTCATCAAGATTGGGAGAAAAAATGTGTGCTAAGATTTCAGGAAACTCGTAGTTTTTTGGAAGATTCACAACCCCTATCCGTGAAAGTGATTTGTGCCAGTCTCTGCTTAGGGCTACATCAATAGGGAACAAACCATAGAGATAGAACTTGGAACTACGTTATTGTGTCAAGTTTCAAAGAGCTAGCACAAAACGTGTTTGATTTAGAGTTCCACTACATGTATCCATATAGGAGAAAACAGAGTGAAACCTAAAAATTAAAACTGTTACTGCCAACGAACGGTTTAACTTAGAAGAACGAAATTTGGTGAGCCAAGTGGGATTGGGGTACTGATCATTACCTGAAAGTGTCATCAAGATTGGGTAAAAAAATGTGTGCTGAGATTTCAGGAAACTCGTAGTTTTTTGGAAGCTTGGCAACCCCTTTCCATGAAAGTGATATGCGCCGTTCTCTGCTTAGTGCTATGTCAACAGGAAACAAACCGTAGATATAGAACATGGAACTACTTTATTGTGTCAAGTTTCAAAGAGCTAGCACAAACCGTGTTTGATTTAGAGTTCCAACTACATGTATCCATATAGGAGAAAACAGAGTGAAACCTAAAAATTAAAACTGTTACTGCCAACGAATGGTTTAACGTAGAAGAACGAAATTTGGTGAGCCAAGTGTGAATGGGGTACTGATCATTACCTGAAAGTGTCATCAAGATTGGGTGAAAAAATGTGTGCTGAGATTTCAGGAAACTCGTAGTTTTTTGAAAGCTTGGCAACCCCTTTCCATGAAAGTGATTTGTCCCGGTCTCTTCTTAGGGCTACATCAATAGGAAACAAAACATAGAGATAGAACTTGGAACTTCTTTATTGTGTCAAGTTTCAAACAGCTAGCACAAACCGTGTTTGATTTAGAGTTCCAACTACATGAATCCATATAGGAGAAAACAGAGTGAAACCTAAAAATTAAAACTGTTACTGCCAACGAACGGTTTAACCTAGAAGAACGAAATTTGGTGAGCCAAGTGTGAGTTGGGTATTGATCATTACCTGAAAGTGTCATCAAGATTGGGAGAAAAAATGTGTGCTGAGATTTCAGGAAACTCGTAGTTTTTTGGAAGATTCACAACCCCTATCCGTGAAAGTGATTTGTGCCAGTCTCTGCTTAGGGCTACATCAATAGGGAACAAACCATAGAGATAGAACTTGGAACTACGTTATTGTGTCAAGTATCAAAGAGCTAGCACAAACCGTGTTTGATTTAGAGTTCCACTACATGTATCCATATAGGAGAAAACAGAGTGAAACCTAAAAATTAAAACTGTTACTGCCAACGAACGGTTTAACAAGGAAGAACGAAATTTGGTGAGCCAAGTGGGATTGGGGTACTGATCATTACCTGAAAGTGTCATCAAGATTGGGTGAAAAAATGTGTGCTGAGATTTCAGGTAACTCGTAGTTTTTTGGAAGCTTGGCAACCCCTTTCCATGAAAGTGATTTGCGCTGGTCTTCGCTTAGGGCTACATCAATAGGAAACAAACCATAGAGATAGAACATGGAACTACTTTACTGTGTCAAGTTTCAAAGAACTAGCACAAACCGTGTTTGATTTAGAGTTCCAACTATATGTATCCATATAGGAGAAAACAGAGTGAAACCTAAAAATTTAAACTGTTACTGCCAACGAACGGTTTAACCTAGAAGAACGAAATTTGGTGAGCCAAGTGGGATTAGGGTACTGATCATTACCTGAAAGTGTCATCAAGATTGGGTAAAAAAATGTGTGCTGAGATTACAGGAAAATCGTAGTTTTTTGGAAGCTTGGCAACCCCTTTCCATGAAAGTGATATGCGCCCTTCTCTGCTTAGGGTTATGTCAATAGGAAACAAAACGTAGAGATAGAACTTGGAACTACTTTATTGTGTCAAGTTTCAAAGAGCTAGCACAAACCGTGTTTGATTTAGAGTTCCAACTACATGTATCCACATAGGAGAAAACAGAGTGAAACCTAAAAATTAAAACTGTTACTGCCAAGGAACGGTTTAACCTAGAAGAACGAAATTTGGTGAGCCAACTGGGATTGGGGTACTGATCATTACCTGAAAGTGTCATCAAGATTGGGAGAAAAATGTGTGCTGAGATTTCAAGAAACTAGTAGTTTTTTGGAAGCTTGGCAACCCCTTTCCGTGAAAGTGATTTGCGCTAGACTCTGCTTAGGGCTACATCAATAGGAAAGAAACCATAGAGATAGAACTTGGAACTACTTTATTGTGTCAAGTTTCAAAGAGTTAGCAGAAACCGTGTTTGATTTAGAGTTCCAACTACATGTATCCAAATAGGAGAAAAGAGAGTGAAACCTAAAAATTAAAACTGTTACTGCCAACGAATGGTTTAACGTAGAAGAACGAAATTTGGTGAGCCAAGTGTGAATGTGGTACTGATCATTACCTGAAAGTGTCATCAAGATTGGGTAAAAAAAATGTGTGCTGAGATTTCAGGAAACTCGTAGTCTTTTGGAAGCTTGGCAACCCCTTTCCATGAAAGTGATTTGCGCCGGTCTCTGCTTAGGGCTACATCAATAGGAAAAAAACCGTAGAGATAGAACTTGGAACTACTTTATTGTGTCAAGATTCAAAGAGCTAGCACAAACCGTGTTTGATTTAGAGATCCAACTACATGTATCCATATAGGATAAAACAGAGTGAAACCTAAAAATTAAAACTGTTACTGCCAACGAACGGTTTAACCTAGAAGAATGAAATTTGGTGAGCAAAGTGGGATTGGGGTACTGATATTTACCTGAAAGTGTCATCAAGATTGGGTGAAAAAATGTGTGCTGAGATTTCAGGAAACTCGTAGTTTTTTGAAAGCTTGGCAACCCCTTTCCATGAAAGTGATTTGTCCCGGTCTCTTCTTAGGGCTACATCAATAGGAAACAAAACATAGAGATAGAACTTGGAACTTCTTTATTGTGTCAAGTTTCAAACAGCTAGCACAAACCGTGTTTGATTTAGAGTTCCAACTACATGAATCCATATAGGAGAAAACAGAGTGAAACCTAAAAATTAAAACTGTTACTGCCAACGAACGGTTTAACCTAGAAGAACGAAATTTGGTGAGCCAAGTGTGAGTTGGGTATTGATCATTACCTGAAAGTGTCATCAAGATAGGGAGAAAAAATGTGTGCTGAGATTTCAGGAAACTCGTAGTTTTTTGGAAGATTCACAACCCCTATCCGTGAAAGTGATTTGTGCCAGTCTCTGCTTAGGGCTACATCAATAGGGAACAAACCATAGAGATAGAACTTGGAACTACGTTATTGTGTCAAGTATCAAAGAGCTAGCACAAACCGTGTTTGATTTAGAGTTCCACTACATGTATCCATATAGGAGAAAACAGAGTGAAACCTAAAAATTAAAACTGTTACTGCCAACGAACGGTTTAACAAGGAAGAACGAAATTTGGTGAGCCAAGTGGGATTGGGGTACTGATCATTACCTGAAAGTGTCATCAAGATTGGGTGAAAAAATGTGTGCTGAGATTTCAGGTAACTCGTAGTTTTTTGGAAGCTTGGCAACCCCTTTCCATGAAAGTGATTTGCGCTGGTCTTCGCTTAGGGCTACATCAATAGGAAACAAACCATAGAGATAGAACATGGAACTACTTTACTGTGTCAAGTTTCAAAGAACTAGCACAAACCGTGTTTGATTTAGAGTTCCAACTATATGTATCCATATAGGAGAAAACAGAGTGAAACCTAAAAATTTAAACTGTTACTGCCAACGAACGGTTTAACCTAGAAGAACGAAATTTGGTGAGCCAAGTGGGATTAGGGTACTGATCATTACCTGAAAGTGTCATCAAGATTGGGTAAAAAAATGTGTGCTGAGATTACAGGAAAATCGTAGTTTTTTGGAAGCTTGGCAACCCCTTTCCATGAAAGTGATATGCGCCCTTGTCTGCTTAGGGTTATGTCAATAGGAAACAAAACGTAGAGATAGAACTTGGAACTACTTTATTGTGTCAAGTTTCAAAGAGCTAGCACAAACCGTGTTTGATTTAGAGTTCCAACTACATGTATCCACATAGGAGAAAACAGAGTGAAACCTAAAAATTAAAACTGTTACTGCCAAGGAACGGTTTAACCTAGAAGAACGAAATTTGGTGAGCCAACTGGGATTGGGGTACTGATCATTACCTGAAAGTGTCATCAAGATTGGGAGAAAAATGTGTGCTGAGATTTCAAGAAACTAGTAGTTTTTTGGAAGCTTGGCAACCCCTTTCCGTGAAAGTGATTTGCGCTAGACTCTGCTTAGGGCTACATCAATAGGAAAGAAACCATAGAGATAGAACTTGGAACTACTTTATTGTGTCAAGTTTCAAAGAGTTAGCAGAAACCGTGTTTGATTTAGAGTTCCAACTACATGTATCCAAATAGGAGAAAAGAGAGTGAAACCTAAAAATTAAAACTGTTACTGCCAACGAATGGTTTAACGTAGAAGAACGAAATTTGGTGAGCCAAGTGTGAATGTGGTACTGATCATTACCTGAAAGTGTCATCAAGATTGGGTAAAAAAAATGTGTGCTGAGATTTCAGGAAACTCGTAGTCTTTTGGAAGCTTGGCAACCCCTTTCCATGAAAGTGATTTGCGCCGGTCTCTGCTTAGGGCTACATCAATAGGAAAAAAACCGTAGAGATAGAACTTGGAACTACTTTATTGTGTCAAGATTCAAAGAGCTAGCACAAACCGTGTTTGATTTAGAGATCCAACTACATGTATCCATATAGGATAAAACAGAGTGAAACCTAAAAATTAAAACTGTTACTGCCAACGAACGGTTTAACCTAGAAGAATGAAATTTGGTGAGCAAAGTGGGATTGGGGTACTGATATTTACCTGAAAGTGTCATCAAGATTGGGTGAAAAAATGTGTGCTGAGATTTCAGGAAACTCGTAGTTTTTTGAAAGCTTGGCAACCCCTTTCCATGAAAGTGATTTGTCCCGGTCTCTTCTTAGGGCTACATCAATAGGAAACAAAACATAGAGATAGAACTTGGAACTTCTTTATTGTGTCAAGTTTCAAACAGCTAGCACAAACCGTGTTTGATTTAGAGTTCCAACTACATGAATCCATATAGGAGAAAACAGAGTGAAACCTAAAAATTAAAACTGTTACTGCCAACGAACGGTTTAACCTAGAAGAACGAAATTTGGTGAGCCAAGTGTGAGTTGGGTATTGATCATTACCTGAAAGTGTCATCAAGATTGGGAGAAAAAATGTGTGCTGAGATTTCAGGAAACTCGTAGTTTTTTGGAAGATTCACAACCCCTATCCGTGAAAGTGATTTGTGCCAGTCTCTGCTTAGGGCTACATCAATAGGGAACAAACCATAGAGATAGAACTTGGAACTACGTTATTGTGTCAAGTATCAAAGAGCTAGCCCAAACCGTGTTTGATTTAGAGTTCCACTACATGTATCCATATAGGAGAAAACAGAGTGAAACCTAAAAATTAAAACTGTTACTGCCAACGAACGGTTTAACAAGGAAGAACGAAATTTGGTGAGCCAAGTGGGATTGGGGTACTGATCATTACCTGAAAGTGTCATCAAGGTTGGGTGAAAAAATGTGTGCTGAGATTTCAGGTAACTCGTAGTTTTTTGGAAGCTTGGCAACCCCTTTCCATGAAAGTGATTTGCGCTGGTCTTCGCTTAGGGCTACATCAATAGGAAACAAACCATAGAGATAGAACATGGAACTACTTTACTGTGTCAAGTTTCAAAGAACTAGCACAAACCGTGTTTGATTTAGAGTTCCAACTATATGTATCCATATAGGAGAAAACAGAGTGAAACCTAAAAATTTAAACTGTTACTGCCAACGAACGGTTTAACCTAGAAGAACGAAATTTGGTGAGCCAAGTGGGATTAGGGTACTGATCATTACCTGAAAGTGTCATCAAGATTGGGTAAAAAAATGTGTGCTGAGATTACAGGAAAATCGTAGTTTTTTGGAAGCTTGGCAACCCCTTTCCATGAAAGTGATATGCGCCCTTCTCTGCTTAGGGTTATGTCAATAGGAAACAAAACGTAGAGATAGAACTTGGAACTACTTTATTGTGTCAAGTTTCAAAGAGCTAGCACAAACCGTGTTTGATTTAGAGTTCCAACTACATGTATCCACATAGGAGAAAACAGAGTGAAACCTAAAAATTAAAACTGTTACTGCCAAGGAACGGTTTAACCTAGAAGAACGAAATTTGGTGAGCCAACTGGGATTGGGGTACTGATCATTACCTGAAAGTGTCATCAAGATTGGGAGAAAAATGTGTGCTGAGATTTCAAGAAACTAGTAGTTTTTTGGAAGCTTGGCAACCCCTTTCCGTGAAAGTGATTTGCGCTAGACTCTGCTTAGGGCAACATCAATAGGAAAGAAACCATAGAGATAGAACTTGGAACTACTTTATTGTGTCAAGTTTCAAAGAGTTAGCAGAAACCGTGTTTGATTTAGAGTTCCAACTACATGTATCCAAATAGGAGAAAAGAGAGTGAAACCTAAAAATTAAAACTGTTACTGCCAACGAATGGTTTAACGTAGAAGAACGAAATTTGGTGAGCCAAGTGTGAATGTGGTACTGATCATTACCTGAAAGTGTCATCAAGATTGGGTAAAAAAAATGTGTGCTGAGATTTCAGGAAACTCGTAGTCTTTTGGAAGCTTGGCAACCCCTTTCCATGAAAGTGATTTGCGCCGGTCTCTGCTTAGGGCTACATCAATAGGAAAAAAACCGTAGAGATAGAACTTGGAACTACTTTATTGTGTCAAGATTCAAAGAGCTAGCACAAACCGTGTTTGATTTAGAGATCCAACTACATGTATCCATATAGGATAAAACAGAGTGAAACCTAAAAATTAAAACTGTTACTGCCAACGAACGGTTTAACCTAGAAGAATGAAATTTGGTGAGCAAAGTGGGATTGGGGTACTGATATTTACCTGAAAGTGTCATCAAGATTGGGTGAAAAAATGTGTGCTGAGATTTCAGGAAACTCGTAGTTTTTTGAAAGCTTGGCAACCCCTTTCCATGAAAGTGATTTGTCCCGGTCTCTTCTTAGGGCTACATCAATAGGAAACAAAACATAGAGATAGAACTTGGAACTTCTTTATTGTGTCAAGTTTCAAACAGCTAGCACAAACCGTGTTTGATTTAGAGTTCCAACTACATGAATCCATATAGGAGAAAACAGAGTGAAACCTAAAAATTAAAACTGTTACTGCCAACGAACGGTTTAACCTAGAAGAACGAAATTTGGTGAGCCAAGTGTGAGTTGGGTATTGATCATTACCTGAAAGTGTCATCAAGATTGGGAGAAAAAATGTGTGCTGAGATTTCAGGAAACTCGTAGTTTTTTGGAAGATTCACAACCCCTATCCGTGAAAGTGATTTGTGCCAGTCTCTGCTTAGGGCTACATCAATAGGGAACAAACCATAGAGATAGAACTTGGAACTACGTTATTGTGTCAAGTATCAAAGAGCTAGCCCAAACCGTGTTTGATTTAGAGTTCCACTACATGTATCCATATAGGAGAAAACAGAGTGAAACCTAAAAATTAAAACTGTTACTGCCAACGAACGGTTTAACAAGGAAGAACGAAATTTGGTGAGCCAAGTGGGATTGGGGTACTGATCATTACCTGAAAGTGTCATCAAGATTGGGTGAAAAAATGTGTGCTGAGATTTCAGGTAACTCGTAGTTTTTTGGCAGCTTGGCAACCCCTTTCCATGAAAGTGATTTGCGCTGGTCTTCGCTTAGGGCTACATCAATAGGAAACAAACCATAGAGATAGAACTTGGAACTTCTTTATTGTGTCAAGTTTCAAAGAGCTAGCACAAACCGTGTTTGATTTACAGTTCCAACTACATTTATCCATATAGGAGAAAACAGAGTGAAACCTAAAAATTCAAACTGTTACTGCCAACGAACGGATTAACCTAGAAGAACGAAATTTGGTGAGCCAAGTGTGATTGGTGTACTGATCATTACCTGAAAGTGTCATCAAGATTGGGTGAAAAAATGTGTGCTGAGATTTCAGGTAACTCGTAGTTTTTTGGAAGCTTGGCAAACCCTTTCCATGAAAGTGATTTGTGCCGGCCTCTGCTAAGGGCTACATCAATAGGAAACAAACTATAGAGATTGAACTTGGAACCACTTTATTTTGTAAAGTTTCAAAGAGCTAGCACAAACCGTTTTTGATTTAGAGTTCCAACTACATGTATCCATATAGGAGAAAACAGAGTGAAACCTAAAAATTAAAACTGTTACTGCCAACGAACGGTTTAACCTAGCAAAACGAAACTTGGTGAGCCAAGTGGGATTGGGGTACTGATCATTACCTGAAAGTGTCATCAAGATTGGGTGAAAAAAATGTGTGCTGAGATTTCAGGAAACTCGTAATTTTTTGGAAGCTTGGCAACCCCTTTCCATGAAAGGGATTTGCGCCGGTCTCTGCTTAGGGCTACATCAATAGGAAACAAACCATAGAGACAGAACTTGGAACTACTTTATTGTGTCAAATTTCAAAGAGCTAGCACAAACCATGTTTGATTTAGAGATCCAACTACATGTATCCATATACGAGAAAACAGAGTGAAACCTAAAAATTAAAACTGTCACTGCCAACGAACGGTTTAACCTAGAAGAACGAAATTTGGTGAGCCAAGTGGGATTATCGTACTGATCATTACCTGAAAGTGTCATCAAGATTGGGTAAAAAAATGTGTGCTGAGATTTCAGGAATCTCGTAGTTTTTTGGAAGCTTGGCAACCCCTTTCCATGAAAGTGATATGCGCCGTTCTCTGCTTAGTGCTATGTCAATAGGAAACAAACCGTAGAGATAGAACTTGGAACTACTTTATTGTGTCAAGTTTCAAAGAGCTAGCACAAACCGTGTTTGATTTAGAGTTCCACCTACATGTATCCACATAGGAGAAAACAGAGTGATACCTAAAAATTAAAACTGTTACTGCCAACGAACGGTTTAACCTAGAAGAACGAAATTTGTTGAGCCAACTGGGATTGGCGTACTGATCATTACCTGAAAGTGTCATCAAGATTGGGTGAAAAAATGTGTGCTGAGATTTCAGGAAACTCACAGTTTTTTGGAAGCTTGGCAACCCCTTTCCATGAAAGTGATTTACGCCGGTCTCTGCTTAGGGCTATATCAATATGAAACAAACCATAGAGATAGAACTTGGAACTACTTGATTGTGTCAAGTTTCAAAGAGCTAGCAAAAACCGTGTTTGATTTAGAGTTCCAAATACATTTATCCATATAGGATAAAACAGAGTGAAACCTAAAAATTAAAACTGTTACTGCCAACGAACTGTTTAAGTTAGAAGAACGAAATTTGGTGAGCCAAGTGGGATTGGGGTACTGATCATTACCTGAAAGTGTCATCAAGATTGGGAGAAAAAAGTGTGCTGAGATTTCAAGAAACTCGTAGTTTTTTGGAAGATTGGCAACCCCTTTCCGTGTAAGTGATTTGCGCTAGACTCTGCTTAGGGCTACATCAATAGGAAAGAAACCATAGAGATAGAACTTGGAACTACTTTATTGTGTCAAGATTCAAAGAGCTAGCACAAACCGTGTTTGATTTAGAGATCCAACTACATGTATCCATAATGGAGAAAACAGAGTGAAACCTAAAAATTAAAACTTTTACTGCCAACGAACGGTTTAACCTAGAAGAATGAAATTTGGTGAGCCAAGTGGGATTGGGGTACTGATATTTACCTGAAAGTGTCATCAAGATTGGGTGAAAAAATGTGTGCTGAGATTTCAGGAAACTCGTAGTTTTTTGAAAGCTTGGCAACCCCTTTCCATGAAAGTGATTTGTCCCGGTCTCTTCTTAGGGCTACATCAATAGGAAACAAACCATAGAGATAGAACTTGGAACTTCTTTATTGTGTCAAGTTTCAAAGAGCTAGCACAAACCGTGTTTGATTTAGAGTTCCAACTATATGTATCCATATAGGAGAAAACAGAGTGAAACCTAAAAATTTAAACTGTTACTGCCAACAAACGGTTTAACCTAGAAGAACGAAATTTGGTGAGCCAAGTGGGATTAGGGTACTGATCATTACCTGAAAGTGTCATCAAGATTGGGTAAAAAAATGTGTGCTGAGATTACAGGAAAATCGTAGTTTTTTGGAAGCTTGGCAACCCCTTTCCATGAAAGTGATATGCGCCCTTCTCTGCTTAGGACTATGTCAATAAGAAACAAAACGTAGAGATAGAACTTGGAACTACTTTATTGTGTCAAGTTTCAAAGAGCTAGCACAAACCGTGTTTGATTTAGAGTTCCAACTACATGTATCCACATAGGAGAAAACAGAGTGAAACCTAAAAATTAAAACTGTTACTGCCAACGAACGGTTTAACCTAGAAGAACGAAATAGGTGAGCCAAATGGGATTGGGGTACTGATCATAACCTTAAAGTGTCCTCAAGAATTGGTGAAAAAATGTGTGCTGAGATTTCAGGAAACTCGTAGTTTTTTCGAAGCTTGGCAACCCCTTTCCATGAAAGTGATTTACGCCGGTCTCTGCTTAGGGCTACATCAATAGGAAACAAACCATAGAGATAGAACTTCGAACTACGTTATTGTGTCAAGTTTCAAAGAGCTAGCATAAACCGTGTTTGATTTACAGTTCCAACCACATTTATCCATATAGGAGAAAACAGAGTGAAACCTAAAAATTCAAACTGTTACTGCCAACGAACGGATTAACCTAGAAAAACGAAATTTGGTGAGCCAAGTGGGATTGGGGTACTGATCATTACCTGAAAGTGTCATCAAGATTGGTTGAAAAAATGTGTGCTGAGATTTCAGGAAACTCGTAGATTTTTGGAATCTTGGCAACCCCTTTCCATGAAAGTGATTTGCGCCAGTCTCTGCTTAGGGCTACATCAATAGGAAACAAATCATAGAGATAGAACTTGGAACTACTTTATTGTGTTAAGTTTCAAAGACCTAGCACAAACCGTGTTTGATTTAGAGTTCCAACTACATCTATCCATATAGGAGAAAACAGAGTGAAACCTAAAAATTAAAACTGTTACTGCCAACGAACGGTTTAACCTAAAAGAACGAAATTTGGTGAGCCAAGTGGGATTGGGGTACTGATCATTACCTGAAAGTGTCAATAAGATTGGGTGAAAAAATGTGTAGTGAGATTTCAGGAAACTCGTAGTTTTTTGGAAGCTTGGCAACCCCTTTCCATGATAGGGATTTGCGCTGGTCTCTGCTTAGGGCTACATCAATAGGAAACAAACCATAGAGATAGAACTTGGAACTACTTTATTGTGTCAAGTTTCAAAGACCTAGCACAAACCGTGTTTGATTTAGAGTTCCAACTACATGTATCCATATAGGAGAAAACAGAGTGAAACCTAAAAATTAAAACTGGTACTGCCAACGAACGGTTAAACCTAGAAGAACGAATTTTGGTGAGCCAAGTGGGATTAGGGTACTGATCATTACCTGAAAGTGTCATCAAGATTGGTTGAAAAAATGTGTGCTGAGATTTTAGGTAACTCGTAGTTTTTTGGAAGCTTGGCAACCCCTTTCCATGAAAGTGATTTGCGCTGGTCTTCGTTTAGGGATACATCAATAGGAAACAAACCATAGAGATAGAACTTGGAACTACTTTATTGTGTCAAATTTCAAAGAGCTAGCACAAACCATGTTTGATTTAGAGATCCAACTACATGTATCCATATAGGAGAAAACAGAGTGAAACCTAAAAATTACAAGTGTTACTGCCAACGAACGGTTTAACCTAGAAGAACGAAATTTGTTGAGCCAACTGGGATTGGCGTACTGATCATTACCTGAAAGTGTCATCAAGATTGGTTGAAAAAATGTGTGCTGAGATTTCAGGAAACTGGTAGTTTTTTGGAAGCTTGGCAACCCCTTTTCATGAAAGTGATTTGCGCCGGTCTCTACTTAGGGCTACGTCAATACGAAACAAACCGTAGAGATAGAACTTGGAACTACTTTATTGTGTCAAGTTTCAAAGAGCTAGCACAAACCGTGTTTTATTTAGAGTTCCAACTACATGTATCCATATAGGAGAAAACAGAGTGAAACCTAAAAATTTAAACTGTTACTGCCAACGAACGGTTTTACCTAGAAGAACGAAATTTGGTGAGCCATGTGGGATTGTGGAACTGATCATTACCTGAAAGTGTCATCAAGATTGGGTGAAAAAATGTGTGCTGAGATTTCAGGAAACTCGTAGTTTTTTGGAAGCTTGGCAAACCCTTTCCATGAAAGTGATTTGTGCCGGCCTCTGCTAAGGGCTACATCAATAGGAAACAAACTATAGAGATTGAACTTGGAACCACTTTATTTTGTAAAGTTTCAAAGAGCTAGCACAAACCGTTTTTGATTTAGAGTTCCAACTACATGTATCCATATAGGAGAAAACAGAGTGAAACCTAAAAATTAAAACTGTTACTGCCAATGAACTGTTTAACTTAGAAGAACGAAATTTGGTGAGCCAAGTGGGATTGGGGTACTGATCATTACCTGAAAGTGTCATCAAGATTGGGAGAAAAAAGTGTGCTGAGATTTCAAGAAACTCGTAGTTTTTTGGAAGATTGGCAACCCCTTTCCGTGTAAGTGATTTGCGCTAGACTCTGCTTAGGGCTACATCAATAGGAAAGAAACCATAGAGATAGAACTTGGAACTACTTTATTGTGTCAAGATTCAAAGAGCTAGCACAAACCGTGTTTGATTTAGAGATCCAACTACATGTATCCATAATGGAGAAAACAGAGTGAAACCTAAAAATTAAAACTGTTACTGCCAACGAACGGTTTAACCTAGAAGAATGAAATTTGGTGAGCCAAGTGGGATTGGGGTACTGATATTTACCTGAAAGTGTCATCAAGATTGGGTGAAAAAATGTGTGCTGAGATTTCAGGAAACTCGTAGTTTTTTGAAAGCTTGGCAACCCCTTTCCATGAAAGTGATTTGTCCCGGTCTCTTCTTAGGGCTACATCAATAGGAAACAAACCATAGAGATAGAACTTGGAACTTCTTTATTGTGTCAAGTTTCAAAGAGCTAGCACAAACCGTGTTTGATTTAGAGTTCCACCTACATGAATCCATATAGGAGAAAACAGAGTGAAACCTAAAAATTAAAACTGTTACTGCCAACGAACGGTTTAACCTAGAAGAACGAAATATGGTGAGCCAAGTGGGATTAGGGTACTGATCATTACCTGAAAGTGTCATCAAGATTGGGTAAAAAAATGTGTGCTGAGATTTCAGGTAACTCGTAGTTTTTTGGAAGCTTGGCAACCCCTTTCCATGAAAGTGATTTGCGATGGTCTTCGCTTAGGGCTACATCAATAGGAAACAAACCATAGAGATAGAACTTGGAACTACTTTACTGTGTCAAGTTTCAAAAACTAGCACAAACCGTGTTTGATTTAGAGTTCCAACTATATGTATCCATATAGGAGAAAACAGAGTGAAACCTAAAAATTTAAACTGTTACTGACAACAAACGGTTTAACCTAGAAGAACGAAATTTGGTGAGCCAAGTGGGATTAGGGTACTGATCATTACCTGAAAGTGTCAACAAGATTGGGTAAAAAAATGTGTGCTGAGATTACAGGAAAATCGTAGTTTTTTGGAAGCTTGGCAACCCCTTTCCATGAAAGTGATATGCGCCCTTCTCTGCTTAGGACTATGTCAATAGGAAACAAAACGTAGAGATAGAACTTGGAACTACTTTATTGTGTCAAGTTTCAAAGAGCTAGCACAAACCGTGTTTGATTTAGAGTTCCAACTACATGTATCCACATAGGAGAAAACAGAGTGAAACCTAAAAATTAAAACTGTTACTGCCAAGGAACGGTTTAACCTAGAAGAACGAAATTTGGTGAGCCAACTGGGATTGGGGTACTGATCATTACCTTAATGTGTCCTCAAGAATTGGTGAAAAATGTGTGCTGAGATTTCAGGAAACTCGTAGTTTTTTCGAAGCTTGGCAACCCCTTTCCATGAAAGTGATTTACGCCGGTCTGTGCTTAGGGCTACATCAATAGGAAACAAACCATAAAGATAGAACTTCGAACTACGTTATTGTGTCAAGTTTCAAAGAGCTAGCATAAACCGTGTTTGATTTACAGTTCCAACCACATTTATCCATATAGGAGAAAACAGAGTGAAACCTAAAAATTCAAACTGTTACTGCCAACGAACGGATTAACCTAGAAGAACGAAATTTGGTGAGCCAAGTGGGATTGGGGTACTGATCATTACCTGAAAGTGTCATCAAGATTGGTTGAAAAAATGTGTGCTGAGATTTCAGGAAACTCGTAGATTTTTGGAATCTTGGCAACCCCTTTCCATGAAAGTGATTTGCGCCAGTCTCTGCTTAGGGCTACATCAATAGGAAACAAATCATAGAGATAGAACTTGGAACTACTTTATTGTGTTAAGTTTCAAAGAGCTAGCACAAACCGTGTTTGATTTAGAGTTCCAACTACATGTATCCACATAGGAGAAAACAGAGTGAAACCTAAAAATTAAAACTGTTACTGCCAACGAACGGTTTAACCTAGAAGAACGAAATTTGGTGAGCCAAGTGGGATTGGGGTACTGATCATTACCTTAAAGTGTCATCAAGATTGGGTGAAAAAATGTGTGCTGAGATTTCAGGAAACTCGTAGTTTTTTCGAAGCTTGGCAACCCCTTTCCATGAAAGTGATTTACGCCGGTCTCTGCTTAGGGCTACATCAATAGGTAACAAACCATAGAGATAGAACTTGGAACTACTTTATTGTGTCAAGTTTCAAAGAGCTAGCACAAATTGTGTTTGATTTAGAGTTCCAACTACATGTATCCATATAGGCGAAAACAGAGTGAAACCTAAAAATTAAAACTGTTACTGCCAACGAACGGTTTAACCTAGAAGAAAGAAATTTGGTGAGCCAAGTGGGATTGGGGTACTGATCGTTTCCTGAAAGTGTCATCAAGATTGGGTGAAAAAATGTGTGCTGAGATTTCAGGAAACTCGTAGTTTTTTGGAAGCTTGGCAAACCCTTTCCATGAAAGTGATTTGTGCCGGCCTCTGCTAGGGCTACATCAATAGGAAACAAACTATAGAGATTGAACTTGGAACCACTTTATTTTGTAAAGTTTCAAAGAGCTAGCACAAACCGTTTTTGATTTAGAGTTCCAACTACATGTATCCATATAGGAGAAAACAGAGTGAAACCTAAAAATTAAAACTGTTACTGCCAACGAACGGTTTAACCTAGAAGAACGAAACTTGGTGAGCCAAGTGGGATTGGGGTTCTGATCATTACCTGAAAGTGTCATCAAGATTGGGTGAAAAAATGTGTGCTGAGATTTCAGGAAACTCGTAATTTTTTGGAAGCCTGGCAACCCCTTTCCATGAAAGGGATTTGCGCCGGTCTCTGCTTAGGGCTACATCAATAGGAAACAAACCATAGAGATAGAACTTGGAACTACTTTATTGTGCCAAATTTCAAAGAGAGAGCACACACCATGTTTGATTTAGAGATCCAACTACATGTATCCATATAGGAGAAAACAGAGTGAAACCTAAAATTTAAACTGTTACTGCCAACGAACGGTTTAACAAGGAAGAACAAAATTTGGTGAGCCAACTGGGATTGGCGTACTGATCATTACCTGAAAGTGTCATCAAGATTGGGTGAAAAAATGTGTGCTGAGATTTCAGGAAACACATAGTTTTTTGGAAGCTTGGCAACTCCTTTCCATGAAAGTGATTTACGCCGGTCTCTGCTTAGGGCTATATCAATAGGAAACAAACCATAGAGATAGAACTTGGAACTACTTTATTGTGTCAAGTTTCAAAGAGCTAGGAGAAACGGTGTTTGATTTAGAGTTCCAACTACATATTTCCAAATAGGAGAAAAGGGAGTGAAACCTAAAAATGAAAACTGTTACTGCCAACGAACGGTTTAACGTAGAAGAACAAAATTTGGTGAGCCAAGTGTGAATGGGGTACTGATCATTACCTGAAAGTGTCATCAAGATTGGGTGAAAAAATGTGTGCTGAGATTTCAGGAAACTCGTAGTTTTTTGGAAGCTTGGCAACCCCTTTCCATGAAAGTGATTTGTCCCGGTCTCTTCTTAGGGCTACATCAATAGGAAACAAACCATAGAGATAGAACTTGGAACTTCTTTATTGTGTCAAGTTTCAAAGAGCTAGCACAAACCGTGTTTGATTTAGAGTTCCAACTACATGAATCCATATAGGAGAAAACAGAGTGAAACCTAAAAATTACAACTGTTACTGCCAACGAATGGTTTAACCTAGAAGAACGAAATTTGGTGAGCCAAGTGTGAGTGGGGTATTGATCATTACCTGAAAGTGTCATCAAGATTGGGAGAAAAAATGTGTGCTAAGATTTCAGGAAACTCGTAGTTTTTTGGAAGATTCACAACCCCTATCCGTGAAAGGGATTTGTGCCAGTCTCTGCTTAGGGCTACATCAATAGGGAACAAACCATAGAGATAGAACTGGAACTACGTTATTGTGTCAAGTTTCAAAGAGCTAGCACAAAACGTGTTTGATTTAGAGTTCCAACTACATGTATCCATATAGGAGCAAAGAGAGTGAAACCTAAAAATTAAAACTGTTACTGCCAACGAACGGTTTAACTTAGAAGAACGAAATTTGGTGAGCCAAGTGGGATTGGGGTACTGATCATTACCTGAAAGTGTCATCAAGATTGGGTAAAAAAATGTGTGCTGAGATTTCAGGAAACTCGTAATTTTTTGGAAGCTTGGCAACCCCTTTCCATGAAAGTGATTTACGCCGGTCTCTGCTTAGGGCTATATCAATAGGAAACAAACCATAGAGATAGAACTTGGAACTACTTGATTGTGTCAAGTTTCAAAGAGCTAGCACAAACCGTGTTTGATTTAGAGTTCCAAATACATGTATCCATATAGGATAAAACAGAGTGAAACCTAAAAATTAAAACTGTTACTGCCAACGAACTGTTTAACTTAGAAGAACGAAATTTGGTGAGCCAAGTGGGATTGGGGTACTGATCATTACCTGAAAGTGTCATCAAGATTGGGAGAAAAAAGTGTGCTGAGATTTCAAGAAACTAGTAGTTTTTTGGAAGCTTGGCAACCCCTTTCCGTGAAAGTGATTTGCGCTAGACTCTGCTTAGGGCTACATCAATAGGAAAGAAACCATAGAGATAGAACTAAGAACTACTTTATTGTGACAAGTTTCAAAGAGTTAGCAGAAACCGTGTTTGATTTAGAGTTCCAACTACATGTATCCAAATAGGAGAAAAGAGAGTGAAACCTAAAAATTAAAACTGTTACTGCAAACGAATGGTTTAACGTAGAAGAACGAAATTTGGTGAGCCAAGTGTGAATGTGGTACTGATCATTACCTGAAAGTGTCATCAAGATTGGGTAAAAAAAATGTGTGCTGAGATTTCAGGAAACTCGTAGTCTTTTGGAAGCTTGGCAACCCCTTTCCATGAAAGTGATTTGCGCCGGTCTCTGCTTAGGGCTACATCAATAGGAAAAAAACCGTAGAGATAGAACTTGGAACTACTTTATTGTGTCAAGATTCAAAGAGCTAGCACAAACCGTGTTTGATTTAGAGATCCAACTACATGTATCCATATAGGAGAAAACAGAGTGAAACCTAAAAATTAAAACTGTTACTGCCAACGAACGGTTTAACCTAGAAGAACGAAATTTGGTGAGCCAAGTGTGAGTGGGGTATTGATCATTACCTGAAAGTGTCATCAAGATTGGGAGAAAAAATGTGTGCTGAGATTTCAGGAAACTCGTAGTTTTTTGGAAGATTCACAACCCCTATCCGTGAAAGTGATTTGTGCCAGTCTCTGCTTAGGGCTACATCAATAGGGAACAAACCATAGAGATAGAACTTGGAACTACGTTATTGTGTCACGTTTCAAAGAGCTAGCACAAACCGTGTTTTATTTAGAGTTCCACTACATGTATCCATATAGGAGAAAACAGAGTGAAACCTAAAAATTAAAACTGTTACTGCCAACGAACGGTTTAACAAGGAAGAACGAAATTTGGTGAGCCAAGTGGGATTGGGGTACTGATCATTACCTGAAAGTGTCATCAAGATTGGGTGAAAAAATGTGTGCTGAGATTTCAGGTAACTCGTAGTTTTTTGGAAGCTTGGCAACCCCTTTCCATGAAAGTGATTTGCGCTGGTCTTCGCTTAGGGCTACATCAATAGGAAACAAACCATAGAGATAGAACATGGAACTACTTTACTGTGTCAAGTTTCAAAGAACTAGCACAAACCGTGTTTGATTTAGAGTTCCAACTACATGTATCCATATAGGAGCAAACAGAGTGAAACCTAAAAATTAAAACTGTTAATGCCAACGAACGGTTTAACTTAGAAGAACGAAATTTGGTGAGCCAAGTGGGATTGGGGTACTGATCATTACCTGAAAGTGTCATCAAGATTGGGTAAAAAAATGTGTGCTGAGATTTCAGGAAACTCGTAGTTTTTTGGAAGCTTGGCAACCCCTTTCCATGAAAGTGATATGCGCCGTTCTCTGCTTAGTGCTAGGTCAACAGGAAACAAACCGTAGAGATAGAACATGGAACTACTTTATTGTGTCAAGTTTCAAAGAGCTAGCACAAAACCGTGTTTGATTTAGAGTTCCAACTACATGTATCCATATAGGAGAAAACAGAGTGAAACCTAAAAATTTAAACTGTTACTGCCAACGAACGGTTTTACCCAGAAGAACGAAATTTGGTGAGCCATGTGGGATTGTGGAACTGATCATTACCTGAAAGTGTCATCAAGATTGGGTGAAAAAATATGTGCTGACATTTCAGGAAACTCGTAGTTTTTTGGAAGCTTGGCAAACCCTTTCCATGAAAGTGATTTGTGCCGGCCTCTGCTAGGGCTACATCAATAGGAAACAAACTATAGAGATTGAACTTGGAACCACTTTATTTTGTAAAGTTTCAAAGAGCTAGCACAAACCGTGTTTGATTTAGAGTTCCACCTACATGTATCCACATAGGAGAAAACAGAGTGAAACCTAAAAATTAAAACTGTTACTGCCAACGAACGGTTTAACCTTGAAGAACGAAACTTGGTGAGCTAAGTGGGATTGGGGTTCTGATCATTACCTGAAAGTGTCATCAAGATTGGGTGAAAAAATGTGTGCTGAGATTTCAGGAAACTCGTAATTTTTTGGAAGCTTGGCAACCCCTTTCCATGAAAGTGATTTACGCCGGTCTCTGCTTAGGGCTATATCAATAGGAAACAAACCATAGAGATAGAACTTGGAACTACTTGATTGTGTCAAGTTTCAAAGAGCTAGCACAAACCGTGTTTGATTTAGAGTTCCAAATACATGTATCCATATAGGATAAAACAGAGTGAAACCTAAAAATTAAAACTGTTACTGCCAACGAACTGTTTAACTTAGAAGAACGAAATTTGGTGAGCCAAGTGGGATTGGGGTACTGATCATTACCTGAAAGTGTCATCAAGATTGGGAGAAAAAAGTGTGCTGAGATTTCAAGAAACTAGTAGTTTTTTGGAAGCTTGGCAACCCCTTTCCGCGAAAGTGATTTGCGCTAGACTCTGCTTAGGGCTACATCAATAGGAAAGAAACCATAGAGATAGAACTTGGAACTACTTTATTGTGTCAAGTTTCAAAGAGTTAGCAGAAACCGTGTTTGATTTAGAGTTCCAACTACATGTATCCAAATAGGAGAAAAGAGAGTGAAACCTAAAAATTAAAACTGTTACTGCCAACGAATGGTTTAACGTAGAAGAACGAAATTTGGTGAGCCAAGTGTGAATGTGGTACTGATCATTACCTGAAAGTGTCATCAAGATTGGGTAAAAAAAATGTGTGCTGAGATTTCAGGAAACTCGTAGTCTTTTGGAAGCTTGGCAACCCCTTTCCATGAAAGTGATTTGTGCCGGTCTCTGCTTAGGGCTACATCAATAGGAAAAAAACCGTAGAGATAGAACTTGGAACTACTTTATTGTGTCAAGATTCAAAGAGCTAGCACAAACCGTGTTTGATTTAGAGATCCAACTACATGTATCCATATAGGAGAAAACAGAGTGAAACCTAAAAATTAAAACTGTTACTGCCAACGAACGGTTTAACCTAGAAGAACGAAATTTGGTGAGCCAAGTGTGAGTGGGGTATTGATCATTACCTGAAAGTGTCATCAAGATTGGGAGAAAAAATGTGTGCTGAGATTTCAGGAAACTCGTAGTTTTTTGGAAGATTCACAACCCCTATCCGTGAAAGTGATTTGTGCCAGTCTCTGCTTAGGGCTACATCAATAGGGAACAAACCATAGAGATAGAACTTGGAACTACGTTATTGTGTCAAGTTTCAAAGAGCTAGCACAAACCGTGTTTGATTTAGAGTTCCACTACATGTATCCATATAGGAGAAAACAGAGTGAAACCTAAAAATTAAAACTGTTACTGCCAACGAACGGTTTAACAAGGAAGAACGAAATTTGGTGAGCCAAGTGGGATTGGGGTACTGATCATTACCTGAAAGTGTCATCAAGATTGGGTGAAAAAATGTGTGCTGAGATTTCAGGTAACTCGTAGTTTTTTGGAAGCTTGGCAACCCCTTTCCATGAAAGTGATTTGCGCTGGTCTTCGCTTAGGGCTACATCAATAGGAAACAAACCATAGAGATAGAACATGGAACTACTTTACTGTGTCAAGTTTCAAAGAACTAGCACAAACCGTGTTTGATTTAGAGTTCCAACTATATGTATCCATATAGGAGAAAACAGAGTGAAACCTAAAAATTTAAACTGTTACTGCCAACGAACGGTTTAACCTAGAAGAACGAAATTTGGTGAGCCAAGTGGGATTAGGGTACTGATCATTACCTGAAAGTGTCATCAAGATTGGGTAAAAAAATGTGTGCTGAGATTACAGGAAAATCGTAGTTTTTTGGGAGCTTGGCAACCCCTTTCCATGAAAGTGATATGCGCCCTTCTCTGCTTAGGGTTATGTCAATAGGAAACAAAACGTAGAGATAGAACTTGGAACTACTTTATTGTGTCAAGTTTCAAAGAGCTAGCACAAACCGTGTTTGATTTAGAGTTCCAACTACATGTATCCACATAGGAGAAAACAGAGTGAAACCTAAAAATTAAAACTGTTACTGCCAAGGAACGGTTTAACCTAGAAGAACGAAATTTGGTGAGCCAACTGGGATTGGGGTACTGATCATTACCTTAAAGTGTCATCAAGATTGGGTGAAAAAATGTGTGCTGAGATTTCAGGAAACTCGTAGTTTTTTCGAAGCTTGGCAACCCCTTAACATGAAAGTGATTTACGCCGGTCTCTGCTTAGGGCTACATCAATAGGAAACAAACCATAGAGATAGAACTTGGAACTTCT
Organism: Spermophilus citellus; assembly: GCF_964194105.1. Taxonomy (NCBI): domain Eukaryota; kingdom Metazoa; phylum Chordata; class Mammalia; order Rodentia; family Sciuridae; genus Spermophilus; species Spermophilus citellus. Next base: position 14,515,783 of record NC_138192.1, on the reverse strand, counting down.
TTATTGTGTCAAGTTTCAAAGAGCTAGCACAAACCGTGTTTGATTTACAGTTCCAAATACATTTATCCACATAGGAGAAAACAGAGTGAAACCTAAAAATTCAAACTGTTACTGCCAACGAACGGATTAACCTAGAAGAACGAAATTTGGTGAGCCAAGTGTGATTGGTGTACTGATCATTACCTGAAAGTGTCATCAAGATTGGTTGAAAAAGTGTGTGCTGAGATTTCAGGAAACTCGTAGATTTTTGGAAGCTTGGCAACCCCATTCAATGAAAGTGATTTGCGCCAGTCTCTGCTTAGGGCTACATCGATAGGAAACAAATAATAGAGATAGAACTTGGAACTACTTTATTGTGTCAAGTTTCAAAGAGCTAGCACAAACCGTGTTTGATTTAGAGTTCCAACTACGTCTATCCACATAGGAGAAAACAGAGTGAAACCTAAAAATTAAAACTGTTACTGCCAACGAACGGTTTAACCTAAAAGAACGAAATTTGGTGAGCCAAGTGGGATTGGGGTACTGATCATTACCTGAAAGTGTCAATAAGATTGGGTGAAAAAATGTGTAGTGAGATTTCAGGAAACTCGTAGTTTTTTGGAAGCTTGGCAACCCCTTTCCATGAAAGGGATTTGCGCTGGTCTCTGCTTAGGGCTACATCAATAGGAAACAAACCATAGAGATAGAACCTGGAACTACTTTATTGTGTCAAGTTTCAAAGACCTAGCACAAACCGTGTTTGATTTAGAGTACCAACTACATGTATCCATATAGGAGAAAACAGAGTGAAACCTAAAAATTAAAACTGGTACTGCCAACGAACGGTTAAACCTAGAAGAACAAATTTTGGTGAGCCAAGTGGGATTAGGGTACTGATCATTACCTGAAAGTGTCATCAAGATTGGGTAAAAAAATGTGTGCTGAGATTTCAGGTAACTCGTAGTTTTTTGGAAGCTTGGCAACCCCTTTCCATGAAAGGGATTTGCGCTGGTCTTCGTTTAGGGATACATCAATAGGAAACAAACCATAGAGATAGAACTTGGAACTACTTTATTGTGTCAAATTTCAAAGAGCTAGCACAAACCATGTTTGATTTAGAGATCCAACTACATGTATCCATATAGGAGAAAACAGAGTGAAACCTAAAAATTACAACTGTTACTGCCAACGAACGGTTTAACCTAGAAGAACGAAATTTGTTGAGCCAACTGGGATTGGCGTACTGATCATTACCTGAAAGTGTCATCAAGATTGGGTGAAAAAATGTGTGCTGAGATTTCAGGAAACTGGTAGTTTTTTGGAAGCTTGGCAACCCCTTTTCATGAAAGTGATTTGCGCCGGTCTCTACTTAGGGCTACGTCAATACGAAACAAACCGTAGAGATAGAACTTGGAACTACTTTATTGTGTCAAGTTTCAAAGAGCTAGCACAAACCGTGTTTTATTTAGAGTTCCAACTACATGTATCCATATAGGAGAAAACAGAGTGAAACCTAAAAATTTAAACTGTTACTGCCAACGAACGGTTTTACCTAGAAGAACGAAATTTGGTGAGCCATGTGGGATTGTGGAACTGATCATTACCTGAAAGTGTCATCATGATTGGGTGAAAAAATGTGTGCTGAGATTTCAGGAAACTGGTAGTTTTTTGGAAGCTTGGCAACCCCTTTTCATGAAAGTGATTTGCTCCGGTCTCTACTTAGGGCTACGTCAATACGAAACAAACCGTAGAGATAGAACTTGGAACTACTTTATTGTGTCAAATTTCAAAGAGCTAGCACAAACCATGTTTGATTTAGAGATCCAACTACATGTATCCATATACGAGAAAACAGAGTGAAACCTAAAAATTAAAACTGTCACTGCCAACGAACGGTTTAACCTAGAAGAACGAAATTTGGTGAGCCAAGTGGGATTATCGTACTGATCATTACCTGAAAGTGTCATCAAGATTGGGTAAAAAAATGTGTGCTGAGATTTCAGGAATCTCGTAGTTTTTTGGAAGCTTGGCAACCCCTTTCCATGAAAGTGATATGCGCCGTTCTCTGCTTAGTGCTATGTCAATAGGAAACAAACCGTAGAGATACAACTTGGAACTACTTTATTGTGTCAAGTTTCAAAGAGCTAGCACAAACCGTATTTGATTTAGAGTTCCACCTACATGTATCGACATAGGAGAAAACAGAGTGAAACCTAAAAATTAAAACTGTTACTGCCAACGAACGGTTTAACCTAGAAGAACGAAATTTGTTGAGCCAACTGGGATTGGCGTACTGATCATTACCTGAAAGTGTCATCAAGATTGGGTGAAAAAATGTGTGCTGAGATTTCAGGAAACTCACAGTTTTTTGGAAGCTTGGCAACCCCTTTCCATGAAAGTGATTTACGCCGGTCTCTGCTTAGGGCTATATCAATATGAAACAAACCATAGAGATAGAACTTGGAACTACTTGATTGTGTCAAGTTTCAAAGAGCTAGCACAAACCGTGTTTGATTTAGAGTTCCAAATACATGTATCCATATAGGATAAAACAGAGTGAAACCTAAAAATTAAAACTGTTACTGCCAACGAACTGTTTAACTTAGAAGAACGAAATTTGGTGAGCCAAGTGGGATTGGGGTACTGTCATTACCTGAAAGTGTCATCAAGATTGGGAGAAAAAAGTGTGCTGAGATTTCAAGAAACTCGTAGTTTTTTGGAAGATTGGCAACCCCTTTTCGTGTAAGTGATATGCGCTAGACTCTGCTTAGGGCTACATCAATAGGAAAGAAACCATAGAGATAGAACTTGGAACTACTTTATTGTGTCAAGATTCAAAGAGCTAGCACAAACCGTGTTTGATTTAGAGATCCAACTACATGTATCCATAATGGAGAAAACAGAGTGAAACCTAAAAATTAAAACTGTTACTGCCAACGAACGGTTTAACCTAGAAGAATGAAATTTGGTGAGCCAAGTGGGATTGGGGTACTGATATTTACCTGAAAGTGTCATCAAGATTGGGTGAAAAAATGTGTGCTGAGATTTCTGGAAACTCGTAGTTTTTTGAAAGCTTGGCAAACCCTTTCCATGAAAGTGATTTGTCCCGGTCTCTTCTTAGGGCTACATCAATAGGAAACAAACCATAGAGATAGAACTTGGAACTTCTTTATTGTGTCAAGTTTCAAAGAGCTAGCACAAACCGTGTTTGATTTAGAGTTCTAACTACATGAATCCATATAGGAGAAAACAGAGTGAAACCTAAAAATTAAAACTGTTACTGCCAAGGAACGGTTTAACCTAGAAGAACGAAATTTGGTGAGCCAACTGGGATTGGGGTACTGATCATTACCTGAAAGTGTCATCAAGATTGGGTAAAAAAATGTGTGCTGAGATTCCAGGTAACTCGTAGTTTTTTGGAAGCTTGGCAACCCCTTTCCATGAAAGTGATTTGCGATGGTCTTCGCGTAGGGCTGCATCAATAGGAAACAAATCATAGAGATAGAACTTGGAACTACTTTATTGTGTCAACTTTCAAAAACTAGCACAAACCGTGTTTGATTTAGAGTTCCAACTATATGTATCCATATAGGAGAAAACAGAGTGAAACCTAAAAATTTAAACTGTTTCTGCCAACAAACGGTTTAACCTAGAAGAACGAAATTTGGTGAGCCAAGTGGGATTAGGGTACTGATCATTACCTGAAAGTGTCATCAAGATTGGGTAAAAAAATGTGTGCTGAGATTACAGGAAAATCGTAGTTTTTTGGAAGCTTGGCAACCCCTTTCCATGAAAGTGATATGCGCCCTTCTCTGCTTAGGACTATGTCAATAGGAAACAAAACGTAGAGATAGAACTTGGAACTACTTTATTGTGTCAAGTTTCAAAGAGCTAGCACAAACCGTGTTTGATTTAGAGATCCAACTACATGTATCCACATAGGAGAAAACAGAGTGAAACCTAAAAATTAAAACTGTTACTGCCAACGAACGGTTTAACCTAGAAGAACGAAATTTGGTGAGCCAACTGGGATTGGGGTACTGATCATTACCTTAAAGTGTCCTCAAGAATTGGTGAAAAAATGTGTGCTGAGATTTCAGGAAACTCGTAGTTTTTTCGAAGCTTGGCAACCCCTTTCCATGAAAGTGATTTACGCCGGTCTCTGCTTAGGGCTACATCAATAGGAAACAAACCATAGAGATAGAACTTCGATCTACGTTATTGTGTCAAGTTTCAAAGAGCTAGCATAAACCGTGTTTGATTTACAGTTCCAACCACATTTATCCATATAGGAGAAAACAGAGTGAAACCTAAAAATTCAAACTTTACTGCCAACGAACGGATTAACCTAGAAGAACGAAATTTGGTGAGCCAAGTGGGATTGGGGTACTGATCATTACCTGAAAGTGTCATCAAGATTGGTTGAAAAAATGTGTGCTGAGATTTCAGGAAACTCGTAGATTTTTGGAATCTTGGCAACCCCTTTCCATGAAAGTGATTTGCGCCAGTCTCTGCTTAGGGCTACATCAATAGGAAACAAATCATAGAGATAGAACTTGGAACTAATTTATTGTGTTAAGTTTCAAAGACCTAGCACAAACCGTGTTTGATTTAGAGTTCCAACTACATCTATCCATATAGGAGAAAACAGAGTGAAACCTAAAAATTAAAACTGTTACTGCCAACGAACGGTTTAACCTAAAAGAAGGAAATTTGGTGAGCCAAGTGGGATTGGGGTACTGATCATTACCTGAAAGTGTCAATAAGATTGGGTGAAAAAATGTGTAGTGAGATTTCTGGAAACTCGTAGTTTTTTGGAAGCTTGGCAACCCCTTTCCATGATAGGGATTTGCGCTGGTCTCTGCTTAGGGCTACATCAATAGGAAACAAACCATAGAGATAGAACTTGGAACTACTTTATTGTGTCATGTTTCAAAGACCTAGCACAAACCATGTTTGATTTAGAGTTCCAACTACATGTATCCATATAGGAGAAAACAGAGTGAAACCTAAAAATTAAAACTGGTACTGCCAACGAACGGTTAAACCTAGAAGAACGAATTTTGGTGAGCCAAGTGGGATTAGGGTAGTGATCATTACCTGAAAGTGTCATCAAGATTGGGTAAAAAAATGTGTGCTGAGATTTCAGGTAACTCGTAGTTTTTTGGAAGCTTGGCAACCCCTTTCCATGAAAGTGATTTGCGCTGGTCTTCGTTTAGGGATACATCAATAGGAAACAAACCATAGAGATAGAACTTGGAACTACTTTATTGTGTCAAATTTCAAAGAGCTAGCAGAAACCGTGTTTGATTTAGAGTTCCACCTACATGCATCCACATAGGAGAAAACAGAGTGAAACCTAAAAATTAAAACTGTTACTGCCAACGAACGGTGTAACCTAGAAGAACGAAATTTGTTGAGCCAACTGGGATTGGCATACTGATCATTACTTGAAAGTGTCATCAAGATTGGGAGAAAAAAGTGTGCTGAAATTTCAAGAAACTCGTAGTTTTTTGGAAGCTTGGCAACCCCTTTCCGTGAAAGTGATTTGCGCTAGACTCTGCTTAGGGCTACATCAAAAGGAAAGAAACCATAGAGATAGAACTTGGAACTACTTTATTGTGTCAAGTTTCAAAGAGTTAGCAGAAACCGTGTTTGATTTAGAGTTCCAACTACATGTATCCAAATAGGAGAAAAGAGAGTGAAACCTAAAAATTAAAACTGTTACTGCCACTGAACGGTTTAACGTAGAAGAACGAAATTTGGTGAGCCAAGTGTGAATGGGGTACTGATCATTACCTGAAAGTGTCATCAAGATTGTGTAAAAAAATATGTGCTGAGATTTCAGGAAACTCGTAGTCTTTTGGAAGCTTGGCAACCCCTTTCAATGAAAGTGATTTGCGCCGGTCTCTGCTTAGGGCTACATCAATAGGAAAAAAACCGTAGAGATAGAACTTGGAACTACTTTATTGTGTCAAGATTCAAAGAGCTAGCACAAACCGTGTTTGATTTAGAGATCCAACTACATGTATCCATATAGGAGAAAACAGAGTGAAACCTAAAAATTAAAACTGTTACTGCCAACGAACGGTTTAACCTAGAAGAATGAAATTTGGTGAGCAATGTGAGATTGGGGTACTGATATTTACCTGAAAGTGTCATCAAGATTGGGTGAAAAAATGTGTGCTGAGATTTCAGGAAACTCGAAGTTTTTTGAAAGCTTGGCAACCCCTTTCCATGAAAGCGATTTGTCCCGGTCTCTTCTTAAGGCTACATCAATAGGAAACAAACCATAGAGATAGAACTTGGAACTTCTTTATTGTGTCAAGTTTCAAAGAGCTAGCAGAAACCGTGTTTGATTTAGAGTTCCAACTACATGAATCCATATAGGAGAAAACAGAGTGAAACCTAAAAATTAAAACTGTTACTGCCAACGAACGGTTTAACCTAGAAGAACGAAATTTGGTGACCCAAGTGTGAGTGGGGTATTGATCATTACCTGAAAGTGTCATCAAGATTGGGAGAAAAAATGTGTGCTGAGATTTCAGGAAACTCGTATTGTTTTGGAAGATTCACAACCCCTATCCGTGAATGTGATTTGTGCCAGTCTCTGCTTAGGGCTACATCAATAGGAAACAAACCATAGAGATAGAAATTGGAACTACCTTATTGTGTCAAGTTTCAAAGAGCCATCACAAACCGTGTTTGATTTAGAGTTCCAACTATATGTATCCACATAGGAGAAAACAGAGTGAAACCTAAAAATTAAAACTGTTACTGCCAACGAACGGTTTAACCTTGAGGAACGAAATTTGGTGAGCCAAGTGGGATTGGGGTACTGATAATTATCTGAAAGTGTCATCAAGATTGGGTGAAAAAATGTGTGCTGAGATTTCAGGAAACTCGTAGTTTTTTGTAAACTTGGCAACCCCTTTCCATGAAAGTGATTTGCGCCGGTCTCTGCTTAGGGCTACATCAATAGGAAACAAACCATAGAGATAGAACTTGGAACTACTTTATTGTGTCAAGTTTCAAAGAGCTAGCACAAACTGTGTTTGATTTAGAGTTCCAACTACATGTATCCAAATAGGAGAAAAGAGAGTGAAACCTAAAAATTAAAACTGTTACTGCCACTGAACGGTTTAACGTAGAAGAACGAAATTTGGTGAGCCAAGTGTGAATGGGGTACTGATCATTACCTGAAAGTGTCATCAAGATTGGGTAAAAAAATATGTGCTGAGATTTCAGGAAACTCGTAGTCTTTTGGAAGCTTGGCAACCCCTTTCAATGAAAGTGATTTGCGCCGGTCTCTGCTTAGGGCTACATCAATAGGAAAAAAACCGTAGAGATAGAACTTGGAACGACTTTATTGTGTCAAGATTCAAAGAGCTAGCACAAACCGTGTTTGATTTAGAGATCCAACTACATGTATCCATATAGGAGAAAACAGAGTGAAACCTAAAAATTAAAACTGTTACTGCCAAAGAACGGTTTAACCTAGAAGAATGAAATTTGGTGAGCCAAGTGGGATTGGGGTACTGATATTTACCTGAAAGTGTCATCAAGATTGGGTGAAAAAATGTGTGCTGAGATTTCAGGAAACTCGTAGTTTTTTGAAAGCTTGGCAACCCCTTTCCATGAAAGTGATTTGTCCCGGTCTCTTCTTAGGGCTACATCAATAGGAAACAAACCATAGAAATAGAATTTGGAACTTCTTTATTGTGTCAAGTTTCAAAGAGCTAGCACAAACCGTGTTTGATTTAGAGTTCCAACTACATGAATGCATATAGGAGAAAACAGAGTGAAACCTAAAAATTAAAACTGTTACTGCCAACGAACGGTTTAACCTAGAAGAACGAAATTTGGTGAGCCAAGTGTGAGTTGGGTATTGATCATTACCTGAAAGTGTCATCAAGATTGGGAGAAAAAATGTGTGCTGTGATTTCAGGAAACTCGTAGTTTTTTGGAAGATTCACAACCCCTATCTGTGAAAGTGATTTGTGCCAGTATCTGCTTAGGGCTACATCAATAGGGAACAAACCATAGAGATAGAACTTGGAACTACGTTATTGTGTCAAGTATCAAAGAGCTAGCACAAACCGTGTTTGATTTAGAGTTCCACTACATGTATCCATATAGGAGAAAACAGAGTGAAACCTAAAAATTAAAACTGTTACTGCCAACGAAAGGTTTAACAAGGAAGAACGAAATTTGGTGAGCCAAATGGGATTGGGGTACTGATCATTACCTGAAAGTGTCATCAAGATTGGTTGAAAAAGTGTGTGCTGAGATTTCAGGAAACTCGTAGATTTTTGGAAGCTTGGCAACCCCTTTCAATGAAAGTGATTTGCGCCAGTCTCTGCTTAGGGCTACATCGATAGGAAACAAATCATAGAGATAGAACTTGGAACTACTTTATTGTGTCAAGTTTCAAAGAGCTAGCACAAACCGTGTTTGATTTAGAGTTCCAACTACGTCTATCCATATAGGAGAAAACAGAGTGAAACCTAAAAATTAAAACTGTTACTGCCAACGAACGGTTTAACCTAAAAGAACGAAATTTGGTGAGCCAAGTGGGATTGGGGTACTGATCATTACCTGAAAGTGTCAATAAGATTGGGTGAAAAAATGTGTTGTGAGATTTCAGGAAACTCGTAGTTTTTTGGAAGCTTGGCAACCCCTTTCCATGAAAGTGATTTGCGCTGGTCTTCGTTTAGGGATACATCAATAGGAAACAAACCATAGAGATAGAACTTGGAACTACTTTATTGTGTCAAATTTCAAAGAGCTAGCACAAACCATGTTTGATTTAGAGATCCAACTACATGTATCCATATAGGAGAAAACAGAGTGAAACCTAAAAATTACAACTGTTACTGCCAACGAACGGTTTAACCTAGAAGAACGAAATTTGTTGAGCCAACTGGGATTGGCGTACTGATCATTACCTGAAAGTGTCATCAAGATTGGGTGAAAAAATGTGTGCTGAGATTTCAGGAAACTGGTAGTTTTTTGGAAGTTTGGCAACCCCTTTTCATGAAAGTGATTTGCGCCGGTCTCTGCTTAGGGCTACGTCAATACGAAACAAACCGTAGAGATAGAACTTGGAACTACTTTATTGTGTGAAGTTTCAAAGAGCTAGCACAAACCGTGTTTTATTTAGAGTTCCAACTACATGTATCCATATAGGAGAAAACACAGTGAAACCTAAAAATTAAAACTGTTACTGCCAACGAACGGTTTAACCTAGAAGAACGAAATTTGGTGAGCCAAGTGTGAGTGGGGTATTGATCATTACCTGAAAGTGTCATCAAGATTGGGAGAAAAAATGTGTGCTGAGATTTCAGGAAACTCGTATTGTTTTGGAAGATTCACAACCCCTATCCGTGAATGTGATTTGTGCCAGTCTCTGCTTAGGGCTACATCAATAGGAAACAAACCATAGAGATAGAACTTGGAACTACTTTATTGTGTCAAGTTTCAAAGAGCTAGCACAAACTGTGTTTGATTTAGAGTTCCAACTACATGTATCCATATAGGAGAAAACAGAGTGAAACGTAAAAATTAAAACTGTTACTGCCAACGAACGGTTTAACCTGGAAGAACGAAATTTGGTGAGCCAAGTGGGATTGGGGTACTGATCATTACCTGAAAGTGTCATCAAGATTGGGTGAAAAAATGTGTGCTGAGATTTCAGGAAACTCGTAGTTTTTTGGAAGCTTGGCAACACCTTTCCATGAAAGTGATTTACGCCGGTCTCTGCTTAGGCTATATCAATAGGAAACAAACCATAGAGATAGAACTTGGAACTTCTTTATTGTGTCAAGTTTCAAAGAGCTAGCACAAACCGTGTTTGATTTAGAGGTCCAACTACATGTATCCACATAGGAGAAAACAGAGTGAAACCTAAAAATTAAAACTGTTACTGCCAACGAACGGTTTAACCTAGAAGAACGAAATTTGGTGAGCCAACTGGGATTGGGGTACTGATCATTACCTTAAAGTGTCATCAAGATTGGGTGAAAAAATGTGTGCTGAGATTTCAGGAAACTCGTAGTTTTTTCGAAGCTTGGCAACCCCTTTCCATGAAAGTGATTTACGCCGGTCTCTGCTTAGGGCTACATCAATAGGAAACAAACCATAGAGATAGAACTTGGAACTACTTTATTGTGTCAAGATTCAAAGAGCTAGCACAAACCGTGTTTGATTTAGAGATCCAACTACATGTATCCATATAGGAGAAAACAGAGTGAAACCTAAAAATTAAAACTGTTACTGCCAACGAACGGTTTAACCTAGAAGAACGAAATTTGGTGAGCCAAGTGGTATTGGGGTACTGATCATTACCTGAAACTTAAATCAAGATTGGGTTAAAAAATGTGTGCTGAGATGTCAGGAAACTGGTAGTTTTTTGGAAGCTTGGCAACCCCTTTTTATGAAAGTGATTTGCGCCGGTCTCTGCTTAGGGCTACATCAATATGAAACAAACCATAGAGATAGAACTTGGAACTTCTTTATTGTGTCAAGTATCAAAGAGCTAGCACAAACCGTGTTTGATTTAGAGTTCCAAATACATGTATCCATATAGGAGAAAACAGAGTGAAACCTAAAAATTAAAACTGTTACTGCCAACAAACCGTTTAACCTAGAAGAACGAAATTTGGTGAGCCAATGGGATTGGGGTACTGATAATTACCTGAAAGTGTCATCAAGATTGGGTGAAAAAATGTGTGCTGAGATTTCAGGAAACTCCTAGTTTTTTGGAAGCTTGGCAACCCCTTTCCATGAAAATGATTTACGCTGGACTCCGCTTAGGGCTACATCAATAGGAAACAAACCATAGAGATAGAACTTGCAACTTCTTTATTGTCAAGTTTCAAAGAGCTAGCACAAACCGTGTTTGATTTAGAGTTCCAACTACATGTATCCATAAAGGAGAAAACAGAGTGAAACCTAAAAATAAACTGTTACTGCCAACGAATGGTTTAACCTGGAAGAATGAAATTTGGTGATCCTAGTGGGATTGGGGTACTGATCATTACCTGAAAGTGTCATCAAGATTGGGTGAAAAAATGTGTGCTGAGATTTCAGGAAACTCATAGTTTTTTGGAAGCTTGGCAACCCCTTTCCATGAAAGTGATATGCGCAGTTCTCTGCTTAGGGCTACATCAATAGGAAACAAACCGTAGAGATAGAACTTGGAAATACTTTATTGTGTCAAGTTTCAAAAAGCTAGCACAAACCGTGTTTGATTTAGAGTTCCACCTACATGCATCCACATAGGAGAAAACAGAGTGAAACCTAAAAATTAAAACTGTTACTGCCAACGAACGGTGTAACCTAGAAGAACGAAATTTGTTGAGCCAACTGGGATTGGCGTACTGATCATTACCTGAAAGTGTCATCAAGATTGGGAAAAAAAATTGTGCTGAAATTTCAAGAAACTCGTAGTTTTTTGGAAGCTTGGCAACCCCTTTCCATGAAAGTGATTTGTCCCGGTCTCTTCTTAAGGCTACATCAATAGGAAACAAACCATAGAGATAGAACTTGGAACTTCTTTATTGTGTCAAGTTTCAAAGAGCTAGCACAAACCGTGTTTGATTTAGAGTTCCAACTACATGAATCCATATAGGAGAAAACAGAGTGAAACCTAAAAATTAAAACTGTTACTGCCAACGAACGGTTTAACCTAGAAGAACGAAATTTGGTGAGCCAAGTGTGAGTGGGGTATTGATCATTACCTGAAAGTGTCATCAAGATTGGGTAAAAAAAATGTGTGCTGAGATTTCAGGAAACTCGTAGTGTTTTGGAAGATTCACAACCCCTATCCGTGAAAGTGATTTGTGCCAGTCTCTGCTTAGGGCTACCTCAATAGGAAACAAAACATAGAGATAGAACTTGGAACTACTTTATTGTGTCAAGTTTCAAAGAGCTAGCACAAACCTTGTTTGATTTAGGTTCCAACTACATGTATCCATATAGGAGAAAACAGAGTGAAACCTAAAAATTAAAACTGTTACTGCCATCGAAGGGTTTAACCTAGAAGAACGAAATTTGGTGAGCCAAGTGGGATTGGGGTACTGATCATTATCTGAAAGTGACATCATGATTGGGTGAAAATATGTGTGCTGAGATTTCAGGAAACTTGTAGTTTTTTGAAAGCTTGGCAACCCCTTTCCATGAAAATGATTTGTGCCAGTCTCTGCTTAGGGCTACATCAATAGGAAACAAATCATAGAGATTGAACTTGGAACTACTTTATCATGTCAAGTTTCAAAGAGCTAGCACAAACCGTGTTTGATTTAGAGTTCCAACAACATGTATCCATATAGGAGAAAACAGAGTGAAACCTAAAAATTAAAACTGTTACTGCCAACGAACGGTTTAACTTAGAGAATGAAATTTGGTGAGCCAAGTGGGATTGGGGTACTGATCATTACCTGAAAGTGTCATCAAGATTGGGTGAAAAAATGTGTGCTGAGATTTCAGGAAACTCGTAGTGTTTTGAAAGCTTGGCAACCCCTTTCCATGAAAGTGATTTGCGCCAGTCTCTGCTTAGGGCTACATCGATAGGAAACAAATCATAGAGATAGAACTTGGAACTACTTTATTGTGTCAAGTTTCAAAGAGCTAGCACAAACCGTGTTTGATTTAGAGTTCCAACTACGTCTATCCATATAGGAGAAAACAGAGTGAAACCTAAAAATTAAAACTGTTACTGCCAACGAACGGTTTAACCTAAAAGAACGAAATTTGGTGAGCCAAGTGGGATTGGGGTACTGATCATTACCTGAAAGTGTCAATAAGATTGGGTGAAAAAATGTGTAGTGAGATTTCAGGAAACTCGTAGTTTTTTGGAAGCTTGGCAACCCCTTTCCATGAAAGTGATTTGCGCTGGTCTTCGTTTAGGGATACATCAATAGGAAACAAACCATAGAGATAGAACTTGGAACTACTTTATTGTGTCAAATTTCAAAGAGCTAGCACAAACCATGTTTGATTTAGAGATCCAACTACATGTATCCATATAGGAGAAAACAGAGTGAAACCTAAAAATTACAACTGTTACTGCCAACGAACGGTATAACCTAGAAGAACGAAATTTGTTGAGCCAACTGGGATTGGCGTACTGATCATTACCTGAAAGTGTCATCAAGATTGGGTGAAAAAATGTGTGCTGAGATTTCAGGAAACTGGTAGTTTTTTGGAAGTTTGGCAACCCCTTTTCATGAAAGTGATTTGCGCCGGTCTCTGCTTAGGGCTACGTCAATACGAAACAAACCGTAGAGATAGAACTTGGAACTACTTTATTGTGTGAAGTTTCAAAGAGCTAGCACAAACCGTGTTTTATTTAGAGTTCCAACTACATGTATCCATATAGGAGAAAACACAGTGAAACCTAAAAATTAAAACTGTTACTGCCAACGAACGGTTTAACCTAGAAGAACGAAATTTGGTGAGCCAAGTGTGAGTGGGGTATTGATCATTACCTGAAAGTGTCATCAAGATTGGGAGAAAAAATGTGTGCTGAGATTTCAGGAAACTCGTATTGTTTTGGAAGATTCATAACCCCTATCCGTGAATGTGATTTGTGCCAGTCTCTGCTTAGGGCTACATCAATAGGAAACAAACCATAGAGATAGAAATTGGAACTACTTTATTGTGTCAAGTTTCAAAGAGCCATCACAAACCGTGTTTGATTTAGAGTTCCAACTATATGTATCCACATAGGAGAAAACAGAGTGAAACCTAAAAATTAAAACTGTTACTGCCAACGAACGGTTTAACCTTGAGGAACGAAATTTGGTGAGCCAAGTGGGATTGGGGTACTGATAATTATCTGAAAGTGTCATCAAGATTGGGTGAAAAAATGTGTGCTGAGATTTCAGGAAACTCGTAGTTTTTTGTAAACTTGGCAACCCCTTTCCATGAAAGTGATTTGCGCCGGTTTCTGCTTAGGGCTACATCAATAGGAAACAAACCATAGAGATAGAACTTGGAACTACTTTATTGTGTCAAGTTTCAAAGAGCTAGCACAAACTGTGTTTGATTTAGAGTTCCAACTACATGTATCCATATAGGAGAAAACAGAGTGAAACGTAAAAATTAAAACTGTTACTGCCAACGAACGGTTTAACCTGGAAGAACGAAATTTGGTGAGCCAAGTGGGATTGGGGTAATGATCATTACCTGAAAGTGTCATCAAGATTGGGTGAAAAAATGTGTGCTGAGATTTCAGGAAACTCGTAGTTTTTTGGAAGCTTGGCAACACCTTTCCATGAAAGTGATTTACGCCGGTCTCTGCTTAGGCTATATCAATAGGAAACAAACCATAGAGATAGAACTTGGAACTTCTTTATTGTGTCAAGTTTCAAAGAGCTAGCACAAACCGTGTTTGATTTAGAGGTCCAACTACATGTATCCACATAGGAGAAAACAGAGTGAAACCTAAAAATTAAAACTGTTACTGGCACCGAACGGTTTAACCTAGAAGAACGAAATTTGGTGAGCCAACTGGGATTGGGGTACTGATCATTACCTTAAAGTGTCATCAAGATTGGGTGAAAAAATGTGTGCTGAGATTTCAGGAAACTCGTAGTTTTTTCGAAGCTTGGCAACCCCTTTCCATGAAAGTGATTTACGCCGGTCTCTGCTTAGGGCTACATCAATAGGAAACAAACCATAGAGATAGAACTTGGAACTACTTTATTGTGTCAAGATTCAAAGAGCTAGCACAAACCGTGTTTGATTTAGAGATCCAACTACATGTATCCATATAGGAGAAAACAGAGTGAAACCTAAAAATTAAAACTGTTACTGCCAACGAACGGTTTAACCTAGAAGAACGAAATTTGGTGAGCCAAGTGGTATTGGGGTACTGATCATTACCTGAAACTTAAATCAAGATTGGGTTAAAAAATGTGTGCTGAGATGTCAGGAAACTGGTAGTTTTTTGGAAGCTTGGCAACCCCTTTTTATGAAAGTGATTTGCGCCGGTCTCTGCTTAGGGCTACATCAATATGAAACAAACCATAGAGATAGAACTTGGAACTTCTTTATTGTGTCAAGTATCAAAGAGCTAGCACAAACCGTGTTTGATTTAGAGTTCCAAATACATGTATCCATATAGGAGAAAACAGAGTGAAACCTAAAAATTAAAACTGTTACTGCCAACAAACCGTTTAACCTAGAAGAACGAAATTTGGTGAGCCAATGGGATTGGGGTACTGATAATTACCTGAAAGTGTCATCAAGATTGGGTGAAAAAATGTGTGCTGAGATTTCAGGAAACTCCTAGTTTTTTGGAAGCTTGGCAACCCCTTTCCATGAAAATGATTTACGCTGGACTCCGCTTAGGGCTACATCAATAGGAAACAAACCATAGAGATAGAACTTGGAACTTCTTTATTGTCAAGTTTCAAAGAGCTAGCACAAACCGTGTTTGATTTAGAGTTCCAACTACATGTATCCATAAAGGAGAAAACAGAGTGAAACCTAAAAATAAACTGTTACTGCCAACGAATGGTTTAACCTGGAAGAATGAAATTTGGTGATCCTAGTGGGATTGGGGTACTGATCATTACCTGAAAGTGTCATCAAGATTGGGTGAAAAAATGTGTGCTGAGATTTCAGGAAACTCATAGTTTTTTGGAAGCTTGGCAACCCCTTTCCATGAAAGTGATATGCGCAGTTCTCTGCTTAGGGCTACATCAATAGGAAACAAACCGTAGAGATAGAACTTGGAAATACTTTATTGTGTCAAGTTTCAAAAAGCTAGCACAAACCGTGTTTGATTTAGAGTTCCACCTACATGCATCCACATAGGAGAAAACAGAGTGAAACCTAAAAATTAAAACTGTTACTGCCAACGAACGGTGTAACCTAGAAGAACGAAATTTGTTGAGCCAACTGGGATTGGCGTACTGATCATTACCTGAAAGTGTCATCAAGATTGGGAAAAAAAATTGTGCTGAAATTTCAAGAAACTCGTAGTTTTTTGGAAGCTTGGCAACCCCTTTCCATGAAAGTGATTTGTCCCGGTCTCTTCTTAAGGCTACATCAATAGGAAACAAACCATAGAGATAGAACTTGGAACTTCTTTATTGTGTCAAGTTTCAAAGAGCTAGCACAAACCGTGTTTGATTTAGAGTTCCAACTACATGAATCCATATAGGAGAAAACAGAGTGAAACCTAAAAATTAAAACTGTTACTGCCAACGAACGGTTTAACCTAGAAGAACGAAATTTGGTGAGCCAAGTGTGAGTGGGGTATTGATCATTACCTGAAAGTGTCATCAAGATTGGGTAAAAAAAATGTGTGCTGAGATTTCAGGAAACTCGTAGTGTTTTGGAAGATTCACAACCCCTATCCGTGAAAGTGATTTGTGCCAGTCTCTGCTTAGGGCTACATCAATAGGAAACAAAACATAGAGATAGAACTTGGAACTACTTTATTGTGTCAAGATTCAAAGAGCTAGCACAAACCTTGTTTGATTTAGGTTCCAACTACATGTATCCATATAGGAGAAAACAGAGTGAAACCTAAAAATTAAAACTGTTACTGCCATCGAAGGGTTTAACCTAGAAGAACGAAATTTGGTGAGCCAAGTGGGATTGGGGTACTGATCATTATCTGAAAGTGACATCATGATTGGGTGAAAATATGTGTGCTGAGATTTCAGGAAACTTGTAGTTTTTTGAAAGCTTGGCAACCCCTTTCCATGAAAATGATTTGTGCCAGTCTCTGCTTAGGGCTACATCAATAGGAAACAAATCATAGAGATTGAACTTGGAACTACTTTATCATGTCAAGTTTCAAAGAGCTAGCACAAACCGTGTTTGATTTAGAGTTCCAACAACATGTATCCATATAGGAGAAAACAGAGTGAAACCTAAAAATTAAAACTGTTACTGCCAACGAACGGTTTAACTTTGAGAATGAAATTTGGTGAGCCAAGTGGGATTGGGGTACTGATCATTACCTGAAAGTGTCATCAAGATTGGGTGAAAAAATGTGTGCTGAGATTTCAGGAAACTCGTAGTGTTTTGAAAGCTTGGCAACCCCTTTCCATGAAAGTGATTTGCCCCGGTCTCTGCTTAGGGCTACATCAGTAGGAAACAAACCATAGTGATAGAACTTGGAACTACTTGATTGTGTCACGTTTCAAAGAGCTAGCACAAACCGTGTTTGATTTAGAGTTCCAAATACATTTATCCATATAGGAGAAAAAAGATTGAAACCTAAAAATTAAAATTGTTACTGCCAACGAACGGTTTAAAAAACAAGAACGAAATTTGGTGAGCCAAGTGGAATTCAGGAACTGATCATTACCTGAAAGTGTCTTCAAGATTGGGTTAAAAAATGTGTGCTGAGTTCTCAGGAAACTCATAGTGTTTTGAAAGCTTGGCAACCCCTTTCCATGAAAGTGATTTGCCCCGGTCTCTGCTTAGGGCTACATCAATACGAAACAAACCATAGAGATTGAACTTGGAACTACTTGATTGTGTCAAGTTTCATAGAGCTAGCACAAACAGTATTTGATTTAGAGTTCCAAATACATGTATCCATATAGGATAAAACAGAGTGAAACCTAAAAATTACAATTGTTACTGCCAACGAACGGTTTAAACAAGAAGAAGGAAATTTGGTGAGCCAAGTGGGATTGGGGTACAGATCATTACCTGAAAGTGTCATCAAGATTGGCTGAAAAAATGTGTGCTGTGATTTCAGGAAACTCGTAGTTTTTTAGAAGCTTGGCAACCCCTTTCCATGAAAGTGATTTGCGCCGGTCTCTGCTTTGGGCTACATCAATAGGAAACAAACCATAGAGATAGAACTTGGAACTAGTTGATTGAGTCAAGTTTCAAAGAGCTAGCACAAACCGTGTTTGATTTAGAGTTCCAACTACATGTATCCATATAGGAGAAAACAGAGTGAAACCTAAAAATTTAAACTGTTACTGCCAATGAACGGTTTAACCTGGAAGAACGAAATTTGGTGAGCCAAGTGGGATTGGGCTACAGATCATTACATGAAAGTGTCATCAAGATTGGGTGAAAAAATGTGTGCTGAGATTTCAGGAAACTCGTAGTTTTTTGGAAGCTTGGCAAACCCTTTCCATGAAAGGGATTTGCACTGGTCTCTGCTTAGGGCTACATCAATAGGAAACAAACCATAGAGATTGAACTTGGAACTACTTTATCGTGTCAAGTTTCAAAGAGCTAGCACAAACAGTGTTTGATTTAGAGTTCCAAATACATGTATCCATATAGGAGAAAACAGAGTGAAACCTAAAAATTAAAACTGTTACTGCCAACGAACGGTTTAAACTAGAAGAACGAAATTTGGTGAGCCAAGTGGGATTGGGGTACTGATCATTACTTGAAAGTGTCATCAAGATTGGGTGAAAAAGTGTGTGCTGAGATTTCAGGAAACTCGTAGTTATTTGGAAGCTTGGCAACCCCTTTCCTTGAAAGTGATTTGCGCAGTTCTCTGCTTAGGGCTACATAAATACCAAAATCACCATAGATATAGAACTTGAAACTACTTTATTGTGTCAAGTGTCAAAGAGCTAGCACAAACCGTGTGATTTAGAGTTCCAACTATATGTATCCATATAGGAGAAAACTGAGTGAAACCTAAAAATTAAAACTGTTACTGCCAACGAACGGTTTAACCTAGAAGAATGAAATTTGGTGAGCCAAGTGGGATTAGGGTACTGATCATTACCTGAAAGTGTCATCAACATTGGGTGAAACAATGTGTGCTGAGATTTCAGGAAACTCGTAGTTTTTGGAAGCTTGGCAACCCCTTTCCTTGAAAGTGATATGCGCCGTTCTCTGCTTAGTGCTACATCAATAGGAAACAAACCGTAGAGATAGAACTCGGTACTACTTTATTGTGTCAAGTTTCAAAGAGCTAGCACAAACCGTTTTTGATTTAGAGTTCCAACTACATGTATCCATATAGGATAAAACAGAGTGAAACCTAAAAATTAAAACTGTTACTGCCAACGAACTGTTTAACTTAGAAGAACGAAATTTGGTGAGCCAAGTGGGATTGGGGTACTGATCATTACCTGAAAGTGTCATCAATATTGGGAGAAAAAAGTGTGCTGAGATTTCAAGAAACTAGTAGTTTTTTGGAAGCTTGGCAACCCCTTTCCGTGAACGTGATTTGCGCTAGACTCTGCTTAGGGCTACATCAATAGGAAAGAAACCATAGAGATAGAACTTGGAACTACTTTATTGTGTCAAGTTTCAAAGAGTTAGCAGAAACCGTGTTTGATTTAGAGTTCCAACTACATGTATCCAAATAGGAGAAAAGAGAGTGAAACCTAAAAATTAAAACTGTTACTGCCAACGAATGGTTTAACGTAGAAGAACGAAATTTGGTGAGCCAAGTGTGAATGTGGTACTGATCATTACCTGAAAGTGTCATCAAGATTGGGTAAAAAAAATGTGTGCTGAGATTTCAGGAAACTCGTAGTCTTTTGGAAGCTTGGCAACCCCTTTCCATGAAAGTGATTTGCGCCGGTCTCTGCTTAGGGCTACATCAATAGGAAAAAAACCGTAGAGATAGAACTTGGAACTACTTTATTGTGTCAAGATTCAAAGAGCTAGCACAAACCGTGTTTGATTTAGAGATCCAACTACATGTATCCATATAAAAGAAAACAGAGTGAAACCTAAAAATTAAAACTGTTACTGCCAACGAACGGTTTAACCTAGAAGAATGTAATTTGGTGAGCCAAGTGGGATTGGGGTACTGATATTTACCTGAAAGTGTCATCAAGATTGGGTGAAAAAATGTGTGCTGAGATTTCAGGAAACTCGAAGTTTTTTGAAAGCTTGGCAACCCCTTTCCATGAAAGTGATTTGTCCCGGTCTCTTCTTAGGGCTACATCAATAGGAAACAAACCATAGAGATAGAATTTGGAACTTCTTTATTGTGTCAAGTTTCAAAGAGCTAGCACAAACCGTGTTTGATTTAGAGTTCCAACTACATGAATCCATATAGGAGAAAACAGAGTGAAACCTAAAAATTAAAACTGTTACTGCCAACGAACGGTTTAACCTAGAAGAACGAAATTTGGTGAGCCAAGTGTGAGTTGGGTATTGATCATTACCTGAAAGTGTCATCAAGATTGGGAGAAAAAATGTGTGCTGTGATTTCAAGAAACTCGTAGTTTTTTGGAAGATTCACAACCCCTATCCGTGAAAGTGATTTGTGCCAGTCTCTGCTTAGGGCTACATCAATAGGGAACAAACCATAGAGATAGAACTTGGAACTACGTTATTGTGTCAAGTATCAAAGAGCTAGCACAAACCGTGTTTGATTTAGAGTTCCACTACATGTATCCATATAGGAGAAAACAGAGTGAAACCTAAAAATTAAAACTGTTACTGCCAACGAACTGTTTAACTTAGAAGAACGAAATTTGGTGAGCCAAGTGGGATTGGGGTACTGATCATTACCTGAAAGTGTCATCAAGATTGGTTGAAAAAGTGTGTGCTGAGATTTCAGGAAACTCGTAGATTTTTGGAAGCTTGGCAACCCCTTTCAATGAAAGTGATTTGCGCCAGTCTCTGCTTAGGGCTACATCGATAGGAAACAAATCATAGAGATAGAACTTGGAACTACTTTATTGTGTCAAATTTCAAAGAGCTAGCACAAACCATGTTTGATTTAGAGATCCAACTACATGTATCCATATAGGAGAAAACAGAGTGAAACCTAAAAATTACAACTGTTACTGCCAACGAACGGTTTAACCTAGAAGAACGAAATTTGTTGAGCCAACTGGGATTGGCGTACTGATCATTACCTGAAAGTGTCATCAAGATTGGGTGAAAAAATGTGTGCTGAGATTTCAGGAAACTGGTAGTTTTTTGGAAGTTTGGCAACCCCTTTTCATGAAAGTGATTTGCGCCGGTCTCTACTTAGGGCTACGTCAATACGAAACAAACCGTAGAGATAGAACTTGGAACTACTTTATTGTGTGAAGTTTCAAAGAGCTAGCACAAACCGTGTTTTATTTAGAGTTCCAACTACATGTATCCATATAGGAGAAAACAGAGTGAAACCTAAAAATTTAAACTGTTACTGCCAACGAACGGTTTTACCTAGAAGAACGAAATTTGGTGAGCCATGTGGGATTGTGGAACTGATCATTACCTGAAAGTGTCATCAAGATTGGGTGAAAAAATGTGTGCTGAGATTTCAGGAAACTCGTAGTTTTTTGGAAGCTTGGCAAACCCTTTCCATGAAAGTGATTTGTGCCGGCCTCTGCTAAGGGCTACATCAATAGGAAACAAACTATAGAGATTGAACTTGGAACCACTTTATTTTGTAAAGTTTCAAAGAGCTAGCACAAACCGTTTTTGATTTAGAGTTCCAACTACATGTATCCATACAGGAGAAAACAGAGTGAAACCTAAAAATTAAAACTGTTACTGCCAACGAACGGTTTAACCTAGCAAAACGAAACTTGGTGAGCCAAGTGGGATTGGGGTACTGATCATTACCTGAAAGTGTCATCAAGATTGGGTGAAAAAATGTGTGCTGAGATTTCAGGAAACTCGTAATTTTTTGGAAGCTTGGCAACCCCTTTACATGAAAGGGATTTGCGCCGGTCTCTGCTTAGGGCTACATCAATAGGAAACAAACCATAGAGATAGAATTTGGAACTACTTTATTGTGTCAAATTTCAAAGAGCTAGCACAAACCATGTTTGATTTAGAGTTCCAACTACATGTATCCATATACGAGAAAACAGAGTGAAACCTAAAAATTAAAACTGTCACTGCCAACGAACGGTTTAACCTAGAAGAACGAAATTTGGTGAGCCAAGTGGGATTATCGTACTGATCATTACCTGAAAGTGTCATCAAGATTGGGTAAAAAAATGTGTGCTGAGATTTCAGGAATCTCGTAGTTTTTTGGAAGCTTGGCAACCCCTTTCCATGAAAGTGATATGCGCCGTTCTCTGCTTAGTGCTATGTCAATAGGAAACAAACAGTAGAGATAGAACTTGGAACTACTTTATTGTGTCAAGTTTCAAAGAGCTAGCACAAACCGTGTTTGATTTAGAGTTCCACCTACATGTATCCACATAGGAGAAAACAGAGTGAAACCTAAAAATTAAAACTGTTACTGCCAACGAACGGTTTAACCTAGAAGAACGAAATTTGTTGAGCCAACTGGGATTGGCGTACTGATCATTACCTGAAAGTGTCATCAAGATTGGGTGAAAAAATGTGTGCTGAGATTTCAGGAAACTCACAGTTTTTTGGAAGCTTGGCAACCCCTTTCCATGAAAGTGATTTACGCCGGTCTCTGCTTAGGGCTATATCAATATGAAACAAACCATAGAGATAGAACTTGGAACTACTTGATTGTGTCAAGTTTCAAAGAGCTAGCACAAACCGTGTTTGATTTAGAGTTCCAAATACATGTATCCATATAGGATAAAACAGAGTGAAACCTAAAAATTAAAACTGTTACTGCCAACTTACTGTTTAACTTAGAAGAACGAAATTTGGTGAGCCAAGTGGGATTGGGGTACTGATCATTACCTGAAAGTGTCATCAAGATTGGGAGAAAAAAGTGAGCTGAGATTTCAAGAAACTCGTAGTTTTTTGGAAGATTGGCAACCCCTTTCCGTGTAAGTGATTTGCGCTAGACTCTGCTTAGGGCTACATCAATAGGAAAGAAACCATAGAGATAGAACTTGGAACTACTTTATTGTGTCAAGATTCAAAGAGCTAGCACAAACCGTGTTTGATTTAGAGATCCAACTACATGTATCCATAATGGAGAAAACAGAGTGAAACCTAAAAATTAAAACTGTTACTGCCAACGAACGGTTTAACCTAGAAGAACGAAATATGGTGAGCCAAGTGGGATTAGGGTACTGATCATTACCTGAAAGTGTCATCAAGATTGGGTAAAAAAATGTGTGCTGAGATTTCAGGTAACTCGTAGTTTTTTGGAAGCTTGGCAACCCCTTTCCATGAAAGTGATTTGCGATGGTCTTCGCTTAGGGCTACATCAATAGGAAACAAACCATAGAGATAGAACTTGGAACTACTTTACTGTGTCAAGTTTCAAAAACTAGCACAAACCGTGTTTGATTTAGAGTTCCAACTATATGTATCCATATAGGAGAAAACAGAGTGAAACCTAAAAATTTAAACTGTTACTGCCAACAAACGGTTTAACCTAGAAGAACGAAATTTGTTGAGCCAAGTGGGATTAGGGTACTGATCATTACCTGAAAGTGTCATCAAGATTGGGTAAAAAAATATGTGCTGAGATTACAGGAAAATCGTAGTTTTTTGGAAGCTTGGCAACCCCTTTCCATGAAAGTGATATGCGCCCTTCTCTGCTTAGGACTATGTCAATAGGAAACAAAACGTAGAGATAGAACTTGGAACTACTTTATTGTGTCAAGTTTCAAAGAGCTAGCACAAACCGTGTTTGATTTAGAGTTCCAACTACATGTATCCACATAGGAGAAAACAGAGTGAAACCTAAAAATTAAAACTGTTACTGCCAACGAACGGTTTAACCTAGAAGAACGAAATTTGGTGAGCCAACTGGGATTGGGGTACTGATCATTACCTTAAAGTGTCCTCAAGAATTGGTGAAAAAATGTGTGCTGAGATTTCAGGAAACTCGTAGTTTTTTCGAAGCTTGGCAACCCCTTTCCATGAAAGTGATTTACGCCGGTCTCTGCTTAGGGCTACATCAATAGGAAACAAACCATAGAGATAGAACTTTGAACTACGTTATTGTGTTAAGTTTCAAAGAGCTAGCACAAACCGTGTTTGATTTAGAGTTCCAACCACATTTATCCATATAGGAGAAAACAGAGTGAAACCTAAAAATTAAAACTGTTACTGCCAACGAACGGTTTTACCTAAAAGAACGAAATTTGGTGAGCCAAGTGGGATTGGGGTACTGATCATTACCTGAAAGTGTCAATAAGATTGGGTGAAAAAATGTGTAGTGAGATTTCAGGAAACTCATAGTTTTTTGGAAGCTTGGCAACCCCTTTCCATGAAAGGGATTTGCGCTGGTCTCTGCTTAGGGCTACATCAATAGGAAACAAACCATAGAGATAGAACTTGGAACTACTTTTTTGTGTCAAGTTTCAAAGACCTAGCACAAACCGTGTTTGATTTAGAGTTCCAACTACATGTATCCATATAGGAGAAAACAGAGTGAAACCTAAAAATTAAAACTGGTACTGCCAACGAACGGTTAAACCTAGAAGAACGAATTTTGGTGAGCCAAGTGGGATTAGGGTACTGATCATTACCTGAAAGTGTCATCAAGATTGGGTAAAAAAATGTGTGCTGAGATTTCAGGTAACTCGTAGTTTTTTGGAAGCTTGGCAACCCCTTTCCATGAAAGTGATTTGCGCTGGTCTTCGTTTAGGGATACATCAATAGGAAACAAAACATAGAGATAGAACTTGGAACTACTTTATTGTGTCAAATTTCAAAGAGCTAGCACAAACCATGTTTGATTTAGAGATCCAACTACATGTATCCATATAGGAGAAAACAGAGTGAAACCTAAAATTTAAACTGTTACTGCCAACGAACGGTTTAACAAGGAAGAACAAAATTTGGTGAGACAACTGGGATTGGCGTACTGATCATTACCTGAAAGTGTCATCAAGATTGGGTGAAAAAATGTGTGCTGAGATTTCAGGAAACACATAGTTTTTTGGAAGCTTGGCAACTCCTTTCCATGAAAGTGATTTACGCCGGTCTCTGCTTAGGGCTATATCAATAGGAAACAAACCATAGAGATAGAACTTGGAACTACTTTATTGTGTCAAATTTCAAAGAGCTAGCAGAAACGGTGTTTGATTTAGAGTTCCAACTACATATTTCCAAATAGGAGAAAAGGGAGTGAAACCTAAAAATGAAAACTGTTACTGCCAACGAACGGTTTAACGTAGAAGAACGAAATTTGGTGAGCCGAGTGTGAATGGGGTACTGATCATTACCTGAAAGTGTCATCAAGATTGGGTGAAAAAATGTGTGCTGAGATTTCAGGAAACTCGTAGTTTTTTGAAAGCTTGGCAACCCCTTTCCATGAAAGTGATTTGTCCCGGTCTCTTCTTAGGGCTACATCAATAGGAAACAAACCATAGAGATAGAACTTGGAACTTCTTTATTGTGTCAAGTTTCAAAAAGCTAGCACAAACCATGTTTGATTTAGAGTTCCAACTACATGAATCCATATAGGAGAAAACAGAGTGAAACCTAAAAATTACAACTGTTACTGCCAACGAACGGTTTAAACTAGAAGAACGAAATTTGGTGAGCCAAGTGTGAGTGGGGTATTGATCATTACCTGAAGGTGTCATCAAGATTGGGAGAAAAAATGTGTGCTAAGATTTCAGGAAACTCGTAGTTTTTTGGAAGATTCACAACCCCTATCCGTGAAAGTGATTTGTGCCAGTCTCTGCTTAGGGCTACATCAATAGGGAACAAACCATAGAGATAGAACTTGGAACTACGTTATTGTGTCAAGTTTCAAAGAGCTAGCACAAAACGTGTTTGATTTAGAGTTCCACTACATGTATCCATATAGGAGAAAACAGAGTGAAACCTAAAAATTAAAACTGTTACTGCCAACGAACGGTTTAACTTAGAAGAACGAAATTTGGTGAGCCAAGTGGGATTGGGGTACTGATCATTACCTGAAAGTGTCATCAAGATTGGGTAAAAAAATGTGTGCTGAGATTTCAGGAAACTCGTAGTTTTTTGGAAGCTTGGCAACCCCTTTCCATGAAAGTGATATGCGCCGTTCTCTGCTTAGTGCTATGTCAACAGGAAACAAACCGTAGAGATAGAACATGGAACTACTTTATTGTGTCAAGTTTCAAAGAGCTAGCACAAACCGTGTTTGATTTAGAGTTCCAACTACATGTATCCATATAGGAGAAAACAGAGTGAAACCTAAAAATTTAAACTGTTACTGCCAACGAACGGTTTTACCCAGAAGAACGAAATTTGGTGAGCCATGTGGGATTGTGGAACTGATCATTACCTGAAAGTGTCATCAAGATTGGGTGAAAAAATATGTGCTGACATTTCAGGAAACTCGTAGTTTTTTGGAAGCTTGGCAAACCCTTTCCATGAAAGTGATTTGTGCCGGCCTCTGCTAGGGCTACATCAATAGGAAACAAACTATAGAGATTGAACTTGGAACCACTTTATTTTGTAAAGTTTCAAAGAGCTAGCACAAACCTTTTTTGATTTAGAGTTCCAACTACATGTATCCATATAGGAGAAAACAGAGTGAAACCTAAAAATTAAAACTGTTACTGCCAACGAACGGTTTAACCTAGAAGAACGAAACTTGGTGAGCCAAGTGGGATTGGGGTTCTGATCATTACCTGAAAGTGTCATCAAGATTGGGTGAAAAAATGTGTGCTGAGATTTCAGGAAACTCGTAATTTTTTGGAAGCGGGGCAACCCCTTTCCATGAAAGTGATTTACGCCGGTCTCTGCTTAGGGCTATATCAATAGGAAACAAACCATAGAGATAGAACTTGGAACTACTTGATTGTGTCAAGTTTCAAAGAGCTAGCACAAACCGTGTTTGATTTAGAGTTCCAAATACATGTATCCATATAGGATAAAACAGAGTGAAACCTAAAAATTAAAACTGTTACTGCCAACGAACTGTTTAACTTAGAAGAACGAAATTTGGTGAGCCAAGTGGGATTGGGGTACTGATCATTACCAGAAAGTGTCATCAAGATTGGGAGAAAAAAGTGTGCTGAGATTTCAAGAAACTAGTAGTTTTTTGGAAGCTTGGCAACCCCTTTCCGTGAAAGTGATTTGCGCGAGACTCTGCTTAGGTCTACATCAATAGGAAAGAAACCATAGAGATAGAACTTGGAACTACTTTATTGTGTCAAGATTCAAAGAGCTAGCACAAACCGTGTTTGATTTAGAGATCCAACTACATGTATCCATATAGGAGAAAACAGAGTGAAACCTAAAAATTAAAACTGTTACTGCCAACGAACGGTTTAACCTAGAAGAACGAAATTTGGTGAGCCAAGTGTGAGTGGGGTATTGATCATTACCTGAAAGTGTCATCAAGATTGGGAGAAAAAATGTGTGCTGAGATTTCAGGAAACTCGTAGTTTTTTGGAAGATTCACAACCCCTATCCGTGAAAGTGATTTGTGCCAGTCTCTGCTTAGGGCTACATCAATAGGGAACAAACCATAGAGATAGAACTTGGAACTACGTTATTGTGTCAAGTATCAAAGAGCTAGCACAAACCGTGTTTGATTTAGAGTTCCACTACATGTATCCATATAGGAGAAAACAGAGTGAAACCTAAAAATTAAAACTGTTACTGCCAACGAACGGTTTAACAAGGAAGAACGAAATTTGGTGAGCCAAGTGGGATTGGGGTACTGATCATTACCTGAAAGTGTCATCAAGATTGGGTGAAAAAATGTGTGCTGAGATTTCAGGTAACTCGTAGTTTTTTGGAAGCTTGGCAACCCCTTTCCATGAAAGTGATTTGCGCTGGTATTCGCTTAGGGCTACATCAATAGGAAACAAACCATAGAGATAGAACATGGAACTACTTTACTGTGTCAAGTTTCAAAGAACTAGCACAAACCGTGTTTGATTTAGAGTTCCAACTATATGTATCCATATAGGAGAAAACAGAGTGAAACCTAAAAATTTAAACTGTTACTGCCAACGAACGGTTTAACCTAGAAGAACGAAATTTGGTGAGCCAAGTGGGATTAGGGTACTGATCATTACCTGAAAGTGTCATCAAGATTGGGTAAAAAAATGTGTGCTGAGATTACAGGAAAATCATAGTTTTTTGGAAGCTTGGCAACCCCTTTCCATGAAAGTGATATGCGCCCTTCTCTGCTTAGGGTTATGTCAATAGGAAACAAAACTTAGAGATAGAACGTGGAACTACTTTATTGTGTCAAGTTTCAAAGAGCTAGCACAAACCGTGTTTGATTTAGAGTTCCAACTACATGTATCCACATAGGAGAAAACAGAGTGAAACCTAAAAATTAAAACTGTTACTGCCAAGGAACGGTTTAACCTAGAAGAACGAAATTTGGTGAGCCAACTGGGATTGGGGTACTGATCATTACCTGAAAGTGTCATCAAGATTGGGTGAAAAAATGTGTGCTGAGATTTCAGGAAACTCGTAGTTTTTTCGAAGCTTGGCAACCCCTTTCCATGAAAGTGATTTACGCTGGTCTCTGCTTAGGGCTACATCAATAGGAAACAAACCATAGAGATAGAACTTGGAACTACTTGGTTGAGTCAAGTTTCAAAGAGCTAGCACAAACCGTGTTTGATTTACAGTTCCAACTACATTTATCCATATAGGAGAAAACAGAGTGAAACCTAAAAATTCAAACTGTTACTGCCAACGAACGGATTAACCTAGAAGAACGAAATTTGGTGAGCCAAGTGTGATTGGTGTACTGATCATTACCTGAAAGTGTCATCAAGATTGGTTGAAAAAGTGTGTGCTGAGATTTCAGAATACTCGTAGATTTTTGGAAGCTTGGCAACCCCTTTCAATGAAAGTGATTTGCGCCAGTCTCTGCTTAGGGCTACATCGATAGGAAACAAATCATAGAGATAGAACTTGGAACTACTTTATTGTGTCAAGTTTCAAAGAGCTAGCACAAACCGTGTTTGATTTAGAGTTCCAACTACGTCTATCCATATAGGAGGAAACAGAGTGAAACCTAAAAATTAAAACTGTTACTGCCAACGAACGGTTTAACCTAAAAGAACGAAATTTGGTGAGCCAAGTGGGATTGGGGTACTGATCATTACCTGAAAGTGTCAATAAGATTGGGTGAAAAAATGTGTAGTGAGATTTCAGGAAACTCGTAGTTTTTTGGAAGCTTGGCAACCCCTTTCCATGAAAGGGATTTGCGCTGGTCTCTGCTTAGGGCTACATAAATAGGAAACAAACCATAGAGATAGAACTTGGAACTACTTTATTGTGTCAAGTTTCAAAGACCTAGCACAAACCGTGTTTGATTTAGAGTTCCAACTACATGTATCCATATAGGAGAAAACAGAGTGAAACCTAAAAATTAAAACTGGTACTGCCAACGAACGGTTAAACCTAGAAGAATGAAATTTGTTGAGCCAACTGGGATTGGCGTACTGATCATTACCTGAAAGTGTCATCAAGATTGGGTGAAAAAATGTGTGCTGAGATTTCAGGAAACTGGTAGTTTTTTGGAAGCTTGGCAACCCCTTTTCATGAAAGTGATTTGCGCCGGTCTCTACTTAGGGCTACGTCAATACGAAACAAACCGTAGAGATAGAACTTGGAACTACTTTATTGTGTCAAATTTCAAAGAGCTAGCACAAACCATGTTTGATTTAGAGATCCAACTACATGTATCCATATAGGAGAAAACAGAGTGAAACCTAAAAATTAAAACTGTCACTGCCAACGAACGGTTTAACCTAGAAGAACGAAATTTGGTGAGCCAAGTGGGATTATCGTACTCATCATTACCTGAAAGTGTCATCAAGATTGGGTGAAAAAATGTGTGCTGAGATTTCAGGAAACTCGTAATTTTTTGGAAGCGGGGCAACCCCTTTCCATGAAAGTGATTTACGCCGGTCTCTGCTTAGGGCTATATCAATAGGAAACAAACCATAGAGATAGAACTTGGAACTACTTGATTGTGTCAAGTTTCAAAGAGCTAGCACAAACCGTGTTTGATTTAGAGTTCCAAATACATGTATCCATATAGGATAAAACAGAGTGAAACCTAAAAATTAAAACTGTTACTGCCAACGAACTGTTTAACTTAGAAGAACGAAATTTGGTGAGCCAAGTGGGATTGGGGTACTGATCATTACCAGAAAGTGTCATCAAGATTGGGAGAAAAAAGTGTGCTGAGATTTCAAGAAACTAGTAGTTTTTTGGAAGCTTGGCAACCCCTTTCCGTGAAAGTGATTTGCGCGAGACTCTGCTTAGGTCTACATCAATAGGAAAGAAACCATAGAGATAGAACTTGGAACTACTTTATTGTGTCAAGATTCAAAGAGCTAGCACAAACCGTGTTTGATTTAGAGATCCAACTACATGTATCCATATAGGAGAAAACAGAGTGAAACCTAAAAATTAAAACTGGTACTGCCAACGAACGGTTTAACCTAGAAGAACGAAATTTGGTGAGCCAAGTGTGAGTGGGGTATTGATCATTACCTGAAAGTGTCATCAAGATTGGGAGGAAAAATGTGTGCTGAGATTTCAGGAAACTCGTAGTTTTTTGGAAGATTCACAACCCCTATCCGTGAAAGTGATTTGTGCCAGTCTCTGCTTAGGGCTACATCAATAGGGAACAAACCATAGAGATAGAACTTGGAACTACGTTATTGTGTCAAGTATCAAAGAGCTAGCACAAACCGTGTTTGATTTAGAGTTCCACTACATGTATCCATATAGGAGAAAACAGAGTGAAACCTAAAAATTAAAACTGTTACTGCCAACGAACGGTTTAACAAGGAAGAACGAAATTTGGTGAGCCAAGTGGGATTGGGGTACTGATCATTACCTGAAAGTGTCATCAAGATTGGGTGAAAAAATGTGTGCTGAGATTTCAGGTAACTCGTAGTTTTTTGGAAGCTTGGCAACCCCTTTCCATGAAAGTGATTTGCGCTGGTATTCGCTTAGGGCTACATCAATAGGAAACAAACCATAGAGATAGAACATGGAACTACTTTACTGTGTCAAGTTTCAAAGAACTAGCACAAACCGTGTTTGATTTAGAGTTCCAACTATATGTATCCATATAGGAGAAAACAGAGTGAAACCTAAAAATTTAAACTGTTACTGCCAACGAACGGTTTAACCTAGAAGAACGAAATTTGGTGAGCCAAGTGGGATTAGGGTACTGATCATTACCTGAAAGTGTCATCAAGATTGGGTAAAAAAATGTGTGCTGAGATTACAGGAAAATCATAGTTTTTTGGAAGCTTGGCAACCCCTTTCCATGAAAGTGATATGCGCCCTTCTCTGCTTAGGGTTATGTCAATAGGAAACAAAACTTAGAGATAGAAAGTGGAACTACTTTATTGTGTCAAGTTTCAAAGAGCTAGCACAAACCGTGTTTGATTTAGAGTTCCAACTACATGTATCCACATAGGAGAAAACAGAGTGAAACCTAAAAATTAAAACTGTTACTGCCAAGGAACGGTTTAACCTAGAAGAACGAAATTTGGTGAGCCAACTGGGATTGGGGTACTGATCATTACCTGAAAGTGTCATCAAGATTGGGTGAAAAAATGTGTGCTGAGATTTCAGGAAACTCGTAGTTTTTTCGAAGCTTGGCAACCCCTTTCCATGAAAGTGATTTACGCTGGTCTCTGCTTAGGGCTACATCAATAGGAAACAAACCATAGAGATAGAACTTGGAACTACTTGGTTGAGTCAAGTTTCAAAGAGCTAGCACAAACCGTGTTTGATTTACAGTTCCAACTACATTTATCCATATAGGAGAAAACAGAGTGAAACCTAAAAATTCAAACTGTTACTGCCAACGAACGGATTAACCTAGAAGAACGAAATTTGGTGAGCCAAGTGTGATTGGTGTACTGATCATTACCTGAAAGTGTCATCAAGATTGGTTGAAAAAGTGTGTGCTGAGATTTCAGAATACTCGTAGATTTTTGGAAGCTTGGCAACCCCTTTCAATGAAAGTGATTTGCGCCAGTCTCTGCTTAGGGCTACATCGATAGGAAACAAATCATAGAGATAGAACTTGGAACTACTTTATTGTGTCAAGTTTCAAAGAGCTAGCACAAACCGTGTTTGATTTAGAGTTCCAACTACGTCTATCCATATAGGAGGAAACAGAGTGAAACCTAAAAATTAAAACTGTTACTGCCAACGAACGGTTTAACCTAAAAGAACGAAATTTGGTGAGCCAAGTGGGATTGGGGTACTGATCATTACCTGAAAGTGTCAATAAGATTGGGTGAAAAAATGTGTAGTGAGATTTCAGGAAACTCGTAGTTTTTTGGAAGCTTGGCAACCCCTTTAAATGAAAGGGATTTGCGCTGGTCTCTGCTTAGGGCTACATAAATAGGAAACAAACCATAGAGATAGAACTTGGAACTACTTTATTGTGTCAAGTTTCAAAGACCTAGCACAAACCGTGTTTGATTTAGAGTTCCAACTACATGTATCCATATAGGAGAAAACAGAGTGAAACCTAAAAATT
This sequence comes from Spermophilus citellus, assembly GCF_964194105.1. Taxonomy (NCBI): domain Eukaryota; kingdom Metazoa; phylum Chordata; class Mammalia; order Rodentia; family Sciuridae; genus Spermophilus; species Spermophilus citellus. The sequence goes on along the minus strand of NC_138192.1, from coordinate 14,483,517 downwards.
AAAACTGGTACTGCCAACGAACGGTTAAACCTAGAAGAATGAAATTTGTTGAGCCAACTGGGATTGGCGTACTGATCATTACCTGAAAGTGTCATCAAGATTGGGTGAAAAAATGTGTGCTGAGATTTCAGGAAACTGGTAGTTTTTTGGAAGCTTGGCAACCCCTTTTCATGAAAGTGATTTGCGCCGGTCTCTACTTAGGGCTACGTCAATACGAAACAAACCGTAGAGATAGAACTTGGAACTACTTTATTGTGTCAAGTTTCAAAGAGCTAGCACAAACCGTGTTTTATTTAGAGTTCCAACTACATGTATCCATATAGGAGAAAACAGAGTGAAACCTAAAAATTTAAACTGTTACTGCCAACGAACGGTTTTACCTAGAAGAACGAAATTTGGTGAGCCATGTGGGATTGTGGAACTGATCATTACCTGAAAGTGTCATCATGATTGGGTGAAAAAATGTGTGCTGAGATTTCAGGAAACTGGTAGTTTTTTGGAAGCTTGGCAACCCCTTTTCATGAAAGTGATTTGCGCCGGTCTCTACTTAGGGCTACGTCAATACGAAACAAACCGTAGAGATAGAACTTGGAACTACTTTATTGTGTCAAATTTCAAAGAGCTAGCACAAACCATGTTTGATTTAGAGATCCAACTACATGTATCCATATAGGAGAAAACAGAGTGAAACCTAAAAATTAAAACTGTCACTGCCAACGAACGGTTTAACCTAGAAGAACGAAATTTGGTGAGCCAAGTGGGATTATCGTACTGATCATTACCTGAAAGTGTCATCAAGATTGGGTAAAAAAATGTGTGCTGAGATTTCAGGAATCTCGTAGTTTTTTGGAAGCTTGGCAACCCCTTTCCATGAAAGTGATATGCGCCGTTCTCTGCTTAGTGCTATGTCAATAGGAAACAAACCGTAGAGATAGAACTTGGAACTACTTTATTGTGTCAAGTTTCAAAGAGCTAGCACAAACCGTATTTGATTTAGAGTTCCACCTACATGTATCCACATAGGAGAAAACAGAGTGAAACCTAAAAATTAAAACTGTTACTGCCAACGAACGGTTTAACCTAGAAGAACGAAATTTGTTGAGCCAACTGGGATTGGCGTACTGATCATTACCTGAAAGTGTCATCAAGATTGGGTGAAAAAATGTGTGCTGAGATTTCAGGAAACTCACAGTTTTTTGGAAGCTTGGCAACCCCTTTCCATGAAAGTGATTTACGCCGGTCTCTGCTTAGGGCTATATCAATAAGAAACAAACCATAGAGATAGAACTTGGAACTACTTGATTGTGTCAAGTTTCAAAGAGCTAGCACAAACCGTGTTTGATTTAGAGTTCCAAATACATGTATCCATATAGGATAAAACAGAGTGAAACCTAAAAATTAAAACTGTTACTGCAAACGAACTGTTTAACTTAGAAGAACGAAATTTGGTGACCCAAGTGGGATTGGGGTACTGATCATTACCTGAAAGTGTCATCAAGATTGGGAGAAAAAAGTGTGCTGAGATTTCAAGAAACTCGTAGTTTTTTGGAAGATTGGCAACCCCTTTCCGTGTAAGTGATTTGCGCTAGACTCTGCTTAGGGCTACATCAATAGGAAAGAAACCATAGAGATAGAACTTGGAACTACTTTATTGTGTCAAGATTCAAAGAGCTAGCACCAACCGTGTTTGATTTAGAGATCCAACTACATGTATCCATAATGGAGAAAACAGAGTGAAACCTAAAAATTAAAACTGTTACTGCCAATGAACGGTTTAACCTAGAAGAATGAAATTTGGTGAGCCAAGTGGGATTGGGGTACTGATCATTACCTGAAAGTGTCAATAAGATTGGGTGAAAAAATGTGTAGTGAGATTTCAGGAAACTCGTAGTTTTTTGGAAGCTTGGCAACCCCTTTCCATGAAAGGGATTTGCGCTGGTCTCTGCTTAGGGCTACATCAATAGGAAACAAACCATAGAGATAGAACTTGGAACTACTTTATTGTGTCAAGTTTCAAAGACCTAGCACAAACCGTGTTTGATTTAGAGTTCCAACTACATGTTTCCATATAGGAGAAAACAGAGTGAAACCTAAAAATTAAAACTGGTACTGCCAACGAACGGTTAAACCTAGAAGAACGAATTTTGGTGAGCCAAGTGGGATTAGGGTACTGATCATTACCTGAAAGTGTCATCAAGATTGGGTAAAAAAATGTGTGCTGAGATTTCAGGTAACTCGTAGTTTTTTGGAAGCTTGGCAACCCCTTTCCATGAAAGTGATTTGCGCTGGTCTTCGTTTAGGGATACATCAATAGGAAACAAACCATAGAGATAGAACTTGGAACTACTTTATTGTGTCAAATTTCAAAGAGCTAGCACAAACCATGTTTGATTTAGAGATCCAACTACATGTATCCATATAGGAGAAAACAGAGTGAAACCTAAAAATTACAACTGTTACTGCCAACGAACGGTTTAACCTAGAAGAACGAAATTTGTTGAGCCAACTGGGATTGGCGTACTGATCATTACCTGAAAGTGTCATCAAGATTGGGTGAAAAAATGTGTGCTGAGATTTCAGGAAACTGGTAGTTTTTTGGAAGCTTGGCAACCCCTTTTCATGAAAGTGATTTGCGCCGGTCTCTACTTAGGGCTACGTCAATACGAAACAAACCGTAGAGATAGAACATGGAACTACTTTATTGTGTCAAGTTTCAAAGAGCTAGCACAAACCGTGTTTTATTTAGAGTTCCAACTACATGTATCCATATAGGAGAAAACAGAGTGAAACCTAAAAATTTAAACTGTTACTGCCAACGAACGGTTTTACCTAGAAGAACGAAATTTGGTGAGCCATGTGGGATTGTGGAACTGATCATTACCTGAAAGTGTCATCATGATTGGGTGAAAAAATGTGTGCTGAGATTTCAGGAAACTGGTAGTTTTTTGGAAGCTTGGCAACCCCTTTTCATGAAAGTGATTTGCGCCGGTCTCTACTTAGGGCTACGTCAATACGAAACAAACCATAGAGATAGAACTTGGAACTACTTTATTGTGTCAAATTTCAAAGAGCTAGCACAAACCATGTTTGATTTAGAGATCCAACTACATGTATCCATATAGGAGAAAACAGAGTGAAACCTAAAAATTAAAACTGTCACTGCCAACGAACGGTTTAACCTAGAAGAACGAAATTTGGTGAGCCAAGTGGGATTATCGTACTGATCATTACCTGAAAGTGTCATCAAGATTGGGTAAAAAAATGTGTGCTGAGATTTCAGGAATCTCGTAGTTTTTTGGAAGCTTGGCAACCCCTTTCCATGAAAGTGATATGCGCCGTTCTCTGCTTAGTGCTATGTCAATAGGAAACAAACCGTAGAGATAGAACTTGGAACTACTTTATTGTGTCAAGTTTCAAAGAGCTAGCACAAACCGTATTTGATTTAGAGTTCCACATACATGTATCCACATAGGAGAAAACAGAGTGAAACCTAAAAATTACAACTGTTACTGCTAACGAACGGTTTAACCTAGAAGAACGAAATTTGTTGAGCCAACTGGGATTGGCGTACTGATCATTACCTGAAAGTGTCATCAAGATTGGGTGAAAAAATGTGTGCTGAGATTTCAGGAGACTCACAGTTTTTTGGAAGCTTGGCAACCCCTTTCCATGAAAGTGATTTACGCCGGTCTCTGCTTAGGGCTATATCAATAAGAAACAAACCATAGAGATAGAACTTGGAACTACTTGATTGTGTCAAGTTTCAAAGAGCTAGCACAAACCGTGTTTGATTTAGAGTTCCAAATACATGTATCCATATAGGATAAAACAGAGTGAAACCTAAAAATTAAAACTGTTACTGCCAACGAACTGTTTAACTTAGAAGAACGAAATTTGGTGAGCCAAGTGGGATTGGGGTACTGATCATTACCTGAAAGTATCATCAAGATTGGGAGAAAAAAGTGTGCTGAGATTTCAAGAAACTCGTAGTTTTTTGGAAGATTGGCAACCCCTTTCCGTGTAAGTGATTTGCGCTAGACTCTGCTTAGGGCTACATCAATAGGAAAGAAACCATAGAGATAGAACTTGGAACTACTTTATTGTGTCAAGATTCAAAGAGCTAGCACAAACCGTGTTTGATTTAGAGATCCAACTACATGTATCCATAATGGAGAAAACAGAGTGAAACCTAAAAATTAAAACTGTTACTGCCAACGAACGGTTTAACCTAGAAGAATGAAATTTGGTGAGCCAAGTGGGATTGGGGTACTGATATTTACCTGAAAGTGTCATCAAGATTGGGTGAAAAAATGTGTGCTGAGATTTCAGGAAACTCGTAGTTTTTTGAAAGCTTGGCAACCCCTTTCCATGAAAGTGATTTGTCCCGGTCTCTTCTTAGGGCTACATCAGTAGGAAACAAACCATAGAGATAGAACTTGGAACTTCTTTATTGTGTCAAGTTTCAAAGAGCTAGCACAAACCGTGTTTGATTTAGAGTTCCAACTACATGAATCCATATAGGAGAAAACAGAGTGAAACCTAAAAATTAAAACTGTTACTGCCAGCGAACGGTTTAACCTAGAAGAACGAAATATGGTGAGCCAAGTGGGATTAGGGTACTGATCATTACCTGAAAGTGTCATCAAGATTGGGTAAAAAAAATGTGTGCTGAGATTTCAGGTAACTCGTAGTTTTTTGGAAGCTTGGCAACCCCTTTCCATGAAAGTGATTTGCGATGGTCTTCGCTTAGGGCTACATCAATAGGAAACAAACCATAGAGATAGAACTTGGAACTACTTTACTGTGTCAAGTTTCAAAAACTAGCACAAACCGTGTTTGATTTAGAGTTCCAACTCTATGTATCCATATAGGAGAAAACAGAGTGAAACCTAAAAATTTAAACTGTTACTGCCAACAAACGGTTTAACCTAGAAGAACGAAATTTGTTGAGCCAACTGGGATTGGCGTACTGATCATTACCTGAAAGTGTCATCAAGATTGGGTGAAGAAATGTGTGCTGAGATTTCAGGAAACTCGTAATTTTTTGGAAGCCTGGCAACCCCTTTCCATGAAAGGGATTTGCGCCGGTCTCTGCTTAGTGCTATGTCAATAGGAAACAAACCGTAGAGATAGAACTTGGAACTACTTTATTGTGTCAAATTTCAAAGAGCTAGCACACACCATGTTTGATTTAGAGATCCAACTACATGTATCCATATAGGAGAAAACAGAGTGAAACCTAAAATTTAAACTGTTACTGCCAACGAACGGTTTAACCTAGAAGAACGAAACTTGGTGAGCCAAGTGGGATTGGGGTTCTGATCATTACCTGAAAGTGTCATCAAGATTGGGTGAAAAAATGTGTGCTGAGATTTCAGGAAACTCGTAATTTTTTGGATGCCTGGCAACCCCTTTCCATGAAAGGGATTTGCGCCGGTCTCTGCTTAGGGCTACATCAATAGGAAACAAACCATAGAGATTGAACTTGGAACTACTTTATTGTGTCAAATTTCAAAGAGCTAGCACACACCATGTTTGATTTAGAGATCCAACTACATGTATCCATATAGGAGAAAACAGAGTGAAACCTAAAATTTAAACTGTTACTGCCAACGAACGGTTAAACAAGGAAGAACAAAATTTGGTGAGACAACTGGGATTGGCGTACTGATCATTACCTGAAAGTGTCATCAAGATTGGGTGAAAAAATGTGTGCTGAGATTTCAGGAAACACATAGTTTTTTGGAAGCTTGGCAACTCATTTCCATGAAAGTGATTTACGCCGGTCTCTGCTTAGGGCTATATCAATAGGAAACAAACCATAGAGATAGAACTTGGAACTACTTTATTGTGTCAAGTTTCAAAGAGCTAGCAGAAACGGTGTTTGATTTAGAGTTCCAACTACATATTTCCAAATAGGAGAAAAGGGAGTGAAACCTAAAAATGAAAACTGTTACTGCCAACGAACGGTTTACCGTAGAAGAACGAACTTTGGTGAGCCAAGTGTGAATGGGGTACTGATCATTACCTGAAAGTGTCATCAAGATTGGGTTAAAAAATATGTGCTGAGATTTCAGAAAACTCGTAGTTTTTTGAAAGCTTGGCAACCCCTTTCCATGAAAGTGATTTGTCCCGGTCTCTTCTTAGGGCTACATCAATAGGAAACAAACCATAGAGATAGAACTTGGAACTTCTTTATTGTGTCAAGTTTCAAAGAGCTAGCACAAACCGTGTTTGATTTAGAGTTCCAACTACATGAATCCATATAGGAGAAAACAGAGTGAAACCTAAAAATTACAACTGTTACTGCCAACGAACGGTTTAACCTAGAAGAACGAAATTTGGTGAGCCAAGTGTGAGTGGGGTATTGATCATTACCTGAAGGTGTCATCACGATTGGGAGAAAAAATGTGTGCTAAGATTTCAGGAAACTCGTAGTTTTTTGGAAGATTCACAACCCCTATCCGTGAAAGTGATTTGTGCCAGTCTCTGCTTAGGGCTACATCAATAGGGAACAAACCATAGAGATAGAACTTGGAACTACGTTATTGTGTCAAGTTTCAAAGAGCTAGCACAAAACGTGTTTGATTTAGAGTTCCACTACATGTATCCATATAGGAGAAAACAGAGTGAAACCTAAAAATTAAAACTGTTACTGCCAACGAACGGTTTAACTTAGAAGAACGAAATTTGGTGAGCCAAGTGGGATTGGGGTACTGATCATTACCTGAAAGTGTCATCAAGATTGGGTAAAAAAATGTGTGCTGAGATTTCAGGAAACTCGTAGTTTTTTGGAAGCTTGGCAACCCCTTTCCATGAAAGTGATATGCGCCGTTCTCTGCTTAGTGCTATGTCAACAGGAAACAAACCGTAGAGATAGAACATGGAACTACTTTATTGTGTCAAGTTTCAAAGAGCTAGCACAAACCGTGTTTGATTTAGAGTTCCAACTACATGTATCCATATAGGAGAAAACAGAGTGAAACCTAAAAATTTAAACTGTTACTGCCAACGAACGGTTTTACCCAGAAGAACGAAATTTGGTGAGCCATGTGGGATTGTGGAACTGATCATTACCTGAAAGTGTCATCAAGATTGGGTGAAAAAATATGTGCTGACATTTCAGGAAACTCGTAGTTTTTTGGAAGCTTGGCAAACCCTTTCCATGAAAGTGATTTGTGCCGGCCTCTGCTAGGGCTACATCAATAGGAAACAAACTATAGAGATTGAACTTGGAACCACTTTATTTTGTAAAGTTTCAAAGAGCTAGCACAAACCGTTTTTGATTTAGAGTTCCAACTACATGTATCCATATAGGAGAAAACAGAGTGAAACCTAAAAATTCAAACTGTTACTGCCAACGAACGGTTTAACCTAGAAGAACGAAACTTGGTGAGCCAAGTGGGATTGGGGTTCTGATCATTACCTGAAAGTGTCATCAAGATTGGGTGAAAAAATGTGTGCTGAGATTTCAGGAAACTCGTAATTTTTTGGAAGCTTGGCAACCCCTTTCCATGAAAGTGATTTACGCCGGTCTCTGCTTAGGGCTATATCAATAGGAAACAAACCATAGAGATAGAACTTGGAACTACTTGATTGTGTCAAGTTTCAAAGAGCTAGCACAAACCGTGTTTGATTTAGAGTTCCAAATACATGTATCCATATAGGATAAAACAGAGTGAAACCTAAAAATTAAAACTGTTACTGCCAACGAACTGTTTAACTTAGAAGAACGAAATTTGGTGAGCCAAGTGGGATTGGGGTACTGATCATTACCTGAAAGTGTCATCAAGATTGGGAGAAAAAAGTTTGCTGAGATTTCAAGAAACTAGTAGTTTTTTGGAAGCTTGGCAACCCCTTTCCGTGAAAGTGATTTGCGCTAGACTCTGCTTAGGGCTACATCAATAGGAAAGAAACCATAGAGATAGAACTTGGAACTACATTATTGTGTCAAGTTTCAAAGAGTTAGCAGAAACCGTGTTTGATTTAGAGTTCCAACTACATGTATCCAAATAGGAGAAAAGAGAGTGAAACCTAAAAATTAAAACTGTTACTGCCAACGAATGGTTTAACGTAGAAGAACGAAATTTGGTGAGCCAAGTGTGAATGTGGTACTGATCATTACCTGAAAGTGTCATCAAGATTGGGTAAAAAAAATGTGTGCTGAGATTTCAGGAAACTCGTAGTCTTTTGGAAGCTTGGCAACCCCTTTCCATGAAAGTGATTTGCGCCGGTCTCTGCTTAGGGCTACATCAATAGGAAAAAAACCGTAGAGATAGAACTTGGAACTACTTTATTGTGTCAAGATTCAAAGAGCTAGCACAAACCGTGTTTGATTTAGAGATCCAACTACATGTATCCATATAGGAGAAAACAGAGTGAAACCTCAAAATTAAAACTGTTACTGCCAACGAACGGTTTAACCTAGAAGAACGAAATTTGGTGAGCCAAGTGTGAGTGGGGTATTGATCATTACCTGAAAGTGTCATCAAGATTGGGAGAAAAAATGTGTGCTGAGATTTCAGGAAACTCGTAGTTTTTTGGAAGATTCACAACCCCTATCCGTGAAAGTGATTTGTGCCAGTCTCTGCTTAGGGCTACATCAATAGGGAACAAACCATAGAGATAGAACTTGGAACTACGTTATTGTGTCAAGTATCAAAGAGCTAGCACAAACCGTGTTTGATTTAGAGTTCCACTACATGTATCCATATAGGAGAAAACAGAGTGAAACCTAAAAATTAAAACTGTTACTGCCAACGAACGGTTTAACAAGGAAGAACGAAATTTGGTGAGCCAAGTGGGATTGGGGTACTGATCATTACCTGAAAGTGTCATCAAGATTGGGTGAAAAAATGTGTGCTGAGATTTCAGGTAACTCGTAGTTTTTTGGAAGCTTGGCAACCCCTTTCCATGAAAGTGATTTGCGCTGGTCTTCGCTTAGGGCTACATCAATAGGAAACAAACCATAGAGATAGAACATGGAACTACTTTACTGTGTCAAGTTTCAAAGAACTAGCACAAACCGTGTTTGATTTAGAGTTCCAACTATATGTATCCATATAGGAGAAAACAGAGTGAAACCTAAAAATTTAAACTGTTACTGCCAACGAACGGTTTAACCTAGAAGAACGAAATTTGGTGAGCCAAGTGGGATTAGGGTACTGATCATTACCTGAAAGTGTCATCAAGATTGGGTAAAAAAATGTGTGCTGAGATTACAGGAAAATCGTAGTTTTTTGGAAGCTTGGCAACCCCTTTCCATGAAAGTGATATGCGCCCTTCTCTGCTTAGGGTTATGTCAATAGGAAACAAAACGTAGAGATAGAACTTGGAACTACTTTATTGTGTCAAGTTTCAAAGAGCTAGCACAAACCCTGTTTGATTTAGAGTTCCAACTACATGTATCCACATAGGAGAAAACAGAGTGAAACCTAAAAATTAAAACTGTTACTGCCAAGGAACGGTTTAACCTAGAAGAACGAAATTTGGTGAGCCAACTGGGATTGGGGTACTGATCATTACCTTAAAGTGTCATCAAGATTGGGTGAAAAAATGTGTGCTGAGATTTCAGGAAACTCGTAGTTTTTTCGAAGCTTGGCAACCCCTTTCCATGAAAGTGATTTACGCTGGTCTCTGCTTAGGGCTACATCAATAGGAAACAAACCATAGAGATAGAACTTGGAACTACTTGATTGAGTCAAGTTTCAAAGAGCTAGCACAAACCGTGTTTGATTTACAGTTCCAACTACATTTATCCATATAGGAGAAAACAGAGTGAAACCTAAAAATTCAAACTGTTACTGCCAACGAACGGATTAACCTAGAAGAACGAAATTTGGTGAGCCAAGTGTGATTGGTGTACTGATCATTACCTGAAAGTGTCATCAAGATTGGTTGAAAAAGTGTGTGCTGAGATTTCAGGAAACTCGTAGATTTTTGGAAGCTTGGCAACCCCTTTCAATGAAAGTGATTTGCGCCAGTCTCTGCTTAGGGCTACATCGATAGGAAACAAATCATAGAGATAGAACTTGGAACTACTTTATTGTGTCAAGTTTCAAAGACCTAGCACAAACCGTGTTTGATTTAGAGTTCCAACTACATGTATCCATATAGGAGAAAACAGAGTGAAACCTAAAAATTAAAACTGGTACTGCCAACGAACGGTTAAACCTAGAAGAACGAATTTTGGTGAGCCAAGTGGGATTAGGGTACTGATCATTACCTGAAAGTGTCATCAAGATTGGGTAAAAAAATGTGTGCTGAGATTTCAGGTAACTCGTAGTTTTTTGGAAGCTTGGCAACCCCTTTCCATGAAAGTGATTTGCGCTGGTCTTCGTTTAGGGATACATCAATAGGAAACAAACCATAGAGATAGAACTTGGAACTACTTTATTGTGTCAAATTTCAAAGAGCTAGCACAAACCATGTTTGATTTAGAGATCCAACTACATGTATCCATATAGGAGAAAACAGAGTGAAACCTAAAAATTACAACTGTTACTGCCAACGAACGGTTTAACCTAGAAGAACGAAATTTGTTGAGCCAACTGGGATTGGCGTACTGATCATTACCTGAAAGTGTCATCAAGATTGGGTGAAAAAATGTGTGCTGAGATTTCAGGAAACTGGTAGTTTTTTGGAAGCTTGGCAACCCCTTTTCATGAAAGTGATTTGCGCCGGTCTCTACTTAGGGCTACGTCAATACGAAACAAACCGTAGAGATAGAACTTGGAACTACTTTATTGTGTCAAGTTTCAAAGAGCTAGCACAAACCGTGTTTTATTTAGAGTTCCAACTACATGTATCCATATAGGAGAAAACAGAGTGAAACCTAAAAATTTAAACTGTTACTGCCAACGAACGGTTTTACCTAGAAGAACGAAATTTGGTGAGCCATGTGGTATTGTGGAACTGATCATTACCTGAAAGTGTCATCATGATTGGGTGAAAAAATGTGTGCTGAGATTTCAGGAAACTGGTAGTTTTTTGGAAGCTTGGCAACCCCTTTTCATGAAAGTGATTTGCGCCGGTCTCTACTTAGGGCTACGTCAATACGAAACAAACCGTAGAGATAGAACTTGGAACTACTTTATTGTGTCAAATTTCAAAGAGCTAGCACAAACCATGTTTGATTTAGAGATCCAACTACATGTATCCATATAGGAGAAAACAGAGTGAAACCTAAATATTAAAACTGTCACTGCCAACGAACGGTTTAACCTAGAAGAACGAAATTTGGTGAGCCAAGTGGGATTATCGTACTGATCATTACCTGAAAGTGTCATCAAGATTGGGTAAAAAAATGTGTGCTGAGATTTCAGGAATCTCGTAGTTTTTTGGAAGCTTGGCAACCCCTTTCCATGAAAGTGATATGCGCCATTCTCTGCTTAGTGCTATGTCAATAGGAAACAAACCGTAGAGATAGAACTTGGAACTACATTATTGTGTCAAGTTTCAAAGAGCTAGCACAAACCGTATTTGATTTAGAGTTCCACCTACATGTATCCACATAGGAGAAAACAGAGTGAAACCTAAAAATTAAAACTGTTACTGCCAACGAACGGTTTAACCTAGAAGAACGAAATTTGTTGAGCCAACTGGGATTGGCGTACTGATCATTACCTGAAAGTGTCATCAAGATTGGGTGAAAAAATGTGTGCTGAGATTTCAGGAAACTCACAGTTTTTTGGAAGCTTGGCAACCCCTTTCCATGAAAGTGATTTACGCCGGTCTCTGCTTAGGGCTATATCAATAAGAAACAAACCATAGAGATAGAACTTGGAACTACTTGATTGTGTCAAGTTTCAAAGAGCTAGCACAAACCGTGTTTGATTTAGAGTTCCAAATACATGTATCCATATAGGATAAAACAGAGTGAAACCTAAAAATTAAAACTGTTACTGCCAACGAACTGTTTAACTTAGAAGAACGAAATTTGGTGAGCCAAGTGGGATTGGGGTACTGATCATTACCTGAAAGTGTCATCAAGATTGGGAGAAAAAAGTGTGCTGAGATTTCAAGAAACTTGTAGTTTTTTGGAAGATTCGCAACCCCTTTCCGTGTAAGTGATTTGCGCTAGACTCTGCTTAGGGCTACATCAATAGGAAAGAAACCATAGAGATAGAACTTGGAACTACTTTATTGTGTCAAGATTCAAAGAGCTAGCACAAACCGTGTTTGATTTAGAGATCCAACTACATGTATCCATAATGGAGAAAACAGAGTGAAACCTAAAAATTAAAACTGTTACTGCCAACGAATGGTTTAACCTAGAAGAATGAAATTTGGTGAGCCAAGTGGGATTGGGGTACTGATCATTACCTGAAAGTGTCAATAAGATTGGGTGAAAAAATGTGTAGTGAGATTTCAGGAAACTCGTAGTTTTTTGGAAGCTTGGCAACCCCTTTCCATGAAAGGGATTTGCGCTGGTCTCTGCTTAGGGCTACATCAATAGGAAACAAACCATAGAGATAGAACTTGGAACTACTTTATTGTGTCAAGTTTCAAAGACCTAGCACAAACCGTGTTTGATTTAGCGTTCCAACTACATGTATCCATATAGGAGAAAACAGAGTGAAACCTAAAAATTAAAACTGGTACTGCCAACGAACGGTTAAACCTAGAAGAACGAATTTTGGTGAGCCAAGTGGGATTAGGGTACTGATCATTACCTGAAAGTGTCATCAAGATTGGGTAAAAAAATGTGTGCTGAGATTTCAGGTAACTCGTAGTTTTTTGGAAGCTTGGCAACCCCTTTCCATGAAAGTGATTTGCGCTGGTCTTCGTTTAGGGATACATCAATAGGAAACAAAACATAGAGATAGAACTTGGAACTACTTTATTGTGTCAAATTTCAAAGAGCTAGCACAAACCATGTTTGATTTAGAGATCCAACTACATGTATCCATATAGGAGAAAACAGAGTGAAACCTAAAAATTACAACTGTTACTGCCAACGAACGGTTTAACCTAGAAGAACGAAATTTGTTGAGCCAACTGGGATTGGCGTACTGATCATTACCTGAAAGTGTCATCAAGATTGGGTGAAAAAATGTGTGCTGAGATTTCAGGAAACTGGTAGTTTTTTGGAAGCTTGGCAACCCCTTTTCATGAAAGTGATTTGCGCCGGTCTCTACTTAGGGCTACGTCAATACGAAACAAACCGTAGAGATAGAACTTGGAACTACTTTATTGTGTCAGGTTTCAAAGAGCTAGCACAAACCGTGTTTTATTTAGAGTTCCAACTACATGTATCCATATAGGAGAAAACAGAGTGAAACCTAAAAATTTAAACTGTTACTGCCAACGAACGGTTTTACCTAGAAGAACGAAATTTGGTGAGCCATGTGGGATTGTGGAACTGATCATTACCTGAAAGTGTCATCATGATTGGGTGAAAAAATGTGTGCTGAGATTTCAGGAAACTGGTAGTTTTTTGGAAGCTTGGCAACCCCTTTTCATGAAAGTGATTTGCGCCGGTCTCTACTTAGGGCTACGTCAATACGAAACAAACCATAGAGATAGAACTTGGAACTACTTTATTGTGTCAAATTTCAAAGAGCTAGCACAAACCATGTTTGATTTAGAGATCCAACTACATGCATCCATATAGGAGAAAACAGAGTGAAACCTAAAAATTAAAACTGTCACTGCCAACGAACGATTTAACCTAGAAGAACGAAATTTGGTGAGCCAAGTGGGATTATCGTACTGATCATTACCTGAAAGTGTCATCAAGATTGGGTAAAAAAATGTGTGCTGAGATTTCAGGAATCTCGTAGTTTTTTGGAAGCTTGGCAACCCCTTTCCATGAAAGTGATATGCGCCGTTCTCTGCTTAGTGCTATGTCAATAGGAAACAAACCGTAGAGATAGAACTTGGAACTACTTTATTGTGTCAAGTTTCAAAGAGCTAGCACAAACCGTGTTTTATTTAGAGTTCCAACTACATGTATCCATATAGGAGAAAACAGAGTGAAACCTAAAAATTTAAACTGTTACTGCCAACGAACGGTTTTACCTAGAAGAACGAAATTTGGTGAGCCATGTGGGATTGGGGTACTGATCATTACCTGAAAGTGTCATCAAGATTGGGTGAAAAAATGTGTGCTGAGATTTCAGGAAACTCGTAGTTTTTTGGAAGCTTGGCAAACCCTTTCCATGAAAGTGATTTGTGCCGGCCTCTGCTAAGGGCTACATCAATAGGAAACAAACTATAGAGATTGAACTTGGAACCACTTTATTTTGTAAAGTTTCAAAGAGCTAGCACAAACCGTTTTTGATTTAGAGTTCCAACTACATGTATCCATATAGGAGAAAACAGAGTGAAACCTAAAAATTAAAACTGTTACTGCCAAAGAACGGTTTAACCTAGCAAAACGAAACTTGGTGAGCCAAGTGGGATTGGGGTACTGATCATTACCTGAAAGTGTCATCAAGATTGGGTGAAAAAATGTGTGCTGAGATTTCAGGAAACTCGTAATTTTTTGGAAGCTTGGCAACCCCTTTCCATGAAAGGGATTTGCGCCGGTCTCTGCTTAGGGCTACATCAATAGGAAACAAACCATAGAGATAGAACTTGGAACTACTTTATTGTGTCAAATTTCAAAGAGCTAGCACAAACCATGTTTGATTTAGAGATCCAACTACATATATCCATATACGAGAAAACAGAGTGAAACCTAAAAATTAAAACTGTCACTGCCAACGAACGGTTTAACCTAGAAGAACGAAATTTGGTGAGCCAAGTGGTATTATCGTACTGATCATTACCTGAAAGTGTCATCAAGATTGGGTAAAAAAATGTGTGCTGAGATTTCAGGAATCTCGTAGTTTTTTGGAAGCTTGGCAACCCCTTTCCATGAAAGTGATATGCGCCGTTCTCTGCTTAGTGCTATGTCAATAGGAAACAAACTGTAGAGATAGAACTTGGAACTACTTTATTGTGTCAAGTTTCAAAGAGCTAGCACAAACCGTGTTTGATTTAGAGTTCCACCTACATGTATCCACATAGGAGAAAACAGAGTGAAACCTAAAAATTAAAACTGTTACTGCCAACGAACGGTTTAACCTAGAAGAACGAAATTTGTTGAGCCAACTGGGATTGGCGTACTGATCATTACCTGAAAGTGTCATCAAGATTGGGTGAAAAAATGTGTGCTGAGATTTCAGGAAACTCACAGTTTTTTGGAAGCTTGGCAACCCCTTTCCATGAAAGGGATTTACGCCGGTCTCTGCTTAGGGCTATATCAATATGAAACAAACCATAGAGATAGAACTTGGAACTACTTGATTGTGTCAAGTTTCAAAGAGCTAGCACAAACCGTGTTTGATTTAGAGTTCCAAATACATGTATCCATATAGGATAAAACAGAGTGAAACCTAAAAATTAAAACTGTTACTGCCAACGAACTGTTTAACTTAGAAGAACGAAATTTGGTGAGCCAAGTGGGATTGGGGTACTGATCATTACCTGAAAGTGTCATCAAGATTGGGAGAAAAAAGTGTGCTGAGATTTCAAGAAACTCGTAGTTTTTTGGAAGATTGGCAACCCCTTTCCGTGTAAGTGATTTGCGCTAGACTCTGCTTAGGGCTACATCAATAGGAAAGAAACCATAGAGATAGAACTTGGAACTACTTTATTGTGTCAAGATTCAAAGAGCTAGCACAAACCGTGTTTGATTTAGAGATCCAACTACATGTATCCATAATGGAGAAAACAGAGTGAAACCTAAAAATTAAAACTGCTACAGCCAACGAACGGTTTAACCTAGAAGAATGAAATTTGGTGAGCCAAGTGGGATTGGGGTACTGATATTTACCTGAAAGTGTCATCAAGATTGGGTGAAAAAATGTGTGCTGAGATTTCAGGAAACTCGTAGTTTTTTGAAAGCTTGGCAACCCCTTTCCATGAAAGTGATTTGTCCCGGTCTCTTCTTAGGGCTACATCAATAGGAAACAAACCATAGAGATAGAACTTGGAACTACTTTATTGTGTCAAATTTCAAAGAGCTAGCACAAACCATGTTTGATTTAGAGATCCAACTACATATATCCATATACGAGAAAACAGAGTGAAACCTAAAAATTAAAAATGTTACTGCCAACGAACGGTTTAACCTAGAAGAACGAAATATGGTGAGCCAAGTGGGATTAGGGTACTGATCATTACCTGAAAGTGTCATCAAGATTGGGTAAAAAAATGTGTGCTGAGATTTCAGGTAACTCGTAGTTTTTTGGAAGCTTGGCAACCCCTTTCCATGAAAGTGATTTGCGATGGTCTTCGCTTAGGGCTACAACAATAGGAAACAAACCGTAGAGATAGAACTTGGAACTACTTTACTGTGTCAAGTTTCAAAAACTAGCACAAACCGTGTTTGATTTAGAGTTCCAACTATATGTATCCATATAGGAGAAAACAGAGTGAAACCTAAAAATTTAAACTGTTACAGCCAACAAACGGTTTAACCTAGAAGAACGAAATTTGGTGAGCCAAGTGGGATTAGGGTACTGATCATTACCTGAAAGTGTCATCAAGATTGGGTAAAAAAATGTTTGCTGAGATTACAGGAAAATCGTAGTTTTTTGGAAGCTTGGCAACCCCTTTCCATGAAAGTGATATGCGCCCTTCTCTGCTTAGGACTATGTCAATAGGAAACAAAACGTAGAGATAGAACTTGGAACTACTTTATTGTGTCAAGTTTCAAAGAGCTAGCACAAACCGTGTTTGATTTAGAGTTCCAACTACATGTATCCTCATAGGAGAAAACAGAGTGAAACCTAAAAATTAAAACTGTTACTGCCAACGAACGGTTTAACCTAGAAGAACGAAATTTGGTGAGCCAACTGGGATTGGGGTACTGATCATTACCTTAAAGTGTCCTCAAGAATTGGTGAAAAATTGTGTGCTGAGATTTCAGGAAACTCGTAGTTTTTTCGAAACTTGGCAACCCCTTTCCATGAAAGTGATTTACGCTGGTCTCTGCTTAGGGCTACATCAATAGGAAACAAACCATAGAGATAGAACTTCGAACTACGTTATTGTGTCAAGTATCAAAGAGCTAGCATAAACCCTGTTTGATTTACAGTTCCAACCACATTTATCCATATAGGAGAAAACAGAGTGAAACCTAAAAATTCAAACTGTTACTGCCAACGAATGGATTAACCTAGAAGAACGAAATTTGGTGAGCCAAGTGGGATTGGGGTACTGATCATTACCTGAAAGTGTCATCAAGATTGGTTGAAAAAATGTGTGCTGAGATTTCAGGAAACTCGTAGATTTTTGGAATCTTGGCAACCCCTTTCCATGAAAGTGATTTGCGCCAGTCTCTGCTTAGGGCTACATCAATAGGAAACAAATCATAGAGATAGAACTTGGAACTACTTTATTGTGTTAAGTTTCAAAGACCTAGCACAAACCGTGTTTGATTTAGAGTTCCAACTACATCTATCCATATAGGAGAAAACAGAGTGAAACCTAAAAATTAAAACTGTTACTGCCAACGAACGGTTTAACCTAAAAGAACGAAATTTGGTGAGCCAAGTGGGATTGTTTACTGATCATTACCTGAAAGTGTCATCAAGATTGGGTGAAAAAATGTGTAGTGAGATTTCAGGAAAATCGTAGTTTTTTGGAAGCTTGGCAACTTCTTTCCATGAAAGTGATTTGCGCCAGTCTCTGCTTAGGGCTACATCAATAGGAAACAAACCATAGAGAGAGAACTTGGAACTACTTTATTGTGTCAAGTTTCAAAGAGCTAGCACACACCGTGTTTGATTTAGAGTTCCAACTACATGTATCCATATAGGAGAAAACAGAGTGAAACCTAAAAATTAAAACTGTTTCTGCCAACGAACGTTTTAACCTAGAAGAACGAAATTTGGTGAGCCAAGTGGGATTAGGGTACTGATCATTACCTGAAAGTGTCATCAAGATTGGGAGAAAAAATGTGTGCTGAGATTTCAGGTAACTCGTAGTTTTTTGGAAGCTTGGCAACCCCTTTCCATGAAAGTGGTTTGCGCTGGTCTTCGCTTAGGGCTACATCAATAGGAAACAAACCATAGAGATAGAACTTGGAACTACTTTACTGTGTCAACTTTCAAAGAGCTAGCACAAACAGTGTTTGATTTAGAGTTCCAAATATATGTATCCATATAGGAGAAAAGAGAGTGAAACCTAAAAATTTAAACTGTTACTGCCAACGAACAGTTTAACCTAGAAGAACGAAACTTGGTGAGCCAAGTGGGATTAGGGTACTGATCATTACCTCAAAGTGTCATCAAGATTGGTTAAAAAAATGTGTGCTGAGATTTCAGGAAAATCGTAGATTTTTGGAAGCTTGGCAACCCCTTTCCATGAAAGTGATATGCACCCTTCTCTGTTTAGGGCTATGTCAATAGGAAACAAAACGTAGAGATAGAACTTGGAACTACATTATTGTGTCAAGTTTCAAAGAGCTAGCACAAACCGTGTTTGATTTAGAGTTCCAACTACATGTATCCACATAGGAGAATACAGATTGAAACCTAAAAATTAAAACTGTTACTGCCAAGGAACGGTTTAACCTAGAAGAACGAAATTTGGTGAGCCAACTGGGATTGGGGTACTGATCATTACCTTAAAGTGTCATCAAGATTGGGTGAAAAATTGTGTGCTGAGATTTCAGGAAACTCTTAGTTTTTTCGAAGCTTGGCAACCCCTTTCCATGAAAGTGATTTACGCCGGTCTCTGCTTACGGCTACATCAATAGGAAACAAACCATAGAGATAGAACTTGGAACTACTTTATTGTATCAAGTTTCAAAGAGCTAGCACAAACCGTGTTTGATTTAGAGTTCCAACTACATGTATCCATATAGGCGAAAACAGAGTGAAACCTAAAAATTAAAACTGTTACTGCCAACGAACGGTTTAACCTAGAAGAACGAAATTTGGTGAGCCAAGTGGGATTGGGGTACTGATCGTTTCCTGAAACTGTCATCAAGATTGGGTGAAAAAATGTGTGCTGAGATTTCAGGAAACTCGTAGTTTTTTGGAAGCTTGGCAAACCCTTTCCATGAAAGTGATTTGTGCCGGCCTCTGCTAGGGCTACATCAATAGGAAACAAACTATAGAGATTGAACTTGGAACCACTTTATGTTGTAAAGTTTCAAAGAGCTAGCACAAACCGTTTTTGATTTAGAGTTCCAACTACATGTATCCATATAGGAGAAAACAGAGTGAAACCTAAAAATTAAAACTGTTACTGCCAACGAACGGTTTAAACTAGAAGAACGAAACTTGGTGAGCCAAGTGGGATTGGGGTTCTGATCATTACCTGAAAGTGTCATCAAGATTGGGTGAAAAAATGTGTGCCGAGATTTCAGAAAACTCGTAATTTTTTGGAAGCTTGGCAACCCCTTTCCATGAAAGGGATTTGGGCCGGTCTCTGCTTAGGGCTACATCAATAGGAAACAAACCATACAGATAGAACGTGGAACTATTTTATTGTGTCAAATTTCAAAGAGCTAGCACACACCATGTTTGATTTAGAGATCCATCTACATGTATCCATATAGGAGAAAACAGAGTGAAACCTAAAATTTAAACAGTTACTGCCAACGAACGGTTTAACAAGGAAGAACAAAATTTGGTGAGCCAAGTGGGATTGGGATACTGATCATTACCTGAAAGTGTCATCAAGATTGGGTAAAAAAATGTGTGCTGAGATTTCAGGAAACTCGTAGTTTTTTGGAAGCTTGGCAACCCCTTTCCATGAAAGTGATATGCGCCGTTCTCTTCTTACTGCTATGTCAATAGGAAACAAACCGTAGAGATAGAACTTGGAACTACTTTATTGTGTCAAGTTTCAAAGAGCTAGCACAAACCGTGTTTGATTTAGAGTTCCAAATGCATGTATCCCTATAGGAGAAAACAGAGTGAAACCTAAAAATTAAAACTGTTACTGCCAACGAACTGTTTAACTTAGAAGAACGAAATTTGGTGAGCCAAGTGGGATTGGGGTACTGATCATTACCTGAAAGTGTCATCAAGATTGGGAGAAAAAAAGTGTGCTGAGATTTCAAGAAACTCGTAGTTTTTTGGAAGCTTGGCAACCTTTTTCCGTGAAAGTGATTTTCGCTAGACTCTGCTTAGGGCTACATCAATAGGAAAGAAACCATAGAGATAGAACTTGGAACTACTTTATTGTGTCAAGTTTCAAAGAGCTAGCAGAAACCGTGTTTGATTTAGAGTTCCAACTACATATTTCCAAATAGGAGAAAAGAGAGTGAAACCTAAAAATTAAAACTGTTACTGCCAACGAACGGTTTAACATAGAAGAACGAAATTTGGTGAGCCAAGTGTGAATGGGGTACTGATCATTACCTGAAAGTGTCATCAAGATTGGGTAAAAAAATGTGTGCTGAGATTTCAGGAAACTCGTAGTTTTTTGGAAAATTGGCAACCCCTTTCTATGAAAGTGATATGAGCTGTTCTCGGCTTAATGCTATGTCAATAGGAAACAAACCGTAGAGATAGAACTTGGAACTACTTTATTGTGTCAAGTTTCAAAGAACTAGTACAAACCGTGTTTGAATTAGAGTTCCAACTACATGTATCCACATACGAGAAAACAGAGTGAAACCCAAAAATTAAAACTGCTACAGCCAACGAACGGTTTAACCTAGAAGAACGAAATTTGTTGAGCCAACTGGGATTGGGGTACTGATCATTACCTGAAAGTGTCATCAAGATTGGGTGAAAAAATGTGTGCTGAGATTTCAGGAAACTCCTAGTTTTTTGGAAGCTTGGCAACCCCTTTCCATGAAAGGGATTTGCGCCGGTCTCTCCTTAGGGCTACATCAATAGGAAACAAACAATAGAGATAGAACTTGGAACTACTTTATTGTGTCAAATTTCAAAGAGCTAGCACAAACCATGTTTGATTTAGAGATCCAACTACATGTATCCATATAGGAGAAAACAGAGTGAAACCTAAAAATTACAACTGTTACTGCCAACGAACGGTTTAACTTAGAAGAACGAAATTTGGTGAGCCAAGTGGGATTGGGGTACTGATCATTACCTGAAAGTGTCATCAAGATTGGGTAAAAAAATGTTTGCTGAGATTTCAGGAAACTCGTAGTTTTTTGGAAGCTTGGCAACCCCTTTCCATGAAAGTGATATGCGCTGTTCTCTGCTTAGTGCTATGTCAATAGGAAACAAACCGTAGAGAGAGAACATGGAACTACTTTATTGTGTCAATTCAAAGAGCTAGCACAAACCGTGTTTGATTTAGAGTTCCACCTACATGTATCCACATAGGAGAAAACAGAGTGAAACCTAAAAATTAAAACTGTTACTGACAACGAACGGTTTAACCTAGAAGAACGAAATTTGGTGAGCCAAGTGGGATTGGCGTACTGATCATTACCTGAAAGTGTCATCAAGATTGGGTGAATAAATGTGTGCTGAGATTTCAGGAAACTGGTAGTTTTTTGGAAGCTTGGCAACCCCTTTTCATGAAAGTGATTTGCGCCGGTCTCTACTTAGGGCTACGTCAATACGAAACAAACCGTAGAGATAGAAATTGGAACTACTTTATTGTGTCAAGTTTCAAAGAGCTAGCACAAACCGTGTTTGATTTAGAGTTCCAACTACATGTATCCATATAGGAGAAAACAGAGTGAAACATAAAAATTTAAACTGTTACTGCCAACGAACGGTTATACTTAGAAGAACGAAATTTGGTGAGCCATGTGGGATTGTGGAACTGATCATTACCTGAAAGTGTCATCAAGATTGGGTGAAAAAATGTGTGCTGAGATTTCAGGAAACTCGTAGTTTTTTGGAAGCTTGGCAAACCCTTTCCATGAAAGTGATTTGTGCCGGCCTCTGCTAGGGCTACATCAATAGGAAAGAAACTATAGAGATTGAACTTGGAACCACTTTATTTTGTAAAGTTTCAAAGAGCTAGCACAAACCGTTTTTGATTTAGAGTTCCAACTACATGTATCCATATAGGAGAAAACAGAGTGAAACCTAAAAATTTAAACTGTTACTGCCAACGAACGGTTTAACCTAGAAGAACGAAACTTGGTGAGCCAAGTGGGATTGGGGTTCTGATCATTACCTGAAAGTGTCATCAAGATTGGGTGAAAAAATGTGTGCTGAGATTTCAGGAAACTCGTAATTTTTTGGAAGCTTGGCAACCCCGTTCCATGAAAGGGATTTGCGCTGGTCTCTGCTTAGGGCTACATCAATAGGAAACAAAACATAGAGATAGAACTTGGAACTACTTTATTGTGTCAAGTTTCAAAGAGCTAGCACAAACCGTGTTTGATTTAGAGTTCCACCTACATGTATCCACATAGGAGAAAACAGAGTGAAACCTAAAATTTAAACTGTTACTGCCAACGAACGGTTTAAACTAGAAGAACGAAATTTGTTGAGCCAACTGGGATTGGCGTACTGATCATTACCTGAAAGTGTCATCAAGATTGGGTGAAAAAATGTGTGCTGAGATTTCAGGAAACTCATAGTTTTTTGGAAGCTTGGCAACCCCTTTCCATGAAAGTGATTTACGCCGGTCTCTGCTTAGGGCTATATCAATAGGAAACAAACCATAGAGATAGAACTTGGAACTACTTGATTGTGTCAAGTTTCAAAGAGCTAGCACAAACCGTGTTTGATTTAGAGTTCCAAATACATGTATCCATATAGGATAAAACAGAGTGAAACCTAAAAATTAAAACTGTTACTGCCAACGAACTGTCTAACTTAGAAGAACGAAATTTGGTGAGCCAAGTGGGATTGGGGTACTGATCATTACCTGAAAGTGTCATCAAGATTGGGAGAAAAAAGTGTGCTGAGATTTCAAGAAACTCATAGTTTTTTGGAAGCTTGGCAACCCCTTTCCGTGAAAGTGATTTGCGCTAGACTCTGCTTAGGGCTACATCAATAGGAAAGAAACCATAGAGATAGAACTTAGAACTACTTTTTTGTGTCAAGTTTCAAAGAGTTAGCAGAAACCTTGTTTGATTTAGAGTTCCAACCACATGTATCCATATAGGAGAAAACAGAGTGAAACCTAAAAATTTAAACTGTTACTGCCAACGAACGGTTTAACCTAGAAGAACGATATTAGGTGAGCCAAGTGGGATTAGGGTACTGATCATTACCTGAAAGTGTCATCAAGATTGGGTAAAAAAATGTGTGCTGAGATTTCAGGAAAATCGTCGTTTTTTGGAAGCTTGGCAACCCCTTTCCATGAAAGAGATATTCGCCATTCTCTGCTTAGTGCTATGTCAATAGGAAACAAACCATAGAGATAGAACTTGGAACTACTTTATTGTGTCAAGTTTCAAAGAGCTAGCACAAACCGTGTTTGATTTAGAGTTCCAACTACATGTAATCACATAGGAGAAAACAGAGTGAAACCTAAAAATTAAAACTGTTACTGCCAATGAACTGTTTAACTTAGAAGAACGAAATTTGGTGAGCCAAGTGGATTTGGGGTACTGATCATTACCTGAAAGTGTCATCAAGATTGGGAGAAAAAAGTGTGCTGAGATTTCAAGAAACTCGTAGTTTTTTGGAAGATTCACAACCCCTATCCGTGAAAGTGATTTGTGCCAGTCTCTGCTTAATGCTACATCAATAGGGAACAAACCATATAGACAGAACTTGGAACTACGTTATTGTGTCAAGTTTCAAAGAGCTAGCACAAACCGTGTTTGATTTAGAGTTCCACTACATGTATCCATATAGGAGAAAACAGAGTGAAACCTAAAAATTTAAACTGTTACTGCCACCGAACGGTTTAACCTAGAAGAACGAAATTTGGTGAGCCAAGTGGGATTGGGGTACTGATCATTACCTGAAAGTGTCATCAAGATTGGGTGAAAAAATGTGTGCTGAGATTTCAGGAAACTCGTAGTTTTTTCGAAGCTTGGCAACCCCTTTCCATGAATGTGATTTACGCCGGTCTCTGCTTAGGGCTACATCAATAGGAAACAAACCATAGAGATAGAACTTGGAACTACTTTATTGTGTCAAGTTTCAAAGAGCTAGCACAAACCGTGTTTGATTTAGAGTTCCAACTACATGTATCCATATAGGAGAAAACAGAGTGAAACCAAAAAATTAAAACTGTTACTGCCAAAGAACGGATTAACCTAGAAGAACGAAATTTGGTGAGCCAAGTGGGATTGGGGTACTGATCCTTTCCTGAAAGTGTCATCAAGATTGGGTGAAAAAATGTGTGCTGAGATTTCAGGAAACTCGTAGTTTTTTGGAAGCTTGGCAACCCCTTTCCATGAAAGTGATATGTGCCGTTCTCTGCTTAGTGCTATGTCAATAGGAAACAAACCGTAGAGATAGAACTTGGAACTACTTTATTGTGTCAAGTTTCAAAGAGCTAGCACAAACCGTGTTTGATTTAGAGTTCCACCTACATGTATCCACATAGGAGAAAACAGAGTGAAACCTAAAAATTAAAACTGTTACTGCCAACGAACGGTTTAACCTAGAAGAACGAAATTTGTTGAGCCAACTGGGATTGGCGTACTGATCATTACCTGAAAGTGTCATCAAGATTGGGTGAAAAAATGTGTGCTGAGATTTCAGGAAACTCATAGTTTTTTGGAAGCTTGGCAACCCCTTTCCATGAACGTGATTTACGCCGGTCTCTGCTTATGGCTATATCAATAGGAAACAAACCATAGAGATAGAACTTGGAACTACTTGATTGTGTCAAGTTTCAAAGAGCTAGCACAAACCGTGTTTGATTTAGAGTTCCAAATACATGTATCCATATAGGATAAAACAGAGTGAAACCTAAAAATTTAAACTGTTACTGCCAACGAACTGTTTAACTTAGAAGAACGAACTTTGGTGAGCCAAGTGGGATTCGGGTACTGATCATTACCTGAAAGTGTCATCAAGATTGGGAGAAAAAAGTGTGCTGAGATTTCAAGAAACTCGTAGTTTTTTGGAAGCTTGGCAACCCCTTTCCGTGAAAGTGATTTGCGCTAGACTCTGCTTAGGGCTACATCAATAGGAAAGAAACCATAGAGATAGAACTTGGAACTACTTTATTGTGTCAAGTTTCAAAGAGTTAGCAGAAACCGTGTTTGATTTAGAGTTCCAACTACATGTATCCATATAGGAGAAAACAGAGTGAAACCTAAAAATTTAAACTGTTACTGCCAACGAACGGTTTAACCTAGAAGAACGAAATTTGGTGAGCCAAGTGGGATTAGGGTACTGATCATTACCTGAAAGTGTCATCAACTTTGGGTAAAAAAATGTGTGCTGAGATTTCAGGAATATCGTCGTTTTTTGGAAGCTTGGCAACCCCTTTCCATGCAAGTGATATGCGCCATTCTCTGCTTAGTGCTATGTCAATAGGAAACAAACCATAGAGATAGAACTTGGAACTACTTGATTGTGTCAATTTTCAAAGAGCTAGCACAGACCGTGTTTGATTAGAGTTCCAAATACATGTATCCATATAGGATAAAACAGAGTGAAACCTAAAAATTAAAACTGTTACTGCAGACGAACTGTTTAACTTAGAAGAACGAAATTTGGTGAGCCAAGTGGATTTGGGGTACTGATCATTACCTGAAAGTGTCATCAAGATTGGGAGAAAAAAGTGTGCTGAGATTTCAAGAAACTCGTAGTATTTGGAAGATTCACAACCCCTATCCGTGAAAGTGATTTGTGCCAGTGTCTGCTTAATGCTACATAAATAGGGAACAAACCATAGCGATAGAACTTGGAACTACGTTATTGTGTCAAGTTTCAAAGAGCTAGCACAAACCGTGTTTGATTTAGAGTTCCACTACATATATCCATATAGGAGAAAACAGAGTGAAACCTAAAAATTAAAACTGTTACTGCCAACGAACGGTTTAACTTAGAAGAACGAAATTTGGTGAGCCAAGTGGGATTGGGGTACTGATCATTACCTGAAAGTGTCATCAAGATTGGGTGAAAAAATGTGTGCTGAGATTTCAGGAAACTCGTAGTTTTTTGGAAGCTTGGCAACCCCTTTCCATGAAAGTGATATACGCCGTTCTCTGCTTAGTGCTATGTCAATAGGAAACAAACCGTAGAGATAGAACATGGAACTACTTTATTGTGTCAAGTTTCAAAGAGCTAGCACAAACCGTGTTTGATTTAGAGTTCCACCTACATGTATCCACATAGTAGAAAACAGAGTGAAACCTAAAAATTAAAACTGTTACTGCCAACGAACGGTTTAACCCAGAAGAACGAAATTTGTTGAGCCAACTGGGATTGGCGTACTGATCATTACCTGAAAGTGTCATCAAGATTGGGTGAAAAAATGTGTGCTGAGATTTCAGGAAACTGGTAGTTTTTTGGAAGCTTGGCAACCCCTTTTCATGAAAGTGATTTGCGCCGGTCTCTACTTAGGGCTACGTCAATACGAAACAAATCGTAGAGATAGAACTTGGAACTACTTTATTGTGTCAAGTTTCAAAGAGCTAGCACAAACCGTGTTTGATTTAGAGTTCCAACTACATGTATCCATATAGGAGAAAACAGAGTGAAACCTAAAAATTTAAACTGTTACTGCCAACGAAAGGTTTTACCTAGAAGAACGAAATTTGGTGAGCCATGTGGGATTGTGGAACTGATCATTACCTGAAAGTGTCATCAAGATTGGGTGAAAAAATGTGTGCTGACATTTAAGGAAACTCGTAGTTTTTTGGAAGCTTGGCAAACCCTTTCCATGAAAGTGATTTGTGCCGGCCTCTGCTAGGGCTACATCAATGGGAAACAAACTATATAGATTGAACTTGGAACCACTTTATTTTGTAAAGTTTCAAAGAGCTAGCACAAACCGTTTTTGATTTAGAGTTCCAACTACATGTATCCATATAGGAGAAAACAGAGTGAAACCTAAAAATTCAAACTGTTACTGCCAACGAACGGTTTAACCTAGAAGAACGAAACTTGGTGAGCCAAGTGGGATTGGGGTTCTGATCATTACCTGAAAGTGTCATCAAGATTGGGTGAAAAAATGTGTGCTGAGATTTCAGGAAACTCGTAATTATTTGTAAGCTTGGCAACCCCTTTCCATGAAAGGGATTTGCGCCGGTCTCTGCTTAGGGCTACATCAATAGGAAACAAACCATAGAAATAGAACTTGGAACTACTTTATTGTGTCAAGTTTCAAAGAGCTAGCACAAACCATGTTTGATTTAGAGATCCAACTACATGTATCCATATACGAGAAAACAGAGTGAAACCTAAAAATTAAAACTGTCACTGCCAACGAACTTTTTAACCTAGAAGAACGAAATTTGGTGAGCCAAATGGGATTATGGTACTGATCATTACCTGCAAGTGTCATCAAGATTGGGTAAAAAAATGTGTGCTGAGATTTCAGGAAACTCGTAGTTTTTTGGAAGCTTGGCAACCCCTTTCCATGAAAGTTATATGCGCCGTTCTCTGCTTAGTGCTATGTCAATAGGAAACAAACCGTAGAGATACAACTTGGAACTATTTTATTGTGTCAAGTTTCAAAGAGCTAGCACAAACCGTGTTTGATTTAGAGTTCCACCTACATGTATCCACATAGGAGAAAACAGAGTGAAACCTAAAAATTAAAACTGTTACTGCCAATGAACGGTTTAACCTAGAAGAACGAAATTTGTTGAGCCAACTGGGATTGGCGTACTGATCATTACCTGAAAGTGTCATCAAGATTGGGTGAAAAAATGTGTGCTGAGATTTCAGGAAACTCATAGTTTTTTGGAAGCTTGGCAACCCCTTTCCATGAAAGTGATTTACGCCGGTCTCTGCTTAGGGCTATATCAATAGGAAACAAACCATAGAGATAGAACTTGGAACTACTTGATTGTGTCAAGTTTCAAAGAGCTAGCACAAACCGTGTTTGATTTAGAGTTCCAAATACATGTATCCATATAGGATAAAACAGAGTGAAACCTAAAAATTAAAACTGTTACTACCAACGAACTGTTTAACTTAGAAGAACGAAATTTGGTGAGCCAAGTGGGATTGGGGTACTGATCATTACCTGAAAGTGTCATCAAGATTGGGAGAAAAAAGTGTGCTGAGATTTCAAGAAACTCGTAGTTTTATGGAAGCTTGGCAACCCCTTTCCGTGAAAGTGATTTGCGCTAGACTCTGCTTAGGGCTACATCAATAGGAAAGAAACCATAGAGATAGAACTTGGAACTACTTTATTGTGTCAAGTTTCAAAGAGTTAGCAGAAACCGTGTTTGATTTAGAGTTCCAACTACATGTATCCATATAGGAGAAAACAGAGTGAAACCTAAAAATTTAAACTGTTACTGCCAACGAACGGTTTAACCTAGAAGAACGAAATTTGGTGAGCCAAGTGGGATTAGGGTACTGATCATTACCTGAAAGTGTCATCAACATTGGGTAAAAAAATGTGTGCTGAGATTTCAGGAAAATCGTCGTTTTTTGGAAGCTTGGCAACCCCTTTCCATGAAAGTGATATGCGCCATTCTCTGCTTAGTGCTATGTCAATAGGAAACAAACCATAGAGATAGAACTTGGAACTACTTGATTGTGTCAAGTTTCAAAGAGCTAGCACAAACCGTGTTTGATTAGAGTTCCAAATACATGTATCCATATAGGATAAAACAGAGTAAAACCTAAAAATTAAAACTGTTACTGCCAACGAACTGTTTAACTTAGAAGAACGAAATTTGGTGAGCCAAGTGGATTTGGGGTACTGATCATTACCTGAAAGTGTCATCAAGATTGGGAGAAAAAAGTGTGCTGAGATTTCAAGAAACTCGTAGTTTTTTGGAAGATTCACAACCCCTATTCGTGAAAGTGATTTGTGCCAGTCTCTGCTTAATGCTACATCAATAGGGAACAAACCATAGAGATAGAACTTGGAACCTCGTTATTGTGTCAAGTTTCAAAGAGCTAGCACAAACCGTGTTTGATTTAGAGTTCCACTATATTTATCCATATAGGAGAAAACAGAGTGAAACCTAAAAATTAAAACTGTTACTGCCAACGAACGGTTTAACCTAGAAGAACGAAATTTGTTGAGCCAACTGGGATTGGCGTACTGATCATTACCTGAAAGTGTCATCAAGATTGGGTGAAAAAATGTGTGCTGAAATTTCAGGAAACTGGTAGTTTTTTGGAAGCTTGGCAACCCCTTTTCATGAAAGTGATTTGCGCCGGTCTCTACTTAGGGCTACGTCAATACGAAACAAATCGTAGAGATAGAACTTGGAACTACTTTATTGTGTCAAGTTTCAAAGAGCTAGCACAAACCGTGTTTAATTTAGAGTTCCAACTACATGTATCCATATAGAAGAAAACAGAGTGAAACCTAAAAATTTAAACTGTTACTGCCAACGAAAGGTTTTACCTAGAAGAACGAAATTTGGTGAGCCCTGTGGGATTGTGGAACTGATCATTACCTGAAAGTGTCATCAAGATTGGGTGAAAAAATGTGTGCTGACATTTCAGGAAACTCGTAGTTTTTTGGAAGCTTGGCAAACACTTTCCATGAAAGTGATTTGTGCCGGCCTCTGCTAGGGCTACATCAATAGGAAACAAACTATAGAGATTGAACTTGGAACCACTTTATTTTGTAAAGTTTCAAAGAGCTAGCACAAACCGTTTTTGATTTAGAGTTCCAACTACATGTATCCATATAGGAGAGAACAGAGTGAAACCTAAAAATTAAAACTGTTACTGCCAACGAACGGTTTAACCTAGAAGAACGAAACTTGGTGAGCCAAGTGGGATTCGGGTTCTGATCATTACCTGAAAGTGTCATCAAGATTGGGTGAAAAAATGTGTGCTGAAATTTCAGGAAACTCGTAATTTTTTGTAAGCTTGGCAACCCCTTTCCATGAAAGGGATTTGCGCCGGTCTCTGCTTAGGGCTACATCAATAGGAAACAAACCATAGAGATAGAACTTGGAACTACTTTATTGTGTCAAATGTCAAAGAGCTAGCACAAACCATGTTTGATTTAGAGATCCAACTACATGTATCCATATACGAGAAAACAGAGTGAAACCTAAAAATTAAAACTGTCACTGCCAACGAACGGTTTAACCTAGAAGAACGAAATTTGGTGAGCCAAGTGGGATTATGGTACTGATCATTATCTGCAAGTGTCATCAAGATTGGGTAAAAAAATGTGTGCTGAGATTTCAGGAAACTCGTAGGTTTTTGGAAGCTTGGCAACCCTTTTCCATGAAAGTTATATGCGCCGTTCTCTGCTTAGTGCTATGTCAATAGGAAACAAACCGTAGAGATAGAACTTGGAACTATTTTATTGTGTCAAGTTTCAAAGAGCTAGCACAAACCGTGTTTGATTTAGAGTTCCACCTACATGTATCCACATAGGAGAAAACAGAGTGAAACCTAAAAATTAAAACTGTTACTGCCAACGAACTGTTTAACCTAGAAGAACGAAATTTGTTGAGCCAACTGGGATTGGCGTACTGATCATTACCTGAAAGTGTCATCAAGATTGGGTGAAAAAATGTCTGCTGAGCTTTCAGGAAACTCGTAGTTTTTTGGAAGCTTGGCAACCCCTTTCCATGAAATGGATTTGCGCTGGTCTCTGCTTAGGGCTACATCAATAGGAAACAAACCATAGAGATAGAACTTGGAACTACTTTATTGTGTCAAGTTTCAAGGAGCTAGCACAAACCGTGTTTGATTTAGAGTTCCAACTACATGTATCCATATAGGAGAAAACAGAGTGAAACCTAAAAATTAAAACTGTTACTGCCAACGAACGGTTTAACCTAGAAGAACGAAATTTGGTGAGCCAACTGGGATTGGGGTGCTGATCATTACATTAAAGTGTCATCAAGATTGGGTGAAAAAATGTGTGCTGAGATTTCAGGAAACTCGTAGTTTTTTCGAAGCTTGGCAACCCATTTCCATGAAAGTGATTTACGCTGGTCTCTGCTTAGGGCTACATCAATTGGAAACTAACCATAGAGATAGAACTTGGAACTACTTTATTGTGTCAAGTTTCAAAGAGCTAGCACAAACCGTGTTTGATTTAGAGTTCCAACTACATGTATCCATATAGGCAAAACAGAGTGAAACCTAAAAATTAAAACTGTTACTGCCAACGAACGGTTTAACCTAGAAGAACGAAATTTGGTGAGCCAAGTGGGATTGGGGTACTGATCGTTTCCTGAAAGTGTCATCAAGTTTGGGTGAAAAAATGTTTGCTGAGATTTCAGGAAACTCATAGTTTTTTGGAAGCTTGGCAAACCCTTTCCATGAAAGTGATTTGTGCCGGCCTCTGCTAGGGCTACATCAATAGGAAACAAACTATAGAGATTGAACTTGGAACCACTTTATTTTGTAATATTTCAAAGAGCTAGCACAAACCGTTTTTGATTTAGAGTTCCAACTACATGTATCCATATAGGAGAAAACAGAGTGAAACCTAAAAATTAAAACTGTTACTGCCAATGAACGGTTTAACCTAGAAGAACAAAACTTGGTGAGCCAAGTGGGATTGAGGTTCTGATCATTACCTGAAAGTGTCATCAAGATTGGGTGAAAAAATGTGTGCTGAGATTTCAGGAAACTCATAGTTTTTTGGAAGCTTTTCAACCCCTTTCCATGAAAGTGATTTACGCCGGTCTCTGCTTATGGCTATATCAATAGGAAACAAACCATAGAGATAGAACTTGGAACTACTTGATTGTGTCAAGTTTCAAAGAGCTAGCACAAACCGTGTTTGATTTAGAGTTCCAAATACATGTATCCATATAGGATAAAACAGAATGAAACCTAAAAATTAAAACTGTTACTGCCAACGAACTGTTTAACTTAGAAGAACGAAATTTGGTGAGCCAAGTGGGATTGGGGTACTGATCATTACCTGAAAGTGTCATCAAGATTGGGAGAAAAAAGTGTGCTGAGATTTCAAGAAACTCGTAGTTTTTTGGAAGCTTGGCAACCCCTTTCCGTGAAAGTGATTTGCGCTAGACTCTGCTTAGGGCTACATCAATAGGAAAGAAACCATAGAGATAGAACTTGGAACTACTTTATTGTGTCAAGTTTCAAAGAGTTAGCAGAAACCGTGTTTGATTTAGAGTTCCAACTACATGTATCCATATAGGAGAAAACAGAGTGAAACCTAAAAATTTGAACTGTTACTGCCAACGAACGGTTTAACCTAGAAGAACGAAATTTGGTGAGCCAAGTGGGATTAGGGTACTGATCATTACCTGAAAGTGTCATCAACATTGGGTAAAAAAATGTGTGCTGAGATTTCAGGAATATCGTCGTTTTTTGGAAGCTTGGCAACCCCTTTCCATGAAAGTGATATGCGCCATTCTCTGCTTAGTGCTATGTCAATAGGAAACAAACCATAGAGATAGAAGTTGGAACTACTTGATTGTGTCAATTTTCAAAGAGCTAGCACAGACCGTGTTTGATTAGAGTTCCAAATACCTGTATCCATATAGGATAAAACAGAGTGAAACCTAAAAATTAAAACTGTTACTGCCAACGAACTGTTTAACTTAGAAGAACGAAATTTGGTGAGCCAAGTGGATTTGGGGTACTGATCATTACCTGAAAGTGTCATCAAGATTGGGAGAAAAAAGTGTGCTGAGATTTCAAGAAACTCGTAGTTTTTGGAAGATTCACAACCCCTATCCGTGAAAGTGATTTGTGCCAGTGTCTGCTTAATGCTACATCAATAGGGAAAAAACCATAGAGATAGAACTTGGAACTACGTTATTGTGTCAAGATTCAAAGAGCTAGCACAAACCGTGTTTGATTTAGAGTTCCACTACATGTATCCATATAGGAGAAAACAGAGTGAAACCTAAAAATTAAAACTGTTACTGCCAACGAACGGTTTAACTTAGAAGAACGAAATTTGGTGAGCCAAGTGGGATTGGGGTACTGATCATTACCTGAAAGTGTCATCAAGATTGGGTGAAAAAATGTGTGCTGAGATTTCAGGAAACTCGTAGTTTTTTGGAAGCTTGGCAACCCCTTTCCATGAAAGTGATATACGCCGTTCTCTGCTTAGTGCTATGTCAATAGGAAACAAACCGTAGAGATAGAACATGGAACTACTTTATTGTGTCAAGTTTCAAAGAGCTAGCACAAACCGTGTTTGATTTAGAGTTCCACCTACATGTATCCACATAGAAGAAAACAGAGTGAAACCTAAAAATTAAAACTGTTACTGCCAACGAACTGTTTAACCCAGAAGAACGAAATTTGTTGAGCCAACTGGGATTGGCGTACTGATCATTACCTGAAAGTGTCATCAAGATTGGGTGAAAAAATGTGTGCTGAGATTTCAGGAAACTGGTAGTTTTTTGGAAGTTTGGCAACCCCTTTTCATGAAAGTGATTTGCGCCGGTCTCTACTTAGGGCTACGTCAATACGAAACAAATCGTAGAGATAGAACTTGGAACTACTTTATTGTGTCAAGTTTCAAAGAGCTAGCACAAACCGTGTTTGATTTAGAGTTCCAACTACATGTATCCATATAGGAGAAAACAGAGTGAAACCTAAAAATTTAAACTGTTACTGCCAACGAAAGGTTTTACTTAGAAGAACGAAATTTGGTGAGCCATGTGGGATTGTGGAACTGATCATTACCTGAAAGTGTCATCAAGATTGGGTGAAAAAATGTGTGCTGACATTTAAGGAAACTCGTAGTTTTTTGGAAGCTTGGCAAACCCTTTCCATGAAAGTGATTTGTGCCGGCCTCTGCTAGGGCTACATCAATGGGAAACAATCTATAGAGATTGAACTTGGAACCACTTTATTTTGTAAAGTTTCAAAGAGCTAGCACAAACCGTTTTTGATTTAGAGTTCCAACTACATGTATCCATATAGGAGAAAACAGAGTGAAACCTAAAAATTAAAACTGTTACTGCCAACGAACGGTTTAACCTAGAAGAACGAAACTTGGTGAGCCAAGTGGGATTGGGGTTCTGATCATTACCTGAAAGTGTCATCAAGATTGGGTGAAAAAATGTGTGCTGAGATTTCAGGAAACTCGTAATTATTTGTAAGCTTGGCAACCCCTTTCCATGAAAGGGATTTGCGCCGGTCTCTGCTTAGTGCTACATCAATAGGAAACAAACCATAGAGATAGAACTTGGAACTACTTTATTGTGTCAAATGTCAAAGAGCTAGCACAAACCATGTTTGATTTAGAGATCCAACTACATGTATCCATATACGAGAAAACAGAGTGAAACCTAAAAATTAAAACTGTCACTGCCAACGAACGGTTTAACCTAGAAGAACGAAATTTGGTGAGCCAAGTGGGATTATGGTACTGATCATTATCTGCAAGTGTCATCAAGATTGGGTAAAAAAATGTGTGCTGAGATTTCAGGAAACTCGTAGGTTTTTGGAAGCTTGGCAACCCTTTTCCATGAAAGTTATATGCGCCGTTCTCTGCTTAGTGCTATGTCAATAGGAAACAAACCGTAGAGATAGAACTTGGAACTATTTTATTGTGTCAAGTTTCAAAGAGCTAGCACAAACCGTGTTTGATTTAGAGTTCCACCTACATGTATCCACATAGGAGAAAACAGAGTGAAACCTAAAAATTAAAACTGTTACTGCCAACGAACTGTTTAACCTAGAAGAACGAAATTTGTTGAGCCAACTGGGAGTGGCGTACTGATCATTACCTGAAAGTGTCATCAAGATTGGGTGAAAAAATGTCTGCTGAGGTTTCAGGAAACTCATAGATTTTTGGAAGCTTGGCAACCCCTTTCCATGAAAGTGATTTACGCCGGGCTCTGCTTAGGGCTATATCAATAGAAAACAAACCATAGAGATAGAACTTGGAACTACTTGATTGTGTCAAGTTTCAAAGAGCTAGCACAAACCGTGTTTGATTTAGAGTTCCAAATACATGTATCCATATAGGATAAAACAGAGTGAAACCTAAAAATTAAAACTGTTACTGCCAACGAACTGTTTAACTTAGAAGAACGTAATTTGGTGAGCCAAGTGGGATTGGGGTACTGATCATTACCTGAAAGTGTCATCAAGATTGGTTGAAAAAATGTGTGCTGAGATTTCAGGAAACTCGTAGATTTTTGGAAGCTTGGCAACCCCTTTCCATGAAAGTGATTTGCGCCAGTCTCTGTTTAGGGCTACATCAATAGGAAACAAATCATAGAGATAGAACTTGGAACTACTTTATTGTGTCAAGTTTCAAAGAGCTAGCACAAACCGTGTTTGATTTAGAGTTCCAACTACATCTATCCATATAGGAGAAAACAGAGTGAAACCTAAAAATTAAAACTGTTACTGCCAACGAACGGTTTAACCTAAAAGAACGAAATTTGGTGAGCCAAGTGGGATTGTGGTACTGATCATTACCTGAAAGTGTCATCAAGATTGGGTGAAAAAATGTGTGCTGAGATTTCAGGAAACTCGTAGTTTTTTGGAAGCTTGGCAACCCCTTTCCATGAAAGTGATTTGCGCCGGTCTCTGCTTAGGGCTACATCAGTAGGAAACAAACCATAGAGATAGAACTTGGAACTACTTTATTGTGTCAAGTTTCAAGGAGCTAGCACAAACCGTGTTTGATTTAGAGTTCCAACTACATGTATCCATATAGGAGAAAACAGAGTGAAACCTAAAAATTAAAACTGTTACTGCCAACGAACGGTTTAACCTAGAAGAACGAAATTTGGTGAGCCAACTGGGATTGGGGTACTGATCATTACATTAAAGTGTCATCAAGATTGGGTGAAAAAATGTGTGCTGAGATTTCAGGGAACTCGTAGTTTTTTCGAAGCTTGGCAACCCCTTTCCATGAAAGTGACTTACGCCGGTCTCTGCTTAGGGCTACATCAATAGGAAACAAACCATAGAGATAGAACTTGGAACTACTTTATTGTATCAAGTTTCAAAGAGCTAGCACAAACCGTGTTTGATTTAGAGTTCCAACTACATGTATCCATATAGGCGAAAACAGAGTGAAACCTAAAAATTAAAACTGTTACTGCCAACGAACGGTTTAACCTAGAAGAACGAAATTTGGTGAGCCAAGTGGGATTGGGGTACTGATCGTTTCCTGAAACTGTCATCAAGATTGGGTGAAAAAATGTGTGCTGAGATTTCAGGAAACTCGTAGTTTTTTGGAAGCTTGGCAAACCCTTTCCATGAAAGTGATTTGTGCCGGCCTCTGCTAGGGCTACATCAATAGGAAACGAACTATAGAGATTGAACTTGGAACCACTTTATTTTGTAAAGTTTCAAAGAGCTAGCACAAACCGTTTTTGATTTAGAGTTCCAACTACATGTATCCATATAGGAGAAAACAGAGTGAAACCTAAAAATTAAAACTGTTACTGCCAACGAACGGTTTAAACTAGAAGAACGAAACTTGGTGAGCCAAGTGGGATTGGGGTTCTGATCATTACCTGAAAGTGTCATCAAGATTGGGTGAAAAAATGTGTGCCGAGATTTCAGAAAACTCGTAATTTTTTGGAAGCTTGGCAACCCCTTTCCATGAAAGGGATTTGGGCCGGTCTCTGCTTAGGGCTACATCAATAGGAAACAAACCATACAGATAGAACGTGGAACTATTTTATTGTGTCAAATTTCAAAGAGCTAGCACACACCATGTTTGATTTAGAGATCCAACTACATGTATCCATATAGGAGAAAACAGAGTGAAACCTAAAATTTAAACAGTTACTGCCAACGAACGGTTTAACAAGGAAGAACAAAATTTGGTGAGCCAAGTGGGATTGGGGTACTGATCATTACCTGAAAGTGTCATCAAGATTGGGTAAAAAAATGTGTGCTGAGATTTCAGGAAACTCGTAGTTTTTTGGAAGCTTGGCAACCCCTTTCCATGAAAGTGATATGCGCCGTTCTCTTCTTACTGCTATGTCAATAGGAAACAAACCGTAGAGATAGAACTTGGAACTACTTTATTGTGTCAAGTTTCAAAGAGCTAGCACAAACCGTGTTTGATTTAGAGTTCCACCTACATGTATCCACATAGGAGAAAAAAGAGTGAAACCTAAAAATTAAAACTGTTACTGCCAATGAACGGTTTAACCTATAAGAACGAAATTTGTTGAGCCAACTGGGATTGGCGTACTGATCATTACCTGAAAGTGTCATCAAAATTGGGTGAAAAAATGTGTGCTGAGATTTCAGGAAACTCGTAGTTTTTTGGAAGCTTGGCAACCCCTTTCCATGAAAGTGATTTGCGCCGGTCTCTGCTTAGGGCTACATCAATAGGAAACAAACCATAGAGATAGAACTTGGAACTACTTGATTGTGTCAAGTTTCAAAGAGCTAGCACAAACCGTGTTTGATTTAGAGTTCCAACTACATGTATCCATATAGGAGAAAACAGAGTGAAACCTAAAAATTAAAACTGTTACTGCCAACGAACTGTTTAACTTAGAAGAACGAAATTTGGTGAGCCAAGTGGGATAGGGGTACTGATCATTACCTGAAAGTGTCATCAAGATTGGGAGAAAAAAAGTGTGCTGAGATTTCAAGAAACTCGTAATTTTTTGGAAGCTTGGCAACCTTTTTCCGTGAAAGTGATTTTCGCTAGACTCTGCTTAGGGCTACATCAATAGGAAAGAAACCATAGAGATAGAACTTGGAACTACTTTATTGTGTCAAGTTTCAAAGAGCTAGCAGAAACCGTGTTTGATTAAGAGTTCCAACTACATATTTCCAAATAGGAGAAAAGAGAGTGAAACCTAAAAATTAAAACTGTTACTGCCAACGAACGGTTTAACATAGAAGAACGAAATTTGGTGAGCCAAGTGTGAATGGGGTACTGATCATTACCTGAAAGTGTCATCAAGATTGGGTAAAAAAATGTGTGCTGAGATTTCAGGAAACTCGTAGTTTTTTGGAAAATTGGCAACCCCTTTCTATGAAAGTGATATGAGCTGTTCTCGGCTTAATGCTATGTCAATAGGAAACAAACCGTAGAGATAGAACTTGGAACTACTTTATTGTGTCAAG
Source organism: Spermophilus citellus (assembly GCF_964194105.1). Classification (NCBI taxonomy): domain Eukaryota; kingdom Metazoa; phylum Chordata; class Mammalia; order Rodentia; family Sciuridae; genus Spermophilus; species Spermophilus citellus. Next base: position 14,445,496 of record NC_138192.1, on the reverse strand, counting down.
TTTCAAAGAACTAGTACAAACCGTGTTTGAATTAGAGTTCCAACTACATGTATCCACATACGAGAAAACAGAGTGAAACCTAAAAATTAAAACTGCTACAGCCAACGTACGGTTTAACCTAGAAGAACGAAATTTGTTGAGCCAACTGGGATTGGGGTACTGATCATTACATGAAAGTGTCATCAAGATTGGGTGAAAAAATGTGTGCTGAGATTTCAGGAAACTCCTAGTTTTTTGGAAGCTTGGCAACCCCTTTCCATGAAAGGGATTTGCGCCGGTCTCTCCTTAGGGCTACATCAATAGGAAACAAACAATAGAGATAGAACTTGGAACTACTTTATTGTGTCAAATTTCAAAGAGCTAGCACAAACCATGTTTGATTTAGAGATCCAACTACATGTATCCATATAGGAGAAAACAGAGTGAAACCTAAAAATTACAACTGTTACTGCCAACGAACGGTTTAACTTAGAAGAACGAAATTTGGTGAGCCAAGTGGGATTGGGGTACTGATCATTACCTGAAAGTGTCATCAAGATTGGGTAAAAAAATGTTTGCTGAGATTTCAGGAAACTCGTAGTTTTTTGGAAGCTTGGCAACCCCTTTCCATGAAAGTGATATGCGCTGTTCTCTGCTTAGTGCTATGTCAATAGGAAACAAACCGTAGAGAGAGAACATGGAACTACTTTATTGTGTCAAGTCAAAGAGCTAGCACAAACCGTGTTTGATTTAGAGTTCCACCTACATGTATGAACATAGGAGAAAACAGAGTGAAACCTAAAAATTAAAACTGTTACTGACAACGAACGGTTTAACCTAGAAGAACGAAATTTGGTGAGCCAAGTGGGATTGGCGTACTGATCATTACCTGAAAGTGTCATCAAGATTGGGTGAATAAATGTGTGCTGAGATTTCAGGAAACTGGTAGTTTTTTGGAAGCTTGGCAACCCCTTTTCATGAAAGTGATTTGCGCCGGTCTCTACCTAGGGCTACGTCAATATGAAACAAACCGTAGAGATAGAAATTGGAACTACTTTATTGTGTCAAGTTTCAAAGAGCTAGCACAAACCGTGTTTGATTTAGAGTTCCAACTACATGTATCCATATAGGAGAAAACAGAGTGAAACATAAAAATTTAAACTGTTACTGCCAACGAACGGTTATACCTAGAAGAACGAAATTTGGTGAGCCATGTGGGATTGTGGAACTGATCATTACCTGAAAGTGTCATCAAGATTGGGTGAAAAAATGTGTGCTGAGATTTCAGGAAACTCGTAGTTTTTTGGAAGCTTGGCAACCCCGTTCCATGAAAGGGATTTGCGCTGGTCTCTGCTTAGGGCTACATCAATAGGAAACAAAACATAGAGATAGAACTTGGAACTACGTTATTGTGTCAAGTATCAAAGAGCTAGCACAAACCGTGTTTGATTTAGAGTTCCACCTACATGTATCCACATAGGAGAAAACAGAGTGAAACCTAAAATTTAAAACTGTTACTGCCAACGAACGGTTTAAACTAGAAGAACGAAATTTGTTGAGCCAACTGGGATTGGCGTACTGATCATTACCTGAAAGTGTCATCAAGATTGGGTGAAAAAATGTGTGCTGAGATTTCAGGAAACTCATAGTTTTTTGGAAGCTTGGCAACCCCTTTCCATGAAAGTGATTTACGCCGGTCTCTGCTTAGGGCTATATCAATAGGAAACAAACCATAGAGATAGAACTTGGAACTACTTGATTGTGTCAAGTTTCAAAGAGCTAGCACAAACCGTGTTTGATTTAGAGTTCCAAATACATGTATCCATATAGGATAAAACAGAGTGAAACCTAAAAATTAAAACTGTTACTGCCAACGAACTGTCTAACTTAGAAGAACAAAATTCGGTGAGCCAAGTGGGATTGGGGTACTGATCATTACCTGAAAGTGTCATCAAGATTGGGAGAAAAAAGTGTGCTGAGATTTCAAGAAACTCATAGTTTTTTGGAAGCTTGGCAACCCCTTTCCGTGAAAGTGATTTGCGCTAGACTCTGCTTAGGGCTACATCAATAGGAAAGAAACCATAGAGATAGAACTTGGAACTACTTTATTGTGTCAAGTTTCAAAGAGTTAGCAGAAACCGTGTTTGATTTAGAGTTCCAACTACATGTATCCATATAGGAGAAAACAGAGTGAAACCTAAAAATTTAAACTGTTACTGCCAACGAACGGTTTAACCTAGAAGAACGATATTAGGTGAGCCAAGTGGGATTAGGGTACTGATCATTACCTGAAAGTGTCATCAAGATTGGGTAAAAAAATGTGTGCTGAGATTTCAGGAAAATCGTCGTTTTTTGGAAGCTTGGCAACCCCTTTCCATGAAAGAGATATTCGCCATTCTCTGCTTAGTGCTATGTCAATAGGAAACAAACCATAGAGATAGAACTTGGAACTACTTTATTGTGTCAAGTTTCAAAGAGCTAGCACAAACCGTGTTTGATTTAGAGTTCCAACTACATGTAATCACATAGGAGAAAACAGAGTGAAACCTAAAAATTAAAACTGTTACTGCCAATGAACTGTTTAACTTAGAAGAACGAAATTTGGTGAGCCAAGTGGATTTGGGGTACTGATCATTACCTGAAAGTGTCATCAAGATTGGGAGAAAAAAGTGTGCTGAGATTTCAAGAAACTCGTAGTTTTTTGGAAGATACACAACCCCTATCCGTGAAAGTGATTTGTGCCAGTCTCTGCTTAATGCTACATCAATAGGGAACAAACCATATAGACAGAACTTGGAACTACGTTATTGTGTCAAGTTTCAAAGAGCTAGCACAAACCGTGTTTGATTTAGAGTTCCACTACATGTATCCATATAGGAGAAAACAGAGTGAAACCTAAAAATTTAAACTGTTACTGCCACCGAACGGTTTAACCTAGAAGAACGAAATTTGGTGAGCCAAGTGGGATTGGGGTACTGATCATTACCTGAAAGTGTCATCAAGATTGGGTGAAAAAATGTGTGCTGAGATTTCAGGAAACTCGTAGTTTTTTCAAGCTTGGCAACCCCTTTCCATGAATGTGATTTACGCCGGTCTCTGCTTAGGGCTACATCAATAGGAAACAAACCATAGAGATAGAACTTGGAACTACTTTATTGTGTCAAGTTTCAAAGAGCTAGCACAAACCGTGTTTGATTTAGAGTTCCAACTACATGTATCCATATAGGAGAAAACAGAGTGAAACCAAAAAATTAAAACTGTTACTGCCAAAGAACGGATTAACCTAGAAGAACGAAATTTGGTGAGCCAAGTGGGATTGGGGTACTGATCCTTTCCTGAAAGTGTCATCAAGATTGGGTGAAAAAATGTGTGCTGAGATTTCAGGAAACTCGTAGTTTTTTGGAAGCTTGGCAACCCCTTTCCATGAAAGTGATATGTGCCGTTCTCTGCTTAGTGCTATGTCAATAGGAAACAAACCGTAGAGATAGAACTTGGAACTACTTTATTGTGTCAAGTTTCAAAGAGCTAGCACAAACCGTGTTTGATTTAGAGTTCCACCTACATGTATCCACATAGGAGAAAACAGAGTGAAACCTAAAAATTAAAACTGTTACTGCCAACGAACGGTTTAACCTAGAAGAACGAAATTTGTTGAGCCAACTGGGATTGGCGTACTGATCATTACCTGAAAGTGTCATCAAGATTGGGTGAAAAAATGTGTGCTGAGATTTCAGGAAACTCATAGTTTTTTGGAAGCTTGGCAACCCCTTTCCATGAAAGTGATTTACGCCGGTCTCTGCTTATGGCTATATCAATAGGAAACAAACCATAGAGATAGAACTTGGAACTACTTGATTGTGTCAAGTTTCAAAGAGCTAGCACAAACCGTGTTTGATTTAGAGTTCCAAATACATGTATCCATATAGGATAAAACAGAGTGAAACCTAAAAATTAAAACTGTTACTGCCAACGAACTGTTTAACTTAGAAGAACGAAATTTGGTGAGCCAAGTGGGATTGGGGTACTGATCATTACCTGAAAGTGTCATCAAGATTGGGAGAAAAAAGTGTGCTGAGATTTCAAGAAACTCGTAGTTTTTTGGAAGCTTGGCAACCCCTTTCCGTGAAAGTGATTTGCGCTAGACTCTGCTTAGGGCTACATCAATAGGAAAGAAACCATAGAGATAGAACTTGGAACTACTTTATTGTGTCAAGTTTCAAAGAGTTAGCAGAAACCGTGTTTGATTTAGAGTTCCAACTACATGTATCCATATAGGAGAAAACAGAGTGAAACCTAAAAATTTAAACTGTTACTGCCAACGAACGGTTTAACATAGAAGAACGAAATTTGGTGAGCCAAGTGGGATTAGGGTACTGATCATTACCTGAAAGTGTCATCAACATTGGGTAAAAAAATGTGTGCTGAGATTTCAGGAATATCGTCGTTTTTTGGAAGCTTGGCAACCCCTTTCCATGAAAGTGATATGCGCCGTTCTCTGCTTAGTGCTATGTCAATAGGAAACAAACCATAGAGATAGAACTTGGAACTACTTGATTGTGTCAATTTTCAAAGAGCTAGCACAAACCGTGTTTGATTAGAGTTCCAAATACATGTATCCATATAGGATAAAACAGAGTGAAACCTAAAAATTAAAACTGTTACTGCAGACGAACTGTTTAACTTAGAAGAACGAAATTTGGTGAGCCAAGTGGATTTGGGGTACTAATCATTACCTGAAAGTGTCATCAAGATTGGGAGAAAAAAGTGTGCTGAGATTTCAAGAAACTCGTAGTATTTGGAAGATTCAGAACCCCTATCCGTGAAAGTGATTTGTGCCAGTGTCTGCTTAATGCTACATAAATAGGGAACAAACCATAGAGATAGAACTTGGAACTACGTTATTGTGTCAAGTTTCAAAGAGCTAGCACAAACCGTGTTTGATTTAGAGTTCCACTACATGTATCCATATAGGAGAAAACAGAGTGAAACCTAAAAATTAAAACTGTTACTGCCAACGAACGGTTTAACTTAGAAGAACGAAATTTGGTGAGCCAAGTGGGATTGGGGTACTGATCATTACCTGAAAGTGTCATCAAGATTGGGTGAAAAAATGTGTGCTGAGATTTCAGGAAACTCGTAGTTTTTTGGAAGCTTGGCAACCCCTTTCCATGAAAGTGATATACGCCGTTCTCTGCTTAGTGCTATGTCAATAGGAAACAAACCGTAGAGATAGAACATGGAACTACTTTATTGTGTCAAGTTTCAAAGAGCTAGCACAAACCGTGTTTGATTTAGAGTTCCACCTACATGTATCCACATAGAAGAAAACAGAGTGAAACCTAAAAATTAAAACTGTTAGTGCCAACGAACGGTTTAACCCAGAAGAACGAAATTTGTTGAGCCAACTGGGATTGGCGTACTGATCATTACCTGAAAGTGTCATCAAGATTGGGTGAAAAAATGTGTGCTGAGATTTCAGGAAACTGGTAGTTTTTTGGAAGCTTGGCAACCCCTTTTCATGAAAGTGATTTGCGCCGGTCTCTACTTAGGGCTACGTCAATACGAAACAAATCGTAGAGATAGAACTTGGAACTACTTTATTGTGTCAAGTTTCAAAGAGCTAGCACAAACCGTGTTTGATTTAGAGTTCCAACTACATGTATCCATATAGGAGAAAACAGAGTGAAACCTAAAAATTTAAACTGTTACTGCCAACGAAAGGTTTTACCTAGAAGAACGAAATTTGGTGAGCCATGTGGGATTGTGGAACTGATCATTACCTGAAAGTGTCATCAAGATTGGGTGAAAAAATGTGTGCTGACATTTAAGGAAACTCATAGTTTTTTGGAAGCTTGGCAAACCCTTTCCATGAAAGTGATTTGTGCCGGCCTCTGCTAGGGCTACATCAATGGGAAACAAACTATATAGATTGAACTTGGAACCACTTTATTTTGTAAAGTTTCAAAGAGCTAGCACAAACCGTTTTTGATTTAGAGTTCCAACTACATGTATCCATATAGGAGAAAACAGAGTGAAACCTAAAAATTCAAACTGTTACTGCCAACGAACGGTTTAACCTAGAAGAACGAAACTTGGTGAGCCAAGTGGGATTGGGGTTCTGATCATTACCTGAAAGTGTCATCAAGATTGGGTGAAAAAATGTGTGCTGAGATTTCAGGAAACTCGTAATTATTGGTAAGCTTGGCAACCCCTTTCCATGAAAGGGATTTGCGCCGGTCTCTGCTTAGGGCTACATCAATAGGAAACAAACCATAGAAATAGAACTTGGAACTACTTTATTGTGTCAAATTTCAAAGAGCTAGCACAAACCATGTTTGATTTAGAGATCCAACTACATGTATCCATATACGAGAAAACAGAGTGAAACCTAAAAATTAAAACTGTCACTGCCAACGAACTTTTTAACCTAGAAGAACGAAATTTGGTGAGCCAAATGGGATTATGGTACTGATCATTACCTGCAAGTGTCATCAAGATTGGGTAAAAAAATGTGTGCTGAGATTTCAGGAAACTCGTAGTTTTTTGGAAGCTTGGCAACCCCTTTCCATTAAAGTTATATGCGCCGTTCTCTGCTTAGTGCTATGTCAATAGGAAACAAACCGTAGAGATACAACTTGGAACTATTTTATTGTGTCAAGTTTCAAAGAGCTAGCACAAACCGTGTTTGATTTAGAGTTCCACCTACATGTATCCACATAGGAGAAAACAGAGTGAAACCTAAAAATTAAAACTGTTACTGCCAATGAACGGTTTAACCTAGAAGAACGAAATTTGTTGAGCCAACTGGGATTGGCGTACTGATCATTACCTGAAAGTGTCATCAAGATTGGGTGAAAAAATGTGTGCTGAGATTTCAGGAAACTCATAGTTTTTTGGAAGCTTGGCAACCCCTTTCCATGAAAGTGATTTACGCCGGTCTCTGCTTAGGGCTATATCAATAGGAAACAAACCATAGAGATAGAACTTGGAACTACTTGATTGTGTCAAGTTTCAAAGAGCTAGCACAAACCGTGTTTGATTTAGAGTTCCAAATACATGTATCCATATAGGATAAAACAGAGTGAAACCTAAAAATTAAAACTGTTACTGCCAACGAACTGTTTAACTTAGAAGAACGAAATTTGGTGAGCCAAGTGGGATTGGGGTACTGATCATTACCTGAAAGTGTCATCAAGATTGGGAGAAAAAAGTGTGCTGAGATTTCAAGAAACTCGTAGTTTTATGGAAGCTTGGCAACCCCTTTCCGTGAAAGTGATTTGTGCTAGACTCTGCTTAGGGCTACATCAATAGGAAAGAAACCATAGAGATAGAACTTGGAACTACTTTATTGTGTCAAGTTTCAAAGAGTTAGCAGAAACCGTGTTTGATTTAGAGTTCCAACTACATGTATCCATATAGGAGAAAACAGAGTGAAACCTAAAAATTTAAACTGTTACTGCCAACGAACGGTTTAACCTAGAAGAACGAAATTTGGTGAGCCAAGTGGGATTAGGGTACTGATCATTACCTGAAAGTGTCATCAACATTGGGTAAAAAAATGTGTGCTGAGATTTCAGGAAAATCGTCGTTTTTTGGAAGCTTGGCAACCCCTTTCCATGAAAGTGATATGCGCCATTCTCTGCTTAGTGCTATGTCAATAGGAAACAAACCATAGAGATAGAACTTGGAACTACTTGATTGTGTCAAGTTTCAAAGAGCTAGCACAAACCGTGTTTGATTAGAGTTCCAAATACATGTATCCATATAGGATAAAACAGAGTAAAACCTAAAAATTAAAACTGTTACTGCCAACGAACTGTTTAACTTAGAAGAACGAAATTTGGTGAGCCAAGTGGATTTGGGGTACTGATCATTACCTGAAAGTGTCATCAAGATTGGGAGAAAAAAGTGTGCTGAGATTTCAAGAAACTCGTAGTTTTTTGGAAGATTCACAACCCCTATTCGTGAAAGTGATTTGTGCCAGTCTCTGCTTAATGCTACATCAATAGGGAACAAACCATAGAGATAGAACTTGGAACCTCCTTATTGTGTCAAGTTTCAAAGAGCTAGCACAAACCGTGTTTGATTTAGAGTTCCACAATATTTATCCATATAGGAGAAAACAGAGTGAAACCTAAAAATTAAAACTGTTACTGCCAACGAACGGTTTAACCTAGAAGAACGAAATTTGTTGAGCCAACTGGGATTGGCGTACTGATCATTACCTGAAAGTGTCATCAAGATTGGGTGAAAAAATGTGTGCTGAAATTTCAGGAAACTGGTAGTTTTTTGGAAGCTTGGCAACCCCTTTTCATGAAAGTGATTTGCGCCGGTCTCTACTTAGGGCTACGTCAATACGAAACAAATCGTAGAGATAGAACTTGGAACTACTTTATTGTGTCAAGTTTCAAAGAGCTAGCACAAACCGTGTTTAATTTAGAGTTCCAACTACATGTATCCATATAGAAGAAAACAGAGTGAAACCTAAAAATTTAAACTGTTACTGCCAACGAAAGGTTTTACCTAGAAGAACGAAATTTGGTGAGCCCTGTGGGATTGTGGAACTGATCATTACCTGAAAGTGTCATCAAGATTGGGTGAAAAAATGTGTGCTGACATTTCAGGAAACTCGTAGTTTTTTGGAAGCTTGGCAAACACTTTCCATGAAAGTGATTTGTGCCGGCCTCTGCTAGGGCTACATCAATAGGAAACAAACTATAGAGATTGAACTTGGAACCACTTTATTTTGTAAAGTTTCAAAGAGCTAGCACAAACCGTTTTTGATTTAGAGTTCCAACTACATGTATCCATATAGGAGAGAACAGAGTGAAACCTAAAAATTAAAACTGTTACTGCCAACGAACGGTTTAACCTAGAAGAACGAAACTTGGTGAGCCAAGTGGGATTCGGGTTCTGATCATTACCTGAAAGTGTCATCAAGATTGGGTGAAAAAATGTGTGCTGAAATTTCAGGAAACTCGTAATTTTTTGTAAGCTTGGCAACCCCTTTCCATGAAAGGGATTTGCGCCGGTCTCTGCTTAGGGCTACATCAATAGGAAACAAACCATAGAGATAGAACTTTTAACTACTTTATTGTGTCAAATGTCAAAGAGCTAGCACAAACCATGTTTGATTTAGAGATCCAACTACATGTATCCATATACGAGAAAACAGAGTGAAACCTAAAAATTAAAACTGTCACTGCCAACGAACGGTTTAACCTAGAAGAACGAAATTTGGTGAGCCAAGTGGGATTATGGTACTGATCATTATCTGCAAGTGTCATCAAGATTGGGTAAAAAAATGTGTGCTGAGATTTCAGGAAACTCGTAGGTTTTTGGAAGCTTGGCAACCCTTTTCCATGAAAGTTATATGCGCCGTTCTCTGCTTAGTGCTATGTCAATAGGAAACAAACCGTAGAGATAGAACTTGGAACTATTTTATTGTGTCAAGTTTCAAAGAGCTAGCACAAACCGTGTTTGATTTAGAGTTCCACCTACATGTATCCACATAGGAGAAAACAGAGTGAAACCTAAAAATTAAAACTGTTACTGCCAACGAACTGTTTAACCTAGAAGAACGAAATTTGTTGAGCCAACTGGGATTGGCGTACTGATCATTACCTGAAAGTGTCATCAAGTTTGGGTGAAAAAATGTGTTGTGAGATTTCAGGAAACTCGTAGATTTTTGGATGCTTGGCAACCCCTTTTCAGGAAAGTGATTTGCGCCGGTCTCTGCTTAGGGCTACATCAATAGGAAACAAACCATAGAGATAGAACTTGGAACTACTTTATTGTGTCATGTTTCAAAGAGATAGAGCAAACCTTGTTTGATTTAGAGTTCCAACTACATGTATCCATGTAGGAGAAAACAGAGTGAAACCTAAAAATTCAAACTGTTACTGCCAACGAACGGTTTAACCTGGAAGAACGAAATTTGGTGAGCCATGTGGGATTGTGGAACTGATCATTACCTGAAAGTGTCATCAAGATTAGGTGAAAAAATGTGTGCTGAGATTTCAGGAAACTCGTAGTTTTTTGGAAGCTTGGCAACCCCTTTCCATGAAAGTGATTTGCGCCAGTCTCTACTTAGGGCTACATCAATAGGAAACAAACCATAGAGATAGAACTTGGAACTACTTTATTGTGTCAACTTTCAAAGAGCTAGAACAAATTGTGTTTGATTTAGAGTTCCAACTACATGTATCCATATAGGAGAAAACAGAGTGAAACCTAAAAATTAAAACTGTTACTGCCATCGAACGGTTTAACCTAGAAGAACGAAATTTGGTGAGCCAACTGGGATTGGGGTGCTGATTATTATCTGAAAGTGACATCAAGATTGGGTGAAAAAAATGTGTGCTGAGATTTCAGGAAACTCGTAGTTTTTTGGAAGCTTGGCAACCCCTTTCCATGAAAGTGATTTGCGCCAGTCTCTGCTTAGGGCTACATCAATAGGAAACAAACCATAGAGATAGAACTTGGAACTACTTTATTGTGTCAAGTTTCAAAGAGCTAGCACAAACCGTGTTTGATTTAGAGTTCCAACTACATGTATCCATATAGGAGAAAACAGAGTGAAACCTAAAAATTAAAACTGTTACTTCCAACGAACGGTTTAACCTGGAAGAACGAAATTTGGTGAGCCAAGTAGGATTGGGGAACTGATCATTACCTGAAAGTGTCATCAAGATTGGTTGTAAAAATGTGTGCTGGGATTTCAGGAAACTCGTAGTTTTTTGGAAGCTTGGCAACCCCTTTCCATGAAAGTGATTTGCGCTGGTGTCTGCTTAGGGCTACATCAATAGTAAACAAACCATAGTGATAGAACTTGGAACTATTTTATTGTGTCAAGTTTCAATGAGCTAGCACAAACCCTGTTTGATTTAGACTTCCAACTACGTGTATCCATATAGGAGAAAACAGAGTGAAACCTAAAAATTAAAACTGTTACTGCCAACGAAAGGTTTAACCTGGAAGAATGAAATTTGGTGAGCCAAGTGGGATTGGGGTACTGATCATTATCTGAAAGTGTCATCAAGTTTGGGTGAAAAAATGTGTGCTGAGATTTCAGGAAACTCGTAGTTTCTTGGAAGCTTGGCAACCCCTTTCCGTTAAAGTGATTTGCGCCGGTCACTGCTTAGGGCTACATCAAGAGGAAACAAACCATATAGATAGAACTTCAAACTACTTTATTGTGTCAAGTTTCAAAGAGCTAGCACAAACCGTGTTTGATTTAGAGTTCCAACTACATGTATCCATATAGGAGAAAACAGAGTGAAACCTAAAAATTAAAACTGTTACTGCCAACGAACGGTTTAACCTGGAAGAACGAAATATGGTGAGCCGAGTGGGATTGGGGTACTGATCATTACCTGAAAGTGTCATCGAGATTGGGTGAAAAAATGTGTGCTGAGATTTCAGGAAACTCGTAGTTTTTTGGAAGCTTGGCAACCCCTTTCCATGAAAGTGATTTGCGCTGGTGTCTGCTCAGGGCTACATCAATAGTAAACAAACCATAGTGATAGAACTTGGAACTATTTTATTGTGTCAAGTTTCAATGAGCTAGCACAAACCCTGTTTGATTTAGAGTTCCAACTACGTGTATTCATATAGGAGAAAACAGAGTGAAACCTAAAAATTAAAACTGTTACTGAAAACGAACGGTTTAACGTACAAGAACGAAATGTGGTGAGCCACGTGGGATTGAGGTACTGATCATTACCTGAAAGTGTCATCAAGATTTGGTGAAAAAATGTGTGCTGAGATTTCAGGAAACTCGTAGTTTTTTGGAAGCTTGGCAACCCCTTTCCATGTAAGTGATTTGTGCCAGTCTTTGTTTTGGGCTACATCAATAGGAAACAAACCATAGAGATTGAACTTGGAACTACTTTATTGTGTCAAGTTTCAAATAGCTACCTCAAACCATGTTTGATTTAGAGTTCCAACTACATGTATCCATATAGGAGAAAACAGAGTGAAACCTAAAAATTAAAACTGTTACTACCAACGAACGGTTTAACCTGGAAGAAGGAAATATGGTGAGCCAAGTGGGATTGGGGTACTGATCATTACCTGAAAGTGTCATCAGGTTTTCGTGAAAAAATGTGTACTGAGATTTCAGGAAACTCGTAGTTTTTTGGAAGCTTGGCAACCCCTTTTCATGAAAGTGATTTGCGCCAGTCTCTGCTTAGGGCTACATCAAGAGGAAACAAACCATAGAGATAGAACTTCAAACTACTTTATTGTGTCAAGTTTCAAAGTGCTAGCACAAACCGTGTTTGATTTAGAGTTCCAACTACATGTATCAATATAGGAAAAAACAGAGTGAAACCTAAAAATTAAAACTGTTACTGCCAAGGAACGGTTTAACCTGGAAGAACGAAATTTGGTGAGCCAAGTGGGATTGGGTTAGTGATCATTACCTGAAAGTGTCATCAAGATTGGGTGAAAAAATGTGTGCTGAGATTTCAGGAAACTCGTAGTTTTTTGGAAGCTTGGCACCCCCTTTCCTTGATAGTGGTTTACGCCGGTCTCTGCTTAGGGCTACATCAATAGGAAACAAACCGTAGAAATAGAACTTGGAACTACTTTATTGTGTCAAGTTTCAAAGAGCTAGCACAAACCGTGTTTGATTTAGAATTCCAACTACAAGTATACATATAGGAGAAAATAGAGTTAAAGATAAAAATTAAAACTGTTACTGCCAACGAATGGTTTAACCTGGAAGAACGAAATTTGGTGAGCCAAGTGGGATTGGGGAACTGATCATTACCTGAAAGTGTCATCAAGATTGGGTGAAAAAATATGTGCTGAGATTTCAGGAAACTCGTAGTTTTTTGGAAGCTTGGCAACCCCTTTCCATGAAAGTAATTTGTGCCGGTCTCTGCTTAGGGCTACATCAATAGGAAACAAACCATAGAGATAGAACATGGAACTACTTTATTGTGTCAAGTTTCAAAGAGCTAGCACAAACCGTGTTTGATTTAGAGTTCCAACTACGTGTTTCCATATAGGGGAAAACAGAGTGAAACCTAAAAATTTAAACTGTTACTGCCAACGAACGGTTTAACCTAGAAGAACGAAATTTGGTGAGCCAAGTGGGATTGGGGTACTGATCATTACCTGAAAGTGTCATCAAGATTGGGTGAAAAAATGTGTGCTAAGATTTCAGGAAACTCGTAGTTTTTTGGAAGCTTGGCAACCCCATTCCATGAAAGTGATTTGTGCCAGTCTCTGCTTAGGGCTACATCAATAGGAAACAAACCATAGAGATAGAACTTGGATCTACTTTGTGGCGTCAAGTTTCAAAGAGCTAGCACAAACCGTGTTTGATTTAGAGTTCCAACTACATGTATTTCTATAGGAGAAAACAGAGTGAAACCTAAAAATTAAAACTGTTACTGCCATCGAACGGATTAACCTAGAAGAGCGAAATTTGGTGAGCCAAGTGGGATTGGGATACTGATCATTACCTGAAAGTGTCATCAAAATTGGATGAAAAAACGTGTCCTGAGATTTCAGGAAACTCGTAGTTTTTTGGAAGCTTGGCAACCCCTTTCCATGAAAGTGATTTGTGCCAGTCTCTGTTTAGGGCTACATGAATAGGAAACAAACCATAGAGATAGAACTTGGAACTACGTTATTGTGTCAAGTTTGAAAGAGCTAGCACAAACCGTGTATGATTTAGAGTTCCAAATACACGTATCCATATAGGAGAAAACAGAGTGAAACCTAAAAATTAAAACTGTTACTGCCAATGAACGGTTTAACCTTGAAGAACGAAATATGGTGAGCCAAGTGGGATTGGGGTACTGATCATTACCTGAAAGTGTCATCAAGATTGGGTGAAAAAATGTGTGCTGAGATTTCAGGAAACTCGTAGTTTTTAGGAAGCTTGGCAACCCCTTTCCATGAAAGTGATTTGCGCCAGTCTCTGCTTAGGGATACATCAATAGGAAACAAACCATAGAGATAGAACTTGGAACTACTTGATTGTGTCAAGTTTCCAAGAGCTAGCACAAACCGTGTTTGATTTAGAGTTCCAACTACATGTATCCATATAGGAGAAAACAGAGTGAAACCTAAAAATTAAAACTGTTACTGCCAAGGAACGGTTTAACCTGGAAGAACGAAATTTGGTGAGCCAAGTGGGATTGGGGTAGTGATCATTACCTGAAAGTGTCATCAAGATTGGGTGAAAAAATGTGTGCTGAGATTTCAGGAAACTCGTAGTTTTTTGGAAGCTTCCAACCCCTTTCCATGAAAGTGATTTGCGCCAGTCTCTGCTTAGGGCGACATCAATGGGAAACAAACCATAGAGATAGAACTTGGAACTACTTTATTGTGTCAAGTTTCAAATAGCTAGCTCAAACCATGTTTGATTTACAGTTCCAACTCCTCGTATCCATATAGGAGAAAACAGAGTGAAACCTAAAAATTAAAACTGTTACTTCCAACGAACGGTTTAAACTAGAAGAACGAAATTTGGTGAGCCAAGTGGGACTGTGGTACTGATCATTACCTGAAAGTGTCATCAAGATTTGGTGAAAAAATGTGTGCTGAGATATCAGGAAATTCGTAGTTTTTTGAAAGCTTCCAACCCCTTTCCATGAAAGTGATTTACGCCAGTCTCTGCTTAGGCCTACATCAATAGGAAACAAACCATAGAGATAGAACTTGGAACTACTTTATTGTGTCAAGTTTCAAAGAGCTAGCACAAACCGTGTTTGATTTAGAGTTCCAACTACATGTATCCATATAGGAGAAAACAGAGTGAAACCTAAAAATTAAAACTGTTACTGCCAACGAAAAGTTTAACCTGGAAGAACGAAATTTGGTGAGCCAAGTGGGATTGGGGTACTGATCATTACCTGAAAGTGTCATCAAGATTGGGTGAAAAAATGTGTGCTGAGATTTAAGGAAACTCGTAGTTTTTTGGAAGCTTGGCAACCCATTTCCATGAAAGGGATTTGGTGGTCTCTGCTTAGGGCTACATCAATAGGAAACAAACCGTAGAGACAAAACTTGGAACTACTTTATTGTGTGAAGTTTCAAAGAGCTTGCACAAACCGTGTTTGATTTAGAGTTCCAAGAACATGTATCCATTAGGAGAAAACAGAGTGAAACCTAAAAATTAAAACTGTTACTGCCATCGAACGGTTTAACCTAGAAGAACGAAATTTGGTGAGCCAAGTGGGATTGGGGTACTGATCATTACCTGACAGTGTCATCAAGATTGGGTGAAAAAATGTGAGTTGATATTTCAGGAAACTCGTAGTTTTTGGAAGCTTGGCAACCCCTTTCCATGAATGTGATTTGCGCCAGTCTCTGCTTAGGGCTACATCAATAGGAAACAAACCATAGAGATAGAACTTGGAACTACTTTATTGTGTCTAGGTTCAAAGAGCTAGCACAAACCGTGTTTGATTTAGAGTTCCAACTACATGTATCCATATAGGAGAAAACAGAGTGAAATCTACAAATTAAAACTGTTACTGCCAACGAACGGTTTAACCTAGAAGAACGAAATTTGGTGAGCCAAGTGGGATTGAGGTACTGATCATTACCTGAAAGTGTCATCAAGATTGTGTGAAAAAATGGGTGCTGAGATTTTAGGAAACTCGTAGTTTTTTGAAAGCTTGGCAACCCCTTTCCATGATAGTGATTTGCGCCAGTCTCTGCTTAAGGACTACATTAATAGGAAACAAACCATAGAGATAGAACATGGAACTACTTTATTGTGTCAAGTTTCAAAGAGCTAGCACAAACCGTGTTTGATTAAGAGTGCCAACTACATGTATCCATATAGGAGAAAACAGAGTGAAACCTAAAAATTAAAACTGTTACTGCCAACGAACGGTTTAAACTAGAGGAACGAAATTTGGTGAGCCAAGTGGGATTGGGGTACTGATCATTACCTGAAAGTGTCATCAGGTTTGGGTAAAAAAATGTTTGCTGAGATTTCAGGAAACTTGTAGTTACTTGGAAGCTTGGCAATCCCTTTCCATTAAAGTGATTTGCGCCGGTCTCTGCTTAGGGCTCCTTCAATAGGAAACAAACCATAGAGATAGAACTTGGAACTACTTTATTGTGTCAAGTTTCAAAGAGATAACACAAACAGTGTTTGATTTAGAGTTCCAACTACATGTATCCATATAGGAGAAAACTGAGTGAAACCTAAAAATTAAAAGTGTTACTGCCAACGAACGGTTTAACCTAGAGGAATGAAATTTGGTGAGCCAAGTGGTATTGTTGTACTGATCATTACCTGAAAGTGTCATCAAGATTGGATGAAAAAAATGTGTGCTGAGATTTCAGGAAACTCATAGTTTTTTGGAAGCTTGGCAACCCCTTTCCATGAAAGTGATTTGCGCCGGAATATGCTTAGGCCTACATCAATAGGAAACAAACCATAGAGATAGAACTTGGAACTACTTTATTGTGTCAAGTTTCAAAGAGCTAGCACAAACCGTGTTTGATTTAGAGTTCCAACTACATGTATCCATATAGGAGAAAACAGAGTGAAAGGTAAAAATTTAAACTGTAACTGCCATCGAACGGTTTAACCTAGAAGAACGAAATTTGGTGAGCCTAGTGGGATTGGCGTACTGATCATTACCTGAAAGTGTCATCAAGATTGGGTGAAAATATGTGTGCTGAGATTTCAGGAAACTCGTAGTTTTTTGGAAGATTGGCAACCCCTTTCCATGAAAGTGATTTGCGCCGGTCTCTGCTTAGGAGTACATCAATAGGAAACAAACCATAGAGATAGAACTTGGAAATACTTAATTGTGTCAAGTTTCAAAGAACTAGCACAAACCGTGTTTGATTTAGAATTCCAACTACATGTATCCATATAGGAGAAAACAGAGTGAAACCTAAAAATTAAAACTCTTAAGGCCAACGAACGGTTTAACCTAGAAGAACGAAATTTGGTGAGCCAAGTGGGATTGGCGTACTGATCATTACCTGAAAGTGTCATCAAGATTGGGTGAAAAAATGTGTGCTGAGATTTCAGGAAACTCGTAGTTTTTTGGAAGCTTGGCAACCCCTTTCCATGAAAGTGATTTGCGCTGGTCTCTACTTAGGGCTACATCAATAGGAAACAAACCATAGAGGTAGAACTTGGAACTATTTATTGTGTCAAGTTTCAAAGAGCTAGCACAAACCGTGTTTGATTTAGAGTTCCAACTACATGTATCCATATAGGAGAAAACAGAGTGAAAGATAAAAATTAAAACTCTTACTGCCAACGAACGGTTTAACATAGAAGAACGAAACTTGGTGAGCCAAGTGGGATTGGGGTACTGATCATTACCTGAAATTGTCATCAAGATTGTGTTAAAATGTGTACTGAGATTTCAGGAAACTCGTAGTTTTTTGGAAGCTTGGCAACCCCTTTCTGTGAAAGTGATTTGCGCGGGTCTCTACTTAGGACTACATCAATAGAAACAAACCATAGAGATAGAACTTGGGACTACTTTATTGTGTCAAGTTTCAAACAGCTAGCCCAAACCGTGTTTGATTTAGAGTTCCAACTACATGTATCCATATAGGAGAAAACAGAGTGAAACGTCAAAATTAAAACTGTTACTGCCAACGAACTGTTTAACCTAGAAGGACGAAATTTGGTGAGCCAAGTGGCATTGGGGTACTTATCATTACCTGAAAGTGTCATCAAGATTGGGTGAAAAAATCTGTGCTGAGATTTCAGGAAATTCGTAGTTTTTTGGAAGCTTGGCAACCCCTTTCCATGAAAGTGATTTGCGCCGGTCTCGGCTTAGGGCTACATCAATAGGAAACAAACCATAGAGACAGAACGTGGAACTACTTTATTGTGTCAAGTTTCAAAGAGCTAGCACAAACCGTGTTTGATTTAGTGTTCCAAATACATGTATCCATATAGGAGAAACCAGAGTGAAACCTAAAAATTAAAACTGTTACTGCCAACGAACGGTTCAACCTAGAAGAGCGAAATTTAATGAGCCAAGTGGGATTGGCGTACTGATCATTACCTGAAAGTGTCATCAAGATTGGGTGAAAAAATGTGTGTTGAGATTTCAGGAAACTCGTAGTTTTTTGGAAGCTTGGCAACCCATTTCCATGAAAGTGATTTGGTGGTCTCTGCTCAGGGCTACATCAATAGGAAACAAACCATAGAGATAGAACTTGGAACTACTTTATTGTGTCAAGTTTCAAAGAGCTAGCACAAACCGTGTTTGATTTAGAGTTCCAACTACATGTATCCATATAGGAGAAAACAGAGTGAAAACTAAAAATTAAAACTGTTACTGCCAACGAACTGTTTAACCTAAAGAACGAAATTTGGTGAGCCAAGTATCATTGGGGTACTAATCATTACCTGAAAATGTCATCAAGATTGGGTGAAAAAATGTGTGCTGAGATTTCAGGAAACTCGTAGTTTTTTGGAAGCTTGGCACCCCATTTCCATGAAAGTGATTTGTGCCAGTCTCTGCTTAGGGCTACATCAATAGGAAACAAACCATAGAGATAGAACTTGGATCTACTTTATGGCGTCAAGTTTCAAAGAGCTAGCACAAACCGTGTTTGATTTAGAGTTCCAACTACATGTATCCCTATAGGAGAAAACAGAGTGAAACCTAAAAATTAAAACTGTTACTGCCATCGAACGGATTAACCTAGAAGAACGAAATTTGGTGAGCCAAGTGGGATTGGGATACTGATCATTACCTGAAAGTGTCATCAAAATTGGATGAAAAAACGTGTCCTGAGATTTCAGGAAACTCGTAGTTTTTTGGAAGCTTGGCAACCCCTTTCCATGAAAGTGATTTGCGCCAGTCTCTGCTTAGGGCTACATCAATTGGAAACAAACCATAGAGATAGAACTTGGAACTACTTTATTGTGTCAAGTTTCAAAGACCTAGCACAAACCGTGTTTGATTTAGAGTTCCAACTACATGTATCCATGTAGGAGAAAACAGAGTGAAACCTAAAAATTCAAACTGTTACTGCCAACGAACGGTTTAACCTGGAAGAACGAAATTTGGTGAGCCATGTGGGATTGTGGAACTGATCATTACCTGAAAGTGTCATCAAGATTAGGTGAAAAAATATGTGCTGAGATTTCAGGAAACTCGTAGTTTTTTGGAAGCTTGGCAACCCCTTTCCATGAAAGTGATTTGCGCCAGTCTCTACTTAGGGCTACATCAATAGGAAACAAACCATAGAGATAGAACTTGGAACTACTTTATTGTGTCAACTTTCAAAGAGCTAGAACAAATTGTGTTTGATTTAGAGTTCCAACTACATGTATCCATATAGGAGAAAACAGAGTGAAACCTAAAAATTAAAACTGTTACTGCCATTGAACGGTTTAACCTAGAAGAACGAAATTTGGTGAGCCAAGTGGGATTGGGGTGCTGATCATTATCTGAAAGTGACATCAAGATTGGGTGAAAAAAATGTGTGCTGAGATTTCAGGAAACTCGTAGTTTTTTGGAAGCTTGGCAACCCCTTTCCATGAAAGTGATTTGCGCCAGTCTCTGCTTAGGGCTACATCAATTGGAAACAAACCATAGAGATAGAACTTGGAACTACTTTATTGTGTCAAGTTTCAAAGAGCTAGCACAAACCGTGTTTGATTAAGAGTTCCAACTACATGTATCCATATAGGAGAAAACAGACTGAAACCTAAAAATTAAAACTGTTACTTCCAACGAATGGTTTAACCTGGAAGAACGAAATTTGGTGAGCCAAGTAGGATTGGGGAACTGATCATTACCTGAAAGTGTCATCAAGATTGGTTGAAAAAATGTGTGCTGAGATTTCAGGAAACTCGTAGTTTTTTGGAAGCTTGGCAACCCCTTTCCATGAAAGTGATTTGCGCTGGTGTCTGCTTAGGGCTACATCAATAGTAAACAAACCATAGTGATAGAACTTGGAACTATTTTATTGTGTCAAGTTTCAATGAGCTAGCACAAACCCTGTTTGATTTAGAGTTCCAACTACGTGTATTCATATAGGAGAAAACAGAGTGAAACCTAAAAATTAAAACTGTTACTGCCAACGAAAGTTTTAACCTGGAAGAATGAAATTTGGTGAGCCAAGTGGGATTGGGGTACTGATCATTATCTGAAAGTGTCATCAAGGTTGGGTGAAAAAATGTGTGCTGAGATTTCAGGAAACTCGTAGTTTCTTGGAAGCTTGGCAACCCCTTTCCGTTAAAGTGATTTGCGCTGGTCACTGCTTAGGGCTACATCAAGAGGAAACAAACCATATAGATAGAACTTCAAACTACTTTATTGTGTCAAGTTTCAAAGAGCTAGCACAAACCGTGTTTGATTTAGAGTTCCAACTACATGTATCCATATAGGAGAAAACAGAGTGAAACCTAAAAATTAAAACTGTTACTGCCAACGAACGGTTTAACCTGGAAGAACGAAATATGGTGAGCCGAGTGGGATTGGGGTACTGATCATTACCTGAAAGTGTCATCAAGATTAGTGAACAAATGTGTGCTGAGATTTCTTGAAACTCGTAGTTTTTTGGAAGCTTGGCAACCCCTTTCCATGAAAGTGATTTGCGCCAGTCTCTGCTTAGGGATACATCAATAGGAAACAAACCATAGAGATAGAACTTGGAACTACTTGATTGTGTCAAGTTTCCAAGAGCTACCTCAAACCATGTTTGATTTACAGTTCCAACTACACGTATCCATATAGGAGAAAACAGAGTGAAACCTAAAAATTAAAACTGTTACTGCCAACAAACGGTTTAAACTAGAAGAATGAAATTTGGTTAGCCAAGTGGGATTAGGGTACTGATCATTACCTGAAAGTGTCATCAAGATTTGGTGAAAAAATGTGTGCTGAGATTTCAGGAAACTCGTAGTTTTTTGAAAGCTTCCAACCCCTTTCATGAAAGTGATTTACCCCAGTCTCTGCTTAGGCCTACATCAATATGAAACAAACCATAGAGATAGAACTTGGAACTACTTTATTGTGTCAAGTTTCAAATAGCTAGCTCAAACCATGTTTGATTTACAGTTCCAACTACACGTATCCATATAGGAGAAAACAGAGTGAAACCTAAAAATTAAAACTGTTACTGCCAACGAACGGTTTAAACTAGAAGAACGAAATTTGGTGAGCCAAGTGGGATTGGGGTACTGATCATTACCTGAAAGTGTCATCAAGATTGGGTGAAAAAATGTGTGCTGAGATTTCAGTAAACTCGTAGTTTTTTGAAAGCTTCCAACCCCTTTCCATGAAAGGGATTTACGCCAGTCTCTGCTTAGGCCTACATCAATAGGAAACAAACCATAGAGATAGAACTTGGAACTACTTTATTGTGTCAAGTTTCAAATAGCTAGCTCAAACCATGTTTGATTTACAGTTCCAATTACACGTATCCATATAGGAGAAAACAGAGTGAAACCTAAAAATTAAAACTGTTACTGCCAACGAACGGTTTAACCTGGAAGAACGAAATATGGTGAGCCAAGTGGGATTGGGGTACTGATCATTACCTGAAAGTGTCATCAAGATTGGGTGAAAAAATGTGTGCTGAGATTTCTAGAAACTCGTAGTTTTTTGGAAGCTTGGCAACCCCTTTCCATGAAAGTGATTTGCGCCAGTCTCTGCTTAGGGCTACATCAATAGGAAACAAACCATAGAGATAGAACTTCAAACTACTTTATTGTGTCAAGTTTCAAAGAGCTAGCACAAACCGTGTTTGATTTAGAGTTCCAACTACATGTATCCATATAGGAGAAAACCGAGTGAAACCTAAAAATTTAAACTTTTACTGCCAACGAAAGGTTTAACCTGGAAGAAGGAAATATGGTGAGCCAAGTGGGATTGGGGTACTGATCATTACCTGAAAGTGTCATCAAGATTGGGTGAAAAAATGTGTGCTGAGATTTCAGGAAACTCGTAGTTTTTAGGAAGCTTGGCAACCCCTTTCCATGAAAGTGATTTGCGCCAGTCTCTGCTTAGGGCTACATCAATAGGAAACAAACCATAGAGATAGAACTTGGAACTACTTGATTGTGTCAAGTTTCCAAGAGCTAGCACAAACCGTGTTTGATTTAGAGTTCCAACTACATGTATCCATATAGGAGAAAACAGAGTGAAACCTAAAAATTTAAACTGTTACTGCCAAGGAACTGTTTAACTTAGAAGAACGAAATTTGGTGAGCCAAGTGGGATTGGGGTACTGATCATTACCTGAAAGTGTCATCAAGATTGGGAGAAAAAAGTGTGCTGAGATTTCAAGAAACTCGTAGTTTTTTGGAAGCTTGGCAACCCCTTTCCGTGAAAGTGATTTGCGCTAGACTCTGCTTAGGGCTACATCAATAGGAAAGAAACCATAGAGATAGAACTTGGAACTACTTTATTGTGTCAAGTTTCAAAGAGTTAGCAGAAACCGTGTTTGATTTAGAGTTCCAACTACATGTATCCATATAGGAGAAAACAGAGTGAAACCTAAAAATTTAAACTGTTACTGCCAACGAACGGTTTAACATAGAAGAACGAAATTTGGTGAGCCAAGTGGGATTAGGGTACTGATCATTACCTGAAAGTGTCATCAACATTGGGTAAAAAAATGTGTGCTGAGATTTCAGGAATATCGTCGTTTTTTGGAAGCTTGGCAACCCCTTTCCATGAAAGTGATATGCGCCATTCTCTGCTTAGTGCTATGTCAATAGGAAACAAACCATAGAGATAGAACTTGGAACTACTTGATTGTGTCAATTTTCAAAGAGCTAGCACAAACCGTGTTTGATTAGAGTTCCAAATACATGTATCCATATAGGATAAAACAGAGTGAAACCTAAAAATTAAAACTGTTACTGCAGACGAACTGTTTAACTTAGAAGAACGAAATTTGGTGAGCCAAGTGGATTTGGGGTACTAATCATTACCTGAAAGTGTCATCAAGATTGGGAGAAAAAAGTGTGCTGAGATTTCAAGAAACTCGTAGTATTTGGAAGATTCAGAACCCCTATCCGTGAAAGTGATTTGTGCCAGTGTCTGCTTAATGCTACATAAATAGGGAACAAACCATAGAGATAGAACTTGGAACTACGTTATTGTGTCAAGTTTCAAAGAGCTAGCACAAACCGTGTTTGATTTAGAGTTCCACTACATGTATCCATATAGGAGAAAACAGAGTGAAACCTAAAAATTAAAACTGTTACTGCCAACGAACGGTTTAACTTAGAAGAACGAAATTTGGTGAGCCAAGTGGGATTGGGGTACTGATCATTACCTGAAAGTGTCATCAAGATTGGGTGAAAAAATGTGTGCTGAGATTTCAGGAAACTCGTAGTTTTTTGGAAGCTTGGCAACCCCTTTCCATGAAAGTGATATACGCCGTTCTCTGCTTAGTGCTATGTCAATAGGAAACAAACCGTAGAGATAGAACATGGAACTACTTTATTGTGTCAAGTTTCAAAGAGCTAGCACAAACCGTGTTTGATTTAGAGTTCCACCTACATGTATCCACATAGAAGAAAACAGAGTGAAACCTAAAAATTAAAACTGTTAGTGCCAACGAACGGTTTAACCCAGAAGAACGAAATTTGTTGAGCCAACTGGGATTGGCGTACTGATCATTACCTGAAAGTGTCATCAAGATTGGGTGAAAAAATGTGTGCTGAGATTTCAGGAAACTGGTAGTTTTTTGGAAGCTTGGCAACCCCTTTTCATGAAAGTGATTTGCGCCGGTCTCTACTTAGGGCTACGTCAATACGAAACAAATCGTAGAGATAGAACTTGGAACTACTTTATTGTGTCAAGTTTCAAAGAGCTAGCACAAACCGTGTTTGATTTAGAGTTCCAACTACATGTATCCATATAGGAGAAAACAGAGTGAAACCTAAAAATTTAAACTGTTACTGCCAACGAAAGGTTTTACCTAGAAGAACGAAATTTGGTGAGCCATGTGGGATTGTGGAACTGATCATTACCTGAAAGTGTCATCAAGATTGGGTGAAAAAATGTGTGCTGACATTTAAGGAAACTCGTAGTTTTTTGGAAGCTTGGCAAACCCTTTCCATGAAAGTGATTTGTGCCGGCCTCTGCTAGGGCTACATCAATGGGAAACAAACTATATAGATTGAACTTGGAACCACTTTATTTTGTAAAGTCAAAGAGCTAGCACAAACCGTTTTTGATTTAGAGTTCCAACTACATGTATCCATATAGGAGAAAACAGAGTGAAACCTAAAAATTCAAACTGTTACTGCCAACGAACGGTTTAACCTAGAAGAACGAAACTTGGTGAGCCAAGTGGGATTGGGGTTCTGATCATTACCTGAAAGTGTCATCAAGATTGGGTGAAAAAATGTGTGCTGAGATTTCAGGAAACTCGTAATTATTGGTAAGCTTGGCAACCCCTTTCCATGAAAGGGATTTGCGCCGGTCTCTGCTTAGGGCTACATCAATAGGAAACAAACCATAGAAATAGAACTTGGAACTACTTTATTGTGTCAAATTTCAAAGAGCTAGCACAAACCATGTTTGATTTAGAGATCCAACTACATGTATCCATATACGAGAAAACAGAGTGAAACCTAAAAATTAAAACTGTCACTGCCAACGAACTTTTTAACCTAGAAGAACGAAATTTGGTGAGCCAAATGGGATTATGGTACTGATCATTACCTGCAAGTGTCATCAAGATTGGGTAAAAAAATGTGTGCTGAGATTTCAGGAAACTCGTAGTTTTTTGGAAGCTTGGCAACCCCTTTCCATGAAAGTTATATGCGCCGTTCTCTGCTTAGTGCTATGTCAATAGGAAACAAACCGTAGAGATACAACTTGGAACTATTTTATTGTGTCAAGTTTCAAAGAGCTAGCACAAACCGTGTTTGATTTAGAGTTCCACCTACATGTATCCACATAGGAGAAAACAGAGTGAAACCTAAAAATTAAAACTGTTACTGCCAATGAACGGTTTAACCTAGAAGAACGAAATTTGTTGAGCCAACTGGGATTGGCATACTGATCATTACCTGAAAGTGTCATCAAGATTGGGTGAAAAAATGTGTGCTGAGATTTCAGGAAACTCATAGTTTTTTGGAAGCTTGGCAACCCCTTTCCATGAAAGTGATTTACGCCGGTCTCTGCTTAGGGCTATATCAATAGGAAACAAACCATAGAGATAGAACTTGGAACTACTTGATTGTGTCAAGTTTCAAAGAGCTAGCACAAACCGTGTTTGATTTAGAGTTCCAAATACATGTATCCATATAGGATAAAACAGAGTGAAACCTAAAAATTAAAACTGTTACTGCCAACGAACTGTTTAACTTAGAAGAACGAAATTTGGTGAGCCAAGTGGGATTGGGGTACTGATCATTACCTGAAAGTGTCATCAAGATTGGGAGAAAAAAGTGTGCTGAGATTTCAAGAAACTCGTAGTTTTATGGAAGCTTGGCAACCCCTTTCCGTGAAAGTGATTTGCGCTAGACTCTGCTTAGGGCTACATCAATAGGAAAGAAACCATAGAGATAGAACTTGGAACTACTTTATTGTGTCAAGTTTCAAAGAGTTAGCAGAAACCGTGTTTGATTTAGAGTTCCAACTACATGTATCCATATAGGAGAAAACAGAGTGAAACCTAAAAATTTAAACTGTTACTGCCAACGAACGGTTTAACCTAGAAGAACGAAATTTGGTGAGCCAAGTGGGATTAGGGTACTGATCATTACCTGAAAGTGTCATCAACATTGGGTAAAAAAATGTGTGCTGAGATTTCAGGAAAATCGTCGTTTTTTGGAAGCTTGGCAACCCCTTTCCATGAAAGTGATATGCGCCATTCTCTGCTTAGTGCTATGTCAATAGGAAACAAACCATAGAGATAGAACTTGGAACTACTTGATTGTGTCAAGTTTCAAAGAGCTAGCACAAACCGTGTTTGATTAGAGTTCCAAATACATGTATCCATATAGGATAAAACAGAGTAAAACCTAAAAATTAAAACTGTTACTGCCAACGAACTGTTTAACTTAGAAGAACGAAATTTGGTGAGCCAAGTGGATTTGGGGTACTGATCATTACCTGAAAGTGTCATCAAGATTGGGAGAAAAAAGTGTGCTGAGATTTCAAGAAACTCGTAGTTTTTTGGAAGATTCACAACCCCTATTCGTGAAAGTGATTTGTGCCAGTCTCTGCTTAATGCTACATCAATAGGGAACAAACCATAGAGATAGAACTTGGAACCTCGTTATTGTGTCAAGTTTCAAAGAGCTAGCACAAACCGTGTTTGATTTAGAGTTCCACAATATTTATCCATATAGGAGAAAACAGAGTGAAACCTAAAAATTAAAACTGTTACTGCCAACGAACGGTTTAACCTAGAAGAACGAAATTTGTTGAGCCAACTGGGATTGGCGTACTGATCATTACCTGAAAGTGTCATCAAGATTGGGTGAAAAAATGTGTGCTGAAATTTCAGGAAACTGGTAGTTTTTTGGAAGCTTGGCAACCCCTTTTCATGAAAGTGATTTGCGCCGGTCTCTACTTAGGGCTACGTCAATACGAAACAAATCGTAGAGATAGAACTTGGAACTACTTTATTGTGTCAAGTTTCAAAGAGCTAGCACAAACCGTGTTTAATTTAGAGTTCCAACTACATGTATCCATATAGAAGAAAACAGAGTGAAACCTAAAAATTTAAACTGTTACTGCCAACGAAAGGTTTTACCTAGAAGAACGAAATTTGGTGAGCCCTGTGGGATTGTGGAACTGATCATTACCTGAAAGTGTCATCAAGATTGGGTGAAAAAATGTGTGCTGACATTTCAGGAAACTCGTAGTTTTTTGGAAGCTTGGCAAACACTTTCCATGAAAGTGATTTGTGCCGGCCTCTGCTAGGGCTACATCAATAGGAAACAAACTATAGAGATTGAACTTGGAACCACTTTATTTTGTAAAGTTTCAAAGAGCTAGCACAAACCGTTTTTGATTTAGAGTTCCAACTACATGTATCCATATAGGAGAGAACAGAGTGAAACCTAAAAATTAAAACTGTTACTGCCAACGAACGGTTTAACCTAGAAGAACGAAACTTGGTGAGCCAAGTGGGATTCGGGTTCTGATCATTACCTGAAAGTGTCATCAAGATTGGGTGAAAAAATGTGTGCTGAAATTTCAGGAAACTCGTAATTTTTTGTAAGCTTGGCAACCCCTTTCCATGAAAGGGATTTGCGCCGGTCTCTGCTTAGGGCTACATCAATAGGAAACAAACCATAGAGATAGAACTTTTAACTACTTTATTGTGTCAAATGTCAAAGAGCTAGCACAAACCATGTTTGATTTAGAGATCCAACTACATGTATCCATATACGAGAAAACAGAGTGAAACCTAAAAATTAAAACTGTCACTGCCAACGAACGGTTTAACCTAGAAGAACGAAATTTGGTGAGCCAAGTGGGATTATGGTACTGATCATTATCTGCAAGTGTCATCAAGATTGGGTAAAAAAATGTGTGCTGAGATTTCAGGAAACTCGTAGGTTTTTGGAAGCTTGGCAACCCTTTTCCATGAAAGTTATATGCGCCGTTCTCTGCTTAGTGCTATGTCAATAGGAAACAAACCGTAGAGATAGAACTTGGAACTATTTTATTGTGTCAAGTTTCAAAGAGCTAGCACAAACCGTGTTTGATTTAGAGTTCCACCTACATGTATCCACATAGGAGAAAACAGAGTGAAACCTAAAAATTAAAACTGTTACTGCCAACGAACTGTTTAACCTAGAAGAACGAAATTTGTTGAGCCAACTGGGATTGGCGTACTGATCATTACCTGAAAGTGTCATCAAGTTTGGGTGAAAAAATGTGTTGTGAGATTTCAGGAAACTCGTAGATTTTTGGATGCTTGGCAACCCCTTTTCAGGAAAGTGATTTGCGCCGGTCTCTGCTTAGGGCTACATCAATAGGAAACAAACCATAGAGATAGAACTTGGAACTACTTTATTGTGTCATGTTTCAAAGAGATAGAGCAAACCTTGTTTGATTTAGAGTTCCAACTACATGTATCCATGTAGGAGAAAACAGAGTGAAACCTAAAAATTCAAACTGTTACTGCCAACGAACGGTTTAACCTGGAAGAACGAAATTTGGTGAGCCATGTGGGATTGTGGAACTGATCATTACCTGAAAGTGTCATCAAGATTAGGTGAAAAAATGTGTGCTGAGATTTCAGGAAACTCGTAGTTTTTTGGAAGCTTGGCAACCCCTTTCCATGAAAGTGATTTGCGCCAGTCTCTACTTAGGGCTACATCAATAGGAAACAAACCATAGAGATAGAACTTGGAACTACTTTATTGTGTCAACTTTCAAAGAGCTAGAACAAATTGTGTTTGATTTAGAGTTCCAACTACATGTATCCATATAGGAGAAAACAGAGTGAAACCTAAAAATTAAAACTGTTACTGCCATCGAACGGTTTAACCTGGAAGAACGAAATTTGGTGAGCCAAGTAGGATTGGGGAACTGATCATTACCTGAAAGTGTCATCAAGATTTTGTGAAAAAATGTGTGCTGATATTTCAGGAAACTCATAGTTTTTTGGAAGCTTGGCAACCCCTTTCCATGAAAGTAATTTGCGCTGGTGTCTGCTTAGGGCTACATCAATAGTAAACAAACCATAGTGATAGAACTTGGAACTATTTTATTGTGTCAAGTTTCAATGAGCTAGCACAAACCCTGTTTGATTTAGACTTCCAACTACGTGTATCCATATAGGAGAAAACAGAGTGAAACCTAAAAATTAAAACTGTTACTGCCAACGAAAGGTTTAACCTGGAAGAATGAAATTTGGTGAGCCAAGTGGGATTGGGGTACTGATCATTATCTGAAAGTGTCATCAAGTTTGGGTGAAAAAATGTGTGCTGAGATTTCAGGAAACTCGTAGTTTCTTGGAAGCTTGGCAACCCCTTTCCGTTAAAGTGATTTGCGCCGGTCACTGCTTAGGGCTACATCAAGAGGAAACAAACCATATAGATAGAACTTCAAACTACTTTATTGTGTCAAGTTTCAAAGAGCTAGCACAAACCGTGTTTGATTTAGAGTTCCAACTACATGTATCCATATAGGAGAAAACAGAGTGAAACCTAAAAATTAAAACTGTTACTGCCAACGAACGGTTTAACCTGGAAGAACGAAATATGGTGAGCCGAGTGGGATTGGGGTACTGATCATTACC
Organism: Spermophilus citellus; assembly: GCF_964194105.1. NCBI lineage: Eukaryota > Metazoa > Chordata > Mammalia > Rodentia > Sciuridae > Spermophilus > Spermophilus citellus. The sequence goes on along the minus strand of NC_138192.1, from coordinate 14,416,318 downwards.
TGAAAGTGTCATCGAGATTGGGTGAAAAAATGTGTGCTGAGATTTCAGGAAACTCGTAGTTTTTTGGAAGCTTGGCAACCCCTTTCCATGAAAGTGATTTGCGCTGGTGTCTGCTCAGGGTTACATCAATAGTAAACAAACCATAGTGATAGAACTTGGAACTATTTTATTGTGTCAAGTTTCAATGAGCTAGCACAAACCCTGTTTGATTTAGAGTTCCAACTACGTGTATTCATATAGGAGAAAACAGAGTGAAACCTAAAAATTAAAACTGTCACTGCCAACGAAAGGTTTAACCTGGAAGAATGAAATTTGGTGAGCCAAGTGGGATTGGGGTACTGATCATTATCTGAAAGTGTCATCAAGGTTGGGTGAAAAAATGTGTGCTGAGATTTCAGGAAACTCGTTGTTTCTTGGAAGCTTGGCAACCCCTTTCCGTTAAAGTGATTTGCGCCGGTCACTGCTTAGGGCTACATCAAGAGGAAACAAACCATATAGATAGAACTTCAAACTACTTTATTGTGTCAAGTTTCAAAGAGCTAGCACAAACCGTGTTTGATTTAGAGTTCCAACTACATGTATCCATATAGGAGAAAACAGAGTGAAACCTAAAAATTAAAACTGTTACTGCCAACGAACGGTTTAACCTGGAAGAATGAAATATGGTGAGCCGAGTGGGATTGGGGTACTGATCATTACCTGAAAGTGTCATCAAGATTGGGTGAACAAATGTGTGCTGAGATTTCTGGAAACTCGTAGTTTTTTGGAAGCTTGGCAACCCCTTTCCATGATAGTGATTTGCGCCAGTCTCTGCTTAGGGCTACATCAATAGGAAACAAACCATAGTGATAGAACTTCAAACTTCTTTATTGTGTCAAGTTTCAAAGAGCTAGCACAAACCGTGTTTTATTTAGAGTTCCAAATACATGTATCCATATAGGAGAAAACACAGTGAAACCTAATAATTAAAACTGTTCCTCCCAACGAACGGCTTAACCTAGAAGAACGAAATTTGGTGAGACATGTGGGATTGGTGTACTGATCATTACCTGAAAGTGTCATCAAGATTGGGTGAAAAAATGTGTGCTGAGATTTCAGGAAACTCGTAGTTTTTTGGAAGCTTGGCAACCCTTTCCCATGAATTTGATTTGTGCCAGTATCTGCTTAGGGCTACATCAATAGGAAACAAAGCATAGATATAGAACTTGGAACTACTTTATTGTGTCAAGTTTCGAAGAGCTAGCACAAACCGTGTTTGATTTAGAATTCCAACTACATGTATCCATATAGGAGAAAACAGAGTGGAACCTAATAATTAAAACTGTTACTGCCAACGAAAGGTTTAACCTGGAAGAACGAAATTTGGTGAGCCAAGTGGGATTGGAGTACTGATCATAACCTGAAAGTGTCATCAAGATTGGGTGAAAAAATGTGTGCTGAGTTTTCAGGAAACTCGTAGTTTTTTGGAAGCTTGGCAACCGCTTTCCATGAAAGTGATTTGCGCCAGTCTCTGCTTAGGGCTACATCAATAGGAAACAAACCATAGAGATAGAACTTGGAACTACTTTATTGTGTCAAGTTTCAAATAGCTACCTCAAACCATGTTTGATTTACAGTTCCAACTACACGTATCCATATAGGAGAAAACAGAGTGAAACCTAAAAATTAAAACTGTTACTGCCAACGAAAGGTTTAACCTGGAAGAACGAAATATGGTGAGCCAAGTGGGATTGGGGTACTGATCATTACCTGAAAGTGTCATCAAGATTGCGTGAAAAAATGTGTGCTGAGATTTAAGGAAACTCATAGTTTTTTGGAAGCTTGGCAACCCCTTTCCATGAAAGTGACTTGCGCCAGTCTCTGCTTAGGGCTACATCAATAGGAAAGAAACCATAGAGATAGAACTTGGAACTACTTTATTGTGTCAAGTTTCAAAGAGCTATCAGAAACTGTGTTTGATTTACAGTTCCAACTACATGTATCCATATAGGAGAAAACAGAGTGAAACCTAAAAATTAAAACTGTTACTGAAAACGAACGGTTTAACGTACAAGAACGAAATGTGGTGAGCCACGTGGGATTGAGGTACTGATCATTACCTGAAAGTGTCATCAAGATTTGGTGAAAAAATGTGTGCTGAGATTTCAGGAAACTCGTAGTTTTTTGGAAGCTTGGCAACCCCTTTCCATGTAAGTGATTTGTGCCAGTCTTTGTTTTGGGCTACATCAATAGGAAACAAACCATAGAGATTGAACTTGGAACTACTTTATTGTGTCAAGTTTCAAATAGCTACCTCAAACCATGTTTGATTTAGAGTTCCAACTACATGTATCCATATAGGAGAAAACAGAGTGAAACCTAAAAATTAAAACTGTTACTACCAACGAACGGTTTAACCTGGAAGAAGGAAATATGGTGAGCCAAGTGGGATTGGGGTACTGATCATTACCTGAAAGTGTCATCAGGTTTTCGTGAAAAAATGTGTACTGAGATTTCAGGAAACTCGTAGTTTTTTGGAAGCTTGGCAACCCCTTTTCATGAAAGTGATTTGCGCCAGTCTCTGCTTAGGGCTACATCAATAGGAAACAAACCATAGAGATAGAACTTCAAACTACTTTATTGTGTCAAGTTTCAAAGTGCTAGCACAAACCGTGTTTGATTTAGAGTTCCAACTACATGTATCAATATAGGAGAAAACAGAGTGAAACCTAAAAATTAAAACTGTTACTGCCAAGGAACGGTTTAACCTGGAAGAACGAAATTTGGTGAGCCAAGTGGGATTGGGTTAGTGATCATTACCTGAAAGTGTCATCAAGATTGGGTGAAAAAATGTGTGCTGAGATTTCAGGAAACTCGTAGTTTTTTGGAAGCTTGGCACCCCCTTTCCTTGATAGTGGTTTACGCCGGTCTCTGCTTAGGGCTACATCAATAGGAAACAAACCGTAGAAATAGAACTTGGAACTACTTTATTGTGTCAAGTTTCAAAGAGCTAGCACAAACCGTGTTTGATTTAGAATTCCAACTACAAGTATACATATAGGAGAAAACAGAGTTAAAGATAAAAATTAAAACTGTTACTGCCAACGAATGGTTTAACCTGGAAGAACGAAATTTGGTGAGCCAAGTGGGATTGGGGAACTGATCATTACCTGAAAGTGTCATCAAGATTGGGTGAAAAAATATGTGCTGAGATTTCAGGAAACTCGTAGTTTTTTGGAAGCTTGGCAACCCCTTTCCATGAAAGTAATTTGTGCCGGTCTCTGCTTAGGGCTACATCAATAGGAAACAAACCATAGAGATAGAACATGGAACTACTTTATTGTGTCAAGTTTCAAAGAGCTAGCACAAACCGTGTTTGATTTAGAGTTCCAACTACGTGTTTCCATATAGGGGAAAACAGAGTGAAACCTAAAAATTTAAACTGTTACTGCCAACGAACGGTTTAACCTAGAAGAACGAAATTTGGTGAGACAAATGGGATTGGGGTACTGATCATTACCTGAAAGTGTCATCAAGATTGGGTGAAAAAATGTGTGCTAATATTTCAGGAAACTCGTAGTTTTTTGGAAGCTTGGCAACCCCATTCCATGAAAGTGATTTGTGCCAGTCTCTGCTTAGGGCTACATCAATAGGAAACAAACCATAGAGATAGAACTTGGATCTACTTTGTGGCGTCAAGTTTCAAAGAGCTAGCACAAACCGTGTTTGATTTAGAGTTCCAACTACATGTATTTCTATAGGAGAAAACAGAGTGAAACCTAAAAATTAAAACTGTTACTGCCATCGAACGGATTAACCTAGAAGAGCGAAATTTGGTGAGCCAAGTGGGATTGGGATACTGATCATTACCTGAAAGTGTCATCAAAATTGGATGAAAAAACGTGTCCTGAGATTTCAGGAAACTCGTAGTTTTTTGGAAGCTTGGCAACCCCTTTCCATGAAAGTGATTTGTGCCAGTCTCTGTTTAGGGCTACATGAATAGGAAACAAACCATAGAGATAGAACTTGGAACTACGTTATTGTGTCAAGTTTGAAAGAGCTAGCACAAACCGTGTATGATTTAGAGTTCCAAATACACGTATCCATATAGGAGAAAACAGAGTGAAACCTAAAAATTAAAACTGTTACTGCCAATGAACGGTTTAACCTTGAAGAACGAAATATGGTGAGCCAAGTGGGATTGGGGTACTGATCATTACCTGAAAGTGTCATCAAGATTGGGTGAAAAAATGTGTGCTGAGATTTCAGGAAACTCGTAGTTTTTAGGAAGCTTGGCAACCCCTTTCCATGAAAGTGATTTGCGCCAGTCTCTGCTTAGGGATACATCAATAGGAAACAAACCATAGAGATAGAACTTGGAACTACTTGATTGTGTCAAGTTTCCAAGAGCTAGCACAAACCGTGTTTGATTTAGAGTTCCAACTACATGTATCCATATAGGAGAAAACAGAGTGAAACCTAAAAATTAAAACTGTTACTGCCAAGGAACGGTTTAACCTGGAAGAACGAAATTTGGTGAGCCAAGTGTGATTGGGGTAGTGATCATTACCTGAAAGTGTCATCAAGATTGGGTGAAAAAATGTGTGCTGAGATTTCAGGAAACTCGTAGTTTTTTGGAAGCTTCCAACCCCTTTCCATGAAAGTGATTTGCGCCAGTCTCTGCTTAGGGCGACATCAATGGGAAACAAACCATAGAGATAGAACTTGGAACTACTTTATTGTGTCAAGTTTCAAATAGCTAGCTCAAACCATGTTTGATTTACAGTTCCAACTCCTCGTATCCATATAGGAGAAAACAGAGTGAAACCTAAATATTAAAACTGTTACTTCCAACGAACGGTTTAAACTAGAAGAACGAAATTTGGTGAGCCAAGTGGGACTGTGGTACTGATCATTACCTGAAAGTGTCATCAAGATTTGGTGAAAAAATGTGTGCTGAGATATCAGGAAACTCGTAGTTTTTTGAAAGCTTCCAACCCCTTTCCATGAAAGTGATTTACGCCAGTCTCTGCTTAGGCCTACATCAATAGGAAACAAACCATAGAGATAGAACTTGGAACTACTTTATTGTGTCAAGTTTCAAAGAGCTAGCACAAACCGTGTTTGATTTAGAGTTCCAACTACATGTATCCATATAGGAGAAAACAGAGTGAAACCTAAAAATTAAAACTGTTACTGCCAACGAAAAGTTTAACCTGGAAGAACGAAATTTGGTGAGCCAAGTGGGATTGGGGTACTGATCATTACCTGAAAGTGTCATCAAGATTGGGTGAAAAAATGTGTGCTGAGATTTAAGGAAACTCGTAGTTTTTTGGAAGCTTGGCAACCCATTTCCATGAAAGGGATTTGGTGGTCTCTGCTTAGGGCTACATCAATAGGAAACAAACCGTAGAGACAAAACTTGGAACTACTTTATTGTGTCAAGTTTCAAAGAGCTAGCACAAACCGTGTTTGATTTAGAGTTCCAAGAAAATGTATCCATTAGGAGAAAACAGAGTGAAACCTAAAAATTAAAACTGTTACTGCCATCGAACGGTTTAACCTAGAAGAACGAAATTTGGTGAGCCAAGTGGGATTGGGGTACTGATCATTACCTGACAGTGTCATCAAGATTGGGTGAAAAAATGTGAGTTGATATTTCAGGAAACTCGTAGTTTTTGGAAGCTTGGCAACCCCTTTCCATGAATGTGATTTGCGCCAGTCTCTGCTTAGGGCTACATCAATAGGAAACAAACCATAGAGATAGAACTTGGAACTACTTTATTGTGTCTAGGTTCAAAGAGCTAGCACAAACCGTGTTTGATTTAGAGTTCCAACTACATGTATCCATATAGGAGAAAACAGAGTGAAATCTACAAATTAAAACTGTTACTGCCAACGAACGGTTTAACCTAGAAGAACGAAATTTGGTGAGCCAAGTGGGATTGAGGTACTGATCATTACCTGAAAGTGTCATCAAGATTGTGTGAAAAAATGGGTGCTGAGATTTTAGGAAACTCGTAGTTTTTTGAAAGCTTGGCATCCCCTTTCCATGATAGTGATTTGCGCCAGTCTCTGCTTAAGGACTACATTAATAGGAAACAAACCATAGAGATAGAACATGGAACTACTTTATTGTGTCAAGTTTCAAAGAGCTAGCACAAACCGTGTTTGATTAAGAGTGCCAACTACATGTATCCATATAGGAGAAAACAGAGTGAAACCTAAAAATTAAAACTGTTACTGCCAACGAACGGTTTAAACTAGAGGAACGAAATTTGGTGAGCCAAGTGGGATTGGGGTACTGATCATTACCTGAAAGTGTCATCAGGTTTGGGTAAAAAAATGTTTGCTGAGATTTCAGGAAACTTGTAGTTACTTGGAAGCTTGGCAACCCCTTTCCATTAAAGTGATTTGCGCCGGTCTCTGCTTAGGGCTCCTTCAATAGGAAACAAACCATAGAGATAGAACTTGGAACTACTTTATTGTGTCAAGTTTCAAAGAGATAACACAAACAGTGTTTGATTTAGAGTTCCAACTACATGTATCCATATAGGAGAAAACTGAGTGAAACCTAAAAATTAAAACTGTTACTGCCAACGAACGGTTTAACCTAGAGGAATGAAATTTGGTGAGCCAAGTGGTATTGTTGTACTGATCATTACCTGAAAGTGTCATCAAGATTGGATGAAAAAAATGTGTGCTGAGATTTCAGGAAACTCATAGTTTTTTGGAAGCTTGGCAACCCCTTTCCATGAAAGTGATTTGCGCCGGAATATGCTTAGGCCTACATCAATAGGAAACAAACCATAGAGATAGAACTTGGAACTACTTTATTGTGTCAAGTTTCAAAGAGCTAGCACAAACCGTGTTTGATTTAGAGTTCCAACTACATGTATCCATATAGGAGAAAACAGAGTGAAAGGTAAAATTTAAACTGTAACTGCCATCGAACGGTTTAACCTAGAAGAACGAAATTTGGTGAGCCTAGTGGGATTGGCGTACTGATCATTACCTGAAAGTGTCATCAAGATTGGGTGAAAATATGTGTGCTGAGATTTCAGGAAACTCGTAGTTTTTTGGAAGATTGGCAACCCCTTTCCATGAAAGTGATTTGCGCCGGTCTCTGCTTAGGAGTACATCAATAGGAAACAAACCATAGAGATAGAACTTGGAAATACTTAATTGTGTCAAGTTTCAAAGAACTAGCACAAACCGTGTTTGATTTAGAATTCCAACTACATGTATCCATATAGGAGAAAACAGAGTGAAACCTAAAAATTAAAACTCTTAAGGCCAACGAACGGTTTAACCTAGAAGAACGAAATTTGGTGAGCCAAGTGGGATTGGCGTACTGATCATTACCTGAAAGTGTCATCAAGATTGGGTGAAAAAATGTGTGCTGAGATTTCAGGAAACTCGTAGTTTTTTGGAAGCTTGGCAACCCCTTTCCATGAAAGTGATTTGCGCTGGTCTCTACTTAGGGCTACATCAATAGGAAACAAACCATAGAGGTAGAACTTGGAACTATTTATTGTGTCAAGTTTCAAAGAGCTAGCACAAACCGTGTTTGATTTAGAGTTCCAACTACATGTATCCATATAGGAGAAAACAGAGTGAAAGATAAAAATTAAAACTCTTACTGCCAACGAACGGTTTAACCTAGAAGAACGAAACTTGGTGAGCCAAGTGGGATTGGGGTACAGATCATTACCTGAAATTGTCATCAAGATTGTGTTAAAATGTGTACTGAGATTTCAGGAAACTCGTAGTTTTTTGGAAGCTTGGCAACCCCTTTCTGTGAAAGTGATTTGCGCGGGTCTCTACTTAGGACTACATCAATAGAAACAAACCATAGAGATAGAACTTGGGACTACTTTATTGTGTCAAGTTTCAAACAGCTAGCCCAAACCGTTTTTGATTTAGAGTTCCAACTACATGTATCCATATAGGAGAAAACAGAGTGAAACGTCAAAATTAAAACTGTTACTGCCAACGAACTGTTTAACCTAGAAGGACGAAATTTGGTGAGCCAAGTGGCATTGGGGTACTTATCATTACCTGAAAGTGTCATCAAGATTGGGTGAAAAAATCTGTGCTGAGATTTCAGGAAATTCGTAGTTTTTTGGAAGCTTGGCAACCCCTTTCCATGAAAGTGATTTGCGCCGGTCTCGGCTTAGGGCTACATCAATAGGAAACAAACCATAGAGACAGAACGTGGAACTACTTTATTGTGTCAAGTTTCAAAGAGCTAGCACAAACCGTGTTTGATTTAGTGTTCCAAATACATGTATCCATATAGGAGAAACCAGAGTGAAACCTAAAAATTAAAACTGTTACTGCCAACGAACGGTTCAACCTAGAAGAGCGAAATTTAATGAGCCAAGTGGGATTGGCGTACTGATCATTACCTGAAAGTGTCATCAAGATTGGGTGAAAAAATGTGTGTTGAGATTTCAGGAAACTCGTAGTTTTTTGGAAGCTTGGCAACCCATTTCCATGAAAGTGATTTGGTGGTCTCTGCTCAGGGCTACATCAATAGGAAACAAACCATAGAGATAGAACTTGGAACTACTTTATTGTGTCAAGTTTCAAAGAGCTAGCACAAACCGTGTTTGATTTAGAGTTCCAACTACATGTATCCATATAGGAGAAAACAGAGTGAAAACTAAAAATTAAAACTGTTACTGCCAACGAACTGTTTAACCTAAAGAACGAAATTTGGTGAGCCAAGTATCATTGGGGTACTAATCATTACCTGAAAATGTCATCAAGATTGGGTGAAAAAATGTGTGCTGAGATTTCAGGAAACTCGTAGTTTTTTGGAAGCTTGGCACCCCATTTCCATGAAAGTGATTTGTGCCAGTCTCTGCTTAGGGCTACATCAATAGGAAACAAACCATAGAGATAGAACTTGGATCTACTTTATGGCGTCAAGTTTCAAAGAGCTAGCACAAACCGTTTTTGATTTAGAGTTCCAACTACATGTATCCCTATAGGAGAAAACAGAGTGAAACCTAAAAATTAAAACTGTTACTGCCATCGAACGGATTAACCTAGAAGAACGAAATTTGGTGAGCCAAGTGGGATTGGGATACTGATCATTACCTGAAAGTGTCATCAAAATTGGATGAAAAAACGTGTCCTGAGATTTCAGGAAACTCGTAGTTTTTTGGAAGCTTGGCAACCCCTTTCCATGAAAGTGATTTGCGCCAGTCTCTGCTTAGGGCTACGTCAATTGGAAACAAACCATAGAGATAGAACTTGGAACTACTTTATTGTGTCAAGTTTCAAAGACCTAGCACAAACCGTGTTTGATTTAGAGTTCCAACTACATGTATCCATGTAGGAGAAAACAGAGTGAAACCTAAAAATTCAAACTGTTACTGCCAACGAACGGTTTAACCTGGAAGAACGAAATTTGGTGAGCCATGTGGGATTGTGGAACTGATCATTACCTGAAAGTGTCATCAAGATTAGGTGAAAAAATATGTGCTGAGATTTCAGGAAACTCGAAGTTTTTTGGAAGCTTGGCAACCCCTTTCCATGAAAGTGATTTGCGCCAGTCTCTACTTAGGGCTACATCAATAGGAAACAAACCATAGAGATAGAACTTGGAACTACTTTATTGTGTCAACTTTCAAAGAGCTAGAACAAATTGTGTTTGATTTAGAGTTCCAACTACATGTATCCATATAGGAGAAAACAGAGTGAAACCTAAAAATTAAAACTGTTACTGCCATTGAACGGTTTAACCTAGAAGAACGAAATTTGGTGAGCCAAGTGGGATTGGGGTGCTGATCATTATCTGAAAGTGACATCAAGATTGGGTGAAAAAAATGTGTGCTGAGATTTCAGGAAACTCGTAGTTTTTTGGAAGCTTGGCAACCCCTTTCCATGAAAGTGATTTGCGCCAGTCTCTGCTTAGGGCTACATCAATTGGAAACAAACCATAGAGATAGAACTTGGAACTACTTTATTGTGTCAAGTTTCAAAGAGCTAGCACAAACCGTGTTTGATTAAGAGTTCCAACTACATGTATCCATATAGGAGAAAACAGACTGAAACCTAAAAATTAAAACTGTTACTTCCAACGAATGGTTTAACCTGGAAGAACGAAATTTGGTGAGCCAAGTAGGATTGGGGAACTGATCATTACCTGAAAGTGTCATCAAGATTGGTTGAAAAAATGTGTGCTGAGATTTCAGGAAACTCGTAGTTTTTTGGAAGCTTGGCAACCCCTTTCCATGAAAGTGATTTGCGCTGGTGTCTGCTTAGGGCTACATCAATAGTAAACAAACCATAGTGATAGAACTTGGAACTATTTTATTGTGTCAAGTTTCAATGAGCTAGCACAAACCCTGTTTGATTTAGAGTTCCAACTACGTGTATTCATATAGGAGAAAACAGAGTGAAACCTAAAAATTAAAACTGTTACTGCCAACGAAAGGTTTAACCTGGAAGAATGAAATTTGGTGAGCCAAGTGGGATTGGGGTACTGATCATTATCTGAAAGTGTCATCAAGGTTGGGTGAAAAAATGTGTGCTGAGATTTCAGGAAACTCGTAGTTTCTTGGAAGCTTGGCAACCCCTTTCCGTTAAAGTGATTTGCGCTGGTCACTGCTTAGGGCTACATCAAGAGGAAACAAACCATATAGATAGAACTTCAAACTACTTTATTGTGTCAAGTTTCAAAGAGCTAGCACAAACCGTGTTTGATTTAGAGTTCCAACTACATGTATCCATATAGGAGAAAACAGAGTGAAACCTAAAAATTAAAACTGTTACTGCCAACGAACGGTTTAACCTGGAAGAACGAAATATGGTGAGCCGAGTGGGATTGGGGTACTGATCATTACCTGAAAGTGTCATCAAGATTAGTGAACAAATGTGTGCTGAGATTTCTTGAAACTCGTAGTTTTTTGGAAGCTTGGCAACCCCTTTCCATGAAAGTGATTTGCGCCAGTCTCTGCTTAGGGATACATCAATAGGAAACAAACCATAGAGATAGAACTTGGAACTACTTGATTGTGTCAAGTTTCCAAGAGCTACCTCAAACCATGTTTGATTTACAGTTTCAACTACACGTATCCATATAGGAGAAAACAGAGTGAAACCTAAAAATTAAAACTGTTACTGCCAACAAACGGTTTAAACTAGAAGAATGAAATTTGGTTAGCCAAGTGGGATTAGGGTACTGATCATTACCTGAAAGTGTCATCAAGATTTGGTGAAAAAATGTGTGCTGAGATTTCAGGAAACTCGTAGTTTTTTGAAAGCTTCCAACCCCTTTCATGAAAGTGATTTACCCCAGTCTCTGCTTAGGCCTACATCAATATGAAACAAACCATAGAGCTAGAACTTGGAACTACTTTATTGTGTCAAGTTTCAAATAGCTAGCTCAAACCATGTTTGATTTACAGTTCCAACTACACGTATCCATATAGGAGAAAACAGAGTGAAACCTAAAAATTAAAACTGTTACTGCCAACGAACGGTTTAAACTAGAAGAACGAAATTTGGTGAGCCAAGTGGGATTGGGGTACTGATCATTACCTGAAAGTGTCATCAAGATTGGGTGAAAAAATGTGTGCTGAGATTTCAGTAAACTCGTAGTTTTTTGAAAGCTTCCAACCCCTTTCCATGAAAGGGATTTACGCCAGTCTCTGCTTAGGCCTACATCAATAGGAAACAAACCATAGAGATAGAACTTGGAACTACTTTATTGTGTCAAGTTTCAAATAGCTAGCTCAAACCATGTTTGATTTACAGTTCCAATTACACGTATCCATATAGGAGAAAACAGAGTGAAACCTAAAAATTAAAACTGTTACTGCCAACGAACGGTTTAACCTGGAAGAACGAAATATGGTGAGCCAAGTGGGATTGGGGTACTGATCATTACCTGAAAGTGTCATCAAGATTGGGTGAAAAAATGTGTGCTGAGATTTCAGTAAACTCGTAGTTTTTTGAAAGCTTCCAACCCCTTTCCATGAAAGGGATTTACGCCAGTCTCTGCTTAGGCCTACATCAATAGGAAACAAACCATAGAGATAGAACTTGGAACTACTTTATTGTGTCAAGTTTCAAATAGCTAGCTCAAACCATGTTTGATTTACAGTTCCAATTACACGTATCCATATAGGAGAAAACAGAGTGAAACCTAAAAATTAAAACTTTTACTGCCAACGAAAGGTTTAACCTGGAAGAACGAAATATGGTGAGCCAAGTGGGATTGGGGTACTGATCATTACCTGAAAGTGTCATCAAGATTGGGTGAAAAAATGTGTGCTGAGATTTCAGGAAACTCGTAGTTTTTAGGAAGCTTGGCAACCCCTTTCCATGAAAGTGATTTGCGCCAGTCTCTGCTTAGGGCTACATCAATAGGAAACAAACCATAGAGATAGAACTTGGAACTACTTGATTGTGTCAAGTTTCCAAGAGCTAGCACAAACCGTGTTTGATTTAGAGTTCCAACTACATGTATCCATATAGGAGAAAACAGAGTGAAACCTAAAAATTTAAACTGTTACTGCCAAGGAACGGTTTAACCTGGAAGAACGAAATTTGGTGAGCCAAGTGGGATTGGGGTAGTGATCATTACCTGAAAGTGTCATCAAGATTGGGTGAAAAAATGTGTGCTGAGATTTCAGGAAACTCGTAGTTTTTTGGAAGCTTCCAACCCCTTTCCATGAAAGTGATTTGCGCCAGTCTCTGCTTAGGGCGACATCAATGGGAAACAAACCATAGAGATAGAACTTGGAACTACTTTATTGTGTCAAGTTTCAAATAGCTAGCTCAAACCATGTTTGATTTACAGTTCCAACTCCTCGTATCCATATAGGAGAAAACAGAGTGAAACCTAAAAATTAAAACTGTTACTTCCAACGAACGGTTTAAACTAGAAGAACGAAATTTGGTGAGCCAAGTGGGACTGGGGTACTGATCATTACCTGAAAGTGTCATCAAGATTTGGTGAAAAAATGTGTGCTGAGATTTCAGTAAACTCGTAGTTTTTTGAAAGCTTCCAACCCCTTTCCATGAAAGTGATTTACGCCAGTCTCTGCTTAGGCCTACATCAATAGGAAACAAACCATGGAGACATAACTTGAAACTACTTTATTGTGTCAAGTTTCAAAGAGCTAGCACAAACCGTGTTTGATTTAGAGTTCCAAAAACATGTATCCATTAGGAGAAAACAGAGTGAAACCTAAAAATTAAAACTGTTACTGCCATCGAACGGATTAACCTAGAAGAACGAAATTTGGTGGGCCAAGTGGGATTGGGGTACTGATCATTACCTGAAAGTGTCATCAAGATTGGGTTAAAAAATGTGTGCTGATATTTCAGGAAACTCGTAGTTTTTTGGAAGCTTGGCAACCCCTTTCCATGAAAGTGATTTGCGCCGGTCTCTGCTTAGGGCTACATCAATAGGAAACAAACCATAGAGACAGAACTTGGAACTACTTTATTGTGTCAAGTTTCAAAGAGCTAGCACAAACCGTGTTTGATTTAGTGTTCCAACTACATGTATCCATATAGGAGAAAACAGAGTGAAACCTAAAAATTAAAACTGTTACTGCCAACGAACGGTTTAACCTAGAAGAGCGAAATTTAATGAGCCAAGTGGGATTGGCGTACTGATCATTACCTGAAAGTGTCATCAAGATTGGGTGAAAAAATGTGTGTTGAGATTTCAGGAAACTCGTAGTTTTTTGGAAGCTTGGCAACCCATTTCCATGAAAGTGATTTGGTGGTCTCTGCTCAGGGCTACATCAATAGGAAACAAACCATAGAGATAGAACTGGGAACTACTTTATTGTGTCAAGTTTCAAAGAGCTAGAACAAACCGTGTTTGATTTAGAGTTCCAACTACATGTATCCATATAGGAGAAAACAGAGTGAAACCTAAAAATTAAAACTGTTACTGCCAACGAACTGTTTAACCTAGAAGAACGAAATTTGGTGAGCCAACTATCATTGGGGTACTGATCATTACCTGAAAATGTCATCAAGATTGGGTGAAAAAATGTGTGCTGAGATTTCAGGAAACTCGTAGATTTTGGAAGCTTGGCACCCCATTTCCATGAAAGTCATTTGCGGTGGTCTCTGCTTAGGGCTACATCAATAGGAAACAAACCATGGAGACATAACTTGGAACTACTTTATTGTGTCAAGTTTCAAAGAGCTAGCACAAACCGTGTTTGATTTAGAGTTCCAAAAACATGTATCCATTAGGAGAAAACAGAGTGAAACCTAAAAATTAAAACTGTTACTGCCATCGAACGGATTAACCTAGAAGAACGAAATTTGGTGGGCCAAGTGGGATTGGGGTACTGATCATTACCTGAAAGTGTCATCAAGATTGGGTTAAAAAATGTGTGCTGATATTTCAGGAAACTCGTAGTTTTTTGGAAGCTTGGCAACCCCTTTCCATGAAAGAGATTTGTGCCAGTCTCTGCTTAGAGCTACATCAATAGGAAACAAATCATAGAGATAGAACTTGGAACTACTTTATTGTGTCAAGTTTCCAAGTGGTAGCACAAACCGTGTTTGATTTAGTTTTCCAACTACATGTATCCATATAGGAGAAAACAGAGTGAAAGATAAAAATTAAAACTGTTACTACCAACAAACGGTTTAACCTAGAAGAACGAAATTTGGTGAGCCATGTGGGATTGGGGTACTGATCATTACCTGAAAATGTCATCAAGATTGGGTGAAAAAATGTGTGCTTATATTTCAGGAAACTCGTAGTTTTTTGGAAGCTTGGCAACCCTTTTCCAAGAAAGTGATTTGCGCCAGTATCTGCTTAGGGCTACATCAATAGGAAACAAACCATAGAGATAGAACTTGGAACTACTTTATTGTGTCAAGTTTCAAAGAGCTAGCACAAACCGTGTTTGATTTAGAGTTCCAACTACATGTATCCCTATAGGAGAAAACAGAGTGAAACCTAAAAATTAAAACTGTTACTGCCAACGAACTGTTTAACCTAGAAGAAAGAAATTTGGTGAGCCAAGTGGCATTCGGGTACAGATCCTTACCTGAAAGTGTCATCAAGATTGGGTGAAAAAATGTGTGCTGAGATTTCAGGAAACTCGTAGTATTTTGGAAGCTTGGCAACCCATTTCCATGAAAGTGAATTGCGGTGGTCTCTGCTTAAGGCTACATCAATAGGAAACAAACCATAGAGGTAGAACTTGGAACTACTTTATTGTGTCAAGTTTCAAAGAGCTAGCACAAACCGTGTTTGATTTAGAGTTCCAACTATATGTATCCATATAGGAGAAAACAGAGTGAAACCTAAAAATTAAAACTGTTACTGCCAACGAACGGATTAACCTAAAAGAACGAAATTTGGTGAGCCAAGTGGGATTGGGGTACTGATCATTACCAGAAAGTGTCATCAAGATTGGGTTAAAAAATATGTGCTGAGATTTCAGGAAACTCGTAGTTTTTTGGAAGCTTGGCATCCCCTTTACATGATAGTGGTTTCCGCCGGTCTCTGCTTAGGGCTACATCAATAGGAAACAAACCATAGAAATAGAACTTGGAACTACTTTATTGTGTCAAGTTTAAAAGAGCTAGCACAAACCGTGTTTGATTTAGAGTTCCAACTACATGTATCCATATAGGAGAAAACAGAGTGAAAGATAAAATTTAAAACTGTTACTGCCATCGAACGGTTTAACCTAGAAGAACGAAATTATGTGAGCCTAGTGGGACTGGAGTACTGATCATTACCTGAAAGTGTCATCAAGATTGGGTGAAAAAATGTGTGCTGAGATTTCAGGAAACTCGTAGTATTTTGGAAGCTTGGCAACCCATTTCCATGAAAGTGATTTGTGGTGGTCTCTGCTTAGGGCTACATCAATAGAAAACAAACCATAGAGGTAGAACTCGGAACTATTTATTGTGTCAAGTTTCAAAGAGCTAGCACAAACCGTGTTTGATTTAGAGTTCCAACTACATGTATCCATATAGGAGAAAACAGAGTGAAACCTAAAAATTTAAACTGTTACTGCCAATGAAAGGTTTAACCTAGAAGCATGAAATTTGGTGAGCCCAGTGGGATTGGGGTACTGATCATTACCTGAAAGTGTCATGAATATTGGGTGAAAAAATGTGTGCTGAGATTTCAGGAAACTCGTAGTTTTTTGGAAGCTTTCAACCCCTTTCCATGAAAGTGATTGGCGGTGGTCTCTGCTTAGGGCAACATCAATAGGAAACAAACCATAGAGATAGAACTTGGAACTACTTTATTGTGTCAAGTTTCAAAGAGCTAGCACAAACCATGTTTGATTTAGAGTTCCAACTGCATGTATCCATATAGGAGAAAACAGAGTGAAACCTAAAAATTTAAACTGTTACTGCCAATGAACGGTTTAACATAGAAGAACGAAATTTGGTGAGCCAAGTGGGATTGGGGTACTGATCATTACCTGGAAGTGTCAGCATGATTGGGTGAAAAAATGTGGGCTGAGATTTCAGGAATCTCGTAGTTTTTTGGAAGCTTGGCAACCTCTTTCCATGAAAGTGATTTGCGCCGGTCTCTGATTAGGGCTACATCAATAGGAAACAAACCATAGAGATAGAACTTGGAACTACTTTATTGTGTCAAGTTTCAAAGAGCTAGCACAAACCGTCTTTGATTTAGAGTTCCAACTACATGTATCCATATTGGAGAAAACAGAGTGAAACCTAAAATTAAAACTGTTACTCCCATCGAACGGTTTAACCTGGAAGAAAGAAATTTGCTGAGCCAAGTGGATTTGGGGTACTGATCATTACCTGAAAGTGTCATCAAGATTAGGTGAAAAAATGTGTGCTGAGATTTCAGGAAACTCTTACTTTTTTGGAAGCTTGGCAACCCCTTTCCATGAAAGTGATTTGGGCCGGTCTCTGCTTAGGGCTACATCAATAGGAAAAAAACTATAGAGACAGAACTTTGAACTACTCTATTGTGTCAAGTTTCAAAGAGCTAGCACAAACCGTGTTTTATTTAGAGTTCCTACAACATGTATCCATTAGGAGAAAACAGAGTGAAACCTAAAAATTAAAACTGTTACTGCCATCGAACGGTTTAACCTAGAAGAACGAAATTTGGTGAGCCATGTGGGATTGGGGTACTGATCATTACCTGAAAGTGTCATCAAGATTGGTTGAAAAAATGTGTGCTTATATTTCAGGAAACTCGTAGTTTTTTGGAAGCTTGGCAACCCCTTTCCATAAAAGTGATTTGCGCTGGTCTCTGCTTAGGGCTACATCAATAGGAAACAAACCAAACCGTAGAAATAGAACTTGGAACTACTGTATTGTGTCAAGTTTAAAAGAGCTAGCACAAACAGTGTTTGATTTAGAGTTCCAACTACATGTATCCATATAGGAGAAAACAGAGTGAAACCGAAAAATTAAAACTGTTACTGCCAACGAACGGTTTAACCTAGAAAAACCAAATTTGGTGAGCCAAATGGGATTGGGGTACTGATCATTATCTGAAAGTGTCATCAATATTGGGTTAAAAAATGTGTGCTGTGATTTCAGGAAACTCGTAGTTTTTTGGAAGCTTTCAACCCCTTTCCATGAAAGTGATTTGCGGTGGTCTCTGCTTAGGGCTACATCAATAGGAAACAAACCATAGAGATAGAACTTGGAACTACTTTATTGTGTCAAGTTTCAAAGAGCTAGCACAAACCGTGTTTGATTTAGAGTTCCAACTACATGTATCCATATAGGAGAAAACAGAGTGAAACCTAAAAATTAAAACTGTTACTGCCAATGAA
Organism: Spermophilus citellus; assembly: GCF_964194105.1. Classification (NCBI taxonomy): domain Eukaryota; kingdom Metazoa; phylum Chordata; class Mammalia; order Rodentia; family Sciuridae; genus Spermophilus; species Spermophilus citellus. The sequence goes on along the minus strand of NC_138192.1, from coordinate 14,398,553 downwards.
CGGTTTAACCTTGAAGAACGAAATTTGGAGAGCCAAGTGGGATTGGGGTACTGACAATTACCTGAAAGTGTCATCAAGATTGGGTGAAAAAATATGGGCTGAGATTTCAGGAAACTCGTAGTTTTTTGGAAGCTTGGCAACCCCTTTCCATGAAAGTGATTTGCGCCAGTCTCTGATTAGGGCTACATCAATAGGAAACAAACCATAGAGATAGAACTTGGAACTACTTTATTGTGTCAAGTTTCAAAGAGCTAGCACAAACCGTGTTTGATTTAGAGTTCCAACTACATGTATCCATTAGGAGAAAACAGAGTGAAACCTAAAAATTAATACTGTTACTGCCATCGAACGGTTTAACCTAGAAATACGAAATTTGGTGAGCCATGTGGGATTGGGGTACTGATCATTACCTGAAAGTGTCATCAAGATTGGGTGAAAAAAATGTGTGCTGATATTTCAGGAAACTCGTAGTTTTTTGGAAGCTTGGCAACCCCTTTCCATGAAAGTGATTTGCGCCAGTCTCTGCTTAGGGCTACATCAATAGGAAACAAACCATAGAGATAGAACTTGGAACTACTTTATTGTGTCAAGTTTCCAAGAGCTAGCACAAACCGTGTTTGATTTAGAGTTCCAACTACATGTATCCCTATATGAGAAAACAGAGTGAAACCGAAAAATTAAAACTGTTACTGCCATGGAACGGTTTAACCGAGAAGAACGAAATTTGATGAGCCTAGTGAGATTGGCGTACAGATCCTTACCTGAAAGTGTCATCAAGATTGGGTGAAAAAATGTGTGCTGAGATTTCAGGAAACTCGTAGTATTTTGGAAGCTTGGCAACCCATTTCCATGAAAGTGATTTGCGGTGGTCTCTGTTTAGGGCTACATCAATAGGAAACAAACCATAGAGGTAGAACTTGGAACTACTTTATTGTGTCAAGTTTCAAAGAGCTAGCACAAACCGTGTTTGATTTAGAGTTCCAACTACATGTATCCCTATAGGAGAAAACAGAGTGAAAGATAAAAATTAAAACTCTTACTGCCAACAAACGGTTTAATCTAGAAGAACGAAATTTGGTGAGCCAAGTGGGATTGGGGTACTGATCATTACCTGAAAGTGTCATCAAGATTGGGTGAAAAAATGGGTACTGATATTTCAGGAAACTCGTAGTTTTTTGGAAGCTTGGCAACCCCTTTCCATGATAGTGGTTTCCGCCGGTCTCTGCTTAGGGCTACATCAATAGAAAACAAACAGTAGAAATAGAACTTGGAACTACTTTATTGTGTCAAGTTTAAAAGATATAGCACAAACCGTGTTTGATTTGAAGTTCCAACTACATGTATCCATGTAGGAGAAAGCAGAGTGAAACATAAAATTTAAACTGTTACTGCCAATGAACGGTTTAACCTAGAAGAACGAAATTTGGTGAGCCAAGTGGGATTGGGGTACTGATCATTACCCGAAAGTGTCATCAAGATTGGGTGAAAAATGTGTGCTGAGATCACGAAACTCGTAGATACTTGGAAGCTTGGCAACCCCTTTCCATGAAAGTGATTTGCGCCGGTCTCTGCTTAGGGCTCCTTCAATAGGAAACAAACCATAGAGATAGAACTTGGAACTACTTTATTGTGTCAAGTTTCAAAGAGCTAACACAAACCGTGTTTGATTTAGAGTTCCAACTACATGTATCCTTATAGCAGAAAACATAGTGAAACCTAAAAATTAAAACTGTTACTGCCAACGAACGGTTTAACCTAGAAGAATGAAATTTGGTGAGCCAAGTGAAATTGGGGTATGAGCATTACCTGAAAGTGTCATCAAGATTTGGTGAAAAAATGTGGGGTGAGATTTCAGGAAACTCGAAGTTTTTTGGAAGCTTGGCAACCCCTTTCCTTGAAGGTGATTTGCGCCGGTCCCTGCTTAGGGATACATCAATAAAAAACAAACTATAGAGATAGATCTTGGGACTACTTTATTGTGTGAAGTTTCAAACAGCTAGCACAAACCGTGTTTGATTTAGAGTTCCAACTACATGTATCCATATCGGAGAAAACAGAGTGAAACCTAAAAATTAAAACTGTTACTGCCAACGAACGGTTTAACCTAGAAGAACGAAATTTGGTGAGCCAAGTGGGATTGGGGTACTGATCATTACCTGAAAGTGTCATCAAGATTGGGTGAAAAAATGTGTGCTGAGATTTCAGGAAACTCGTAGTTTTTTGGAATCTTGGCAACCCTTTCCATTAAAGTGATTTGCGGTGGTCTCTCCTTAGGGCTACATCAATAGGAAACAAACCATAGAGACATAACTTGGAACTACTTTATTGTGTCAAGTTTCAAAGAGCTAGCACAAACCGTGTTTGATTTAGAGTTCCAAGAACATGTATGCATTAGGAGAAAACAGAGTGAAACCTAAAAATTAAAACTGTTACTGCCATCGAACTGTTTAACCTAGAAGAACGAAATTTGGTGAGCCAAGTGGCATTGGGGTACTGATCATTACCTGCAAATGTAATCAAGATTGGGTGAAAAAATGTGTGCTGAAATTTCAGGAAACACGTAGTATTTGGAAGCATGGAACCCCATTTCCATGAAAGTGATTTGCGGTGGTCTCTGCTTAGGGCTACATCAATAGGAAGCAAACCATAGAGATCGAACTTGGAACTACTTTATTGTGTCAGGTTTCAAAGAGCTAGCACAAACCGTGTTTGATTTAGAGTTCCAAATACATGTATCCATATAGGAGAAAACAGAGTGAAACCTAAAAATTAAAACTGTTACTGCCAACGAAAGGTTTAACCTAGAAGAACGAAATTTGGTGAGCCAAATGGCATTGGGGTACTGATCATTTCCTGAAAGTGTCATCAAGATTGGGTGAAAAAATGTGGGCTGAGATTTCAGGAAACTCGTAGTTTTTTGGAAGCTTGGCAACCCCTTTCCATAAAAGTGATTTGCGCTGGTCTCTGCTTAGGGCTACATCAATAGGAAACAAACCGTAGAAATAGAACTTGGAACTACTTTATTGTGTCAAGTTTAAAAGAGCTAGCACAAACCGTGTTTGATTTAGAGTTCCAACTACATGTATCCATATAGGAGAAAACAGAGTGAAACCTAAAAATTAAAACTGTTACTGCCAACGAACGGTTTAACCTAGAAGAACGATATTTGGTGAGCCAAGTGGGATTGTGGTACTGATCATTACCTGAAAGTGTCATCAAGATTGGGTGAAAAAATGTGTGCTGAGATTTCAGGAAACTCGTTGTTTTTTGTAAGCTTGGCAACCCCTTTCCATGCAAGTGATTTGCGCCGGAATCTCCTTAGGCCTACATCAATAGGAAACAAACCATTGAGATTGAACTTGGAACTACTTTATTGTGTCAAGTTTCAAAGACCTAGCACAAACCGTGTTTGATTTAGAGTTCCAACTACATGTATCCATAAAGGAGAAAACAGAGTGAAAGATAAAAACTAAAACTGTTACTGCCAACAAACGGTTTAAGCTAGAAGAACGAAATTTGGTGAGCCAAGTGGGATTGGGGTACTGATCATCACCTGAAAGTGTCATCAAGATTGGTTGAAAAAATGTGTGCTGAGATTTCAGGAATCTTGTACTTTTTTGGAAGCTTGGCAACCCCTTTCCATGCATGTCATTTGCCCCGCTCTCTGCTTAGGGCTATATCAATAGGAAACAAACCATAGAGATAGAACTTGGAACTACTTTATTGTGTCAAGTTTCAAAGAGCTAGCACAAACCGTGTTTGATTTAGAGTTCCAACTACATGTATCCATATAGGAGAAAAGAGAGTGAAACCTAAGAATTAAAACTGTTACTGCCAACGAACGGATTAACCTAGAAGAACGAAATTTGGTGAGCCAAGTGGCATTGGGGTACTGATCATTACCTGAAAGTGTCATCAAGATTGGGTGAAAAAATGTGTGCTGAGATTTCAGGAAACTCGTTGTTTTTTGGAAGCTTGGCAACCCCTTTCCATGCAAGTGATTTGCGCCGGAATCTGCTTAGGCCTACATCAATAGGAAACAAACAATAGAGATAGAACTTGGAACTACTTTATTGTGTCAAGTTTCAAAGAGCTAGCACAAACCGTGTTTGATTTTGAGTTCCAACTACATGTATCCATACAGGAGAAAACAGAGTGAAACCTAAAAATTAAAACTGTTACTGCCAACGAACGGTTTAACCTAGAAGAACGAAATTTGGTGAGCCAATTGGGATTGCGTTACTGATCATTACCTGAAAGTGTCATCAAGATTGGGTGAAAAATATGTGCTGAGATTTCACGAAACTCGTAGTTTTTTGGAAGCTTGGCCACCCCTTTCCATGTAAGTGATTTGCGCTGGTCTCTGCTTAGGGCTACATCATTAGGAAACAAACCATAGAGATAGAACTTGGATCTACTTTATTGTGTCAAGTTTCAAAGAGCTAGCACAAACCGAGTTTGATTTAGAGTTCCAACTACATGTATCCATACAGGAGAAAACAGAGTGAAACATAAAAATTAAAACTGTTACTGCCAACGAACGGTTTAACCTAGAAGAACGAAATTTGGTGAGCCAAGTGAGATTGGGGTACTGATCATTACCTGAAAGTGTCATCAAGATTGGGTGAAAAAATGTGTGCTGAGATTTCAGGAAACTCGTAGTTTTTTGGAAGCTTGGCAACCCGTTTCCATGCAAGTGATTTGCGCCGGTCTCTGCTTAGGGCTACATCAATAGGAAACAAACCATAGAGATAGAACTTGGAACTACTTTATTATGTCAAGTTTCAAAGAGCTAGCAAAAACCGTGTTTGATTTAGAGTTCCAACTACATGTATCCATATAGGAGAAAACAGAGTGAAACCTAAAAATTAATACTGTTACTGCCAACGAACGGTTTAACCTAGAAGAATGAAATTTGTTGAGCCACGTGGCATTGGGGTACTGATCATTACCTAAAAGTGTCATCATAATTGGGTTAAAAAATGTATGCTGAGACTTCAGGAAACTCGTTGTTTTTGGAAGCTTGGCAACCCCTTTCCATGAAAGTGATATGCGCCGGAAACTGCTTAGGCCTACATCAATAGGAAACAAACCATAGAGATAGAACTTGGAACTACTTTATTGTGTCAAGTTTCAAAGAGCTAGCACAAACCGTGTTTGATTTAGAGTTCCAACTACATGTATCCATATAGGAGAAAACAGAGTGAAACCTAAAAATTAAAACTGTTACTGCCAATGAACGGTTTAACCTAGAAGAACGAAATTTGGAGAGCCAAGTGGGATTGGGGTACTGCTCGTTACCTGAAAGTGTCATCAAGATTGGGTGAAAAAATGTGTGCTGAGATTTCAGGAAACTCGTAGTTTTTTGAAAGCTTGGCAACCCCTTTCCATGAAAGTGATTTGCGCCGGAATCTGCTTAGGCCTACATCAATAGGAAACAAACTATAGAGATAGAACTTGGAACTACATTATTGTGTCAAGTTTCAAAGAGCTAGCACAAACCGTGTTTGATTTAGAGTTCCAACTACATGTATCCATATAGGAGAAAACAGAGTAAAACCTAAAAATTAAAACTGTTACTGCCACCCAACGGTTTAACCTAGAAGAACGAAATTTGGTGAGCCAATTGGGATTGCGGTACTGATCATTACCTGAAAGTGTCATCAAGATTGGGTGAAAAATATGTGCTGATATTTCAGGAAACTCGTAGTTTTTTGGATGCTTGGCCACCCCTTTACATGTAAGTGATTTGCGCGGGTCTCTGCTTAGGGCTACATCAATAGGAAACAAACCATAGAGATAGAACTTGGAACTACTTTATTGTGTCAAGTTTCAAATAGCTAGCACAAACCGTGTTTGATTTAGAGTTCCAACTACATGTATGCACATAGGAGAAAACAGAGTGAAAAATAAAAATTAAACTGTTACTGCCAACGAACGTTTTAATATGGAAGAACGAAATTTAATGAGCCAAGTCGGATTGGGGTACTGATCATTACCTGAAAGTGTCAACAAGATTGTGTGAAAAAATGTGTGCTGAGATTTCAGGAAACTCGTAGTTTTTTGGAAGCTTGGCAACCCCTTTCCATGATAGTGATTTGCGCCGGTCCCTGCTTAGGGCTACATCAATAGGAAACAAACCATAGAGATAGAACTTGGAACTACTTTATTGTGTCAAGTTTCAAAGAGCTAGCACAAACTGTGTTTGATTTAGAGTTCCAACTACATGTATCCATACAGGAGAATACAGAGTGAAACCTAAAAATTAAAACTCTACTGCCACACAACGGTTTAACCTAGAGGAACGAAATTTGGTGAGCCAAGTGGGATTGCGGTACTGATCATTACCTGAAAGTGTCATCAAGATTGGGTGAAAAATGTGTGCTGAGATTTCACCAAACTCGTAGTTTTTTGGAAGCATGGCCACCCCTTTCCATGTAAGTGATTTGCGCCGGTCTCTGCTTAGGGCTACATCAATAGGAAACAAACCATAGAGATAGAACTTGGAACTACTTTATTGTGTAAAAGTTTCAAAGAGCTAGCACAAACCGTGTTTGATTTAGAGTTCCAACTACATGTATCCTTATAGGAGAAAACAGAGTAAAACCTAAAAATTAAAACTGTTACTGCCAACGAATGGTTTAACCTAGAAGAACGAAATTTAATGAGCCAAGTGGGATTCGGGTACTGATCATTACCTGAAAGTGTCATCAAGATTGGGTGAAAAAATGTGTGCTGAGATTTCAGGAAACTTGTAATTTTTTGGAAGCTTGGCAACCCCTTTCCATGAAAGTGATTTGCGTCAGTCTCTGCTTAGGGCTACAGCAATGGGAAACAAATCATAGAGATATAACTTGGAACTACTTTATTGTGTCAAGTTTCAAAGAGCCATCACAAACCGTGTTTGATTTAGAGTTCCAACTACATGTATCCACATATGAGAAAACAGAGTGAAACCTAAAAATTAAAAATGTTACTGCCAACGATCGGTTTAACCTAGAAGAACGAAATTTGGTGAGCCGAGTGGGATTGGCATACTGATCATTACCTGAAAGTGTCATCAAGATTGGATGAAAAAATGTGTGCTGAGATTTCAGGAAACTCATAGTTTTTTGGAAGCTTGGCCACCCCTTTCCATGAAAGGGATTTGCGCCGGTCTCTGCTTAGGGCTACATCAATAGGAAACAAACCATAGAGATAGAATTTGGAACTACTTTATTGTGTCAAGTTTCAAAGAGCTAGCACAAACCGTGTTTGATTTAGAGTTCCAACTACATCTATCCATATAGGAGAAAACAGAGTGAAACCTAAAAATTAAAACTTTTACTGACAACGAACGGTTTAACCTAGAAGAACGAAATTTGGTGAGCCAAGTGGGATTGGGGTACTGATCATTACCTGAAAGTCTCATCAATATTTGGTGAAAAAATGTGTGCTGAGATTTCAGGAAACTCGTAGTTTTTTGGAAGCTTGGCAACCCCTTTCCATGCAAGTGATTTGCGCCGGTCTCTGCTTAGGGCTACATCAATAGGAAACAAACCATAGAGATAGAACTTGGAACTACTTTATTGTGTAAAAGTTTCAAAGAGCTAGCACAAACCGTGTTTGATTTAGAGTTCCAACTACATGTATCCTTATAGGAGAAAACAGAGTAAAACCTAAAAATTAAAACTGTTACTGCCAACGAATGGTTTAACCTAGAAGAACGAAATTTAATGAGCCAAGTGGGATTCGGGTACTGATCATTACCTGAAAGTGTCATCAAGATTGGGTGAAAAAATGTGTGCTGAGATTTCAGGAAACTCGTAATTTTTTGGAAGCTTGGCAACCCCTTTCCATGAAAGTGATTTGCGTCAGTCTCTGCTTAGGGCTACAGCAATGGGAAACAAATCATAGAGATATAACTTGGAACTACTTTATTGTGTCAAGTTTCAAAGAGCCATCACAAACCGTGTTTGATTTAGAGTTCCAACTACATGTATCCACATATGAGAAAACAGAGTGAAACCTAAAAATTAAAAATGTTACTGCCAACGATCGGTTTAACCTAGAAGAACGAAATTTGGTGAGCCGAGTGGGATTGGCGTACTGATCATTACCTGAAAGTGTCATCAAGATTGGATGAAAAAATGTGTGCTGAGATTTCAGGAAACTCATAGTTTTTTGGAAGCTTGGCCACCCCTTTCCATGAAAGGGATTTGCGCCGGTCTCTGCTTAGGGCTACATCAATAGGAAACAAACCATAGAGATAGAATTTGGAACTACTTTATTGTGTCAAGTTTCAAAGAGCTAGCACAAACCGTGTTTGATTTAGAGTTCCAACTACATCTATCCATATAGGAGAAAACAGAGTGAAACCTAAAAATTAAAACTTTTACTGACAACGAACGGTTTAACCTAGAAGAACGAAATTTGGTGAGCCAAGTGGGATTGGGGTACTGATCATTACCTGAAAGTCTCATCAATATTTGGTGAAAAAATGTGTGCTGAGATTTCAGGAAACTCGTAGTTTTTTGGAAGCTTGGCAACCCCTTTCCATGCAAGTGATTTGCGCCGGTCTCTGCTTAGGGCTACATCAATAGGAAACAAACCATAGAGATAGAACTTGGAACTACTTCATTGTGTCAAGTTTCAAAGAGCTAGCACAAACCGTGTTTGATTTAGAGTTCCAAATACATGTATCCATATAGGAGAAAACAGAGTGAAACCTAAAAATTAAAACTGTTACTGCCAATGAACGGTTTAACCTAGAAGAACGAAATTTGGAGAGCCAAGTGGGATTGGGGTACTGCTCGTTACCTGAAAGTGTCATCAAGATTGGGTGAAAAAATGTGTGCTGAGATTTCAGGAAACTCGTAGTTTTTTGAAAGCTTGGCAACCCCTTTCCATGAAAGTGATTTGCGCCGGAATCTGCTTAGGCCTACATCAATAGGAAACAAACTATAGAGATAGAACTTGGAACTACATTATTGTGTCAAGTTTCAAAGAGCTAGCACAAACCGTGTTTGATTTAGAGTTCCAACTACATGTATCCATATAGGAGAAAACAGAGTAAAACCTAAAAATTAAAACTGTTACTGCCACCCAACGGTTTAACCTAGAAGAACGAAATTTGGTGAGCCAATTGGGATTGCGGTACTGATCATTACCTGAAAGTGTCATCAAGATTGGGTGAAAAATATGTGCTGATATTTCAGGAAACTCGTAGTTTTTTGGATGCTTGGCCACCCCTTTACATGTAAGTGATTTGCGCGGGTCTCTGCTTAGGGCTACATCAATAGGAAACAAACCATAGAGATAGAACTTGGAACTACTTTATTGTGTCAAGTTTCAAATAGCTAGCACAAACCGTGTTTGATTTAGAGTTCCAACTACATGTATGCACATAGGAGAAAACAGAGTGAAAAATAAAAATTAAAATGTTACTGCCAACGAACGTTTTAATATAGAAGAACGAAATTTAATGAGCCAAGTCGGATTGGGGTACTGATCATTACCTGAAAGTGTCAACAAGATTGTGTGAAAAAATGTGTGCTGAGATTTCAGGAAACTCGTAGTTTTTTGGAAGCTTGGCAACCCCTTTCCATGATAGTGATTTGCGCCGGTCCCTGCTTAGGGCTACATCAATAGGAAACAAACCATAGAGATAGAACTTGGAACTACTTTATTGTGTCAAGTTTCAAAGAGCTAGCACAAACTGTGTTTGATTTAGAGTTCCAACTACATGTATCCATACAGGAGAATACAGAGTGAAACCTAAAAATTAAAACTCTACTGCCACACAACGGTTTAACCTAGAGGAACGAAATTTGGTGAGCCAAGTGGGATTGCGGTACTGATCATTAACTGAAAGTGTCATCAAGATTGGGTGAAAAATGTGTGCTGAGATTTCACCAAACTCGTAGTTTTTTGGAAGCATGGCCACCCCTTTCCATGTAAGTGATTTGCGCCGGTCTCTGCTTAGGGCTACATCAATAGGAAACAAACCATAGAGATAGAACTTGGAACTACTTTATTGTGTAAAAGTTTCAAAGAGCTAGCACAAACCGTGTTTGATTTAGAGTTCCAACTACATGTATCCTTATAGGAGAAAACAGAGTAAAACCTAAAAATTAAAACTGTTACTGCCAACGAATGGTTTAACCTAGAAGAACGAAATTTAATGAGCCAAGTGGGATTCGGGTACTGATCATTACCTGAAAGTGTCATCAAGATTGGGTGAAAAAATGTGTGCTGAGATTTCAGGAAACTCGTAATTTTTTGGAAGCTTGGCAACCCCTTTCCATGAAAGTGATTTGCGTCAGTCTCTGCTTAGGGCTACAGCAATGGGAAACAAATCATAGAGATATAACTTGGAACTACTTTATTGTGTCAAGTTTCAAAGAGCCATCACAAACCGTGTTTGATTTAGAGTTCCAACTACATGTATCCACATATGAGAAAACAGAGTGAAACCTAAAAATTAAAAATGTTACTGCCAACGATCGGTTTAACCTAGAAGAACGAAATTTGGTGAGCCGAGTGGGATTGGCATACTGATCATTACCTGAAAGTGTCATCAAGATTGGATGAAAAAATGTGTGCTGAGATTTCAGGAAACTCATAGTTTTTTGGAAGCTTGGCCACCCCTTTCCATGAAAGGGATTTGCGCCGGTCTCTGCTTAGGGCTACATCAATAGGAAACAAACCATAGAGATAGAATTTGGAACTACTTTATTGTGTCAAGTTTCAAAGAGCTAGCACAAACCGTGTTTGATTTAGAGTTCCAACTACATCTATCCATATAGGAGAAAACAGAGTGAAACCTAAAAATTAAAACTTTTACTGACAACGAACGGTTTAACCTAGAAGAACGAAATTTGGTTAGCCAAGTGGGATTGGGGTACTGATCATTACCTGAAAGTCTCATCAATATTTGGTGAAAAAATGTGTGCTGAGATTTCAGGAAACTCGTAGTTTTTTGGAAGCTTGGCAACCCCTTTCCATGCAAGTGATTTGCGCCGGTCTCTGCTTAGGGCTACATCAATAGGAAACAAACCATAGAGATAGAACTTGGAACTACTTTATTGTGTAAAAGTTTCAAAGAGCTAGCACAAACCGTGTTTGATTTAGAGTTCCAACTACATGTATCCTTATAGGAGAAAACAGAGTAAAACCTAAAAATTAAAACTGTTACTGCCAACGAATGGTTTAACCTAGAAGAACGAAATTTAATGAGCCAAGTGGGATTCGGGTACTGATCATTACCTGAAAGTGTCATCAAGATTGGGTGAAAAAATGTGTGCTGAGATTTCAGGAAACTCGTAATTTTTTGGAAGCTTGGCAACCCCTTTCCATGAAAGTGATTTGCGTCAGTCTCTGCTTAGGGCTACAGCAATGGGAAACAAATCATAGAGATATAACTTGGAACTACTTTATTGTGTCAAGTTTCAAAGAGCCATCACAAACCGTGTTTGATTTAGAGTTCCAACTACATGTATCCACATATGAGAAAACAGAGTGAAACCTAAAAATTAAAAATGTTACTGCCAACGATCGGTTTAACCTAGAAGAACGAAATTTGGTGAGCCGAGTGGGATTGGCATACTGATCATTACCTGAAAGTGTCATCAAGATTGGATGAAAAAATGTGTGCTGAGATTTCAGGAAACTCATAGTTTTTTGGAAGCTTGGCCACCCCTTTCCATGAAAGGGATTTGCGCCGGTCTCTGCTTAGGGCTACATCAATAGGAAACAAACCATAGAGATAGAATTTGGAACTACTTTATTGTGTCAAGTTTCAAAGAGCTAGCACAAACCGTGTTTGATTTAGAGTTCCAACTACATCTATCCATATAGGAGAAAACAGAGTGAAACCTAAAAATTAAAACTTTTACTGACAACGAACGGTTTAACCTAGAAGAACGAAATTTGGTGAGCCAAGTGGGATTGGGGTACTGATCATTACCTGAAAGTCTCATCAATATTTGGTGAAAAAATGTGTGCTGAGATTTCAGGAAACTCGTAGTTTTTTGGAAGCTTGGCAACCCCTTTCCATGCAAGTGATTTGCGCCGGTCTCTGCTTAGGGCTACATCAATAGGAAACAAACCATAGAGATAGAACTTGGAACTACTTCATTGTGTCAAGTTTCAAAGAGCTAGCACAAACCGTGTTTGATTTAGAGTTCCAACTACATGTATTCATATAGGAGAAAACAGAGTGAAACCTAAAAATTAAAACTGTTACTGCCAACGAACGGTTTAACCTAGAAGAACTAAATTTGGTGAGCCAAGTGGGATTGGGGTACTGATCATTACCTGAAAGTCTCATCAAGATTGGGTGAAAAAATGTGTGCTGATATTTCAGGAAACTCGTAGTTTTTTGGAAGCTTGGCAACCCCTTTCCATGTAAGTGATTTGCGCTGGTCTCTGCTTAGGGCTACATCAATAGGAAACAAACCATAGAGATAGAACGTGGAACTACTTTATTCTGTCAAGTTTCAAAGTGCTAGAACAAACCGTGTTAGATTTAGTGTTCCAACTACATGTATCCATATAGTAGAAACCAGAGTGAAACCTAAAAATTAAAACTGTTACTGCCAACGAATGGTTTAACCTAGAAGAACGAAATTTAATGAGCCATGTGGGATTGGGGTACTGATCATTACCTGAAAGTGTCATCAAGATTTGGTGAAAAAATGTGTGCTGAGATTTCAGGAAACTCGTAGTTTTTTGGAAGCTTGGCAACCCCTTTCCATGAAAGTGATTTGCGTCAGTCTCTGCTTAGGGCTACAGCAATAGGAAACAAATCATAGAGATACAACTTGGAACTACTTTATTGTGTCAAGTTTCAAAGAGCCATCACAAACCGTGTTTGATTTAGAGTTCCAACTACATATATCCATATATGAGAAAACAGAGTGAAACCTAAAAATTAAAAATGTTACTGCCAACGAACGGTTTAACCTAGATGAACGAAATTTGGTGAGCCAAGTGGCAATGGGGTACTGATCATTACCTGAAAGAGTCATCAAGATTGGGTGAAAAAATGTGTGCTGAAATTTCAGGAAACTCACATTTTTTTGGAAGCTTGTCAACCCCTTTCCATGAAAGAGATTTGCGCCAGTCTCTACATAGGGCTACATCAATAGGAAACAAACCGTAGAGATAGATCTTGGAACTACTTAATTGTGTCAAGTTTCAAAGAGCTAGCACAAACCGTGTTTGATTTAGAGTTCCAACGACATATATCCATATAGGAGAAAACAGAGTGAAACCTAAAAATTAAAACTGTTACTGCCAACGAACGGTTTATCCTAGAAGAACGAAATTTGGTGAGAAAAGTGGGATTGGGGTACTGATCGTTACCTGAAACTGTCATCAAGATTGGGTGAAAAAATGTGTGCTGAGATTTCAGGAAACTCGTAGTTTTTTGGAAGCTTGGCAACCCCTTTCCATGAAAGTGCATTGTGCTGGTCTCTGCTTAGGGCTACATGAATAGGAAACAAACCATAGAGGTAGAACTTGGAACTACTTAATTGTGTCAAGTTTCAAAGAGCTAGCACAAACCGTGTTTGATTTAGAGTTCCAACTACATGTATCCATATAGGAGAAAACAGAGTGAAAGATAAAAATTAAAACTCTTACTGCCAATGAACGGTTTAATCTAGAAGAACGAAATTTGGTGAGCCAAGTGAGATTGGGGTACTGATCATTACCTGAAAGTGTCATCAAGATTGGGTGAAAAAATGTGTGCTGAGATTTCAGGAAACTCGTAGTTTTTTGGAAGCTTGGCAACCCGTTTCCATGCAAGTGATTTGCGCCGGTCTCTGCTTAGGGCTACATCAATAGGAAACAAACCATAGAGATAGAACTTGGAACTACTTTATTATGTCAAGTTTCAAAGAGCTAGCACAAACCGTGTTTGATTTAGAGTTCCAACTACATGTATCCATATAGGAGAAAACAGAGTAAAACCTAAAAATTAATACTGTTACTGCCAACGAACGGTTTAACCTAGAAGAACGAAATTTGGTGAGCCACGTGGCATTGGGGTACTGATCATTACCTAAAAGTGTCATTATAATTGGGTTAAAAAATGTATGCTGAGACTTCAGGAAACTCATAGTTTTTTGGAAGCTTGGCAACCCCTTTCCATGAAAGGGATTTGCGCCGGTCTCTGCTTAGGGCTACATCAATAGGAAACAAACCATAGAGATAGAATTTGGAACTACTTTATTGTGTCAAGTTTCAAAGAGCTAGCACAAACCGTGTTTGATTTAGAGTTCCAACTACATGTATCCATATAGGAGAAAACAGAGTGAAACCTAAAAATTAAAACTTTTACTGACAACGAACGGTTTAACCTAGAAGAACGAAATTTGGTGAGCCAAGTGGGATTGGGGTACTGATCATTACCTGAAAGTCTCATCAATATTGGGTGAAAAAATGTGTGCTGAGATTTCAGGAAACTCGTAGTTTTTTGGAAGCTTGGCAACCTTTTTCCATGTAAGTGATTTGCGCTGGTCTCTGCTTAGGGCTACATCAATAGGAAACAAACCATAGAGATAGAACGTGGAACTACTTTATTCTGTCAATTTTCAAAGTGCTAGAACAAACCGTGTTAGATTTAGTGTTCCAACTACATGTATCCATATAGTAGAAACCAGAGTGAAACCTAAAAATTAAAACTTTTACTGACAACGAACGGTTTAACCTAGAAGAACGAAATTTGGTGAGCCAAGTGGGATTGGGGTACTGATCATTACCTGAAAGTCTCATCAATATTGGGTGAAAAAATGTGTGCTGAGATTTCAGGAAACTCGTAGTTTTTTGGAAGCTTGGCAACCCCTTTCCATGCAAGTGATTTGCGCCGGTCTCTGCTTAGGGCTACATCAATAGGAAACAAACCATAGAGATAGATCTTGGAACTACTTTATTGTGTCAAGTTTCAAAGAGCTAGCACAAACCGTGTTTGATTTAGAGTTCCAACTACGTGTAGCCATATAGGAGAAAACAGAGTGAAACCTAAAAATTAAAACTGTTACTGCCAACGAACGGTTTAACCTAGATGAACGAAATTTGGTGAGCCAAGTGGCAATGGGGTACTGATCATTACCTGAAAGAGTCATCAAGATTGGGTGAAAAAATGTGTGCTGAAATTTCAGGAAACTCACATTTTTTTGGAAGCTTGTCAACCCCTTTCCATGAAAGAGATTTGCGCCAGTCTCTACTTAGGGCTACATCAACAGGAAACAAACCATAGAGATAGAACTTGGAACTACTTTATTGTGTCAAGTTTCAAAGAGCTAGCACAAACCGTGTTTGATTTAGAGTTCCAACGACATATATCCATATAGGAGAAAACAGAGTGAAACCTAAAAATTAAAACTGTTACTGCCAACGAACGGTTTATCCTAGAAGAACGAAATTTGGTGAGAAAAGTGGGATTGGGGTACTGATCATTACCTGAAACTGTCATCAAGATTGGGTGAAAAAATGTGTGCTGAGATTTCAGGAAACTCGTAGTTTTTTGGAAGCTTGGCAACCCCTTTCCGTGAAAGTGCATTGTGCTGATCTCTGCTTAGGGCTACATGAATAGGAAACAAACCATAGAGGTAGAACTTGGAACTACTTTATTGTGTCAAGTTTCAAAGAGCTAGCACAAACCGTGTTTGATTTAGAGTTCCAACTACATGTATCCATATAGGAGAAAACAGAGTGAAAGATAAAAATTAAAACTCTTACTTCCAATGAACGTTTTAACCTAGAAGAACGAAATTTGGTGAGCCTAGTGGGATTGGCGTACTGATCCTTACCTGAAAGAGTCATAAAGATTGGGTGAAAAAATGTGTGATGAGATTTCAGAAAACTCGTAGTATTTTGGAAGCTTGGCAACCCATTTCCATGAAAGTGATTTGCGGTGGTCTCTGCTTAGGGCTACATCAATAGGATACAAACCATAGATGTAGAACTTGGAACTACTTTATTGTGTCAAGTTTCAAAGAGCTAGCACAAACCGTGTTTGATTTAGAGTTCCAACTACATGTATCCATATAGGAGAAAACAGAGTGAAAGATAAAAATTAAAACTCTTACTTCCAATGAACGTTTTAACCTAGAAGAACGAAATTTGGTGAGCCAAGTGGGATTGGGGTACTGATCATTACCTGAAAGTGTCATCAAGATTGGGTGAAAAAACGTGTGCTTAGATATCAGGAAACTCGTAGTTTTTTGGAAGCTTGGCAACCCCTTTCCATGAAAGTGATTTGCGCCGCTCTCTGCTTAGGGCTACATCAATAGGAAACAAACCATAGAGATAGAACTTGGAACTACTTTATTGTGTCAAGTTTGAAAGAGCTAGCACAAACCGTGTTTGATTTAGAGTTCCAACTACATGTATCCATATTGGAGAAAACAGAGTGAAACCTAAAAATTAAAACTGTTACTGCCAATGAACGGTTTAACCTAGAAAAACGAAATTTGGTGAGCCAAGTGGGATTGTGGTACTGATCATTACTAAAAGTGTCATCAAGATTGGGTGAAAAAATGTGTGCTGAGATTTGAGGAAACTCGTAGTTTTTTAGAAGCTTGGCAACCCCTTTCCATGTAAGTGATTTGCGCCGGTCTCTGCTTAGGGCTACATCAATAGGAAACAAACCATAGAGATAGAAGTTGAAACTACTTTATTGTGTCAAGTTTCAAAGAGCTAGCACAAACCGTGTTTGATTTAGAGTTCCAACTACATGTATCCATATAGGAGAAAACAGAGTGAAACCTAAAAATTAAAACTCTTACTGCCAACGAACGGTTTAAACTAGAAGAACGAAATTTGGTGAGCCAAGTGGGATTGGGGTACTGATCTTTACCTGAAAGTGTCATCAAGATTGGGTGAAAAAATGTATGCTGAGATTTCAGGAAACTCGTTGTTTTTTGGAAGCTTGGCAACCCCTTTCCATGAAAGTGATTTGCGCCGGTCTCTGCTTAGGGCTACATCAATAGGAAACAAACCATAGAGATAAAACTTGGGACTACTTTATTGTGTCAAGTTTCAAACAGCTAGAACAAACCGTGTTTGATTTAGAGTTCCAACTACAGGTATCCATATAGGAGAAAACAGAGTGAAACCTAAAAATTAAAACTGTTACTGCCAACGAACGGTTGAACCTAGAAGAATGAAATTTGGTGAGCCAAGTGAAATTGGGGTATGAGCATTACCTGAAAGTGTCATCAAGATTGGGTGAAAAAATGTGTGATGAGATTTCAGGAAACTCGTAGTATTTTGGAAGCTTGGCAACCCATTTCAATGAAAGTGATTTGCGGTGGTCTCTGCTTAGGCTACATCAATAGGAAACAAACCATAGAGATAGAACTTGGAACTACTTTATTGTGTCAAGTTTCAACGAGCTAGCACAAACCGTGTTTTTAAGAGTTCCAACTACATGTATCCATATAGGAGAAAACAGAGTGAAACCTCAAAATTAAAATTGTTACTGCCAGCGAACTGTTTAACCTAGAAGAACGAAATTTGGTGATCAAGTTGCATTGGAGTACTGATCATTACCTCAAAGTGTCATAAAGATTGTGTGAAAAAATATGTGCTGAGATTTCAGGAAACTCGTAGTTTTTTGGAAGCTTGGCAACCCCTTTCCGTGAAAGTGATTTGCGCCGGTCTCTGCTTAGGGCTATATCAATAGGAAACAAACCATAGAGATAGAACTTGGGACTACTTTATTGTGTCAAGTTTCAAACAGCTAGAACAAACCGTGTTTGATTTAGAGTTCCAACTACAGGTATCCATACAGGAGAAAACAGAGTGAAACCTAAAATTTAAAACTGTTACTGCCAACGAACGTTTGAACCTAGAAGAATGAAATTTGGTGAGCCAAGTGAAATTGGGGTATGAGCATTACCTGAAAGTGTCATCAAGATTGGGTGAAAAAATGTGTGATGAGATTTCAGGAAACTCGTAGTATTTTGGAAGCTTGGCAACCCATTTCCATGAAAGTGATTTGCGGTGATCTCTGCTTAGGGCTACATGAATAGGAAACAAACCATAGAGGTAGAACTTGGAACTACTTTATTGTGTCAAGTTTCAAAGAGCTAGCACAAACCGTGTTTGATTTAGAGTTCCAACTACATGTATCCATATAGCAGAAAACAGAGTGAAAGATAAAAATTAAAACTCTTACTGCCAATGAACGGTTTAATCTAGAAGAACGAAATTTGGTGAGCCAAGTGGGATTGGGGTACTGATCATTACCTGAAAGTGTCATCAAGATTCGGTGAAAAAATATGTGCTGAGATTTCAGGAAACTCGTAGTTTTTTGGAAGCTTGGATACCCCTTTCCGTGAAAGTGATTTCCGCCGGTCTCTGCTTAGGCTACATCAATAGGAAACAAACCATAGAGATAGAACTTGGAACTACTTTATTGTGTCAAGTTTCAACGAGCTAGCACAAACCGTGTTTTTTAGAGTTCCAACTACATGTATCCATATAGGAGAAAACAGAGTGAAACCTCAAAATTAAAACTGTTACTGCCAGCGAACTGTTTAACCTAGAAGAACGAAATTTGGTGATCAAGTTGCATTGGAGTACTGATCATTACCTCAAAGTGTCATCAAGATTGTGTGACAAAATATGTGCTGAGATTTCAGGAAACTCGTAGTTTTTTGGATGCTTGGCAACCCCTTTCCGTGAAAGTGATTTGCGCCGGTCTCTGCTTAGGGCTACATCAATAGGAAACAAACCATAGAGATAGAACTTGGGACTACTTTATTGTGTCAAGTTTCAAACAGCTAGAACAAACCGTGTTTGATTTAGAGTTCCAACTACATGTATCCATATAGGAGAAAACAGAGTGAAAGATAAAAATTAAAACTCTTACTGCCAACGAACGGTTTAATGTAGAAGAACGAAATTTGGTGAGCCAAGTGGGATTGGGGTACTGATCATTACCTGAAAGTGTCATCAAGATTGTGTGAAAAAATATGTGCTGAGATTTCAGGAAACTCGTAGTTTTTTGGAAGCTTGGCAACCCCTTTCCGTGAAAGCAATTTGCGCCGGTCTCTGCTTAGGGCTACATCAATAGGAAACAAAGCATAGAGATAGAACTTGGGACTATTTATTTTGTCAAGTTTCAAACAGCTAGCACAAACCGTGTTTGATTTAGAGTTCCAAATACAGGTATCCATATAGGAGAAAACAGAGTGAAACCTAAAAATTAAAACTGTTACTGCCAACGAACGGTTTATCCTAGAAGAATGAAATTTGGTGAGCCAAGTGAAATTGGGGTATGAGCATTACCTGAAAGTGTCATCAAGATTGGGTGAAAAAATGTGGGGTGAGATTTCAGGAAACTCGTAGTTTTTTGGAAGCTTGGCAACCCCTTTCCATGAAAGTGAATTGCACCGGTCTCTGCTTAGGGCTACATCAATAGGAAACAAACCATAGAAATAGAACTTGGGACTACTTTATTGTGTCAAGTTTCAAAGAGCTAGCACAAACCGTGTTTGATTTAGAGTTCCAAATACATGTATCCATATAGGAGAAAACAGAGTGAAACCTAAAAATTTAAACTGTTACTGCCAACGAACGGTTTAACCTAGAAGAACGAAATTTGGTGAGCCAAATGGCATTGGGTTACTGATCGTTACCTGAAAGTGTCATCAATATTGGGTTTAAAAATGTGTGCTGAGATTTCAGGAAACTCGTAGTTTTTTAGAAGCTTGGCACCCCATTTCCATGAAAGTGATTTGCGGTGGTCTCTGCTTAGGGCTACATCAATAGGAAACAAACCATAGAGATAGAACTTGGAACTACTTTATTGTGTCAGGTTTCAAAGAGCTAGCACAAACCGTGTTTGATTTAGAGTTCCAACTACATGTATCCATATAGGAGAAAACAGAGTGAAACCTAAAAATTAAAACTGTTTCTGCCATCGAAAGGTTTAACCTAGATGAACGAAATTTGGTGAGCCTAGTGGGATTGGCGTACTGATCCTCACCTGAAAGAGTCATCAAGATTGGGTGAAAAATTGTGTGATGAGATTTCAGGAAACTCGTAGTATTTTGGAAGCTTGGCAACCCATTTCCATGAAAGTGATTTGCGGTGGTCTCTGCTTAGGGCTACATCAATAGGAAACAAACCATAGAGGTAGAACTTGGAACTACTTTATTGTGTCAAGTTTCAAAGAGCTAGCACAAACCGTGTTTGATTTAGAGTTCCAACTACATGTATCCATATAGGAGAAAACAGAGTGAAAGATAAAAATTAAAACTCTTATAGCCAATGAACGGTTTAATCTAGAAGAACAAAATTTGGTGAGCCAAGTGGGATTGGGGTACTGATCATTACCTGAAAGTGTCATCAAGATTGTGTGAAAAAATATGTGCTGAGATTTCAGGAAACTCGTAGTTTTTTGGAAGCTTGGCAACCCCTTTCCGTGAAAGTGATTTGCGCCGGTCTCTGCTTAGGGCTACATCAATAGGAAACAAACCATAGAGATAGAACGTGGGACTACTTTATTTTGTCAAGTTTCAAACAGCTAGCACAAACCGTGTTTGATTTAGAGTTCCAACTACAGGTATCCATATAGGAGAAAACAGAGTGAAAGATAAAAATTTAAACTCTTACTGCCAACGAAAGGTTTAAAGTAGAAGAACGAAATTTGGTGAGCCAAGTGGGATTGGGGTACTGATCATTACCTGAAAGTGTCATCAAGACTGTGTGAAAAAATATGTGCTGAGATTTCAGGAAACTCGTAGTTTTTTGGAAGCTTGGCAACCCTTTTCCGTGAAAGTGATTTGCGCTGGTCTCTGCTTAGGGCTACATCAATAGGAAACAAACCATAGAGATAGAACTTGGGACTACTTTATTGTGTCAAGTTTCAAACAGCTAGCACAAATCGTGTTTGATTTAGAGTTCCAGCTACAGGTATCCATATAGGAGAAAACAGAGTGAAACCTAAAAATTAAAACTGTTACTGCCAACGAACGGTTTAACCTA
Source organism: Spermophilus citellus (assembly GCF_964194105.1). NCBI lineage: Eukaryota > Metazoa > Chordata > Mammalia > Rodentia > Sciuridae > Spermophilus > Spermophilus citellus. Next base: position 14,377,568 of record NC_138192.1, on the reverse strand, counting down.
GAAGAATGAAATTTGGTGAGCCAAGTGAAATTGGGGTATGAGCATTACCTGAAAATGTCATCAAGATTGGGTGAAAAAATGTGTGCTGAGATTTCAGGAAACTCGTAGTTTTTTGGAAGCTTTCAACCCCTTTCCATGAAAGTGATTTGCGGTGGTCTCTGCTTAGGGCTACATCAATAAGAAACAAACCAAAGAGATAGAACTTGGAACTACTTTATTTTGTCAAGTTTCAAAGAGCTAGCACAAACCGTATTTGATTTAGAGTTCCAACTACATGTATCCATATAGGAGAAAACAGAGTGAAACCTAAAAATTAAAACTGTTACTGCCAATGAACGGTTTAACCTAGAAGAACGAAATTTGGTGAGCCAAGTGGGATTGGGGTACTGACAATTACCTGAAAGTGTCATCAAGATTGGGTGAAAAAATGTGGGCTGAGATTTCAGGAAACTCGTAGTTTTTTGGAAGCTTAGCAACCCCTTTCCATGAAAGTGATTTGCGCCGGTCTCTGATTAGGGCTACATCAATAGGAAACAAACCATAGAGATAGAACGTGGAACTACTTTATTGTGTCAAGTTTCAAAGAGCTAGCAAAAACCGTGTTTGATTTAGAGTTCCAAATACATGTATCCATATAGGAGAAAACAGAGTGAAACCTAAAAATTAAAACTGTTACTGCCATCGAACGGTTTAACCTAGAAGAATGAAACTCACTGAGCCAAGTGGATTTGGGGTACTGATCATTACCTGAAAGTGTCATCAAGATTGGGTTAAAAAATATGTGCTGAGATTTCAGGAAACTCGTAATTTTTGGAAGCTTGGCAACCCCTTTCCATGAGAGTGATTTGCGCCGGTCTCTGCTTAGGGCTACATGAATAAGAAACAAACCATAGAGACAGAACTTGGAGCTACTTTATTGTGTCAAGTTTCAAAGAGCTAGCACAAATCGTGTTGGATTTAGAGTTCCAACTACATGTATCCATATAGGAGAAAACAGAGTGAAACCTAAAAATTAAAACTGTTTCTGCCATCGAAATGTTTAACCTAGATGAACGAAATTTGGTGAGCCTAGTGGGATTGGCGTACTGATCCTTACCTGAAAGGGTCATCAAGATTGGGTGAAAAAATGTGTGATGAGATTTCAGGAAACTCGTAGTATTTTGGAAGCTTGGCAACCCATTTCCATGAAAGTGATTTGCGGTGGTCTCTGCTTAGGGCTACATCAATAGGAAACAAACCATAGAGGTAGAACTTGGAACTACTTTATTGTGTCAAGTTTCAAAGAGCTAGCACAAACCGTGTTTGATTTAGAGTTCCACCTACATGTATCCATATAGGAGAAAACAGAGTGAAAGATAAAAATTAAAACTCTTACTGCCAATGAACGGTTTAATCTAGAAGAACGAAATTTGGTGAGCCAAGTGGGATTGGGGTACTGATCATTACCTGAAAGTGTCATCAAGATTGTGTGAAAAAAATATGTGCTGAGATTTCAGGAAACTCGTAGTTTTTTGGAAGCTTGGCAACCCCTTTCCGTGAAAGTGATTTGCGCCGGTCTCTGCTTAGGGCTACATCAATAGGAAACAAACCATAGAGATAGAAATTGGGACTACTTTATTGTGTCAAGTTTCAAACAGCTAGCACAAACCGTGTTTGATTTAGAGTTCCAACTACAGGTATCCATATAGGAGAAAACAGAGTGAAACCTAAAAATTAAAACTCTTACTGACAATGATCGGATTAACCTAGAAGAACGAAATTTGGTGAGCCACGTGGGTTGGGGTACTGATCATTACCTGAAAGTGTCATCTAGATTGGTTGAAAAAATGTGTGCTGAGATTTCAGGAAACTCGTAGTTTTTTGGAAGCTTGGCACCCCCTTTCCATGATAGTGGTTTCCTCCGATCTCTGCTTAGGTCTACATCAATAGGAAACAAACCATAGAAATAGAACTTGGAACTACTTTATTGTGTCAAGTTTCAAAGAGCTAGCACAAACCGTGTTTTATTTAGAGTTCCAACTACAAGTATCCATATAGGAGAAAACAGAGTGAAAGATAAAAATTAAAACTGTTACTGCCATCGAACGATTTAACCTAGAAGAACGAAATATGGTGAGCCTACTGGGATTGGCGTACTGATCATTACCTGAAAGTGTCATCAAGATTGGGTGAAAAAATGTGTGCTGAAATTTCAGGAAACTCGTAGTTTTTTGGAAGCTTGGCAACCCCTTTCCGTGAAAGTGATTTGCGCCGGTCTCTGCTTAGGGCTACATCAATAGGAAACAAACCATAGAGATAGAACTTGGAACTACTATATTGTGTCAAGTTTCAACAAGCTAGCACAAACCGTGTTTTTTAGAGTTCCAAGTACATGTATCCCTATAGGAGAAAACAGAGTGAAACCTCAAAATTAAAACTGTTACTGCCAACGAACAGTTTAAGCTAGAAGAACGAAATTTGGTGAGCCAAGTGGCATTGGGGTACTGATCATTACCTGAAAGTGTCATCAAGATTGGGTGAAAAAATGTGTGCTGAGATTTCAGGAAACTCGTAGTTTTTTGGAAGCTTGGCAACCCCTTTCCATGAAAGTGATTTGCACCGGTCTCTGCTTAGGGCTACATCAATAGGAAACAAACCATAGAGATAGAACTTGGAGCTACTTTATTGTGTCAAGTTTCAAAGAGCTAGCACAAATCGTGTTGGATTTAGAGTTCCAACTACATGTATCCATATAGGAGAAAACAGAGTGAAACCTAAAAATTAAAACTGTTACTGTCAACGAACGGTTTAACCTAGAAGAACGAGAATTGGTGAGCCAAGTGTGATTGGGGTACTGATCCTTACCTGAAAGTGTCATCAAGATTCGGTGAAAAAATGTGTGCTGAGATTTCAGGAAACTCGTAGTTTTTTGGAAGCTTGGCATCCCCTTTCCATGATAGTGGTTTCCGCCGGTCTCTGCTTAGGGCTACATCAATAGGAAACAAACTGTAGAAATAGAACTTGGAACTACTTTATTGTGTCAAGTTTCAAAGAGCTAGCACAAACAGTGTTTCATTTAGAGTTCCAACTACATGTATCCATATAGGAGAAAACAGAGTGAAACCTAAAAAATTAAAACTGTTACTGCCAACGAATGGTTTAACCTAGAAGAACGAAATTTGGTGAGCCAAGTGGGATTGGGGTACTGATCATTACCTGAAAGTGTCATCAATATTGGGTGAAAAAATGTGTGCGGAGATTTCAGGAAACTCGTAGTTTTTTGGAAGCTTGGCAACCCCTTTCCATGAAAGGGTTTTGCGCTGGTCTCTGCTTAGGGCTACATCAATAGGAAACAAACCATAGAGGCAGAACTTGGAACTACTTTATTGTGTCAAGTTTCAAAGAGCTAGCACAAACCGTGTTTGATTTAGAGTTCCAACTACATGTATCCATATAGGAGAAAACAGAGTGAAAGATAAAAATTAAAACTGTTACTGCCATCGAAAGGTTTAACCTAGATGAACGAAATTTTTGAGCCTAGTGGGACTGGCGTACTGATCCTTACCTGAAAGAGTCATCAATATTGGGTGAAAAAATGTGCGATGAGATTTCAGGAAACTCGTAGTATTTTGGAAGCTTGGCAACCCATTTCCATGAAAGTGATTTGCGGTGGTCTCTGCTTAGGGCTACATTAATAGGAAACAAACCATAGAGGTAGAACTTGGAACTACTTTACTGTGTCAAGTTTCAAAGAGCTAGCACAAACCGTGTTTGATTTAGAGTTCCAACTACATGTATCCATATAGGAGAAAACAGAGTGAAAGATAAAAATTAAAACTCTTACTGCCAACGAACGGTTTAACCTAGAAGAACGAAATTTGGTGAGCCAAGTGGGATTGGGGTACTGATCATTACCTGAAAGTGTCATCAAGATTGGGTGAAAAAATGTGGGGTGAGATTTCAGGAAACTCGTAGTTTTTTGGAAGCTTGGCAACCCCTTTCCATGAAAGTGATTTGCGCCGGTCTCTGCTTAGGGCTACATCAATAGGAAACAAACCATAGAGATAGAACTTGGGACTACTTTATTGTGTCAAGTTTCAAAGAGCTAGCACAAACCGTGTTTGATTTAGAGTTCCAACTACATGTATCCATATAGGAGAAACAGAGTGAAAGATAAAAATTAAAACTCTTACTGCCAATGAACGGTTTAATCTAGAAGAACGAAATTTGGTGAGCCAAGTGGGATTGGGGTACTGATCATTACCTGAAAGTGTCATCAAGATTGTGTGAAAAAATATGTGCTGAGATTTCAGGAAACACGTAGTTTTTTGGAAGCTTGGCAACCCCTTTCCGTGAAAGTGATTTGCGCCGGTCTCTGCTTAGGGCTACATCAATAGGAAACAAACCATAGAGATAGAACTTGGGACTACTTTATTTTGTCAAGTTTCAAACAGCTAGCACAAACCGTGTTTGATTTAGAGTTCCAACTACAGGTATCCATACAGGAGAAAACAGAGTGAAACCTAAAAATTAAAACTGTTACTGCCAACGAACGGTTGAACCTAGAAGAATGAAATTTGGTGAGCCAAGTGAAATTGGGGTATGAGCATTACCTGAAAGTGTCATCAAGATTGGGAAAAAAAATGTGTGATGAGATTTCAGGAAACTCGTAGTATTTTGGAAGCTTGGCAACCCATTTCCATGAAAGTGATTTGCGGTGGTCTCTGCTTAGGGTTACATCAATAGGAAACAAACCATAGAGACAGAACTTGGAGCTACTTAATTGTGTCAAGTTTCAAAGAGCTAGCACAAACCGTGTTTGATTTAGAGTTCCAACTACATGTATCCATATAGGAGAAAACAGAGTGAAAGATAAAAATTAAAACTCTTACTGCCAACGAACGGTTTAATGTAGAAGAACGAAATTTGGTGAGCCAAGTGGGATTGGGGTACTGATCATTACCTGAAAGTGTCATCAAGATTGTGTGAGAAAATATGTGCTGAGATTTCAGGAAACTCGTAGTTTTTGGAAGCTTGGCAACCCCTTTCCGTGAAAGTGATTTGCGCCGGTCTCTGCTTAGGGCTACATCAATAGGAAACAAACCATAGAGATAGAACTTGGAACTTCTTTATTGTGTCAAGTTTCAAACAGCTAGCACAAACCGTGTTTGATTTAGAGTTCCAACTACAGGTATCCATATAGGAGAAAACAGAGTGAAACCTAAAAATTAAACTGTTACTGCCAACGAACGGTTTAACCTAGAAGAAGGAAATTTGGTGAGCCAAGTGAAATTGGGGTATGAGCATTACCTGAAAGTGTCATCAAGATTGGGTGAAAAAATGTGGGGTGAGATTTCAGAAACTCGTAGTTTTTTGGAAGCTTGGCAACCCCTTTCCATGAAAGTGATTTGTGCCGGTCTCTGCTTAGGGCTACATCAATAGGAAACAAACCATAGAGATAAAACTTGGGACTACTTTATTGTGTCAAGTTTCAAAGAGCTAGCACAAACCGTGTTTGATTTAGAGTTCCAACTACATGTATCCATATAGGAGAAAACAGAGTGAAACCGAAAAATTTAAACTGTTACTGCCAACGAACGGTTTAACCTAGAAGAACGAAATTTGGTGAGCCAAATGGCAATGGGGTACTGATCGTTACCTGAAAGTGTCATCAATATTGGGTGAAAAAATGTGTGCTGAGATTTCAGGAAACTCGTAGTTTTTTGGAAGCTTTCAACCCCTTTCCATGAAAGTGATTTGCGGTGGTCTCTGCTTAGGGCTACATCAATAGGAAACAAACCATAGAGATAGAACTTGGAACTACTTTATTGTGTCAAGTTTCAAAGAGCTAGCACAAACCGTATTTGATTTAGAGTTCCAACTACAATTATCCATATAGGAGAAAACAGAGTGAAACCTAAAAATTAAAACTGTTACTGCCAATGAACGGTTTAACCTAGAAGAACGAAATTTGGTGAGCCAAGTGGGATTGGGGTACTGACAATTACCTGAAAGTGTCATCAAGATTGGGTGAAAAAATGTGGGCTGAGATTTCAGGAAACTCGTAGTTTTTTGGAAGCTTGGCAACCCCTTTCCATGAAAGTGATTTGCGCCGGTCTCTGAATAGGGCTACATCAATAGGAAACAAAACATAGAGATAGAACTTGGAACTACTTTATTGTATCAAGTTTCAAAGAGCTAGCAAAAACCGTGTTTGATTTAGAGTTCCAAATACATGTATCCATATAGGAGAAAACAGAGTGAAACCTAAAAATTAAAACTGTTACTGCCATCGAACGGTTTAACCTAGAAGAATGAAACTCACTGAGCCAAGTGGATTTGGGGTACTGATCATTACCTGAAAGTGTCATCAAGATTGGGTTAAAAAATATGTGCTGAGATTTCAGGAAACTCGTAGTTTTTTGGAAGCCTGGCAACCCCTTTCCATGAGAGTGATTTGCGCCGGTCTCTGCTTAGGGCTACATCAATAGGAAACAAACCATAGAGACAGAACTTGGAGCTACTTTATTGTGTCAAGTTTCAAAGAGCTAGCACAAATCGTGTTGGATTTAGAGTTCCAACTACATGTATCCATATAGGAGAAAACAGAGTGAAACCTAAAAATTAAAACTGTTTCTGCCATCGAAAGGTTTAACCTAGATGAACGAAATTTGGTGAGCCTAGTGGGATTGGCGTACTGATCCTTACATGAAAGAGTCATCAAGATTGGGTGAAAAAATGTGTGATGAGATTTCAGGAAACTCGTAGTATTTTGGAAGCTTGGCAACCCATTTCCATGAAAGTGATTTGCGGTGGTCTCTGCTTAGGGCTACATCAATAGGAAACAAACCATAGATGTAGAACTTGGAACTACTTTATTGTGTCAAGTTTCAAAGAGCTAGCACAAACCGTGTTTGATTTAGAGTTCCAACTACATGTATCCATATAGGAGAAAACAGAGTGAAAGATAAAAATTAAAACTCTTACTGACAATGAACGGTTTAATCTAGAAGAACGAAATTTGGTGAGCCAAGTGGGATTGGGGTACTGATCATTACCTGAAAGTGTCATCAAGATTGTGTGAAAAAATGTGTGCTGAGATTTGAGGAAACTCGTAGTTTTTTGGAAGCTTGGCAACCCCTTTCCGTGAAAGTGATTTGTGCCGGTCTCTGCTTAGGGCTACATCAATAGGAAACAAACCATAGAGATAGAACTTGGGACTACTTTATTTTGTCAAGTTTCAAACAGCTAGCACAAACCGTGTTTGATTTAGAGTTCCAACTACAGGTATCCATATAGGAGAAAACAGAGTGAAACCTAAAAATTAAAACTGTTACTGCCAACGAACGGTTTATCCTAGAAGAATGAAATTTGGTGAGCCAAGTGAAATTGGGGTACGAGCATTACCTGAAAGTGTCATCAAGATTGGGTGAAAAAATGTGGGGTGAGATTTCAGGAAACTCGTAGTTTTTTGGAAGCTTGGCAACCCCTTTCCGTGAAAGTGATTTGCGCAGGTCTCTGCTTAGGGCTACATCAATAGGAAACAAACCATAGAGATAGAACTTGGGACTACTTTATTGTGTCAAGTTTCAAACAGCTAGCACAAACCGTGTTTGATTTAGAGTTCCAACTACAGGTATCCATACAGGAGAAAACAGAGTGAAACCTAAAAATTAAAACTGTTACTGCCAACGAACGGTTGAACCTAGAAGAATGAAATTTGGTGAGCCAAGTGAAATTGGGGTATGAGCATTACCTGAAAGTGTCATCAAGATTGGGAAAAAAAATGTGTGATGAGATTTCAGGAAACTCGTAGTATTTTGGAAGCTTGGCAACCCATTTCCATGAAAGTGATTTGCGGTGGTCTCTGCTTAGGGGTACATCAATAGGAAACAAACCATAGAGGTAGAACTTGGAACTACTTAATTGTGTCAAGTTTCAAAGAGCTAGCACAAACCGTGTTTGATTTAGAGTTCCAACTACATGTATCCATATAGGAGAAAACAGAGTGAAAGATAAAAATTAAAACTCTTACTGCCAACGAACGGTTTAATGTAGAAGAACGAAATTTGGTGAGCCAAGTGGGATTGGGGTACTGATCATTACCTGAAAGTGTCATCAAGATTGTGTGAGAAAATATGTGCTGAGATTTCAGGAAACTCGTAGTTTTTGGAAGCTTGGCAACCCCTTTCCGTGAAAGTGATTTGCGCCGGTCTCTGCTTAGGGCTACATCAATAGGAAACAAACCATAGAGATAGAACTTGGAACTTCTTTATTGTGTCAAGTTTCAAACAGCTAGCACAAACCGTGTTTGATTTAGAGTTCCAACTACAGGTATCCATATAGGAGAAAACAGAGTGAAACCTAAAAATTAAACTGTTACTGCCAACGAACGGTTTAACCTAGAAGAAGGAAATTTGGTGAGCCAAGTGAAATTGGGGTATGAGCATTACCTGAAAGTGTCATCAAGAAATGGTGAAAAAATGTGGGGTGAGATTTCAGAAACTCGTAGTTTTTTGGAAGCTTGGCAACCCCTTTCCATGAAAGTGATTTGTGCCGGTCTCTGCTTAGGGCTACATCAATAGGAAACAAACCATAGAGATAAAACTTGGGACTACTTTATTGTGTCAAGTTTCAAAGAGCTAGCACAAACCGTGTTTGATTTAGAGTTCCAACTACATGTATCCATATAGGAGAAAACAGAGTGAAACCGAAAAATTTAAACTGTTACTGCCAACGAACGGTTTAACCTAGAAGAACGAAATTTGGTGAGCCAAATGGCAATGGGGTACTGATCGTTACCTGAAAGTGTCATCAATATTGGGTGAAAAAATGTGTGCTGAGATTTCAGGAAACTCGTAGTTTTTTGGAAGCTTTCAACCCCTTTCCATGAAAGTGATTTGCGGTGGTCTCTGCTTAGGGCTACATCAATAGGAAACAAACCATAGAGATAGAACTTGGAACTACTTTATTGTGTCAAGTTTCAAAGAGCTAGCACAAACCGTATTTGATTTAGAGTTCCAACTACAATTATCCATATAGGAGAAAACAGAGTGAAACCTAAAAATTAAAACTGTTACTGCCAATGAACGGTTTAACCTAGAAGAACGAAATTTGGTGAGCCAAGTGGGATTGGGGTACTGACAATTACCTGAAAGTGTCATCAAGATTGGGTGAAAAAATGTGGGCTGAGATTTCAGGAAACTCGTAGTTTTTTGGAAGCTTGGCAACCCCTTTCCATGAAAGTGATTTGCGCCGGTCTCTGAATAGGGCTACATCAATAGGAAACAAAACATAGAGATAGAACTTGGAACTACTTTATTGTATCAAGTTTCAAAGAGCTAGCAAAAACCGTGTTTGATTTAGAGTTCCAAATACATGTATCCATATAGGAGAAAACAGAGTGAAACCTAAAAATTAAAACTGTTACTGCCATCGAACGGTTTAACCTAGAAGAATGAAACTCACTGAGCCAAGTGGATTTGGGGTACTGATCATTACCTGAAAGTGTCATCAAGATTGGGTTAAAAAATATGTGCTGAGATTTCAGGAAACTCGTAGTTTTTTGGAAGCCTGGCAACCCCTTTCCATGAGAGTGATTTGCGCCGGTCTCTGCTTAGGGCTACATCAATAGGAAACAAACCATAGAGACAGAACTTGGAGCTACTTTATTGTGTCAAGTTTCAAAGAGCTAGCACAAATCGTGTTGGATTTAGAGTTCCAACTACATGTATCCATATAGGAGAAAACAGAGTGAAACCTAAAAATTAAAACTGTTTCTGCCATCGAAAGGTTTAACCTAGATGAACGAAATTTGGTGAGCCTAGTGGGATTGGCGTACTGATCCTTACATGAAAGAGTCATCAAGATTGGGTGAAAAAATGTGTGATGAGATTTCAGGAAACTCGTAGTATTTTGGAAGCTTGGCAACCCATTTCCATGAAAGTGATTTGCGGTGGTCTCTGCTTAGGGCTACATCAATAGGAAACAAACCATAGATGTAGAACTTGGAACTACTTTATTGTGTCAAGTTTCAAAGAGCTAGCACAAACCGTGTTTGATTTAGAGTTCCAACTACATGTATCCATATAGGAGAAAACAGAGTGAAAGATAAAAATTAAAACTCTTACTGACAATGAACGGTTTAATCTAGAAGAACGAAATTTGGTGAGCCAAGTGGGATTGGGGTACTGATCATTACCTGAAAGTGTCATCAAGATTGTGTGAAAAAATGTGTGCTGAGATTTGAGGAAACTCGTAGTTTTTTGGAAGCTTGGCAACCCCTTTCCGTGAAAGTGATTTGTGCCGGTCTCTGCTTAGGGCTACATCAATAGGAAACAAACCATAGAGATAGAAATTGGGACTACTTTATTGTGTCAAGTTTCAAACAGCTAGCACAAACCGTGTTTGATTTAGAGTTCCAACTACAGGTATCCATATAGGAGAAAACAGAGTGAAAGATAAAAATTAAAACTGTTACTGCCATCGAACGATTTAACCTAGAAGAACGAAATATGGTGAGCCTACTGGGATTGGCGTACTGATCATTACCTGAAAGTGTCATCAAGATTGGGTGAAAAAATGTGTGCTGAAATTTCAGGAAACTCGTAGTTTTTTGGAAGCTTGGCAACCCCTTTCCGTGAAAGTGATTTGCGCCGGTCTCTGCTTAGGGCTACATCAATAGGAAACAAACCATAGAGATAGAACTTGGAACTACTATATTGTGTCAAGTTTCAACAAGCTAGCACAAACCGTGTTTTTTAGAGTTCCAACTACATGTATCCCTATAGGAGAAAACAGAGTGAAACCTCAAAATTAAAACTGTTAATGCCAACGAACAGTTTAAGCTAGAAGAACGAAATTTGGTGAGCCAAGTGGCATTGGGGTACTGATCATTACCTGAAAGTGTCATCAAGATTGGGTGAAAAAATGTGTGCTGAGATTTCAGGAAACTCGTAGTTTTTTGGAAGCTTGGCAACCCCTTTCCATGAAAGTGATTTGCACCGGTCTCTGCTTAGGGCTACATCAATAGGAAACAAACCATAGAGATAGAACTTGGAGCTACTTTATTGTGTCAATTTTCAAAGAGCTAGCACAAACCGTGTTTGATTTAGAGTTCCAACTACATGTATCCATATAGGAGAAAACAGAGTGAAACCTAAAAATTTAAAGTGTTACTGCCACCGAGCGGTTTAACCTAGAAGAACGAAATTTGGTGAGCCAAGTGGGATTGGGGTACTGATCATTACCTGAAAGTGTCATCAAGATTGTGTGAAAAAATGTGTGCTGAGATTTCAGGAAACTCGTAGTTTTTTGGAAGCTTGGCAACCCCTTTCCGTGAAAGTGATTTGCGCCGGTCTCTGCTTAGGACTACATCAATAGGAAACAAACCATAGAGATAGAACTAGGGACTACTTTATTGTGTCATGTTTCAAACACCTAGCACAAACCGTGTTTGATTTAGAGTTCCAAATACATGTATCCATATAGAAGAAAACAGAGTGAAACCTAAAAATTAAAACTGTTACTGCCAACGAACAGACTAACCTAGAAGAACGAAATTTGATGAGCCAATTGGGATTGGGGTAGTGATCATTACCAGAAAGTGTCATCAAGATTTCCTTAAAAAATGTGTGCTGAGATTTCAGGAAACTCGTTGTTTTTTGGAAGCTTGGCATCCCCTTTCCATGACAGTGGTTTCCGCCGGTCTCTGCTTTGGGCTACATCAATAGGAAAAAAACCGTAGAAATAGAACTTGGAACTACTTTATTGTGTCAAGTTTCAAAGAACTAGCACAAACCGTGTTTGATTTAGAGTTCCAAATACATGTATCCATATAGGAGAAAACAGAGTGAAACCTTAAAACTTTAAACTGTTACTGCCAACGAATGGTTTAACCTAGAATAACGAAATTTGGTGAGCCAAGTGGGATTGGGGTACTGATCATTACCTGAAAGTGTCATCAAGATTGTGTGAAAAAATATGTGCTGAGATTTAAGGAAACTCGTAGTTTTTTGGAAGCTTGGCAACCCCTTTCCGTGAAAGTGATTTGCGCCGGTCTCTGCTTAGGGCTACATCAATAGGAATCAAACCATAGAGATAGAACTTGGGACTACTTTATTGTGTCAAGTTTCAAACAGCTAGCACAAACCGTGTTTGATTTAGAGTTCCAACTACAGGTATCCATATAGGAGAAAACAGAGTGAAACCTAAAAATTAAAACTGTTACTGCCAACGAACGGTTTAACCTAGAAGAATGAAATTTGGTGAGCCAAGTGGGATTGGGGTACTGATGATTACCTGAAAGTGTCATCAAGATTGGGTGAAAAAATGTGGGCTGAGATTTCAGGAAACTCGTAGTTTTTTGGAAGCTTGGCAACCCCTTTCAATGAAAGTGATTTGTGCCGGTGTCTGCTTAGGGCTACATCAATAGGAAACAAACCATAGAGATAAAACTTGGAACTACTTTATTGTGTCAACTTTCAAAGAGCTAGCACAAACCGTGTTTGATTTAGAGTTCCAACTACATGTATCCATATAGGAGAAAACAGAGTGAAACCTAAAAATTAAAACTGTTACTGCCATCAAACGGTTTAACCAAGAAGAACGAAATTTGGTGAGCCAAGTGGATTTGGGTACTGATCATTACCTGAAAGTGTCATCAAGATTGGGTGAAAAAATGTGTGCTGAGATTTCAGGAAACTCGTAGTTTTTTGGATGCTTGGCAACCCATTTCCATGAAAGAGATTTGCGGTGGTCTCTGCTTAGGGCTACATCAATAAGAAACAATCCATAGAGATAGAACTTGGAACTACTTTATTGTGTCAAGTTTCAAAGAGCTAGCACAAACCGTGTTTGATTTAGAGTTCCAACTACATGTATCCATATAGGAGAAAACAGAGTGAAACATAAAATTTAAAACTCGTACTGCCAACAAAGGGTTTAACCTAGAAGAACGAAATTTGGTGATCCAAGTGAGATTGGGGTACTGATCATTACCTGAAAGTGTCATCAAGATTGTGTGAAAAAATGTGTGCTGAGATTCAGGAAATTCGTAGTGTTTTGGAAGCTTGGCCACCCCTTTCCGTGAAAGTGATTTGCGCCGGTCTCTGCTTAGGGCTACATCAATAGGAAACAAACCATAGAGATAGATCTTGGGACTACTTTATTGTGTCAAGTTTCAAAGAGCTAGCACAATCCGTGTTTGATTTAGAGTTCCAACTACATGTATCCATATAGGAGAAAACAGAGTGAAACCGAAAAATTTAAACTGTTACTGCCAAGGAACGGTTGAACCTAGAAGAACGAAATTTGGTGAGCCAAATGGCATTGGGGTACTGATCGTTACCTGAAAGTGTCATCAATATTGGGTGAAAAAATGTGTGCTGAGATTTCAGGAAACTCGTAGTTTTTTGGAAGCTTTCAACCCCTTTCCATAAAAGTGATTTGCGGTGGTCTCTGCTTAGGGCTACATCAATAGGAAACAAACCATAGAGATAGAACTTGGAACTACTTTATTGTGTCAGGTTTCAAAGAGCTAGCACAAACCGTGTTTAATTTAGAGTTCCAAATACATGTATCCATATAGGAGAAAACAGAGTGAAACCTAAAAATTAAAACTGTTACTGCCAACGAACGGTTTAACCTAGAAGAACGAAATTTGGTGAGCCAAGTGGGATTGGGGTACTGATGATTACCTGAAAGTGTCATCAAGATTGGGTGAAAAAATGTGGGCTGAGATTTCAGGAAACTCGTAGTTTTTTGGAAGCTTGAAAACCCCTTTCCATGAAAGTGATTTGCGCCGGTCTCTTATTAGGGCTACATCAATAGGAAACAAACCATAGAGATAGAACTTGGAACTACTTTATTGTGTCAAGTTTCAAAGAGCTAGCAAAAACCGTGTTTGATTTAGAGTTCCAAATACATGTATCCATATAGGAGAAATCAGAGTGAAACCTAAAAATTAAAACTGTTTCTGCCATCGAAAAGTTTAACCTAGATGAACGAAATTTGGTGAGCCTAATGGGATTGGCGTACTGATCCTTACCTGAAAGAGTCATCAAGATTGGGTGAAAAAATGTGTGATGAGATTTCAGGAAACTCGTAGTTTTTTGGAAGCTTGGCAACCCATTTCCATGAAAGTGATTTGCGGTGGTCTCTGCTTAGGGCTACATTAATAGGAAACAAACCATAGAGGTAGAACTTGGAACTACTTTACTGTGTCAAGTTTCAAAGAGCTAGCACAAACCGTGTTTGATTTAGAGTTCCAACTACATGTATCCATATAGGAGAAAACAGAGTGAAAGATAAAAATTAAAACTCTTACTGCCAACGAACGGTTTAACCTAGAAGAACGAAATTTGGTGAGCCAAGTGGGATTGGGGTACTGATCATTACCTGAAAGTGTCATCAAGATTGTGTGAAAAAATATGTGCTGAGATTTCAGGAAACTCGTAGTTTTTTGGAAGCTTGGCATCCCCTTTACATGATAGTGGTTTCCGCCGGTCTCTGCTTAGGGCTACATCAATAGGAAACAAACCATAGAAATAGAACTTGGAACTACTTTATTGTGTCAAGTTTAAAAGAGCTAGCACAAACCGTGTTTGATTTAGAGTTCCAACTACATGTATCCATATAGGAGAAAACAGAGTGAAAGATAAAAATTTAAACTCGTACTGCCAAGAAACGGTTTAACATAGAAGAACGAAATTTGGTGAGCCAAGTAAGATCGGGGTACTGATCATTACCTGAAAGTGTCATCAAGATTGGGTGAAAAAATGTGGGGTGAGATTTCAGGAAACTCGTAATTTTTTGGAAGCTTGGCAACCCCTTTCCATGAAAGTGATTTGCGCCGGTCTCTGCTTAGGGCTACATCAATAGGAAACAAACCATAGAGATAGAACTTGGGACTACTTTATTGTGTCAAGTTTCAAAGAGCTAGCACAAACCGTGTTTGATTTAGAGTTCCAACTACATGTATCCATATAGGAGAAAACAGAGTGAAAGATAAAAATTAAAACTCTTACTGCCAATGAACGGTTTAATCTAGAAGAACGAAATTTGGTGAGCCAAGTGGGATTGGGGTACTGATCATTACCTGAAAGTGTCATCAAGATTGTGTGAAAAAATATGTGCTGAGATTTCAGGAAACACATAGTTTTTTGGAAGCTTGGCAACCCCTTTCCGTGAAAGTGATTTGCGCCGGTCTCTGCTTAGGGCTACATCAATAGGAAACAAACCATAGAGATAGAACTTGGGACTACTTTATTTTGTCAAGTTTCAAACAGCTAGCACAAACCGTGTTTGATTTAGAGTTCCAACTACAGGTATCCATAGAGGAGAAAACAGAGTGAAACCTAAAAATTAAAACTGTTACTGCCAACGAACGGTTTATCCTAGAAGAATGAAATTTGGTGAGCCAAGTGAAATTGGGGTACGAGCATTACCTGAAAGTGTCATCAAGATTGGGTGAAAAAATGTGGGGTGAGAATTCAGGAAACTCGTAGTTTTTTGGAAGCTTGGCAACCCCTTTCCATGAAAGTGATTTGTGCCGGTCTCTGCTTAGGGCTACATCAATAGGAAACAAACCATAGAGATAAAACGTGGGACTACTTTATTGTGTCAAGTTTCAAAGAGGTAGCACAAACCGTGTTTGATTTAGAGTTCCAACTACATGTATCCATATAGGAGAAAACAGAGTGAAACCGAAAAATTTAAACTGTTACTGCCAACGAACGGTTTAACCTAGAAGAACGAAATTTGGTGAGCCAAATGGCATTGGGGTACTGATCGTTACCTGAAAGTGTCATCAATATTTGGTGAAAAAATGTGTGCTGAGATTTCAGGAAACTCGTAGTTTTTTGGAAGCTTTCAACCCCTTTCCATGAAAGTGATTTGCGGTGGTCTCTGCTTAGGGCTACATCAATAGGAAACAAACCATAGAGATAGAACTTGGAACTACTTTATTGTGTCAAGTTTCAAAGAGCTAGCACAAACCGTATTTGATTTAGAGTTCCAACTACATGTATCCATATAGGAGAAAACAGAGTGAAACCTAAAAATTAAAACTGTTACTGCCAATGAACGGTTTAACCTAGAAGAACGAAATTTGGTGAGCCAAGTGGGATTGGGGTACTGACAATTACCTGAAAGTGTCATCAATATTGGGTGAAAAAATGTGGGCTGAGATTTCAGGAAACTCGTAGTTTTTTGGAAGCTTGGCAACCCCTTTCCATGAAAGTGATTTGCGCCGGTCTCTGATTAGGGCTACATCAATAGGAAACAAAACATAGAGATAGAACTTGGAACTACTTTATTGTGTCAAGTTTCAAAGAGCTAGCAAAAACCGTGTTTGATTTAGAGTTCCAAATACATGTATCCATATAGGAGAAAACAGAGTGAAACCTAAAAATTAAAACTGTTACTGCCATCGAACGGTTTAACCTAGAAGAATGAAACTCACTGAGCCAAGTGGATTTGGGGTACTGATCATAACCTGAAAGTGTCATCAAGATTGGGTTAAAAAATATGTGCTGAGATTTCAGGAAACTCGTAGTTTTTTGGAAGCTTGGCAACCCCTCTCCATGAGAGTGATTTGCGCTGGTCTCTGCTTAGGGCTACATCAATAGGAAACAAACCATAGAGACAGAACTTGGAGCTACTTTATTGTGTCAAGTTTCAAAGAGCTAGCACAAATCGTGTTGGATTTACAGTTCCAACTACATGTATCCATATAGGAGAAAACAGAGTGAAACCTAAAAATTAAAACTGTTTCTGCCATCGAAAGGTTTAACCTAGATGAACGAAATTTGGTGAGCCTAGTGGGATTGGTGTACTGATCCTTACCTGAAAGAGTCATCAAGATTGGGTGAAAAAATGTGTGATGAGATTTCAGGAAACTCGTAGTATTTTGGAAGCTTGGCAACCCATTTCCATGAAAGTGATTTGCGGTGGTCTCTGCTTAGGGCTACATCAATAGGAAACAAACCATAGATGTAGAACTTGGAACTACTTTATTGTGTCAAGTTTCAAAGAGCTAGCACAAACCGTGTTTGATTTAGAGTTCCAAATACATGTATCCATATAGGAGAAAACAGAGTGAAAGATAAAAATTAAAACTCTTACTGCCAATGAACGGTTTAATCTAGAAGAACGAAATTTGGTGAGCCAAGTGGGATTGGGGTACTGATCATTACCTGAAAGTGTCATCAAGATTGTGTGAAAAAATGTGTGCTGAGATTTGAGGAAACTCGTAGTTTTTTGGAAGCTTGGCAACCCCTTTCCGTGAAAGTGATTTGTGCCGGTCTCTGCTTAGGGCTACATCAATAGGAAACAAACCATAGAGATAGAAATTGGGACTACTTTATTGTGTCAAGTTTCAAACAGCTAGCACAAACCGTGTTTGATTTAGAGTTCCAACTACAGGTATCCATATAGGAGAAAACAGAGTGAAAGATAAAAATTAAAACTGTTACTGCCATCGAACGATTTAACCTAGAAGAACGAAATATGGTGAGCCTACTGGGATTGGGGTACTGATCATTACCTGAAAGTGTCATCAAGATTGGGTGAAAAAATGTGTGCTGAAATTTCAGGAAACTCGTAGTTTTTTGGAAGCTTGGCAACCCCTTTCCGTGAAAGTGATTTGCGCCGGTCTCTGCTTAGGGCTACATCAATAGGAAACAAACCATAGAGATAGAACTTGGAACTACTATATTGTGTCAAGTTTCAACAAGCTAGCACAAACCGTGTTTTTTAGAGTTCCAACTACATGTATCCCTATAGGAGAAAACAGAGTGAAACCTCAAAATTAAAACTGTTAATGCCAACGAACAGTTTAAGCTAGAAGAACGAAATTTGGTGAGCCAAGTGGCATTGGGGTACTGATCATTACCTGAAAGTGTCATCAAGATTGGGTGAAAAAATGTGTGCTGAGATTTCAGGAAACTCGTAGTTTTTTGGAAGCTTGGCAACCCCTTTCCATGAAAGTGATTTGCACCGGTCTCTGCTTAGGGCTACATCAATAGGAAACAAACCATAGAGATAGAACTTGGAGCTACTTTATTGTGTCAATTTTCAAAGAGCTAGCACAAACCGTGTTTGATTTAGAGTTCCAACTACATGTATCCATATAGGAGAAAACAGAGTGAAACCTAAAAATTTAAAGTGTTACTGCCACCGAGCGGTTTAACCTAGAAGAACGAAATTTGGTGAGCCAAGTGGGATTGGGGTACTGATCATTACCTGAAAGTGTCATCAAGATTGTGTGAAAAAATGTGTAATGAGATTTCAGGAAACTCGTAGTTTTTTGGAAGCTTGGCAACCCCTTTCCGTGAAAGTGATTTGCGCCGGTCTCTGCTTAGGACTACATCAATAGGAAACAAACCATAGAGATAGAACTAGGGACTACTTTATTGTGTCATGTTTCAAACACCTAGCACAAACCGTGTTTGATTTAGAGTTCCAAATACATGTATCCATATAGAAGAAAACAGAGTGAAACCTAAAAATTAAAACTGTTACTGCCAACGAACGGACTAACCTAGAAGAACGAAATTTGATGAGCCAATTGGGATTGGGGTAGTGATCATTACCAGAAAGTGTCATCAAGATTTCCTTAAAAAATGTGTGCTGAGATTTCAGGAAACTCGTTGTTTTTTGGAAGCTTGGCATCCCCTTTCCATGACAGTGGTTTCCGCCGGTCTCTGCTTTGGGCTACATCAATAGGAAAAAAACCGTAGAAATAGAACTTGGAACTATTTTATTGTGTCAAGTTTCAAAGAACTAGCACAAACCGTGTTTGATTTAGAGTTCCAAATACATGTATCCATATAGGAGAAAACATAGTGAAACCGAAAAATTAAAACTGTTACTGCCAACGAACGGTTTAACCTAGAAGAACGAAATTTGGTGAGCCAAGTGGGATTGGGGTACTGACCATTACCTGAAAGTGTCATCAAGATTGGGTGAAAAAATGTGTGCTGAGATTTCAGGAAACTCGTAGTTTTTTGGAAGCTTGGCAACCCCTTTCCATGAAAGTGATTTGCGCCGGTCTCTGCTTAGGACTACATCAATATGAAACAAACCATAGAGATAGAACTTGGAACTACTTTATTGTGTCAAGTTTCAAAGAGCTAGCACAAACCGTGTTTCATTTAGAGTTCCAACTACATGTATCCATATAGGAGAAAACAGAGTGAAACCTTAAAATTTTAAACTGTTACTGCCAACGAACGGTTTAACCTAGAAGAACGAAATTTGGTGAGCCAAATGGCATTGGGGTACTGATCGTTACCTGAAAGTGTCATCAATATTGGGTGAAAAAATGTGTGCTGAGATTTCAGGAAACTCGTAGTTTTTTGGAAGCTTTCAACCCCTTTCCATAAAAGTGATTTGCGGTGGTCTCTGCTTAGGGCTACATCAATAGGAGACAAACCATAGAGATAGAACTTGGAACTACTTTATTGTGTCAGGTTTCAAAGAGCTAGCACAAACCGTGTTTGATTTAGAGTTCCAACTACATGTATCCATATAGGAGAAAACAGAGTGAAACCTAAAAATTAAAACTGTTTCTGCCATCGAAAGGTTTAACCTAGAAGAACGAAATTTGGTGAGCCAAGTGGGATTGGGGTACTGATGATTACCTGAAAGTGTCATCAAGATTGGGTGAAAAAATGTGGGCTGAGATTTCAGGAAACTCGTAGTTTTTTGGAAGCTTGGCAACCCCTTTCCATGAAAGTGATTTGCGCCGGTCTCTGATTAGGGCTACATCAATAGGAAACAAACCATAGAGATAGAACTTGGAACTACTTTATTGTGTCAAGTTTCAAAGAGCTAGCAAAAACCGTGTTTGATTTAGAGTTCCAAATACATGTATCCATATAGGAGAAAACAGAGTGAAACCTAAAAATTAAAACTGTTTCTGCCATCGAAAGGTTTAACCTAGATGAACGAAATTTGGTGAGCCTAGTGGGATTGGCGTACTGATCCTTACCTGAAAGAGTCATCAAGATTGGGTGAAAAAATGTGTGATGAGATTTCAGGAAACTCGTAGTTTTTTGGAAGCTTGGCAACCCATTTCCATGAAAGTGATTTGCGGTGGTCTCTGCTTAGGGCTACATCAATAGGAAACAAACCATAGAGGTAGAACTTGGAACTACTTTATTGTGTCAAGTTTAAAAGAGCTAGCACAAACCGTGTTTGATTTAGCGTTCCAACTACATGTATCCATATAGGAGAAAACAGAGTGAAATATAAAAATTAAAACTCTTACTGCCAATGAACGGTTTAATCTAGAAGAACGAAATTTGGTGAGCCAAGTGGGATTGGGGTACTGATCATTACCTGAAAGTGTCATCAAGATTGTGTGAAAAAATATGTGCTGAGATTTCAGGAAACTCGTAGTTTTTTGGAAGCTTGGCAAGCCCTTTCCGTGAAAGTGATTTGCGCCGGTCTCTGCTTAGGGCTACATCAATAGGAAACAAACCATAGAGATAGAAATTGGGACTACTTTATTGTGTCAAGTTTCAAACAGCTAGCACAAACCGTGTTTGATTTAGAGTTCCAACTACAGGTATCCATATAGGAGAAAACAGAGTGAAACCTAAAAACTAAAACTGTTACTGCCAACGAACGGTTTAACCTAGAAGAACGAAATTTGGTGAGCCAAGTGGGATTGGGGTACTGATGATTACCTGAAAGTGTCATCAAGATTGGGTGAAAAAATGTGGGCTGAGATTTCAGGAAACTCATAGTTTTCTGGAAGCTTGGCAACCCCTTTCCATGAAAGTGATTTGCGCTGGTCTCTGCTTAGGGCTACATCAATAGGAAACAAACCATAGAGATATAACTTGGAACTACTTTATTGTGTCAAGTTTGAAAGAGCTAGCACAAACCGTGTTGGATTTATAGTTCCAACTACATGTATCCATATAGGAGAAAACAGAGTGAAACCTAAAAATTAAAACTGTTACTGCCAACGAACGGTTTAACCTAGAAGAACGAAAATTGGTGAGCCAAGTGGGATTGGGGTACTGATCATTACCTGAAAGTGTCATCAAGATTGTGTGAAAAAATGTGTGCTGAGATTTCAGGAAACTCGTAGTTTTTTGGAAGCTTGGCAACCTTTTTCCGTGAAAGTGATTTGTGATGGTCTCTGCTTAGGGCTACATCAATAGGAAACAAACCATAGAGATAGAACTTGGGACTACTTTATTGTGTCAAGTTTCAAACAGCTAGCACAAACCGTGTTTGATTTAGAGTTCCAAATACATGTACCCATAAAGGAGAAAACCGAGTGAAACCTAAAAATTAAAACTCTTACTGACAATGATCGGATTAACCTAGAAGAACGAAATTTTGTGAGCCACGTGGTTTGGGGTACTGATCATTACCTGAAAGTGTCATCTAGATTGGTTGAAAAAATATGTGCTGAGATTTCAGGAAACTCGTAGTTTTTTGGAAGCTTGGCACCCCCTTTCCATGATAGTGGTTTCCGCCGATCTCTGCTTAGGTCTACATCAATAGGAAACAAACCATAGAAATAGAACTTGGAACTACTTTATTGTGTCAAGTTTCAAAGAGCTAGCACAAACCGTGTTTGATTTAGAGTTCCAACTACAAGTATCCTTATAGGAGAAAACAGAGTGAAAGATAAAAATTAAAACTGTTACTGCCATCGAACGATTTAACCTAGAAGAACGAAATATGGTGTGCCTACTGGGATTGGCGTACTGATCATTACCTGAAAGTGTCATCAAGATTGGGTGAAAAAATGTGTGCTGAGATTTCAGGAAACTCGTAGTTTTTTGGAAGCTTGGCAACCCCTTTCCATGAGAGTGATTTGCGCCTGTCTCTGCTTAGGGCTACATCAATAGGAAACAAACCATAGAGACAGAACTTGGAGCTACTTT